>NC_072465.1:16384206-19274206 GCF_027596085.1 Anoplopoma fimbria
ACTAAAGAAATGTCGACACCCTGTTTTTGGGACATGTAGCCCAGGACTGAGAAAATGGCAAAGCCAGATATAAAGCTGGTCCCGCTGTTCAACAAGCAAAGATAGAAGGAGTCTCTGCAAATCAGAAACAATGCACTGTCTTTATTTCTCTCTTCGTAACACAGGCCTGTTAACTGATTACAGTAACATGATATACAGAGAAGGCTTAAAGGTACCTTGAGATTTAAAGTCGATTAAATAATAAATCAGATTAAACCAAGCAAAAATGACCCCAAAAATTGAAGCAATCAAATGAAAGCTAACATAACAACTCAAGTTTTTTTTAATGCAAGACAACAGCAATCAGATTTAGGACGCTGATAGTGTTATATTCATAAAATAGTATGTCTCACACAAATATATGGATGCTGTTAGTTTAAAGGAACTGTAGCCACTAAAATAGTGGTACTCACCTGTAACAGTTGTTGTTGTACTTGTTGTAGCTCCCAAGCGTAGTCAGGCATCCCAAACATATGGCATAGGAATAAAATATTTGGGTTCCAGCATCCATCCAAACCTATAAACAAGTGACAAATGATTATGCTCCTACTTCTGCTAAAGAATAATCCAATGAATATTAGAATACAGGCTTAATGATACCTGCGGGTCAGTGAGCCGTGTAGGATTGGGGTACAGGTAGTATTTGATGCCATGGAGGGCTCCAGGAAGGGTCATTCCTCTGAGAAACAGCACCGCCAACATAAAGAAGGGGAATGTCGCTGTGACGTAGGTCGCCTATATTTAAGCAGATAATTATTTTGTTACAAATGAAAGAAAACTTTGTTGTGAGAGACATTAGGATTCCTTATGTGATGTCAGTTGGTTATTGTTTTGGTAGTTTTGCAATACACTGCAGCTGCATTTATCATAGGCTGTCGCTTTCTTGTGTGACTGGTGACTGGTTAACCTATGCACCGGACTGCAGATATTCAGGGCGAGGCTGACAATGAGTCACACAAAAACTGTTTAGTTTAACAGTGGAAAACTTCAACCTTCAAGTTCTTATCATACCAGAGGATCGACTCATATGGATTTAATATGAGGCACTGGGAGAAAATTACAGGTGTAGGGAGTGAATCATGCTACATAGCAATGGGACACACAGGATCTATTGCAAACTTTCTCACGGGGAGACAATAAGTCACAGGGGGCCTGCTCATTCACCCTGACAAGTCCATTTGAGGCAGTGCCCATTCAAAACATTCAAAAAGCACTTTCTACGAGCCTCACCTTGTTCATTTGGGGAAATTGTTCAAAATAATGAGTGCTCTGATTAATATTACATTACATTACAGTCATTTAGCAGACGCTTTTATCCAAAGCGACTTACAATCAGTAGTATATTACATATCATTCACCCATTGATGACAGGGCTACCATGCAAGGTGCCACCATCAGACTCTAACTAACATTCATGCAACATCCAGTCCACACCGATGGCAAGCCTTCGGGATCCTCTGATTGGAGAACTACCTTGCTCTCCACTACGCCACAGCCGCCCCCAATATATGTAGGCCCTTTTCTTTAATTTCAAACAGCCTTGTTGTTATTTATGAATGAACTTTAGTTTCAGTGCCACATTTCCTAGTCAACCAACAACACCATTCACAATCCTGCGCTCCCTTGGTCCTGAGTCATACAGCTGCCATGACATAGTGGCATCACACACCCGGGTCGCAGCTACTCACAGTCAGAAACACCAGTGAAATACACTGTGGAACACGGGAAAAAAACGCAGGGGCAGTCTTTACTGTAGGTCAAGGTAGGCAAGCCTTCTCTAAATTGCATAAAATCCGACAAAAGCACTTTCATGGGTCCCCAGTAATACAACCGCCAAGTTTGAAGTGGATCGAATGAGCGGTTTGCGAGCTATGAAGACAGACAGACAGAAAGACAAAAAGACAATAAGATATAAGATATTATAATAAGATATAGCCTGACACAAATCAGCCTAAGGGGGCTTTGTAGAGTGACTCCCCTGAAGTGGGAGCACTGGCTTGAAGCACATTTTCACACCATAGAGAGAAACATCAGTCATAATACTGTCTTTCAGTGCTCTGGGCTAGACAGATACTGGCAGGTGAGAGCTGCATGTGGTTGCAGGTCTTGCGAAACCACAGGTGAAAAAAACATTCTTATTTAATATAGATTTTCATTGAGTAACCTGTCTTTACTATTGGGGAGTGCCACATTATTTCATAACTGCTGCAAACCAGTAAGCTTGTGAGCATGTGAACACATGAGGACAAATGTGCTTGTTGGTAATGTGCTGTTAATGTTTAATCCATCAAATGGATGACTCTAGACTGTAATCATCACATAATTGGTTTGAAAATAAAATCGTCATGACGGTGGTTTAAGATTATATTTCAGACTGTAATGTAAGTGGCAAGCTAAAAAGTAAAACTAAAGATTTTGTAGATACTGAGGAACTTTTAACTGGTTATGAAACATTCTCAATTTAATACTAATGCATCTATAGTACTTACATTAGTAAATGAGACCATAAGCAAGAAGACTGGCTATTTCTATGTGGAAATTCTTAAGCATGTCATTGGATCAGATTCCCCGCAAAATAAGACAAAATGGTTAACAGTCACTGACTGCAGTCAGAGCATCGGTGGGAGGGGGAGAGGTCCGAGCCCGGCAGCTGCTTCTCCTTCGGCCAGGAGCAGAGCTTCTGGAAGCTAACACCAACTCCAAGCAGCCGAAGGCCAAGGCCACATTGCTGGGCCCGCTGGAGGGAAGGGAGGCACGGGGGAACCAGAACAACTGCACAGGGCAGACTGTCAGACCCACAGGGACCGCCAGTATCAACACAAAGTGGAAACTGTTCGTAGTAGTTTTAAATAAAGACATTAAAAGTGAGTGTAGGAAATGAATAATAATAATCAATACATGTGTACGAGTCAGGATTCATCGTTTCAGTCCTACCTTTCCTGTGGATCTCACTCCCTTCCAGACACAGAAGTAGCAGATGACCCAGGCCAGAAGAAGGTACAAACAAAGCTCCCACTGTATGCTTCCCAGAGCCTCTATGCCGGTGGATATATTGAGCACCCGTCGTCTGTAAGGACCAAGGTACCGTTATTTGGGGAAATATACATCTTAGCAGGTCAATGAGGCTACTGTGATTGACAATCTAAAAAGTCCAAGTTGAAAGATCTAATGATGTTGAAGCTCAGCAAACTATTCATAATACATGCATGAATGTGCAATTAAATTAACTTCACACCTTCAGTACACAGGTGTTTGAAATTATTCTGGCTGATTAAACCATTTCAAGGTGAAATTAGGGGGAAGCTGTGCTCGGAGTCAGGTGTAAACCGTCCCGCCCTAACAGATGCTAGAAGGAATACCAAAACAGGGATGGAGATGCTGATCAATCATAGTCTGTACATGTCCACATAGTCCTGAAAAGAGGTCTAATCACTCAAGATAAATGAAAACACATGTGCTTGAGTGTTTTTTTGTAATGAGCCTGATAGTTCAGCACTGATGGGGCATTTACGTCACATTGCATTAATAGTAGAAATGGAAAAGACTCCCATGCTTACGACTTGGAGCGGGTTAAATATACTGTGCATAGACAATACACTGTAGTAATCTATACAATAAAGTGGGGTTAACCTTTATTGGCGAAATATTGCCGATGTAAGGCATCCACATTTGTTTGCCCTTTCTTGAAATTCTGTATCATATGGGATCTTTCTGGAATATCGTAAATAAGTATTTACAAGTAAGATATAGTTATAGCTATGATGCGTCCAAATTTGCTCTAAGTAATGTAGAAGCACCTAAAAACCCAACAAATATGGACACCTAACATCAGCAAAAGACCATAATTCAATGTAATTAAACCCAGATTTAATTGTCAACACACTGTATTTTTCTATCCTCACACTACCATTTCTTCAATCATACGACTTCTTAGTGATATGAACACTCGCAAGTTGTTAATGTTGGAATATATATATACACACAGTATTTATATAATTGAACAAATACAGACCTGTATATCTAAAGTTACTGGAGCTGACTTTGATATGATAGAGAATCAATTTATAATGATTAAAAACAGATTCTGAGATGGTTAACCTAGTTCTTAGAATTCATAATACACTCCTACAGAATGAAAAGCGCAGGGAAAGAGGGAAAGTCAAGCTCATTAAAACACATATCATATTTGTTTAGAGGGTATGCTTTGTGATTTCCTGCCCTAATGCAGATCAGGTAAACTCAACTACTTAACAGGTCTAATAGATAAAACTGTCATTTTAAAAGAGTTGTTTGAAAGTTGTTAGGTCCAGCACTCCGACATTATTCTGGCTGATTGGTCCTCTGCTCTAGTTCCAATTTGGTGGAGTTATGCCAAGAACTATGTGGTCAAGGAACTACATAATAAAATTGTTATACATGGAAGCTGCCTTGCCAGCCCAAATATGTAAAAATTATGAAATCAGCAAATCCATCAAAGTTTGCAAACACCCAACCAGTGTTGAGCAGCGGTCTGGTCTGCAATAATAAAAGTGGAGCAGGGGCATTAAGGGTCTCTTACATTCTGTCAGTGCCAGACAATACCTCAATGTGTCTTAATAGGTACGTGATAATATTTTGGAGAAGCACTGTTTGCGGCCCACATCAAAATGCAAATAGCACATGTCTTTGTTACTAAGTTAATTGATCTTGTAATCTTTTGATATTATGTGACAAATTTATACTCAATTCAGTTTCATTTTGATAAAAAAAAACTTACTGCCAGAACTCTGATACAGATGATGATGCATTCACAGGCGATGTCAAGTTAACGGTGGAATTAAAGTTGTTCAATATCATACAAGAATCTGAAAAAGATCAAAGATCTGTTAATCACAGTTTAAGCTGGAAATGCATGCTTCTGCAAGTGTCTCAACCAGACATCATACTTAATTATGCATACAATGAAATAATGTGTGTGTAATTTGTGGGAAAGAGATTACAGTTACAATGCTTAAAGAAAAATATTGAATTTACCTGAATTCCATGAGTTATTACAGCTGGCCCATGGGAGCTCAGCAGAGAAGGAAGAGAAAAGGTAGAAAAAAGCCCAGGCTAAGATCACAACATAGCTGATACATCCATAGAAAAGGATGATTTGGCTGGCGAATCCCATGCCTGGAAACAACAGAAATTGTTAGCATTGTATTACCGTATTATTTCCGTCTCAACTTGCTAAGATTCATGACAGGTACTTAACCCTCACCTTCAAACAAGGGGCAGACCATCCTCCAGCACATGATTCCTCCCTGGCTGGTGTACTGGCCCAGTGCTACCTCCAGCATGAACAGAGGAATGCCACAGGCCACAAGGAACAGGATGTAAGGAATGAAGAATGCACCTGCAAGTGTGAATAAAGCATTGTAAATATGCATGGTATACCACAGAGCACCAAAATAGCATTATTCTTTTCTGACTTCTGTAACTACTTGGACATTTTACCTTCAAAATAAATTGAAACACATAACCGTTAAAGTTTCTGAACCCCAGCACAGGTGTTTTCAGGTTTACAAATCCCCTTCATACAACTGCATCCTTGAAGTTTCTCACCAAAACTACAATTTACAAGATAATATCTGAAAACGTCTTGATGACGTTTTAATTTACCTTCGTCTAACGTAGTTTTTTACTTAATTGCAACACGATGTAACTTAATCTGAACTCAATGGCGCGCCGCACATTATATAAAGCTGATTGCTGTCGCTGCCAACGTTTTGCACTAACTCTCCTCCTGCACGTGTCAACACGGATTTGTTGTGCAGTGTTGCATTATCAGGTACCGACGTCAAGAAATAAGTAGTGCCGAGCTGTAATCGCTCAGTAATGCTGAATATAAGCCAATAACTAACGGGAGTAAAGCTTTTCCACGCTAGTATGGTTAAACTGTGTAATTAATCAGCGGTTCACATGACTCAATGGTCTTTTTCTGTTTTCTAAATGCTGATTTAATGCACATGTTTTGCGTGTATAACGCTGGAGTGTCGGCTCCCTCTGAACATTGTTTTATTGTTAAAGCTCTTTTTTCAGGTGAGGGACATACAAACAAACCGCTACACACACGTGTTACGTGATTCGTGCGAGAGAAGATTTATCACACACACAAACGACGTGTATCGCGAGACTCGTTTTCAATAGTGCAATAGTAGCAATAGTGCAGGATATCAAAGATATAAAGCTTCTCCAATTCTCACGGTTATGAAACCGTGATTTACGGAAATCCGTTATGAAACGGAAATGCGGTTATAGCTAAATCAGTTAATCCCAAGATCTTTAGTCAAGAATGCAAGGTAACACAAGGTGAGTAATTAAAGCGTTATTTTAAGGATAAGTGTTCCTTTACATTCTATTCTTAATGTTAGAGTGCAAGCAGCTAAACTGGATTGATGTGCTCTCTCCTCTGCTGCAGAGTTCTGAATGAGCTGAAGTCTGTCTGTGTTTTTATTTTGTTATTTTTTTGCAGGGAGTTACATCCTCAGATTATCAAACAGCAATTCTCTTTTTGTGTTAGGGCCAACTGTTTGGATTTCAGTTTTGTTCTCGTTTAAGTTCAAGAAATTATTGCTCATCCAACTGCCAACAGGTAGCAATAGAGTTTAGCCACAGCATGATTTGGTTCAGCAGAGATGTCCAGTTACGTGTCATCTGCATAACTATTGAAACATGCATTGTGCTCACTAATCATTTCACTGATAGCATGTATAGTGAAAATAAGAGTGGACCAATACTCCATTGATTGTACAAGCTCAAAACTGATGTCATGTTTCTTAGACACATAATCTCCAAGACTGACGTAACACCTTATCCCTTCGAAGTATGTTTTAAACCAGTTTAACACACAGTCAGAAAGACCAACTGACTTTTCAAGATGATTGATAAAGATATATCGGTCAATCTATGTCAAACGCTGTGCTTATGTCTAAAATAATTTATTCATTAATTTCATCAGAATTTAGTCTGAGGTCGCTTTTTTTTGTAAAAGCAGTTTCAGTGGTGGTGTTTTGAATTCTGATTGAAATTCGTCCAAGATATTATTTTCTTTAAGAAAGAAGTTAACTTTCACTGATACTATCTTTTCAAGTATCTTACTAATAAATGAAAGGTTGGACGACCACTATGATTATAAAGTATGTCTTTGCTTATTTCTATTCATACAAATCTAATATTAAGATGGACTTTTTAATCATCTGCTCCTTTCTCCTACTTAGTTTTTTATCAAACTTCTTAATCATTTTATTCAATACAGAGCATTGTTACATGTCTTGAAAGGCTTGGAAGTACGATCTCACACAAAAACTATACAATAGTACAACTTGACTACAGACTGTTTGGCTTTCTGAAACAACTTCATTAAATTAGAGAAAAAACTATTATTTAATTATTAAGCAATAATTACTACAAAGTATGCTGATAATGAGAATATGTATTGCTGCAACAAATAAAAAATGTCATTTTACAATTAATCTATTGCTTCTTTATTTTTTTATCTTTTGAGTGCAAGCGGTGAAGCATAAGAAAACTGCAGAAGTTCCCAAAGCCAAATATGACATTTTAAAATCGCTTGTATGTCTGAGCAACAGTATAAAACGCCAATAAATTTAGGTGACTGAGTAACAAAGAAAATGCAACAATCCTCACATTTAAGAAGCTGGAACGAGAGAATATGTTACTGTTACTAATTTACTATTTACTCATACTTTTTGCTTTTTTGATCGATTATTAGAATTGATGCAAATTGCCATCGGCCACTTGACCTATTGATTAAATATTGATTGTTTAACTTAAGCTCTAATTTACCCAAGCAGTAACATATTTCAAATATCTGATATAGGCGTAGTTTCAGTTGCAACTATTTTCTTGTTGATAATTTGGCCTCAGAAAACATCCACTCTGCTGTGTCTTTATTATTTGGATGAGATCGGTTGTTTTCCAATTGTCTCAGCTCTCAATCTTAATTGTTTTGTTAATCTTGGATGTATGGGTATCATCCACACACTGACTGTGGCTGGCATTATTTCACCTAATGCGGTTTGGTGTCTGCAGGCAAGTTCCCACCATGTGTTGACAGATGTTGTGTTTAAAAAATAAAGGTTTGAGCCACAGATCTGCATGATGACTATGACTAAGTGCTTTTAATGGATTAAAAAAAAAACACACAAAAATTCATATCGAACCAGATCTAAAAGCCACATGTGGTTAAATTTAGCAACTAAAGCTCACGACCTTTCCAACACTCTAGACTCTAAACTTACTATTTGTCTTACATGACAAGGTTTGGGGTGCTTTAAAAGAGATGTTTGACCGATCACAGGGGTGATGGAGAATATATGATGGAAATATAGACAAATTCAATAGATGTTTGTATTTGATCTAATTTCACTGACTGCAGCTGTTTGAATAGAAAACCAGTAGTAATCAGGTTTGAAGTCAATACCATAAAAAAAGATACAAAACTACTGAAATGTACAGTAACTAACCTGTTTAAAGTACTAATAATACACAGTATGATACAAGTATTAAACTGTCTTCCTCCTCTTTATGTTTTCAGTGTTAAATAAGTGTATTTATCAGTTTAATTCATTCAAAAGTATTCATTGTCCTGAAGAATTTTACTAAAATGTTCATCAAGTTCTCATTGTATCCCAACTTGTTGCCACAAAAGTGCCGATAAAGGTTTGAGTCCCCCATAATACATACCAAGCGGTGATCTTACAGTCCATTAGTTGTCCTAAATCAAGCACAGGAGACACATTGGACATGTCCACTTTGGAAAGAGTTAAGAGTTCTTTGGGGAAAATCATAAATCTTTTGGAAAATTGGGGAAAGTTTAAATGTGGCGCTATTAAAGAGTGACCATAAAGCTATTTATTTGAAATGTAACATCTTCACAGTTTAGCTCAACAATAAAATGTGTTTCTCGGCCATTGCGACTCATAGATTTACCTGGAAGGCACAAGTGTATTGTCTTCCCTGTATAAACACATTTTTAGCCTTTTATTGCATGTTTCTGTTGACTTGCTTTGTACTGTAAACTGTTCATTTAAGAGACCAGATCAGTCCAATCAGGTTCAGTGTAACCAGTATCACCAAAGTTAAAAAATCTCAGGGCTTCAGCAAAGAATGTGACTCTTCTCTTTGCACAAACACAGGCAGTAGATTATTTTCATAGCTCTTTATTACCCGTCACATCCTTAATCATCAGATGTGAAGTGGTGGGAGACACAGACAGCAAGTAGGAGAGCTTTACAGTGTACAGCCAACATGGTGTGTGAACGTAAATACTGTGATAAAATATTGTATGAACTTATAATGATGCATTCGGCAATTTATCACATGCAAAACGAGTGTTTTCCAGGCTTAAGAGGTGTAGTTTCTCTGAGTCCACTGTCATTTTTTTGTATAGATCACAAGTATTTTAATATTTTACAGTAACAATTTAAAGAGGCGACTTTGAAGTAAATTAAATAAAACAATCTTATAATCTTGTCTTGGTTAAATAATAAAACGTAAGTACTCCAACCATTTAACATCAATTGCTTTATTCCTCTAGATGAAATACTTTTAAAAGCCTGCTTGCCATAGATGATGCACTCCTTTTTTTTTTATGCTAAGCGGCAATGCTAAACTGAGAGAATAGTAAACAGAAATACTCACCACCACCGTTCTTGTAACACAGATATGGAAATCTCCACACATTTCCAAGTCCAATAATAGCACCAGCCGCAGACAGAAGGAACTCTGTTTTGCTTCCCCATTTGCCACGCTCCTTGACTGTTTGTGAAGTAGCCTTAGGAGGGAGATGGCACAGCCTGCAAAGAAAGTCTGCCATACTGCTGAGGGAGAAATGCTGTAATGGCAGGAGTGCGACAAATCCTTGAGTTTCTGGATTGACTGGCCGGGGATTGTCTGATGCAGATTTGTCTGGGGTTACCTAATTGACACACTGCGAGGTATTCAGCCACAAGGGGGACCTCTAGATGTGCGCCAAAAGTTTCCACAAAAACATCATTCTACTCAAGCTACAAACAGGAGAGTGATATATTATGTGTGACTAATTGCTGTTTCGACATGGCATTGTAGGCTTTTACAGCAGATTCTTCGCCTCACACATACAGCGGCTAAAATAAGTATTGAACACGTCACTGTTTTTCTCAGTAAATATATTTCTAAAGGTGCTATTGACATGAAATTTTCACCAGATGTGGGTAACAACCCAAGTAATCCATACATACAACAAAACAAATAAGTTCAGAAATTAAGTTATGTGTAATAAAATGGAATGACACAGGGAAAAAGTATTGAACACATGAAGAAAGGGAGGTGCAAAAAGGCATGGAAAGCCAAGACACCAGCTGAAATCTATCAGTAATTAGAAAGCAATCCTGCCCCTTCAGTGCAAATTAATATCAGCTGGTTCAGTCCCAACTGATGGCCTATAAAAAAGTGTCTCATTACCAAGGTGTCACACAAGAAGCATCTCATGATGGGTAAAAGCAAAGAGCACTCTGAAGACCTTCGCAACCTTATTGTTGCAAAACATACTGATAGCATTGGTTACAGAAGGACTTCTGAACGTTCCAGTGAGCACTCTTGGGGCCATAATCCGGAAGTGGAAAGAACATAATTTCACCATAAACCGGCCACGACCAGGTGCTCCTCGCAAGATTGAGTGAAAATAATTATCAGAAGAGTTGTCCAAGAGCCAAGGACCACTTGTGGAGAGCTTCATAAAGACCTGGAATTAGCAGGTACAATTGTTTCAAAGAAAACGATAAGTAATGCACTTTGCTTCTGAGGGACAAGCTGGAGCAGACCGGGGTGGACCACCACCTCACTGCATGGATACTGGACTACCTCACCAACCGTCCACAGTATGTGAGGATAGGGGAGTGTGAGTCAGATCGGGTGTCCTGCAGCACGGGGGCCCCACAAGAAACCGTTCTGGCTCCATTCCTCTTCTCCATCTACACTTCGGACTTCACATATAACTCTGCTACCTGCCACCTGCAAAAGTTCTCTGACGACTCTGCAATCGTCGGCCTCATCCCCGCCGGCGATGAGAGGGAATACAGAGAACTGAACCAGGACTTCATAGGATGGTGCCGGCGGAACTGCCTCCAGATCAACTCTGGTAAAACCAAAGAGCTGGTGGTGGACTTCCGCCGGGGAAAACACTGTCCTCCGGAACCAGTGAACATCCAGGGACAGGACATTGAGATTGTGCAATCTTATAAGTACCTGGGTGTTCACTTGAACAATAAACTGGACTGGACTAATCATTCAAATGCACTGTATAAAAAGGGTCAGAGCAGACTCTATCTGCTGAGGAGACTGAGGTCCTTTGGAGTGCAGGGAGCACTCCTGAGGACTTTTTTCAACTCCGTGGTGGCATCAGCCATCTTTTATGGAGTGGTCTGCTGGAGCAGCAGCATCTCAGCAGCAGACAAGAAGAGACTCAACAAGCTTGTCAGGAAGGCCAGCAGTGTGCTGGGGTGTCCATTGGATACGGTGGAGGTGGTGGGAGACAGGAGGGTGATGGCCAAGCTGTCATCCCTGATGAACAACACCTCCCACCCCATGCAGGACGCCCTGGCAGCTCTGTGCAGCTCCTTCAGCCACCGGCTGCTTCACCCCGGTGTGTGAAGGAGAGGTACCGCAGGTCCTTCCTTCCTGCTGCTGTCAGGCTGCACAACCAACTCTGCTCCCAGCAGACCACATGACACATGACAATAAAAACACTGTGCAATAATAGTTAATATAGTTTTTTTTTTCTGTCTGTAAATATTATATTTCAGTTATTGTGTTTTTCTACTGTTTTTATTGCTTATTTATAATACTTGTCTTTTTATTTTATTTTTATTTTTTTATTTTCATTTTTATTTTTATCTTGTCTTTCTTTACTATGTCTCTTGTGTGCACTTTAACTCTATGCTGCTGTAAGCCTGCAAATTTCCCCGCTGCGGGACTAATAAAGGATTATCTTATCTTATCTTATCTTATCTTATCTTATCTTAACCGCCGTGGCCTGTATGCACGCTCACCACGCAAGACTCCATTGCTGAAGAAAAAGCACGTTGAAGCTCGTTTAAAGTTTGCTGCACAACATTTATATAGTCTGGTCAGATGAGACCAAAATTGAACTCTTTGGATGCCATAATACACACCATGTTTGGAGGTCAAATGGCACTGCACATCACCCCAAAAACACCATACCAACAGTGAAGTTTGGAAGTGGGAACATCATGTGTGGGGCTGTTTTTCAGCATACGGCACTGACAAACTTCATATAATTGAAGGAAGGATAAAAATCTGCTGCCATCTACCAGGACGATGAAGATGAAACGAGGGTGGACATTTCAGCAAGACAATGATCCCAAACACAGCCAAGAAAACTCTCAATTGGTTTCAGAGAAAGAAAATAAAGCTGCTAGAATGGCCCAGCCAATCACCTGACTTGAATCCAATAGAAAATCTATGGAAAGAACTAAAGATCAGAGTTCATAGAGGAGGCTCACGGAAACCTCAAGATTTGAAGACTGTTTGTGTGGAAGAATGGGCCAAAATACACCTGAGCAATGCATGCGACTAGTTTCTCCATACAGGAGGTGTCTTGAAGCTGTCATTACCAACAAAGGCTTTTGTACGAAGTATTAAATAAATTTCAGTAAGCGTGTTCAATACTTTTTCCCTGTGTCATTCCATTTTTATTACACATTACTTAATTTCTGAACTTATTTTACCCGCTGTATATGAATAACTGAAAAACTCATTTTAAC
Source organism: Anoplopoma fimbria (assembly GCF_027596085.1). Taxonomy (NCBI): domain Eukaryota; kingdom Metazoa; phylum Chordata; class Actinopteri; order Perciformes; family Anoplopomatidae; genus Anoplopoma; species Anoplopoma fimbria. The sequence continues at coordinate 16,397,055 of NC_072465.1, forward strand.
AGTCGTGAATCCAGATAAGCCTGTCAACCTGACAACTAAATTACTTTGCAATATATATATATGCATATTTGTAACGATATAGTTTTGTTGTAAAAAAAACTCATCACAGGAATTTAAATTAATCACCTTTCAAGTGAGCCTGTCTATGTTGCTTTTAACAGGCTTCTCTTCCATAAACTTATATAAACCAAGTTTACTTTTAGTACATTTCTGTTTATAGTGAACTCATATTTATATAATGTGAATTCCAAGAAGGAAATGTTAAAGCATTACCATATAATTACCATTTGATTTAAGGCTCAAAAGCTTGAAATCTTATGCATATCAGAGTCTGAGAGGAGGGCGAAACGGTGCAGAAAAAATGTTATTGTTTCAGTGTTTGGAGGTGATAGAAACATATCCAAAAATCCCATTTAAACATGTCCCTCAACTTTTTTTTGTTTAACTTACGATACATACATCAATCTTTTCTATGTGTTCCAGGACTGAATGACCTGCCAATCACCTTTATTGCAAAGCCACAGGCAAAACTGATTTCAGGCTTTACTCAGGTATTCACTTAAACTACAGTCATTTACAGTATGGTATGTGTGATTATAACACTTATCAGCCAGGTGTTAATGGAGACATATCATGCTCTTTTACAGGCTCATACTTGTATTTTGTTATTCTAGAATATGTTAAATGCTTTAATGTCCAAAAACTATAAAAACATTTCTTACACTCTCCGTCTCAATATGTATTCTCCCTCTGTCTGTTCGTTACCCAATAAATATATAATATATATTATATATATTTATATCTTCCTTGGTTTCAGCGTATTTCAACAGAATGAGTAGACAACAGCTTGGGTCCACGTTTACTACCCCTGATGTAATTCACGTACACTGCAAATAGAAATAAAATGGGACACATTTTGAATATTTACGTTTAAAACTTTAAATTGGTCCATGAATTGTAAACTTCGGAAATCATGAGGGCTTTTAATGGCACAGTTTCTGAATTTGGGCGTTGAGTTTTTCTACATGGATCAAGGTTTTCGTTACTCACAATATTTATATAGCACTTAGACCTGCTTTATAATAAAAAGACAAAATTTAACTTTATACAATTTAGGACCTTTAAATATTGTATGTCCTGTGAAAAGCCATTCAAATCTAATCTGATAATCTTTTTCAGATATTACTATACTGTTTTCAGTGTGATTACCTCTTTATATTTTTGCCTTAATGTACTTCTGCTTTGTAGTTTAAAGTTGTGAATAAGTATACCCGTCGTCGGTCCTTATGCAATGCAGTTGCTCTCATGCATAAGCACAGTTCTCCCTTTCCACCTTTTTTGCTCCTCCAGGACTATTTCAGTGCAGCTCAGTATCTTGCTTAAGCTCACAGCAGGGTGCGCTAAGATCTTTGGTCTTTGCTTTCAGTGCTGAGTGACACCTCCAGCCGCAACTGTAGCTTGTCGGTTGCCATTTCGAGCTTTCACTCATTCAGGACAAATATGTTTGATATACTCATCACCAGTTGTGTAAAAAGTAAGCAGATCATTTACTTAAGTAAATGATCTGTATAAGTACGATACCTATACAAATAAGTTAAAAGAGCTGTTCAAAAAATTCTGAACATTAATATAGCACCGTGAATGCTGTTAGTACATGTCAGAGCATGTTCTCCCAACTGGTTAGCTCACAGCCGCCCCTCTGCTCTGCTCTCATAAAGCTGATAATGACGTCCTGACCGTCATCGTCCCACTCTTCAGTTTCCCCCTCAGATAAACACTGTTAGCTCAATCACCAATGTTGTGGTATTTTCCACTGTTAACGCTGTTAGCACCTTTAACTGTGAGCCGCTGGCTCGGTGCCAACATGTTGAGAGGCAATCGAAATGCGCCCAATCTCGAATCTTGCACCTTTATTGGGTGTTGAAAGCAGTGAGGTAAAAACATGAACATGAAATAGGATTAATCGAGTAAAATTCATGAACCTCAAAATTCTGCAAAGCAAGCAAATGTACTACTATTTTTTAATGAGAAACATCTTCTATTTGGAAAAGGAGTGGAGGACAAGACCGGGAAGACAGTTCAGGCTTTTTAAGGTTCCTCCTGTAGTCAGGGGAGGAACACTGAAAGGAAACTGCTTTTGGTTGTGTCTAATTAAAGAAATGTCCAGTCCAGGACAATACACAATAAAAAAAAGAATGTGAATATAAATATGGTGTGAACAAATACAATGCAAATCAAATTCAAAATCAGCACAATATAAAATTTATTGAATTCTCAAAACATGGATATGATTTGATAAAAATATGTTCTACATTTCCATCTCCTCTCAATAAATATTTGTATTGGACAGGAATTCAATGTCAATTTTTCCAGGAATCAGCTGTTATGGATCTCTACAACACTAACAAGACAACTACAGTGGGGTTCAAAAGTCTGAACCGACTACCAATAATGATGCATATATGCCAGTGAAAAAGATCTGAATATCTTGTTTGCACAACATTAACTGAAGACCTTTTAAAACATCTGTCAAGGGAAGCATTTCCTGTGGGCAGAGCTGCAGGTTCTAGAAATATTTCAAAATTTCTAAATACATGTTTTGAATTATATTTGAAGGTTATTGTGATGATAACTTTTTCCTAAACACAGAAACACTGCGGTCTGGGAATTTAATTATACTAAAGGATTACGGCTATTGGTTATAAACATTACAATTTAATTTAAACTATTGGTTTTCTGTCAGCTTGATATGGCTAATTGTTCTAAATACTACAGTTCCCATGAGCCTCAGCAGCCTTTGCTATGGAGAAGAATCCAGACAAAGCCTTGAATCAGAATTTTGACAAGTTCTGAATGCTTTGTTGTTAAAATCAAGATCAGACTACTGCAGTGTAGTTGTTAAATTTATCCAAAATCTGAAAGTGTAGTGATTTTAAATTGCTGAACGTATTAATTCTGTACTACAAGGTGTAATCTGGAACGGAAGACTGCAATTAGTGTTGCTGGCAACATGATTTAGTGCCAAGAGGGTCATGAGAGTGACTGCCAAGTGCCAAAAGGGGGAATGTCTGCAGTCAACTAACATTTTCTATGGAGAAAATAAATTGGTCTTTTACTTCTGGAACTCTGGAGACTCTTGAAAGTCTCACTTTGCTTCTCTATACATTTAAAACTTGGCAGTAACCACCTACTAAGCAGAGCAAACTTTGATCAAGCGGTAAAACCTCAGTGCCATGTCATAACTTAGGTAGCAAAAAACAGTATTACAAATCTTTACTCTGTTGTATTATTTTAAGGAAAGTATCTGTACAATCTGCACAATCAATCCACTCAACCATTTCTCCATATGATAAACTGCATGTTTGAAGCCCAGTAAACAAACAATATCATTAGGTGAGATGAGTGTGGTGGGCTTACACGGCAAAGCAAAATGCAGACTGAACTGCTGGAAGCAGTTTGTCTCTTGGTAGCAGAGTCTGGTGATGATCCCCACTTAATTCTAATGTAATCTAATAACAGATGCAGGTAAATAAATGTAACAGCAATTATATAATACAGAACATAGATAGCTAATAGGGGACAAATTATAATATAATATATAAGGCAAATAATGTCCTATGTGTGTGTGTGTGTGTATATATATATATATATATATATATATATATATATGTGTGTACATACCTTATAAAGTTGGCAGTCTGTCAGCCTGTTGCAGCAGCTGCATTCTTTAAATTACTTTAACATGTTTTTAAAAGTACTCTATCTATCTATCTATCTATCTATCTATCTATCTATCTATCTATCTATCTATCTATCTATCTATCTATCTATCTATCTATCTATCTATATCTATCTATCTATCTATCTATCTAATCTCGTGGGATGGGATTGCCTAACAATCTGTGGTGACAGTGCATGTTACTTATGTTCAAGATTGGCATCTCTTGATCCTCTGGCAGACAAAAACATGAAAATGATTACTTGATCTGACCAAGGTTTGCTTTAACTTAAAATATATATATATATAGTTTGCTTTTCAATACTGTATATACAATGTTGGTCGACAGCAGAGACATTTTACAGTGACACAAGACTCACTGCTTATTGCCTAGGTATAAGACCTGGTAAACTAATTGCTCATCATAATTTTCTTTAAAAAGATTCACTTGTAAAACCTGGAGTTTAAAATCAAAATATTACATTTAAAATATTCTCAAAAAATGTTAGTTTCTCACAATTGCATCTCCATCTCAGCTCCACCACTTGCTTTGTATTCATTGGCAGCAGAAGAAAGAGTGTTGTCAGGGTTCAAAGGGCATTGCTCAGGTTGCTTCGCTGTGCCGTGCGTCTTGATTTCAGGCTGACAAAGCTGCCTGAGGTTCTGTGGAAACAAAATCAGTAAATTCATGTTAGTAGAATTGTTGAGGTACATCGCAGTAGGTTTTCCAAACGTGGTCAGCAGAAACACATACAGAAAAGGAGGGAATTACGACAAACAGCATCAAGGCGTACTCAGTGCTCCTTATTTGCCAAAAGTATTGACACATTTGTAACACACTGTACAAATGTAAAAATAAAGACTGATGTAGCAACAGTTTAACAGAAAGGGAGGAGCACTGAGAGTGGTAAAAATATTATAGGATTGTCTGAATTGGTGCTGTCAATTTGTATGTCTACTATTAGTTTGAAATAGTTTTAGTAGAGTTGAAGAGATTAGAAAGGCAAATAGTTTAAATAATTCTTTCATAATGAATTGATAAATAAATGTAATATCTGAGTAGGAAAAAAACAATCAATCAGATATTAATATGCTGTTTAACCCATAATGACTCATTGTTATTGTCAACAGACTTAACTGACAAATAAAATGGTGAGTAAAAAAAATATGAGCCTTTATGTAGCACTCAGACACATACAGGCGGAAATATCCAAACTGAGGCTAGATAAGAAAAAGCCATGGCTCTCACCTCTATCTCACCTTATCACACTACTAAGCTTCATTAGTGTCAAGTTGAGTAATTATGTCGGTACGTGCAGCTGCGTCTCCTTGACATTGTCTGGCTGGAGGGCCTTGTTGATACACTACTGTTCCTTTTGAAAGCTTTTAAAACTCCTGTATGTCTGTAATTGCACTCTGCTTGTCTACAACAGCACTTGAACTGTAATTCTTGCAGTAACTACTTCTCAATGTTTGAAATTTTTGTACCTGAGTAACCAATGTTGTAACCTGCTAACTGTTAACTGTTTCTTCAATGCCTCAAATTAACCATAACATTTATTTACGGTACATGTTGTTAAATGGTATTAAAGTAATGTGAAAATCTTACCTATGTGTCACTTAGTAAGAATAGTACAACAAATTAGTTGACATGCTCAATTATTCTCACAGTCTTGTCCCCTACTGTTCTCCCTTGTTCTCTGACAAAGTAATTATAGTAAGCAAGATTTAAATCAGTGAAATAGAAAATACACTTTAAAAATGATTACTAAAATGAACAAACAAACAGCAAAACAAAATCAAACTGTTAGATATGGAACACAAAATTGCAATGATTTTAGCTTCACCGCACAAATGAAAAAGTTGGGTTTCCATTTTTAGATTAAAATGTAAGCTTATGATTTCACAAACTGATCTAATATTGTAATAATCACATTAGGGCTGCAACTACAGATTGTTTTCATAATCAAAAAATCTACTGTTATATTTCTCGATTAATTATTGGTTAAATAAAATTTCTGGAAATAGCGAAAAAATGCACCAAAGAATTTCCCAGACCTCCAATGACACATTTTAATTGCGTGTTTTTGTCCAACCAACAGTTCAAAAACCTAAAGATATTCAGTTTATTATCATATAAGACTAAGAAAATGAGCAAATATTCACATTAAGGAGCATTTTGGGGCAATTCTCTGTTGATTGAATTATTACTTCAGCCCTAGACTACATAAATTACCTTAATCATGTTTTGAAATATTACATTTTTTTGAATATTTATTATATCTTTCTTCATTGCAGTACATACCTGCCCTATAGTCCCTTTCATCCGCGTAAGTTTAAAGATGATCCACAGAGGAACCAGGAGAACACAGAACAGTCCAAGGAACCAGCCCAAAGCATAAGCCCAGGTCGGGTAGACGTAGGTTTTGTTGAACTTGAGAGGCTTGTATTTCACCAATGAAAAGATGAAGGTACCCTGACAGGAAAAAAAATACCAACAACTATTATTTTCAGTTTCAGTTAAATCAGGTCAGATCACTTACTTTTACCTCCTGATGTCCAGTTTATCATACATTTTCTCCTTGAAGAAAGTTATGTCTATTATTAACACATGTAAGTGTTCGCCATAAACATAACACACTTATAAATAATTTACTGATCTATTGTGGCGTCTTCTCATTTACACTATATGAGCCAAACTATTAGGACACTCCTGTCACATATTTCAGTGTACTTTTGGTCTGGGCAGGTTTTTCACAGTTTAAGCTACGCTGTAAAATCTTAATTTACATACAATGATATTTTAAATAATAGTGTGTTGTGGCATACGTCTGGAGAATGCTCTGAGCTGTTTCAACATGAATACCTTAAAGAAAAACAAAGTCCCTAAAGAAATAGTTATATATTCAACAGAAGTGGACTGTGGGTATTAGCCTGCCATTAGCAGTGTATCTCACGAGGTATCTCTTCCCTTTCAGCAATCTGCACTATTTTGCGTACTGTTGATGCATCCTGAGCTAAGCAACGCCCGAATCTCAGATCCTATTTGCCTCTGGCGTCGGTCTGACAATGGATTAGCCTCCAGGTGCAATCTCCAAATTTTGGGGGATCCCGTGTAGCCAGCCAAGACTTGTGCGCTGTTCATTGTTTGCATTCGGATTAGCAACTTCAGATATGAGACTGAAGTTGGAGTTGAGAGACGACGTGAACCACTTGGTTGTTTCACAATGCCAATTTACAAGCTAATCTAAAACCAATAAAAAGCTAAAGTATTTTCAGACAAAAGTCTTTGGGTTCCAAAATTGCATTTCAGCCAGTGCAATTGGCCTCTTTTGCTCTCCACACGGACTGTTTACTTACATTCAACCAAAAACCTGGACTACAAATGGAAACCAAAACCGATACCAACATCCTGTTTAGCCCTGACATGTAGCTAAAGAAAGGTCTGGCTTTAGGGTTATGTAATAAATAACTGGCCGGCAGAGCTCTGAAGCCTGTTTCACTCGGATAGACTTTGACTATCTTAAAACTAGTCAGACTTCAGATGGACTTCTAAATTCATACGTTTCACGGCAAACAGTTGTCTGGTTGCTGACAATCTCTAAGTAAGGAGTAAAATAAACTCCATCAAACCACTCAACTCCCTTCACTCCACCAGCCTTCTTTTTCAACATTTTTCTGGGAAGCGTTTGTAAGTCAGTTTCACAACACAAGAACCTTCCGGTCCAGTGCAGACCTGCAGCAGAGCTGAGATGCTGTGGCTTCGTACTGTGGCAGAGATCAAAACCTCTGCCAACTCGTCCTTGTTTGCTCAACACCGTTAGCTAGCCACAAATTATGAGCCACGTTATTTTGTCACCACAGGCCAGCAGATGTCACTGTTACCATGGAAACATGGCTCTTAAGTCAGAGTTAGCCTGGGGGTAGGGAGGCTAACCTTTTTAGGCTTAAAATTGGCCAAAGGGTTTATTTTAGTGAAACTTTCTTTTTTCGAATTTTGGCTTGGTTAAAAGAACATTGTTGTCATTTCTCGTTTGAATTGCCCAAACTTTGAATGTTTGAAATTTTGTTTCTCTCTCTCCTTCACCTTATGTAAGGACCAGATTTGTTTGCTTTTGTAAACCATAGTTTAATGTGAGGTAACCATCTCATTCCCTCTCTTGTCCATGAAAAGTGAGTGATTGGGAAAGTTGAAAAAAACTGTATTTCTTCTGCTAAATGTCAACATATACCATATATTAAGTTTCCTGAATTATATGCCATAAAAACATAAGCGGCAATATTATTCTCTTCCCTCTTTCCTCTCTGTCACCTCACAGTAGGCAATCTTTTTTCTGTGAAGAAAACTTGTTTTATCAGCCTCAATAACAAAGAAAAGCGTGTCCCTATCCCTCAAACTGAGACATCTCAGCTGTAGCTTGTTTGTCAAAATGAAATTCTCAGGAAACTCTCTTCAGTCCACATTTTTTTTAAATCCTCCTTCCACTTACAGCATGAGTTAGACACAGTGGTAACATTGTAATCTCAATGTAAACTCAAAACATCATTGAATTTGATGTTAATGACCAAAAACAAGTTTTCCAAAACTGCTTAGATTTCCCTTTGTTCTTTCTTATTCACTTTGCCACATATATTATCCACAAATGCATCAACTACATGTCTTTTCACTATTGAGGCAATTTAAAGACACTATTTCACTCACCAGACACACAGTGGGGGTAATGTAAAGCCAGCAGTACTTCATTATGGGCCACGGACGATAACCCACCATGTCTTCAATGTTGTCATAGAAACGATCTGAACCTGGTAATGAGAAGGAAAATAGATATATAGTAGATATGAAAATAAATTCTGCACAGTCACCAAAAACACAAGTTAGAACACAAACAAATACATGATGTAATATATGGACAACTGACACTGACTCCAAATCACACTTGTATTTAACAGGACAATGTTAGTATTTGAAGAGAAACTATCGTCTTACAATATTTAACAATTTTTTACATCATTATTAACTATTTTATTAAAAAAAGAAATATGTAACCTACTACAGTTGACAACGCGGCTTTAAAGTGACGCATAATTTATCACATTTACCCCAAACCCGTCTGAGGCAGCATTTAAATCCTAGTTGACAGGGAGGCAGTGTGAAGACGTGTTTTATAGAGTGAATGTTTTGAGCTCAATTTAATCTTTTGTAATCATTCACAGTCAAAGAAAGAGTGCCGAATAGAAACACCCCTCCTCAAGAGGATCACATGTCTATCAAGCTTAAACATGCTAAAACAAGAGTAAAAGCTGAACGTTAAGGAGAGCACAGGAATGCAAGTGTGGACAAAAACATCTAGTAATCAACTGACAAAGTACCAGAGGAGTAAGGCATTAGTTAGAAATGCAGTCCACGTTGTAAAGCCACAAATGCACCAAAAGAATGTAAGCTATGTGAGGACTGGAGAGTAAACATTCACCTCAGTCAGTATCGGACAAACAACTATTAACAGTCAAATGTTGTTTTCAGTGTAATTTAAGTGAAAACTTGACTATTGTTTAACCTTTTGCAATCATTTAGTTCAGTTTATAGATATTGACCACTCTGCTTCAGCCTGAATTTAAACCTGGTTCAATGGGTTTAATGTACTTTTAAGCTCCAATCGTTCATATTTTCAGCCTTCAAATTAGGATTTTTGAGTCCCTTATCGATATTTCTGACCAACGAAATAAGAACTTTTAAGAACCCCTCAAATTTGGTTGTTAAAAGAGTTATGACTAAGATATGTACAGAGCGCAATATTTTACAGTTGTCAGTGCTCTCTGGTTGACAAAATGAGCAATGGAGACCTCAAACTAATCTTTTTTACTGCCATTTCTTATTACTTCTCTGTCGACAAAAACACCGATGCTGATGTATGAGGCCTGTTTTTCTGCTGCTGTTTACAAACATCCCTGATGTAAACAAAAAAGAATAATATCAACGGAATCACTTAGCTATAGTTTTATGCTTTTTAAATATACAAGAAAGAACGCTCTCTATCAAGATTTGAGAAATAGTAAAAGCATTTCAGACGGCTTTCTTTGAGACCGCCAGGTGCTCAACAGCATGAGGTGCTGGACTTCAGAAAAGTCTGCTGAGCCAGCTCCTAACAGCGGCAGTTTATTTTTCATTTAGTCAGATGTTTCAGATTTGCTTGAATGAACTGACACACACCTCCTCTTCTTTCCCCCCAGTAACAAACGAGTCAAAGCATGTTGTCCTTAACTGGTTAGCTTAGTGTTTAAGTTCACTTCAGTCAAAAATTCTGACAAACCACTTAACGAAGGCTTTTAAAACTTTTGCGTCAAGGAATAACTACCACGGTATGAAAAGATTTTTCAAAAAGATAATTTCAATAGGCATAAAAACAAAAACTGTAACAAGATCATTGTTTGATTAATGCGGCACCACCTTGATGACTCACCGTATATCCATCCGATTGCTATCGACTGACACACTGAAAGAAGGAGAAGATTGCTGCCACTACAAACGTAATGGTCGAAAAGTTGAAGGAAATATAAGCCTCCCTGCAGAAAGATAGAGGGTCGGTTTTTACTGCACATCAAACACAAAAACAACACAACAATTTTGCTTAATGTTCAGATGCTTAACATTTTTGCTTTGTCTAAATTAGATGACTAAAGAGATTCAGCATGCTGCCGGTCCGGGAGAGATTGTCTTGGCTTTTATTCATTGTTAACACACCACAAATATGAGTTCTCACCTCTGTGACGAGAAGGAGGCCGAGGAAGAAGCAAACAGCGCAGAGACAAAGCAGCAGCAGTTCTCTGCGATAAGCTCTTCTAAACACGGTGGGGAACATGTCTGTCACAGAGGTCATCAGGCACTCCAGACTCACAAACTGTAACAGAGAAACAGAAGAATGAGTAAACTGAACACTCAGAGACAAAAAGCTGTTGTCTGCAATCAACAAAGGTTAAATAATAAAACTAAAAAAAAAAAAAATCTGCTTAATGTAAATGTTTGTTGTGTTTTGTTATCTCACCTGGGTATCTGCACCCAACAAGATGACCATGATGAAGAAACATATAGACCATAACTGAGGAAAAGGCATCATGGCTACGGCACGTGGATAGGCAATAAACGCCAAGCCTGGTCCTGTATTTGGGAACATGCAGATTAAACTTTTTGATTCCACAATATAATTAAGATTACTTTGAAGGGACAATATTATTCTTATGGTGTAATAATGTAACATACAAAGTACAGTTGCTATTTTATTCCAACTACCACAAACAATCTTTTTTGGCCTTTATTGGCCTTTTGAATATGACCACGCCAATCACTCATATCAGCATGAAGAGACAAATGTGTTATGCAGGCTCCATATTCAAGCAACAGCTAAACTCTCAGCCCAGTCTATGTCATTATTTCTAATGGGAGCGCTTTACCCAAACAGAGGTGATCATTAAATGTATGTACTGTAACAGATGGGGTGTAGTGGTGGTCTTACCAGAAGCAGCCACCTCAGATATCGGCAGCCCTTGTTCGTAGGACATAAAGCCCAAAACTGAAAAGATGGCAAACCCTGCCACAAAGCTTGAGGCGCCATTCACCAAACACAGAATGAACGTGTCCCTGAGGAAACAATTAAAACAAAAAAGTGTTTAGCTAATGATTGACTTTTTGGTAATATTGTTTTCTGTTTTAAAAACAAATGGAATTGTGTAAAAATGTTACAATGAGAAGAAAACAATAGCCTAGAGGATGATGGAGATAACGGTCAAAGTGAACACAATGGCTGTGATATATTGACATTTATCTATATAAACTGGGATGATGAGTGATGTAAAATGTTAACAGACATGAGGTGGATGATTGTCTTTATATGAAACCAGTCGTTATTATCTGCCTTTCATTAACTCTGCCTTTATGAAGAGCATGCAGGTTGAAAATCATGCCTTACTGAATAAAGGCTTTTACTCTACTGTACCTCTTCCCCTCTCAACATTTATAACTTGAGTGCCGACGCAGTGGCCGCATTAAAAAAGACACTGTGGTAGAGAGCAAAACATGCTGAAAGCAACATATAGACTGCATCACTAACAACGAGAGATCACCTTATACTTCTACAAACAAAATGTATGCCAGCACAATAAGTTGCTATATTGTTTTTACATTTTTATACAAAATGGCTTTAAATGTGAAGAATTTAATTTGAAATCTCCTTCTTCCTATCATTTATCAATCATATTGCTGGTTCATTTAGCACTTGACTCTTTGTATCTTTTTCCCAACTTTAGGCAACGGATGAGACCAAAGGTTGGAAATGATAAACTTAAATTAGAACAACATAGCACCATGAAATATGCCACGGAAAACACAGATATTGTTATTAATGGCAGTATCTTTATCAAAACATCTTTAAGAGCCCATTTACATCACAGACTACATCCAAACTAAGGCTGACACTTTTTTGCAAGAATCTCAGGTTAAATATGTTTTATTGATGCATAAAGATTCAAAAACAGAAAATAAGCAGCGAGCACTTACTTGTAGCAATCATTATTATATTGATTGTAACTGCCCAGAGCTGTCAAACTGCCCTGACAAATCCCAAAAGAGAAAAGGACTTGTGCGCCTGCATCCATCCAAACCTAAGCAGATGCCAAAACATACATATCAGTAAACTTTCACCACTCAAACTACTGTAAGAGTGGACGCATATATCGTGCACTTTAGGTATTTTACAGTATTTGGGGTTCCAGTGGGAAGCCATCGTATAAAGTTGAATGTTTGACTTTATTACTTACTTGAGGGTCCACCAACCTTGTCGGGTCAGGATAGAGGTAAAAAGCTATGCCATTAATAGCTCCTGGTAAAGTGAGTCCACGAAGCAACAGAACCACAAGCATCACATAAGGGAAAGTCGCTGTAAAGTAAACCACCTGTCAAAATGAGACAAAGGCAGTTTTTAAATGTTGTTTTAAATCACAATTGATCATTGAAATCTGACAAGAAGCAGCAACAGAACAGCAAAATAACAAGCACAAGTGACATTAAAGTAAAACAAAGGAAATATCAAGAGGAAATTTGAGAAATATAATTTCCTGAACGCGCAGTTGGCACACAATGTGACACAACTAAAATCTCTCCCTGTTAAACTTTAACAGCCATTATACCAACCATAAATCCTGGATGTTTACTGACGTTAAACTAACTATGTAAACAGATGCAGAATAATAGTTATTGTTTATAATAGGTTTTCACGTATGAGGAATTAGCTTTTTGTGTGTCGTAGCAAAATATAAACATAGTAAGAGAAAATTAAATTCAATATAAAAGTAAGTACAGATCCAAGAAACAAATATACAAGAAAAAGTACAATAAACATACTATGAAAATATTCACAGTATATCTAAATCCAAATTTCAGTGTGCAGTTTTGTTCAAAAAGTGAAGCATAAAAAGACTTTTGCAATGTGCAATCTGCGATCTATCGTGGCATCTCCATCGGTAATGTTTCATTTATTGAGGTGTTTCTTTTATATTGTACCTTTCCAGTGGATCTCACTCCTTTCCAAACACAGAAGTAGCAAAGGATCCACGCCAGTAAGAGACACAAGGCCAACTCCCACCTCAGGCTACCAATCTCATCAATCCCTTTAGAGATACCCAACACTCGTCTCCTGGACATAATAGTGCCAAAACAAGGTCAGTATGAAGACAACAACCCTACGAACGTTGTTCACGATAATAAAGAAGCTTGTTATGCTACTGAAGAATCAATGTGACTGATCACATGGTGTCATTGCTACATTGAACCACATTCATTTTGAAATTAAGCAAATATTGTTTGCCTTGCAGAAGTAAATTTTCAGTTTTAGGTGGAAAATGAGTAATCAAGATATTTCTGGCAACACTAATACAGTAATGCAGCTTAAAAACTATCCACTAATTATGCTACTTAACATTAAGGTAGTTCAGCGCACCCACCAGCCCAGTACAATCAAATTTATAAATATTTTTTAGTGTTTAGTAGTAGTATTAGTTTTATTTTGTATCATTTTGTATCTGTCCCGTGTGTTAATTCACTTTTACATTCATTTTCATTTTCAGCTCAGCATGTTACATGGAGGAGATATGGAGTAGTATTTTTTTGTTCATGTGTAGCTTGCCAGCAAGTGTAGAGTATCAAACAGAGACTGTTCCTCAGACAGTATCGTCTGACTTAAGTCAACCTCATAAATCATAAATGGTTTCGGGAAAGGAAAATCTCCTGCAGGGACACAACTACTTGTTCATGTGGTGTACAAATGAAAAATTGAAAAGTTAAAATGACGGTTGTTTTTATTGCCTGAGCTACATTAATAGTGTACTAAATGTTCTGCATGTTATCTACTGAGAAAGGCTGACAGTGACATAGCAAAATAAATGTGAGAACATTTTCACACCCTGTTTTATGCATTTGCTGCCAAATAATATTTGTCAGCAAATTATTTGTAGAATTCTGTTCCGATCACAGAGACTATGGTGAAGTTTGGACATTTTGGAAATATATATATATATATAAATATACATATATTTTTGTATATGTAGGAAAACTCGAAATATCAGCTTACCTTTAAGGCCATTTTAACATGTCCTGTTAACATGTCTTGTTCATTCTTGTATAGTTTTGTATACTTTCTACCCATAAACTAGTTGAATATAGTTCTTGTTTCATTTTTTCTAATTGTTGTATTTTAAATCAGATCATCTGGCGTAGCATAAGGAGAAATATATAATCCACACACTTACTCCCAGAATTCTGTTGCAGGCGTTGTTGCGTTTGCTGTCCAATTGGATGACGCATTTGTTTTATCAAATTCAACACAAGACTCTGAGAGAAAAAAACATTTGGAGATGTTTAAATTGATCAAAGTGTAGATAGATATTTGAAAACAAAAAGACAGATTCTATATACTCACCAAATACACAATAATCCTCAACCACTTAATAGTTATTTGAGCTGTGAAGGACCCTCCACTGTGGAAGTTTTAGTTATCTAACTGTACCTTTTATGAGCTACACGGCTGCTATGAAACCAATAGCTTCATCAATCAATCAAGAATGCAACAAATTTTCAAGAAATTCTGATATTTCTGTAGCCATTTGAATCCAAGCTTGTGGGCTTGTTTCTCTATTGCTCCTGTTATAAAGATGCAAGATTAAAAGAAAAGATGAGGAAAACGTAGACACTGACGTCTGTCATGCACGTAGTTCATTTTTGCGCCTGTCTGCATGTCTACCTGTGTTCCAGCTGTTTCTGCAGCTGGCCCATGGGATCACAATGCTGAAGGACGAGAAGAGGTAGAAGAAGGCCCACGCCTGGATGACGATGTATGACACTGCAGCATATGCAATCACTACCTGGGTAGCGTAGCCGATCCCTGAGGAGGCAGACAAGGTGTGGACAATGTGGATTTTTGATAATGACGGGCAAAAATAATAAAGCACATAGGTCTATAGCAGGGACAGACAATCTAAGGTACGTTTGCCACTATTGGCATAGGGTGGCTAAACCAATGGTACACTCACCATAAGTCTCATCCAAAGGCCAAAATACCTCTTTCCCCGGGCCTGGCAGTTACATGGCCTTTTATTTATGGTAGTTTGAATGTTCTTTTTTCCACATCCGCATTCCATGCCCTACTATGCCTCTGATTTGCTGATGAACATCGTTGGTGGAAGGTCGGCCGGTTAATGATTTCCACTCAGATCTATGTGGACTTTTTCATATGGATGGCAGTCTTCTTGTAAAAGGCTCTCATATTTATGTACAATGTCTTGACTTTGGGAGAATTTCTTTATTTTAAATGTTGCTATGCACATTGCCTATAGAGATGGATAAAAGTACAGATCTGTTGGAGATTTTAACTTTTTGATGTGGTGTCAAGCCTTAACTTAATGTTGGTATGGCACACCGATCAACAAGAAAATATTGAAATGGCACTTTATATAAAAAAGATGGCCGACCACTGAGGTATAGCATCTTGTTACCTAAAAATAGTATTGTTATTGTGGTTCTGTTATTGTTGGTTGGTCAATTAATTCAAAGTACCATGCAGGTAAAGCAGGTTGTGGTATGCTTGGGCAGGATTTAAGTGTGGTTGGAGAAAAAGCAAAGCTAGCTGGTTTAGCTGTTCTGATGGCTCATGACAGGACTGTTTGCTCAGAGTGTGGCATGGATTGGTAAACTTTTAACACTGATTTGAGGTGCAGGGTTTCTTCCCACTCTGCCAGTTGGCACACCTGTCACGACCAGAGTTAACTGACCGGTTAACATATGTTTAAGTTTGTGATTTTCCAGGAGGTGAAACCAAGTGAGCGCTGTGTCATGGAGGCAAGCTGACAATCTGTGTCCAGTTATCCAGATCGGTTTGTTTTCAGTCTATATTTTTGTTCGACAAATTCCATGAAAACGCCAAAACCAACAATGAATTGAATCAACAAGTGTAGCTTGATCTTAATCCTCTGTGTTACAAACCTCCATTGTTGTCTAAAACCCCCAAAACACATCGATCCGACACACTGTTGCTCTGGGCTACATGTTCCTTTATTTTGATGAACATGGGCACTGTAGTTTAATTTACCCATAAACTAATAAAAAAATTATAGAAATTGTGATTTGATTGAAATAATATATCTGCTGTAACACCTGAACTCTACAGCTAAGGTTATGTTGGTAAAAATGTGTGAGCAAACAAACACAGAAGTTTAAACAGGTAGCTCAAAGTACTGAAAATATGTGTTTTTTTGTCACTTGGGTTGCTTCGTGGGAATAAATTTTTGAACACTCCAATATATTTGAGATTTTTGGGTGTGTCTCAGAGTCTGTACTAATCTCTGGGTGACATGAGGCATGACATTTTGCCAAGTGGAGAGTGCCAAGCAGCAACAGACACACCCGTGTGTGCACACTGAGGGTCATTAAGTTTGTGCAACAGGGTCTTTTAACACACGTGATTGATTATCACAGCTGATCAGTTGGCTATGCACTATGGACAATTTTGCTTCACGAGCAGCCTATTTACAATGAATCATAGGTCTTTGTTCTCAAGTTAACCAATCATTACACCTCTGACTGGATAATAACCTTCTTGGAATGAAGTTTACTGTTATTATAAATAGACTCATTACTCATTACTATTTTTAAACAAGTAAAGGAAAAAATGCCAAAACTACACTTATTGGCCTTACTTATTTCCTGTAATTCAAAACTCTATATGTTATAGACAAATGTTTTGTTCTGAGCTATGTCTTTCCCGAGCTTATAAATATGAGTTAGATCATCAAATTTAACTCAATAAAACTCAGGGAAATGTATTCATTATGTTCCAGGGTTTAAGGGATATAGACTTTTTTCTGTAGAATCATCTTAATTCAAGGTTCAAAGTTATATTTGTTATCCAACTAATCAAGACATTAAAACACAGAGCTAGAGAAATTCCTACCAAGTACACATGTACAATAGTGAAAATGTGCAAGTGTGCAAGGACAGTGCAAAGAGTGCAGCCAGAGTGCTAAATGCTATTGAGCATATTGATAGCATTTGGGATGAAAGAGCCGTGGAATCTTATATGTTTCCTAACGGTGTCCTGAAACGATTTACTGGATGCAAAAGCTTAAACTCCTTCAGGAGAGGATGGTCCTAGGAGCCCAATATAGCATTAGCCTTTTTTATAGCCATTACCCTTTTAAGCACCTGCCTGTTATGAATTTCCGAGAGCATATCCTGACGTCCCCCAGAAATCTTACTGGCTAGTTTAACAAGGCTTTTAAGTCTATTCTTCTTTCTCAAATTTATTTTTCCAAACCAATGATACAAAAGGTTAAACAGATTTAATTAAAAAAAACTGTTAACTGTCATCATCACAGAATAAATGTTAAGAGTTCATGTTTCTGGACCTTTTTTGAGTTAGCATAAACATGGGATTCAAAGCACAGTTTGTTATAAGCAACAATACCCAAATATCTGTAGCTGTCTAGATGTCAACACCTTCAATAATGTCTCTCCTAAAGAAACTCACTGACCTTCAGATTAGAAAATTTGGTTTGTTTTTAATCAGCTGAAGTAGATTAGTCTGTCTTTACGTATCTTTAAAGCTAAGATAAATAGATATATGTATATATATATATACATATATGGTCATCTGAAAATTACTTAAGATTGCATGTAGCTGTGCATCCAGCATTTGTATAGAGAAAAGGGAAGTAAAAGTTTAACCATGGGAGGGTGAGCATTTTCTTTTTAGATTTTTAAAAAATATATAATACAGACATATGTAATTGCTAAATTTGACAGAGTGATGATGATTATCCACACTACTAGTTACATTAAGCATTTCTTTTTAATACACTGACCTTCAAACAAGGGGCAGAAGTGCCTCCAGCAGGTAATACATCCTTGAGATGTGAACTGTCCCATGGCCGTCTCCAGGAGGAACATTGGGATGCCACATGAGAGCAGAAACAGGACGTAGGGAAGTAAAAATGCACCTGAGAGAAAACATGACAAGCAGATCAAAACACTGCTCCCTCTGACCGTTCATGTTTGTAGAGGGATCATACAAAAAGATTGTTGTTCATGGCTTTCTTTTATTGTCGCTTGCACAGAAACATCTGGATTCTGTAATAACCCACATTGGTTCTTCTTATAGAATGTATGTAAGAGTTTAGCAAGACATATAATTACTTTCTGATCAACATAACTGTTGTTTATATAAATGGCTGATTTCCAAATTTGGCAAAAAACAATGGTCTCCTTTGTCCCCTGAGCTGCATTTGGTTAAACCAAGAAAACAGCAGCTTTGATCAACGCCTGAGCAACTTCCTTGTTACTTTAATGCATTTATGTGTCAGTTCTTTTTCCTCAGTTGTTGACAGTACATTTTGATTAAGTGCAGCTGCTTGACTTTGTGCAGAAAGTATTGTATGTTTTTGTATGTATGTTTATTTTTGTTGCGTGGGAATCCTGCTTACCTCCCCCATTTTTGTAGCACAAATAGGGGAACCTCCAGAGGTTTCCTAGCCCAACCAGGGTTCCTGCTACAGCCAACAGAAATTCCAACTTGTTCCCCCACTGGCCCCGATCCAACAGTTGTGTCTTCTTCACCAGACTTTTATCTTGCCCAGGTACATCATGGCAATTTCCTTTAAGGAATTGTCTGGACATGTTCAGAAAAAGCCAGCAGATTAAGGAATGAATCAAATCCAATGAAATCTGAACTGAAATGTCTTTCAGCCTCTTCCACATTTATGGGAAAAGTACAGCCAAACCTTTGTAGCTCTGGGTTATGTACAGAGACAAAACTACTCAGCTGATGGTTTGGCACTGCGCATAAGCTTTGTTTTTTATTTGTTGAATTTGAGCTTGTGGGATTATCAGGAATGGAAAATTTTCACCAGAAAGTGTTTATCAGAAAGCTGCAATTTATTGAAGCACATTTTAGAATTAAAGTGTAAAACAAGAAGGTACTTACCCCTCCATCAGAAAGCACCCTCCCACAAGAGTTGCTTACAGCAACAGCAAACTGATCAGTATTCCTCTCAGCTGGGTGTACTGCAGGGTCTCTACACAAACAACATGTCAAGAGCAAAGCTAGAGTAAGAAACAAAGTAGCTATGGTTTCCTTTGACTCCTCTATGACCTAATTATCTGTCGCACTGGTCTGTGCACCATGCCGTCTCACTTGAAAAAGTGTTTTGCTCTGACAAAGGTATTCCACTTCCCTGCTGTATTTTTCCACTGAGACAGAGCAGCTTGAGTCGGTGAGATTAGCACAGTTGCTAACAACTAAACCAAATCAGCTGAGCCTTCTCTGTTATATCAGTGCTCACACAGGCTGCAGTTATCTGCCAATTGGGAATTTATGTTTTGGGGCAAAACTTGTTAAAATACCAACATGCTGCCAGAAGTTATGCCTATTACCATGCAGGCATGGCTTATTAACTGTAGTTTTTTTCCATTCCTAATATTGGTACTACTTTGTATTTTTATCTTTATGATGTCTGACTTAACTGGACCTTTTTTCATCGTACATATTTACTACAATAGTTTCTATATTTTACTGACTTTCTTTTCTTCTTTTTTGACGTTTTTATAGTCGTCAACTTTACTGTACTACATCAATAAAGTTTATCTTATCTCAGTGTTATAAATACCTACTGATATTGACTCTGGAATATACTACTGAAATATTTATACAATCTTTTGGTGGTTGATTGTATTGAGACAATAATGTGATGCATTTAAATTATAATTTAAAATAAACAATGAACAATGAATCGACAAATTTTTTGCATTCCTCCACCAATCATAGATCAAGTTAGCATTTCACAGTTGTGGCAAGCCATGCTTGCTCCCTCTGTGGCGACATATGGGATGACATTCTAAAGCATGTACAATCGTCTCATGTGTGCTCATTCATTCAATTTAAAATAGTCTACAGATGCCATATTTCCAAAGATAAATGGCATAAAATGTTTCCTGTCGTCGATCCCAGCTGCAATAAATGTAAGGGGGCCAATTCATCACTGATCAATATATACTGATTGAGAGATTTTAAACAATTTCTCAGGCTTTAACCGTAACAATTGAATCCTCCTCTCAACTCTATTTGGAGTTGCAGATGAAGATGCACATCTAAACAGTAAACGTACTGTATTTTCCGCACTATAAGGCGCACTTAAAAGCCTTTAATTTTCTCAAAAAACGACAGTGCGGCTTATAATCCGGAGCGCCTTATATATGGATTAATTCTGGTTGTGCTTACTGACCTCGAAGCGATTTTGTGTGGTACACGGCGCTCTGTCAAAATGTTTTAGTACGACTTTGGTAAACTACAAAGCCGCACCGCTTGCAGCATTACGGCTACCGTAGTCAGGAGCGTCAGGAGTAATACATACTGTGCTTCACCATAATATTACAGTGTGTGTGTATAAGGATCCAACATGGCTCCTGTCAAGAGACACGCTTACGACGCGGACTTCAAACTCAAGGCTATCAGTCACGCAGTAGAACATGGGAATAGAGCAGCTGCGAGAGAATTCAACATTAATGAATCAATGGTACGGAAGTGGAGGAAGTTTGACTGACTGACTGTTTTGTTTTGCTTAATGCGCCTTATAGTCCGGTGCGCCTTATATATGAAAAAAGATCGAAAATAGACCATTCATTGACAGTGCGCCTTACAATCCAGTGCGCCCTATAGTGCGGAAAATACGGTAATGCTCTGGCTTTTGCTAATCTTCTAGCTAAACGGGCAGTATTTCTGAAATGGAGGAGGCAGCACACACATTCTCAATGGTCAGAGGACAAAATGTCCCGCCTGAAACTTGTTGCTACGATCTGATTATATCCATGTAAAGATAGACTGCCATACAATTTGGTTCAGACATTCATGTCCACCTTAAGATGAATTGTATCAACTTTGATGATCCACTGACCTTTCCTCTAGTGCCGCCAACAGGTCAAAATGTTAATTGGTCCAATACTGTGCCCTATGTCCAAATACCTGCAAAACTAAACCAGCGATACATTCATCCTATCCATGAATGTACCGCTGACATTCCTATCCACTTCAGCCGTAGGATTCTTTGTGTTTAGAGCTAGAAAATGTTAGCATGCCAACATAATAAGATACGGTGGTGGACATTGTAAACATTGTTCCTGCTAAATATCAGCATGCTAGCAAATGTCACTGTGATCAATCGATGCTAACATGCTGATGTTAGCATTGATTTGGAGTGGTGTTTCATGCCACCTGGTGAATGTTAGTCGAATATTCACTCTCTTTTAGCTCTGTTTTGGATTTCATATAAAAATTCTGTTCCAGCCACCTAGGTGAGAGGCTGCTTTCATAACCACTATACCATGGTGGCTGTAAACTTCAACTCCGTATCTCTCTTTTATTGTTTGAGGCCCAAACTAGCTGATGAATTTTATGTCATGTCTGTAACATTGTGACCTCATAAAGTTACGGAAGTGAAGGAGAGAATTAAATCGAGCCGTTTCAGGCAGCTCAGGAGCAGTGATTCTGAGGGGGACGGTAACTCCTTTTAGGCGTGGACTTCAGGTTTTACACTCTACAAATCTTTTACATTTTAATTTTATTTACAAAAATATATTTAACACACTAAAGAAGAGGGAAAAAGTGGAAAAGCATAATAGGGCCACTTTGACTACAAATGACAAGGAACATGATTGCCATCATTTGTGGATCAGTGCAATCAGTTAAGTTACATTTGACTAATTACAGCTATTTACATTTCAGCGGCCTTATCTACAGTTTGGAATCTACCAAGACAAGTTTTGTATCTTAGATCTCTCTCGCTCTTTTCCATTAGATGTGCAGCCCTACCCAAACTTCCTGTCAACCAAGTAAGACCATGTAAGATCATGCCACTGTTTGTTACACAGGGGAGGGGCTAGATAGTTTGTGGTGAAAACTCCACTGGGGAAACTGGAAATTCCAGATGATCATATTTCATGTAGCCTACATTCAGTGGCTAAAAAGAAACCCAACACTCAAACGGCAAACTGTAGTGTTCTCATGGAGATTAATGACGCCATGTGCAGGCATTGTCTATCTACCTGTGTTCTGTTATAACAAAATAAATTATTGAGCGCTTTAGGTAAGACTTAACATTAGTGACGCCAAGTAGAGTAGAAATAATAAAAGCTCTGCTTTATTTGTGAGGCTCCTCTTTTGATACAATAATTCAGTAACCATAAAACAAGACAGACATACAAACACAAGACAAGACAACTACTATTTAAGGCATATATTTACAATTTGCTGTAAATTGATAGAGCTAACAAGGACCATGCTCTCTGTACATCAAATTATTAAAATTGTTTACACATTGGCAGACACTAATTTACATGCTTAAAATAAGTTAATGTTCAACTGCAAAAACAATTGTGGAATAAAATCATGATTTAATTTCTGGTTTGAGCAAAAATGGGAAAAAAGAAAACTTGGATAATAAGTAATATATTCTGGGCGGGTTACTGAGTTTGATAGTTGTACATTTTCTCAACAAAAAAAGCAATCTACTTTGACTGAATGGTATTCAAACAACTCACATCATTTCTCCTCTCAGGGTAAAGACCCCCATCACACAGCTGCCTGGCTGGAGGTTGAATAATTATTCGCATACCGGTTTGATTATTGTATTACACACGTTTCACGTCTGTCCATAGCAAACAAAGCATTTCACCTCCAAAATTGATCAGGTTTGATCGGCGTAAAATGTTCAGGTTTCACACAAGTTGTGTTGACCAGACTTGTTTCTTTCTCTCTTAAAAAAATATTATTTTAAGGGTTGTATGGTTCTGATTGTTGGGCAGACTGTTCAGGTATATTTTATAAAAATATTCTAGGAATACCTTAAAAAATATCTTGTAGATGTTGTAATGTTAACTTTTTTTACATGATATTGGAGGGAAAATGCTTTGTTTTACTCAAATACATTTATTGATTCTTTGAGACATTAAGGGTTTGACGTAAAGAAAAAAAATAGACACTGTTTAGTGCGCAATAAGATATTTTCATAGCTTCATTTTAATATTAGAATTACATTTACTTTTACATTTTGGACAAATCCACACTATAATTCAGGGTAAAATTCATCAAATGTCAGGCTCACTTTGTTTTGGGACAGGGTGGGATGAATAGGAGGTCAGATAACATACATCTGTTGTCTGGAATGATTCAAGAATGAAAATGACCCCAAAATTTATTTTTGACAGTCCAACAAATGAAGCAAATCAGCTTTTTGTATTAATTTCTTGATAAGACCATCACTGCATACACCTTTATAAGCCATGGGTAGAAACACAGAAACATACAACAAATATATGAAGAAACTGAGACAAAAACATAAAGACATTTACCCCTTTTTCATCAAAAATATTAAGCATGGTAAAACCTTCAGCTGTGCATTCGTATCACAAGTAGAGTCTACGACAGCAGCGAGTCACTCCAGTCTCACTCATTGAGTCAGAGAGTACCTGCTGTTCCTCGTGGGTCCCCGATTTTGTCATGCTCAAGCATATTTGGCACTCATTCGATTTGTAATTTGATATAATAGTTACAAAGTTCAGCAAATGCAAACTGTATGCAAATACACAAAACAAAAATGTACAGCTCAGACCCGTATGAGCTACATTACCATCTGGTGGTGATCACACCATTGTACCAGACAAAAACAACCAGATAAAAAAATAAAATAAAAACATGTAATAATATTAATAATAAAGAGATATTACAGTTTTCTGATACTTTCAGTATTTTGACAGAGATCTATCTCATAGTATGGACAGGAAGTTGAGGTTTTACAATATGTTATTTGTGATGTTCTGCCATCTTGAAGATGAAACAGAATCACTTAAGAGATGCTGATGATGACAAACCACTGATGAAGATGATGTGTAGCACTTAGGTGCACACCGTGTTGCTGGCCTTTTCTTTCTGCTGTTATTATATTCTTGTAATCTGACGTACGTTACACATTTTCAGTGGTTACAAATTGGAAAAGTATACAAAAAGAAATCTCTGAGAGGACTTTTATTTTCACATTCTTCAGCACTATGAGAAGAAATGGCAGCTGATGAGGAATCATGGAGTGCACCGTAGCCACATGACATTATAATGACAAACACACTTCAATCTTAACTCATAATTAACATTGTATGCTATATAACATACTATGATTAAACACCTTTTCAGTCACACTGAGTTTGGCTATTTTCACTGCATCTCCTAAACCATTTAACAGATTATTAAAAACATGACTCATGTAATCTCAAAAAATCACAGCTCATTCAATTTCAATAACAACAACGCTAAAGGAAAAGTTTTTTTAGAGACAGTCTTCGGATATTTGCTTTCTTGCCAAAGAGTTCGATGAGACATTACATGAGACGTGGCCGGAGGCAGTGACTTCCTGGCATTTCTCCTGTTTGCTAACTTTTGTCCCCTTTTCTTAAAATCACAATTAATTGTGTTTTGATTAAATAGATGAAACAAAGGAGACCTAACAGCTTTAGCATGGCTGGTAGGCAGATTTTGAGTGAGGCTAGTCATTTGCCCCCGATTCCAGTGTTTATGCTAAGCTAAGCTAACCATCTGTGAGCTGTAGCCTTATATTAAGCGCACAGACATGAGTGGCATCGATCTTCTAATCTTACTCAACAAGGAAGCATCTGAGGATGTTTCCCAACATATCAAAACCTTCCTTTACCCAGACATAATTAAAACATATAGTATGGTGTAAAACAATCCAGAGTTGGCCCTTTTTTAAAATACAACTTGAAGTATGAAACCACTTTGACTAAAGCCCGAAGCGACTTTGTCACACTTAAAACTTTCAACAGGCAGAACTTTTTTTAAAAATTATTATTATTTTTTATTTTTTTTACAACAGGCCGCCCCCTTTAACAGCAAAGGGAATGTTACTCCGGCTTGAAAATGAAAGGCACAGTGAGATTTTTTTTTTTTTTTTTAAATGGACTAAATGGCGTTCATGTTTGTACAGTAAACACAGAGCAAGCCCTTTTGTTAAACAACCCATTCAATAAATTCAGTTTGGGGAACTTAATGATAGTTGTTATCTTGACCTTTGGTCCCTTGCCCTGCAGAACCAATCGTACCCGTCAGCGGTGCATGTTAACTTTCCAACACCTGTGTGAGTTACGCCTTGAGCATAAACACTGAAGGTGATGAAAACGAAACCTTGAGATAGCATCAACCCCAAGTCATTAGCAATGAGTTATGGGGTGGGAGGTGCACTGTATTTGAACTCAAGTGCAATGAGATCACATGTTTTTTGTTTTTTTAATGCAATTACTTAACACATCTATTTGATTATTAATCAGTAAACACAGGAGTATGTGTTAATGATGCCGTAATCACTGTTAACTGGTTTGGGTGGTGGTGAGGTTACTGCGTTATAACAAAGATAGTTAACACATTTCAACATGGATATTTTTTTCAAATGACCATAAAACCACATGTAACAATATTCTGAGAAAGACTTTCTGAAACCTGTATGAAACATCGCCACCGGTTTGAAAAGATTAATACAATGAAATTTAATTGAAGTACTGGCAATAGCCACCTACCGTATGGCACTGTTAATGTGAGTTTAAGCAAACACAGCGTGTGACCATCAAGAAAACAGGCTTTTTTTTTTTTTTACTGTCATAGCTGAAGTTGTACTATGAAGATTGAAAAGTAAACATTGTATTCGAAATAAAAATAAGACTGCTGATTCACTGAAGAACAGGCGATTAAATACACTAAGCCCACAGCTCTATTGACTACTATTTAAATTTCACACTTCACACATTGGTCTGAATTAGATCAACAAAAAAATAATTCACCTATTATTGCAAAAATGTAAACATCCTTTCAATGTGTCATGACAATATCTTTGCAAATACAGTCAAAAAAAGTTGGCCTGTTTGTTATATAAGATAGTTCTTTTTTTAAATGTCATATTAAAGTATGACGATCAAGCAAAAATACAAACCATCAACATTTGACGTGGGTTATTTCAAGCTTCTGTGTTGGGAATGTGAATCAGAAACTAAAAATCCAAAAAAATATTATTTTGGTATGACAAAACAAGCGATTTACAGACATAACCTTGTGTTCAAGAAAATTGTGATGGAACTTTTATAGACAAAACAATTAACCAAGTAATCCACCAAAAATTGCAAGATTAATTAATAATGAAAATAATCGTTACTTATCACATATATAAAATCAACTCATTACTATTATTAAAAGATTATTTCAGTTTGGGAACCACCGATTAATTAAATAGTCTACAATTTTGATAAATGATTCATCATTTAGATTTTGTGAAAACAAAAAATCCCCTCCCAAAAATTCATTTTTATGTCTTGGGAAAAAAAATCACAAACTTGAAGCTGTTTTTTTTGGTTGAATTAATAAAAAATAAAAAATCTTTGATCTGCCTTTGTGTGACACAGAAGCAGAAAAACCTCCTCATCAAAAGTTAAGAATTTGTATTTGCATCCCTTATTGATCTACAGCTAAATGCCACTGCCATCTGTAACTCTCGAACATTTGGCCTTCCTACGTCGGTTGAAAATATCACCTTGATGTGAGTGCTCAACAAAAAGATGAAAGCATCAGTGGGCCTGTGCTTCCGTTACCTCTCCTATCAGACAACCAGTTTGTCAATGAAAACAATCGATGAAATGGAGCATTGGCCAAATGAAACATTCTCTGAAATGGTACATTAAATATTTCTACTGCTTAGAAATAATCTCAGAAGAACACAACAATGCTACTTCTATTAGCAATTAACAATATGGTAAAAGATCTGACATCGCATAGGTTTAAACACATATGTTTTTCATTATGACAAGTACCTGTAGCTTACTCCGGCTACTGTTAGTATGTACATGTAGCAGCATAAAACCACCCTGGCTGTGATTATCAGACTACAAGATTGCCATTGTTATATCTTGCTCCCAAATGGCTGTCAATGTGGATGAGGTGGAATGTGCCGTTAATATATCCTTAAAAAGTTGGATTTTTCTAAAAAGTTTGTCTCGTAACCGTTATCACCTCATGCCCTTCTGTCCTATTGTTTCCTACAAATCCTAATGGCACGCTTGATTTTATTCATCATATATTTTGCAAATAAGTTTTGGCACTTCAAATATAAATACAGTCTTTGTTATTTTCTTTCCTTTTCAAAATATAATTAAGCACAGTAATAACAGTAATACACCAGAGTCCAGTGATAATTTGAGCTAAAACTTTGGTCTCCATATTACCAACTGGATAACAAAACACTGGTCATCAATTGGAAAACAAAATGATTACAATTAGAAATTAAAGAATGAATAAATAAATAAATAGATAAATATCTGACTACGATTGATAAATAGCCTCACAAAAATCGTCACTGCATGACTTTGCGACATACTTGATTACCCTTTAAAAACAGACCATTCACATCTGATAACTGACAAATTATAGATTCAGCACTTTTTATGTGAGGTTATAGCTTAATGCCACTATTTGAGGTTGTTGATGTCTCCATCAAAACATGGAAATAAATCCTATCTACGATGCTGATTACGAATGTCCATGAAATATTTGGCCCCCTGCTTTTGGTAAAAAGGACACGGTCGAACCTGTTGCTCCAGTAGAGTGGGAGAACAGAGACAAAGAGCGTTTCAGTGGCCCCTGGTCAAAAGTGCAACGTGACAAGCGTAAACTGCGTGGACCTCCTGCAGGTCTGGGATGATGTGCAGGAGGTGTGATCGAAGATGATATGCTACTTCTTCATTTGCTGAATGTGGATAGGAGGGAGCCAAAGCTCGTTTAATCCATGTGTGCTACTTTTACCATCATTCAATTTAGTACACCTCTGCTAATATCACCATCTATTCTGTTCATTTAATTCTTGGACTGGACGAAACCATTCCCTAAAATATGATAAAATACAATTCCATAGGATTGTGTGCAAAATGCTCAATAGGCATATAGTAACAAATAATGGTCTCTTCTACTAGCCACAATATTAGACTTAAAATGCTTGTGATGAGGTATGAATATTGGCCAGTATCTTGAAGGAACCATTAACCTTCTTTCATGTCAACAACTACTGTACTTCTTCTGTAGTGAGGGTCACATTTTTGACCCTCATAGTATTTGAGTAAAAAGCTACATGGATGTAGAATAACTAAATGATAGCAACAATAATATATGTGAGTGGAGATGGGTTTATGAATGAAAATTTGCTGATACGGTATGGCAATGACAGCTTCCACCGGAAACAGAGGTCTCTGCTCTAAGTCATAGCTAAGCATAAAGTCATATACATATATCTATATATATATTTATATATATATATATATATATATATATATATATACACACACAAATATTTCTATATGATTTTATGCTTTTTTTTTTATATATATTATATATATTTTATATATTTATTATATTATATATATATATATATATATATATATATATATATATATATTTGCAGAAAAAACTGCAAATTTCTCGAAAGAGCTTCACATCACATATCTAATAAATTACACAGAATAAAATGGCAAATTCTCCTCAGAGATTTCTCATTTCCTTTTACACGCACAGATAGGTTTCAGCAAGTTTCTAATCAGGTACCTGTACTGTATCTGTCAGCCCGACAGTTGAATGGATGGATGACAGTGAAGGGTCCAGTGTGCTAAGATGAGGATAAGCCTTCGTCTGTCTTCATTGTTCCTCTTCAGTTTGAACACCGTTTACAGAGGCAGGTCTGTGCTGTTGTGGCGAGTCTTTCTGGAAGTCCCATCATCCCTGGGCAGAGCTTTCTGCAGGTTGGACATGGCAGCGGTCTTCTTTAGGTCAATGACTGCGTAGCATTCACTGCGCCGGGGTGCCTGTGGGCCACATTTTTTGGGTGGTAGGCGCTGGTGCTGTGGCTGGTTCTGGGCACCCCCGCTGCTGAGAGCTTGGCAGGGAGGTTCTCCCTCTAAGTCCACCTGGATGTAGTTCAGCTGCCGGGATGGAGGCATGTGGCCGTGCTCACAGCCTCCGACCCCTGACCTCGATCGTCTGCGGAAATCAAAGCTAAATATTCGCCCCCCTCTGTCTGTCTGACAGGGCCGTGGATGCGGGGCGCAGGCGTGTCGGAGCCGTGGCGGCTGGACCTGCTCTGTGTTGACATAGTTCTGCAGGGCATCTCTGTGGATGCCCCGACCGTCCTGGTGATACCCGTTGGGTGTTCCAGGGCCCTCTGAGAATTCATACTCATCAAAGTCCTCCTCCTCTTCCTCGTATTCCTCCTCATCCTGCTCATCATCTTCCTCTTCCTGTTCGTCGTCCCGCTGCAGAGCGCTGTACTCCCACACCGGCGGCAGAGAGGGCAGGTTCTCGTAGTTAAGCAGAGCTGTCCGACGATGACCTCCAACCATGCCCCTCTCGCAGGAGTAGCCCTGCGGGGGAAGAGACGACGGGCCGAGGGCGTGTGGGTGCAGGAGGGAGTGGGTGTGACTGTCCCCAGTGGTGCTGCTGCTGCTGCTTGAACCCACAGACTGCGACACGCTGCTGGGACTCAGCCGCTGCTTACGGCCACTCCTCAGACCGTTGATGTTCTCGTAGGTGAGTTCGCCGCTCTGGCAGCTGTCCGGGTGCTCAAGGCCAGGATGCCGATGCGTGTGGTGATGGAAATGGTGATAGGAGTGTGAGTTGCAGAGGTGCATAGAGGGCTCGTCTCCCTCCGTCTCTGAGCCTGTTGCACCCTCTACTGGCTGAAGGTTATGAGGAACGTGCCCATGCCTCTCCCTCTCTCTGTCCCTCTCTCTCTCCAGCAGATGGCGTTGTGCCGGAGTGGGGCCAAGCATGAATTTGACCTCCTGCGATGATGGCTGCAAGAACACCTGAGGATCGTTATGCTCTTCCAGGGGACAGCACCGCAGGTTGGGCGGGGGATTTCCTTGACCCCCGACAGGCATGGCTCCCCGTGTTGTTTCAGGGAAAGAGCCGGGCCGAACCTCGGGCAGGGAGTGAACACAGTGACGCATAGAGAGATCCCCCTCCATACTAACAGTATTTACATAGGTGTGGGTCTGTCGGGGACCACAAAAATAGAGTCACATTGTGAACGAGCATTGATACAGTGAACTGTAAGCAGCATGAATAAGTCTTACCTGGTCTTCCAAACCCATGAGGCCATGCCCATGATCATCAGCAAGAGAGGGTTGGGAGGAATCTCCTCTGATTGGATAACCAGGGTATCCATTGGGAAAAGCCTGGACAGGGAACGCTGGAGCTGCAAACACATTTATATGACGATATGAAGACATAGAAATTAAATGCAATACAGAAGTATGATCCGGTTGCTCGACAAACATGCTCAGAGAACCCAGAGAAAATAATGTGTTATGAATAGAATGACGCTTTAAAAAGGGCATAGAGAAATTGAAGAAAATACTGTTTTCCAATCGATGTATTTTGTCATCTACACTGCAGTTCCTTTGTTCTCATGTTTGGATTACTCAATTGATATCTCATGAAGCATTATTCCAATGAAGCCAAAGCCTGACATGTTTAAAGAGAATCATTGTGGCGAAGGAAAAGTCCAAATAAAAACAATCTACAGTTTGTAACTGTAATAAAAATAGCTTGTAGTCATATTTGCTCAAATTGTCACTATATCCTGACAGCAGTTCATGAAACTGATAATCTGTGAATTACCTAGTTTCATAGTTTTATCAGAGTTTGAGAGCTTCACAAGCACGGCTCTGACTGGGCTTTTTTCACAGATTGTCTGTATCATGTCCTATTGTGGGACATAGTGACACAAAGTATATGGCACAAAGTTAAACTTACTGACTATAGCTTTGAGTACTAAAACATGACATGATTAAAAACCTAAATTCATACTTTAACAATAGTAATATTATGTTTTAGATTAAAATCATTCTCAATTGTTGAATGGTGGCATTTACGGAGCACTTTTTATCCAAAGCGATTTATAATTAGCTCCTCAGGTTAAGTGTTTTGTCCAAGGATATGTTGACAAGAGGAACTGGGAATCAAACTACCAACCATGTGACCAGTGGGAAATCCTCCCTACCTCCTGAGCCACCACTGCCTCATGTGAGTCAACTTAATATTCATTTAAAGAGGTGAGCTCTGAACCACAACATTTTCAGCTTGATGTAAGAGGCATAATAGCAACTTTTCACACAGCCCTAACTAGCAATATGAAGTGTCCATGGCTGCAGTCTGTACTTCATCTTTACTTGGTGTATTTGGATACCTTTGTACCTGTGACTCAGTGTCTATTAATCATTAAAAACATTATTCTAAATGTACTGCTTATTGCTGCATGCAAGTTCTATAATCTCATGTGTATTATTAGCCTTACTTGTGTGTGAGTGAGTGTGTGTGTGTGTGTGTGTGTGTGTGTGTGTGTGTGTGTGTGTGTGTGTGTGTGTGTGTGTGTGTGTGTGTGTGTGTGTGTGTGTGATGTGACTCACTGTTGGGAGTCTGTGGTGTGCGAGACATTTCCATCTCTGGTGTGTGACCACTGCGACTCATCATCATGGACTCTTCCACCACGTTGATGCTGTTACATTGCATCAGCTCCTGAAGCAGATTGAAGATCTCTTCTGCCCGGGAACACTTGAATGCAAAGATCCCTAATCAAAGCGGCAAATTAACAACATTGTTAGTTACAATTAATCGCCAGCAGCAATGAAGAGACACAGAACTCCCTGGTTGAAGGATAGATGGTATATCATCGTTAAACAAATTATTTTTAAATGCTGATAACACACCATATCAATAAACAGTCAACTGAAATATCACTTTGTTTACAAAGTAATATTTCACTTTGTTTACAAAGTAATATTTAGTCCCTCAAACAGAGGTTTGACATCTTAACATCTCGTACTGTGTACATGACAAGGTGGTTACAAGCACACATGGGATGCCTCAAGTAAAAGTCCCCGGCCCCCAGACAGCACTACATAAATTCACCAGTGCAGGATATATTCTAAATAAACTGTCTCTTTCGTGTGACATCTTCAAAGTGAACGTTTATGCTATTCTTCAGTTTTTCAGTAGGACTCTTAGGGCTCTGTTATGACAGAAATGACAAAAAAGCCTTTTGGGGTCCCCTGAGCTCTTGGGGCCCCGGGCCTCCAGTAACACTACATAGGTGTACACGTGTGATGTGTAACACTTGTGAAATAAAATGTAACATCATTCCTCTTTCCCTTCTCTTTGTTTTTGCCACAAAGCTTATTTTCTGAAAAATGAATCCCATTGGCTTTTTGTAAGGGGGGCCAGTTTGATGATAACTTCTGGCTTATGATAATAAGTCCTCCCTGCAGCACTCTGTTGTACACGAAAGCCCGCTTTGTGCACCTGTGGGTCAACGTCGCAGAACACATAGTAAAAGTTTTCAAACAGGACGAGAGAAGGTAAAAAGATTCAGACAGGCTTTTGATTGGAATGTTGAATACGAAATAAGCCTTTTTCACAGTATTTATTTTGATTTTGTCACAGTAGGAAAAGCACAGGTCTAACTAATAACATTAGTGCTCTCTTCTTTTAAAAGGTCCAGGTAGGTCATAGTGTGCCAGCATGCAAAATACCAGGACCCTGAAACTGAACAGCTACAGGGAATTCAGCCAACATTAATTTGAATATGCACACCTGCTTTTCTTACTGTGACATGTCAAAATTCTTTCAGAGAAGAAAAAGCCCAATAATCAACTTACAAATTGTTTAAACAGTACATGTAACTAGAAAAAACATCATAAGCAATATGAGCAATATATTCGGGCATATTGATATTTTGAAATGAGAATAGATCGTCATGTAATAAGTGTTGTTTCTTCTTGGTTTTAAAGGCTGCATTACAGTAAAGTGATTTGTTATTTTATGAACTTAACTTATGTATGTTTTATTATTTACCTTTACCCACTTACTCCCCGTGTCCACTTTTCTAATGAAATATTAATCAAAAATCTCATTGTGTAAATATTCTGTGAAAGCACCCACAGTCAACTCTAAAATATCGTCTCAATATTATTATAGAGGTATTTAGTCATAAATATTGTGATATTCATGACCAAAATATCACCCAGCTCTAATTATGACTCTACTGAAGTAGAGAAACAGTTTCTTACCCTGCCCAGTCTGACAGCGACGACCGCTCTCAAAAGAAAACAGGTTGGAGTCGTAGCCGTAGCGGCGCAGGCAGAGGTACGGCCACCGGATGGCGTCTCTCTTGCGTGTGTGAAGAATAAGCTCGGTCTGGGTGAGCTCCATGATCCCAGAGCCCAGCTCGTTGCCCTCATCGTCCACATTGGTGACCTGGGAAAAAGAGAAGAAATATATTACATAGAGAGAAAGAATTGCAGAAGTGCAGATTTTTGCAATACACTGTAATATTCATTAGTGGGAATATACAGTGGATTAACAGTGAAAAGATCTTAAGAAATGTGTTGAATTTAAAGTAAATGTGGGATTATTTACCTTAAATTTAGTGAGATGGTTGTCTCGGATGGGGTCTCTGTACAGACAGCTCCAACAGCTCCCCATAGCTTCAGCAGGCCGGCTGAAACCTGTCATGGAAGCAAACATCATCACCCACTGCCATTAACAATATCAGCAAGTTATCCAGGTCAGACAACACAACATTGAACATCCAACTTCAGGGAACAGGCACACGCAAAGTTCTTACTCAGTCCAGGCCATCAGCGTTAAGGGATTCACGGATCAATCCCAGGATCTTCGACTGGGCATCGTCGTCACAAGCCGGTTAGTTTGTTGGACTGACATCTTCAAGAGAAGCATCATTTTCTCCCCCCTGAAACCGTCAACAAAGTCCAGGTTTAGAACATTTGTGAACATAAACCTCCCCTACAAGCAAGCATGAAATATAATTTTTCGCAGAAATATATGTGGATTCAGGGCATCCTGGTGGCCTGAACCTGCTGCATGTCATCCTTTCCTCATTTCCTGTCACCTCTTTATTATTCAGTATTATTCAGTGTCAATATAAAATGTCCGAGAAGCCTCACATTTAAAATCACGATTACAAAACATTTAACAATCTTACTTTTTAGTGACAAAGTAACAGTGAAAGTTGATAGCTTTGGCGGTTCTCCCCGTCTGTCAACATTATGAAATATACCCCATAACTAAATAATGGAGTTAAAGTCTTCATTTCCTGATGAAGACCATGAGATGTGGTTAAAAGCAGGGATGCACCGATTCCATACACTAAATCAGCACCAATTCTGACCTTACCTAGCGGATTGTGTATTGGCCATGGCAGTAATTCAGTCTCTTTGTCAATTTTATTAATAATTTCATTTTTACATGCACAGTGGGCTGCTGGTTTGGATTAAGTCCAACAACATGTTGCTATAAATAAAACATATGATATCCAGATTTTAAACTGAGCGTTGGTTTTGGCTAATAACCTGAGTTGAGGTTTCGCCGGACCGGGAGAGAAATAGCTGACCAGGGCATCACTAGTTGAAATAATAGAAAGTGGAACTTTGAGTTAAGATTATTTTGTCGAACATCTCCTATGAACAATCTCAAACAACCAGGCGAAATATTTCAAAATTATTAAAATAGTACTATTCTGTTTTTCTTACAGTAGAGAGAGTTTTCTGTAAAGTTATTATTGTAAAACACATGTGCATCTTTGAATCAGGAATGAAAAATACCCACAGGATTATCATAACAAATATTCCAAAACAATCTTACACATCTGGGCTTTGAGCTCTAGACAATAACACACAACAACATCTCCTGTTTCTTGTGCTCACATCTGCTCCCGTGATTTCTACTCCTTGACACACTCACATAGCCCCGCAAACAGATTTCTGATCAACACCGCTGCATGATGTGTACTCTAACCTGGGCCTCCACATCTGACTGGAGATGCCAGGCTGGACTCCAAAAAACACCAATTCACAGCTACCTTGAGTCAATGTAAGAAAAACAAAACAGAAAAGCTAGTCTACTTTATAGACACATGTAATACTGCCTACTGATTGAATAGGCTTTCCCTCCATTTGGGTTATTTACAGCAGGAAAAAAAAAAAAAAAAAAAAAAAAAAAAAAAAAAAAATCACAGCCGTTTTGCTCAACAAGCCAAGCCGACGAAGAGCTCCCAAAACAAGCCGACAGCGAGGCTTCATGTGCCCGGTCAGTGTGCAGAGACTTCGGCTCAGCCACCGTGAAACCCGCACACCGACTCTAAATGCACAACGACACGGTTCAATGACCATTTGTTCTCACTGGTGAGAGGATACAATAGCGTGAATAGCACATAGGAGTCAGGACGACAGCGATGGTTTTGCTACTCACATGTCTGGCACGGATTTTTTTTTTTTCTTATATATATATATATATTAGCCTTAATGCGAAATAAGCATTGAGACTGCGATTAGTGGTGGTCGGCGGCGGCTGCTGCTTCTGGTAGCGGGATGTGGCTCTTGTACGGCAGAGATGCGTAGAACAGATGCAGCCAGAGCAGTAGAAATGTTGTTATTTTTTCCTCCTTTTACGCCCCCCTACTGCAGCACGGGCCTCTCTGCCTGTATGACATTTCCCAAGCAGCTGGGGTGAGAGTTCACCGCCAGACAACGTGGCTAAGAGGAGCTACAAGAAGGTAAGAAACGCTGGAGGACCGGGAGAGGAAAGGTGTGTCTGGCTGAGAGAGGCGGAGGAGGGGTGGGGGGAAAAAACAACTGAACTTGTAAGAGAGAGAGCATCTCAAACTGGGATTTAAATGTATATGTTCCCCCCATGAGTATGTGCATGACTTTTATTTATGCAATGCTTTCCTTCCCATCGTGTTATTAAAGTCATCCTGCACTCAAATCATGTTTGGCTTATTTTTATTTTTTCCTACTTCTTTTTAACCTTCACTGTGTTTGATGCGAAAAAAGGCAGTTTTTTTTTATATTCATCTTCTCTGTGATCACTTTAAATAATAGTTTGATGTTGTGTGAAATATGCAAATGTACTTTCTTACTGGGAGTTAGATGAGATATTGATATCACTAGAAATAATAGTGTGAAATATGCAAATGTACTTTCTTTACTGGGAGTTAGATGAGATATTGATATCACTAGAAATAATAGTGTGAAATATGCTATAATATGTGAAATGTACTTTCTTACTGGGAGTTAGATGAGATATTGATATCACTAGAAATAATAGTGTGAAATATGCAAATGTACTTTCTTTACAAATGTACTAGAAATAATAGAAATAATAGTGTGAAATATTGTCTTTTTACTGGGAGTTAGATGAGATATTGATATCACTAGAAATAATAGTGTGAAATATGCAAATGTACTTTCTTTACTGGGAGTTAGATGAGATATTGATATCACTAGAAATAATAGTGTGAAATATGCTATAATATGTGAAATGTACTTTCTTACTGGGAGTTAGATGAGATATTGATATCACTAGAAATAATAGTGTGAAATATGCAAATGTACTTTCTTACTGGGAGTTAGATGAGATATTGATACCACTATTTATGTAATGTGAGGCTACAGCCAGCAGGTGGTTAGTGTAGCTTAGCATTAGGACTGGAAACAGCTGGCCTACTGTACTTAAGTATAATTTTAAAGTAGGCCTACTCTTACTTTTATTTGAGCATTTCCAATTCCGCTACTTTATACTTCTGCACCACCATTTATTTCATAATTTAAGTTACTTTTTACTTTGCAGATTCAGATTAATAATTCAAATATTATCACAAATAATTACGATGTATAATAATAATGTAAATCAACCTTTAACTGAAAGGGATGGGAATATATGCATCGCATTCTAGTCAATTATATAATATACATTATTCTGAAATTAGCCGTTCTACATAATGAGTACTTTTACAGATGGTAGTCTACTTTAGGTATATTTCAACGCTAATACATTATAAATTTTCCTAATTATAAATTTCTAGTGCTACTACTTTTAGGCTTCTTTACTTAAATATCTGAGTACTTCTTCCACCACTGTCCAAAGGTAACATAATCCACTTTACAACACCTTTATAGCTCACCAACCAACTAACATATGATATCTCTTGTTTGTTTAATCTGACCAGATTAAACAATTTAATCTGACCAGATTAAACAACAGGGGGCTATTTGTCAACAAGCTGCTGGGCATCCAGATGAGAAGGTTCCTGGAAGTTTATATATATGTCCAAAAAATGACTCCCTCGTTTACTCATATCATACTCCCGAAGAGACATTCAACAACTTACTCTACTCATGGACAATTTTGACATACTTGTAGTTTACTTAAGTAAGCTATAACCATTTTGTGCTATTTTATAGGCCTAATTCTACAGTACCAGTCACCTTCTCATTCAACTACTTTGAAGAATCTAAAATATAAAACATATTCTGGTTTGTTGAGCATTTGTTTGTTTACCACATAATTCCATATGTGTTCCTTCATAGTTTGGATGTCTTCAATATTAATCAACAATGTAGAAAAAAATAAAAATAAAAATAAAGAAAAACCATTGATTGAGAAGGTGTGTCCAAACTTTTGACTGGTACTGTACTTCACTACATATCAGGGGAATATATCAACATTTTTAGGCCAACCACCACATACGTAGATAGTATTACGTTAGTAGCCTAATATACCCAGTATCATAAGAATCTAAAATTGGCTCCACATGGACGAACTACAACATCAAAATGTTTTTGTATTTGTTTGTGATATCAATAACATAACACTTTTTTTTTTTTTTTTTTTTTAAATGATGGAGGTTTTTTTGGGGACCATGGGATTTCGTAAAAGTGCTTCACCACTCTTTGAAGCATTTTTATGGTGCAATAATTTTACGAGACTAACTATATGTAAGATTGCTTAACACTGCTTAACATCATATTTAACGTGTTTTTCAAGTTTACTAGCCAGAAGAACATTTAAGTACAAATCTACTTCATATAGACCGAAAAGCCAAGTATGAGAGTTACTAGGGTCAACTATCTTGAATGCATTTGCGTCTCTGCTGCTATTCAATTTACGGTCCATGCTATTCAGTCACGGATCCAGTTGTGCGTGTTTTGGAGTTAACAAGAAGGAAACATGAAGTAACCGGACAACCAGGAAGTAAGGTCGTGTTGTGTGTGACCTTTGGACGTTTCTAATGGGCCACGGTAGCTGCCGTTTTACGACATAAACACTCCAACAGTCTCAGCCTCAGACCAATCAGCTGGTACGGCTGGTGGAGCGCGCTGCGACGTCACATTGTTTTTCTGTGTACGTGCGTGTGCGTGTGTGTGTGCGTGCGTGCGTGCGTGCGTGCGTGCGTGCGTGTGTGTGTGTGTGTGTGTGTGTGTGTGTGTGTGTGTGTGTGTGTGTGTGTGTGTGTGTGTGTGTGTGTTAGCATGGGGAGTGTCTGTGACTGCCCGCCCCGATAAGGCAGCCCTGCCCGTTCAACTAACTACATATCAGACAGTGCTTGTTGGGCATTAGTCAGTCCGACAACACAATACAGCGCTGCATACTGTACATACTGTGTGGAGGAGCGGACAACTGGGTGAGGAGAGTGAGTAACATGGTGCAGCGTGTTAGCCAATAGTATATGGATTAATGGCACTAAATGTATCTTTATCTGTAACGTTGACTTGTCTAGTGTCGTTCCGTGCTGTTAGACATAAAACGAAGAATATACTTATTAAGGTTTGCTTAAAACTTGCATGCGTTTCAGTTGTTACAAAACGAATTAGGTAATTTCCTAATATTGAGACCACGTGACTGTGAAGTCTCCAGGTTTATGACTTTTTATATATCTTCCTTAGCCAACAGACATTTGTCATGATTTGTAGGACAACATGAAGATAGACCTGAGTTTGGTGAAGATGATGTATAGAATTATTACATTAAATTATGTTTTAGTGATTTTTCAAGTCAGTCTGCATGCAGTAATAACTGGAAAATGGGAGAAGAATTATCCCCTGACTTCAGCTCAGTACTGTTTATATATGAGCATAATAATAATAATGATAATAAATAACAATTTGGTATGTTAATAATACCACTATATGAGCATTATGCAAATACAGGTACTGCTATTTCTATTTATGTTCAGTGTTTTTTATTTTCTATTTTATGTTATAAAGTAACAGTATTCAAATGTTTGAATACTCAGTGGTATGGACACATTTTTGATCATTACCCCCCAAAAAAGTATTGTTTGTTACCCAGCCCCAAGCAGAGGTTAAACAGTTATAATGTGTCCTGCTTTTTTAATGCAGATCATGTGGCTGCCCATGCTTGGAATGACTGCCCTGCCACACCTGGGGGGGCTCTATGGCGGTTACATCACACGCAAAGAGGTGAAGACCTGGTACCCCACCCTGCAGAAACCATCATGGCGTCCACCAAATGCAGCATTCCCTATAGTTTGGACCTGTCTGTACACAGGAATGGGGTACGCTTTACTGTGACTGGCTCACACATTCTCTGAGATGTACAACTGCTTTTTTTTTTTTTTTTTTTTTTCAGTGATGCAATCTCCTTACATAAATTATAGTTTTTAAATTTTGTTATGCAGGTATGGCTCCTACCTGGTGTGGAAAGAGCTGGGAGGTTTCACTGAGAATGCACTGGTTCCACTGGGACTTTATGGGCTGCAGCTAGCTCTGAACTGGGCCTGGACTCCAATCTTCTTTGGTGCACACAAGCTGAAATTGGTAAGTTTCGCATACACAAAATACACAAAAAGATTATGAGGGATGACAGCTTGATATCCATCATCCACATGTCCATTCAACGTCCTCTCGCTGCCCAATTTAGGCACTCATGGAAATTGTGCTTCTCACTGGGACTGTCGGAGCCACCATGGTGTCTTGGTATCCCGTCAGCCGCACTGCCACACTGCTGATGGCTCCCTACCTGACCTGGCTGTGCATCGCCACATCACTCAACTACTGCATATGGAGAGACAACCGTGAGACGAAAGAAGAGTAGGAGACTGATAAGTGTTGCAATAGTATGTCTAGCAGACTTGTTTGTTTGTTTACAGTCGTCTGCAGCAGTAAAGACATTAAAGAAGGAAAAGACAACCTGCCTCTGATCAATCTTTTTCATCATTTTGTTTCCCAAATTCAATAGATCCCTAGTTAATTCATTCAAAGCTCTTACACATTTGCCAGTATATCATCAGTTTTTCAATATCCATATTGTACACAAAAAGCAATATTGATCAGGTTACATGTTTAAAACGAAGTGAATGAAAAAACCTTGTCTTATCGATTTATAAATTAAATTATTGGTGTGTTTTGAAGGAAGCATGAAACTGCATTTATTTGCTTTTTTAAAAATAAAGAATATCTCATTGATGTGTGCATTTATGATGAAGTCTTGCATTAAAGTAACTAACTCAAATTAAATAAAGATTTCTAACCAATTCATCAGTATTGAATCAATTATTTCAGTCACAGCAGGTCACCAACTCAACATCCAGTGAGGTTTACACATTTTTAGATTTGAGAAAAAGATAACACAGGTATCATCAATACTGAAATAAAATGTGCTTTTCCTTTTAGTTGATTCTGTAGTTTGTGAAATAGGGAGAAAAGAAAAGTATCTCAGTAAAATGTATGTTTTTGTAGAGAATTCCTTTTTAAAATCAACCTTTTTTATATTTAGTTGTGTTTTGATCGCTACAAATGACACATTTAACACTTGCAGAGTTAAAATTGTTTGAAAAGACCAACACAATTGATCATAATAAAAACAACATAACAGTCCATAAAGATAACAACAATAAGCTTTATTTCTATACATGTAATGAGAAAAGAAAAAGGTGAAAAGAGTGAGAGAAAAAAGTTATTTTTCAGGAGCTTTCTCTGGAACGTCTTCTGGTGATTTGGAGAATCTCTCCATTAATGTCTTCCACAAACCCTTTTTTTCCTCGTCCATCTGCTGCACATTTCCTGTACAATGAAAATGAAGTTAACTCTAATAAAAGTGTATTCAATAGATATTCATTAACATAATTGTGATAATGTGGGTCCATACCTGATAAAAGCAATTTACACTCTTCCACTGTAACTCCAGTAAAGCTTGTGTCTCTAACGCGAGGGAACTGTTAGCAAATACAAAGACAAGAGTTCATTAAATACATTGAAGTCTTTTTATACCCGTTACACTCATAACAGCTGAGTGAATACATTGTTTCGAGTAGTACTCGATGCAAGTTGTCTTTCTGATGGTAAACAGAGGTGCTTCTGTAACAAAAAAGTAACGAGACCTTTGTACTAACTGTAAAACTATTTTATTATCCTCATCATATAATGAATGCTAAAAAGTAACTTACACAAGGGTTTCTTTGCAGTCTTTAACATGACGGATAAGTTATTCCTTAACTGATATACACTTCATGTTACAAACTCTGGTAGGGAATTGTATTGTATTATATTGTGTTGTAAGGATTTATCTTCCATCTGTTTAATTTAAAAGGAAAAGGGCACTCCAAATAATGTCCTCAACAGCCAACGAAATAATTCAGTAAAATAGCTCTAATAGGTAGCTGAGGCAGATATAGAAGCACATTAGATGTGTGAATAATATACCGTACTTACTCGTTGTCTGTAGAAATTGCCATTAATGCGGGCCAAACTTTCATACATGTGGTCACACTTCTCTGGATCTGAGAGCTGGTTGGAAACATAAAAGGTACATATATACATACATGAACAATGTGACCGCTAGCATTGACAAATTCCATGAAAAAATATAACTTCAGATATTTTGCTGCCATTTTATAAGAGAACAAGAATATT
Source organism: Anoplopoma fimbria (assembly GCF_027596085.1). Classification (NCBI taxonomy): domain Eukaryota; kingdom Metazoa; phylum Chordata; class Actinopteri; order Perciformes; family Anoplopomatidae; genus Anoplopoma; species Anoplopoma fimbria. The sequence goes on from NC_072465.1 coordinate 16,439,183, forward strand.
ATAAAAGTGCAAACAGATGAAATTTTTTATTTTTTTTAATACACTGTAAAGTAAATTGTAAAAGTTGAAGTTCCACAAGCAAAGCTCATTTGACTAGTTATATGTGTGTTTATGCTAAAAGGGAATATCAGCCATTATCCGATTTCTTAAACTGTCAATTGTTAATAACAGTATGTACTTTTGAAATCTGATATCAGTTGCACTATAAGAACTACACTAAATCTGAATTGTCTATTGCCAAGTTGTTTTTCCACATACAAGGAATTGGCTTTGGATATTTGGTGCAAGAAAAAATAATATAAGATTTAAGACATTCCCAATAACAATACAAAAAAAATACCATAAATGTGTACAGTATATCAGTTTGCTGTACGGTTTTGTGCAGAAGTGTAAAATGATACAGTAGTATAAGATATAACAACTTTAGTTCAGGTCATTTTACCTCAGAATTGTTGTACACTTTCCCACTTATGAAACAGTGTCTACATGATAACAGCCTTTCTAGCTGGTGCATTGAAGTTGTGTAATAAGGTATACATGTTTATGATAGTGTTGATCATAAAGTGGCTTCACATGCATCAATCAACAACCACACAAGGTCGACGGTGGTTAGCACATCACGGTTATCCTCTTAGCTTAGCTCGGTGTGTGTGCAGCATTGCGTGGTGTCACTTGCCGTCATAAACCTACCTGTGTGTTTTCTCCCTCGCGGAAGGCTGAGGCTACTCTCTGCCGCAGAAACGTCCCCAAATCCCGGGCTTTCTTGGCCTCGTCCCGGGGCCATTCCTCACACAGCTTCAGGAACCGACGGTACCTGGTGGCAGACATCTTTGGACATGTAATGAAAAAAACGAGTTGGTTTAAAGACGCGTGAAGTTTGAGCTTTGACGCTCTCCGTACTTGTGTTGCACCTTAACTCTTCCCCCTCCTGTCCTCGTTGTTGCTGCTTAGTTCGAACCACCGCACGATAGCAAGATGAGCGGAGCAGAGGGTAAAAAGGGTCCTTCCACCAGTGTGATGGAGTGGGTCGGTTCAGCTTGTCGGTTTGCAACAGACAGAAACGACTTCAGGAGGTGAGCTAATGTGGAGAAACGTGTGTGTGTGTGTTTGGACGGCGTGGTTGTTAGCGGCGTTAGCTAACGTTAGCACACACTGCGTCAGGGAGATTTGTCCTTGTCCAAGCTCCCTCGGATCACCACTTAGTCTCAGTCAGAATCAAGGCTGGATTACCAACCAGGTTTAGTAGGTTTCAAAACTCCAGGGGCCCACGAGAGGACTTTGTGTATGTAAAGGGATATTTTAATTGATTTGATCCTGAAACTGCACCATCAACGTTACAGCTGTACTCACGTTCATGACCTCTTTGTGGATCCTGATTTATTACCTGGATTGTGAGGCCCTGCATGGAAAAAGGGTCCTGTTTCAAGATATTTATTGTTTCAGTTTTGTGCAAGTGTGGCGTTAGAACTAATCTGGGCATACAGTACCAGTCAAAAGTTTGGACACACCTTCTCATTCAATGGTTTTTCTTTATTTTTATTTTTTTCTACATTGTAGATTAATATTGAAGACATCCAAACTATGAAGGAACACATATGGAATTATGTTCTAAACAAACAAATGCTCAACAAACCAGAATATGTTTTATATTTTAGATTCTTCAAAGTAGTTGAATGAGAAGGTGTGTCCAAACTTTTGACTGGTACTGTATATTGACCAATACCGACTTATTGCATGTGTGCAATCATTGGTGAATATGTCACATGTCGTTAAGTTACAGGAAATTACTGTACAGAATTGACAAAATATGTAAGAGGCAATTTGCAAAGCAGCCACATATCTTGTTTATTGCATATCTTGGTCACATACAGTACCAGTCAAAAGTTTGGACACACCTTCTCATTCAACTACTTTGAAGAATCTAAAATATAAAACATATTCTGGTTTGTTGAGCATTTGTTTGTTTAGAACATAATTCCATATGTGTTCCTCCATAGTTTGGATGTCTTCAATATTAATCTACAATGTAGAAAAAAATAAAGAGAAACCATTGAATGACAAGGTGTGTCCAAACTTTTGACTGGTACTGTATAAAAAGTTAAATGGATCCCTATTAAAAATGTTCACGTTGAGGCGTCCCCATCACTTGTCTACGTACTATGTGACTGCAAATCCCTGTGACTCTGTTAACTCTCCCCTCTCAGTTATGGTTACTGTGAAGTAAATGCGAATGTGTGTTCTGTGTTCATGAGCAAACAATTACCTTCATATGGTGACATTTAGATTTTCATTGATCATTCATTTTGTCTCAAAAATCCAGTACTGGTCAGCTATGGTACATTTGTGTTTAATCAAGTTACCAAACAGCAAACCTGCACCAGAGGGGGGGAAAAGTACACTATTCCACAAACAGTGGAAGCCCAGAAGGGCATTTTTTGCTATTTAGTATTTTTATTTGCAGCTGACTTGTAGATGTATGTTTTTGTTCACTTTGTTTAAAGCTTTAATCTCGTCAATTGTTACTCAGTGCATGTTTTATCTTGTTCATTTTTCAGGAATCTACTGGTCAACCTGGGCTTGTTTGCAGCTGGTGTTTGGGTTGCAAGAAATCTCTCAGATTTTGACCTGCTGTCTCCTCAGCCCGTGACATAACGGATTCAAAATACATCGCCTCTAAAACCAGGATAATGGTGAGATCATCTCCTTTATTAGAGCCAGAGGGAGGTGTGGTTCAGTTCACTACTGACCAAGCAAATGTGTCTTATTGTAGCAACTTCATTTATCTTGAAAATGTTGGGGAAATGAAAGGTACGTGTTTGTAAGTGATGGCATCTTCTTCTTTCCTTTAGGTGTCTTGGACCAACAAAGAAGAAACCAGGGTCCTGAATGAATGTTTTGTTTGACTGGTTTTACTTTGAAAACAAATCGTCCTGTTGACCCAAATCGGCTTTATTTTTCTGTAGAACATTTTTTGTCATGTCATTGAAGGTGGCCTGAAGAGAAATAATTACATTGAATAAGTGTCTCCTTTCTTATCGTTTTTGTCCCATATTTTGTTAAATAACTAAAATCATATGTCACATGATTTCTCCAGCTATGTCCACCCAGGAGCTCTTTGTTGCTGCAGCTCGTAAATGTTTGTCTGCTGGTAGAAAATCTCTTTCTGTCCCTCAGAGTCTAGATCTGGCTGTTCAGGTCTTGGCTGTTGATCTGGGATTGAAACCGGCTTTATTGTACGATAGCAACAGCGCCGGTGCAGATCAGGTGCAGCAGTATTTGAGCTCTTTGCAGTCTTCCCAGCTTGTGTCTAAATCACTTGTCACACTGGATTTAAATGGAAACACTCTTATTGTTAATACACTTACAGCCAGATCAAATGTAGAACAGCTGTTTCATGATAACAATGTGGCTGTGATTGATGTCTGCCACAAGCTGGAGAAGCCCTGCATCGCTGACTCGCTCGGAGGAGAGACGAAGAGCATGATACAAGATTTACTGCTTCTCCTGAGAGGGCTTGAACAACTGAAGGAGGCTGAGAAACCTCATTATGTTGGAGAGAAGTCAGATGAGTGGAACCTGTGCACAGTGTTTGGTCTTTTGTTGGGTTTCCCTGTCACTTACTGGTTCAATCAGACCAAGAGCTTTGAAAACTGTCTGTCTATGACTCCCCTGACAGTAACTACAGCTTCGGCAACGTGGCAGACGGACTCCGCAGCTCACAGATGTTGTTTGTACTCGTTCAGCTTCCCGGCCGATCTGCTTAAAACCGTGCAGTCCAACCTGGAACACTGGAGGCTTCGTTTACAAGAAAGATTTAAGCAGCAAAATGTCCTCAAGGATCTTACATTTGGTCAATCCACAGTTACTCTGCCCTCAGTTTGTTTGTGATGCTGACATGAAGTTTGTCTTTAAAATAAACTGTCAAAGAAAATGTGGGCGTTTACTTTATTTCTACATTAAACAGCTGTTTATTTCTTAAAATGCACTGGTTGAGAAAATGCACACACACACACACACACTTCATTTTATGGATGAAATACTATAATGCTTTGATGTTATTTATTCATAAAACAGAAAATTGTGTTTGTCATGACATGAATATAAATATTTGCATCAGTTTCAAGTAAAACATGATCCACTGCTTGACAGGTTGCAGTTTGTAATTTCAAGACTCAAACTTGAAGTAACATTGTTTAACATATTGAGGAAATGTTTAAATTGAAAATGTTCAAACATCAGCACCTTTATTTAAAAACATGAGTAAATCATGCCAGTATAGTGCAAATCAAATCACACCCTTTAAACCAGTTGATTACAGTATATTTTGCATTATCTCCACTTGGATTAGTTTCCTAAACATTGTCAAATCAATCTCTATTGTGTCTAACCTGCCACATGATTTTTAGCTCAGCAATAACAGTTTGCACTTCCACAAACATCTTGTACACCGCTTATCTGATATTTCCAATACAATAACAGTGTTGCTTGTAGCTGCACACACTCTATGGTGCTAAAACCCATAGCAATGGTAAATACAGTACAACTTGGTTCTCTCTGTGTCCCCTGGCAGGGCAGATGTGTCACTGTTTATTGGACCAAGAAGCTGATCCACTGACAGCAAATCTGTAGTCTGATGAAGAAATTGAATTTCCAAGACAGGCACACTTGTTTTGCATAAAATAAGTTAGATGTGTTAGATTTTGTCCTCCTTAGTTAATAGCAGCAAATTATTTTGGCAGAGAAGTGTAGATGCTCCTGGCTACATTTATGTTGCTCGAAAGTGCCAGTCGTGACTTTCATCCTGAAGTTGATTATGTCGTTTACCGGTTTGAATCTGAGGTAGTTTTGACCATCTTAATGTAGATTATCCAAACTGCATGTCCTTGACAGTCAGAGAGGTTGGATGACTGACAGCACTTCACCACAGCGGCCCCTCACCTTCAGCTCAGCCAGGTGGTCTGCCCTCGTGGGCCCAATGTTCACGATGGCAACTGACATTTTCCGATCACCGGCTGCCAGTAAAAACCTGTATCCTGAATAAACCTTGTGGATAACAGAGAGGGACACAATTAGATACAAACGAGTTGTGTTGTAAACTAGTGTTGATTTGAAGTGCCTCATACACCTTCTAAAACCTACCTGTAATGATGACCCCACCACTAGTAACGCATCCGACTCGCTCAGTCTGTCGTGCACAAACTGTACCGTCGCTTTGTTCACAGTGTCTCCAAAAAACGTGACCTCAGGCTTCAGGATACCTCCACAGTTCTCACAGGAGGGAACTCTGAAATTGAGGACCTGCTCGTCCTCTATGAAGACGTCACCGTCCGGAGCCACGCCACCCGTCTGTGCTCTCCAGTCCGGGTTCAGTGCTACGAATCGCGCCTGCAGCTCCTCCCTCTTTGAGATGTCACCACAGCCAAGACACATCACCCTGAGGAAACACATATAAACACTTATAATTCATCTTCATAGAGACTTAAAGGGTCACTTCACCCAAATGACAAAACATTTTCTCACGTACCCCTAGTGGCGTCAATAGATGCATATTGGTTTCTTTTTATTTGCCCAGGTTTTGGGATGTTGTGCTGAGATATCAACTCTTTTGCATCTGGGTGGCAGCATGAATAACATTGCCAAATAAACCAGATTTTTTTGTAAGACTATACCTCTAGGGGTGAAGATGTTTTTTCTCATTTGGGTGAACCATCCCTTAAAATATTTACTGACAATTGATATTCTGCCGGCTATGCCTATCAGTTTTTATCTACACCAGATCTAAAAACATATCTTCGGCAAATATGTCACAATTCTCCTTTTCCATTAATCCTGGATAAAGCAAATCTGAAGACCACAATCTTGACAACCATCAGAGCAGGCTTATGGTTAATGTTTCAGGTGGGGGTTTTTTTTTTCTCACCTGTGTGCACAGCCGTGGAGCTCAGTCAGTCTCTTCTGTCCAGCCTTTGAATGAAGAGCATCCACATTCTGGGTCACCAGCCAGTGCAGCTTGCCTCTCTGCTCCCACTGCTGCAGGGCCTTGTGTGCGGAGTTTGGCTGATGGGAGGAGAACTGGGGCCACCCGACAAAGTTCCTGGCCCAGTAGCGCTGACGGGACTTTGCACTGCGGACAAACTCTGCATGCTGCATGGGTCTCCTGTCAGTGCGAGCATACAGCCCGACCCCCTCTGAACGATAGTCGGGAATCCCTGACTCAGTGGAGAGTCCGGCTCCACTGATGACAAACAGGCGACTTGATCTGGAGACAAAGTCCTGCAGCAGCTCCAGGGACTGTCTGTCTGCGGTGCTGCAGGCGGGGACAAAGCTCGGGACACCCGCGGGGACTGAGGATGTCCTCCTGACAGCTGATGTGTGTAGTGTGAGGAACCGCCGTGGTAGTCTCATCTATGGCAGGACAAATGGATGAACATAAATACAACCGCATGTTTTTTGCACCGACGTCAACTAAGAAAATACACTTGAATTACCATTTAATATGCTTAAGAAAGTTAATGCCAAACAAAGCTTGGTAAATATTTAAGTATATCAAATATAGCTTTGAAACAGGCTACTTTCCCACAGTGCAACCTTCACAGGTAACTTGGCTCACAGCTGTCTAAAGTACCCAATTAGGTCAGTTAGTTACCTTTCCTTATCTGTGGCGGTGGCTGCAGTTTAACGTGAATAACCGTCAAAAAGAAGTGTCCGCAGCTTCAAAGTGTTGGTTGAATAACATGACTGACCACAACAGGCTGATATAAGATGGGAACTTTGGTCACCGTGGCAGAAACCGGAAATACTAGGTTTAAGGTTACACCAAGCACATTCGCGCTGTAGGCTGGGAGTTGTAGTTTAGAATTTAAAGATCCAGATTGCCAGGGTGTTGTTTTATTTGCCTTTTTTTCTAAAGAAAATAAAAGAATTCCTTTTTGACAAATCACTTTATTTATATTTTTATTTATTTATACGCTGAAGGCACATTAAATCCATGTTATTCTTGATGACAAATTGTAGTCCAAATGAATCAATATATTTATGGAGCTGTATTTAACACTGGACATTTATATAGCAGCAAACAACTATTTGCTATGTAATGATATAGTGGAGTAATGTCTACCTGAGCAGAGAATTAAGTCTCTCTCTCTCTCTCCTCTCTCTCTCTCTCTCCCTCTCTAGTTATCCAAGTTCTTCTTATGCCTTGCTTTGTTTACAGTGCCCCCTCAGGCAACCATTGTTGGCTCTGTCAGCTCTTTCGCTGTTGTTAGCGCTGTTAGTTGGAGGCCTGCTTTCAACATGTTGAGAGCCGTTTGTGAGGCAATTGGGATGCTCCCAAACCTGTAACTTGGACCTTAAACTTATTTATGAAAAGTATTACTTTAACTAACTGTCAACAGAGACACAAGTAAAAAAGAAAAAGATGACTGAATCATTTACACACATCATATTGTACATACATTGTACAACACACTGCAGTAGTCGTATCTGTATTAAGCTGTATTAAGTATTTTTCCTGTGAAGTTTGGATATCTTTATTCAAACCAAAGCTTCAGTTTAAAACATTCTGTAATCAAGTTTCAGATCTCCTTTAAGACTAATGAACAATAGCTATACGCATTGCTTCAAAATGGCATCCCCATATATCTTATGTTCCCAGTCTCACACTCATGTTGATATGTATTCACAAATACAGTGCTATAATTGGTGTATGTAAAAATGTAACACATGGTTACATATTCATATTCTACACACCCATATATGTGCCGTTACACAACACAACATTTTAAGTGACATTGGCATCTGAAAGTTGATTTTTTTTCTTTCCTTTAACATGTGTATTAATAGTGACAAAAGAAGAATGTTGTTGAAGGTTTATTCACTTCAATCAGGCAGTAAAGTTTGAATTGAACCTCAGCTGTGAACAGTATGACACCAGTTATGGTCTGCAGACATGGGATATGGACGAAACCAGATTGTGGATGAAGAGTTGAATCATTGAGTGGCACAGAAAAAAGTAACTTTTCCCTCTGTGTGTCCACTAGAATATGCTGCAAACATCCTGATTACAAAACTCCAAGATATCTGTTATAAGGAATAAAAAAAACATGTTCACATTAGTATTATGTGTGGGCCGTAGTTTGATTATACGTTTGACAATCAAGCAGGTGTGTCTGATTTCAGTCTTACCAGAGTGTGTGCAGTTGAAGACCGTTTCTGCCTGTTGGTAAAACTCCTCTCCGAGGATGGAACGGTAGTCCATGTGGCTCGTGTGCACAAAACACTGAGTTGCATCTTTGAACAGCAGATCACTTTCCCCATATTGCTGAGACTCAAAGAGCTTGAACTCTGTGTTTGGGTTGGCTGCAAAAGTTTCCTATAAAGTAAAAAAAAAAAAAAAGAGAGTAAATATGCACCTAAACACTCCGCTGTTACTTTCTTCAATGCCAAAGATCACAGTTTAACTGTCGGTTCTGATTTCAGTCAGCATAAACAAAAACTGGAATCGAATGTCTGGTCAGATTGGTATCTCGTCTACCTTCACTCTGATCAGATAATTCCTGATTTAAATCAATCATTAAAATATTATTATTACTCATGAAAACATCTTGTAAGGCTGCTTGTGTTTAGACAATTTGAACATCTTTGATATGTCTTTTTTTTTTCTTTTTCGCATTTGTATATTTGTCAAAGTAAAGCATCAAACTGTGACCTGAAATAACCCTGTCCAAAATGCAGTGGGAAGGATGGTGTATTTTTTCTTGAGGGCTGATCAGAGAAAGACATCGTCAAGACTTTCCTATATCATCTGTCCCAAACTGCAGCTTTAAGGGTTGATAGTCTAAATAAGGTGTAAAAGGACAACATGATTTGAAACATCCCCATTTATTAAACAGAAACCTGTTCACATAAGCTGACCTGTGATTTCATGAGGAAGTCGTACACTCGTGCCGTGAGCACCGGCCTTGTCATGATGGAGTTCGGTGGGATGACTCCGAGGTTACAGCTCTCCCACTCTGACAACGGGGCACGACGACCATCACTACACAGCAGCTCGTAGTCTGATGACGTTAACCCCTCTGCCCAACCAGTGGAACTCAAACCTGCAACAACAAGACAACAGCGTAATGTTACTAAACATAAAGTACATGTCAGCACCAGTGTGGTTGTTCATTTCAAAACTTTGTCTAAAATATCTCACTTAGGATGTTTGCAAGAAGGTTGTGGTGCTCGAGGAAGGCCACGTCGCCGTAGCTTTTACCACTGGGATCTCCAACCAGACACCTATGAACGATGAGTAAAGGATTAAAGGGTCAGTTCAGCCAAATGACATTAAGGCATTTTCTCATTGGTGATTTTAGTTGCTCAAGGGTTGAGATATTTGTTTTTAAAAACTTTAGCCTCTACTCAAAAGTGAAGGCATAGGCCGAATGATTTTCAACTCCCTACCGGAGCACCATAAACCTAATCCTCACACATCAACTGTAATAGGTGGCGGAACATCTAAAAAGTAAAACCAGTACAAATAAAACTAAAACTGTCTTAATGGCTGGATACCACAAAATATATGCAATCTTCATATAAACTCTTTAAATGCTCCACACCATCAATCGCAGATGAACAGAAAGCTTTGGTTCAGGTAAGCGCATACCTTAATGCCCCCATGTTGCCATAGTAACGCTCATTGTGGTTGTCAGCACAGCGTTTGGTGGCAGCCTCCCCGATGCCTCCCAGACACACTTTACACAGATTCCCCTGAGAGCCAGGAAGGCAGCCTTTCCAAAACACGTCGTTGTACACTGAGGAAACACACAATGACAAACTGACGCTTCACTGTGTGTGTGTGTGTGTGTGTGTGTGTGTGTGTGTGTGTGTGTGTGTGTGTGTGTGTGTGTGTGTGTGTGTGTGTGTGTGTGTGTGTGTGTGTGTGTGTGTGTGTGTGTGTGTGTGCAATAATATGTTTAAAATGCCAACAGCAGAGAGTGTAAATGTCAGGAAGTCAGAGCACAGAGAAGAGATAAAGCATAAAGAGGACTGCTATTGTAAATAAAAAATGTAATTCTGGTTCAATAGAGCTTTTTATGCAGCTCCACATGAATACTGTCGGATTATGAGACAACAGCCCTCTCAGCAGAGACATGCAAAGGACTTTTATAGTTTGTTATTGTTGTTTTGTGTCTCTTTGTAGTCAATTTGAGTCTCTGGTAGTTGTTTTGCCTCTTTGTTGTCCCTGTGTGGCTCTCTCTAGTTGTTATTATGTTCCTTTGTTGTCATTTTGTGTCTTATTTTGGTTATTTTGTGTATCTTGTGGTCTATTTCTGTCACTTTGTAGTTGTTTTGGCCCTTTTCATAGTACTTGTGAGTCTCTTTGTGGTCTCTTTACAGCTATGTTGCATCACTTTGTAGTTTTGCATTTAATTGTAGTCTTTTTGTGTTGCTCTCTAGTCGTTTTATGTTTCTTTGTATGTTTCTTTCATTTTGAGTCTCATCCTGGTTGGCACTGTTTCTTTGATTGACATGTTGTGGGTGAAGGTCAGGGGGGGACCCTAACACTTGGTAATCCATCCATGCAGAGAAATGATTTGAAACAGTACCTTGGTTTGGATCACAGGGGGAGCTGCTGTTGTGCTCCAGGCTTAGTGTGTGTCTGTACGGCAGCAGCCATCCTGCCGGGCTGTACATGTAGCCAAGACATGAGCGGCGGCCTCCCAGGTTCCCGATGAATACGTTTCTGTTGGAGCGCTTTGCGACCGCCACACCCACCACTGAGGGCAACACTGAGGAGAGAGGCGGTGGCCGTTTTAAATGTACAGACAACAATCACATCAGATACCAAGATAATTGTATGAAAGGTGCGTTATTAATAAGATGCATTATGATTATTGCAAGTTGTTCGTTCACTGTGCCGTCCTACCATCTGTCTCTAAGTGGGTTGATCCCTCAGCAGGCACACATTTTCCTCCTGAGAGGCCAAGAGAACAGAGTGCAAACAGATCAATGTCTTTTTATCAATAAAAACTATGACTGAAGATAATGTAATGTTAATTAAGTACTTTAGTTTATAAAATCTGTACTAATCCAATTGAAAAACAAAAATAAAACAGAAAGAAAATTGTAGGAACCAAATAAAATAAAATAACGACCATGACATTTTCCCAGAGCCCATGGAAAAGTCTTAAAATAGCATGTTTTCTTCAACCAACATATATCCTCAAAGATATATTCAATCGTGACTGGTATTAAAGCAGAAATTCTGAGACCAGCAAATGTTGGAATTTTTGCTTCATCAATAAATTAAAAAACTTGTTGGCAAAACAAATCTCATGTCAATCTGGTAAAAGATGAAGCGACTAATAGTTTCAGGAATAATGATGGCCATTAGTCGATAATATACAGTCGAAAAAGGCTCCAACTTGATTTTGGAAAAGCCTATTTGCTGTGAGTAAATGTATTTTGAGAATGTAAGCAGTCTCACCATAATATTCTGTAACTACAGGGACAAGACCACATTTTCCTGCGATGTAAGAGTGAGTTGCATCCAGAGAGGCGGCGTCCACCTCGTCCCTCTGTAGACAGGTAGTTGTACATTAAATTAAAGTTTTTTTCAAATATGATAGAGTTATAATATCCTGAGATAATGTGACTTATGCTTCTTGAATGATTTACCTTAATTTTCTCGATACAGTCGCGCATTGAGACGGCTTTGACACACACCAGCGGGTCTGACTTAATACTGAGAGCCCACTGCTCACATTTCTTCTGCTCTGCATGGCTGATGCAGCACCATCGGACAACACTGTCCTCCAGTGAGCTCCCTGCACACATACAGGTTCAATGAGATCATAAAATCTGTCTGTATTTAATATAAAAATTAACAATGTGGGTACAATCACCTTCATGTCCAAGACCTTTGAGGAGTGCCACATAATCCAGCCCCAGCACCTGACTGACATCCATGTCATCTGGCAGAACAGCTAGTTTATCTGTTACGTCTTTGAAGAGCAGGTCGTTTTCTCCAAAAGAAGATGAGTTGAAGAGTTGGAACCGCTGTCTCTCTCTCCCTCGTTGGCCAAACAGCATCTTAGCAACAATAAAGAATCCTTTAAGAATCTTTATTTGGGTATACAGACATGTAGGATGGGAAACAAGTGTTTGATATTTTTGGCAAAAGTGGGAAAAAAAACAATAAATGAACAAAAACAAAATGTTTACCTGTATAGTCACTAGAAACTTGCGAGCAATCTTGCGAAAGTTAGATCTAGTGACCGCGCCGCCTCCTGGACCACGTCCCAGATTACAGTTTCTGTAATGACTGACAGGAGCCTGAGTGCCATCTGTGCAAAGCAGCCTGAACTCGTCTCTATCACTGTCTGACAGAACAAACAGAATATGAGAAGAGTCAGCAGGATGTTGTTAAGTTATTATCAGTTATTTTGTTATTTTGATACTATTGATACTGTTGTAATATTTTTTACAAACAAGACATAGCGATCCTCCAATTGTCAATATTTAGGTTTGCATTCGTACTTTTACTGTATCACTATCACTTAGAGTGGCAGACGCTTGACATTTCAATCATCACCAGCTGGACAGCGACTCTGGTATTATTTTCCACTTGTGAGTCTGTGTGTGTCTCGTCAAAATGTGGTCCTGGAGACACCTACTGTAGCAGGAACTACCACAGAAGAGGTTTTCAGTACTTTGGTGTTCATATTTCTGTCTGTGAACAGATTTTGACACAGCGATAGCGTCACAACAATCCAAGGTGCAGTTACGAAACTTGAGATCAAAGTGAAGGCCGAGTCTGAAAAAGGGTGTGTTGCAAACAAGGGCGCCAGAAGTAAGGGGGTGGGAAGTGATTAGTCACAACCTGGCTCAAGGCTGGACAAAGAAGGGGAGACCACACATGAGTTACACGACTCAAATCTAACGATAAATTTAATGTAACATAACTGAACAGAGTGGAAGCCAGGGGAGAGAGACTGGCTGACTGCCACCAGTTTATATAGTCTACAGGCTGCTCAGAGAGGGTCATCATTATGCCTTTATTAAAAACACAGAACATAGTAATGAAAAGAGAGAGATATGGTGGATTTGCAACTCAAACTGGGAATGTTGCAGTCACATGGTCCGTATCTTAAACCCTTTTGCCCTGAGGTCGCCTCAGAAAACATCTTTAATTGTAACAGAACAAATGAATGCTAAGATACTCTAGAAGTCTATTCGACGATGGCTTACCTCCAATACTTTCAAGAGCTAAATGGTCCACAAATGCAACATCTCCCGCCCCACTCCTGAGACATCTGTGCCAGAGCAAAAGAGGCAATAGAAAAAAAAAAAGTTACATGGTGGACATGTTTGAAATGTAGTAAATGTGGGTTGTAAGTTGAGAGCTTTGTTGATTCTTTTTAGAGCATGACCTAAGGGCCCCTTGGCTGTTGTAGAAGGGCTCATTGTGGGACGTTTCGCAGAGGTAATTCTTCTGGCGAATGTAGGACTTCTGGCCTTGGCACAGAGAGCAAAGGGTTGGTGCCATGGCAGCAGCTCCGGGAACACAGCTGGCACTGAAAAAGGTACTGACGTCTGCTCGAGAGGAGAATAACAAGTCAGGGGAACCATAAAAACAGAAATGCCTAAATAGAAAACAGAAAGGAGAAACGTCCACACTCTGCTGGTCTCACTGGCAGCTGATTATAATCGCATCACCCTGAGTGAGTGGCTGCTCCTTTGACCAGCTCAGGTAGTTGCGGGACAGCAAGAATCCGAGGGGGAGACTCCATCCAGCCGTCCATCGAACCCCATTGTGACAGCTCCTGAGGCCCTGCAGGGAGCGTATGTCCAAACTGCTGTTTCTCACCACCGCCACAGATAGAACGCAGCCTCCTGCAGGACTCAGCGTAGACACGAACACACACAGACACACACATACAGAAAGGTTAACTGACACAGACACTCGTGCTGAAAAGATGTACCTGAAGTGTCTCAGAAATCTGAAGTAAACCTACCGTCACTGTATATCTCCTTGGCGACGGCGACAAGGCCAAACTGTTTCACAGCAGAATAAACTTCTCCTGCATCTAACGTCACTATATCAGCACGATTTGCCTGAAACAAAGAATTAACACAGTGAGTTTTAGTGAAAGGAGGACTCAAGGAATAACTCACTATAGTTAATAAAGGAAGGGTTTTCATCACTCTGAGATATTTTGTTGAAGCACCTTTTCAGTTATCATGAACGATTACATTTTGATCGTCCTGGTCTTCATTTACTTCCATCCCACATACAAACTTCTGGCCACGTAAAAAGGTTATCATCAACAATAGAGCTAAACTGATAAATCCTCTGGGTATTGGCATATATGGCAAAGTTACTTTTAAGTAATTGAGAAGCAGCTCATCTACGCTCCATTACATCTAATGTCCATCAGGGAGCACTGACTGGTTTAAAATGTCCTGTTCAGGGATTACTCTAGTCCCAATTTTTTAACAACAAATATAAAGGATTCTTATCAAAAAGTTTATGCAAAAAAAACATTATTAGTTGCTTTATTGTTATAATTTTTTTTTTTAAATCAAATATCGGTATTGGCTTCAAAAATCCAGTCTCAGTTGAGCTCTAAACACAAATCTAAGTGGCCTTCTTCAGTGTTGCAGAAAGCTTTATACCCCGCCCTGATCTGTCCTAACGGAAAAGCTACCTGTGAGACTTTATACAATAAACTTAATATTTTATTAAAAAAATCATCAATCTGTTTTCTATATGTCTGCTTTCCAACTCAGGTTTTTCTTTTCAATATATGTCTGAGACTTTGTTGAGAAGAAATCCTCCTTAAAATTTTCAATCGAGGGCAGATTTCTCTGTGAATTTGTCCCAAAAAAAAATGTACTGACTGTACGAATTCAACTGTAATTCATACAAAAACACAACTTCACATCATTGTTATCTGCTACAGTGACTTCTTAGTCCCTTGCACACCTTTTTGCTTGATGAAACTGGGGATAAAATCATGACACTGCATTTAAGGTGGAAGATGGCTCACCCTGATCCTATCGATGCAGTCAGTCGTGCTGGACGCTTGTATGCATGAGAGTCTGCCGTAAGCTGCCAAAGCAGCTGGCGGCAGCACTGCCACCAGAGCTTTAGCTAGTTCTGCACATTTCCTATGTTCTGGATCTGACACTGTGCACCACCTCGTCTTCTTAGCTAACATGGAATGAATAGTTCAAACAGGCCACACAAGTTAATTAATTAGAAGATAACAGAATTTGTTATTTGTCAACCATGTGATTTTTAGTAAAATGCTGGTATTTAATGTATTTCTATGTGCATTCATTCATTAAGAAAATAGAAAACAACTATTTTGTTGAAATGTGAAATTATTTGACAACATCTATAATGTTTGAATCAACTTTAATAATATAAACAAAAAGCTCCAAAAAGAGGACAGCAATCTTGCCAACAACTACCAAAAGTCAACATCTTCAAAATAATACAAAGATTTTCAACATTCAACAACATGAGACTGAATATGAACATACAATAACTTTACTATGAAAGTAATAAACTAGTTCAGTAACTCACCCCTGATGCAGCAGACACAGATGAAAAAGAGTAAAATGGCATTTAGCCCTCGCATTCTGACCTGCTGTAAATCAAAGACTCGGACAAAAATCTGTTCGTCTGTCGTCTGCAGAACCGCCGTCCTTTCTGTTAGTCTGAAATCCCTGAAACTCTTGCATAGATTTCCACAAGTATTAGAGGCATCGGTACTAAAGAAAGCCTGTTGTGCAAGGGCAGCTCCTCTGAAAACAGCAAAGTTACTTTTTTCACACATATGGAAATATTTAGCACCATCCGTCACAAGGACGACCCCTATCCAACCTTTTTCACAGGTTTTAAGTGCAAATGTAGCAGTCTAAGTTGCTGTAAGGAAGTTGGCTACAATGATTTTTGATTTGCTCAGTCAAGACAGTTGATGTCATTCAACGGCAATAAAAAGCAATACGCGGACATCAAGATATCTGGTTTTTTTACTCACAAACTGAGTGCAGTAGAAGTATAAATGTTTATTTAAAATATGCATCAGCTGGTAAAAAGTTTTCTCATTCAATTATTGTGTCAGTCTTTGTGTTATTTTAGGAAATGTGATCCAGGCAGATAAATCTTATTCATAGTCCAAACTATCAGCAGGTGTAATCACTTATGAGGGTGAGGCACTATTTTCCGTCATGTTGTAAACACAGAGCAATCTGTTTCCATTTCTTCTGTTTTCTGATGGAGAAAAAAAGCTCCTGAAGACTGGAGGGCAGTCTGTAAATGCTGGATCCTCTTTGCATGTAGCAGCATTGTTGGTTTCCGTTTTGCCAGCTCAGTGGACTGACTGCCGATGCGCTCCTCCAACTGTCAACATGAAAAACATTGGATGTGAGACCAGTAAAATACCTTTGAGTGTTAGCGATTTCATATCGCTTCCCCTCATGTGACCTCTGATTGTTAGCTTTTTCACAGACGACGATTTATTGTTCAAGCGGAAACCCAAAAGAATGCCTGCTAAATTTAAGCCTTAAGCGTAAGTAAAGAACCTCTGATCATGAACTGCATTCATTCTGGCTCATTATCAATCTGGACAAAGTTCCGTGATACAACATTTTATCTATTTTTTTCTCATTTGCTTTTTTTAATTTGTTAGTCACGGTTGATTGTAGTGAGTAGTGGTTAAACACTTTAATATAAAGATAAAGATGTGTTAAATTACGCTTAAGGAACCCACAACATCACAAGTATTGATGGTTTCTAGAGATTTGGGGTGTAACAGTTAAGGAACAATATATTCATCTTAAATACATTATCATCTCTAAAGTTTAAAATAAAAATGTAAGTACCAAAATTCTGCACTGCAGTCGCAACATTCATAAGAGTTGTTCCCAGTTTATAAAAAAAACAACCCAGGACAGAATTATCTTATCTTCTTACCTCCTTCAACTCTTGACAGACAGCATTTTTTTCCATTTGTTCTTCCCTTCCACTGGTCTGCAGCCAGCTTTGTAATACCTCTTTTAGTCTTTGCCATGCCCTGAGTCGACACACACAATCAAACATCACTCACTGTGAACTGTGATAAATAACCTGAGAGGGAAAGGAAAACCAGTTGTCACAGATTTCGTACCGGAGCTGCTTCCTGTCCTGTTGGTACGTCACCATGTCCATCTGAATACTGAGCAGTTCTCCAGTGAGAGCTGAAATTTGATCCGTTGCTGCATCTTCTACAGTTCCTTTACTGGATGCTCTCCCACGTACATCTTGAAAAAGCAAAACAAAAAAGTTGATTGGCATTTGTGATGTTCTGTATAACCAAAGCTAGAAAATGAAAAACAACCCTTACTGGGGAAGAAACGTGCAGGTAACATGCCTGAATAAGCTGATGAGTGTTGTTCAAACGGATGAGGAGCTTCTCCAAAACCTGAGCTCTTAGTCTTCCCCAACTTGTGAAAAAAAGCAGACGTTATAACCAAGTCAAGTAATTTAATTCAGCTTTGAACGCTTTCAAACAGGTGAATATTACCATATCTTTATTCACAGTGGTCATGAAAGCCGAAGGGGGTAAAAGAAGGTCTTGGTTTAGGGTTTCCTGAGGAGAATCCACAGTGGACATGTTCGGTTCAGAGGGTGACACGTTAGATATGAAGATGCTCTGACGTGTGGACGGAGGATGAAGGCAGGACGACGCTGTACGATGGTCTTCCTGTGAAGGACGACTGAGCTGCGAGGGTTTTGGAGCTGCTCTGGTGCCGGTGACTGTAGTCAGATTTTGGGTGCTGAAAAAAAAAAAAAAAAAAAGGGACATCTTTTGTCAGTTACATCCACCGAGTGAGAAACATGATGTTTTAATAAAGGCTAAATCCTAACTTGAAATAGATGTTTAGTTTTTAAAAATATAGATTTTTATTTATACTTTATTGCCAGTTGAGACTCAAACAGTTCCTCGCAGCGTCGGGGCTGACGTCGAGGCGCGTGGCTGAGTTGTCTGCAAAAAATGAAAAACTCTGTTAGACTGAGTCCAAGTGTTGAACACAGATTCGCATCATGTGAGGGGCTCAAGACTCACAGCTTTCTAAGGACTCCATCTTCAGCTTCCTGCTCCTCTGAGTCAGACGGTGATACACTCTTGGTGGAACCACATGTAGTCAAACAGAAGGTCACGCTCTTTTTGGGTGATTGCCCTTTGACCTCCTGCCCTCTTTGTGGTTTACTCAGCACCCGCTGCTTCCACCGCATCGCACAACGCTTCACCACTCTCTGGAGATGTCGTGAACTCTGCAGGACATGGGTGGACTTGATAAAACGATACTTCAATTTAACGTCTGAAGTGGAAAAAAACAAACTCAACAAACCTGCTCTTGGCCGTGCTGCGTTAGGCTCGTTGTTAGATCGTTCATGTGGGCAGCATATGTGAGGATGCACGTCACGCCCTCCCTCAGCAGCTGGTCTCTGTAGACCTGAGCAGCTGTGGCCGCCTGCTCTTGTTTTCTGCGCTGCTCTGTGACCTGCAGCCTCCATCCGTACAACACCTGCAGCAAATTCACAAAACAACATCAAGGCGGTGTGGGCACAAATTCTACAATTCAGTGCTCAATATTGCAGTGAGCGACGGCTGTGCAGGCAAGTGTTACCTTGGCCTGAAGAGTGAGGGACCAGTGCCAGAGCGCTCGCTCCGTCTGCTTCGCTTCTCTCCGTCTGTGCTGCAGCTGTTGGCGGGAAGGAAACCAAAGTCACGGACAGTTTAACTGCACTATATCGAATCACATATATTGATCTGACTCTCTGATCTTGTTCCATATAGAGAGCTGAACAACCATAAGAAACAACATCATACAAATAAAACTACCTCTGGCTGAGATTGACTATTTAAAAGGGGTACACGAGCGATTTTATACTTTAATAAAGTAAAGTGAAATTTGAGTGACAATTTTTAAAATAAGAAACAGAAGACGCCTAAATATCCTGACTTTTAGTCACTTGTATTTGTCTTGCTAAAGAAAAACACATTCAAAAGCTCCTCCAGGGCCAAAGAGGACATAATACAACTGTTTTTACAGGCTGAGTTCTTCATGACAAGTACTTGTACTTTATGTGTAAAAACAGTAGCGTTAAGAGGATAAAGTTGTTGGGGTGTGAAAAAGAAACAAACCTTGATTTTCCACTGGTCAAAGTACGTCTGGTACATCTTTAATCTCAGCAAAAGGATTCCCTGACGTTTCAATACCTATGAAATAATCACATTTTTAAAAAAAACTCATGTCGGGAAGTGTACAGTGTGGCTCTATATAACAGTTTATGGATAATAAAGTTACAACCTTGTTTCTCTGATATTGGTTGTGATGGTTTTTCCAGGCTTCCAGTGCTTTTGAACGGAGTTTGGACTCGTGGTGCTGCCTGGCTTTTTCCATGTACATCCTCTCTCTCCGAGCCTCCCTGGTCTGCTTCCTCCATCGCCTAAAAGACCGCAGGAGCCGTTCTAAACACAGACAGCATCAATCTAAAAAGTGTAGAACAATTCAGGTACATGTGCCTACTCTAAACAGTATCCCGACACAACATACATATATATATATGTATGTATATACATATATATACTTATACTTATATACATATATATATATATATATATATATATATATATATATACATATATATATATACATACACAGACACACACATAATATAATAATAAATGGATCTGAAACAGAAAATGAAAGTGGTCTTGAAAATACATTGCATGTGTTGTTACCTTGATTTATGGACCTCTGAGTCTTGGTGACTGCTTCCCCCTGCTGGTGTCGCTTAGAAGCTGCGCATGCTGTTGCTTCTCTCCAAGCAAGAAACACCTTGACAGATTAAGTGCAAAGACAGCAATAAGCAAAGGCTCCCACAAAAGGTATAGCTGTGATAGGTTTTCATTTGAAGGCACTAGACTGCTTTATAACCTTAAGACGAAGGAAGTGCTGAAAGTGATTCTGTGCTCGCTGCTCTGCGAGCCTGACTTCTGTCTGCAGCACTGCGTTCTCCCTCCAAACACACAGAACCGTCCTGAAGAGATAGCAATGAGGTAAAGCTCACATAAATCATTCAGGTGGAGCAGCAAATGTCAGATCTTAGAATGTGTGTTCAATACCTGAGAAATCTCTGATTATGTTGCCTGTAAAGTTCCTCTACGTGACCGTAGATCTGACACATCTGGAGGTGGTGTTTCTGTGAATGCAGCAGGCGACAGTGCATCAGCTTTATCCAACTTTAAAAAATCATGTGATTTCAGATGATCATGTACCTTCCAGGCCACAAACGTCTGTTTGAGGAGTTTATCTTCATGGTAACGCTGCATCTGTTTCAGTCTGCTTTTCTTCACTCTCTGGCACTGAACAAACTGACCGAACACACAAGAGCCGTTAACGCACAAATACCACACACACACACACACACACACACACACACACACACACACACACACACACACACACACACACACACACACACACACACACACACACACACACACACACACACACACACACACACACACGAAACTGATAACTGTGCATCTGATATCTGTTGGTATCTGTAGCGCTGCTTCTTGAGTTTTCTTAAAAATATGAATATACTAATTGGATTGCAAACACAGGGGAACTGTGTTATGAATTACAATGATGAGCTTTTAAATAAGATGCATATGTTAATATTATAATGCTTCCAAGTTTCCTTTTCCAAGTTTCCAGACCTAAACCGGTCACTTTCTGTGAGGCATATCATGTACTACGTGAACAAATGTTGTGCAAACTGGACTAACAAGTACTATAGAGTTACCTTTTTCCATTTATCCACAGCCAATCTCATGCAGCGCAGGTCACCCTGATGACAAGCCTGCAGCTCTCGATTTCTCCTGTCATGCAAACGAGAGATTTCCAAAACATGTGTTTATCAACAGACCAGCCAGTTTCAACACACTATACCTAATCTCTTCTGCAGCACTTAGGTTGCCTCACCTGTCTCGTATCTCAGTGCTGGTTTCCTTCCACTGTGACACCGACTTGTGGAGAAGTCTGTGAAGGTACAGACGGTCTGAAGCCACCTGTTTCTCCTCTTCGTCAATTTGTAACTCTGTCCGTTGCCTCCAGCGAGTCCAGGCTCTCTGCAAGTGGCAGCGCTCCTCGTGCAGAATTGCCTGATAACAGCGAGTTATCTGTCAGTATCTGATTAACACCTGAGCTCTTTACAAACAACATAGAGTAGTTTGTGTTTCCATTTACAGCTAACATACCATCCGCTCAGAAAGCGTCCACGCCTTGTGTTTCTCCGATTGTTCCCACCAGGTGTAAAACACCAACCTGTACTGACGCTGCCTGATAACACAGTAATCAAACCAATCATGTGCAGGCAGCAGACAGAAATAAATCACAATCACATAAATAGAGATCGCAGGGTTCTTAACTCACTGGTTAAAGACTTCTGCCTTGTGTCTCGTCTGTTTATGGAGTCTTCTCTGTGAAGTAAACTCAACCCACGAGTTTAAACAGCGAGGCAGCATGCCTTCAGCAAACCAAACGTCTGCACGATGCTCTAGTTCCTACAGAAGCCATTAATAGTTTTGAGTTTGCAATTAGCTGATATATAGGAGATAAGGTCACATATCATCACTCATATTTCACCTACTGTCAGGCTACATTGTGAATGAATTCATTCACTTTTATAATATGTGTCCATATCTCTTCCCTATAATTGTTTCTCATGTGCTGGATCTAATAAATACCTGCATGTGTCTCTGTTCAGAAAGTTTCTCTCTCCAGTGTTGAAAACATCTGCTCAGCAGAGATGTGCTGTAAAGAGAACAACAAGTCCAAATGTATATCCAAATCATGCTAACAGGGAAGACTTTACTTGAAATATGCAATATCTTTGTAGCTCGGATGCTACAACATAAAGCAGTGAATATATTTTTTCCCTTTTGGGCAAACAAAGGTAAATAAAAGCACCTATGTTTAGTCAGTGCCAGATCTGCTAGGGGCTGAAAACTCTTGTCTTCAGCTTCCTCCAAACGGTCCTTCCACAGCTTCCAATAGTTACACGTCATCTACAAAAACCAGAAGGCAAACCTTCAGGAATGTTACTTGATGCATGTTTGAGGATTAGGATGATAGAGCTTTCATTAATTACAGTTTGATGATAGTGTTGGACAGCCATGTTGTTGTCCAGTCGGTGTGTTTTGTTCCTGATGATGTTGAGAGAAAGTCCCTTCAGTCCAGCATGCTGCGACAAGAACACACAGAGATCAATACATTGAATGATAGCACTCTCTACTTACATGCAGTTGCTTAATTAGCTCTTCATCTTACCAGTAGATGATGATGATGACTTTGACTTGCAACCCTGTTTCTTTCAGCTTGTTCTCTGCACAACGTCACGTCTACTGACAAGCTCAAGAATCAAACAACTGTTCTGATTATGATAAGCCCAATCTATCCTTCACTGAACTACCTTTGATTCTGCTGTTGGTTGAAAATGCAAAGGTGTGTTTATCTTATGTTTGGCTAAGGATACAAGCTTTCCAGCGCTCCAGAGCTCTGCGCTGGGTGATCCTTATGGCCAAATGCCCGGCAGCTTGCAAACGGTCTTCCTCGCACCATTTACAATACAAAGCACTCCTCCATTTACTCCAACACATCATCACCAAGCGGAGATCGCAGGCACGCTGCACCAAAGCTAAAAAAATAAAAATTAGAAAAGGAATTAGAAAAGAAAATTGAGCGATACGGCTTAAAAATGAGAACACGAGAGGTATGAGTATGGATGAGCTTGTGGTTTATATTAAATGAAGAAAGACAGGTGATTTATAACAACCTTGTGACGTTTTCTTGGTTTGGAAGGATGACACGTAACTTTTCCAACGATGAAATGTTTTTCTTTTCAGTTTGAGGATGAAGTGAAGTGCAGCTTTGGATTCTTTCTCTTTCTGGCAACAAGCAGCTTTCTGCATTTCTTTCCACCGAAGCCAAGTCTTTGACAGAAAAAAAAAAGATATTCACAAATCGCCACGCAGAACGCAAAGCAAGGAGATCAGCATTCATCAAACATAATGTTGACAGCATATGGGTCATGCGTGCATTGGATTATGTCTTTACCCTGCTCTGTAAAGTGAGCGCCCCCTGTTTCAGGGCTTGATCCTCTAAGGTGTGAAGGTCTTGATGGTGCTGCAGCCGAGTCCGCCACAATCTCCACGCTGAACTGCACAGGTGAAATAAACACAATAGCGTTAAAACAGATAATCCTCTAAACATTATAAATGTCTGATTTGTAAATACAATGAATGATCTTACTGTAGGGTTGACAGTCTGTTCTGCTCAAGGGCAGATTGAAGCATTCTAGTCTTCATTCGCCTCATTTCTGTGAAAACCTCCCATCGTTCCCAAACCAGATGCATCCGTTGCTTGTCAGCTATTAAGGAAATACATTTGAAAAAACAGCTGCTTGTGATATCTATCAAAACATAAGGCTTTACGGTTTGATATACTCTTATTGTGGGGTGCAAAATTCTTACCAAATGATTGAGCAGATTGGACTTTGCTCTTCTTTTCCCTGTGTAATGACATAAATGTTTGCCAGCTGTGGAACGCCAAGTTATACAGATAATACCTGAAACAAAAACACATTATTATCAGACACAATCCTCTATCTGCGAACAGCTGACTGAGTTACAGGAAGGTGTTATGTACCTGTAGTGACACTCTGCCCGCATTGTAAGACTCCACTCCCTCCTGGACGTCCACCACTCGTCTCTCCATCCTGCAAAGGCCCGTCTCAAGACCACAGAGTTATAGTGGGACCTGCAACATGTAAGATTGCCTTGGATTAGAGAATTTCGGTTCAGAAGCACATTTGAAAGTGCCAAACAAATTTTAAAGCTTTAAAGTTAAAGTAATTTCTTATTTTAATGAGTTTCCAAAAAAAATTACTTTGCTTTATGAGGAAGAATTCGGCCAAAGGTGTTCTGCATCCATATCTTCAGGAACTTTCTTGCCAAGTGCCTTAAGTGGTTGAAAAAGTTTGTTTAAGTTATCAATGATAATATAAAAAGGGATAATGCAGTAATTCAAGTGTCTCAGCACCTTATTCTCAGCTCCTTGAGTCTTCCACCTTTGTTCCAGCTGTAGCCAACTCTGTAAGGGAGCTTTCTTGTGTGAACTTTGCGGACTTGTTTTCTCTCACCACTAGAACTGACACAGCTTGGTCGGGGTCTTACTGGATCTGTCTTTCTGGCGTTACTTTGCATTATATTACACCAGAACGGTAAAACCACAACAGCACATCTAATATAAACATGAACACCGATATTTTAAGTATAAAACGAAATGAACACACTTCATTAATGTGGAGAAATTGTTTCGGTAACCAAGTGGCGCGCGTTTGTTTTTCCTTGTCACGTGAACGCGGGTGTGACTTTTGGGTCTGTTCCAGACACAGCCGTCCACCGCAAGAGGTAAATCATCGTTTACAAATGCTGCGCTCAGTTCAGGTTGCGCCTGTTAAATGTGTCTCTCTGGCACTTTTACACTGTTTAATAATATTTTAAAGCTAAAGCTGATGCGAATGTAAAAAAAAAAAGCCTTATTTTCAATAAAATAAATGTAATTGTGGCATATTTATTCTCGTTGTTTTGTGTTGACTTGTTCTGTTTACAGGAGGTCTGGAACGCACCCGAGGTCCTTTCAGGGTAAGGGCTATGCGTAATGTCAGACCTGGACAGCCCGTGTGGGCGGGGTGCTACTCTTTCACAAAGAAGCACCGGGAGACGGCTATGAGTGAATGACAAATCGGGCAAACCCCCAGACAATGAGTAGGTGCCCAAAATACTGCCTTTCGAATATTCCAAATTTAGTTTAAGTTAAATCCCCACAAATCAAGTAATATTTTTTTTTACCACAGTTTGAATAGCTGCACAAAATAAATATTGTAAAACGTGATATTTATTATGATTTTAATATGAAAATGCAAAACGGCCGACGCACACCAGACTTTATAAAATTCTACAAAGGCGCAATGGGCACAATGTAATCTTTCCTAGGACCTTCTTAAAGCGGTGATCAGAGGAAAATTGCTGCTACGACTTAGAAAACAGAGAAAGAGCTGACAATAATTTGAGATTACACAGTCACCGGTTGAATTTATTTGTTACCTGGACTTGTGTTATTTTTGTTTAGTTACCCCAGTACATTGTGTGTTTGCTGATATCGCTGCAACAACTCAGCAGGTTAAAGATTTGGTACTCGCTGGGTGGGCTTTATCCCCTTTCCCCAGCTAGTTAGCTAGCTAGCTAAAGGTGCTAGGTTAGCTAGCTAGCTAACTAACGTGAACTGCCGCTGCTCGGCCGTTAGCCACCAGTGTTCCACGCACCATTTAAACGGAGTAAGTTGGCCGTTTGTGTTTTTCTGAACATACCTACTTTGTTAGCCAGCAGTTTGTACACATTGTAGGCTTTTGATACCACGAGTGATGTTCAGCGCTAACTACAACTGTGTTGGACGCTAGCTTAGCCAACCAGTGTCTGGGGTAATTGTGGTTAGCATTTTATTTTCCTGAAACAATTAAGAGAGGATTGATTGAATGTGAAAGCAACATATTCAAACAATGGTCTGTGACGTCACGGGCTGGACACGTGCATCTTAAAGGCTTCATTTACGGCCCAGATACTAACCTTTACAAACAATTGGTCAATTAACGCGCAGGCTGGGTAAATAGTGGTAATTGACGTGTCACGTCTCATGTCAGCGGTGCACGGCTGTTGTCAATTAACTTACTAATTGGCTATCAGCGTTTGATTAAAACAGTCCCCATCTAAGTTAGCCCCACGTTAGGTGAAGTTTATTGATCATGTGATGACATTTTTGGGCTGTATGTTCATATGTGTGAGAGGCCAGGTTGCCTTTCTCTTGTGTATTAAGTTTGAAGTGTTGAGTAAATCATTCTTAATTAAGTCCATGGATCTGCTTAATACATTTAGTAATGTTTAAATGTTTCCAACAGGAACAAGTTAATTGTTGGACTGGAAGCGGTTTGTTCTGTCTGAAGTCAGTCATGGAGAACGATGCTTCTGTCGAGCAGAAGAATGGTGATGGAGATGCTGCTGTGGACCAAGTTAAACAACAACAACAACAACCAGCAGCCACAGCTCCTCACAGATACACCAAGGTGATGGGAAATACCAATGATATTATATAGAAGCCATACAGCGTTCTTTATGCACACAAACCATTAGTTTTACTGAATAAACTGTAAATGAAATGTAAACATGCATATACTGTACATATCCACCCACGCATTGAATAGAAAGCAACCTATTAATCAGGATATTTTAAGTCTAGCATATTTACAATGCACTGATGCAATACTGTTTTATTGTTTGCAATTTACCGAAACAGGTGTTTGTGTGTGTATATGTATTTAACTATATAAATAATAACTAGTCACATTCCTGGTGTGTTCACTCATACCTGCCCATTCAAAACTGATTCTAATTATCAATTATTATACAGGAGGAGCTCCTGGAAATAAAAGAACTGCCAGTCTCGAATGAAAGGCCAGAATGTCTTTCTGAGAAATATGACAGGTAAGAATACATTTATCCACACCATATGCAGTCCACATAATATTTAGATCTAATATGGCATTTAAAAAAAAAAAAATGTGGCAACTTAGATGTGCATCATTGGAAAAACACCAACTTTTTGCTTCTCTTTGACAGTAACTGACATAAGTGTCTGCTTTGGTCATAGTTATGTGTTCACATTAATAATGGACTGATGAGAGTGGAAAAAGCTTTAATTCTGAGTCAACAATATTTGCTTTCATTGGCAGTTCTAAAACGGCATGCTGGAAGATGGTTTCAATGGGCATTAATTGATAACTTTTGTAATTTTGGGCAAAGAAATTATTTACATTCTAAAAGTCCATTATAGGATATGGGGGAAAAAACATTAAAAAAAACAGAGATTCAATTTCACAGATTCTCATTATACAGAACAAAGCCCATGTCCCTCATGCCAGGTTAGACCACGTCTCAGCATAGAGATCAAAGTATTCATCAAGTATGGCTTTGTCTTATCGTTTGTGCTGCTGGAATGGTGTTAAGTGTGTAGGATCAAATGTTTTTATTTAAAAATTACTTTGAATGAATGGGGTTATGAAGTCGTGAAGTATTTTACTCACAACCTCAAATTCTATGACTCGAGTTAGATTTGACTAGATTTGATTTTTATGAAAAATAATTTGGGTAGCCCCTGAATATTCTCAGGATCTGCTCTTTAGTCGCATTTACTTCAGTCTAGAACAATTAAACACATTTTAATTCCTACTGGAAATATTGACATAACAGTTAGCCAAGTGGCTAGTCAAAAATGGGCTCTGATGTTAGATGTTGTGTTTTGTCTTCTTGAGAGTAAAAAGGCATATAAAACAAGTGTTTGGTGTGCAGATCACTTGTATTATTTTATTATAGTTTGTTCATTCTAGAGGCAGTGTCTCAATTAGGAAAACCAATGCTTCAGAAGCTTAGTCCCTCCCCTAATCCATAACCAGTCTTTGTGTGTTTTCTGCTTAAATGATTTTCGATCCTGCAGAACCCTGCTGTTTTTAATTTAATTAATATTTTTTTATTTTATTTTTTTGACATGGATGACTGATGAATGTCATGAAAAATAGTTGGTATGATAGAAAATATGATTACTCTTCCTGGTTAAAAGAATAAAGGTTGAAATCCTGTGTTGTTGGGTTTTAAGAAATGTTGGCCTTGCTAACTTTTACTTAATGCAGTTGTTATATTTATTTTATAATTGGTTTTTTTAATGCCCAGAAACAAAGAAACTATATAATATTTGATTTATAAGCTGTGCCCTGCATTAGCCTTTTATTAGCCTTTTTTTATGTGCAAAATGTACATTATCTTTTAATCGGGTGAGATATTTTTGTAAATGATTTTAATCAATTTGATTTGTTTTAGTCAGCTTGTTGAGTATGTGTTCTAACTGTGTTAAATGGTCTTTGATACAGTGATGGTGTCTGGGACCCTGAGAAGTGGCATGCCTCACTGTATCCCACTTCAGAGCGTAACTCTCCAGTGGAAGGTTTTAAAAAGGACTATGTGGATGACAGAGTTCCTTTGAAACGAAGAATTCCAGGTAAATGACCCAAAGCCAAAATTCTAAAGATTAAGATTTAAACTTAAACGTAGGTCATAATATTATCTTACTTTCTGTGGCAGGATGTTTACGTGAGTTTATCTTACTATGAATCATTATTCTTATCCAGAAAAGTTGTCTGTAATTGTAATGCTCACAACTCCTGAATATTCAGCAGCTCTGGATTATGCTTAAACAAAAATAATTTGAGCTACATATTATTGTAATGCTAAGACAACAATATAAATCAGGTAAAAATGAATATTTCTTGTGAGAAAATTGGAAAATCTTCTTCCTTATCTGGGCTTGCTTTGTATTATTGGTTTGTTATGATGTACCTGTTGGTTTTAAACATCTAAAGCCAAGCTCATTTGCTTCATTGTATTCAGATCCTCGAGAGCGGTTAAAGGAGGATGATCTGGATGTCATACTGAGCCCGCAGCGACGCAGCTTCGGTGGTGGATGTCAAGGCAACGCTGCGCTTGCACCCCACGCCCGTCGCCCAATTAGCCCCCTGGAAAATAAGGAGAATGAGACTCTTCGTCTAGGAGGGGCCCGCAGAATTGGCAGTGGCCGCATAATTGCTGCCCGAGCCTTTGAGAGAGAAGCCCGTGTGGAGAAAGAGAGGGAACGTGAGAGAGACTTTAAGGATAAAAGATTCAGGGTTGGTGTTCATTGCTTTCAGTCCATCCATAATGCATTTCCCTAAAGTGTTTGGACAGTGAGGCATTCAGTTCATTAAGGTTGGCTTTTTTTTAAATGGTGATGTAAGTAGAATTGCCTAAAAAGTTAATGAAGAAAGATGTGTATGCAGATAAAAAAAGCCTCATATTTTAAAATAGTTTTTTACAAGATTTGGTTTTGGCGCACTACTCAAATATTTATCAAATTACATAAAAGCACGCATTTACTTTCTACGTGGTAAAATAAAGAACCTGCTGCTTGGACATAACAGTCCCGCTTAATCGGTGTGCTTTCCATGTACAAATAGGTTATTTCAAGAATGGCCCAATTCATTTAATCAATATTTTGCATGTGACTTTTTATCATCCATTGTATACACATTGATGTTATATTGTCTCATCATTTGCAGAGAGATTTTGGTGACAAACGGGTGTTTAGTGAAAGGAGAAGGAATGACTCGTATGCAGAGGAGGAACCAGAGTGGTTCTCAGCCGGTCCCACCAGCCAGTCTGAGACAATCGAGCTCATTGGATTTGACGACAAAATGCTGGAGGATGATAAGCGCCGGTCCAAGCGGTCAAGGAAGCGGGCAGAGTCCATAAGAGAAGGCATGTCCAAGCATAATGCAGTTTAACTTCTTTTTCATGCATTTTGTTTAATCAGTTAATGCATGCTATTTTGATAACCAGCGTGTTGCTGCTGCTATCACATTAGGAATACTTAAGATTGTGATTTTTGTTCTGCAGTTGCAGAATGTAATGGTGGACAGGCAGATGAGCGAGATGCAGGTTTGCAGTCTACTGCTGATCAGGAGGTTCCCCACCCTGATGTCCTGCCTGAGCAGTCGACTGGAGACTTTGACTTCAATGAATTCTTCAATCTGGAGAAGACCATGCCAGGACTGGCCTCTGTAAGTTTTGGGTTGCACTGTGTGGTTTTGTTGGTGTTTTTTAAAAGTGTGAATGTCACAGATTGGATGGCATCTAAAAGTCCTGTTTCCCGACAGTCTTCTAATCGGTATAAACTTTTAACAGAGGTTTTCAAGTGTTCGTCCCTTCTCCTCAACAAACTTGCTGGACATTTTCTTCATGTATTTATACAATCATTAAGAACAATTAGAGACTAGATTGACAGTTGTGGCACAATTGTGACCTGAAAGATACATAGTCAGGTGTCACATAAAATAAAATAGCCTTTTTGAAGCCAAGTATTACGTTTGTAGATACTTTGTCAGCACAAGATTACCTCTGCTGCTGGTGGTGGGGATTATCACTGAATGATGCACTTTCCAAATATTTTTGTCAATGGACTACTGCATGGGGTTAAAAAGGTATCAACAATGAAAATTTATGCCCATCATTATCGCTATATTAGGCCTTCTAATGGGAGTAGTGAGTAAACCAGAGTACAAACTAAAATAAGTGGTGTACAGACTGGTTTGAGGCATTTAAACCAAGTCAGGCAAAAGGGCAGTGCATTTAATGACACTGCCCTTTATCTTCTAGCACATTTTGTGCTAAATCACTGGGCAAACATCCTAAACGTAAGTGTCCTTGTACCTTTTGGCTTGCTTTTATATTTGTTTTCTCACTCTGTTTCACAGGCTCCTTTTTCTGTCTTGCAGATGATAGAGGACGTTTTGGGGGAGGGCCCTGTATCAGCTAGTCGCTTCAGTCAGTGGTTCTCCAGTAACCTGAGCCCTTCAGGCAGCCGGTCCAGCAGTCTGAGGTCCACTCCGCATGAGGAGCTGGAAAAACTTGCAGGTAATAATTTGATTACCCCAACGGAGTTTCATGTAACTCTGTAGCCAAAAACCAGACACTCTTTGTGGCTGTGTTTTTGGAAATTGTTAGTATAAAACGTCAAGATTGTATTGAGAAGGATTCCGATGGCTATGGTGTGATTTATGAATTTTATTAAATATTTTAAAAAGTAATGCAACAAAAAGTAACATTTATTTAAGCTAAACTTACTCAAATTTAACATTTTACTTAAGAGGTTTTAGTATGCGTAGTGGCGTAAAGAATAATACATTTGAGTTATACAAAATGTTTTTATAATAAATCAATGAAATTGGTAGGCTAGCTGCCTTTTTATTTCTCAGAAACTTCCCAATTTATTCAGTATGATCTAACGTTGCATGTAATTTCAATCAATGAAAGTGACTAAGTGTCTCCCATCATGCAGTGCATTCTGTGCGTAATTGGCAGACAGATTGTTGAAATGTTCATTAAAAAAAAAAACTTTCACAATTGATTTTTGGAAGTTGTGAATCAATTCAGAATCGTGGAAGATGAGCATCTTGATTCATACATGACTCGTTTTTTTAATTTTCAATTTATGTTTTTCTTCCCCCACCCCTACAGATGATTAAGGAAATATGCTTCTCTGTACAATCCCCTGGATTATGTTGTCCTGTTGTTGAAGCTAAGCTTAAAGGCGAATGACATTTAGGCATATTATCTTTTAAAGAATTTAAAAAGAAGCTTACTGAAAACAGCCAATCCTGACTGAACCTTGGTCTGGGGGTGTGGCATTCAAATCTTGACCTTGGGGTGTATTTTGTTAAAAAATACTTTGTCAACATAAAAACTGCTGCTTTACCATATCACTCCAGTGCTATTTGATTACTAGCCTGTTACATTCTTGCTTTGTAATGTTCATGCCCTAAAACACAATTTCTGTGTTGAATCTTGGACTGTTTTGCTCCTCTGAAGGGCTTGAGCCACGCGGGACGTCCTCTAGCCAAGGCCCTGCCTCCCACTTCACACCTATTCAATCATCAGAGTGCAAGGAGAAGGTGGACATCCTGGAGCTTCTGCACAAGGCCAAAATAGACTTGAAGCCTCTTCTTTCCACCCTGTCGGTCAACAAAGCTCGGCTACGGGAAAGCAGTGAGTGCCAGTTCACTATAACAGTTGAATTATACCATGACACAACTTTAACTGGGAATAAACTGTAAACTATGGAACTGGACTTTCTGATTTGAATTTCATAGTCTTCCAGTACCTGTTTTAATTTATCACAAACCAATGCAGCCCCATTGGAAACAGGGAACCCGTTAAGGGTAACCAGGTGTTTGGTATTCAGTAATCTGACTGTAGAAGTCCTACCTAAAGGTCCAAGTATGCAATCAGTGTCCTATTATAAATCTCAAAAGTATATAATATGGTATTCTCTTAATTAGCATTTCAATAGCACTAACTTTTTTTTTTTGTCTTAAAGTGTGCTAGATAAAGTTTAATTATATCCATCTGTCCACAGCTAACTGTGGAGCGGTGCTCTCGCTGGAGGAAGTGGAGGGAGAAATAAGGGGGATGAAGCTGGGCTCAGAACCACAGGTGCGAAAAGTC
Source organism: Anoplopoma fimbria (assembly GCF_027596085.1). Classification (NCBI taxonomy): domain Eukaryota; kingdom Metazoa; phylum Chordata; class Actinopteri; order Perciformes; family Anoplopomatidae; genus Anoplopoma; species Anoplopoma fimbria. The sequence continues at coordinate 16,471,435 of NC_072465.1, forward strand.
GCGCCTCCTCAAAGAGGAAATGGCACGCCCTTCATGGCTCAACATTTGGAAGAAGCTTTAACTGGTGGCTCCAGTGCCCGTCCACGCTCACGTGACACAGATATGTCGGCCTTTAATAAACTAGTCAGCAGCATGAAGGCAAGTGGAACTCTGCCAACTCACCCCAAAACCAACACAAACAGTGTAAGTATTTATATATTTTTAATCTATATTGTGACAAAGGCGTTCACTGGATAAGTAACATGATGTGTATGTTGCGGGTATTTTTATACAAATCTATCCCAGTGTGATGCTGCATGAAAGCTTTTTCAACATAACCTAGACAACCCACTTTTTGAAAATGTATTTGAGAAAGTGATGGGCATAAATTTCTTTAAATGTTTTGGAGGTTTTTTGTGATGGATGAAAGCTGCAAGGGTCCTTTTTTATGCAAGTTGGTCAGTCTTAATTTGAAATTGATTTATTTTTGTACTGAGACAAGAACAATGTTGACTTTTTCTTTGGATGAATGCATCACAAACACAACAGTACATGTATCCAAAGGGATTCCTGACTTGCATGAAGGACACTTGATTGTGACTAATGTACAAATCCATCTCAGTTGGCTTTCAGTGGTGCAGTTTGATGAGGTTCCACCAAATTCTATACAAGATGCATGTACACATTTTCATGGGGTTCACTGATGCTTGATATCAGTTTCTATGCAACTTTCACTTTTGACGTGCATCAAAATGCCTACCAAACATTCAACATTACTTACTGAGATGGATTTTTTTATTATTATTATTGCACCTGGAACATATTGTTTCTTTCTGTACAATGCAGCAACCTTCAGACCCAGCTGTGGTGACAATGTCTGAAGCTCAGGTGCCTCCTCAGCAGCAGAAAAACATATTTCAGGTTTGTATCTTGACTATCGTCTAAGGCTAATGCTGACACATGTTTATTATAGGCTACAGGTCTTCACATTAGGTTATTTTTAAGTCATGCTGGGTGCAGAGTATATTCAGTCCAACCAGATCTGAGTAGGTCACATTGTACTACAGGCTTCTGGTGCTGTGATTATGTGCTGCGTCATACAGTGTAAACTGAAGTGCAGGGGGAAAATTACATGTATTGTTCTCCAACAGAATGTGCTTATTAATTTGTGGCACAATAACTATGATGCCAGAGTTGTCTTTTATGTTTGAGTCTTTTTGGGGCAACTTCATTGTGAGTTTTGTCCGCAGGTTTATTTCTTATTTCCAAACTTCTGACTGTCCTCCAGGCCCTATCAGATCTTTAACATTACGTAACTAGACAAGGGGGGTTTTCTTAATAGCATGATGGCAACATGCTATCTAACTGTAGGGTGTTGGAAAATAAGTCCACCATAGAAAACAACTTTATATTCTGAATCAAAATCTTCAGTCAAGGACAGCCCTAAGGCAAACTTTAATAAAGGAGTGTATGTTGAAGTGGATTTATTGGTCATCATTGAATTACACTGGTATTGGTATATCTCTGTTTTGAACCCATTCTTTGAATACTATATGTAAACTAGAGGCCATGCCTGCTTCAAAAATATACAGTTCGTGCCATCTGTCTAAAGAGGAGATTCAGATTGTGTATTAGGGACAAGCCAGGGTTTTAAAACCAAAAAATAAAGATTTAATGTTCAATTACACTCTATCTTAGTGTGGGTAAATTGTCAGGTGGAGTTTGATGGGTGTGAAATACATTCTCCATCCCACATTTTATGGATGATGGCTTTTGTGTTTAAATCTTAACTGGCAGACCAATAACATTAAAGGGAACTGTGACATCTTTGGAAATGCATGTGCATGTTTGTATTGTAGGAACTCCTGGGAGGTCCTGCTCGTAGTGGCTCTCCTACACTACTTGGTAATCTGATGGCCAGCTCTGAGGGCCATCCCACCTCTGCCCCTCTACATGGCTTATTACACAAGGGCCCGTCACCCCCTCTCTTTCCGCAGAGGGCACCCTCACCGGACTACTACAACAGTCGGATGCATCCTTCTGCAGGTAAGTAAATGACAAAAGTGACACGTTGCAGCTAAGACATGTAAACCATACCTTTTTTTTTTTTTTTAGAATGGGAAAGAATACATACTGTTTAGATTGACTTTCTCTCAATCGATAGGATTTAATTATTCCCAAACCAGAAATTAACCCATAAGTATTTGGACTATTGTGGGATACCAAATGTGTTTTTTGTTTTTTCATCATATGTTTGTCCTCAGTGCTCCCTCTAACAATGTATAAGTGATAATGCAATCCAAACTATATTACAGCTTTGATACATCGTTGACCCTGTCTGGGAGATGAAGTAACAACAGGAATGTAGAAGTAAAACAAATCTCGAGGCTCTGTATAGTTTTACTACTAAAGTAGTAAAACTCAACCTTGTGAACCTTTTTTTTAAATGTTTGGTAGTTTTTCAGCATAAGCGAGTTTCAAGCCAATATATGGGTATATCACAGCAACTAGATGGTGCTATACTGGGGCTGTAGTTATTTCAACATCCAATATCTTCAGTTTTATTTTTGTTTGAGTCGATGGTGTTGGTCAGAAAAGCTGGATCATATAATGGTTATTTCTCTCTCTCCTCAAGGTTTTCCTGTTGGTCATCAGCACATGCTGCCAGAACAGTTTGCTGAGCTTCACAGGTCTATCAGCCCTGGATCTGCTGCACAGCAACAGGTAACATAAATGTCTGGACACCGTGAACCTGGATATATAGCTTTATTGTTTGACTGAAAATATATTTTACACACAATCAATTGTCTTTATGTAAAATTGATATTTAATTGAACACAAACCTTATTTTATAATATGAAATGCACATAAGGGCTCAATTTACAATGACTTCCCAAATAGGAAGCTGCATTATGAAAATATTTGATTAGACGGTATATGAATTCGTGTGTTCTGTTTGACCAGATGAGGGTGCTCTCAATGCCTGTGAATCAGACAGACTTGGAAGCTCTGGCATTTCAACAAGACCTTGCTCTACATGCCCACCACTCATTCCAGTCTGGCTACAAACCACCACAGGACAAATCCTTCCGAAATAATAGGTTAGTTTTGTTTAAAGGTATTTAGATACTTCACAGTATCCATGTTGAAATAATTAATTGAATGTTATCAATGTATAAAGAACACATTTGTCTTTGGTTACATGTTTTGCTTGTATATCTTAGCAACTGAAATTATGACAAATTATAGCTTAGTGTAATACATGTTATAGAGATGCTGCTTACAACAATTTGTTTTTCTTTTGTCGTTCTACTCGTATTGATCTCTTAACAATAATGGGGAAAAATGTACCTACGTATTGGCATACATTTGTGTCCTAAATGTATGCACCGAAACCAGGTAACAAGGATTGTTTAGCATTTTCTAGCTAAGTGTGACTGATGTGCTTGTGATCCACAGACTGCAGCGTGTTATTCGCTCCCCTGGTCCAGGCCCTCAGCCTGGTGAAAGACACTCTCCAGGCAATGCTGTCACCAGCATGGTGAGCAAAAATGTTATCTTCCAGCTGTCATTGTTCGGACTTGTCCTGTGAAGCTTTGCATTTGGCAGTCATCTTTAAACACTTTTTGGTTTTGCTAACTGTTTTCTTTCTTTAATTTATTATTGTTCAATACAGTTGTCCCCATCGTTTACACCCACATCTGTGATCCGCAAAATGTATGCAACAAAAGAGAAAAGCAGAGATGAGCCATCAAGTCGTTCAGAAATGAAGGAAGAGGCAGCAGGACACTCTCGAGATGGTACAGGGCATTACTTTACCCACAAATACCTGATTTGACGATTAGTACATGTGCTTCAACACTGTAACATTCAGATTTTGGCTATGCAATTACAGACGGCAGCTCCCCAAATCTATACCTGGAGGCGATGGATGGTAATGCTGCCCAGTCTGGGGGAGTAAAGGCCGGTTCACAGACGTTGCCAGGCAAGGACCATGAGCGTCTCAGGCCTGGCTCTGCTGGACACCATAACCCCGCCATGGGACCTCCAGGACCCTCCTCATCTTTCCCACGTCCCATTTATCCCGTACCGCTGCTATCACATGTACCTATGGTGCGCCCTCCTCCCCAGCTCCACCCTAATGTGGTTCAACGAATGCTGGCGCAGGGTATCCAGCCCCAGCAACTAGGACCTGCTCTTGTGCAGGCAGGTAAGTGTTGGTTTGTTTATTTTGCCCACACTTTCTCCTCTTTTTTTTAAAACTCATTTTTATTTGACTTTGAGTTGACCTGATGTTAAAACTTTGACATTGATAACCTCTGATGGAAGTCTTAATTTGTACACGCAGGTATATTTCCACAACATGTTGACCTTGCACAACTTCAAGGCCTGCCTCCTGCCCTACTTGGACAACAGCTGTACCCTCTAAGTGCAACAGGGCATCCACTTCTACCTCCTAGAGCCAATACTCAAATGCAGTTAGCAGTAATGCAGCAGCAACTTCAGCATCAGAGACAAAGTGAGTGGAAGTCAAATATTACGAATCAGAATGTGCTAGTGGAACCATTACGTCCACACGTTTTGATTACTGCCCAAAGAGAATAAATTAAAATAAAAGGAAAATTTACCTTTTTTATTTTCTCAGCTCTTGGACTAAACTGTCCCTTTGTCTCATCTTCAGTGCATCCAGGCGTCTCAGGCCATCAGTCGCAGAGCCAAGGCCCTCACCGGACAAATGGCTCCCAGCAACACGGGGGCCCCACCCCTCTAGGCCTCGCCAAGTGGTTTGGATCAGACGTCCTAGAACAGCCACTACCCTCCATGCCAGCCAAGGTCATAAGCGTCGATGAATTAGAGTTCCGGCAATAAGAAAATAAACACTGCTGGAAGCAAGATATTTTTTTTTCCATTTTTTCCCCATCTCCACCTCCTTGTTACCATAAAAATGTGAACTTTAATTTGAAAGACGGTGCACAGACCTGGACAGTCTAACCATGCCATGCTTTGTCTTCAACCTTGAAGTCACTGTTTTTTGGAGAGGCTTATCAGCAGAAAAGGGAAGATGAGTGATGGCGATATGTTTTGTCGACTGAGTGAAATTATTATTTGTTTTTTGTATTAGGCTCTGCGCAGTAAATAATGTATAGGCCCAATTGTACAGACCATGGGAAATAATCGTATTCTCCCTGTATATAGCTATTTTTTTCTTTTTCTTGAAATGGGGAATGTGAAACTATCCTGCAGTTCAACTGAAAACTGCGAGACAAAGTCCCCAAGAGCTGGTAGCATTCCTTTTCTTGTCCAACTTTAATTTCCCTCGCTGAACTGCACTGAGAACGGGCTACTGCTGGTGAGAAATATTGAATTGACGAGTAACTCCCAGTACTTTTGTGGCATGGGTAGTAGATGTGATTAGCTGGAGCTTTTCAAGACAACTCCGGGGGATGCAGCGAGTGCTGGTTGTGCCTTTTCTTTGTGTTATTATTTTTCTTTTCTTTTTCTTCCTTAAACTGTATCCTCTCCCATCCAACCTGTCACTGAGGGGGGGCAGCACTGCTCACATTGTCAATTTTTTGAGGGTGGTTGGGATTCAGTTTGTTTATGTGCTATTAAGTTATAAAAAGCACAAATAGAATTAATAAATAAAATTCAGTAAAACACAATTTGCTTAATTGTTTTAAATGGTTTTGTATTTCCTATTATGAATATATACCCTTAGTCAGTGGCCACTTTATTAGCTATACATATGCAATCAAATACAAACGGCTCTGCCATACAGCCAATCTTTGCGAAACTTGTGTTTGGCTATTTACACCGTCAGAAATGTGTTTATTCAACTACTGTTAAACTGGACTGTATTAGATGTGTAGATCATTTTAGGAGAAACGTGTTTCAATTAAAATGTGTCTCAAACGGCACAAACAAAGTCATAAGGTTTATTTATTGTTGAAATGCAGTTTGTAGTCTTGTTTTGCTTCAAAAGAAAAATGTTATACAAAACTATATAGACATAATGGAAAAGCTGCAGTCTTGGCTTGAATTAGATTGTGCTGTAACTTACAGTAAAGTGGCCACTGTGTGTAAATATGAACTCTGAACATGAGCGAGCGCATCCTTTTTCTACTGTTGGATGTACTTTCTAGGAGAAATGCTGATAGTTGTCTTGCAGATACTTGTAAAAAAAGTAAGTAAACCACTTATTGCATACAGTATGTAAGGATCCTCAGCAATTACGGTTGTGCTACTTAAAAGATTTAAGAATTACCTTCTTATTTGGTTAAAGTAAAATGTAGAGAGCTAGACTGATTAAATTGCCGGAGCCGATGGGTTTGTTTGCAGATACAACAGCATCAGTGAGTATTTGGGCCAATAATTGACGAGACATGTAATTTATGGTTCAGAAATATGGAAAATATTTTGAGGTTTTACAGGAATATTGTCTATTTACGACTTTAACATCTTGGTCACAATTTTCTTAACATTAAGTTAAGATGAAAAAAAAGTTATGACATTTTTAAAGTTTTTATTTTGTATTGGTATCTACCTTTAAATATTGATTATGCTCTAGTTAAAGCTCTTCTCAGTAACACTTTTTTTTGTTGACACTGTCAGAGGTGTTGATTTATGGTTTATTTTCCAGCCCGTGGTGGTGGAACGGGTTGTAATATTAAATATATTAAAAGTGCTCCTTTGTGTGTGTATATAGCAGTGGACAAATTGGAAATCAATATTTTCAAGTATAATCTTAAAAGATTAAAAAAAAAAAAAATGTAATTTATCACTCGAGACCCTGTTAAAAAATGGCAAACACCTCTCCACGAATTGCTAATCTACTGTTTAATTATTTAAGTTTATATTTATTGCATTTCACGGACACCTTTTGTTCTCGCAGTCAGTCCCGAGCCTCCCTCAGCGTACAGTAAGGTACCGCTCTGCATGCGCACAGACGGCTCTCTGGCAGAGGAAAGGGGGGGTTTGGTTATTTGTGGTCGGTTGGGGGAGGGGTTAGAAAAACCGTCCAGGCAGGAAGAGACCTGCGTGTTAACATTTCGGCTGAAAGACGTGAGAGACCCCTGCGGTGCCGGGGCTCTAACGTTACAGCCATTACACTGAGCGACTAATAACCACACATACACAGCCAGTATATATATATAACCCCCCCCCCCCCAAGAGGAACAGTTTTCCACCAAACAAGAGCGACCCCCACCCCTGAAGAAACCAGGTTCAAAGTTCACAGGAAGCTGGGGGGCTGCCATTTTTCCCTGCTACTGCTAACGTTTAACGTTAGACGCTCAACCGTCGGGGAGGGGCGGTTGGTTTTTTTGGATTCTCTAGCTAGCTGGTCTCAACCGTTCGAATCGTCACGCGAGCTTCTCCGTCATTTCTCCGACCGTCGTCGTAACAACCATTGTTATTGGATGAATTCGGCATGGAGAAGGTAGCGGAGCCGTCTTGGACTTCTTCGTACACCTACCAGGTGAGCAAGCACAGCGCGGAGATGCTACACAACCTCAACGCTCAGAGGAAAGATGGAGGCAGGTTCTGCGACGTGATCCTGCGCGTCGGCGAGGAGAGCTTCCCCGCGCACAAGGCGGTGCTGGCCGCGTGCAGCGAGTACTTCGAGTCGGTGTTCAGCCGCCAGGCGGAGGCGGACGGGGACGGGGGGGACAGGGAGCTGGAGATGCACACCATCAGCGCCAAAGTTTTTAGGGACGTTTTGGACTTCGCCTACACCTCCAGGATCGTGGTGCGACTGGAGAGCTTCCCCGAGCTGATGACAGCCGCCAAGTTCCTCCTGATGCGGTCTGTCATCGAGATCTGCCAGGAGGTCATCAAGCAGTCCAACGTGCAGATCCTCGTCCCGACCCTCCGGGGAGGCGACGCCAGCCTCTTCCAGGCCGCCGGGGCCACCACCGGGGCCACCGGGGCCACGGAGCAGGGTCTCCCCGCCGCGCAGCTGGTGAACGGCGCGGGGCTGCAGGTGAACGGGCAGGGCTTTGTGAACAATGCACAGATGCATGTGGACGGAGGAGGAGGAGGTGGAGCGGTGGTGGTGTTGCTGGAGGACGGAGGAGACTCGTCCATGCCGGTGCTGGAGCCCGTCGAGGGGCTGAGCACCGGCTCCCCGTCCGCGGACATGCTGTGCAGCGCGTTTCAGCACGACGCCTCCAAACGACACCGAGGGAGACCGAAGAAGGCTGTGGAGGCCGTCCACTTCAACAACAACACCACCACCACAAACACCACCCACACAAACACCACCCAGAGAGACATTGTGCTGTTCCCTTGCGGGACGTGCGGGAAAGCGTTCACGGAGGCGTCCCGGTTGAAGAACCACGAAGCGCAGCACGGAGCCCACACGGCCGATGTCCACAGCGCCGGGGACGGCTCCGTGATGTCTCCGGCCGGCCTGCTGGAGAACGGGCTGCAGCCACACGGGGGGCTGACGCTGGACAACGGCCGCAAACGGGAGAGGACCAGGCGGCACGTCGGCTGTGACATTTGCGGCAAAGTGTTCCGCGACGTTTACCACCTGAACCGACACAAGCTCTCCCACTCCGGGGAGAAGCCGTACGCGTGCCATGTGTGCGGGCTGCGGTTCAAACGCAAGGACAGGATGTCGTACCATGTGCGCTCCCATGACGGGTCTGTCGGTAAACCCTATGTGTGCCAAAGCTGTGGCAAAGGGTTTTCAAGGTGAGATGAACTGTGTTGACTGCTGAGTGTGATCTGTGTGTTTTTGAAGTTTGCAGGAAAAAAGCAGTGCTGTACCTCCTATGTTCTCAAGCAAACCCCCAGGACGCTGTTTTCTTACTGCCTGCATGTGTAGGTATTAAGGGATTTAAGCTACGGGCTACACAATCACACAGCTGTAAAAACAAAGCTTTGCAACAAGTCAAACAACTGATGGAAGAGGGTAAGGTGTCAGCCCTGTTGTTTTAAAAAGCTGTCAATCACCTTTTGAGATGCACAGACACAGACATAATCTAGGTCTGAGGTACAACAATAAGTAAATTAGTTAAGCTTTATCTGAAGTTATTCTTTAGAGTTGGGACTAATTGATAGAGAGAGAGGGCATAGTTCAAACAGAGAAGTGTTTGTGTGTGCGTGTCTGACACACTCTTGTGTGTTGTCATACACAAAACTGCTGAACTGTTACAGAGTGACTTGTCATCTGAGCCATTTGGTTTCAACCACTCAGACAAGTTTCCCAGGCTCAGTGCTCTCAGGCCCTGCTGCAGACTCACTGTCACCATCTACTGCTTTGGAGGGTAAAAGACATGCAGATAAAACGTGTGAATATGTCACAGGTATTTGCATGCTAACTGCTGAAAATTAATCCAAAAATGTGATACGGGAGAGAGTGGAAGCTTTGCAAGAGCCTTCACCAAATTGTTTGGTGACAAGACTTGTACTGGTCTTTAGGTGTGTGGAAATAAATTCAAAATTAGAGCTCAGTAAATATTTTTTTTCCTTTTTTTTTTCCTTTCAAGACCAGACCACCTGAATGGACATATCAAACAGGTTCACACAACAGAGAGACCCCACAAGTGCCAGGTAACATTCAATGTATACATAGAAATTAAACTATATAACTAACTATGATATGTGAGAAAGGTGTTTACGAGTTTATTTCTGTATTTCAGATTTGTAATGCCTCTTTTGCTACAAGAGATCGCCTCCGCTCACACCTTGCATGCCATGAAGACAAAATCCCCTGCAAAGTTTGTGGCAAGTTTCTGCGAGCTGCCTACATGACGGACCACCTCAAGAAACACAGCGAAGGGACGCATAACTACTGTGGCATTTGCAACAAAGGTAGTTTAAAAAATAATAATAATAATACTGCATGCACCACACTTTTACAGGCTCCTCTGAAACTCCTCTGTCTCGTGTCCAGACAAATATTTAGTTGCTACTGAAGTCATCACCGTTATCCGGTTTTGGTATTTGGCTGGCTCTGCTGTGTACTCGAAGAGGTATAAAGGATGTCTGGAGATACGGTCATGCTATTGCAATTAATACATTTTTATTTTGTTAAATACCTTGTTTATTTGTAATGTAAAAGTATTACTCTGGCCAAAACCCTTAGGATCTTCTGTACCACTCTCAAGGTGGTGTGCTCAGACTGTAAATCCGTCACTCAAAAGCTCCAGATGGCCAATGTCTAAATGTTGATCCGGGATCTAATGGGGTAATGTGTCAGCCGATCAAATATGTGCAAATGCGCATAGGGCATAAAATACATTCTAGCGCTAAAGACAGAACATGGGATAGAAAGTCACACCTCCATAGTGTGCTGTTTTTGTTCTTCTCTCCCCTGGGGTTGTCTGTGTTGGCACCTCCACTGTGTACTTATTTTCTGCCACAGGAGGAAGCATAAAGACCCTTGAGATTTCCCAAAGTCTTTTTCAGGCAGTGTGTTTTATCATTAGAGTGTCTTATGCTCCCTGATTTCATGGTGCCACTCAGATGCAATGTCTGTAAAATTGCATCTTTCAGGGATAGGTTGCATTAAGTTGTACAAAATAGTTTTTAATTCTTTGTTTGTTTCCAGGGCATGCCTGTAGACAAGATGAAATGCACATACTGAATGTGACAAATATGTGTGAAAGTTGGCCCCTACTTACATTCATTCTAGGTGCTACATGCTGAAAAGGTTTTTTGCCGGCTTCTTCTTTTTTTTGGTGCTCGTAGAGCATGCACATTAGAGTCCGATACCGTTGGCTGCGGCCACTACACCAAAATCACCTCACATCCTTGGTCTCCTCCTGGAGCCTTGGTTGCACTCTGTCTTTCTGTTAGCTTAACCTTTATCTATACAGAGGGGTCAAATAAATGTTGTGTATCCCGCTTTGCTCTCTGTGCACAAGACAATTAAAGCAGTGTTAGATTTCAGATAGAAGTACAAACAAGTTAAGAGTGAAACATGAAATGCACAAAGCTGCAAGTGGATTAAAGGGTAAAATATTTTTTTTAAAAAGCCATCAAAAGCATCAATAACTAAATTAAATTCAAGCCGGTGGAGTAAAGCTGAGGTAAAAAGAAATAGATCAGTATAAGGGGTAAGATGGTGCCAGCAGTATAGACTTCTTGTGTACCTGCTGATGCATCTGTAAACAATCAAAGAGTGAAACAAGAATATAACTATTCTGATCATTTAAGAATATCCCTTTAGAATGTCGTTTGGTTGGGATGATCACAGTGATACAATTCAAAAGAGATAGATATTAATGAAACTTCTCCTAAATAAATCATTATTGTTCCAAAGTTCTCCTGGTCAAACCAATCATGGTATCTGGCAGATCATTTTAATCAAATAGCCAGGGCGCCCCACCTCATAGTCAAGGCTTTAAGTGTGTCAAACAACTGCCTTGTTCTTTGTTCTTCTGGTCCCAGGTTTCTCCACTGCGTCCTACCTTAAGGTGCATATAAAGACACACCATGGCTCTCCACTGCCCCCCTCTGCCTCAATGCACACCTTCCCTGAGCCAAGGGGGGAGCTGCAGATGCACAACGGCACCCCTTACCACATGGGACGCCAGTGCTCAGTGGAAGGCAAGCAGCCGCCCGCCCCGCCCCAAACTCTCATCTGGCTTTCATTTGCTCTGCTGCTATTTGGAGAAACATGCCGCCGCATTGTTTGTGTTGTCGCAAGCACACGTCGACCTCTGCTGCCTCAAGCTTTGCGCTCAAATATTTTGTGCGATTTCATGTGCTGGTTGTCTTTCTGCTCGCTGTCGATGTCTTTCATTCAGATGGGGGCAGAGTACAAGAGAACCACAGCTTAAAGTATTTCACACCTCATATGAGGATATTTCTCTTATTATTGTCTAACATCTTAAACTGAAAAATTCATTATTTTATGATTAGGCAGCTAGTCAGGGTTGGGGTCGCTCAGCATACTGGCACAGTAAAAGCTAGAGGAGAGTTGGAAGTACTAGTGTGTTATCAGAAGTTTCACTGACACATGTCAACTGCTAGAATTGCAGTCTTGCTGTACCTGTGAGTGGTGCATCTCTTACTATAGAATAAAAGCAGGTCAATAGGCAGACAACTTATTTACTCACATACAGGAGTGAAACTACGGAGGAAATAGTGACCTTTCTGTAATTTAGGTAAGATACCTGCTACTATGTGCACCTCTGTTACTAAAACACTACGTTGTTACTTAGAGTGAAAGCTCTTTATAAGGCTGGAAATTGGGAACACATTGTATGTACCAATAACCACATACACATATTTAGAGGTGAAGAAGTTGTCTAGACTTTATAGTTGACCGTTCTCTTACACATGATCATGTATGATTTTGGAGTGCTGAGTCACTGTGTGTGTGTGTGTGTGTGTGTGTGTGTGTGTGTGTGTGTGTGTGTGTGTGTGTGTGTGTGTGTGTGTGTGTGTGTGTGTGTGTGTGTGTGTGTGTGTGTGTGTGTGTGTGTGTGTGTGTGTGTGTGTGTGTGTGTGTGTGTGTGTGTGTGTGTGTGTCCAGCATGGCCATGGCATCATATGGTGTTTTTGTCTGCTTGGCTGGTCCATCAACAGTCGTTCAGCAAAGCACAGTGTTGCATGAGTGTCCTAATGTGTGCTCCATTTGCCCAGGATTCTCTGGAAACATTGTAGAACCAGTTGCATAGAGACAGTGCACAGCGAACTGTGAGCCATAACCGCAATTAACATTATGGAAGACGATATTTACATCGGTTTATTGCACTTGTAACTGACGGACTGACTTATGTGAATTAGGCATGAGTGCAGAGCATTTGAAAAAATATGTTATTTGGCTAGTTACCAAACTGAGGTTGGCTATCAAAGCGATTGATTATCATGAGAGCTGCTTTTATCACAGAACTGATATAAGGTGAAACCATTAGCCAACTAGTAAACCCTTAACACCAACCATGGTCACTTTGTTTACACTCTTCTAAATTCCATCATGGCAGGCATGTGGTTGCAGGTGCATTAGCACATGTTGATATTTGCCATTATCGTTTTTTGAGCTGAAGTTGTGACTTGACAAGCTAATAAGGAGTTAGTCGATTAGCAGTTTCCTTTGAATCCAGGATGTTAAAATCAACGTTGGCTGCCAGAGTGTTCGCAAGCAGGTTTGAGACGAGAACAACCTGTCACACTACGCGATGACCCACGGATGTACCAGGTCAACATTTCCCTGCATTAGGCGTCAAAAGATTCGGCATATTGTTCATGCAGGTCCTTTGGACAACATCACTTTTTGTTTGTTGCTCAGGTTATATGCTGTTATGCAAGAATTGTCTCTTTTCTGCATCTTTATAAGATGGTTCAGTTTCAGAATAGCACAGTTGAAGTTGTGAGAGCACTAGTGGCCTTTTATAATTGATTGTGGTGTCATTCTCTGGTGATCCTCCCCAATTCATTCCTGGTATGAGTGTCACTAAATGAGCAGACCTATTGTTGCGATAGTATAAACGTGTTTTCCTTCAGCACTGTGGACAGTTGACTGACTGTCACATGGCAGATAGATATCAGTTAAGCAGTTACCAAAGTGCTTCTCAGCATGGCTCTGGACCACAAGTTTCAGTGAAGCTATGACTGAATATTTGAATATATATATACTAAAGATTGAATGAGCCTAGAAATCAGTGGGGTTTGCAATCATTGTTTTTAATGATTTAGTTAATTGAGTGATAAAAACCGATCGGATACATTTTTAAGCTGAAAATATGATTTATTCTTGGAAATGGCCACGTCCTGAGTGTGTACTGTCACTATAATTACTACAGTTTTCACTGTAGTCTTCATTAAGAGTCATTTCATTTTGTGAGAAAAACAAGTTGTATGTGTGAACATTATATTTTGTTATTCACAGTACCGGCTTTTCTCACAGGGATATTCTGACATGTTACAACAGGACACACAGGTGTAACTAATTACATTAATGATGGCTCTCTTATAAGGCGTCTGTGAACCAGTATGCACAGTGGCATAGTCCTGGTATTGTTATGTTTGTTGTGTTATGTCTTTAAATACACCTGTGTTTAATAAGTCAAAGTATCCTCTATGAGAAAGGTCTGCACTGAAATTACACACAATTTAAGATTATTTTTTTTCTGATAAAGGTGGATTTCTCGTAATATGGATGATTCACTTTCTGTGTTTTCACAAATATCTATTTTAGTCAATTATTTCAGTAATCATTTATGTCACAAGTCACCTAGTTCAGGGATTTGGTGTTTACTGGAAGGAAAACGAGGAAAAAGTTAATGAATGAATCGCTGACAGCTTTAGTGACGGGACTCACTCAACCTGGGTTCATTCAAACTAGCAAAACTGTCTCGTTTACTTTGTTTACAAAAAGCATCTCCAGTCCTAGTGATAAAATGAAGGTAATTCTATCCGTATGGTTTCCGCCGGCCTGTGATGTCTGCCCCCTCCCCTTCCTTTCTCCCTGGCCGGGTGTTGTGTAGACCTGTGTGCCAGTCGCCAGCTGCTTCTCACCTCGTCAGAGGCAGAGTGTCGCTTTCACGGGCTCTCTGGACACACAGTTCTTCCCCAGCCTGGCCCTCCAGCCTTGGGCCTGCAGCCTGAGCTGCTCATGGGGAAGGCAGGTGGGGCTCCATATTTCTGGGATTGTCGCTCTGGCGGGGTGCCTGGCTTCCCCGTCCATGGGCCTGCTGCAGGTCAGTACAGTCCAGCAGGAGGGTGGGTGGGGGCATGGTGCTGGCGCTGCCTGCTGTTTGGAAGAGCACAGCAGAATTGTCAGTGGACACTGTGCACATGGACTGAGATAGATAACTGTATAGTTTATTGCTGTAGCCACATTTTTTTTGCTATTTTTGTGATAGGTCTATAAGATTAATTGCCATTAATTTGTTTTACGTGTACTTGATGCCTTTTCACTAAAGTACTCAAGTTAAATGTTTACGTTTTTGCAGGTGCCAACCAACTACTGGATTAAAGTTGACATTTTTAAAACCTTTTACAAACCATTTGTCCTACCTTTTCTCCAATTTCTCTCTCTGTCTCACTCTCTCTCTTCGTATCCACGCTGTGCTTACCACAGATGGGCAGGAAAGCATTGGGAAATGTCCTCATCTCGAATCTGAAGAATCCGATCCTTCGTTTGGGGAATTGTCCAACGGGGACGAGCTTAAATCTCCACACAAACCTGACGGGCCGGAGCTGGAGATGCCCTCTTTAGCCTGCAACGGAGCCTCTGCAGAGGCCTTGGGCTCCCCAGAGGGAACGAAAGCCAAGACTGATCCTGAGAAGAAGTTTACCTGTGGTATCTGCGGTCAGGCCTTTCGCACCAAGTCCTACCTCAACAAGCACCAGCACCGAGTTCACAAAGCCCAGAAGGCCCAGGGGGTTTCAGGGTCGGGCTTAAATGAGCTGTCCCCCTCCCTTACCTCTCCTTTTTCCCCTCAACAAAACATGTCCCTTCTCGAGTCTTTTGGCTTTCAGATAGTCCAGTCTGCTTTTGCCTCTTCACTGGTGGATGCTGAGGCTGGTCAAAGCGGAATAGACTTTGGAGGGAAGTGACATATCTGCTAAAGTTCTATCAAATCCTCTCATTCTTAGGACAAAGCTGGGTCGCCCACAGAAGATGCTCTGTATTTGGGAATCACTTGGCCTCAAGGCTACTTCTTCTGTTTGTTATGTCACTTAATGTGTTTCCAATATTTTTGTCAAAGACTGCCATAGGATTCCTACTTTTTCTACTTTTACAGAGCATAAAAAGTGAGTGCAGTGTTTTAGTTTTCTTTATAAAGAAACGACATGAAGGTTTTATTTCCTTTATTTGATGTGGATCTGTTGAAGTTATGTTTGGTGTTCTTTTCATTCGTTTTTTGGCTTGTGTCTTTTGAGCTTTTTTTGCTGCACAAACGTTTCTTGACATGAGATGAATTATTTGCTGCAACCTTTAAAAAAGTAATTACTTATTGTCTGTTCGCCCACTTTAACTGCTCTGATGTACCCGGTAAA
Source organism: Anoplopoma fimbria (assembly GCF_027596085.1). Classification (NCBI taxonomy): domain Eukaryota; kingdom Metazoa; phylum Chordata; class Actinopteri; order Perciformes; family Anoplopomatidae; genus Anoplopoma; species Anoplopoma fimbria. The sequence continues at coordinate 16,487,377 of NC_072465.1, forward strand.
TCAACCCTTGGCCGTTTCAATGATTTTAATGCTTCTTATTCCTCTTCCCTTAAAAGCTGTAAACTGATGTCTTTAACTCAGAGCAACAAGAGGGCTGACTTCTGTATTTATGTTGTTCTCTGCTTCTTTTGAGAAGGATTTCTTTTCTTTACTTCAATTTTGATAGCAGGTTCTATGAGAAACATTCCTAACAGGCCCACGGCATATTTCATGACACATTGTAAACTGTTTTGTCTTGTCCAGGACCTTAATGAATAACTATTGTCAGAATTACAGCTAAGAAGCACTTTTAAATCATGTGTTGATACTACTTTAAATATTAACTGTTGCGGCATCCACACAAAAACAGAAGAACAAATTAAGCTATATCACAAAAGAAAATGTGAATCAATGCAAAATGAATTGTTAGGCCAACTTCATTAGATTTAAATGATAAAAAGTTGTATATACAAATGATTTACCTGAGCAGTTGTGAATCTTGATCAGGGAGCAGAGTTGGTACACTGACGTAATAGCTTGAGGGATTAATGTTCAGAATGAAGTAAATCTTCTGGCAGCTCATTTGGATGTGAAAAGTTTTGTATCATTTTTGGACTTGACTATTTGTAAATTATTTGTACAAAAGAGAAGTAAGGAGAGGAAAGCCATTATAACTTAAATCAATGGTGTGTTTGAAAATGATCTTTCCCAGGATCATATTTTTTTTTGCCTGTTAGCATTTGTCTTGAAACATGCCTTGAACTTGTTAGGAATGAGAGACCCCCCCTCACCTCACCCACAATGACAGTGTTTCCAAACTTTGTTTGTTTGGTGTTAAATCAGCTGTGTACATTTAACAGGGACCAAGGTAAGGTATATATTTTAAGAAATGTAGATTATATTTTATTAACTTATTCATGCCCTCAGTTTTGTGTACTTTTTAAAAAAAATTGTCAAACAAAAAAATCTTGTGATTTTCCCGTTTTGATAGTTTTTCACTCTAAATTATGTTAAATAGAGATACGTCGTTATGTGTGTGTGTTGTGCAAGAGTTAGGGTGGATTGGAGAAGGAGTCACACCCTGATCCACCAGCCTCTGGACCGACCAAAAGTAATGCTACTTTTACAGACTCGAGTAATTAAGCTCACCTTATTTCTCCAGTGTTTTTTTCCCCTCTTCATCACCTGCACTTGTATTGCTCATTAATACCTCCTGTCAGATTTGCTTGTGCTGTTAGAAGATGACATGTCTTGTGTTTGCACTAATGGTCGCGAGGTTAAGGCGTAAGCTATCCATCCGAGTGTCTTGCAGTGAATTTTCTTTTTTATACAAAATGTTGACCCAAGACATTCCTGTGATGACAACAGACTAAATTGAATGGCTCCTCAAATCAGTACATAATGGGAGCCTCTCATCCACTTTTCTGCATTGCTTTGCTTCATTTGAAATCTCGCTCCACTTTCATGCCATAATGAAAACATTTCTACGCTGCTGAATTAGTTTTGCCGTTGACAGGATGTTACTGATTAGAAAATGTGTGAATATCAATTTGATTAAGATCATTTTGGTTTTGGTTGAAACATTTAAAAATGAAAACATAGACACTTTTCACAATCATGACGTACGGCCCCTTTGACTTGTATATACTGATAAACAAAAATAAGCAATCACTGATAGAAAATTGGCACGTGAGAAGATAAACATAGATAAAAATTCAAATGCAATCATCTTGTAATCATCTTATTGACCTCTCACAAACCCTTTTTTTTTTTCTTGTGTTGTAAAACCTGTATCATGATGCAACTCAAACCCAGTCCAGCAGTGAAGGGGCTAGCAGTTTGTGTGTGTGAGTGTGAGTGTGTGATGACAGTCTCTGTAAAAAGAGAGTGTATATGTGTGCGTGTGTGTCTTTTTGTGTTTTGAGCTGTGCTTCCTTCTTTCTGTTTTAATTATTATTCGTGTGTAATTTAGGCTGTTAAATTCAGTACATTCCTATATTATTTATGCTTATGTTGTGATTGTAACAAGTGTATATACCATTCATATACACATTCTATAAATATAAATATATATATATATATAAATATATATGAACCAACCAATATGATCAGTGTTTGTCAATGGTGGTCCTGTACATATATAGATTTTTTTTTCTTCTCGTCTATCATGAGGAGGGATGTTAAGTTATGGCCATTTGATTGAAAGTGTAAACTGCATGTTCTGGCCTGCGAGCTGAGCTGGGGGCTGAATGTCGATCACTGGTTGGTGGCAGTAAAAGTTTGACTGTTCACCGTACTGTCGCTCTGCTCTGGTAGCGCTCACACTGCCAGCTGCAAAACCCACGTCTTTGACCAAGTTTTTTTTTCCCCTTTTTTTGATCCACTCTGCACTAGTATTTACTCCTTAAAAAGTGATAAGGGTTGTTTTTGTTATTGTTAATTTGAAAACAAGTGGAAGATGCTGTAAGGAAATAATGTTCCTTTGTTTGTGTTCTTCACCCTGATGTATGATTTTGTTTCACTCATGTTGGTACTCAAGTGTAAAAGGGGTGTTTTTCATTGAGTATTTCGCCCTTAATGTGTTTGCTTTCTGCTTTTGGTCTGTTGCAAAGTGCCTTCCAAATACTGTTTGTGCACAGCAGTGGATTAAAAAAGGTCCTCTTTTCTAAAGGTTAAGAATTGTACAGAGTGACTTGCATTGACACTTTTGTATAAAAACCCATACAGAAAATGTAAAATATGTTAACTTGGTATTTTATCATCGTACTCAACAAGATTGAAGAAATATGAGCTACATGTTTTGTTATAACGTCTTTGGACATATTTCAATATAAGCATACTTTTCTATAGATATTTGTTTTTGTACTCTGTCATTGAGTCTCACCATTCTTGTTGGTACAGAGATGAGCATCAAATAAATTGAGATTTTAAAAGCTCTCAACTTTTCTCTTGCAGTTATTACTTGTGGATGATGAAACAATCAATCCATCCAGGATTGAATACTGTTATATTCATGTATGAATTTAAAGCCTGTAGGGATAACTACTGCGATTCACATGACATTGCATTACATTACATTACAGTCATTTAGCAGACGCTTTTATCCAAAGCGACTTACAGTCAGTAGTATATTACATATCAGACTTGCCCAAAGTGTCAGGTCAGTGTTAAAACTGCCAAATAAAAATGAGAGAAACACGCCCTTAACTGATTGAAAGACCATTCAGAAACCGAGGCACAACTGCTGCAGGTAGTACGACAAATGACCATCCCCTGTGTTTGTGTATGTAGGAACTGAAATAGCTGTGTGTGAAAGACATCAAAACTCAAAAAACTATGGAGCGTCACTATTAAGAGCTGAGTGTCAGGTAATCTGTAAGGAGTGAAAACACGTGATGTGGTGGGTCACCTGACAGCATTGAAGGGAGTTGAAGTATATTAAATAAAATAAATTTAAATGTCAGTTCAAGTGAAGGATGTGAAAGGGTGTAAAGTATGAGCAGGTGAGGAGAGCAGGTTTACTGATATTTAAGCACTTCAGAAGCTCCTGTTACCTTCTGGGGTTTTTATTTGGAAATATATATAGCAACACTGAGTGCAATTGACAGTTTATCAACATGTCCACAGTCAATCTAAATATATCCTTCTCTTTTTGGTCAGGCTTTGTTTCATGTTGGTTAAACAGTCCTAAATACCATTTGTTTGTAAGTTGAATTGCCCCCATAAGAAGGCAGGGGAGCATATTAAAACAAACAGCAAGAACAAAAAAGTGATTAGATAACTGTATTTGCCACTTTTCACCTCCTTAAGCAGATAAACCAAGATAAAGTGTTCAGATGCAGTAAGAAAGTGGTTAAAAAAAAACTATAAATTAACATGTTAAAATTGAGTTGCAAGAGTGACATCAGTCCTTTCATTGTCAGCGCCCCTGTTCTTGTAATTCAGTTTGTTGAAGTCCTCCATGATCTCTACCATTGTCTTTCCTTTGGTCTCAGGGACAAAATATAACAGAAATGCTGCACTCAAAAAGGTGTAAACCACGAAAATCAGGAAGCAGAACTGCCCGAGTCCATTCTGCAAAGATACACATAGAAGCAGTGATTTAGATAAAATAGCCAATATCATAATAAAATAGAGAAATAATATATATGGAATATATGAAATAAGATATGTTACAGAGCAGCTTTCTCACCACTATATAGACGAACAACATCCCCACGAGGAACAAGCAAAGCCAGTTGACAGACCCACTGATCACATAAGCGGAAGGACGCCAGGCTTGTAGGAAGAGGTCAGCAGGAAGAACCATAGACACTCCGGCTTTAACAAAAAAAAAGAAAAATAATAATAATGTTAATAATATACATTTATAAATATGAAATAATTCCCTTTTGGGGTACAAGCAACAGAAAACTCACAAGGTCCAAGTCCATAAATGCAGATGACACAAAAGATCAGGGCGATGTTCACATAAGGGATCCATGAATTCAGATCCTGAAAGAAAACAGACACATTTATGAATATCTATATATCTATAATATTATCTTCTAGGGCTAAGTAGTGTGCACTGATTGAGTTAATTTACCTTGATGGATAGCATGATGGTAAGAGCAACCATGGTGATACCCATCAGTAAATAGCCATAGCCCATCAGCTTCTTTCTGCCGGCACGATCTATCAAGAAGGACTGAGACACAGCAGAGATGTCGAATAGAATATACTGGATATTTTTTTCTTCATCACACAGAACTACGTCTTCTACAGTACATCTTACTTATCAACAATAAATTACCATCTGTTTTACCCATTTGTTTTTTGTTTGATTTTATTGACTACATTTTTCAAGCTCTATACCAAATAAGTACCAGGGTACTGGAAGGAAAACCCGCAAATACAAGGCACAGAATATTTCCCCTCTCTGAACCCGACCAATCCCTCCCTTCAGCAGGCTACAACAAAACTTTTATAATTTTAAATAAAAAACCACTGGAATCTAAATCTATAGAGAAATCACTAAATTTTTATCCCAGTGACCATATCGTATAAAAGGTGTCCAGATTTGACTAAAATTAGCAGATTTTTAAAAACTATTTCTACTATAGTAAATTAAGTGTTATTTACTTTGTGTTGTTATTTTGTGTTTCTGTTTCACTGCTGCACAACAAACTGCCCTTGAGGGAGAAATGAAGTGATTGATTTTGAATCCAACCAATAAAAAAAACAAGAATGCTTTTATTAAAGCAGTTATTCATTTGATCTAATCTAATCAATAATCTATTTCCCAGTGTTTTCTGTGCGTTTGAGGTTTTTTTTTTAAGAATAAGTAGCACTCTGTATCCTCACCGAATGGTAGTACTGAATTATTTTTCCACAATCACCTGTTTAGATCGTGTACAGTGCAGGAAAGGTCCATAAACTGTGATATAATTCTATGTGCATCCAAACTCAAAACCCAGATTTCAGACTCATTCAAGGAGCAAACACGTGTCTCTTTGGCTCTAAGTTGTTTTGTACTGCATTGTTTTCTTCTTTCAGGTGTGTAATTTCACAATACAGTTTCATGCTACTTTGAAGAGATACTTACACACAGTGTTACAGTGATGAGCTCTGTTGCTCCAAGACCAATGGACAAGTAATGCATCTGGTCTTCTGGCACTCCAGACTCACGGAAGATGTCAAAGGCGTAAAAATACAGCTGGAGGAGAGAATGAAATATTAGAAGCCATTTAACTGGATGAAGCAGAACACTAAACATGCTGTGTAAAACAGAACTCAGTTGCTAATATATATCAAAATATACTATTAAGGGGAAAGCTGAGTTGAACATACAGCGTTGATGCCACAGAGCTGAACTCCAGCACAGGGGATGAGCAGAGTCAGTAGCTGCCATCTCACACAGCGAGAGCTGAGTACATCCTTCACAGTCTTCGCCTTCTCTCCCTGTGTGCTCTCTTTCTCTTTCTGCATGTCGTCAAGCTCCAGCTTTAAGTTGTCTTCCTGCCACAGCCACTGCAAGGCTTATACATGCATATACATACATATCCTGGATCATACTGGAGGTTTGTGGGTTTTTTGTTTTCAACTTAACTATGCTTAACCTGAATTGACTTAACACATTTGTTAAGCTTAAAACAATATGGTGAAAATCATCCATAGCTGGAACAGATTTCTGTGATTTTCACAGTAAAGTGATGTTAAAGACAAATTGTATCTCAACAAAAGATTACTAGATACCCTTTATGATCTAGTGTGGATATGTAGATACAGAGTCTGCTGTTTCCATTCACCTTTTTTGCTGCCTTCCGTGTCTCCTTTGTCGATGTAAAGGTATCGAGGTGTCTCAGGGAAGAAAAGCAGAGTCACAAACTGCAGGATGGCAGGAATACCACTGATAGCTAAGAGGTATGGCCACATTTCTTCGGTTCCCATCAGCTCCCTTAAGAGAGTGCAAAACAAAGTCAATCTGATAAGTGGCAAGAGCAAATTTGCACTTAATATAATTAACATAACTTTATACAGCACATTGTGCTGATCAACCAGACTAATTAGTAAGACATATATACATTTACATATAATAAGTTTAAATGGTGTTGCACTTAAGTTTCAAACGAGAAAAGAATTTGATCCGGTCCTTTTCTGCCCAGCTTGACTTGGATTTTCCTTGCTATAAATACCACAGTGAATACTAGTAACAGTCAGTTCTTACTTGATGCCAATTATTTGACCCATGACTTTTCCAAATCCGATGAAGATTGAGCCGGTGAGCGTCATGAATCCTCTCAGTTTCTTTGGAGAACACTCGCCGAGATACATGAGGTGTACACTCAAGCCCAGACCTGTGAAGAAAAACAATATTAAGATAAATTAGAATAAAAACCTGACAAAAACTATTTAAAAAATGTTTTTATATACACATTTCACAATATCATAACATACCAACATTATACCCATAGAGAAATCTTCCCACCAAGATCATCTCAAAAGACTGGGCCATGCGACTGAAGAGCATCATGAGAGCAGCGACAATCGCCACAACGTTATTGAACAAGAGAGCTTTTTTCCTGCAAAATCAAAAGAAACAAAATATTTTTTCATACTGCTGTCGCAAACACCTTTTATATTGATGTCAAACTGCCACCAGCAACCAGTTAGCTTAGCGTAGCACAATCACTGGAAAACTAGGGAAACCTCTATGCTGGCTCTGTCCCAAAGGTAAAATGATCTGCCATTCAAGCACCTCTAAAGCTCATTAATTGACATGTTATAGTGTGTTTCTTTAGTTTTTACAGAAAAACTAAATGTAAAAATGACCTACTTTTATGGGGTGTAACGTTGTTGCTGGTAGTAGATTTGATAATAATAACTAATTAATATCAAGATATGTAACTATGATTAATAACTGAATTATGATTTAGTATAAAAGAATGATGGCACCTGGACTTTCCACCATTAGTTTAACAAACAGAATTTCACATAGGATTTAAAGTGGATGCCACCCTATTTTGGAAAAATAGGGAAAACTTCAAAATGTGATATTAATCAATCTAATCTTAATCTCAAGGTTGCTACAGAGTTCTTCTCAAGGTGTACAGGGACCTATTATTTCATATACACACAAATCAAATGATCAAGTTTGTTATGAATGAAATATTTATGAGACAAACTACATAGCTGCTATTAAACAGAAAATGAATGAATAATTGATAGAATAAACAACATGAATGAAAAAAAAAGAAGATTATATGAAAAGTACAATGAATATAGATGAACCACAAATAAATCAAAAGGATTTACTGTGACCAGGTAGAATCAGTGAATCAGATCATTGACAAATTAAACTTTGTTGATTGACGTTAAAATGTAGTTCAAATTATTTATGCACCGTTCAGCAGCTGAGAGTTTGAGAAGCACCAGGGAATATTGTGAAGCACCTTTGTATTAGTTTTAATTTAAATTTAGTTCATATATTTTGGTTTTCTTTCGAAACAATTAGCTTTACATTTTTAAAATGTTTCCTTTTTCAAACCTATGTAGCTGACTCAGTTGATCCTGGCATGTTTTATTGTGTAACAATGCTTACAATAGAAAATGGACTCATGTTGTACTAAAAGTGAACATTAATGTTCTTTTGCCTCCAAAACAGATTACTTGCAGGTTTGAAAATCGGTATGTCAGCAAGTAATTGTTGAGTGTTTGCTATTAATTAACAACCCTATCTAACCCACAGACTGTGTGTGCCTGTGTGATTGTGTTGTGTCTCACCTGCCATAGATGACAGGAAGGCTGCCGCTGTGAATAGCCCCGGCCCAGGCTCCAAGGCTCAACACAGACACGATGAAGGACCAAATGAGCTGGTTGGTGGAATCATCTACTGGAGCGCCATACCTCAACAACCATGTGTGGTTCACAAAGCTCTGAATATGCTGCAGAAAGGTCAGAGAGGTCAAGGGACATGTTAAAGTGGTCTCCTGATTGTCAGGTTCACAATTATTTCATAAACTTGATTCAGATAAATAAGCCATCAAAGTGAAAAATACATGTATCGATAATTTTTAAGGCAGTTCTCTGACTTTCTGTCTTTCTCTCCTTATGCTATTGTAACACCACACTTTAATATTCATCCTTATCCTGTTACTACTACTGCTACTACTGATAACAAGTGACACATCCCACTTCATCTTTACTGCATCGTATAATAAATATGATAAAACAAAAGATATATTTGAAATACTGTTTAAGTGAGAATACCAGCATCAACCATGTTGTAAAACATGGCATGTTTTCAAGGGATTATTTACTGTTCTTTATAGAAATAAGAAACACAATCCATGCACTATGTACAGTATGTAGTTACAATGAAATATGAATTTGACAGAATCCCAATAAAACGTAATATTGACTATGTTAAATGATCTTCTCGGGTCTGTTAGAATAAAGACAACACATGGCTTCTTCTGAAGGGAAGAAAATAAGACTTGATACCTCTATCTGCACAACTGTGTGCAGACACCGCAGGAAATAATGAAGAAGAGAAACAAACTGCGTAAAGTGAGAGGGTTGTGTTTCAGTTCACACAGCAAACCTTATTTCTACAAGCGTTTTTTGCAGCTTACTAATAGAAATCTTACCACTGCTGGAGAAGCGATGACAGAAACGTGAATCCCATACTGGAAGGACCCCCCAATTCCCAACACCAGCGACAGCAGGTAAAGCCTCCAGTGCTGCAGCTGAAATGTCAAGTGGACATCATATATACATTAGCATCCTTGTTGTTGTTTTTTATGTCTTTTAGTACTTTTACTTTTGATAGTTTAAGTACATTTTGCTAACAATTGTAAAATTTAATTTCAGGTCCAATTCTGTGGTTCAGATGAGTTTTATTTCATGCCCAGTGGAGACACAAGTTCACAATGTAGAATTAATTCTGACCGTAATAAGTTTCTGGCCAGGATTATGTGTCAAGTACCCCCTAAATTTAGAAACATTTGGTCACTGACCCAATCTTCATAATATTATCCTATAATTCTATAGTTGAGGAGACAATCATGGAGGAGAAACTGATGTTAGGTGACAGGGCTGGACTGGGCTCTCTTCAAATGGCAAAAAAGCTGTTCATCAATGTAAAATAATTTCTCTCAAAACAGAGTTTAGCAGACAGTTAGACCAGGATACAAAAAGACAATATGAAAATTGAATTTAAAAAAGGACTATTTTCTTCTACAGGTACTTTAACCTAAGTGAAATGTTTACAGTAGGACTTCTATTAGGATGAGTATTTTTATTTTGCAGAATTTATTCTTTTACTTGAGTAAAGAAGAATACATCCTTCACCACTGCATGTATGTACATTTGTAGCATACATTAAGTACACCTAACTGAAATGTGTTTAAAAATACAAATTTGCTTTATAAAATACTGTGGATCACAAGTAAAGATAATCTTTTTTCTTGTTACAATGTTAACCTACCTTTCTTGATTCCATTTTTTTGTGCTGGCTCTCTGGGTGCTGGCTGCAGAACAGAGCAGGAGAAGACCGTCTTAAATAGTGCCGAAGTTAAACATCAGTAGACTTTGGTTGTCCATTCATGATGTAAGGAGATCTTAATGTTTATGACGTGTGTAAAAGCGTTGACCAAACACTGCTCGAGATTCTACCTGGTCTGTCTGGTTCAGTTCTGTTATTGTTTCGAGATATTGCCGTCAGTAAAGTTACACATTACTGCAAGGGAGGTGTCATAGAAAAACACCTTGAAATAACACACACACATGCAAAGAAAATGTTGATTATAAGATTATGTGAGATTATGAGGGAAAAGGCAGAAAATGGACATGCAGGTCAGATGTGTGGATAAAAGGATTATTTGCAGCATATTTAAGCTCATGTTCAGCTTGTTCATTGTACACTATTAGTAATATTAGGAAAATATAGAACACGAACATATAGAAAAAAACATCCACTGATTTGGGATCAGAAGATCAAGTTACTCATTGCGGGGAAGTACAACTCATCCTGTTATGTAACAAAAATGTTAAACATAATGTCCCCTCTTGCTCTGAAGTAGCTATGACAAGCATGAGAATATAATCAACTTATTTATTTATTTATTTATTTATTATTATTATTATTATTATTCACTTATTAGTGAAGCACCTTTCAAAGGTGCTTCACTAAATAAATCACCATACAATGAAGGTGCAAAGAAAGTGAATCATAAAACAAAAAAAGTGTAAAGATCATAAAATTCAATTAAACATGCAGTGTTTTCAATAGTGGTCAAAAATTTAGAAAGATTAATTAAAAATATTATAAATGCCAGTCTGAACAAGTTGTTTTTTAATCTCTTTTTAAACTGAAGCACTGACTCAGTTGATCTGATGTTGAAGTATTTGTAGCTCATGGAGTCAAAGCATGATCCCACTTTGTTTTGAGTCTGGGCCGTGGAACTTTTAACAACATTTGATTCTCTGATCTGAGGGGTCTTGGAGCAGATGAGCAGACACAGACCATGTAAGGATTTAAAAGTAATCAATAGAAACTTTAATTGAATTCTGTAAGGATTTAGGGGCCAGTGTAATTTGTTCACGACTGGAGTGAAGTGTTCCCTACATCGAGCGTTTGTGAGAAGTCTTTCTGCTGCATTCTGCACCAACTGTGGACAGGAAAACAGCCCTTATGATGTAATAGTGATGTCATCAGGGTTGTCGCAGCTTGGTTTTGGGGATTTTCAGATTTTTTTCAACAGCGTATGACAATGTCATATTTTGGATCTGCTTACAAAATGATATATGTTGTTATGTTAATATTTAAAGCTAAGGTGCTGTTCTAAGGGCTGCTTTACTAATAAATCCAATATTCTTGATGTTTTGTGCACCATTTTAACAATTCAGCCTTACATTTTCCTAAATTAGAAACTTTGGGACCTAGACTATGTTTGTAAGTTAAAATACCCAAATAACATGTAAAAAACATTTGATGATCGCTTTGAAAAATCAAATATGAAAAGGGATGTTCATACAAGATACTTTTATTTACTAATAAATAAATGATTAAAACAAAAAAACATCAATATTCAATATAAACAATTGCACTTATTCCAGTCATGTAAAATCTGTAGATTTCAGTCATTACAAAACGTATGAATACTCAACATCATGATACCTTTTTTTTTCTGAATGAGGTGTGCACACTAATGCATTGAGTTTATATTTGATAAATTTGCTATGTCAATCAGTAACACAAAGTAGCAAATCATAAGTGTAACACGAGAAGATAGATCATTTATTTAAATCCTCTTGACAGAAAACATACTCAAAATAAAGGAGTGATAATAGATCCAAGTTTCTTTTGGTGATGTGAAAGTGAACATTCCTTCTTTCACGACGTCTTCCTGCTCAAGTAGATCAGGTCAGAGTGAGGCATAAAGTGGATGTGTCCGTTTGGGTTTCAGGTGTAAAGTCTGTCTAGAAGGCCGTGGAAAGACTCACTTCACCCAGCTGATACTGAGCTTTAGCTTGCGACGCACATTTTTCATCCTGGCCTTTAAAATTGAGCTTGTTGAAATCGCTTGTGATGGCTGACAGAGACTTCCCCTTGGTCTCAGGCAGAAACAGGCCGACAAACACCGCAGATAGCAGGCAGACCACTCCAAAAGGCACAAAGCAGTACTCATTCAGCTCGCTCTGTAAAAGAAATACAACAAAAAGCTATGAGACCGATGTAAGAAGTTTTATAAATGACTGCTGAAATGTCTTATTGTGTGCTTCCATCTTGCTCATGGCCTGTCTGTGTGTGTTCTATTCTTGCATACGTATATACATGTGCAAAATTAAAAAAGGATTTATATAACTGGAATGAATGAACTAAAATATTAACCTCAAATTTCATATCTTAGAAAGATCAGTCATTCTGACAGAAAGTCCCTTATTCCCTCAGTTTCAGACTCTGAACTCTGGGAGGCGCTATAGGGCGACTTTTCCTATTGCAAGAAGTCTTTTATGTTGCATTTTAACCTCACTGTTAGCTTGTTGCCCCCCCTTCTCATGCCAGGTTGTTGAAAGGTGTTGTGTTTCATTTAAAGATAAATTAACCATTTAAATATTTTCAATTTAGTTTTTTTCCTGTTATTAGATGTAGTAGAGTTGAAGACAGGAAGGAGGGAGTTGCAGTATGCACCAGTAATCCCCTGCAAGAATACCAACCATAAAAACCAGTAAGCTTTAAATAGTGCCTTAGTTTTGTCTAATTAATGATGTGGAAGGTGAATGTACACTTTGTTTTAAAATGGAAAAGGGTATTTATGCTTGTTCATTGACATTGAACATTTGTTAAAAGATGGATGGATGAATGGACAGACTGACCACTAGAAATGGAAAGATCATCCCAATAATGAAAAGGTTGAGCCACATCATAGAACCAGCGATCATGTAGGCTGCTGGCCGAGCAGTCTGATTGAAGATCTCTGTGGGCAGAACGCCAGTCACTCCAGCTGAGAAAATAAAAACAAAAAAATCATATTGAGTTAGCTTCATCATCACATCCTTAAACATATAAGTAGAAATATAAACATTAGCTATTATAGATGGACATACTGGATTTTTGATATTTGGTAACACATAATAAGCAGTAAGTTGTTCATTACACATTCATGAAAGAGTTATCAAAATGTATTAAAGCTACATAACAGTGCGAGACAGGAGTACAAAGTCACTTTGCTTTGAAATTTTGAGTGCTTTTAGGTTTGAAGATGCCTACAGGTAATCAAGTCAGGATTACTATCGGGTTATGTTTAGCTTCATGAAGTTAGAATTTATTGCTGGACTGTTGCATTTAACTGAATAAGTTTTAATTGATAAGAGTGTTTATCACCTGAAATGTGCACAGAGGAAAAAAAATCGAGTTGTTATGCAAATAGAAACAGCTGTTGTGCTTATGTGCAGCAAAGACTTCAGGTGAGAAGGTTAAAAAAACTATATTAAATATGTTTGAATTCAATTTAAGTAATCAACTGGTTCATCTAGATGACATTTTTTAATTAATGCATCTTGCAATGTCATGTGTGTGTGTTTTAAAAACATTAAACTGACCTGGTCCCATGCCAAAGCTGAGAATGTAGGTGAAGATGCAGGTCATGCTTATGTATGGCATCCAGGATATCTTGTGCTGTTTGCAGTGAGAAGAAAAAAATCCATATCTCTTTTATATTTCATAGATTGACCTGTAATGCTCCATCATTACTAAACGTTCACCGTAGAAATCTCACATTCATTCATTCTCCGTAACCTGCTTATCCAGTTAAGGGTCGCAGGGGTGCTGGAGCCGATCTCAGCTGTCAATGGGCGAAGGCAGGGTACACCCTGGACAGGTCACCAGTCTGTCGCAGGGCAGACATATATAGACAGACAACCGTTCACACTCACATCCACACCTATAGGCAATTTCGAGTCTTCAAAGAACCTTATCTGCATGTCTTTGGAGTGTGGGAGGAAGCTGGAGAACCCGGAGAGAACCCACGCTGACACGGGGAGAACATGCAAACTCCACACAGAAGGTTGTCTAGCCCGGGAATTGAACCCTGGCCCCCACTTGCTGTGAGGCGACAGTGCACTACTGTTGCCTCGACTACACCACCGTGCAGCCGAAATCTCACATAATAATCACAATTATTACTTTATTTTTCATTGTTACCGTGCAAATCATAGAAACATGCATGATTTGTCTTTGGAAAAGTATTTTGGTTATTACGTGTGTCAATTAAGTGATTTATGAAACCTCCAATAGCAGAGCAATTGTGAAGACAACAGCCCAGACGGTCATGAGGATGTACCCTCCCATCAGCATGAACCTCCGACCTTTGCGCTCTACAAGCAGGTTCTGAAAAACATTAAAATATGGACATCAGACTCTGTTCTTCTATATGCATATTTAATTATAACAAATTATATATAAGACTTTACAGAAAGGTACATAAAATCCTGAGCAGCAACCACTTAACAAAAAATTCAGGAACTTCCTTGGGATGAATTAAAAGATAATCTTAATATACGCCTTGTGTTATTTATGATCCTAAGGTTATTTTCTCAAAAAACACAGTAGTTTTCGGTGTTCAGTTAGTAGATTCATAGATATCATGAAACTTATCATTTAATAATTTTACTTTTTATTAAAGGAATAGTTTTAGATATTGGGAAATATTCTTAATCACTTTTGTGTAGAGAGTTAAATTAGAAAGTTCACTCCAATTTCCAGTCTGTGCTGTAAATATGTAGCTGGAGTTAGCAGCTAATTAGCTTAGCAGAAAGCCTGGATACAGGGGGAAACAGCTAGCCTGGCTCTGTCAGAGGTTACCAAACTCTACCTACCAGCACCTATTAAATTTGCTAATAAACACATTCACTCTTTATTGTTTAATCTGTACAAAAACTGAGCAGTGTTGTACCGGGCTATTTCATGGCTAGGTGCCGGAACTTCTGTTCAAAGATATAAATAGCAGTTAGTTACAGTTCCTTTCTTCTCTCATTTCTTGGTAGCTACTCAGGAATTTGTGTATCCTATTGTAAAGTGTTCATATTCTGTATGTCTAAGTGTTCTCAGGTATGAAATCAAATAAAAAACCTGTTGTATGTTTACTAGTACATTGGGCTGTTCCTGGTCCTTAGTCTCCGTTAAAGCTTTAAGAGGAATTCAAACAACAGTCTCTTTGCCTTTAGCCGCTTACATAACGTTTGCTTTAATGACGTATACTTACACACATTATACACGCTGTGAATTCACATGCACCAGTGCCAATTGTGATGTATTGAATTTTATCATCGGATACTCCAGCCTCTTTGAATATGTATGATGCATAGAAGTAAATCTGAAAGTAAAAGTACATAAGAAAATATTAGAGTTCTGCAGAGCATCATTACAAGTGCTTCAACTGTTAATAAGAGGATTAAACCAGCATCTTGCACAGAGAGAAACTATGTTAATACCCTGCCCGACTCCTTAAAACTGCCAAGCATGTGGGCAAAAGCCTTGAACCACAGGAGTGTTGAGTCTGCATTTTCTGATGAGAAGGCAACTTGTTGCAGCTCTGAAGATAAGTTTATACTCATTATTAACTCTCATATATTCAAAGAATAATTACAAAGAGACGACAAAGCCTTTAAGTAATAACAATAAATTGTCTTAACAAATTATTCCCTGCACAATACAGCAAGGGATGGAGCTTCATCACCACTTTACATTATTAATATGATATGCAGGAATCGTAAAGAAACATACACAAGACACAAACCACTGATGGATCAGCTCAAATTTCTAATTAACCTTCTGTCATTGCAGGGGTCAAAAGAACATCTGATACTGTAGCTCTGTATCAGTTACCCTGATCCTCATGGGTTATATAACAATATGTTCCATCTTGTCTTACCGAATCATTACCACAGAGCTGCATGGCACTGCTGATGACCATGACAGAGATGAGCTGCCAGCGCACCGACCGATCCATAAAAAGCTCCCAGGGTCGACGGGCCCTCATGCCTTTGGTTTCAGCCTGTTCCTGCAGGATCTCATCAAGCTCACTGCTCTGGACCTCACAGCCTCGCAGCCGTCTCAAAGCTGGCGACAAAAAAAAAGCACAATTTAAATACTCTAAGAAGTTGTTGTTCTGGCTCTCTGGCTATAACATATTGTTCTTTACCTTTCTCCATTATAAAATATGTTATAAATACAAGTGGCGGAGGAGTACGGAGTAGATCCTTTACTCAAGTAAAAGTGCCAAAACAATAATGTAAGAAAACTCCACCACATGTAAAAGTCCTGCATTCAAACTCCCACTTAAGTGCAAAATACACTCTTATTTTCAAATTTCAGTGATGATTAAACAATATGTATGAAACATTGTGATGTTGAGCTGGTTGATGTGGAGCTTTTTTTAATTACTGTATACATAGTTTAGTTGTTTAGTTCTGTTGCTACCAACAAAAGGGTCAATATTTTGGACTTTTCTCTAATGTATGCTTTGTTTTGAAAAATATGTATAATAATTTAAACTGTTATTTAAATGAAACATCTGAGAAAGTTAGAGAGGACATGTCTCTTTGGTGGAATTGCTAAAAACTCATAGACATCTGTAACGTGACAGAGGTAGTAGAGTAAAAGGTCCAATATTTCCCTCTCAAATGTACTGAAGTAGAAGTATAAAGTAGCATGAAACGGAAATACAAATGTATATTAAAGTTGTAGGGAAATATTTAGTTAATGTACTTGGTTGACATATTTCAGTACCCACCATTTATACAAGCCTCCTTGTCCCCCCTGTCGATGAGCAGGTATCTGGGGCTCTCAGGGAACCACGGCAGGGTGAGGAGCTGGATGACGCCAGGAATGGCATTACTTGCAAGAAGATACTGCCAACACGGCTCACTGCCCAGAATCTCTCTATAAATAAATAATCCAGGGTGTTACTGTGGATATAATTAAAATCTACAGCAGATATTTTTAAGTCTATTTTGACAAATAAAAAAAGTCTGACAGCGTCCATACCTGAGTCCGACCACCTGTCCTAAAACAACACCAAATGCAGTGAAAACAGCTGATGACAAGGAGACAGCCCCTCGTAAGTGTTTTGGTGCACTTTCTCCGAAATACATTGGTTGCACATT
The DNA here is from genome assembly GCF_027596085.1 of Anoplopoma fimbria. Taxonomy (NCBI): domain Eukaryota; kingdom Metazoa; phylum Chordata; class Actinopteri; order Perciformes; family Anoplopomatidae; genus Anoplopoma; species Anoplopoma fimbria. Next base: position 16,504,504 of record NC_072465.1, read on the forward strand.
CATGCTGATTCCTGAAAAACAGACAGTGGCTTTATGTGAAGTTAACAAAGTTTCTGTTGAACAGTTTTTAGACTAATATTCCAGCAGTATAGCAGGTATTTGAACGCAAACATTTTGTGACACAAATTACATACCGGCATTTATCCCAACCAGGATACGTGAGATGATGATCATCTCAAAAGACTTGGCAGCTCTACTTGTCACAGCAAAGAGTGCTCCAGTCATGAGGAAAATGTTGTTCAACAACAGGCATTTCTTCCTTGGGAAGGGAAAAGAGGACAAAATAAATTGATTGCTCACAACTCTTGGTGGGAGTTTCAGCCTTAAGAAATATAGACTCATGGACCGTTTGGCCATGTTGCAGGGATATCATGTCAGTAGACTTCTTATCTTATGGAAATTATTAATATAAACCTAAAACCATTAATGAAAGATCCTTATAGCATTATCTACGTACTTAAAGCCTGAAATAAGCCAAAAACTATTACTAAACACATCAGTAGCCGTTTCACTGAGTGACATTTTCCTTCATTGTGAGTAAAACAGGCTTTAATTTATTTAGAGTTGCTCCCACCAACAAATTGCCCAATAATGTGTATGCACTTTTTACTCCTGTTTGACTAACATTTGCTGAAAACCACAGTGCCCATCTATTTTAGGAAATGATTTAGCATTTAATTGATTGATGCCTATGTGTTTCTATGAGGTTATTCAGGAAAAGTAAATAATCCATCTTTTTTCATTAATTTGTTCATCTATATCAAGAGGTCAATCATTCACTCTCTGCGTGTTGCAATGAAAATTGAATGTGTTATCCTCTGTACTCGTGAATCGAAACATTAACACACAGCAGCATGATACAGCGTCTTACATTACCTCCCGAAGCGTATGGTCATTGGTCCTGCGATAAGAGCCCCCGCAAAGCCCCCCAACGAGAAGATGGAGACAATAATTGTCCAGACCAGAGTTAACTGGTAGTCCTCCAACTGGAAGTCCCACCGCTCCAAGAATGTCTCATTGACAAATGTCTGAATAAACTTTATGAAAAGACAAGACGGTCAACCATTAAAGTTTCACAGAGTTAACCAAGCAAAAACATAATGCGCAGTGGTTAAAGCTGACACTTATTACCTCAGTTTATTTGTCCATGTGTTTGAGCTTTGGTGGTGAGAATGTGTACTCTAAAGCTTTAAGGGTCAATTTGCAGCTTCAACATATCAATTGAACTTTTGTAACTTTTTTAACACCATGCAGCACTTTATCAGCTCTGTCAATGAGTTATTACATTATATGTACCTATATTTCACACTGCTTGAACACACACATACAAGAATTTAGGTTGGCAGTTAGATTTATAAACTTACAGTTGTGGGAGCATTCATTATTGCGAGGTTGTAGCCATATTGAAGAGTTCCTCCAAAGGCTGCAGAAGCAACCATTAGCACCAATGTCAAAGAACTGCTCTGTTTAAACAAACAGATAGATACATATTAGATTATACACATCTGTCTTATCAAGTTTGTACTTGTACAAATGTTGTGGCTGTTAAAAGGGGCAGGTGTTCATTACATGATGTATTGCTAGGTGTAACATAAAATTAAGCATTTCAAATGAATTAGTTAATTAATATTTTGCATTACTAATATAAATCTGAAGATTAACTTTAGCTGTTAGATAAATGAAGTTGAGTGAAAAGTATATTTGCCTCTGAATTTTGGTGCAGTAGAAGTATAAAAAAGCATCAAATAAAAATATTCAAGTAAGGTACAAGTACCTGAGAATTGTACTTAAGCACAGTAGGCTACTTGAGTTAATGTACTTATTAACATTCCACCTCTGAGGGTGATGGTTGGTTTGATGTCACGTTGTCCGACAATGCAATGTCATGTGTAAAATATTGTCACATTAAAAAAAACAAAAGATCTTCAAATAGCACTGCACCTCTTAGTAATTACACAACCCCCAAGTAATCCATCTATTTTCCCTACATAATGCTACCCGAGCCAACAAACCAAACAAGCATTCGGGATTAAACTCTAAAATAGATTCCTTATTGAAAAGTAGAATGTACTTATTTACCTTCTGTGCATCGGCAGGCGACATTGTTAATTAAACGAAGTAGTAAAAGTGAAAAAAGAAAAAAAGCGACTTGATGGCATCACATAACAAACCACACAACTCAAGCCACCACCTGAATAACTAACCTCTGGAACACAAGCTCAAGCACACGCTTTTTCTGTGTGCCTGTGGCGGATTCTTATGATTGGCTGTAGTTAAGTAATCAGCGCACAAATGGACAAACTTGAGCTGACGTCTTATCGGCGTTCTATGAATGACACACTCACACTCTTTAAAGTAATAGATACAAATAAAATCAATCATTTGCATTTCCTGATGCAAGTTAGGGAAGCGCCACTGTTATGGTTCATGTTTTACTTGTGGTGTAAATGGACTACAGCTGCATTTCGTTGCGCATCCCTGTGTTGCAGAATGGCAATACATGTAAAAAAAAAAAAAAAAAAAAAAAAAAAAAAAAAAGGCTTTATTTCGTTTGAAATTGTGTTAATTTTCTTTTTAATTGAAGAATGAAGAAAGGTGGGGTGACACGGAAGTAGAAATAAATATACAGAAATAAAAGCCCAATACTTTTTTCCCATTATGATTAATGATGTTCTCTGATATAAGATGTGATATCGGTAGATTATTATTTCTGATGATGGGGCCTAATGGAAAAGGGGGGAGAATATAAAACTAATCCAAGAAAAGACACAAGAAACAGTTAAAGGTGGTTGAGAAATGGTCATAGTCATGGGGATTTCGGTTTTCAGTGGAGGAGAGAAGGGTAGTGGTACTTACTAACCAAGAAGATAAGAGAGGCTGGTGTAAAGATGTACGATAAACAGTTAGACAAGGTAAATACATTTCATTTTCTGGGGGTTATATTTGACACAAAGCTGAGTGTCATATAAATAAGATAAGACAAAAATGCAAAATGTATTTTAAATGTAATGAGATGTCTGACAAGGTCTGATTGGATAGTAAGGGAATATATATACATGTATATAGTATATACTAATATATGACTCTTATGACCCAGTGTCCTAAAAAAGTCAAAATAAACAATGCCATAAAAATGTTATGAAATACATCATAGTATAGTATGCCATAAAAAACATATTATAGTTTGCAATAAAAGAGTCATAAAATGTCATAAAAATATCATAGTATAGTATGCCATAAAAATGCGATAAAAGTTATCATTGTATAGTATGCCATAAACTTGTCATTCATATAAATTATAGTTTGATATTGAAGAGGCATTAAAAGTCATAAAATGTATGCCATCAAATTGAATAAAAATGGTATAGAATAGTATGTCATTTGTAATGGAAAATTATATTAGTGTATGCTGGAAGTATATAGTGTAAAGGTTTTGAATGAAATGTACTATGATGTGTACTCTAAAGGTCGAGAACCTCGTCTCTCTGTATGTTAAGTTACACTGTGTGGAGATGTTACCCCCCCTGCTCCTTATGTCACCTCCACTGAGCCACACCTGGGCGGCTGTGGCTCAGTGGAGAGCAGGGTCGTCCCCCAATCAGAGGATCGGCGGTTCGATCCCTGGCTCCGGCAGTCCATGTCGATGTGTCCTTGGGCAAGACACTTAACCCCAAATTGCTCCCGCAGGCTGTTCCTGCGGTGTATGAATGTTAGTTAGGGTCCTGATGGTCAGGTGGCACCTTGCATGGTAGCTCCTGTCATCAGTGTATGAATGGGTGTGATTGGGTGAATGATTAGTAATGTAAAAGCGCTTTGAGTGGTCGGAAGACTAGAAAAGCGCTATACAAGTACAGTCCATTTACCATTTACCTCTTTGTCATTCATGCCCACACCTTTGACCTTCCTCCCTACCTGAGACTCATATCCACCTTTTGATCTTCTTCCTCTCCTTTGTTTTACTTCCTTTTCTTTGATCACCCATTTTGTTCTTCATACCCCCTCCATGACACATTACTCAGAACTGAGCCTGGCCACCCCGGCTCCCATATATAGAGGGGTGAGCAGCCTGACTCGGGAGTTCAGTACTTTGCAGGCTCCCGGTGACTCTGTAAACTTCTGGCTCTTTCATGCAAAGAAATAAAATACCGCAAGGACATTTCATTTGTCATTTGATCATTATTTCAACGCTCATTGGGACTAGAATAACTTGTTTGGTGAGAAATCGGGATCACTAAGTAAAAGCTCAGGTAGGTATTGGACTGCTCAGAGACCTAAGGTTATTGATTCAAAGCTGTGCAATGCAGAATTTAAAGATCCAACAGCAAGTGATCAAGTATGCAAAGAAACATCGCTTAATTTCAGATCAGGTGGCTCACAATGATTGAAGACAGGATGTAATGTGTATGAATATAATGTGACTTGGTAAATTTTAAGGTCCAACACCTAAAACTAGGGATTTATATACAGGAAGAGAAAAGTTTTAAACGGCGTGGAAGGGCAGCTTAGTTTCTGGTCATGAAGTGGAAACCAGTATCCAGAGCACCACTGTGAAGCCGAACAAGGTAGTGTGGGATTGTTAGGCCTCCTGTTGTGTAGAAGAAAAAGCACAATTTTCTAAAATCTAAAATCCTCACTGATAACTTGTCTGCTCTGGTGTCAACAAAAGCATGAACAACAGTGTTCTCAAACTTTTTGACTTTAACATGCGTTTAAAAAAACACTAGAAAACGCAGAATAGAGGAGCGCACACCAGGCTCAGCTTTAATATGAAAACAATGATTTTTGCGGGCAACACGTTTCTAGCAACGCAACTTGATGTGATCAAGGCCTAAGCACATCACTAACTAGTGATAGCACTTTTATGCAACGCAAGCTACTGAAGGCATACTGAATGTACACACATACTTTTATAGGATTTTAACAGTGAGTTAAGACTTATCCGTTCTACAGGAACAGTTTTGTTGATGTGGTGTTTAACTTTTACAACGTGATCTTATGCTTCTTCAGCTTGTATCTGTATCTTTGTAACCTGTCTTTAATCACTTTCATTCACTTTCCCCAAAACAATTGAAACTATATATCATGCAGTGCAGTTAGTAACAGTGTGGGCTCCATGCTAAATCCAAGGAGCAGCGGTGGGGAGGAGGCGGGGCTTAGCAAAGGTTAAATTTGAAGTTCAAGATGCACGTTTGCAAATGTACTGCCGGTTGTAGCATACAGAGTAGGATGCGAACACTTTTCCATGCGACCGTCCCACACAGACAGGTTCAAAAGCCACACTCCAGCACCCAGCAGCAGAAAACTCCATGGAGAGCAGAAAAAACATGTCCTCTTTGCTAATCTCTAATATTCGCATTCGTTGTCCTTTGTTATCTTGGTGATTACATGTCCAAAAGAGTCCATTTTGTTCCACTATGGAAAGACTAAGTCACTAGCTTAGCCTTTAGCTTGTTGCAGGAGCAGTCCACAGCAAGGAGAGAAGAAAACGCACCGTCGGAAGTTAGCTCATTAATCAAACTCAAAACGTTTAATGAAATATCAAGTTGACAACAGTTAGTCAACTGAAAACTGGTAACAAATGTGATACATCAACTCATCATCATGTCGACCTTTAACATTACTGATATTACAGGCAAGGTGCGCCTTGTTATGTTGTTCTCTATCTTACTTAAGGAACAGAATACAATGTGTATAAATGTAGTAACCATTAATTCAATTATGTAAATTGTTTCAATAAACCTGAGAAGGTAATCTTCAAAATAAATCTCATTTTACCTGACTATTACCACAAATAATACAAATACAGTATAGCTTTAAGGAACAGAATACACCATTAATTCAATTATGTAAATTGTTTCAATACTACAAAATAAATCTCTACTACTACTACTACTACTACTACTACTACTACTATTACTACTAATACTACTCATACTACTACAACTACTACTTTTACTACTATTACTACTACTTCTATTAATAATATAATAATTATTGTTATAATATATAATATATATGTATATAATAATAATACAAGCAGTTATAATTGATCTTAAATAACTCAACTTAATGTTGCTAGTATTTTCAAGGAGACTAATAAAACTTCACATCATATTATTTCAAATAAATAGTATTTCAAATAAGTCAGCGTGTTGCATTATGTCATGTAAATGAATAAAAACATGGAGCAGACACACACTCGCTTTCAGATTAAACTTTCCTTAAATGAAATCACCTCATGAATAAAATAAAAACCATAGAATAGTCAAGTTTAGGTCATAATAAGATGACTCCCCCTCCTCTCACCCCTCCCTCTCTGTCTCTAATTGGTCAGCGTCTGACAGGATTACACGGGTTTCCTCAATTGACACAGTGAAGTTAAACGCTCGGACATCCTGCTGAAGACTCTCCTGCTTTTGGCCCAAAAGAAAGAAAGAAAGAAAGAAAGAAAAAAAAAAACTCGACCACAATTACTTTTCTACGACAGTCTTTCAAATGTGTGTAAATGACATTAGTCGACAGGTCCGCGCTGTGATCACAGGATTACATGTTTTCTGTGCTGATGGTCTCTGCTGCTGCTGCTGTTGCAACACTAATGTGGTTTCCTAACACACGCCCGCATTTCGGAGAAGCTGCCCGTCAAATTTCATTAGTTTAGACCACAAGTTATCATGATGACTCGGATTTTCTGGGATACAATTTTCCTCATAAGCGGTGAGTAACTCATTTAACAGGAAAATACGCTTTTTATTTGTGTCAGTGTCTTATTCTGAAACATTTCAATACATTGTATTGATTATGATTAAAATTCCCCAGTATTGTCCCCTGTCCCCATTATTTATTAATTCACAGGATCACTTTATGATTTGCAATGACAATCAGTAAAATACTCCTAAATCTGTTTTATGGATCCATGGTACTCCATATTGATTTGATCAGTTGTATTAACCTTACTGTGATTGATGTAGTTTTTTATTCTGTCTATATTTAAACTATATATAACTACTACTAATTTAAAAGTTTTTCCCTCCTTTTTTTTGTTTTTACAACAAACTACCTTTCCTGTGTTTATGAGCAGTTTTCAGTCACTAGTTGTGATTGCATGTCTTCACAGAACCTGCTGTGTGTATTTATAGTGCTTTGGTCTCATCCTTTTAGTGAATGCTTGACCCTGTTACTATTGTTGGGTAGCAGTTACTCAATGAAGCATCGGTATCACACAAGTCACATGATCATAGCTGCACAGGGGCAAATTGCTGGGAGAAAACCCTCAGGTTGTTCATCATGTAGCAGAATATGTGACACCTGGTTCTCCTTATGTTGGAAGAAATCTTCAATACATTACAATAATATGTATTTTTTATATTCCTATAGGTACTTTTAGTATGTCTGTGGTACTCGATGGTGAGTTTACAGTGAGCTCTTTGGTACTTTTGTTATTATATTCCTGCAGGGATTTTTTGTTATTTCTATAGATAACAGCTGTTTATTTTCCTCTCTGCAGGTTCCCTCTTTACATTTGGAGCAGGACAGAGCAATTCGACAATTATTGAAGCCAGCATTTCTATCGATACAAACTCCACTGGTGCACCGAACCCAAGCAGCTCTGCAACAACCAGCAGCAGGAGCGCGACTACCACGACTCTTGCACCCACTACAACAACTAGCATCCCTCCAGTTAAAAGTAAGTCTGAATACTATCATGTTATGTCAAAATGCAAGTCAAGATTTAAGCTCATTGTGAAGCCATTTCCAGAAAAAATTGCCTGTATTTCACAATCCTAAATGCTCTGAAGACCTTGATCCACTCTATCTGCAGTGTTGCTTCCACATCAGGTGTTCTTAATCTGATGTTATATTCCTATATTATTCACATCAAGACCATATCAAATGTTAATAGCTGTTCATTTTCCTATCTGCAGGTTCCCTCTTTACATTTGGAGCAGGACCGAGCAACTCGACAATTACTGAAGCCAGTATTTCCATAGAAACAAACTCCACTGGTGCTCCGAACACTTCAACAAGCAGCTCTGCAACAACCGGCAGCAGAAGCACAACGACCACAACTACTACAACAACTAACATCCATCCAGTTAAAAGTAAGTCTCAGCACATTCATATTATGATACAGGAGAAAGTTTGGATTATTGACAGTTAAAGAAATCTTTCAGATAAAAACGTGTCCTCATTGCTGCCCCTTGATCCGCTCTCACAACAGAGTTGGCTCCGCAGCAGGAGTTCTCAACACTGTAAAGCTTCCCATCGAGCTGCATTGCATCAACACATGCAGACAGTGTGGCACTCACTGATAATTGATCCTCTTTGCGTGAGTTAGGGCAGACATTGTGGTAAACTAAAGGTTATGAGCAGTATACTCAGCAATATCACAAAAGCTGCGCCTATTGAATTATGATCTGAAAAGCACTTTACACGCCCTAGAAGCTCGTTTCTGTCTCAATGTTTCTCCCGTTCCACTGCCAAAATCACATGGAAAGGGAGAGGGGTTGGTAGGCAGATGCCTCAGGGACAACAGAGGGCTTTCACAGAGTCTGAAAGAAGGAGACAATACATGTAGGCTGCAATCCAAAAGCCCATTTACCGTTGGAATGGAGTGTGTGACGAAGGCTGTAATGCAGCTATCTGTCTGCATGTTCATCCTCCTTCCCACCCTGAACGCAACACTGTGCATCTGTTTCTACTGCTCGGGGGAACACTGACTTTTGTTTGTCAGTTATTTAGGAATTTGTCTGACTGTACAGTTCACGTGGAAGAAATGTCCTGTTTTTTTCCGGGTGTTCCTTGAATCTGATATGTTTGTTCTGTTGTTTGGTCAGAGTGAAAACTGAGATAGTTGCTTGAAAAAAAGAGTCAGGTTTTAGGGATCCGCCTAATAATGTGGGTTGATCGACAGAGCTTTTTGTTTGTTTGACTGTAATTGTCCCTCCCAGGTACAGTGAGAGATGTAAGCCACGTCAAATCCACAAGCAACTGGTAACAAAAGGCTTCAGTCTACTGCTGGTGGCGTGGGTGTCAGCTTTAGGACTTAGTACATGCTGTGGTTTTCAGCTCTCTGCAGGCTTAGGTTATTTTTAGATTTATGATATTCACCTGTGTCAGGTTGTGTTTTCTGACTAAATACACTTGGATTATATTTGATAATGTTATTCATGGTAAAATCCATGCTCTGAAGAAGGGCTTGGTTGATGGTTCATACTGTATTGTAATTTCATGTAACCAATCCTAATATTAGTAGATGGGTTTTAGTGGGAAATGTGAGTGATTCATTTTCTTTCAAAAGTCTACTTACGTCACTGAAATGTCAACAATATCTTGTCTTACAACCTCACAGAGTTTGTGGCGGCGGCTGTTAGGTCTCATTTTGATGACTGTCCAGACTCCCATCGCCATTTCTGCTTCCACGGCACATGTCGCTTCCTGATATTAGAGGAGACGCCTGCATGTGTGTAAGTGCTACTGTCTTAAAGATAAAATGCCATCAGTGTTGAGTGTCGTTGTTCACGATACGTGAAAGCTGATAGATTCAATTTAGCAGCTAATATAGATGAAGTTAATCTCAGAATTAAATCTGAGGGACTGCACTGTAAAATTACAGAAATTACACCATTTCACATATGTAAAGGAATATTCCTCCCCTTTTTTCATTTGCATTATACTTTTCTATTTGTTATTTTAGCATTTTAAAGGACTTTGGGCTTTATTTTGGACTGGACTTTGCTGAGCATTGAGGTCTGACATAATGTTGGAGCAAAATGCTGCCGTCCTTCAAAAGAGACATTAGTGAGATCTTAAGATCTAGAGCTATTTGGGACAGTAACTAGTGCAAGAAGGCTGGAATTGGAATTGGGTTATTGGAATTTTAACGTTTTTACTTTTTTTTTTCCTGTCCTTGTTGCAGGTGTCATCAGGGCTTTGTTGGGATGAGGTGTGAGCATGCAGACCTGCTTGCTGTAGTAGCAACTAATCACAGACAACAGACAGTAGCCACAGTGCTGGTGTTGTGTGTGATTGGGTGTGTTCTCATCATGGTGTTGTGTACACTTTTACAGTGAGTAACATCCTTATATTTTAACAAAAATAATACATGCTCTCTGGGATGCTCATGGTTGCTAAACTGTTTGTGTTGAGGATAACAGTCATGCAGCAATATGAGACTATTACATTTTTCATCTAAGTGATGAAGATGACGAGGATTTTCAGGATTTTGAGTTTGTGAGTCTTTTCTTGTGCAGTTGCTGGTGGAGACAGGACTGTCGTAGGCGGAGCCACGCACACCACTACGATCCAGAGAAGCACGGAGCATCCTGCCATCCTTCTGAGAGTGGTACTTTATTTATAATATACACATTAAGGTATAAGGCTAGTTTTTTATTTTACTGGTTGTCAGCAAATCTCATGAGAACAATCAAAACCATAAGAAACCATTTTTTTGAACTGGGCACTGTAGTTTCTAATAGAGTTATTCCAAACACTTCTCAAACAGGAGTAAATATTGCATGTGTTGGGGACTATTTTCAGCTGCGGATTAATCCACATCTGGTGCGCTAGTGAGCATTTACAGCAGCAGGGTGGTAAATGGGGGATTCACTCAAAATAAACTACGCTACACTACACATTTTTAACAATCATAATGAAGGAATGTGTAACCATGTCAGTGTAATTGTGTAGCTATATATGTGTTTTTTATAAATATTTGGAGGGAAAAAAATGGGGCTCTATGGCACAGAAGAATCGGCTAAATCAGGTGTTTGATACACAGAGACAGATAAGATTTGTTGACAATATTAGAAATCTATTATACTGTCAGCCCTGTCCTTGAAACATCTTTGTGATCCTTAAGTGAAACAACAAATGTACCTGTTTATTATTTCCCTTTCAGTGGTTTGAGGAGAGATCTTGCTTCATCATCAGATCAAGCAGACCTGGCAAGTGGCGAAGGAGCATTATCGTCAATGTGGCTAAGGTACGCCTGCTGGTTAATTGTTCCATGACATTTTTTTTTTACCACAAACTGGGACCTTGGACCTGAAGCACCATAGAGATATGCTGTCACTCTTCAATTGAGTGGAAACACACACAGAACTGCAACAGTTTGTTTGAAGCTCTGAGGATGAAGCTGCCTCCAGATCCTCCATGTGAAGAGCTCTGTGTCTCCTGTTTACTGTTTATGAGAAGACGCAAGAGATGAAGTCTGAGGCCATTAATCATCCTGGGTCGATGTCGAAAAGGAAAGGTGTTTTTTTATTTTGGTCTGCGGGACAACAATAGTTCATTTAAGTCAGAAGACCACAATTCCTATTTTGTCTTTTAATAACTTTGAGCACTTTTCATCAGAACTCTACAAGCACACATGCCATTTCTAAGAAATGATGGTGGGGGAAACTGATGCTTTAAAGAAGTTTTAGTGTCTGTTTTTAAAGAAGGAACTCACTTCACACGACATGAGTAGGAATTGTTATATGGACTGACTGCTAATGGCTTAAAATCCATGGACTCCCATGAATAATTAAACACACAAAACTTGTTCCAATACGGTTTTGATGATTTGATGACTCCGTCGTTGCTACTGAAGCTGAAATATTTGTCAGTTTTTATTTTCTATTCCTGAGCTGTATTTGAACCTGTTCATGCATCAGAGGTGTTTTGATTTGCAAGCTATAACTCTATCGACATATGCACATTCTGGGTGTCACATTATTCCACAGTCACATTATCACATTACTGTACTGTTTCACTCAAGCTTTGCTCACTGTTCTTAAAAAAACTGCACTTATTGTATAATGTAGTCACTTGAAAAGTGTCCACACAATGAGAGATGCCAAATACACTTTCTAACTTTGCCTGGATGAGCACTGAAGGGAAGAGGCACGCAGTTTGTACACATCCACCTAAGCATGCATGCTCTAAAATCACAGTTTTTATTTTTAAAGAACACAAAGAAGAGTGGTTTGTTATAGCATTGCATCAGCTTTGAAGGTAAACACTTTTTAAAGAGAGAAAGCGCCTCTGAGGGCTAATTTAAATCATAATGTTTAATAATCTTAATAATAATAATCAGTGAAGGAATACAAAATAGTGATTGCAAATTGACTGGGATATAAAGTGTGTATGCGCTTTGTGAGATAAGACGGAACAAAAAAAATATAAAATGAATGTGATGGTATTTATATGCCAAAAAGACTCTGAGGGGTTGATACACTTGTCTTTGTTTACAGTATGTGAGGATATTTACATTCAGGATATGTGTCATTGGTTGCTCTTATGTGTAAATATCAAAAAGACACTGAAATATTAAATGTATATAAACGGGTGATCTTCTCATGCATTAACCTATTACTTTGTCAGATTTATGTTTTCAGTTGGAAAGCCTTTACTATTTGTGTTTGTTTTCCAATGAGAAATTAAAAATGAAAGTGTGCATGTGTGCATATATTATTATTTATTTATGTGCTTATTAACTGCTGATCCGTCTCTTGAGTCTGTTACCCGATTCATCGCGTGACCTTCTATTCACTTCTGAAGCTCTTTCTTTTTTTTTTTTCTCTCTCTCTTCAAATACCCAGATTGTCTGTCTCTCTGCTCCTCTATTTTTCTCTTCCACTGAATATTTCAAGACATGGAAATGGCAACTCTGAACCTGGGGCACAACTACAACAAAGAGCTGAACTCTTGAGTGCTTTTATAGCTGAAGGAAATGTTTTAGCCCTCTTCCATGTTGCCATTCAGTTTATTTATTTGTCTTTTTGAGTTAACAGTAGTCAAAACCTATTCATGTTAAAGCCTTTGTTCGATGTGCAGGACTGCGCCACATACATCCTATTTTTTAAAGTGTCCATTGTATGTCATTGGGTTGAGATATTCCCTCTTGACGTGCTGAATCTCCTCTGCTCCCTCTCCTTTCGCTCTCCGCATGTGGAGCTTCGTTTTGATTTACAATCCCATTATGTCTGCAATAGGATTTCTGTGGAGCTCTTTAGAGCCGTCTGGCTGAGCTTCTAAACCAGCTTTGAATTAAGCAGCTCTTGTGGGTGCTTCCCTAAAGATACACAATAGCCTTTCACATACAAAGGAGAGCAAGGGGAAACAGATTAAACCAACTGGGGGGGGGGGGAGGCAAAGAAAAAAACAATGACTTCAAATCAAAAACTTGTTAAAAACTATGTGATGATTCACATTTGGTGACACAAAGTGGAAGGATGTGCTGTCAACATCAGGAAATTCTCTTGAACTCTTTAAATCTGATTTGGACACATGTCAATCTCTTATTTCTCATAAGTGACTGGAGCTTTGCTTTGAACTGCAATGACATTCTGGTCTTTTTCCTCTGGCGCTCTTATGTCCCATTTGATCCTCAACCCAACATTCCCAGTATCTGCCTCTGACCAGATGGTTTGAAATAAGAGTATTTACAAAGGTATTAGGGATAAGCAACCTTACCTTGTTCTCTTCGCTGCTAAGCACTGACACAAATCATGGTGAAAGCTCAGAGCTTCAGTTAAAGGGTCAGTTCACCCAAATCACATGAAAAGATAGTTTTACACTGGTAGCTGATCTTCAAGGGCAGCTCAAATTACCTAAATGTATACAGTATGAATGTGATATCATGGTATTTCAATTCATTATTTATAAATTGATGATGACATTTGCATATGTTTACAGAGTTTTACATTAATTTTATTTTCTGGACTTCATATGAGGGTTCGGCAGTCTGAGTTAGACAATTCAAGTAGGTATTGTCCAGAGTTGCAGCCTTTTGAGTAACAACTTCCCTTTTTGTGATCATCTGGATTGTGTTAACTTACTGAGTTGCTGTTGAGAGGAATTTAATTCTAAAAATACTGTAACAAGATAAACTCATATAGCGAGAGCTGACCTTTATTCTATTTGTATAAAGAATGAGGTCTTAAAGGTAGTCCACCATTGTTTACAGTGGAATCACATTAGGAAGGGATCTATTAAGGGCCGGTATAAATGAACATTTACATTTGACAATATATATTCAATGTTCATATGGGCATACATCATTTTGAACTTGACCTAAAAGTGGATTTAAAGTTTTGATTGTTTGTTTTTGCTGGGATTATGAATTTACAAGCAAACAGAGCAGTGATATTTGATCTCACTAATGATGAGGGGGGAAGTGATTTGTGATAATAGTGGTGAGTAAATGCCTGTATGCTCATGTTGCTGTGCTATCTCTGCAAAATAGTTTGTGGAGACCTTTTACTGGAAAAGTGGACATGTCTGCAGCCACAAAGGGCCTTCATTTACTGCAGCAGTCAATGTTAACTATTAAAGGCTAGATAAATACAGATGGGTGACAAATTAAGTGTTGATCATTCAATTACAACATCCAATTTTTACATTGCAGTGTTGTCTTCAGATTCTGGTCTTTTTGTTAAAACAAATCTTCTGTTAGTGCTAGAAAATGTATTGGCACTAATAATAGTATGTTGTTAAATATGAACTTTGTCTCAAAACCATTTAAAGGTTAATGTCATTAAATGAAAACATGCAAAGGGGCAGTTCTAAGGCAAACTCAACAATGAATTGATCTTTATTGCTCCCAATTTAATTACAGTAAAAGAGCATGATAATTACAAAACAGTTTTTATATTGCAACCCATGATTTTCTTTTCTATAAATATCTGTTGTGAAAATACTAGAATTTCTAACTTCGATATAATACCTTGAAAGATATCTATATTTGATAGAATGTTTGGATTCCTTGGGGAAAAATTGACAACATTGAGAGCATTAAGTTTTAGATAAATATAACAAGGCCCTCACGTGACAACGACAACTGTGTGTGTGAACTCACTTTTGGAGAGAAGAGAGAGCGAGAAAGCCCAACTGGTACTGGTGTATGGAAAATGAATATTGAATTTGTCTTAAATATTCATATTAAATAAATATGCATCGCTAAATCAATATTCTTGTTAACACTAGTCAGGAGTTTTAAATTAGAGCTCTAAAAGGGGTTGACAGTCAACTCAGGTCAACATGACTTCATCCCAGAAATGAGTTCAGTAACTAAACCAGTCAGGCTGAGTAGCTTTGTAGTTCATGACTGTATGGCTTTAGTGCATGAGCTTCTGAAGCAGTGACGGCAACTCCTCCAGGGAGCTGAGCCGATGCTCTTGACGAACATCGAGTTGTGAATGCTTGTCTTGCCTGTCTAAAAGGAACCCGTGGATGCCCACAGACCTAGAGGCCAGGTAATCGTTCACATAGTGGTCCCCAATGTGAGCTACATCAGCAGCTAGTACTCCACATTTCTGCAGTGCCTGTTTAAAGATGGCTGGACTCGGCTTTGCTACACCTGCTTCCTCTGATGTAATCAAAAACCTGAAGTGAGACAGCAAGCCACAGACACGTAAAATCTCTTCTAGGCGGCTGTCAAAGTTTGATACAACACCCAGCTTCAGTCCTAGAGAAGAACATCTCTCCAGGGTCTTTTTTGAGTCTGGAAACACCTAAAACAAAGCGACAATACACAATTATAAGTTAACATTTTCTGAGCTTCTTCATTCAGGACTATAAACATTCATTTAAAAAGCAAACATTGGAAGTAATGCATAAGATTATTGTACTCGTAAATAAGTTGTTAGTTTCAAAAGTAACTACTTATTATTCATTAATTATTTATTTTATGTGCATGCCACCTGTCATCTACAATTTACCTCCCAGTTCTCTGCATTGCAGAAGTTATGATAAAGGTTGTGAGCTATAGAATTCAGCAGGGCTGGGTCCTGTACCCTGCACCGGCAGAAAGTGTCCCGCACCACACTCATCCACCAAGATCGTCCATCCATGCCCTGACTGATGCCATAGTTTGGGTATCTGCTGGAATGATGTCGATATGCCTGGCGGAAAGCTGCCTCAACCTCCACAGGACTGAGGTTCAAGCCCACTCGTTCAGCCTCTTTGCAGTACTGCTCTCCCACAGACGTACGCACCTTCAGCAGGGTGTCTTTCACATCCCATATCACCCAGCGCAGAGTGGCTCGCATTACAACTGGAGAGGTAACAACACAGACATAAGACAGAATAGTGTCAAAGCAAAATCTGAGAAAAAAATGATTCTTCAAATAAAATGATTCATCACTAGGTTGTTTCTATGGAAATGATTCAGATAAAAGCTTCTGTCTAAACATGTTGAGTAGTCACTATATTGTGCACTATACTATAATTGTCATTTTAAAATGTTGTCCAACTTTAGTTAGAGTTATTAAATCCGATATAGTGAAGTCAAATTATCCCAATGTATAGCAATTTAAAAAGGATTGTGCAATAGGCCACTTTCAAACCAGACATTTTTACTTGTTATTGTAGGGAAAGCACATGTGCTACTACTTATAATGTTAAAATAGCCACACAGGTGTTTTTCAATTATTCTGTCTGATTGAGGTGTGTAGCTAGGCTATGCTGACAATTGCGATTATCAGACATAAGGTAACAATAAAAATGATAAAGGTGTAAATTGTCCTGCCATAAAAGGTGATATATAATCAGGTAGCTTAAAGAAGTACTGAGCACTTAAACATATTATTTTAACTGTAAGCTAAATGATATGACTGTACTGTGATGGAACATCAATGCTGGTGTTGATATAAATTTCAAACCAAATTGATGGTATAAATCAACATTTCATGGGTGGAAAATGGCTCAACACGCCATCTGCTGTTTTAATTCAACCCTGAACCTTGCAAGGCCAATGTAAACATAGAGTTTACTGTATGGGACTTATTTATGTCAAGAAATGTATACTAAAATCCTCTAATCATATGTTAGACGCAGTGAGCAGCTCCTGCCTCAAACATCCACTTCACCCTCTTAGCTTTGGCCATTTGTTTTCCATTTATCAGTGGATGGAGTTGCACATTAAGTAAAAACACCTGCGTGCATGGACCATGCGTTTTTAGTGGTTTTAAGGATGGCTGTCCCAGTAACACCAGTCTGACAGTCAACCAACATTCACAATACCAGCAGCCTGAAAATGAAGCCACTACATGCATTTCAGCCACCATTGACACCTGTGCTTCTCTTACAACTGTGACTTGTTAACATGTCTTTGACCCCTAACGCTCCTTCCAAACACAATGGTGCTTTGGTTTAAATGGAAATGACAGTGACCCAGACAACCATGTGCTGTCCCAACGTTAAAGATTATCACAAAAGGTTAATCTTGAAACCCTGCTGACGCCCGTTATTACACACACACACACACACACACGTTGGGTCTAAGTGGTGACAGTAACTAACGTTACGCCACTTAAGAACAAGCTGTCGTCACTGTCGTCATGGTAACACGTTCTGACCAGAACTGGCTAACATTACGTAAAGTGTCCTTGTACTTTGTATAACCATCGTTAACGTTTACTAGCTAATATTGCATTTGTTACGTTTGTCACATTATTACTTGTCGGCCTTTATTTGCACAGAAAGCTATCCAACGTTACTCAAGCAAACACAGTACAATAGTTCTGTCAGTTATAATGTCAAGTTACCGAAGTCAAATCTTCAGAGCTGTCAACGGTTGTGTCGTAAACAAGCCTCCCAGCCTGTCTTCTTCTTCGCTGGATTACTTTACGGCAGCTGGTACCGTCCTCTGGACTGATATGGAGTTTAAGCTCTTTCGATGTTCATTCCCCCAGTTAAATGTTTCTATAAACGCTCCCCAAAATTAGTCAATTAACATCTTCCTCTCCCATTCCCAACCAAACACATATTGCCGCTAACTATGTGCTTCACATGCGGCCTGTTGTGCCTTTATACATCCAGTCCAGCAGGCGGCAGTATGCTCAAAACGTAACTGACATTTACCAGCGATGCACGCATGCGCGAAGGTTCACGTGCGAGCAGTCAAGTGGAGCAAAAGCACATGAAAACAAACCCATACACGTTTAAAGTATCAACAGATGTAACATCGCTCACCTTATAAAGTTGCACGTTTTCAAGACAACGGGACGACCTGATGTTACTGCCGTGATGGCAACTCCAGCTGTGCGGATGTTACGGAAGTTAGAGGGTCTGTTTTGTGTGTATAAACCCTCCGGTGTCCACTGGAAACTCGTCCGGGATAGCATTGAGACAAATCTTCTTAAAGGTGAGGACAACATATCCTTAAAATCGTACCATCAAACACTCCCACTTACATTATTCGTCTGTTGATGGGCATAATACCGTGAATGTGCAGATCAACATTTGACAACAATTATCTATATTATTAACCTTGGATTCCATATAAATCACAGTATCCTGACCTCTGTATGTGTCCCCTTTCATAGGTATAAATGCTACACCGTCCCAGCCAATTCCTCAGGAGGTCCGCTTCTTGTCGCACCCAGTCAGTGAGACTGAAGCACCCAAGGGACTCACACTGTCTGCAGCCTCTGTGCCAGTACTGTCCAAGCATCCTCTGGGTATGTGTGTCGACTTTTCCTCATTATAGTTTTATCTCTTGGGTCACCTGCTTATTGTCCATAGACATCACCACACAGTTCTTCTAATGTGATGCTGTTTGATATTTGATATTTATATCTGTTTGTTTTTTCTCAGGCCTGTGGCACATCAGTTGCTGTTGTGAAAATTAAATGTACTAATTAAATGTACTTTTAACTTTTCCCAAAACTGCACTCTTGTTTATTTATTTGCTGCTAGATTATTAAGATATATAAACTATTTTTAGAGTAACATTGTTATTGTAATGTTAGTTGCACTTGGGTTTAACATGTCAAAATGGCTGCTCTGAACAATATATATTTAATTCTTCTGTTTTTTTCCCGGACATGTTAAAATACACCATATATAAGGTCTATCCTAATGGCTCATTAGTGACTTTAGATAGATATTAGCTGGAATGACTCAATGATATTACAATGCTGTTGATACGTCTGTGCACATTTACTGTATATAAGTAAGTAAAATGTGTTTCCCCTGTGTGTTTTAGTGACTGGACCTGAATTCAAACATATTAGAGTTGGAGTAGGACATCGGCTGGATGCGTTCTCTTCTGGTGTTCTGGGTATGATTTTACAGCTGATTGCAAGAGAAAACATGTTTTTTTTCAGACCATGTTGTATTTAATTCGCATTTATGAAGTCTTTCAGAATATTCACACCGTTTTTAACTTTAGTTCTTGCTGTCGGGAATGGAAACAAGGCTCTGAATGATTTCTACGGAACAGTAGCCACAAGGGTAAATTAACATTTCTGCTGGTTTTACATCAGATGCAATGAAGAAACAATATAAACATGTTTAATGCTGTTTGATTTGATATGTTACAGGAATACACTTTGGAGGGTGAATTTGGGAGTGCAACAGATGACTTCTCTCACACAGGCAAAGTTGTGGAAAGATCCACTTACGGTATGAGAGCTTTTTCCTGTATGTTTTCAGTTTTAACAGTTAATTCTATTTATGTCACATAGTTTTTAGATCATTACAATTGAGACAAAGTATTTGATCTAAAGCAAAGCAATGACCTGAAATACCTGAAATAATTGTTTCTCTTGGCTCACTACTGACATTCAGTAATACTGTCTCATAGCTATTCGCTCTGTTATACTACACCTGTATATAATTGCATTGATAGATTTTTTTTTCAGTTGGGATCTTTCTAGCATATTTACATTTTAAATGGAGGACACTTCATTTATTCATCACAGGCTAAACAAAGCTTAAGCTCACTTTCAGTTAATGTTCCTTTTACTGTTCCCCTTGAATATTGTTGTGTTCAATAGATCACATCACACAGGATAAGCTGGACAGAGTCTTAGCGATGCTGGAGGGAGCCAATCAAAAGACCTTGTTAATGTAACTAAACCTAATATTTTTTACATTTCTATAAACATAAAATTCTGTTTTTCTCTGTGCTTTACTTTTGAATCAGACCACATGCACATATGATCAGTCCACAAAGCTATTTCAGCAGAGTCACAGTAAAGTGCTTAAAATATATTTGTATATGCAGGTAGATGACTGTTTTTTTTGTGTGTGTATGAAGGTATTCCAAGGTCGACATGCGCTCACAGGAAGCCTATGAGATGGCTGTGCACGGTTTACTGGGTCCAGAGGGGAAATCACATCCTATTTTGACAGGCTTGCGTTGCGTTCGCTTCCAGCCCCCCAACTTCACTTTAGGTAAATAATCTTGAATTGAACACACAGGAAACCTCATTCAGTAATTTGAAAAATGCAAAATTATCAGGGATACTAACTGATATTTTTTCTCTGTTCTTACAGAGGTGCAGTGTTTAAATGAAACTCAGAAATATTTGTGCAAAGTCGTGCATGAGATAGGCCTCGAGCTGCGCAGCACTGCAGTGTGTAAAGGAGTAAGACGGACCAGAGACGGACCCTTCACCCTGCAGGATGCTCTGATCCATCACCACTGGACTGCTAATGATGTTCTACAGGCCATCAGAAAATACCACTCCTATAAGAAAAATCAAAAATATTCTGACACGCATATCAAGGACCCAGCATTTCAACCACGAGAAGAGAGAACGAAGATGGTTGAAAAAAATACAACCAGCGACAAAGAAGCAGTAGGTTGAATTCAATAACTTGTTGCTGTGCGGATCAGTTAATACAAGTCACAGAACGGCTCAATGGTGACTCTTAAGAGCTTGAACTTAAGTTGGAAAAGAGATGTGAAAGACCGCAGATCCTGGTTCCTAAAAGAGAAAGGTATCAGACTGCACACAACTCATTATTATTATTTATTTATTTATATGCAAACTTCTCTCCATCAACAAAGACAGTTTTCACCATTGTTGTGCAGGTACAATGTTGTGCAGGTAATATTAACTTAATCCCCAAACCATGTTATGACAGTGTTTGTTTTTGATGAAATTAAAAAAGAATTTGACCGACATTTTTAGGAAATCTGTTTGTTGTTTTTTGATAATTTGAGCAAATGTCTGTGTCTATAGACAAGATAATAAACTATGAATGAATACAAAGGGGCTTTTGCATGACAAGTAAAGTTAAATCAACAGTCTTTAAGGTCTATAGATGACACAATACACATTTTTAATCAGCACAAAACCCAAGTCATTTCCAACTGGCCATGTCCTATTAACCTGTTTAACAACCTTCTGATCTCTGCTGTGGTGGGGTTTCTTTTTAAAAACAGTAAAACCAACAGATAACCAGGAAACCGGCTTTACCACTGTTAACATTTCATTTTACATGTCAGTAATTTCCCCTTAACTTTTAGGTGGTTTCCTGTAAAGAGCTGTGAATGAAATGTAATACTAATTATATCATTCTTTGAAAACAGTAAATATGAATTAATTATTCTTAGTTGTTGGAAACACTTTTCTTCATATGTGTTCCTTTTATCGTACATAAAGCAACTTCACATGTTTTCTTATGTTGAACAAAGTTATAATTTATACGTGTTCCAGTCAAACTGAATTATTTGAATAACTGACAGCGACAAGATCAATTATCCTGGTGGGTAAATGGAGCCAACTACTATTATTGGATTTTATGTAATCGTCTGTTTCTTCAACTGAAGTTGGAAGACGCTCTCAGAAATTCTGTTTCCCACAAAAATTATTTTGGGAAGTTATGAGGTTATTGCAGTGGCGCCATTGTTGTCATGCTCCTCATACCATTGAAGGACTGGTTGTTCCCACGGGAACACTGTTGTCTTTGCCTGGAAAAACTCAACTTTCACAAGGACACAAATGAACTATGTGAGTCATCATTCTGGAGGTTTATTAAGCATGAGGCATGACATTAGAACGATATAAGGCATTAAGTCACACAGGGAAATACACATAGACATAATTAAAACAAATTTACATGTATATTTAAAGCCTGACATTTATTTTGCTACCACTGTCTTTAATTGTAGAGGTGTGAAATTTATTTATGATCATCTGGCAGCTGTGTGACAACTGCAATGCTGCCGATGACATTCATTTAGAACAGATGAAACTTAATGTAATTATCGAATAACACTGTGCACTAAACAGCTCAACAATGGAAATATGCTTTTGTTTGCAGGCTTTTTGCACAAGTTACTTGGAAACACTGATGTATTCCACAAAAACTCATATTTATTATAAGAAGTACTAATTTCGGTAGAACCTTGATAATATCAATGTGGTACAACGTTTTGTAACTTTCATTTAGTTATTTCCTTATTAAGATTCAGCAACAGCAAAATGTTAAGATAAATACATACACATTTATATTATATATTTGTTTCATGAAAGTAACATTAAGAGCTTAACTACCTCAGTCTAAACAAGATGACTGAAAATATTGACTTAAAGCCATCATTTCAAATTGCACCAGTGGGAAGGGAAATCAGTCTAACAAGATAAAACAGTGCAAAATGATAAAAAAAAAAAACCATTATTCATTATGTGACACCTACATTTATTTGCTTGATCATTTACACCAATCACTGACCTGCCTATAAAGAGAGCCTGCATCAGCTATACAGTATAGTATTCACATTAAGGTATACAGTAAGTACATATCAAAAACTTATCGAGCTCACCTGTAAATGCTCCATTTTGTGTATATCTTATGGCACTAATGTAATATCGTACTCTTAAATTGTCCTATTAATCAGTGTTTCCCAATGTTTAATAATGTACCCCCTTTGAAATACTTTTTCATCCAAGTACCCCCTGACGAGCGCAAAACATTAAACATTAAAAAACAAGGAGAAAATGGCTTTTGTGGCAGTTGAGTTTACGGCAGTTTAAATTTGAACATTGAGTATAAGATTTGGTTTAATGAAACTTACCATTATTATTGAAATGATTATATTATAATTATTTGAGGGATTATATAAATATAAATATAAATATATACATTTGGAACTAGCGTTTAAAAAAAAAATCTCACTTTCCCCTGCAGTACTCCAAAGTACCCGTAGTGCCCCAGTACCCCATTTGAAAACACTGCTCTAAATAATGTACTCGTAAGGTTTGGTAGAAATAACAAAACAGCTATAAGTGATTGTGAAAAGTAAATTTAACTTGCATACACTTGCATTCATTAATAAAATGTGTTATACAGTTGATTAAAAGATGGCTGGAGTTCCAGTTTCAGTTGTGATGTACATACAAACTCTCTGAATGCCAGTCCAGCCAGTGCAGTATATTCACTGTGTGCAGGATTTCTCCACTGCAGTGAGATTTCATCTTGTTCAGCAACACCTTGATGATGTTTTCGGTTGGGGCTCTTTGTGTAACACTATGGCATCATCCCTTGTGTCAGCTTTTTGACTCAACATCCTGGCAATAACCCAACAACAAAACAATCAGTTCCATGGATGGCAACAAATGAACAGCACAAAGAATATTAAAGAACAACGGCACAAGAGAAAGGAAACATCAGTAAAATGTGTTACCTGGCCACGGTTTCCAAAGACTGAACCACATTTTCTCCTGTGGCAGCGCTACACTCCATGAATTCAAAGTTGTATTCCTGTTGAAGTAAAACTGCTGTGTTAAGTGTGACTGTTGGATCAGAACTATTTGGTTAAATTCTGAGCTAAGAGTGTACAAGGAAGTATCATCATAGATACATACCTTAGCAAGAATTTCCGCCTCCTGAGTTTTAACCTGTCGCTCTGCACGATCACTCTTATTGCCAACAAGTAAAGTGGTCACATTTTCTGCTGCCCCTTCCTGCAAAATAGTTTGGATATCAATTCAAACATCTCTCTACAGACCGATCTGAGTCTGTAGTCTGGTTTAGATGTTTCAGACAATTAGGTCCCATGTGCTGCTGACCCTAATGAAGCTGTTATGTGTTTGCTCTGAAAGACTGCAAATTATATCCATCACACATATCAATAGTGGAATGCAAAGTATTGTTGATGAATATATTTAACATTTTTATAACATATTGCTTGTAGTTACTGTAAATGTGTGCTACGTTTTAAATAAGGAATTCAGCATGCGTTTCTCTTATTTTATTTAGACTATATTCAGACTAGGTTTTTGAAGATTATTTATTGAATATAATATATAAGAGCATAACTATTTAATTAAAGGCTGGGTATCAAATTTAAATACATCCATATGTTTCTGGCTGTAGCAACAAATATCTGGTCAGACTTTTAGACTGGTTTACTTATTCTTTGATTAAAGATTTCCCAAATTTTTTTTAAAGAAAAGTTCATGTATGAGTGCTTTGTGTTATGCCATAAACATTGTAGTTTGTTGAGAACTTTGGACTGTGGAAAAACACTTTTCTATTTCTGAATGTGAAATATAAAGAAAAAAGTATTGCATTGGCATCGGTTTTGAAAACTATAATGCAGGAGAGCACAGCTTTACATTTTGTCTGGCCTTGAATAATACCAGTAGTTTCAACATTTGTAACAAAAAATCCCATTACAAACAAAACCAGTGACAACATACCTGAATACAGCTTGCCCAGTAGCTGACTTGAGAAAAACTCTGAGAGCAGGTGATGTCATACATCAAGAGAAATGCATGGGCTTTGTGGAAAATCTGTCTTGTGATGCTGTGAAACCTTTGAAGGATAAGAAAGAATGTAATCTGATTACAGGCTGCATAGTGATTTGACATCTTTTTGTAAATCAGGAGAGGCCACTAACGCTGAGAAACACTCGGCCTAAACAGCCAAAAGGTGTTCAGTAATGTGCCTTTATCAGCCTACTGAGAGTGGTTACTTGAGTTTGCAGAGACTCCCCTAAAGCCTTTTTTTTTTTAAGTACTCTGGAGAGACACAGTAATTGCACAGTTGCCTCCACAATGCTACACACATAACAAGTCGAGTGAATCTCACTCTACATACATCCGCGTTGTTATATACAGTGGGTACGGAAAGTATTCAGACCCCTTTAAATTTTTCACCCTTTGTTTCATTGCAGCCATTTGCTAAAATCGAAAAAGTTCATTTTTTTTCGCATTAATGTACACTCAGCAACCCATCTTGACAGAAAAAAACAGAAATGTAGAAATTTTTGCAAATTTATTAAAAAAGAAAAACTGAAATATCACATGGTCACAAGTATTCAGACCCTTTGCTCAGTATTGAGTAGAAGCACCCTTTTGAGCTAGTACAGCCATGAGTCTTCTTGGGAATGATGCAACAAGTGTCTCACACCTGGATTTGGGGATCCTCTGCCATTCTTCCTTGCAGATCCTCTCCAGTTCTGTCAGGTTGGATGGTGAACGTTGGTGGACAGCCATTTTCAGGTCTCTCCAGAGATGCTCAATTGGGTTTAGGTCAGGGCTCTGGCTGGGCCAGTCAAGAATGGTCACAGACTTGTTCCGAAGCCACTCCTTTGTTATTTTAGCTGTGTGCTTCGGGTCATTGTCTTGTTGGAAGGTGAACCTTCGGCCCAGTCTGAGGTCCTGAGCACTCTGGAGGAGGTTTTCTTCCAGGATATCTCTGTACTTGGCCGCATTCATCTTTCCTTCAATTGCAACCAGTCGTCCTGTCCCTGCAGCTGAAAAACACCCCCATAGCATGATGCTGCCACCACCATGTTTCACTGTTGGGATTGTATTGGGCAGGTGATGAGCAGTGCCTGGTTTTCTCCACACATACCGCAAAAAGTTCAATCTTGGTCTCATCAGACCAGAGAATCTTATTTCTCATAGTTTGGGAGTCCTCCATGTGTTTTTTGACTCTATGCGGGCTTTCATATGTCTTGCACTGAGGAGAGGCTTCCGTCGGGCCACTCTGCCATAAAGCCCCGACTGGTGGAGGGCTGCAGTGATAGTTGACTTTGTGGAACTTTCTCCCATCTCCCTACTGCATCTCTGGAGCTCAGCCACAGTGATCTTTGGGTTCTTCTTTACCTCTCTCACCAAGGCTCTTCTCCCACGATTGCTCAGTTTGGCTGGACGGCCAGGTCTAGGAAGAGTTCTGGTCATCCCATACTTCTTCCATTTAAGGATTATGGAGGCCACTGTGCTCTTAGGAACCTTGAGTGCTGCAGAAATTCTTTTGTAACCTTGGCCAGATCTGTGCCTTGCCACAATTCTGTCTCTGAGCTCCTTGGGCAGTTCCTTCGACCTCATGATTCTCATTTGTTCTGACATGCACTGTGAGCTGTAAGGTCTTATATAGACAGTTGTGTGCCTTTCCTAATCAAGTCCAATCAGTTTAATTAAACACAGCTGGACTCCAATGAAGGAGTAGAACCATCTCAAGGAGGATCAGAAGAAATGGACAGCATGTGAGTTAAATATGAGTGTCACAGCAAAGGGTCTGAATACTTATGACCATGTGATATTTCAGTTTTTCTTTTTTAATAAATTTGCAAAAATTTCTACATTTCTGTTTTTTTCTGTCAAGATGGGTTGCTGAGTGTACATTAATGCGAAAAAAAATGAACTTTTTCGATTTTAGCAAATGGCTGCAATGAAACAAAGAGTGAAAAATTTAAAGGGGTCTGAATACTTTCCGTACCCACTGTAAGTCTGCAAAGTTAGTGTCAAACTAGTGTCTTTTTATGCAATGTCCTTTTATTTGGATTTTCAGACTAATATATTTTTATGAAAAAGATGAAGATGCGTAAATTCCAGCATACACAACATTGCTGAGGTGTGGCAAAACCAGTTCTGAAACAAGTTACAACCTTGCCCCGAGGGAGACTTGTCAAGTGTTTGGAGCACATTGTCAGCACAAGTTCTGCAAGGCTGCTCCCAGTACTAACTTATGTACATTGTCTGTGACTGTGCCCAGCTGACTGCAGAGGTGTACGCTCTGCTGAGAACCCGGGATGCTGCCTTCAGAATGGTTGACAATGAGAAAACTTGTCCCTGCCCAGGAAAGATTTGGATAGAAGCAATGTGCTTCTATCCAAATGCTAAAAAAGTGACAACCAGCCTGTAGCAACAACACCAGCCATCATGAAGTGCTTCATTACGCTACTCATGAAGCACATGAAGCCAGATCATTTATAATTTCTTCTTTAGAGGCAGCTAGATAAACTTGCATTTACCTCAACAGGGACAGATTGAGGGACATCCAAAATAGTTATTATTAATGCTTGAAGTAGTTTGTGGTAAATATCTACACCTCTACTTATTTCCTATTGCAAAAAAAGATCTAATTTATTACGCAAAATGTATTCTCTGCATTAGAAAGTGCTTTCACCTATAGTTCATGTTTGATTACAATAGCAATAATTGGTATAATTGCCCAGTTAATGCACTGTAAAAGGAAACAGGATACTTACCTTTCTTGACCTGCTGTATCCCACAACTGCAGCACCACAGGTTTTCCTTCCACTACCACGTTCCACATACAGGAATCAAGTCCTACAAAATGCCTTAATGTAACATTATTCTGTATATTTACACACATCTGTGGGACTATGATAGGATAAGGATCAGGATCTTACCAACAGAGGCGGGTAAATCTAAAGAAAACTTTCCACTTTGAGCTCTTTTCATGAAGGAGGTTTTTCCCACACTGCTGTCTCCAACCATCATCACATTGTAAGCGTTTGATCTCAGATCTGCTCGACCGGCTGCAAACAAGAGCACTTTCTGGTCATACATTATATTTTCTATTTCTCAATTTAAACTTCCTGCTCTCATTATCTCTGACTGCTGTGTGTAAGGGTGAAAGTCATGTTTACCCAGAGAAAACATCTGTTCACTCTCTTGGTTTCGGATTCCAGCATATTGGTGTTGAACTGTAGTCACTGGTTCAGATGTCTTATCACTGTTGAACAGACAACAAAACATAGTTCAAACAAAAAACAGCAAATACAGATATATACTAAAGAATAGTCACATGCCGGCGAGTTTTTAGTCATGAGACATCTGTTTCCTCCACCAAGCCACACGTTATATGTGAGGTTGAGATAAAAACTCAAAACTACATTAAAGGAAAATGTTTGAGTGTCATCTTTATCCACTTAAATTAATAATCATATTCAATAAATATTGACCAAAAAATAAGAATTAACAGTAATCAGTTTCAAAATAATATTAACAAAAATACAAATTACAGGGTTTTGGTCAATGTTGCTTTAAAGAGAGAAAACTTTTCAAGGAACTGCTGCATAAAATTTGACATGTCTCAAAAGACAATTAAATAATCATAAAAAAAAATACTTGCAAATACACCGCTCACAAAAAACATAAAGCAAACACACTTAAAAATACAAGATTTGCTAAACACACCTCCCCCCAGAAAAGGCACACTTTAATAATTAAAATGCAGACAAACACACATCTCACTTTACATGCCTTCAACTTAACACACAATAAATAATAAAAAAAAACTCTCCAGTTATCTTACCCTCCCCATTTATCTATCCATTAGAAGTTTAACTGATGGAATGAAACATGAATATTTGAAAAAGTTGTGCTAGCATCTCATCTTTTAAGCTGGTTACATTGAGCATCAAGCATTACTCTGAGGCAGCAACATCATATCACTTTCATCTCTCTTGTCTCTTTACTCAGACCAGCAGTGAACTCACTGTGATGTGCGAATCAGCCTGTTGGGAGGCTGGATTTCAAACAAAATCTAAAAATGATAATAATAATTTTACCAACATTCGGCCAATGTTGATATGTATGAAGCATCTTCTCTGATAGTAACCCAACACTATATTCTGTTAAGCTAATACGCTAGCTGAACAAGGCTTGTTGTTTATACCTCTGTTCCTCAGTGTCAGACTCACCTCACAGGCCTCGAGGGCTCTCCTTCCTTTGCGGTGCTGAGGTTGGATAATGGCTTCTTCTGACTTTTATCAACCTGAACAGAAAAAAACATCTCAAACGTGAGGTGACAGTAGTGGAGATTCTACTCTGATTTGCAGATTTCACCTTCAATAGATGACATTTAGATTGTTAGCACATTGTTTTCTTATTTGATTTCCAAAAGATAAAATGTCATTCTATATATTAAGTTCTGGACAGTCCACAACTGCAGATCCAAACTTTTTTATAGGTTTTCCAGAAATAATGCTCATGCACATACATAGTGAGGCATTTGTTTTGTGAAGTTTTATAGTACTATATTGTAAGATTTTCAGGAATTTGTACTGTTTATACAATTATGTAATTTTACAACCATTTTAATATGACATTTTATGGAAAGTAAAAGTAACCAGGCTTTTATTTTTAATACTTGTACATAAAAAGAGTATTTTCATTGATAAATAAATGTGCATTACTAGTAAAAAATGGGTCATTTTCTGTAATTGAAGTTAATAAAACAAGCTGAATGCTTTTAACAAACACACACCACATGTTAATTAGATCAAGAAGCGAGATAAATGTTTATGTTCTCCTTTTCAGCATGTGAAACGTTTCATGTGGACCACATGTTCCTCATTTTGGGTCATTGGGTAATTTTGTTGTTCTTGCAACAAGCACTTGACTGGCATGCAAGAAGATTTGTGTAAATGGGAAGTACCGCACTACATTTACTTACTGTGCAGAACAACAAATGCCCGATAATTCACTTCAGGCTAAAGGCTCAAAATTATAAATATGAAAAAGCTGCACAATGTTTAGAAAGTTAGCTAAGAATTGTTCATAACTAATAACCTTATTGCAATCTGTTCAACAGTTTAAGTACAATTTTAAACAGTCATAATAGAAGATTCCTACAAGATATAATTGGATTGTAATAGAAAAGTAACTCTTTGCTGCTTACCTTTGATATTTTGTCCAGGCCCAAACCTTCTTCTCTCAGTTCTTCAGTCTCGAGGGCACTTTCTTCTCTGATACTTCTGACATCTCTCTCATTTGGTGAACCTGTTTCTCTGTCCCCTCTTGCAGTTTGGTTTTCATAGTTTTGGTGTCCATGTGACTTCCGGTGAGATCCCATTTTTCTTCTTCTTCCCCGAGATGCTGATTCTGATATTGAATCATGTTTGGGAGAAGTGGATGGTATTGCTGGGACAGAACTGGGAGTCAGTTGATGCTCTGTTTCTAACAGTTGGCCTTGAGAAACAGGATTCTCTTCAGATGTCTGGTGGGCCAGAGACTCACCAGTGTGGCTGTGCTCCATTGTTTCATGTACTCTTAGTTCAGAGCCACTGTCTTTGTGTTCTACGTGAAGCTGTAGCTCATCTTTAATAGTGCTAGATAAACTTTCAGTCTTTACATGTCCAACATTAGTTGCAGCCTCTGTTGCTTCCTCATTCACGCCCTGCTTTAGATGCAAGTCATCTCGTTTGGTTCCTGTTCTGAGATTCCTGCGGGTGGAGCCCATCTTTCTTCTCCTGCTGGTTGAATCTAAATGTGGACTTGCATTCTTCATCTCAAGATTTTGCATCTCAGTGACTGTCAAATCATCTCTCTGTAATGGCTCCACACTAACATCTACATTTCTCTTACTGTCACTCACAACAGCTACATGAACAAACTTAACAGGATCTTCTTCACTGTTGGAGGCAGATTTCTCAGGAGGGAGAGCCTTTGAATAATCTATGTCTGCCATCATGTTGCTCTGCAGGTCAGAGCTTTGTAGCTTTTGCCCCTTACCGTCCACAGTGCTGGTTTCATTGGTTTCCTGTTGTTCTTTATAATCAAGACTCAGTGATGGTTTTGCATTTTCATTCTGTGATAGAGCCGCAGTTGCAATCATTTTTAACTCCTTCACTACCTCCATCTTGTCAAGATTTCTCACGTCAGCTTCTGTGTCACTTTCTGTTGTTTCTACTCTCGTTTCCTCTGGTTTCCTGTTGAGTTGAGTCCGACGAGTAGAGCCCATCTTTCTCCTCTTCTGTTTGGATCTTCCTTGCAAATTTTCACTGTCGTCTAAATTAGGTTTTTCTTGTATCCCTTGTTGGATGGAAATTCCACTTTCCTCAGACACATCTACAGCTGGCTCTGCTCGGAGGTTTTCATCCTTGAGGCCAATGTCAAATGTAACCAAAGTATCAGTTTGATCATGCGTGATCTCCTTTGAAACATTCATTTCTTGGCCTTCGTGTTCTTTCTTCACAGGACCTTCAAATTGTTCTCCATCTTCATGCTGTCCATATCCTTCTACATACACTGAACTCTCCCCTTCTGGTTTACAGTATTTTATTGTGACATCTCCAACAGTTTCTGCTGCATCATTTTCCTGATGCATAATAATTTCTTTGTCAAAATAGGAAGCTTCTTGGTTTTGGCCCTGAAAGGCTTCATCTGAAGGGATTGACTTGGCAGTGACATTGTCATCAAGACATGCGATACTCTGTATGTCTGAATCATCTTTCCAAACTGAGACTTCTGGATATTTCATCAAGTCCATTTTAACTTTGTCACATCCTGTAAGCTGACTTAAATTCTCAGTCTCTTTTGTGAGGTCCGGTTCCTCATCAGTGACTTTCTTATTGAATTCAACTGAGTCATCTTGGCCTGAGCTTGAAGTAATATCCATTGCCACACTTGTGTTGTTGCCAATCACATTCTGTGATAAAATTGTGTCATCCTCCGACATCTTTTCTGTGTTTTCTTCGTCATTTACAGTCGATCCACTTTTTCTCATTTCCCCAGCAAATTTGGAGTCTAGGTCGGTTCGCTCTTTTATGTCTTCCTGCCTCATTGTCTCCATTCCTAATGACATCTTTGTTGCGTCCTTGACATGCAGTCGTCCATTTCTTCTGCTTGACCCCAATTTCCTTCTGTTCCCTGTTGAGCTGAAGCCTTTGTGAGTATGCTCTTTGATATTTTGAGAACTGTCCAGAGGTTGGGAGTCCAAAGTAGCATTGATTTCTGATTGCAGTTGTGGTAAATTTGATTCACTGTCCTTAATTGATAAGTTATCCATTTGATGCATTTCTTGCATTTGTGTTGACTTGATCTCCTCTTCATGCACTTCATTAACAGCATCCTGTGAATGCCAAGTCCCTCTGACTTGAGATAAGTTTACATGCTCTTTTTCTTCCTCATTTGTAGACAACTTCACTTCTGATGATGAAAATCCTGCTTGCTCAATACTGCATTCAATTGTGTTATGTTGCTCAGGACTGCTTTTCTCTTTGCTTATCTCCAGTGTGAAAGAAGACTTTATGTGTGACTCAATCAACGAATAGTTGCTCTGCATATTTCCATCCTGCCTGAACAACTCTTTATCCTCGTCCCTTTCCTCGTTTTC
Source organism: Anoplopoma fimbria (assembly GCF_027596085.1). Lineage (NCBI taxonomy): Eukaryota > Metazoa > Chordata > Actinopteri > Perciformes > Anoplopomatidae > Anoplopoma > Anoplopoma fimbria. The sequence goes on from NC_072465.1 coordinate 16,536,601, forward strand.
TTTTTCTGTTACAGAACACACATTGGGAAGTTCTTTATCTGACACGTCTCTGAAATTTGATTGGTTTATTGTCTGTTGATCTACTGTTGAACTAGAATACATTAAGTCAATGCCAACAAGTGTGCCAACCTGGGCGTTTACTTTTTCTTGATCACTAACATCTTCAGTCTGAGCAGTGTCAATTTTATCCGTTCGTTCCAGCAAGGTTTCCATTGAATCTTCCTGCACTGTTGTCTCTATTGTTGATGTCATTTCTGTTGTCTTAAGGGTTTCATTATCACTGGTATTTCCAACAACATCCTCTGTAGGTTCATGGTCTGATTCAGCAACAGAGTCTTTGACATGCTGTCTTCCTTTATTTCTACGGCTAGACCCCAGTTTTCTTCTGCTCCGAATAGGGTTGAAGCCATTGTTATTTTGCTGAGCTTCAGAGTCGAAAGGAACATTTATTACTGATTGCAGGGTTTGAGAAGAAGATGCACTCTCTTCCATTTCAGAGAAGAGTCCTTCTTTCTCCTGATAACCAGCCTGCTCAGCACTGGGTTTTATATCGTTTGTATGATGATCACCTCTGACTTCTTGACTCTGAAGAGGTTCAGTTATGTCTGCTCCTTCCAGTGTGGCTTCCACTGATTTATCAGACATCTCCACTTCAATGTCCTTCTCTATTTCATCATGATCTTCTTGAGGGTTTTCACTTTGAGGAATTAAACTTTCCAGGACAGCCTCTGGATAGTTTTTCAGAGTGGGGCTCCGACCCTCAGAAGAATAAGCAGGCATAATGGCTGAATACAAAGAGCTGTCATGTGTCGCAGGCATGAAATCATACTGACTCCCTTGACTTAATTCTTCATGACTTGTTTTCTCTATTGGCAATAACATTTGTACTGGTTCCAAGGCTTCATTACACCTTGTACTTTCTAAATCTTCTTCATCATGTCCATGGTCTGGTTCAGCAACAGAGTCTTTGGCATGCCTTCTTCCTTTATTCCTGCGGCTAGACCCCAGTTTTCTTCTGCTCCCAATAGGGTTGAAGCTGATGTCACTTTGCTGAGGTTGGGAATCAAAAAGAACATTTATTTCTGAATGCATGGTTTGTAAAGAAGATGCCCTCTCCTCCATGTCAGAAAGGACTTCTTCCTTCTCCTGATGACCTGCTTGTTCAGCATTGGGTTTGGTATCACCCTCTACTCTGCCTTCTATTTCAAATACCTGACCCAGTGCAGTGTCAGCTCTTGCTATGTCGCTGATTTGTGGTTCCTTTCTTTCATAATCAGGATCATCTTCATTTTTCTGCTCTGAGGCCTCAAAGTTGTTTTCTTTTGTAGGATGTTCATGCTGTTTGTCATCAGGCTGTGAATTGTCCTGATTGGTGGAAGAATCATCAGTATATTTCACTGTCACCTCAGATTGGTATGTGTCACTGACGTCAGTTTGGTTCATCAGGTTTCCAGAAATGATTTCAGAAATGTCTGTGGCATCATGTATCACACTTTCAGATAAGTAATCAACTTGAGGCATTTCTTGATTTTCTGTTGGCTTAACATCCTGTTCATGCAGTTTGTTTACAGCATCCTCTGAATGATGATCACCTTTGACTTTAGGTAAATTGAAGATGTCATTTTCTCCCTCATTAGTGTGCAACTCCTCTTTTGGTGATGAAAATATTTCTTGTTCAACACTGCATTCAGGTTGTGTATGCACTCTGCTGCTGCTGCTGGGTTCTTCTGTGGTTATCTCTGGCGTGATAGAAGACTCTATATCTTGACTCATCAGGTATTTGTCCTGTAACTTTTCATCCTGCCTAAACCATTCTGTGTCTTCGTCTGTTTCCTTTTTTTCTTCTTCTGTTACAGAACAGACATTAGGAAGTTCTTCATCTGGCATCTCCCTGATATTTGATTGGTCGGTCGTCTGTTGATCTACTGTTGAACTTGACTGTAAACCCAAACTATCGAGATTGGAGATGCCAACAAGTGTGCCAACTTCTTCATTTTCTTTTACTTGATCACTAACATCTTCAGTCTGAGCAGTGTCAAATTTGTCCGTTTGTTCCAGCAAAGGTTCCATTGATTTTTCCTTCACTGTTGTCTCTATTGTTAATGTCATTTCTGTTGTTTCAAGGGTTTCATTATCACTGGTATTTCCAACAACATCCTCTGTAGGTTCATGGTCTGATTCAGCAACAGAGTCTTTGACATGCTTTCTTCCTTTATTTCTGCGGCTAGACCCCAGTTTTCTTCTGCTCCCAATAGGGTTGAAGCTGATGTCACTTTGCTGAGGTTGGGAATCATAAGGAACATTTATTTCTGAATGCATGGTTTGTAAAGAAGATGCCCTCTCCTCCATGTCAGAAAGGACTTCTTCCTTCTCCTGATGACCTGCTTGTTCAGCATTGGGGTTGGTATCACCCTCTACTCTGCCTTCTATTTCAAATACCTGACCCAGTGCAGTGTCAGCTCTTGCTATGTCGCTGATTTGTGGTTCCTTTCTTTCATAATCAGGATCATCCTCATTTTTCTGCTCTGAGGCCTCAAAGTTTATTTCTTCTATGGGGTCTTCATCCTGTTTGTCATCAGGCTTTGAATTGTCCTGATTGGTGGGAGAATCATCAGTATTTTCCATTGTTAACTCAGATTGATATGTGTCACTGACTTCCATTTGGTTCATCAGGTTTCCAGAAATGATTTCAGAAATGTCTGTGGCATCATGTATCACACTTTCAGATAAGTAATCAACTTGAGGCATTTCTTGATTTTCTGTTGGCTTAACATCCTGTTCATGCAGTTTGTTTACAGCATCCTCTGAATGATGATCACCTTTGACTTTAGGTAAATTGAAGATGTCATTTTCTCCCTCATTAGTGTGCAACTCCTCTTTTGGTGATGAAAATATTTCTTGTTCAACACTGCATTCAGGTTGTGTATGCACTCTGCTGCTGCTGCTGGGTTCTTCTGTGGTTATCTCTGGCGTGATAGAAGACTCTATATCTTGACTCATCAGGTATTTGTCCTGTAACTTTTCATCCTGCCTAAACCATTCTGTGTCTTCGTCTGTTTCCTTGTTTTCTTCTTCTGTTACAGAACAGACATTAGGAAGTTCTTCATCTGGCATCTCCCTGATGTTTGATTGGTCGTTCGTCTGTTGATCTACTGTTGAACTTGACTGTAAACCCAAACTATCGAGATTGGAGATGCCAACAAGTGTGCCAACTTCTTCATTTTCTTTTACTTGATCACTAACATCTTCAGTCTGAGCAGTGTCAAATTTGTCCGTTTGTTCCAGCAAAGGTTCCATTGATTTTTCCTTCACTGTTGTCTCTATTGTTAATGTCATTTCTGTTGTTTCAAGGGTTTCATTATCACTGGTATTTCCAACAACATCCTCTGTAGGTTCATGGTCTGATTCAGCAACAGAGTCTTTGACATGCCGTGTTCCTTTATTTCTGCGGCTAGACCCCAGTTTTCTTCTGCTCCCAATAGGGTTGAAGCTGATGTGACTTTGCTGAGGTTGGGAATCATAAGGAACATTTATTTCTGAATGCATGGTTTGTAAAGAAGATGCCCTCTCCTCCATGTCAGAAAGGACTTCTTCCTTCTCCTGATGACCTGCTTGTTCAGCATTGGGGTTGGTATCACCCTCTACTCTGCCTTCTATTTCAAATACCTGACCCAGTGCAGTGTCAGCTCTTGCTATGTCGCTGATTTGTGGTTCCTTTCTTTCATAATCAGGATCATCCTCATTTTTCTGCTCTGAGGCCTCAAAGTTTATTTCTTCTATGGGGTCTTCATCCTGTTTGTCATCAGGCTTTGAATTGTCCTGATTGGTGGGAGAATCATCAGTATTTTCCATTGTTAACTCAGATTGATATGTGTCACTGACTTCCGTTTGGTTCATCAGGTTTCCAGAAATGATTTCAGAAATGTCTGTGGCATCATGTATCACACTTTCAGATAAGTAATCAACTTGAGGCATTTCTTGATTTTCTGTTGGCTTAACATCCTGTTCATGCAGTTTGTTTACAGCATCCTCTGAATGATGATCACCTTTGACTTTAGGTAAATTGAAGATGTCATTTTCTCCCTCATTAGTGTGCAACTCCTCTTTTGGTGATGGAAATATTTCTTGTTCAACACTGCATTCAGGTTGTGTATGCACTCTGCTGCTGCTGCTGGGTTCTTCTGTGGTTATCTCTGGCGTGATAGAAGACTCTATATCTTGACTCATCAGGTATTTGTCCTGTAACTTTTCATCCTGCCTAAACCATTCTGTGTCTTCGTCTGTTTCCTTTTTTTCTTCTTCTGTTACAGAACAGACATTAGGAAGTTCTTCATCTGGCATCTCCCTGATATTTGATTGGTCGGTCGTCTGTTGATCTACTGTTGAACTTGACTGTAAACCCAAACTATCGAGATTGGAGATGCCAACAAGTGTGCCAACTTCTTCATTTTCTTTTACTTGATCACTAACATCTACAGGCTGAGCAGTGTCAAATTTGTCCGTTTGTTCCAGCAAAGGTTCCATTGATTTTTCCTTCACTGTTGTCTCTATTGTTAATGACATTTCTGTTGTTTCAAGGGTTTCATTATCACTGGTATTTCCAACAACATCCTCTGTAGGTTCATGGTCTGATTCAGCAACAGAGTCTTTGACATGCTTTCTTCCTTTATTTCTGCGGCTAGACCCCAGTTTTCTTCTGCTCCCAATAGGGTTGAAGCTGATGTCACTTTGCTGAGGTTGGGAATCATAAGGAACATTTATTTCTGAATGCATGGTTTGTAAAGAAGATGCCCTCTCCTCCATGTCAGAAAGGACTTCTTCCTTCTCCTGATGACCTGCTTGTTCAGCATTGGGGTTGGTATCATCCTCTACTCTGCCTTCTATTTCAAATACCTGACCCAGTGCAGTGTCAGCTCTTGCTATGTCGCTGATCTGTGGTTCCTTTCTTTCATAATCAGGATCATCTTCATTTTTCCGCTCTGAGGCCTCAAAGTTTATTTCTTCTATGGGGTCTTCATCCTGTTTGTCATCAGGCTTTGAATTGTCCTGATTGGTGGGAGAATCGTCAGTATTTTCCATTGTTAACTCAGATTGATATGTGTCACTGACTTCCGTTTGGTTCATCAGGTTTCCAGAAATGATTTCAGAAATGTCTGTGGCATCATGTATCACACTTTCCGATGAGTAATCAACTTGAGGCTTTTCTTGATTTTCTGTTGGCTTAACATCCTGTTCATGCAGTTTGTTTACAGCATCCTCTGAATGATGATCACCTTTGACTTTAGGTAAATTGAAGATGTCATTTTCTCCCTCATTAGTGTGCAACTCCTCTTTTGGTGATGAAAATATTTCTTGTTCAACACTGCATTCAGGTTGTGTATGCACTCTGCTGCTGCTGGGTTCTTCTGTGGTTATCTCTGGTGTGATAGAAGACTCTATATCTTGACTCACCAACGATTTGCCTTTTATCTTTTCATCCTGCCTGAACCACTCTGTGTTCTTGTCTGTTTCCTTGTTTTCTTCTTCTGTTACAGAACAGACATTTGGAAGTTCTTCATCTGGCATCTCTATGACATTTGGTTGGTCGGTCGTCTGTTGATCTACTGTTGAACTTGACTGTAAACCCAAACTATCGAGATTGGAGATGCCAACAAGTGTGCCAACTTCTTCATTTTCTTTTACTTGATCACTAACATCTACAGGCTGAGCAGTGTCAAATTTGTCCGTTTGTTCCAGCAAAGGTTCCATTGATTTTTCCTTCACTGTTGTCTCTATTGTTAATGTCATTTCTGTTGTTTCAAGGGTTTCATTATCACTGGTATTTCCAACAACATCCTCTGTAGGTTCATGGTCTGATTCAGCAACAGAGTCTTTGACATGCTGTCTTCCTTTATTTCTGCGGCTAGACCCCAGTTTTCTTCTGCTCCCAATAGGGTTGAAGCTGATGTCACTTTGCTGAGGTTGCGAGTCAAAATTATAATTTATTTCTGATTGCGAGGATTCCTTTTCAGCACTGGGTTTTGTATCACTCTCTACTAGGCCTTCGATCTCAAATATCTGACCAGTTGCATTGTCAACTCTCTCTAATTCGCTGATCTGTGGTTTCTTGTTATCATAAACATGATAATCCTCATTTTTCGGCTCTAAAGCCTCAACATTTTCCTTCGTAGGAAGTTCATCCTGTTTGCTGTCTGGAATTGAAATTTCTTGATTGGTTGGAGAATCACCAGTTTTGTTCACTGTCAACTCATATTGGTATGTGTCACTGACTCCACATTGGTTCATCAGGTTTCCAGAAATGATTTCAGAAATTTCTGTGGCATCATTTATCACACTTTTAGATGAGTAAACCATTTCATGCATATCTGTTAGCTTAATCTCATTTTCATGCCCTTTGTTTTCAGCATCTTCTGAATGATGCGCATGTCCGACTTCAGATAAATTGAATTGCTCATTTTGTTTCACTTTTGTAGGCAACTCCTCTTTTGGCGATGAAACACTGCTTTCAATTTCAGTATTTTCTGTTGTGCTGATTTTTTCTGTGTTTATCTCTGGTGGGGCAGAAAAGAACAATGCTGTGTAGTCATCTCTTTCGTTGCCTTCTTTTTCTGTTACAGAACACACATTGGGAAAATGTACTTCTTGTATTTCCCTCCAATTTGATCGGTCAATTAGTTGCTGATCTACTTCACGGTCAGATTTGTCAATTCCATCCTGCATGGTTTTCACCAATTCTCTCCCATTTTCATCTAGGTCTGCTTGCATTTTTTCACTTTTGGTACTAAAGCTTTCCAGGTCAGCCTCTGAAGAGTTTGTTGTAGTTGCAATCTGAGCCTCAGAAGAATGATCAAGTGAAGCGGCTGAATACATATACCCGCCATCAGTAATGACACCATGCTCACCATAACTTAATGCTTTCTGCCTCTCAGATTGGATAGCAAGTCCCGTTGTCGAATGCTCGATTTCCTCTCTAGGTTCATGGTGTGATTCAGTCACTGAGTCCTGAACATGCCGTCCTTTATGTCTTCGACTAGACCCCAATTTCCTTCTGTTCCCAGATAGTTCAGGTGAAGGTGGATGTTGGGTTTCAGATTGTGAATTGGGAACATTATCCAATACATTCAATGATTCAGTATTTTCTTCTGGTATGTGGTGTTGAGCTAAAAATGTACTGTCCGTTACTTGAGAGTCATCAGTCTTAGAGATTTCATTTTGGTTTACTATCCTGCGACGTGAACCAAGTCTTTTTTTCTTTGAACTTTGAGCAGACATGTCCTCTTTTCTTCTCTCTTAAAGCATGAGACATTCAGTCATGCAATGTGTCAGCAAAACCAGTTTATATCTACTTCCTATCAGAATCAGATAACATCACTCATGATAAAACAAATATGTAATACAGTAAAAACGCAATAGTATTTTCTGTCTCCTTTAACTACAGTCAAACATTCACAACACTTGTTTTGTTTCCCGACAAACAAAAATTTTAGATGCATACAGATTTTTGGTAACTTCTCATTCAGTTGCTTTAACATAACCTGAATAGTTTATTTTAGTTAGTTAATACATTTGGTTGAAGTAATAAATTAATTTAACAAGATTTCAAGACTTCTCCGTAATTGTTACGACGCCACATGCACTTACCACTAATGCCTCTGCCTTCTCACACCATCAACTGCTTTGCAACGTCAGATCATCCGCCTATGCTTAACGGCAAATACATTTCACACAAGGGAAGTGTTCCTCTACTGCAATCATGACTGAGAACTTCCTTTGTGGGTTACACTTGCAGGCAACAACAAAAGCATGCAGTACTTCCTGGACTGAATAAAGCTTTATGTTCCATATTCACATTACAAAATGGCATTAGATTATTGAATCAGGAGGAATTTTTAAATAAAATTAAACTATGGTTTATGAAACTATCTAAATACAAACAAGCAACAAGATATACACCTTGGAAAACCATTTATTGAACAAGTTGGTTATCTGCAGCACAAATTTTCAGATCAGAGTCAAGCAAAGTTGAATAGAGTAAATGCCGTTTTTGCAAACGTGACACATGTAAAACACAGAATTACAGATGTTTTTGGCTACAAGGATAGCCTGCAAATAACAGTGCCAGTATTTAACATTTGTTGCCAGTCTGATTTCTATCACTGGTATAAAGTATGCTCCTACCGGTGCATCTCACATGAATCCATTGCCGGCAATTTAAGAGTCAACCAAGAATTTAAAAAAAGCAAAGAAAAACAAATAAAAACATTACATGAGCTTTAATTCAACAGTTTAAAAAAAAAAAAAAAAAAAAACAGGATGGCAATGTAAAACTAAATCCAGTACTCGAGTTACAAAACATGCAGGGTAAGATAGAATTTGCTTTAGGAGAAAAAGACTTCAGTCCTTTGTTGTTAATTCAACAGACTGCCTTAACACATCTTAACACAAGATGACCAAACCTAGAGAAAAGAAAAACATGACTATAAAAATTAGTATTTTCCCCAACAATAGCAAGATCCGTTGATGAATGCTCATTTGAGGTCCTCATTTTCGCTCGTTAGACCGGGAACGACTGTAAAATGGAGGGGGGGAAAAAATTAGTAAAAATTAGTAAGTGCAAAATACTCCAGCCCTTTTGAAGTATGATAATCAATAATACTTAAACTTGCCTCCTTGACCGTGAGATGGATCTTGGGCACTTCTTGTCCCTGGAGAGAGATCGTTGTCTGCCTCTGTCTCTTGAAAGAGACCTGGTGAAGCACACCAAAAAAAAAAACCATTTCACATGAATTTTATCATTACTTTTTGACAAACACATAGTTTAAATAAAAACCGTTGTTAAAAGCTTACCTGCTGCGACTGCGGCTCCTCCTCCTATAGTGTACGTCAAGTTAAAAAATGAAGCAAAAAAATAAAATTAGGAACTTTTTTTGCCCTCCTATCGCTAATGAAACCTTTGGTATTCTTGATCCTTAGAGACATGGATAACACGTGGAAACCTGGTTACACGTAGTGTATGTTAATAGAAGGACCATCTGCATCCATGAACTGCATCAAGATCAATTCATTTAGAGGAAACTTTGTCCAATGAGCACCAATCATGGAGCCAGATTTCAGAATATAGAACAAACTCAAGGGTCGACATTAAGGCTTACCTTGTACACACACACACACACATACACACACACACAACTACATTAGGTTACAAGTTAAATAATCACAAATGGGGGGGTGGGGGTCATCTGTCTGTCTTTAAGCAGAAATAAATTGTAAATTGTTCTACACCGTGGATCTGATCAGAAACAGAGACCTTGATTGTGAATACTTTCAGCTCAAGAAAATTGGATACAAGACATATTGTGAACAACCTTATTGTGATTGTGGCATCAAAACCACAAGTTACTTACATGCGTTGGCTCTAATGATGGCTGCAAAACAACTTTAAAACCAATGACATTTTAAACGCTATTTTAAATTATGAAACCGGGGCACTAGGTGACTATATAACTTCAACTGGAAAGGGGAGGAACATTAAAGCTACAAAAACAATCACCCAAAATGACTTAATGTCGAACCATGAAAATGCCCTCGCCAGCCCAATTATATGGCGAACATCAGATAAATGTAGTTCATTTTTGCAAATAAAAATAGAATCCTGAAGGCAAAGTTCCTAGACCACAACTTTGATCTGTAGATTTGTGCAGCTCTGCACTTGCTCTGAAATACTTAACTGCTGAGTGAAAAACTGTCAAGCACCTTTGAAAAGCTAGATTAAGCATTAAAAACTACAAAGAGCAGGATAAAAGCAACTTACTATTTTGGGGGATTTGGACAAGATAGAAATGACGCAAGGAAGCCAGACTGATGGTGAGGGAAGTCGAATTGCAGAGAGGATTTGCCACATGATGCAAATGTTGGCGATATGAAGTTGCTTGGTGGCTGGTTGGAAGGGGTAGTTGTAGATTTTTCCTGCCTTTTTGAGGGGGGAGGATGGGAAGGGATGATAGCCATGGGCTGTTCCCGTTGATACAGTAGTTGTGTGGAGACTAGAGAGTGTAAAGACGCTGATTGGTTGATAATGTGAAGTGGGCCGCTGTCGATTGGATTAAGGTTGGAGGAAGAGGAGGAGGATGTTGCGAACTGCATGCTCAGGAACCAAAAGGTTGGTGGAACCTGACGACTGGCGGTGCGCCTTGGTCATGTGACAACACCAGCCAAGCTGATTGGGGCTCCCTGGTCAGCAGTCACATGATGCTGAAAGAAGACTAGTTGACTGACTCAGATGGTGAGAAGCGTGGTGGTGACTCTGCAACGGGGTTCAGTTTTATTAATAGATGGCAACTGAACTCAGAAAGAAAACAAAATGTACACCTGCAGAATGTAATTCTAGAAATTACCTATAAAAATGTTGGGTGGATTATGAAGTGCAAACTGTGCCTCTTAAAATGTCCCCGTAAAGCAATAGTACACTATTAGAGTTTGGTCTTTCAAAAAGACATACCATTATAAAAGATCCTAAATAGTCATGTGCTGACATAATCTCACACTTAGATAAAAAAAAATACCCCTGGAAACAATGAAACTATGCTGAAAGCTTTTTTCAAAGTTTCACTCTGGTTAAAGTAGATTTAGATTTTTAAAAAACACAAAAGGGAGTGACATCAATATATCAAATCCTGAAGCAGCCGGATACACAGATTATCTATGGATGAACTTATTTTGTATGTTGGCTAATAATCATTTTCATTTTACTTATTTTATTGATTTAGAGCACTCAAGAGTGATATTTAAAATGATGGCCATAGTTATGAGAAAGTTCCTCTTGCTTCATTTTGACTTGGTCTGATTATTTGTCACTGTGGGAGGTTGTCAGAATTAAACGAATGTTTTGCCAGTCTAACTCATATTTTGATGAAGTAAAAAATAAAGCTTACAGTGTGTGGCGAATATAAATATGCTTTGTGATTTTTTTCTTGAAACAATAAAAAAAAAAAAACAGTGCCAGTGAAAATATAAATAAAAACAGTAAAAATAATTGTTAAGTAGGAAAAACATACCTGCGTCGGACAGGAGGACTACGTCGCCTTATATCATCGCGAGGGCGTCTTCCCCAGGATGGAGGATGGCCACGGCTCCTTGAGCGCTTTTCCCCATTGGATAACTCGACACGCACCCGACAGCCACACATGTGTCTAAACAAAAGTCATCACATGAGTGGGTAAGCGCAAAACATGCATTAAAAAAAGGAACACTTCTTTAAAAAATAAGATGCGTTACCTTCCATCCAGTTCTTTCACAGCATCATTTGCATCTCTGGGATCTTCAAACTCTACAAAAGCAAAGCCTGGGGGATTCCTGGCAACCCACACACTTCTTAAAGGACCATAGTACCCAAATGCGCTTTCCAACTCAGTTTTGTTTCCATTGTTTCCTAGATTCCCAACATAAACCTTGCAGTCAAGGGGAAATTGGTCACTTTGACCTAAAAGAAAGAGAAATACAAACATGGAGGGATAAGTTGATTATCATCCTTTTAAGACTTGAAAGATGAATGTACACAGCCTTTAAGTGTCACTCAAAACTTTGAATAATGAAATTCTAAACCAGAATGACCTGCATGACCAACATTTACCTTTTTTATAATAGTTCATAGTAATTACATACATTTTTTACAATTTAGTTTGTCTCTTCAACTAGGATTGAATGTTGTGAAAGGCATTTGAATGCCGATGTCCTGAAATTTTGTTTCATTATGAAAACACTGTATAGGGTTTTTTGATTATCTTTGCATTGAGAATGCTTGTATTTGTAAAACCCATCCTAATTTAGAATATGGGAGAGTTTTAGTGTTCAGTTCATGGAGAAATCAAGTGTAACAAATATACATTACTTTGCAGAAAAAGCTAACTGACAAATTACCAAACCGACTGAAGGCAATTTTCAACACTTGCATGATACTAGTCTTAAATTTCTTGAATAATTTGTAGATTTCAGTGAATATTATACATCTCACAAATGGGGGGAATTGGCAACTGCCACCAGTCAAATGCTGGTGATATATTTTAGACACAGAATGATTCACTATTGAGAGGCTTGTGATTTGCATTTATCTAAAACGCCCCAATGCTGTGGATTCCACTAGTATTGCAAGGTTCCCCAGTGTTTCAAGCAGAAAATGCCATATACACTTAATAGATTTCATCCAGCAGAGTTCAGTTAGTGAATTGTTGGTTTAACAGAGTATGTTAGATCCAGGTGTCTAGTCCTGGAGGAAACACCCTGCATTGGTTTGAGCAAATAGTGAAGTCTGGAACATCAAGTAACAAATAATAACTTACTCATTTCACCAGATTAAAATATCTTCTTATTACAATCAGATGTGCCTGGAATGAAAAAGAAAGTCAGAAGTGATCAGAGCCCCAACACCTCATACAACACATGTCCAACACTTTGAATGTAACCAGCTCACGTTCTGCATGGTCGACGTTATTTTTATACTTATAACATTTTATACAGAAAAACTCTGTTCAGTTCAATGTATTAACACTCCTGGTCGACATGGCAATTAAACCCAAACATTACCACTAAACAAACACACGTAAAGCCTTCATTAAACGCTCTACAGTCTCGTTCTACGTAAATGCTAACGTTGACTGCACATTAGCATGCTAACGCTAGCTAGCAACCCACGGTACACGTTAGCTTGTGCGTCACAGCGCACCGGGTACCGTGGTCGCTCAGACTGTCCTTTAATCATCTTTGTAAGCTTACGAAGCAGCCTGCCTTACTGGCACATTCACTCCCGTAAACAGCCCGGTTGTTTCGTGTCGAGCTCGGTTAACGCTAGCAGTCACCGAGCATGCATGTTTGCCAGGATCCCCAACCCCCGCGTATATTTACGCTAGTTAGCATTAGCATTAGCACGTTTAGCACAACCACGACGACGGTGAGAGGCTACGTACACCAACTGTTGAGCCAACCGGCACGCTAACCGACCGTATAACATGTACACCGAGGGGACAATGCAGATCGTTATGTTTAAGACCCGTATCTCACCTTTAAGTATCTGCAGTTCAATAAAAAAAAAATGTTAGCAGCAGACAACACGCCGTCCGGTTCAACTGCTAGCTTCACTCATTGTGTCGGCAGACACCGCCCATGCGTACATATAGACCTGCACGTCACTTCCGGTTTGAGACATGGAGAGACTAACGTGGAAATGAAATGTATCAACTGTAGTTCAGGGGTCAACCTATTAAGTTATAGGTGTGTGTGTGTGTGTGTGTGTGTGTGTGTGTGTGTGTGTGTGTGTGTGTGTGTGTGTGTGTGTGTGTTTTCAAACAGAGACACTGGTGTTTCCGAGGTGGTATTTATAAGAGGATGTCAGATGGTGGAGGGGTGACAGAAAGTACAATGCAGATAAACAGGATCCACAAAATCATCAAGACTTTGTGAAATATTGTTTTCTACTTCAAGCTGGGTGAATGTACAACTGTTGCGTTCGTAGTAAGAAGTCGTGGTTCAAAAAGAAAACAATGAGTTGAGTCAGAATTGGTCATAGTTACAATAGTATTAACTTGAATAGTAAACTATGTGTCATAGGGAGACTTACCTACTATTGGTGCAATAAAACTATTGGTTTGTTGCACTTATTGTATTCGTATTAGTTTGTTGCACTTATTGTATTCGTATTAGTTTGTTTCTGCACTATACTTTTGCTCTGGTTTATGCCTTTAGATGCTTGTTTAAGAAAGAAGATGCACTTATGACTTCTGGTGACTAGTAGATCTCTTGAATACCTATGTTGAATACACTTATTGTAAGTCGCTTTGGATAAAAGCGTCTGCTAAATGAATGTAATGTAATGTAATGTACTAGTCTTTATAATCAGTGCAAATAAAACGAGACAATAGTGCACGTCCTCATTTCATGCAGTGAGTATGAAGAGGAGAGAAGGGCTAGAATAGGATAACAGTGGATGGTTATACCCAGAAGGGGGCAGGGACGCAATTTAAATGATATAAACTTCAGGAAGATCCTAAAAAAGAAGAAGAAGAAGATCCGGGTTGTGAGCACAAAATATGAAGTTGTCCGTCTCTGCCGCTCCGCCGGGGACAGCTCAAATTTACAGAGCAGAAAAATGACAAACTTTTGTGCTGCTGTTGGATGCTCGCATGAAATAAATGCCAAAACCAAGGAGGAGTCAATAACATTTCACAGGTGAGAATTTCCCCTGCAATAATTATTTTTCTTTTTTTATTAATTGCAATAAGTAAAATAATCCCTGGTGCACACTATAGGATTTTGAAATAGTAAGATATTTTAACGTGGATACCACATACTTGGCATTTATACTGTATGATTTGGCAGCAGAAGCTGATAACATATAAAGTGAGTTGGGTGGTTTTAACCTATGAGTTATTGAGTTTAATAACAATTAATTATTCATACTGTGTCAGAAACAAATCCATGTGCAATAACCCGGTACCTTTTCATTTCTAAATTATATTCATATCCCAACTACCTCATGTGCATAAGGTATCCTGAGGCAACTTTCCATATTTATTCAAGCATCCTTGCACTCTGCATCATTGCACTTATTTATTATTTATTATCTCAATTGCATTGTGGTTGTGTTTTATGTTCAAATATGTACTTTTTATTTTTATATTTATGTGTACATAGTAGGTAAATGTTTATCCTGACAGTTTTCTTCTTGATCTCCTTGATTTTTGTGTATTTGTCTACTTCTGTGTCTACAAATTCCTGGAAAATTCCTTGTATGCATCAGCATACATTGCCAATAAATCTGATTCTTATTCTGATTAGGTAGACCTAAATTATTGGTTCACAACAGTTTCATTCAGTATCTTTTCAAAATAACTTTTTTTGTGTATATGTTCCCAAAAGATAAGGTTAAAAGACAGGCTTGGACAGTAGCACTGAGGAGAAAGGACTTTGAGCCAAATGACCACTCGGTTGTTTGCAGCCGTCATTTCAAGTCAGCAGACTTCGACAGAACTAGACAGACAAAGTGAGTGTAATTGAATAACAGCTTCTGCTAGCTCTGTATCCAGTAAAACCCACTTTACACATAAATTAGCTGGGTCCCTTAAACATACCAGCTACCACATAGTTAATTGTGATTTTTGAAATAATGAACGGTTTGACTTAGATTTAACTGTATGCTCTGAATAAAACGTTCGCTAGCTAGCATTTGCGTTATTCTGGAGTGGCCCTTTTATTATAGACAGCTAGCAGCCAACATTGATATCTTGATGATTGTTGTAACATTTAATCAAAATCTTATATTTACAGATTATTGAAAACTCAAAGGCGAATGGGGATGTTTACACTAAAGACTGCTTCACCAAGACCTTAAGAGGAGTCAAGAAGCTGAGGCAGGAAGCTGTGACAACCTTGTTTGTGATGTCCAATGCCAAGGCTGGCCTGAGGAAAGCCATCAGAACAAGGTACACAGGATTTACTAGCGGGTGGCAAACAACTTGCTGGTGCAAAACCGACAGCTACTGTACAAGAGTGTGTAACATTATATAATGTCACTGAATTTATTATATTCTGCTTACCAACACTGTGTCATTTAAAAGGGTAAAGAGAGCATCCTGCTTTCTTCTACAACTGCTCCCTCACCATTTAATTTTCTCGTTCTCTATGTATGTTGTTTTGAGTCTCTCTCACCTGCCAGTAGACATGTTTACTTGTCACTGAAATGTTTTGTCTGTCACTTTTGCCATATATCAGTACAGCCTTAAAATAATATACAAAGAGTTAGTGATACCTGCCAGACAAATAATAATAATTATAATTATAATAATCATGACAAAAATATTCATCATGATACAGCATCTGACATGGTTGCAGGTGAGCTGATTTTTCTACCTGCCACATCCAACATTTTTCTTGCTAAGTAAACTATCTGATTAATTGCTGAACCCTATCATCTAATTTAACCAAAGTTATGTGTCTGTTGCTGTTTTCCAGTCACGCAGATTTTGTTCCCTGTGGACAGGATGCACCTGAAAAGGACCTAGGCTCCAAATCAAGGTAATCCTAATTGTCATGTTTGCAGAGCTTTAACAGGGCTGTACTTCAAGAAAGTTACTACTCAAATTACATCAAAAAACATCTTTCTATTTTTACTCTCCACTTGAAGAATAGTAGAGACAAGTTTGCCATGTGCAGATCATGATTACATCCAAAGATCCCTGCCATTGGAGGAGCAGCTTCAAGAGGCCCGAAAGACAATCGCATGCCAAGAAGAGCTTGTGAAACTAAAGAAGAACCAGTTATTTCTCGAACGCTTCCAATGTTATGACAAGTTAATTATGTTCATGGCTGTTTTTATGGCTTTGCAGCCTACAGCTGAAAGCATGTTAGGATGGGGTCATTCACAAGCAGATCAACACATTGTGAGAATGGGATTTAAAGAGCAAAGCCTACCTCTCATAGACCATTTTTTTCTATTTCTGTGTCATTTGAGGCAGGGTTTGTTAGTGCAGGACCTGGCAACTCGTTTCAATTTATCACAGACAACTGTCAGCAGAATTTGCATCACTTGGACAAACTTTCTCTATTACATGTTAGGATCTATCCTTGCGTGGCCTTCACGAGAAAAAGTAAATTAACCTATGCCTCCTTTCAAAAATACTTTTCCGCGTACAAGAGTAATATTAGATTGTACAGAATAACATGTTAAAAGGGCCACTTTAAAAGTACTCAATTCAGAAACCTACCCCCATTACAAAGGAACAATCACACTGAAGTCCTTAGTGGGTATAAGCCCATATGGTGAACTTACTTTCGTCAGTGACTTATATATAGGGGTCAATATCAGATAAAGAAATCACACAGTCGTCGGGATCCTCTCTTTGTTAGAACAAAGACTTCCTTATTAGTGACCTTTTGTCCTCCATAAATGTCAGTCTTGTAACACCACCATTCTCAAAGTCTAATAGACAGTTTACCCCAGAGGAGCTGTTGCAGACACAAGACATTGCTAGCTTTAGGATTCATGTTGAACGGGCCATTATAAGAATTAAAAAGTACAACATTTTTGATAGAACATTGCCCATGACCACTTTAAGGTCTATAAACCAAGTCTGGAAGGTGTGTGCCATCCTCACAACTTTTCAAGGACCATTATTCTGAACCTTAATGCACACAAAACTGCCTTGTCTTCGCGACATGCATTAGCTACTGTAATGCTATGTTTATTTCTTGCGACCATGTTCAGGCAATTACAGGCTACCAAAATACTTTTGAGGCGTCTTGTATAAAAGCATCTACCATGTAAATGATTTAAAAATAAAACTGCAACTTGGGAAAAGTTAAGACCTGCCTTTGTTATATACCGTATTTTCCGCACTATAAGGCGCACTTAAAAGCCTTTAATTTTCTCAAAAAACGACAGTGCGCCTTATAATCCGGAGCGCCTTATATATGGATTAATTCTGGTTGTGCTTACTGACCTCGAAGCGATTTTGTGTGGTACACGGCGCTCTGTCAAAATGTTTTAGTACGACTTTGGTAAACTACAAAGCCGCACCGCTTGCAGCATTACGGCTACCGTAGTCAGGAGCGTCGCGGAGTAATACATACTGTGCTTCACCATAATATTACAGTGTGTGTGTATAAGGACCCCAACATGGCTCCTGTCAAGAGACACGCTTACGACGCGGACTTCAAACTGTTCAGACTGTTTTTTTACGTGTTACAACTGAACAGGGTTGGGAGTTATTGTGAATACGCTCATTAACGTTTGAACAATGTTGAGAGTTATTGTGAACACGTTTAATAAAGTTTGACTGACTGACTGTTTTGTTTCGCTTAATGCGCCTTATAGTCCGGTGCGCCTTATATATGAAAAAATATCGAAAATAGACCATTCATTGACAGTGCGCCTTATAATCCAGTGCACCCTATAGTGCGGAAAATACGGTAAGTTAAAAAACTTCCAGAATTAAAACAATCAGAAATGTATCTGAGAAAGTACAAAGCATCTTTTAACTTCATATAAAATAAGTATTGAACACGTCACCATTTTTCTCAGTAAATATATTTCTGAAGGTGCTATTGACATGAAATATTCACCAGATGTCGGTAAAACATGTTTTGCCAAGTGGATGAGCTGATCCCTGTTATGTATACCACAGAAAGCGAGAAAGCTAGGTAACAATGGCTGTATATGGGACACAACCGACAATTTAGACAATAAATGATAAATCATACTGTCAAGCATGATAATTGTTAGCCAGCTGCTTGTTCGCCATCCTAGGTAAACATCCAGCTTTGCAGCAGTGACGATTGGCTAACTAGCAATATTACATTACTTTCACCCCTTTTAATCACAGGGCCATCTCTGACATCATGCACTGACAATTTGAGAGTGCATGACAAAAGAAAATTATTGTTGTCTTGGAATTGGTACAGAAATTATATCACAGCCTCACATCCCGTTGGCTTTCATAATTTAAATGTGGAGCTCAAATTAGATTTTGCTCAGCATGGAGACACTGGGTCAAAGACAGGAATGGACGGTCCTCAAGGAGTAATAAGCGGAGCGAGAAGTTTTAAGGGTTTCAAAATATGTAGAATAATTGATCAAACGTCACTTTTTCTGCGCGCATGAGCATGAGGGTTTAGTGATAGTTTACATTTTGTGCTGGATGCACAAAAAAACAAGCTTTTGGTTGGACATTTTAGACCTGAGCATAGAAACCATCCTGGATGTGATGCCAAATGGTTTGTATGTAAGTGTGTTTTTCCCCCAGAGAGTGGCAAGCGCAAAGCATCCAGTCAGGCAACAATGGAAATGCTTGAGTGCAGGAGGGTAATGAGGCAGAAGGACATGAATGAAGAGCGAGGCGTGAGGAGTTAAACAGAGGGATGGAGATGAGAGAGACCGAGAGAGAGAGGGAACAGGGGAGCTTTGCTTATAGAGAACTGACTTTTGTACCTTTTTAAGGTATCTACCGGAATAACCCAGTACCATGTAGTATTACACTCTCCATTCAAATGATACCTGCAATCAAGACATTTGTGCCCAGATCTAGAAAAAAATATACTTTTTGTGTAATTTTGCTCGTAGCCGTTACAGCAAATGCTCTTCAATATAATGGGATGCGACTACAACAGCAGCTTCAACCCATACAAAGATTATTGCCTGCCTGCACATGTTTTGAACACAGAGTTTTCCTATTGGGCGGCTAGTTTTCCTAATGTGCTAACAGCGCTAACAGTGCTGACAGAAGGAAGAACCATTTTGTTTGCTGTGATGAGCACTGCATGCACATGGTTGACTGCGTCCACTTTTTGGGGGGGAGAATAAAATCCTACTTTGACCAACCAACTGGCTGTTAAGTTAGGACCTAAGGTGTGTGATCACATCCCCACAAACTGTGCAAATACTCCCACTATCCTCTACTTGGTAGCCAATGGTGGGAGACGTTTTCAGATCCTCTACTTGTGTAAAATTGTGAATAGTACACTGTGCTACTCCAATACTCAACTACGTGTAAAAGTTAAGCATCAAAACCTTACTTGAGGGAAAAATATTTGCTTCTTAGATTTAGTCGAGTAGACGTATAAAGTTGCATAAAATGGAGATACTCAAGTAAAGTACAAGAACCTAAAATGTGTACATATGTACAGTACTGGAGTTGACATACTTAGTTACTTATAGTTAACACTACTGAGTATGGGGGGGAGGAGCCTTTCACAATTGAGTAACAGTGCTGTATGAGATAAAGCAGCCACCACTCAAACTCATCTAAGTGTCCCTTGTAGCGGCTCACAATGAATAAATCTCCCAATCTCTGCCAAATGTTGCCACTTTATGTAAATACACCTATTTTGTGTGCTGTGATGAGCACTGCATGTAAATGGTTTACTGAGTTCACCTTTTTGTTGTCTGTGATGGGCACTTTGTGTCAATAGTTGGACGCCCTTTTGTTTACTTTGATGGGCACATTGTTTTTTAACCATACCCTTTGCAAGAACAATGGCAATTTGCATGTACATTTTGACATGCTAATAGGCCCCTGTCTGCAATCACAACAAATACCTCTGTGCAGTTAGCAAATAAAAATAAGTAGTCTCTATATATACTTACTCCAGTTAGAAGTTTGTTGTGAAATACTCTCAAATATGACTCTTTCTGTCCCATAAGAAACATTTCTTATCAAATGAATATTGGTGTTAATTTGTCACATAAGAAAGCCCCTTTTAAGAGTACCTATGACACATATTGGGTTTGTAATGCACTGCATGGTGAAATGTTAAACAGAGTGTGGTTACACAACATCTTTTTTTAAACATTGAAACTCTACTTGAGTAATTTTCAAGAACAGACAGTTTCTATTGCTGCTGTATGCAAAGCTCTCATTACCATTACACTGCAGTCATTTTCTCCTACAATGACATTTCCACTTCCCTTTCAAGCCTTAAAAGGTTTGTGCAACAACACAACAAGCAAGACTTGTTTTTCAGTTCTTGACCACCAGTGTCAGGATAGGGTTTCCCTGAAGTGATGAAATAGCCTTCATCAGAACCACAGATGTTTCTAATTGTGCCTGAGTTAGTGGTGCTGGCCCGAGACCAAAGATGTGACTTTCTGAGCACACTGACGTCATGTTTCCGTCCAGGTTGTCCAACATTTATGTCCCAGAAAATCCATTTAACATCTACCACAGCTTGAAAGATGATGTGAGTGTCAACGTTTCTGTTGCAGAAATCTGGTACTGTGGATGTTTTATTAAAGGGATGCGGGAACCTTCTATAGCACCCACACACTGAGGAATTTCAAATCTGTCCTCAAGATAGTCTGACATCTCAGCCAGCTTTTCCTTGTTGGGTTCTTGAATTAATACAGGCCTAAAGTGTGAGATCACAGCCTTACAAACTGTGCAAAAACTCCCAGCAAATAGCTTTCACACTGTCCTATCCGCAGTTGTAGCCAGTTTGTACAGTGCAATGACCATTCCTGACGCTGTAGTGCAAGCTTCAGGTCTGCACAGATGTTTCTCTGGAAAAACTGAAGTTAACTAGCCACTTATGGTTGGTGCAATTTTGCGCTCTGTTCTCCCACTGAGTTGCGGGTAGACCCACACCTTTGAAGTCCTGTGTATAAAGTAATGTATGATCTGAAGAATAACAAAAGAAAAGGTACACATTAGTTGTCGAGATATGATCATAGTATGGGGGATTAGTATTTAAGCAGACAACACATTTGAGCTTGCATCTACATCATTTAATTAAATGCTTTGTAATTAAAGTATCCAACATGCATCATCTTCATTTAAGAATCTCGCTAGTGTGTGTTAGACAACAGCTACCTGCCAACGAGCTGTGGGTGCCAAATAGCTAATCACCTGCTACCATTGAAAACATTGAAGATAAGATAAGATAAGATAAGATAATCCTTTATTAGTCCTGCAGCGGGGAAATTTACAGCCTGATGATTCCAAGCATAGCGTTGCATTCCACACACCACAAACATTTCCTCTGTTGCTTATCAGAGCATTGTGTCCCAGGCGAGCTGTGTTGTAGCAGGAATTACATATTTTGGTCCTTTGAAAGTTAAAGAAATCGATCTTGATCTTGATCTTTCCCCGTTATGTCCTTTCTGCAAAAAGGAGGCTCCATTATTTTATCTTTACTCCTTCTGGTCATTTTTGGCTTCAAATTTCAAGTTGTTTTTCCTCAATACTCCTGGTGCTGATGTTTTGTATTATTTAAAGTATTGTAATATTACTAAGGAAAAAAACCTGTTCTGAGGAAGGTGAAGAGGCCCACCTTACTAGGCCTCTGATTGGCTGGTACTTGTTGCCTTCGTTGGTTGGATTAGTTTGGTTTAGGGTTTGTAGTTGAGGTGGAGCCTTTCTTCTTCATTGTGTGTTGGTGGACTGGAAACAAAAAAAGTTCAATGCACATGCTGCCATCTGCTGTACTGGAGTGGAAACACTTAATACACTAAAACACACCTCCTGAAAAAGTATTTCTGGAACATCTCCACTCACAATCTTTTTAAATTATACTAAGCATTTATTTTGGATACAAATATTGCAATATTCTTGTTAAAATAATGAATCACAACCCAAAGGTTGAAGTTGTTGGACAAAGAGAACGGAATCTACAATATTTAACCTATTGTAGAGAAGGCCTATGTCTACTCATGCAGGGGCTGTAATAATCATTCAGCCAACACCAGCTCTGTCCTCGTCAAAGTGAGACACTTTGTAAATGTTCTGTGACCATCATTTTAACTATCAACTACACTGTGGATAAATAGATTAAAAGATGTAGTCGGCTTCTTTATTTAACCCAATTGGAAATTGCTGTGTTACAGCATTACATTACATTACATTACATTACATTACATTACATTACAGGCATTTAGCAGACGCTTTTATCCAAAGCGACTTACAGGAAGTGTATTCAACATAGGTATTCAAGAGAACTACTACAGCAGCTCACTCACATAGATCACAAAACAAAGATGAAAGCAAAATACAATAAAAACATAAACATTCAATCAATTAGAGTAAAGTAAAGTTTATGTCAGCTTAACTAAAAACTGTATTGTTATACTGTATATGTACTGAATGCACTTTGTTCAATGCAACAATGCAATATGACTTTTGTTTACTTGTGCCATCCTCTACATTTGACTATTTTCTCTGTCTTCACATTTAATATATTCATTGAATTCCTTGCTTTTTCTACATAAAAAATATGTTATACTACTTGGTACTTTATCATTCAGCATCAAATATTGTCTTTTCTTCTCCACTGCATTTGTTTGACAGCTATAGATGCAGATTCAATCTTTACATTTAAAACATCAGTTCATAGAATAGATTGAATTGTTTAAGATTGAACCAGTGGTTCCAGACCTTTTGGCTCTGGACCCCTCACAATAAAACAATGTCTAGCTGGGGCCCATTGTCATGTTTAATATTTCTTTAAAATGTTAGTTTCACCAAAAAAGAGATTCTTCATATAGAATTATTGCATTGTTTTATTTAAAAAAACTGTTTAAGGAGCAAAGAAGTAAAACTCTTCAATATTTCCAATCCAAATCTATGTATAAAAAACTATCTCACCAGACCCAAGACTCATCTTATGACCCTTTGTGAGGGGCTTGAACCTTGATTTGGAAACCACTCAAAACTACCTCCCCTATAAAGTATTTAAAACTAGCTTTACCCTCAGAATGAATAATGTTGTTTAATATATTAATCACAAGGGGCTGACTATCTTCAAAACAAATATTACTTGTAATACATCAAGTAAATTTAGCTTAGAAAACGCCTGTATTTACTTAACTATGATTTTAAAGGCAGGATTTTTTCTTTTTTTTATTGCTGCTTTTCCTCAATTAAAGGTTTGAGTACTTAAGAGTTTAAGTACTCTTACTTTTATTTTGACTGCAAATAACCAATCACTATCAATGTGTAGAAGAAACAATCTGTAGCCTTAATAGGGAGCCTGAGGAAATTCACCGCCATATTTATGTCTTGTTCCATCAAATGTATTGCTGGTACAGAAGAAGACAGTATATCATTTAGCGTCTATGTCTCATGTTGACAGGAAACAAACTGTATCCATGCAGTTACTGCCTGCCATGTAGTGATTACTGTGCAGGGAACGTCAGTAAATCAACAGAGCAGGACGGTTATTGCTCAATGGGAGAAAACACCACAAACGACCCGTTGTAAGTGTTCAGGTGGGTGGTTAGATACAGTATGTACATTTCCTGTATAGAGACACATTCAAGAAGTAGGGAAAGTGGTGTGAGTAACAGAAGTCTCTCTGACCCTGAACCTCTCACTCCTCACATCGTAAAATAAAACGTAAAACAACAGAAGATTTCTTTCTTTAATCCATGTCTGAAGCGGAAATCTGCATACAGTTGTTAATATAGAATCCAGTATTTAATAGAATTTTGTTAATTATCATCTTATGTTACTACACTTAATGCCCTTAATGTAGTTTTTAAAAAAAACACATTTTGAGTCAGTAATGCTGTTGTTGACTGTGTTTTGGAGGTGCCTATTTTGTACAACAAACATATCATGTCTCTTGTTTGTAGTATTTGTATTTTAACATTATTTTTTGGAGCATTTTTGCCTTAATTTGTTAGAGGACAGTGTACAGTGTGCAACAAAGGTCCCAACTAAGGCCATATTCGAACAACAGATGTGGTTAAATGGCATGAGGTGTAACAATTTGGTTACAAAGGTGCTCCTGTTTTAGGTAATGAGACAATGTCACTTTTTAATATGTTTGGATAGGGCTCTAACTGCCATTGTGGCCAGTCAAATTCATAATTAAGCCATCACTCTTTGGCTAAAGCTTTGATATATTAGTGCTGACATGACAGATTGTTATGGAATTGTGTATACTGTGTATACTACTTCCCTGTGACTGATAATTTATCGAAGAATAATAACACCTTAGCACAGCTTTGGTGAAAGGGCTGCGACATGAAGGAGAGAGTTTCAAGTGTAGCCCTTGTGTTTAGGTGACATTGGTTTTACTTTACTTTTGTTTAGGGTCTGCAAACCCCACTGTGCATGTGTAAAAATACTAATAACATCTTCAAAATCCATTTTCTTCCTTCAGATTTTTATTTATTTTGTTCTGACCCCATTAATCTGCATTAGGCTGAAAGTCTGAAGTGACAATTTGCCCTTTGCCACAAACTGTGTTTACATATTGGTTAAAGGTGACAAAATGCAGAAATGACCATAAGGCATTGTTTCACACCAAATACGGAAATAAGTCATGCTTTAGCCTTTGTGCCATATGGGCTGAACATGAACACATACACTCTACTAATGCAGTCTAATACAACAGGCCTGCAATTAATCCTTCCTCATGAAGGTTATGTTCAGTTTTTGTTTCAACTGTTTTAAAAGCTGTTGATTCAACGTATGATATTTTACACGGGTAGATATTTGTGGTGCTGTTGATCTGTTTTGTACTATACTTTTAAAAAAAATCATATTTATACTTATTTTACCAAATATTTTACAGCCGGAGACTCATCTGTTCATTAAAAGCTATCCTGATAAAGTTAGTTAAAGTCATTAAGTGTCAAGATGATAAAAACATTTTAAGAATGCTTTCTGCGTTGTTAAAGAGGATCCCAAAATGGAATATTAGGTTTATGTTTCTTAATAATAATATTCATTTATAACCAGAGCATAAACGGGCAATTTGACCAAACAAAAGGAGCCAAATATCTGGAAGTCTTCACACTCTTTTCCATGAGAGTAATCCAATACATTAATATGAATGAACTAACACAGTCAGGGGCCTTTCTGTTTGCATAATAACAACTTTAATTTTATAATATGTTGCATTACTTGTAATGCAGTATTGTTTCACTGTTGTAGTGAAACTTTAACTTAAGTATAATATGTGAATACTTCTGTCACCGCTGACAACCTAATCTATTTAGTTAATTCATCATAACTGATTATCTAAGGAATTAAAATGAGCACCAAATCTCATCAAGAATAAAACAAAGTCATTTACGTTTCAAGTTTAAATGATCTGTCCTTTTAGTCACTGGTCCACTGTGTTTCTCTTCATCAGCGGCAGTGAGAAATAATTTATCAAGGGTCCTTGGCAGACACAGCAGTATAGAACTCTTGCTTCAGGGGGCAAAAGTTCAGGGATAAAAGGGATCACTCAGGAGATTACTCCCATGTACGTAACACGGACGCCTAGAACACAAACAAAGAGCATTATGTTGCCCGGCTTTATTTTAGTGCAGCATGCCTGTTTGTGTGAGAGCGACTGCTTTTCTAACCTTATCCTCACCAGTTGTCTTTTAAATCACCAAATGAAGAGTTAAGCTCAGTTTGTTGTCTTTGTACATATCTCCCTGCTGCCGTTGGCTTCTCCTTTTAGCTGTTTAAATGAAACATCTTTTTTTTCATGCCTCCACTCAGGGCAGTGTTTTTCAATCAGATTAGTACAGCACATTCTGTTCTGTTTCACTTCCTGATGACTGTGCAGCCTGTATCCCTGAATGAACTCACCCGCGTGCTTCTGGTTACACCAAGACACTCACTCACAAAGACGTATTCTTGACACTGCCTGTCAGATTTTAGTACTTCATACAATATTTAGTTGACATGTAAGCCAATCATTCAAAAAAAACTGTTTATTGGTTTATTTTACCATAAAAAGAACAACTTATTAGTTAGTATTGAGCTCTTTTTCAGTGCTATAAGAAGGTCTTAATCTCAGAACATGATCAATAAATATACACATATGTTCATATTTACATTAAACATGTACAAACTGTTGCTTTAACCTTACAAGTACCTTATTTTCCTGTTTACTACCCGGTTGCTGCATTCACCACAACAGAGACAAGATGTTCATGATGTTTCAGGAAGGAAGACAACATCTCAGGCTGTGTGTCAATATAGAGACGTATTCATGCATTTCAGTTCAGCTCAGGTCAGCCGAGTTTATCTTTGACCTCCATTTATGCACACAAGACAGGAGGAACTGCCAACAAAGCTACCAGGACACCGCAGTACAGTCGAGGGTTTGGGCAAACAAACAATTCTCTGCCAGAGCTGGCGCCTTAATGATTTTTACAAAATCTCTATGTATTTATTGATAAAAGCTTAGATGGTTGTGTTATTAGCTCACTATACCACACCAGTCACTCTGCGTCTGTTCTATTTTCTCTTCTTAATGTGAATAGAATGTTCTAATAACAGTAAACCTATACTCTCTTACTGATTGCTCAGAAGATTACTCAGCCGGTTGATAACATCCCTGTGGGTTTGCACACTCAGGTTCACCTGTGTTATGTCACCTTTATTATTAACAGGATCATCATGTTCCCTTCAATAGCTGCCTGGCTGTCTGCCAGCAGTTGGTCAGACAGTGTCCTCGCCACCTCTGACTGCATGATTCACCCACCAGAGACCTGCTATAAAGTTTTAACTATCACAGTTCAAGCAATAAGGAAGATACTCACACCTAGAATCTATGCCACATTTTCACGTTTCTTATTAACATTTTAATGCAAAAATATGCCAAAACATTAAATAGACCAGTAGTCATAAAACATGCTGTACACAGCAAACATCCTTTGCAGATATAATAATATACCATTATCCTCAAACCTCAAAAGCACAAAGGCTAGGCCATAAAAATATTTTATGACTTTTATGGGAATCCCCGCCCCCCCCCTCCCCTCCCCATGTACATGTCATGCTTCAGTTAAAGCCAAAGACATTCTGAACCTGATTTTAACATTGTATGCACTTCATTGAGACACAAAGGCTGACAAACAAATTAAAATTCACATTTTGAGCTTAATACTGTTTATCTCCTGTTTGTACTGACATTAGTACAAACTGTTTTTTTGTACATGCGGTTGGGACATTAACTCCCACATCTACTCTGTTCTGTTCAACATTCACTCATGTCTTCCTCTATGCCTCCTTTGTCCTTTTTAAATATTTACTCTATGTGTTAACTACACTGGCATGTCTTGACAACACTCTGGTCCAAGGTGTGTTGATTCAAGAATTACCTGGTGGAGCCAATGACCCTCAGATCATAGTAGGTGATTTTAATAAAATGTGCCTTATACCTGCAGTAACCACACACATAAACACACTTGGACCAGGTTTATTACTTTCACTTGTCACTTTGATACTATGCTTTACAGAAAGTATGTTTTACTTTCAATCGCCTACTTTTTATTTCACTGTTAGGTCTATTTCTACTAGCCATTGTTTATTAGTCAAAAATAAAAGTAAGTTAGAAAATTAATCGCTTAGGCCTATGTCAAGTTACAGCTTTGACAAAGACCTATTGGTACGTTACTTTAGACTTCTTTTTTACGCCACAATTCAGAGAAACTGTTGTATGTTTTACTGCAAAACAGCTTAACTGTTTTCTTTGCAGTTTAATATTTGATTTGCAAAACAAGAGCTCATAAAACATAAAGTACATCACAAGAAATGATATCAGATTACAACACCTGGACGGTTTAAGTTATAATTCATCACACTTTGACAGGGACTACCCGGCTAACAAGTAATTTCCTGGAACCCGTTATTTTTGTAAAAAACGATTGCCAACATCAACGAGCTGTAAACAGCTCAGTACTGCTTCTGGTCCAAGACGCACCAGTCCGGTCGTTAATATGTTGATATTAAATAAATACACCATGGATTATATTATTATGACTGGCTCTGATGGGAATAAGATTGTATTGGACACATGATAAAAGAATAAAAATACCAATTCAGATTTTTTTTTAAAATACAGTTTCAAATGTGATCATAGGTTTGAAATGAATTGGTATTGTTGGCCCCAAAAAAGTTTAAGTGCTCAGTAAAATCTTATAATATATTTATTGACTACTATCTACTTAATATATGGCTCTTATTAGTATCATATCGATATGGTATCTTATTGTTTGACACTGCTATGTCGGCCTGTCTGTCCTCCATCTGTGCTTGCACCGACGCCCAGGAGACTGAAATAAGTGGCGGGGAAATATAGACGCCTCTCGCGGTTAGATGGCCTTGTTGCCACCGCAACCGACAGCGATGAATGAATGGAAAACTACGAGCTGATAAGGACGCCACATGCTCAGAGATGTGCGTGCTTTCATGGTCACGTATGAGTTAGGAAAGAGTAGCATTATAAACACTTGGGGAACCTGTTTTGTCCGAATGTCCCCAAAACATCAGTGGGACGTTCACGCAGCGTTCTCCTCCGGTGACGCGCGCAACAAAACAAAGTTAGTAGATCGGTTAAGGAATCTTGCCCGATTAACCGCAGCCAATCAAACGCTTATTTGTGCTCTTAAATCAAACGTAAATAAAAACGTCGCCCCGAACCTTCTCTCAAGAACACCCACTGCAATATGTATCTGTAGGCCTACATTCATTGAGATGGAAAACTTGAATTGGGCCACAATAACAGTTTAGGGAGCAAGCAACTTAAGTAGTTACATTTATGACAGAACCTCCTACTTCCAAACAGCTGTAGGCTATTTTCTTTGTAAATGAATATCTGACTTGCAATATGAGCTTATGACATTTGATGCAATAAACTTCCCCAAATTAAACCGGAACCAGTTTATAAGTTTCCCACGTGTATTGTACCTTCTTCCAAAATGAAAATAAATAATAACACATATCACTATTTTGAGACCACTTATTAATAGAATTCAAAAGGATAATTGGTAGCTTACCTTTATTTTTAATTATTAAAAGGAGTATCCTGCTAAATTAGTTTTTCTTATTTCATTTGGTAGATTTTATGACTCATACTTATTTGTTTCGTTATGGTGTTGCTACTTTTACACGAAGGACTTGAATACTTGTGCCGCCACTGTAAACACCGCAGTAATGCAAACACTGGTTGTTGACAGATAACCCGATATCACAAATCAGGAAAACTATCAACCGGCAGTAGCCAAATAAAACATAAAAAACCCCAAAACCATACAATTATCCGCATTTGTCGAAATCCCTACCTTCAAATAAGTTAAAGAAACGCAAGAGCAATTGTACTTATAGCGTGAAAATTCCCGGTAAACCAAAAATGAAAAGGCGGGGTTTTACCGTCTCTCACAGAAACAGTAATCCGTCTCACCGCGCGTCTTATCGGGCAGTGGGGTGTGCGTTTTATTTCGGTGCTTACACATCCCGTCTGTGCGGCTACAGGGCTCAGCTAGCACACGGCAGTGTTGATGATACGTGTTGTCAGCTGAGCAGAGAGGACAGCCTGCTGCGGTACAGGCTGTTCCCGGCCTGGCTCGGCACGGAACGGGTTACAGGTCAGGGTGTCTATTGGAACACAGTGTTCTCGTCAGCGGCGGCCGCGGTACAGCTACAGTACAGCCGGAACATTGTGTTACTTTGTGGCTGCTTTCCAAGACCTGCCCCCTTAATTTTTTACACTAAACGCCCTCCCACAACTCTACTCTATTCTACTCTCTCTCCCTCTCTCTCTCTCTCCTCTCTCTCTCCCTCTCTTTTTCTCTCTGATGTGTTTCAGCCTCTCTCCCTCACCCGTGTCATTTTGAAGTCTGGGATCCATGTGGCTACTTCACAGACGCGTTCATCGCCACCAGAGAGGAAAGGGGATAAAGGCAACACGGGACATAAGCAGCGCGACTTAATAACCACATGTGCAGAACATTTGGTACCCTGGATATGAGATCACTGGGGCGGGCTTGAATTGGGATGTAAAGACGCGGTGAAAGAAAAAAAATAAAAAAATCTACCGACAGAATTTCAGCGGGTTACCAGCCCTTAAGGGAAACAACTACAAAAAAGGAGCGCAAGGAAATGTGAGTCTTTTACTAAATTTCCACTATTCTGCCGCTTCAATTTTTTATTTATTAGTTAATTAATGCACAATGGTTACCGGCTTTCTAGTGTTTTACGTTCACGTCTGGCTGTGTAAAGGGGACACTTGTTATACGTCGTAAACCATCAGAACCGGTCTCATAAAAAACGTTAATGATTAATAAAATCCCCCACATGTTCAGTAAAGGTTGTCTGGTTATAAACTGTTCTAGGGTGGATGTTGAATTTGTCACACGTGTGGGGGCATTTGAGGTTACAGTTGTATCCCACTGAGCACTGGAAACTAAGGCTTGTTAAGACTCACAGTGTGTGTTTTATAGGTGTAAGTGAAGTGTGTGTGTGTGTGTGTGTGTGTGTGTGTGTGTGTGTGTGTGTGTGTGTGTGTGTCTGTCTGTCTGTCTGTCTGTGTGTGGCACTTGGCTGTGGTTCCCAGTGGAGGCGGATGAGGACAAGAGTTTACATCCAGAATCCCTTTAGGCTTTAGGTGTATCCTCATACAGTGCAGGTTGTAACACTGTTTTTGAGAATTGGTAACATTAGTTTATCCTGTGCTCATCCTTTTTCAATTTCAATTTGGACGAAGTTGTACATCACAAGACATAATGGTAACCTCTGAATAACTTACTTAAAATATATGGGTGTTATCATACATGAAGTATTTAGATTTAGAAGCGGTGAGATTGAAGGAGAGTTGGCTTGCTGACATGGGCACGGGTTGAGGCAAAGTCCCAGTGATGAATCACACTGCCTGAGGGACTTATTGTTAAAATACACTGACTTGTAAAGATACTTAAGGAGAGGGTGAGTAGTTATTTAGCTTTGCCTTATGAAAACAATAAAATTCAATTCATTTCACATTAAGAGTAAATATGCCAATATAGCAGCATTTCAAAAAGTGATCTCCATAAAAAGCAGCTTTTCTTTAATAATTAGTTTAACTTAGTTTAACTTAAAATATTCTCCCATGCCAGACAAAGCTCTGCTGCAGGATGTCAGTGTATGGCTCTGTCATGCACACTGTGTGCTCACATGTTCACATATGAATGAGCAGCAGAGTACGGATGTGAGACAGAATGTACAGATACACCGTGTGCGTCTGTGGATGTGGTCTTTGCCTCATTGTGTTCTGTTCCTGCATTCCTCCGCAGGGTATCTGAGTTTAGGTACATCTAGCCTACATGCCATTTTATCTGTGTCAAAACTATTTGCAGCTGGTTTCCATGTACAGTGTTTGATAAATAATTATTTTATAGGTTTACAGGTAAAGCAAAAAGTGAAATGATGAAATTTATGGAATGAATATGTTTTGATTATTTGAATTTAATTAGAATGGTTATCATCACACTATAACCCTGATTGCTTTATTTAAAATTAAATTGTGTGTTAATGTAAATGGTCAATTTGAATAATTAAAATCAGCTTATTTTCATTCAAAAATTCAAGTTGGTTTGTACGTGAGGGGGTCTCAGATTGGTGAACACCATCAGGCTTTGCCAGCAGGGAACTGTGAATAGAAGGAACATTGTGTTCAGACGCACACACACACATGCACACACACACACATGCACATGCACAGACACACACACACACACACACACACACACACACACACACACACACACACACACACACACACACACACACACACACACACACACACACACACCTCCCCCCCACACACGCACATAAAAATGAGTTACATCTAAAATGAAATCCATGAAATTGGAAAGACATAGGACGAGGTGTTGCCGCATAAGAGACGGACATTTTGTTCTGCGCTTGTGTTGAGGAGTTCAGTAAACGTCACTTGATCTCTGAGAGTGACACACAATTGAAGAAGCAGAATAAATTGAGCAGATGTCGGTAAGACAGATGTTTATGGTTTTACCTTGTGGTTTGAAGAACATGGGTGCCCCATGGCCTGGGCTCTTACCGTTCCTAAGTCAGTTCTCACACTAGGAAAATTAGTTCAAATCTATTTCTTTATCAATATTCAACTGAATTAGTTTATTGTCAAATTGAGGCAAATCAGGTCAAGCTCTGTTGCTTCATTTTCCTACTTACAGGCTCAGAACACCTCAGAACTTAGTCAGCACGGCATGATATCCTAATATTTACACATGGTCATCACCAGCATCTGGGATGTTCTGAGAGTACAGGACAACTGGTGGAAAAATCTAGAAAATGATGCAAGGAAAGAAAACTGCTGTTCCTCTAGAAAATGATGCAAGGAAAGAAAACTGCTGTTCCTCTTTAATATGAAACCATCTCCGTGGAAACGTTAAGTGGCCACAAGACTGCTGTCTGATCAGCACCACTGCGTAACCTATCACTCATTGTACTGTCTTTACTGGCTTTGCAGTTAATATGAATAGGATTTTTCTCAGAATGACAAATGAAATAGGATTTAATTTGCTTCAGCAGAATAGAGAACATCTACATTACCTAAACCTGTCCTTATGTTACATGATATCCAGTGCAGGGAGCTCGAAAGATGGGCGAGGGTTACAGTAAAGTGGGATGTGATTAAAGATCAGAGAGACCATCTTTATTTATATGGTTCTTCATAAACATTAATATAATATATTCCCCTGGTGACTCACCAGCATAAAGTCAACAATTTAAAGAATAGCATTTTTTTGCAGGCAATATATACAGCTTTTATTTGTTTACACTTGTTGGTTAGTGTGCAAAACTTGGTTTTAAACTTTATTTACATTTAGAAACATTTGAGGTCCATATTGGCTTTATCCCTCTGAACCTGATGAAGAGGCAATTTAGGTTTGAAATGTTGTACTTTCTAATATGATAAAGTTAGAGAAGAGAAATTAAAGGGAACATTCTTCAATGAAGGAAGAATCAGAAAACACTTGTTAGTCAGACTAACGTTTTCCTCATCGTAGATGTTACTTTTTTATTTGTAATCGTTTCTTCATTACTCTGGCCTCTGGTAACATCCTGGAACAGTCTAAGAGCAGCTGTGAGCTGATGCTATTCGAGCAAGTGTTAATGTCTCAGCTGTTGCTTGTGATAATAATCAACAAATAGTGTGTGACAACATGCTTAACATATCTAACTAGCTTTTTCATTGTCTTCAAACAATGTCAATATTATTATGCCAGGAGAAACTGAAAAATGCCTGCAGCCATGTTTATTGGGTAACAGAGCGTGTCGACAAAAGAAGACCAAAGATTGCTTCTGTGACGAGAGGCAACATTTAACAACGACAGATCTATCTATCTATCTATCTATCTATCTATCTATCTATCTATCTATCTATCTATCTATCTATCTATCTATCTATCTATCTATCTATCTATCTATCTATCTATTTGTCTGTCCGTCCGTCCGTCCGTCCGTTCATCCATCCATCCATCCATCCATCTATCTATCTATCTATCTATAAATCTGTCTGTCCGTCTGTCTGTCAGACAGATATATTGAAAGAATGATCGGCTAACATTTCTCAAAGTAAGGTACCAAAATGTTTTGATTTTGTTATTGCTCCCGAAACCTCAAGTATCATATTGACATAGATTTTTTTCTTTTATTTCAATCAATCTATATTTTTTGTCTGTTTGTCTGTCTATTAGGCTGTTTATTGTAGCTCGGTACAAGTACAAAGTGTTGAAACTGTCAAGTACCAGAAGCTGGCATCAAATGTCTGATCCAACTATTTATCGCTGTACAACAGTGTTTTAAATTGTTTCTTTTTTGACATTGTTTTGAAGAGAAAAAGAGAAAAAAAACAATAATTCATGTTTTTGATTGTATACTTTAAAACTGATAAGGTGACAAAACACTGTGCAGTAATTGGGCTGGGTATATCAATTCTGAAGGAGGGATAAGTAGTTATTTGGATATGATGGCCATACAGGTAGAGGTCAAATACTGTTCAAAAAAACCATATTACTCAACAGTAACCAGAGAAACACAGAGGAGAAAATATTTGAGCTCTATCACCTCATCATCAGACAAAACTAGACAGCATGTAGACTCATATTTTGATAAGATATTATATCAATGTATAACCTCTGAGATGGAGAGTCGTGATCAAATTCAAGATAGTAACCTGCCTCATCACAAACACTGGGAGAGATTACATGACTGTATTTGTGAAGGTGCAGCTTTATCAGAACACAGTGTAAGCGTAGTCAAGCCCACACGTAAATATATTGTTGTTAATAGGTTGACAAAGAACACAATATTCCTTCTTTGTCAACCTATTAACAACAATATATTTTAGGGACACTAAAATGAAATCTGCAGCCTGTCAGAACCTCATGTCAGTATTTGCACTGTTCATTTTGTATTGAGGATTTCAACATCAGTCTTCTTGTACCTTGGCGGGTGCAGCTTGTGTTACAAAACAAAATGACTCATGTGAGCACCACGCTGCTGCCTTCAACTTTATATCAATGTAATTGCTTCATAGTTGGGAATCAGACAAGGCGCTGGGCAGTTAAGTGATATCACAACTGCGGTGCAAAGTAATGTTCCCTGTACAGCTGGGATCAATGTTACTGTGGCTTCTGCAATAAAACTGTAAATATATCTCCAGTACAGTACATGTTCCTAGATAATGTGTCCTTAAATATCTACAAGTTATATAATGTGGCGGGAAAAAGTCATATTTCCTGGGTGGATCAAGGAGATCTTGCATAGATTTTTTTGTCAGAGACTGTGATTTTCCAGTCCAGCTCGACAAATGAGGTGAAATTATTTCATGAGCCATTTTCCCTTGTTGCGAGTTGGTCTCAAAGTGAAAACATGAGACATGAGGACATGTTATTTATGGTGCTCGGATTGCTAACGCGTAGGCTTGTGTTCATAATGTTTACAGTGTTACCGTGTGATGCCCACACACAGAAATGACCACTGATCAGGATCTGACTATGGAGGGCCAGCCAGACACAGCCGTGTTTGCTGCAAAGGGCATTGATGTAACAACTAGTAAAGACCAAGGAGTTATCAAGGTAATTATTGCCATTGCTTTAGATTTTAATGTTTTGTTGTAGGACTCATTTTTCCACCATATGGCATGATCTTTTTCATTCTATGTTCTCTGTTTAAAAGCTGTCTCAGTTGAACTGGAAGCTATTCTTTCTCTCTGCAGGTCGTGAAGCGTCAGGGGCTCGATGGAGAGCGACCGATGATTGGGGACAAAGTGTCCGTCCACTACACTGGGAGGCTGCTCACCGGGGAAAAGTTTGACTGCAGTCGAGATCGCAAAGAGACTTTTTGCTTCAATGTGGGCAAAGGTAGGCGACTTTATGCATTACTGTCATACAAGCTGTTGCCTTAGTGTTGTATCTCACTTAAAAGAATGGTTTGATATTTTGGAAAGTGTGCTTACTTGCTGAGAGTTAGATGATTATTAACACCTCTATCCACTTACCATCACCCCTGAAGCTCACCAATTAACACATTATACCTTGTTTGAAGAGTAAAAACAACAAGTCGTGGTTTTACAGAGGGATTTTGTGGTTATGTGTTGGACTCTTTCTTAAGCTAACCTGGCTCCTAGCTGAAGCTTCATATTTAATGGACAGATATGACCTAATCAGTCTACTAATCAGGAAAGTGAATAAGCGCATTCCCCTAATTGTCAAACTATTCCTTTGCATTCTCATAATTATTACATAGCCTTTA
The DNA here is from genome assembly GCF_027596085.1 of Anoplopoma fimbria. Classification (NCBI taxonomy): domain Eukaryota; kingdom Metazoa; phylum Chordata; class Actinopteri; order Perciformes; family Anoplopomatidae; genus Anoplopoma; species Anoplopoma fimbria. Next base: position 16,572,642 of record NC_072465.1, read on the forward strand.
AACTCGTTTTTTAAACCAGCAACATCTCTTATAGATATTTTTTTTTGCTTCATCCACTCACAGGTCAAGTCCTCAAGGCCTGGGATATTGGTGTGATGTCTATGCAGAGGGGCGAGGTGTGCATGCTTCTGTGTAAACCAGAGTACGCTTATGGATCTGCTGGAAATCCTGACAAAATTCCTCCCAACGCGTCAGTTGTGTTTGAGGTATGTGTGACACCTCAGTGCTGCCATTTGTGCCATGTATTATTTCTGCATCACACTAAGGGTCCCTGCTAATTTAGGAGCATGTGTCAGTCTCTGCAGATGGAGCTCTCTGGTCATAAATGTAACTGGTTGGTCTATTTTAATACCATTCAGTTAAACTGCCAGACTGGCTTAGTTTGTGTGGAGTTCTGTGGGGACACAATTCAGGCTTTTTCCGGTTTCTATAATCAATTACAATTATAATTCAGCAATGGGAAAAAGATATTTGGCCAACTGCTTGGCTTTACACATACACAATGAATGTTCTTTTGTCAATACTCCCAATCTAATCAAACTTTGTCAGGTGTTACCACACGTTTTACAATCAGTTGTTCGATGTTATATGTGATTTCTCGGTATTCAGATTGTTAATTTGTTTTTAACAGAGGTATTGACATTTTTGGCGACATTTCTGTTACTCCCCCTATTTAGCATTCATAATTCAATATATAAACATTAGTAAATGTAAATGCATCAGAACATACTGTAATGTAGTTGTATAAAGCTGTAAGTGCTTATAATTGTATTTTTTAACAACTATACATCCTCCTGTAAGTGAAGGCTGCTTTATAAAATGATGGTGAATGATAATATAATAACACACAGTGTAATAATATTGAATATGTCGTCATAGGAGGAGTTATACTTATTGTCTGATATTTGTCACTTAATAAACACTTAAAAAAATCTTAATTTCTATCTACGCTATAGTGTGTTATAAACAATTTATTAAATGTTACTAGTACTACTTATGGATGCTAATCAGGGGGACTAAATGTACAGTGTAACCACATTTTTGTTGGTGTTTATCCTCGTACTGTGAACCTCAATGACCTACTGATGGGTTTACAAACTTACAAACTCATGCTCTGCAGCTAGATTTCTTTCAAACTCACAGAACATTATTTTAAAGTCTATTGGACATCCACTTTTCCAAAGATACCAAAAATGCCAGGCTGAATTTTCTGTATGTGTATAAAAATGATGCACACGTTGTAAGAAAAATGTGTCATCAATATTTCCCACAGTGTAAACTGCAGCTTCATGAAGAGTTACAACAATATTTCCTATATTCTTTCAGAGAGGGTGATTTTTCAAACCTAAGGCTGCCCAGGGGAAATATAAGAGGGGACTGGGTGTTAAGGGGCTATTTAGCTGAGAGGGATGTATTAATCTTTGCTTGTTTTGTCCCAAAAGAGGTATGGACCATATATGTCTAATTAAACGGTCTACGTGTACTGTTTCTTCAATAGTAATTATTTATCTATCTTTTTTTTAATCTCCATGACTTGATGTAATGACTCCTACTTGTTTTTTGGTATGCATTTGTTTTTCCCCTCCCACACTTACTATATCACCATACACCCAGTTCTGCAGAGCTCTAATTTTGTATTTGCTTTGTATTGATATTTATGCAGAACAATTATTAAATAAACATTTACGACTTAACAGATGGAGCTACTCAAGTTTGACGGAGAGATTCTCACAGAAGATTCTGGCATCATGCGAAGAATAAAGGTCAAAGGTGACGGTTACACTAATCCAAACGATGGCTCAAGTGTTGAAGGTAAGGCCATGCTTTTCTTCATGGATAATTAATGACATTGTTCCAAATAACAAGTACATTTTACTGTTATAGCAGAGGTTAAATTGTGTCATGATTTGTGTTGTTTGACCCACAGTGCACCTGGAGGGAAGATGTGGTGGTGGTCGTCTGTTTGACTGCAGGGACGTCAGCTTTATTGTTGGTGAGGCTGAAGAACAAGGCATTCCTCTCGGAGTGGACCGAGCCATGGACAAGATGCAGAAAGGAGAGTGCTGTTTACTTTACTTGAAACCAAAGTAAGTTACTTAAAACCCTTAAAAAACTGATTTTTCTCATTTAGTGCAGATATTGGGAGACAATCTTTGTGTGGTGTTAGGGTGTCGGATTGCTTTGGTATTTATTGCCGCTTGATTTCTGTGGTCATTCATTAAACCAGCGAAGGTTACAATTATGTCCCCAGGAACAATTTATTTCGTTATACTTAATGAAGGGTTTCTGTCAGATAATGATTATACTAAGTTGTCGTTATTAATATGCATTTTTCTTCATTGATATGGGATTTTGAAGACCGATACCATAACCAGTGAAAGCCTTAACTTTCAGCAATGCGGTTCCTGCTACTATTAATTATATATATTTTGTACGTGTGTGGAGTCAGAAGTCATGTGGTCTTCAACAATCATACAATATTTTATACTCTCCTATATTGAACAGTATTGTTTCTGTCTTCTCAGAGGTAGAAAGCACTCACTGACAGTAACCTGAATACTGAAAGACTAACCTGATATAGTGAGAATATGGTACGGATATTGGTTTATCAATATGCTGCATTGGTCCAAAACATGTACATCTAAATAAACAGTACTTTATTTTTTATATGTTACGGTAATTTCTAAAAAGCTTAAAATACATCAATATTGAAAGAAGACATGTGTGATTTGGTTCCTCAACAACTGAATGAGTCATCCCAAAGAAAATTTAATTAATATCATCAATAGCAGAAATAAGGAGCTATTACAAAGGTAAATAGAAGGCATCGTTTTGGCTAAACCACATAATATTATTCTGTTAACCCCTCCCACACAAACCTCACTGATTAGCCACTTTAAGCAAAAGCAATACCAAGTAGTGGCTGGTGACAAGTACCGGGAATTAATAGCAAACTGAGAGTTAATGCCAACAGGAAGTTATCAGAGAAACTGAACCTGAAATAAGAAAAAATAAAGACACACAATCAGAAAAAAGCAAAAACTACTTCTCACATAATGCGTCTCCAACCTAAATCACAAAAATCCACATGATTACTCCTCTTAGGGATCAGAACTATCTATTTCTTCTACTCTTATGTCTTTCCTTTCAAGAAACTGCACTATGTTATCCCAAATCAGTCATGTTTATTTTGCAATATGTATGATATTTATTCTAGTGCCATACATTATTCCACTAACATAGATGTTTATTTTGCAGTTAAAGGCTATCAGCCCCTTTGATTGGGAAATACACATATTAAACTGCACACACTTTCTGTATTGTGTATTAAAAACATCAGGCTATAAAATTAGTTGTATTGGGATAAACTTCACATAAGCAGTGAAGGAGTATTTTCTTTTATATCATTGCATTTTCATAAAGTGTCTGGTATATTGTAGGAAGACAGGTGTTAAATTTCACCAGTGACATGTATTAGATTGTTTACAGGTGTGATTCCCCACACTATAGTTTAAATGTCAAATGGCTCAAGTCGACTGTTGACAGTTTATACAATCTTTGTACTCAAATTGCCTGTTTGATGAGTTCCAAAATAAGGTTTTATTTTTTTGTATTATTAACACTCTAATGCTCTGTCATGTTTTTTTTATATTTTTAGGTATGCCTTTGGAAGCAGAGGTAAACCGGAGTACAACATTGGACCAGACAGAGACATAATATATGAAGTTACCCTCAAAAGCTTTAAAAGGGTGAGTCCTGTTTTCTACTCTGTCTGAAGAAATAAACTGTTACATTTGTTTGGTTTTCGTCCGTTTTTCTATTTAAAAGAAATAAGTCAACTTTAAGCAAAGTTCAACAAGTCCTGCATAGTTATGTAGATCATTTCAGCTGACACTAAGACAATGACAACCAATGTTTACTCCCTTTATTTTAACTGTGTCATTAATTGTGTTTCCACAAGGCGAAAGAAACCTGGGAAATGGCATTGCCTGAAAAGCTAGATTTGGCTGCTGGAGTTAAGCATAAAGGGAATCAGTATTTTAAGGTACAAACCCCCATGCTGATCTTTTGTCCAACCAAATACATTTCTTGTTAACATGTTCATAAAATGCTATTATCTTCCTGTATTAGTCAGGGCTGTACCACCAGGCAGTCATCCAGTACCAGCGTATCGTTTCCTGGCTAGAGATGGAGGTTGGTACTGGGATAGAGCAGCAGAAGAGGATACAGTCTTTTATGTTAACAGCACACCTCAATTTAGCGTTGTGTTTCCTACGGATAAAAGATTTCTCACAAGTTGTGGACAACTGCAACAAGGTGAGCTGCAAGGCCCTGGTGATATGTGTCCATATTTAAACAACATTCAATTTCATTACTTTATCTCTTTGTGTCTTTACTAATTACTCTGTGTGTGTTTAAGGCGATTGAGCTGGAGGAAAACAACGAGAAGGCTTTGTATCGTCGTGGGGAAGCCCGTCTCCTTCGCAACGAGTTCAGCATGGCCATGGAGGACTTTCAGCATGTGCTGCAAGTCAACCCTTCAAATCGAGCGGCACAGGCTCAGATTTCCATCTGCCAGAGAAAGATTAAGGCACATCATGAACAGGACAAGAAGACCTACGCCAACATGTTCCAGAAATTTGCAGAGCGGGATTCCAAGGTCTGTTCTCTCACTGTTCTTGGCTAAATTCAGAGATGTTTGTGTTTTGTCTTCTTTAACCAAGGGAATTGAATATTAGAAATCTTGAATTTGAAACAGTTATAGCTATACTAATCATCTTGTTTTGCAGAGTTTTATGACCTACCAAAAACAGTTATTTTTCTGTTTTAGGTACAGGTATTTCCTTAAAAATAACCTTATAACATTATTATATAGCACCTTTTAAAATTATGTTGCAAAATGCTTTACAAAGGAAAAACTAAATTAAAAGAAATCAGGTCCATAATAATGGGAAGATTATGCATTCATTATTTTAAAATAAGTAGAATAATGAATAGTTCAGAGACTTCATCCCACAATAACAGCCCAATGTCTTGTAATGTGGATAATCTTTATATTCATAACAGGACCCCTTCAGTCAAATATATTTCAAAAATATATCTAATTTATATTTTTCTTTCAATGTTTAAATTACATTTTGATAGTAAAACACCCGGCTGTATACGCGTCCTGTGTACTTTGGTCTTTCTTCAGTATTACGCTGACCTCTAGTGTTCATTCATGGATTTGTTGATTTTCTCACCTATTGACACTCTTCTCTTCAAAAATAAATGGAGATATTATCTCAAGAGCAACAAAAAAAACAATGCTAAACATAATCAAAACAACCTCTTAATATTCATGACAAATCTAACTTTGTTTAGTGTTTACAGTTTTGATTTAATTCTATTTTCATTTTCAGTTGAGGAGGCACATTCCCACAAATTGCACATAGGTTGTAGAATGTATGATTATTAAAATTTTCATGACTTTTCTTATCAACAATGTTTTGGTTTTTTGAACAGCTGTAGTCAAGTGTGCTTTATCTCCTCTCAACAGGTTGGAAAGATGAGGAGAAGGCGGAATGAGAGCATGAGGAGCGGCATGAACGGTGATATGGACAACAAACGACGGCGGAGGAGTCAGGACTGTCCATCGTAAAAGTGACATTTTGAAAGGGAGAAAAAAGAAAGACATGCTTTCCTTTGCTTTCCAATCCGGGGAGCAGGGGCAGGAACGAAGTCGTATAAAAGCCTCTAATCCAAACCTCTTCATCCCAAAATCCAACATTACCATTCCTGCATACAAAGCAGAGTGTAAGCAGGGACGTTTGCAAGCCAAACAGCGTTTCCCTTGTCACATGCCCTGTGCGACTGCCAGGACGTACCTCCCAGTGGAAAAAGCACTGCAGAATCAGTGAGTTAAGATTGGTGAACACTTCCAGCCCCCATCTTTTAGTTCTTTACAAACACAGAGTAATTCCATTTAATTTGTCATAAGACTACAGAGTAGAGTTCAGATGTGCCTCCACAGCGTATTTCATATTCCCAAACTTTATATAACTATAACTATCTGGCCTGTATTTGGTATTAAGCCTTTTCTTGGGCATCTGCATGCATGCATCACGAGGTGTTTGGGATTCAGACTTGATACTTTGCTATTTTTTGGAATTTTGCAATACAGTATGTACTTCAGATAAAAGGCATATCAAGTCCCAGAATCTCAGTGGGATTCTAAACCCTTCCCTGCAAAAGTGAGAAAAACTAAATAACTTTGTTCATAAAAATATAATAAAGCCTGTATTCATGTAAAGTAATTTTGGTAAAACTGAAAATACAGAAATACTAAAGTGTTACAAATCCAGGACTTCAAAAAAATAAAAAACTCCAATATTGCATTAATCACCAAGCAACCTCAAGTTTCTAATCAGCAGAGGCAGAGCGAAGAATCTGAGACAAGCACAAACTACAGATACTAAATTATACCAAAACATAAATGTGTGAGTATGGCGTTCTGGCAAAATCAAAATTCACTGTATTTGGTTAATGCTAATAACAGTTGAATTATCATTATTTTGTGACATTAAGCTGCTACCTATAAAGGCAAATTAGTATTTTTTGAAAAGCCTATAACAGAACCCAAACTGGTGTAGAGATTATTTCCAGAAATAAAAATCAAATTCAGCCCCTTGTTTTGGGCAAAGATGAAGCATTTTTTACGATGGGTAAGACCATGACTTTAAGTAATTTATTCATTAATACATGCGTAATAGGTCATTTTTTAATTTGTTGAAATCTCTATTTTATCCATTAAACACGTCACACTGACTAAAGAGTTTTTTTAAAGAGAAGTCAGTCTGGAATTGTAGTAGAACAACAATGATCTATGGAAGTGATAACAGATGACAACATCCTTTTTATGGACTGATACATTTAAGGTGGCAGCTGCAAAAACTTTAATGACATTAAAATAAAATACAAAAGATGATATATATATATAAACTGAAATGTTTCTACTCCCGAGCTTTGGTGGATTTTAGTGATTGATGACTTTCTTCTTCTGTTGCACTCATTGTATGTTTATCTATCAGCTAATTGCATAAACAAGCATGACACAATCCTCAACACACATACAATCTTCAATTAACAGACGACTGTAATAACTCCTCAGCATTATGATGCTGACCTCTTACAAAAGGAGGCATTTGATTAAAAGATAACCCCTATTCCCACCTTTGCATTTGACAGGACAGATGCACCCTGTGAGTGCAAGTGGGAGAGGGACAGAGAAACCATAATTAAGCTTTAAAATCAGTCAGAACCACGGCCTAATCTTTCAGAGATTTCATTTCACATTTCAAATCTGGCAATGTGATCAACTACAATATTTTACATCTGTGTTGGTCTTTTTGCCTCAGTCCCGGGACAGGCGTCTCATTATTTCACTGCATCTATTTCATTTTTAATTTTAAATGTGTGAATGTTAGATAGTGGACAGTTTTGCACTTTGGTGACTGTCAAACCAACACTGTTATCTTTTCATGAAATGTCTAGATACGGTATTGACAATAATCTTAAAATGTTTTATAAACATTGGTTGGTTCAGAATGAAAACCTTAGCTGTCTTAAATATTTTGTGTACAAAAATCAACAGTGTGTATGTGTGTTAATATATATTGTTGTATGTTAGCGAGGTTTTTAAACAGCCTATTGCTTTATGTTTTCAAGTACTGCTGGCTCCAAACATTCAAACATTTTGTACAGTCGAAATGAGCATGAAGTACTTTTTTTCTAGCAATTATAAATTGCATTTAAGCATATACAGAATATTTATCCCTCTTTGTCAACTACAAAAATATTTCCCAGCCTCTAAGTGCTACAATCATCACTTTTGAAAACTTGACAGGAATGAATTGAAAACAATGGACATACACAAGCAGGATTAAATGCAGCTGGTCAAACTGCAGCACTGCCAATGTGAGAATTGAATTTGAATTGTTTTGTCATACAAAATGTTTACATGTATTCAATTGATCTTCACCCTGTAAAGCAACATTTGCTCAATGTATTAAACCGGCATTTATGCAAAAGAAATATTTTCAGGCAAAAAAACTACCTGAGGTACCCTTGTTCATGTATTCTTTATATATATTTTTTTTATTTTTTTTTGCACTTTAAAAGCATAAAATAAATCCAAAAGTTGCATTTAAAGAAATATGTCATTCTTCAAGTTATAGGGCAATATTTTTACAGTGTGGTAACATCTTTAAAGTTTGATTTTGAGACTAGCTGTATCATCATAAAAATTGTTAAATGGTAAAATTGCTGTAAAAAATGTTGTACATGATTTTACATAATGGCTGGTTGATTGTATGTGTCTAATACAGGATCATAATAGCTCCACCCTTCACCACCATCATTACCAACATCTTTTGTTGATTCTTTTAACTTAATTTAATTTCCTCCTCAAAGAGTATTTAACTCTTAGAGGAAACATCACATATAATTCTCCGAACAGGAACAGATCTTCTGAATTTAAGCTTTGCATTTATTCTGCATGGTATTTAAGGAGATACATAACCATATATAGGAATAGTCCCACCATTTTTGACTTTGCAGAATCAGAGCTACTCATTTATACTGACAGTTTATGTTCACACTCAGGGTGAGCCCTTCAAGCATGGCAGCTATACATTACATTGATTTACTACATTTTCTTAAACTTGTAATAACCGTGTTTTGCCACATGGGGCAGTAGAAACAAGTTGTGAACACAATATATTACATATCATCATCTTTAAGTTGATATGATGAACTAAGAAAACAGATGCTTACTTACACATCATGCTGTTACGGAGCGACATTACCATTTATCTGGAATTGTGTTTTTGGCAACCTGGTGAATCTACATCTCATATTCACTCTATTTAACCCTGTTTTTTGGTCTCCACCAACTCCTGAGGGAATTTTCTGGGTATTTAAAATACTCCATGATGTTCACCAGCAAGTTGCTAACTGTCAGTCTGCTGAGCAAGTACACGGTTTTTTTGATCTTTCGAGGCAGAAAACAACGCAGTGAGAATGAACCAGAACAGTAAAGTTGTGGGCCAGACAGGTAAAAAATTAGCTTAAACTGACTTTAAGGAACCAAGGGGAGAATCTGTGGATTATTTGTAGTTTTATTTAGTAATATTACACATTTTTACTATAAAAATATTGAGAATAGCAACTAAAATATGAATGCTCTTTTTTTGGTACTTTCTTATTCATCTAGGGATCAAAATTAATTCTTACCCCTTGGAAATAGCAGTTGAAAAAACACTCTACCAAAAGGTCTGTTTGGTCTGGAGCTTTCAGTTATAACACATGATTTTCACCAGCAAATGAAATTTTCTCAGTTGTCATAGAATTCTAGATCCTCAAATGTCGATTTTCTGAGGTGTTTAAGGACTTTTTGTCCATGCAGCACCATCTGTTGAGGGAAATCATGTGATCTGAGCCACAGAACTTATGAAAGCTATTGATATCTGGTATTGCAGCTTCGGAGGACATTATTTAAAAATTGTCCTTGTGTTGGTGCATTCAAAGACACAACAGTTTATGCATTATGATTCCTTTATTGGGCTACAAAAACTGCACCACCCAGAAAATAACCTTTTTCTGCGTAGTGTACTCACAAATCAAATCATTTATGAATTATTGTGACTTATTTCAATTAATATGAATTGTTAACATTTTATTTACAACTTTATTTACAAATTGTTTATTTTCATGGTTTTCATTGCTTAAGAAAGGTAAAACTATTATTAGGAAACAACAAACTGGTAACTGATAATTACTGAATGTTTGTAAATGATAGTTTAACTTGGATTAAGATACCCTTTATTTTATTAAATCTGATCTACGTTCTGAGTTTTACTCACCATTCAAATTGTCAGTCAGTTTGACCATATAATGAGATTAAAACAAGGAAATAATCAATAATCATGAGCCACCTGCTTACTGAGCCCTATCAATACCTTATCATATGAATACCAGAGGGCCTCATTCACGTATAATATTTAAAAATGGCACATTGTTTAATAAGATTCCAACCATGAATTTTAGCTTGTTATATACCAGTCTTATGATTCTTTCAATCACATAAACGTTTTCATTGACAAAATATAAGCGAACTGGTCGATCATAATGTATTCATAGATTACAATAGGTAATGTTAAATGGGACATTCTCAATTTGAACATGAATTCATCAGCGCATTGTGAAATACTCTTCCCGGGAAACTTATTTTGATTACGTTTGCTTTTTACGAAGGGTTGGAATCATTGAACTTGTGCCATAGATATCTTTTGAAAACAATTTCTTGAAAAAACAAACAAATCGATTGATCCTCAAATGTGAAAAATGTCGTATTACAGCATTTACGTGTTACATAAAGGACTACTGCCAAAAACGATACAAAATGACATGAATATCAACGTGCACGTTTTGTATAAAAACTATAAATAACCAAGTTTAGCGTTGAGAATACGGTAAAAAATATAATCTACAAATCTCTTTTAAAAATATACCCTTTGTGATTCTGACTCTTACAATTTACAGGTTTGCTCGGTGTTTCTGTTTTTTATTTGATGCTTCCATCACCACAATTCAAATCGCTGGTGTTTCATTTTAACATCAAACATAAACTTGTAAATGCTGAGCTGTATCCTATCTGTTTGAGCAGTATGCACATTTTAAGTCGTTTTTAGTTTTTAACAGTACTTGGCACAGATTAGAAATAGTGTTGAGTCTGCCTGGTGACTCAGACAGTTTACGTGAAGGCAGTTTCCAAGATGTGAATCACACCCTTACTGCTGGATAACCTTTCCTCTTTCATGTCGCTGTTACATTGACAATTTGAAATTAAATTTCCTTCACTCACAGTGACCTAAAAGTGACTCAAGGGTTCAATCTGTATGGCTCATTTGGCAAATGTGGCAGTGTTACTTTTCTCCAGATAGTTATACAACCTGGTTAAACAAAACAAAATTAGCAACATTTTCTTTACAAAAATAACTATTTAAAATATCTATATAAATTTGAGCATGGCTGTTCATCCATGACCAATACGTTTTAAGGTTCACTTGCTATTAGAGCTGAAACAACTAAGAGTTGATTCAATTGATCAAAACAAGACTAATCGCTGTTATTTATACATTTATATTCAAGTTAATTTAATGTCTTAAGAACATCTGAACTCATGGCTCAGGGAAATTCTGATGTGCATTTGTCACTATTTTCTGACATTTGAAAATAATAAATGATCAAATCATGGATTAGAAATCAATGGATCAATTGATAATGAAAGTAATCAATAGTTGCAGCCCTATTGCTAGGTGTTCAAGGGACAACTGAGACTGCTGCATTTCTTTGCGGAATGAAGACCTTGAATTGTGGAGGTCAAAAAGATTGGGAACCTTTCCTCAAAATGAGTAGGAGGACTGCACTGAGGGCATGTTGAGTAAATGTGAAGCTGCTGCAGTTTGTTGTGAACACTAGGACACCATGCTGTCAGGAGATGAGGTCAAGTCGAGCAGTTCAAGTCCTTTTTTGTCTGATTTGTTCAAAGAAAGGTCTTCAGCTGGAGTGCATAAGATGGAGATCCTCTAACAAAGGAGAAGATAGGTTTTAATAAAAAATGTGAAACCCACAAACACCTTTTTAAGACGCATTGATCCATTTATACATATAAACAGCTTACCTGTCGCAGTGTACCGGGAGTGGTGCTCACTTTGTACACCATAACTAGAGGAACCATGAGCGTAGAGGAGAGAGTGAACCACCAGCCTAGCGCATAACCCCACCACGGGTACTCAATTGTGTTGTTGAACTTCAGAGGAGTGTATTTGATCAAGGAGAAAACAAATGTTCCCTGAAAATAGTCACAGAGAAATAAGTGAAAGTGTTGGTTAGACAATGTACATGTCAGAAATGTACCCCCAATCAACCCTAGCTACGATGAAGTAAAGTTTTTTTTAATTTAACAATAAATAAATCAACCAACAGGGAATCGATATGATTAACTTGTTAGACGAAACCCCTTTAAAGGTGTAGAAGATGAAGAACATGCACTAGCATGCACTAAAAAGCCTGCCCTGCCTCTGCTTACATCACACACAGAGGGAGGGCAACTTTATTATCTGCTCAGGTAGACATTACTCCATTATATCTTTACATTTCCAATAGTTGTTTGCTCTTATTATAGAGACCCTTTTAAAAAAGGAGCTGACTGATCCTGCGCTATGATTGGCCAGTATGCGTTCGGGGGCGGGACTTAGCGAAGGGACATAAAAACTGACAGAGTGAATATTTTTTAGCAACTCACCATGCATATCACTGGAGTGATGTATTTCAAACAATACTTAATCAGGGATAAAGGCTTGTATCCAATCATGTCCTCTATGTTATCATAAAACCGGTCTGCACCTGTAAGTACATGGAATAAGCTCTGGTTAGGGAATTCAACATCACAGTGAAGAAACCATGCACATTCCTCTTGTTTATTAACTCACCGTATATCCATCCAATACAAACAGCTTGCAGTATGGCAAAGAGAAGCAGAGTCATCCCACTGCAGGCATAGTAGTCAAACAACTGGAAGATGTACAATCCACCCTGTGTGTGAGACATCAGTTAGCTATAGTGTTCTTTTAACATAAGAAAAAAAGGTTATTGTTAAAGAAGTGAAGTGACATTTTAAAATGATCTTACATCTGTAACCATCACAAGTCCAATAAAGAAACTGAAAACACTGATAGCAAGGAGAAGAAGTTTACGTCGATGGCCAACGTGGAAGAAGGAAGGATTCGTGTCTGAAATTGATGTTACGATGGCTTCCAGACCTACAAACTGAAACACAGAGTTCCCAGTTACACAACTCCACATATGCGGCACACAAACTTTGCAGAGATAATTTCATAATCATTTAGTAAGTACTCAGAGAGTGCATACCTTTGCCAAGGCTGCACAATCCTCTAATCTAGTTATTTTTTATTCTAAAGATTAAGACAAGACATTTTTATTATGCATCCGGATCCGGATCTGCATCAAGACACACAAAGTGACAAAAGATTCATGGGATACAATAGCAAGATTTTTTCTAACATTAGAAATTGCTGCAGTCGATGATAATGATGTTAATAAACGTTCTCACAGTGTTGTAAAGCTGTTGGCTATATGCAAACAGACAAACAAACAAGACCAAAAACACATCAAGAGGTAATACACTGATCTCTTTCTAACTGTGACACCCACAGGACTCCAACCAAGGGCCAAAGATCATAAACCCAAACCTCCCCTTGTTCATAAAGACTGTTATGATGTATGCATATACAAAATGGAAGAAAATCTTTTACCCAGTTATTGTTATTTCATGATCATTAAAGATATACTATACTGAAATGAAAACTTTTGTCAAGAGAGAATAAAACTGCTGTTTCTGATTCATTCAGTGCTAAAGAAGAATCAGCTTACCTCACTGTCCAGTCCCAGAAGGATGATCATAACGAAAAAGAATATCGCCCAGACCTGAGGAAAAGGCATCATGGCGACTGCTCGAGGATAGGCAATGAATGCCAAGCCGGGACCTGCAGTCACGATGAGATGATCAAAATAAAACATTGGGCATTTTTTTATGCCATTGAGTCAAAGTATCTCACTTTAATGGAATGAAATGCATATTGTGCTATTGCTGACCCTTAAAGTACAATGCTCATTAATTCTTCACTTTATTAATAACATTTTCTGTATTTTTACCTGACTCTGCCACTTTTGATATGTCTGTGTTCTGCTCATAAGCCATAAATCCAAGTGCAGAGAAAATGGCAAAGCCTGCAACAAAACTGGTTCCACTGTTCAGGAGGCACAAGTACACACAGTCCCTAAAGACAAAAAAGGACAAAAATACATTTTAGTTGTATTAACTATACTTCGAAGCGATGTGGTATTCTTGGTAAAAGCCCATCAATTTTTTTTTGCCCAAAGTGGACATTAAAGATGTTCTGGCTAACGGTCCAATAGTATTTGTATTTTTTCAGCGGCTGTTGTGCTTTTCAAGTGACTTGGCCTAATGAAGCTGCAGCTTTTGCAGGTCACTGTTGGAGGTGTTCTTTCTTTTTGTGTTTGTTTCTGTGAATATTCGTTACCAAATTATAAAAAACACATTAGAAATATTAAATCAAACTTACTTGTAACAGTTGTTGTTGTACTTGTTATAACTGCCAAGTGCAGTTAGACACCCAATGCAAATAGCATAGGAATAAAATATTTGTGTGCCAGCGTCCATCCACACCTGCAAGACAAATAAAGGTCATGTTTTTATCTACAATAAATAACATATGAAATATGACGTTAACTATGTGTTGCAACTCTGTAGTAAACCTAGACAGAACCACCGAATACAGATTTGCTAATGTTTTACAATCATTTCAATCTCCTGACAGTGCTCCAAACGAAATGCATTTGTTAATGAGGGGACAACCTGTGAGTACACAAGGGTTGTAGAGGTGGTAGTTTCAGCAGAGTTACATATCATTTAAACAAAGAAGTAGTAAAGAGTGCTCATACCTGTGGATCAGACAGGCGGGATGGATCTGGGTAGAGGTAGAACTTGATCCCATCTATGGCCCCTGGCAAGGTGACCCCACGAACAAGCAGTACCGCCAGCATCAGATATGGAAATGTGGCGGTAAAGTAAACTACCTGTGGAAGGGTGAGGGTTAATTTGTGGCAACATTGTGGACTTTGATAGCTGAGTGCTTGTTTAATTTGTTAATTGTTGCTGCAATACGACATGAAGAATGCTAAAGTCCTTGTCCTACCTTCCCAGTGGACTTTACTCCTTTCCAGACACAAAAGTAACAGACGATCCAGGACAGCAGAAGACAGAGAGCCAGCTCCCATCGAATGCTGCCTAATTCATGGACACTTCCTGTGAGATTCAGAACTCTTCTCCTGAAAATCACATTTTGTGTTATTATTCATAAATATCAAATCACTTTCAGAACTTAGTGTCATATTTGGATTCAGTTTTTATACTCACTCCCAAAATTCCCTCACTGGTGACGTTGAATTTTGAGCAGCAGTCCAGTTCAAAGAACCATCACCTCCATTAAACTCCACACAGGTCTCTGTTGAAAAGGCACACAGGATGCTATTAACAATGCATTCAAAGACAACTACACACATTATGCCATTATGCCTTTTGCAAAGCCTTTATGTTAATTTAAGTTCCTATTTTCCTCCAAAATGGAATTGGGGACATTTCCAAAGAGCCTAATCTATTAATTACTGAGCAGATGCAAAGTCCCTGAGCCGAGCAGTTGCATCCTGGTGTGCTGTATGGAGGGGGGTTACTAAAACTTTTTATTCTTTGGAGAGGGCAAAAAGGTTTTCCATGGTTTGTCCTCTCCACAAGCATACAGTGTGCATATTGGTTGTTTAGATGGGAAACGGGCAGAGGGTGGATTGAAGATGTTTGCGTGAATTCGTAGATGCCCGAAGTTTTGGACCTTTTGGAGCATCTTTTGAAATAGTCTCCTCGGATATGTGGGGGTGGGGGCATTATGCTGGATAGGAGAGGGAGCCAGGGGAGTGGTGTTGAGGGAATAGTTATGGTTATGACTTGTGTGGTTGTGTTAAGCTAGGCATCTACATGAAGACAGCAGCACAGTATTCTGCTGTAAGGTACACAAGGGCCAGTGCTCAGGTGAGCAATGTAGGGGCTGCTGCCCCAAGGCTATAAATGACACCATTTAATTGATTAAATACCATTTTATGCTTGTTTGTGTATTCTGAAGCTCTTCTTTATTCACCTGAAATCTTTGTTTAAGATGTGTATGTCAACCAGTGTGAAAGCCAATCGTGGTCCCGTATGCAATTTACTCAAGTGTGATGTGGATACTTGAATCCTCCAGCACACACTCACTGAGAATGGCAGTTCAGCAGTTAAATGTTTGAAATGGACAATATTAGGAGATGTGTCTGGTGGGGATCCTTAAGTATGTAAAGTAACTTGAAGTGAACACTAAGCCAGGCAGAGCGAACCTGGCACCTCACGACTTAAAACGTTTCCTGCAGCTGGATTTTGCACTCCAGATCCTCAAATGAGCCCAAAAAATTGGCCTAATTAATTATTGAACTAAAGGTTCCTAATAATCTTGTTATTTGTTTGTTTCCATGTATTTTCATTTCAGTCAGATCGCATACTGGGACAAACCTGTGTTCCAGTTGTTTCTGCAACTCGCCCAGGGAAGTTCAGTGTTGAAAGAGCAGAAGAGATACAGGAAAGCCCAGGCCAATATGACGATGTAATAGATGCTGGAGTATAAAACTACCACCAGACTGCCAAAACCCATCCCTGACAAAAACAGACAAAAAAAGAGACAAAAAGTATTTAAATCAAAAAGAAAGAAACATATAATTACTACTGTCACTGCAAAGAATTTAATATAATAAAACGTTGTCCTATACATACAGGTACATACTGTACATAAACTACATAAGTATTAAGTAAAGGAGCAACTTGGGGTTCTGTGTCTTGCTCAAGGACACTTCAACATATGAACAGTGGGAGTCATGGATCAACCATCTACTTTGTGGTTAAAAATCGACCTGCACTAGCCACTGAGCTGCATCCGCCCCACAACAATGTTGATTCTTCACAAGGCTGTTATCGCAGAGTAAATAGAGTGTAGAGAACTTTTTTTTTGTTGTAGATTTACTAAAGATATGTTGACTGCAGGCGCACATGAGAAAGATAGACATCCATTTTTGTAACTCATTCAGCCTAATGTAATAGCTCACAGGAGGCAATATCTAACCGATGCGTGCCATGTCAAAGATACGTAATGTTCAATTTTACAGGTTAAACAAACACGACACAGTTTGTCGGGCTTCTTAGGAAAGATGGTGTTACGTGGTTGTTAGTTTTGAGATTTCCTGAGATTTCCAGGAATTTTGTTTCTGTTATTGTCAAGACTTGTCAAGGCCCTTTTATGCTGTTTTCAGGGTGCATTTCTTTTTATTTCAAGTTATAGTTACAACATGTTTCCGCCTTGTTTTTCTCATCCTGGCTGTCCTGCAGCACCTCTTCTCACCCTCTCTCTGAAATGCTCAGTTGTAGCGCTTGCTCCTCTCTCCAGAAAGCAAAGTCTGCTCTGATTGGTCAGCTAGCCCGCTCTGTTGTGATTGGTCAACGTTTCACAAAAAACTCTTCATCCAGAGATTAACAACTGCACAGCAGGTCATCAGGACTTGAACCCAGGCCACCTGGTTAAGAGACTGGTGGCTATGCGCTTCAACTCCATCCCTCTCTTTTGTTGTTTGAGGGCCAAACTCAAAGTCAGAAGCAGTTTTAAGTTACTTCCGTAACATTTTGACCTCAAAAATTACGGAAGTGAAGGAAAGAATTGAATCGAGCCGTTTCAGGCAGCTAGGAGCAGTGATTCTGAGGGGGAGGGTAACTCCTTTTAGGCGTGCACTTCAGGTTTTACACTCTACAGACCTTTTACATTTTAATTTTATTTACAAAAATATATATATAACACACTAAAAAAGAGGGAAAAAGTAGAAAAGCATAATAGGGCCACTTTAAAGTTATTTTCTTAACCAACAACACTGTTTCTCTCTGTTCAGGTGGTGAAAAAGCTTTCATCACATATCCCTGCAAGATTTGTAGCAAAAGTGTGATTACACAAAACAAAATTTGCAGAAAGTCAGTGTGTGATAGGTTGTATGTCCCACAACAGCAATCATTGACCTTCTTATAAAGCAGAAGAAATATATATTTTCATAATAAATTGAGAAAACATAATACAGTATTGCTGCACTGCCGAATATACGTCGTATACAGATTGGCACATATAAACATGTTGTCTGTAATATCACATTTCTTGATGTGTGTGGATGTTTTGTCTTACATTCACTGCAGCAACTTCAGTAAAATGTGAATGCATCCATTTTAGAACTTGTTGTGCAAAGGATTAGATTTGAGAGGTTGCAATAAACACAAGAGCTTTCACCTCATTTGGTCTGCCATCACTGCCATTTTTTTTATTACTTAAAGGCAGAGCCAGCCCTTTTTAATGTTTTAATTTGATTATTTATTCAATATTATTTGATTTGACATGGATAGTCTGACAGTGATTCTATATCTTTACCTTCAAAAAGGGGACAAATTTTCCTCCAGCAGGTAATACTTCCCTGTTGGGTGTACTGGCCGAGTGATGTCTCCAAGAGAAACAGGGGGATGCCGCAGGTAAAGAGGAAGAGGACATAAGGAATGAAGAACACCCCTTGACAAAACAAAAAGTTACACCACATGAGTTGTTTTAAAGGTTGAGCACTAATGGTAAACCACAAGAATCACATTGAGATGCATTGTTCATGAGACAACTCAAATGTTAGTAGGTACGTCCAATCTCTGATAACATCTAAAATAACCTTTATTAGTCCATCAGTTCAACAATCTTGGTAGGCGTCAGTTTGAGTTTCTTCTGAAAAATGTGTGTTTTCAAGTACATTCTCAACTTGTCTGGATATGTCAGTTTTTTCTCTATTCGCAGTGTGTTTCTTCAAGACATGTATGTGTTGTGAAATTACAGTGGGTTTAGTCACATGCAGTCTTTCTTTATTAAATACTTGTTATCAAAGTGATAGAGATGTTTTGGTCATATGCTTGTGTTTTGTCTAACTGCTGTGGTTGAGTAGTTGTTGTAGTGGCTGAGTGTGATTTGTTTAACTTGATGACACCCAATGTAATGTGGCACATTGGTGTGTTATTAATGTATTTGAGCACATTGCATTCACCACATTTCTTTTTGCCTTGTAATTATTAGATAGTAAGTCATAATTATGAGACAAAACATTTTTTTTCTTTGGTGACTATATTACATAATGAATGTGGACATAAAAAGCAGCAACTGCTAGATGTCAGAACAAGCAGGATTTGTAGTTTGTGTTGTTACTCTTAAGAAAAAGGAGTAGCTTAAAGGTAATATTTACATAATAGTTCTGAAATGAGATTTTGGCTGATAATACATGGACAAACATTATCATGATTAAAAGAAAAATCTGGCTCTTGCAGCTTTTAATCTTAACTCAATATTTGTTTTTTGTTGCCATCAAGTTCTCACCCAGGAGTTGTTTTTACATTCTGCATGTGTACTTTTGAAGAAAGTAGCAGTGGTGTTATTAATTCCTTTGGTTATTATGAAACTTACCTCCTCCGTTTTTGTAGCACAGATAAGGAAACCTCCACACATTTCCTAGGCCTATGATTTGTCCTGCAACCGCCAAGAGGAACTCAACTTTGCTTGACCATTGTCCTCTGGTCAGGGTGTTGGGTGCAGGATGGGCAGCGCTCATATCCAGCATGAACTTGACCTCTTGACCATAAGGCTTCTCCATTGCACTGAAACAAGAGAAGGGTTAATGAAAACAAATTACTTAAGTGACGTCGAGGGACAAAATTGCGATGTTCACAAGATTATATAAACTACAGTTTCAAAGTAATTATTCATGTTATTTGTAGATTTTATTATTTTCAATTTCACTACCAAACAAACAACCTAACAACATAATCACTAACCACAGCAGGGATATAGACATGATTTAATCACTGAATATTAATGTTCATAATCCACACAATGCCAGCAGTCTTGCTGTATTAGGTCAACACAGGATCAGCACCTCTTGGCATGAGGGCAACTTTCCCATCAATGTTGCTTTTGTGTTGCTGCGTTGGATTTCGATGTGGGTGTGGAGCAAATTGACTGGAAAATATGCAAGTTACTACATTACTGTTAAAAAGCTTAAAATACTGAGATGCTAAAAATAACTTTCCTAAAGTGTTTTAGGCAATTATATGTGTGAATTTACAAGGAATTTGACCCTGTTTTGTTTTTTTTGCATCTCTCTCAATTGACTTACACAGAAATAGAAATAACAGCTAGTGACAAGGACACCAAGCTTGACAGATAAATAAAGATGTAAATACAAATATCGTATGACTATAAATAAAAAGGAACAATGACCAACAATACAATAAGATATAAAACATCTATATACAAGTCAAGGGCTCTGTAAGTTGTAAACAATACAAATAGTGCAAAGAAATAAATAATGAATGGAAATACAAGGACTGGATGATTGCTTGTGCACAACAAGTTTAACTCATGACATTGCAGCAGTGGACACCCTAGCCCAACAAATACTGGGTTTTTGAGGCCTATAACTTTATTGATATTTCATCTCTTATCTAAAATCGTGTATGACATAAACACATTAACTTACTTTTTCTTATTGTGACCCAGATACATACTGAGCGAGACATTTTACAGTTCAACTTATCAGCTCTCTGGTGGATAAACTAAATGCACTGTGATGGTGAATAGTAATGCAGCTGAGCATTCTGCAATTTCTTGTTACTTATAGGATGACCTTTACAACAATATGATAAATCTACAATAAAATTCTACCCACCGATATAATTGCCTCATAGATCTTACTGTAATGTGGTTTTGAAAACGCTCAAAAAGAGAAGTTAAAAGGACAAAGAAAAGGGTCTAAACATAGTTTAATTTAAAAGTAATACTTTCAAAATAACAACTTAATTTCATTTAATTCTTTATCATTTTATCACCATCTTTTAAAGACATTTATGAACTTAGTGATAAGCGTGGTTAATGGTTCATCCATGAGAGCCTGGCGTCATCATTTTATGAAACAAGCGTGTCTGATATGCAAAGAAGGGAAAAAACAACAACAGTAGAAGTAGTACCTCTGCAAAGACCAAATTATTTGCGCAGATGGCAACTCTTTAACCCTATTTCATCATAAGTACTTGAATTTTGTTTTGTAGAAGATGTTTGGCAGTGTTGGAAGAAGTAATCAGATGTCAAGTTTAAGCATAAATACCACATAAGATGATCCTTTAAGTGTATGAGAAGTTAGGCATTGTTTGTTTAATATATTATGTATCTTTCACTTGTGTTCGTAAGCAACAAAAATTGACACCGCAACAACTACACGAAAATGCATTTCTTAATTAAAGATGTTGGAGATGGCTATAGTTAAATGTATGTTTATACAATGTATAATGTATTGTTTTAAAAGAGGTGAGTAAACAGTAGGTGCAACCAATAATTTACAATGCAGCGATTAACCCTCCTGTTGTGTTCATTTCTCCCCCCTTACTTTAGTGTTCCCGGTCAAATTTGACCGGTCTGTTTTAAGTGCTCTTACATTAACACAAAATGGATGTGTAGGTGTGTATGGGGCTGTTTTCCATCTGATGAATGGACATGATCTAGTGTTTCCCATTAATTTCCTATGGCGGTCACTTTTGACCGGGAACACCATGGGTGTAACAAAGTTGAGTAAACCACTCAAAATTCAATGAAAGTGGTGATCAGCAATTTCATATGTTCAAATGCCTGGTGTGGAGGATATTATAAGGCCTTGAGGCAATCAGATGTAAAACACAATATTTATGATTGAATAAAGTTGTAAATCGTCACATTTGACCCGAACACGACAGGAGGGAGACATTTTAGTGGGATTTCAACCCCCAGTCGTCTAAAGGGTGATGTCCCTACAAGAGCAATTTATCCCATTTTTATAAGGTTGAAACCAGCCAAAAGACAGTACCACTGCTCTAAAAATCAACTGAACCATAGCATATGGCATAGCTGTCATGTTTTAAGTTCATGTCCTATAAATGATGTCATTGTCTACACTCTACTGAAACAGAACTGCTTAACACACAAGAAGAGCATGTTCACTCACAATGGGTTTTATTCATTAATATGTGGTCAGAAAACAAATAGCAAATAGCAAGCTGTACATAGATTTACAAATAAAAAAGCTATTTTAAACTTATTTTAGTCATGATACAAATATTATTCTTTTGCTTTTTTCAAATACAAGACTTAAATCCCCATTAAATCAGACATGCTGTGGAAGAACACATTTGCAAAAACAGTCTGTTGGAATAACAGTAAGGGCTTATTGTTTATAATGGCGGTTGCACAGGTTTGTGTTTCAAAAAAAAAGTACCTGTCTGAACGTGCTAGAGTGAACACTGTAACCTGTTTTGAGTCACAATTATCTGTAGACATTAGCAGATCTGTGAGACTGGGAGTTTGGCAAAGTGGTACTTTAAGATACCTGCATACTAAACTAACATGATCACAATGACAATCTTAACATGCTAATGATTAGCAGGTACAATGTTTACCATGTTCAACATCTTAGTTTAGCATGCAGGTATTTTGTCTTAGACCAAGGTATTGGACAAATAAGAATGTCGATCTGCGTGTGCCACAAGAGGAAAAGTCAAAGGATCATCAAATATTTCTATACAGCATTTCATGGCAATCTAACAGTTGTTGAGATATTTCAGTCTGGACCAAAGCGGTACATTACACTACAGCCAAGCCTCTAACAAGGCTAAAAAGTACCGTTCCATTTAAAATTAAGCACTAAACCCTGTATTATGTTTCAGCAAATAAAATAAAAAACATTTGGAAAATATTTTGTCTGGCTGCAGCTGTAATCAGTTTCAAAGGAATGTAATTTCTGGGAGACAGGGTTCTTTGCACCAGACTGACTAATGTTCATCACAAAACCTTGAAGAGCCAGGAGGAAAGTTACTATATGAACAGGCATGATTGATACTGACAAATGAATAGGCTGCATGAGGGAGGGGAAAATATCCAACCAGGTTCCAAGAGAAACTGCTGTCAAGTAAGTGGTTTAAAAAAATATATCTCACATAATATTTTTGCTCTACAAGGAATAGTTTTTGGTCACTTCTACTGAGTAAGTTTCTTTTTTTTATCCCAGCCCACCATCGACAGGGAGACGTGGGCTCAGTCATTTTCTGTTTGGAATATTAGAAAATCCCAGACCAGACAAAATATTCTGCTATCTATTAACATCAGTAGTTTTTAGGACTTAAATTGCTGAAAAATGAAGCATTTTTATTCATGCATGCACCTTTTATTTTCTGCAAACAATCATAGCAAGGGATTCAATTATTTAATATCAGTATAATTATAAGTAACTTTTAAAAGAGTTTGTTATAATGCTATCTTTTCAAATATTTGCACATTGATTTGTCATGTGTTTGTTTTAAATGTGAGGTTTAAGCAGCAATGATCACAGAGCAACCTCATGTGTCACACTACACACACTAAACAAGGGAAATAGCTGCTCTCACCCGCAGCATAGCCGGTAACCTTTGGCCTACATAATACAGCTACAGGCGCCAAGCACAAGTGCAACCACAAAAGCCCAGCTGTCTCTGAACTGCAAGGATACCATTTGTTTCCTACTCAAGAAAGTAAACCAAAGTAGTGTACACTCACAATGTATAAGAAGGACAAATTTAAGAAAGACAGAAAAACCTGCTTGTGACATGAAGGGAAAGGGATTGGTTAAGAGTACCTGAGAAAGGTTGGTTCTTGTCTTTAGTCTGTGGTTATGCTTCCATTTATCCCTATGTGGGATTCATCTGGTGCCTTTTGAAGAAAATACAAGTCTAGATCTCTCCAGGATAAGTTCCCTTCCCAGCTCTGACCATGAGTGAGCCCATGAGTAGAGGTCTGAGAGAGCTGTATTTATGTGACAATGAGTGAGAGCGAAAGAGCCAGAGGGACAGAGTGAGAGAGGGGGCGGGGTGTTATGTGTTTCTGAATGAGCAACTTAAGGCGGAGACTGTTCATGGAGGCCACAAGGCTTCACAGTAAAGAGCATGGGATTTGCACAGTAGCAGGCTGGCTGTATGGCTCTGTAGGTATTTATGTCTGTCGTCAGTATGTTCAACACTGGTCGAGACAGAAAAATCTGAAAAATGAACTTTGATGCACAACCAGTTTCTTAAACTACATCACCAGTAAGGTTGACATTTTAGGTTTTTAGTGAAATGTCTCAACAATTTATTAAATGGTCCGAGAATTATTACGATTAACCCTCTGTTAATCGTAATAATTTTCGGACCATTCATCAAGTCACTAAAAAATGTCAAGTACTTTGCAAAACTAGTGAAATTTCCATCATCCTCAACTCTACCTATTGCTTAGTACTAATTAGCAAATTTGCAATTTACCATCCTCACTAACTTGGTGAAGATGGTAAACATTATAACGTTTGCTCAAAGTTCACCCCATTCATTTTTTAATGAAAGTAAGCAATTTTCAGAGCAATGA
Organism: Anoplopoma fimbria; assembly: GCF_027596085.1. NCBI lineage: Eukaryota > Metazoa > Chordata > Actinopteri > Perciformes > Anoplopomatidae > Anoplopoma > Anoplopoma fimbria. The sequence continues at coordinate 16,596,872 of NC_072465.1, forward strand.
ATTGTGGGATTCCATGTGATGTGGAACTGACAATCGATGTGAAAGTCTTCACGCAAATTCGCATGAAAACTCTGACAAAGAAAAAGTGATTCAGTCTCACTCTTTATCTGCTGAGGAAGATTGTGGGATTCACCCCTTCCTCCGAGATTACAGATACTAACAAACGACACTACCACAGTGACAAGAAATAAGTGGATTTATTCATTGCAGTACACCTTTAGTGTTGTTCTGTTTATTAAACATGTTGTGTTGCTACTCTGAATAAACCAAAAAAGTAGAAGTTTAGGATTTTTGATTCGCATTATTTTCCCCCTTTGACTCACATTGAACAAGGCTAGTTTAGCTTAGCATAAAAAGTGGAAAAAGGAAGAAAAGCTAGCATGAATGTCTGCAAAGCTCAAAACAAACTTACTCACTACTAATGGTATCCTGTTTAATTTGTACATAAACTGAAATGTCAAAATTACGATTTTTGTCATTTTAGGGGAAAAGATGTGGTGGAGCTTCATTTGTTTGCGACAAACAAGTTTACAAATTTTTTTTCATAGTTAAAAAAATCCCAATACAATGATTAAGACATGCACCTGTTTGGAGTTTCAGGTGTCCTACCAGCATTTTTATCTTTGTCTCTTTTATAATGGCAGTCTTTGGGGTAAATGTTTATTTTCTGATTGGGGTATTATGGAGGTTAGCCATTCATTCATTCATTCTACCACTGAGAGACAGCAAATCCTACATTAGAGGCTTTAAATGAAAAAGAATGCCAGTGGTGTCAATGTTCCTTAACAAGAGTTAAATAATGAGGCTTACTCTCACTGCACACCTGCACACATTTAAAGCTGTGAAACTGAAGAGTTGGTTGCTGTTTTCTTTGAATCACAGCAGGTTTTACGCTAGCGAGCAATAAAAGCCACAATAAAAGTATAACAAAACAACAGCACGCAAAAGGAAAAAGAGAATACTTAAAGAGATACAGTATTATAACTTAACATAATTATAATTCTGAATTCTTTACTGTTTTTTACTGTTTTTTTTTTGCTCATTTGCTTATTTATAATACTTATTTTTGATCTTGTTTTTTTTGTTTTACTATGTCTCTTGTTTTCACTATCCTCTATGCTGCTGTAATCCTGTAAATTTCCCCGCTGAGGGACTAATAAAGGATTATATTATCTCTTATTTTATCTTATAATGAACCTGAAAATCATTTAAGATAAACCATTTTATCACAGGCACAAAAGTATTTTATTGACAGAAAGGCACAGATGGTGACCCTAGATGATCCATTCTCTCCCTCCCTCTGCGTCAGTTTCTGTCCCACACAGGCACCCTGAGGTGTCCACCACCTCCACAACGCTATGCTACATTCACCACAGAAGATTTTAACACACAGTGTGTGAAAAAACACAAATGTATGCAGTATGTGAGGCACACACACACACACACACACACACACACACACACACACACACACACACACACACACACACACACACACACACACACACACACACACACACACACACACACACACACACACACACTCATAACTGTGTCTTGTGCTTGATGAGTGGATTTTGTTTAACATATTTCTTTCTTGCATATTTTATCGATTTATTGGTAGTATTTGCTTTATCGGTAGTATCTGTTTCCTTATGTTTTTACTTTTATAGTTGTACTGATTTCTTCGTGAACATTTGTTTTCCTAATTGGTCTCTTTGGGGTAACGGAAACAAGTTGTGAGCATGTCGTTGACATATCATTACCTTTAAAGTTTATCTGGCAAACTATTTTTCAAATGAGCAACTGAACAACTGTACATCCCATTATTACAGAGAAGTTCTGGTAAGCGCCAACAGGGAAATATCTGACTCTTTAGCTGCTAAATGCTCCACTATGTTCAGCAACTAGTCGATCACTGTCTGCTGGTTGAGGCTGAGTAGAGTAAGGTAGGTTTTTTTCAGCTCTTGAGGAGAGATGTGACACTGTACCAAAACAGTAAAGTTTCTTATCAATAAAAAAGGGGAGTAAGATCGTATGTATACTCACCATTTGCCATCGTCTGAAGCAGATTGACATCCTTCTGGGTGTCCTGACCTTGTTTCAGGTTTTTCCATCTCAAAAATACTCGTCTCCTGTTTAGTCTTTCTGTGTATCTCTGACGGAGGAGCTTGCAACAAGTGTGCAGGGCTTGGAAGGTACAAGATGTGGTATAAATCACTGTCCTGGTTGTTAATGAATTATCTTTGGCAGATTTTGCAGAAGTGAACAGGGGTACTTGAGTTCAAGGAAACACAGCTGCCACCTGTGGCAACAACACAAGTCTTAATTCTTCATCAAACTTTCCCATACTTGTAATCCTAAAGTATAACTTTATTTGGTGTTTTGCTATGTTAACCTTTTTCTAAATAGTATCAGTATTTTACTGGGAAATAGTATACAGTATTTTACTGGGAAATAGTATGCAGTATGTCACTGCTCACAAACACAGTAAATTACTATGGATTTTACAGGCATTTTTTACAGTGCATATATACATCTATTACTAAGACTTTCTCATTAGTATTAGAAAGGATGGTTTGTTATTTTGTCCCTGACCAAGATAACATAGCATTGAAAAGTTTTGTATATACTTTATACTGATATTTCTAATTATCTTAAATGTGGCATTATGGCAAAATTATAAAAAGTGTGAAGCGGAATGCTTATACACTCATTCTTAGTTCTTCTTTTCTTAATCCAGGAAGTTATATCTACATCCCCTGTGTGTGTACACATACTTGGTCAAAAAAGCTGATTCAGTTAGGTTTAATGCTTTGTTAAAACCACTTTTAAAAACTGTAAAACAAACACACACACACACACACACACACACACACACACACACACACACACACACACACACACACACACACACACACACACACACACACACACACACACACACACACACACACACACACACAGAGAGCTTATAGTACAGACTGTAACGTACAGGTTAACGGTTAAGCTAACGCCAGTCAAAGCGGCAGAGTTGATTATTAAATCTAAAACACTGAGCTGGACAGACATGTAGTTTCTAAATAGAAACAGTGTGTAATTCAAAAGCTGGTCTTGGCTGAACATAATTTAATTAGTAATTCTTTTTTTTATGCTTGTGTTGGTATTTACTTTACTTATTTCAGCATTCATTTATTTCACAGTTTCAAATAGCACGGATATGAATGACAGTCGAAGATTAAAAAAGAGGGTCAGAAAGATATTTGTGCAAATGACCCACAGCAATGTATGTAGATGTTTCATGACAAGCAACCTCTTGTTGCTGTCCAAACACAAAAGCTCTTTCTTTCTGTCAAAGTGGTTGGCTGCATAGTTGGGCCTGAATCGTCTGACACTGACACGGGAGACTGTGGTTCATATCCCAGCTCCTTTTTTAACCTTCCCCACGTCTTTCCCTTACCAGCCCTGAGCATATTTTTAACCATGACCACAACCTTTCTGTCCTTTTTGGCTCATATGGGTTATTTCGCAAGGTACTGACAAGTGACCTATTTTTCTGTGTAGGCATAGCAACTTGTTTGAAACAGAAGCAGTGAGTGTTGGGACTATGGGTACAGAAAAAGAGCTGTCCAGTCTTCCTCAGGAGATGCAGTGATTTTTTCCCACTTAAATTGAACCTTTATTTAGAAAGGTAAGCTCACTGAGATACAGGGTGTCATTTTCAAGAGGCATGGTTAAGACAACAACAACAGCAATATGACACTAATTTACATATGGACAGGAATGGTTTGGTTTATCAGAAATTACATATGCCTATTTGAAATTCTTGAGCTAGGGTAAACTGAAATGCAATTTGAATTGAACTATTCCATAACTTAGTCCCTTTATATCTAATGGAGAATTGACTGAGCCTGGTATTAAACATTAGGAGCTGTAACCATTTCATATTCCAAACAATAACATCAACCACAGAAAGTCAGAAAGTCCCTGTGGATGGCCAGATCCTGGAAGATCACTTTTTTAGTGGCTTCTGGTTAAGGAATTAGATTTTTTTATAAAATGGAAATAAAATACTAAGATGTACAAAATGTAGAAAATAACTTGATAACCCACCTCACTTCTGGTGCAGCATCCACACACATTCAAATAACTGCAATCAGGAAGCTGCCAACACATGGGCTGCTCCAAACCTGTCTGCAAGCTGGTGCAGGTGTTGTGCCACACTCCTTCTAACTGCAACACAACTGGCTGAGGAGGGACAAAAACAATTATACAAATCAAGTCAGTATGTTTCATTTGACTTCATTTCAATTGTTTTAACACTGATATAATAAATGCCTCCTCTTCTCTCCTCTTACCTCAGCCCTGTGTTCAACAGAGCCGTCATGACCCGAACATGGCTGCAGTTCTCCACCATGGCGTCCAGTGCGAGATTGGCCTGCTGCTGAATAAAGGTGTTTGTCGTCTGGGCCAGTTTCAACAGCAGGGCTCGGCCTGTCCCTTCTACCTCGGGGTCCATGGCCTCCTGGAGGTCAACATATAACTGAGCCAAGGTGTTCATGGCTTCACAGGCCACTGCTGAGCGCAGGTTATGCACCTGTAAAGTAAGAGTAAACATCAACAGTCCAGACTTATCAGCACATGTAGGCGAAGGAGGACTACATGAGACACAAAGATGAAAACAAAAACACAGAGAGGAATGTGTGTACAATACCTCCTCAATGAGAACCAGACAAACTTCATGCAGTTTGGTCTTCAGGGTCTCTGAGTGGTGCTGTGCCAGAGCTTGAATCGCTTTTAAGCTGAGTTTTTTTTCATCCTGTAAATTTACGTGACAAGACTTATGGTGAGTTAACCTGTACATCACAAATAATTACACACGTGATGTTACTGCAAATGTCACCAACTTTAAATGTAAAGTATAATAGCATACTATTTTACGCTTTACTAAGATGCACCAACTGATCACAGCTCACAACATTTACTGGCTCCTCACCAAACTTTAATAAAACAGCTTTTGGCAGGGTGTATTGATTTAAAACTGACTAGCTTCAACGTAAGGCCCTGAAGTAAGATCAAATAACTGCTGATCTGGTTTAACAAGTAGTGTCTTACCAGTCGTCTGAGGAGAGCAGCTTGAAGCAGACTGACATACTCTCCACAGGGTTGGTCAACGGCTGCTGCTAAATTTTTCTTGCTGTCTGGAGGCTGCATTCACTGGCTGCCTTTTGGCCTGGTAAACAGGAAAATACTCCATCAAAGCATTGTACTTACTGTAGCTACTGTAATTCTTTACAAAAAACTTTGAGGAGCCCAAGTTCACTGCTTGTACTACAATTATTCAGGATATGCATAGATTGATTTACCAGCTCCACTGCCAGCTTTTGCAGAGCCACTGAGTTCCACTTTTCTTTGATTGGGGAACTGTTGGCAGGCATGGGGCCAAAGGTGGCAAAACAGGGGTCATCTTAGGAGGTGCTGGAAGGGTCATTTTATAAAGGGGTGCTCTTGGGTGCTGCTGGGGTTCGAGGTGAAGGGACAAGCTTGAATCGCTCCAATTTTATCCATTATAGCCTCAATTTTGTTTTTAGCTGACTGGAGCCCACATCCATTAAATACCTCCTTGTCTGTTGAGAATAACGGCAAAATAGGCAAACCTAGAAGAAATTGCAAAAGTTCCCACAAAAGACAGACATCCTCATGCAACAGTGTGTCTTCAGAAGAACTGACCTGCTCCACTGAGTTTGGCAGAAATTCTTCTCCTGGACAGTTGTACTGGTTTAGTAGGAGGAAGAGTTGGTCTCAATGCATCCTCAATCGGACAAATGTCCCTCAGCTCACTGGGTGTGTAAGTATCTTCACAGCTGAGGCTGGACACAGAGCGGAGGGAAGCAGTTGGGCTCCCGTCTCTGCATGCCTTACATGCAAGTGTAGCCATCTGACTGCCAACAAACACCTTGTCCCAGAAGTAGTCCTCCTCCTCATCCAAACTTCTAGGACTCTACTGGTTTCTGTCAATGTACTCCATGTTCAAACCAGTTACATCTAAAAGAGAGCTGAGTCTTCCTCCTCGCCGAGGAGATTTTGTGCTTTCTCTGGGAAAAGCTGGTGGTCGATGTGAAGGCAGGGTGACGTCCTGAACAGAGAGTCCCAGTCTCCTCCGAACAGCATCATTTCGGGCCTTCTCTGCAGCGCACAGCCTTTCTGCTTGTCGGATAGTTGCAGCCCTCTTAGCACTCAAAGACCACTGTATGTCCAGGATGCTGGACTCACTAGTGAAGCCATCAGATTATCCTGTCTACACTGGCTCCCAGCTTGCTGTGAAAATAAATTTGAACAAAATATGATTGAGTTGATCTATTTTGACTCAGTTCTTCAAAAGATGAGAATACTGGTCAGAGAAGTTTCCAGAGCAATCAACTGCTCTATATGCATCTATGAAAAACTCTCAGGTATGAAGATAAAGAAGGTCAGAGATTTGTTCAGGCGGTTACTTACATCAACATCATCGCCGTTCCTCCACTTCGTAAATCTACGAAAGGAGTTTGATGTTTTTTGATTATCCGTCATTTCCCCCAAATATCGCAATTAAATTGCCCACAAGTAGAAACAACAAGTAGACTGCTTTCTCTCAGTGAGATCAGTATGTGACTGGCTGGTTCCTGGTTCTCAGTGCCTTATAGTGCATGAACATGTTCTATGGATGGTCACTATTAAGAGATGTCACATAGAATCGGAACACGGAACATTCTTAGCTGTTTTGTGTGTTCTGTGCTGATCTGTGTATGTGTTTGTGTGTGTGTGTGTGTGTGTGTGTGTGTGTGTGTGTGTGTGTGTTTGTGTGCGTTATACACACTGAATATATTATATATACTGACAATGTAATAAAGTTATTATATTTATATTATGTATACTATATTTTGTCTAGAAAAGTGAATCAAACTGAAGGACGGAGACGATTCCCATCTCACCTGCTCCTCTGCATATATTCAGCTCTTTCCCGTTTCCTCTTTCCACTCTCTCTTAAACTGATCAGTCCGCAAATCCTTGAGCATCACTAATCTTGATTTCAGTGGTTGTTTATTATAACCAAATGACTTGACTCAGAAAAAATTGCCAATAAAGAAAGAACGAAAAAAAGAGAAAATTGAATCTATTTCTAGTCACTCGTTTGTCACTCGGTAGTGACGTGAGTCATCAACCATGCTCTTTTCCTTTACCTAACTAGGTTGTTTTTGTTGCCTTAACCTAACTTCCTATGAAGACAGAAGTTTATTATGAAGACGCTATAAATGTAACGAGCGACATACCGTCCCTGACATGCCAAATACTGATGCGAGGGTCATCGTTTGCAGCTTAGGTCCATTTATAAAGCGGCAGGCATGTGATGAGTTGGGAATAAGAATGTGTTGGTTTACATTGTAGTTACTTGAAAGCCTGATGCGCCTCATAAAGGGTGCCTTGAGCGTCTGGATCAATGCAGAGGGGCGTGACAAAGCGTAGATTTCGACAGCCTGGGAATGACAATGGTCTGAACACACGTGGAGCGTATCCCAGCATGCACTGGAGTGAAAACCCATTTGATTTCCAGAGCCAAAGATCTTATGTGATTCAAACTTCTAAACATAGTACAGTAACAACCTTCTTTTATCATTAACATCATCATCATCTTCCTCATGAATCTAAAAAAGTATTACAAAGCATATTAAAAAATGTGAAAGGGTAGCACATCCCCGATTTCAAAATCAAAGAGGAAAAGGTTTATAATATTTCACTTATTTAATTGGCTCACATCACAATAGAAATACCCAGAGCCTTCATCAGAAGGTTTGAAGTATACAGATTAAGGTTTTAATATTCCCCAAGGGGAGAGTTAACCCACAGTTTGGTTTTGGGTACAATTATTCACAAACTACTCACTTTTCTTTTTCCAGTCATCACTAGAGACAGGGGCCAATCACAAATATATAGTTCAATCTGATCCAAACCTCATTAGATATAATGTGAAGCTTAACTTAAAACCCCCTGATCATTATCATGATTGGTTTACCATTAAAATACACTAGATAGCAGGCTGGTTTTACAGACAAGGTGTGGTCATGTTCAGAGTCATAGCTTGTGGGTTTTATAAAGATCACAAACTGTCTTAACTTAAAGAGCATTTCAAACTTGAGTAATAATTTAATCCATTTGGTGTTGAATGTGCCTACCTTATACATTTGTCTCTGTATGCAGAATTATGTAAAGACACCATAAGATCCAAGCCTAAAGACCCCAAATCCCAGATAAAATCGACTGGTTTCGGGCTCGGATGTTATGGAAGAACAATGAAATGGAGAAAGGTGAGAAATCTAATCCTCAGATAAGCTGCTTTTGTTCCTCTTGTAATGCGATGCTCTAAGAAGAGGGGGAAAACCACCTGTCCAAGATATAATTAAAACTCAAGAGGAAGTGTAGCTTTAAACAGAAATTTGTGTATTTTTATCTGTAATGACTTAACAGCATAATGGATAGCATAAAAACATTACCTGTAGGCCTATCACAATGTTGAAATATTCCCTTTCAAGTAGAATAAGTCCTTCCTTCTTAATGCTTAAGTAAAGAAGTATTATCAGCTGTTTTCAAAGTATCAAAAGTAAGGTAGTGCTCATTCTTGATAATTGCGATATTTTTATTTGATTTTATTAGATTGGTAATACTTATGCATTATAGCATTTTACTGTGGTAGCTGATCGAGGTGGCTACTTTTAAATACTTATTTAGGTAGATTAGTCTAGTGTTTCCCAATGTAGGCTTCTATTGATTCATGAAAAACTATAGCAACGATTATACTTTTTAAATGTAGAACAAGAACATCAGAACATCATGTATCTCCGAGATAAAGGGTTATATGTTTTATCTCAGAACACTGACAAAACAAACATGGACGCTGAATGTGATTAAAGACCTGCTGTATTGGTTTCTATCAGTTTCTAAAGAAAAGACTGGTTAAGTCAGTCTCAGTGGCCACTCCTCACAGAAACCCATTTTGCTCAACTTGTTCTTGGAGAGGAGCTGATGTTTTCTGGGTTCAGAATACAACTGTCGGAGGAGAAAATACCTAAACTTCTATCAGGTTTGACTTTGACTGATTTTTATAGTACTTCATATTTTATTAAAGTTTAGGTCTTTTGTTTAAGGTATTAATAGAAATCTTTGATTTTGTTATTTATGCAGTGGCATCTGATTTTTTCTTTAAGTGCACCCATAGAAATGTGAAATGTCACCATTCATTTCTTATAAAGGAAATAAATATATATCTTGAATTCACTATGGTTTTATTTAAATCATGCCATTGTTCTGTGTTTCTGCATCAACTGATCAAGTGTTATTTTACAATGATTTTAATCAGGACATCAAAAACTTTTCAGATACTTTTGATAAACAAAGTCAGGCACAATTACATTTTTGATGAGAATAAGACAGTGACATTTGCCCCTGTTACCTGATATCGATCACCGTACTGTAGTCAGAGTCCTATTCTACTGGTACTGGTCCCTATCATTAAATTATCTTTTAATGGCCCATCAATTCGAAATGTAACTGCAGTTAATGACCACTAAACAGGTTGACAGTGGTGATCAGAAAGCTAAACTAAAGTCAACATGTCAGTTTGAAGCTGATTTTCGAAATTTACGCAGAAAGCTGACAAGACTGACATACTGTGAAAAAGATGCTTTTAAACTTACACAGTTAATGAAAGTCGACACAAGTGGCTTACAGATTCTTGCTTGCATGTTATAAACTGTCTGTATTTTTTTTTAACAAAAAACGATTTTTGGATTGCCACTTCTTCAAAAAGCAAGTTGTTGGAAAAAAAAATTCCACTTAAACAATTTAAGATTTATATGAAAATAAACTAAGATGGTGAACATGGTCAACATTCTGCCTGGTTAACATCTGAAGGACAGCATTTAACTCAGCATATCAGTAAGCCAATGTCAATATTTAGCTCAAAGCACTACTATTCCTACATCAAACCTTGCAAAGCCGCTGACATGGCTGTAGACTCTTGTTTCATAATGTTTTACTTTCTGATTTTGGAAGGTGTTACATGGTGTGTGAAGCTCATCTTTGACCCTGTTACGGTCCAGTATCTAGTATGGCTTATGTGGTGCTCTATTCAGGAAGTAATTTAGGTTGATATTGAAGAGAAACCTGAGTATTTGAACTATATTTAAAATACCTTAGAACATTGTTTAGAATCCAACTTGTATCCGTGTTTACAGAAGGCTACTTTGTATCACCTAACAACAGCCTCATATCATCAACTCTATGCCACCCTGACAAAATTAAATTCTTACTAAAGGTTGACATGGACCAAAGACAAAACTCACAGGGGAAACTAAATCTGATGAACGGTGGGATCAGACCAGGACATGCTCAACCCAAACCTCAGGAGAGGGAGCAGTGGGGCAGTAAGATTGAGTTCATCCTGGCAGTGGCCGGACACGTTGTTGGTCTGGGAAACGTCTGGAGGTTCCCATACCTTTGCTACAAAAATGGAGGAGGTAAATCTTTGCTGTTGTTGCCAAGTGTACAAAATAGTGTTGTAGCCAGCTTTGGTAGATATTAAGATTGTATTCAGTTAATAATTGTCTTTTAGGAAAATATTTTGCAAAATAAATCCTACATTTAAGTTTCCAACTCAGTATTTTTACAAAGTAACTAGAATTTCTTGATGTTAAAATAATTACACCCGTTTCGTCTTGCCGCTTAACTACATACATTTTTACAAATCCATTATTATTATCCATTATTTGTGTGCACAAATGTATGCAATTATATCAGTATTTTAACCAGATATTTCCTTTTTATTTTAAAGGGGTTTTCTTCATACCTTATGTTTTGTTTTTGTTCACCTGTGGCATCCCACTCTTCTTCCTGGAGACATCTTTGGGCCAGTACACCAGTCAGGGTGGAATTACATGTTGGAGAAAAATCTGCCCTCTTTTTGAAGGTAAGTCTTCATAGTGTTTGTAGGCACTTTATTTTATCAGCTCAAAACGATTCTGTGTAACTATTAACAGCAAATTCATATGGTTGCATATGAGTACAGTTTGTAAGAGAAAGGGTTGTCTTTAAGAGTAAAAGACGATTTAATTTTAAATCTGCTGTGGAAATGTTTTTAAATTTATTTCACTGTTTTATGTACTTGGAGCTACACTCGTTCTTTATATTTTTTGATAAAAAAATGGCTAAAATGTCTATTTGATGGTGAAATGGCTCACTCATTGTACATAATCCACTGATTTCATAGGGTTCGGACCCCTCCAAAGGTTCTGATACACAAATTCATATTCATTTTTTGGACTTTGACAATTTTTTTTCTCCTTTTTTAAATATTGGATACTTTTACTTTTCCCAAGTCTAACAGGTTGGTAACTGCTTACAATGAGTTTTATTTAATAATCTTATCATATGCTTTCATACATATAAACACATTTATCTAAACTCGTAACTGAAATAGAGTAGTGAGTAAGTAGTACAAGTAAAGTACAAGTGCCTCATTAATATAGATTTTTCATGGTATTACAACATGACATTTATCTCTCTGCAGGTTTAGGTTACGGAAGCCAAGTGGTGGTTTTGTACACTGGGGTTTATTACATCATCATCCTGGCTTGGACGTTTCTCTACCTGTTTTCATCCTTTAGATCTGAGCTTCCATGGGCGACATGCAACAACAGCTGGAACACAGGTACCCAGACTTTATTTCTTAGCGATGACACATTCAAATCTGCAATGTGCTCACTTTGTTAATCAGTTTTCACAACCTTTCTTATTCTTTCATGTAAGATGGCTGCTTTGAGCATGGTCCCAATCAAACATCTCCTCTGCACCTGTATGGAAATACAACATCTTCGGTTGTAGAATTTTGGGAGTAAGTAGCATGAATGAAAGCATTATATCAGGGTAGCTGTGTTTTGTTGTGTTTTACATATTAAAATTTGTTACAGAAGGAGAATCTTGGGCCTGTCCGGTGGGATTGAGAAAGTTGGCAATGTCCGTTGGGACCTGGCCCTTTGTCTACTTCTTGCCTGGATATTGTGTTACTTCTGTGTCTGGAACGGAGTGAAATCCACAGGAAAGGTACAGTACAAGCTTAGTGTTAATTTTTAACGTCTTATTTCATGTAAACCCTGTTCCTAAAATATTTTACTTTAAAATGGTAACACAAAAGCTTTTGGTTCTGTCTTAGGTGGTCTACTTCACTGCCACATTTCCGTACCTAATGCTGGTGGTGCTGCTGGTTCGTGGTCTTACATTGCCGGGGGCCAAAGATGGAATCATGTTCTACCTTTACCCAGACCCGTCCCGCCTCACTGATCCAGAGGTACAACCAAACCTTAACCAAGCGCTTTGAGCACCTTAACATAACCAAAAGAGTCTGCAGATGGCTAAAAGTTCATTAGACTCTACATTAGCACAGCTGTGCTTTGAGCTAAATGCTGATATCAGCATGGTTATATGCTCATAGTGTCAATGCTAACTTAATGATGTTTAGCAAGCATAATGTTTACCATGTTCACCTGCTGAATTAGCATAATGGTAGGCCATGAGAAGTCCTAGGTGGGTTTTAAAAAAGGGAGCTTTCTTAACCCAGAATGAACGATAAAATTTATAAAATATGCAACATAGTTCTGGGCCCATTTAGAAGGTCAGCTTATCAGAAATTGACTTAGGCTACGCTAACTTAACATAAACTAAACAGACTAAACTGACCAAAGACATTACTGAATAAAAATAGGGAACATTTACACTGCCTTCAAAATTGAGGGAAATAATCTCCAATCTCCAATCTAGCAATCCCAATCCTATGATGTGGACGACTCTTAGTACATTCTGATTGGTCACTTCCTCTATTTAATAACTCTGCTTAAGGCACCAATCTTTTGCTCCTTCCTGATTAAATAAACCTCCAGCAGCGGTAACTCAGCACTCAAGAAATTAGAGCAACTTATCTAAAGACAGACTAAATTCTGACTGTACTGGAGATGTTAACTAAACATGCGGGCTACAAATAGAGACTATTTTCATTTATCTGTTTGCTGATGTATGTGCAATGTGCAGGAGGTCAAGAGGTCAGCAAACTAAATGAGAAAATGATATGTTAAGGATCAACTATTAAGAAAATAAGATTTGTGCAGGAAGGTTACGGAAATTTAAATCAGCTGTGTGGTACAAGGTCTGTACACACAGACCTTGTACCGCAGAAACACACAAGGCCTTGCTTTTCTTGTTTACCTGAAGACTTGTTTGCTTTGCCTTTTTTTGTAAAACTGCAACATAACATAGATAAAAACATAAATCAGTTCACAAACATTAACATGTATATAGAGGGTAAGTATTATACATAACTACCTAAACACATACTTACTGCCAAAGTATAAAGCAAGCGCTATACCGCATGGAAAAAAAGAGCTCAACTTCTACAGCTACAAGTCACAAAGCAAGTTAGTGCACAGAGCTTACTACTCTTGAAACTGCTCGCTAGCGAACATTTTATCAAAACAATATAACTTTTATCAATGTGTTAGATATTTACACACACTAAGACAAATTCTAGGCAGAAGCGTTTCAGGAATTGATTAAGTAGCCAACACTAGTTAACACTAATCCAGCACTGTTCGTCTTTGACCAATACCAATTAATTAAATGTGTAGCTACCTTTATTAAGTTCACTTTTTTACTTTTGTGACTTGCGGCTAATTTAAAATATTAAGTTAAAAGCAGCACAATGACTAAAAGTGTCAATCGTGCTTAAGTTGCTTCGAGCGGATACTGTATTGCAATGGCGGAATCGAAGCAAAACAAATGATGTCATGTGAACATTTTGCAGATATTCTCAATATGTCCATTTTGCATCGTGGCTAATACATTCATCTCTACAAAACTAAACTGAACATAAACACATCCAAATCCCTCAGGTATGGATGGATGCTGGAAGCCAAATTTTCTACTCCTATGGAGTTTGCACAGGTGTTCTGACATCTTTAGGAAGTCACAACAAGTACAGCAACAACTGCTACAGGTTTGTACTTCTTTCATCGCATGGACTGTGCTCAAAATTCAATTAGTTTGGATTAGAGCACTGGTGTACTAATTTTCCTATATTTCTTCTATCTTACAGAGACTGTGTTTACCTTTGCCTGTTAAACAGTTTAACCAGCTTTGTAGCTGGCTTTGCCATCTTTTCTGTGCTTGGTTTTATGGCAAAGGAGCAAGGTGTGGATATATCAATGGTGGCTGAATCAGGTATGGAAGATTAATAATGCCTGACAGAAACCCAGAGTGAAACAGTTTGAATAGTTTAAAAAAAATAATACCATTATTTTCCCCCCATCACCTTTGCAGGTCCAGGTCTGGCATTCATTGCTTATCCCCGTGCTGTGGCTCTAATGCCACTTCCCCAGCTCTGGGCTATTTTCTTCTTCGTTATGATCATCTTCTTAGGATTAGATAGTGAGGTAGGACTACAAATCTGCTTTGAACGCAATCATTTGACTTAGACTACAATTTTTGTGTTAATTTGTCTCTTTTTTTCACAATAGTTTGTATGTCAAGAGGCATTGGTCTCAACCATCACGGACATGTATCCTGATTTCTTTCAAAACCATTGTCGCAGAAAACTCCTTCTTCTTGCCATTTCTGTTGGAAGTTTCTTTTTTGGCCTTCTGATGGTCACAGAGGTGAGTGTTAAATTTTCTGATATTGATTTTTTGAATCAATTAAACATTGCTTTACAGTATGACCTAAAGGAAATGTTTAATGTATAGGTGTATATGCTAAATACTTTTACAATAGCGCATTGGACAAACAGAGTGTGGATGATGCAATTACAACCTTGTATTGGGTTTTACTGAAGGACCTGGTTCTTTTCATTTGCAGGGAGGCCTTTATATCTTCCAGCTGTTTGACTACTATGCCTGCAGTGGGATGACGCTCCTGTTCTTTGCTATCTTTCAGTCTCTTTGTATTGGATGGGTCTATGGTAAGGTGAACTTTTAACCTTGTTAAGGGTGACGCAGCCATGTTAGATCCCTCTTTATAAAATCATATTGTACAGACAGTCATTTTTAAACCAGTGGTTCCACATCTGAGAGTTCTGGTCATTAAACCCCAAGCCTAAAGGTAGGGGAAACCCTGGTTTAAACCTGTATAACTATTATTTTGAATGTAGGATGAGATCCGAAGTTCCCTATCAATACAGATACGTGAGGCAGAATTTTGAGGAGTTGTATACATAATCATCCAACACTGGGAATATTTCAATTTGATCGCCATAACGCTGATATAACTAACACTCTTACTTTTTAGGTGCAGATCGTCAGTATGAAAATATAAAGGACATGATTGGATATCGACCATGGCCTTTTATGAAATATTGTTGGCAGTACTTCACACCAGCTATCTGTACTGTAAGTACTGGAGATGAAGACATGCCTGCCTTGTAATGTTGTTCATGCTTTACTAACCAACAAGTGTATTTGACAGCTGCCCGAGGCTTCTGTCCTAAAGGTAGTCCATGTCTCGACGTTAAGTAACTTTTGTTGATTTTCAGTTTTTCTCTTCAGGTAAAAAAGTTGACCATTTCCTGTATTGCAAATGGTCAAACTGTTAATCAAACAGATTGATTATGCCATATAGAACTGTGAATATACATGGCCATTACATGTTTGCAAAGTTAACAGGAAGATGAAGATTTGGTGGTTGATTGAGCTGCAGCAGCAAACAGTTTTGGCTTGAAGTCATCAGCGATAGTGGAAACAAGTTATATATACGTTTGTGTGAATATGACTGGATATTATACTATACTTTAACATTCGGCCTAAACATTGCAGTTACAGTTTCCATTTTATGTTTTACTAACTGATTAAACACACAAAAGCTAATTGTGAATTTTTGAGAAGGAATAATCTGATCATTTTTAGTGTTTTTACACTTTCTCTACTCTGCTTGCCTTTTTTTTTAGTTGACATTTATCTTCTCCTTGGTCAAATATACTCCGCTCACCTTCAACAACACTTATGAATATCCCTGGTGGGGCTACACCATTGGAGGAGTCTTCACTCTCTCTTCAACCCTCATGGTTCCTCTGTGGATGCTGTATGCTGTGAGTGTAACTCCAGGAACACTGAGACAGGTACAGTCACATGTAACTGTTACAAAACTAGATCAGACAATAGAAACTAAAAACCATAAAGGTATAATATAGTTACTGAATCCCCCAGTTTAGAGTCAGTGACAGGATAACTGAGGCTTCATCCACTACTATGTTTCTGTTTTGAGTGAAGTTGAGTGAAGTATGAGAGAATAAGTAGATCAGAGTTGTGAGGAGGGCAAACTTCTTACAAAGACGACAAACAATTGTGTACTATTGCAGTTTTTTTTGTTAGTTTTCAGTTCATATTCTACCTAACTTTTAGTTGCTAGTTGGTGTCTAGTCCCATGCTTTTTCCTAAGTATGTAGATGTAATTCAATTGAAAAGTTTGTGGTTTGAAAAATTCCCAAAGTTTTTTGGTGTTTGCTGCCGTTGCTCCGGATTTGACTCTTTTTTGGGGTAGTTATGAGGCATGCTGTGCATTTATTTGAAACTTAAGACAAAACTGTACATTAGACGTTACTTACAGTTGCTGTTTATTATAAGAAAACATGATTATAGTTCAGCTGATTTGTTATTTCAGCACCGTTAACATACAGTTACTGTCCTTTCTTTCTCCACACAGAGACTGAAAGTTCTCTGCACTCCAGCAAAGGACTTACCCACTGCAACGTTAAAGAAGGATTTAAATACAGAAGCATTTCATACTTTCACAGGGTTGTACACACTGCGGACAAAAGGAAGTCCTGATGACAAAGATGACATAGCTCAGACATCATCCATTATCTAAACTGCAAGAAAAAGTACTGAAATAGAACGATAAGCCTGAGGAGTGCAGATGCTTTTGGAAATCACACTGGGGAAGTTCTTATTAAATAACTACAGTGTCCATTATTATCATGATTATTATTATTACTATTGTTACGGGGGAATTAAACAAGAAGTCTAGGAGAAGGGGTTTTATAAGGAATTAAGCTTCAAAATAATTTTGTGTTGAGTATGTCTTGTGTATGTTAGTTAGCAGTATTTGAAATGCTGTCAATAGGCATTGTTTTAATATTGATTACTGCAATGCTATTAAATAGTTATGTTGTAATACCTCTATTAGTTGAAAAACATGAGGTGGTGAAAAACTGGTTAACAATATTAACAAAAGTGTAAATATTCTAAATACTTTTTGTATCATTGATTTTAAAATAATAATATGTTTTGAATAGAATTTGATACATAACTACATGACTTTAGGGTACATAACTATAGTTATTCAGAAACACACAGGAAGTCTGAGAAAGAAGGCTTTTTTAATGAATATGGCAGTTTATGTTTGTAAATTAGTAACATACTTACTAAAAATCCATAGGGAATATAAATGGGTAAAAAGGTATAGAGGTAAAGGTATAAAATGCATTGTGTACAAGCTATCAACATAACAAATTCAGTTATACAGATATAAATAAACTAGTATTATGCTTTACAGTGTAAATAATTATAATAATACCTCCTTATTGTATTGTATTATTGTATTTTTATTATAGGCAACAGGTGACATAATAATACTTTCTTATTGTATTCCCTTTTATTATAATACCTTCATATCTTAATGTTTTTATCTTGTGTGTTTTAATCTATGTAATACCTTCTTATCGTATAAGATGTTATCTCCACCAGGCGTAAATCTGGGGAGAGGTTATTTATTCGGTCGTGCACCTCTATGTTTGTCCGTGGCTGATCTTGCATACTATTTTTGGTGCCCGCTAGAGATAAAACAGCAGAGTGCATCGACGACCTCCACCCACTACTCTGCGGCTGAGGACACAGTGGGGTGGAAACAGTTTTGACCCTGTTATTGTTTTGGATGGTGTGTTTGGCTAACAGCCAACTGAACTACCAGTTCACACACTGCCGAAACCCGGTGCCACTCAGCCACTGCTATTACATCACCCCTTGTTTTAGGAGTTTGAATCAAGTCTGTTTGACAACCCTTTACAGCACTGGTTGTATTCATTCAATCAATCACAACAGTGGTCTTTGCAGACACACCTGGCAGCTAACTGCACTCAAATGAGTTCAACTCTCTAGTTTTATATTGGCCTTTGTTTTTATTTTTGATGCACTCTGAGTCACGCCTGTAATATGAAATGTGTTTTAAACTTGATTGATTGATTAACCCCTTAAAGAAGGCCCTCCATATTTCAAAATATATTAATGTAATTTGCCTAAAACCTATTATCTTTCTTAGTCAAATGAGCCTGGGGATTTTTGTAAAGTACATTGATTTTTTTAAATGAATGGTATCACAACCACATTATGACTTTATCGTTGATTATTTTCCACATTTCTTTCTTACTCTGCATAATATTGTATAATACAAGAAACGCAGACATAGCTGAACTAACATATAGTCATAAATTATGACTTTATCGTTGATTATTTTCCACATTTCTTTCTTACTCTGCATAATATTGTATAATACAAGAAACGCAGACATAGCTGAACTAACATATAGTCGATTGTCTATTCCAAGGTTTGGCCTCAGGGAGGCGCTGCAGGTCTCTGTTTAAAACACCAAGCTTCAATAACAATGCATATATCCTGCTGCAATAAGGTGTCCAACCTATGGTCATATTTGTGGAAGTATATCCTTCCACATACGCAATGTATCACTTAAACACTTTCTTCCTATCAACGAATACTAAAGATGTTGTAGCTATTTTGTAGAAATACATTCTGTCAATTAATTAAAAGGCAATTCCAAATAAATCACATAAAATCAATAAAATTGGCAATTCATATAAAATGAAACTTTAAACATTATGTCAAAATATTTTCGAATATTAAAGAAAACAAGCAGATATCACATATAGTTCTGTGAAGCATCATTATGAGGTAATTTAACATGGCGATTTGGACTCTTTGAACCAATAATAAAAATAGCGTAAATATTTTAATGATGTTCTTATTTTTGGTACTATTGCTGATACCTCAACATTAAACAGCATCAAACAACCAATAGCATTAATTTCCTTATATTGAACGTTTCTGAGCAGTATAAAATAGACCACCAGAGGGCGCTAGAGCAGCAAAAGAAAATATAATTCAGTCCATGTATATGGTTATTTTCCCTCATACCGAAGGTTAAACTACACTATTTGTATGCGTGTGTTATCCGTCATATTACTGCTGTATAAAACTGCTCTTCATATTTGTTTTCCTAAGCCATAAACCAATATGGAAGTAGTTATGTTTGAGATTATCACATTATCACATTATTATGATCAGAAATTGTAATTCATCTAAAATGATGAATGATATTGTTTTTTTTTTAACTCTATCTACAATTTACCCTCGCCTTAGTAGATATGTGCTGCTCTGTTTGTCGTGTGTGCTCTTTCCCCTATCTTCCTCCTTTTTCTATTTTCATTTTCTATTTTCTTTCTATTAACTTATTTTTGATTTACTTGTTTTTTTGTGAGGAGACAAATTAAAAAGGGAAGACAAAATGAGACGCAAAAATATGTAAATATAACCTAATTCCAGCATGAATATAAAAAATGATAAACATTATCATTAGTTAGGCCTATTGGAACTAAAACCATCACTGTAGCTGATTTTTCTCAGAAATTACAATCATTACCATGTTTATGAATTGTCCTATGAATGTTGCGGTTATCTCCATAACAGAACTTAAGAAGAAGGGAGCATTGTATATGTTACAGCTGATGTGGATGGCAATGTGCTAAAGATACCTTCAGTCCAGTGGACAGTGACATCTGCTGGATAAACTGTCAATTTACAATTACATAATGACACAGAAGTGGATGTGAAGCCTGTCCTTTAGTTTCAGATTTTGTCCATCCACATTGATATACATTGGGTGGAAAAAACACGAGAATCAGGGATTCTGCATAAGATTGCATTTGTCTTAGTGAGGTAATCCTAATAAACTGTAGGGTGATTGTTTTCCACAATTTGCTTAGGGAGAAGGAGAGAGAGAGAGAAAGAAGGGGTGCATTTATCCAAAGACGCAGTCCAAAAAGTACAAGAAGGCATCACAACCAAAAACAAGTTCAATGCTTGAGAAAAAGATCAAAATTGTCTCTATGTAATAATGCAAATATTTGACCTTTCCTAAATGTTTAGTCATGGTCAAAACATTTGGTTTAACAGACCAGTCAGATCCCTCTGCCCTCTGAAGCTAATTTGTTATTTGAGATATTGGGTTAAACAAATACAACTGAAAACATTGTGTTGAATAGTACCTTACATTTGTTTTGAAATATATCACTTCAGGAAAGAAATTCTAACCAATATGTTTTTTAATTGTTCTATGAATGTTGGAGATTTTCCTGTATCATTATCTGAACTTCCGGACCGTGGGCCATGTAATGACGTGTTGGAATAGTTTGTAAAGAGAATGATTTGTTAGATTGGGTATTAATGGGTTACAATGTCTATATATATAAAGTGGAGGGAAGAGGAGATCATTGGATCTTAATCCTTTGGTGAACATAAGTGTCTGGGCCACACTCGAGAGCAGAGATTATGGAGATCTGGAGTCTGTGACTTAACAGAGAGTGCAACACAGTGACCTTGTTGGATACTTTAGAGTTCTTAAAGACAAATGTGTCAGAAAATTAAATTCACGTTGAACGTCCTGTTAAAATAAATGTTCTCCTTGTAATCAATGACTATTTTGTCAGGATTATTTTACAAGATGCAACTCAAAAGATTTTCATATTTTCAGTGAGGATACTTTACTTATTATCATGTGAAGGAGAAACAACAACAGACGACATCCAACAAACCAAACGACTAATGTTCTCCTTAAAAATGATTAGAACAGCTGTCAATTAGTTTCCTGAGCATCAACTTGATCAACTAAATGTTTCAGCTCTACTCTGTTCAGATATTAGAAAATGCACAAACATACCGCATACATTCCAATGTTAAGCTCTGCTTTTTGACTACATTTTAAGAATACTGTACTGTTTATCATCACGGTGCCTATGTTCAGAAGAGTATTCACTTTATATTCCCTTTTAGCCATATTAACCTTCAACCCACTATGCTTCTGCACACAGTAGAAAATAGCTGCCAACCATGTCTCAAAATACATTACATACAAAACATCTAGACAGGGTTGGGATTTATGTGTTCTGTACCTGGCTTCAACACATCACTTATTGCTCTTACCCGCAGTAATTTAGATACAAAACTCTAAAGAAGTGTTAGTCAGTGTGCTCTTTAACATTTGTGTGTGTTCATTGATTGCCTCTAATGTGGCACAATGTGCTCCAGATCAGTCGCTTATTGCATCTTCTTGACCTACTAGCAGATAAGCTACTGTTCCAGTCTGTCTCAGGTACAACACTTCCTGTTACAGTTTCAACACTTAACCTGCACAAGAGTGTGTTAAGTATTTTGAATAGCTGTAAAGCAGAGAGCTAATCCCAATTAACTGTTGTGTTGTGTACTTGTGACTTTACGCACGAGGGAGGCACCCTTTTGATCTAAGCTTTGGACTTCTCACCTACCTCGGGCTTGAGAGTATCTCCAAGCTTCCATATTAATCTCATTTAGAGCTCAGCTGTCGTTGCACCAGATGCACCACGTAAGCAAATCACCACTCTGACCCCTTTCAACCGTGCTTAAACAGGTTGTATTGCAGCGTCGTATGAATAATTGTTGTTGAATTTTAACTTATCTTTAAAAAGTGTATTCTTTGGTTGCTGTTGGTTTAATTGTTGAATGCTCAGGAGGTCGCAAATTCAAGAAAAATACAACAAATGCTTGTACTTTAAGTAAAGTTAAATGTTAAATGCAGGACTTTACTTGTAAGTACTTAGTACTTAGTACCTTTTCTTCTTCTGTCCTGACAAGGACACACAATGTAGGTTGTTTTTCAGTAAGTACCTTTGCATCTTAATAATTAGACAAGCATGTTTTAAATCACAAAAACAGAACAGCATTACATTTTATTGTACTTAGATTTATTATCGGCATTATTTACCTCTATAGTGTCCCCTAAACAGAATAAATCTCATAATCATCATCAGAGGAGCATCATAAAATCTACTTGACCTTCAGTTTCTGCCTTCAGAGGCCATTTTGAGGTCCTTGAACTCTGGAGCAACTGTGTGGCCGCTGTAATCACTTTTGAAGACTACGTGAATTGAAGGAGACAGGTATCACCTCTAACGTGTGTCATGACTCCCAGACAACCTGCTCAACGCCTTTGAATTACGTACAAGGTGTGAATCCAATTTGTTCGGATTGAAGATTAGAAAGGGACAAACCCCTCCGGTTTAACAGCTTGCTAGTGACAATTTTTGGATGCTAAGCAGATAAACACAAGCTTCTTGGTCTGGAAATCCCACTTGTGGGAATTGGCATACTTATGAAAGCTGTGTGACAGATGGTTTCCTGTTTGTACATCCAGGGAATTACCATAGTTGTATATTCTCCAGACCACTTCCTCATGTAGTGTCAACAGTTTAAATGTTTGCTATAAAGACACACACTGTGTTTATTTCAATGACTTTAAACTCGCTATCAACTCAAACCAGCAGCACTTGGGTCAAAGTGACCGTTCTTTATAATTTCTATTCTTCATATGCAAAATAGTTGTCAAGAAGACTGATTTTATTAATTAATTTAAAAAAGAAATCCAACAACACATGAATATATTCATTAATTAATTCAGTTGTAGTTTTAAGGATTTTTTTTTTTTAACATATATATTTAAATCAAAAGTTATCGAAACATAAAGGCAATCTGAACTCCATACATATTACACCTGCAAAGTTTCACACTGCTTTATCTTGTGGATGAGGATATTTTAATTCACTTATGTTTGCTGTACACTGAAAGTATGGTTATTATTGCTCGAGTTAGTCATAAAGAATGTGTTTTTAATTTTCTTGTAGATTTTTTAATTATAGATATGTATTTACAATGTATGTATGTATTTAGTTCAGAAGTCGGTAAGACCCGATAAAACAATGAGATGGATTGCAGAATTATATACATTAAAATCTACATTTAAATTTCACATCTACTTGCTTATTTTATTGAAAATTTAGATTGTGTTACTGTAAAATAACAAAAGTATTTGTAATCCATTTTACACCAATTCATTTCATAGATGAGCCATTTTAAACTTACAAACATGATGAAAAAATCTAAATGGTCAACTTGATCAAACATAGATTTGTTTTTAATGAGGCTCACTTATATTCACAATTATTCAGACTGAGCCATTATTAAAAAGCACAAATGCCATTCAAATGTTGAAGACATGGAAATTACCTTAACCGATAAAACAACATTTATAGAATGATAAATGATTGTTAATTAATAAATAATGAGGTAATTGGTTCTGATTTGCTATATCCCTATTATTACACGATCTTTGACTTTTCAGTAAATGGATTAGCTATCAGAATAACTAAGCAGACCTGCAAACAAGATGAGGGAGTTGTGCTGAATAGATATGACACATCTTTTACATTTTTAACAGGCAGAAGGTATTAAGTGGTATTAAGGCGCTGGGTGAGGAAGCCAAAAAAGGTATTTTAAATCTGTAAACTACAGTATACAGTACCTGGCATAGGATCATTACAATAAAGTAGTTAAACTATACAAGGCTGTCCTCACTGAAAAGCATGTTTACTTATTAGTTGTTGCACTTACTGTATTTGTATCAGTTCGCTGCACTTATTGAATTCGTATTCGTTTACTGCACTTATCCTATTCGTAGTAGTTTGTAGCACTTACTATATTCGGATTAGTCTGTTGCAATTATTGTTTTCGTAGTAATCTGCCTCTGCACTATACTTTTGCTCTGGCTTATACTTTGAGATGCTTGTTTAAGAAAGGAGATGCACTTATGACTTCTGGTGACTAGTAGTTCTCTTGAATACCTATGTTGAATACACTTCCTGTAAGTCGCTTTGGATAAAAGCGTCTGCTAAATGACTGTAATGTAATGTAATGTAATGTTTACTTCATTGTAATGAAGTTAATGGTTTATCATCAACTGACGCCATTTGCAAGCCAATAGTAGGCTAAATGAATTAATAGGTTGTTGGCATGTCTAGTGAAGTAAGAACACAATCCCCATTATACGCTCACAGTATCACGTTTACCAATAATGGATTAACTATGACCCAATTATCACACAGACCTGAAGGAACTTCAGATCCCAGTATTGCATTGCAAACCAATATGTTCATCCAGTTGAAATCCAAATTTGTGAATTTTGCAGACACAGAATTTTAGACCCGAAAGAAGAATATATTTAGCATACCATTACAATCCCTGCAGTACAGTGAAAACTACTAGTGTTTGTCTGACTGCTGGTGTCTTTTGGAAGGGGGCAGAAGTGATAGGGTCGGGGTTACGACAGACCAATGAGACAATGTTTAACAAGGAGTTGTTGCAGCCCACCTGCAGACTGCACTATATCAGGGTCCACGAGTAGGTCCATGCACCTGCCACAAGAAAATAAAATGATATCGGGGCATGCATGGATTTGTAAAACCTGGTGTGAGAACCATGCAGTGGATCTAACCTTAGCCAATGCAAGATTGTTGCATCCTTCAAATTTAGGGAGCTTACAGTGTTATTTGCTCAGAAACCAAGTCTTTCCCTAATCAAATGATAATTTGAGAAGAAATAGTATTTCTAACTATACAAATGGCTAGAAATGAACCAGCATTTCAGTAATACAATCGTAACGTTCAACGTTATGCTGATGATATAAAACTTCATCGCCAATACAACATTGTGGTCACCATTTCGAAACAGGGCCTGCTTAAAGGATGTGCTGGATCTCTTTTTATATTTCAATTCACATTCTATCTATCTATCTATCTATCTATCTATCTATCTATCTATCTATCTATCTATCTATCTATCTATCTATCTATCTATCTATCTATCTATCTATCTATCTATCTATCTATCTATCTATCTATCTATCCTTTTATCTCTTTCTCTCAATCTTCCAATTTATCTCTCTCTCTTTTTCTATCTCTATCTATCTCTACCTCTTTATCTATCTCTATCACTCTACCTATGAAAAATGAACAAGACCCTGTCTTCTTACATGTTACTAGTGCAGCTGCAGTATGGCTTTACCATGTACCTGCCCTCTGAAATCCTATTAAGAAGTTCTTAGTTGGCAGAGCGTTAATCACATTATATGTTGTGAGTCTTCCTTTAATGATGTTTATGTTAAGAGGTCAAGTAAAGGTTCATATATAGACAGGAATCATTTATCTCCACAACAAGAAATGTTCTGCTGGTTTTTGAGTGCAGTTTTAAATTCTGAAATGAGTGAAGTATGCAGTATAATGTACTGCACACTTAAGATATCTCAGATCTTAATTTGTGATCATATGACATCCTATGATACAACACATCCTTTAAATCTAAATGTGCTCGGTTGGGCACCGAGTGATTATACAGTGTAAGCAGATTTGGGATGAATTATCTTGCAGATCCTCTTCGCACATCCACCTGATCCATTGTGAGTCTTCCCCTAGGGGGCTATATAACCATAGCTGCAGTTTCAGACCCCAGGCAGTGCTTCAAGCTTCTTTTACTCAGCCAATCCAAATCCTATCTTGCAAAGATGGAGAATGGCACAGAGGGCAAGAACTTCTACATCCCCATGAACAACCGGACGGGGCTTGTGAGGAGTCCTTTTGAGTACCCACAGTATTATTTGGCAGAGCCATGGCAATTCAAAATACTGGCTCTCTACATGTTCTTCCTGATGGGCACTGGCTTTCCCATCAACTTCCTTACACTGTTCGTCACAGCTCAGAACAAGAAGCTCCGGCAACCTCTCAACTTCATCCTGGTCAACTTGGCTGTGGCTGGACTGATCATGGTCAGCTTTGGATTCACAGTCACCTTTTATACTTCCCTCAATGGCTATTTCTCCTTGGGAACCACGGGCTGTGCTATTGAGGGGTTCATGGCTACACTTGGAGGTAAACTTTAGGAAAATGGATGTTTATTGGCCGTTATCATTATTATTGTACCGATTATTGTACAGTTCTGTCTTATTTTTTTCAATCAAAGCTTTTAGACAGCTCTAAACTTGTACAACATAAGGCAACATTTGAAGGTGCTCATCACAACTGTTCTCTTTCTTTTATCAACAGGTCAAGTTGCTCTGTGGTCTCTCGTGGTTCTAGCTATTGAGAGATACATTGTGGTCTGCAAACCAATGGGTAGTTTCAAATTTACATCCACCCACGCTGCAACAGGTTGTGCATTCACCTGGATCATGGCTGCCTCCTGTGCTGTCCCTCCTCTTGTTGGCTGGTCAAGGTAATTCCTAAAAATGGATCACATGACTAGCAGTGGAAGAACAAAGAATGGATAAGTCTTTAATTGGAGCATTTACCACACTCTTACTTAGCAACCTATTTTTCTATCTTGTTCATTCTTAAAATTTGGTATGCAAACATTTAAATCACCAATATCATAACGTTACTAGAATGAGTCCAGTAGGGACACAACACAAACAGTCACACAGTTAAACAAACACCCAGGTGAGCCATGTTATTTACACCACTGAATTAGAAAAGAAACAATAGCACATGTAAAGGTTATCAGACAAATCTGGTAATTTCTAAATCTGGTTCAACTTTATCAAATCAAACTTCCAAAGTTGTGCAGTCTTGCAGTTGTTCTATACATTGGACCATCATTACAGTTTGGGTGTTTTCTTTTTCATTTTCTCATCAAAATGTTGAAGTGGATCAATTTGTTTTCCCCAACCAATTTCCTTGATGCAATTGCTTCTACAGCACTTCAACAGTCATGCTCGTGATTAAAATGTTAACATGGTTAAAAGGAATCATGACTAGGAGAGTAAGACCCAGATTGTAAAATAGCAACAAATCTAACAACAACAACATAAAACCAAAACAAATGGTGGATAAAGATGCTTATTCTTCAAACAGTTTTAGCTCAAACAGTTTTTTCTGTTTTTACCCATTAAGTTAAACTTAACTGGATAAGCAGGTTACGGAAAATGGATGGAATGGAAGTTAAAAAACAATGCAAATGTAAACAAAGTGCATGTGACCTGCTAAATAATACTCCAAAATATTTGACAACTTTTTTTTATTGGTGTATTTAGAAGCTCTCTATCCCTCAAATCAAACCAATGATTACTGAAAAATCCCCAAATTTAAATTCTCAGGATTCTTTACGAAACTAATAACATCTCAAAGGATCAAATGACTTGGATCTTAAATTTGTAATTTGATATTTGCCTAACAAATCAGATGATTTGCTCTTGTCTTTTTTTTTAATTCTTGTGAGAACAAATTGCCCTACCAGAGGGAATTAGTTCATTTGTTCAAGGATTTTAATCAATACTGATGACAGACTGCTGACTGAAATTACTAACATTCTCTGTCCCTGTTTTGCTTTTTTGGACCTTAGCATCTGGTTAGCATTTTGTAGCCTTTGCAAATACTTTGGTTATTGTCTGTCTCTCTTTAAGCTGATAGTCTTCGCTTTAAACAATACATTACATTACATTACATTACATTACAGTCATTTAGCAGACGCTTTTACCCAAAGCGACTTACAGTCAGTAGTATGTTACATATCATTCACCCATTCACACACTGATGACAGGCTACCATGCAAGGTGCCACCATCAGACTCTAACTAACATTCATGCAACATCCAGTCCACACCGATGGCAAGCCTTCGGGAGCAACTTGGGGTTAAGTGTCTTGCCCAAGGACACATCGACTGCTGAAGCCGGGTATCGAACCACCGACCCTCTGATTGGAGAACTACCTTGCTCTCCACTACACCACAGCCGCCCCATACATGCATCAAACCCTATTGATTAGTATTTTTAAGGGACAATCCATTTATTATATTCATGAGATTTCTGTAATTTCCCATTGTTCTATAATCAGGATTACTACCAAGTTGTCAATACATGGTAACACACATGGTACTTTTGCTGCCACTGCAATTATGCTTTGAATTATTTTAAGCTCATGCAACAATCCTAGCATTTTCACTGTACAACATGCCATCTTGCAAAGTTGCTGTCCCACTTGAAACTGAAGTTTTTTATTTTCACATTTTCCTGCATTCTCTCAAAGGTTGCACACAGAAAGGCTGCAACATATAATGTCAACATTTTTTATGTTGTATCTTACATTGCATGTTTTGTATTTGCAGGTACATTCCTGAGGGTATTCAGGTTTCTTGCGGACCAGACTACTACACCATGGCCCCAGGCTTCAACAATGAATCATACGTCATTTACATGTTCACCTGCCACTTTTGTGTTCCTGTCTTCACCATCTTCTTCACTTATGGAAATTTAGTATGCACAGTGAAGGCGGTAAGAGACAGTTACTTTATCTAATGAGATTTTTTAATATTGTTGGTTTGAACCTTATCTATGTTAGAGAATATCAAATAACTGATGATGATTTTCAGGCCGCAGCCCAGCAGCAGGACTCTGAATCTACCCAAAAGGCTGAGAGGGAAGTGACACGTATGTGCATCCTGATGGTGTTGGGCTTCCTGGTGGCCTGGACTCCATATGCTAGCTTTGCTGCATGGATCTTCTTCAACAAGGGAGCAGCATTCTCAGCAGCATCCATGGCTATCCCTGCCTTCTTCTCAAAGAGCTCAGCATTGTTCAATCCTATCATCTATGTTTTGCTGAACAAACAGGTATGGTAAAACCAATATGGTAACACATCACTTTAAAACCTCTGTTTTTACTCATTAGGAAATCATCCAGAGAATGGCTGCAAACAGTTTATAAAAGTTTCCAAAACACATGAGGACATGATGTTGTGTGACTCAACGTCCACTTACCTAATTTCTCCTTAGGCTTTTAGCTTTATGATGCGTTTCAGAGTTATCTGAGTTGGGAGTGAAGAGAGCGAAGATGCATTTCTAAATAATTACATATTCCATTGAATTATTTGTTGACAAATACATTAGTAAACACTTACAGCCGTTTTGTAGCTGTTTACAAGGATATTATAGTGGGTTATAAACCACATTTTTTATAATTAAACTGCTGAAAAAGTGTTACTCTTCAGTGTCTAATGATTCGTCACTATAAAACCTTACCTTGTACTGTGTTTTTGCAGTTCCGTAACTGCATGCTGAGCACTATTGGAATGGGAGGCATGGTGGATGATGAGACCTCAGTATCAGCCAGCAAGACAGAAGTGTCCTCTGTTTCCTAAACACCAATGGATCTCAAATGGACTTTTTCACGTGGACTAATGACAAGTATATACAGACAGTGTTATCATTTGGTTACGTACAGTAGGGTTTCCAGGAAATACTGCAGGTTACGAGTCACCTACAATCGAGTATGGTGTTTCAAGCTTGCACCATATACAAAGCATCAATTTCCTATCTTATGGTGACCTGGACCAAGTAGTACTGCTGTCAAAATAAAGAAAACATCAGTGACACTTTTCGAAACCATTAAACAGAACGTGCTTTGTTATCTGGCAGTAAATCACTCCGGTTGGCTCCACGAGTGCAGAGAGTTTTTTATATTTCTAATAACATCATCTCTCTAAAGCACTTATTTTGTTCTGCTTTATTTACTTATATTTTTAGGGGGTTCATGATTTATTTTCTTGCCCAATTGTACATATATTTTATAAATGCTCATGACATTGTAAACGTAGTCTAATAAATTCATGCATGCTAATGTGTTTGTTTATTGGTATTTTTGATGAATCACAGTAGTTTAAAGTGAAGCTAAACTGTAGTCCTTTCTGGCTGTACACACTGTACAGAAATCACATCCCTGCTTTTTGCAGATGATGTGGTTCTGTTGGCTTCTTCAGAACATGACCTTCAGCACGCACTGGGGCGGTTCACAGCCGAGTGTGAAGCGGTCGGGATGAGAGTCAGTACCTCCAAGTCTGAGGCCATTTTTCTCTTCCGGAAAACGGTGGATTGCACCCTCTGGGTTGGGAGTGAGTCACTGCCCCAAGAGAGGGAGTTCAAGTATCTCGGGATCTTATTCACGAGTGAGGGTAAAATGGAGCGGGAGATGGACAGGCGGTTCGGTGCAGCGTCAGCAGAGATGCAGGCGTTGTACCGGACCGTTTTGGTGAAGAGGGAGCTGAGCCGTAAGGCAAAGCTCTCGATTTACCAGTCCATCTACGTTCCAACCCTCACCTATGGTCATGAGCTTTGGGTAGTGACCGAAAGAATGAGATCGCGAATACAAGCGGCCGAAATGAGCTTCCTTCGTAGGGTGGCTGGGCTCAGCCTTAGAGATAGGGTGAGGAGCTCAGACATCCGGAGGGAGCTCGGAGTAGAGCCGCTGCTCCTTCGTGTCGAAAGGGGCCAGCTGAGGTGGCTCGGGCATCTGATCAGGATGCCTCCTGGACGCCTCCCTTTAGAGGTTTTCCAGGCACGTCCAACTGGTAAGAGGCCCCGGGGTAGACCCAGAACACGCTGGAGAGATTATATATCTCGTCTGGCCTGGGAACGCCTCGGGGTTCCCCAGGAGGAGCTGGAAAGTGTTGCTGGGGAGAAGGACGTCTGGAGGACCCTCCTTAGCTTGCTGCCCCCGCGACCCGGCCCCGGATAAGCGGAAGGAAATGGATGGATGGATGTTTGAGCCATTAAAGTTATAATTTCCATATTTTCAATTAATATAGGACTGACTCTGTTCAGCTGCATGGTGGTGTAGTGGTTAGCACTGTCGCCTCACAGCAAGAGGGGCCTGGGTTCAATTCCCGGGCCTTCTGTGTGGAGTTTGCATGTTCTCTCCGGGTTCTCCGGCTTCCTCCCACAGTCCAAAGACATGCAGCTAAGGTTCATTGAAGACTCTAAATTGCCAGTAGGTGTGGATGTGAGCGTGAATGGTTGTCTGTCTATATATGTCAGCCCTGCGACAGACTGGCGACCTGTCCAGCGTGTACCCTGCCCATCGACAGCTGAGATTGGCTCCAGCACCCCTGCACTGGATAAGCAGGTTACGGAAAATGAATGAATGAATGATTCTGTTCACACTGTCAAAGGTAGAGAGAGAAATCACATGAAACTCATGTTGCCATGTCTCTTCACACCTTATAATTAAAGTCAAAATAATGTCGGGAGTTAATGAAAGTGAAAAATATAAATTAAACTTTCACTCAACCAACTGCAACATTGAAATGCTGCTAGCATGTTAATACATTGTAGAAATAATCCAATAATGTGACAATCTGAAGGTGGCTACTATACATTTTGATGATAATACTTATGTCCTGCATGCTTATTACATGTAGACGAGTATTTTACATATGGTATCAGTACTTCGATTTCAGTAAAGGATCTTAGCACTTCTTTCAACACTGCACTGCAGATTGATTGTTAGCTCCTGTTCCCATCCTATCACATTTTGTCCCCATTTTATATTAATTCCCACGTACATGTTGTTACCGAAACAACAATGTAATCTCATTTGGTCCTTCATCTGTTTTAGAAAAATCAAGGTTCTGCATTCAACATAAAACACTACATGTCCTCTTTCCTGAGCCAATGTGCTTAAGGCAAGTGACATTTGCAACACTATGGTGCTCTCATCCCTAATCTTATATTTTATCCTTGTTAATTGGTTTAACCTGATCTAGATTTACCACACCGTCATGATCCTGTAGCCCTGACGACATGATAACCAGGTTCCCCTGTGGGCGCTGACGCCCTTCCCAGGTAGAAAACAGAGACATATATAATGCCAGACTGAGACTTGGATAGGGATCATTTAGTCAGCCAGTTTAGCTCTGAACAACATGAACAAAAGGAACACAAACTTCTCTAAGAGTTGTACGAAACCCATATAAATCCTGATACACATTACAGCTTGTTGTTTGTCTCATGAATAAACCCCTTTTTATAATATTGGCAGACACTTTTTATGGCCTGCACTCTGAAATTGACTCAATACGACAACACATATTTATGCATGCATTTATTTATCTATATTCATTTATATATATACACAATGTTTACAGTTCATGATGACCAACTCAGCAAGTGACAAAAATATAGTTTTACAATTTTTATATAGTTGCTCATTTTGAAAATACAGTACAAATTGTGCTCCCCCTGATGTAAGAGAGAAAAACAAATATTGTGGCAATCAAACCACTTTAAGGATATTATGTAGATTCAATGGTGCCAAATGACTGAAACATTTCAGGGGCTGATAGCCTCTAACCGCAGGGGGAGTCAAAGTGAGCATCCACATACACGCGTTCACAGATCTTCCCATTATTTGCGTGATTTTGAATTCACATCGACATGTCAAACAGTTTTCATCATCCTTCAAATAAAAGACGAGAAAAGAGTTTGTTGCTGAAGCCATTCATCTCTGGTCAAGTAGTCCAGACATCTCTGAACTTCAATCCACTTTCAGGATTATTCCAAACCAAAGAGACAATGGAAAAAGAAAATGTCCAGGTATATGAAAATGTCTCTATATTTAAGAGACAGAGGACACTTCTGTCTTGCTGGCAGAGACTGAGGCCTCATCATCCACAGCGCTGCCCATTCCAATAGTGCTCAGCATGCAGTTACGGAACTGAAAAAGAGCAAAATGACTGTTAAAATAACAAGCATGTATTTCACATAAACACTGGAAAAAATAAAGATCCTTTTAATATAAACCAACCTGTTTGTTCAATAGCACGTAGATAACAGGGTTATACAGGGCTGAGCTCTTTGCAAAGAAGGCAGGGATAGCTGCTGTCAGGGCTGAGAAGGGAGCTCCCTTGTTCATGAAGATCCAACCGGCAAAACTGGCGTATGGCACCCAGGCTACTAGGAAACCTAAGACCATCAAGATGCACATGCGTGTCACTTCCTTCTCGGCCTTCTGGGTAGACTCTGACTCCTGCTGCTGGGCTGCGGCCTGAAGTGTTTTTCAAAATATAAGATCAGTTCATTAAATAAGTTTGGCTATACAAAGTAGTGGATGGGCAATGACAGATATAAAGAAAATGCCTAAAAGTGTAAAAAGGACTTTACTTACAGCTTTGACTGTCAGCACAAGGCTTCCATAAGTGAAGAAAATGATGAAGACGGGAGTGAAGAAGTGGACGGTAAACATGTACATGACGTATGATTCATTGTTGAAGCCTGGAGCCAGAGTGTAGTAGTCAGGTCCACAGGAGCACTGCATGCCCTCAGGAATGTACCTGGGTGAAGTTTAAGAAAAACATAAATGCACACATTTATTCTGTTATGTCAACAGATATTTAACTCCTGCATCTACAGTACAGTTTAAAATAGAAATTCATATGAAAACTAAAATGTAAGATTTAAAAGAATGTGTACCTGGACCAGCCGAAGAGAGGGGGAGCAGCACATGCCATAGCCATGACCCAGGTGAGAAGGACTCCAGCTCCTGCATGAGTACCGGTGAACTTGAAGCTTCCCATGGGTTTGCAGACAACGATGTATCTTTCAACAGCAAGGACTACCAGGGACCAGAGAGCAACCTCACCTGTAGAGAGAAAAATACATCTTAGACAAGAGCTTCATAAAAGGACGTCTAGGTTTCTGGATATTTAAGAAGTAAGCTGAAGGCCCAATTACAACTGCTCGGTGGTAAAATCTTGTGTACTAAACCAGAACTTAAATGACCATTTAAAGAAGCAATTCCTTTCTTACCTCCTAGTGTGGCCATGAATCCCTCAACAGCGCAGGCAGTGGGTCCAAGAATGAAATAGCCGTTAACAGCAGATGTGATGGTGATGGTGAATCCGAAGGCGCACATGATCAGTCCAGCCACAGCCAGGTTGACCAGGATGTAGTTGAGAGGTTGCCGCAGCTTCTTGTTCTGAGCTGTGACCAACAGTGTCAGACCATTGATGGGAGTTCCAGTGCAGATCAAGAAGAACATGTAGAACGCTAGAAACTTGAATACAATAGGATCGATCAAATAATACTGTGCGCTTTCATAAGGACTTCTAACAACCCCGGTCCTGTTGGACATGGGGATGTAGAAGTTCTTGCCCTCTGTGCCATTAGGCTCGATTCCTCCTTCCCAAACCATTTCCACTTGTCTGGTGTCCTGTTGAGCTTATTCGCCGAAAGAACCAAATACTGTGGTGGACTTGACAATCAGAGTCGCACAGTGGGATTTTTATACCTCACCACCAACCCTGTCATCACAGTACCAAAACAGGATTAAAGGACAGAGGTCGAAAGGGGACAGTAATTTGCTCCACTGTACAGGTCCAGGAGAATTATCTTAACCTGATTAAAGAATAAGAATTAAGATCAGTCAACAGCTCTTATAACACCATCTAGTAAACTTATTGTAAACAAGCTAATTAAATCTGGAATCACATGTCTATAGGTTCATGATTAAGTACAACATTAGCCCCTTCTTTGAGCACCCTGGATGTGAGGATGACCCATGAGAATGGACTTGACCTATGCATGTGCTGAGCGAAGGATAAAATCTGTATCTTTATTACTATTCAAATTACAACTTTTCTTTCTACCCTATTTTCAATAATATTGGCAGGTAAAGCATCCGTGTCCATATGGAGGAACTGTTTCTGTCATTATCTCGACTGGATTAACCTCATTGTCTTACCTGCAGTGACCTGGCTGTGATGTTGCGAAAGCTTACTGTCACAGCTTAGAAATAAAATGTCAGTTACAGACTACAGATTTGTTAATTTCACTAAGCCAGAACATCATTATCAGTGAACAAGAACATACATTGATAATTAGAGAGCCCATTCTTAATAAACAAAGACACTCAGAGACGTCACTGAAGACAGAGAATTGTTAAACCAAATGGCAAATTTGGCCAGTAGTAGTGTTGCAATACATTTATCAGTCCACTGTAAAACAATCTGTTCACCATAAAGGATGCCAATGTCACAGATGATCCACTACTTTGAATTCACTGCCAGTAAAAGCTGCTTCTCTGCTTGTTTCCTGAATGCCAAGTGTCCTTGGGTTAATTGAAGGGCACTTAAAAGTCTATTGTGGTTAATAAGAATTAACTAACTGTCATTCATTTAATTTAGTGGAGGGTGATTGCGCACATCCACGAACAAGCTCATTATGGCCATCCACCTATTGTAGATGTATGACGGACGAGAACTTCTACATTCTTGTATCCAACAGTGAGTGTGAAAAGTCTTTATGAGTAACAACAGTTTTATCTGGTAGATCCTCATACATTTTGGATTGTTTGTTCAAATCTGAACTTGGACTTCCATTGCTCCTGAACCAAGACCAAACAACCTCTCATCTAGTCCTGGATAACTCTGCTGTGGGAGGACTTTGGGGTCGCCAGCTTCATCGAACCAAATAACTGACTATCCAGGGATTCACAACCCCACATGGAGGTAAAGTACAAGCGATTCTGACTGATAGGCGTGGGTGGATTATTCTTTTTGTAGTTCAGTCAGGAACACTAACGTCATAGATTTTTATCCATGTATTGCAACAATGGAAATACAATGATATTTGGCGCTGGTGGCTCAGCTTTTAAAATGCTCCCTGGTTGGTCAAGCAGCTACTAAGCCAAAACAGGGAGCACCATGCATAGACCCCTGGATATACAGAAATGAGCAAAGGTGTGATTTTGAATACCATTTCAATCATTTTTTACGCAAGATGAACTCTGAACTAAAAAGGGTGGAGGAGTACGGTCTGTAACAGCGTTGGTGTAGCAAGGATCAATGAGAAGGGAGTCATATTTAAATAGAGGGCCTTTAGGTGAGACTGGGCTGTGATTGGTCTGTGGCCGATTAGAAGCAAAGATCCAATCGGCTGGCTGTCAGCTGGTTACAGCTGGGGGCGGATGACTTCTGTGTCCTGCATGAACTAACGCGATGCTTCATTTGTTTTGCATCTCTTAGTAGTCATTACGCATCTGTCTGTGGTTTTTATCTCTTTGTGTCTCCTTGTTGTCGTGTTTTGTCTAATTGTAGTTAATTTGTGTCACTTTGTGAACATTTCGTGTCCCTTTGTGGTCATTTTTTGTCTCTTTGTGGTCATTTTTTGTTCCTTTGTGGTCAATTTATATCTCTTTGTAGTCAATGTATGTGTTTTTGTGGTTATTTTCTATCTCCTTGTAGTCAGGTTGTGTCTGTTTCTAATTGATTGGTGTCTCTTTGTAAACATGTCGTGTTCCTTTCTGCTCATTTTTTGTCTCTGTGTTTGCTTTGCCACCTTTAATAGTCGTTTAATATCGGTCGTAGTTGGGTCTCTCTATGTACTTGTCTCTTTAAGTGACATTTTGTAGGTGAAGGCAAGGGGGCCCTGACAATTTGGGCTATGTTATAAAGTTTATATTAATTCAGTCACAAACATATCTTCAAAGTCATTTCATAAAGATTACAGAAATCAACCTACTTATACTGCAAATATTGTCATGTATATGTTTCTCTATTGAATGTTCATATATGGTTTTACTTAGTCTATAAATATACACACGACCATACTACTAGATTACTATTATGGCTGCAACTACTGCTAACTACTACTGCTTCTAACTATTACACACCTCCTTTATATGTTATATGGTTATAAAACTTTAAAATGTTGTATATTGTATATGAAGCTTAGCGTAAATTCAGTCAGGAAGACTATCTTTACGCTCCTTGTCATTCATAATCTCAGTCACTCTCACCCCATCAGCTGATTGTGGGTTTCACTTAAAGTTAACCAACCAGAGTCTGCCACGGTTTCCTTAAGCCAATCACATCGTTACTGTCAAACTTTAAAAATGTTCTCCTCTCTGCTGCTGTCAGTTGTCATTTCAGCACCATCAGATGCGACCCTCCTCCACCACAGTCACCTCCAGTCGGCATCACAGTCATGCTCATCATTCAGCATCGGATGCAACGACTCACTACATCACCAGTGTCTGGACTCCAGGGGGGATTGTGCCTGTCTGACCTCAGCATCACTGCCCCTCTGTCAGACGGTTGAGCTATGGAGTCCAATCGCCAAAGACTTTGCATTAATTTCTTATTTGTAATAAATTATTGTTTTTAAAAAAAAAATGTGATTATTTCTCCCTTGCCCTCTATTCTAATACTAGCTGGTGAGAGATACAGTACATTGTTGTCTACACACTCACCTGAAGCCTCACGTTCACTGAAGAACATGCACGAGCTGGTGCTGTCTTCACCTGGATTATAGTATAAAACATAAGACAGGAAAACAAAACACAGGTGTGAGAATGCAATGATGATCAAACTGCAGTTAGTGGCAAAAGACTAAAGACGAGTTTAATAAGATGAGATGAGATGAGATAAGATAATCCTTTATTAGTCCCACACTGGGGAAATTTACAGGATTTACAGCAGCATAGAGAGTAAACAAGAGACATAGTTAAAAAAAAAGTGACATTATCTTTGCAAAACAAATATTGGAGCACATAAAAAGTACATTAATTAAGGTTGTAGGCAGAAATAATCTTTATTTTTTTAGCTACAGGGGCATTTTACTAACAGTCAGCTATAGGGAATTTTATATTTTTCACAACTCATTTTGAATTTTTTTCTGTGAACCCCCACGAGTGAACAAAGATACTCAAAGATGTTAATGTCCATGTAAATCCTGTCCTTGTCAGGCTACTTACGATACATTGAACATCACATTAAACCATTTAATGTCTTCTTAAAGCTAGGGTGGGTATTAATTAATTAATTTCTTTACTGTAATATTTGGCAAAACTGTCCTAATAGCCAGTCAGCTATATGTAGGTGAAGTGCTCTGAGAATATCTGCTCATAACTTTGCTCTCCCCTGCCTCTGTGGGCCGCACCCAAAAATTGCCACCGCTCATGTACACTTTGACCAATCAGAGCGAGGCTCCGATTCTCCGTTCTTATTGGCTGTGGGACTGTCCGGTCACCTTGGCAACGACGTTGGTGCGTCCCTGCGTGTTTCGTCTTCCTATCAATGTAACTGAATTCACATGAACGCGCATAACTGACGTTCGGTGGGAGGAGCTGACCGGACAGCAGGTAGCGTGATTGGCAGGGAGAGGCCAGAGAGCACAAAGTTATGAGCAGGAATCTCAACGGCTGTTTTCGCCCACCCTTTAATGTCTTTAAATACCTCAGACCTCAGCACAGAAGGAAGCACATTTGTTTGCGTCTTGATGGTCACTGGCTTCCTGGTTGCCTGGACTCCATACTCCACTTTCTCAGGTTGGATCTTTGCGAAACATGGGAGCTGCTTTTGTTACACCCTGAAAAGGGGAGAAATCAATAAAGGTGCTCGGACACGATGCTTTCTCTGTGGCAGCTTCATTGAGAATTCTGTATTGTTTTCAACGTATTCACATAGGTACAAAAGTAAACACACAAACACATTAGTATTAAATCACAAACATAAACATACTTCAAACGTCATACTTTGAATGCGTGTCTTACTGAGCTAAAACTCAATCAAAATGCGCGCAATATGCTGGTCGCATGCCGCTCCGTGGCGGCCACTGACGAAGCAGAGTTTAGCTAGCTGCTTAGCAGTATACAAATGAACAGTCTTAAAATTACAATAACGCTGCCAAAAACACTCAACATTCAGTCAGCATGTCAACAAAACAACTTATATACCATTACATATTACAAAGTTCCAGAGCAGAAATACTCATTTAGCACCTGAAAAGGGGAGAAATCAATAAAGGTGCTCGGACACGATGCTTTCTCTGTGGCAGCGTCATTGAGAATGAGGCATCGTGGCCGTGAGCGCCCCCTTCCGGCGGCAATCTATCACACTTTCACTGTCTCGGCAGCAGTAATCCCTGCCGCCTTCTTTGCTAAACACTCAGCTCTGTTTTTAATCCTGTTGCCCTGTTGAAAGAACAAGTTGTTTTTAAAAATAAATGAAAAACAGATACACACATAAAAACAGAGCCTGTCAGCAGCGCTGATTTAACAAACAAGCTTTTTTGTTGTTTAAATATATTATTTGTTTAGCTTTACAGCACTGTTGACATTTCATTTTTACAAGTGTAAATGTATGCTCACTACTGAGATTATAGTTAATAGGTTCAAGATGAAACTTCAGTGTACACTAGTAACTCTGCATTGCGTCTTAAGAATAAAGTCAATTTTCAGCTCTGGACATTCTTCTTTCTGTCTCACTCTGTATTACTGTGGACTGACTTAAACTTTTTTACTTTGAGAAAAAAAATTATGTATAAAAGAAATTTGACAAATGAATGTTACTGTATTGTAATTTAAAACCTTTTGTTATAAGCCACAGAGATATGTGTGAGACACTTGTGTTGACTCTTGCAGACAGGCTGTTTTTACAGGCTTTGTCAGACCCCATTTGTGACCGTAACTCTGACGATAAGTATCTATGAGGCCAGAGGAATTAACCAGCGGTCTTTGTCTCATAGGTGTTTGGGGAAGGATTTAAATGGAAAATCAAGCTTTAATATTACAGTATTCTTTACTTTGGTACAACTTTATTTGCATTCCAATAGATAATGTACAGTTTAATCTATCATTGAAAACATTGATTGTAGTTGATCAGGACCAGGCTACAAATACACGATTAAACTGTATTTGTAGACAAAAATACATGGGAAAGTAGGGTCCAGGTTGAACAATACTTTTTTTCTCCTTAAAGTTATCCTTTAACTCCTCCCTCTGCAGCTCATACGGATGGGTAGTTCAAAACAACAAATGCTGTACAGTTTTAATTCAGCATGTTGACACATTGGACGTATTTTGCACAAAATGTGTAGGTCACTTAATTCTATAGTTTCATTTTCAAATTATTAATACATTGTGTGCATTAATTGGTTTAGCAGAAAAATCCCTTCGAACAAATATAGTGAATATTGGGTAAAGATCATAGTGCAGCGGGTGAATTATCCCTGAATACAAAAATGTTATTCAAATTATACTTTTATTAATTCCTAATGTTTTTTAATGAGTAATGAACGCAAAAGAAGAGATTAAAATAATAAAAAGCTTCCGGCCAGGGAAGAGAGATACCGATCTCATGAGTTCCCATGGAAACGGGACTGACACACAGTGAGGTTTGATCACAGCCTCATGGCCGGGAGCAACGCACAGTGTGCTGGAGACGCACTCTAGTGGTATAAAGTCCTATCTGAACACAACACGCATGATGTCTAATGCATCTACTGTAGGAACTTTCTCTGCATACATGTTGAGATATCAATAGATTTTCTGTTTATCATTTGTCATCGCTACGTTAAGAAAATGAAATCCCCCAGTGATAAGCCTATTAATTCTCTTATT
Source organism: Anoplopoma fimbria (assembly GCF_027596085.1). Taxonomy (NCBI): domain Eukaryota; kingdom Metazoa; phylum Chordata; class Actinopteri; order Perciformes; family Anoplopomatidae; genus Anoplopoma; species Anoplopoma fimbria. The sequence continues at coordinate 16,637,312 of NC_072465.1, forward strand.
TATTTATTTATTTATTTACTTTTAAATGGTAATTAGTAATATCTTATAGTCATATTGACTATTTTCCAGTTATGTCCTAAACTTAATTTCAAACATAATCAAACTATAAGTACCTTATAAGTTTATATATCTATATATTGTAATCAATTTTAAAACGTTCTCATTATTTCTTTCCAAAAATAAAACGTATAGATGAAGAAATCTTTTTGTATTACTACAAAGGTCACTCCCTTAGCACTTTCTCAAAGTCAATTATCAATCAGGCTTGAGCTGTCCACTGCCTCACAATCCTCCTTTAATCTAATTTTGCCAATTTGAGGATAACCTCAAAGGTAGGTATAAAACAGCACCCAGGACAGCATAAGCCGTGCAAGTTGCCTAACACCACTAGTGACTGAGTGACTTAGCACACTTCGCCACTGTCCATCGCTTGAAGCTCTAGCAGAAAAGGAAACTAAAGATGGTTTGGGAAGGAGGAATCGAGCCTAATGGCACAGAGGGCAAGAACTTCTACATCCCCATGTCCAACAGGACCGGGGTTGTTAGAAGTCCTTATGAATACCCACAGTATTATTTGATCGATCCTATTGTATTCAAGTTTCTAGCGTTCTACATGTTCTTCTTGATCTGCACTGGAACTCCCATCAATGGTCTGACACTGTTGGTCACAGCTCAGAACAAGAAGCTGCGGCAACCTCTCAACTACATCCTGGTCAACCTGGCTGTGGCTGGACTGATCATGTGCGCCTTCGGATTCACCATCACCATCACATCTGCTGTTAACGGCTATTTCATTCTTGGACCCACTGCCTGCGCTCTTGAGGGATTCATGGCCACACTAGGAGGTAAGAAAGGAATTGCTTCTTTAAATGGTCATTTAAGTTCTGGTTTAGTACACAAGATTTTACCACCGAGCAGTTGTAATTGGGCCTTCAGCTTACTTCTTAAATATCCAGAAACCTAGACGTCCTTTTATGAAGCTCTTGTCTAAGATGTATTTTTCTCTCTACAGGTGAGGTTGCTCTCTGGTCCCTGGTAGTCCTTGCTGTTGAAAGATACATCGTTGTCTGCAAACCCATGGGAAGCTTCAAGTTCACCGGTACTCATGCAGGAGCTGGAGTCCTTCTCACCTGGGTCATGGCTATGGCATGTGCTGCTCCCCCTCTCTTCGGCTGGTCCAGGTACACATTCTTTTAAATCTTACATTTTAGTTTTCATATGAATTTCTATTTTAAACTGTACTGTAGATGCAGGAGTTAAATATCTGTTGACATAACAGAATAAATGTGTGCATTTATGTTTTTCTTAAACTTCACCCAGGTACATTCCTGAGGGCATGCAGTGCTCCTGTGGACCTGACTACTACACTCTGGCTCCAGGCTTCAACAATGAATCATACGTCATGTACATGTTTACCGTCCACTTCTTCACTCCCGTCTTCATCATTTTCTTCACTTATGGAAGCCTTGTGCTGACAGTCAAAGCTGTAAGTAAAGTCCTTTTTACACTTTTAGGCATTTTCTTTATATCTGTCATTGCCCATCCACTACTTTGTATAGCCAAACTTATTTAATGAACTGATCTTATATTTTGAAAAACACTTCAGGCCGCAGCCCAGCAGCAGGAGTCAGAGTCTACCCAGAAGGCCGAGAAGGAAGTGACACGCATGTGCATCTTGATGGTCTTAGGTTTCCTAGTAGCCTGGGTGCCATACGCCAGTTTTGCCGGTTGGATCTTCTTGAACAAGGGAGCTCCCTTCTCAGCCCTGACAGCAGCTATCCCTGCCTTCTTTGCAAAGAGCTCAGCCCTGTATAACCCTGTTATCTACGTGCTATTGAACAAACAGGTTGGCTCATTATATTGTCTAGTTTCTAGTAATTGCTTTTTCTTTTTTGATCACTCTTAAAACCGTTGAATTGTTTCTGATGTTGCTGTCTTTGCTCTCTTTTTCAGTTCCGTAACTGCATGCTGAGCACTATTGGAATGGGCAGCGCTGTGGATGATGAGACCTCAGTCTCTGCCAGCAAGACAGAAGTGTCTTCTGTGTCTTAATCACGATGACATCCTCAAATCTGTGGACATTTTTCTTATTGATCCCTTCCAGATTTTTAAAAAAGATCCAGTGAAAAAAAGTCTTAAACTTTTGCCAAACGGATTTATGGCTTTGATGAACGGACTCTGGGCCAAACACGATGAGGAATTAAATCTGTTAATATGTATAAACTAACAAATGTAATGAAATGCATTTGCTCTGGAGGTTTTCCTGCGCAGCATTTATGTTTCTGTGTGCGCGCAAGAGCATATGAGTGAGTGAGTGAGGAAGTGGGTGAGTGGGTGAGTGAGAGAGTGAGTGTGAATGAAATGTGACCCACTGTGCAGGACTTGATGACACTCAAAACAACTCAACTGTCAAGTCAACCTAATCCTACTGAAATGTGATGATGATTTCAGCTATGATGATTGTGTAATCACATGTGGGGTATTTTCTTGTAAGTATGTGTTTTACTGGGCCACCAGTGACAACATTTTCACGTATAATATGAAAAAAAATATAAAGAATGGACTAGCTAATAAATGCATGCATGAAAAGAAATATACTCTTGTATTCATTTTTACTCTGAACTATCTCTAACTAACTTTGCTGGTTGGTTAACCTGCTGTTTAAGCCAAAACATAAGTTCAAAGATTTGAGATACAATGTTCAAGGTTCATTACCAGCCTTTGGTTTTTTTTGTGTGCAAGAGATACATCTAATCTGACAAACAATATTTATTAGTGTGGTTTTCACTGTATTTCAAGTCAAGTTAGTTGAATATCTATAGCCCCAAAACAAAAAAGTCAGCCTCAAAGGCTTTAAAGTTTGTAATAAATACAATATCCACTAATGGATCACTTTTCCTCTGCAGATGTCCTATTTCCTGTATGATTTAATCTAGAAATTTAAAATATGCAAATTCAGTGTAACCTCCTCATTGTCTCTCTCAAGCGGCAGAGAACAATTCATAGTGTTAGTACTCACAATGCATCTTGTTACAGTGTGTCATCCCACTTTATCCCTCATTAAGATATTTTGCAAATCCTCTGAAGCAGCCAAAAGAACAGAGGTCATTCCAGCGACTGTTGCTCATCCAATTACTCGTGTTTACAGTGACTGTTTATCAGTAACTATTTCTGGCAACATGAACGCAAGTTTAAAGCAACAGAGATTTCCTGAGCTATGATAATTGGCAAGACAGATGGCAGTATGTGAAAGTTTAGTAGTTAAACACTATTAGATACCAACTTAATTTAACTATAATTTAAGCTCTTATGGTGCACTGCAAAACACAAATCCCAAAAAGTCATGCATTTCTTAAACTTTTTAAGTGGCTGCAAATAAATTTCATTGTCATTTACACAAGTAACTAGAGTCACAAGACACTGAATGATTAAATCTTCTCAAGTAAAGTAGCTTACTTGTGGAAAATTGTAATCAGTATGTCTTGGTAAAGGTCTTTACATTTCTTTCAAAGCTGAGTACATGATGAACAAACCTTTAAGTTATCCAGTGTCCTGGGGGTTTGGTTTTATGTCACAGCCTATCTTTGATTTTAGTAAATTGAGATGAGTCATGACAAGAGCAAAGACACAGGTCTAACTAAGAGGGTGATACCTGCAAATGCAAAGCAGCATTGTTTATTCACAAAATCCAAATGTTAACTTAATCATCATCTGAAGTTCGAGCTCTAACTAACTAGCTGCCACTAACAAAATGTGAAATAAATACCGACACTTAAGATAAGAGAGATAAGATAAGATAATCCTTTATTAGTCCCGCAGCGGGGAAATTTGCAGACTTACAACAGCGCAGAGTAAAGTGCACACAAGAGACATAGCAGAAGAAGACAAGCTAAAAAAAAAAAATAATAAAAAAAAAATAATAATAATAATAAAAATAAAATAAAATAAAAAATGAAAAATAAAAATAAAATAAAACAAGTATTATAAATAAGCAATAAAAAAACAGTAGAAAAAACAACAATAACTGAAATACTATATTTACAGACAGAGAAAAAACAACAACAACTATTTCAACTACTTTTAACTTTTTTAACCATTATTGCACAGTGCAATGTGCAATGTATTGCACAGGTTTCTATTGTCATGTTATTATGTTATTATTGTCCTATGGTCATGTGGTCTGCTGGGAGCAGAGTTGGTTGTGCAACCTGACAGCAGCAGGAAGGAAGGACCTGCGGTACCTCTCCTTCACACACCGGGGGTGAAGCAGCCGGTGGCTGAAGGAGCTGCACAGAGCTGCCAGGGTGTCCTGCATGGGGTGGGAGGTGTTGTTCATCAGGGATGACAGCTTGGCCATCACCCTCCTGTCTCCCACCACCTCCACCGTATCCAATGGACACCCCAGCACACTGCTGGCCTTCCTGACAAGCTTGTTGAGTCTCTTCTTGTCTGCTGCTGAGATGCTGCTGCTCCAGCAGACCACCAGCTTAGTTCTAGTTCAACAATTATTTTACAATTAATATGGTCTTTCTCATCTCAGAGTTATTGAGAACGACTAAAGAGGAGCTCATGTGTCGACAATTTATTAGAAAAAGTCTGGCAGTCCATGTAGAAAGACATGATTATCACACATTCATGCTACATTTGCTGTGGTTATCCTGCAGACCCAGATACCTCATGTATGCTTCATTTCTGGTGTGACACTATAGCACCACCTTGAGGCCACCATCATTACAATAACCCTATCATTACATCTGCAGAGCAGCATGCATAGTATGTGGTTTCAAATACCATGTTAGCATACATTTTGAAAATAGAATAGTTTCTGCTCTACTTGAATAAAGTAGAATAACACATATGTGTTAAGTTAAGCGAACAAAAGCTTATTGCATTTTTAAAATCCTTTTAAACAAGCTAAATCCTCAGTTGGAGAGCTTTCAGATGATACGACTGGCAGATGAAGCCCCCTGCAGGTGTCTGCAAATAAGTGAAAAAATACTTTCCATCAGTATATGCTCCACATTGTGCACCATTTGTAGATAGAAGCCATGTCTGCTTCATGCTCTACTGGAGGGAAATACAGACATAACCAGGGTTACATTTTACACACCAGTGTGTAACATGTTGCAGCTCACAAGGGGTTAATTACACATAAATACATCCTTCTTCCATCTCAGATAAACCATTTATCTCATGATGTAGCCCTTTATTTCCTGCTGATAACCTGACCCTAATTGTCATGCTGTGGGCACATGCACTGTAATTTTCTTTAAAGAGCCTGCTCTGGACACCTGCATGTGCTTAGTGTCTCTGTCAGGGGGCGGGGCTGACACAAGCCTCAGCTCCCTTTGGTTTAATTGCTCAGATCAGATAGGAGAAGCTGCGTACAGAGGTTTTAATAACAAACTTGGGGATGCACTGGATATATTTCCAGGCTAATGTTCACTGAGAGGAGCCTGGAAGAAGACACTAGCTCTGCTGGGTGAGCAACAGATTAACTTCCATGAGAAGCTTAATTGATGAGATCATGTATGAGCTCTATAATATTTTCCCATTAATAATAATTATGTAATTGTTGTCAATATTCTCATTTTAGTTGTGATAACTTACTGGTTAACAATAATCATTTTTAAAAAGAGGGTCGAAATGTGACTTTTGCAAAATTTGGATAAGTGGATAAGTGTCAGTTTTCCTTCACATTTTCTTAGATGTGTCCTCCTCTTTGTAATGTCATATTAATACACTAACTGAAATATTAGGCTGTAGAATTTCAAGATTTGTTGAGAAATGAATTAATGAAAAGAAGAATAAATTCAGACTGATTATTACAGATAAAGAAATTAACACTATTGTCTGATATCAACTTGCTCCAGAAATTCCGGTCACATTTTTAAACAGCAACAGCAGGTGATGTTGAGAATAAAACAAGCTGGCGGTGAAAATGTCACTTTTCAAATCAACACAATTTTACTTATATATCTGCAAATCACAAATTTGCCTCCCTCAGAGAGCTTTACAATATGTACATCTCCAGACCATAAAACCGTAAAAAAAACATTAACCCTTGACATAACACCACTGTTTTCACTGGCTCTGCAATAATCATGATGAGTACATTGAACTTCAAATGTACAATTGATGGAGAGCCCCTTTAAGTCAATGACAAACATAGTTTAATGTGAAATATTTTTAGTTGGACTTTTAACATAAATAATTTACCTTGTTAAAGCAAAACTTTGTGGCCACCACCGATTTGTTCATTAAAAATTAAAATGATCAAAATAACTACCTTAAAGATGTCAGACTGGATGTTTAGTCTCCATGTTGAGAGCCATGTGGAGACAATAGATATGCTCTGAATTACGTATAGAGAACCTTTTATTTCATGTTTTATGAACTCTTGAATGTAATAAAGTGCTTCTCTACTTTACTGATGAGATTCATTTTTGTTCGTAATCAACACATTTCAAGCTCTGCTGTTTGTACAATGGTTGGAGCGGCAAGAGGTTTTGGGCATTAGTTGGTATTATGTTAACTGTCTTAGACGGGATAAAACAGACACCCTGAGGGATTATCCCTTCAGCCTTTGCAGTGGAGATAATCCTGATACACAGTGTGAAACATGCTTTCATTTCTACGCTGGTGTATCCATAAAAGTCAATACGCATTACTGATTTTCTAAATAGGCTAACCACATGTTTTTTTCAGTATTCTCTCACTTTCTAAGTCCCCTCCTCTCTGTTCCCTTTTCCATGGAAATGACGAGGCTGACACCATATAGGAAAAACCATGGCAACGCCAGCTCCACAGTGGATACACTCACTCTGATATCAGTTACTGAAAACCAGGGAATCACTGAAAAAGCATGCAAAGCAACACTTCAGACACACTTCAACTAAAACAACACACAAAATGTAATACCTAACATGAACTTAAATGCTTAATACTGTTCACATTTTGAGCTGCATTCTATTAAATATATCTGGAATCATCTTCCTGTATGACATTATAGTTTTAATTATCAGCACTTCAACATATTCCACATCCAAATTATGCATCTTTTTTTGTTTAGTATGCGACACATTCCTTTAGAAGAGAATTCTATAGCTTTGATACATGTATCATAAAATGTGAATATACATGAATTTACATGGAAATACAGAAATAATTAAAAGTTAAATAATAAAATGTCAAGGCTCCACTGAAACAATACTCATAATCTATTTGAAATCAATATTAATTAAAAAAGATTGACCATAATCCATCAGTAATGACAAAGTGAATATTTGTTACAATCAAACATTAGATATTTATAGAGAACTTGAGCACATTGGTTAGACATATTTCCAAACTGATACTGATACTGCACATTTTCTGTCAAATCTTGTAGTGTGAAGTTTGTAACATGATGTATAACGGAAAAGGAAATAATAAAAAGGTTTTCGATTGTAAAGGTAAAAAATTAAGACGTGTAATTAAACAAGTTAAATTAGTTAAATATAAACATGCCAACGCCAAGCTAAAAAAAACTAGATCACTGGGCATTTATTCAGTACATTTTTATTTGAATTGCTTTTTAGGGATTTGGAGTTGAAAAGGAAAACATATTGTTAAAATCCACAAAGTGGTCAGGATGAATAAGGAAATCTCACTGTGACACAGGGAAATACTAATGAGCTAAAAAACGATTAGCTTTTAAAATCATCAATAAATAATTAATAATAATTAATAAAGTAGTTAATTGAACTAAGTTACACCACCAAGGGGCATTTTGCCTGCAGACCAGACCGAGTGCTACCACAGTACTTTGCATCACTAGAATAAATCCTTTTTTTAACATTATTAATGGAATCTTGTAAATACTTTGTATTACACCATACATACATACATGCATACATACATACATAATGTATACAAAAAGATTACATCATTATATGTTATATAACGTTGTCTAAAATATAGCAGTTATATTATAGGCTCTATTTATGTTCTTATCAATGATTGGGACATAATGTTGATGGCAATAATATTTCATCATATTATTATCATTTTAAGTTTTTTATTCTCTTAATTGCATTGATCACTCAATTTGACTGTGAAGTGATTTCGTGCAGAGCAAAAAGCCCACTAGGCCTGCATTTTGAAAGAGCTCAGCTTGAAAATAAATACAAACAAACAAACAAAGCAGTAAGTAAAGACTTAAAATGTCTTAATTAAAAAAATTACATAAATACTTCATCACATTATAATCACCATATTTGCTAAATATCTAACACCAGTGTTATCATTTAATCTTAAGGTAATAATCATGTTCCCATCTCGTTCACCATGTACAGCACTCTACAAAGAGCTAGATCACGCCTCATTGACAAATATCATCGGGCCTTGAGACGCCACTTTATTATCTCTGTCATGAATTACCGGTTTACCAAGATATGCGTGCGGTAAACTCAAGCTTACTTGTGCCTGGTTGAAGCTACCTTGTCTGCTGACCTGCTGATTGAAACTGTCTTGTCTGTTGAGTTGTGGACCAAATCCCTCCTCCGGCTGCTCGAAGCTGCTCTCATTGTAGAGCCGCTGTCGCATTTCACTGGCGCGTTTCCCAGAAGCACTCCTGGTTGGATATCTCTGACCTGTCTTGTACCAGCCTGTCTCTTTGAACACAAACCAAATATTTCCAACCCAGAGGATGACGTTTACAAAACCAAAAACCTGGAGATAGAGGAAGGGACAGGAGTAAATGGCTTGTATTATCCAGTTCCGTGTCTCAATGCTTTATTTGATGACCCTAACACCTACCACAGATGTATTAAGTCGTGACCAGACAGGCTCCTGTGTGGCTGTGCATTTGTTCTCCTGAGCTCTGCAGGCCGACATGAGCAGAAGCACCTGTGTTGGGTTTGTGGCTGTCTTGATATCAGAAAGAGTTTTGGCCCAAAAGCAACTGCTGACCAGCCACGTTATGGAGAAGATGACTGTAACAACAAAATCCTGCAACAGAGAATTGTTTTTTTCTCATACAAACACCGACATTATCACAGTATATTAGATCTAATTCAGGTGTGGACATTAAAGGAATGCTTTGGTGAAGGTTTAAACTCACTGACCACAAGCGGGCCTCGGTTGTTCCTCAGGTACTTGTTCTGGTAGAAGACATAGACGATGGTTGCCAGCAGAGAGTACAGGAAAGCAAAAACACCCACAGTCAGGAAAAACTGAGCAGATGAGGAAAAGTTGCCATCCAGGAAAATAACTTCTTCCCTTTCTGCCTCACACAAGGGAGCCTTGAAATGCACTTCTTGTAATCTACAAGACAGAAAGAAGAACAGGTTTACAGCGAATGGCTAAAAACAGCCGCCAGTTGTTCACTGGCACTCTGAGAGCCCTTTGGTTAGAAAACTTAAGGTTAAAGAAAAAGATAAATTAAGTTTTATCTTATTTTGTTTTGAGTGGAGTCTATACATTCTGTATGACCTAAGTGAGTTCAATTAACAATTGACCTAAGTGTCACCGTGATTATATTGACTTAATTATAGGCAGGAGGGTTTGCTCATTAGGGGTTACAGTGGGGCACAGTTTTTATCTGTTTTTTATAAGTGAACTATTAAAAAAATGACCACAAAAAAACAAAACAGTTCTGAGGCACTTTCTTTAAACAATATAGCTTTAGGCTGCACAGTGGTGTAGTGGTTAGCACTGTCGCCTCACAGCAAGAGTGCAATTCCCAGGCTAGACAACCTTCTGTGTGGAGTTTGCATGTTCTCCTCGTGTCAGCGTGGGTTCTCTCCAGGTTCTCCAGCTTCCTCCCACACTCCAAAGACATGCAACTAAGGTGCATTGAAGACTCTAAATTGCCTATAGGTGTGGATGTGAGTGTGAACGGTTGTCTGTCTATATATATCTGCCCTGCGACAGACTGGCGACCTGTCCAGGGTGAACCCTGCCTTCGCCCATTGACAGCTGAGATCGGCTCCAGCACCCTGCGACCCTTAACTGGACAAGCAGGTTACGGAAAATGGATGGAATGGATGGAATATAGCTTTATTGCATATATGACATGTATTAAAACACATCTAAAAATATTTAAGTCATCAGTCATTGTCTCATTTTGTTATCAAACACACAAACAAACACATGTTTCTTGTCCAGAGGCTGAGTCTAAAAACTGCAAATCAGATTTTGGCCTCCAAAGTACTCAAAACATTTAGTAGTAGAATACCATTTTAAAAGAACTGAAGAACATTACAATTCTATTGGAAGTAATTTGGGTTACTAGTCCATTTATACATGAGAGTGGGTTCCACCGAACTAACACAATGACACCAGTGTCAAGTCAGATGAGTCAGATTACTCTAATTGGACGATTAATTAACAACACTATCTTGGCCACCATTGACTCTAAGGCATGGAGTTTGGGTTTGGTCGACCAGACAACTGCACTGCTGCACCACAACACCAAAGAGCTCAGACACGCCACACTATTCACCATCCAGATGTAATGGTGGCCAGACTCTCTTCAAGATATTAATAATGTGAAAGACATTCAGTTAAACAGTGTGTCTTCACATTTGTAGTCAACCCTTTTCCATCTTATTTTGGTTTTACTTTTTTTATGGAGTTGATGAGTTCCGCTGTGCACTGAAATTGAATAATAATCCATTATAGCTCTGTAGCTATAAATGAGTACTTTCTTCACTCAAGATAGCAGCGAGGATGACAAATAGAGTCACTTTTTTTCTTGACCTCCAAACATCTCAGTTGTGTTTTAAAACAGCACAAAGTCCCAGACTGACAGGACTAGAGGTACAGTTTGATCGAATGATGCAGTGAAACATTTTGGACTTATTGGGGCTGCTCCCTGTTTAGCTGTCCAGCTTTTAGTTTTCAAATTGGGCGAGCTTTAAGAGAGCAGGTCTTCTCAGCTGAGCCTGACAACATGATGGAGTTACAATCTTTATTTTTATTTTTTTTGTCTTGCTGACCAATTTCCTGTAATATGCAGAGATGATTGTCTGGTCCTGTCCGGTTAGTCAAAAATCATCATTTTGGGTTTCCACTAAAATATTTACTCTTTGTCATTCAATCTGTTAATTCACATTTCGAAATAAAAAAAATCTTAACGTGTTAACAGATTATTGCAAAAGATAACGTGATTAAACAAAATGTCATTAAAGCACAATTTTATGAAAGTGAATATTTGTTCTTCGCATATTCACATGCATAATCACATTCATATACACAAACAAGTGCTTTACCTGAAGGGATATCCAAAATCAATGTTGATGCTGAGGTTACTCTGCCTTCTGTCTGCACAGTCCACTTTAACCTGGAGGTGCCCATAATATCCTCCACATGTTGCAAAAGCACAGATGGCAAAAATCTAGGAATAAAAAATGTCATAAAAGGATCAGGATCTGTTCATAATTCATTCATTTGATTGATCCAGTATCAGGTCTGCATAATTTATACACATCAATAAATTACTGGACTGTTTATTAAGTTCTATAATTGGTTTGAAAACAAAACCTGAATAATTTAAAGGTCGGAAGACAACTAACGGAGCTGCTTACTGTGTGCTGGAGGGTGGCCACAGCAGTACAGAACGATGGAGATGTGAGTCGTTTTATCTAATAGTCCTTATGCAGAATATGCATATTAAGAATGAGAGATTTATTCTGATTTCACTACTTTGAAAATATTGTTTTCTTTACTTTTAAGTATGTGGCACATTTTGCATCAATAAGCTGCACTGAGTCCAAACCTGACAGACATTTCATTAATCAGCATGTCAAAACATCAAGATCCCACTTGATATTGTATTTCATTCAATGTATTATGCAGTGACTAGAAGCAGAAACCAATATAAGCAAAATGCAGAAATGACAATACTGGAGAAATCGAACTTACCGGAGCGAATATAACCATACACATTTAAAATCACAGATGTCACGTCCGAGTCCACACAGTGTCGACAGCTTTTGTCATCAGGGTTGGAAAGCCACTGATGTAGACGTGAAAAAAGAGAGCAACTGTTCCAGCTGAGGGGAGGGCTGACAGGAGACATCTTCCCCAGGGAGGAGTCTGAGACTTTACTGTACCTCTACAATAAACTGTAAATACAATCATTTAATGAATATGTGTGAACAGGTTTTTGTTGTTTACTTTTTATAGTTTGACCATAATGAAATGACTTTTTCTCTATATAAGGCTTCATCAGAATTTTGTCGCTGCAATGAAAACTATGTATCTCCAAATTTAGTGGTTGATAGAAATATTCAACTAGTTATATATAAACAGGATGATTTGGCTTTGTTTTAAGGACTGAGAAAATCCTCATACTACTTACATTATATCAAATATTTAAAAGCCCTTTGGATAAGTTTACATAAATATATATATTCACAGTTTCACAGAACAGCAACTATTTCAGCACATTAACTATTTTCTCAACTTTTTCTGTCTTTGTTCACCTTTGCTGGGTTGCTGGTTTGTGGCAGACTGGGAATGTAGAAAAAGGTCTTTGGGAAAATACTATTTTTATAATATAATTATTTGAGTGAAGGAGTTTTTTTTTTTTAATTCATGTACAATTTTTAGGGTGTATGATAGGTGAGGTAATTAATTGAATTTATTTGAATATACGTTACACCAAACTGTTTATCCATGCTCCTGCACAAAAAAGTGCTTTTTCAACATTGTAACAACCTTTCTCAGCACCATTAAGTAATTACATTTCTAAAATATGGGTTCATCTAAAATGACTTAACATGTGAGGCAATATGATGAAATCCTCAAGAAAACTTGAGTAACAACTATCTGGTTGAGACAGGCTCTGATTGAACTGCGCCTCATATGTACATTAGCTTCATCAACAGACCAAAAACATACCTTAGACTTATTTATCCTGCCAAGGTCTGATACATAATCAGATTAAAGTGTTTAAAGTGTTTCACAACTTGTGTTGGCATTTGATACAAAGTTATCAAGAATATGGTTTTAGAATCAGGTAAATGTTTTGGGTCTCATCAATTCTTGACCCAGCCCTGCAGCAATTCAAATCATGTGATTCCAAATAATACAGATAATATTTGTAATAAATCCACATGTGATATTGCCATTAAAATAGTAATTAATCAAGGCTCAAAGTGATAAAATAGAATAGCAATTGTACCGTAGATCATGATTTGTAATCCACTGTGAAAATAAGATTTTCTTTTCTAATTATCCATTGGTGATTGCGCCATTTACATTGTAATAAAAAGGATTCTGCTGACCTCTTTTGGTAGCAAGTCTGTTTTACAGATGAACTTTTATTGAATAATTTTAGAGTTGTGCGAATCACTAAGTGAAATCTACCCTTGTGCCTCTAATGCAGGTTTTTTGGCAGAAAAAAACCTCACACTTGTTACCGTAAAAGACGAAATGTTATATAATAGAATTAATGTTTTTATGGCCATGGGATCAAATATTGTGGTTTCAATAGGGACAATTTTGTCCTTACAGGTCTGATCGTCTGTATCTTGACTAGACAGTTTATTATAGACATATTATAGGAGCTGAGGTTGAATTTCCAAAATTTGCAAAAAAAACTAAATAAAACCAAAATAAAACTAATAATGATAATATTGTTCCACCTAGTCCACCTAGTCCCACCTAGTCAAACATAGGGTATATCACAAGATATCCCAGACTGGTCTAATTATGTGAAATGAAGGTTGAGGCAGAGAACAGATTAAGACATGAAAGCCCCTCTGTCCAATTTGGTCGAAGATAAAAATAGTTCGATTTTTATAGTCCTCAGCTGGTTCTACTGGAGTGGAGGGAACTTATTGGTGACAGGGTACATACACATTACACAGAATGTGGTGGGTTGGAGGCAGTGGTACTGTACAAATACTCAGATCTTTTAAGTGAAAATAAAATAATAAAAAAATCTCTACTCTGTGTTCAGTGATAAAATAATATTCAGATTGGACCTTTTTGAGTAGCAGGTAGGTAGTCAGGAACATAACAACTAGACATGTCTAACAAACACTAGAAGTGTTTCTTGAGAAGTGATCTAACAAAAAAAAGTGACTTTGATTGACTTATTCCCTCAGGCAAGCTTTTGATGTTAATGGCAAAATGACGGATGGTATTTTCAGTCTAAGCTGAAAAACAGCCAGAGGATGTCGGTGCCAGAGGATCACTGGCTGCTTTTTGGTTCATATGAGGTGAAAGGATTTAAAAGGAAGCCAACAAGATGCCAGACTTAACAAAGCGTTTAGTAATCAATTCTGAAAGTGATATATACCCAATGCTGGAGAGTAAAGGCTGAAGTCATGAGGAGTATTTTTAAACTCATTTTGTACAAGCTGTAGGCTGACAAGAACATTAAGCTGGGATAAAAAAAATGAAGGTTGAGGCAGAGAACAGATTAAGACATGAAAGCCCCTCTGTCCAATTTGGTCGAAGATAAAAATAGTTCGATTTTTATAGTCCTCAGCTGGTTCTACTGGAGTGGAGGGAACTTATTGGTGACAGGGTACATACACATTACACAGAATGTGGTGGGTTGGAGGCAGTGGTACCGTACAAATACTCAGATCTTTTAAGTGAAAATAAAATAATAAAAAAAATCCTCTCAATCAAAATCTTGCTTAATTAAAAGTACAAGTATTATAATCAAAATATGCTCACAGGAGCAAAAAGTAAAAGCACCCATCATGCAGATTGGCAGATTTTTTAATAACGTATGTTATATTATTGGATTAAGCATTATTGATGCATAAATGTGTTCACAAGGTGGAGCTCATTTTCATTATTTAGATAGTCTTTGGGAGCTTAATATATACATCATCATTTATTTGTTATCTCCACCAGGAGGCAGCCTGTATGGGATCATACGTTCTGTCATATGTGTGCCTGTGTGTATCTGTCGGTCCACAAATAATCTCGCAAACTAATATATAATAATAATGACCTGTCGTAATTGCGACAGGTCCTTATTATTCTACTGTAGAATATGAGTAAATTATCTTGATTACATTAAACTTCTGGTTAAGGGTCAGGGCCCCCTTGCAGGTTAATCCGGCAATTTATTTGCATTTACTAAATGTATTATTATATTATACTTCCAATGTCAACTTTTACTGATATGGTCTAGGATTGAAGGAGAGTATGAAAAAAACAAGAATTCTGAATCCAGTTTTCTTACAGTACAAAACAATTAAAAAGATTTATGGATGATGACGTAATTTTTTGTTACAGTACATATAAGCATTGTTGTACTTTGGCAAAGCTATAGCATTTTTTTTTTAGTGGTTGCAGCTATGTTAACCACTGATTTAATGCACCACCTAGCGAACGCGCGAAGTGACCCAAATCAAACCCACCCACGGTGTTGTGTGACCAAAGGATGCCTGCTGGGTCTGGCTCAGTGGATCATCCAGCGGTGACTCCTACATTTGCCCAGAAGCTTTTGCCTTCTCTTAGATGTGTGAGGACTAATTGCTGTTTTTGCTAATAATCCCTGATGTGACTTCAGAGCCTCATTTAGCTCAAACTGTTTGAAAACTTTGAGGAGCAGCAATGGGACTAAGAGGCTGAGTGGACTGGTTATATCATGCTTTGATTAAAAGCGAGGAGAGATGTTGTGGAGAACTTTATGGTGGTCAAGACTCCTAGAATGAGTCCAGACAGGTAAATAAAACAACATTCATATTGACTGTTGTAACTCATTGTACACGATTAATTGTTATTGAATATCCAGAACACAGCAAGTAACTAAAAAGCATTGTTGTGTATTAGGTAATAAGAAATAATAACAGTGATGTTTCATCAAAAAAAAACATACCTTTGAAGTCTAGTTTTTTATCTGCTTTTCCAATTGAGACTATCATTCTTTTTTTTTTAGTGATGTAGTAATCACTGTATTTGGTTATTTAAACACAACAAAACATTTGGCTTTAACTGCTCTTTGTCTATTCAGCCAACAGAGGGCAGTACTTAGCTATGCTCATTGAGAGGAAAATCTCTAAAGCTGCTGTGGTGAGCTATTCTCACTTTTCTCGCTCCATTTGATCTTTCTCCTCCCTCCAAAATGTAGTTGATAGCTGTGTCACCCATATGTACAATAAGCTAAACACATCTAAACTATTCTACTGTTGCGTGCACTGATTGGATGAATCGTATATCCCACTTGATGAGACGATTTTGCTGGTCCAACAACAGCTACAGGGTTTTTTCGTCATGTTAAAGTGTTGAGGCTCCAGCCTCTCGCTGCATTATTAATGAATCTTTTTCTGGCATCATCTCCCCTCTCTACCCTGAAAACTGTGGATGGAAAAGAGACAAGCATTAATCTGGTGGTTTTCATGAGGCTTCCACCTGGAAATGTGCTGTCCAATGAATTGATGCAGTGTTTTTATTTTTATTTTCTTGCAGAGGGACACCTTTATTTATCTTCTATATTTCCATCAGTTTTTTTGCTGTTAGATAAAGAAAAAGAAAACTATTGTGTAACACAATAAAATAGTGTTCCGTAAGACACAACGTATTTCTACAAAAAAGAATGAAGAGAAAATCTAAAACAGATGAAGAAAAAGACAAAATATTTTCTTCTGGAGATGTTTCTATGCCACCTCAATTTCACTGTAAGATTACTGTCAAAGAGGGATCATGAAAAAAAAAATCTGAATTACGTTTTTATATTTTTGCAATTAGAAAAAAAGACATGAGATACTGCATTAATTAAAAGGATTTGTACAGATTCAAATTTCTTCCAAAACGGGCTTCTCCTTTCTCTTTAAAGCCAATTACCACCCATCTCTGTTTTAAACCGTTAGGCATTTCACTCTCCTGCAATCCATATATCCAGTCAATTTCACACACACACACACACACACACACAAAATCATCTGTTACCACGCATATCTTAAAATGCCAGTTAGCCAGGATGTACACACATTCTTGGTGAAAATGTTGAGCGTCATCATACAGCACTTGCTGGGTGTGAAGCCCTCTGTGTGACGGCTATGGTAGCTGCAATGCTGACACTGACCCTATTCCATCAATCTCACATTAAAACGCTCCCAGCATTTAAATATTTCAAAGAGCTCCTCAGCTTACTCCAGAGAAGCTCTGTGTGTGTGTGTGTGTGTGTGTGTGTGTGTGTGTGTGTGTGTGTGTGTGTGTGTGTGTTTGTGTGTTGTGTGTATGTGTGTGTGTGTTTGTGTGTGTGTTTGTGTCTGTGTGTGTGTAAGTGCGTCACTTTCACTCTGACAAACCCTTTTTTAAACTGTTTTTAAATTGCGGTTGAACCCACAGCTTATGGTTACTAAACACTAAGCTAAAGTCTAAGGGAGAGGAATACAGATCTGAATGATCAAGCTCAAGTGCACATGATAAATCTCTTTCTGCATTTCCCTCTGTCTCTCTCTTAAACTCTTTAAGAATATATGCTGAATAAAATAAACATGCTCTGTACATATACTGTATAGAATGGCAGAAATGATTTATAAATGAAGAGAACTGAGGGAGGGAAGTCGTACATATATTATCATGTTGATATTCTGTCTGGTTCGTCACTGTGTGCTTTACATATGGTGTCTGTGTCATCTCTCCACAGACACCCGCATGACAGTGTGCAAATGACCTGTGCAGGAACACATCAAAGTACAAACCAATGAATCCAGTTTGATCTATTGCTTCTATGTTGTGTGTTTTTTTTTTTTTTTAGGATTTCACATATTCCTATGATTATGGTTCCTGAATTCTTTATATTCATGAAAAAAAGACTGTTTATATGATACGCAGTTGTGATGTTAAAGTCAGGCGGGTTTCCGTAGAGTATGACTTCAATCAATAATTAATTTCTTGGACAGGGTCAATGTAAGTTCAAATGATTTATATGCTGATCACATTCAAACATCAAGTAAAGTGAATAGTGTATATATATATATATACAGCGGGTAAAATAAGTATTGAACACGCCACCATTTTTCTCAGTAAATATATTTCTGAAGGTGCTATTGACATGAACTTTTCACCAGATGTCGGTAACAACCAAAGTAATCCATACATACAAAGAAAACCAAACAAATAAGTTCAGAAATTAAGTTATGTGTAATAAAATGGAATGACACAGGGAAAAAGTATTGAACACATGAAGAAAGGGAGGTGCAAAAAGGCATGGAAAGCCAAGACACCAGCTGAAATCTATCAGTAATTAGAAAGCAATCCTGCCCCTTCAGTGCAAATTAATATCAGCTGGTTCAGTCCCAACTGATGGCCTATAAAAAGGTGTCTCATTACCAAGGTGTCACACAAGAAACATCTCATGATGGGTAAAAGCAAAGAGCTCTCTCAAGACCTTCGCAACCTTATTGTTGCAAAACATACTGATGGCATTGGTTACAGAAGGATTCCTAAACTTCTGAATGTTCCAGTGAGCACTGTTGGAGCCATAATCCGGAAGTGGAAAGAGCATCATTTCACCATAAACCGACCACGACCAGGTGCTCCTCGCAAGATTTCTGACAGAGGAGTGAAAATAATTATCAGAAGAGTTGTCCAAGAGCCAAGGACCATTTGTGGAGAGCTTCTGAAAGACCTGGAATTAACAGGTACAATTGTTTCAAAGAAAACGATAAGTAATGCACTCAACCGCCGTGGCCTGTATGCACGCTCACCACGCAAGACTCCATTGCTGAAGAAAAAGCATGTTGAAGCTCGTTTAAAGTTTGCTGCACAACATTTAGACAAGCCTGTGAAATACTGGGAGAATATAGTCTGGTCAGATGAGACCAAAATTGAACTCTTTGGATGCCATAATACACACCATGTTTGGAGGTCAAATGGCACTGCACATCACCCCCAAAACACCATACCAACAGTGAAGTTTAGAGGTGGGAACATCATGGGGTGGGGCTGTTTTTCAGCATACGGCACTGGCAAACTTCATATAATTGAAGGAAGGATAAAAATCTGCTGCCATCTACCAGGACGATGAAGATGAAACGAGGGTGGACATTTCAGCAAGACAATGATCCCAAACACAGCCAAGGAAACTCTCAATTGGTTTCAGAGAAAGAAAATAAAGCTGCTAGACTGGCCCAGCCAATCACCTGACTTGAATACAATAGAACATCTATGGAAAGAACTAAAGATCAGAGTTCATAGAAGAGGCTCACAGAACCTTCAAGATTTGAAGACTGTTTGTGTGGAAGAATGGGCCAAAATCACACACTTGTTCAACTTGTTCCTACTGCCCTTGATCGGCATTAAGTTTAAAGACTACTCACCGAAGCATTTGAGAAAACAATCTCCTAACAATGTCTAGGAGCTGTTCCCGAGCTTTTAAACTTATCACATGACCTTCATCTTCATCAGCAGGTGAAGATGGAGCGATCAAAAGCTCTGTAACAGCTGTTGTTACTGCATTTTGCGATGAGATGGCTTTCTAAACTTCATGAACTATTGTCTGACAATTGACATTTATCAAAAAACCAAGGCAAACATACTCTCCTTAAAACACAAACAAACTAAATTTTAGCTGCATGACGAAACTTGTATTTTATTTTCCACATTTGCCTTTGTGTTGTACTACTCTGTAAACCATCAACATTTAATGTGTACACACTCTAGAGCAGAGAACATCAGTCAATTATTGATGTTAAAAAGGTTTGGAGAGTTCCGTTGCTGATGTTAGTGTTAGACCTCTCAGAGGGATCTCAAGGGTGGGCAGTCTCAGACAACTGAGGGGTCTCACCCATCAGGAACTGGCAGTGGCCTTTTGAGAACCTATAGCAAGCTGAGGACTATGGGGAACAAAGGCAAACCCCATGCTGAGAATCCACAAGGGCAATGCTGTGTGAGTAAAAACTAAAGAAAGACTGATAAATGTCAAGTCAGGGCAACAGGGGATCCACTAGAGCTAAACTGGAGATGAGGAGTCCTTGAAAGCATGCTTACCTGCAGGGAATTTGCTGGTCAGACGTGTGAGGAACATCTGGAGTAGCAGCTAGTCAGTCCAGCTGTCAGATTCAATAAAATCTCAGAGTTGAAGTAGGCAGGCCGACTCATCCTCTGTGCATGCTGAGTTCACAGTATAAAGGCGGCCATTGCTGTGCTGGTACTGTAAGTACCCTGATGGTGGGGGAGGTGAACACAATGAAGGATCATAGAGGTCATAGAGTTGGCGGTAAGAAAAGATACGTTTGGAGGGAAAATAACCTTCCTAACCTCAATCAAAAATCTGAAATGGTTTTAACCCGAGTGACGTCATTGTGAAAAATGCCATCTTGAAGGTTTGATCTAACCACTGTGTCAAAATCTACCATTTAGACACTCATTATTAAAAGTTTATTTGTACTAATATAGTGCAAACCGTTGCTTTAAATTGTGTTTAATTAAATGACTTCAAATGATTGTACGTAGAAAACATGTGGCAGGTAGTATTATGTCTGCATCTGGGTTTACATTAAGCTGCCTCTGTAGTCTGTTGTGTGCATTGGGCTCAATGGGAACTTGGAGGAGATAGAGTACATTTATATTTTTAGGGTGATAGGTGGGATGCGAGGGAATCAATAAAGGCCCAGGAGGATATGTTGTCCCTGTGACCCCGAAACTGAAGCAGCAAAAAATAACTCAAACATAATTCATTTATTATTTACACCTCTGCTTTTCCATATGAAAATAGATTGGGTCACCATGCTGCCTGTCGGACACTAATTGATCTCTCCTATATGTATAATTGCAAGCAGGTTGTTGGGTAAAGTACAGAGTAAAAGAGCAATTGTTCCCAACCTGTGGGTACAAAAGATAAATCGCAACATGATTAACAAGCTAGATAAAAATAAAAAAGTCTGACAAATTACACCTCTAAAATCTGATTAAATGTATCAATATGTATAAGAAGGGAATATCGCTTCTTGGTTGAACAGCTAATAACTTATTGACATATGCAGCCTGTGAAAACGAGTCATTAGCAGCTATTGCTGAATTTTAAAAAGTCATAAACCAAAAAGTGGAAAATGGAAAGAGATACTACAGTCATCAAGATCATAAACCAGCCGGCAGCAGAACCAGGCGATCAGACCAGCTTCACAAGCTCATTCTTAAAAAAATCAGCTAGGGGGACATATAATCATGTCATTATTATGAGAGGGAGGTTTCCAAGATGATGCAGTTAAAAGGGGATTGCTAGATAGCTGCAGTGAGCTTCTCCCTGCTGTATCCCTATGGTCTACAGATAATGATAATAATAACATGTGTTCAGTAGATGTCTGTGGTTGTGTCTCTCTTAGTTCATCTAGGCCAACAGAGATTTGTCTGTCAGTTTAATTATGTCAAAAGGGCCCCTGGTTAGGGGTCAGAAAGTGAGTGTGACCTATGGTCTATGTTGTCCTATTATGTCCTATTATTTTATAAAAATGAGTTGCGCTCTTTCAATCAACACATTACAGTCTTTGCATTTTCTCAGCCATGCAAACATTTTATTGGCAACAGTATGTCAACACATTGGTTATTTTAGATCCTGTTTGGACCAGATTTTCAAGATTGTATAATGAGATAAAGAGTGAAAACAGTCTCCAAAAGCAAATAAACTAAATGAGTATTGCATATAATGTGTTATGTAAATGTGGTCAATTTGCACAGCATTGTAATGACTGGGAAGGTCATGTGCCCACTTTATTACACAATGCAGCAAACCACTTTGATATCATAAAGTATTACAGGACTCTCATACACTGTCATATTTATATACAATTAAACATAATTAAACCAAGTCGCTGGCTTTGCTTGATGTTTTTCATATCAAAGATCAACACTGTATTTTGGACATTTGCATTTGGCCAGACCCTGTGCCATTTTATACACGCCTGAATATTTATCTTTATCTTGAATATTACATCTCTATTAGGATACAAAACGCTATGTGACTGCATCGTAATGCAAGAGATACCAGCACATGCTGCAACAATCAATTTCCCGACCAGCAGCACACAGGCAGAGAGCGAGCAGATCATGTGTTCATGGCTTCTCCACCCTTCAACAGCACACGGCAGGGGAGGGGGGGGATGGGGGGGGAGGCTCGAGAGCCACATTTTACCCCAGCTAATCTGAGTCCCGTGCACTACCCACGAACTGAATAATGTGAACCCATTTCAGTGACAATATAGGAGAAATCCAGTGGCAGCCATCTTAGGTGTACCACTGCAGAGCGTTAGATTAAGGACGTGTCGCGCATCCTTCACTCTCTGTTCTTGTTCTGCGTTCAGGACCACGGAGAGCGTCCCCAGCCTGACGGGCAGGGAGAGGCCAAGAGAGAGAGAGAGAGAGAGAGACAGAGAGAAAAAAGAAGAAAAAAAAAAAAAAAAGCCGCTCTCCTTCCCCTCAGCTGTAGGCCACACTACTCTCCCCCTGCCCCTCCCCTCCGCCCTCTTCTCACCTCCCCCTCTCACATCCGCAGCAGTGACTGGCCAATAAAATACAGAAAATACGTAAGCATCGACGAGTGGTCGGCGCAGGCGGAGAAAGCTCAGTGTGAAGCAGAACCAACCTCCTCCAGCTCCACTCGTACTGCTGACATCCCCCCAGCCAGCGAGTATAGTCTACAACCGGGGCCCATCCCTGTCTTGACTTTGGGCATATTCTTCATGAAATCTCAGCACTGATAAGACTACGAGGCACAGCCATCATCTGGGGGATATACATTTACACAAAAAAAAACAACAAAAAAAAAACTAATTTAGAAGGTTAGGATATCTGTAGGGACGCATCACCTCTAGAGCAAGATGTTAGATCCGTCGTCCAGCGAGGAGGAATCTGATGGGATAGTGGAGGAGGAAAGCAAAGAGGCGATGGCACCCCAGGCCGGATCCCGCATCTCTCCGAGCAGGACCAGCGAGAGCTCGGGTGGACTTGCTCCCAGCAGCAGCCGCAGCAGTGCCCGTCCGACCAGCCCGAGCCCGTCGGCCGCCAGCGAGGAGAAGGAGGACCTGGAGAAGATGCAGAGGGAGGAAGAAGACCGTAAAAAGAAGCTGCAGTTGTATGTTTTTGTGATGCGGTGCGTCGCTTACCCATTCAATGCAAAACAGCCCACCGATATGGCGAGGCGACAGCAGAAGGTAAGAGTCCTCGGTGTAAAGGCATGATTAATAACCACATGCTGACGAACTGCCTGCTTTCATATCGCAGATGCTGTCATTGATGACCTACATACGGTAGAGCACAGAGAGTTTTTTTTTTTTTTTTTTTTTTTTTTTGGCCTATCCGGTAGCGCACGGATCCAGCACAGTCCCAGTGAAATCATTGTTTGTTTTTTGACGCAAAATGTTGAAATCCTCGGAGCATGACAGCAACACATAAAAGCGCTCCGAACTCCGGATGGTGAAGGGACACATGGCAGCGTACTGCAGAGCTGCAGAATGAGTGCAGTCCCTGTTACTCCATACACAAGCTCATAAGTGAGATCAATCTCAGAGCACATTCATTGAAAGGGCGTATATGGTAGATGGTTATTTTTTTTTAAAAAAACATTATTTTCCTTGTTGGCCTACATCTCACCGGATGCTTTCCTATAGATATGTAGCTGTATGTGGCTATATCCTGCTTTCCTGGCGGAGACCCAATTCCAACCGTTTGCGCCATCACTTATCCCGTCAATTTAGCCTCCCAAGGTGACTTTTAGGCACAGACCTCTTGAGGAGGGTTGCTTAATAGCCCTTTTCCTCTTCAGATGAGCTTGGATCCTCTTGGCAGGTAGTTAATTGAATGCATAAAAAAATAAATGTCCATTCATTTTATTTTTTAAACTATTTTCTACTGAAGGTCCATCTTGTAAGATCTATATAAGTTACTGTAAGGGACAAGGCCTACATCCTGGTTTCACAATGCTGCTGTGAGGCTCCATTGACGGTGAAGCCAATTTTGGGTCATGATGTCCTTACTGTCAAAGTCACCATGCACAGGCGCTACTGTACTAAATGAAGGTTGAATAGATCATGGACGATGGCCCCAGCTTATTTTCCTTTATTTGTGCACTTCTATGTCACACCAAAAAGAGACCATCTGCTGTTTGTACTATAAGACTGTAATGGCATTTTCATTAATTAAGGCACAAATGCCATTGCAGATGCAACAGATCAACACGTTTTGTGTGTAGAGCCGCCTTTATATCATGAAAGCATTGACCAACACATGGCTCATTGAGACTGTAGTAGCAGTTTATTGCAGCTCTCCTCACAAGGCAGAAGTTGCATTCAGTTTGGACCTGCAGAGGATGAATTCAGCTCAGTTAAAATCATTGATCATGTATCACTCCTGCAAGGAAACTCTCTAAATAGTATTATGGAAATAATGCTTGTGGCTGTTGCTTTTGTTTAACCTGCAGACAATTCCTCTGCTCTTGGACACAGTTTAAGCCATATGGTTGGAATTGTTTCCTGCTGACTCATGCACAAGTGCATGTGGGAGGCATAAACCACAGTGTTTCCATCTATTTGTTTGTTTGTAGTCCCACTCAGCGTAGGTTACCGATAGTCTAATGCATGCTTAGTAATGCACGTTCATATCTGGTAGCTAAGGCGGCCACAAACCTGAATATGTAAATATGCGGACAAACAATCCACTGCCTGCTGTCGGACTAGGAAATCAAAGTGTGTCTGTCTGCCAACAGTCTGCCTTTTACTTTGATTTTATCCAAATTAGCTTTAGCTTAAAACAATCCCTCCAGAGGAACTATACACCTTGTGCAGAATTAAATGAAACCAAGTCTATATCCCTTATGGTGACATATTTAATTGGTTTGATTCGAATGACACCGAAAGAAGATAATGAATTAATTTCACAAACATTTCAACACAGAGCACATTCTGACAGTTATGTGCATTTACAATGTCATGACATTGTGCAGTAGTCATCATTTCACTGTCATTTAATTTTATTTGTGTGGTTGTAAAGAAAATAATTGTAACAAAACACACTTTATTGAAGATAAATATTTTCACTGTAGATTCCCCTCCACCACAAACCTCCCTTTAATGCAGGCTCATCAGAGGTCTGTAAACAATAATGTATTAAGGAAATTCCTCACACCTTTACCTGCACAATTGAATACAGTATGTAGCCTGTTTTTTTGGCTATTATATATTAGTCACATAAATATGATGAAGCAATTTCTGTAATGAAAAGACTTAAAGGCCTCAGCGAAACATGTGGAGCAGCTCCATAATAATCCGTTATTAGAAGCTCTGGCACACAAACAGCAGTGATGGGCTATCACAGAGAAACAGGCCAGGCTGCAGAGTATGCAAGCTCCACTGCTGCTCCTTTAAATGTTTTGCTATAACCTTGTGAAAGGGTAACACAATAGGGCAGTAACAGGCGAGGGTATCCTGGAATTTTTAAATCTAAAGACGTGTTGTGGCATTTTTCTATTGATGGCAATGTCGGCCTTTTGTTTGTTCGGACAATCACTTTGGTTGCAAATGAAATATCTCTAGAACTGTTTGATTAATTGTGAGAAATTATCATTTATGGTCCCCAAAGGATGAAGCCCACTTACTTTAGTGAACCACTGACTTCATCAGACACCACCAGCAGTTCCGCATTTCCTCTTATCTATTGAAATATCTCAAACATCTATTAGATGGACGGCACAAACGTTCATGTTTCCAGATGATGAATCCCAATGACTCTGTATCCTGTGACTTTTCCTTTAGTGCCACCATGAGGTTAACATTTATAGATTTGAGTGAAATGTCTGAGCAACAGTTGCAGGAACATTTGGTACAGATATTCATGTTCCCCTCAGGATGACTATAATAACTTTGTGATCTCTAACTTTTCATCCTTAGCCATCATCAAGTCAAAGGTTTAGTTTGTCAAGCAGTTTGGTTTATGGACAAAAACCTGCTAATTACTAATGTTAGCATGCTATCATGCTAAACTAAGATGATGAACATTACAACTGCTGAACATCAACATTAGCATTGTCATTGTGAGCATTTTAGCATGCTGAAGTAAACATTTGCTAAAGCACTGCTGAGGCTAATCATAGCCTTATGGAGTCACGTACATGGCTGTGCTCTCAAAATGTTATTCAAAAACAGAAAAAGCTCTGATATTCTTGTGTAATGCAGATTTGAATCATAATTGATAGCTCTCATGCTGTCAAACAGAAGCAAACATTAGCAGTCAAACTGCTGAAAAATAAATCTGATATATCAAACCCATATGCTTTTATAGATCACATTCATTCTGTATTTCTCAATTGTAAAATCTCTGTGGTTCTGGATTTTTTTCAATTAGAAAGTGTGTTGCCCCGAAGATAATCTGACCCAATCAACTCATCTGCCAGCAGGCCTCCTTAATAGAGTACCTCTTGGCTCAGCATTTTAATACAATACAGTATGCCTGTTGATATTCTGAGGGAGAGGTGCTGTGTGCAGCAGGCTCTGTGCTATGAATGTGAAGTAGAGTGAAATACAAATCAATGAAACTTGTGATACTTGTGATACTTGTGATACAGTGACATGGTGAAGTTTGCAACGTTGGTGTTTATCGCTAAGCCTTGCCAGGGATTTTGGGTGTCCCAATGTGAAATGGTTTTACCCGAACTGGGATTCCTATCATGTTCTTAAATCTAAACCATAATAATTGCCATGCGAATGCAAAAACTGTGCTTAATGACGACTCACTGTATTTGGAACTGACCCTATAAGACTTGACCTGACAAGAACAAGTAACATTGTCTTGCCAGGACAAATGGTGGTAGAGTAAAATATAGAAAATATGAATTATAAATATCAATTTAAATATCTATAATAGTGATCGGTGAAGTTATCTTAAGGCTGTGGAGGTGTATTGTGCATCAATTTAGACACCAGAGATAATAAACTATAAACTATAAAAGATGTTTCAAAGGCAATCACAGCATGGCATAAAAGTCATACATGGACACAGTTATTTTATACATTTATTCATTGTGTGAACATGGTGATATAATTTATGGCATGAAGATATGAGGAGATGGAAACTAGAAGAGGGAGCTGAAAGAGAGAGGCAAAAAAAACTGACATCACTTGAAGAGGCATGAGTACAATTAGTATCATTAAAAAAAAATTCACAAGAATACCTTATAACTGGTGTATGTGCAGTAAGGATTTTCACTAACTGTTCATGCACTGTATGGTTTTAAAACTCGTAATGTTTATATATTATATCTCTTAGGTAAATGCTCCTTATATCTCCTGTCTTGCTTGAACAATATCAGAAGGCATTTTAAAAAGATTATAGGTGAACAACAAACATGTAGATATACAGGTAATTACGGTGAAACTGCTTTAGCTCATTATGTTCATAAAACACACACTCATGTGGACAAAAAGAGAGAATGGGGAGTTTATGTATGACAGTGAAATAATTTGCATTATTATGTAACATCTTTTAATAGTGTTTTGTCTAAAAAAAAAGGCATGCTTTGAGTTAACGTCATAAAACATGTTGATTGCTGCTGCAGAAGAATGTTATTCTCAAATATTAAGAAGCTGCTGCATGAGTGTGTTCTAGCAACACTATTGAAGAATAAAGGTGTTCATCAATGGTATGGATATGAAAGTGGATTCCAAGGGTGACAGCTGAAAAGCAGCAGGTGAAATACCCCCTCACCTACAATCTGTGCAGCCTTGTGTAACAAATCATAGCTTCACAAATTAAACATCCCTGCTGTCTGCATACAACCAAGAGGGAAGGCTAAGATCTTATCTGTTGGAATACTAACATCTTTTCCCAAAGTTTTGACTACTTTGAAGGCAGCAAGCACAGTCAAAAAAATAAACTGAATGATATTTGCCTTGTGCATTTGAATAATCAAGTCATGTGACCTGATGTTTGAACACAGGGCTATCATGTACTAACAAAAATAGCTGCAGAAATACAAATCTTACACTGCAGAATGCTTGCACATGAATGTACAATATTGTATGTTTCAAGGTGACATTATGTAAGGGAATGTTTCTCATAGGAGGCAAAGATATATCTGTGTTCTGGCTTGAAAGCACATCTCACTTAGTGGTGTTTCTATCCTCTAACTGTCCTCTCTCTGAATCCAGTATTTACTTGTTAAATATAGTACAACCTTTTTCTCATTACAGAGTCTATTTAATCTTATCTGCTGTCCAAGGCCAATCATAATTTGGGTAGGCAAATGTTAACCATCTAAAGTTATCATTTGCTCAACCTTAATCCTGGTGGTACAATACAAAAAGCCCCATGTTTTCTGGAGGACACAGTCTCTACACATGCGGCAGAATTGTCTGGTTGTGGACTGTTAATATGTCCTAATGCTGTGTGCATGGGTTGACAAAGATTAATCTGCAGGGCTCCTGTCATCCTTTTTGCATTGTTGGGTTATAATCCCTGCATGCTCCAAATACTGTACATCAGTCATACTCAGAAAAAAGTGAAAAACGAAAGCCAGTACATTAAAAATGGACATTAGTAGTGCTGGTTGGCGCTGCTCATGGACTTGAAAAATGTGTTGAAAATATACATTTCTTTAACAGGCTTTACATCACAAATATGTTCACCTTTATTGTGGTTAAAATAAGATTCTGACTAACCTCAACAAATAAAAAATTTGGGCTGCATTATTTCCATTTACAATGAATCTGCTGATTATTTTCGGGTCAATAAAATGTAAAAAATAAAAGATGAAACATCGCTATCACAAGGAGTCCAAGGTGATGTCTTTAAATTGTTTTGTCGGGCTGACAGTCAAAATCCATAAATATTTAATTTACTTTCATATAAAGCTTTAAGAAAACCAACTACCATTCACATTTTAGTAAGCAGATTTATTTTGTATTTTGTTTTAATGAAAACAGCTTTAAAACTATCAATTGATTTTCAAATAGTTGCCAGAAATGTTCTTTCAATCGACTAATTGAGGAATCAACTAATGGTTCAAACTCTCGTCAACATGATGCTGGTAATTACAGACATTTTCATCAGAATTGTGTTGGAATAAATCAGCTGGGTTTACTTCCCGCCAGATGTTTACATTAACATAGCACTACAACAGCAATTTGAATATTTGGGTTTGAAAAGTCAGTAGTTGCTAGGATCGGTGGACCGCTAGAGCAACCTCAAGTTGATCAGTGTGTGCTTTGTGTGTTTGTGCTTGAACAATCCCAGCAACTAAATATGTCTGTGCAGTCTTTACATGATAATCATAATACCAATTACTTTATTCAGTCACATCAGTACCTCTACATGCGTCAGACCAAGCAGTTAAACCAAAGCAGATCATCATTAATCAGCTAGTGTCATCATGGTCCTGTTGTCTGAAACTGTTATAATCACATAGATTTTTTTGTACACTGTAATTTGGACATTTTTTACTCTCATAATTATGAGATAGTTTTCTCGTATTATAATGATTATAATTATGACGTATGGGAGTTATAATCACTGTACATTAAAACTTTGGTGAACTTTCTTTGATGAACACAATGCACGGATGAACATAATCACACTTTTAGAAATATTTCAATATTTCGTGTCTTCAAAGTGAAATCAAGGCAGGCAGCTATTGGTCCAATGTCTTTGTGCTAATGTGTATGGTTGTGTTCAACCATGAAACATTTCTTGAAGGCAAAATTAGCAGGCTATGACTCGAATAAGACAAAGAGGGGAGAGATAGAGAGGTTAGTAGTGTTGAGTTTCCACATTAAAGAAAGAAGACAGAGGTAAGAGCTATAGCTGGATCATTACTGCAGTTCTCTGTTGAACCGTTCTTTCCCTCTTTGTCTCACGACTCCCACTGAGGCATAAAGAACACAAACAGCAGCCTGGAGCAGCCATGACGCAGTATGTCACGTTGACATTCAATCAAAGTTTCTTTGCTGTGTTATCATGGGTGTCACATGTTCCTGTGCCACCTTTTTAAAACATAATCAACACCTCAATCTGTTTCAGAGGCTTTCTGTCATTTTCTCATTAAAAATGACAGCAGAAGCATTATCATCCATACATAAATGCCGGAAGACAGTAATAATAGCTCAATGTGGAGAGAACGTAGAGAAATAATTAAAAAAACAACTTCAAGAAACAAACAAATAATCTTTCATTCATATGTTTCCCTGTTCAGCCTTCAGATTAAATAGGAATACCTTAACTCTCCAATTTTAAGAGGAGTTTTATTGCTTGTATGAAAAAGTTGTATAAAGCCTTTGTCGTTCCAGAAGGAGCAATCTGATAAAATTACACTTATTACACTAATTACACTTTAGCATTGGTTGAGTCTTAAGAATATAAGTTTGTGAATGAAATAAAACTGTTGGTGTGGAGTTAGAAAGCTTACCAGACCTCTGTAGGCTGCTCCTCATCCCCGCTTGAGGCTTGTAGGGCTACATAGCTGCTGCTAGCATAACACACCCAAATATCCAATTCCAACATTCAACTCTCAAGTTGCATTGTAGAATGCTGAAATATTTTGAAAACACATGTTCCTTGCCTTTCTGTCTGCAATCTTGACAAGAGTTACTGAACTCTCAAGTGCAGACCATGTTTGAAAAGTCTAATTAATGTAATCTGTGTGATCTATTTCGACTACATCTTGAACTGTTTGCTGTTGAAAAAAACTCACAATGCAATCCTCACTGAGCATCTGACAAGAACAAGAGAGGGCACAAAGAAATAGATATCTGAGATAATCACTTTTAAAAGCGGAGTGAGTGAGAAAGATTTACAAGACGGAGGAAAGAGGGAAAAGACAGTAAGTGATTTGTGATGGGAGGGTGGAAGGAAAGGATTTATATCTGATGAGAGTAATGCACCAGATACCAACCCACAGCCGCCTTGTGTACTCTGCTCTTGTGCGGCACTGCAGTATTTTGAACCATGACTGAGAAACACTATCACACAAGGACACAGGAGATGAATGCAAAATAAATAAATAAAAAATATTCAAATTCCTCTTATTATACAACACACTTTTTTTTCAGATTTTATTTCTTTATAAATTAAGGAGCTTGGCCATTTTAGCCGATTTAACTTTTTAAATGTTGGAGTGCAGCTTTGACCGTACAAGGTCACTCGATCATTGGTTGGACTTGCATATCAAACTCTGCTAATATTTCTGCACCCGACCGTAAGAAAGTAGAAGAAATAGATATTTCCAATTGATTCTTTGATAGAAAAATCCAAGATTGCGTATTTTACTGCTGCCTGAAACTGCAACTAACACTTGCTGTCAATATTGATTAATCCATTGATCATTTTCTAATTAAATTCAAGAAGTATTGAAAATGCACACCAAAATTTCTAAGAGCCAAAGGTGAAGTTGTGTCTGACCAACAGTCCACAATCCAAAGAAATTTAATTTAAAATGATATATAACACAGCAAAGCCGCTATTCAACTAAATGTCGCAAATTAATTTGCATGTATTTATAAGCCATCAAACGAATGACATCAAAATCGGGCAGAACAAATAACTCCAACTTCAGTATTTCATTAAGTGTATATGTATGTATATATACTGTATATTATACCTGCAATGCAATGAAATAGACAGCATTGCTTTGATTGTTTTTACTAAATTAATGCAAATTGTCCCATTGATCTTATCCTCTCTATATGGAAGTTCACATGTCCATACCATTTAGCTTATATTAGGTTAAGGGCTTATTTTGTCCTCCGTAACTGAATGAGCATAATGATGAACCAGCTGAGCTTCGCGACTGCTGCCAGTGAGTTGGTGGTGTGATACTGGATGACTGTTACATGAAGGGGCTTATAGCTGGTTGTGAACATGGTGTTCTGCTGTATATATCAGCAGTGCCACAGCTCCTGAATACGACAACAGTGTGAAGACTGGATATACAGAGCCAGAGCTCCCTGTTTTATCCCTCTTTGCCGTGTGTCAGGCTCTGTCTGCAGAGTATACACCTGGCTGTTTACTAACCCAGCGGAGTGGTATTTACTCACCCAACGCTGTGTGTGTGTGTGTGTCTTCAGAACAAATCTACGTGAGCGTGTCTGGTTGGAGATAATAGTTTGTGCGTCTGTCTTTGTATAATTGTAGTTTTTTGACCACAGTCAGTACACAATGCTGTGTTCTGTGTTTGATGAGGCCTGTTGCTGGTAGATTTTGTGCAGCTGTCATGCAGCACTTGCTCCCGTACTCCTGTTTGCTGTTTACTCAGATGTGGGCCGGTGGTGTCATCTGCAACATGACTGAAATATGCTTTGTCTGGCGAAAGGTTTCAACGATACCATGTTTGCTGAAAACCAACAGCAGCATTAGTAGGCAGCCTGCTCTGAGCAAACAGATTTATACTCAATAAGAACATTTAGTTTGCATATCCTTAGGTCATCACTTTGCTCATTTGATCTCATGAAAGTAGAATGAACCCTCCTTTTTAGGACATATATCTTCACAATACATCATAACAACACAGTTGTTTGGTCTCTTCATTGTATATAAAATTGCATGTTTTAGCCTAATTTTTACATTTTAGATTAAGTTGTTGCCCTAGTTCTTACACTAACACGCATAATGTTGATACATTTTTTATGAATTAAACTTGTATAAATGTTGTTTATTTTTTAAGGAATCAATTACTAGAACAACCCACAATCGAAAACTGCACATCTGCTGTGGTAATTTAACATTATGCAACTTCTAGAAGAGGTTAAAATGTGAGTCAGCTTTAATGCTCTGAACTGCACGAGGTACAGTATACAGTATATACTGCATTCAATTAGCTAATAACACCACTCATCTCAGCAAGGACAGGGGGTATGCTGTATAGAGCATTTACATAGAGATAGTATAATAACTATGAACCGAACCACAATACAAATAAT
Source organism: Anoplopoma fimbria (assembly GCF_027596085.1). NCBI lineage: Eukaryota > Metazoa > Chordata > Actinopteri > Perciformes > Anoplopomatidae > Anoplopoma > Anoplopoma fimbria. The sequence continues at coordinate 16,670,170 of NC_072465.1, forward strand.
AATAATAATCATAATAATAATAATAATAACAATAATAATGTATATTATAACAGGTGAGAACATTCGAATATTATTTAAAATAAGTATTTTTTCACATTTTTTGCTGCCATAATTTAGTTATTTTTTACGCAGTTCATTGTTTCCTTTGTCTATTAAAAGCTACCCGGTATCTTCAGTCAGCTTGTATATGACAGATAAACTGTAATACCAAAAACATTATAAAAGTTCATTACAATATATTGTCAAATGAATGTTAAGATGCTAAAACATACAGTATTTGTTTAAAGAAATATACTTAGTTGAAGCTTCTCTTTCATTTTATACCATCTGTTTACACCTCACTGTCTATTAAATAGTGATACGTGGAAAATTACCACTTTAGGTTGTTATATTTAAGGGACCCTAAACTACAAATAATATATAAATGGGCATAAAACTAGTTTTAATTTAAAATTCCTAGGTTGTTAATTGTTTGACAATGACTCAAATACAGAATCAGCCACCACTATACCATATTTCAATAAATCCAGAGTCATTCTGAACTGTAATAAAATTACTGTACATCAAGCCAATGCAATGTGCATATCAACCCTATTGATATGTGAAGGGTGATTAATGTCACTGCCCACTTCATTGCAAACCAATGAATCACAATGTAACACTGCAATCCTGATAAGAGCCAGAGAGAAAATCAATAAGAGCAAATCAGGAAAGTATGTATTGGGAGTCTGGCAATACTGATGAAAATGGAAGCATTTTCTCTCATCCATCAACTTGGTTACTAATCAACACAGTTCTCCAATCAGCAGTGAAATACAGAGCATGCAGAAGTGAAAGTCATAAATACTTTATGCAGCTGAGCTTTACTTTGGTGGCATTTCGACTCTGCTGTGTACTTCAGTGTCAGCTCTCTCTCTCACACACACACACACGCGCACACACACACACACACACACACACACACACACACACACACACACACACACACACGCATACACAGTTGCTTTTTCATGACTTTTGGAAACATTACAATGACTTACATCCATTTCTTTGGAGACTAACCCTAACCTAACCTTATGCTACCATCCTAATCCTAACCCTAACCTTACCCTAACCTTAAACCAAGTCTTCACCCTAAAATGTAATGATTTACTTTATGCAGACATGCAATTGTTCCCGTTTTGTCCCAAAATAAAGGCTCCATAGCGTGACAAAGTTATCAGATTTATGTCCCCACAGGACAAGTAAAACACACCACACACACACATACAGAGTTAGAAGCCTGCTGTGTTGTCCCATAAAGGCGAATTGGCTGAGAGAAACTGTCAGCAGCAGCAAAATTATTATTAGCTTTGACCTTTCATGGTAAAATGTTCAGGGAAAACACAAATGTGTTCTGCCAGCTTGTGGACGACTGCAAATACCCTGTTTCCTTGACTTTATTATAATGTTTTTGTAATTATAATATCTTTTTGATTTTTTGCATTGTTAAATATTCTGCCAGTTACTTTCTTGATTAATTGTTAATCTATACATGTCAGAAACCAGTGAATCATTTTACCATATTTTGCAGGTATCATAGCAATTTCTCAAAATCCTTGTTTAATTCTCTGAACCTCAAAGATATTTATTTTTATTTAGTTTAATCTATCAAATCTAAATATTTGAGATGCTAGAAGATTATGTTTAAAAAATTACTCAAACGATTGATCAATGATCAATATTTATTATGAATTATTCTTTAATTTCCCAATGCTCCCCAACAAAATACAATACAACTGATCAGTGATCTATTTAGTCGTCACAGCATAGTCTATTCACTTTTGTATGCTGTAAACTGAAATGCTGTTGCTATGTACCAGAGTTTGTATTCAAGAAAGCTACAGTGACCTCAGGTCTAGTGGAGGAAGTGCTAGCTTTGCCGTAAAATATTTCAATCAGCTTGGTTCAAGCCTGCTTTGGTGCCTTTTTTCAAAAGCCCAGCAGCCCTTCAACAAAAATCTTCTCAGCCTATACCTCAGTTTACTTTTTACAGTTTTCTCTCCCTGCTGGTTAATTCATTGTAGCTCATCACTCAGCATGCCTACTTCCAAACCCTTCAGAAATAAAACTGACCTGCCTTGACTACTGCAGAATTTAATAGGAAACACATTCTCATCAGAAAAGGAATGAAAGTCCCATAAATTAATGTTACTCTGTGCTGTTTATATACTACCCATTGTACATTATGAGAAAAGGAAATAGAAAGTGAAAACTGTGTGCTGTATTTATCCTGACCCCCTCACTGTCAGAAATGGACAAGAAGCCAAGGACAAGTATATCGACATCAGCCTCTGAGGGTCTCCATAGACCGGACTGATTTGCATACTGGTGTTAATATTAACATTTCTTGCCTCAGGATATTCCTTGAACACTCTGGTCTATTAAAAAAAGGCAGCGATGGTACACACATTCTCTCTATCTCACATCTACAGTAGCTATTGCAAATACGAATAAACCTGAGACCTTGGAGCAGAAGCACACGTATTGATCTCTGATTTTGTTGATGTGTTGTTAAGTGCATCTTTTATGTTTAGACATTAAGTGGTATATCATCCTGAGAGTCATTCATCCGCAACTATCGTGAGTCAGATGAAGTAGGAGTGGCCTTTTTGGTGAAATGATTTGTGAGTTTTTGCATTATTTTTATTGTCAGTGACAGATAGAGAGAGGTCCTCATTGTCAAAGGTGTGTTTGTCTAGTTTTATGTGTTTATATTTATATGAACCTTTGTAAATCTTTATTGTTAGACCAAACTCAGGCACTTTGACTTTGGCTCTGATAGAGAAATCTCATGTTACATGAATCCTGATTTTCTGATTACTGAAGGGGAGAGTTTGAGTAGTACGATGGATGCACAGATGGTGTTGAGATTGCCTCTAACGCACATGTTAGTGGTACTTTTCCATCTCACTCCTACACCAAAGTCTGTCGCTTGCAATGATCAGCTGAAAACACGCATACACACATGTTACCAGCTGTGCCAAACCATTTATTAGATGTTGCGATATTTCCATAGATAAGTACAAACGTCAAGCTGATCTTTATAAAATGTTTAAATTTAAAACCATAAAATAGTTGTTGAGATATTTCAATCTGGATGGAAGTTGTGGACAAACATTGCCATCCCTGGAGCCATGCGGCTAGCAAGGCTAAGAGTGTGATGTTATGATGATGATGACTGCTATAAATATTTTTTTCCCTGAACACATAAAGCGTTGCGTTTGGGACATTCATTTTTTGATTAGAATGTGACAGAATAGTCACCTCTCATGTTTGTGATATTCATAGACAGGATATCAAAGACATCTGAGGCCTGGATTTTGCCTGGTTGGTGATATTAGGGTGCTGCCTCTTCTATTTTTCTCAGTTCAGATCAGAGAGAGAGTATCCAACTGGAGGAATTCAGGTATCTTTTTTTTAAATTCATGAGCGATGGTAAAAAGGATTGAAAGTTTGACTGCCGTTTAGGGGCGCTGGCTGCAGTAATGCAGGCTGTGTATCAGGCTGTGAGTAGTAAAGACAGAGCTGGGCTTTAAAGCAAAGCTCTCAATTTAACAGTCAATTTTAGTTCCAACTCTCACCTGGAGTCACAATAGCTGGGACATGATTGAAAATATGACACTGTGGATACAATAAGGTGAGATGAGGTTCCTGGATTCACTCCATGTGATTATCCTGAGGAGCTCAGAGAATTGGGAGGACATTGTCATTGAGCTGCTGCTCCTTCGCATTAAAAGCCAGTTGATTAGGAACTTATTAGGAATGCCTACTTGTCACCTACCTTTAGAGGACGACTAAAAAGGGATGTTAAAGGAGATTTAGGAAACACTACAGGGATAATGCGTCACAGTTAGCCTAGGAGAGCTCGGTATTTCCCCAAGCAGGAGCTTGAGGATGCTTCTTGGGAAAAATTATGTTTGAGCTTCTCTGCTCACCCAGAATAAGTTATTAGAAATGGGTTGATATTATTGTTATTTAAGCTAATGTCTGCTTGTTTTGACATATTTTTCTATCCTGGCTTTAATGCTAAGGTGACCTCTGTTTGCCCTTGCTTCCACAGATTACAAAGCAGCAGCTTCAACAGACCAAGGATCGTTTCCAGGCCTTCCTGAATGGAGACACACAGATTGTGGCTGATGAGGCATTCATCAATGCTGTGCAGAGCTACAATGAGGTACCAACACACCATAACCATAGCAGCACTATCACAGTCAGAAACATTTTGTTATCCAAGCACAGGGACTTGATGCTCTCAAATGAACCACTAAATGTGAAACGTATCTTTCATATGTGTGTGCATTTTTGGAGATTTCATAAAAAATGTAATTAAATATTACCTATCTATTAATATTTTTTTACATATGTGATGTACAGTATTTTTTATTGTTAGTGCACCATATACTCTCGATTGCTTTTGCAGCAGATTTAAAACCAGAAATGACCAGCTTTCAGTTTAAAAATTCAAAAAGCACTAGACAGTCCTCCTGCTATTTCAAGTCAAAATGCTTCCATTCAGACGCCTGAGTGGTAAAATGGTGGCTGAGGCTTTTCACTGCACAGATTATGAGTCAGAGCATGTGGCTGACACAGCCATCTTTCCCAACCTCACTATTCAATCTGCAGATGAAAAAGTAATTATTACCATGCATACACTACAAAAGGCATTGCAGATGGTAGGATATGTTAAAGGCCAAATCCATGATGGAAAAACAAGTATAGCCATTATGGAAATCTGAATTATGAAGTCCATGGAAGTTAATTAAAGGATGACCTGTATGTGACAGCTACCATGGATTTAATTTATTCCGTGATGTATTTAATGTTACTGTTAAATATGCTATAATTTAAAACGTAATACCTACTACTGACAATGAGTCTATATGTTTCTCTGGAATGCATTCAGTCATATTTTTCAACTTGTGATTGTGGCTGTCAAAAAAATTATATATTGCTGTAATGATATTTATTATTGTGCTTGTTAATCTTTACAACAACCTGGGAAATGTTGTGAGTTATAACCTAATTGGAAACCCTTAAAATCAATGTAGTATGTTTACTAGACTTTGGTAATAGTAGGTACATAGATACATATTGTGTAAGTAGGGCATCAAACTTTTTACTCCCCAACATTTTTTTCCAATTAAATGGAAAATGTTCTTGCCATCTTTATTGAAACAGTGGAGGCCACTATTATTGGTTAAATTATGCACGATCACAGGTTGCTTTATGTACTGTCTTTGGCAAAAATGTTTCTAAATGTTGTGGTGTGCATGGGAAATCAACATCTTATTAATTTCAGCCTACAAACCTTTGTTATCCACTGAGACATTCACCAAATGACAAGGGTAATGTACCACTGTACTGAAATGTTTCAGTACTGTAGTCGCTGCTTTTTAGCCATAATGGATGCTAAGAACAAAATGTGACTGTCAGAGTGACAAAGCAGTCAGCTCTGATGGTTACTCCGCTTGATGCTGTGACAATATAGCCTCGCCTGTCTCTGTCCCTGTTAGGCTGTCATTAGCAGGAGACAGAATGTAGCTTTGTTGAGTCACAGCTTTACATACACGCCACTGATTTTTCAAATCAAAATTAACAAGAACAGTTTCCTTCGCTGACGAAGACAGACATTTAGTGTTTGAGACAGAACGTGACAGAATAGCAGAATAACTCCTAAGCAATACTGTACCATAAATACGATTCTGTTTAGAAGTCTAGAAGATCGTTAGGAGCCATTTGAAAATGGATTTTGAGGGATCACTCTATCTCTTACATAACTGCGATAAGTGACATTGTACTCTCACAATGTAGGTGTTCCTGAAGAGTGACCGTGTGGCTAAGATGGTCCAGAGTGGCGGTTTCTCGGCCAATGATTTCAGGGAAGTGTTCAAGAGGCACATCGAGAAGCGCGTTCGCAGCCTTCCAGAGATCGACGGTCTGAGCAAGGAGACAGTGCTCAGCTCCTGGATGGCCAAGTTTGACACCATCTACCGCGGCGACGAGGATCCACGCAAGGCACAGCAACGCATGACCGCCAGTGCGGCCTCTGAGCTGATCCTCAGCAAGGACCAGCTGTACGAGATGTTCCAGAATATACTCGGCATAAAAAAGTTTGAGCACCAGCTGCTTTATCAAGCCTGTCAGGTAAGATCTCAAGCCCATCTGATACGTCCCAGGAGGTTTTTAACATTTGGCCCAAATATTTGAGTGCTGTCACAGAACTGTATCAGTTTATCAAATGTGTGGGTTAGTGGAGGCACCGTTATAATTTTTATTTTCACACATAAGATTATTCTGAACTGTCGATCAGTTACAGTAAACACCAAGGATGTCTAATGTTTTAAATGTTTTGAATATTAAATGCTTTCCCATTGTTATCTGAATATAGTTACATTGATTACTTTTCACTCTAAACTAGACCACAGCATCCTCTTCCTGGCTACAATGGTGACAGTAATGATCTAATTGAACTGAAGTGGATGGGTTAAGAGCCTAAACAATTAGTCGTTTAATGACTTAATTGTTCAACAGATAATTCATCTTCAACAGTTTTGACAGTGAATTAGTCATTCATGTTGTTTAATGTGGCAAAAATAATTATTTACTGGCTCCAGCTTCTTTAAAGTGAGCATTTGCTGCTTTTGTTTTTATAGACCATTGTACTTTGAATCTCTTTATATTTTCATGTGGCTAAAGTTAACCCCAGAAAAAGAATTAATGAGACAAATGCTCAACAATAATCACCCTTTTATCATATGATTTGGTTTGATGACTAGATTAACGCTTATATTGACCATTTAATGACTGTAGGTGGATGTTTATTTATTAGTATTTGGCATATACAAATTGTCATTGTTGTAGTTTTGAAGGATATATTTTAAAATCAAATATGTCTCCTCAAGATATATCTCCTGATAGCAGGTCAGCAGTACTTCATTGTAGGAGAGATATGTAGAGATTGCAGGTGGATAATAATGGACACAGGGGGCTCCTGTCAGACATAACTCTCCCTCCCTCGCTGTCTTTACTGCTTTACTGCTCTCTATGGGAATGCTGAAAGCCGCACAAATGTATTCTTTCTTCAGGAGGTTGATTAAAAGTCTCACCACGCCAGGATTTGGTGGAGGGCTCGACACATTTACATCTGCTCATCATTTAATGCATAAGGAAACCTACCTCTTCATTTCATTAAGATCTAATGGACCCTCCTCTTGGAAGCCAGTGGGTTCTAAAATGCTGAATTTCTTTGGACCAGGTGTCATCCTTCTTCCAACAGTTGCTAATGCACTGTATAAATCTGCGCAGATGGCATGAGGTGCTGTTAAACAAATTAGATTGTTCAGTATTCCTCAAACGTCTCTGTTGGCAAAGATCAATAAGCGCACTGATCTGCAGAGTGTTCATTCGTTAGATGCTTCTAATGCTGAGATTTAATACATCGCCATAGCCTCCAAATCCACTGTGAATTTTTCTTCACAAGCCTTTGAAGATGCTTAACCTAGTTTTTCTTAATGTGCTGGCAGCAGAGTTGTTAGTATCCGGTCAGACATCTGAATGCGGAACATAATACAGTAACACTGAACAGATCCCACTCTGAACAATACAGAGCTAATAAAGAACATTCAACAACACAGCAACATAAAGGCACATATGCTGCAGAACGGCGTGTGTACAGCTTCATACTGTTGCGTTTGCAGATTCGTGACAAATACGTAGGTTAGAATGGGGCATGGATTTATGTCATCGTTGTGGAAATGGGACGTATTTGTTTTATATTGATCCTTCAAATACCTTCAAATAATGTGAAAAGATATATTATATAATTTGCATAAGAGAACACACATTTCTATTTTTACTTCAGCTCCTCTTCCTGCTGTTCTTGGAGTCCTTTCTCTGTCTCTCTCTTTTCTCGTTTGCTGTTATAATGAATATATCAGACTGTACTGATGTAGACTGAAACATCTCATCAGTAAGCAAGAAGCAGCCATATATTGCCCTACACTAAATGATAAAGTCCTCTCAAAAAAGGAGATGCAGCAATCCAGCCAGCATGGGCTCAGGGCTGCTGGGATCTGATGAGAGGTTTTTGTAGATTGGCTGGGACTCAGAGGCCATCACTTTTTAACTGTTATCGCTGGGGATTTGCATTTTTTTGCGGTTACATCCAAATAGTAGAAAGGAGGCACTGGTCTATTTCTGGCTCATGCTGAAGCAAGAGCAGCCCCTGGAAATCACTAACAGACTGATTAGACTGGTACGGCCGACGGCTGAACCAGGCAGACTCTGAGCATGCTCGACTCCCTGATGGCTGCGGTTATTTAGCTGTGGTGACACCAGGCATGACCAAAATGTAAGAACATGTGTTGGGTGTCTACGTTGCTGAGCAGTTTTTACCAAACCATAATTAGTAAACTATATTAATAGAACTTTGTGTCCACTGTCCGCTTTTAATTTTGCCATATACTAAGATTCAAAAAATCTTTGTGTTTTTGAACCTGGCTGTGGTAAATTTTATTTTTAGTTTAAGAAAAACAGCTGCAACTGCAGACTGTCTGGAGAATAAAGACAATCAACTAGCACATATAATTTAACTAAAATGACTTTGCTGTACACACATTTTGATGAAAGAACAGCACACTCTGATCAGTGTATATCCGACACTGCATGACATTTAAACAGGTTCTTATTAAGCTCTGTTAAAGGATTTGACAATAGTTTCTAAGCTCTAGTGTGCTGGGTAAGTAATAAAAGACAAATTGAAGAATCTCAAACAGGAACTCCAATTATTCAATTTTCTAAAAATATCATGTTGGTGCTTTACAGGGAAACCTTTTTATATGTTTTATTTTGTTTGATTCAGTGGGTGCTTTTGATATTTTTTTGTTTATTTGACAGTAAAGTAAGGAGACATTTAATAAGCCTTCATTTCTTCAGCATTAACTATTTTTACTTTGATATAATTTGAATGTTATGTACAATTTGCTTAACAAAACAGGTTTGGTTACTGACATCTTCTAGTGCACTTAACCTGCAATGCTGCATTATTCACTGTTTGCCATAATAACGCCAAAACAAGCTGGAAGCTACAAAGCTACCAACAAACAGCCCGGGTCTATGATGACATAAGCCTCATTTGTGACATCTTCCAGCTTATGGGGACCATAGAGCGAGCGTACTAATGTTTCTTAAACCCTGTATCCTAGCTCGTGGTCTAGCTCTATTCTTTGGCTCATTCACATGGATGGAGGACTGAAAAACAGCTATTACTTTATTTTACAAATTTTGGGGCCTAACGATAAAGCCTATTCATGTGTTCGTACTGGGAGGTACATTTACCTAAATAAAACGTATCCGCTGAGTAACATACGTCTCTTTCCAAATGTAAGTCTATAGGACAAAGTCTTTATGAGCCTGGCATTACGTCGATGGACCCAGAAATTGTAATTCAACCGTTGCCACGTAAAATTAGCTTCCTCCTTGACGCTTGCTTTTAGTACATACTTCAACTGCCCTTACAAGGTAATGTTGAATTCAGTATGCATTCAATTTGGACACACTAGTTGCTCCTTGCACTTTGACCCTCTTGCTGATATATTAACCACGCAGAGGATCGTGGGTCATATTAGCCAGAGAAGAAGCACACTGGCTTGCATACTGCAAAATGTATCTGCATGCAGTAGGACATCCTGGTATTTTTGACACTCTGCATGTAAGTTTCGGTAAGTGCGTTAGTGCAAATCATATCTTACTGCGCATGTGTTGTACCCTAATGATATGATGCGCCTCCCGTTTTAACTCTACATGCATACTGTTGACAGCGTTCTCCAGTAACCCTTTGGAGAAAATAAAAATGCTATTTTACTCTTAGATTGTATTTCAATGTTCTGTTAGATTATTACCATTTGACCAGAATTATAAAATGTTTGCCCGGTGGCGAAACCAACGTTTAAATCCAACATGTCCACAAGGTGCGCGTCTCGCACTTGTCTTCTTCGCTGGAAATGTTGGATCCAAATAACGTAACGTCAGGAGTGTCTGGGGTTCCGGATTGATCACCAGTCAGCTAGTTTCTACCTGCTGTTGTTTAAACGAAATTTAAAAGAACTGGATATGTGGGCCGTTTATCTGTGATTTCTTTCATTTTAGAGCTAGCCCTTCACTTCACACTGTCATTTGCATTAAACATATAAATTAATTAATGCAGGGTTTAAAAACATTTACCTGACTAAAACTGAATCTGTGTTTCCTGTGGTATGAAATTGTTATACCAGCAATGTTTAGGGCTGCATTAAATTATTTTCATAAAAAATATTTTACAATGCTATCCTCGATTGATATAAATAAATAATTAATTTTATTTTAATGTTCAAAAATAGATGATGTGCCTGTGTCATAATTTTCCACTTCCCAAGATGACATTTAATGTAGGTGTTCAATACCTAATTAAACTCAATTCATTATATGATGGAGAAAATTAGCAAATCCTCAACACCAGTGAATGCTTGGCATTTTTGCTTGAACATTTTTAGAAACAATCTTAACAATTATTTAAATTAATAAATCAAAGGTTCCTGGCTGATCAATATTTAAATCATACACATTTATTCACACCACTGGACTAAAATGATTCCCTAATCTCAAATGGCTGATTCAATTCCTGAAGCCTAGGAGTGAAAGTTAGGCGGGCTCATGCACATCAGAATGAGACCCCCGCCCCCACCACCACATACTGCGCTATAAATCATATCTTGTGCCACTATCATCTGCTTTCCCTCATACAGGCTTTGATGGAGACCCCTCCCTCTCTTTAATTTGTCTTGTCAGCAACTGTTAGTTGGGAAATGAGGCCTGAGCTCTTCCTGGTTTAGCCTGTAGCTGATATAATTGCGTAATGGAGCCTCTTCACTGCACACAGGATTGGGCGAGGATGAAAGCATTTGCGATGCCTGCCCATCCACCTCTAAGCAGGAAAAGCAGTGGTGCTTAAACGCAGGGTGAAGCTTGACTGCACACACTTGGTTTGGAATCTGGACAATGTTTATTAGTTGTTACAAGGGAACAAAAATTAAAAAGTTTGTCCTGTCCCGGCACCCCCCATCATTTCCAGATGATACTTTTTTGACGTATCATCTGGAAATTTAGCTGGTGAGGGAGAATAAAAACATTAAAGTTGTGGGCTGTAAAACCAAAACAATGTCATGTAACGCTGGAGGGAACTGCAGAGTCTGCTGATATAATTTCCCCATATGAGCGACCCCCTTCACATTTCACATAGCAATCTAATATAAAATAACTGATGAGGTTAGCTTTCAACAAGATCAAAAGACAAAATAAACCAACTCTCTGCTCTAGACTGAATATATTTCTCTTGGTTGATTAAGATGTTAGAGGTTGAGATGGAGAATTATTCACAGCGTCCACTCATTAATACATTTACTAATTAGCATGTCCCTACAGCCGCACAAGAGAAGCTTTTTTTCACAGTGCACACATATACACATACACATACACATACAGAGAGACACAATCTGAATATATACCAGCTGCTTCAATTCCTCCAGGTCCCATCCATCTCCGTTCTAGCCCCGTCCTCCCTTTGTTCTCTACAAGAAACCGCCTCTGGCCGGCTGTGTTATCTGCTGCTAATGTCCCAGCATCCACCTGGGTATCTGTCTTCAGCTGTGCTGTTAACTACCAGCCTGCTTGTGCTCCGTCACCTTTAACCTGCTGTCAGCTTGGCTACCACTGAGGGAGTGTCACCTTTATTTAGCTGCAGTGTTGCTGTCAGCTTCAGTAACGCAGAGCGAAACTTCCAGTCTTATTTTATATGAGATGGCCTGTTCACCTATATCATGCCTGTGGGCCATTGACAACAGTGACCTTTCAGTAGTTGTAGGCTTGATAAGATTGGGATGCTGTGGGGCTCAGTATGGGGTGGCTATTACAGTAGTCCACACAGACACTGACCTCCAGCTCTACTTCCTCCCACAGCTATGACTGCCTTTGCTTTCCACTGCTGTCCAGAGAGAGAGAAGGGAGTAATAGAAGAAGCTCAACCCCATCCCCCTTCACATTACATGCTTCAGAGTCACTCCTCTCATGTTAGCCATTTTGCAGACGAGCTGCAATCTGCACATAGTCACAATGACCAGGACTATCTGCTGCTGCAGTTTTCAGTTTTGCTGAGGTATTGCAGTCTTGAGAATTTGGGTCTCTTGTGGGGTTTTTTTTCGGGAGGGGGAGGCCCACAGATGAGACTGTAAAAATGCAGCGTCAGACACCGACTAGCCAAGCTGCTGGATTTCCAGGCATGGCAGTGACAGTTCTTTTGGGATTGCACAAGTCAGACGTCGTTGGCACCGCAGTCCAATAGTGCCCAGAGCTTGAGTGTTTTGACAGGCAGCACAGATCGCCAGCAGCAGGGGTAACACAGCTCAGGCAGGAATGCAATCAGTATCAGTCACAGTTCTGGTTGTGGGGGAAACTGGTTTTTGGCTATTGGACATGACATTGAAAAGAAAAAAGAAAAAAACTCATGCGTGTGAGACTTCCTACCACAGGATGCCCACCACTGTTTAAGTGTCACTGTATGGCAGAACAGTACTGAGTACTACTGTGCTGCAAGTGCAGACATTCTGCTGCAGCTGGTGGCAATGTCTGATTATGTGCTCTACTAAACAGGAACTCTGGGTTATGTAGCAGGGTGGCTGTTTAGTGGCCAGCACTGGTAACACACTAGACTTGATGGTTCACACTGACTGTCCTCCATTTAAGATGCCATCTGGCTGACATAATTTCATAATGTGCACATCAGCGAACAGAATCAATTACAGAAAGAAAGTAACGCAGGAAAAAAAAACATATCAGCAAAATATCTAGATTTAAGAAAGCAAAGATTTCAGTGAAAATGATTTTCTACTGCTTGGGATCATGATGACCATAATGACTATAAGACTACTGTTTTTCATTGTGTTTTTAGCACTCTATCCGTGTGACCCCCTCCTCTCTCTCTCTCTCTCCTCCCAGTTAACGGCTGCGCTGTGAATTCAGCTCATTCTCTCTCTGAAAGGATTGCTGGAAGGGGCAGGGAATCAATATAGTAAAGCCTGAAAGAAGAGGCCTGTTAATGTTATAAGAGCGGGTGAAATACCATAATACACAGAGAGCTCAGCTTTGGCACACGTCCCAACAGCAGGAGGCCAGAGGAGTTTAGGCCGCTGTATCAAAGATAGATCAGGTGCTCAGTTGGAGACACCACGCAGCTGTGTGGAGATGATCCTCTCCCATTATGCTTTATTTACCAAACATTTGTGGCTAGATTGCCTTCATTAGGATGATATATAGGTTGTTTTACTTACAGATCACCATTGCTATTAAATGTACAGTTTAAATAGTTTTAAGATTTTATCAATGTTTTTGCTGAAATACAATGTTTACTCCTCATGAAATATATATATATATATTTTTTTTATACCAGTCCACCTTTTGCTACTTCTTTGTGTTGAAAATTGAAGATTCAACATTTTTTCTAATTGCACTGATTAGTCAAACTTGTATTTTGTTTGCATTGAAACTCACACTGGTCTGCATCTCGTTGTGTGTGTATTCTCAAAGTGATGAAGTCCAAACCCCCCAAAAAACTTAAATTATACAGTGGGAGGCTTTCAGATATGAAATTGTCAAATAAGTACATGTTTTTTACAGCCTGTCTTGTTGCTCACAAATTGCAAGTTTCAGTTCAAATAGGCTCCTTTGACCAGCTGACACAATTTTATTCCAAACATTCAATTTGTTATGCACCCGCTATAAAAAGGCAAAACTGAAATATGCCCTCCATGAAAACTATCATCTGTTTCCCCCCAGTGTTAAGACACCTGTGTGTAAAACTCAAGGATTTTGCAATATAACAAACCCCAGTGAGACAAGGTGACTTTTATTGTTCACTGAAAAACCTGCCGAACACCGCTGTGTGGAAAGGTTTGTGACTCCCCAGGTACAACTGTGTTTCAGATACTGTGTGTCTCAATTAGGCTCCCGACCTCATAGAGGAAATGGTGACGAGTGAGTCACAACATCACATTTGACAAGAATGAGACGTTTTGGCTGAGAGAATATCTGTAGAATATGTGAAGCACACTGAAGCAGAAAGCAAGAAAGAGACATCAGCCCTATCTTCTATTTCCTTGTGTCAGCTAATATAAAACTCTCATTCATTATTGATGTGAGGGAGCCATGAATGTCTTTTCTTTACTCCAGGGCAAAAACTAGAATAACCGACTGCTTTCCCTAGAGATGATATCGTCAATGCAGGCAGTTTCAAAATATATTTTTCAAAAACCCATTACCACTGGTTTTGTCTCAATGTGCCGAAATAATTTGGAATGACTCAATCAAGCCAAAGCTTTTTTATCACTGTGAGGGTATTTCATTGTCTTTACTTTTTACTGCCCCTCTCTCAGTGCTACCATTTCAGAGTGTTGGATTTTCATTCTTCTAACTGAATAAAAAAGAAAAGGAAAAATTCCAAACGCTCTTAACTTTCAGTTAAAGACCTGAAAGACCTCTTCACAAACTGGGGTCCACTCACGGTCTCTATGGTGACGGCAGCATGGTTCCTATGAGCGATTGATGAATTCCCTTTTGATTTTCATGTGTGATTTTCTATTCATGTGTGCTTCCACACCATGCTGCTATGATTGCAGCCCGTTAGGACAAACTGGAGCTCTAATTATCCTTTTTATGTCCTGCTGTATACCATTCGTCATCATTACCACTGTGAATTAGCACCTTTGGGTATATGGCTTGTCAAGTTTGCTTCAACGGGCTTTTTCAGTTGCTTTAGCTTATATATCTGTCATTTAAATTCTACTATACCTCAAAATTGATCTTAAAAGGGTACTCCATCAAGTGTACATATCAAGGTGTGTTTAGAGGTCTTGGGTTATTCTACTGCAAATGTGGAAAACGTTTTTAGCCTTTTGTGGCTCCAGAGTGAGCTGCACAAAATGTGATAAGTTAGGGCTGAAGACTACAAAAAAAAGAACCTAGAGGTGTAGAGTTAGAA
This sequence comes from Anoplopoma fimbria, assembly GCF_027596085.1. Lineage (NCBI taxonomy): Eukaryota > Metazoa > Chordata > Actinopteri > Perciformes > Anoplopomatidae > Anoplopoma > Anoplopoma fimbria. Next base: position 16,685,276 of record NC_072465.1, read on the forward strand.
ATTAGTGAGTTTTCAGGAGCTCTTTATGGTTAGGAAATGTATTTATTACCTATGTAAATTGCAATACTGAAAATACAGCATAACAAACATTAAAATGTATCAGCTCACGTTAATGATATATATATAGATGATAACTATGTTTCGCGTTGTAGGTGTTGTAGGTGACCTTTGACACTGACTCCTGGCTGTATTAAGTATTGCTGGGCTCTAAATGTGACCTCATTGATCTGCTCCTCTGTTTTTAATCAATAGTTGGACAACCTGGATGAGCAGGCTGCACAGATCAGAAGAGAGCTGGATGGCCGTCTTCAGATGGCAGACCAGATTGCCAGGGTGAGTCAGAGTCTGCGGGGGACTCTTTAATATGCTTTGTTATATAGTTAATATGTCATTAGTATGGTGTAACATCACAGTTGGAGCTTCAACCCACAGGTAAACGATTGTACAATTTCAAAGAGTTTACAAATTTTACTATGTGTCATTTATACTTAATTAGATATCCATCAACTGAAAAGAGACAGCTATGCTTATCTTGCTTTTATATTTTCAGCCTTTGTGGAAACTTCTTAAATGTATTACCTCATTGCTAATTGCCATCAAAACTGTGATTGTTTGCTGAGCCTTCTCTGTTTTCACCAGGGTGGCAAGTTCCCCAAATTTGTGTCTAAAGAGATGGAGGCCATGTTCATCGAGGAGCTCAAGTCCTCAGTGAATCAGCTGATGGCCAATCTGGAGAGCATGCCTGTGTCCAAGGGAGGGGAGTTCAAACTCCAGAAGCTCAAACGGGGACACAATACCTCCATCATCGACATGGGTCAGGAGGATGAGAACACGCTGTCCAAGTCTGACGTGGTTCTCTCCTTCACTTTGGAGGTACGGTGCATTAGGAATGAGGCTAGATATGAAGGTATAATCAAATGTATTTGACAACTCACGCAGTTTTGATCACTTTCACATCTCTGGAATCCTAACTATAGCCAGATGGAGCAAACATTATTTCATTAGTATATATAAACTCAATGAAAACCTACAGCTGCCTGTGCCTGAACCACATCTCATAAATCTGAGCTGTCGTTTGAGACTACTTGTCTGCTTGAGACTAAGTATAGAAACAGACCGCAGACCTGTTCAGGGGGTTGAACAGACGCTATGTGAAGAACAGACTGACAAACGCACACAAAAAAAACCTCTTTACCTGCTCCTTAATAGGGAATGTGACTCATCTTGTTATCAGCTTGTCTGAGATGAGCTATCACCACAAAGCAGCGCGCAATCACACCTCATTCCTTATGATGCTGTGCTATTTCAGAATCAGGAAGTACATAATGTGCAAAAACTGTGGCACTGCCTTGTTCCTTCACACAGCAGTGGGCACAACCTTTATGGAATTTGAATGCTGGAATAATTTGTGGCAATTTGCTATTTGTGTAAGGTGGTAATTCCATAGTGCTTTGGTAGAAGTCTGTATTTGCTTTAAAGTGGTTGGCTGCAGCAGCTGCCAGAAATCCTTCAGTAACAAACTAGGAAATCTTTCAAGAATATAGTTGGAATCAGCTTTATCACATCCCTAAAGCATTTTGATCCCTGTGAATAACAATCATTAGTATGATAATATAAATAGATTGTTGTAATAGTCCTTTTTTACAATAATTTTGAAGCGTGAAAATACTTGCACGGCTATTTAAATATTTATAAATGCAGCAGTTTATTTTTGATAAGCTATAAATTAATATTTATTATTTTGAACGTTAAAATCTCATCTCATTCTAGATGAGAACTAGATAGACCTACATTTACATATAAATTCATGTAACGTTTTTAAGTAAGAGGGCAAACCGAGTGTTCTGGACTGAGAAACAGTGACTGTCAAATAAAATATATTGGCACGATGAAGACATTGGATATTGGATCTGGTGGACGCTTTCATTCAAAGTGGATGCGTTATCCTGACAGCGCATATTTCTGTCAAACTAGAAATTTACAGTCCCAATTTAATAGTTACCCCTGGCACTGTTTGTACTATATGGTATTCACTGAGCGATTAAAGACTACTTGTATGATAATGCCTACAAGCAATTTCAGTGATTGAGAGTTGAACTTTACGGGACGGATGGCTGTAATTTTATTGGCCGTTCTAGTAGAAAATCTAGTAATATGAAGACTCCGGCTATTAATGTTAATAGTGGTTGTGCCAGGGATAGTATTGCTAAAATATCTAACTCAAAAGACGGGCTGCTTTCACATCAGCTGACCTGTTTCAAGAGATGAGTCTCTCGTCTACAACCTTCACTGAGGTGTCTGTGCTTCCTAGGTGGTGATCATGGAAGTGGTGGGGCTGAAGTCTCTGGCTCCGAACAGGATTGTCTACTGCACCATGGAGGTGGAGGGAGGCGAGAAACTCCAGACTGACCAAGCAGAAGCGTCCAAGCCAACGTAAGAGCCTGAGGGTGCATGTGCACACATACACGCACACTTAATTTGTAAAACTTCCAAAGTCAAATGGATCAGTCTTTTATTGATTGCTGATTGCGGATGTTTCATTCAGATAAGACTTCAACTATTTTGAGAATTGTGATTAAGATTATGCAAATTTAGAGTTTTATTGAATTAACAAACAAAAATAAATAAAAATGTCCCCAAATTTTTCAATGGCATTGTTTGTTGTTGGTAATGTCTATTTATGTTTGTGTTTGGCATCAGTTCTGTTGTTCAGACATCTAGTGATTCCGCTACTGGCAGTAATTTACAGGCTCGTTTTAATTATTCATTTCATCCAAAGGGAAAGTGTAATTTCAATAATTTTAATTATCTTTCCAATAATTAAACACTGTTCATTTTAAACTTGCACTGTTGAGATTGTGCCCCATTCTTTTATTGATCTGGTGCCACCTGTGTATTGCTTCAGACGCCCTGAGTGAAATCCTCTTGCAAGAAAATAGAGTAAACCTACATTGCCAAAATGTTTCCCAGGGGGTTCTTGAGTCTAGAAAGACATTTCCAGTGGTCTCGCATGTGTTCTATTATGGGTCATGCACGCTTTACGCACTTTGCATGTGAGACACTGTGTTTAAAAAGAAAAGGGCAAGACTTCCATTTACACCTTTTTCTTTGAAATATATTTGTTATTTGATACTGAGTTCTTGTAGTTGAAGAAGACCTTAAAACTGCACCTTCTCTTGATTAAATACATGCAAATACTGCACATGCATACAAATAATGTATAGGTTTAATTTGAATGTTGGTTTTGCACCATGATGGGCCATGAAAGCAAACCCTTTTAAACCTATGGGAAAGCAAAAACATTTCCTGTCTCTGTTTTGTTAAAGCTGCTTGAGTCATTCATGATTCACAGCTGAACCTAAAAGCCTATTTGACTGGGTGATTTCTGACTCAGCCGACCAAGTTGTGAAAATGTATTGTGTAATCCCACAGTATGTGAAGTATGAAATTAAATGGCATAGTTTGTAAATTTCCTTCCTTTCTTTTGGAGTCCCAGTGTTTTGCATGTATCCTAAAATAATTTGTTACCTCATTCTTTGTTATTCTAGACCAGATTAAGAACAATAACGGTGTCCAAAAGGCAAATAAAGAATATCTATTTCTAAATATATCTTCCCCTTTTCATCTTATTAACTAGTAATGCACAGCGCAAGACACAAGAGAAAATGTCCATGAAACATTCATGCAAAAAGGAGCTATTTTAAGGTCCACATTCTTCCTCTGATCTCCCTAATTCAAGAACCATTTTATGAAGAGAGTATGAGAGAGAAGGAGGGACATGAATGAGAGAAGGGATTAGAGGAGAACAAGGCGAGAGAAATGTGTGTGTGTGTGTGTGTGTGTGTGTGTGTGTGTGTGTGTGTGGGTAGGTTCACACAAAAACACAAATGACATACATGTATTAATGCACATACTTCTGCAGGTTATTTGCATCGAGTAATTGCTTGTGTTGAGTAACTGTGTGCTCAGACATACTATTGTGATTTTACACTTTACTTTGTTGAAATAATTAAGGGGTTGATGTTCTTAACCTTGCTGCAAGATTTCTTTTCTGTTATTGTTTTGTAGTCATGCTATTTAGTTTTTATTTCTGACCGACTTGAGCACAAACAGTTTCATGTATTTTAAGAGCTGTAAGAGCTCAGCACTGTCACATCCATTAATAAACCCCAGATTGATCCACAAGGTCACCTTCATGGCAGCACAATGCTTCCATCTGAAATCAACACCGTCACCACTACCTCATCACTGCCAGTCAGCAGCTTTTCTGCGTGTGTTGGAACTTCAGTGTCTTTGTGTACATTAAGTTGCAATTAATTATGAATGTTAGAGATGGCTACAAGGAAAACAGCTTTCCAAGGTTGGAAATTGACACCATGTCCTCAATACATCGCTACAGAGCGATAATTCAGGCATTTATATATTATGTTGGCAGCCCCAGATGGCAGCGCAAAGTAACAAAAGCACATATATGTTGTGTAACATGTTCACAGTAAACTGCATTCTCCCTGCTAATCCTTTTGGGTTTGTGGAGGCGAAGATGGTGATGAGGTTTAGTCATTTTTAGTGGTTTTCTCTTAAAGGGCAGGTACACATTTTTCTGAGTGTATCTAAAAATAATGTTCACATGCTTATATCTACATTGAAAGCCGTGATGATTGCTTTAATCATTCATACTGGCCACAAAGTAGTTCTTTGTTAATGGAATTTTAATGAAAGAGATGGGGGAGGGCCTATTTATATAAAAAGATCAATAGTCCTGTATAAGGTTGTATAAGGCTTCAGCAGGCCTAGTTGGACGTATTAGACGGGTATCTTGTTTTTAGTATTACATTTCTCCTTGTGTTACTATCCCTCCACTAAGGTTCTGCAAAGAAACACTAATTATACTGACTGTAACATGAGAACTCGTATTGGCTTTGGCTGACATTGAACAAGTACTGTGGAATTTGTCCCCAATCATTTACATTGAAATAACTTTGGATGTAATTTAAAGCAGACTTGAAGACACGTGAACATATTCTTTAAACTCTGACTCATAACTACAATCTTGAGTTAAAATTAAGAACCTCTTTCTTTCTGTTTGGAGTCCTGGTCTTCCTATGTTTCTATATAAAGATATGCATGTCAGGTCGACTGAAGGCTCTTAACTATAACCTTTATGTCTTTGTGTTTTAGTCTTTAATCTGTTTTTGTATGTTATGACATTGTATTATAAATGTATATATTGTATCACTTAATTTACCTCTATGTTTAAGAGACGCTCAACAAATAAATTGTCTCGCTTTTGAGACATGGCAGTGATAAGGAGTTAAATAAATACAATACACTTGACAGCAGAAGTTATTTTTAGCCCGTCTGTGGCATCGCTCTGCATCTCTCTGTTACAGACCCACAAAATAATGTTGGCTGATAAGACGGCTGTTTTGTTATATAAAAATCTTGCCAAGTGCAGCTTTAAAAATGTCTGGTATATAAATAGCAGGAAGGCATTTAGAACAAGTGAGGGTTAGACATAGGAAAATAGTGTGAGTTATATTGTGTGGTTTTGTCTTGACTTTGACATACTGTAGATCTGTGTGACCAGTCAGCTGATATTTCAAGGCTGTGATGAAGTGAAGACTAAAAGGATGTCAAAATGGAGATTTTTTTTCTTTGATTTCATAATATGTCTATTGTGTGTTGTTTATTGACTTTTTCAATTGGATTTCAGTTGAAGAAATGTTGAGATGAAGGTCAAGTCTCTCTTCCACACTTTTAGTGACAAGTAAAAGCTATTTAATGATTGCTGCAGATGAAGTCATTGTCTGGGATCACTGTGCTACCGTGCTGTCATGGAAGCTAACCTCTGGAGTGTCTTTTGTTGTGTCTTTCAGCTGGGGGACCCAAGGGGACTTCACCACCACACACCCTCTGCCTGGTGTCAAGGTGAAACTGTTTACAGAGAGCACAGGGGTGCTGGCATTGGAGGACAAAGAACTGGGCAGGGTAATGCGTCTCTTTGTTTTATTTATACCAACATAGAAATGCTCTCGGGACTCACATTCTGCATAAATGAACACCCAACCAACAAATTACATCTTCTTTGAGTTATAAAATAAACATAGAAATGAGTCTGTTCAGTTGAACTTGTTTGTAACTGCGTGACATTCTTATTTTAATAAGTTCCACTGAGCCTCCAGTGTACCACTTGGATGTGATTCAGACATAACCTTTTGATTATTTTGCAAGTTAAACATGAGATTGTCTATTGTACAAAAAAAAAAACGCAGCTCCACTTCCAACGCATTTTTACTTTTGTTTGAGCATTTCTGCAAGTACTGCTTGTGTTTCCAGCAAACCCTTCTCATTTTTATTCTTTGACATTACCCTTGTGTTTGAATTATATGAGTGAATCATGCCACAGTGCTTCCCTCATAAGTTACAGGTAGGCTGACAAAAACGTTTTCCTTTTTTTTAAACATCAGATTTCCAATCTTTGAGTATTATTTAAATATTGACCTCCTCTGATTCAAATGAAGAGGGAGCAGACACATTTATCAGTTCTCCACCCTGCAGTTTCCTGAGATGTAAATGTTTAAGGTTACTGTGATAAAGGGTTAAGGATGGTGGTGTTTGCATTCGGGCAGTAACGCCTCAGACGTCCCTGTAGTGGCAGTGACCTTGGCTGTGACAAGGCTCTTTGATCTCCCACTGCAGCAGCGTTGGCAGGAAGGCAGGCTTCCTCAAAGCTCTTTAACTCTGCAAAGAGAGATTAGGCCTCCTCTTCAGGGAGGCAGAGCAAAGCGTTATTCTGTTTCTCTACCCTGACTCACATTATTCTTATATTTTCAAAAAATATGAAACACAAACACAAACACACATAATCACCAGCCTTTGCAAACACACTGATCAAATATTCACCTCATAATTATGGAGTGTTTTTTCTTTTTTTATTTGAGTGCAGGTTGTCCTCCACCCAACTCCTAACAGCCCCAAGCAGTCAGAGCTCCACAAGATGACTGTGACCAAGGCTTGCCCCGACCAAGATCTGAGGATCAAACTGGCCATACGTATGGACAAACCACAGAACATGAAACACTGCGGGTAAGAGATGTGCTGCCAAGTAAGCCATGTAGTGACGTTCCTGTGTGTCTTTCATTTTCCTTGTTTATAGAACTCCAGCCCTCTCAGCTCCTTGGCCTCATTTCTAGTCACGTACCATGGAAAAATACTGCACTACTCCCCCTGGTGGATGCCAGTTTGTAGTTCAGATTTATATTTAAATATATTGAAGACAATATTAATCATATTTCATTCATTAAACCATTATGTTTTTTGTCTAAAGAATTAGATTTTTCTGCACCAGGTATATGCACCAATCAATGTTTGTTGTCATTATGACCTGTATTTTCTTGGTTTTGACTCTTTGTGTGTGGACAATGTTTTGACAGGTATCTGTGGGCTTTTGGAAAGAATGTTTGGAAGCGCTGGAAGAAGCGTTTCTTTGTGCTTGTACAGGTGAGTGATCGATAAAGCATCAGTGTTGAGGAATTTTCCGTCCTTTTGGCCCATTCATGAGTTTAAAAGATTACTTTAAAACAACTGAGTCATAATATAGGCAGGCAGTATATGCAAATAATATTTGCATATACTGCCCGTATTGGTGCTTGTCTTAATTACACTGGTATGCAGGAATGAAGGACATTTGTGGGAATGTGTTGACTCTTAATTTTCCCATTAAATTAGCTGACTATTACTTAAAATTGAATTACTCAAGGAGAGTACAGAATTTAATAAGTTTGAATTTCTTGCTTGTTAAACTAATCAGTATCCTATTTGTTGTAGGTGAGTCAGTATACATTCGCCATGTGCAGCTACAGAGAGAAAAAATCAGAACCGCAAGAGCTTCTCCAGTTGGACGGGTATACTGTGGACTACAGCGACCCCCAGCCAGGTGAGACGGCACACCTTTAACTATACGCTCATGTAAGCACACACTGTAAAACACTAACTTCTTGTTCTTTTCCATCCTGTTCTCTCAGGCTTGGATGGTGGCAGGGCTTTCTTCAATGCTGTGAAGGAAGGCGACACTGTGATCTTCGCCAGCGATGATGAGCAGGACCGCATCCTGTGGGTCCAGGCCATGTATCGAGCCACTGGCCAGTCCCATAAGCCTGTCCCACCCACTCAGGTCCAGAAACTCAACTCCAAAGGGGGTGCCTCAGCCCAAATGGATGCACCCATTTCTCAGTTCTGTAAGTAGCCTGAAACACATTAGGGTCACTTAAGCAGAAAGCAGCTTTCATCCACAATGCAGTGAAAGCTCTAACCCATAAGTGTCTCACGCCATGCTCTCCACACTGCAGTCACAAAACGTGCTGGTAGAACTAACACACAAGCACGCACACACATGCCTTGGTCTCTCACAGATCCTTCCAGCATCTGATGGACTTCCACTCATTGTCACCACTCCCACAGTGTTTAGCTAAAGGTGCAATCCCATGCTATTCCATCAGTCTGTTCACAAGGAACAATCAACCTGAAAAAGACTTTATCACACAGCAGAAGGATATGGCGTGCAAACTTTGTTCAAAAACTAAATAGGTCATCACACAGACTTAAACATTCAAGCCTGCTGGGGTTGAAATCAGACTGACCATGCAAGGGAGTGTTGAGCTTGTCCTAACCGTAGGCCTGTTTTAATCCAGCCGTAGCTCTAGAGGGCAGCTGTGAAGGCAGTCGTGGTTCTGAGACAGTTTCTCAGATGGTTCCCGTGTCACTGAATTACGGCCAAGCCAGACAACATGTCTGAAGTTTTAACCTATCTGTCACTGTACTTGCACCTCGAAGCAGCCAACAGATCAGGTAGAAAAGTGAAGGTAAGACTGTCTACAGTAGTGTGGCATCTGTACCAACTTCTGTTGTAACCGTCTCTTGTGTTCCCCCATATTAAAGAAGGGAAAAATATTTATTTTATTGTAAGTATCACAATAAATTATGTCAGCAACATTTTTCTTCACACAATATGTATATACTCGAGTTGTTTTTCACTTTAGCTGGCAGTCATTTTCTTATTTTAGTGAAATTAGCATGTCTTCGCCCATAACAACACTAACAAAGACCTTTCTGACCCACTGAACTTAATGTTGCATACTTATTACCGATCCACAATAATAGATCCTGCTATTCAGAACGAAAACATGACTTTTTGTGTGCATCTTTTGACTCCATAGTGTAATAATGATATATTTTCCGACTCTAAAGAACAATATTTGTATTATTTTTTTTAGATTAATTGGAGAAAAACAAATTGGCGTTATTTTCTAATACAAAAAAAGGGCATCCAGGGTTATAACAAAGAGAAATTATACTAATAGTTATCATTTTATAATCTTTTTTTAAAAGCCTAAACAAATATTTTACTCTCTGTTAATCATATCATTGGAATAAAACTATAAAGACATGAAATGGATCAGTTACTCAGAATCCTATCACATAAATTCTATGTTGTTTCTCCATTGGTTTCTTTGTCCAGTATGTGATCGTTCTTGTGGTTAGTTGACTCCTCTGATGCCAGCTGTTGCCATTCAAAGCCTCCTCACAGTGGCACAGACCTCCTACCCCCTCCCTGAAACATTGTGGCACACCACGCGTACATGTTTCACCCCCTGGTGGTCTTGAATGGCACTGGGACCATAACATACACAGCCCTCCTGACTCTGCTGCAGTGGACTGATCGTAAACAAGAGTCCTATGAAGGTTCTGAGCAATCTGCACAACTTTTAAATAGTTCCCTCCCCCCCAATAAAACTGTTTCATACCAGAAAATGGTGAAGTGCACATCACATACACAAGTTTTCTCAAAAGTTAACGCAAGCTTATTGTATGGGACTTTCCGTATAATAGATTGTACAGAAAATACAACAAATTATTGATATGTGAGGATATCATAAATGGTTTAAAGGGGTACTCCAACAATGTAGTCTTGCAGTTCCATACTTTAGGTGACCTATTAGAGATTTATTTAAAAAAATGGATGGTTAACATTAAAAAGGGTGAGATGTCCTGACTTTTAGTCATTAGAATGGGTCCAAACCAAAAAAACACGGCTTCCTACATTTCCCATAATGCAACTCGTTAGTGTTTTTTGTTTGACTCTCCCTGCCTAGTAACCGCCAACATATTTAAATCTCTACACCTCCAGTTAGTAAAGCAAACTCTCTGTTATACATTTGTGGTATTTGAGCCCTTCCAGGTTTACCCTGATGACATCATGGTGACATCTTCAGGGCTATTTTCTAAAGCCCCATTCAGAGAGGATTAAAAATACAAGAGCAGGTGGTGAATAAAATGTTCACTGAGCTCCTTAGTTATTTACTCATTGTTGCAGAAGGCATTTCAAACATCATGAAATTGTAGGGTATGGTTAGTAATAGGCGTTCAGCAGAAAAGGGCCAAAAGAGAGAGTCAAAAACCTCCCCAAGTTTGCAGAAGAGAGTTCAAGGGGAGGTGTGGATTTGAGCCAAAGAATCATACTTGTCATATTTTAACCATGCAGACATTCATATTGCAAAGTAAGTTACTTATCACATCTTTCTTCAGTCTTGTTCAATATCAAATTAATCCAGTGATAGTTGTCTGTACATCTATGGGTATTTCAGCATACTTTTAATAGTACTAATATTCCCAAATGTAAACAAATACAGACCCAAAAAAAAGCTGACACAACAGACAATTTGTTGTGCTTTTAAGGGGTCTGTCTTATGGCTGCATATTGGTTCCCAAATACTGTAGGCCTATATGTTGTAACCTTTCACATTGAGCTTTAAAACATTTTTTTTGTATTAAGTCTTCTTTAAAATACAAGGACATATCTCCAAGGATGTAAATAATAGCAGGACCAGCTAGTTTGCAGATAAACTGTAGGTCATTGCAGCAGTAATTATTACTGGGGTTGTGGGTTGAATTTTTGGGCCCGGGCTGGATTAAAATCAGTGACCAAAAATCATCCAACCTTCCCAGAGAAATGAATCCAGTCTGAATGGGCCTTTAGACTTTAGTAAAACTCCCCCAGAGCTGTACAAGACATAGTGTTTTCACAGGTTCAGTAGTACTAACCAGGACTAGTAGACCGATATATGGAGTGCTCCTTTTAAAGCATGTTTAAATTTACTAAAATTGTGATGTGATATGTCACTGTTACCAACACTTTCACAAATAATATCACCACTTGAAGTATTTCAACCTTTCCAGGACCTTCATAGTCTCTTTTTCTTTTAAAAAAGACACAGGCATCTTTTACACATGAAGCTGACTCGGGGTTTACTTCATCTTGGTAGGTGTATGTGTTTGCCAATGTTCCTTTTAAAAGTAAGTCTTCTGTTTGATCTGCTGTCATACAGAGTGACAGTACTTAACGTGTAGCCCTTGACTCCTTAAGTACTTCTCCAGAATCCAGAAAAAACCAAAAACTGCAGTGGAGTGATGAGGATCGTAAATTCTCTCTCCTCTCTCTCTCTCTCTCTCTCTCTCTCTCTCTCTGTCTCTTTCTCTGTCTCTCTCTCGCTGTCTGTCTCCCTCTCTGTCTGTCTCCCTCTTTCTCTCTCTAATATGCCTCAACATCTGTTGTCGAGTTCACATATCCTCACATGTACTCACACACCACCGCCCACAAACTCTCATGTTGGTATAGGTTGTTGTTTTTGAGTTGTGTTTTCTTCTTCATGCTTTGCCTGTACCCTTCTTGAGTAATGCAGCTGCTAGGTCAGGGTCTCTCGTGATTGCTCTCCTCCAGCCTTGTTGCTAGTCTTTATGTTATTCTGGTTTGTCCCTTCTTACCCTGCTGTCTTCTAGCTGGACTCAAGGGTAAGTGCTTCCCTGTAGCCGGCACAGCTCAGATAATCCCCGCCGATTATCTGACAAATGCAACGTTCTTTCTCTCTCTACTTTCCCTCTTCTCCTTTTTTCACGTCTCGCCTCATGTCTTAGATATTAGTTGATGACTTTTTTTTTTTTGACGACCTCAACTTGAGGATCAAAGTATAAGCATCCATTCGTGCCAGTATAGGATGCATGTATTTTATTCTAAGAACTTATTATTTGACTCAGTAATGGTTAAAGCTGATATTATAGCTGTTACTGCATAATTGCCTTCTCTCTTTATCAATATTGGTGACCGGATCCCTCAGAGTAAAGCAATACAATGATAAAATATGACATGCTATTAGAGAAGCAAGCCCAAAATTCTTATGTTATTGAGAAAGATTAAATGTATAATCAATAATATACATTTTAGAGATCAAAACAAGTCGGTGATTCTTTGATGGCAGTTACATGAAGCCTAGAAAATATCAGATGTCTATTCAAAGATAGAAGTGGAGCTGAAGTGTGAATGATGATGGCAGTCTGTGATGCAGTTATTTTTCAAATATATATTTCCCGCATGAGTGACATTTGTTTTGACACTTCTTAAGTGATGATCATGCTTTACTTCAGAGGGCTCAAAAGCTTTGAGTTATTTTTCTTTGAACTTGCCTCGATGAGAGTTGGCAAATATGTACGCGGAGTATTCTGAATGCCAAAGACAAGGAGTAGCTAATGCCGCCCCGTCTTCCGAAAAAAAAAAAATACTCCGGACTCCCCTCTCCCCCTCCCCTCTCCTCCTCCCTACAGTAGCTCGGCCTGTAGATAGAAGCTAGACCAGTGTTAGGAGAGATCTCAATTTGATTTCTTTTGACTGCCCTTTGTTTGCCTGAATAGGAGAACACCTGTGTCATGTGTCCATACTTTTGTACAAATACAGGAGTTTTCATTCATTTCCCCCCATCTCCCAGAGAATGATACAGTTTTGCCTCTGTCGGCTTCATGCTATTTACCCATGTACTTGCACTAAATTGTATTGCTACCCTATTAGAGTTCTCCGGTAGTGGTATGCCTGTTAGTGTGCTCTGTAGAGATCATGAATACACTGCAACATATTCAAGTATTGTCAACTTGCAAATGCGTAGAGAAAAAAAAAAAGGAATGCCAAAAAAAGATAGAAATGCAAATTTGAAAATGGGTCTGCAGATGTGCATGACATTTTAAAAAAAGCTCAATGAAAAGTCACAATGTTCTCCAGCATGTGATAATTTGTATGCAAAAGTACTCACCTATTTCACTTTGGAAATTTGGTAATTTTATTTATGGTTGAAGTCATTATCATTATTGTAAGTTATGATAATGTTACTGTAGTATTGAGTGTATTCTGGATTTAAACTCCATTTCCTCATTTTAATCCAACCAAGGGAGGTAAAGCCCACTCACCGTCTGTCATAGCCCAACCCCAGGCACCTTCTGTTCACTCTTTGGATGTAACTCACTATCTTTACACGGATCCACAACATCACTCTCTTTGTAACTTGGTCCTGAGTGAATCTTCCTCTTGTGGTCATCACTTTGATCCAGCACTTGTCCGACCACTGTCTATTGTCCCACTTTCATCCTGTTACTGTCTCCTCATCCAGCACTGGGTTCACCTATATTGCCATTTACTCTCCTTCGTCGGTGTTTCTAGCCCTCACGTGTTAACTGTCCTCTTCTTCAACATTATGACATATACTCCCCCTGTCTTGTCCGTCTTCCTCCAGCAATCTCTTATTTCCATCGTCCACATTTTACTTGTTGTCTCACAGGTTTTTCTTCTCAGACTGGAGTTTAAAAAAAATGTTAATTTCCTTAAGTGTAACCCTCTGTAGATTCCTTTTTTTTTTAAAAGAAAAGAAGAAAAAAAAAGAAATATTACACCCTTTCCTCTTCCCTCTCAGTGACCTGGAGGTTGACAGATGTCAGTTCTGCTCTATACGTTGCCCTGGCCCTGCCCAGCCAAGATCAGGCCTCCACTTCTTACCCTCACTCCCAAATCATCATCACTCATGTCAGTGTCTCATGGACATGACACCTGTCACTCATACATGACTTCTCTGACATCTCTTATCTATTTTAAATCATCCTTGTCCCCATCATTTTGTCTCTGACAGCTATATTATTTACAGAGCACAAGAAATCTTGGTCAGTATAGTTAGTAGCTGTTATCTTTTGTGGTTTGGAGGAATAAAAAACAGATTATTCCATCATGTTTTCATCTCCCATATTTACTGAGTTTCATCAAAGTGTTTTTTTTACACAATTTGATGTTACTAATGTTGTTTCTTCATTGAATTTCACAGAGCAGGCTTAGTTCTTTGAAAAGTATGAAAGTCCTCTATATGGCAAAAGTTATGAAGCAAGACAACAACTATACAAAACTGAAAGAGTATGACTTCAAAGGATCCATAACTGGAGAAAAATCTGCAAAACTTTTTTACCACATAACTTTTTTTTCTTGAATTAGGACTGTATACTCTTAGCACTATAGTGTGTTCAGATCAATTATTATTTTGCCATATTTCTTTTTTATTTTATTGGCACACCTACAAATATTTGTCAGGACCTGAGTGACGTTCAACAATCGCGAATGGCAGAATCTATTGAATACAAAAATGTTTCTAAATCTATCTAACCAGCACTTTTTCAAACATGTTTTGGAAAGGTTTTTTCATGTGCAAAATTTCAGGGAATGTGACAAACTGTACTGAGTTGCATGCATGCACATACAAAATAAACCACCTGTGCCTTTGTGCTTAGCCTCAGATTGATAGAATCTCATCCACCAATACATTAAATCTCTTTACGTCTGACAGAATGCAAGTTGACAATGTAAGCTGTAAGTGTTTATAATTTGCCCTTAGAAGTAGTTTTTAAAAAAAAATCCCTGTTGTTTCTGTGTTGTGACGAAGTCTTGCTGTTTTCCCTGCCTCACTGATGTCTTCTCCTCTGAACCGTGTTCTTTCCCCTGTGCCGTTGGCTGGATAGATGCTGACAGAGCTCAGAAACATGGCATGGATGAGTTTATCTCCGCTAACCCCTGTAGCTTTGACCACGCCTCGCTTTTTGAGATGGTGCAGCGACTCACGTTGGACCACAGGCTCAATGACACCTTCTGCTGCTTGGTGAGTGACTCCCCGTGTCCGTCAAAACATCAACACATAAATACATTTATGGCACTGGGCTTTTGTTTGTTAGCTGATAAGCTGTAATGCTATCCCCTCCTGTGTTTTATGCTGTGCA
This sequence comes from Anoplopoma fimbria, assembly GCF_027596085.1. NCBI lineage: Eukaryota > Metazoa > Chordata > Actinopteri > Perciformes > Anoplopomatidae > Anoplopoma > Anoplopoma fimbria. The sequence continues at coordinate 16,700,405 of NC_072465.1, forward strand.
GGGATGGTTTAGCCCGGGCCAGGTGTTTGTCTTGGATGAGTACTGTGCCAGGAACGGAGTTCGAGGTTGTCACAGACATCTGTGTTACCTGCGTGATCTGCTGGAAAGAGCAGAAAGTGGGGCTATAATTGACCCCACCCTTCTTCACTACAGCTTCGCTTTTTGTGCCTCCCATGTCCATGGGAACAGGTGTGCCTTTTTCCCTTCTTTTAATATGTTTGTGCTTTTGTAAAATAAATTGCTGAACAGGATTGAAAGCACATTAAGTTGATCATATAGATTGTATTATTTTAGGAAAACTGATAGCTCATACAGTGTAGGTGGATACACTTATTCTCACTGGACAAGAAAAGAATAGAGAAGTCAGCATCATCAGCGGCATGCTCTGCATTTTTTTTGTCTTCCATCTATATATTTTTGCCATATTTCTGTTTGTTTATTTTTCTGTTATGTTAACTTTTTGCAGTTTTTTGTTGCATGATGTTTGTTAATCGATTGTATATCTACATATTTCCTTGTTTTCTACCATCTTTTTTTGTTTTCTTTTCCCTCTATCCTCTGTTGCCATAGTCTCTTACTGTCCATATTATTCATCCTCCCATGCGTCCGTTAAAGTCAGAGAGGGCAGCAATTACTGGGGTCCGCTGGGCTATGAGGTCCTCTTGTCCCCAAAGACCTCCCAAAGTCCAGATCCACGCACTGCCTCTAAACAAGCACGCATATTCAAGTTTAGAAAGAGAAAGGATTCCAAAATACCACTCTTTCAAGGGCAAAAAAGGTGAGACATTGTCATCTATTTTTATATGTAACACAAAGGGAAAATAAGAAAGATAAACCTCACACAATTTGCAGGCAGTTCCTTGGGAGAGCAAAGCTTTCCAGCGGGTTTTTGTTATATTTTATTTACATTTTTTTATGTTCTTGCTCCCGTCGGCCTCAGATGAGAGATTGCATAACATGAACCTCTTCAGGGTTACATCTGGTTTAAATTGTGTGGGTGTGATCCTCATAGGCCAGACGGGCTGAGCACAGTGAAAGTGGACGAGAAGGAGCGCTTTGAGGACATCAAGGAGAGGTTGCGTGTGATATTGGAAAACCAGATTGTAAATTTCAGGTGACCGCCGACTCTCCAACAGCACATAACCACAAAAGTCACAAAACATTATGCCAATCGGTATTTTTCAGCTTGAATGGCATCTTCTATCCACATCTTCTTTTGTAGATATTGTTTCCCCTTCGGTCGGCCAGAGGGAGCACTGAAGGCAACTTTGTCTTTGCTGGAGAGGGTTTGTTAATATATATAAAAAAGCATTTTATACTCCATGAGACAACAACTGTGATCTAATGAAAACAGGTTACATAACTCTTATTTAATGTGGCCTGCAGGTCCTGATGAAGGACATTGTGACCCCAGTTCCACCAGAAGAAGTTAAAGGAGTGATCCGCAAATGTTTGGAGCAGGCTGCGCAGCTCAACTACGAGCGGATTCAAGAATATGCTAAAATTGAAGGTAACCATAAACACACAACATCACATAACGACTGCCGGAGTAAATGGGTTAATGATCTAATGATGAAAAATCATTGTAGTTGTATACATGTAAGTGTATTCTATGCAGTCATTTAACCATGTATGTTTTCAGATTGAAATGCTCAGCCAGTGGTTGTGTGTGGAATAAGATAGGAAAAAAATGACTTTTTAAAGGTTTTTTTAACAATTAACTACACGTATATTCTCAAACGTCCTCTTTCTTACCCCAGTATGAGATTGTACTTGTCACTGTTCTTTATTTATTTACACATGGTGAGTTCACTTGGTATATGGTATATTTGTGTCCATATCCCAAATGATTTGTGGCATCCCAAATTATTTGTGACAGTTTGTCGGTCACTTTCTGTCTCTCAGTCCAATAACTCTCTCCTTTGTTTCAGGCCTGCTTTAGCTCTGTGCTGTTCTGTAGGTCAAGTTGGCTTTTGTGTAGAGGTGTGTGAGTAAAAATGCATTCAAATCCAAAGCCCTGAAATCTGTTGATGTGCTGATCTCTCATTGTGCCTTGACTATTCAAGCTGTGTAGCGCCCGGCCTCTGACATTTGATGATTGGACTGTAAGTTCAGCTTAACTGAATGTCCTCTCTGACTCCCAGCTCCCAGTTGATGCACACTCCCCCTCTTCCACTATCTTACTGTAGCTCTTACCTCTCTGATTCCTCCAGCTGACTCTGCCCACACCCCCCTTTACTCCCTTCCCTTTAAATATATATCTATCGTGTGTTCTTGCTGAAGACCACAATCTTCCTCTCCCTCCCCGCTCTCTGCTCTGCTTTTTTTCTCCTCCCCCACAGTTGTGGGCTTTGCCACAATTATCACTTTATTTGACCTCTTGACAATGTGATAAGTGGCTTTTAACCAAAGGAATGCTGGGATTGAACACCTACAAACCAGCATCAGCCACCTGCATGTGCTTTGAGACATAACAACATGGCCTTTCTTTACTGGCATGGATTACATATCTAAAATGACAAGACATTTTAGAATGTCTTATCCTCTCTTCCTGTGTCTTTTGCTTCCAGTATACCCATTAAATGCATTGACATGCATTTAGCATACTTACGTAGGAAACTCCAATGTTGTTTATGCCTTGAAAGAAATCCCCCAGGGTGCTAAAGATACTAAGGACTCAAACCTTACTATCTTGCCATGCTCTGTGAATTTACTTTCCACTGTCCTTGTGAGGCGCCGGTTTAAAAAATAAACCAAACATTTGACTTTGCCTCTTGGCCAACAGAATTTCGTTTTCACCTGGACAGCCCTCTTCCCATCAGCCTCTGACCTCTTACCTTCCCACCTCTGACCCAAGCCTCTTGCATGCCCCGATCCTTTTTTATAGGAAAAAAGAGGGAAATGTTTGAGCACCCTGTCTTCTGCTTGGCGTCTCAAGTGATGGATTTAACCATCCGTGAGTACCTTCATCATCCTCTCCCCAGTCACTCTCCTTCTCCTTATTTAAGCACTCTGTCACCTCATCGCCCCCCTGCCTCTTTTCTTCCTGCAGACTTGTTGCTCTCGCCATGCTTGTTTTTATCTGTGCCTTTTGTCTGTGAGAGTGAGTGGGGAGCGCACCAGTTGAGAGATCTGAGCAGTACCACACTGAATCAGTCGGGGTCCTTTCTTAGTACTACCATCTGTTTGTGATGGACATGAATGAGCAGTCTGGTCTGTAAGCTTCTTTCTTTTGGTTGGATGCCGATTCCTTTGACTTGAATGCATTTTTACATTGCTTACATTGTTATCTCCTCCAAGTCATTTGGTCTGTGTCAGTAGTGTGCTGTGCCAAACAGGTAGGCTTTTCCTTCACCGTGACACCGGATTTAACAGCTCACGTTTGTGTATTAAGTTCACTTAGTGTGTCCCGTCTATGAACCCGGCAGCTGTTTGTGTGTCTTACCTGTTTACAATAGTCTGAGCTTTGTCTGTTTGTTAACAAACATCTTATCACTTTTTTTAATTTCCTATTTTCCACAGGCTAATATATTTCAGTGTTTCTGTTTGTTATTGTATGTTTGTGACGTTTGTCTGTTGCCTAGAAACCCCACTCCCTGGAGCTGAAATCATCCCAGGAGATTCTTTGAAAGGGTCACATGGTGATGAATAACACCCCCCCCCCCCCCCCCCCCACCTGTAACGTGAAAATAACCCTAAAACCGTGCTAATTCTAAACATCTCCTCTTTATCTTTTCTCTCTCTTTTCTCCCTGAAGTTGAGAAAGGTCAAAAGGATCAAAAGGATCCAGGTGAAACCATGTTTAGCTTGTGGTTTAGCCACAGTGCACACATACATGTACATGCACACAGACACGTCTTTTGTCAATAGATATGGATCATATGCATGTATGCACCGAATTTACCTGTAGCAAATCTCCATATAGTTTATCAAACACCCTTGAAATATACACATTCATTCAATTTCTCAAATGTCTTGGCATGTTTAAAGCATCTTCTATAAAGTAAATACTTGGAGATTGTATTACTTTATATAATTTCAGATGTGACTCAAGACTAGTTCTTTTTTCCATTTAGTTCAGCTTTAGTGCAATGTTGTATTCACATAACAGTTCTGTGGTTGGATGTGACTGGAAAATATATTTAACTGACATTTGTACATAAAGAATTATAGAGAAATACATTATCTTACAAAAAAGAACGAGTCACATATTTGCCCACATGTTAAAGTATGAAGGTAAAATAGGGACATAAGCAACATTTTAATGATATCCTCATCCACTGCAGCACATATAAGCAAATATTTCAAGATCATACTTTTGATAATCGGAATATATTTGTAAACAGGTTTTCCTAATGTCAAATATGACCTTATATGATCATACATTTATATCAAATTTTAGATACAAATAGATGTCATTTTAGATACTTAAAGTGTCAATTTATCCATATTCTAAAAAGCAGAATGTTTTTCATGGTATCCAGTCATGCAAATAGTTATGTTTGCATTGCAACCTACATTTACACTGCAACTTAATTGTATTGTCCAACGGACAAACTATTTGTCAGTGGTTTCAGATATCTGCCTCTGAGTCTTTTGTCACCATCTGAACATATTTGCATGACTAAATACCACCAAGGATTTTATTAAAATAAAACATGTTTGATTGTTTGTTTTACACTTATTGTAATTTTGGTTAAATGGCCCTTTAATATCAAACAGTAGTCAGACACATGGTATATTGGTGTTTGAGCAGTGCCATAATAGATATATGACATACTTTATAGTCTGTGATTGAAATGCGTTCATGGTGCTGATGAAGCCACAAAGGTCCACTATGCTTCTGATCAGATCTGTTCCCATTTCTGCCCTTCATGGGGCATTACGACCACAGAATATATAGTTACTGTAATACAAATCCATGTGATCCATCCATTAGTGTCGATTAAATGTCCCTAAAGAAGTATTATCTGGGCTCTTTAGATATCTCAGATTTCCCATGATGATAAACTTCAGATTACGATTGAAAGAGTAACTTAAAGTGACAGGGTAGAGTTTTTTTTAAAAACAATTTAACTGCCAGGACCCTAAAATAAATTCATGTTTCCATTTGAATGGAGTAGAAATACCTGAGGAATATTTGATAAAATGCTAATCCTTACTAAAATAATAGTGAAAGCAACAAAAGGCCCCCAGTCAGAACTGCAGTGTAAAGACCACAACTGTTGTATGTAGAGCTACGTATGTATATATGTGCTTTTGATTTGCATAGCCATTCAGTTCCATGTTCCAATTACACACATCATTCCACAAAGTCGTGCTGCTTGAATAATCCCATTTCATGACGTTTAACTGTCTTATCAGATCTTTCTGTCAGCAAAGGTATAAGCAAGTGATTTGGAGCTTTTGCAAATTGTAGACCAACGTTGACAAGTGAAAGAGTGCCAAAGCCATTCTTAGTGCACCAAACTAATAATACTACTACTTAATAACAAACCCAACACCATCACACTGTAAAAAATATTCATGAAAACAAACCTGAAAGTCAGTCATTCATTCATTAATGATTGGTTTCTAGTTTATTAATTTATGAGATAATAGCTGATTTATAATAAATAACACTCTTAAGGCATCTAATGAAACAAACACATAATGCATTTTGCTACGTTTTGAGTCAAAGCCGTGTCTTAACAAACACAATCTATGACTTGCTACAAGAAAGTAAATTTGTATAGTTTTGTCCAGAGATTATATAAAAAGATGAAATTCAATATTATCTGGAAATGCATTCGACAAAATCTATGGAATTTTTATTAAATTTAAATTAATTACAAATGGCTATGAATGTAATTTAAATACATTTGTTCGTTTTTAGAAAAATATCTTTCCATATATTGATAAAGTTATTGTTACTTTTTACCAATTCAACTCTAGCAACATAAGCAAGAGAGTAAAAATAAGCAAAACGCCTGATTCTAGTCATTAATACAGTATTAGACCCTTTTTTATAGGAAATGATACTCTTAAATTAATTTAAAGGGAAACTTAAAACAGAAGTAATGAATCATTTTTACAGTGTGCACTCATTGAGTGTTTTTTATTATTATGCGACAGCTCCTTATGCAAATGAGTTATTCAGTACCACTTCACAATATGCATGTTTTTGATGCAACATTGCACCTTCATCTCAACGCCGCTCTTTTCAAGCCTGATACTCTTCCAACATAAGTCTGATTATCTTTCAAACACACAAGTAATGTTGCTTTATGTCATTCATCCCAAAACGCATATAATGAGAACATGTTTTACTTATTATGAGGGAATGATAGATAATCATCACAGTGTAAGAACTGTGTTTATACTTTAATTAAACGGTTAAAACTATAAACAGGAACATTTCTTCTCAGTAGTCATAAAAATCCCGCTCTGTGCTTGACTAACCACTCATCCCTCATCCTCATCCTTTTGTCTCAGAGAACGTAGGCCGCTTAGTCACGCCTGCCAAAAAGCTGGAGGAAACAATTCGCCTGGCGGAGTTAGTCATAGAGGTCCTCCAGCAGAACCAGGAACACCATGCGGAGGTGAGTGAGAACCCTCTCCTCCTCAAAACACTTTCCCTCTATACTCTCATTCTAATCTCACTCTGCCCCTCTGCAGGGAATTAGTCTTATTATCAGCACTCTATAAATAAAGCTGCTTTCATCTATGGGTAACTAAAAAAAATATATATTTCAAAGATGAATTTAATTTAGCAGAGCTCTAATTGGTGTTCAACAGACCATGGCTACATGGAAGCAAAGCGCTGTGTTTGAGCAGAGACTGTAAATTAGGCAAAAAATGAAATCACGTGTGCAATTCTTTCCTCTGATTACAGATCATAACTCCATGTTTCAATGTTACGAAAGCATTACAAATGGTGATATTTTATTAGTAGTCCAGAATAAACAGATGGTGGGAAGGTAACCAGAAATACAGGAAGAAACACACCACTCACAACCTCTGCGTTCTCTTAATATTTAATAATAAAAACTCCTTTTGGCACAATTAGAAGACAAAATAGCCAGTGGTGGAAGAAGTGCTCAAATCTTAAAGTAAAATTACTTTATTTAACAATGTGCTAATACACCTTACAGTTAGAAGTCCTGCATTCAAAATCCTACTTAAGTACAGAAGTATTATCAGCTGAATAATAATTGAAGTATCAAAACTGAAATTGCTTGTTCTATAGAAAATGAGGGATATATATATTAATTACATTGTTAGATTGTTTTTATTGATGCAACAATGGAAGAGATGGTAACGAGAACCTACGAGATAGTTAAGAAGAAAGTAAAATGATAAGCTACTCAAATTTGTATTCATTTTATTGATTTTTTTATTTTGTCACAGCCTTATACGTTTGAAACCACCTGAGAAGTTTAGAGGGGAAGTTCAATCACATCCAAGACATGTATTTTTTTGTAATGCGTTATGAGCAAGTGCTATTTTAATCCATAACAATACATTTTATTTTACAAGCTTATAGTAGTAGTAGTAGTAGTAGTAGTAGTAGTAGTAGTAGTAGTAGTAGTAGTAGTAGTAGTAGTAGTGTTGTTTTATTCAGCCATCACACACAATACAATGAATATTGGCTTTATGACTGAAAAAGGCATAGGCAGAAGCATAATGCTTATATGCCTTTCCTACAGTCTTATCAATCAAGCTACCCTCAAGAAAAGAAAATAGAAAAAAAGAATAGAAAAACACAATAATCATTTGTTTTATTTATGTTAGATTTTATTCTGAAAAGTAACTTGTAACTAAAGCAGACAGATAAATGTAATGGAGCAAACGTTTAGTAGAAGTATTAAGTGGCATTTCCACCGCTGATAATAGTTTATTTATTGTATTCTGTTTGCTTCTATAAACATTGAGCTGGTAGGAAAGCATGATGAGCATGTGTAGTTGTGGAGATCTGAAGGTGATCCAATGTGATCTTAGAATATTTAAAATATCCAGATAAAGCAGATTTATTGTATCTCTCTGAATATGCTTGACAGGCGGCAGTCACAAGTTCTGGAGATCAATCGGTACAGTATTTTAATTTCTTTTTTCCTCTTCAGTCCCCATCACGACCCCCCTGTATGGCATGTGCGCCATTATGGCAAGAGGCACCTCTCTAGACAGAGAATGATCTCGTAGATACTGTAGCAATGGGTGGGTTTTTAGTCATAAAATTGAGAGCAAACATGTTAAAAAAATTAAAAGGCACTGTAGCTTGCACAACATAATTGTGATCATAAAGCATGTTCATCGGGCCATAAAGAGGTGTCCTTTCTCTCCAAGCATGCTGAACCAGTAAATTTCCCAAAGTATGCTCCATGTGAACTTTTTGAAGTTTGATCCACCATGAACATTTGTTTTCCCCTCCATCCAACGATTAATTTCACAGTCCGCACTTGTTCAAGCATTACTTCCCCAGCTTCTCCTCCTCCATCCCTCTCTGCTGTCTATTCGTAGTTTTAAAACCCTTTTTTTAAAGAGAAATGCCTCAAACAAATACTTTATTGTTCTGTACATCTTCCTGTGTTCTCACTGTCATATGATTGGTGACTGTCCAAGCAGGGAAAAGAGGTATGTAGTAAAGTTGAATGAGAAATTCCCATAATGCTTTGTGCATGTCCAGTAGATGATGCCACGTCTCCTTACCCCCCCAGCATCAGTACCTCCCCTCAAGATTGTTCCCTTGACACGGTTGCATTGTTACAGCACTAAAGTCTGTCTGGCTGAACACTGGGTCTGCCTCAGAGCTTTTAGGGCCCCTCAACCTCTATCAAAGGTTGGACGCCACTCCGCCCGGCGACCTTTGAGCATTTTCCCCTCCCTCATCTGTCGGACACTTTTACAGTCCTCCCATTTAATCCCCCCCCCTTTCCGCAATAAGAGTACCTCTCCTTGAATGTGATGGAGAAGAGCTTTGTTTGCTGCCTGTTTCTATAGCACTAGAACTGTCAAGCTTTTTTTTTTATTTTGGGAGGGGCAGGTAAGTAGGCAGGTAAGTCAGGTTTTGACTGCTGTTGGTTTCATGATGGTGAAGCCAAAAGGGGAACAGAAAATCTGTAAGAAAATAAAGCATGCAGCATCATTTTGAAAGATTCAGCTTCTTTTATTGAACTTGGCAACATGTTAGTTTGAATGATAAGCAAATTAGCCAAGCCAAGACTGCCAGCAAAGCAACTACTGTACTTCTGCTGTCAAAGGGTGAGGAAATCCTGACTGTGCTAGAAAACGGTCAGCGGAATCTCAGACTTACTTAACTAATTGGAACGGATGCACTCCAACTCAAGAGATGCTGTGTGCTGCAGTCTTTGGTGTGCCTACTGGAAGATGTGCATGAGCCACATTCGCATCTAGGGGGCTATGGGTTTGTCAGTGATGTGAATGGTGGAAACCCTCATCTCTTGGCTTGAGAGAAAGGCATGCTGGGAGCTCCACATTTGCATGAGAAAAGCACCTTTCCCTAATATCTATAGATGCTGTCATGAATATAACAAGGCACGGACATGCAACCCTACTGTGTGATTATTTTGCTACGTATAAACGTCCTTACTTACAATTAAACCCTACCTTTAAATCCTAATCAATAAGAACATTAAAACTCATAGAATGACATTGGAAACACACACACACACACACACACACACACACACACACACACACACACACACACACACACACACACACACACACACACACACACACACACACACACACACATACACACACACACACACACACACACACACACACACACACACACACACAATACATACACACACATATACACACACACACACACACACACACACACACACACACACACACACACACACACACACACACACACACACACAATTCAGACAGGTGTAGCCTTTCCTTTCTGTGAAATCTGTGTTTGACATTTTGGATAATGCACACTTTTGCTGTCTTGCTGAGATTTAGATGAGAAGATACAATTTTATTATTATTAGTTTTATATGAAGCCATAGCCAGTAACTAGTTGGCTTAGCATAAAGCCTGGGAACAAGGGGAAACCATTAGCTGGCCTCTGTCCAAAGGGGAAACAAAATCCACCTACCAGCTAATAAAGAAGTGATATTTTGTTTGTGTTAGACTGCTGGATGTTTGGCGACTGTGGTGACTCCAGGAAGTCACTGAGAAAATAACCCCTCGTAAAACCACGATGTGTTATCTATACACTTTGGTTTTAATGGATTAAATTAACTAGATATAACATTTTAATTAATGAGCTTTAAAGATGCTGGTAGTATGTTTTATTTTTTTCCCCTGTGGACAGAGCCAGGCTAATTGTTTCCCTCTGTTTCCTGCTAACCGGCTGCTGGTTATAGCTTCATATATAATGAGACAAACATGAGAGAGGTCAATCTTCTCATCTAACTGTCGGCATGAATACAAATGAGCATATGTCTCACGATTCTATTCCTTTGACATAGATTAACATAGAGGATACATAACTTTAGAGGTTTTGCTTTTAAGAGCTAATGAGCTCCAGTTGTGTGTATTACTCCCTCCTTCCTAGTCTTTCTTTCTTTATTGCGACATTTCAGCTCTTAACCCGAGCCCTTTGTTCACCTCTTTTTCCTCCCTCCTGCTGTGTCTGTAGGCATTTGCATGGTGGACAGACCTGATGGTGGAGCATGCAGAGAACTTCCTGGCCCTCTATGCCATCGACATGGATGCCGCTCTGGAGATCCAGTCCCCTGAGAGCTGGGACAGCTTTCCCCTCTTCCAGCTGCTCAACGACTTCCTCCGGACAGACTGTAAGCTCCCACATTCATTTAGACACTTAATAGGCTATTTTTATGTTTAAACAAAGACACTAATGTTCTTCTGTCACTGCCTCTTATTTTTATTTTTTTACACAGATCATCTGTGCAATGGAAAGTTCCACAAACACCTCCAGGATCTGTATGCTCCTCTGGTGGTTAGATATGTGGATCTGATGGAGTCCTCCATAGCACAGTCAATTCACAAGGGCTTTGAGCGAGAGTCCTGGGAGCCTGTAAAGTAAGGAGCCGCCGTCTTTATAGCTAGGCTGTAGGATGGTTGGAGAGGCAAGGCTTTCATATTCAGATGTGAGACTGACTATGTGTGGAGGCTGTGAAATCCGGGAGAGCAGCTGTAATGTTCAGCCAGGCTTCCTGTGGGTTCACTTTAAAGAATGAGCCATGAGTGGGCTGATAACCTATTTTCCCTCTGAAAGAAATGGGTTATTTATTCTGAAAATACTCTTTGACTAATGTATGTGTCTTACCAATTTCTCTCCGACACATTGGGGTCAGGGCAACACCTAATATCTCTGTTGTTTTGTTTTGTGAACTAACCCTCATAATGTGTGCTTTGACATGTTGCCAGAAACAAAAAGGCCTCCAGTCTGTTTTGTTGCTGTTATAATTTATTAGTTGTGGTGTTCACACTTTTGCTTCTGCATTTTGTATTGCAAATATTATATTTAAGATTTATTAAGGGGAAAAGGTATTTTTTTCTTGGTCTTTATTTGTGTTTATTCTTTTCATTGTTAAGTTGCTTCTCCTTCTCGCTGCATTTAAAACTGTCTTTGTGTGCATCATGAGACCTCTTTACTACTGAAGGTCTTTGTATAACGTACGTCTTTGACAATTACTGTTGGTCTTGTTTATATGTGCAACTGTATGTCGTTACCTAATTTCAGATTTTAAGTTACCTTTATGATGAGTGTTACATGGCTTTTTTCAGCTTCCACACCACTGTTATAGATTCTTTTTTCTTTTTGTCTGTCTTTTTCTACAGGAGTTTAACAAGTAATCTGCCCAATGTGAATCTACCAAATGTGAACCTCCAAATTCCCAAAGTACCAAATCTGCCAGTGCCAGTAGCAGGACTATCAGTTAACCTTCCACAAATGCCTAGCTTTTCTACCCCGTCATGGATGGCTGCTATATATGACTCTGAGTGTGTATTCAACTAGTTTGCTTTAGAAATATTAAGTAAGCAGAGACTGCCTTGGTATGAAGATGCCCTCAGCCAAACATCATTAAAAAAATGTAACAACATTTTTTAAAGTAAAGCCACATTCCTTCTGTATGACTCTAACTTGAGATCAATCAATCAATTCCTGTACGTTTTCTCTCGTGTGAAAACTCCATGATTAGGTCCATGTTCATGCCAAGGGCACTCTGAGAGGTGTTAGAGTAGATGGGGTTCTGCTTCCTAAAATGAGAAACACTCTCATTTGTCTCAACATGCATGCTGTTGAGCTGAGGTGTGGAGATACAGGCCAAAACAAACAAACGTAAAAAAAGAAGCTATTGGGAAACATTTGCAAGTCAAGTTCTCCCTACTAATAAACATGTATCTCCCCAGAGCTGTTGTCCACAGACATTTGCTTTAGTGATTTTAAGTGCACTGTAGATTGTAAATGGCCGTAGATTCATCACTGACCTTGATAACCTGCTAGTAGTCTGATTGGGAGGAAAGAGAATGGGTTGGATTGGAGACGATAGTGTGGAGACGCTATGCGGCTGATGTTCAGACCTCTCCTCCGCTTTATCACCTCCACTCCCTACTCCACATCTTTCCTGCAGCTCTTTCCCAATGAGCTCTACTCAGGATGCCCTTAAAGGTCTGCATGGTTTGTTTAGTAATTCTTCCAGGGGCCCCACCAGCCTGGGGACATGGATGTTGAGAGAGGGCCTGTGATAAAGGAAAATCAATTTGGAGATTTCTATTTTCTTTGCCTATAAATTCCATTTTGACATGCCCTCTCTCACTTTTCGTCTTGACACAGTGTGATTAGCAGCTGTTTCTGCAGTGACTTTACCTGCATGTGGCCACTTCACATCCCAGTCAATAATCATACTCTACAGCATGGTTATTGAGTTGTTACAGTAAACCCCTGCCCACTCCTTTTCACCCATACACTGACTGTCCACAAACATGTATGTATTGAGGCTGATATTTTGACAAACCAGTCAGTATATGGTCGGAGTATAGTTTGACACTGTTTAGGTGTGGAGGAACAGCATCCTCCTCTGCACCTGCCACAGCACCCCCACCCCCCCCTTCTCCAGCAGGGAGACCTTCGTCCTCTAACCTGTGCGTGTGTTTGTGTGTGTGTGTGTGTTTGGGTCGATGGCAGTAATGGCTCCGGAACGTCAGAGGATCTCTTCTGGAAGCTGGACGCCCTCCAGACTTTCATCAGGGACCTTCATTGGCCTGAGGAGGAGTTTGCCAAACACCTCGAGAGTCGCATCCAGCTCATGTCGAGCAACATGATCGAGAACTGCGTCAAGCGGTGCGTTTGTGTGTCCCTGCATGAGTAATAGACGGACTGACAGGCACATAAATCCTAAGAGGCAGCACATGTTAAGAATTTATTCTTTACTGAATATTTTATATTATAGTGGGTATAAATATTTCACTTGCATTGCAGCACTCGGATGGCATTCGAGTCCAAGCTGACAAAAAGCAGCAAGTCCACAGATTTCCGCATTTCTCCAACATTATGCACCATGTTCAACGTGATGGTCGATGCCAAGGACCAATCAGCTAAGTTGTGCGCAATGGAGATGGGCCAAGAGGTAAAACAAACGTCACATGGGACACAGACTGCATGTTAATAAATAACAATTAGTTTGTATATTTAGTATCTGTCACACTAATGTTTTGTTAAAACTTCTCTTTGCAGAAACAGTACCACACCCAAATAGACGAGCTGATCGAGGAAAGTGTGAAAGACATGATCCAGCTACTGGTTGCAAAGGTGTGACTATATATCAACTGTGAAAATAAATGTATTATTTATTATATTATTTGTGAGTACAAGTTAGTATTTTTAGAGATAGCAAAGTCTGTCTGCGGGTCAGTCCATTATCTTGGTTCAGACTGAGGGATTTCAACTATTTAAAGGATGGCCATGAAACTTTGTCATGATCCCCAGAGGAATCCTAATGACATTGGTGATCCCCTGAATTTTCATCTTGTGCCAACACCACATCTAAGTTTATACTTATTCTGTGGAATATCTCAACATCTGAACTTGTCACTAAATTGTGGGAAGACATTCAAGTTTTCAAGAAGATGAATCCTTTTACTTTCATTTAAAGTTCCATGAAATTGTCTACACACATTATCACTTTCATCTAATGCCATCAAAAGGTCGAAATTCCAATTTCTCCAATACTTTGGTTCATGACTTAATATCAGCAAAACTCTGATATTCCCATCAGCCTCAGCTGTTCTTTGTGTTCATTGCTAATTATGAGGTGAACATGGTTTAAACATAATAACTTCGTAACATCAGCATGTTAATATTGTCATTGTGAGCATACATAACGTCCAAACTATTATAGCAGTGCTGTTAGCGTCGATGTAACTTGGTTTTTCTCATGTTTCTCAGTTTGTTGTCATTCTGGAGAGCGTGTTGGCAAAGATTTCCAGATATGATGAAGGCACCCTCTTCTCTTCATTCCTCTCTTTCACGGTGAGATGAAGCTTCTCTTTCTTTAGTCCCTCGTTTCCTCATTGATCCTAATGGGCTGATTTTATCATGTAATATATCTGCATGTATGTGTAAATTAAAAAAATAAATAAAAACAAGTTATATCTATGGGCATTAAAATGTTCTTATAAAAACTCTCATCCTTTGCTTGACAATTTTGTTCTGATTTCAGGTGAAAGCTGCCTCTAAATATGTGGATGTACCTGTAAGTGCAATTACACCTTACTTCCCTGTGTGCTCATGAAATCAATATGTGTTTACTTGATACAGTTGAACAAGCTACTTTTTGTTATAATCTTTTGCCCTTTTTTGATTACAGTCATGTTCCAGTGTTTGCGTGTTCCTCTCCTGAGGCCCAACCCTGTTCTGTTCCTGTTTTACAGAAACCTGGGATGGACGTGGCCGATGGCTATGTGACCTTTGTGCGCCACTCTCAGGATATTCTCCGTGATAAGGTCAATGAGGAGGTGTATATAGAAAGGTTATTTGATGTAAGTAAGATGCCGTCTCCTCCTCACAAAAGGGGAGGGGCCTTCCAAAATGTGGCAAAACAACAGGGCAGAAAGGGATAAGTCCCATTTTGAGAGCAGGAAATGTATTTCAGCCTGGCAGAAGAGGCTTTTCTGATCTTCTACCCCTCTTGACTTTTCTCTTTCTTTCTCTCTTTCTCTCTCTCTTAACCTGAGCTGCTGCCCTCTGCGTTCTGGTGTGCATTGCCACAGTGCTTTTGGGCTTTTGTGTATTAAAAAAAGAAAACTTTTATTTACAAAGAGTCCATAAAAGCATCCTCAAAAAGGATTATCTAAAACAGTGCTCTCTGGAAAGGACAGAACTATCCGATAGTGATCCGATAGTGATCACATACCAACACACCAACTTATATATTTTTTAGCTCACCTCTGCTTTCAGATACTTTCCACTTAAAGCATCTCAGCCCTCTAAACAAATGACACTCAGCCCACCTGGCCTCAGTCCACAGTGGGGCACCCATGCAAACTTCTCTGTGAAATGAGAATGCTGGGTGAAGGATGCACTGCTGGATGGGCCAGGGTGACATAATGATGTCAAACTCTGTGGCTGACATGTCGTACACCCTTGGTCTGTTAGAGCAGTGGTTCCCAACCTGGGGGTCAAAACCCCACGATGTGGTCACAAGATGAATCTGAAGGGTCATGGGATAATTTACAGGATGGAAAAACAAGGAGAAAAACAATGTCACCTTTTCCTGACTTTTTCATCAGCCTGTTGCACCAGTTTGAGTATAAACTCAACACTATCTACTCTTATGAGTAAGTAACTGTAACTAGTTTTTTTATACTAGCTCGCTTCTTTGTATGTTTCAGCATCTGAACTTACATGAGCATAACTGCAATGAAAACATAGCAGCAGAAAATGATGAGTAGTGAAAGTATTTAAGACACCTATACTGTTTTATTTAAGATGCAATCTATGATTTTGACGTTACATAATATATAATACAACACATAGTTGTCCTCTATATTGACACAACAATAATTTATCAATCGCTGAGGATGAGCAAGGATGGCTGTGTGACATAAATACCAATGTCATAATTAATAACAACATAAACAAAATCCTCCTCCTCCACAACAAAAACATTTCCTCTGGTTCTTCCATCATTACTGTCTGTAATTAATAAGGAGTGACTCACAGGGAAGGTGTCATTTTTCTAAAGGGTTTATCTTCAGAGCTGATTCATTGATTTGTTGATTGACAGAAAAAAAACTGGTAATAATTTAATAAACAATAATTTCGTGAAATATGATTTTGTAAAAGACAACCCAATATTACCAAGTTCCAGCTCTGGGAGAATGTACAGCTCTTCCTGGTGCAACAGCTCACAGTTAATAGGAACACACATCCTGTGTTATGGGGTTCATGAGTAAGCATGATGTGGCTGTAAAAGGTTGGGAACCAGTGTGTTAGAGGGTGAAGAGAGCACTGTCTTACAAAAACATAATCCTAACAGGATACATTGACAGTAATGTCTCCTCCATGTGTGATTTGAACGACACATAATGCTGTGATGTGTTTGCTTCATGTCATTCAGAAACTATTTGTACAGACCTGTGTCTCTACAGGTGTGTGACGGCTTTATGTGTTTGACAGATTCTCAGTTCTGTGAGGCAGTGACGTGTTTTTTATGTCTGAGAGATACTCAGAAGTCTCCCTTTGGTTTTATATTTTTGTGTTTGGCTGTAAAAGCAGGAGTGTTGTGCCAGATAAATATATTTTTTTTCTGTTCGTGTTGGAGTGAAGAGTGATGCTGTTGTGAAGTGGGTCTGCTTTTGTCTTTGAGGTCCACACTAGCTCCTCCGTCTCCCGTCTGTTTGTCAGTTTCTCTAGTGTGGAGTTTTTCCCCCTGTGTCCCCTGTGTGGCCCCAAAGTGCACCAAAATCCTGCTCACTACTGTCATGTTAAATTCTTCAAAGAGATTTCTAAAGCTGTGAATGTTTCAGTTCAAGCATTTTAAACAACACTTCAGTTCAAGGATGTCTATGTTTTTTTTTTCGCTTTCATTTGAATGCATTTCCATCCATCCATCCATCCATTTGCATGCATGTGAAAATCAGTTCCTTGATGTTGCATAGGCTCTACTTTATCTCTCTTTCTTTCACTAATTAATTTCAATCCTTTTTATCTCCTCTTTTCTGATTAACACCATTCCTGCTGCCTCCTCTATTTAAAAAGTGGCACTTATCTCTAGTGTTGCGTTGCGTTGTTTTATCACATTATGTTGGTTGGCATGATTTTAGAGTCAAATAATCTTCCTGTGTACATCTTCTAGCATGACCCTCCTCCTCAGAGTTCTGCCTCATTTGCACATAGAGCAGTCTTCTTTAGCACGTACTCTGCCACCCACCCACCCGCGAGGTCTGCATGCACTGCACGCTCAACTCGACTGTGAAGTGGACAGGCATCTGCATATCCGGCCTCAAGTTCAAACCTTGATCTAAAGAAACTTCGACTCGAAACTTAACTCCACCAAACAAACGAAAACCTCCCACTTCTAATCGGGCCGAAGAAACCTTTTTTCTGCGTTCCTGCCTACTCACATGTTTAAAGTTGACTTCTTTATCTTGAAATTGGAGGTGTGACAGCTGTTTCTATTAGACATGGGTGCTGTTCTCTTGTAACTTTAAACTTTAAACAGTCTGGAAAAACTGCCACCCAAAGTAATGTAGAGAAAGGGTACAAGAAAATAGCACCGCTGCTCCCTGCCTGCTAACCATTTACTCACTCTCATTCTATTTTTCTTTTGCTAATGAACTTGTGTCAAAACTATAATTTCAATTCCCCATACTGTAGTAGTTCTCCATCTCCAGGGTAGGGTATTTAAATGCAGCTCGGCGTTTCTACTTGAATAAATTATGAATAAAGGCTAAGTAATTGCCTTCAATAATTGATGGGCCATGCAGCTTTTACAAATTATTGACTTGTGGAACATTTCCTTTTTTTTATATTTTAAAGAGTAATAACCGTTCGAGACAGATAACTCTGTCAATGCTTTATGACTTCCCTCGGTTTTATTATTTTTTTCAAGTAGCAATAGTATCAATGCTCTGAGTGAAATTGCTCTTTTCAGCTCTTCAGAGTGCTATGTGTACGGTTTGTGTGTGTATGTCACACTCATGGTGTGCCTGTGTGTGTGTGTGTTGACAACATTACTTAAACAGTAACTTAATCATCTTTTCAATATGATTGAGAAAAGACAGTTTGACCTTTTGTAATATGCTTATTGATATATACCACTGTCCTGTCTGTCCGCTCAATGTGAACCAGGTGACAGTTAGCTTAGCTTTACACAAAGACTGAAAACAGCTAGCCCAACTGCATCCAATGGTAACACAATCTGCACAGCACCTCTAAAGTTCACTAATAAAATGTTATATCTTGTTTTTTTAATTTGTACAAAAACTGATTCTAAATTTTTAAAGTATGGGGCAGTATGAAGAGTCTTCATGGAGTTTTCACGATATACAAACTGTAGTTTTATTTGGTGGCATCAGAGGCAAGCTAGTTCTTTCCTCCTACTTCCAGTATTTTTTGCTAAGCTAAGGAAACAGGCTTCTGGCAGTAGCTTTGTCCTAAGATTGCAAGCATGAGAGTAGTATTAATCTCTTCATTTAAAACTACGGCGAAGAAAGTGAATTAGCTTTTCTTACAAGACATTTCTATCTGAGAACACCAACACAGTCCTGATGAGGCAACTAAGCTACATTTTTGTGTCTTCATAACAATACGTTAGGATGTGTATTTTCCAAACGTTTAATTTATATTTTGATATATATTTTTTGCTTCCAAGTTTGAAGGGGGCTTTAAAAGCACTAGATTAAGGGAGAATGCAATAGTTGAAACAAGCACACTTAACTGTAGCTTGTAATTCTTATTGATTATTATTATTTATTTTGAATATGACTTCATTCCTACATTAATGCAGCCTGTTAACTTTCATTAATTGACAGTTCTGACTCATGAAATGCAGGAATGTGTGTCTTTCGAAGTCAGATAGAGACTTGACATTAAACCGTACTTACTGGTGTATATACTGTTCACATTGGATAAATGAAATGTAGCCTCACATGTATTAAAGCTGCCAGCTGGGTTTTTTTAAGTAATGCTTGAACACACACAAGAGGGTGCTTGAATGTTATTGTCATATTCTGTTTGTGTTTAGTTGTAGTTCTTTATGTGTGTCGTAAAGGTTAGTTTTACGTCATGATGCTTTGAGTATGTGTGTGAGTGTGTGTTTTGCTGGAGAGTGTTGTGTTTATGTGTTTCAGCAATGGTACACTGCCACCATGAACCTGCTGGGGACCTGGCTCACTGAACGCATGGAACAGCAGCTCCACGTCTACCAGCTAAAAATCCTCATCAGGATTACAAAGGTAAGGCAGGAAACACCCGGTTGGATTGTGAATCACCCATAATTCTTTGTGTCCATGCTGTGCTGATGTGTCTCTGTCCTGCTTTAGAAAAAGTACCGGGACTTTCGCCTGCAGGGGGTCCTCGACTCCACCCTGAACAGCAAGATGTACGACACAGTACGCAACAGGCTGACCATCGAGGAGGCCACTGCTTCAGTTAGGGAAGGAGGCATGCAGGGCATCTCCATGAAGGACAGCGATGAGGAGGATGAAGAGGACGACTAGAGCCCGAACACTGACACTCCAACCCTCGCCCCTAAACCCCTTCACCCCGACCCCCTTTCACACTTTTGACTTTAGCCTGGTTACCGATGCATGTACCAACTCAGATAGCCACTCTAGGACCTCTTTGTCAGCTCGAAATGCCTATGAAGGAACTATTAACTATAAAAATAGTACTTATACTGAGGAAAAACCTAAATAAAAATGTTAAAAAATATCCATGATTGGCAGATTAGCTGTGTCATGATAAAGATAGCACCTATCTTTGATTCATTCATTTCTAAATTCATTTCTATGTGTTACTAAGCAATATGGAGAACCATTTGTTTGACGATGTTGAGTGAGATTAATAGGTGTGTCCCTGTCCAATGCAAACCTATATGGCGCTTCTTTGTCGTATTCTACATTCATTAATGGTACATTGTCGTGATGATGAGTGTGTGGACCCTTTTCTTTGTCTTGTCTGTTTTTAAGTGAATGCCAACTGCTTCAAACTGAAAATAAACCTTTGTATTTGTTTACGGCTGTTACAGATACACTGTTGTCTACTCACTGTTATTAACATTAACAGTAAGTCCAGACTTGCATTTTTATCATGTGTCAATGCTATGTGATCTTATCTCAATTACTAATTAGACAGGACTCATGAACTTCAACGAGTTGGTATTCTAGAGATGCAATATTCTCATAGGTCCATTTTGATAACTTGGGAGATTCTATTTTTATTTCAACATTAAACGGCCTTGAAACAGGTTCTATTTTAATTGAGTTGCACTTTTACAGAGAAAAGAGCAAAAATAATTTTTTTTTATTACAAAAAAAAAAAAGTTGGTCCGTCTTTGTTCTGTAATTGTGTAGAATGAGATGTCTGGCATTTGTTTGGGTCTCACTGTTGTTTTGTATATATTATATAAATATATATATAAATATAAAATGCTGTACATTGCATTCTGAGCCATTGCTGCATGCCTGTGGGTTCCCACCCTCCCTAAACGCTTTCTGTTTTCTGTGTGAATTAGCTGGTGGATTCATTCTTGCTTTTGCCTTATGAAAAGCCAACAGTTGTAATATGCAAGAGCTGTTGCCTCTAAATAAAAATTACTGTACATGTGCATTTGCTGTCATGTTTACCAGCTGCATGTCCGTCTGAAACAGAATTATAGACACACCGAACAGCCCTTCAAGTGTTGGTTGGGCAGTGGTAGAAAGTAACTAAGTGCATTCATATCTGTATTTAAGGTTAGGCTACTTAAATACTTCTTCTTGCAGCCAATTTAGTCAAGTTTGAAGACACAGACGTTATATTTCTAGATTCACTGTGACAAACTCATTCTGAGGATATTATTCCATCATGAATCGGCTGCTTAGTTAGCATTAGAAAGTGGTATTCATGAATTGGTATTTTTTTAAAGGAGCACAGGCAGTACACCACTGTGCCTCTTCACTAAACACACCCATGAAAGTTTCTATTCTTATCTTTGGGAAATCATTTAATGTCCCTGTAATGCAGCAGAAACAGCAGCTCCTGTCCTTTATGAACCCGCTAGTTATTTGAGACGTATGGAGAACAAGCTGTAAAAGGAGAGGCTGGAGGAAAACAACAGAACTGGAGTTTCTTGTGGAATAATGAGGTCAGTCAGAGGCTGTACGGCCATACAAACAAACACACACACAGTGTCTAGCCAGCTTACAGCCAACTTGGCTGTTTGGAGCAAATAAACAATTACCCATTCAAATTCACCTGGTTGATGCTTGTCCAAAATTTAAACACGATACTCACAATTACTGTAAGATTGTAAAGTTTAAGAAAAAAACTTTTTAACAACAAAGCTACTTGCAGTTAAATGGCAAATGTGTGTTTATAATGTTTGTCGCTTGTTTCTCTTGCTGTGTGATAATGTAAGATACTGTATTACAACCTCATGGTAGAGTATAGCAAAGAACTGTCATGAAAAAAGGTTTAGAACGCCTTCAAATAATAATAGTTTGTCATTAAAATGGTACAGAATAATATAAAATATAATTAAAAAATATATAGTTTGTCATAAAACTACAGTATTTTCTGTAATCATAAAAATGTGCCATGAAAAAAAATATAAAAAACTTATGTTGTAAAATTGTCATTGTATATAACAGAAAAATGTCAGAAAAATGTCATAGTAACGTTAATCAGAAAAATTGGATAAAATAACATCATAGTATAAAATGCCATTAAAAATGGGCATACAGTGGGTATGGAAAGTATTCAGACCCCTTTAAATTTTTCACTCTTTGTTTCATTGCAGCCATTTGCTAAAATCGAAAAAGTTCATTTTTTTTCGCATTAATGTACACTCAGCAACCCATCTTGACAGAAAAAAACAGAAATGTAGAACTTTTTGCAAATTTATTAAAAAAGAAAAACTGAAATATCACATGGTCATAAGTATTCAGACCCTTTGCTCAGTATTGAGTAGAAGCACCCTTTTGAGCTAGTACAGCCATGAGTCTTCTTGGGAATGATGCAACAAGTGTCTCACACCTGGATTTGGGGATCCTCTGCCATTCTTCCTTGCAGATCCTCTCCAGTTCTGTCCGGTTGGATGGTGAACGTTGGTGGACAGCCATTTTCAGGTCTCTCCAGAGATGCTCAATTGGGTTTAGGTCAGGGCTCTGGCTGGGCCAGTCAAGAATGGTCTCAGACTTGTTCCGAAGCCACTCCTTTGTTATTTTAGCTGTGTGCTTCGGGTCATTGTCTTGTTGGAAGGTGAACCTTCGGCCCAGTCTGAGGTCCTGAGCACTCTGGAGGAGGTTTTCTTCCAGGATATCTCTGTACTTGGCCGCATTCATCTTTCCTTCAATTGCAACCAGTCGTCCTGTCCCTGCAGCTGAAAAACACCCCCATAGCATGATGCTGCCACCACCATGTTTCACTGTTGGGATTGTATTGGGCAGGTGATGAGCAGTGCCTGGTTTTCTCCACACATACCGCTTAGAATTAACGCCAAAAAGTTCAATCTTGGTCTCATCAGACCAGAGAATCTTATTTCTCATAGTTTGGGAGTCCTCCATGTGTTTTTTGGCAAACTCTATGCGGGCTTTCATATGTCTTGCACTGAGGAGAGGCTTCCGTCGGGCCACTCTGCCATAAAGCCCCGACTGGTGGAGGGCTGCAGTGATAGTTGACTTTGTGGAACTTTCTCCCATCTCCCTACTGCATCTCTGGAGCTCAGCCACAGTGATCTTTGGGTTCTTCTTTACCTCTCTCACCAAGGCTCTTCTCCCACGATTGCTCAGTTTGGCTGGACGGCCAGGTCTAGGAAGAGTTCTGGTCATCCCATACTTCTTCCATTTAAGGATTATGGAGGCCACTGTGCTCTTAGGAACCTTGAGTGCTGCAGAAATTCTTTTGTAACCTTGGCCAGATCTGTGCCTTGCCACAATTCTGTCTCTGAGTTCCTTGGGCAGTTCCTTCGACCTCATGATTCTCATTTGTTCTGACATGCACTGTGAGCTGTAAGGTCTTATATAGACAGGTGTGTGCCTTTCCTAATCAAGTCCAATCAGTTTAATTAAACACAGCTGGACTCCAATGAAGGAGTAGAACCATCTCAAGGAGGATCAGAAGAAATGGACAGCATGTGAGTTAAATATGAGTGTCACAGCAAAGGGTCTGAATACTTATGACCATGTGATATTTCAGTTTTTCTTTTTTAATAAATTTGCAAAAATTTCTACATTTCTGTTTTTTTCTGTCAAGATGGGTTGCTGAGTGTACATTAATGCGAAAAAATGAACTTTTTCGATTTTAGCAAATGGCTGCAATGAAACAAAGAGTGAAAAAAAGGGGTCTGTACCCACTGTATATATGGCATAGCAAACTATATAAAAAAAACGTCAACAAAATGTCAAATGAATGAAAACATTAATTAAAGATGTCACACTATTGAATATCAAGTCACAATATATTATGTTATAAGATGTGTCAAAAAAACTGGACATTGTATAATATGCCCCTATAACGCCATAGTATAGTATGTCGTAAAAAATGTCATAAATTAGTATGTGATGAAATTGGATGTCATAAAAGGTTGAAGAAAGTGATAATAAAATATGAATATATATGCCAGGAAGTGGAAAAAAAAGGAATTTAAAAATTAAAAGTATAATATGTCTAAAAAAGTAAATAAAAACTCATAACATAGTATGTCTAGTAGGGTTAAAACAAATAAAAAGCCTTGGTATATCATCCCTATGAGAAAAAAATAATTATAACAACGTCATAGCATAGTAAGTCGGAAACAATTGAAAATGAATTAGAAACTCAAAGTATATTATATCGAAAAGTCATACCAAAGCCATATTTTATCGTGTTGAAAAAAAGTCGAGGTATAGTGTGCCGAAAAAAAGTCATAAAAAGCATATCATGATAGTTTGTCAATTAAAAATGTCATGGTATACCGTAAAATTATAAAAAAATCTCATAGTATAATGTCATAAAAATCCCATACAAAATGTCATAGTTAAGTATCCCATGAATATGTAATAAAAAATGTCAAAATAGTTAATTTCTTTGTATATTTTTTTCATTGCTGGGAAGAGGGGCGAAACACCGTCCTAAGACTGCTGCCCCGGATAAGAGGGAGCTAATGGCTGGAGTATTTTATGCCATGAATAATTAATATAGTACGTTATAAAATGTCATAGTATTTTATGTAATGAAATATATAGTATGTAATTCAAAAAGTCATCATAAAAAATCCCATATGAAACATCATAGTACAGTATGTATAAATCTGTATAACATATTTAAAAGTGGAAAAATGATCTTCTATAGTGGATATTGGAGTGTTGATACATATTTGAAATGTTGAGCTCTTTATGGTTTAAAGGAGTTAAAAATATATATATATTTCCAAATATATTTTATTGATAAGTTTATTTTTGCACACGTATTTATATAGTATTATAACATAAAAATACATTTTACTCTTTAATTTAAACATGTTACTTTACTGCACCACCTTTATTGTTTTTGTTTAAAATTTCTCTCTAACTAAAAACTAAACTAACTAAAAACTCTGTATTTAAAAGTCTGATTTTGTTCTGCACTTTTTCACCTTTAGGGTCAATTTTAATCACTCTATCTTTATAAAATATTTTTGGTCTGAGCATCATCACCCCCACTCCCCCTCACCTTTGAAGTCGAAATTCAGCCCCTGGATTAAACCAACAGTTTAAACTCTTCAAAAGTACTTTAAGTGCATTTTGTTGCTGATACTGTACTTTTATATCCTCAGTTAAAATGTTGTATGAAGGACTTTTCAGGACTATTTTCTCAGGACTTCAGAACTTCTTCCACCGCCGTTGTTTGGTGACAGACTGACTGGCGACAGGATGAACAGGTTGCTTATCTGCTTTTCATCGGCTTAAGTGAAAACTCGTCCATCAGTAGTTCCATGTAATACACGGATGCTGTGCACCCAAACCCAAACTTTATTTCATGAATAGCAATACAATTTACCTATTAAATAACACTATTACACTACAATATGGTATATGACAGCATCATAGAAATACATGGCTATGATAGTATCATATAAACATGTGATATGATGGACAAAACCATTAGATTTTTTATTTAAGTTACAAAATAGACTTCACTACCAACCTGGCTGAAATGCACTGAGGCTAACACACTGGATCCCTGGACCATTGAGTAAATGTCAGGAAATATCTGGTTTAAATATCAGCATGGACCTCAGAGGGGCAGGTATGACTGTGGGGACGTTGCTGTGAGGATTTTGATAATAAATTTCCCACAAAAGTACAATCTGTTACAGGGCCACTGTACAAACCAAATCTTTGTATGAAAATATAAACTTCTATGATCACAAAGATTACATTAAAGTCGAAGACAATTTGTTTTTTGAAGTAATCGTGTGAAACAACAGTACTCCACGAGCATAAAAATATCAAACAGAGAGGACGTTGGAATCCATAGAAAAGAAAAGAAACTAAAAACTTTTTTGTTGCAGATTTAAGTGATCAGCAATCTGGACTTTTGTCTCCAAATGTTGGAGGGTTTTCACTGAATTTAGCAAACTCCCCTTTGTCAGAGAAGTGGGTGTTCACAGAAAGAAAGTTTTTACCAGAGAGTACATCACAGAGTATGAGGATACACATGAATCAATCAAGAGAGAGGGATGTTCAGGGTTGAAATGGGCTTATAATTAATAATCACAAAATGGTGCCGAGACAGAATATCACCCCGATCAAAATATATTTTACAGTCTGAATCTTAAATCTCATACTCTGGTTATTTACTGTGAGTGGAGGACATGCTTAACTCTTGTTCAGTTCACACCTCTGACACCGGTCATCTGCACCGGAAGAGTCAAACATTTTGAGTTTAAATTGTAGTTGATTAAATAGATCTCAGGACAAAACCACTTACATGTTGCAAACTAGAACCACATCTTTGGTTACAAATAAAGCATCACCCCCCCGCCCCCCCCCCCACACACACACAAGAAACTACAGTGCCTTTCAAAAAGTATTCACCTCCTACTGATCTTTATATGTTTTATTTATTTACAACTTTGAGTCACAGTGGGTGTAATTGGGATTCTTTTTCTACACTGATCAAACGAAAAATTATGAACTGAGTCACAGCTTTAAACTAAGTAAGACTTATAAATAAAATAAAAAACATTTGATTGCACAAATATTCACTCCTTCACTATGAGATCCAAGTCAGACCTGGTGCAGACACCTTTTTTTTTTTTTTTTTTTTTTTTTACAAGTTTAACGGTGATCACCTGTGTGTAATCCAGTGACAGTTATTTTAGTTTTTTTAGTTAAACTATACCTGGATCCAACAGCTATTAAATCATTTTCCTGGCATAAAACGCACCATGAAAACAAACAAATCTCATTTTACTGAAGAATACCAAACTGGGGAAAGACATAAGAACATTTCCAAGGCACTGGATATCCCTAATACGATTATAAAACTTGAAGGAGTGTGGCACGATTCTTAAAATCTGCGTGTGTTGAGAAAAAGGGCAACAAGTGAGACCATAACGAGGTCACACTAGTGGAGTGTAAGCCAAACATGGTACATCCGCAGAAACACACCATCCTCATGATCATGAGGTCAGTGAGGACAATTCTCCGCAACAGGCAGTAAAATATAAAGAAATCTTGGAGGAAACTCTGGTTCTCTATGTGAGAGAACTGTAAGATTACATTTTTCATCAAACTAATGGCCCCAAATATGAAGCAACTACTACATAGAAATGTCTTCAAAAAAACATAATGATAATGTCATGGAGAGATCTAGTCTGAGTCTAAGACCTCAGTTAGGTCCAGAATAAGTGACAGGACATGAATCATTGCTGTTCACGCAGAGTCCTTATTAAACTGAGTTTGACAAGTAAATGTGATAAACTGCACACATGTCAAGATGTTCAAAGCTATGAACATAGAGTCACTGTAAGTGCTGCCAATGTGTGTAAAAACTAATAAAAATCAATCCATTTTTGTTTTTTCTATTTCAAATGAATATAGATAGATTTGTAGAAATTTGTTTTCATTTAAACATTAAAGTCGTTTTTTCAATTGATTGGCAACAAAAATAATTATCATAACTTCATCCGCTGCGACTAAATGTTGTAAAACTATAAAACATGGAAGTTTGTGTGGGGTGAATACTTTTTGTAGACATTGTACTGTGTCAATACAGATACCCACTAAACATGTTAACAGTTGAGCTTGGAAAGTTGAGGTTGAAGAAGCTGAAAAAAATCATGATAATCTCATAAAACATGAATCTACGCCAAGGCCATTAAACAAATAGACAAAAGCACTAAAAAAAAAAATCGGCGGTTGGCTATTCAGGATATATATATATATATATTTTACAAAACAATGTAACAAATAAATTCCTCTAAAAAGAAATTCATGTTTACATTAGATGTTGAAACACAGTTTAACAAAATAAGTACATTGTACAAGACAGCAGTGAAATATTTGGACAATATATGAATATTAAGCCGGTAATAGTCTCTTAGCAGGTGATAAAGAGCTTCAACCAGGTGGAGCGGAGCCTCAAGACAGTTGAGGTGACAAAGTGACAGAATGCGTGCTGGGCTACGTCGTAAAGTGATGTTTTTGTTTTGAGAAATGATTGGAAGTGGATCGCTTTAACTCATCCTGGTCTTCATGCTTTAGGTTTGTCTCAATGCGGTCCAAAGATCTCGGTTGTGTCGTGATGCCAAGATTTAACTGTTAAACGTCTTCACTCACTGGATATAGGCAGTAACACTGATAGTATAGTGCAAACTGGACAGAGCTGTTTTTTCCTTCACGTCAACTTAAACAGGTGCAAACGCTCAGCAGGATAACATTTAAGACGAGAAATAAAGGACAAAAACATAAATATCAAAAAACTTTTATCAGTATAAAAAGTAATAAGGTTATTCATTTAATCAATAGTCTGGCAAAAAAAGGCCTCAGAAAAGTTCTCGAGTTTTTTTTTACAAATTAAGTGCCTGTGGGAACTCCCTCAGACGAGCGACTCCATGCTCTCGGCGGGGTCCGACTCCTCTGCGATCACCACCACCCCGTTAGTGTCCATGTGCATGGGACTCAGGCAAAACTCTCTGTTACCGACCAGGCTGAGCATGGCTTTGTAAAGGTACTGGTACTGTTCCTGTGCACAAAAACACAAACACACGATAGGTTAACCACACAGATCACTTCCTGTAACAGAAATGTGACAGATTGTTTTAAGAACTGCGTTAATCAACATTTTTGATGCAAACATTGAATGAAATGACGGATGTGAAAGGCTCCACTGGTAGTGATGAACCCATCTCTGCATCTCTCTGGACCTTTTGGGTCTCTTTTAGCTCATCCCACATTACTGTATGGCCTGGCGTAAAAAAAAATCTCACTGACCTCCATTAGACAACTGAATGGAAGGAGAGAAAGTTACCAAGGGCAAGGTGAACATAGTGGAGCTTTTTTCAGCTAAAAGGGCCAAATATTTTATCAGAGTTGATTGAAACGAAACACCGAGCTGAATATTGGACTTGCTTTCAACTGGTGGAGAAAAACGTGTCTTCAAAGGAATGCTTGCATTGCTCTGCTCTGTGTCGGCTGGATGTAAAGTGGGCTTGTTTGCCAGCATGTCAGCCATATAAACGTAAGCTAGTGATGGTGGTTGCTTTGCTGTGATTTTCTGCCTGCTAGTGACGAGAAATTGACCAATGCAGTTAAACAGGCCCTATTATGCTATTTTCTGGGTGCATATTTTTATCTCAAGTTACAGTTACAACATATTTAGATGCATTAATGTTCATAATCTGCCTTGTTTTTCTCATCCTGGCTGTCCTGCAGCACCTCTTCTCACCCTCTCTCTGAAATGCTCCGTTGTAGCGCTTGCTCCTCCCTCCAGAAAGCAAAGTCTGCTCTGATTGGTCAGCCAGCCTGCTCTGTTGTGATTGGTCAACGTTTCACATTTCAAAAAACTCTTCCTCCGGAGCTTCAGCCCCGTCTCTCTCTTTTGTTGTTTGAGGGCAAAACTAGCCGATGAGTTTTACATCACCTCATAAAGTTACGGAAGTGAAGGAGAGAATTCAATGGAGCCGTTTCAGGCAGCTCAGGACTTTCTGAGGGGGAGGGTAACTCCTTTTAGGCGTGGACTTCAGGTTTTACACTCTACGGACCTTTTACATGTACAAAAATATATATAACACACTAAAGAAGGTGGGAAAAGTGGAAAAGCATAATAGGGCCACCTAAATGTTGCTTAAAGCAGTATGATTTCCATTTGTTGGCCACTTGGGGGCAGCAGAACAAGCTTTAAACACAAAATTGACATTTTATCATCTGATGAACTTGAACTTACAATATCAGTGAAGACTCCTGGCCTCATGAGATTGATCATCTTAGCCACCTGATAGATGTCGACAACCCCTTCGTTCTCCAGCTGCTGGGACAGAGTGGTGAGGGCGCAGAGCATTCCTGCTGACACACCTCCATACCTGTGTGGAAATGTTCAAAATCAGCTCTCAACTGTGTTCCTGTTCAGGTGTTCTTATACAATGTTACATCACACCTACAAAATCAATAGTAGGATTGTCAAAAATGACAATGTGTTTTACTGTTTAGATCCCATCATCATTAACTAACTGCAGACTGAAGTAACACTATCCTCTGTAACAAACAAGGAGTTGTCGCTAAAATCATCACAGTATATGAGAAGGTAAATGTGTGAGGTAAGCAGCTACTTCTACAGAGATTATTAGCAATTAGCCTCTCATCACATTAGCATCTGGTGTAAGTAGGCGGGGAGACAGAGTGGCCTGTAATTTAGTCTGCAGCAACTTCAGATAGAGCTCGAGGTAAATGAGGGATGAAGAGTGATTGATTATCAGGGCCTTCAGTGGCAGAGACTATTTCCATTAGCTGATGTTCTCACTAACAGCAGCTGAAGTGCTGTAGGCACAGAGGTCTGCAGGAAAGACATCAGCTGGGAACAGTTGTGGAAATTGTTATGGTTGCCTGGTTTCTAAGAGACGTCGGATTGGTACTTTTGTTTATCTTGGTAGCTGCCTGTATATACTCAGTGCTGGCATTCACAGGAGGACTCTCAAACCTAATGCAATGGAGAGCACTCCACGATAAGTGGCTTGTTTTCCATCCCACTGGTGCAAATACTATAGTATAAAAAAGACAAACCAAAGGTAATTAAAGGTCTCAGGATTCTGTTACCACTTCTGAGCCCTTAAAAACACAGTTTAAGAGGCAGTGTTCAAAACAATAAGAAGTAGAACACCGCAGCAGTGACGCCAGATTGGACCATGGCCAGAAAGTGGGAAAGGGGTCATTGGCCTTCATTTTCTAATCTTCTAATTCGGCCTTAATTTTGATCTCAACTACACACCGGCAAAGTTTTGTGACTGCATCATGCAAGGTTGTGACAAAATTGCACTGACAAAATCTAGACACCTAGATTTAAACCAGTGCAGAATTACAGGAGGTGCCTCCAGGACCACATTTTTGTCGTGGTCCACACACACACACTCACAAGGTGAAATGAATACCAGCGTCGCTGTCGCAACAGTGTGTAATATAAATGAAATGGATATTAATTCACAGATTCCTGCACTAGGTTATGACTGGATCTCTGGTACAAGTAGACTTTCCCTGTAGTGACAGAGGACATCATAGAGATAAACACAAACTTACTCATCATGCACGATGGTGGGGCCATCTCGAGTCATGGCCTCCTCTTTGATGACACTGATGAGCTCAAAGGTGCTGCTTAGAGGAGCATCAGGGTTGGGCCATTTAGGGCACTGAAAATGTCTCACCTCCAGAACGTAGTCGTCCTGTGACACAGAGGAGTGGGAGTGTCACTCATACACGCCGCATGACATGACATTGCAATCAAAACACCAGGAATGGCCAGGAACGCATGACTTGTGATGCTTCGTGTCACATCAATCTAAGGGCATGCGACGGCCATGAGACGAAGGAGAGCTCCAAGTACCTGTGTGGCCTCTAGGATGAAGTCGTGGATGATGATCTGCTCCTCGTTGGAGAGGCACAATCTGTCCTTACTGATGAGTGTGACGGTAAAGGCGATGCAGTTCATGGCCTCCTCCCGACTCGGCCAATAGACAAATTCATCCTCAGCCTGCAAAGAAAGAAATAAAGAGGGGTCAAACAGAGTCTGTTGCAGATACCTTTATTCATCAGCTCTGTAGTTAATTCTTTATTTCACTGGTTTAGCTGTTAATATGGTTTTTATCTGTTTGTAGACTACATTACAGTTTTGCCCTTTATTAGACATTCTAGATCTAATGGCCAAAAAAAAAGAAAAAAAAAAAGAAAAGACGACAAGTGCATTGTTATGTTTCAGGGTAACTTACCAGGCCCTGGTTGTCAGGCAACATGACAATAATTTGAGCGTTATGATCCCAAATCATCCTCCAAAAGTCTGTGGTGGTGTGGGGTAAAGGATGCTGGGTAACGATGAACTCATTACTCCTGAAGTAACCCTGAGGTGACAGATGTGAGCGGTTAGCATTTGTGAAGCTCAGAGCATTCACACTGATGGATGACTGTAAAAGCTGACGTACTAAACTGATATTTTTGTAAGAAATGTTCAGCAATATTTGCAAGGGCTTAAAATAAAGTTCTTTAATAAAAGAAAAAAAGTGAGCAAGCATGATGGAGCTAGACTATTACACTGTACCATTACGTAGGATGCATTAATGTAATCTGTTCCTTTCATTCCAGGCAGAGTGGTGAGGCCGACCCTTGCTCGCTCCGCTGAAGAGAAGCAGAGAGAAAAAAAAACACTTTAAATCACAAACCCAGGCCTCTATAGTATCGCACTGGCTGATAATGCAGACATTCATTATCGGTCCTCGCTGTTGCTATAGAAACAAGTACGTCCTTTTCCCTGTCGGGGCGCAGTAAAACGCATAGAAAGATTTACTTATAGGATTATAGAAATAGACTTTAATTTTGGAACAAGAATTGTCTTTAATAATTTACAGACTGGAAAATAGTACATTAGGAAATGCTGAGTATTATTTTCTTACATTTCTAGAATGGAAAGAAAAGTACCCAACACAGATAAGATTTTATTTGTGGAAATGCTTTTAATGGGGTCCAAATGTGATTTTATCTTTCAAATTTAAACATATGGTTGCTGTATGACTCTTATCAGGACAGCAGCCCCAATAACTTTCTATGTGAACTCATTACGACCGGTCCTCTTGACACCCGTGAAAGTAGACTCCAGCGGCCTCAACATGACCTCGGTTCTCCAAAACCTCAGCCCCACTACTACTGTGCTTTGGTAAAAGATAAGATAGATACTCACAGGGAACCACTGAGGAGTTGCGGTTCTTCTCCTTGTTGCAGTCTTTGTGGGCACTGAAGCACTCCACAAAGCGTGCGTTGCACTGAGTCAACAGCTGGCGAGACAGAAAGCAAAGACCAGATATTAATATATATATATAACAAAATCACATTTATGTCCTAAGAGTCACTGTACATTGAAATCATAAGCCACAATGTTGTTTAACCGCCAGGATTAAGTATTTCACATTAAAAATGAGCGTGTGAGGTTCGACAGGAAGTGACATTATGTGCCAGCAAATTAGTTCCCCTCTCCTGATCATTCATCAAGCTTTGCATAAGGCAGCAGGGGTGACAGACGTGACTTTAATACAACCAACATCAGAGACGCTTTCTATCTATTCCCGTCTCAAACTGGAAAGCCACCGTGCACGTTGCTAACAAGCTTCTGATCCAGAGACAGCCTTGATTTCGGCTGGCGGTGGCGCCACTGCAGACGGTGACAGCTCGTCTAAACGTACCAGCGAGACTCCCAGAAGATTTACTCACCCTGAACTGCTTCTCCAGAAGTGTGCGTCCTGTCGAGTTGGGCGTGAGGATGCTGTTGACATAACTATGCAGCTGCCAGGCGGGCACCTCTGTCTCTCTACTCATGATGGCCTCCATCAGAGCATCGTGGATGAAAACGTACTGTTCCTGAGGGGACCAAAAGTGTATGAATTACATCATGTTTGTATGAGACAAAATAATAATGAAAAATAAATGTTAATAATTCCAATACATTTTTAAAGCTCAACATGCTAATATGAAATTGTATTTCATCCAGCTTTTTATTGTAGGTAGTTTTTATTTTTAAGTCTGATCTAAATAGTTTTTTTTCTCCTGTGGCTATGACTTAAGAAAGTGTAAAAAAAGGTTTTGTCAGTTTAATTTTTCTAAATTCCTATGAAAATCATTATTATTTTTTTTAAAATCATGGTGAAGGTAAAATAAGTTTGCTGCTGTAATATTCATTACACAAGAAACTGAAGTGCATCATTACCCCTAAATGGGAATACATTAATTATTGTTTTCTTCTAGGTGAGTTTTAATTTTTCAGTACAGCATCAAACTGGATGGCATTTATAACTGTCTTTAATCACAAATGACCTTTCTAATGCAAAAGAAGAAATCCAGTTTCACAAAATAAGGGATGATTTAGGGGTTCTTACCTCCGTCTGAACTAGGTAGTTGCGTTGTGTGCGGATATGTTTGAGAAAATCCAGGATGCTGACTGTGCTTTTGTCCTTGATCTGTTGCAGCATGCTGTCAATGACAATGTACGTTCCTGTGCGCCCGACCCCAGCACTGAGGAGCAGAGCATGAAGCAACATGAGCATAATGGCAGGCCCATAGAGGGAGCTGTTAACAAAGTCAGCACGTATGAGGCTCTAGCACTCTTAAGTAACATTCATTTAGCACAGGAGCTCGGTAATACGGTAAGTACTGTACCTGCAGTGCACCAGGACTGGGCCCATGTCTGCAGCGCGAGCCGCTGATGAGCGGTTGATGAAGGTGAGGACGGGGAGGGTGTACTCTGGTACTCCCATGTCAGGCCACTGGGTGTAGTGATACTGGACAATTATGCGCTCATTTAGCTTCCCTTTTGGGTTCCCCTTCTGACCCTGGAACATGAGAGCAGATGTGTAGACATGGTGAGAATACAATGCAGGCTCTTCATTTACTGTACATGGAAGGAATTATCAAGATCCCAACATACGCTGTTTAAAGTACTGAATTACTTTAGTTTTACTAAGTGGAAAAGGGGCTGCACCATTCAAACTTATTTTACACAGAATACTAAATATTAAAATTGTGTAATTGTAAATATGTAGCTGTTTTGCAGCTAACTGAAAAACAGAAAAAGAGCTAGTTAACAGTGTTTCAGTACTTAAACTCAGTCTCAGTTTTGAGACCGGTGTCAAAACCACTTTTTAAAGGTCTCTCTGTTTTTTCAGAATGAACTACATTTTTCCTTGGTCTTGTCTTGGTCTCAGATAAAGAGGTCCTGTCAAGACCACACTGTAGAGATATCAATACATTGCCAGTGTATTGTCTGATCGTCTTGGTCTTGTCTTAATGTCGATACATTCTGGTCTTGGTCATGACTTGGTCTTGGTTCAGGTGGTCTTGACTACAACACTGCTTGTTAATTTGTGACCCATTAAGAGTAAAGAGTAAAGCAGATAATATGAAATATGATCAACATAGCTGACCTCACACTGGATCAACACAGTGCTTTATTTTAATGTACACTGGGTAGATTTTAATTACATACCACAGAAATAAAACAATCTATCCTTAATTACTAAATGTGTTGTTTTACCACTATGTCTGAACACACATTTCTCCATATATATAGAACTTATGTTTTAACTATTTACAGGTATGACTTTGTTTTTTATATATATATATATGTATATATATATACATATATATACCTGTAAATAGTTAGAACATAGGTTTTATATGTCACTTGGCCCTTACAACTGTTATTTCAGGAAGTTATGCTGCACCCTGTGATGCCACAGAGACTTCCTGTTTCCTGAGTTGATTGCTTTTGTCTGGATAGTATCACTAATGTTTCCTAGCAAACTCTTTACAAAATACTGAAGACTTTACTAGCTGGGACATTCATAAGTGTTAATGGTGCAGCCCACTTCAATAAATCAGTAGTTTGAATCTAGCTTAAGAAGGACTTTACACACAAACTTAGTAACAAAAAGCTGATGAAAAAAAGTGAAATCTAATTCAAACAAACAGAGTTTGACTTTTAGTTACCTTTTTAACTTTAGTGTTCCTTATAAGGAAACGCCGCAGTGTGTAGCAGGCGTGCACTTTGGTGCTTTTTGGCGTCACTACAATGTTTCCATACTGCTCGCTGTTCTCTGTCGGCCAGTACTGGTCACATTTCCGCTGAAGGACACAACAGACACAATCAATTATATATATATATATATCAAATACAGAGAGGGATTTGTTTTGTATTTTTACTTCTGCAAATGACATTAAAGTGAACATACTCTCCCTTTCTCCACCAGGTTTGTGATCATGACAATGATTCCTGTGTTCTGCTCCCACACCATCCTCCAAAAGTCCTCGAATGTAGACTTGAGAGGACCCTGAGCCGCTATATAAGCTCTGGGCCGGTTGTATCCCTGAAACAGGAGAGTGGTGGGATATATATATATACCGGTTAGATGCAATCAATAGTATACAAATTAGCCACAACCAACGAGGACTGGATTACTGACACTGGTAGGTCATGAAATCTACTCCTTCAGCTAACAGAAATTATACATATTCATACATTTTGTATTGCTCTGTCAGTCACTAACATGATTTTGATACCTAAATAAATATTTTAAATAAAGGAGTCAGCATTTAGCGCATTTTAGCGTCTGACACAAGACAGGACCATGCAGATGAATTCACAACCTTTCTAACAGCAAAAAATAAAACCAAACTAAAAGCTTCATTAAGCAAACTAGTCACTCACATCCACGTAGTTGGCATTGATGTAATCCGAATGTTTGGCATCTTTCCCCGCCAGAGCTCGTAATTTCACCCGGCTGTGGTCATCTAGGAAGATAATTTATATATTTTGGGGGATTATTAAAAGATAAAAACATGTTATAAACAGATTATTGGATTGTGCAGAAGTAGAAATCATATACAGATTTTACATCTGACTCACAGGCCACAATGTTGATGTATCTGTTTTTGTGCTTGTTGTCGGGATGATTTGAGTGTTCTGAAGTGATTTTCAGGTCTGCTGTGGAGCGTTGGACCTCCTGGAGAGAGGAAAAAAATATACATAGATGGATTTTAATAAGGATTCTCTGATTTTATTTTTTATTTTATTTGTCTTCAAAGGGAAATGTTTCTTCTTTAAAACTTGCTTCCTGCATAAGGAGCTCAAGTTAAACTGCAACTGGCAGGGATTCAGTGTCTCGGTCAAGGACACTTCAGAGGAGCAGATGCTTTCTGCCACTGGGGCTTGAACTCAGGCCTCCAGTAAAACAGCCCTCATCTCCTCTTCTTCACTACACCACACTGCACCCATCCACCCCTAAAATCCAACAATCATTTTCCAATCCAGCCTCATTGCGATGCATTTGAAAATTATGCACATGGGCTTCACATCAAATGACCCCAATTAGAAGGAATCCTCTGGGGGCGAAGCTTTTGCCTTGTTTCTTAACCTGGTTACACAGAGAATGTGTTCCCATCCAGTCATCCAGCAGACAGACCTTTTCTAATTAACCTCCGTCTTTCTTGATCTTTCTCTCCGTCTCTTTCACAACCATCTGCTCAAAAGAAGCAACCCTGCACATAAACACATGCATAAAATAATCTCTAACCACGGTTCTGACCGATGCCCCCTTGGTCAGAAAAATGAGTGAAATGCATTACATGTACAAACCAGCAACACTATTTATGGCAATGCTCATTATCATTTGTTTCTTTCCGAGCTCTTTGAGAGACTCGAGAACATAAATAAATATCTATGGTACAGTTGCTGCATGACTTAATATACAGCTTATTTTTTTGCTTTGTACAGACCAACTGAACCGAACTCCAATGTAAAACCAACATTAGTTATATAACAAAGGTCAACGATGCATCAAAACGAATGATTATTGAAGTGTCGTTGAAGGTGTACCTCAAATTCCTCAGAAAAACCTTGCAGGTTGTTCTTGTAGAGCTCCATGATGTGTTTAATGAACTGCTTAACGGGGATGGCGTCCATGTCGTCTGCAGGACAAACAGAACAGTTAGCACAGTGCCCATCACTGTGTGTGTGGTTCATAGTGCACTACTATGGTTTGTTTCTAGCCACCATCTATTCTGAGAATGTGTGTACATGCGTTAGTGTGTTAGTAATACTTAGTAACCAATGTGATTTAAAAAAAATATATATATATTATTCTAATGTCACCAGGCAGAAACGTAAAAATTAAACGTAAGATAAGAAAACGATAAGAAAAAAAGGTCATTTATTTGCTTTTTTAACAGACTGACCTCTATCACAAATATCTAGATTTGGTATTTTGAGCATATATAGGTGGGAGCATCTGTTTCATCTGAGTCAAATCAGCCCCAAATCACACATGAAGGATCTTTGATAAGACTGGTCTCCATCACATTGGGACAATAGAGGAAGGGGACCCAGCTGTCAATGCTGCTGATACTGGCAAATATGTTAACTGATACACCCCCACAGCTGGGGCTTTTAGGGCTCTTACTTGCCTCAGTGGTTACAGCATAAAGGTGAATTCTGGATTCTAATTTATCAAAATGTCCCCTCCTCTATTAGTGTCAAGAGTCCCTTATCAGACTAATCAGTTCATCCAAATGGTTCTGGTTGAAATGTGGCTTTACGTGCTAGAAATTGAAAAGGTAAAGTAAGTCTGATTAGGCCCAGTTGTTCTTGACGGGATATTAAACAGAGGTTTGTTCACATGTATCCTTGCATGTCCCAATGCACTATGTGCAATAGAAATGCTTTTAACAACAAAACATTTAAATGTCTACAAATATCCATGAAGATAAGTGATGCAAATTCTGAGCCCGTGAGGCCACTGGTCTATGAAATTCATTTTTTTGCACATTTACGACTTCAATCAAACATTTGGTCAGTCATACAGAATATATGTGCAGTAAAAAAATAGCATAGTTTCTATGGAGAAAAGCAGACAGAAAGAAAGGGGGAAGAATAAAGAAAAGCACAAAGAATGAAAAAGACAAGAAATAAAAGCCTAATGAATGTGGAATCAATACTGGCATCAACTGAGCTCTTTAACTGGAATATCAAAGCCTTGAAATGTCCCCGAGCTGTAAAAGCAGGATAGTGTGATCCAAGTTGTCTAGCTGCCTCTGCTCTGCTGCCTCAGACATTAAAAGGCAACAAATAGCCAGTTATACAACTCCTACAGAGGTGCTCTCAGAGTCATTTCACATGTAAATGGGTAGAAACTGTGCAAATGCAGACATCAAGCTAATAGAGAAAACCATTTGAAAACCGTTAATGGTGGTTTGTGGATGTGTTCTTTATCAACAAACATAAGATAATCCTTTATTAGTCCCGCAGCGGGGAAATTTGCAGGCTTGACTTAAAGTAAATCAAGATCACTTTGACATTTTTTGTCCTCAGTTTAAGTCTTAAAATCACTCTTTTTTAAAGATTAAATAACAATGTATAATAATCTTTTTGTCCATGTACACCCACAGTCCTGTCAAATGAAACTTACTTTAAGCTGTCCATCTCAAATGTGTATCCATTAGTTTAAGCTTACTATTTCATTTGTTTATTTATTCCAGCAGTTTCTTGTATCACTTTTAGTTACATTTTTTAAACATATCTCAATTACTTTCAACTAACTTTTTTTTTTAACTATTTAACCATCACTTTTAGCTATCTATGTTGGCCATTCATCTTATACATTTATTACAATACATTAGCAAACTGTTTCAACTTCTTTGCTTGCCTGTTCACTGTTACACACTCTTAAATAATGTGTTCTGGTATTGTAGTTGACTTCATATGAGGATGCATTTTTATGTATTCCAATTGTAATTTCTATTTGTTCCGATTTCTTGAGCTACTCCATAATCAGCAAATCCACTGCAGTATACCCTCTGAAGTACACAAGTACCACACAGGTACCATATAATACAAGTTACATTGGCTGGGAATCACAGATCAAGAAAACTGAATATGATGAAATAAATAAGGCTTACCTGGTATGGGGATGATTGGTATATTCTCATTGGCCACCACCCGTGGAGAGCTGCTCTCCTCCACATAGAAGTGAGCAGTCTGGAAAAATCTCCTACAGGGACACAGAGAGAATAACACTCATATGCCACAGTGAAGTCTATTAGGGAGTCGTTATCACATTGTTCTCAGAGCCGGTCTGTCAACAACATCATCTGAAAGTTGAATACTGTAGAATGACACGGTCGGGAGCAGCAGAAAACTGCTAATGAAAACCCCAGAGTGAGTGGGACACAGCTGATCGCACACGGAGCAGCTCCTGGAAACAGTCTGAGCTGACTACGGGGAAAAGGTAAACAACTCACAGCGACACACAGTGCAGCTGCAAATTTAGCTCTTTACCCAAACTGAAGACAACTTATCCAAACACAGAGTCTGTCTTCAGTGTATCATAGTCCCCTTTCAAGAAACCCCACTCCACCTGAGGACAACAGAATCAACTCGAGTCAATTTTCATGAGAAAATGTGCATGATTGCTGCCAGCAGATGCTTCTGCCACAACCACAAACTTGTATTGACAAATTTCATCATCGAGACCGGGTGAAACTTTAGACATTCCTATCCATAGGGGTTATTCCTCTTGTATCGAGAGATAAAATGTTTTTCCCGCTCCTTGCATATTCCCTTTCCAATTTCACACAGTTCATGGTCCAAAGATCTCAGACTGAAAAACTGTAAAACTTGTCATATTGATGCTGCATGCAGAGAGGCTGAAGGCAGCCATGCTTCTAAGAGAATATCTAACTGTGGATATTACAGCTTTGTAAAAAAATGAATTGTACAAATTTCTTTTTAGGCTAAAACATTCCATGAAGACTTCCTTTCCGGTTTGAACACAACAACAAAAAAGACAATTATTTAATCATTAGTCAGATGTTGTCTTAATAGAATAAATACATTAAAAAAATTCTGGTTTCCTCACTTTTTAGAAAGCTCCTGTACAACAGAGACTGTCTGTAAGTGTCTGTAAGGTCCTGAACTACTTGCACCTCCTCCACAGTCTCCACCCCCTCCTTATTCACAGACAATGTATAGTAATGAATGCATATAAAAGACCCATGCTTCATCCCAGTGCCAGCATTTCCCAGGTTTAATCCTACCTGTACTTGATGCAGAGGAGGGAGCAGATGCTTGTCATTCTTCCAGAGAGATAAACCAAAGCATAGAGAGTAAAAAATAAAAAAGGCTGAACTGTACGTAAAAGATATAGAAAGAGAGAGGGAAAGAGAGAAAGACTGAGAGGGGAGGATGAAAAACAAAAAGGGGAGGAGAGCCCCCCCCCTCTGGCTTGCGTCACAGCCTCCCAATCCAATGGCCCCCCCGTGGGTGCAGATGTGGTGCTGCTAACTAAACAGAATAGCTGACACCCCTTCTCTGATTTTCTTGGATGATCTCAAAAGAACGGTTTGCTTTGGGGGAAAGCAACTGGGATGAAATGGTCTTTCTGAATGGATGTCAGTGGAGAGAGGCGTCCCATTCAACACCGGCGTCAGCAGCACTGAGTCACTAACACCAAATGGGATTTTTTTTCCCCCTCAGTTGAACATCTGTGGGTTTTCAGCAAACACCTCGAGCCTCTGAGGCTTCCAGATGTGTACTGTATGCCCAGAAATTAATTCCATTGTAGACACAACTTAAGGCTTACTGTGAAAACGAACAAGCTAAAAATAAGACAAGGCCATAAATCTTCAAAAGATGGTCAATTGATCACATTTTAAATAAATAAAAATTTAAAATAAATGATATTAAGTTGTTAACGACCATACCATCTGTGAGCAGAGAAACACACTTGTCACCAAGAGACACAACGCAGAGCTTAAAGAGGGAAGAGAGTGTGAATGGGATGATTTCATCTTTCATCAGGGTCTTTTACCCAGAGGAAGCAGGCATCGTCTGTGAACTGTCAAGCGTTGTCACAATAACAGCTGTGATGGCCATTTCTGATGTCAAAGCTGCCCCTGCTCTTCTTCTGAAATACCACAACTCTCAGTAATCCCTCCACTGACTGAATCTGCTAAAGTCGTCTTGCTTTCATCGGCCTGTTTTTGAACACCTCTATGGAGCTGATAACCAGGCTGTTATTTATACCACGCTCTCGTATT
Organism: Anoplopoma fimbria; assembly: GCF_027596085.1. Lineage (NCBI taxonomy): Eukaryota > Metazoa > Chordata > Actinopteri > Perciformes > Anoplopomatidae > Anoplopoma > Anoplopoma fimbria. The sequence continues at coordinate 16,741,901 of NC_072465.1, forward strand.
ATCTGACACCACAAAATGCCACAGTAAGGTTTTGTCGGCCCATAAACATTTGCTGCATTGATTTTGCACTTGGTAGAAATAATTTATGAAATTCATCTAATACATTTCAAGTATAAATGAATCTGAGGCTGTAAATAAAGAAAATGCTACCCAACGAGAAGCAGACCCTTTGCAGTCAGTAAATATTCATGGGACCAGCTGAGGACATGGTCCATGGTGCTATTTGTAACTCATTAACTATCCCACATGTGCTAATGGCCTGGCCTGTGCAATTACTGAGGCTCCAATAGCATGGCACGGAATTAGCCCAGCAGATGAAGACACAGCTGGGACCCCTGCTGGCTCTGCAGGGCCTTCAGGTCTCCTGACCCTCACCCAGGAGGGTGATGGGCCTGGTGTACGACACCCAGGCATGAAAGCAGTCTTGCTACCAGGCTGTTTGAGATTGATGAGCACTCATGCATGCATGTGCATAAAACAGACACATCCAAACTAGACGGGTCTCAATGTGGAGCAGACTGACTGGCTTGTCGCTTAACCCGAAATGTGAGATTTATGGGAGGGGTCAGTATGGGTGAGGGGCAGGTCGTTTTTCACACCACTGAGGGGGGTTTCAGTGTTACCCTTATCAAGATGAGACATTTCTGAATGTATAAGCACTTCACGTAATGACAGATCACATATGACGACTATTTTAAAATCTTTACACTGGTTACCTGGTAGTGTTTGTAACGGTCCTTTTATCAGTTTAAAAAAGGCACAACATGGCCTTGCACCAGACCACCTCTCAGAAATGCTTTTAGTTCATGAACCAGTAAGGGCCCTCATATCCTCTGGTTTTTATCTTTAAGCATTTCTACAAAGTAGAAAAAAACAAACATTTGGTGATGCTGCTTTAAGCCACTATGCTCTAAACTGGTGGAACAGCCATCAGGGGAACTAAGAGTAGTACTTACATTTTATTTTTATTATAATTATAAGTCTCTTCATCTTCTCTCCATTTCCGTCTTGTCGATCATTTGTAAAGCACATTGAATTGATTTGGTTGAAATGCGCTATATAAATAAAACTTGATTGATTGATTTTACTGTTCTACCAAACTACAGACCTACAACGTCCCATCTGGAATGAGATTAGGTTCACTGAACTCACCTCCAGTAGACCATCACAATGAGCAGCATGATGAGGCAGAGCAGAGTGAGAGCAGACACCACCACCAAGGGGACGATCCACACCATCCTGCCCATCCCCGGGTGAGGGGTTCGGGTCACGTTGGACAAGATGGTCCCGTCTGGAACGTAACACAGGCACATAAATACATGGCTAAAAGAAATCCTACTCATTCATACCAGCTCATTTGCCAACTATAAAGTGTCTATGTGATGGCTTTTTATCAAATTATAGCACGTTTGATATTACTCTGATAACAAATGTTTTTTGGCGGTAAGTAAAATGGGAAATCTTGGTGAAAATTGGTGCAGTTTCTGTATAGTTTTTAGTCCTTTATTCTGTGTCTCCAGGTCAGATCCATGAGCGGAGGGGAGGGGTGTATTAGCATACAGTGCTGTCTGCCAAAGTGCCTTTGTTTTTAAGCTACCACTGGGAGTAATCACACATGTCTTAATTCTACTCATAAGGGCTTTAATCTTCACTATAAATTATTATATATCTAATGTTGACCTAAGCATGGTCTGAAATAAATATTTATGAAAAATAAACCTATGATGAATAATAAACCCAAAGGGGAACCATTGTTATTCACACTAACATTATCACTAACATCTAACATTGTGAGGGTACAATATCTGGCAAAAAATCTTCAAAATCCTTTTTCCTTGAAGCAAACTCTTTCAAAATATGCTAAAAGGGATTCCTCGAGGCAGATCCCTACGGCAGATGGCTTATTTCTGCCTCCAGGCCTCTCTGTTGTAGTGACACAAACGCCTGGAGCTTTATCTTTTACTAAACTGGTAACCAGCGTAGTCACTGTCTTAAATCAATGTATTTGCTATGTGACATTGGGCTCCATAACTGTTGGTAGTGATCACAGATTTGCCTTGTATCATAGCTGACAACAAGGAAAAGAGCCTTGCTGCAAATGCAAAAGGGATGTGTCTGGTTGGGAAGGGACAACAAGCAATATTGTGTCATATCTTTGTGTCTGCTCACCAGGATGGACAGAGAAAGGCCAGATACTCTTGCCTTCACTATTGATCTTTGGAGACAGTGTGGAGCTCTGGGGGATCTGCATCTCGGCAGTGTCATTATGAGGCTCCGTGGTGGAAACTGCATTTACATCTGTGGGATTCTGCTCTACGTTGACCAACTGATCGTCACCGGTGCTTGAGGGCACCGTGGTGCCTTTGACTGTAGGCTTCCCTTCTCCTTTCTCTTTGGCTGTGGACGCGGGGGTGGGGATTAAAGGCTCTTTGACCACAGTGCTGTTGGCTTGCTTTTCCTCATTATCAGGTGCAGTCTTGTTCTTTTTCTTCTTCTCATCCTCTCCCTCCTCCTGCTCTCCCTCTCTCTCCCCCTCCTTCTCCTCCTCCTCGTCGTCCTCATGTGCAGCCTGCTTCTCCTCAGACGGAGTGTCTGTCTCGGAGCCCTGGGGCGCTGCCGGCTCGGTGCTGGACTTTGCAGGCGGGACGGATGCACGGGTGGGATTCTGTGTGGCTCGGGGCGCCTGCGTGGGCCAAACAGAGCTGGGCAAAGAAGAGATGACCCCTCCGCCCACGCCCAGGCCTGCCAGGAAGGTGCTCGTCACCACTGATGCCACTGTGGCCTGGCTGCCACTAGAGGATGGGCCCATCCCCGTTGCCATGGAGACAATGGAGAAGTGGATGCCAGAGGACGTCCATGTGGAGGAACCAGAGCTGATGGGAGCCATGTCTGCTGAGGACGCTGGAGAAATTGTGGGCTGACAAAGACAGGAGGAGAAAAAAGTGGTTATCCAACAGAACCACACGACTGTTACCAACATACAAAAAGAAAATTTCAGTGTCATCTTCTGGTGAACTCACCATCCCAGTCTTCACAATACGTGACCCTTCAAATATTCTTGTTGTATTAGCTGAAACACAAAAGAGCAAGCAAACATTTAAAAATACATTTCATTTGTCAAAATTAGTTCTTCTTCAAGAATGGCTGGAGGGTTTTGACCAGGTACCTCTGAAGAGCAGAGTCTGACTGAAATCACTGCGAAGGTCATGCGGGCACACTGCCTGCACTCTGAACAGGTACAGGACTTCAGGGGACACATTGGTGATGACGGCTTTCTGCAAAAGAAAAGATGCACATACGTATGCACTTAAAAACACTTGCAAACATTTAGTAAATAACTTTTAAATGGCTAAATTAAAATATATTTCAAACTGTGGATGCTGCTTTTTTAGATTGGCCAAAATGAAAACATACTTTGCTAAGCCACTGTTTTGTCAACAGTGTATGACCATCAAGGTCCACGCAGTTTAAAACCTCATCTCCTGCCTAATTCAATTGTGCTGTGCACTTTGCAGATGGCTATACTTATATCAAAATGGCCCTCAGAATGGATGGGTGATTGCCTCTTGTGTTGGAGAGCTAGTATTTCTGGAAAAAAATGATTCAGATAAAAAGGTGTCCAGAGATAGAAACTGAAAATTGAAGCGGAAATAAAGTGGGTGTAATAAGAAAGACTGACAGAAGAGAGAGAATAATGTCACTGCGACTGACCGAGTGTATTAATGGAGTGTAACCACATAGAGCACCTCATGGACACATTAATCATTCTTTCAGTCAGCCATCTGAAATAAATGTACAGCAAAATAAACTTAAAAAGCTCCTAACAGAATATAAAGATATTATATTAAAACAACAAATAAAAAAAAATATTAATCGCTCATTCTGATAATTGTTAAAGTCATAAAGTAGCCAATAAAGTCTCACGAGCCAACTCAGTGTTCAAATGTAGGTTTTAACAAATGAATACTTCATATTTGAGGCTTAAGTTTCTCAACTATGTTGGTATCCCTCATACTACAGCATGAGGGATACCAACAGAGAATGCTGGAGCCTCATGTCAAGACCACAGGATATAGAAAATGAATACTGGGGCTGTAGAGATACGCCTGCTCTGCCAGAGGACCTGAGGGAGCCGTATGGCTGATGGGGAGTTAAAAGGTTAGTAAATGTAGCTGGAGGAGGATGCTGAGAGTAGCAGGTTGAAATTGCGGTGAGATGGTTTCTATGTTTAACATCAGACAGAACTGTTGTGGCAGGTCGGTCTCTGAATTAGCTGTAGGTGAGATGCAGACTTCTGAGGGGCGCAGGAGTTAAATGAATGAAATACATGTTCATTTATCTACAGCTGAGGATGGCGTTCGTTACATTTAGTGGGGGTGTTCTTGAATGCACGAAGCCTGATTGCATATCAATTTCAACCCACTTGCCTATAGTTTCTGAGCTGCGGTAACTAGTTTGCAATGGAAAAAATTGTTCCCACATGAAATTGCTCACAGCAAGGTCTTTGGATTATCTTGAGTAACTGGGTCATGATATCTGGAAAGAGACGTTGCTGTTGAGTTTTTCAAATTTATTTTTTTGGCACAGAGTGCAATATAGTCCTTTCAGAGATGGATATAAATGCATGGAGTAATATTATGTGTCTGATATAGAATTTCCACACAAAATGACATCTGCTTCTCCTCTCTATCAGAATTTATGATTATGCAAATATTATTAATTCCAAATGTTTAACCACAACATACAAGGTGTACAAATTCACTGAAAGGCCCATCCTCAGTGTAACTGTGTATAAGTTGCATTTTGGACCACAAATTGCATCTTGTAGAGTGTGAAAACAGCTTTTTACTGCCAAACTGCACATACATAATGCTGCGCAGTGAAGGTTAAACATCCAAGTGAAGTGAAGCAAAACACATTCTTGTGTGAAAGGGTTATTAGCTAATGCATTAGCTGGTTGCTAAGCATTAGAGGGAAGGGAGGATGAAATATGTGCAAAGGTGTACATCCATCCCTTCACATCCAATCAACCATTAGTGTTCACTAGTGCAACAACATTACATGATCCCTCACCGGCTTCCCACACATGACATTGACAACTGAGTTTACTGAAACACATGCTGGAGGTAGTACTGACACAAGGGAACTGATCCCAGGTCTCTGAACCAGTGGGTGAGTGTTTTGCCCCTGCACTGTTTATATCTGAAGAGTTAGTCATGCAGACCGTCAAGACAGCTGGGGGTCAGTGGGCTTTAAAAGAGACGCACAGCTGGGTGTTGGATTCCCTCAAGTGGAAGGATATGTGACCAGGGAGAAAAATACGTAGTGTGGAAAAAGAATAGCCCTGTAGGTATAACCTCCTGCAGGGAGTGGAGGCATACAGGAAGGAATGATGTGGTAACTCAATGTGTAAGGCACACAAGCAGAAATGTGTGATCACTGGTGTCAAAAACTTCACTGAGATCTAAAGGACTACACTTGCACAGTTGCCTGGGTTGGTTGTTAAAAGATGACATATTTGTCTTCAAAAAGCTGTATCCAATGCTAGAAAGCAGACTGGATTTTTTAAAATGATCAAGTCTTTAAATTGTTCAAAATAATAATTAAAAGAAAACACTTAAGGGATGCACAGTATGGATTTTTTTTTTTTTTACCAATAATTAGCTACTTCTGATCGGCAATATCGATCAGGTAAACAGCTTTCATATTTGTGCTTTAAAAAACAACTCATAACCTTTAGTTAATGCACACCTGAGGGTAAAAAATGGGTTTTCAAGTTGATTGCAACTAAACTTTATATGTCAAAGTGCATAGCGCCACCTACTGTACTGGTGTACTATGCTTTTTAATTTAATAAAATAAATGTAGCTTCCCTATTATCAGTGATAATTTATCAGCTTTAAATTTATTATCGGAATAACATATAATGAATTTATTTTACCATTATCTGCCAATAATCAATGCGCCCCATATATATCCCCACATTATGGGGTTTATATTGCTGTGTTTGATTGATTCTTCTACACATTATCTCTGAGCCTATACTGACGTGTCACAGACTAAAGTAAATAAATAAATGGAAAATGCTTAAACTGAGACGAGGCCACAGGCACACTTGCCAACACATTACATATATATCAGTTAAACTTGTCAATGTGTGCGACAGTCCTGCGTGTCTATTTTCAGACAGGTGAGTGACAGGGGATTGTCTGGCCCCTCATATCAAGCAACAGCCGAGCGCAGAGTTCATCACAACCTGTCACCTCCTATACACACTGTCAGTGATTAAGCCACCCTCTGATCCTGTCTGATACATCAGAGGCTCTGCAAAACCAATCAGAGCTGTTAGAACCACATCCAGAAGGACATTTCTGACAATCTGCTGTGGTATGGGAGGAAGCAGTTGTTAGTGGCAACGGATAATACAATAATACACACCATGCTCTGGTCCCCAGTCTTGGTGAAGGTCTTTTCGTCGGCAACATCACGTTTCACCCAGCTGTAGGAGACCATGTAGCTGGTGATAGGTGGGTGGTAAACGGCCAGAGGGCGCTCCCAGCTCACCATCAATGCTGTCTGGTTCAGCAGCTTGATCTTCATGCTCACTGGGGCACTGCTGCACACTGAAAGAGCAGAAAGTAAAGGGGGGTAAGATTTAAATAAAAAAAAAAAGCAGAATGAAAAGAGAAATAAATAATAATACTTATTTTTCACTGTGTGAATACAACTGAGTGAAAATGAAAGGGAGGACTGGGAGGACTGCTTGACCACATGTATTTCTTTGGGTTGTTGATGAGTGTTGGCAGAATGCACGTTTCCTTTTAACAAGCCTATCATTACTGTTCGACTGGACTCAAAGCCGTATCTACTTGAGGAGCTGCAAGATAATAAAATAACGCAATAACAAAAAAACACTCCTGGAGGCTTGACTGGGGCCAGCCTCAGTTTCAGTACAGATTGTCACTCTGGAGACTTGTTAAGTTTTCATGCCACATCACTGCGAGAGATTCCAGGTAGAATACCAAACAGCTGGGTGTAGTGCTAAACATGAGGTACAGATAATACTGCAATTTCCTGCCCGTTCCTAATTTGCAGGTTCCTGTCCGTGCAACATTAAACAGGAGAATTAAATGAGGAGGATGAAAACCCGTAAGTCAGCCTCAAGGTGGCAGTGTAGGCTGCAGCACGGATATTTACACAAGAATCCGTCAGTGTGAGTAAAGGACAATCTGGACATGCTTCTTAGTACATCAGGGCAACAGCAATCATGAAACGGTGTCAGCTGATTAAGTGCACAAAGGGGTTTCTGTCAATTTGAAATTGTCACCACAGTTCTCCATTTACACAGTGGCGCTATGGTGCAAATTATCAACCGTGATATGTGAAAGGAAGACAGGGTGGGAGGAAATCAGACAGAGGAACACGGGGCGAAAAAAAATACACAATAGCAAGAATATCTTGGGGGTGTTGATGAGGTGTGACAGGTGTGAAATGCATTATAACCCGTCAGATGTTCCTTGTCAACTTCAGTAGCTGAAAAACAGCCTGTTTAATAACAGCTGAAGACATCATGATGGTTTTACTGCCTGCATCATTACCGTCACGTCAGCCATCATCCTTTTCACCATCAACACTTGTGCACTAGTAACACTAAAAACAACAGCAGGTGTAGCTCTACACTCTTATTTGGTAACTTGACATACAACACTGTCGTGATTCTTATTTTTGTGAAAAAAGTTTGTTAAAAAAGTTATACAGTTTTTTTTTTGCAGATCACTATTAAAAACACAATACATTGATTGGTGTGAATTTCCATGGTCGGGATTATGAACTGAAAAAAGCATATTTATCTTTACTTATGCAGGGGGGGCGGCAATGATTTATGATAATCATTTTTTTTGTTTTTCATTAAAAATGATATTCAATTCACTTCCTATCTGTTATGCAATGAATACATTTATTTCTTAACAAAATGTAAGGGAAAGTTATTTGAGTACGCTTTAGTTATATTTGAAGAGTTTTATTCATATTTTTGTTTACTGGGATAAAATTGTGAATCACAATTATTTTGGCCAGGATAATCGTGACATGGGATTTTCATATCCTTCCATGCCAAGTTCGTTCACTTTAATTGGAGCAACATTTCTTACGTGGGGTTTACTGATGATCAATCATGATGTCTCTGTATTAATTATGAACTTCATTAATCTAAGATAGTTATTCATTTTGTGAAACCTTTTAATATAATGGAAGATTACCAGCTGAATTATCAAATGCTAATCTAAATCTGTACAACATTTGTATGCAAATGGTATTTTGACACTTTATCTCAGGTTCAACTAAAACTCTTGTGACGCAGTATGAAATGAAAAGTTCCCAATGTTTCATCACTGGCACGATTACTTGTCATGCTACAGCCTCGCTTGTAAAAATCCTATTAATTTTCTGTGAATGGATATATTGTAACGTCTCAAATCAGCCTCATAGTGGTTTCCCCTCAGTCTGCAACACTACTCAAGAGCAGAGCACAAATTTTTCTCCTGGCAAAATCAACCATAAAGGGGATAAATTGACAGTTGTAAACAAACAGCAGTTCTGCTGCTTCTCTCCTCTCAAGGCTGTACAATTTGTTTTAAGGAGGCTGTGTATAGTCATTGAAATGACAGGAAAAACAACAATTTCATTGAAAACACAAAGAACGCTAATGTTGACTTAAATATTTGTATTTTTTTAACTTTGCAGGAAAGTCATGTATGTATGTCATCTGAGGGCTAAATACCAACACCGCAACTGCAGTACTTATTTCATTATAATATGTGACTCTTGCTACAGCTACCGTCATAGTCTTAACACTGACTTACAACATTACCACTTAGGACATGTTAATAATGTCCTTAGTCGACAAAGAAAAAATAAACTTGAGTCATTGCTGCCAAGTCAGATATTCTTTTGTTCCAGTTGCAATTTGAGGACTTGCTGTTTTATAAAATTGTGCATTGACTTATTTTGTATTCTAAGTTGGACAAAGCAAGCAAGTGCAGGGCATTTTTCACTATGGACATTTTATAGACCAAACAATTCATCAGCTAAACAAGAAAAGTGTAATTTATAATTAAAAAAATAACGTTATTTGCAGCCTTGTGGAATATATCATTAACCAAAAAAACAAAAACAAAGGTACGACAAATCTGTCTCCTCTTGAGAAAAAGGCTTGTATGCACAGGATGATAGGAACCAAATTGCCCTATATATATCTCGGCATTATTACTTGACAACCTAATTTGCAACCTGTAAGTTGCATCAGAAGCTCTACATCTCTAATGGACAAACAACTTTCATGGCTGTAAAAGCCACAGTGATGGGCTTTCAGTCAAGGTATGGCCCTGGCTCTCATAATATTTACAAGCAAAACCATAATTTGCTGTGTGAAGATAAATACCCCCCCATACAACCTTGACAGATGTCCCCACTGAAGATGAGACTGACGCCGTTTACTCCCAGCGCCCACAGTTAAGTATGAATTTTTACATTTTAGCACAGTGAAATAAAACTGAAAGAGACATAAAGAGAAAACGAGCAACGAGAAAAAAATGATGAGACACTGGTCCACATCCATTCTGCCTACTGACATAATGCCACAAAAGCAATTTCGCAACTTAATTTGTATGGGTCTATTTTAGCTGTGCCACATATTAATGATGATTGCTGATCGGCCTTGTGAGAGTGCTCCAACTTCATCACAAGCATTCCAAATCAATTCTCCCTGCCAGACACCAACAACACCACTTTAAAGCGCAGCAGCCTTTCTCATTAGTCTTCATAGTTCCTGTACTGTTCTGTTGAAGCAAGCGCTGCAAGATGCACACATTAAAGAGAGATGAACAAAAATACTCTAATCAATCCCTGCATGAATTTGTGCTTTGTATTAATATGTTCTTTGATAAAAAAAAAAAATAGTTGTAACAATGAAAGAATGACGTGCATTATTCTGAGAGGACAATCTTTATTTAGAAATCTGGTGAAATTTAAAATATCACCTTCTAATGTGGTGATTTTAAATTGCAGCAGAATTTGTTCAGGGAGTAACTTCTTTTTAATGGTCCTGTTATATTTACTGACCTACTGATTTGGGTGGGTTCTATGTATGGGTGTACAGAGTGAGCAGCTAGATGAGCTCCCTGAATTTTGTCGCAAAACACTATCAAAGCTAAAAATAATAATGCAAATGGTGTTCAATGATGCCTCCAAACTAATGCAAGTTAACAGTTTGACATTCTCAGCATGGGGGCCAATGTGGAACCCCACTGAGAGATCTGTCAAATTTTTCCAAATGCTGAAGCGATGGGAGTGGGACTCCTATGACACCATCGATTGCCATTTAAAGAGTTTGGAGGGTGATGTCTTTTTTTTTCAGCCTCTCTAAAACTACAAGACCGAATAAAACAGCAAGCAATGAATGTTATTACAGGAGACCCTTGGGTTAAACTTTGGTGCAAACCACGGGGAGAATGGGGTACAATGCAGGGAACGAAGCTTACCTCTTGAAGATTCAGTGCTGTGAGGGCTTCCCAGGACTTCAGTTAAATCTTTCTGCCATGCATTTTTTACAGCCGACTTGAAGACTTTCCTATTGTCCAGGTCCTGCAGGGGACGGAAGTTGTTCCTCAGGTACTCGACAGACTTGACGTGGTCCTGTTGCTCCGTTGTAAAGATGGAGTAAAAGGCCTCCAGCTAGATGGAAAGAAACAGAGAATAGCTAGTGAAGCAAGTTAAAGTGGTTTTGTTACTATGTGCGTGTGGTTGTCCGTGTGTTGGATATAATATATCATACAGGACTGCATTTTAGCCACTTGTCAGCAGCTGACTGCTCACAACTGGAGCAGAGGATTTGCAAGAAACATTCACACCACAGGCAGCAGCAGGCACAGACCTCAATCATCATCCTGGCTACCTACCGGGCTGTAACTTCTCAATGGGGCAAATTTGTGGCCATTGATTGCCATGAATGATCTCCTGCCGTGTGCCGTAATGACTACACATTACAGATACTGTGGAATCAATGTGTCCAATGTGTGCTTGGAGAAATAAATTACAGGTTCATAACAGACTATCTGTGAGCGTCACAAACATTGTGGTGGTGGTCAATATTCTTGCAGCCGAAGTCATTTCTGAACAAAAGATTTGTCCTCCTGCAAGTTAATAGAAATTCCACTGAGCCCTGCAAATTTCCACAGCACAGAACGCTCTGGAGGATAGGCAGCTGGGTAACCCAAGAATTGTATGTATAAAAGATGCCGGCAACAGTGTATGGGATCAGCAAAAAGCACGGGGCATGATTTGGCATATATTACCTCTCAAAATCACAAATAGCAAAAAGAAAAACTGCTCTAAAGCACATGGGTGAATCGTGTAAAATACCACATTTTGCATGTAGCGTATGTTAATCCTTTACTGGAATCATTTTAATGAATGAACATTTCTGCATTTGAAAATGTTTTATATTGTAATAACCAGCCTCCATGGGCAGCAGTATTCTATTTAAGACCCTATTGGCACTGTCTCAGACCAACAGCATGGTACATTTATAAAGGTTATCTCACACTATCATTCAAATGCCAGTAATGGGCACCCGCTTTCTGCTTACTCATCCACTATAAAGGCAGTTACGGTTTCATATGAAGAGGAGTTGGGGAAGAACGAGGGAAAAAAGGGAAGATGGGGCAGAGGTAAATGAGTTGCTTGTGCGTCGATACTGTGGGATAGCAAATGATCCGCTAAATGTGTGCAAATTGAGAATACAGCTGTCTGGGCATGTATGCGTGTGTGTGTGTGTGTGTGTGTGTGTGTGTGTGTGGACTTAACGCACCTGTGAGTGGGACAGATACACAGGCCTGGAGAAGATGATCCACTCCACTACCTTGATGCAGGGCGGTGTGGTCAGAGAGCCGGTGTATCGGTAATAACTGTCCAGGGACGATGGCAGCATGTCTCTCAGGATGAACGACCTGAGGTTGGTCTCCTTTTCTGGGTAGCGCAAGGGATCAAAAACATCACATTTTTACCACTCTTAAATGCTTTGCCCCCAAAAAAACCCTGCATATGTTCAGTTGCATTTAAAATGGTTGTTTCATTTCAATCTCCCTGTGGCATTTTAACTGCTTTCCTTAAAACCTCTGCTAGTGGAACGACGGTGACGGCAGTTAAAAGCCTCACCACTTGTTATCACTCCAGCTAGATCTCGGTACTCAGAGATCTCCCTTTGGTCCTCTTTAAAAAGGAGCAAAGGGAGGGGAATCAGATAAAATGGCCTGCTCTGACAGCTGATCTGTGGCTGGGTGGTTTCCTGCTCTGTTACGTGTAACAACTGTCACATAGGCCATGGGGATTAGGACAGATCCAAATGATTACCGGATCTGTTCTATCCAATGTGATCAGAACCAGGCAAGGCAGTGTAAAAAAATAACAAGACAAAACAGCAGGAAGATCCCTTCATCCCCTGCGTGAGCTACGCAAGTGGGCTTGTTTAATATTTTTTTAAAACAACCCAAATAAACCTACATTTATGTCCAATCCAATCTCTCACAGCTTATGAACTTATCTAAAAATACAGAGGCTTGTGGTGATAGGACTGATAGAACTACTGAGGCACTGGAAGCCTCGCCCCCATGCCTCATCTGTACTCAAAGTCAAATTCAGTATTCACAGCCTTTCTTCTCCCCGTCTTCAGACAGTGTACGTGCCCTATCGCTCATGGGCCGCCGAGATGCTGATGGATGGATGACTGTGGGATAACGAGCTAGCGGAAAACCAACCACCCTAACGGGGGAGGAGGCGAGATGCATTTAGCAGCCAGCAGGAAGTGAGTCCAAAAAACCCCCACACCCACACCGAGCTCTCTCTCTCTCTCTCTCTCTCTCATCTGGGAGATGAGAGATACTGTGGGGTTAGCACGAACATCTGTGAAGGGTTCAGCCACTTTTAGAGGCTGATGGAGATTCATAAAATATTCTAGTGAAACCAACATGTTTTGGCAACCTGCCTCAATCAAGGTTATAACAAAAGAAAAGCGGAGCTGTAATACCTCTGTGAAATTAAAACCACAGGTGAAATGGCCTCCCAGCTGATAAAGCGGCAATCAGAAAATAGGCCAATTTCCTTACTGCAATTACTTCAATGGAATTTTGAGTGTAGAAATTTCATTGAACAAAAGACCCATTTTCTGAATCTCGGGCAAATTCATATGCTTTTTAAGAATCTCAAGGGGCTTCGAAGGGAGCTTTTCTCCCCTTACATGTGTGTCTTTTCCCACTCATTCAGAGAGCTATAAAAGTATCCACGCCTACAATGCTCAGCACCAAAGTCAAAACCTAACAAGCGCACAACAATAAACATCCATCTCCAGAAAGTACAGGGAGTGAAATCATAATCCTAAAAAGCCCAACGAAGCCCAGCACTAGTCTTGTGAAACAAGCATGGACACAGCGCAATGACTCCATGCTTCTATATATCCTCATCCATTTACGTGTCCTTGTGGGTGTATGATTATGCTCACATACAGTTAAGAGCGTCAGCGGCAGGTTGTAAAACAAGCCATACGTGTCTGTGTAAACAGAGCTGCTGTGTCCCCAGATGCAATAAAGGATTACAAAGTCATGTCATATCATCTGCTTATGGTCTGCATAAGTCATGCATGCAGTGCTGCAGCAGTAATTTAAGACAATATGCCATGAAGACAACACATGACTATGACAGTTTAAATGTGAATGTGAGCCTCTGCAGGAGCCAAGGGCCAAAATGTACACATGTATGTGTGAGTCAGAATAAAACGGAGTGTTTTCTAATTAAAGGCTCAGATGTAATTAATAGCTGTTTCTCTATAAGTGAGGCTCCTCAGAGGTCTCCATTGTGGAGCTGCACAAGCAAGGGAGAGGCGGTATCTTGCACATTTTGTCTCCTTTTGAAGTTAAACTCTGCTCATATCATGTGTTTAGACTCTAATTAGTTTTTTTTTTTAAATGAAGACCAACGGTTATGCAGCTGAAAGCAAGAGCATCAAGTTTTGTTCTAAGGAGAAACAGCAGGGGAGAAGCACAATGTCTGCACTGTCTCGAGGAATTTTCCTCTGGGAACAACCAAGCTGATTGTTCATGTTGATGAACATAAGTGATTTTATAACGGATATCAATGGAATGAATGTAACACGTGAACTTAATTCCAACAGTATTGTTTCATGTAGAAGAGATTTTAGTTTGACTGAACAAAATAAACCAGTGGATAATAAATAAATAAACCGCATATTTTTTCGGCCAATTGTCCGAAAAATCCAAAATCAACCTTAAATCAAAGGGCCACTGACGCACCATGGGTTTGTGGTTTACGCAGGCAAAAGAGGTTAATGTCCATACAGAATTCCGTGTTGCTGATGATTTATTTGGTCAAAACAAATAAGGCAAACAAACAACAGAACAAAGGTAATCCTGTCGCTGACTCTCATGCGCTGGTAAAAAACTATAGGCCCACCCCGGTGCATGCTGGTCCTATACCTGCCTACTCCTATATGTAACCGCAGGTGCCCACAGTGTTACCCAATTCAAAATAAATTACCAAACCCAAAACTAAGTATACTAAACAACAACAAAAATATTATTAAACTAAATGAATGACCATCAATAAAAAAGCTATCTTAATAAATCAAACAATATTGCTCATGCACAAAATAACTAAATACAAACATCAAATAAATAGCTCCTACATACAGTACCAGTCAAAAGTTTGGACACACCTTCTCATTCAACTACTTTGAAGAATCTAAAATATAAAACATATTCTGGTTTGTTGAGCATTTGTTTGTTTACCACATAATTCCATATGTTTTCCTTCATAGTTTGGATGTCTTCAATATTAAATATGTAGAAAAAAATAAAAATAAAGAAAAAACATTGATTGAGAAGGTGTGTCCAAACTTTTGACTGATACTGTATATATATATATATATACACACACACACACACACACACACACACACACACACACACACACACACACACACACACACACACACACACACACACACACACACACACACACACACACACACACACACACACACACACACACACACACACTTTCCAATTACCTACCATGATGCACTACTCCCTTCAATCCCTGGATGATGGGCTCTACAGCTGGATTGTCTTTTTGCCCCAGCTGCAGGAAATGTCCAGAGACAAAGGATTACAGAAGGGATTACAAGACTCGAGTAATAATCTAACATAACGACTAAGGACAATCAATATGAACAAAATACAGCAGCTGGACACAATGAGGGGAGCATCTCTACAATACAATATAATCTAGCAGCATCTAATTCCATCTATTGTTATTGTGAAGTTTGTGATGATTCATTTTTGGTGAGATTTTGATGGTCAATATAACAGATGAGGTGATTCAGTCTCTTGGTCATTGACAACACTGTTGTTTCTTTGTACTAGATGGCTACATTAACATGTATTTTACATGACATTTACTATTAAAAACTTTGATTATTAGAATTTGATGCTTCGTTGAGGGGAAGTATGATTACTTTTTGACCTGTAATGTTAGGGGAGAACTAACACCAGTGGTGATTCCCTGCTTTGCTATAACCCTACTGTTAATTCCTTGAAATGAGTGAAGACAAGCAAATATTGTTCAGCTACGCATTCTGCAATATCCCCAATGTCCTACTTAGGAGACAGGAATGGACAAAACAGTATTGGGATGCAGGAGACCAATCTTCCCTTGCCGAACATTAATTCAGGTCAGTCAGAGGAGAATAATTGTGTGGAACTGAATGCTGAATGTGGATAATATGCACACCTTAGAGGCCATTAATAGGCCTTTGGGGAGCACAGGAAGAACTCTCCTCATTGATTAGAAATGGTAAATCTGAGCCAAGGTGTGTGTGCCCGCTTTAAAAACTCTTGCACTGTAAACAGCTAGTCAGCGGATTGTGTGTGCGGGTGCTAATTGCAGTAAGCAATAGGACTGTCAGGACCCAGCAGAGGCATTTAGGTCCTCGTACACACTCGGTTTATCAGTGTCTAAGAGTAGACCTACATTACAAACACCTGTGTCCCCATTCCAGCCTGCCTCTTCCTGAGAGCTGACCCTTGCCTATATGCTATTAAGCTGAAAGTTAGCCCGCATTGATTGCCTGCCATCAATCGTAAAGATATTGCTACTAGAAAATAAGAATTTAAGGTGTGCTGCTGGTGTATGCTTTTTTATGGTTCATAAATCTCTGAGGTGTTTTTTTACTGTTAACAGAAATTAGGACCATTCTTGTCCATTAACAGCTTATGTGCGCAGACCTTCAGGGGACAATTTGTGGTATCTCGGTAGGCAATCTGCAATGTGCCACAGGAAACAGAAAAACAATCAGCTGCAAAGTGAAGAGAAACTATACTATCACAACACAGGTGCCAAAGTCCATTTCTAATAAATATTTATCATTTACTGACCTCAAAAACGAATTCACATCTTCATCCTTTTCATAATTGGACTAATATAATTACAGCCATCCTACTTATATCATAAATGTCTCGAGTCAATTTTCTTAGTTTTTTCTTAGTATGATTTCTTATTTTCTTCTCATTTCTGTCAGTTTATTTTCATCCGCTCTTGCAAAATGTGTTCTCTCATCTCCTTGGTTTTGGAATTTATTACTAACAGTTGGCGGTAAGCATAGTTTGTGAAAATAAAGTAATCTAATAAGCCTGTGAAAAAGGATATTTTCCACGGAGGCAATTCTACCATCAATTAAATGCAGAGCCATTACAAAGGTTTCCCTTGAGAGCAGTGTTATTCTTCTGAGCAAACAAAGTTGTGCGTTTTAACAAGACTAAGAGTCAACATGCCAGTGACTCAATGAGGCTGTACAGCTAACATACAGGGCATCCTAGCTTTTTATGCATTCTGGCATCTTGTTTATCTTAAAAGTAAAAAATAAATCCCCTTGTGATTCAATTAATTTTCATATTGAATAACAAAATGGTCGGTGGACCACCTGGCAGCCAATGGGGGGCCTAGTTGAATATCACTGCCCTAGAACCATGCTGCTATTATGGATATAAAAATGCTCAAGTACACTCTAAGTACAAGTGCACTTGCATTTCAATTTTCAGATTACATTCGTCTTGACCTTCAGACCTGGTGATACCTTACCTCAAAGAAGACGGTCATGGCAGCAATGATGCGTCTCTCCTTGATGGCAGCACTGAGGCTGTCAAAGTCATCCGAATTGTAAAGGTAGATCTGCATCTGGGATGGGAAACAGAGCATAAACAGCTTGAGGAGTGGACTAGGAGAACCAAAAGTCCTTTCATCAATCACTTGGACACACTGCTGAGGAGCTGATGAAAAGCTGTTTTGAGGGGCATAAAAGAGGGTGTATTTATCACTCTCATAAATCTCCCATAATCTGTGTCATTCCTTTTTGTGTTCTGCCACTCTTGGGGGATGTTGGAGAAATACAGCGTCCCATTCCTCAGGGCGAATGTCCTCACAGAGACAAGTCACAAGCTGAGAGGAAGAAATGGAGGAATGTGCTCTTCTCCTGTGGTGAGATCTAACAGAATTGTATGCTTATAATCATCACTTCCAATTACCTTAAATCACTTCCAACATTGCTTCTGATTTCACAAAAAAAGTTTAATGATGTATGTATGTGATGTTAAAACCATCAAACACTGAATACCTCATATATGTCATGTCTCTGGTTCCCAATAAAAAGTATTTTTTATCCTTTCATTTCAAAGCAGACATATTATGGTAGTGCTGATCAAAATCGGCAAATGATTCTAAAAGTAGCAATTGGAGCTGTCCATCATCTCGCTGTCTCTAGTCTCTTTATAATGAAAAACCCTTTCATGTCACTGAACCAAGTTAATTGGCAATAAAAAAAGGTCCTCGATGTTGATTTAATTAAAGGGTATGCTTGCCTTTTTTCCTTTTTTTCAAAGGAAAATTACGAGGGCTAGAAAAAACCCAGCCACAATTGGCTGGGCAGAAAACAGACGCAAAAAGTCTAAATAAATAAGTGTATAAATAAGGATAAATCCATTATTGCATACCAAAGGCCTAAAACAGGTACAAAATGACTCAATCCAGATAATTTAAGTTAATCAGTTTCTTTCAGAGTTCCTTTAACTGCAGCCTTTAATGGAACTAATTTGTTGTGTGAGAACTCAGCAAGAAAGAGCTCCAGCTATTCATCACCCTTCAGATGTTATTAAATACATTACCCAATTAAGCTGGCCCCCTTAGGCTTCATTTACTCAGTGACATTGGCTCACGTGACTGCTCTTATTACCAGCACACTGGAAAATGTGCTATTCAACCGTCAAAAACTTTCATTGCAGCCAATAAAAATAAATGTTGGTGAAAGAAATTTAAATCACTTGATTGCACGCTTTGTTTTTCTGTATGTTTGCGAGCTCTGCCACAAACCCCCTTCTTAGTCTAAACTTCATTCGCATCCTAAGATTTCGCCGGAAGTTGTTGATTTTAAGCAGGACAGACAGGTGGGCTGACCAATTTCTAAGCTCTCTTAAAACATTCAGACACACTCATACATGTTTGTTTTGTCAGCGCAAAAGAACCATACTGTTGTACAGATAAATATGTAAAGAAAATCTGAAAATTGTGGCTACCAATAACCGATGACAGCTGGCGAAAGACCAGATGCAACCCGGGGGAACCGAGAGACAAACAAAACATTATTTGAGGTTTATAATTCACCTCCAGTTTTGTCTGTGGAGCAGACATCCCACAAAGTGAATGGAAACACAAGCTCTGAAAGCTGCTCTGCATTCCCAAGTTCCATTTAAGCACAAACAGGTGAAATGTAAGTCATGTTTGGCCTTATTTCCCAAGACAGCGAGATATTGAGGCAAGACAAGCAGACTACAAGAAATATGTTTGTGTGCAGAGAGATCTGAGATTTATCACAGCAGCACAAAATTATTCTTCTTTCCTCACTTTACATCAGTGCTACTGCAGCATTTTGTTGTTAACTGGTAAATGTGTTTTTCTTTTAACACATCATGATGATCTCATAACCATCTACCTTATGTTTTCACTCGAGCACCTACTAAGTGCTACAGCATTCATTTTCAAGAAGGATTAAGTGTCAAAAAATTTGTACGGTAGGTGTTATTAACTAATAAATGAAACTTGGTGTTTCACATACAGATCACTGAAAGAGAATGTCATGGAAAATTAAAAAAGAGAGCTCAAGAGAATAGCATGGGGGTGGATTATGTGTAAGTAAACAGATAGAATGTAATCACAATCAATGTATGTACATTTAAAATAACTACAAAAAGAAGCTAAGAATGCACAAAGATTCACTACAACATTAACATTAACACTACTGGTCCCAGCAGAACAACCAACATCAATGCAAAAAGCCTTGAGTAATAGTAGTACTGTCTCCAATCATATGGGAATATGATCATATATTTTAACATATCCATTATTGTTGATCATTTGATACTTTTGCTATGATGGCTGTTGCGAGTCAGAAGCTATAAACATGCAACATTCTTTTGTCCTTTTATTGCTACGGTGACCCTGAGAGCTCAATACACTGACATTCAACACATTCAAATAGACAAAACACAAGAAGATTAACAAAACATTCATTCTGATTGCACAATTCAGATATTATTGCAGATGTTTTCTTGCCCCTAGCGTTAATACTAACCAACAAATTCATCTTTTACTCGTTTTCCAACACCACTGATGGGGCTTCAGTAACTCCATGCGGCACAAACCAGTTGCATATTCATCAGTTTTTAGTTCCATCACATTTATGTATTTTGGAGTGTTTTCTGTGTTCTCTACATTTAGTATGTGTGTTGGGCTCTCAGGGTCGCCATATCCACCCCCGTTAGTCTTGACTGCAGATAAGCTCTCAGTGCTACTGGAGCTCTTCTCTCTCTGAAATGTACCGTACTGTACACCCACCCCAACACTTCATACATCCGCAGTACTGAGTGCGTACCCTTCCAAGTTGTGATTTGTAGTCCATGTATAATTAATCTAACTTTGGTGACACCCTAATATATTATGAGAAAGGATCTGCTTATGGTACCCTGAGGCAGAAAAAGAAATCCACTGTTTCATTTTTCATCGTGCTGTTAGAGCGAACAGGTGGTCCATCTATCGATTTCCCCACTTCACTCCCATGAAAGAGGCCGTGGTTAGATTAATGTCAAGCTTGTGAGCCAAAGGCCGAGCAGCCGTGTTTGTTTTTTGTTTTTGTTTTTGTTTTATTAACATGACTATGTTCCAAAGGCAGAGCAGCTCTATAATGCAGCTATTTTATTTTTTTCTTTCCAACGCCTGTACCCACGTATGAACTATATGTGGGTTTTCAATCTCCTAAGCAGGTGGAATAAACATTTTTTTGTTGTTGTTGAGTTGTTGTTTTTCTCAGACTATAAGCATAAATGCTTTATGTGGGGTGTTATAAGTGACTCAGGGCTGAATGTGACTCATTTGAAGTGGAGAGATAATTAGACAGCAGATTGGAAAACAGTCTCTGTTTAGCAGAGACAAATAAGCCCTTGAGCTCAACCTCCAAGGTCATGCTGCTCAACTCTCGAAGAACAAAAGATATACAAAACAAAACAAAAGCCAACCTCTGCTGTGAAAGATCACTGGGTTTGTCAAACACAAACATTTATGAACACAAAATTTTGCTGCTCATGTGGTGTCGGATGAAATATAATATCAAATACATCAAACTCTGTCAGGGCATAAATATCAAAATGGCATATCTTAGAGGATGACGTTTAATGGCCAAAGGCTAGATCCGGCAGAACCGCGTTCCCTTTCAACCATACATCATTTGATTTCCCTCCTTCCACCTTCTGATTCAGAGAGTGAAATAATACATCATGTTTGATACATGCGGGCTAACTTATTGATAGAGAGAATCATTTTAAAAGGCAGACCTCCCACTCAGTGCTGTTTCCGCATATATGGTGCACATTTACGGCGTGTAGTTAACAGGAAACATCTTTGCGGATATGCGGATGGAATATTCCTTTTTGTACTTCCTGTAGCAAAGACCATGCATTCCCCAGGAGGATATGACTGCTGGGTTGCCATGTGTGGCTGTCTTTTGTTGGGCCTATTTTACTAATGCTGAAATTCCTTTGAACATTTCTCCATGGTGTCATTTAGTACCTCAACCTCATCATACTGAATGTCAAGTCAGTCCTATGAGGTCTGTGTTAACAGATTAAATAGTACGAGAAGAGGGTCACTCATCCTTTTCAGTTCTGAAAAATAATCACACTACATTTGCATCCAAATGGCAATGCTTTTGTCAATTCAAATGCCTTTATATATTAGCAAGAAATAGACGGATGCATGAGCCAAAACACTCCAAAGCAACCTTTTTTGTGTGATGTAGCCCTTCATCTTTCTTTCTATGTTCCCAATTGTGTTCTTTTAAATGGATTTTAAATTGATGGTTATTTAATTTAATTAGTTAATAATAATAATAATAATAATAATACTTTAATTTTATATAGCGCTTTTCTAGATACCCAAAGACGCTTTACATAGGGCGAAGACAAACAAAACAAAAAAAGAACACAAAGGAGCAAACAAAACAAACAAACAGAACATTTAAAAAAAAAAAAAAAAAAAAAAACTGGAGAAGCTGTGCGGAATGAGTCATGTAGTGTAGGGTATTATTATATTCCTTTATTGATCCCCATGGGGGAAATTCGAGAGGGAAAGGGAGCAGGGGTTAGCAGGTGAAGGCGATAAACATGGATAGGATTATTATATGTTTTTATAATGTATCCGACACAGTAATCCTGTTATTGTTGTGGCGCAGTGGAGAGCAGGGTCGTTTTCCATTCAGAGGATCGGCGGTTCGATACCCGGCAGTCGATGTGTCCTTGGGCAAGACACTTAACCCCAAGCTGCTCCCGAAGGCTTTGCCATCAGTGTGTGAATGGGTGAACGAAATGTAATGATACGTAATATCATGTAATGATATGTAATATCATTACATGATATTACGTACTGATTGTAAGTCGCTTTGGATAAAAGCGTCTGCTAAATGACTGTAATGTAATGTCTTGATCGCTCTTTTTGTTATAACAGGTTTGGTCAAGGTTTGCATTCATACTGTATCTTGTATCCATTACTTTAAACTGTTTATTTCAACATGTCTACTCCCTTGTACAATAGTTGTTAATCACTCTCACTTGTAGCACATAGTGTTCAGGTGTTACAGATGACTCATATTGGTTGAATGTGCTTCATGTGCAGTTAAATCAAGAAATATCAAACCTATTTAGAATCCTATTTATGGGTTTATTTGTGTATATATCTTTTGCCATATCCTTATTCTATTTTTTTCTTCCTTCCATTATTCAAAGCTACTTTTTCCTTGTTGGCTTATTTTTCTTATTTAAAGAGAGCTTCATCCTTAAATTAAGAGCACGTTAACCTTGGAGTCCATGTTCTTTAACAGAGCGGTCGATGCAAAAACCTTGGATTACACACGAAAACATGCCAAGCCACAAATCTATATTTAACATCTATAAATGATGAATCTTACGGGCATAATTCTCATAATTCTTCTTGCTCAGCTTTTTTTCCTAACGGCTGCCTAAATTGGTCATTAAAGAGAATCCCGTTGTCTTATTTAAAACCACGCCATCAAAGGAGCCATACGCACAACAGCTTTATAATGGCTGTATATAATCCAGTGCCCTTTAACACAACATTGAACACAAAGTGAGGTGGCAAAAATAAATCTAATTACTCAGCCATTCAGCATCAAAAGCTGTGCTTGCATGGAGAGCTCCAAAGAACAGGGCCAAGAAATAAACACGGGGGGACTCTAGCTGCGTGTTTGGAGATAGGACAGAGAGGCACACTAACAGCTATTTCCTGTTTTCATACACTGCTATATTTACACTAATTATTAACCATTTGACAATAGAGGGGATAAAAAAACAAAACATTTAGAATAACCCCACAAAATGTCAGAGCAAGACACATTTACTAATTCATTTTAGATAATGAATAGAAATGGCATTGTAAATCATAAACATTTGAAAGGCACTAATAACTAATTGTCTGCAGCACACACAAATAGTGGGATTTTTCTTTAATCCAGGAGCCAGAATAAATAATACCAAAAGGGTTTCAGACTTAATACCCTTTATATCTGTGCTACAAGAGTGGGTGATAATTTATTTTCCGCTTTTCTTTATTTCTTCTGCAGTCTGTTCTCCCTTTGTTTCTTTTGTCTGCTATTTGTCTTCTGGCACAAATGGCACTGAGAAATGTGTTGTGACCTTGTGTAAAAAGCATTTTTAGAGCAAGGAAAGTACAAACTTCTGCTTCATTGTTGATCGTATTCAAACTATGCTCTACAAAACTTTACTTTTCCTCAATGCCTTTTCACTCTTCTTTCATTGATGTGATCTCCTTGACATTCTGCATTACACTAACACATACTCTATCATCTCCCCACATGCACATTCTTGTACTTTGTACTTTATATTGTCAACTTTTGCCTCCCCTGGTCCATATTGCAAAACTGTGCACTTTTCATTTCTTACATTTTTTTATATTTTCTATTGTAAATGCATAAAACTGTATTTTGATTAACAACAGACCATTAACAGCTGAAAGTAGCTAGTATGTGAGCTAGTTTGTTTTTTGTTTAATGTTCGGTTTCTTAGTCTTAAGGTTTAAAAGGGGTTCTATGGGGATTTTGTATTGCACTTCCATATACAGTTATGGAACTCACAAGAAAAAAGAATAAAAAAAGGTCTGAATCAAAGCAGCAGAGGCTGCTATCATAGCCATACTACCAGTCTCTAGTCTGGGTTAAGAATCAAGAATGCTGGATTCTAGGCTTTCCAACATGCATCGTTGGACTCTTCATGCCGTGTAAATCCCCACATCTTTCACACTCCACAACACTAGTACTTAGCTGCTATTTTTCTTTGACCTGTCTTTTCAGTGGGTCCAGTTCAGCATAATTTGGAAGCCAGCTTTTACACATTTTTTTTTTCTTTTTTACTTTTGACCACACTGGATTGGGTTTTCTTTCACAATCAGCACTCAAGTACCCAGTGGTACTTCTTTGAGATGAGGTATACAGAATTTTAGAAGCACCAATGTGCTGCTTCAATTCTGCATTAGGCTCTAATATTCAATATGGACCCTTATGGCTCTATATTGCACATTTGTCAAAGTGTATTGTGGTGACAGGATGCTTTACCTCTACAGGAAACCTTCTGCCATTTATGCTGTGTTCGGAGCCTGCTGATCCATTACTATGGCCCCAGTGAAACTCCATCTTCTCAGCCTTAAAACGCCCCGGTAGTCCAGCACCTCTTACAAAGTAGTCATCCTTCAGGAGAACAGCAACTGGAGACAAACAGGGGCGGAAAAAAGAAAGAAAGATTGAATCAAACAAAGAAGGAAAATTAGTTACACTCATGGCAACAAAAGGGAGATATTCAAAGAACTGATTCTACAGAAGCTCAGCGCGGCGATGGCTGTTCATTTTCTTTGTTATCCGTTATCTCAAGATCACAACTTAATTCCTATTATCTAAGCTCTCATCTGTTTTTTTTTCCTGTAACGACAACTCAATTATCGCATCATCTCAAAATAACACATTTCAATTCTTTGGTGTTCATATTTATTCTATAAGCTTTTGATCCAGACACAATGAACTTTGTTATCTCCAAATATCAAACATAATCTGTTTTCTATAATAACATGACAATGCAATTTCTACCTGCTTCAGAAACTGATTCATTTATCAGTCATAGTCTCTCCCTCAGACTTTGTCAGTATGAACTAACAACTTTGCAAAGATTGTAGACTCGCTCTGATTTGTTTTTGTGTTTAATGCATATGTAAACTATTCAAATTCCACACTCCCTTTGCTACCTTCATGTTCTTGATGTTATTGTATGTCAATCAAGCTGCCTTGAACACAGACTTGGTTTTGTTCTGAAATTATCACACAGAATATATATTTTAATCGGGACTCATTAATGTGCTCTTATACTTTCATTCGAGGATATTCAAAGGGATAAGAATATCACAACTGATCTTGACTCAGGGGATTGAGAGGAGCAAAAGAGGGACATTTTGCTACTTGGCAACCCACAGCTTGACATGATTTTGTTTCCGTAGGATGCTTTATGTGGGGAAACATCATTGCTAGATACAAAGTCAGTGGTGGGCACATTCACAATGATGGCACTGATTTACGCACACCAGCCTATTCCATCGGCCTTGACGTCCCATTGGTTGACTCTGGGGTGCTGGTGTGAACAGCTACAGGCAAAGCCATCCTCTCTTAAACTTGCTGTATGGTTCGCTAGGACGACATTAAAAATCGCCTGCTTTGTTATCTTCTTCCGGCGGGTAGGTTTGTGCAAGGCTGTAATGTCGTCCTTCAGCTGTAGAAAAGCAAGCATTTTAAAATGACCTCTCATGCAAAGTTACTAGCAGTTTCTGCATTGCTGAAGGTTAATCATTTTGTTTCAAAAAGATCTTGTAATTAGGTATTTATTGTAGAATTATTTTTAGGCTGTGCCACTATTAGTTATGGTAATTAATGTCCCATGAATGCATTGTAAAAGTATTTACAGTGCGTGAGTTTCATTACTGTACACAGAAGAATATGGTTTTAAAAATAAGACTTTGAAAGAGTTTATGAACACAAGCACTAACACATTTTATGACATTTAATTTGTCAGTGATCTTGTTACAGTTTAATGCTTAATAATTTTGTGAAAGTGTAATTATACAGAAAGTATAAAAGTTCAGGCCCTTGAAATCTCAAAACAGGCTGTGATGAAAGTATTATGTGCGCAATTTTAATGTTCAATAATGTTTTGGTCACAAATCTAATCCAAACCAAACTGTGAAACCTAAAAAGTATGTTAGGTTGCCAGTATTCAAACTAGATTTTTGTAAATCCAATTTTGCCCTATCTATCAAAAGCCTGCCATTCAGGTAGGGAAGTGATAATAAAACTTTTCAACAGCATGAGAAATATTTCTGCAAAACTGAACTCTAACCTCAGTATCCTCAAAAATGACAACTTTTGATAGATATTGGTGTTTGCTTAAAGAGAGCTGACCATATCAAACAGCATAATCACAGAGGGGTTGACACCACAGCTTTAATGTTAAATGTTGTTGCTATCTGCAAAGAAAAGTACATTGACCCCCAAATATCTCATTTTCTGTGGAGAAATGTATCATTGTTACTAGCTCGAGCACTTTTAAAATCCTGCAATGGCTTCTGAGTGGATTTTTTAAGGGTCATAACGTTTTCCCAATTTATAGTGGGCCATGTAATCCTCCCCCTGAGGTTAAAACAGACATTACTGCTCTTATGAGATTTTTACATGACAACAGGAATTTGGATTCCCCTTAACAGTTCAGCCTGTCTGCTTTTCCTGGAAGCTTACGTTTGTAAATTTGCTCAGCAGTGTAATGAAAGGGAGAGTTTAAGCTCTTATTAGTTCTTCAGTTTTACATGACATCCAAAACACCACCATGACAAGGACTATTACCATCCTTCTGCTGTCCTTGCTGAAGTTATTTGTTAATGTATCTATAAACCTTTACCACGTCTACATTTGACATCCATAGCCAGAGCAGTACAAGTGCTCTGTCGGCTGATCCCCCTGTTACAAGCAAAGTCAGCCTCTTTGAATATGGACAGCCCACTTTTAATCATATCACACAAAGCAAACCACGAGGATGAGCTTTTGTACCAGCAAACAGACTGTCAGCAAACACAGATGACATGATGAACAAGCTGTGCAGAGGGATGACATCAAGGTAAGTGAAACAGATCACCATGCCGTGATTACTAGAAGGAAGAATCAAGTGTGAGATCCAGAGAAGAGGAAGAGGGAGAAGTGAAGATCTGAAGAGAGGAGAACCTTGTGTGATGAAGGATGAGCTTAGCCCCTGTTGTGAGGCAAGAAAGAATCCGCCAGCAGTATTAATGTGCCAGTGCTGCTTAAGCTGATGGCCCACAGTATGAAGGAGATGGAGGAGATTTTCTGAGACTAAAAGCATCAGCTCAAAGTGAAAATCAGTCGGTAGACGAAATAACTATCCATCACATGATCATGATTGAGCAACTCTTTTGCAAAACACATACATAGTCACAAGGATGGTAATAAATCTCTGTTTTGCTGTTGTTGAGTTAGTGTAATCCTGTCTGCAAAATGAGGAAAGTCAAGGAAAGGGGATGCTGGCTGGTCATGGGAGTTTCATTAGAGATGCTGCCCTGGGTGTGTTTGAACCCTCCAACAGCAGAGCAGGAATTAGAAGCTAAGCCAAAAAGACCTTGAATCACACCCAGTGAGAGAAGGGGAGTGTGTGTGAAAGTAAATCCTTGATCAATGCAAATGTCCCTGGAGCCTTCCGATTCCATGAATTTGGTCGAGAGTTGTTTGAAATTTAACTGAGAAATGTTTTGTTGAGAAACACCGCTTGAGTGGCAGTAAGTCAGCTCGATCTCAAAGCCGGTCAAGGCACAAGGGAACCTTGTGAAATCAATCTCGATGAACTTCTAAGATCTATTCACTCAGTTCTTAATTACAACATTGACTTTTAAATAGAATGAAGGATGATAAACCCCCTCTTTGCAGGATTTGAACATTTGGCCTTCAGCAGCCCCTAGTGGCAGGGTTTTTCCTGATGCAGAATTGCCCTAGGCATGAAGCACGACAATATGCATAATCAGTCCATGAACAATAAAGGCAAGGAATCTGTATTACCATATTTGACAGAAATTCATGCAAAAAGCTTGACAGCCTGCCTCTGGATGGTAAAATTTAGATTGAATACTACCGTTAAAAAGAACATTGTGCCCCCTTTAGGAGGATCTATATACGGAAATGGAATGTAATATCAATAATTATGTTTTCTTAAGGGTTTTATCACCTTAAAATAACCGTTGTTCTTCGTTAACTTTAAATTAGCTGTTAATATCTACACAGGGAGTGAGTCCTCTATAAAGAACCTGCCACCATGTCTCTAGAATGGAAAAACCAAACACTGGCTCTAGATAGGGCCATTCTTTTTAAGTTTTTGCATCGGCCACTGTTGTTCTATTTCATCCTTACTGACCGCCAGAGGCAGTGCTTAACACTGAATGTCTTACATCTCTCCAACATTTAGGTGGAACAAGTTCTGGTGTTATCCCTGAGATCGGTCCTTTTCAATCTTCTCGCTTACGCGGGCTAACTATCATGGTATCATCAGCTTAAGCTAAAGTCTACAATTAAGATTTATTGGAGCTCTTTGCTTGTAGCCTCTTGACCACCGGTCAGAGTTGCAGATCTCTCGCCCTCCAAAGGCTGCTGGTTGCGGTTCTTCTGCCAAGTACCTCTGCTTCAGCTGTATGGGGTAAGTACTTGGGATTCATCGCAACTCTGTTGATATAAGTCATCCAGTGTTAAACCGTGTCTGTGGTCAGTAAGGATGAAATAGAACGAAAGTTGTGCATGGTTTTACGAATCCCGGAGATGGCAGATTTTCATTGTTAAGCACTGCCTCTGGGGGTCAACCAGGATTCATAGAACCGTAGTTACATCCATAACTTTTGTTTTCCTACACGCTTGGCACACCTTGCACATTTAAAACAACAAAAAAAAGCTTTAGTTAAAAATAAAATAAAATAAATAGCCAGTTATGACATGTATAAATCAAAAGAGAAATAAAATGTTTATAAAGCCAGCAATATCGCACTGGTATGGTCAATGTTTCTGCTCACATACATCAATAGTCCGAAGCACATCTCACTGAAGGTTTTACATATCAGACTTAACATTTGGGACTAGAAGCTTCCCTCTTCATCACTGTTGTAGCTGTCCATGTGAACAAATGACTGAGGAAGCCAGCAAAAAGTAGTCCTAGTCTCATGACAATATTCTGTATATGGACAAAGAGGTATACGATTTGTGAAACACTGCAGCTAAGATGAGAGGACATATGGCATTAATTCATTTTCATGTAACAAAATGCTCAAAGCCACGATCAAAGTTGAAGTTGAAGTGTCACTAACGGGTATCTGCTCGACTCCTAAGGACCACAGTGCTGTGACAATCTCACAATAACAACATCTTTAACAACTTCAGAATAACACAACAACAAAAGATTGTCAGTGCATGAACATCGATTGTAGACTGGGCATACACAGTGTAGCATGTATACACTAAGACCACTCCGAAGGCCAGAGATTAATTTGAGGAGAATGCATCAGATTCAAAACTTTGAAACTGTCTTCCAAGGACATGAAGGACAAATGTCTACAAGGATCAACAACTAACACTAAAAGATGTAGGCTAGTCCTTGATGACATTCATCCACATTTCAAGTTATAAAGACAATCAAATGCAGCCCTGAAAATAAATGCTGACAAAAGTTATCTACTGCTTTTGACTTTGTTCTGAACTGTGGTTTTTAGGCTTTGGTAGAGATGAGCATCAGCTAACCAAGTATTGAACAGAGCCAATAAGCTGTAATATGATTGATCCACCTGTCCATTCATTCATCATTGAATTGTCCAAATAAAAATAAAAAATCTTTAAATGTTATTTAAAGTTGTTAAATATTTGAAAACACACTATATCCTGAAGTGCATTCTCCTTGGTAATGAAATAGTTCTTTTACCATTAAAAAAAAAAGAAGTAATCTTTCAATGAGCAATAAAGTCTTCCGGTCATGTCATGTCATGGTATTTCCAAAAGGGCAGTTTTAATGGCAGACTATTTAGTTTAATAAACAAGATAAAAGGTATGTAATTTAAGGAAAATGTATTCTAAATTAATTTCACAATACTGTGAGGTGAATTTGCTAAGTATTAAGTTGACCTCTTCTAAACAGTAAATGCATTATGACATTTTTTGGTAACATTGTTCCATTTCCTAATTTCACAGTGCTTAGCCATCTAAAATTGCTTGTGCCCAAAAATTACAGCCAGCCGTGTTATTTCCATCTTTGTAAATAAGCAGTCCGCAGCATTGCTCGGCTGTCCCAGCGGTCTTGGTTGTCATGGAGGCTAACAACTCTTATTATGATCAAACGGAAAAGATGAAACTACTCTCAGAGAGAAACAGTGCCAGAAGCAGAGGAGATCAATTAAGGTCAGGATTTTCACACCAATGGTCCACGGATTAGCGGATTGAAAAAAAAAAAAAAGTGCCAATGGTTTGAAGTAGCAGTTTTATCGAATAAGCTTCAAAATGTTTCTGTAAACAAGGCATGGGAAGAGAATTTGTGGGCAAAACAAAAAAGGCAATAATAAAACACTGATAGATTTACAAGAATCATTACATCATCAGAGTGATACGATTATGTGTGATTGCTGCGTGCTTTACTGAAACATTAGATTTTGGGTCATGTTGGTATTTGATATGGATACTGTCCTTTATCATTGTGTATATACATTAATAACATTGTCAGTATACATTTTTAAATGGTTAACTATCTGGAAATCACCTTTATGGATAAAAAAATGTCCACTAATAATGTCTGATTTTGGCTAATTTAGTAAATAAAAACTCTAACTAAAGAAAATTAAGGTACTTCATAAAAGTCATGCAAAAAATCATTACCATACAAAGAAATTTGAATTTTGGTATTATTATATCAATGTCTAATGGAATTTAGGGGCAAAACTAGTCCTTAACTAAATCTGTGATGCCCACCTGTCTTTCCAGTGTTTTTCATGGTGGTCTGGTTGGAGGACTCAGCGTTGAACTTGTCAAGCACCAGCTCCTGGTACTCCTCCGAAACCGAAGCTTGGTCATCTGCAATGTCCACAGGTGATTGGTTCCTCGCAGCACATTCTGGGTATGAGGCAGCCCAGCTTTGAGGTCCATGGCTTCCTGCAAAAATAGAAGAAGCAAGAGCTTATGAAATATGTAGACTAGTCCACAGAATTCCCTTTTGTCTAAAGATTTTAGCTATAACACACATTCGAAATTAGAACCACTGTGACAAGATTACTGCTACAGTAGTGGCCAGGTTCCAATATGCCCTTAACGGATATTGAGAGAAAGATGACAATTATTCTTTTATATTCATTCAGCTGCAGTGCCCTCTAAACCCCTCCAACAGCTGGGAAAACATGTAAACACAATGAAAATTCATTATCTGGCTACAGGCAATTCCAGCGTTAATTTTCCATATATGTTATAAATATCCAAATGAGGCAGATCCTACAGTCATACACTGACTAAAACTGAGCCTACAATGGGTCGGAGTTAATGTGGGTCTATGCCTCGGATAGGTTTAAGAAAACAAAAAAACATTACACCAAATAGGCTATTCAATAGAAAACACTCCACTTTAACAATTAATGTGCAGTGTGTGCTGCAAACGAACTTCCTGTAGAATCCCCTTCCACTGTCTGCTCTTTTAATCCTCTATCCCCTACAGTGGCGCTTCTACAAAGGAATAATCCACAACCGACAGGGGTCCCCTTGATCTCTTCTCGGGTACAATGGGCCAATGCAACAACAAAAGCTGGGGGATCAGGGGAACAAGGAAGCATGCATGGATTTGAACTTTTCTGGGTTAACACAATATTCATGATCCCATTCCCTACAGATACTGGGCAACTTTGCTCCTGGCTCATGGCAAAGATATGAGAACTCCTCTTTACTAAAACACCCTGGATAAAGGGTGGCTTTATGTCTTGTAATGTATAAACACCTTACAGCCACAGACACTTCGCTCAAGACACTCGAAGAGACGACGCCAATCTGGATTATTTTTGAAGAATTCTGTTTTTTACCACGTCAGCCAGTGGACAACCATAAACATGCACTGTGGGGAGTGCAGACATATAAGCAGGCATCATTTAATTCATCTTTCCGATGAATGTCAGTACGTTAGGAAAAGACTGCACTAAACACTGATAAGCGCTTGGAAATGTCTCAGACTTGTCCCGTGATATTTAAATTAAGATCAACTGTCATCTAAACACCACCCACAAGATTATCGCCTATTGAGGTCTGGATTACAATTGAATGTTGTAATGGATTTGAGATGCATTTCTAACTAATGACTGCATCAGTTAGCAGGATTACATTTGTCAGTCATGGCTTTAGACTTACCAATAACTCCGTTTTAGTGCAACTCCCCATATATTTTATGTCCTAGAACAGAGCCCATTAGGAATGCAATACTATTATTATAAGGCATGAGAAAGCTACTTGTCAATCTTAAATACACAGAAGGGATTTATCTTTACTCATTTCAAAGGTATTCAAAAAAGTGATTGTTTCATGTACAAAATCCTCTGTTAATACCTTACGTAGAAAAAAAACTACGTATGAATGTAGTATTTTCTATTCCGATTGATTTGTGCTTGCTGACAGGTTAGCCATAACCTTGCCATCAACATGGAAGCTGTCAGAAGCTTAATTAAACACAATTAGTTCCATTAAACAATACTCTGATTAAAGGTTAAAGCTTTGTGAGGCAATATTTTTTTATATCATCACTGAAGCAAATGACTCCCCATAATGAAAAAGCCTTGCTAACAAGGCCAGTCTCACTGAGAATCGACAACATAATCAATGCGGGAGAGCTGAAGAAAAAAGAAAGTTGGACATCTAGCAGGCTAAAAGGAGTCTGATAAAGCCTGAAACATTGTGTGAAACATTCAATAATAACTCACAATTCTTTCGTTGAGCTTTAAGTTAAAACAAAATTGATTTGATTGGCCTTTGTTTCTCATCTTCTATTTCATAACATACCTGAGTATGAATACATAATCAATAATTCTGGCACAAATTAATTGGACTTACAGAGAAATAAATCTCCAGTCTATGTCTGGAGCCATAGAGCTAGAACAGAAAACCAAGGCCAATATATTGGCTGATATCAGCTCATTGCAGATATAATTGGTATTGTGTGTACATGTCTGCCGCCCAATAATTGGACAGGACAGAAGTGTAAAAGAGGGCTTGAGTAATATAGAAACACGGTCATCATTACATAGATTGTCCAAACTGACAGGTTGATTTTTCAGGAAGATTGTTGTTTATGTTATGAAGTTATATTATAAAAAGTTTGCTTTGGGCCAGTGTATTGGATTTTGTAAACTCGCCATTATCGGTATTGATATCAACATTTCAGCATCTGTCTGACTGTATGATGTATTGATCAATGATGGTGTTTGTGGACAACTTTATTAGTTCACTTTTAAACTTATACAGTTGTGTTATTTTTCAGTGGATATATCTGAATTTTTCCAGGACAAAAAATGGAGCTCAGAGAGTGTAGGGTTGGCTGTATATTTATGCAGTACACACTTGAGGCAGTTGTGCAATTGGTTAAGACTTACTTACTTCCATCCCATTTGTGTTTGCAGAAAATATACATTCTTTTTGGTAGAGCTGTGTGAAGCACAATGCCTCCAGTTGCTTTGAATATTTACCATTCCCTTAACCGACAAAGTGTGCTATGTGGGCTACCAACAATAAAAAACCCTGAGAACTGTTCAGGTTCTCTAGTTGGCAGTTTCAACACATATTTCTTGCATTCCTTCTTTCTCCTCTTAAGTGAATTGTGACAAGTTACCAAAAACATTTGAATGCTGCTACTGAGATATATAGCACATAAAATGTGACTGACATATCTCAAAATAACCACACATTCCATTGGTCCGACGTGTGTAGAGCGGGTAAATGTTAACTCAGAACATGAGAGGAAGTTATAAAAGCAACAGCCGTAGATTTATTGTTGGTATGCAAACATAAAGCTAAGATAAAAAATAAACATCATTAACATGTCAATAGTTTATCACATCAGAACCACATGTTGTAATAAGTTAAATATACTGAACACACTAAAATGTTTCACAGGCCACTTTTATTCAAGTGTAACTAGAGAAAAGTGTAATCTTTTGCTAATTTTCCACTAAAAAACACATTACAACCCATTTACTGCCAGAGAGATAATTCTGCCTTTCAAGAACAAAAAGGGAGGAGCAGCGCTAAAATTCAGATAAGTGAGGTCTTGCACAGCAGTCGATTAATCTGTCTCATTGCCATCCATCAGAATGGCTATAATCCTAGTGGTTAAGCCTTTCCCACTGCAGCCCCTCCACTCTATATGGATAAGGTGAACATATTAAAAATAAGTACATGTTTAAAAATATTGTAGATTGATTTATATAAAACATTACACGCCACATTTGCAACTATATTCCGCACATGGCTCGGAGAGATCGGCTCATACACACCGGGCTGCACGACACACTTATTCTAATGAAAATCTTTATAGGGGCTATCAGGTAATTCATGCGGTATGCTGAGCGTTTTATATACTCATGATGGATAGAGATGAGGTGGTTACACTGATGTTACAGCTCACCTTCCAGAAATATGACAACATTTAGCAGAATTTATCTGTAACCAACAATTCATAGGAAGCTGATGAATCAGAATGACCACAAAAAACAGCCCTGAGCCAAATCTGTGAACGAGAGGTTGTGAAGATTTTTGAATATTTGTGTTCCGATGGTAGATTGTATTATATAGTTATGCTGTTATGTGTGGTCTATGCTCATTTTTCTTTGAAATAAATCTAAATTGCTTCATGATAGGAATCAGATGTGTATTTTAAACCAGCCTGCAACACTCTGAGAGATTCTGAGAGACAGTAGTGCCTAAATAAACAGCACACTGATTCATCTGGTCAACTGTTTACAATAAGCAGTGACAACTTCTAATTGCAAGAGATTAGACAAAAGTAGCTAATCTGCATTGTCTGGTGTCCGTGAAGGATTCACACAATGTTGCATTTGCAGAATACAGACAATGACTGTTTACCGTATGAAACAATATTATAGGCTTCACATTACCTCAAAGAAATTCAGCAATTGTAGCAAATGCTTCAGCATTTGAAGCTGCAGTGGCCATAAGCCGAGTATTTACCCCATCTTAACAAAAGTCATAGTTCTCATAGACTGCTTTTACCAGTTTCAGCAACGTTCTGCAACCTTGAAGGTGTTTTGATCCGTTGCAGCACAGGTTCAATAAGATAAGATAAGATAAGATAATCCTTTATTAGTCCCGCAGCAGGGAAATTTGCAGGATTACAGCAGCATAGGGTAAAGTGCACACAAGAGACATAGTAAAAGAAAGACAAGACAATGACAAAACACCAATATTATGACTGATACAATAATACTTTAATTTATTATGATCCATGTTGAAAGTAAGATAAGTGATGTTTGTACAGTCCATACTGTTTGTTAACCCGACCTGTTCTGAGCTCACTTCTGTGTGACGTGACACCACTCTAGTTTTAAGTAAAACAGGCACATGTTTCTCTCAATCTGGCACTTTCAGTTCCAGGCGTCATCCCATTAACCTTGGGATAAACAGCCGTGCCTGTGCTACCATGGCAATGCTGACAGAATGGCAATTGCCTTGTCATTTCCGTTTTGTCCCTCTGAGAGAAAAGCATCCATGCTGTATGCCGCCTGGCAGTCCTTCCAGCAATTGGCACACTAGCACTTGCAAAAATCTACGCTGATCAGTCCATATGTGGGAGTGGCACTGACCACATAACAAGGCCAACAGATATAAGACACAGTATGGCAGCAGTGAAATGGGTCACAACAGTTATTGCAGCTGTAGCAGTGTTAAGTGTGATCAAAGCCCTGGGTGTGTTGCAGAATCCCTTGAGTGAATGCAGGAGCATCGGAGCAACATTTTGAACAACATTCCTGCTGTTAGCTTCAATATGCTACCAACACTCCAGATGGTGGAGACACAGGCTTTGTAGCAGCCGTATCAAGTGTCCAGGTTAGACAACTGATGAGCTGATGGCTTGTACAACATGGAGCAAGACAGAATAGTCATGTAAGTCTAATCAGTCAGTCAGTAACGCTTACTGTACGATTGTTACTGACGTCTTAAAAATCACCAAATTTCAGGAAATTGCTGGGACACTGGCACTGTAACATCACTTATAAAAAAGGCGACAAGTATACATGGTCAGATGATCAAACAGGTTGAAAATAAACCCCCAGTTACATTTATTTGGAAGAGAAAACAAGGGCAGATGAAATGATTATCCACACTGCTTGTTCTCAATTACCGTTACAGTCCAACTTCCTGGTTCAAATTTGACATTTCATATGCAGTTGCTCCCACTCTTGAGAGATTATCAGTAGCATGACTGGTGTGCTCCATCTTGGTTTTACATCAAAGTAAAATGGTAGATAATCTGCTAGAATTTGCAGCTTGTTTACAACCTGTATGATCAACTGACTGCTCACATTTGTTGCCCTGTTGGGCTAATTTCTAACAACATCAATGTTTTTCGAGATCCAAGCAATTAATTTGGTTATTACAATGACATAACTGATGGTATAATTCCTGATGGTATGAAAACGAGACCTTATGCAGTAAATAAACTATGACAAATCAGAATTTTTCATCGTTGAATTTGTCTGAAATCCCTTTTTGTCAAGATGAGAACAGTCTCAACAGTATGTTTGGCAAACATGGACGATTTGGTGCTGCAAAATATTTATTTAAATACATAATCTATTTTATCTCAATTTTGACTGATTGACACTGAGATATTTCAGTCTGGACCAAAGTGTTGGACCAACGGCCTAACAGACAGACGGAAATTGCTTTCCTTAAAGCTATGCTGCTGGCATGGCAGGCCTTTGTCCTTTTTCTCAGATAAGCAAGGAATTCATAAGCATTGTGCCTCAAACAGACCCTTTTCCATTACCAAGATACTCCAGATACATATTCTTACACCTATTCACGAGAAATAGACTAATTTAATATTTTCCAAATTGCATGGTGCCTTAACTGGAAATGTGGAGAGCATTCAGAATGAAGTCTGAGCCGTGGTACTAACACAGGCGGACATCAGTCCTGTCTACTGTAAACCCCAATAACAGCTCCTTTGCACAAAACAAACCGACGGACATTGTCCCGTCCTCCAGCATCACTTCGTTTCGCTGTCTCTGTGTCCCGCAGATCTCTTTACATGCTTCCTGGCAGCTCTGTGACCTAATGGCTGGGATGTGATGAGGGAAAGTGGGGGAGCTCAGCTCACAGCTGAATGGACTGCGAGAAGAAAAGAGCAGACTCTGCTGAATGATGCCAATTGTGAGGGTTTAACAATAAACATACAGACTCCCAACCACACTAGGTAAAACAAGCAACCAGGGAGGATATAGATATAGATATATACAAATCCAATCACTAACTTATAGTTTCCTAATTTCTTGGATGGGGCTTAGTCTAACTCTTATTTTCTGTGCCATGTAGGTTTCATTTTCAGATGGACAAGAAGAAGAGACTGCATGCAACTACAATCAAAGTGAGGAAAATCATTCTGGCAAAATTGGGCCAGTCAATTTCGGTGTCTGCCCGTACCGAGCGTAAATGAGGTCATGCTGCCAAAACTACAAACTACTACACCAGAGTGTCAAATGAGACTGAACACCAGTTCAACAGAGATGGAGTCTTTTATTGCTGTCTTTACTGTACTGTTAAACAACTGAAATGTATTGTTATTGATCAAGTTAAACATGACCACAGAAGTCTTACTTCAAAAAACAGAAGAAACTTTTAGGTGAATGACAGAATGTTTATGGAGGTGAATCATAAATTGTTACAGTAGGCCCTCTATCTCCTGTGTGTGTGACTTCGTATGTAATGTACAGAGAACTGTACTTTTGAAGGATTTTCTTGTCTGATTCCTTTAGTGGCTCATATGTATAAGACGACTTAATTATCAGTGAACCATGAAGGTAAAAAAACAAAATATAATGCCTTCAGTGGGCGTCGGAAGGCTCCAAAGACAAGTGTGGGAATATGCAAAAAAGAACAGTGAATCATTTTTACCAAGGAATTATAGGACGTGAAAATAATTGCAGTCTTCTGCGCTTTTTCTCAACATTATCTAACAACCACTTCTCAGAGGAGATCTGAAGAAACAGGTTATCCATCAGTGTAGTTTGAAAGAATAAAAAAAGGCATCTGTGGTCACTACGGGGGGCACAAAGTGACGCACGAGCGAGTACTCAGTTACACTTCACCAAATTAAAAGGTGTGTTTGTTTGACCTTGTCAGTTCTGTCATGAACACAGAGGCAAGAAGCAAGCACAACAAACACATTCTCTTTGTGTTCATTCACTTTATCCTAGAGATACTGACACAATAATAGGTAAACTGGGGAATTTGATAATCAAAATTGAATGAGCTGCAATCAAGACTTTAGTCCTGATTTTATTAATTTTGTGTTGAGGGAAACTTGGGGGAGGGGTTGCCTGTTAGTAATCCCAAAACTGAGGAAGTCAACACTAAAAGCACTTCATTTAACAAAAGGATGGAATATTTCTTTATTATTGTATTGAATCACTTTTTTGATGAAAAAAATGTGGCATTTTGTGTTAGATAACATTCATTGATATTCATCACAATTTTTTATATTATCTTCATAATTGGTAAATTGTATTCATCCACCACATGACTACACTTTTTCTGATGACAAAATTTGGTAAAATCATAGAACACAGAATTCATTCATTGCAATGAAAATGAAAAAAATGATAATCGAGATTTAATCTGTGAAACTCCTCAACCTCCTTTCCTTCTTAGACCTCCCACAACACCATATCATCTGATTAATATGATGAATACTAGCCCCATAGAGTAATTATAACTTTCCATCACTGTACCCAGAACCATTACAGTATCGGCTTCCTCGGAGTTACTGCGGACACCTACTGTGACAGGTGATTAAAGGTCTGGCTGCTCTGGGAGATAGCAGACAGGAGGTTCAGATAAGGGAACTACTTTCCCCCAAAGTGTAATGCTAAAGCCAACATAAAAAGCAGACAAGATTCTATGAATCATCAAATCCAATGGATCATCAATAATCCTCTGCTATCTCAACCATGAAAATAAAACTTCACAAGAGTCATTTTGAAGTTGCACTCCCTTTTGCTGATGCTGTGGGTCACTTACTGACCCGTTACATAAGTTCAAATTGCTTTTTATATAACAGGAAGTTACTTTAGATCTTGCTGTTGATGACTGATATGATAAGCCAAGTTTTGTTAACTGATTCGGTTCTTTCAGTTTAAATTATGAATCAGATTTCTAGGCCTCCGACTAGTTCCTGGAGTGGTCCGAAGCGGGCCTTCACTTAGCCCATCTATAGATATTAATCTGCTTTATTAGAAGATCTGCATTTCATCTGAAATTGGTACAAGCTCCCAAGACTCAAAGATCACCAAGGATCAGAAGAGCCGAGTCGTCATCTCGATAGAGGTGATAAAGCAAACCAGTGTCAAGAAAACTCTTTTTCTACTTCTAGCAGTTTCTCTCCAGCATTTTACTGCAATCTAATGGCCAATTAGCAAGACTGGAGCCAAATGTTTTCAAGAAAGATGTGGAGGTTAAATGTCTAATCTCCAGAGAAGTAATAATCACAGCGTTAGAGTGTGATGAGGCCGTAACATGGACTTATGGTAGGAGGAGGCTCAGTGAAGCTGAGATCACAAGCCAAGCTAGTGTGTTTGTTGAGAAACAGAATCTTGCCTGGAGTGAGACAGAGATTTACAAAAGGGTTTGACCCTTATTACCCTGACATACTCTACCATGTTTATTAACAAAAAAACAGAAATACAATTTTTGCAGTTTTAATGCCATACCCTTTTAATTCTCCTTCTTGTGGAGTACCATCAAATACCCCTGATATGGTAGATACATTGACAATAACTGATGGGCAACACACCCCCACCAAACACTGGAATCTCATTTCTTTCTTTTTTTTTTACCATGAAGTGAGCAGCTTGAGAGTTTACAGTGAAAAGAGAGCGGGGTATGTACCACAGGTTAACCAATCTAATCTGGAGACTTTGTGTGTCTGTCAAACTAAAAGTGGAATAAAAGGGAATCTTTATCAAATTTCAACTGTCGTTGTGCGGCTGCATTGTGGGTTGTGCAGTACCAGTCAAAAGTTTGGACACACCTTCTCATTCAACTACTTTGAAGAATCTAAACTATAAAACATATTCTGGTTTGTTGAGCATTTTTTTGTTTACCACATAATTCCATATGTGTTCCTTCATAGTTTGGATGTCTTCAATATTAATCTACAATGTAGAATTTTTTTTTAAAATAAATAAAGAAAAACCATTGAATGAGAAGGTGTGTCCAAACTTTTGACTGGTACTGTATGTGCAAATGAACAATATTCTGCTTCCTTCCGTGTTCCCTCCGTGCTGCGGGTGCTTGGAGCTCCACACTCATTTGCCAGCAAGGGTCGGCTGAATGACGCAAAGTGCATCCTTTTGCCAGCAGGTGGTGTCACGAAGGGAACAAGGAGGGGAGCCGGACATCGTTTATTAAAATTGACTCTCCTTCCTTGTTTGGCATTTTGCCTTCTGTCTGGTCACCTAGTGAAATGCATGCTCATTAAGTCTGAGGTCAAATGACTTGGCTCGTCAAGAGCACTCTTTTACAATAAAAAAATGGTCGTCGGTCAGTGCATTTGGGGCCGTTGTTCTACCCCACTTTGCTTAAACTGATGGATTTTTTACTCAAACAGCTAGAAAGCCTACACTGTTCATCCACCATAGAAACCCTAACAAAACATCCTTAAAGCTGAAAAGTCAGCACTTATAGCTGATAGTAAGCTGTTAAAAACACAATGTGCTGGAGAACACAGCCAAACAAAGACAAACATATCACTGTCCTTAACGGTTTGACTGCACGTTTTTATCAAGTTGCAGCCAGTTCCGATTTTAGTTTATACAACGGTATCTTTGAGGCATTATCTTAGCCCAGACATGTTTGATTATGCAATTAGCAGTGTGACCTCATACCCCTCACTCCACCCAGCCATTCAAGATACGGGCTTCCCTTCCAGCTTGTGTCTACAGGAGAGGGTGGAGGAAAAGACAAACAATCCATCCGCATATACAATGCGTCTCAGATGCTTTTATAGACAAAGGGGCTTTACTAGTGAGCTATTGACTTCAAATCCTATTCTGTACGTTTCAAGGGGATTATTCATGTATGTATTCATGACTGCCCTTTACAAATCAGGGATGGCAAGCAATCTTTTATATCTTAATCACATTTATGCATCAAGCATTGCAAAGAGATCAAATATTGAGTAGTTGAATAGACGCTTATATAAGACTTTTGGAATAGTGCTTTCCAAAGCAGCACCAGAATCATCGATAATGTTTATTTTTTTTACAAAAAATAAAATAAAGTCTAAATATGCTTGCTGCTTTTGCGTATGTTGGTGTGGCAAACTATACAACCATTGATTTCAGGTGGTCTTGCTGAGTTCTGAGAAGAAGGCATCTGATAAGGATGGCGCCACGGCCGTCTCAGAGCCTGAGCTCAATCTTTCATCAGGGGTCATTGTGTTCCACACAGCAGCACCAAACACATAAAAGCAGGTAGAGGAAGTGCTAAATCATACAGGCATTGGGGTCTAATTGGCCACCAGAATGAGCTCCAGCCAAAATATTGTTTTCCCTTGGCGCTATCTGCTTCCATCTCGTGGACTTTCATAGAAATTGTGGCTTCCTGTTCTTTGGTGTTGGCCGGTGCATAAGTACAACATCCCCTAGTCTGTAAAAATAATCTCCAGGACCTTGTGTGAAGAATAAGAGGGACAGAAATACATTCTGTCCCCATGAGGGAGAACTTCCCCTTCAATTCAAAAACGTTAACAGTTTCCCCTTCAATGTGGCAAAGAGCCAACATGCCTACAAATGTCTCAGAACGTTCCCTTCTGTAGGGATCTCTGAATGATCACCACACAATAAAGGGACAGAAATCTAAGAATGAAACTTCTATTCTCATTTACTTGCATTACATACATAGTTACTGTCCTACAGAGTGGTGCATGTGTGAAAGATAAAACAAGACCATGACAAAATCATCAGTATACATTGCAACAATGCATTATTGCAAATGTTAAATCTTTATTGGATGCCCAAACCTGACTTGACCCCTCAGTATTTATGGTAAAAAAGGCACACAGCCAGAATAAGCCAATACCCTCAGGCCCAGTTAGAGTCCTTTGAGTTGCACACCTCTATTCTTGAATACAATGGATGTTACACAACTAACTTATGTAGCCAGCTGGAGAAAAATGAGATGGGGGCGGTTTGTGCTCCGTCCCTCTTTACGTTGCCCTGTTTGTCTATTCTGCTTCATAGCACAGCTGCTGTTCAGCGACAGGCGAGGCAGGTGATTGGAGAAGAGGCAGCAGGTGGACAGATCGCCCTGTCAGATCAAACAGCTGGAGACTGCAGTATCTTTCTGCACACAAAATGTCCACAAGGTAATTAGCTAAAGTCCGACATCAACTTTTAGAAGGAAAGACAAAGGGGTGTGACCTAGATGATTACGGTCCATAGCGTGAGTTTCAATGCGTTAAAGCGTGAGTGTTTATGTTCAATTTCTTAACTACACTTTTGACATATTTGCTAAAAACACTGATACATTAAATGATATCTCTGCTTTGCAGTTTAACTCACTTTTAAAAACAACATCATGTAATAAAAACAAAAAAAAGATGGGGCACATTCTCCCTGAGCTACCATATTGTTCTAGCCAGTAGTACGTATCCTATATATCCGAACATTTGATTTTGTGTGTTTTCTATGATATAAAGTAGTCTTACACCACTGTGAGCTTCAGACCCGCTCTGATACCAACCAGAGAACCTAACCAGTGTACTGTGGCTGCTCCCTGTATTACCATTCCTCCCAGTTATCCTTCAAATTGAATTATCAACGAGTTACAGTAAACCTCTGATTATGTAGATTGTTCCCCATTTCATTTTCTCAAATAAAAACAAGTAGGACAAAGGTCTGTCCATTTCATTTTAATGCATGATAACAAGCATTTCTAGGCTACAACCCTTTCTGTTTATACAACAATGGGTTAGGCTTTCAATGCCCCACAGGTTAAGTCTATTCAAGTGTATGTGTTCCATTAAGTGCAGAATTAATTTGTTTAGACATTTGTATTCTGTTTGGAAATATTTTGACTAGTATGACTAGGATGCAACTTTGAATGATGGCAGTTCAAATGATCAACGTTTATGCAAAAGTGTGCAAAATCTGCAACTTTTTAAACAAGAGATTAGTTGACACAAATTGGCCCTTTGTGGATTTTTGCATTCACAGTGTCAAAAGATTACTTCCCCACAAACAAGCTCAAAATATGAAACAGCATACAAAGCCTGTAATAAAGACTTATTTTGGGCTTGATTTTGAGTTTGAATTAAGTGCGTTTTACCACGCCTTAACGCCGATTAGTATCTACACAGGGAGTTAGCCAATTGTGGGTTGTATTCATTCATCATACAAGACAGCAGTGGTTGTTCCACACGCACCTAAAAAGGAGATCTGCACTCTACTGAGTGCCCCTTTTAAGTTTACATCATAAAATGTTGCTCTTGGCCTATACATCACCGTGCCAACAGTTGTAAAATGTTCACCCCTTTCATTCTACCAATTGTCAAATCAGTTTCCCAATCAAAATAAAAGGCCTCTCATAATAACTTTGACAGAATAACTGTCTCATTCCTGAAGAAAAATGTATTACTCATTGAAAAGGACAGCAATGCTAAGGATTCCTTCAAGACATGAAAAAAGACTGCCCAATAAAACCCAAATATATCAATGGTCTTTCTATGTAGGAATACAAACCTTATGCTTGTTCTGACAAAGTTTGAGGAGAGAGGGTTTTGCAAAATGTAAGTAAATAAAGCAAATAAACAAAGGCTATTTCTGTTGAACCTCAAAGTTGCTTTTACGCACATTAAAAAAAATTAAAGAAAACACAATATAAAAGAGTAAATGTTTTCTCACAGGGTATTGCCCTCTTACTGCACATTGACAACAATCCAACACTGCATCGGTGCAAGGAAACCTCTTGCTAATTGTAAACAGGAGGGAAAGGTGAGCACTCTGCCGAGCAGAACACAGATCTCTCCTCTGTAGAGCCGCAAAGTGAAACACTGATTAGTGACGCTACATTACTCCACAATGTCCAAGGGCAACTGTTTCATATCGGCTAACTGTCGGAAGCACAGACGCCAACCTTTAGCACTCATAAATGTCTTGCAGCTGGTCGCTTGATGGATGTTTTAATATAGGAAATAGCAATTGTATTCAAATCACAGTCAGTATTATATTAAGGAATAATTAGTGAGTATTTCAGTAGTTAGTAAAAATCGAGATGAAGCACTGAGGCTGAAGTAGATAAGATAGTGTAATGTGTGAGAACAACTGCACA
Source organism: Anoplopoma fimbria (assembly GCF_027596085.1). Taxonomy (NCBI): domain Eukaryota; kingdom Metazoa; phylum Chordata; class Actinopteri; order Perciformes; family Anoplopomatidae; genus Anoplopoma; species Anoplopoma fimbria. The sequence continues at coordinate 16,786,311 of NC_072465.1, forward strand.
ATATGTATTTATGTTAGCAATCGTCTGCAAGGAAACAGCAAATCTGTTTCTCCAGACTGGACCAATCAGGACGCTCAATACTTGGACTGTGCACCAACACACACACACACCAAAAATAAAGCAGAATCCATCTTTCATTTTTCACATCACCCTTTCCATCTATTCCTATTGTTACGCTTCTTTTCAGGGAGCACCTTATCTCACTCTAAGCCATCACCTCTTTCTGAGCTGCCATAACTTCATATTCCATTTAAGCAGCTTCATGTATTAGTTTAATTATCTCTTCTTTGGCTCTAGGAACTTCAACTAAGCTATGAACTGCCACACCTGACTATTAGAGAAGGCACGATTCGACCACTTAGTCAACTCACTAGCGAGAGAGTCATTAAACCATTTTGGTCCAACTGGGTAAAAGTGGAAACTGTAAACTCTAGATGGTGTTCCCTTTGTCTCTTTATGTACACATTTAGTTAGAGTAGAGCAAAACACATGTTATGTAGATGACGTTAGAATCTCTGTATAGCTAAAAAAAAACTTTTTTCCCCCTTTGGGTTTTTCTCATGGTCCAAAACTCCTTTCTTCTGATTTGGTTGTTATTCTGTTCGGTGCCTTCTTACCCAACTCTCTTCAAATACATTCACTCCAAATGATAAACTAGACTGCTGCATATAGTAGCACGTCTCAAAGCTCTGCAGGGCTGTAATTAAGCACAGTGATACTTGGAGCTAATTGCTAACATCAGCATGAGAGCATGCTCACAATGACAATGCTAACATGACGACATTAAGCAGCTATAACGTTTACCATATTCTCCATCTGGGTTTAGGGTGTTAGCATAATAACATTTCCTAATTAGCACTTAACACAAAGTACAGCTGAAGCTGATACGAATGTTATTAGTTTTGTGTGTGGTCATAAACGATGGTGGGGCTAGAGGAAAAGTGAAGAGATCTCCAAAGCAATTGCAGTTCATCTTGAGGAGCATATGAATGTGTATACCGAATTTAATGACAAACCATACAGTAGATGTTGAGACATTTCACTCAAAACCTCAAATGTGATCCTGCTGCTTTAGATAAAAAGCTATTAGGATAAGTCCTCTGAGAACCACGAGTATAGTGCCCATTCATCAAGTATATGTGGAGCTATCTCACTGGATAAGTTAAAGCTTTAACCTGCTGATGGCACTAGAGGAAAAGTCAGAGGATCACCAGTCGGTAGGATTCATCGTCTGAGCACCATGGACATCTGCACAAAATTTCAGGGTTATCCATCCAAGAGATATTCCAGTCTGGATCAAAGTGACCGAACAGCAGGCAGCCAGGCAATGCCATCTCTACAGCAATGCAGCTAGCGTGACATTAAATGCCAAACACATCCAAAACCTTACGAAACCAATTGTGTCACCATTCTTGCATAAAGCAGCTGGACATCAGATAGGCAGGGCGGACGGAGCAGCGGTAGATTCCTGCCAAAGTGCTCTCGTCCCTTTGACTGAGGGACGATGCGACGGCAGGAGTTTGAGTTGACTTCGGGTCACTGCACAACGATAAACCAGGACAGGCATAAGGAGACGGACCGGGTGCTGTCTCCCAGGAGACAGAGGTTGTGAGACACGGAGAGGCCTCTCACTCATGCCTGTCATGGCACCAGGATGGCCCCGCGGCATGAGGTCACCACTAAGAAGACCATTAGCCACAGTCAGCAGGTAGAGGTGAAAGATCTCCACCCACAGGGTGAACCCTCAGATGACATGTTATCTGGGATTTTGTTTTGCCTGCTTGTACATGTTATTTTGGGAGAGCTGCTTTTTTCAAGTGTTTGGAACTAAAACACCAATTTTACACTGTGAGAACCGGCAAAAGCTCAATAATCCTCCCGCAATTGCTCAGGATATGAAAGCTTATCTCCTCTCAAAATGTCTAAGATATACTGTGCAATACATAAAGTTTGTCTTCTTGACAATGTGTGTGGAGGACACGTATTTTTCTCTAATATAAGTTGCAATTGTCAATATCAGATAAAGATTGTGAATGACATTGGGGAGGGATAATGCAACGCAAAATCTGATTTCCATCTTTCATCACATAATGGAGATCAGCCCTGCAAACCACGTGTACACAAACTGTCTGGGACTGATACAGAGATCCCTGACCCGCCCTGACATTGTAATTATCTTCCAAAGGCTTATTAGCTATTCTATTTCTGTATTAGTTGAAACAGAAATACACAAATGTGCACGAACACAGGCTTACACACTATGACAGAGATTCACTGATGAAAGATATAAAGATAATTAAATGACAGTGAGACAAAAATGAAATGGTACTATAGCTTTTCCTAGAAGTTCTACTAGAAGGGGTTGCACTAGTGTCATATTTTCACTCACTAACAAGTATAGATTGATATGCAAATCAGCAAGGCACATTCACATATGTATGGTAAGCAAAACAAAAACCCACTTAACAGTGTGAAAAGTCCTAATAATCTCCCCATTTAACCCTCTACTTTCATAATCAACAGTGTCTGGTTAGATAACCCAGCAGAACATTTAGCCAACGTTTGGATGACGGTGATTGTATAGGAAAGGTCACAAAGTTCTGACATTTAATAGGTTCCCTCCTCTTTGATGCATTAGCTCTCTGCAGGGATCACAGCTGAACACAGTAAAGTCAAAGTCCTAGTGTGAGATACAGAAAACAGACAGCCAGGGGCCATCTTAACATAACCTCCTTTGCAGAGGTAAGCGCCAACTTGAGCCAAATTATCTTTCCATTTTTTCACCTGTGCACTTTGCGCTGAACTAAACAGATTGTAGGTGTTTATTAAATTGTCTGTATGGAGAAGCCTCCATCTGCACAGCATAATCTGCTGCTCCATCGTGTGGTTTCTCAAGTCATCCTTTGCTCGTATTTCTACAGCTTGAGAGTGGGAGAGCGTGTGCATATGTGGGTACATGTGTCAGTCAGTAGACACTCAGAGGCAAGAAAGTGGAAGAAATTAAACTGAGTGCAGCAAAGAGAGAAACTGTGCAGGGTTTTTTTTTTTCTAGCCTTGGGTACCCCAAAAATGCTAATTAAGCCACAAATCACAAGATACCACATGACCACATCCCCGAATGAGTGTTGAGCTAAGCACAGCAAGCAGCCATTTTAAATCCAGCCTTAATCCACTCTGTGTCTCACCCTCCTCACTACCCCCATAGCATCCACATGCAAACCCCTGCTCAGAATTGAGATGCGGCTAGCATTACGAAAGATAGATGAGGAGGGAAATTAAACGACAGAAGGGAGGAGGGAGCTTACTTAGAGGAACAGAAAATTGACTCCAGAGGAGAGGTGCGTGCTGTGGAAGATCCGTTAAATTCATTTCATAATTAAAGCTCCTGTGGGCAGGTCTCTGCTCGGTATTGACAAAACAAAGTGAAATATTACAAATTCTAAGTTTTCCTCCAGTGATGCCCTTTGTTGCACTGTTACTATGCATTTCTCCAAAAGACACATACAGCAAGAAAAAAAAAAGTCCAGCTTATTGTATGTGCCGCCTAAATGAAATGTAAATATGAGCTCGTTGTTACCACAGCAGCTAATGGCTGACACAGCAGAGGCGGTGGGCACAAGGGTAACTGACTAAATGGTCCTTTGCCCTCTGCCTTTAAAGTTTCCCTGTGCTGCTATAGGCTAGAAATGCATTTTTTTTATTTTTTAAAGGAAGTAGCTGTAAAATGGCTCCATATATATATATATATATATATATATATATATATATATATCAGAAAGCTGGACACAGCACACTCAAAATGTTTCCAACATGAGGATATTTTTTCTTTTGCTCAATTCAATCAAAGGTAGATTTATAAACCCTGGCTTGTTGCTGAATGAAAAGTGTCATTTTCAGCACTAAGCTCTAGAAACAGAAAACTAGTGAGGTGGTTTCCATTCTTAAAATGTGTGAGAACTTAAAGTTTTCTTGCAATATGCAAAGAGCCGCTTCTACCCCAATAATTTCTTGATAAGTCTATATTATTTATTACCCCTTGCAGGTATATGAGCTCCCACTTAAATGAGTCATGAGTCTCTACAAGACAAAGAATGACAGGCCTGAGTTTTCTTCCTCCTGCCTGCTATTGTTAGAATATGAATGCTGGATCGTCCCAGATTAACATAATTGTCTTTGAGATGGCAGTAACAATAATGGTGCAGGTCGTTTCAGATTGTATGTTCTTATATTCAGTTTTTAACTTACTTTTTACATGAAGCTACCCAACAAGAAGTGTGATTTACAGACAGCATTATAGACCCAATATTTACACAATTACAACAATCTTATCTTATCCATATTTATTACAGAAACTTTCTCCCACCCGCTAAAAACCCCCCTAAAAAAACAGCATATCACCCAGCCCTCAGGCACCATTAGCCAACAAAACAACACAGTACGAAAATCAGGCTTGAACCACTCTGAGCTATTGCCCTCTCTAAACCCAGCTCAGCCCCTCAGCAGCCATTACTCTTCTACATTGCAGTTGTTCTGCAAGCTAAGCAGGGACAACGGCTACATGTTTACACAGCAAGTGTCCTTATAATTTAGAATCCAGACAGGAATCGATAGTTAGCAGTGTAATTCAGTAAACTGGAGATAGTAGCACAGGATAAACAATCTAACAAGCCTGGGAACGTCAGTGAGCTAGAAACAATGCAGCACTAAATCCCATCCATTGCTTCTACACTTTCACTTTCTACACTTTCTACTCAGTCTCTTGCAGGTGCAATTTCATGCCAACATACCTCTCAGCATTTTCGCATATGATTGTCAATCAAACACGGCTTTATAATTCAAGCAAAGCATTGCATTTTCCACAATTGTGCCATTATGCCACTATTACGGCCTAGCCCCCTGCCGTTAACTCCTCACCTCTGGGGGGGTATATACACTCATTACGAAGTAAGTCATCATGATTATGAGTTTAAAAAATGTGCTGAGCTGCTAGCTAGCTCATTCCAGCTCATCAGCATAACCACATTAGAGAGGAAACCTGTGGGCTGGCAATATCACACTTCCTCAATATTGAAATCCCAGCAGGCCAAGCATGTCCACATCCATTATGTTAGACTTGAGCAACCAACTAGGCCTAATATGCTGCCACGAGGCACACCAACACCATGTGACACCTGAAATTAAATTAATTAAGTTTACACAGCAAACCTGTCGGCCCAATACATCAATCCGCCCAATACAGGGAAACCAGATGGATCGGCTGTATTTATTGTTGTTGCTGTGTATTGTGCCTTAGCTTTATGTATCATAATGGCACAAGCCCAGGACACTGTTCTCTTAACATGCCAATGTGACAATACACACATTCAACTCCAACAAAGCCTCACTGATGGAGTATTAGTTCATGGTACAGGAAGCCTGTCATTTATTTCCATCCTAAATGTATTTACCTCATCCAGAGAAAGGAAACAGATTGGCAGAAGCAGTGGGAAGTAAGATGATTTGGAGCTCAATTGGGCTAAATTGGTTGCTGCCAGCATGATACATCACGGAGAATTAAGATGCCTCTCCCCCAGCACAGAACTTCGGCAGCCATATTGGCACATCTGTCTTAGGCCCACCCCTGACGGAGACAAATGGACCAATTCTGGCACACAAAGGCTGATCCAAACTGCTAGCAATAACCAAAATGAAAAATGAGTCAGCTTGGGCCCTGGCAAAATTCATTTTTAATAATTAGTGTTCCTACACCTCTCATTTACTCAGAAAATGAGTGCAGGTACAACTACAGGTTGATACAACACATCAGCAAGACTGGAGGAATATAGATGATGTTGTGTTAGGCTTCCATCATCACAGAGAATGGCCGGGACTATAAATGTAGGGTTGTAAGACAGATTAATCTCTCCAAGTTCTCCCAGGTGGAGGAAATTAATCAATTCCAGAAAGCGCTGTGGCTACGAGAGGCACTAGAGGAATGTGGCAGGATGAGCACAACAGACTTCAAAGGTTCCTAAGGACCCTACTGTAAATGAATAGAGTTTCTATTCCCAAAATAAAGGGAAAGGGGTTCAATTCAGGGCACAATTCTAAAATGCAACACAAACATATACATTCAGGGTAAAAGTCAAGACAATTTTAGTTATATATCTGAATATCACACATTTTCCTCCAGGGGCTTGCAGTAGCCAGGAGGTGCCAATCCAGGGACTGAATGTGATAAAGTTGCTGCTTTCGAGAACACCTGGCATGTGTTGACTGGCAGTTTGTTAGTGTGTAGGCTTACTTTAAAAAAAAAGCAACAGTTAAAGGTGTTTTGACACTTGACATACCCTGTCAGAGTGTGTGCCTTCAAATCCTGTGTTGCTATAACTCGTGGATTTAGTATATTTAGCAACATTGTCATGTAGAATACTTTGCGAGTTATATTTTGTGTTTAGTAGAAATTACTTATTTAATGATTATGCTAAAGTTTATTTTTTGAATACCTGATTAATATAACAATCTATTTAGCCCATATAAATATCATAAACTTGTTTAATTTGTATTTCAATATTATAATCAATCACCTTATTTTAAAAACAAACAAACGGAACAATATAATATACCCTATTTCTCAGATGCCTGATCAGAAAAATACCGGACTCAAAATTCAAAAGGATTGCTGTGATGCATTATTTAATTTAATCACTGTATGTCATAATAACCCTTTCCCTGAACGGGGCAATCAGTATTTCTACTTCAGTACTTAACTCAAAACTAAAAATGGTTATGAGATTAACATAATCACATGTATCCTTTCATCTGTTGGGCAAGTGATTAACAATAATAATTGAAATTGAATAATTTAAACGATTTACAGATTGTAGAAGTCACTAACCTTAGTTAAAGCCATTTTCGCACTCATACATGGCAATTAAAGTATACAGAAAATGTAGAACGGCAATAAAACAACGTTAGATAATGCATGTTTAACATTATGTTACCAAAACAGCAGCGGTGCAGAAAAACATTTTAGAATGTGGGCGATGAAGAAAGCACTGCTGTCTTTATAATGCACTCCAGGATGCCAATATGAAGTCATTGAGCGAAATGTATGCATGTTTGTACTGTATCGTAGACATCAATGACGCTGACCAATCGCCCAGCCCCACTCGTGTGTATGTGCATGTGGTGGCTAACACTTAGTCAAATAACCTTTTATTTCCTGTTTCATATCGTCATTGACTGCCTGCTGACTCCCGACTGAGTCGGCCAGTAGAGGCCGCAAGCAATAACACAGCTGAGTGCATCGCCCAACCTCAGTTACTACTCTACTCAGACTTTTTGTGAATGGAGAAAACTGTTTGCCCACTTTTATAGTTTTGGACGGTGTGATGGAACTACACACACACCTGACTGCATCGCCCTCGCTCAGCAGCCGGAGACACAGTTATTTTGTGTCTTTTTATTGGGCCTCAACCTTAAGTTTACACGCGTTTTGACGAAAAAGTAAACGCGTGAAACCTTAATAATCCTTTCAAGTCACGGTTACGCCCGTTAGACGGAGCTGATACGGAACTGAAAAAACCAGTCTGCAGAGAGCCGGTGCAGATATCTGCATAAATTGAGAGCATATCTATTGTGTGAGACCTGCGAGTGAGAAAGATGTCTGATACACTTGTGGTTTAGACAGGGGGGTTAGCCAATTATGGGTTGTATTCATGAAACACACAATACAGCAGTGGTCATTGCAGAGACACCTGGCGGAGTTCTGCACTCTACTGAGTACACTATTCTAGTTTGGTAAGAATTTACTATTTGTGTTGTAGAAAATGTCACATCAGAAACTCTGCAATCCACAGTCCCTTTGTGGTTAAGAACAGGCTGAGTAACAGAGCACAGAAGGAAAACAGATGACTTTAAATCTTAATTTAATTTTAGCAGGTGACCCAAGGCTTTACCAACCGGCAGACTTGGTGCATCGTTTAGTGAAGCATGAAAAGACAGACATATAATGTGAATAGATGGTGATTGGGGGGAAGTGATAGAGTGATAGCATTTGTTCACCAAAGGACCTACTAATGTATATTTCCAGCTGGGTAATGCAAGAAATATTGCTGAATCAACCGCTTCTGATATTGATATTACTGGCAGCCACTTTGGAGAATCCCAGGGCATATTGTCTAGGTGATTGGACTGGATGATAATTGGAAATTATATTGAACTGTGATTTTCAGCTGCCATTAGAAGTATTTCATCCTGGCAGAAATCGGATTTAACAATTGGTTTGCAGTGTTGATTTCAACAACGTAAAAATTGTGTGTCGTGATTCAGTTAACAAAACAAATCCCACAAAAACTTTACTTTATTATATTTGTTTGTCCCGAAAACAACAAAGAGCAAAACATCATTATTTACAATGCATCAGATTTCATCAATGGGAGTTTGGCAAGTTTTCAGGAGCTCTTGTAAAAATCACCTCCATCTTCTCATCCATAAAAACTCATAGTAAAACCTCAGTTAGGGCTGGTATTTTTATCTTCATCCCTGAGGACTATGTCCCCATATCCCCGTGTAATATGCCCCATACTTTACCCTCCATGCATACCCCCTGCACGGCCTCATAGTCAGGGAGCTTTGCTTTAAAGTCAAGTGCTTCTCATACATGGAGGTCTACCGGGAGCAATCCTCCTCTCGATTCATTAACTCCAGGAGGCAGAGCTCCTTCTGTCGGGCACCATGACAACATGGCATTGCTCTTTTCCCTCCGGTCTTTGTAGGGGGGTGTCAAGACGCAAGAGACAAAGTGCACTGCCTTCACAAGCATCCGGCCAATTTGAGGTTGTATGAATCGTAGAGTTTAAAATGTTAAAACAATTGACAAAAACTCTGCTTTGAAATCCTGTGGTGAAATTGTTCAAACAACTGTGTCTCTATAAAGATTATACCAACGAGATCGATTGTCCAATTGCAGAATAATGTATGATTGACAGGTTTATCTCAAAAGCTGGGAATACCTCAACGGCGCAATTTTTCTTCGCATTTTTATCAAAAAATGAATAGAATAACATAATAGATCTAAAGCTACAGAAGGTTAGTGCAGCAGTAGTATTGAAGGGTTATTTCAGAGCGTAAACAAACAGCCCTGGAAATCAGGAGAGAGTGAGTTACCTGATATTGTTTGTATCCTCTAAAGTACTAATTAACTTGGATCAACATAGCAATTGATTGAAAATGACACTTCATTCACTTCATTATGTGAGACATGAGTGGAAAGATTGCTAATGATCACAAGAAACCTCAGCGAAGTGGAATACAACAGTCAGGCTGAGGGGAAATATAATCCATACGTATCAGACAATCGCAGGCTCTTTCAGTGGCTACAACAGCTTGTCAGGATGGCTTCCATCCAAACATCCATGACTGCTGCAGCAGGAGCTCTATCTATGCAAAGCACAGAGCTCGGAGTAAGTAATACATGTGAAAAATCACTTGAGGTGTAGTGCCTAATAGCGATATTATTCATTTGTGGAGGTAAACTGCCATAACATCTGAGGGGATTTGGGCTACAGTACCATGTGCTCTATACTGCATTTTTAATTCCCCAATTATGCACAGTTAGCGTTTTTTATAACCAAAATCATAAATTTTCCCCATGGGCACAGCAAGAACATAAATATTTGATTAGGAATTATTGCTTCACATCAGTCTGGATGGACATGCAAGTTATTTCAGGATCTTGACGAAACCTCATAATGCATTGAAAACAAAACAAAAAATAGTGTAGATTAGCTTCAGGGCGTTAATCTATATTTTTCCACATCTAATGTCATCACATATTTGCTTTGCTTTTTCTTTTTTCCTTTTCATTCTACACACTGTTAGAGGGGATCAAGCATAAGGCTTCCGCAAATGCACATTAATGTACTCCAACTGTTGTGCTGTAATTAAACTCGAACAATAAATCAACCAGAGTGCAATCAAAAGCAAACTACTGCCTATATTGGCTCCAACCATAAAAGGGCTGATAAAGGAAGTCGGAGGAACTAACAGAGAAGATGTAGAAACCTGCAGAGTTATAAAAAGGGGAAATGATGCATGGCCCTGTTCCTACGGGAGTCTAATGGTGAGTATGATATCATCCCTCACACACATGCACACACACACACACACACACACACACACACACACACACACACACACACACACACACACACACACACACACACACACACACACACACACACGCACACACACACACACACACACACACACACAGCATGCACAGCACGCCTTAAATAACTTTTAATCAAATTTCAGAGTCCAGGTGTCGAGAGCTACTTACAATGAGGTTCATAACCAAAGCACACAGGAAGGTGGGGCAATCTTTCTTATCGTGAAGACTTTAACATCATTACGTAAAAAAACAACATTATGTCATATGCTACCCAACATTTAAAGCAATATTTAAATCAAGCAATCATCAATGTTATTTATTATTACAAAATAGAGTCTCAATTCAAACGTTTACAACTAATGCTTATGATCAGAACAAAACTAAGGATTTAAGAAACTTTCTAAACTGTTACTCTGTACTGTATTTGCTTCTGCAAATTGCTCCACAATCTTCAAACAGCAGAAGTTTGTAGACTGTAGGAAACCCAGTGAAGGGTGTGGGAGGTCTGTGAAACAATAGGTGATATGCTACACTATATGTTGTGTTCTCTCTGTGTGTCTAGCTCATTGAGATGAAGTCTGTTTTGCACCAGTGCCTTCTAGCTTCAGGCCAACCCTACTGTGTGCATTTCTTTTACACTCACTTGCACAGAGCAAATGCCCTTAATAACCATTTAGCTGCTACGGCACGCTCGTCTGTCCCCCATTCACAGCCTTAGCCGCTAATTACCTTTCCAAAGCAATGGACATTTCTGTGTTCCCTCAATGCTTCCCGTTTCTCAGTACAATCAGCCAGCTGCCTTCACTGGTAGGAATTAGTACTCTGCGCGGGCCTGAAATGAATGTCCAAAATCATGTCAGCCAGTCCCCTAACCCGCTGTTGGTTCATTTTTTTGTCCACCCTCCCTGGACTAAAATCCTTGACATTAACAGATCCTATCTGCGCCAAATCACCAGCCTGCCTTTTGATAAGCAATAATACAACTGCACACAAAAGCATAGCTGGATATTCCCTCACAACGGTTACAAAATGTTGATAAGTATTATATCAGCCTGCAGCTCCGACTGTTTACATAATTATACATACTATTCTGTCAAGTAAAAGACATACGGCTTTATAATTTAACTGAGCAAAGAAATGTACCAAGTCTGAAAAAAAAAAAAACGATGTCTCAATTAGAAAAAGAAATCAGAACCAGTCATGAATAAGATTGGGCCCCGCTGGAGTCTGTACTTAGGTTTGGTCCCTCTATTAAGAATGTGATGAATATGGTAATTTAAATAAGCAATCATGAACTAAAATCAAGGCTACATATACAATGAAAAAAGGATACAATGAAGATGGATGGTAATATAATGCAGCTATGGTTTCCTGCAGTGTTTCATAGCAGTGGTGTGACACAAACCACTACCATCAGGAAACATTTAATACACTTTTGTGAAAAAACAAACTCTTTGCTCTCTTTTCGTATTTACATTTCTTTTGCCCTAGACCATGTGAAAAGCAGTGCCGAAGTCAAAATATTCTATCAGTGTAATCATTTTCAGAACTGTGATTCATTCCAAGAGCAGAGGGACCAAGTTAGTTATTTGCTACGGGCTGTTTTTGGACCTTGAAACCTGTAAATATAATTTAACTCACTGCTCCTCCCTTCCTGAGCTCTTCCAGTGAGGTGCCCTCGATCAAAGCACATAACCTCTATTTCCCACAGGAGCTGCTCAATGGCCAACAGAGGGCTGTGTTTGCACTGTGTTAATGTGTATAGCTGAATGTGAAGCAGCGCTCGTAAAGAACATTGATGTCTGCTTATCAGAACTGTTGCCCGCCAAAAAAAATCATCTCCTGGTCTGCCTAACATGTAAAAAAAGCAGGGTTGTCCCTGACTAAGAATTTACATGGTCAAATCATATTGGTTATACTGTAGAATCAAGTATTTAATTGTTTTGCTCTTTCATCACCCTCTGTTTAAGCTTCTCTATACAGGATTCAGAGCATTAATATATCAGCAAACTGTTAATTGCCTTGTAAAGACATAGTCGTAGCTCAGCCGTCCCAAAGGTGAAAGCAATGTGGAGGCAATATGTATGCTCTGAATTTTGTAAAGAGAACTTTTAAGCTTTATTTATACATGGAGAAATAGTAAAAACAACAAAATGATTGGCCAAGACACAAGCTACTATTGCTTACCTGATGTTTCAGAATAAAAGGACCAGCTGTATGTTGCGTGTAGGGTGTGTGTATGTGTGTGTACATAGGGCACCAACAATATTATAAATAGAGGGAAATATTATACTATACCATATTATACTATTATATTATGCCATATGATATCATGATTTATGGGAGAAAACAAGCGATTCTATGTAAAATCAGCGACCATCTAGCCCAACTGAAATTATCCTTTGTCTCATAACCACCTTTTACCGTAACTGCAATTATTTGACTGTAAGATTGGCAATTGAATCAGGCACCTAAAATCGAATTGTCAATTATTCGAGGTCAGCCCTATTAAAAAAGCATTTCTACTATTAAAAGGAAAAAAAGGGATTTATAATGCCGAAGGTGTTTTTCTCATTGGTTTTCTTCTCTTCTATTGTGTTTTAATATTAAATATATAAGTGAGTGGATACAAAACTTGTTTCCTGGAAAACATTGCATGTTGGTAGCCTTAAAAATGATAATTGATGTATTAACCATATATATAAAATGCCTTTCACAGTTGAAAACAAAACTAATGACATCTTTATTGACAAAAATATTTTCAAAATCTGTTTTGTTAAATTTGATTTTTGCAGACAACTTTCTAAAGCTTATTACTAAGCTGCTGCCCCTTAAATATTTCAGTATTTACATATCAATTTGCTGTTTTCACTTGAAAACACACAACTTTATCACCCAAATACACATATGCAATCACATACTACTAATACTAATCATCAGCATGTACATCTAACTGTTCCCTCTGGGCCGCAACTCCAGTCCATCTGATAGATCAGAGGACAAGGTTCCCACTGACTTTGGAAATAAAAGCATGCATATGATCAATAATAAAGCAGGAATTAAAAAAACTAATCTAGCTAGGCTTTCACAGCTAGGCCTAGTGTATATCTAATAAAATACACTTTAATACAAATAGAGGGGTAGAAGACGGCTGCCAACTGTGCAGCAAAATGTGACATTCCTATAGGTCACATTCATCCTTTATGCTACGTGATTGACTTTTGTATTTTCAAACATCACTTGTTGAACATGAGTTGGGTTCACAACTAATTGTAAAGTTCTTTATTAAATTAAATCCACACGATCTGATGGTCATGCATTTTAATCCACATAAATTGTATGCCTGATGTGTAACAAATAATAAAGAAAAATACATACTTTGTTGTAAAGTACAGTTGGCTACAACATAAAGGTTTACTTTGTTGTATGCCAGTGTTTTTATCCCTCTCTGGTGAATTAGTTTAATTAGAGTTACTAAGGGCAATGAAAACATACAGTACAGGTAAACAATTATAGAAATGCTAATTGAGCCCTTCTGGCTACAGCAGTGAGGAGGAAATAGCGCTTTCTGGCAAAATGACAAAAATACTAAAAATGATGTGCAAGATTCAGCCGAGGTGAACAAGTCAAAGAAATGCATTTCTCCTCCAACTGAGGTCTCGGGTCCACGCACAAATGAGAGCTCACCTGAATAGGACCAATAGGGGTCACCAGCTGCCCTCCTCTCCCTCATTACGCCGGAGCTCCCATGGTGCCCGTCTCCAGCATGGTGGGGTTGGCCACCTGATGCAACTGTGGGAGACAGACACAGAGGTGAGAAACTCCACAGGGAAAGAGATGTTTCAATTAGAGCCTGAACAAATACTTTGGATAGCTTTTCCAACAATCTATTTAAAATGTAAATGGCTGATATCAAAATTTGGCAACCATGTGACAGATTTATGAAGAAAAGGATACATTACATTAGATTTACAAATTTCAGTGCCAATGCAGAAAGAAATGTGCCCTCAATGCAGCTTCGCAAAGTGTGAGTATGAAGGTTGGGGTGATGGATTGGTTTGTAATGTGCCCAACTTTGACATTGCAAACTGGGGTTCATCGCCTCTCCTAGGGATGGGCAATAACTCCATATTATCTTTTCTCAGATTTCAGCAGTATCTCGATGATGCCAAAACGTATAACTATACTGTATGTGCCATGTGCAGATTTGGAAGGAATGATGTTTAAAAAAGGCACTGAAATGGAAAAATGGCGTTATGGAACAAAATCCATGTTTTTTCAGAGCATCTAATATTGACATTAATAGGCAGTAAATACACTTACACAAAACTGATTTAAAAAATAAAAAATAACTATATATGCTCAAAATTGTATATTGCAGTTTAAGTACTTCTATACTTCAGTTTGATAGAAACTTTCAGTCAAAGTGCCTCACATCTCCCCCCAAATTGCAGCTGTTGCAGCTTTTCCCAGGAGGAACTGTAGCCCCCAGTGCTGAGAGTGACTGAAAAATACTTCAAAAAATATTATTTTGACTAGGGATATATCTTGGCTTGGCTATTATGGCAAATGTCTGTTTCCTGAACTTCTTAGTCTCACAAACTGAACCAGTGCAAAAACCGAAGCAGCAGCCCTGCGGTGACAATGTGCTGGGGAAAAAATCCCTTTGCTTTGAGCCCAGATGCCATCGTTTGACACAAAGCCTTAATGGGTTGTAATGATCTTCACCATCGGGGATCTGCAGAAAACAAGAGGAGCGTCTCCTTCGGCCCCTATGACGCTTCTTGCTCTCTTACAGCTACAATCAATCAAATTATTTTACAGCAGCAGCTTGGCTGGGAAAGAACAAAACGTTGAAATAGACTGGACAATCGATATGTTTGCAATTTAAGCATGTAGGGTTGAAACTCCAGTAGGCCTTACTTGATTAATAAAAATCATTGATACAAATTTTTTTGCAAACCATTGATGCTAATTCCTTGAAAAAGTATTGATGCATATTCTTTGCAAATTATTGATGTTGTTTCTTTGATAAATCATTGATGTCAATTCTTTGCATCGTTGGTGAAAAAGCTTAGTCTAGAGCAGGGGTGTCCAAACTACGGTCCATTTTTAATTGGCCCGCTACAAATTCTAAAAACATAATGGAATATGGCCCACACATGAACTTGCACTTAATGCTGCGTTCACACCAAAAGCGAAGCGAATATTTTGCGCGTCTAGTTTACATGTAAAGTCAATGCACAGACGCGAATATTCGCCAGTAGATGCGAACTCGAGCCTGGCGGCGCGAATCAGTTGACATATTCGCGGGACGCTGTGTTCCGACAGCCAATCAGCGTTGAGCTTCTCCTCCTGTCACTCTGTCATCGATCCGAGCTCCGTTCACAAAACAGGCATTTTAAAAGTGATTTCCTTCTCCTCCTGCAAAGAGAACTAACAAAACATGAATTCTGACTTTTTACAAACCACCATCATTATGTTGTTATTTCAGCGTCCCTTTTTGTACATTTATTGCAATTAAATCACAGTAAAATTGTTTATTTTCGGTTCATACGGCTCGAATAAATCCACGTTAGTTAATTTGTTAACAACCCCAATAACTTATTTGTATAACTAGCTTAAATATACCCATCCCTTTGTCCCCCTATTCTCTCTCCCCCTCTCTGTATACAGGGCTGTGAAGGGTCACCATCCTGAGTAAGAAGCAATCTCAGGCTGCTGTTTTGAAAATGAGCTGCCAACCATTTTTATAACAAAATAAATGAAAACCCATTAATGGAAAGTTGTGATGTTTTTTTCTTTAAGCATATTCAAATATCAAGCATAATTTACCTACATCTGATTGATTTTGTTAACTTTAATACACTAGAGGTGAGGCGATATACCTCTCCTCTAGTGAGTGGCCCAGCCTTTCGTATATTTTTCTATATGTGGCCCTCAGTGAAAAAAGTTTGGACACCCCTGGTCTAGAGCCTTGAAACACAGAATGTAATAATTGGCACTTAGATTATATAACCTAACGACTAGTTTTGACAGATAATATTAGTGTATGCAATTTAAACAATAAAAATGAGAAAATAAAATAAATTATTTGTTTGGTCTAATCTTCTTTTTTTTGTATATTTATTGCTCCTAAATAAAGCACACATATTTTTTATCCCTAGAAAATTGATAGCTGCAGCCCTATACACATGCATATAATAATGCCACAATGGCTTGCTTGCTTCGGTCAGTAAAATGCAGACAGTGTACGTGATCAGGAGGGCAGACAATCAGCCCTGTGTCTTCCGGGCACAAATGCCTCCTGAGCCTCTAAGGGATAATTGCCCGAAAGAAATCAAACATTGTCAACAGAATTACAGCGAATGCTAGAGGCACACATTGTCCTTAAGCATACACAGTCGCTAGTCCCAGACTTGCAATAATCAAACTCATTGGGGGAAAATGTGCTACACGATGGATGCAGTCTGTGCCATTAGGGAAGAAAATGTCCATAGCTGTAGCCATTGTCAATCAGGTGCTCAAGCAAAACAAGAGTGTTTTGTGTTGCTTCAAGCGGTCAAAGCCCACTGTGGCATTCAAAACCCAGAGATGTATTAGCTAATATTGGTTGCCTGTTGCTAGAAGGATGCAAACAATTGGGCCGGCAGATTGTTTTCTGTGTAAAAGGGAATGGCAGGAAAAACTAAAACAAAAGCAGAGATGACAATCTGCCAGAAACAGAATGAAGCAGAAATCCCTTTTGCCAGCTGCAGTACAGTTTTTTTTTTTAACCCATTTAGATAATCCATGTTGTATCACAGATTGTTTGTACAACACATAAAAAAGGGGTTAAAAAAACAATGTATTCACACATTTGCTTATGCCAAAATGCACTAAGAATAACAACAGTCTCTTCCTGTATGCATTGGTTCATTTTAACAATAGCAAAAGAGCTGTACCAACCAGAACCATTTTGGCACCATGATACAAATAATATACACATAACATTATTGTTATATATACACGTTATATAACGTACGTTATCTGCCAAAACAGATCCAGATTATGCTCGTTTGAAAAGGACTCTCTCAACAACATGGACATTTAAAAATCTCCATTTCTATTACACATGTGACAGGAGTACCCTTCTCTCACTGTACAAGCACATGCTATGCGTCATGAAATAGTAACCATGACAACTAATGTATATGACACTTGTTAGCGCTCTCACAAGGTTAAAGGCAACCTCAGAAAAACAGCAGAACTCCCTGGACTCCTGAAGCTCAACCTCCTTAAGACATTCAGTTGTAGTTCATCAGCATCTGCACACATCAAATGAACACACATAGACGCACACACTCACAAAACACACAGACACACACACACACACACACACACACACACACACACACACACACACACAACACACACACACACACACACACACACACACACACACACACACACACACACACACCTCCAGCCACTTAAGACAAGCTCAGCTCTTACTAATAGTTGCATCATTACTGGGGATTAATTAAACTAAGCACTACATCAAGCCAAGTCCTTCCCTGTACTTAAAGTCGATGCATTACTGTCTCCAAAAATGCTCTCCACTATGTTGTGAGCCACTTACACAGTGTTTTCCAAATCAAATGCATTGTTTGGCGGGAGGTCACCGAGTCTAAATGGGTGAAGTCATAGACGGCTGCTTTGTTACCATCAGACGTATCAATGCACTATAAGGAACACAGGGTTTAACATGAAGTGTGAAACAAAGAGGGAGGGCTGTCTCTGTGGCAGACACTTGCAGCATATTTGAAGGCAGGTTGTGAAACAGGAGGGCTACACCGTCTTTGATCAGGGAGCATAGGAGACAGCACCATGTCAACAGTTTACTCTCATCCATGTCAGCTGTCCCCTGTGGGCAAAGGATTAAAGCCACAGCATCTCCGATAGAGCAGAGCAGAGCAGACAGACAACATAGTCGGCGTTGGGCCTGAAGGCGACCGAGGGGAGCTGCACAGCATTCAAACGACGTTCATAAATCTTAAATCCAGAAAACACAAGTGAATGGCAACTATTTAGGTTACCCGATAGTTGAAATGAGATGCTATATACAGAGAGTTTGGCCTAAAAGATATTTGTACGGTCAGACATTGTGAAACTTAGCCTGATTTTTACATCTGTACGTTCTAAGGAAGCATGGAGGAAATAAAAAAGCATCAAAACACCTACAGAACAACAACTTGTACAGTGTCTCGGCATACAAAAACATTTTCCTTTTTTCATTGCCCTGAGGGCAGTTAAATCATCTACACCACCATGAAGCAATGCTATTTGTTCCATAATATCACACTCAACAACAAGCTAAGAACCCCTGAGAGCCCTTGAAAAACAGCAGCATAACAACAACCACAGGAGCGTTTAACTTCCATTAGTCATTGGGGGCCGGAGTTAAAATATCAATCTTATCAGCAAAGCTCGCATCATGTATGTGAAGTAGAGTAATGCTAGAATGTCCTTATAGCCGGGAGGATTGTCTGGGATGGAAAAGTTATCAAATGCCTCCTGCATTGACAAAGTAATTTACACATTAAGTGCTGCTGTTAAGCAACACATTTCCTCAAGCCTAAATGCTCACAATAAGCATGGATGCTATTTTTGCTTTAATGTGATTTTGTTCATGTGTATTTGCTCAATACAGTTTATTCCAGATGCATTAACCCATAAATTGGACCAAAATTTAACAAATAAACATAAATATATTCAGATTGCTGTCCTAATTGTGTTGGTACTGCTTCTTCAAAAAAATCTATAACAAAACAAAATTGTCGCCCTCATTCTTGACACTAAAATAGTGCTATTGCTTGTCCTATTATCACCAGACATGACATCCAGGTGTTCTTATGTTGAATAACTAGCAGAGAGACCTATTCAGGGGACAGTCAGCTGTGCAGATCTCCCCATAGATGGCTATAATTAAAGGCTTCTCATTCATTTTTTTTACGATGAATATTATTTAACTATAAAGCAGGGACACACTTGGTGGGTGTATTGCTGGAGACCCCATGGAGTGCTTTTTTTGAATTTGATGCCATTTGGACACGTGACACGTTCAATGTTAATAATCAAGCACAAAGCTCTCTGTGTAGCAGCGGGGGCGGGGCTTCAGGACCCCGAAGCTGCTCTCACATATTGAAAACAATCCCAGCTAATTTTTTAAACAGCTGTTATTTGAAGAAAATGAACATATATTGGGAATCTAAACTGTTATTTTCTCAAATGAAAACAAGTGATTTTGGTTGGGCTTCGGGGTACAATGATTTAAAATAGAACTACTTTTCATATATTAACATTATACATCTGTAGTTGTTTGGGGCCCCCTTTAGTTTAGCCCCCAGGCAGTTACATGCCTAAAGATAAAGACTGCCCCTGGTGTTATTCAGGTGAAACAGACAGTAAGCCTATTTTACTGTTGTTCATGTAGAACATGAACAAAGAAGCTCTGTGTTGCCTGTAAAGTTGTTTGTATGAGCGGTCCTCAAGAAAGCTGCAACAAAAACACCACAGGCCAAGCATTCCCGTTCTTAACAGGAATGTTTTGAACTGCAATGTACTAGTTAGACTAAATGAACACTAATTAGGCCCGCACACAAGGATTGAGTCATCAATGAATCTATTATTTTTACCCAGCCACATTGACAGACTGTAAAGGCTAAAACAGTCATTATGCTATATTTTGGTATTATCAGCAAATCCCATGAAAAGACCGAAACCAACAAGGCATTAGTCCGTCTCTAAATACTTCACAGGATGTATATAGTGTATTTGTTGGGGACTATTTTCAGCTGCACACGTGTGAGCAGGATGGTGTATGTGGGTTTGCCTCGAAATAAACTACAGCGCCCGGGTTCATGGTAATGTAGGAACATGCCAAGAAGAAACAATAGTGTGGCTCTGATGTGTTTTTAAGTGTTTTTGGGAATGGCACAGAAGATTAAGCTTTGACATTCTCACTCTTTACTGGGATCAATTAATGTTGTGTGTTGGAATTCATTTA
This sequence comes from Anoplopoma fimbria, assembly GCF_027596085.1. Lineage (NCBI taxonomy): Eukaryota > Metazoa > Chordata > Actinopteri > Perciformes > Anoplopomatidae > Anoplopoma > Anoplopoma fimbria. Next base: position 16,806,515 of record NC_072465.1, read on the forward strand.
AGGGCAATAGAATAGGGCTGGGAGATAATTCACTTTTGTAATTTATCGTCTTTCAATGGAATCAAATTGTGTTGAAACCATGTAACATATTGTGATACACAACTATATTATCTTAATGGATAAAAACAAGCTTATATTGACAGAAAAATACTCAGAAAATCTAAAACTCCTAAGTTCAATCAAATTAGTCTTTATTTGTGTGCATGCATGTTAACGGTCAGTGTTAAACTGTCTACAATATCACTTGAAACTTTTCTGTTCATGTGCACTAAAGTTCTTAATTAAATGAGAAACTACTCAGTACTTTTCATTTTTCATGTAATTCACACTGACTTAGACTTTACTGTGTAGGTATGTCATATAGCTTATGTATATAATTAACTACTTTAACATGAGCTATGTCGTGATAATCAAGATATGAAATGACCTCTATCGAGATAGATCTTCTATCCATACCACCTTGATAAATGTTATACAACATGATAATCATAGTATAGTAAACTGGCAATGACACGAGGCAGTGGAACAGCTAAAAATCCCCTGCGCATTACTGGTGTTTCTTTGTGTTGTCAAAAGTAATTATCACAGAGAAAGGATCAGTTTAATTAAGTTTAATAATCGAGGCAAAGTGAACTGGGCTCACTTGCACTCTGTCAGCGATGAGTTACGTGCCCTCACACTACTTCACTTGTCAAGCAGGTGCTCTAAAAAAAAAAAAAAAAACTAAATGTGAAACAACACTACCTTCCCCGAAGAGCCCACACTTTATTAAGTGTTTCAGCAAAAATGTACGATTCAATAACGTCAAAGTTTTCAAACTCGTCAGTCAGCGTTGTTATCTTTGACATTTTCCTCCAGCATTGGCCTGCTTCACATTCACACAGCTGCATACAGACACTTCCACAGTAGTTATGGAGGGAGAGGGAAGCACAACTCGTGCACGCCATCCATCCCCATTTTCTCATCTTTTCCTTCAATTACAGGGAGAGAGAAGGCATATCATGAAATTTACTAATTATACAAACTGCAGTCTTAAACTCTTTTACATTATTCTGTCTGAATTAGTACTAAAGAGAAGGGAGCTGTGTTTATCAGAGGCATCGCGGGTTTATAGAAGGGCAGACTCTCAATGCAGAATGTCTATGTATATGAGGAACAAATGTGCATACTGGGGGAGACAGCTGCTGGTACAATCTCATCTGCAATGCATGACGTCTGTCAAATGTGAGAACATCTGCTTGTCTTTCTGTTTTGGTGAATAACTAACGCATGTATTTATGACAAACACACCTCCATTTCAAATGTGCTCATTTTATTTCAAATGCCAAACACCTGACTCAATCGGCAGCGTGTGGAGGTTTACATGGTTACCAGTGAAAGTCAAGATGGTAAAACAAGGTCCGGGGACGAGCATAGAAAGGGGGGTAAGTGGAGCTTGATTTTTGAGAGCGCATCTGTTTCTCATTCCTCGGGAAGTGGGCGATGTGGCTCGATATTCCCGGAAGTGTTTGAGTCACACAAGGACCTCGGACTGGAACTGCCAAGATCAGCCAAAGATACGGAACAGAGGGAGCAGAGCCTTAGGGCTAAAACATCAAGCTCAGAAATAATAAAGCAACAACTCAAATCCCAATGCAGAATATTTAGGCCTACACAGCTAAAAGCAAACTAGCAGTTTCAGCAAAGAGGACATCAGCGCCCTTGGGCTGAAAAAATGCAGCCACATTAAGTGAAATTAAGCCCATTAGTCTACAGTTAAAATTGGTCCTTCAGTAACTCAATGAAGAATAAGACTTAAATGAAAAAATCCAAAAACTAATTTTAAAACTTCCCTCGACGGCACGTCTTAATCTATTTTTTTTTTCATTTGCATATACGAGCTGGTCTGTGTGCATGTCAAGGCCTGTCTGGCTTCTTTGTTCATCATGTTAATTGACAGGAAGTGCTGCCACACATTCAACGGAGCTGAGCTTAGACGTTTTTTGTGAATGCCATGCAGGGCGCTGAAAACCCTAAAATACAACTTCAGAGTGAGATATAGAGAGATAGTGAAGTGACAGAAACTCAAACCCAACTTTTAAATAAGTCGAAAGCACGAGCACACACACACACACAAATACACACACACACACACACACACACACACACACTCGTAGGCATTGTGTGCATTGCAGCCTTGGACCTCCTCCCTAACAGAAAACAGTTTTGTTTGTGTTATATTGCAGAACTTCAACAACAAAGCAAGCAAGAATAGGAGGAAGGTCAAAGGGGGCGTGCTAAACTTTCTCATTATGCCACACTTGCTCGGCAGTCTTTTCTCTAAATGTAGCTGAAGAAATAATCAAATTCCAGTGCGTCAACAACTCTCAGCCCACTTGCATTTCCTGCAGTTTCCACCCTCTTAAAACGGCTATATTGTGAGTATTCATATTACCAGTGCTTTAATAATACAGAAGTCAGAGGAAATGAAACCTGAGCAGTGCAGTGTGTGATGGGCTTCACTGTTCTTCAACCTTTTACTACAAGGAATAGTGTAGTGCATCAAGCGACATGTATAGAGCATGTGGGCGAAAAAGGTCTCGATGGAAGTCTCCAGTGTATTCAGCCTTACTTTATAAAAAAAAGAGAAAAAAAAGAAAAGAAAAGAAAGAAAAATATATAACACATCCTGGCATTTATTCTCTATTCATAAGAAGCTGGTAGAGAACTATTGTTCTATTGTTTGACCACAATTGACTCTTTTATCAATTAAAACGTCATGACTTCCTGTGGAGAAGTTTAACAAAGCCATTCACATGCAGTCTGAACACAATGGATGGCTACACCTCAGACATGGTCACAGTTATATAGTAAATCTGAATTGTGTCAGTGGGCTTCTAGGGCAATGCTGCTAAAGTAAGGTAAGTGCATTAAATATCTGTCCCTCACTGATTGAGTGCATCAGGGGCTGTGATGAAAACCATTAACAAGATTAAATAAATATGGGGCTTGTGACCTCTTTACAACACCAGCTTTAGCTTGTTCCCCTTTCCAATCTACAATAAACAATCCTCAAACTTTTTCCCCCACACGCATCGGCAGGACCTTACATAACAGCTCTGACAACGTGAAGAAAATTTACTGTGTAAAGTGAGGTTTTCAATTTTCAATATGTGGCAATTGGATGGCTTATGAGGTCATTCCTGAGGACACGGTGAGCAGCCCTGCGTGAACTGGCTCGTTATTGATCCCGAAATTATATCAGCTGCCTCTGGTGGATACATTACCCTCCTCACACATCACTGGTGTTCATGAATGGTGACGGTTGATTGCTGGCAATGTAAATGGTTCCATCTAACGTAACAGGTAAAGCGTGACACTGATACTGCCGGGCTGGGTGATTTAATCGCGGGACACCCGGGATGTTAATGAGTGTTGTTGTTGCTCCGGTAAAGCGATTTCAGCTGTAAAATAAAACCATAATGAAGCTTCAAATTCAAGAGAATATGTGGAATCAAATACCAAATAGGAAATGTGCTTCAGTAGAAAACCCCGGCCTAGTACTGGTGAAAAAAAGCTCACTGTCCAAATGACTCAATGTTGGCCATAGATAGTAGCACTCTATGACTTTGCATGCATCACTTCCAAACAGGCTCTTCCTGTGTGCCCGGGGCCATACAAGCAGTCAGACATGCTCCCTTCCTCTCTAAATGCTTTTTGGTGTTGAACTCTAATCAATACTTGAAGGTTGTATTTAGAAACGATAAATAAAACCCTGAAGATGAGGGCACTCGATACCTCTTTAGCAGCCTCAGTAGTGTGCAGTGTACACAGTTCTTTTTTTTTTTTTCTTATTTTAAGAACTTCACAAACAAATACAATTTTGCTCGAGAAAAGCAAGGAGCAAACACTGAAGCACAGAATACACAGAAGCATCCAACATTATTTTATACTGCATCACAAGTGCAAAACAAATATATTTTTTGCTTTATGATATAATACAATGAATGATAAAACTGACATTGTTTCATGTGTCTCTGCCGTTTCTTTTTTATTTTTATTTTACTTCCTGTGTTCCCCTAGACATTAAGTTAAGGTCGCAACAGCATGTCAGCAGTGTTTTTGCTGCATGCTGGCTCCATTCTTGCTTTAAGTAATAATATATCAATTTTTTTGTACCTTTACGCTTTAATTTAAATGATATTTAATTTGTTCAGTTAGTTGGTTTTTTTTGCACACTGAAGCTGTAAATATTTTCACAATTCATGATATATTCATCATCCTCTGTTATGTTTTAATTTCATTACACTGCCTAAAAATATATCATGCTAAAGTTCAAGAAAATAAAACAATTTCATTTTCACACCAAGATATTGTCGGTCTGCACTCATCCCCACCCTTTTGGTGACTAAAATTGTATGATGTTTCCAACTGTTATACATATTAATTTAGCTGTGAACGGAATAAAGACACATAAAAATGCAACACGTTCTTGTCATCTCTGGACCTAAATCTGTGATTTTAAGTGTGGCATTTCTTTCACTCTCAACAACTGTAAATGCAGAGATTATATCGGATGTCCACACAATATGCAGCTGATTAACTTTAGAGGTACAGTGATGGAATAAATCTATTGGCATTTCACAATAAGACAGCCACTAATGAGGACATCTGCTCGGACCATGGCTCCTCCGCATTCACACACTTGTTTGGCCTTGCTTTCTTACGTGGTTAGCCTGGTGGTTGTTTGTTAAGGTTTGAAAGTGAATCCCATTCTGGTCAAATCAACAGCAGACTCCATCAATAGATGACCATACAATTTCTCCTCAAGCTTGTCTGAAGCCACCTTGGCACCAATTTCAGCCTACATATAGTCAAACTTGCAGCAAAACAAACCCAAGGCTAATGAACTTTAGATAAAACGCACACAAGAGCAGGAGCGAACAAAGGCTGAAAAACAGCATTCAATAGAGCTGTGCTTGGCCGCGACTCAAGGTAATGATTCTAATCAAGCAGCAACACCACAGCTAAGTGGTGAAGCCGATGTGGGAGTGCATTTAGCAGCAGTTCATATGGCCCGAAACATCCTCGACGAAGGAAATGCAGCGATGGATGAGAACCAGATTTAAAGGAAAAATACGTTTAAAGGAGAAACTCTTCAGTGAGGTACAGAATTTGTACAAGAAATAAGGTTCTCAAAATGTAGCTTCACATCTGATGGGATTAAAAAATATATATTATTTTCATTAAGGGGATATCGTTAAGTGTGTTAGCATGATTATCATCACAGCCAACCATGGTGGTGGCTGCAGGCTTGTCGTTCTCTCAGCTCTACCTTTCCTCCTTGGTGCAAATTCAAAAACGTTAAATACCTGTAAAGATTGCATTAAACTACGTCTGTAGAGATGCACCGATAGACCGGCTGGCAAACGAAACTGGCCGGATATGAGCTGACCGGCCATGACCCATGTCAGGCCGGTCAGTCTCATATTTCAGATTTGATGCCGGTCACATCTACACACACGCACACGCAGCTGCATGATTGTTTTATGTCGGCACACAGCGGAACAGACGGTATCGTTAAAGCGTCTCACACACAACATGTCGTCCGTGTGGAAGCTCTTCAGTGTTAGTGAAGAAGACGAGTCCAAAAGAAGCATCTGAGGAACAACCTATGTGACCTGTTGGACGTGTTGACACTAGCTCTAAGCTGATTACTAGACATAGTTTAAACTACCAATGCCAATGATTTGTTTTAATCAAAGCAATTATTCAAATAAAAATACAAGAATGCATTTCTTAATCATTTGAATTGTTTTATGTAAATAACCATCGATGGCGATAAGAACAGTAAAAATACCTCATTTTGAATTGTTGACTGTTAACACTGACTTTGGAACGGTTCAAATATTTTTGTTTTGGGGGTTGAAATGAAGGTGGACATTTTTACTATTTTGACAGTTTTTAGATTAAAAGATTAATTTGAAAAGTAATTGATCAATAATTAAAACAGTCATTAGTTTTAAAACATTCCCTAAGAAACCTGTGGTGTGATGTCACAGATTCTATAGCGGTGTTTTTCCACAGTCTGTGACTCTAACACAAGAACATTTTTCATTTTAACATTAATTAAATTCAAGTCATATTCTGCTGCCTTTAATATTCCAGAGCGATCTTCCCTATCTTTGAAAAGCACCACTTGTCATCTTGGGTATGAAAACAAACATAACAAAAACAAGAGTTGTTGTATTAAAAGATTCTCTTCAAATATGAGTCACTAATATTTAGGCAATATTTTCCTACATTTTAATTGAAAGGACATTTTTGCTTAACCAGCAGCGCCATTAATAAAAACACTGCCATTTGCTGTAATCTGTCCATCCACACCAGTTCTACTTTGAAAAGTATCACAGCTATCTAACACAGAATTTATAGAAACGCTTGCATTCAAAGCATCTAAGCTGTTTCCAATCATGCCTCTCTCCTATTTTTATACTCTAGTTCAGGCGGGCCTGTCTGACCTGACTGCAAGTTAATTGATAATAACACAGCGATGATGAGGCTATAATGACACTCTTCAAATGGCAGACACGTTGGAATAAATCTTTCAATCCTGACCTTTAAAATAGGACTTTTACTGTATATTTCCGAGTCTCCTGTAATCACAAATCTAGGGCAGCAACTATCAATTCAACTGCTAGATTGATTGCTTTGCCTTTACAATATTGGAAAATGGTGGTTAATGCCTGTTACAATTACCCACAGGTCAAGGTGATGTCTTCAAATTATTATTTATTCCAACTAAGAGTCTAAAACCCAAAGATACTCAGTGGATTACAGTGTATGGCCAAGAGCAACTATCAAATCCTGAAATTTGAGAAGATTGAACCAGGGAATGTTTACCAAGAGTCTTAAGCAACCATCAAAATAGTTGGTGATTTTTATAAAGTTTTCACTCAATCGACTTATTGATTAATCAACCAATTGTTGCTGCTCTACACAAATCAGCAACCTTCTGTTAGAAATGAGAGCGTAGAGTAAGTGTTACCAGCGCCAAGATGAATGTCCTTAATACCACCCTCTGAATCCTCTTTACCAAATAAAGAATACTCCAAATCTCCTATTGCAAGGACAAATATAATATCCATGGGCTTGAATACAAGATAATCTTTTTGTTGTTTAAATCTGAAAGCAACCACTTCCATTTTATAAAGACGGCATTCAGAGAGGTCACTTGTAACTCTAAACGTTACAGCGATGCGGATGATGCCTCGATGCCTTGACAACCGAGGGGCTGTTGAGAGGCAGAGTGGTTGCTAGCTCCCATCTTCCTCGCGCTGGCTGCTAAGTGTTGGGGCAGATGATCCCTGGAGTCCCTGAGTGACTAGTGGATACCTGGGGATTGGTCTCCTCCGCTGTGCTAAACACTTGTGCTGTGTGGTTTAGTAGTGACAATATAATACAGTAATGCAATATACAAAATACAGCAGCTATCACACCTTCACCTCGCACCGGAGTTTGACAGATGAAGCATACACGCGGGAATCTGTACGGCTAAAATTACCCGGGATCAACTAGGAGGTGTTTTAATTTTAGTTTTTACAGATTCACCTGTTAACCATGTCGACTTTTCAGCGTTTAATAAAGACGAGCGGTGTCTTTGTTGAGGAAGCATTAAACAACGTCTTCCTGAAATATGAAAATGTCAAAAGGAAAAGGCCATGGTATTCCAATCCCTAGTTAATTAGGGTTCCACTAGCGGTATGGTTTGGTTGTTTGTGTTGAAGAACAGAAACATTTGCATTCCCCAAAGGGGAACATGTCAACAGGATCGATAGGGTAGTCTCTTAACTCCTTTTCTGCCTCAAAAAAAACTATCCAACTCAGCACATCCTCTCCCTTGGAAGCCTCTGAAATTTACCAGAATTTCACAATAGCTGCCTCTGTCATTATTAAAATACCACACATTCCTCTCACAAATTGAATTTGCAAAATAGTTAAACATCCAAAAGTAAGCTTTCAGACACAATATAATAAACACGTGGAAAAGGCCAAACACCACCTGAAACACTTTGCTTTTTAATAACATTGTAAAATACCAATGACACTTCCCCCCCCTTCATTATTGTTTTTGAGCTTTCTGGCGAAGTAGAGAAAGCTCCCATGGAGACGAAGTGTGTGAGAGAAACAAACAGAACATCAATCTCATTGGAAACCCAAAGGAAAAGAGCCTGGGGACTGATCTCTCAGGGTGTTAACTTAGGGTGGGGGGGGGGGGGACGTTTTCGACAAGGAATTAATGAAGTGGGTTTAGCACTGGAGTGGAAGAGAGGATAGCAGCTCGGTGTTAACCTCACTATTCCTCTTTATTTACCACTTATGTCGAATACTTAAGATGAATGTTCCGCGGTGAACAACAGTACAATTCAACACTGTAATATGATATATCCATATTTGTGCATATCCCAAAATAAACAATACATCATGCTATGCTGCATCGTCGCGATATGTCAAAGCAACCTGCTTATCTTACTTACTTGAAGAAGACATTTAAATTCCAACAGCCCACATTTTTCAGTGCCTCAGTCAATTTATTTTCAACTGCCTTTGTTACTACTTCTTCTTCTTATTTGGGTGATTTGGAAGCTTCTTGGTTATAGCTTAATCAAACAACCATTTGGAAAGATGGCAACATTTTAAGAACTCTTTTGGGTATTAGGGCGCTGGTAGCGACGGCTGTTTTTCCCCTACTTAGCAACGGGCCTTTCCAGACGTCCTACAGTCAAAAACCTTCAAAAGGCAGAGATAGTTTATACAGCAATGAGATGCATTATTGTCTGCTCTCATAACTATCTACATGTACCCTGAAATGTGAGAGTATTTTTTTCTGTAAATAGATCAAAAAAGCCTGAGCTGCTGATTAACAGCTGCTAACCCCGAAGATAACTAATGTTAGAGCTGCCTTTTAAAAATCACACTCACTGACTACTAAATAATAATGAAAACAAGGTACATAGTTTATATATCCGAGGACATATAACCTGTTGGTCACATTTCTCTAATAACCTAATTTAATGGATCATAATCAAACATCTCGGACAATATGTTTGGCATTTATATACAAGAAATCAACCATCAGCAGATATTTTAACATATGTTTAACTCTCATATTGATATTGGCCTCTAATATCTAATATCCAATAATAAACAACTATCTTCAATGACACAGCTAAAGCTTCTCGTGGCATAAACCAAAACCCTGTGTTGTTTGCTAAATTAAACAGTCAAAGATCTAAGCATGCCGGAATTTCAATCTAAAGCATTATGCTGTTTCATTTGAACAAAACATTTGTCTGTCAGGACAGTTATATTATACAGAACGACAACCACTGTAGAGTGTTGAGAGCTGGGTAAAGACCACTTTTTCTATATATGAAGACTGTGGTGAACACAATTTTGAATCTAAAAGCGATCTAATGCAAAGTAACAAAATAGGTATACACGGGTATATTTCAGACATGTTCTACAGTAGCTCAAAATACCTACAAAATTTATGCAACGGTTAAAATTAAATTCATCAAATGCAACTTGACTCTCAATGCACGGGCTTATTTTGCATTCTGCAGAGCACCTTGAGTTTGATAAAACATGCACAGCCTAATCCCATATCTTCAGTGATTGTCGCCATAATTCACGGCAGAGAAAATGAGCCCCGTGGATGGGATAGCCTACTTTTGAATTTGCTTTTTTCCTCGCCTCTGAAAAAGACAATCTTGAATGTAGCCCACCAAAAAAAAAAAAAAAAAAAAAAAAGCACAAAGCAAACGCATGCTCATTTGACCCACAATAGCACAATGCAGGAAAAAGGGGGGAATGAAGCCCGAGGGTCCCATTGTGTCCACTCTCCAGAGGGCAGAGTTGACTGACAGTCCAGCTGTAAGTAAAGCTGACACAGTATCACATCGCGGCAAGACTGTTAAAAAGGGAAAGAGGACGTGGCAACTGAAGGACACAGGACATTTATTGATATGGCTCAAGTCCTTGAGTGCAGCAGTATATGTCCTTCAGTGACACTGCCTTATTGCCTGGACATTAATCACTATTGTCATGAAGCACAGGAAATAAGTACACTCGTTTCCCCAAAAGCATTCATCCTCCCTAGTTTCAACCAGCCTGGTCTAATCTGGTTTGTGTTTGTGTGTTTGTGTATGTCTATGTGCCTTTTTGGTTGCATGTTGCTAGGACAGATGAAATGATTTGGAGTGAAGTGGCTGTGAGTCATTCTAAAACATTAAAATGCTACTGTGACCAGCTTGGAGTATCTTGGCTGAAGACAGAGTGAACTCAACCGTACACACCGAGTAATGAAGTGGAGACTGATTGCCTTGATTAACATAAGTTATACAAATAAACATCTTAATCACAATTAATGTCAAATTACTAGAATTCCCCCTTCAATAAAGCATTGTTCTCATAATGTTGGGCTCATATCCACTGAAACATTCCACTTCAGTATTAATGCCAGCATCTCCATCTCGGCCTTTTGGTTATGTTTCAGCTCCTTGAAACGGTACGCTAGGTATTGATTTTCTTCTAATTCAATTATAATAACATACAACTAGAGAGCAGTGAGAAAACAAGGTTTAGGTGGTAGAGTATATGTACTTTGTCTGCTTTGTATCCTGCATGCACCTTGCAGGGGATCAATGAAACTACTTTCCTCTAGCGGCTTTTAAAAAATGCAACTTGTTGATTTTTTTTAACCGCTAGTAGCGCTATGAACCAATTTTTTTGTAGAATTTCATGTTATAAAAATATATTCTATAAATATAGACAGTTTTATTGATTTGATTTCTTACTGCATACTATGACTCTTTGGTGTCAAAGCACAAGGCAATGTTACATCTAGTATGGGAATACAGAGCAACTCTGAAACTAATACAAGGTTGCAAATGTTTACTTAGGCTTGCCCTGCTACATCCTGGGAAATTATGACCAATTTTTCAAACAGCATTTCCCATCAGTGAGGACATTCTGCAACATTAACATTGAACCCAAAATAAATCATTCACACTCTTCTACGTACAAGAAATCATTTCAAACTTTAAATTATGCTTGCTCGCATTTTGAAAATTTGTCTCGCTCCCCCCCTGACTGTCTTATCTGCCACCTCCAGAAATACAGTTTTTATTTACCTCTAGTTATACTAAAGGACATTCATTTCACATGGTTATCCTAGTTTTCAATGAAGCGTTTTGTAGCATAAATAAAACTGACTTACTTACTACAGTTTTACAGGAAACTGAATAAAAAAAAAAATAACACTGGGGTGCTTTTCCCATACCACCACGGTGGTCACTGCTTACCCACCATCATACAACACACTGAGTCACAACTTTCCTTAATAACAAAATGACATTGTTATTTTGAAGTTTATCCAATCTAATTAGACACATTGATAAGCTGGTCATTGCATTTGAAAGCAATAAGCAAAGGATGAGCATCGCTGGCTAAAAGGATAAACAGCGAATTATCTGCACGAGTGAAAAGTGATTACATTTGCAGTGTTTCCCCATCGGACCATTTAGAGGGTGGCACAGGCAGCTGGCCGAGAGGCAACAGATAATAGTGCGCTGAGCCGGTCCACGATCCAGACTGAGCATATGCTACTGATGCAGTTTTAAAACCAGGAGAAAGTTACTTTTGAGTCAGTACTGTACATATCAAACCAATTATCCAGAGAATGTAGAGAAGGACCTTGATGATAATGATGCTGTTGCCAACATCAGTGATGTCCAGACAGCTGGCATCCTGCTGGCACAGCAGCACATCAGGACCTCATTAACAACATTAATACCATGTTTGCTCACTAACATTCTATTTGCAGTGGACAAGGATGGTGTTATTTGAAAAAAACAAACATCCCTACAATACAGTACACACAAGTGAAAATGGTCATTATATCTGTCGAAAAGTAGTAATTGGTTTTTTATTTCGATTCCTAAAATGACGTTAATTTAGGTCCTTGTCTTTGCTACAAATGATTCCCCAGCTGTATCGCAAGGCTTCACGCCTTTATCCATTTCTGTATAGCCATATTCAAATAGCATGCAATCATTTCCTCATTACTTAAGTGATGCAATAAAGTGAATTTCTATAATTAATGACAAGCTATGCTTCTTATGAAGACCAGGGAGCTGCAATTCCACCCACACAACTTTAAAACAAACAAGTAGAGTCTTCACCAACCACAAATATTCCTCTTACAGATTTTTTAGCACCATATTATTCAAGGGAGTGAAATATTAGGAGAAAACAAACGAGAGACATTTGTGTTAGTGAGAAAAGCATGGAAGACTGCTTTTTCCAAACAGGGCTGATCAAAATTCTCTAGGATGTCGTGAAAAATCAATGCCAGATTCATAGACAGCTATGTCTTTAAATCCGGCATGCATTGATTTAAGAAAAGAAAATAATCCCCGTCCCTTTCAAATCTCCTCTTTTCATGTGAACAAGCACCGGCTCGGTATCACTCTCTATGATGTAAACTCTAAATTCATATTATTAAGATTTAGGTCACCCGGCCTAGACGGTAGATGAATGCGTTCTGTGACAGTGTACAAGTAGTTAAATTGGATTTATTCTCCACCACCTTCGAGCCGGTCAGCCTGTACTGCCTGTTTGCTGCGTGTCAGAGGTCTGTTGAGACATGCCATATGAGAGAAGTCAGACGTGTTGGGGGCCTGGAAGGCTACTGGTCAATAAAGCTGCAAACTAAGAACCAGGAAGCAGGGAACTGGGGGATTTTGGGGCAGAGTAGGGGGGTGACTCAGAGAGGAACCATTCTCCTGTGTTACATCACTGCTACTTCACTATGGGAGATGATTGGTGCCACAGAATAAAAACATATGAACTAGAAGACCTTCCGGTGGCTACAATTTCGAATGATATTTAACATAAAAATAAGTAGCTACAACTACTGCTCCTACTTTAAGTGCTTCTAATTGGATGATGATACAACCAGACTGATAAACTAGTGGGTAATTGTTATCGGACTATATTAGCTTATCACATGTCTATAATTGTGCATGTTCGCTGACATGTAATAAATGTGCAGTGCAGAAATGCCAGTAAAATTGTGGTAACATCCCATAGTTTGTCCACAAGAGTGCACCACATTCATTTTAGAAGTGTAAAATGTCTTCCTCAGTAGAGAACTTACGTTTTCACATTTGTCTAATAAACAATTATAATTATAATGATTATGATTATATTTAGGTGTCATGATGTCATACCTGCCAATGTATCATTATTTGATGGTGATTTTATAACTCTCAAATATCTAGGTATCAAATCAGCAAAAATGTGGGAGCTACTGGCAAAATCTTGGAAAAGCAGAATTTGTGTGTCAAAGTGTGTTATCCCTCAATCCAATATTAGCCCGTACCCAAACCAGTCATCTGTGCAAGGTTAACCATGGCCTTAGATTAACGTGAATCTAAATCAGGCCCTGTTCCAAACCTACAAAAAACAGCACTTTGGGGGGGAAAACTATTGAAAAGCAAAGCACCTCTCTGTGAATCTGTAGGAGATTTAACCTATATATATATATATATATATATATTCAGAATTGTTTTCAACATGGTCACATACTGCTCTGTCATAGCCATTATTGAAGGTTGGGATGGCAACACCTATGAAAATATGACCTCATATAGAAACACTAGAATGAGTCACTTATTTGGATAGCTTTAATAAACTGGTGTTCAGCCAGCTTCAACCTCTGGCTGCACATCAGTAATACTTCACCTGTTAACATCCAACCAAACCCCTTAACCGGTATCTCTCTAGTGGTGCAGGATCTGATGGGTGCAACACTATTCATCTCAAACTGATGGACCACTGAAGCCGATATTCTCCAGGACTATATCTGTGCACCAGTGGCATTAATCACCCCTCATACTTGCACATCCATCCACGAGCCAACAGCGCTAACTATCTCCCTCATCCTCATTTCTACCTACGCACATGACAGCACGCAGACACGTCAATTATACATCCACATAAAACCACGTCCACAATTTGCAGTACGCCTATAATAAAACTTTAAAAAACTGAAACAAAAACAACAGGTTTAACAGATTGAGAAAAGAAAAAACACTGCCAATCTCCACGGGAGATAAAAGTGATTCCCCCCCAAAAAAAACCCTGTGGCTGTTAAGTGCCTCCAGGACGGATGTATCATCTCCCGTTACATGTCCTGAGATGTGTTCATTATGGGGACACCATGTTGTATGAATAACCAGTGTTTCAGCTACCATGTTAAGCGCCGGGGTCAAACAGGAGTTGTTTAGTCTGACGTCAAAAGCAGGGGGATAGTTTGCGCCATTGTCCAGCTGCCTGATCAATAACACGCACACACAAATCACGGAGCCTGAACGCCTCTCTGCGTTCACACCGCGGCTGGACGTGAAACTCGGCTCGGCCCTGTTCCGAGTGGAGCCCGGGCTAAACGGAGCAACTGAGGGAAAAATGTCGTTTATCTACAGTAAAAAAAAAAACTTTTTACCCCTTTATTATAAAAAAAAACAACAACACAAATGCAACACTGTGGACTCTCGGTAGTTAGGCTCCACACATGAACAGCTTACTTACCAGGATGGCAGTCTTTGTGTTTGGGCAAGGTTAAAAACATTAAGGGTAAAATCCACCAGTAACTCGGTTCCCGTATCCTCCGCATGTTAGACTACTCATCGAGAGCAACAAGAAGGCAACGGGTGACAAAGTTTGAGTCTTTTTTCTCTCTTCTTTATATATATATAAAAAAAAAAAATTAAAAAAAATCACATACACACGACCGAAGCAGAGGCGAAGTTGGCACAGCAGCCACGAAGGCAGAGCATCAAAGTACTGGTTAGCGATTCAGTAGAGTCACTGTGTGTGTGTGTGTGTGTGTGTGTGTGTGTGTGTGTGTGTGTGTGTGTGTGTGTGTGTTTTTCTTCTTCTTCTTCTTCTTCTTCTTCTTCTTCTTCTTCTTTAAAGCGACAAATTGATTCGCCTCCAGTCCGAGCAGAGGCTGCCTTTAGCTTCGAGGAATAACACGATACGTGCGCTACGGCGGTGAGAAAACTGTTCAAAATGTGCTGGACTCCGCCGTGCCTGTAGCGGGCTTCCAGATGGCGACATTCCCGTAGTGAGGAAAGGGTCAATCGGCGACCAATCGCTGTCTTTAACTACAGGGGGAGAAAAGCACCAAAAAAAAAAAAAAAAGTGGTCGATAATAATATTGATCACACGCGGTCATTATTAAGTGATTATCCGCGGCGGCAGCGTGGCGAAGGGCAATGCACAACGCGAGGAAAAGTGGTGCTGGAAATGTCCCATTCTTCCACCCAGGAAGTGGACTAGCGGTCAGGCATGCATGGATATCTGGCTGCTGGTCCCATCTACAGGACGGGCTGCGAGAGAGAGAGAGAGAGAGAGAGAGGGGGGGGGAGAGAGAGAGAGGCAGCCAGCTCGGGGCGGGAGCAGGGAGGGAGGGGGAGGGAGGGAGGGAGGGAGGGAGGCGGTTCTTGGATTTGCTGAATGCAGAACGAGTCGGAACGGACCCAGAGTCTGGATCCTGCCTATGGTGCCACGATAAGCAGGACTACAGAAAGCCACTGTTAGTGGCTCGTGTCACATTGTCAAAATCACCAGACTGGATTGTGTTGCCTCTTTTAAAAAAAACAAAAAAAACAAAAAAAAAATGATGCATCAAACATGTTGCATCAAACATGATTAAAAAAGGCCATTTTTGAATCCTACAGAGGGTTGAAGCCTTGTGCAAAAGGAGAAAATACCCCCCTCTTGCTAAACCCACTGATTCCAACCCCCATCCAGTCATCTCACTGTTTTGTTGCTTCCTCCCAGGCCCCATTATTAAAACGACCCTCCTGTGGCCACACGCTGATGTCCCTTTGCCTCCTGCTGGCAGAACTGTGAATGGAATACTTTAGCAGTAATCATCACCTGGAATATCATCATGTGCGGGTGTGTGCTGATTGGAGAATTAAGCATCCACCAGTGACACTCCCTTAGGTGTATGTGTAGCCAGTGGTCTTCTCGCAAAACTATCCAGCTGGACATTTAATTTGAGGAATCTGATTAAATTTCTCATTTAATTACCCGGTTCTCTGCAGGGCCATTGAAGACAGTCACAAGGGCCCTTTGCTTTTAATGTGGGCCATCTGCTTCCTCTCCAAAATGCCTACCTTTTCAAAGCTCGCACAGCCTCGTGGGCATCCTTGTGCGTTCCTCCGGGCTGCACTACCTCCGTACACACTGCAAAACATTAGTCATCAGACTGTATTCTGACTGATCAAGTGCAATTAACCTGAACAGTAGTTCGGTTTTTTTTGTTTTGTTTTCTGTCTCGGTCTGTCTGGTGACATGACAGAATGGTCCTTTGAGTAATCATGCAGACTCCCAAAATGTTTCGACACGTAGACTCAGGGCACTCACCATTATGTCTAGAGGGTTGAAAAAGACATAAAACATCACAAACAGTGCAAATTACCATATACAGTTACATAGTTCTTATGTACATGTTGTTGATCAAACATGTATAGGTATCATGTAAGGTAAGATTCCTATTTCATTTTGACATAATAATCTCAACTCAAACTGTTTCAGCAAATGAAATATTTATTTATTGGAATATGCATCCTCAGAAAAAAACAATCTGTGTAAACTTCAGTAATAGAATATCCAAAATGAAAAAGATGGCAGCTTTTATGTCCATAATTTAAGCAATATTTCCACAAGGCTCTGTGATGCACAGTGTTTTTTTTTGCAAAACCTTGTCTTGCAGCTGTTTTGAAATAAACCATGACGTGATCCAGGTGCATGGTTTTAACAAAAAGCATGTAAATGTTGTTTTTTGAAAATAATTCATAAATGGCAATTAAAAAACAACAAAACAAAACTGATGGGTGACATGCTCTTCATCTTAATTTGAGAATATTAAAGTGCAGTTGAGGAGTTCTTCAACAGATTGTTTATACTTGTAAACTAATTTTGTGGCTTCATCTCAGCCGCTGTTGAAACTCAATTTTCTCCTGAATAGTAACACTTATTAGCCTCCATGTATGCACTGTGCTCTGAATTTCTGTTTTTGCAATTATTTCTTTGATAATAAGTGCAGGTTTACCAAACATCTTCAAGGCCTAGTAACAATTCTCAATTTTTGACATTTTATTGTGAAGGTCGTCTCACTTTTGGTCCCCCATTTGTTTATTTCAATTCCCCCCAGCCTTCACACCTGCACCAGACATGGATAATTGCTTGCGCTGTGCATTTCTGAAACATGTGAAATAAAAGAAAGTATAATTGTTAATACAGCAGTAAGTTGCACTCATGGCATCCAACCTGGACCTCAAATGCACACAGGTGTTACTGCATTCATTTGGTCAAAGTCCTGCTTTTTCCTCTCACCGTTGCTTAACCATAAAAGCAGTCAAAGCCAACATGGTGTTAAATGAGTCATGGACGTTATTTTTGATCAAATTTTAAAAGCAGAGCTTCATCCCTTGACCTTGACAAATCAAAGAAGTCCAAAACTACTCTCATTCTCTCTGCAGTGTTACTAGTAGTTTCATAAGGCCTTTGTAATGTGTGCTGTGACATCTGACATCCCAATCATTTATCACTTCAAGGCATCCCAACACTCCCTCAAATAAACTGTGCCTCGGATTAAAAAAAGTAAAGAAATGCGATATACATGATTTATGCGGGTCCAGCCATGACACCAGCATTGTCCCCATGGGCCTCTCTTTCCTCTTTGCCCTTAAGTGGTTTGAGAATCACACTTGTATTCTTTTTTCAAACACATTTCACATGTTGACAGTTGGTACATAATGTACGACTGTGCATCAATTATGTAATGCAATTCAGGCTATGACCATATATAATTTATCTGATTCTCAATCTCTTACATTATTTAATCAAAAGCTATTTTTACCATTATTACTCTTCCCATATAATTTTATCTTTTGTTGGTCCGTCCTGTAGTTCTCCACATCAATGTGTCATGTTTCATCACTGAATCTACTCTGCATCTAATGCTTCATGACTGTCAGCCAGGTGCAGGACCAACTTAAGAAGGGTAGCACTCTAAAACTGCAAAGAGGGGTTAAAAAGTTGGCCCCTAGCAAGTCAAAACCAGTTTTTGTTTTTTACATTTTTTATAAATAAGCCTCAAAACAAAAATGGGATCTTCCTGTCTAGTGTATTTTTGATGGTGAACAATTGCCGACTTAACTCATATGACAAATGTAGGTTATGTTATATTTGCATTAGAATTACATTATAAAAAATGTTGCTCATCCTTTTGAGGCTGAGTGGTTTTTTGAAATCATTTTCAGCAGCCAATAATAGGCCTAGAGCCTTAAAGGGCACTTTGGCAATGATAAATTCATGGCCAAACTCTTTAAATCTATGGAAAGTCCTGAGTCCTGTTTCAAAGATTAAAAGACTTTGGCATTTTGCGTCTTTTAGACGATTTATTAAAATCACAAGTATTTGGGATGGCTGCCAACCTCAGTTTAATTTCTTCATGGTATGACAGACAACCTAATCCATTACAAAGAACAAAGCATCTGATTTTATTTTTGTTGAAGTTATTATTTTAGTTTTATAATGCACCGATCGATTTGAAAAGTCTCCCTGCCTGCATAATGCATTCATGGGCTGTAGGAAGTCAGCTGCCAAACAGGATAGTATTCGTGATTTATGCTGATGGAAAGGTGTGAAGACAATCAATAAGCAAATAGGCAGGTGTTGCCAAGAAAAATGTGAGTTTTGTCGCAGCCAGCTAAGCCTTGGTTACTGAATTCCCTCATATAATTCCTCTCACGGATTCAGGGTTTGAATTTAACTTTTGCAATTGTGCATCAAAACAAAGTTCACCCTGAGAAACGAAGGGTGTCAATATCAGTAATACTCAACACAATTCCCTAAAAGCAGATGGGAAGCTCTGCAGTTTCTGTGGAAACAGGAGGATACAACTCCTGAAAAGCAAATGCTATCCCGGTATTAGTCGTCCCTCAGTGTGAAGACTTACATTGGCAACGAGTTTTAAGATAAATAACACAACATTCTGCACTGAGCTACTCTCTTTCCCTTTTTTATGATTCATTTTTAATAATTATAAGGCCATACAGTTTTTTCACATGTGCAAATCACTTCATTCATCAAAGTAATACTGTACTCTCAAACGATGAGAGGCTTTGTCATGATGTAATATGTTGGTGCGGTTGACCTAATTTTGGAGGATGAAGAATAGTGTTCTGTAATGCGGAGATAATGAGAGAAACATGGAGAGTTTTATATTTGGGTGGTCAGTATTGGATAAAGGAGATGTTAGCAAAAGAAGGGGAAAAAAATGAGTTTTGCAGAGAGAGAAAAAGAGAGTTATTACTTGAATGATTTGAGGAAGTAGTAGTTACTATTTGAAGCCAGTAGAGGGTGTCTGCAAAATTCATGTTGCCATTAATCACCGCAGTTGTTCAAACCACCTAGGACCGTCACAGACGCTCCTGAAGAATATAATAGATTCATTTATCACAGAAGGGCAACGAATCCCAGCAAAGGACTTGGATGGATGATTTAATAGCCAAGAAATCCAGAATATAGAGTCAGAGTGTCAACGTGTTTAATCTAGTATATTGAAGCCATAATAATTTACTTGATGTCAGTGTACAGAGGCCTTGCATAATGTGTGTTTGTCTTCACCAATGGTAACCAATTGTAACCACCTGGCGAAAAAGATGGTCACCATATACGTATACAGTAACAGGTAAACATGATGATTTTACTTTTCTATTGGGGCTACAATATTGAGCAGTGAGACACCAGTTTACCTTTGTTGTGTGGGTTCGCACATAGCAACCGTTGTTCTGCCCATGGCGGCCCCTGTCTCGCTTCTAACATGGAAGAAAGATCTAACCAGAATAATCTGTGAAAAGCCTTGTTAAAAATCAATGTTTCTCTTTTTTCTTTTACAGATAATTTGTACCAGGATCAGCAAAGCTTGGGGGGTCAATTTACATTTCACTTCCAACAACTGCTGCTAATTTGCAAGAGTTATCACTGTTTATCAAATGACACAAAGCTGCTGGAGAAAAGAGAGAAAATAACTGAACATTTCTGGAATTGCTTATCGGATCACCGTCAGTTGAATTCATTGAAATGCTAACTAGGATGGATACAAAATGGTTATTGAGATGCAGTGGAAAATAAAACAGCTATGGTTTAAAACTACAAATAATTTGTCATTATAAGATGCCATTTCTCACTGTTCCTAAATGATGGCTGTAACAGCAATTTGATCTGGCTGCTGCATATTGGTCATCCTCTGCGATCGGCACAGATTTGTGTGTCATCATTAAGCCCGGTTTTAGCTGATTTAGGATCCCAGCTGTTTCTAAGGTAGATTAGAAGTTGGTTCCTTGTTAAATTAGAGGATGCTGCTATGTCCTTGCTCTGATTGAAAAGAGCAATGACAACCTTCAAATTCCCCTTATGTCCAAAGTCGTTAAAATTAAGATACCTCTGACTTTCCTCAATAATTCAGAAGTCGCTGCATTTATCTCCCTTCTGGCGCTAGCTGGCTTCTTTTTAGGCTCGGAGTGACTGCTAGAGCTGGCAGATGTTTGGACACATGGCCACACGGCGCTGCACAAAATAAGCTGTCAGAGTAACGCATCCTGATAAAACAAATCAACTTGTCAGCATCATGGCAGAGAGCTACATCCCCCCGTGTTGTTCACCACTTCCATGACATGAGTTGAGCATGATATATGTTGTTCCTGTTTTAGCTCCTGAATCTCTTTAAGTCTGTTATTAGTTAATGATGGCACACATTAGGTATGAAGCTCCTCAGAGCTTTATTGTTAAACTTCAGTTCTTCAACATCTCCCCACAAACATTAGGGTTCTTGCCACAACTATTATTTAAATGAGTCTCCACTCGCTTGCATAATTACCAATATAAAACACCAAATACAAGCTGAACATTGTATCTCATTTGACAATTTATTCCAGGACTTAATAAACCTGCTGAGTTGGCGAATGTGGGCTTGATGACAGATTTTATTAGAATTAACAAGGACACATTTTTAACCTTTCAAGTAGGCATAGCAGGGATACATATTTCATTTCTCAAAATAAATTCTGCCCTTTTTGTCCTCGATTGTATGAAACAACAACAAAACAAAGGTGCTTTTACTTTTAATGAACTTCTTTTCACTCCAGAGGACTCAGGAGGTCTGAAAAGATGATTGACGCACTGTTGTTCATCATGAAATGGTCGTTCAGTTTTATAATTCCAGAAGGTTCTAATTCATTGCTGCTAGCTTCATCAATGCATTTTCTTTTGAATGAATTAATGTTGTTGGTTTGGTTAAACTGACCCTGGACATAAATGGACTTTTAAATTGTTAAACATAATAAATTACATATTTGTTGGATTTTCTGGAACATTCCTATGTGTTTTTGACATTATCAGCGCCTAGCCTAACTATCAACTATAACCCTGCATCACCCTGGCTCTATATGCTACATTAGCCACTGCTAACGTAACACAACGAGTTGCATTGTAGGCAATGCAGGCACCAAGAATGTGTAGAATGAAAAATAAATATGTCTTTTTCTGCAGTGTCCATCCCGAGCCAAACAATGTTTTAGGAGTCGATGCTTAATCAATGGAGTAGTCCTTTAAAATGATCAGAAATCTCAGACTGTATGATACAAGTCTTTAAACTGAAACATGCCAAAAATACATACTTTTGTAGGGGGAAGTATGTACTCAGAGAAAAAATGTTACACGTATAACAAGTTTCAAAATGAAGAACCGACTTTAAGTAATTTATAATTTTTTATATAAATAGATATTAATTTAGACCTGAACACCACATATGGGTTCATCTCAAGAATCTCTGTTTTTTTCACAAAGAAACAGCAAGAAAATTAGAGACATCTCACCCAGGAGAGATGACAAACTGTGCAGAGGTTGAAGCCAATTACGCAGAAACAGATGAAAGTGCTATAACATTAATAATATCTGTAAAAGTATGCAACTGTATGCACAGCCGATAATGAGATGTAATTTATGCAAAAATGAGGGATGAATATTTTACAAGCCTGCTTTTTTGTGTGTGAAAAATGGCTAGCCCAAGTCTGACTGCAGCATAAGTGAGGACGCAAAGCAATAGCAGCCAAATAGTGCTTCTGGGTAGGTGCCTGGAGCTCCATTTCAGCAATGTAATTATCAAAATTGAAGTTATGCAGATGAACAAAAGGATTGCTATGGGGAAATGTACCACTGTCTTCTATTCTTGTCGTGCACAGATAATAAAAAATAAGAAATATAGCGGAATGTATTTGGTAGAAACTATAACTATGTATCTGTGTGGAATGGGCCTTTAACTGGTCTCTTATGTGTCCATGGTTTTATTGACCCAATCCAGTTAAGAGAAAAGACAAATAGATCCAGGCAGTAGCCATGCTTTGCAGTGGTTAGCATTACAAACAACCCAGCACCAAGGTCACACTGCTTACAGCGCTTTATTAGTCTGAATTAGGTTTCTTCACTTGAATAATGGAACAACCTATCTTTTCTCTCCCTGCTGTTTTAAGTGAAACTAAACTGTTCAATGCCTGAACACTGCACTGCTTTTCTAATGTCTGTATCCATTTTCATTTAAACATTTAACCCATAGGTAGGACTCTGTGTATCTATGTCACAGACTATGAGGAAGGCAGAGTTCAACAGCTCGACTTGCACAGATAAATTGATCTCACCATGTTTAATGTTAATTTGCCCTGTGAATAAGGATTTATTTTTGACATGACAATTATGCATAGACCTGGGTTTATATATGTACCTGTTATTAATCGTATTCTCCATTTCACATGTTCACCTGTGAAATTATCCTAATGTCCTCTCCATGTAATATGTCACCTGGATTGAAGGCATCCTGCAGTCATTTACTGTGCAGAGGTGAAAGGAAACATAATAACACCATGCAGTCAAGTGAGATTACAGCATATTGTGGTATTTCTATCTATAGGAGATGTGATATCACATGGAGATGGAAGGACAAAAATCAATTTTACCATCAATGCACCCTCCCAAGCCTTCTTTATGTGCCTTGAAAGGTCATATACTGTTGCATTTCTGTGGTGGTCTGGTTGTAATAATGAAATATCATTGAAATCTGTACGTGTGACCTTTATGCAATATATTATTCACCTTTGGAATATTTCGCAGTGGTTGCATAACTTCATGCAAGAATGGTAGGCTACTATTTATTATTTTTGAAATTAGCTGGAAATGCGTTAAATATTTAAACAGACGGTAAATGTAATCATTAAGCTTCTTTTATCATGAGCTATTATCCCTCCAGTGCTCTGCGTAGAGCACCTATCCAGACACCTTCATTTGTTTGTTTTGCAGGCAAGCTCCATTCCCTCTCCCCACCTGAATCATTTCAGGATTGATGTATGCTGAAGATCATTTTCTGAACATCTCGTCTGAGTTGTGGCTCACATCCAGCACATGCTTTGTTTTAGGTCCCGGGGAAAAAGATGGATCCAAATCCAAGAGCAGACAAATAGAAACGTTCGCTACCTGGATGCCAGGATTCTGCCTGAATCAGATTAAACTACATTATCCAATACACAGAGCAGACTGAAAATAAATCAAGCTTTATTGTATGGAGGGGGGCTGGGGGTGGATTCATGTAGCAGCCAGCTGAATACATGCACAAGAATTTAAGATTAAAGGAAGTACACAAGTGCTGCAGTTTTCAGTCGCAATAAAGTAAGCATGTTTCTCTAAAATGTTCTTGTCCAGATGTTGCATGGGTAAACCAAGCCCTCAGGAAAAATCCTCAGCCGAAGGAGAAATATTTGTGATAAGGAAGACAGACAAACACATTTCGTCTCGTTTTTAAGTCACTTTCGTAGCAGAAAGAATGCATCGAATTTCTTCAGCGCATTGCTGCAACATAAATAGCGTCTTACTCTGCAGATATGTGATACAGGTCTGCGTACAGGGCATAGATTCAATATAAACTTGTGATAGCAGGCCTGACGGTTGAAAAAACAATACACTCCTGACACTCCCCAAGCCTTTGTTTTATCGACCAAACTCCCTCCGCAGTCATTGTGGAGTCTATAATAAAAATGCATCAGATGCATCTCCCTGTCCTCAGCAGAACGTCACTCAGGGGACGGCATGTAGACCTTTATGAGAGCTAATGACCCACGGCTTTTAGAGTCCCGCAACCATCGGCATAATAAGGTTCAATGTCTGCACTCAACCTTTCGTTTATGCGCCCTTGAAAGCAGAAGTGGCAAGCGATATTGACAAATGAACAGAGGGATCAGACTCAGATGGCAGGGATTGTATATTTCCAGGTGATGGTGCCAACAGCAGTCCATCCAACCTGTAAGAAGGTTTCAGTTTCTGCATTCATTACATTTAACTTTGTGTAGTACTTGACACCCCCTATTTAGCATTTATAAGGCAAATAGATCAACATAATAAATTGTTTATAGTACACAGTAATGTAGTTGTAAGCAGATATAAGGTCATTTCTAAGTGTTTGTTAACATATTGGTCAACCACTTCCCATATAGAGTATCCATGACTGTTTGTATTATACAAATCATCAGATCTGTTTATGACATGTTGAAAACTCATGAAGATATGTTAACCTTAAAGATTGATTCTTGACCTGGCAAATAGAAGTTAGACACACACAAATAAAATAAATAAATAAACAACTTGATCAGTGGATAGTTTTCAACGAGAGTGAAGAACAAATATTTACAAATAAAATTAGATTAAAACTTAGCAGATATAATACATTTATAACATTAAAGTAAGAAATCAAATCAGTAATAATACTCATATTTTTATGAATATAAGGAAGTATTTATATTATTTAAAATGTTTTGAATTATATTTATACATCAGCTATATATGTTTCAAAGGAGGAAATATAATTGTTAACACATTCATTAATGAAAAATGATGATGTCCTTAATATATATATATGATTACATCTACATTATAACATCATACACAGTTTATAAATGCTGGGTTAAAATGGAGATTCTCATTAACAGGCTGGTAACAAAACACAACAAAAAGTCAATGTAAGTCAAGGCTTGGAGTGTGAATATATATGATTGATTGATTGATTGATTGATTGATTGATTGATTGATTGATTGATTGATTGATTGATTGATTGATTGATTGATTGATTGATTGATTGATATACCATCTAATAAGTATTAACTGGAAATTAAGGATACGGTGACCCTGAAATCCTCAAGCTGTTTTCCACCACGTTTATAAAGATATTTCTTCGCTGTTTGCGATCTAAGTTTAAAGGTAATTTAATGAATTATGGATGTGATCCCCTGTGACTGGTTATCCCTCCCCCTAACAAGCTGCATATGTAACAATAATTAGCACCTTGTATTAATCTGGGAGTTGCAAAATGAAAACGCAGAAATCCGTAAAGATTATTGTCTCATTTGTTTTTTCTATTTCTCCATTTCATATAACGTTTTGTTTCAAGGTGTTGTGTTTACAGTGAAGCAGTGAGGTTGGTTATTACATTATTTGTTATGCTGAGGTTTAGAATTGAATTTCTGTTCAGCTGGAGTCAATGGAAAAGTAATACTTTTCAATTGAATTTAAATTGTTTTATTGATTCTAGTCAAGTGTAAATTATTCTTATTTTCTTGACAATGGTGAATAATCAGCTTGTTATTTCGTCTATCAAGATATTGACCCTTAGTTAAAGTGCAGTGAAAACAATAGGACCTCTCACTATTCCCCCAAAAAATACTTATTCAAGGAGAGTATAAAGCTTTTTCATTTGTACAAGCAGAATCCCTTGAGGAGATCTACATTGACATACTGTAGTTTGACCTTATGTTCAGTGGAATCCCAGCTGACAGGGAGCCGTTTCTTTATTTGGAAAAATGCGTAAAACTTTGTGCATTTGAAATAAAATCTCCTTTCCCTTTTTTTAACCATCAAATCCATTTGGAAACAAAAACACAGTACAGCAGAAGCTTTGAATTTTGAGTATAAATGTGTTGTCCACAGTTGAACTTTATGTGCCCTCCATTCAGTACTGTCAAATTAACCCAGTGAGAATGTGGGTGGTGACATCATTTAAACCATTTTCAGTCAATTCAAAGCTGGACTTTCTGGACAGAAAGACATAGTAATGTCCAAACAGCCATGAGAATAATCCTTAGATATATATATTTTAATGGCAAATAATGCAGACCAGTTTCTGAACAGAATGAAATTACAACTTCACATTGTCAACATTTGAGAGCCTTACATTTGCTTTATCATTTCACATCCTGCTAAGAATCGTCAAGGAAATCACACTTACATCCAGGCAATATGATATGTATTATGTTATGCATTGTGAAGCAACGCTGACACCCCTTTCAGTGGTTATCCTGCCATGGGGGGTTGACATAATTGGAGGTGAAAACAATCGCTGCATTTGCTGGAAGCAAGATGGAGAGGAGGATGTTTGGTGTTCTCTTTGAATACAGCTAAATGGTTGTCCGTCTGATTACCGCACCTATGTCACATTGGGTATTTAAAAAAAAATCTTGTTTATTTCATCCTAGGATACTTCCCATAAATGAGACTACTGTCTCTCTATGGGTCGTGCTTTGGACTTGCCACCTCTGTTTTACGGATTCAAGTAAATTAAAATACGGTTGGGAAACAAACGTATTCAAGTCTCATCTTTTCTCGACCCATCCATCTACCCCGTCCTCTTTCCTGTGAACACTTTAACAAAACAATGCCAACTGACTTACTCCTTTTCTCCCGTCATACTATGGCCGCTAGAGGGCTTGTCACTTGAAGGCGAAAACATTGTATGTTGTTTTGATGCTGTTGTTGTTCTTAGGAGGAAAGTCTCACTCCCAACTTGACAAACACCGACAGTCGGTCAGTGCCCGTCGGATTCTTACTCAGTTAACTCAAATGTAAACCTACCCACATCACAGCATTCGTTAGTCATGTGACTCATTGGTGAGTCAAGTTAAAGTCAACCACGCTCTTTTCTTAAATCTATGTAAGTGTTTTTCGTGCCTTAAAAAGACACTTGCTTTGAAAGAGTTAAAACTGCCACGCTGTCCCTGCCACGTCAAGAACTAGAACGTCAGTTGTTTGAAGCATAGGGACAC
This sequence comes from Anoplopoma fimbria, assembly GCF_027596085.1. Taxonomy (NCBI): domain Eukaryota; kingdom Metazoa; phylum Chordata; class Actinopteri; order Perciformes; family Anoplopomatidae; genus Anoplopoma; species Anoplopoma fimbria. Next base: position 16,833,776 of record NC_072465.1, read on the forward strand.
TGGCCAAGCGTTGGTATTCGACGAGTTGGGAGTGAGAATGTGTTGCTAAATTTGGAGGTTGCCTACTTAAAATTCATCAGCAAAATAAATGTAGGTAAACAACTCAGTAAGTTACCCCAATGAAATTGCTACGCATGAACACTTGATGATGTGAGCCTTACAATATGAGCTTACTATCTACCTCTCCACAAATAACTGGTATTGACAATTAACAAGGAATTCAGTTTAGAAAATAACTTTTAAAAACACAGATAGATCCAGGCTGTACAGGTCTGCAGCCCTGCCGCCTCCTAATGTTTTACACTCTGGTTTACAAGTTGTGGAGGATTTTTCACTTCTCAGCCCACACTTCTCCCCAGATATCTCATTCCCAGATGCCTCTCTGTAGCTGAGAGCGAGGATGATGCAAAGGTTGTTGGACTTTTCATCTTGTATGACGTGACTGCACCGACACATCTACTGATGTAGTAGGAAGGTCATATGATTTCTACATGTTTTTACTATCAGTCATAATGTGTAAGCAGCTCTAACTCACGCTCCTCTTTCTTGCACTGGTTGTAATGAGTTTGGGGTCTGGAAAAAGGATGGCTGTATTTTGAGGCTTTGCAGAAGTGACAACCGATGCTGCCAGTGTCTCGGTAATCACGCTCCCTCCGCCAAATTTGTCATCCAACCCTCCACTTTCTTTCTTTTCCAGCACAAATGAGTGCACCCACAGGAAGAGTTTGGCTTCTAAAGCTCCATTTTTGCTCTGAATAAAAAAGGAAAGGTTACTAACGGGGACATCACTAGTTCCCTAAAACAAATTCAAAAGAAATATCTGTGCCACAACATGATGAATGACACAGTTAAGGTTAAGAATAAATAAAAAATACTGTTAAATAGTAGAATGGCCTAATTAAATAAGTCTTAATGCGCCATTCATCTCATGCTGGCATGTGTTGATCACAGTGAGGCTCAACTCTCCTTAATGAGCAGAGTTAATGCTTGCTACTATCATTGTGGCAGCGATCACTAAGTGAGGCTATTACCATGTCTAATGGCGCTGATTTGGCTTTTACTGGATTCCACAATGTTCTATTTCAAGCTGTTATTCTTTCTATAGAAAGGTAAAAAAAAATAATCACAGTTTTACATGCAATAATGCTTGTTGCGTGGGATCTAGAGAGCTGCTGTCCTCGTGCTGAAGTGTCTGAAAGCTATTCCACTGTTGACTATGCCCCAGTGAGAGCTGGCAGTCCTGAAACGAGAATTTGCAATAGAATCCCATTAGATTGATGGTCCTTTCTTTTTGGTGCATGTTTCATTTCCCCTTTGTTTGCCACTAACAGCAAGGCTACGTCTAGGTGTAATTTTCCTTGTGTATGGGTGAAATTTTGCAAGTCTAATTTCTGCCCTTGAATTGAATTACAAAAAAAGCGGCCGCAGACATTCTGTGTATTTGCATCTGGATCATTTCATATTTCACTGTCAAGGGTTGTTAATCTTGCTCTTGTTTCATACACAAATTGTGCATCAATAAGGTGGAGGGACAGGAGCAAGGCGATATAAATCACAAAGGTAATATTTCCGATTTGTCACACATCCAATCTTTTAATCAACGAGAGAAGCTGAAAAATTAACAACGGATTTATCCTGCTCGTGCTCCAGCTCGAGATGAACTATGCCGTGAAAGTCTGTGGCAGGTTCATTGAAACGACAGACACAAACCCTGTAATTTGTTATCCTCTGCTTTAAATGATGGCACAATGTGCATAGATGACAGCAGCATAACTGCAGCCTTACATTTAGACCCTTTAGCCAGCTCCTTCTGCGCCACACAACACCCACAGCCTAATTAGCTCTGTCACTATCATTTGCAATTCTGAATGTTTTCACAGCATCTTTTTGATACTTGGCTGAAAGACACATTTTCTCTGTAATTTAGTCGGCTACCAATCTAATCATTACTATATCTTGGGAGTTCTTTCTCACTTTAGTGGGCATTTAGCTGTGATTTGACGGCCTACATAAAAGCCTATGCTGTTACTGCACAGTTCTGAGTGTGTGACACGTGTGAGGCACTAATTATGATGATGATTAATGAGCAAGGGCATCTCTTTTAATTCTTTCAGTATGATCCTGTGGAAATTGTTTCAGAACCAAAGCGTTTCAAGCTTTTCCTTGTTAGGATAATCAATATATTGATCTCTTTAAAACCTCAAATGAAGACTCATCAGAGAAGACATACTAATTCGTATTCAGTGGATATCTTAATGGACTATTCCATTTTTTTATAACTTGGATTTTCCCTTTGCAGTTAAGGCAATCATTTCGATTGGTTATAATTACATGTCTCTTACAAAGTCAATTGCACGGATCTGGAAAACCAGTGACATCCCCAGAAAGCAAGATGTACAAGTGGTCAGACGATCATAGACCAAGAGTAAAATATTTTTGATATACCATACCTACTGAAGTTTTGCACACAAACAGTTTTAACAGCAGGATTATTAGCTACACTTTTACGCTCACTTTCAGTTTTACCTCCAAATAAAGTGGTTTACATTATTTACACCAACAGCTGTTCTGCTTATTGGGCAAACGTCAACGATTCACCTAAATTCAGTTTTCTGTTCATCTTCTGCAGCTGTAAGTTAACGTGTGTAAAGCTGCAGCTGATACTTCACTTCCTGCATTTGCTTCATAATAAACACATTTTAATGTTAGGGCAGTGGAAAGCCTTTAATGGGAAACTAGAAATGTTGAAGAAGTCTTTCGCTGTTACCTGACATTAGCACGCCTTGTCTAACGGTAGATATATACATTTTCTTAACTTTTTGTCTAGAGATTGTCTTCACACTTTGCATGGATGGAATTAATTTAAGTACACATTTAACAAAGCTTTTTTTAAAGGTGAAAAGCACAGGAAACGAGGACTGATTGTATTTGCTGGTCGGTTTTGGCCTGGTGAAAATAAAGACAGGGTAAGTGGTTTGTTGAAGAGATGTAAAAACATGTAATTACACTGTGAGGAAGGAGCCTTCCCTGTGTTACATTCAGGTGTCCTTAATTAAAGCCAAGAAAATTAAACTAAAGTTGTTATCAACCTCTTAACCGCCTGTATAGTACACATTGTTTGTTTCGTCATTTGCTCTCTCCGTGAACCTTGTCAACAGGGCTGTATGAAATAGACAGTTGTAAAACAGGGAACACATTTATAAACAAATAACCACTAAAGTCAATGCCAAGCTATTCTTGCTGGATAAGCTGTTTTCTTTTCTTTTTATTAAGAAGATGGCGATAAATATCGATGAGAGACACACATTTGTATGGTTAGTGTTTTTGTGCCCAGTTAAATCCTCAATAATCTTTCCAGATCTGCCACAGTCTACCTGTTCCTTTGTACCAGAACTGGTGGATTTGTTTTAGTATTTATTTGTAATATGCTAATCATACATTGTATTTCCCTCCACATTTGATTATGCACACTGGAAACATTCCCAGGCTCATTAGCTGGTTGAGATAAATCGTCCCGACCATGTTTTGGTATTAATGTGATTCTCAATTGCTTTATCTCACATCAAAGCCGAGGAATTGGCCTGATGATAAAAAGGTTTCTCCGAAGAAACTTATTGTATTGACTCTTAAAATGATAACTGTCTCTCTGGAAAATTAAACATGATGATTAAACATTAATGAGTCTATTGTTCAAGCCAACAACAGGGATGAGTGTAAGGTTAGTGTCCATGAACTGGATATAACAAATATCTGCCCAAAAGACCTGAGAGAGTAAGAAGAGTAGCTCATTATCAAACTCAAAACTATCTTCAGATTGATTCATGAGAAGTTGAAAATCCAAGTTGAACCGGATTCTGCAAAGTTATTGTCAAACGTAAAAACAAGATCTTTTATCTCTGGTATTGCTACTGTTGATCAATCCAATGAATCACTGTTGAGAACTTGTAGACTTGTAGAACGCCTGATCAGGTTCAACAAAACAACAACATGAACAACAAAAACATAACAAATCAAATTTCTTGGGCGATAAAATGATAACACACTCTTCTATTTAATGGGAGTTTAGTTTATTTTACTGTAAACTTGCACTTTGTAAAGCTTTTTAAATAATGAATGAATAAAAGTTTTACTTTCTGGAGTAAAAAAACATATATTATATGAAAATGTATTTCTGGAGTGTCAATGTCAAATTAATCTTTTATTTGACATTGTTGCTAAGATGTTGTCATATAGAAGTATATTTGCTTATTCGCTTTTGCAGAAAGTTGAGCGTTACGGGACTTACTATTTCTTGGCCAGGTCCAGTTGCCAGGCAACTAGTGGAAACTCCATGAAGTTACTTGTCCTGGCAAAGAAACAGTTGAGCACACAACCTCCAGAGAAGTGATTTGCCATATTTACACTTAATCTTTTTATGTGTTCAAAAATAAAGCTCTTTATGTTTAAAATCAGACTCCTTCTTCTTCTCCAGCTTTGTACTGGACACCATACCTCCGTTCACTATTTTGGAAATGATTTCAGTTAAAGTTATTACATTCAGTTTGTATGCGATTTCAGTTAAATTGTTCCCATCTTTTTTTAAACACAGAACAGGAAAAAATGAATCAATATCATACTGACATCGGCATTTCTATGACATACCACCCATTATTTTTCATCATGGTTGAAATTGCAAATAAGAACTTTTTTGCTCCCATGTTACTTGGATCTGTCAACTATGTGAAGAACGAATCCCCTAATTGCCCCCAGTTGAGGCGAAAAGACATGACAGAAATCACCTGAGAAAGATTTCTGTCACCAGTAAAGTGCCAGAGTCCCCGCTGTGGTCCAACTGCTCCTTTCTGAGAAAACACCGAGCAGTTCATTTCTATGCAAAGGGTTCAAATGTCAGACGCAAACACTTTGATTCGCTGGTTTGCTTTATAGAATATAATCACATACTGAACGCTATGAGGAAAAACAAACATTACAGCAGCCTTATATTTAGACTCTTTAGCCCGCTCATTTAGCGCCACACACCATAACTTAATTAGCTCAGTCAGCATCGTCTGCTTTTCTGAATTTCTTCACTGCAGACACATTTCTCTATAATTTAGTCAGTTACTTCTTTGAGCATCACTACAGGCCTGGCTCTCTGTATCTCCATTCTACGACACCATCTAACTGTCCAACACTGTTCCTGCCGAGGCCGTCTACATGCCTTTTAGTGCCACGATGTCCACTTCACTGCAGGACAAGAGGATGTGGAGTGAAGATCTGCTGCTCCTGAATCTCCAAATAAGAAACTGTTTGCTTATAATGTTTTGTTTACTGCATCATTTTTCTTCCCCTTGCTAATAGTTTTCTATATTTGTTATTGTTGTTGGATAAAATTGCAATCTATGCACACATCCATTTCACAGTGAAACATAGAAGTGGTTGTTTCTATATTATGATAAAACAATGTATATTTGGATCTTACAGAGCATAGACAGAACAAAAAGGCACAAACTGCATGAGTAGTCTGAGAAATTGGACTCTATGAAACTTTTTCCACCAAGAAAACTGCCTGTTAGAATCCATTATAACCAGCATGAATTCAAACCGACCACAGCAGCAATTGTTTTCAGAGGCCAAGGATACAAATGACAGTAATTCTTGAGGATGAAGATTGAAGATGTCCTTTATAAATTGTGCCTTTGTGTAAAATATGGATCTAAATTCCGGTAATTGCTGAATGTAGAGACATTTAGCTGAATGGACCTTTTGAATCCTTCGGTTTCAATCTAATTTCTCCTTAAGAGAAGAGTTAAAATAAAAAAATATATATATTTACTTCCCACAGTATCTGCCTGTTCCAATGCTTCAACACAGATATTGAGTAAAACATTCTAATCAAGGACATTTGTTATGGCAGCACAATCACATCAAATCGAAAATCACCGATACAATGTTTATTCAAACTTAAAATACAGTATATTTGGTATCTTGTGGGAACCTCAGGGTCTTTAACAGGATTTAAAATGAAAGGTCTCGGCCAAAGAAATACACAACACGCATGTGTTTTAATGTACGGTCCAAAACAGTCAGTAGGATTCAAAACGTGAATCTGAGCAATAGTTTGAGAAAAACATCAGAGGCCGTTTATTTATGACAGTATCTTGTGATATTTTCTTTAAAATGTTTAGCATATTTGAAAAACTATTGTCTCACAAATGTATATCTGTATCTGTTGCTGGATACATCAATTGCCTCATTTACAGTACACATAGAGACAAAAAATACACACAATGTCTGTCGTTTTTCTAGAGCCAGCTGTGAAATGATCCGTCTTTATTTTTATTTCAATTCGAGCCATCCTTTCCTGTTTCCTGACATTAAACTTCTACACATTTAATGTCACCCAGATTTTTTTCCACTTTGTAAATAAATTTGGGAAACAACATTTTTAACTTTTGTTGTCATGAAAAGATAAAAACATGCAAAAAACTTGAATTTGTCTATTTTAATATGCTCTTAACTATCCTTTTATCATCTTCCTGACGTTTGATAATAAAGATTGAAATGTCCCTACTGATGATGGTTGCAGGTACAATGGCACAGATGTTATAAATAGCCACAGCCGTGCGTAATCGTCGTGCATAGCAACGGCTACTCTGGCACTACTCTGGCACTATTGGAGAACAATGCCACCGTATTTTAAATTGCAGGTAGAGCTCTCCATACGTAATCTTCTGTCTAGGGGTGTTTCTACATCCATTTACGGCGCACTGTCGGGGTATAAACCAAGCTTCTGCATATGCTTCCTGTTACAAAATGACGGAGATTGACAAAACACAACTATGCGTACATCAATCCAAGCCCAAACATAAACCTCCGTCGTCTTTTTCTGCGATACTTAACCTCAGTCCAACCTTATCTCAACTGAAACTATCAAACTCTACCTTGCCTAACCATAACCTTACTACACCCTAACTCCAGCCACAGAGTTCAGTGGTACGGGAAACACCCTTTAAAGGGGATGGAAACACTGTTCGAAAGAGAAATTGACTTTGATAAAAGACTGTGCTTGCTTGAGCTAGAAGAAAGAGGTGGAGTTAGGTGACCTTTCAAATTGCTGACCGGATTGCTTTTCCAAGAATGTGGTCACTATTTACAGATTACATTAAGACCTGCTTGAGGTCGGATCAATGCAAGCCAGACCACCAAACGTGGCCCGATGTGATTGGATTCTGATCACGATGCTTTCTGCATGGATTCACAGTGCACTACACCTTGTAATAAAATGTGTTTTTTTCCTTTTGCAGGTGTGATATCCAGCTAGAGCTTGCAAGTTAATGGTAGGCATAAATAGGTTTACTTTGGGAGCCATTATGAAGAGCTTTAATGGAGGCAGCATTAAGTTTGATTGGTGTCTTATAGAATCCAAAACAGTATCACTGGAAAGATACAATCCATGCATCCACCATGATGGAAAATTAGATCTCTCTACAATCAGAACAAAGGACATATATTACAGACTCAAATATGCAGCTTTACATTGGGATGACGTCTCACACATAAAAACTGTTTAATTTTAAGTTCTGGGAAAATTTAACAAATATGGAACCTCCATAGTTCAAAAAAATAATCTTGACTTATTTTCAACTTGTCTTCTATATAGTCTTACATGCATCTTTTGAATGTTCAGAAAAGGCTTTTTTGGGGCCAAAGGAGCTTTTTTTGTTGCAATCCTGCAAGTGGCCACTGGGGGGAAAGACAAAGCTTTTTATACACCTTGATAGACAGGAAATAGTGTTAGCAAATGTTTTGAAAGTATTCCGTGAATCCATGAAACATCATCTAAAACAGCAACTATGAACATTCTGTTTTGTCTTCTTGTCTTACCTAAGTGAGGGGTCATTAGATGATGTAGTAGTGTTTTGATAAAGTCAGCAGAATGAACTTAACAGGCTTCTGCGACACAATGGTTGTTTTCCACAGTAAGGTAAAGCTGATATATGTAACGTTTGTAATTTATTTTGAGTTAAAATTGTTTTGGGGCTGCAAATAGCTTTCGTATATGGTGATAATGTCGAACTGTCCGTATGTTGTTTCATCAATTCCCCCTGGCTTGCTCACTGGGTGCTAATAGTATAACCATACAATTTATTTTACAGCAGGAGGAAATGGGAGAGAGGTGGTTGCTAACAAAATCTAAATGACAGCTTATTTTCTGTAAAGGTCACAAACGCTTAGAATCAGTAGCATGACAGAGTAGAGCAATTTTCCTTGCTAAACTTTATGTAGATGATTATATTTAGTGGAGGCAGCAGGAAGCTAATTTATAATATTGTGCAAGCTGTCGAGAGGAGCCTAAGTCTGTCTAACAGTAACAGGTGTCTGAGTTAGACGTGTTGAGCTGAAAACAGCTTGTGCTCATTTCCTAAAGCAGCAGAAGGAGACTGTTTTCCTCTGAATGCGCTCGGTCATATGCAAGCACGATTGCAGCACCGAAGGAATGGTGGAACCTGTTTTAAGCCCACTTTATATAAACATGTAGGTTATTATTTGCTGGTTTGAATAATAATATCTGGTCAAAAAATAAAAGGAGTGAGAGAGGAGAAGCTGTAAATGCAGCTGGCAGATTTAGATCATTACTTTAAGTTATGGAATGATGTTGTAGTGGTAATTGCAGTATAATAGGCCATCAATGTAAATTTGAATGTTGGTAATTGTATCTGTCACACAAGAAAGAAAGTTCATTTTCTATAACTAGTGATACATTTCTTCAGTCTGCTTTTTTCACTGGTTGATCATCTGTTACTGTAAAAATAAATAAAGAAAAGAAGAAGTAAAAATATTATTTCAGTTAACTATTAACATTAATCCCATTTGTTTGCCAACACGATGAGGAGTTCAGGTTTCATGATTTTAACAAGCTCAGGAAACCATGCATGGTCATGGATTCCAGGTAGATATTTCAAAGTGCTATGTTTGATTATGTGTTTGGGATTCATTAGGAAAGGTCACTGTTTTCAGCCCAGTCTAATCAGGAGAAAAATAGCAGGCACTGCTTGTCTCAATTAAAGAGTCAAACAGTCCATTTATATGAGCATCAACACAACCTGTGTGAGAAATAATTTAACACTACAAGTAATGATCTGCTTGAGTGAAAGGGCACCGAAGGCCTCCCATTACTATCTGATTGGTATGCATAAAATAATATATGGACCTGCCAGTATCCTCTTCTTCACCTTAGCATTAATTGTTGGCTACAGTAATGACTTTGACCTTCACTAGTGAGTTGTACAAGTATATTATGTGTACTCCCCTACACCTGTGCTGCAGCAGGCACTCCATGTCATTGAAGAATATAAACACCAACGTTTCCTGCATTAAGTGGCCTAGTTTTTAACTTTTTAAACTATTTTCGAAGCACAGGAGAGACTGAACTGTACCTGTAGCCGACCACATCCGTGAACAAGAGTGATAGGGGAGGATTGTCAATATTGGACAGAGACCCGTAAGCCACAGATACCGGTTGTTTGTCAGAGCATTTGATTCATCGATTGCTATCAAGATCTAATAAGAATTTCAATAAAAATGTTAAAAAATGTTTTTGAAGATTGCCAATTGTACCTTTAAGTAATGTATTTCAAAATTCTAATTAGAATGGAGTTCAATCAACTGTTTTATTTCATATGTGCACCTGATAAACCCTCACTTTACAACCAAATTTTGCTTAATGTCTCTGACCTCCAAATCACCAAATGACAGCTTACTGGAATTTATTCTTGATTATTTTTTTTGCACAATTAACAGCAAATGCCAGCGGAATGAAAAACAGGATCCTTTTTTTGATAACAAGAATTAAACGCATCCTCATGAATATCCAACGCCCAGAGCTAGTTACAGGTGGGGATAAGAGGTGGATGGCTCAAACAAACACAAGACTTTCAACCAGGAGACCAATGTCTGTGTTCCAACGTAAGTTATTGTGTAGTTACATTAGTCCAACCATGATGTTTTTCCTAAACCTATTTATGGGTTTTGTTGCCTAATCCTAATGTTAAATTGTTGCCGTGATGCCGACACATCATTTTACACATCACACGCCACCACCATGGAGAGCACTTTTAAGAAGTCATGGTCATTTCACGTATTTCTGTGAGATCACGTTTTATTAAACTGTACCACACCAGTATGTACACTGTGCAGTATGTTTACTGGGTACAGAATAAGGCAAAGGACAATCCCTTGTGAGACACACACGATAAGCATCTAATTCTATTTTGTTTTGAAATGCTAATTGGTAACATTTGCTCAATATGCATGTGTCTGTCTGTGTGAAAGGGAAACAGAGAGAGTATGCATAACATCATGAAGTTATTTGGTTTGTTGCACAGGTGTCTGGTTTGGAATAAAAATGTAATGCTCATTTGCAAACATAATTCAGTTTTAAATGCAGTTACAGACTTTACAGAAGTTTTATGACTCTTAAGTGAATAAGCCAGTGTGGAACAGCAGGATTTTCTACGACAAATCGCTTTCTCACCAAATCATCACATACACAGCTTTGACTGATGCTCTTTATGACCATGATATGAGAAAATACAAACTTGCCACCAATGTTTTTCCACCCTTGGCGGCTTTATCAATCCTTTTCACAGGATGTGAGATTTTCCTTTCTGTCACAGTGCATTCAAAGGTGCAGCAGCTCGGTAACATGGAGAGTGCGTCTCCACTTTGAGCAGATAACAATCATCAGCTATCACAGCTCATTCAGACCCTGCACCAATGTCAGAGGCAGCCTTTTTCAAGATGTTAGCGATTAGCATGGGTTGGCCTTGTCGCTAATGACATTTCAGTGCCTATTCCAATGACAATGCTGCCATAGTGCATTTGCATTCTGGCTACAGCAGGCCGGGTCAGAAGAGCCAGGCGGGCGAGAAGGCATGCAAGCAGGTTGTCTGACAGCATGCAAAAATGCGGCACACCTGTCCACTTTGCTGCAAACCACAAATGCCCCCTCAGTCGTCCCCAGAGTCGTGGTGCAGTCTCAACCTTAGATGCGCAGGTTGCTGCTGACTCACCCGCTGCGTACAGTGGCCACAAACAGACTGTGATGAATGATGAGTAAGTCTGCTGGCAGGTTCCTTCTCCCATTTGAGTTATTTTTTCTCTGCAGATTGAGGAGCAAAAGAGGCCTATGTTACAGGAGGAAAGAAGAGACATAAGTGGAAGGTGCGGTACGGCAGGAGAAAAGCAGTATTATGTAGCTCTTAAAAGTACTTTTTTTCATGCTGCAAGTTCTCTCTGAAAAACAAGACATGAATGCAACATGAGAGAGCAGCTGAGTCCAGTTCAGTCCAAGAAAAGTGGAGCATTCCCTTTGATGTAAGAATGCAATGGGAGAAAAGACAGGACAATAGAAGGGGAATGACACATTTAAAGAATTCTAGCCAGCCTGTTTCTCTTAATCCTCCTGTCATAATGTGTCATAAAATGTTTTCTTTAAAAAACTGTTTCTCTTTGGTTTTTCTGGAAATAATGCCATAATAATAATTGCTGCACAGTCACAGTAACAGCTGCTGACAGGTTAGTTGACAGATGGCTTTTTAAAGTCCATTGAACTCAGTAAAAATTGGATGATAAATAAATAATAGCAAATACTGCATCATGTCAGAGATTAGATTTTACTGTTTTCATCACCATCACCGTGAGCAGAACCATTAGCATTTATTTTCAGCAACACTGAGATGGAAATGCATGCTGGCTACGCGCCCGTTGGCTTGGCATTTAACCCCAAACAGGTGCCGTGATGCTGCCTTTTGATGTTGAGTACTGAGTCAGAAAGATGATCTCCGTGGTAAACACAGATACTGGAAGGCTTTACTCTCTTGTGTTTTAGGAATTAAAACAGAAAAGCTGTCCTTTAAAACTGACCTTCAATGTGCTTGTGTCTGTGTGTGTAGGTGAGTGTGTGTGTGTGTGTGTGTGTGTGTGTGTGTGTGTGTGTGTGTGTGTGTGTGTGTGTGTGTGTGTGTGTGTGTGTGTGTGTGTGTGTGTGTGCGTCAGTGTGGGTGGGGTGGGTGGGCGGATGATTGAAGGGGGGTCTGGTACTCAAAATGGTAATCACATATCTCATTGCATGTATAATGAATCACTGAGAGGGAAACGGACAATTTTAAACAGCAGTCACATTTACAATTTTACAGTCTTTGTCTCTTTACACTCACTATACTTACGTACGGTACACGTGAGGATTCAGGTTCATTTGTTTCATTAAATTAAGACGATAATTTATCAATTGACATCTATTTTAAAGGATAATGAAAATCCTGTGAAAAGAAGCTGTTGAGTTGACCCGTTTGAATTTTTCTGTGGATGACAAATACGACCAAATAATGATTTTTTGTTTTTAAATATTGATTAATTCCTTGTTTCATCAGACAGTCCAAAACCCCAAAGACTCTCAGTTTACTATCATCTGTGATACAAAAAAAGAATAAAATCTCACATTTGAGAAAAGAAAAAGATAGAAAAGATGATGACAATTAACCTGTTTGCATTCAACAATAATTATTACAAATATGGACAATATAGAATGATGAATGTACAAGGTTCATGCATTACGACTTCATTGGTCACTGACGTACATTTGTCTCTGATCATGCAGTAACATATACAAAACAATAATAACACAAGACATCAATGATATCACCTAAACATATAACATTAAGAACAGCATGTACAAAAAGGATTTATCTCAAATCTATGTGCACAGCCACACACCTATATGACTCACGTGTGAAGCTTGGGGTGCACTCCAGAAGAGTGGTGTTAATAGTTAAAGGAACTGTAGAGGGAAAAAAAATAATCATTTTTTAGTTTAAGATATCAGTTGCATTGGAAACACTTGACTTTTTGTAAATATTCTTTTTTGCCAAAGGCGTCCCTGAGGGCAGGAATTTAAACGAGGCATAGAGGGGGTGAGAGTGGTCCTTTCAAATACTCTGGGCTTTGCTTTCACTTCTGATAGTGAACAAATCCCCAGCTGATTATGTGGTTTCTCAGTGATTTTACTGACTGTGTAAGCACTCTAGTTAAAGTGTGTTTTTTTGTTCAAACCACGGTGTACATACCAATATGTTGGATTGTAGAGTGTATCTAAAACGAAGCTTTTAACGCAAGTTCAAGCAGAAAGGCAATTATCATTATAATTCATCATCACCCCTTCAGCTGCACCTTTCAAGGGTGCTTTCACTGGGATTTGTTAACAGGCTTTTCTGTCATCGTGTATTCGTCTTATCTTTACAGATATATTTAAATATTTTTTATTGCTAATTTCTATTTATGATTCTTTAATTTAGCAGTACTCGCCTCACTGTGTTAATTGTGACTCTTTGCACTATAACGGGAAAACCAACTTGTTGATAAACTTTAACCATTCTTTTTCCTGGAGATGATGAAAGAAACAGCTGACACCATTAAACCCTGAAACTTTAACCAAACATGAAACTCTACTGCAGTATGAGTTTGACTGTCAGACAAACCCACTGGTATAATACCGTCATAATTTGCAGCTGGACTTTCTTTGGGATCAACAGACTGACCCAGTGGCAGAACAACTTAAACAGCTCACACAAACAGAAAACATCACTTGCCACAGGTCTCCGCACAAATAAACCGTCTTGCAAACCAACTCTGACCTTCTCGGATAATTGGGTGTTTGCCCAGTCGTCCCTGTCAGTGGTGTCTACAACGAATCAAGCAACAGTAAACCTCAAGAAGAATCTTTCTATTACGAATCATACAATTAAATGCAAATCAGTTAAACGGTTGCTAATCGGTTAATAAGAGTTTAAAAAATAAATGCAGATACACAGGGTTTCCATTAGATAACCAAAAGTGCCAATATAAATGTTCTATGGACAGGCTGATGACACTCTGAATACTACATTACATTTTTACCAATCTTGAATAAATTCTGGTGTAAGCTGTATAAAAAATCTACAACTAATGGAGAAGTTTTTCTAACGCCGTGTCCAAGCAAGACAACACTTCAGCACTTCAATCAGTCGGTCAACTCAGAAAATAATTGGAGGAGGTTTTTGCCACTCAAATCAATTGATTTATTTCAAATTAGTGCTGGGCAACAAAGTCCAGGTCAGGAAGGAACCACCTGCAAGATAATCAAGTTATGTTTGATTATGTTCCTATTGTTCCTCTATGTGTACCATTGTTTTCTTGGTTACTCTCTCTTGAGACGTAGTTTCCATTTATTTTTCATTTTTATTGTGAAGCCCTTGGAGGCTGAAACTATGATTAAGGGACACAAATAAACAGGACTTGATGCAAAAGCCCGCGTACTCTGCATTGTGTTTTGAAAAGGTCACTTGTCTAAAGTTTGTTTGGTCATTGTATTTTCTTTACTGTTTGACAAGTAAGTATATTTTTGATCATTTCCTTGTTACCTACAGTGCTCATTGTGGTGAGCTGTACTCTATCGAATGGGAGTGTTTACTGCTAGGAGATTGTTATATGCAGTAGGATGTTTACGATGAGTCATTTTCATGCTGAATACTGTTTAACATATACTGTATGCATTATTAAATGGTGGCTGTAATATGGTCTTTAACTGGTGTGTTTTTCATTACTGCTGTTTTTGATCTTTAACTGTCACATCATTTTAAACATTATGAGATTTATTCATTTCTTGAGGGGCATTATCTACCCATTTGATATGCAGTGCTTTCTCTGTTTTGTAAATGCTCATTAAAACCTCGCCTCAGGTTATATACACAGGTACATGGTCTACAGATGGGCTCATCACATGATGTGTGCATCAAGACACTTTGCATCTCTGAACAGAGACTCTGCATGACAAAATCCCCAAAAACATTTCCATTCAGAAAACCCCAAGCAAGGTCTTTGATGTAAGAATGTACAACTATATGGTCATATCAAGAGGATAATGATAGTTGATGTGCCAAAATAATGACAAAGTAAGGGAAATGTATTTGCATTTGCAGTTACATGAAATAATAAATTGCTTAAATAAGGGACAATTAGATACAGCAATATGATTCAAATAGAAAGTGCATTTCAGTTTGCCTTTACAAATGTTTTCCTGTTTTTGTGAAGGTCAAAAATTTACTTTCAGAAGACAAAAACACACTTTGATTTCAGCTTTGGCTTTGTAATGTTAAAGTAAGGTGTGCTTGAATATGGTTCCAATGGTGGGTTAAAAGTTGTTATAGGTTAATGCCAAACGCTTTAGTCCCAGCCATTCCTTTGAGGTTATTAATAAAACTGTAAATGACCAAATGGATTAACCACTCACAGTATATACAAGTTAGTCGCCATAGAAATTAAATTAAAATAACATTTTCAATCATGTCCATTCAGGCATGAAGGTACTACTCAGCTGCTCTCTTCACCTGAAGGACACAATTATAAGTTTTGCTTTGAGATGTCAGTCTTTTGTTCAAATCTCCTCTTTAATCACCTCTGATGCGTGTAGTTAAAAATTGTTCCATGAGCGATCACACCAGGTTCAAGAACAAACTTGTTTTAATGAGGTATTCTGCTTAAAAACTCCACAGGGGTTTCACAAGTGATGTTGCATCACTGTAAATAAGGCTAGAAAAAAATTGCAGCTGCCATAAGTGACACAATCTCAGCTAATTCCAAGTCTCTGTCATTTCAGATACTCCCAACTGCCCTGCAGTAAAGCCTGCATGCCAATCCCCGTCTCCTGACCATCCCGTACACCTGCACACCTGTTCTAGTCCCCATCAGCCCAGTAACACATTTACTGGCCGCTTCCATTCATTCCCCGCTGAATTGTTTATTGTTTATTACAGCTGTTGTCGCTGGTTGTTAGGACCTCCTGCCTGACTACTGGGCTGCTGCCCAATAGCGGATGCGGTTAAAGATAAGTTTGCCTCACCTTTCCTGTGACCTGTTTTCGATCTTGAGTGAAACTGGTTTATTTTACTGGCCTCTGCATACTTTTAAACTCAAACATGTTTTTACTGAGCCTTCACAATAAGAGAGTTTAGTTAGAGCATTCAGGAAACCAATCCTACAGATGTTAAGAGAAAATATAATTGATCAAAACAAGCCTTAAACTAGTCATTACTGAGAAAAAATGATGTAACAAAATTGTGGCAAGTTAAACTTTAGACCTATATGTACAGAGCTGATATTTGACATTGGAGCTCGGCCCTCATCCCACTCATGCAAGCATACGCCAAACTCAACACTGCAGATATTGGTGGGTGATGTTTTTAGCCCTTATTAAATGCTACATTTACTGAAATGTTATGTGAGCAGCAGCTGCAGTAGTAATAGCGGCAAATGTTTGCAGCAGTGTTACAGCAGCCACGGCCTCACCTCAGACCGAGGAAAGATACTATCTAATGAGCAGCTTCTAACGGCTGTCTGAACACAGGATGCTGTGTGGCCGTTCACCAACAAAGCACCTGATTTGCAGGAACATAGCTAACACAAGACAACAGGACTAATTACTGACATGAATCACACTAAATGACATCTTTCAGGCTAACAATATTGATTTCAGTCGAGGGAGACAACTGTTGGGAAACCTTTGGACCAAACTGTCAATTTAGTAATGATAACTGACAAATAGGGGTTCCAGCTCTAATTAGACAGTGCTAAGAGGTAAATGCTAACATCACCATGCTAACATTTTCACAGGTAGGTTTTTCTTGCCCACCCTCTTTGCTTAGTATGTTAGCATGCTCACATTTATTAGCACAAAACAAAAATGTTAAATGTAATGATGGTGCTAAATAATAGAACGGAGATCAAAAAAAATATTTTTCATTCATCCCGAGGGAGACATAAATGTCTGTATCGCATATGATAGCAATCTATCCATGAGCTGTTGAGACATTTGCCCCAAAATCACAAAGTCAACCAGTGGTAGACCAGCAAACCCCGTGTTCTGCAATGTAAAGCTACGTTTTTTTTCATTGGAGTCTGCTGGCTTTTAAAGAGGATAGATAACGGCTTCAGTTGCTGTTAGAAACATAGATTGTGTTTCATGTCAGGCTAAACAGGCAAAAGTAAAATATGCCTACACTTGAAAAACTTTTGGTGGGTCTTCCTTTTTTGTGGCAAAAATACGTTTGGTATCGACAACAGCACATTATTGCTTTGCTTATATGCTGTAACTCCTTTCTGCTTCTACAAGCTAGGAACCCTCATCTACTGTAGACTATGGACAAGCACATCATACAACCCCACTTCAAAACATCTGAACTTTAAATAAAGCTTCTGCATACTTGTTCACTTGTGAGTTTTACCTAATTGTGGTGCAAGAGGAAAAGTCAGGGGATCACCAAAGTCCTTTCGCAATATTTTATATATGTGTATGCACCGTCAGGATTGCTACTTCATTTTTTAAACATTGTGTAGAGACAATAAATAATTCTATTCTAGGCATGTCAGCACAAGTAGATCCTTGTGAGTAAATAACTTGCCAGTTTGCAGTGCGTGTGCAGTCTAATAACAGACCTGGACTAAATCCTACTTTCACGAAGGTTAAAATGGTTGTTTTTTTTGCTGAAAGAGAGGCTTTCGAAGGCTGTAGTTTGTGGTTCTGTTGAACTGAATTCCTTTTTGCTGACAAATCTTTCATTGAAATGAGGTGTGAATTTCCATAAATCTCAAGAAATTTCTTTCTGCAGTGCCTTTGAATTTAAGTAACTTTCAAAGTTGTGTTGTAGTGTTTCTCCATCTGGCTTCAGTAAAAAAGTGATTTATTTGCACTCAAACTTAATCCTTAAAAGAGATTTGTTTTTATTATTCAGTGTATTGTTTTTGCATGAAACTCAATTTTATAGTGACAACAGATTTATGAGTTCAGGGAAATAAGCTGTAGTTAAACCATCCACAGTTTTTATTATATTTCTTTGCAGTTTGATTACTGAGACGTTGGTGGGACTGTAAGGCAGCACGATGGGATACAGCTCATTTGTTCGATGCTAATGTGATGGAAAAAAGATGAGGTCAGCGAGGCATCGGAGTCACTAATGGGGATCGATTCCAGATCAGATCTCACTTACATGAGAAGCATGTGCGTAAATGTATTGATTATGAGTGCTCAGAAATCCTCAGTGCCGCTGGCTAGGTTTAAAGATGGCTGAGCCAGAATCAGCAGTGTCCTTCTCCTCTCGCCCCGCCCTCCTCTGATAACATCTTGATTTTCGGGGATCTGACTCTGTCAGCTCTTCTCACCGTTGGCTTCACAGCATTATCAACTGGTCAGCATAACTTTGCTGGAAATCACACTGGCTGGGGGTGTTTAATTAATAGCTACAAATTCCATTTACAGGAGTATTCCCCTGTCATAAAATTCACAAAGCCGAAATATAACACGTTAACACAAATGCAGCTTAATCTTTTTTTGTTACTTTCATGACGACAATTAATTAAATTCGTAGCTATTGACATTCAGCACAAAAGTCTATGGTCTATCTTCAGATGTCTCTTTAACCTTTGTGTTTTTACTGATTTTGGTAGAAATTCAAATCTACAAGAGCAAAACCGCTCCTGTACAAATGACTATCATTCACAAGATGACACATGTAGACCTTAGAGGCGGCCCTCCTTCACAAGTCTCAATGATAATCTGCACTTACTTACATCACTGATTATGTCTGTGGAAGAGAAAGTCCACCGGGCATTCACTCTCGCTATTGCACAGAGACAGAGAGACACGAAACAAACAAGATTAATAATAGCCTGCGGTGCTCATCCCTGGGGCCAAGCAGCTAACAACTCTTGACAAAACAGGGTTTAGAGCGGCAGATGGATTGTCTTTAGAAATGAAGGGAATGTGCATTGGGAGTGTAATGAAAGAGAGAGAGAGAGAGAGCTGGGTGCAGGCTTTTCCCAGAGTACCTTTGAACGAGCCTATGGAAATTAAATCAGCCTGTGACAGTTCCCATCGACTGACTCCACCTGGGGACAGTGACCACAGATATGAAAATACACTAATCAGCCTATGTTGTATCCAAAGAAAATAATGCTTTTAGTAATTACAAACAGTACTCATGTGGTTCAATAAAAAGACAACCTGTCCTTGGGAGAGTTATGGGCCAACTTAGAAACTGAAAATAAGGCATCAAAACCGTTTGATGGAGCGTGTTTGTTTGCCAAAATTTCAATTTCCTGATTCTCTTCAACATCAAAGCTTTCAAGCACCTTCATGTTAATTAAGACTCTCACACTCTGTGTTTCTGATACAACTTTGGATAAACCTGAAGGCTGTGAAGACATTTCAGTGGCATTGTATTGCTGTAACGTGAATGAGAAACTGTGCAAACAAGAAGATGCCAAAGGATAATTCTGGTAATTATGATTATTTGTGGTTCATCAGTGATAACATTGCAGCAACATATCAACACCACTGAAGAGAAGTCAGAAGGGACAACAAACACAGTTAGATGATCATACAGATATTTATTTTTATTTAATTTGAAAGGAATAAAATTGTAAAAGTATTACACAAACCGTCTGTTCCAAATATCCATCTTAGTTTGACCACCTGGTACAATTTTGATCCCTGTACTTGCCGTAGATGCATGTGAACACAGATTTCCTGTACATTGAGGATTCATTGCCAACATGGCAGGTCGGCTCACTTTTATTTTACATTCCTTTTGGATAATCGATGGCCGGATTTAGATGCAAGGGGGCAGAAATGGCCCACCGTGGGCCTCCCACTGTCTGTGCAATATTACAGTTTTTCTCAACCTTATCGCCAGACAAGGACATCAATAATATCCTGCAAAACCCTGGATTATGTTCAGTGACAAGCATTTTTTAATTTCTGATGTCTGACCTTTTAAAAATCTCACTTCCAGCAATATCTGTGGCAGTATGTATGGCACCTATGGCATGGTTAAGGTAAGTGAAGGTGACTAAATGTTGGCAGTGGTCTTCCAAGAAAAACGTAGTTCCTGGAATATGGGGCGGCTGGGGATCAGGAGGAATACCAGGTCTGCCACTGTGCGGAAAATTGACACTGAACCCCAAATTGCTCCCAACCATTGGTATATGAATGTGTGTGAATGGGTGAATGACATGCAGTGTACAGCGCTTTGAGTGGTCTTAAGACTAGAAAGGCGCTTTTCAAATGCAAGTCCATTTACAGAGTCCAATACCACCCTGCCCCAGTGACAGATGTTAGATGGGTTGGAAAACCTTACTCTAAATGCTTAGCAGGGACACCCATCCACTCTCTGAATAACACACCTGGGCCTGTTGAATGAGACGGGTGTAGTAGTAGCTTTAATCATAAGCTATAACTGCTAATGTTGTGCTCATGACTGTCTGTAAAAAACACGGATCAGAGATGAAATCCAGAAGCTGTCAGGAAACTACACCCACCGGAAGCCCCCAGGCAGCTGGCATGATGTGAAGACCAACTACTACCTGACACATTTAATCAAGGGAGAGGGTTCACATTTAGACAGGCATGGTCCACAGGGAACGTGAGGAGGGTCCTCACAGCAAAAGCAAGAGAAAGGGAGAAAAAGACTATCTTATCTGATTGATTCCTTGATTGAGATTCATCCACTGCCATTTAAATACGTGACTGGAAAGAGGGATTTAGTTTGACTACTTTAAATGAATCAATGAAACCTTTAACTGTTAAAATAAATATTCAGTTTGTAAGGAAACTGAAACAGAAATAAAAAAATCCATTGAGAAATAAAATAATTATTTCCTTTTTTGTCTATAAGGAAATCAAGCTATCAACCAGATTTAGTTTCATGTCAATATCTGTGAACATTAAACATACTAAATCTTCAATAAATCTTATTCTGAAATGTTGCAGATGAGTCCTGCACTGCTATCTTTTAGTCAAGATGAAAACTATATATATACTAAATATGCACAGGGGCGGCTGTGGCGTAGTGGAGAGCAAGGTAGTTCTCCAATCAGAGGGTCGGTGGTTCGATACCCGGCTTCGGCAGTCGATGTGTCCTTGGGCAAGATACTTAACCCCGAGTTGCTCCCGAAGGCTTGCCATCGGTGTGGACTGGATGTTGCATGAATGTTAGTTAGAGTTGTAGCCCTGTCATCAATGGGTGAATGATATCATTCACCCATGTAATGTAATGTACTGTAATGTAATGTATATGACAAAGGATCCTTATAGTCTAAACATGTTACATCAGCACGTTGATTGCCAGGTTTCTAACATTGAAAAGGCTTGAAATGAATTCTGTCAGTAGTTAAGGCCAAGAGAAGTTTAGTTTCTAAAGATTTGTCTATATATATATATTTCTATATATCAAGACACACATCAAAAAGCTATAAACACTGTTTTTAATGTTAGCCTTCGCTGAATCAGCAATAGCATATAGATAGGTTAAGCTGTTATTATTCAATTCATTTTGATATCAAGGAATTAGAATTTACTTAAGTCCTCAGAGGTTGCATGCAGTATTTTGAATGCGAACATCGATTGAAGGCATGCTATACTGTATGAAGCTGTTGGATGCAAGTCTAAACAAAAACTGCTGCTGCATTTACATTTCCTTTAATCTACAAATGACACCATGTAGTAGAATATAATGTATGTTGCCTGTTTTCCTCCCACAAGGCAGTTCTAATTATTTTAAATGAATTAAATCAGTAAATCTATTGGTCACTGGGAAAGTGCCATTGTGCCCTCTACTGCTAGAATTCAATACATCCTGAACCTGAGAGCAGATGCACATGCACTTGGAGAGGCATTAATGAATAACTTATTCATTACTGTACACAGGACACGCAACAACAGGAGGCAGTTAGCAGATGATAATAATATTAATACCTCTATTTATTTAGCATCTTTCATCTTTCAAGACGTCACAAAGTGTTTCACAACAAGAGACAAAATAGCATGTAAAACACAAAACTGAATATGGTCTACTTTCACCTCAACCTGCTGTACGCATGGAACGAGAAGGTCCCTGTTCATATATAGAAACACTGGTTACTAAGAAAGATAAACTGGGGCCAATCATGCAAAGAACTGACTATCTTGATCATCCAGTCGAATGCGCTAGCTACCCATAGAAGACCTAACCCATCACGGTGCTATCAGTTGCCACAACTCGTATTGGCTGATTTACATTGTCTGTTTTCAATCTGCTTAACAATCATTTGGCCATTCACAAGCTGTGTGACTATGTGATATTATGACCTGATACCTATCGCTGTTACTCTGCTGATTAAACTCAGGCAACCCAGATTTCTCCCCCGCTACCTCCAACGCCCCTTAATCTCCTCCTTATGAGGTATTGACTTCATTAAGATGTATATTCATGTCAGCCCTGTCTCCTAAAAATTACATTTCCATACAACAGATCTGCATTGTGAATGACAAAACACAGGGCTTTCACCCAGGAGACTGCTGCTGTGTCCAGTGTGAACCAAGTGATTTTATTGCCTCAACATAAACTTAGGTCTGTCAGAGTCCTTGCCGCTGCTCTTATTCTGTGAGAGCCTCCCTCAAAGAGCAAAGTGTTTTTCTCCTAAATATAACTGTATAACCAGTTGCTATAAATGGTCGATTCCTTGATGTCAGCGTGTCTGACTGAACTGATTTTGTTGATTCCACTGTCTCCAGAGCCTAGTGGGAGAAAACTGATTTCTCCTTTATATTCAGTTTTACTACGTCCATATGAGCTTGCTGTGGGCTGTTATTCTATGAAAAGATTCTGCATTCAGATGCAGATTTTGGCATTGGAAGCGTTCTGGTTTCCCTTCATAATCCAAGTAGTATTATAACGTTGTCTGTCAACTCAGATTCAAGTCGCTAATCTCAAATTGGTACTCTGTGAGCAAATGATAAGCAGCAAATGGAAAAGGAAGTCTTTGCCTGGATATCGACTTTCTACAGCAGAACCCCAGAAATACAGACGCTTATCCGTCTTCAGGTCGATAGCGGATGGGTGACAAGCTTGATGATGCTGTAACTTTTCAACACCTCATTGATAACAATGCATCCTTGGTGCAGGAAATAAGGTACAGCAAGTCATAAAACTTTTAAGCAAGTACCTAGTAGTTGGTCACCAGCTGGATGAGTCCCCAGAATGTTTTTCAGTGAGGTTATGTGGCAGCAGGGTGCTGTTTCAGGCATCATGTGTGACTGGAGAGTGATTAGTGACTCAAATGAGCGGATTGCGCAGCTTTAAGTAGGTGAATTAACAGCTGAGTAAACAGTGCTTACATAGCATTCATAGTAATCTCCATTCCTTCTGGGTCCACACACAACAGTGCACACACAGTTGTTTGTTTTCTTCCAATAGAGAGCTATGTGTGACTGTGTGCTGGTCTTCATGTCCTTCAATAACCCCAGTAGAGACAGACTTGTTTCAATAAAACATTATACTTCAAAATGTACAAAATTGGCTTCTATGCAAATGCATCATTATAATTTACTGCCTCCCAGCAACTACAGTGGATATAAATCTATTGTTTAAGCTAACAAACACACACACATTCACACACATACATGTCACATTTATTCCCTGTTGTTCCACAATATGAGTGTTTTTCAGTAAATCATTTGAGAAATACATTCTGTTACCCCGAGTGTGAAGCTTCATGAATTAAAGCGAGAGTAGCATCTTTTTCAATCTTATCAGGTCACAGTCATTATTCAAACAAACAGACGTTGGCACAGTTTTCTCAAGTTTTATAGTTTTTCTTGAAACCAATTTATAAAGTTGCTTCAAGGAAATAAAATAGACCTCACAGCTAATTCTGTTCATTATAACTGGAAGAAGGAAACACATGCCACATACATAAAGAATGTGTGGCATAACAATTGTGTGAGCGTAGAGATGGCATGGATTCAAAAATTAAAATTTGATTTGTCTTTTCTTTTTTCTTTTTTTACTTGTAGTGAACATTTTCTCATCTATAAACTTCAGTCAGTTGACAGGCATATAAAAGGGTATAAGAGGCATAAAATATGTAAAAATGTATTTTCCATATTATGTCTCGACCTCTATTACACATAATCTCACAAAAGTTTTCATGTCTTAACACAGGATCACCCGAACTGAGAGCGCTGCACGTCTGTGTTTTTGTTGTAATGAGGCATCGACAACATTCAGCAGTGATGGGGTCGTTCATCACTCAAATGACTACATAATGGTGGAAATCATTTAGCTGAACATATGGAGAGCGCTATCAAGGTCTCTTCAGTGGTTTTCAACAGAGAAACAATTCATCCACGAATGAAACACAAACGGGAACTGCAGTCGAAAAGAATCAAGAGAATCTGTATTAAAACGTACGACTTGCAGATAGATCACTGCCAACAGTTTTAAATTGCTTTTTGAATTTTTAGCTTTAAAATTAGAGAAAATAACCTCAGTTGAATGAGTTCAAGATAAAAAAGTTTAAAAAGCCCTTAATCCATCCCTGTCATTGTGATATCCTGCTGAAAAGAGTGTCCTGTTTTTCCACAAACTAGTGTGTTATTAACTGTTGTTTCCCATTAGCAGAAGACATCACATTGGATCAATAATGGAGACAGAATTCAGCTTGTTTTCAATTTATTTATTTATATGTGCTCTATTGTTCCTGCCTTGTCTGTCCACTGTGTCATGATTAAATTACCTGAAAGGCACTGATAATGATTGCACCCTTTATTTTGACCTCAACCAAGGTTTGTTTTCAGTTTTGATTGTTTATCTCTCTGTCTGTTAGATTTCAATACTTCTCAAAAGCTTCTTTCAATGATTTTTAAAACGGTTAAATGGTTGTGTTACTGCTTTCCAAACTCAAATATCAATGAAATTCAGTTGAAAAGGAGAACGTCATTCATCAGATTCCAGGTGTGATATTTTTTCATGATCGAGGCGACTGATTTTGAGTAAAAAATATGACACATGCACAGCATCTGATATTGTTTGTTGAATGTGTTGCAGATCTGGTTATGATGACTAAAAAAATATGGCGTATCAGTTGTTTTAGTAAATGCTCCCAAAAACTATGTTTGTTTCTGTTAAAGTGCCAAAGCAGACGTTGCAATCATGCCTTATATTTTGAGGTTTGATTTGGAGGCCCTGCTGTAGTGCCCATGTACGCTCGATACTACACCAGCTCATTTCTACTAATCTTAATGTTAGCTGTAATATGTTGTGTCTTAGAATATAAGTACTATTTTAGCATTTATCTCAAAATCCAGCTGAGGTTCAAAGGAGCTAGATAATCAGTTTTCAAGTGTAAATATTGACCTGTTGGTAGCACTAGATGAGATAAATCTCTGACGACAGATAAAAAAGTTATTAATAAAAATATGAGTAATACTTATGCTATCTTCAGATTAAGATTTTATTGCAGATACATCATAATTCATGCTCAGACAAACCTAAAGATCATAGTTCATGACTGACAGAATTGATGAAGGAGATACCTGAGAGTTTAAACTCCATTTCACCAATGTTATGGCTATATTATTATCCTGTTAAGTATTTTGATGTACTGATTCACAGTTAAAATGTGTGACTATAGTAACCGTCCTCAAGCAGTCCTTGCTTGACAATGGAGGTGCCAAGTCAATGATTAAGTGTTCTCTCATTTGGAAATGAATTCACACACAATCAGGTATTTCTAGTACTGCCTCAGATTTTTAGCCAGCACTTAAAACACTCGCCTACCCATGTTATTGTGAAGCACACTTTAATATGGCCCATGGGAACACTTAAAATGGTGCATGAGCACCAAGTGTGTTGTGTGTCTACAGCAGGCAAAGGAATGACCTTACCTTCCCCTTAAAGGAAAACATCCTTGAAGTAAAAAAAACCTGTGATGCTCTGGGGCTCACGAGAAATCTCCATCCCCAAAAGAGACGTTGGCAGAGGCAGACCTGCTTTGGGAAGAGGAGCGTCGGAGGGCCCTGCGGGCTGATGAGTCACTTTGAGGCAGATCTGAGAATACCGTTATGGCTGCAGGGGCTGGAGAATTGACAACTATACATACTTAAACCTGAAGATGCAGGAAGGAGTCTACCCCTCACTCTCTCACTAATAGCAAACAACAATGAATGAATGTTTATTTTAGTTTGCAATTATTCACAACACAGGTCATTTAATTATTGTAGCCATGCTTGCACGATGTAGAGGTGGATGCTCAGAAATGCTTTTTTCATGGCAAACACAAGGGTGTGTTTCTGAGGCAAAGAGAACAGGGCCAATGGCAATATGCGGGGAATAATAGTCTCCAGAGACACAGATAGTAAAGTAAAGATTTAGCCTTAAGTTCAAAATGCCATGCTGCAGGAAATGAGAGAATTCAGGCTCTTATCTGACTGTGTATTAGAAATTACTTTTTTTATCTTAAGAAGACTGTAGGAACTGATGAACTAAATGCAGTGCATAAGGTGTCCTCTAAGCAGTGCAAAAGATTACCTTACTCTATTATACAGTAATTTGAAAGTGAGGTAAAGGTTAATGATGAAAGGAGGGTCGCTGTCTGCGGCCAAAGGTGCCACAAAGGCTGACAGACGATTAGTCACGAATGTTTTACAGAAATGACTTGGCTCTTAGGAAATGTTTTCATTGATTGGTTAATCAAATGTATTTAAAAACTTTGCAAGCATGGCTAAGGTAAATTCAGTCTTCCTTGCTTATTATCTGTCTTGCTTGGTAGATATTTGCATTGTATGAGCGTCCTACCTAACTTGGTCCTGTCTATATTCAGTTACAATGAAAACCATGTGGTAACTATTACTGAGCACTGTTGTGTATTGGAGGGTTTGGAGATATAAACATGCTTTTGTTTATTGAGAATTAAGATAAAAAATATGTGGATTTGCAATTTTCCATGGATAATATTTGCTTCTTTTTTTTTTACGAGACCACTAAAGTCTTAGCGCCAAATATCATCTGCTATAATAAACAATTATCTATACCTCATTCAATTGTTTCTCCTGATTGAAATATAATTTGGGATGACTAGCTGACCCGCCAATTGGTGAAAAAAAAAACTTTGGCATATTAGCATGGGCAATGGGTGCATGTTTGGATTTCTGTTGTGTTGTGTCCAATTTATTCATTTCTCTCTCTCTCTTTTTCTTCTCTGTTACTCTTTATTCTCTAAACCAAAAATTCTCCTTTGCTGGAGCTTCTTGACACCTGAGATCCTGCTGGATTTTCTTTTTTTCTGGCAGGAAAGTGTTAGAAGCAACCCCAGTTTGAGGTCAAGCCGTTTGAGACGTTACACGTTGACAGTTCCAGTTCAAGAAATAATCCCAATGCAGAAGCTTTGTCGTAAAACTACAAAGTCTATTTTTCTGTATCTTCATGTGTTAAATCAGGTAACTTGACTTAGACAAAATCAATATCTCGGTATGCATGTGATGTGTTTTTTTGATATAAAAAATGAAATGAAAGCCATATTAACAATGCAAACGAGTTGACCTCAGGACCACCAAATCCAAGAGGCGGAGGTTACTATGGCAACATTGAACAACGCTAGCAGAGGCATCCACAAACTCCATGTCTGACTGAGATACAACACAAACTGAAAATGCTACAAACCGAAAATACTACAAAGCAACAAAGCAACATTCAACCCGAGATGCAACACAATAAAAAGTTTCTTTGGGCCGAACACTGCCAGAGTATCAATACACCTGAGAAATTAGACCAGCTGAATGTAATCCACTGAATCGTTTCATACAACCACCGAATGAATGACACAAAGGCGTGTATTTCACTGTGTGTGAGTGTGTGTGTGTGTGTGTGTGTGTGTGTGTGTGTGTGTGTGTGTGTGTGTGTGTGTGTGTGTGTGTGTGTGTGTGTGTGTGTGTGTGTGTGTGTGTGTGTGTGTGTGCGTGTGTTTGAGGTAGGGAGCAAAACATGTTAATTAAGTGATTAACTCAGCACAATGTTACACCTTGTGCTGAGCTCTTCAAAATGCTAGTTCATGTTCACAAAGCCCAGTCTTTTTATATATATATATATATATATAGTGAGTCCTGGCTGAAATGCACACTGCATATAAATATCTCCTTTCGTTTCACTTAGAATACCTTACTTGTAGGTCTTATGTTCCAGACAGATGTACTAGTTGGAAGGTCTGCAAGACGCAATTCTCGCAAGTCTAACAAGCGGATTACTGAGAAAATATACTTTAAATGTTAAACAGACCTGTCAATCACACAATGAGAGCGATGTCCAGGGCTGGATTCTGTATTTTGAAATTCTCAAGTCTCCGTGGAAAATATACCTCACTGCTCACAACAGTGAACCAAGTAAGTTAGATGATACAAATCAAATTCCAATTCTAGCAGTTGTTGGCAAAACTGTTAACACAATTTATTTAATTATTGCTAAAACATTTGAAAACAAGTTTGTTCAGAACATTGAAACATCAAAGCTTTTTTAAGTCAGTCAGTTTGATGTGAAGCCTTTCTATCCACTGGTTGTAAAAAAATGATAAAAGCAACTTTATTAGCCTAATTGATCATAAAGTGGTAAACCAGCCTAGATGCATAACCATGGCAACATGCAGAAACATGGAATCACTAACTTTATGCTTCATCATTTCAAATTGTTCAACAAAAATGTGTATTTACTTTTTTCTTGCCCATGAGTCAGATTCAACCGTTCTTTGTGTTCATATCTTGTGTTTAAAACCACCAACACACCTCACTGCTTTGTGCTTTATGGATTATTTCTTACTTACCACTTAGGAATAACTATATTACATTAGACAATCTTAGCTTGTGGCAATGCAAGCATATTAGGTGAATAAAATCCCCCAGTGGACTGGACATTATTATGTGCAGGCATGTGTTCAAGATATAGCTTGCTTCAGCAAATGCCTCATACTCAGCAGCAAATTAAATTAAAATGACCAATGGGGATTACAGAATAGCATGAGCCTAGTTAAAAATGTTTTAGTTCCCACCACTAATGAGAATAAACTATGTGTTGTGTTTTGATTAACATGTCATTTACATGCAGTGACTCAGAGATCATGAAAACATCATTCTCTTGGAAAGGTTAAAACAAAGGTGTGTCAAACATTTTGGCAGCTCCTCATTAAAGTGAATAAAACCTAAGAAGCAACCACACTCCATTTGACAGCAATCATTTCCTTTCATCATGTTGCAGGCAGAGGGCCATGCTTTCCTCCCTCTAGCTCTAATAGTCACTATTTAGTTCTTCATCAATGCTTTCAAGGCCTGTTGTATTATTTTCAGTGTACTGACAAAACAACATTAAAAGAACCTAGAAAATCTGTGCCATTCATAAATCAAAGCTCAGGACATTTATGTAATCAATCAAAATGTTGACTTCCTTAAAAAGAAGACAAATCCTGCATGAAGAGAGGGATTAAACAACTGGAAGCTGTTTATATTTTGGAGAGACATCATATTCAGAGAGGTGAATTATGCAGCACAAACGGTTCGAGAAGAATCTACGGGGCTTTTTTGGGTTCAAACTGACCGCAGCTGCTTCACAACAATTTTACAAGGACACATTTAGCATCTTTTTGTGTCAGTGCATGACATCTTTTTTCCAACCAAGATTCATTCTAGGTCCACTAAATCTTAAGCCATGTTGGCGGTTCAGATCACAGAATTTATTGTTATTCTTATATTATTATATGAGTTCTGTTCTTTTTCACACAGGCTTTGCTCCTAAAAAGATAACACCCCTGTACAGAAAAGGGACTTAAGGTCAAAGCCTCTCTTATGTTACATGTGCATATACAATCTTTATATTATGATTGTTATTATACACAATGAGGGTTATTAACAACAGCAAATCAAACCACAAACCAAATAGCTTTCAATGCAAATGTATTTATTTTTTTTCTGCTGATATGAGCTGTCTCAAACTGCAGGAAGCTACTAACAACCACAACATTGTCACACTGCCAAGCCTACCTCCAGGGCGGTGTAAACACACACACACACACACACACACACACACACACACACACACACACACACACACACACACACACACACACACACACACACACACACACACACACACACACACACACACACAAGCTGGCATATGTGAGGGATCAAGTGTATGAGACCACCTCCACTGGGTCTAAATTAAAATGAGATCCTTTTTCAGACGCAAGCTGAAACTATATACCTAGACCAAAAAACAAGAATGACATGGCAAAGGTAATATTGTGATCAGTTCAAAATGACAGAGCAGTCTTAACTGGTAGGTAGTGCGGGTGTGTCCTGGGTATTCAGTTATCTGCAGCTGTCGGCACCGCTGTGCCATAGCAGGGTTAAACAAACCCACCACTGAGCTCACAAAGCTGTGCCAAGTACCACAGCAAATAGCCAATTCTGTGTGTCTGTCTCCTTCTCTCTCCAACTCACACACACCCAATACACAAATGCACACACGGCCATCTACAAAACTGTGATTTTCACAAAGGCAGGTCGAATGAACCAGTCTTGAATCTATTCACAGCTGTCCAACAACATGAAAAGAACTGAGCTGGTTGGTCTTCCCTCCACCATTTCTCATTTGTCTTGACTGTCCAGCAGCAGCTTATCTCTCATTAAATGAGCGCAGAGCTTCCTTACAGTTACAGTTTGAGACAGACTCTGTGCTTGACCCAATTAATATCAATAACATCATTAAGATAAGCAGCTTATCATTTTCTTTATAGACCACAGCGCTATCTGGACATTGTTGTGATGAATGGTGAGGCTTCAGTTTGTCATTTTCTAATTTGTTCTTGTCTGTCAAGTCTACCTGATGTGTATTTGGCTTCGGTAGCTGGATGAAAGTATTGGAAAAAAAGAAAGTGTCATGGAGGAAACAAGAACAACACAAACTGAGAAAAAGCCAAATCATTTTGAGACCAACTCCACTACTGGATATGTGAATCCAGCTTGCTCATGGACTTGTTCCATATAAATAATCAGAAACAATCAACTTTAAATCTTATTAATTGCAAAAAATGCATTTAAAAGAAGATCATGGGCAGCATGTCCATATTAACACACGTTTGCATCTGGGAGCATCCGTAGCCCCTCTGCCTTCAATCATTTGGCGAGAGGAGATCCTAAATGATCGGATTCTAATATATCAGCAAAAACAACGAGTAAGTTAAATCAGAGTGAGAATTAGTGAAGCCTGTAAATATCCCCTTTATCTGACTCACCATTCTTTCACGTTGCCAAAGCATTAATAGAACCTGAATGAGGACGAGCTACTAGCTTTGCCAAAGTACAAGTTTGGTGTTGCCAGCTCTTGTCATGTGGAGGGAGATTTTGCAGTAATTGCCATACAAATCATCTAGCTCTATCCTTGTTTTTTGGACACCGAAAAGAGAGGATACATCATTATCAATCCAAGGTAAGGGACTCTGTGTTCCCTGCTTGGATGGTTCGTGTGGAGCGCTTTACTCACTAAACAGCGCTTACAGATATGCTATATTTATAATTCAAGAAGCATCATTGACATCTCATTAATGAGACCCACGGGATCAGTTTTAAAGCTAGAGTGCTAAGTGAAACTAAACCGCCTGAGGCACCTATTGGTACCAACCATGTCATGCTAGCTCATCAGCATATATAATATTTCAAAGTTAGGCTAGCTGTCGTTGAGACGCACGGCCATTTACAAAGGGGTCCCTTGACCTCTCACCTCAAGATATCTGAACTAAAATGGGTTCTATGTGTACCCACAAGTCTCCCCTTTACTTTAATGCCAATCCCATGACGTTTTGGTGAAAAACAAGCTTTTTTTTGCATGCAGTTTCAAAGGTCTTCTTTTATGAAACTAGACTTCACTGTATAAAATGACATGTTATGACCTCTCGGATAATAACAGCCTCATGGAATGAAAAAAAGCACAACATAAAGACCTATGGCATTCACAGGATGTATGGCTTTCATGGGTATATGGACCACAGGGGGGATTCTGAGCAGTTTACAGAACCAAAGTGCTCGCCATCCAATTGCAGAAAAATGCCATTCTTGCAGAAATCTCCAAATGTCAGAAGTTTTAAATACCAAATCACAGCATGGCTTTTTCAGTAGTGTCCCTCAAGGTCTTAACTTAACTGACTTAATGTGGTGTTTAGTAGGGATTTCTGACCATTATTTTAATCAATTTCTGAGTGGTCAAATAGGGTTACATTTGTTACAATGTTTATATGGATGTTCCCAAATTAATCTTCAGGTTCCCAGCTTTCATATGATGTACACCACTTCTATATGGCATACTGTTGACCTGCTATTTAACACTTACCACTATTCCCTGTCCCCCTTAAAAAATAAAATAAAATTCTGTGTGCGTCTGCTAGAGTAAAAGTTGTGCTGATTAATGTGGTTCCTCATTTAACGGCAGCAGGTTCTGACAGTCTGCCCCAAGCAGTACTGGTTCTGGTTCTCCCCAGCCTCCCTTCCCTCCAGCGGACTCCAGCAGCATGGTGACGTTGATGGCTCCCAGCAGGGACCGATGGCAGCTAAGCCAGGTCTGGGTCTGTCAGTGGTGGGCTGGTCGCTGCCAGAGGCTTCACTGGAGTCTTAGCTGTAGAGGTGTTTGGTGAACCCACATGATTTCATCAGATTTGCCAGAATCAGACCCGGTGACAACGATGAATATTAATATGAAATCTTTGTGTTGTTTAGTTATGCAGGTCATAGAGAAAAAAACATTAACAACTGGACAAATCTTAGCAGTAATGGGCAATACTAGTATTAGTGGATATACGAAAATGTATATCCTTTGCAAATGCATATATATGCATATATATGTCTATATATATTTATATATATAAATTAACAAAGATCGAATAGCAAAGATTATTTTGTTCTCACATTTATTAAATGTTCTGCTTTCACCTCTACTTGTTGGCATGACGTGGGTGTGTTCAAGGAGCAGAGAGAAAAGATAAAAGACTACACATAGTTCAGCTCCTATTTGCTTCCTTGGGCATTGTTCAATCACGGATGCATGAATTGTAAAAGAAGTAAAGAAACAGTCAATCTTTTTGTCAAGAGATGTCGGAATCATAAGTGGTGATACTTCTGCCTAATACTAATGTGAATGAGTGTCAAAGTTGCAAGGGACGTCTTCTGCGTTGCAAGTTTCAATTTGTGGTTGCAGAACTTAGGAAAGCAAATTGGCGAGCGAAAATATATCATAACAACAGACAGTAGGCCTGGCCCCTGTTGAAATTGAGGTCTTGTGCGTGCATGGTTACTGTGTGGCTTTTGCTGCAATG
Organism: Anoplopoma fimbria; assembly: GCF_027596085.1. NCBI lineage: Eukaryota > Metazoa > Chordata > Actinopteri > Perciformes > Anoplopomatidae > Anoplopoma > Anoplopoma fimbria. Next base: position 16,867,010 of record NC_072465.1, read on the forward strand.
TTTTCATCCTCCTCTGTAAAAAAGAATATTAGACATGGGGGTTAGTTGAGCATGGGTGACTTAATGTGGCATAGTTCATATTTCATCATTTCCCTTTTTAGGAGCTAAGCTACTGTAACCTGCTGCAGAGCTCTCCAGTTATCTTCACAGTGATCACAAGGGCAATACATTTTCATCATGTGCCTCGTGGTCCTTGCCAATTCAAAGATCACCAGCTTAGCGTCTACATTTCACAGACACACTCATCAATCGCTGCTGCTCTAAAGCCTTGTCTCAGGGCACAGAAGTGTTGAAGATGAAACACACAGAAAGAGCTCTGCTTTAGAGGTACTACTATGCGTGTTCTCTTTATCTGCACCCCTGCAGCGTGAGCGATAAACCTCTCTCACGACTGACATGATTATCCAAATTCAGAACCTTAAACACTGAAAGCAGCCCGCCTGTCTGCATCCATGTATGTGAATTATTGCCCGTCATAGAGGTGACCCATTCTTTCAGAGCAGAAAGGAAATGTAATTTGGAAACCGCATACTTTGACAAATTAATCAACACACTCCCTCGTGTCAGATACTTTACTGACTTTGGCGTGTGCCTCAGGCTAATTTCCCTGAATGACATTGCCTTGCTCAATATCAGTTTCCAGCTCACTCTCTGGTGCAGGTGTTCTCTTCGAGGGTGATCCTTGATAAGATCGTAGTAAATTGTAATCCAAAATGGCAATGAAATGGAAGGAGATAAAATAAAAACCATTGGAGGGAATTTGAGGTAAGATTTGTTTCACTGCGTTGTGAGTTGAAGCCTGTATATTGATATATCATCCCATTGTGTTACAATGGGAAATTAAGGCATGATGATTTATCATTTTTAATCAAATCACTTTGGAGTTTCCATTACAAAGGTTATTTCAGCACATCCGGTAACAGCAGAGGGATTGTCTCTTCTGTTTCAGACCAGACACATGGATTTTCAGAAGTGGAGCAGGTTTGATTCACCAACACATTATCCAATGTAGATATCAAACCGAAGAGAAAGCTGTTGGTCATTCAAAAAGGAATTTATAAAATATCATATCTGTATTGCAGGATCAATTACAGATGATTAGTTTAGAGCTTTTTCTTGATATAAAATATTTTAATGTATATTTTAATGTTTTAATTTAATTAACTAGACTTACAATTCTTTAAAATACAGTTTACTTATTAAAAAAGAATAGAGGTTGTTCAATCTCAGTTTATGTGTTACCCTTCAGCAACTGTGAATAAATGTTGACCTTTTTCACAGTAGACATTTTTACTTGTCGTAGAAGGAAATTTTTCAAATGACCAAGCCATGACCGTGTGAAAGCAAGCTTGCACAACACCAGGACCCTGACGCCGAAGCTACATGGACTTCAGTCATTTTATTATTTACAAGTGCACTTGAGAATATCCTCTTTGAAAAAAGGCCTTCAGCATATAGTCTGTGGGATATTAAAGTTTTAGAAATAAGCTCTACAGGTTTTTCTAGAAAAACTATTGCAAAAAAGTGGAAGCAGCAACCCTTAGCTTGAGCAAAGACACAAACACATTAAAGTCAAATGACAGGTTGTAACTAGTTGGTCACCATTACGCCATTTAACACCTTGCAGGCCATGCTTTTAGTCCTGCTAAGAACAAAAGCGATCTCATTGTCAAATCATATCAATCAGATGGTGTCGCTCTGGATTTAGTCAATGGATATGCTCACATTGACCTACAGGTTATCACAGTAAACTAGCTGAAAAAAATCATATAGAGAACGCAACAAAGACTTGAGTGACCTAAATATTTCTTCAGATTATAAAAGAAGACTTGGTCTTTAAGGTGATACTGTTTATTGGGCCAGAAGCCGAGCCCCTCCACTCAAACTCTCACGGACGTAGTTTGTACGCAAAGTCCAGTTAAATGTTATGCAACAGATGAAAAAAGTACTGGCAATAATTTAACACATGTGATTGGTTTAAGGATGTGGGACATGATTAGGGTCTAGATTCAAAATAATAGGTAAATTAGCACTTGTTGGAGAATATGAGCAGACACAAGGTGTGAGAAGCTCCTCTGATTTTCCCACTTAGTTTCTATTAAAAGGTAAGACTTGTGGAATACAAAAAGAGGTCATAGTGGTTGAAGATTTGTCCCAGTTGCCACCAGCGAGAGCAGAAGGTGAGAATATGGAGCAAGGACCCTGATTACTGACTTCTCACTTTGATTCGTTTGTCTTTGTGAACTTATGACAAGTCTTATGGCAACGTTCTATTAATAGATGTTGCCCATTCAAGGTTGCACATTTAGTGTGTCCAGACACTGTTAAAGGTGACTTGAACAGTAGCTGTTTTTTAATTTGATAAAAGTAGGTCACAAATGAAAGAAGTAAAACAAGCATGTAACTTATAATAAATTTGTTTTAGGAGAAAAAAAATTATAACTCTGAAATGTTTTCACCCCACTTACTAGCACTACTTTGAAGATGGGTCACTCTAGGACGAAAAACAACTTCAATAATTTTGCCGATTACAACCAGCACTTTTAACTAACTCAAGAGAGGCACAATTATCTTTTCCTTAATTGTATGCTGGCACCATACAAAATTGCAAAAATACAAAGCGTAACCAGCTCAAAATTCATGACATCATGTCAGCTGCAGACAGTCTCTATTTGGAATTAACCAAAAGGAGTTTAAAACTGCTGCTTGAACCTAATATGTCCCCATTTACAGCAATGATGAAAACAAAGCCTCTTCAATTTAATAAATTATCAATTATATCAGTACACATAGAAACAAAAACACAGCTGAAGCTTATTTTCCACTATGTCTTTTTTTAAGAGCATTGGATTGTTTTTGCTCTTATCTTATCTTTTAAAAATGTATTTGGTTAGAAAAGTAAGCTATTCCCCCAACAACAAATGTTTTATGTATGTGGCTTTACTAATTATACTGCACAGTATATTTGGCCCTCTGGGAAACCATTTTCTATATTGTTTTGTAGTGATTACATGTTTTACTTTGAAAGAATTCAGCTCATGCTTCAGTGATGATGATATTTAGAAAGAAAAAAAAACACAGACCAGATCAATACAAATAGGTTTAGTCAGCTGCTGTATGTATTATATACTCTAAGATGCATTAACTCATCTGTGAGGGTTACTCCCTGCTTCCCTATTTCCCCAAGACAAGCTCCTTTGAGGAATAGCTGTGTAAATATAATTATTGGTCATGGTGATTTTAAATCCGGACCCCTTAATTTCATTCATAGCTTTATAATAAAATATGATTTGGGAATATCAGCCAGATGAATGTGGTCAAGATAAATGACAAAAACACCTTGTGTTACTGTCACTCTACAGTATATCAACACTAACATTGTCTACACTAATTGATGTGTTTTGATTGATGCAAATTAATAGATTCTTTTCAAAATAATGAGTAAATAGTTAGTCATAATTAAGTATGCTAACAGGCACTGATTTATTAACTGATTTCTCCATACTGGCTTCGTCAGTGTTCACTGCATGCCAGGCTTTATTTTAATGATGCTGTCTGTCCCAATCAGTGTCAAGCCATTCCTGTAGAGACAAAAAAGTTAATTATGAAACTTTCCCCTTGCCATGCTCTGTTGACGCTGTTTCTATAGAGCACAATTCTGCCTTGAGTGTCATAATAAAGCAGTAAAACAGAGGGGACACTCTGCAGGTATTATTAGTTCAGGAGAGATGCAGCTAAAGTTCACTTAAGTGCTCTTCATTACAGCTAAGAGTGAAGCATGGTAAAGGTAAGTGTGTCATAAGCTTCTACAGCTCTACACAGGGGTTCATTTGAGTAGGTTCATTGTAAAGGAGCACATTTCCACTTGTGAAAATGACGGGCTTGTCAACGTGAGGAAATTATGAACATAGAGGACTTACATAAAGCAAGATGTTACAAAGAAGCTCTAGCATTTGCAATACCGTGAACGTGAAAGTGGTGCAAGGAGAGGCAGCCCAAACAACTCAAACCACACATTATATGAAGACAAACTATCTCCGATTAATTCTCCTTTACAGATTTGACACCACCTGGACCAGTGATCCATTTGCATCTTTTGATCTATCTCTGTTACATATTCCAATAATGTAACATGTTTTTTTGGGGTCATACAACAGTTCTGTAAACCTAAAGATCTATTAAATGACACAACCAGCAAGGGTTGAGGCAGGATGGCCAACTCATTGAAGCTATGGAAGATATGGCACACTGTCCTTTTTTTTCTGTGGTGCATTTTCTTCAATCGTTCTGAAAATGTTTTAGGAAATGCTTAGTTTTTGCTACAACTTCAGAAGAGCTTTTTTAGTATCACTACAGCGAGCGCGAACACAAAAAAAAATTGCAAATGGGGACAGTGATATTAAACGTTGTAGTGGCGCTTGTTCGGGAACAATAAAACTCAGAGTATTCAAAGGTGTGACGGGACAGATTCCTTTTTTTTTGTGGTGTCTTTTGTTCTATACCCATAAATAACTTAGACCACCATGTGTTTGAAGTCAGATACATGCAGAAAATGGTAATAAGTGGTAAGCCATACCGTTGTACTTACGGATGTGGTCTCCCTCTGTAGCTAATTAAAAATACATCTTTTTGATCTCATAATAGCCCTGCTGCCATGGTAAACAAAGCAAGCGACAATGACACATTAGTGGGTTTTTGCATTTCAAGAGAAAATAAAATTTGAATACAGGTCTATTTTTACTGTTCATTTTTTTTTTCACCTTTATTAAAACAACCCGTATCACACTCTATGAAACCTATAATGGTTGTCTAGTGTGAGAATCTATTGTTTTTTCTTGAGGAGTCCACTGATGAGATTGAGAAGTGTAGAGATAAGAGTACAAACACTTGCTTTTTAAAGAATGAAGCAATCCTACACAACACTAATGCCCTGTCTGCTCATTCAGCAAGCCACCGAACCTAACTCTCTGTGTGAAAGGAAATGGCTTTTGGGAATTTGTTTTATTGTGAAGTAAACGCAGATCTTGGAAGAAAAGCTGAAATTGAATAAAAAATTACCTAAATTCTGTGAAAAGAAGCACAATGAAATAAAATGTGAAAATGTCAAACTGGTCAAGTTTAAATTCCATAGACATATCATATATTTTGCCAATATTTATTAATATGAATATTTAATTGACACATTTATCTTACTGTTTTATATTTAACACATATGAAAAGTATATGAACTGAAATAATTGTACCAATAAATAGGCCCAGGTCAATTATAAGTAAAAGTAACATATGGGGCAATAAGATGTTTTTAAATGTAAATATACACAAGCTTACCCTTGTGTTCCCATTACCCAATCAAAGTGAAGCACCTGAACGTCACAATACAAAACACGTGCAACGTCTTCATTCATTGGTTCATAAGATAGGCCATCGGTTACTGGTGTGTACGCAGACAAAATACTTTTTTTTACAAGTGTTGTGTCAAATACTGTTTCCACGTCGACATGTGTTCTCCCCCCCCAACCCTTTGCCTAAACCTGAACCAACCACATCCCTACTCCTAACCACTGAGGGGGGGGGCAACCATTCGACTTAACACCTGCCCTTTCAAACTTAGCGTCAGGTAACCATGGAAACACATCCCGAGTTCCTATAGCTGCGGTGCGTTCAATGTTCCACGCACCAAACGCGTTGCGGTGATGTGACATAGATAGTAAAGAATACATTTAACCGGGTAACATTAATTAAACACGCACGTCAGATAATTCTTCTTCAGGAATAATGTTCAGGAATAATTATCAGGTAGGTTTATTTGACCACAACTAGCTTTGGCCTTCTAGTCACGTGTAGACAGCTTGTCCTCTTTTTAGGCTAGCATTAGCTACATGTAGCATAACATCAGCTGCAGGCAGATGGTGTAACATACTCCTATTCCTCGCAGGGTGGAGCTGTGGTTGAAATCTTCAGTGGACAAGGAAAAGACCCTGTAGCTAAATGGAAACTCTGTGGAGGCTCGTCCGCCATTCATAAGGTGAGTTTTCAGAGCTGCTAGTTTACTTTTAGTCTATTTCTTATGTTGTTATATGTTAGTCACTTTAGTGAGGAGGCAAACTAGCACACAGGACCTGGATAGACACGTGCATTGTATAAACACATACAGTACCAGTCAAAAGTTTGGACACACCTTCTCATTCAACTACTTTGAAGAATCTAAAATATAAAAACATATTCTGGTTTGTTGAGCATTTGTTTGTTTACCACATAATTCCACATGTGTTCCTTCATAGTTTGGATGTCTTCAATATTAATCTACAATGTAGAAAAAATACAAAGCATTGAATGAGAAGGTGTGTCCAAACTTTTGACTGGTACTGAAAAATCCAGTGCAGCCCAATAAACATCATGCCGTTCACACAGTCTGAATGATGAACATAACTACAGGGTTGAACCCCCCCAGGAACAATCAGAACGATACTCTTACACTCTAACAGGACTACATGGTTTTGGTACCCAAGTTCCCATGGGTGTCATCCTTTACAGCCATAAATCTGATGTAGGCCACTTAAACATTTGGGATTCTAGCACATCCCAAATTTTGTAAGAGAGATCTGTTTTAAACTTAAAAAATAAGAGGAATAGAAACTCATGATATCGGCAACATTTAACCACAAGAGCAAAATCAACAAAATGTGATGTATGATGTATTGTAGATGCTATGAAACTATACACTCTCCCTTCACTTTTTCTTTCTTTTTCATACTAGAGCTGCTCTTGGCACCAACACACAGTCATTCTATTTCAAACCTTATATTCTTTACTTTATTTACATATACCGTCTGCTCTCAATGACTTAGTGGTCATCATAACAAAGCAGATCCATGGACTTAGCAAGGCCTCTTGTATGTTATTTCTTCCCTTAGGAATACAATAAAGAAGTGAAAGGCTTTGTTTACTGTCTGGAGGGCAGCAGCCAGACAGTCAAGATGCAAATGCCAGAGAATGGGAAAATGTCTCGTAAGTCACCATACTTGCACCCATTTGTAAATTATAATTTGTTATGCTCACTTATTAATAGTAATTCACATCTTTGCCTGTTTCTTTCCAAGTTGGACTTCTTCAACGTTTCTTGGTCCTTCAAGTGAATATTTCCCCGTGCAAGGATTTTTCTATGGAGCTTTTGTAAGTACAGCAAGCTCAATATTTGTTTTATTTGTTTTTATAGCGCGTTCTGTTGTAGATCTGAATAAATCTTTAATTCTGTTGTAAATAAAGGACTTTTATTACTGTTAGTGTGGCTCAATATGGTAACCATAGTTATCTTAAATGTAGTAAGTTAGCACTTTTTTACATGAGAGAATATTTTATATTATAATTTACACTGATACATAAAAAGAAATAAAAAAAATTGAATCAGTGAATTTCCCTCAGACCACTGAAAAGAATATTAAAAGACATCTAGTATGAAAACCTGAGAAACAATATTATATTAGCAATGTTATTTTTAGCCTATAATGTGTGGCTGTTTCTTGATAGTGAGAAGAATCACAATGATGTTTTTATGATCAATAAAACTCCATTTGTGAAATCAAGACTCTACAGAAGTCTTTATTTAAAGTTTTTATGGAGTCTTTTATTGTGTTTAAAACTCTTCATCAATGAATTAGTGTCATGGTAAAATTACATTTATTACAGACTCGGGCTGTGTTAGACAGTGTAGATGCTGCTGTTTAGATTTTGTTATATCATGGGAGCCATACAGAAAACAAAACTAGGAGGACACTATAAGGTTACATACCTACCTTTTTACTCACACACTACATCACTTTAAGAAACAGGAAAAATATTGCTGGTGTTGCTATTCTTCAAACAGAATGTGTCATGACAACTGATTTCACAGCACTACATTAAAGTGAAAGCGCCTTTAAGAGCTTATCTCACAGAGTAATAAAGCTCTTGGCTTTCTCTGCTCAGAACTTCTTAATGACACTATTGATGCTGGTGATAATAGATGTTCTGTTGTCTGTTGTTTGCAGGATAACTGATTCAGAGCACCTGAAAAGAAGACTTCACATATCAACAGTACACAAAGAGTTGTCTGCCACACTTTTGCATGCAAAGATACCTTTTGTAGGATTGAAACGCAGTATTGTGAGTATCAAACTCATTGATGATATATTCCTTTAGTACTTTAAGATTTAACCTTCTGCTGTATGCTTACAGGTATTGAACTGCATTTTTGAACCGTCTACTGTAACTACAAAATCATGTTGTTTCTGTTGTCTCAGTGGTCTACTTTGTGCATCGACCTTGAATCATTCACTGGTGAACTGTTCAAGGGGTTTTTGTCACTGGATGGCATCACATTGTTTGCCACGTGTAAAGTACGCAGAATCTTCACCATGAAAACAGAGCCTACAGGAATGTCAAATGATGGTAATGATAAACGACAAATCAGAGTTTTATCAGCTTCCCTTGAAGTCCCCTCAATGTGTGGTTATTTAAAAGATACAATAGCTAAGCACTGAAGTATTGTAGGTCAGTGGTCTTCAGTTTGAGTAGATGTGTTCAGTGTTAGTATGAAATTGTGTTCATGTGTGTGGAGAGACAGAAACCGTTGGCTGTTTTCTGTGGTAGTTGGCTGAGAGATCAGTGGTGGTTTTTGTTTAACTCTTCAAATGGTTCAGCAGAGCCAACACATGGCACCGGTCTACTCAGTCCACACCTACACTACAACACAGCTTGTTGTTTGTATTTTTCTGTTGATCAAAGTGTTACCATTGCTGGGTGATGATATGTCATGATAATGTGTTTTGTTTTGTTCTATAGGCTAAATATGAGATGTTTCTCTTTTTATCCAGATATGTTTCTCAGTGGAGCCGGTATTATGGACTTGATCCCTCGCAGCTGCCAGTTCCCAGCAGATGTTAAACATGTCACTCAGGTGTTGAACATGGAGAATTTGCAGAAAGCGGACTTGAGGCCTGGACTGTTGAGCTCTGATTGCGGTGGGTAAGAGCAAATCACAGAGTTGTGAATTTATCAGGGAACAGTGGTGGAGGCAGCTCTTAGTACATTTACTCAAGCACTATACTTATACTAAGGTACGTGAGTATTCCCATTAAATGCCACTCCACTACATTTTGTAGGCAAATATTGTACTTTTTACTGCACTACATTTGTTTTCCAAAATCTACCAGGAAACGGTTAATACACATAGAAAAGCATCATGTTGCAGAAATTGTTGCACATAGGGAAATTGCTTTTTTGCAAAGGGATTGTGATGATAATCGATTTGTTTTCCCGTACGAAATTCCTGTGGTCCTCATTTTTGTGTTCATTTGCACCTCACCTGTACTCAGAGAGCTGCAATTATCTCCTCATATAAAAAGACATGCACCAGTAATCCAGTTCCGCCGCCTCTGTGGCCTTTTTATCAGCGCTTATTTATTTGTTCTGACAGCTGTCTAAGTCATGTTGAATCAACTGGCAATGCCCATAGAAGAGAGCTGTAACCACACACAAGGAATAGCTTTTCATAATTAGCATCTGCATTATTAGCATAACATTCTAAATCATAATTAAAACGATTGCTATTAAAGTAGGCATCCAATTTAACTGTGACAAAGTTGCTTGGTGAATATTGGAGCTTTAATACCCAATCTGTCAGATACTGTTAAAGTTAAGCTACAGCAGTTATTATAATGCAGCAACAAACAAACCCTGATTAGCTTATACACCGAAGACAAGGTCAATGAATTTTTATAGATCAAAATCACCGCCCAAAATATTTGTTCGTCGAACAACTATCATAGATCTCATTTTATGGGCTTCTGTAGACGTGAAGTACACTGAACTTTACTCACTCCTAAACCTGGGTCATTTTCTGAGTGTCGATTCTGCAGCATCAAAGAAGTGTGACTTCTTCTTTTTTTACTCTCAGAAGCAGCTCCGTCTTTATCATTTTGACAATCCTGTGTGTTTTGTGGCATGAAAGTGTCTGCTCTCGGCTCTGATGATCAGGATGAGACAGAAAGTGTGTTTTTCTGTTCGAGTCAGCGGACGTGGTCCTAATGAGCCCTGGCACAGATTCAGCAGGGTCAGGTTGTGGCCCTTTCATGACTCCCTCCACAGCCCATTATTTTTTACATGATGATATGGAGCGGATTTATAGATTAAAGAGAAACACCAACTCAATCTGTTCAGCAGTAGAGTTTAATTTATATACAGCCATTAAACCTGAACTGTGAAATTCTAGTTGTAATCAGTAGGCTCTAAAACAAAATATAAGTTTTTAAAGTTTTCCATTCACAGTAAAAAAAAAAAAAGAAAGAGCTTTGTGGCTAGAGCGGAGGCGACTTCTTACTGATCCTAAAATTCTGCTCTGAAGCCTTCACATTTAACTGGTTTTAATCCTGCATTTTTCATCTATATGAACTTTGAGACGTTTTGTAAAAGTGAAGCATATCCTTGGAAGTTGCTGTGGCTACTTCTTCAATAACATGACTGAGGAATTTCCTTATAATCTCAAGCCCTTCTTGCCAGGTAACTTGGGTCCAATTGAGTTGCGGTAGTGAGTACAGTCTGTAGTTGTTTATTAGGAATATGTATGTGTAAGAGTGTAATATGTAGGAAAATGAATAAAAAAAACCAAAGATCATTAATGACATATTCTTTGCAGTTCCTGATCACTCTACCACTGCTATATCAACCGGTTATCGACGATCCAGGCCCCAGGGTGTGTTACACACAGCCTCAGGCTCCACGCTGTCAGGGCCACCCCCTCAAACTGGAAGAAAAAGCAGTGCAGCCTCGGACGGAATGGAAAGAAGTGTACGCTTTTTCTAAAATGTGGTTATCTCATAAATCTCAAAATCACATATGTCATACATAACCATAAGTACAAAATAGAACATGTTGTCTTTGAACTTGTTTTTCTTCTTCTTGCTCTGTTCCTCGCAGGGATCCAGAAGAATGAACCAAAAAGTTTCTGCAGAAAGTGAGAGCATCGGCAAGCTGAGTGCAAAACTTTCACACGGAGAACCTTCCCACCTTCTTATTGAGGGTAGATTTTAAGTCTTCATAGTATTGTTTTATCAAGTCTGCATGCTTCCTACACCTATACATGCCCTTGTAGACTATTATATTATCAAATCACAATTTACCACTGATTTCATTCTTTATTTGTTTGTGTCTTTATTGGCTTACTTACTTGGCGAGCATGACAAGGACTTTACAATCACTGATGAAAGGCCGTTTAAGAAAATTGAACCAAAGCCGGCTATTAACATTGTATTTTAGTACAAGGTACTACACATAACTGGGTTGTGGCACATATCTGGGTTGCACATGTGGTGCATGTGCTTGCCATCCGAACCATTCTGTGGTTACCTGGCCAAATATGGAAACTGCTACTCTTCATTTTCTTGCTTAGGACTCTGATGCCACCCAGTAAGCATATTTGTTTAAACACTCTTATCATTTTTATTTTATTTTTTTACTTTTTTTCTGTGGCGGAAACATTTCATTATTAACATTCAGTATGAACAGTACTTATAGAACATATTGAGTTAAACGAAAATATTTAACAATACAAAAGGAAAAATAATTTAATGAAATACAAATTGAGCCTTGTACCTTTATAACAAGCAAATCTGTATACTGACACTTACTGTAAGATACCGAAGACACTGACTCACAAAATATTTGAGAGATAAAGGATATTGCCATTATAGTAGAGTTCAACACAGAACAATAAACACAAAAAAAGCAAATTAATTAATTAGATATTCAGTGAAAGAGCAGAGCACAGGTCTGTTCGTCTTTAAGTCGAATGTTTTCCTTCTCCTGACATCAGCTCCTCTTTGTTTAAAAACTGTGTCACTGGAGATCATTGATTGTTCAATTACGACTTTGAATCTTGTTTTTCAAAAGTGTGTATTTATGACACACATTTCCAACCAGAGCAGTCTTCTTTGTGAGCCTGTGAATGTTTCTTTATAAAGCCCATACATGACTGATTCTTTCTCAGATTGGATGTTAAAACCCACACCTCTCATTTAAATCTCTGTATGGCAGTAAATTGCTTCTCTTCCTCTTCCAAAGCAGATAATGAAAAAGAAGTAAGGACAAAATAAATTGTTATATTCATAGTCTAAGTTGTAATGTGGACCCAGAAGCAGGATGCAGACATAGAGCAGTTATCTTAAAAGGCAGGTGATTACTTGTTTTTTGTTCAAAAGCACAGTTAATAATAGGTAAGCAATCAGGGACGGCACACAGAGCCAGTCGGGGAGATGACAGGGCGGCATATATTATGCACATAAGACAATTTTGCAAAGAGATTGAATTGGTGGACCAGTATATATACTTAGTGACTGATGGGTAGGAATAAGTAGCAAAAAGATGAATTAAAAATAAACTGAACTCAATACAGAAATAGATACATTTTTGGAAAATTTACAGAGAATTACAGTTGAGTCCTGTTGCTAAAAAAACGTTATTTGGAAAGCGCAACGCCTAGTTTCTATGCTCACATTTTTGCAAAAGTGCTCAGAAAAACTAATATCACCACTACCAAAACAATTATTAGTTCATGATGTCCCCAAGCATTGTTTTGAGTTCAGAGCTTGAATAAAAGCAAATCAATAAAATGTAGGTATTGTAGGTATGCAGGGAAAATGTTGATGATTGACATGAAAGTAATTTACTTAACTGAAATGATATGTAAATGGTAAGTAAATAAAGAGTGTAGGGCTGAGCGATATGGAGAAAATACAATATCACGCCACTTTTTAGCAAATACTTCGATATCCATAACGCGACAATACTCCAGGGTAGACTATAGGTGCTTTTACAAAATATTTATACAATAAGATTTTTGTCAAATCACGTTAGTAATATGGATATAATGACTTAGTGGGTGAAGGCAAATAAAAGAACAATCTGGCAAGTTCAGAAAATACATTACTCTACTGTTATGCCATATTACCATATCAAAATCCTAAGAGGATCTCTAGTCTCAATAACAGTATATTATCAATATTTTGTCCCTAAAGTAGTGATTTTGCCTCTTCATTTAGAGAACGTGCATCTAGAAGACTTGTGAGTGAGATTAGTTAGCTTTGACTCAGTACATCTAAATATCTTATGTTCTTGGTGACAAAGAAGATCACTCAGCGTCTTCAATTTTTCTGGCATGTGAACATAATGTGCGTATAATGCATTTATTCAGAACAGGATTTTGTTATTATTATTATTCTTGTACAATGGTAAAAGCAATACAAATTAACTAACAAAACAAGAGCTCATCTCTGTCATAGCGTGTTCTACCAAGCACCTGATAACAAATTTTCCAGTTGGTAATACAGCATCCTTTAAACATGACTGAAGGCTGAATGCAAAAACCGATGCTTAAAATTCCTTAATTCAGCTGAACATAATGTATTCTCCCTGCACTGAATGAATGTAAGAAGCTCAGTTACTGAAATGCCTTCATTAATAGGGATTTTCACAGTGCATAATCATTTCACAGATAGGCTTCTGGCAAACTATAATAACATTGTTGTTTGACTGTTATGTGTTATAAAGCTTTTGTAATGTTGAAAGTGCTGCATTCAGGGACACTTGGCACTATACAGCCTCATCCCCCAAAAGTGTTTGACAAGCAGGGATCTAAGAAGCTTCGGGTCTACAGTTCTGGAAGAGAGAGGCAGGTATCATCAGGTAAGACGTGTTCACTGCATCTTTTATTCTCTGCTTATGTTGGAATACAGAATATAGTTTGGTGAACGTGCCATGGTTAAATATGGTAAGGTATTTATCTCTGCTTAAAAGTCACTCCAGATGCTGTACCTGATGGCCACAGAAAGAGAAGTAAAACTAGGGAGAAGTGCAGTCCTACAGCCAGTTGGCGAGAGAGCAAGCAACAACCTCTGACCCTTACAGAAAAGACAAATCAACCAACAGCAGGTGAGCCTAACATCTGCCTGAATAGACGGTGAGCACGACAGCAGGAAGCAGCAGCAGGAAGACGTGTGCACTTTCAGACTGAGTGTTGGTTAGAAATGTCTAAAAAGACAGTGAAGGATGGAACAAAAGAGAATAATATCCATATTTAACTGTCTACTTTGCATGTTCTGATTCTACCAAGCAGGTCCTCTATACTTGAGGAAAAAATACCCATTCCTACTTTATAAATTAAATTCAAAATATTGCATGCATTTAAATGAGCCTGATTCTATGCTGCATACACCATCGCATTTGTTCCCCTTTTTTCTATTTTCTTTTGCACAACTCACGTAAAGGCCATTTGTAGCATTTCTGTAGGAGTACCTTCTCCTGCTCCAGCCCACGAAATCCAACCAGCACCACCACCACAAACACACCGGCATTGTCCTCACAGAATGAGTGCACGTGCTCTGAAAGCTTATTTGTTTCCCCACAGCAATAAGCTTCTTTGCTGCAGCCGCACCCACAGACAGAGAGTAGTTAGGTCATTCATGGTAATGTGGAGCATTAAATAAAAGTCAGAGGGACATCTCCGGAGCCCAGGGTTCGCCACACAGTGGGCAATTAGAGAAAGTGATTATGCTGTTGAGAGGTTCAGATCTGCTCATTGAGGTAGAGGTGCCTCTTTCTTTGATCTCAGGTCTATCGTGGAGTTTAAGGATCGAGATTGTCTTGCACGAACACATGACTCGATGTATCTTTCATTTAAGGTTTAAATAGATCTTACCTATATATTCAGGAACATATTGTCTGATTTTGTAACAGTGCTGTAAAATGTTCTCTTCCATCTTACCAAATGTTGAAAAGCAAAAGATTAAAGCACAATGAAAGCTGTATTTGCTTGAAAATATGTCAGTTAGCGTTTTAAAGATGTTGGACAGAGCTGTCATTTCAAGAGTGACAGCTGTGCAGTAAACTGCTGTTCTCACTACTGGTTATGTTGTTTGTATTGTTATATTACCAACAAGATATTAGCTTAGCTGTGGTATTAACAAAACCTACAAACATTTTACTGCGGGATAAATTTATGTTTTCTTTTGACAAGGAATGTAATTCATTACAAGTTTGCTGTTATAAATGTGTATGTGCATATAATCAAATGGAATTAGAATGGAATTTTCTCATGATGAAGAAAATTGAAAAGGATTTATTGCTCACTGTTATTAGTTTCCTTTCATTATTCCCTACTCAGTCTTTGTGACCTTCCTCTTTATTTTGGAATTTATGTTTCAAATAGAGAACTTGTTCCTGCTGAAGTTATAAACGGTCTTGTTTTTGTTCTTTTTATTCATTTGAAAATTGTAGAAGTGTACAGCTACCCTCCTGCCAAGGAATGTTTAGGAGCAGCTCCCAGACCAGCAGAGTCTCTCTCCGGCTCGATCTGTCCAGGTCTTTCTGGTGACCTGCAGGTCTGGACCAGCTGGGAGAGTAATGAGGGGCCCGAGCCCCAGCTCACTCTGCAAGGGGAGGTGTTCACTTTCTCATCCCAGCCACACTCACCCAAACGAGGGCAAGGCCAGGCTGACCAGGAGAAGATGGAGATGGGAGATGATCGGGTTCAGAACAAAAATGGGAGGCGGTACGAGGCCCAACTTGAGGATGACTTTATCGGCAGTGAAAGTGATGAGGTACGTCTGCTCTCAGGGAGAGACATTGAATGGGCATTAAAGTGCATCTTACAGTGTGTTGCTCTGATACTAATGACCATCTGCCTTAAATACACTAACAGTGTAGACAAAAAAACTGACAATTTGTCAAATGTAGGGCTCTATTTAGTGTGATCTAATTTAATCTCAATTCATCAGAATAGATTCAGCTCATTATAATATCTTTCGCAGTTTGATTCATGTCAGTTTAGTTGTATTAGTTGCAGTGTACTTAAGATGCAGAATACTTGACTGTCTTAAAAGGACAGTGGGGTTATTTGTCATCTGATCATTTATTGATGACTCTGGGACTTATAATTAAGAATAGTAGTTTTTCTTTGTGCTGAGCAGGGAAATTAAACTGTTGAACTGAGTATAAAGATGACTATCTTCAAAGAAATGCTAATTGCTTTTACTTATTTAAAACATTATAATAAATCTGATAATTCAGATTTATGAGCTAATTTTGTTGCGCAGCTGATTAGTTGAATTTTAATACAATTTATATGGCATTAAAGTAATGTATTCTATGCACCAAGTTGAAGACAAAATCCACCCTAAAACGCAAAAGCCTAAAAATAAAAAACAGATACTGGAAGTGTCTGTTGCATGCATGTGTCAAATCTCATGTTTGATGGTGCATTTTTTTTTTTTTTGTATATTTCCCAGAGTCAACAGGGGAAAATCTCTCTAAAACATTAATAGTAAAAGTCAGGTTTTGGTATCAGTACCTCAGGTTTCTCTCAAGACTCATATTTCACATTGACATTGTGTGCATGTGCAGACACCTTCTGTTTGGCAAAAATGTGATTCATTTTTTAATGGTGACGTTTGTAGAGTGTAGGTTCTAAACCTCCAGTTTATTTGCCCCTGCAAAGCTCCACCCATAGTTTACATTTTTCTTTAGATTTTGAATTACTTTTGAATTACTTGTATGTTTATATTCAACTCTGTTGAACATGCACAACCTTTCAATTTTCCATCCTCTATTTTACATTAATTAGCCAAAAATACAGTGTTATTAGCTTATTATCAGCAGTGCCTTCTGGTACTACTTCCCAAAACAAAACAAACCACAAAAATAATTAAAATGCATATAACTGCTTTTGGCAAGGTAGAAAGAAATTGTACACACACAAGTTACCTCATTAAATGGGAAATGATCACTTAGCCTTTTCAAACACAACCTGAATAATGATCCATCAAAAAACATTTTAAAAGAAGCCTACCTGCAATAGATGAGTATATCAACAACTTTCTACATATCTTTGTTTTGTAAAGTGATTATTAAATATGGGTCTGTAATTCATTCATAGTAATTGGTCAGGACTAGGTTGTCCTTTTTAAGAAGCAACCAAAACTTTCTAAGCAACTGAAAAGATTTTTGAAAACACCATAGCAGGATTTTAAGACAGATGGTGAATGATTTAAGATGCTTCACTACATCCTCCAGACGCTTAGTATTGATAGCATTGAATGCTGACAAACTAGCCACATTGTTCCTGTGAGATTGCAGTTGTGGTGCTGGTTCCACGGTTTGACACGGTAGAATTTATGTTCAGTCTGCCATTTTCAGTTTTTTATTTCTTACAAAATGACTGAAACATTCATTACACCTATTGAGCAACAAGGATATTGGGGGCGATCCGTGTTGGGGGATTATTGAACTTCTCAGCAGTAAATAAGGCACAAGAATTGTTGATATTCTTGTCCTGTTAGAAATATCAACACCTGTGTGAATTAGCAAACCGAATGTGTGCCCTTGGCTGTGTGTTGACCCTTCCACATGCTGCAACAGATCAAACGTTTCAAACAGACTACACAATTCCGTGGAAGTTTTGTCTTTGGGATTGTCGAGGTGAATGTTAATATCGATACATCTGTTGAGATGTCAGATAGCAGCTCAGTGAAGTTATCAACAAACCATCTAAACTTGGTCTATAAATATTTAACCCTAGGATTTGTTGTGTGCCTCTCAACACAGTGCAAAGATATTCAGAGGAGACTAAATCACCACATGATTACTGCTTGCACCGAATTAGTCTTTAAATATTGAAGCAACACCAACATCAACGTCAGGTCGAGAAGCATTCATCAAAGTTTGATGAGAACTGGTGTACTGTCTTTATTAACTGGCAAGGTTTTAGTTAAAAGACTAAAAAACAGACTATATGAAATCTGTCAAAGCTGGCCAGGGGCTTAAAACAAAAGGTGGAGTGGGAGGCCAAGGGGCCTTAGGGGAGGGAAAATGAGGTAGGGAGAGGGAAGGGACGAGAGGTTCCAGCAGTGGCCAGTTCTTTCATTTGGTCACTGAAGTGCAAGAGAGGAGAGGATGGGGAGAAAGCACTCTACATGAAACACTAAAAGCATTGAGACAAAGTCCCAAAGAAACACATTACAGAATATAAAATTATTTTAAAAAAGAAGATGAAACAGAATACATGGAATGCATAACAAAAGAAAATTAGTCTTCTCTGCTCTTTTCTGTGGGGGAGATTTCAATTTTTTAAGAGGAAGGCAGCTGAAGAAAGTTAATCCTCACAGGTGATAATTGGCATGTGAGGTAGAGACTCTCTTTTATTCTGACTACCCTCATGTTTTAAATTATCTTCAGTCAGGGTCTAAAATGGCTCTTCTTAAAGCTAGGGTTTGTAATCTTGAGAAACTAGCAAGAGTACGCTATATATTTTAAATGAGCCAACCTAAAAACCCTAGCCCAGCACTAGATCCAAACGTTGCTAAATCTAATAAGAAAGCTGCCAAGTCAGCAACACTGACAGCCCGGCACTTCAGACCTCCCTCCAAAGCCACTGCCTCAAAATGATCATTATAAACGTAAAGATACCAACATGTACAGTTCTCACAGCTTTCTAAACATTGTATTCATTGATTACTGTTAGGATGTAATGAGAATTGGAAAATGGTTTTGGAGAAGATTACCAAACCTATCTTTCAAGGTTTCTGGTTTCTTATTTCTTGTCGTTATTTTGAATTCTCTTGTCTCTTGTCTTTGGCAGAAGGAGCCAAAGGGTGACGAAGAAACAATTTTACTCCTGACAGACAGAACTCCTGTTTCTTAGTTGTCTTGTTGGTGTTAGTAAGTCTGTTGTTGTCCAATGTCCAAAGTGGTTCCACAAAGCCCATTCACCTCCTCATTCACTTTTAGCTGGTGGATCTTAGTTTCATGCACTGCAATATTCTCGAGAAGTTTGTGAAAGCTAACATCAGCCTTCTTCTATGTCCTCCATAAATGAAAGTTCCAGTGATTTATACATATCCCTTTGTCCATCATTTTTTGCAGAAAAACAAGCATATCGGCAAAACAAATTTGAACAGAGCCGAGAGAAAGCAGCAAAGTGTCTGATCTTTAGGAAAGCTAGAAGTCATCGTCTGAAGATATGTGAAAGAAAACAAAATATCAAAACGCGTATCTGTGTTAAATGTTGACTTACATGACAAACATTAATGCAGTGGGAACAATAGGTACAGTTGGAAGACATGCAACATGGGGTTGTGAAACCATTTTTTAGCACATCACATAAGCTTTGCATTGCTAGAAGCTTTAGTACGTTCAAGCATTCGTACTCTGCCACCCTCACTATAGTAATGAATCAGACTCGGGTTAGCCTTCTGACACAAGTTGGCCTGATTTTGATTTTCATTCATTTATGGCAGGTTGCTCATTCTTCAACTTGGAGCAATATCATCTTTCAAGGTGTTGCATCAGTTTCATGCGAATCTTTTGAGCTAACGTTTGTTCTCAAACATGGATACATATTAAAAAGCAAAACAAAGCAATGTACCTTCAGAACTGTTTTGGAATGTATGAAATACATTAGACCAATTTAAAATGTTATGTTTTCATTGAAATTTCAACAATTTTATATGAAAGCTGTAAAAATGGATTACGCAGTAGTTTAGCAACTTCTTTTATGACAAGCTTCTCAAGCGCTTATACACACGCCCACTGCAAACCCACATGTTCATAGCAACACCTATATAACACCTGTCAGTAATACATAAAGTTCATTGTTTATTCACTTGTACTTATGAAAATGATAAAGCATTGAAGGAAAGGAGAAAATAAATAATATGTGGAGGAGGTGGGATACAACCTCAAGGGGCTAATGATAGCCTTTAACCACAAAACAATGGTCAGAGATGAAAGAAAACGCCTCTAAAGGAGACAGAAAATGAAGAAACAGAGAGTGCCGTTCTTAGGGAAGCTTCAAACGGTCCCAATTCATGATAAACAATGTCTACAATATGAATTTAATAAGTGTAGGTGTGCTGGCAATCTGACTGTAGATTGACTGACTGTTGAGATGGTGCAGAATAATGCCATTAGAGGAACACTGATCTATGTTTTGAATATGAAACATTCACTCCTTGTCTACAGTGTTGGCCCTGAAAAGTTTGTAGCTTTCTACTCTGTGGACAGTGGCAGCTGTATTCGGCTTTGATTCAATAGTTAAAATGGATTCCAACTGTGACCCAGTTTCACAGCAAAAGACAATGTATCAAAATGTCCACAGAAACTTTGATCAAGCATCATCATGCTCTTTCCACACATGCTGCGTGCTCAGTTTGGTCCAAAACAATCACATTTTCTTTAGTATGGCTCATTGTCTAGCTTTCATGAACTGCCAGTCGTCTACTACACGTACCTTATGGTGGGTTTCTAACAATCATTTGGTTTACCTGTGTTGCCGGTGACAGAAGTGGTTTTTGCCACAGGACTTTTTTGAAAAGTTTCCATTGGCGTTTTTTACGCTGTGAAACTGGGTCACAGTTGGAATCTATTGTTACTATTGTGCATCCAGCTGCTGTCCTCAGCAAATGAGCAAGTTACAAACTTTTCAGAATCACAAATCTCTCTGGGTTTCTAGGGGTGAGTGTTTGATATATCACAACTCAGGTTTTCAGCAGAGTATTCCTTTAGAGTTGAAAAGAGCCATGTACTGTGTCTGTATTTAGAATGTGTTATGTAACCTGATTGGTAGGCAACACTTTGTGAACTTTATCACTAAGTGTTAACTTTGGATCTGAGTGTGGGAGAGATTAGCAGACTTAAAGAGAATGCCATTACCCTTTTTAAATGTGAGGTTAATTTAAAGATAAACCACCATCACCTGGTCAATCCCAATGACTGTTTGCCATCTCATTATTGTATTTCATTAAGCACACATCAATCTAAAGGGCAGAACATTTAAGTTGTTCAGTCGACATTAGAAACAGTCTACCATATACTCTAAGGCCATGACTAATCATCCTTTTTTACAGTATTCTAAATCATTTAAAATCAAGAATTTGTCCCTGTATTTCTTTTAGGATAAGAGCTACAACGCGTTCAACCCTGTAACTCCCAGAGCTCCCAGTCCAACTTTAGATGTGCAACTTGAAGTCCATCCTGAATCTCAAAACATGGATCAAACAACAACAAAAGAGCTCAGTTCAGCTCCCACCCGTACGCAGCCTCCGTCCAGTGCGAGAGCTGAAGCAGCTGGGATCGCCCCCACCCGCTGCCTCTCACCCAGCGCGACACCCAGCAGACAGGAAGTCAAGTGTGGCCCACGTGGATCAGAGGTGGTGAACCAGGTTGTGCTTGAGAACAGCCGAGTATCGCTTTTAAGGAGACTCCTGCATGAAGTCAAATTGGATGACTCCCCACAGCACAAGGTACTGCTTATATCTACAACCGCCCTCATCCAGAGTGCTATGGCTCTGGTGTGTTTATTTTGTGACAGAGAGACAGAGCCTAGGAGGACTTGGGGAAAAAGTTTGTAATGCCGTGCTGAGAAGGATCAGACTTTGCGGTCTGTTACAAATTGAGGTTGGCCGCCGCTCCAGTTGAAAAGATCCAGGATCACAGGATAGTCAACTGGAGCGATCACAAGGCCTGAAGGGAGATCTGTCACTTGGCTGTTGGTTTTTGCATTTACGCAACTCGCTGCTGAGGCATGTCCCAGCATCCTTCATCACGGCAGCTCTTGACTGCTGATTTGTGCCAACTCCAGCAGGCGGCATTCAGTGAGGGCTTTGACTGAAAGGTTGTCAAATAAATATGACATGGAGTTGGTTTCCCTCCATGCAACCCTGGTTTATTGACTGCCATTGATTCAATACCAGGGCAACACCAGGCTTCCTTGCATAAATCAGGTTAGCATAGCACTTTCTTAAACCAGTAGATTCACTGTTGAAGACATTTCCTCAGAGGTTCAAAACATAGACTATCCAGCACTGCCTTGAGCTATGTCTAGGACTTCTGTCTGCTGTTTTTTATTTGTTGGTTGCAAAATCAATTTGTAATCAACGAGAATCATAACAATAGGTCAGTTTTATATGGAAAATATGCTGTTCTAATATGCATAAACACGGGATGGGACGGGAGTAATTCTTCCGTTATTGGGATGAGACAGGAATTCATTTTTTACTCTGTTGTGGGATTGGGACAGAACAGGAGTTTTTCTGTGGGAGTGGGATGGGACAGGAGTGAAAATCCACTCCTGCTTCACCCTCTAGTGTGTATGTCTGACTGTGACTAAGAACATTCTCATTGGAATTGCTTCCAAAAAAAAGTAATTTATTTTTTTCCACAGGTAATAGCTTTAAAGGCAGAAGACAACAACACACTGAAGCCTGCTGACTCCAGCCATTACAACTTAAACGTGCTTAGCAGTCTACGAATGCATGGGGATGATGATCACGAGCTTCGAATGCTGGCAAGTCTGAAAAGGGAGCAGGAAGAAGATGAATGTAGAGCCTCAGGCCTCAGTGCATCTCAGATCCACCACTGCAATGTCAGCATCAGCATGAGCAGTGACGACGCCTCTACCTGGACCCACATCTCCACGGTCTGTACTACCATCCTCTGCTACTCCGCATCCTTTGTTGTTGGTTCTTCACTAACGAGCGACGCTCACGTGCAGCTCATCTACTATTTACAATCATTAGTACGTTGTCCTTCTCTCTATCTCCCGTCTGGAATAATTGTTTTGACCCGGGTTGATCCTCACCCTTGTTCATTTACATTTCAAGCCTGCAACTTATGCCACCATGAAGTGCTAATGCACCTCTTTCTGCAGCGTGTTTTCTGCATTACAAAAGATTATGGAGATAGAAGCACATTAATTGGCCTCTTACAGCTTTTAAAAGCGCACTGGCATAATATCCACCGTTACCGCCAGGGACAAAAAAATTATTTAGGTCAGTTGACATGATCCCCAGACGTCTTTTTAGAATTCAAAGCTGGCATAGTTTGCTCTTGGCTATTGAAGGTCATTTAGATCTATGGTTCATTAACATAAGCACATTGCACTCATGAAGGGAGAACACTGCCGTGCCTGGCCCTACTGGGTCCACTGTACGATCCCCAGTGATCCAATCATTACAGACGCTGGCGTTATTGGCCTGTTACCGTTTCTGTTCTTGCAGGTATGCATTAATATACTGAGATTCAAGCTGAATATATTGAATAGTGGTATTACCACAGGGATTATCATTTCAGTGGTTTTCAGAAGACACAGTGATGTGGTGACCAATAAAAACATATATATCTTTAGACCTTACAGTTGGTAAAGTTTTCCACGGGGACAGCAGGAAATTTACATTTGACATGATCAAACCCTGAAGTGTTGTTTTCCGTATAAGCCGCAGTGCTTTACAATTACTTAATACATATGGCAACAGCACCACCATCAGCATATTCAAATACTTCTTTGCCAATACAGACAGAGAAGAACATGCACAAAGAAAGACATTAAAGTCATTTTTCAAATACAAATATGTTGTTTTTTGTTGAGACATTGTGACAAATACAACTTTTAAAAATGATCTTATAAGTGTCTGAGAAAGAAAAAGAAAAGAGGAGATAGTTTTGGGACCTAGGAAGACGATGGTCACTGTCTGGAGATTGTGACTCCTCCAATAGAACTGACAAGACATTTCTTGTCCCTGGGTGCTGTGACTCGAGTGGCCTGCTGTTGCCTTCTATACTGTTGTTGCCTTTGCTGCTGAAACTACTGTACCAGTAACTTCACCCTCAGGCAAGTTTATATGAGAGAAAGAAAGAGATTTGATACATATTCTCTTGCGCATAACTGAGGTAAGAACTGTCAAGTCAGAGTTTTCTGTTGGATCATGGTGTTGGATACAGCTATGACAGATTGAAGAAAGAAAACACTTTCAGGATAGAATACTCTACCTCGCTTGGCTTGAAAGTGGCAGATTCATCCTTCATTGTGAAATGATGTTAGTCAAAGTAAACTCCAGTGGAGATGTTGAATAGGTGTTTGGTTTTGACATGGAGGTGAACTATCAAATACATATTGTGAAGGGATGAAAGGTTTATTAAAATATTCAACTATATCACTTTTGTTAATAACAGGGGGACTTCAACAATTCATTACTGACGAGAGCAGTGTGAAGGACAGCTTTTGTTACTGATCTGAATGACAAAATCTGCTCTTTAAAATTATACAAATGAAGGATTATCATGATATTTAGCATTCCATCTAAGATTCTGCCAGTCAGTTTCTGTGCCAGAAGCTCTCGCAGCTTTTCCCTGGTTTTATACTGAACAATCAATGTTCTGAAGAAGAGTTAGGTAATTGTACAGTGAAACAGCTCTTTACATAAATCAATACATGTCCTTTACTTTTCCTGTCAAATCTAAATGAGTTATGTCCGGCGACCCTTGAGTCTTTATTTGAACACGCCGTGTAGCCTCGGGTGTGCCAAGATGTGCCTGTGCTTTCTAAATCTCAAGCTGGCACAGCCGGCATAATCAAAAAAGGTATGAGTATATCCATAAGTACCGACCAAACAGCCTACCACTCATTTAAATCCAGCCGGCTTATTTATTAGATAAGTTTCTGATTATAATAAAATAGTTTTGATCAACAAGTTGCGATTTACTATGGGTGTACATTTTACGACCACTCGCCTCTCCTTCCAAACATGTCGAGAGCTTCCAAACACTGGGTCAGGACCCACAGTTTGGTCGTAGGAGATTTTATTGGGCTGGCCAAATACATTTGCTGATTTCTTCCATTGCGTTTTATTAAAAATGTATGTCTGCAGCACACCTTGGAGCCACATAAGGGAGCCTGAATGTTTGAATTGTTCTGATAATTTTAGCCTTCTTATAACTAATAATTATTCAACATATATATATTTCAATAAAACATGCATAAAGCAAAGTCGTGATTTATCAAACAAATATCTATTCAAATGGTTGGTTTACCTTTTCTAGACAATATAAGGTGATGCAGAAATGACTGTAGAAATGGTCAGGAATGTTCATTTACACAAAAATTTGCTCTTCTTACTATGTATATATTAGGCCTATTGTCATTTTGAAAACAGTGGGTTCCCAGAAAAAAAAAGTTTGGGAATCACTGCTCTATGTGAATATGTGTACATGTGTGCACATGCTCAGCTGAGAGGTTGTGTCCTGCAGAGGAGAGGGCTCAGAGTTGTCTTCAGGGTTTGACAGGGGACATCCTCAGTGAAGGTGTTAATAATAACAAAATAATAAATAAGGCCTAATTATTCTTAATCACAAAAGTTCTGATCAATTAGGAGTAAGCATGGATTAAAATAGAAATAGCTATTTACAGACTGTGTGTTAAAATGCACAAGAAGTTGAATTCTCCTTAATAAATAATTCACTATATGTTCACAATCAGGTAGGCAGACTCATTCAAATATTCAACAGTAAAGTCTGTATATATGATGGAATAGTGTTTTGGTTTTTTTGATCTATGGGGAAATGCCCCCTGAACACCCCAACTCAAATTGTTTCTTGCACTCATTAAATCAAACAAGCCCACCTAAATTAAAATGTCTAGCTAAGTAATTTATTTGAGCACTGGCATTGAGCCAGGTTTCTATTGGGATAAAAACATCGGTGTAGCTTCGTTAAATAACACATGTACTAAGTCCAATTTGGGAAGCAAGCTTCTTATGTTAAGGTATACAAGGCTGAGTCCAAGATATTTCTTAAAATAAAGGGAGGGTTATTAACATTAGATGTGTTAGGAGAGAACATGATATTATGAGGGGAGAGTAGTGAGAGGTCTGAGATTTGCTAATGTAATACTGCTCAGCTCGGCAATTTTGCTGGGGCAGTTGTACAATGGGGGTAAGGCTAATAATAGGAATCGCATACACTGAGGAAATAGTAGGAAAAAGGCCACTAGAATGGAGCTGATCCACCAGCAATAACCTGGAAACTGCCTTTTATAAATAAGGCAGTAGCATAGATGTTAAAAATAAATGATCTGGCACGAGCACTGTTTGGTTGAACGTCAATGCCAAACAGGTCTGAGTAGCTCAGAAATGCTGTGCAGCGTGTTTTTTTTTTTTACAAACAAATGTTTTGACCCAAAGGTTTCTGCTGAGAAGATGTCTCCAAAACAGAAGGCCGGCAAAGCGCCAGAAATGATTGAGTCTACAGCAATGCTGATCAGAGACAAGCGGAGCTCTTTTAAGTTTTTCTGATTGTTGTAGCATCATTTGGCCGAGCGTGCAGGATAACAGATGATGCACAGGGGAGAATATTTTAAAAGGGGGAATGATAGTGCAACCTTGAGTACCAGGGTAGCTAAATGTTTGAGCATCCGTCAAGGAGACCGGTGAAACATTAGAGGTGCCAGCTGCAAGAGTTGAGGACTGAGACGTAGCCATAGCTGGCGTGCACAGACCTTTTAACCAAGACCTATCCTTTGTTTTTTTCTGGGAGGCTGGACAGCAGGTAGTGTTTTAGACAAGTCATCACATTGATGAACACTGCAGCTACGGGCAGCCAGTAGTGCTGGGTTCACTCACTGACCAAATTCTGCCGCTGAATAAAGAGGTGCTCAAAATAAGTAATGTTCTTCTGTTAGCAGCAGATGTACATCTAATTCTTGTGGGCCCGAGCCTTCCCTTTGATTCTGTAGCTCATGCAAGTTTAAATGACCATTTGAGGCTCTGGGTTTTAATATTACAGATAGAGTACAGAAATGGTTCAGCTCCTTTCCACATCCCAAGACGGGTAACTCATCATCATCAGTACATATTACCTGCAGGATTCCACAGGGTACAATTTAAGGTCTTGTCTTATTTTTAGAAGAGGATTGTAGTAAAGAAGGCACTGGAGAGGACAGATAGCTCAACATTTACTTAAGCAATGCGAGGACTACAGCTTCAGCATGACTGCTTCTTCATCAACGCCATGTAACGTAATAGCCTTTAAACAGCCACTAGATTTAAATAGCCTCCTGGGGCCATAATATGGTCTTTAGCTTTGACAAGATGGAGAGGGTAATGCACTTGTGTCTGTACAGCTGAATATTATTATATATTTAAAGTGGAACCATTCTTATCGTCTACCTCAGTTAAAGGTCTCCTACACGCACGGCTCTCAAAGAATGTAGCTTATTGTTTGTTTTTTTTAAAAGGCCCCAATCACAAATACAACCCAGCTCCAATCCTTTTTTCACCCTTCAATATTTAGAGTACTTATACATTTATGAATATATTATAAGATTTCTCATGATCTTGGTTTGTTCTCCCTTCATTATTCATCTAAGTCTCGCTGCGCTCTCCATTTCTCTTGTATTTTTGTTTGCCAGAAAGGCGGTGATGTTTCATACTTGCCAGTTAATATGGCACACAACATAGAGGAGGGCTTTTTTTTTTTTTTTTTTATCCTGACCCAAACAGGCTGCATATGGATTTCCATAAACTGTAGAAGCTTTAGTATACATTTGTGGTTGAACTAACACCTTTTAAAAATATTCCTTGTCTCGCTTGTGCTCTGCCGGGCAAAGTTGTTGATGTGTGCCTGTGAATTTCAATGAGGCATTGTATGTGATATTGGGCAACTGAGTTGATGTACTTGACACTGGTCTCTCCACGAAACCTTTGATCTCTGTGACAGTTTATACGTCAAAACATGCACATTTCTGTGGAGAGACATCAAGCAAGCAATCAAGCTTAAATAGTAGTCTGGTGGTGGTAAACGCGATAGCCTTCATTACTGGCCTACACTGACTGAAATCGGTCGTTCTGAAGTGCTGTGAGTGTACATTATATTCTTCGTTACCCTGATTGATCCATCAATGGTCTTTAGCACTTAATGGAGATTACTGAATATTGATAATAATCTTTGGAAACATTCTGCTAGTACTAGAGATATGAGTATTTGGTGACATTTTTAACACAACCTTTGACTTTTTCCTTCTATTGCTGTTTAAGCCAGCGAATCAGGGTCACCACTATCAGAAGGAAATGAACCCCCTCCTGCAGTCAAACCCCAGGTAAGAAAAAAACGTGTCTTATAGCCTAAATACTTTGCTGAGCTCCAATATGTACATTTGTAATAAACTGAACATACTAGACAAGGTTGACACAGTCTGATATGTTTATAGATGTTACTTATATGTTGTGCATGAAGGTCAGGGTATTGAAATAGTTGTTCTCTTTAAAAAGAACAACACGCTGTCTCCACAAATGTCTTGGTAAGTAGATGGGACAATACTTGCCAAAAATGCAAGCCACACTGATGTAGTTCATGTATTGTCTGACAGAAAATGGCCCTGTGTAGCCTGTTTTTTGTATTTAGCAGCATGTACATGAAACTCACCCTGAAAATCATAATCAGATGGTACCTGCAGTGACTGCTGAATTAAGGCTAAATGTCAACTGTCAGATAGATATGCAAATTGGGGCTTTTCTCGCTCGCAGAAGAGTCTGAATAAATTGACTGTGTGCCAGGTACTGTACTTTTCCTCTCCCATTAAGGCTGTTGTCATGTTCACAAGTGTAGATTATTGGGTGTGAAGACTGGGAGCAATCAAGACAGTATTGTTATTACAATTATCATTCATACCTTTCATACTTTTAGAAAAACACGCATTCAAAAGATTTGAAGGAATCTTAAAATTGGAAAAAAAAGAAAAAAAAACTTTGTAATGCATTTTCATTGTCTTAGATCTGACTGAATTGTCAACTTAGTCTAAAACTTAAACAACACTTAAACTGATATAGATTTTTTTAGGTTCGTCTTTCTCATTGGTTGTCCAACATGGCGATGGCCAAATCGCCCAAACCAGAGGCTTAATAAAACGGAGGTCCACAAACCGACGGGAGCTGTCACGATGACTACGCCCACTTCTTATTTACAGTGGATGGGTAGAATGCGTCTTGCTGCTGCACCCGTCCAATTCATTTCATCTACTGTAGATGATAAACATTATGTCTACAGCACAGAGATTTACTACACCTTGACAACATCTTGACAAAGATTGCTTTTTAACCAACAAATTGCTGTTTCATGTCTTGATGCCAGACGTAGCAGTCAACTCTGGGCAACGGATTCAAACGTCCGGAGCCAGGCAAGCATTTTTTTTTTTTGGAGCATCGACCTCCTGTTCCGTCAAAAAAATTTGACTTGAAAGATAAATAAATGCTTCAGGTCGCAGTAACGCCCTTGAGGCGCAGCTGAGAGGAGAGCCAACACGGAGCAGGTGTAGACAGCTGCATAGATTAACATGAGAGAGCATCTGTAGTGTCCAAATGGGATTAGACATTTTCACACCTTTTCCAAACATTTTTCAAGTCTTCCCCACTTATTCATACTTTCAGCAGATATACCACATCTTCATACGTTATGGCTGTTATTCACCTTTTAAAGCCAGCAATTCAGTTTACCATCAGCTTTAAACAAACCATAACATATTAGACCTATTTCATCTACAGAATTGCCCTCTAGTTACTCATTTATTGTTTTGCTTGTCATATTGATCACTGGCAACTTTTTATGATTATATTTATCTTCTGGATAATTCATGTTAGAGAGAAAGTCCTTCAAAATCAAAAGCAAGGGTTAGACTCACCATGAAGCACTGCCTTTCAGCAGTTATAGAAGAAATCCATCATTGATGAAGCAATGCCCAACTTCTCCAAGGCAGGTGCCTTGTAGTTCATAATGCAAAGCAACCACGAGACATGTTTCACCTTGTTTTACCAGAGTACAGATACAGTTCTAACCTAAAAAAGAAAACATATTGATAAATGGGATTATATAACTGGAGGAGGCAGCATCATTTACAACGGATATTATTTGGGGAAAATGGATCCAATATCTACTACAGGTAAAAACAAAGCTCAGAAAGTTGACAAAGTGAAATGAGAGAAAGTGGGTTTGTCTAAAAGGCAAATTACAACACTTCATCTGAAAGTATGCTCTGTCGTGTGACGAACATTACAGATGACTGTAATGTAGCAGTGAGAGATTATCTGGTCGTGTAATCTTTACTTTAAATGAAGGTTAATGGGCTTCTTAATTCAAGACGAGATGAAATAGTTCTGAGAAGTGTAACCCTAATTGACATTTCTTTTTTTTTGTAAAATTCCTTCAAGGAAAAATAGCTGAGAGTTTAAGCTCCAATAGTCAAATATCTCTTGGAGGCAGGTTTAGTATGTTAAGGACAAGATAAAAGAAGCTCGTCATTACTATCATTGATGATACAATATCACACATTACCATCTGGACAATATCTAAAGGCTTACAAGTACTGTATCAAGACCCAACCGTCAGCTTTGGGATGGATCCAGATCCCTTGGTTGCCTTCGGAGGGTTCTGGAGACCCTGCATCCCTGCGTCACCCCACTGAGCTCTGTCTCTGCACATCTCCATCTCTTTGTTGGTGTACACAACCATGCGGCACGTTACAAAAGAAGACAAAGGGATTGCATCATAGGTCCGCTACCCAAATTATGCAACCACGTCTTCTCTCAACACTTTTGATTTATTGATGAAAAGCGAGCTAGCCTGTTGTGAACATGTGTTGACTACCATATATTTAGATATTTTCAATTTCATGTTTTGGGGGCTCTTTAAATATTCAGTGAGGCTATGCTGTTTGATTTAAAGTCCACTGAAATGAATATTACTATTGACAGCTTCTTCTAACATGCTCCCTGACTTGTCTCACACAGAACTACAGCATCCACAGCTGTACTTCTGAAATTAGCCTCTGAAGCAAGCCTTGATTTACAGATCTGAAGACCAGCTGCACAGGATTTGTCGTTGTTTTTGCTCCTTTCCTTTTAGGCATTGCATCCTGAGACACCCTTACAGTGAATTCTGTCATGGTATTATTTGAGCTTCATTGCAAGGCTTCCTCGCTTTTGAGATCTCTTTGACAGCTTAAATGTCCCTGTTACTGTGCTTATTTTTTTGCCAGGGCTTTTTCTGGAATTTTTAACAAGTTTCTTTGCATGTGATGCACTCTGGCTGGAAAACCACAAATCAGGCTGTCACAGAGACCTTGAGTAGCAATTCAATTAAATCAAATTTATATGTTTTACGGTCCAAAATAACAAATTTACCTAAGAGGGCTTCACAATCTGCACACATACGACATCCTATCCCCCAGGACCCTCGCATCGGTACAGGAACACACACACACACACACACACACACACACACACACACACACACACACACACACACACACAAAAACACCCGAAAAACCTTTAACAGGGAGAACAAAGAAGAAATAAAACCTTAAGCAGAGCAACAGAGGAGGGATCCCTCTCCCAGGATGGAAAAAAAAGTGCAAAAGATTTCATGTGCCCAGAATAATAGAGTTGCAAAACATTCAATGCATATGATATAAATGATTGATATAATGAGAGTAGTAAGCAGAATAATGATGCAAAAATGAGGACTACTGAAAATAATAGCAGCAGTGGATATAATAGAATAATAATGATAATAAAAATATTAATGTTATCTGTAATAGTAAAGTGAGTTTCTCAAGGATCTTAGAGAGGAAGGGAAAGTAATCAATAGGTCTATGGTTAGCAAAACTTCTTTAAGCAGCCAGGTCGGACGGGGTCTAAGAGACAGGTTAATGGTTTAGAAGTAAAAAATGTTGATTTTTACAATAAAAACAATTGTGAAATGCAGTCCAATTGCCAGGATGTCAAAAAAAACTGAGTTGCCTTGACAATGTTTCACTGGAAGATATTTGGAAAGCTTAATTTCAATAAACTTCTTTACCGCCCAAAATCAGTATTCACACTCAAATTAAATCAAACTAATTTATTTCCTTTATCACTGCTTCTTCCGTATCTGATTAATAATTACTTAAGAATTGAATCACTCTCTCCTAGATCCTTTTAACATGTGAAGTTCAATTTTCAGCTCTGCAGAGGCCTTTGTCCTTGAAAATTGCCTTCATTAACTTTTCTTCTATGTTCCTGCCTATCACACAGTCAGAGGGGTGTTAAAGGAGGGTAAATGCATTTGTTAGAAATAAAAATCGGAGCCTCAGTAAAGATAATGTACTTGGTCACTTTAAAGGCATTGGTTTAAAAATGAAGAAATCTCTTATTCAGGCTTAAATGCATAGAAAGATGAGATATAAATTGAACGTCGTGGCGGGGTTAATCCTCGCATTTCTTCTTGATTTATACCAGGAAGAATTTAATCTGTGGTAACAATAGTGCTAAAACATGTACGTGTAGGGCTATTTCAGATGTTATTCCATTAAAAGCTGTGAATTTAACCTTTTAACTTTTTCATACAGTTGTTACAATGTTATTTATTTGACATGCTATCAAACAGGTCTTTGAAAGTAGCGTTGTCATCTTTGGTATTTTTACTTCAATGGTGCAGTTAGTCACAGATACCATATCACTAAAGGTATATACACCTACGTTATTATGGTATTTACTGATATAATGACAAAGGGGTTTTCATTGGCAGCCATTAAAACCAACATCCTGTTAAG
This sequence comes from Anoplopoma fimbria, assembly GCF_027596085.1. Lineage (NCBI taxonomy): Eukaryota > Metazoa > Chordata > Actinopteri > Perciformes > Anoplopomatidae > Anoplopoma > Anoplopoma fimbria. Next base: position 16,899,447 of record NC_072465.1, read on the forward strand.
CCTGAAACAGTAAATTAAATCAAAGAAGATAATAAAAATGTATAAATCTTTTGAACGTAGCCTGCTGGAACTATTTACAAGTCACCATTTTAGTCTAGTGAACATACTGTAATGTGGTTCGTGAATGTGCTTTCTTTTAAGAGGGAGTGACATTATCAATCATTGATAATGAACGTCTGAATTGTCTGCTGTCAGCTAGATGTTGTACAGAAGATGATTATAGTACCTCATTAAATATGCTGTGATGTGCACTTATGAGACGGTATCTCCAGAGGCGAAAGATGTTGATGGATAATTGTGTAACTGAATATTAAGAATGCAGTTTAACAAGTGAAACTTGCTGAGCTTCCCAGTAATAATTCATCTTCTGGCATTTTTTGTCTTCCTCTAATCTGTTGCTCCGTACTAAGAGAGCAGTATTGCACTTTACTGGGAAATGACTGATAGTATAGTTGAAGCCTGTGTAGCTCTCAGACGAGGAAGATAAACTCATTTAGAGAGAAAGGAAGTCCTGCTCCCTCAGACACAGGCAAGGTTAAGACACCTACTCGGGGCCAGAATTTGGACACTTGGAACTCGCAGCTTGAGTCTGAATCTAATAAATGATCCTTCAGGTAAAGCTGTGAGGCGGCGAGGCTGAGTGTGCAGGAGAAGTGGCTCAAGGACAATGGAGGCTTAGGCGTGCCTTGTGAGAGCACACGATGATGGGGCTTCATTGTTAAAATGTCATATGGAGGCAATTTGAGGGGCACGGTACAGTAGGATGGTGTGTGTGTAATGGCATGTGTTGTCATGACTGTGCTTTTATGGTCTTTTCCCAAGGGAGTGGATGGACGTGCTCAGTCCTCCCATTATGCCTCCCAGCCAGCGGAGAAGGTCAGGCAACACTCGGAACAATTTAGAAGATCTAACCGGAGGTACAGTAACCTTAATTTTGGTCCTTTTGCCCCCAGACACACTATTATGTCCTTTACACCCAGGCAGACAGCAAACAATACAATACCTGAACATTAACTACACTAATTGCGCAAATCCTTAGAACTAATGGGAACATTCACCGGTGTCGAGGCTTCCACCCAATGAGTGCACTCGACATGGTTTGGAAAGCATGTGGAACTGTATCTAATTAAGGGTAAAGAGCCATAAGAGTGGAGCTCTCTGTCCTCCACATAACTCCATAGGTCAAAAGAGATGGGCTCATTACAGGTCTGCACCCCCAAGACACATCGACAAGGTTAATTGACGAAACCTTTCCAGTTTACAACATCATTTTTTAAACCTCTTACACAATGTGTTTCATAATTAGTTTTCATTATCGTCGCCGAAGTTCTGATAAGATAAAAAAAGGTTCCTCCTGGAGCATTTCATAACCTTTTTAGCATTTAACTGCCTGTCAATTTAACCGCTAAATTCTCGCACTTTAAAGTAGTGGGGATTACAGAGAATCTCTTTACAGCTTCATAATGTGGTACAGGGACTGGGTGTCTTAGGTCTGGATTGATGAGAGAGAATATGGCAGCGACAGAAAACTTTTAAATCCACCCGAGTCTCTGAAGGTCACCTCACCGTCCACGCTCGTCATTTCATTCCAGCAACAGCAGATGGAGTAGGCCCTTACTCATATCTGGCATAGCTATGCTACTATACATAAAAAATACAATATACATTTTGTATTCATGTATTTTTTTTTTATCAGTGCAAATTTGATTAATTTGAATTTCAAATGCACCGCTATGAATGTTTTGAACAATTACTATCAAGTGTTGCAGAGTGATCATCCTTCATTATTGTAGGACGGGACGAGTCTGTGAATGAAGAGGAGAAGGAGGACGAGTATTTGAATCTGCTCTATGATCCCTGCCTGAACTGCTATTTCGATCCAAAGACGGGGAAGTACTATGAACTAGCTTGACTCAAAGCTTGAGAGAATCTAAATTAATAAATCAGAAGTTATTGGCAGTGGGTGAATGGTGTCATCCCTTTTTGAGGCCTGTATGAATACACCATTATAAGAAATGTTGCCGCTTTTGTTTTTGAGAAACTGACGGGAGATAAGTGTCTCCATAAATAGTCATGTTGGTATGTAAGGGAGAGGGACTCAATATATCAGATCCATGCTTTTTGCAAAAAATGGAGTAGTTGCCCTTTCAGTAGCACATCTGATGGTAGAAAGAGTCTTTTCGGAAGTCCTGGCTAGCAGAATAATATGTAAGCCTTTTCAATGAACTTCCTGGAGCTTCTGTTAAGGAAGAGGATCTCTTGACATTTAAGTTGTGTTGGGATTAGTATAACAGAATAGCTCATTTTGCTTTTTCATTTATCATAATTTGTTAAACAAAAAGATATTGAAAATATGTAAAATGTTGTATATATTGTTTGAAATAAATATGAATTGAAGTGACCATGTTGCTGATTTCATGTGTGAATTGTCATGAAAGTGTCCTGTTACGTTGGAAATAGCTGTACGAAAAGCCTAACGAGCAAAAATGATTAACGAACAAAATTGATTTTGAATGTATTTATAAATCAAATGTTGAAGTCCCAACAGTTAAAATGATCCCTTGTTTTAACAGGTGAACTTGTGCAAGATGTTTTTTATGTAACCGACAGCAACACCAGACGGGGAGGTCTTTTCATCAGTCCTGCCAAAACACTGATCACACCTGATGAGCGGCTGATACGAGATTGGTTCATCATTTTGAGCCGAAGATGAATTGTCGCTCCACAGTGGCAGAAGCATAATGAAATGAGATGAAAACCCACATTCATTTCTCAAATTGTGATTCCCTGTAGTCTTAATCAAACAATAACCCCAAAAGGATCCAAGGCCGACCATTCAGTTGGCCCAGCTGGAATGCTGGGCCCAGATCAGGGCTCTCTTTTTGTCAAATACTAACATATCAAATCTGTTCATAATTTAACTTTTTACAATGTCTGTGTGTAGTAGGAATAGTAGAAGTAAGATCTTGGACAAAGAAAACACCAATTTAGACCAAAAAAATTACATTAGTATTAACGTATGTTCCAAGTTTTCCAAATTTTAGCACTGGTCATATGTTTTTAAAGTCTTTATGCTTTATTTTATGATGCTTGACTGTAGAAATATAGATTATTTTTCTCACTTCTCTGAAAAATAGTTGAGCTTAAGACTTTTTATTAATTTATTTAAAAATGTTAAAAATGCAATAGATGCAGCAGAAACTACAATCACGAATACTTTCATAAATGTGTCTCACCAGAGAGCCACGTGACGCACAGCTGTCCGTCACATGACGTTTCCTCAAAGGGGGCGTTTAAATATTTGCTCAGCAACAGGTGGAAGCAACCAGGAAGTAAACAACTTGACCCAGTGCAGTTACGGTCGGACAGAAAACATTCGTGTTGAATAATTGGGATTTTCCACATTAATTTGAGGCTTGTTTTTAATGGAATATGTTATAATGTACTGAGCTTTATTGATCCACAATGAAAGCGGGTTAACCAGGCTCTAAACAAGGATGTCAGCACAACAGCAACAGGTAAATATGAGGAGATCTACAGATATCCGAGCGTCAAAAAAATACTTATTATAAGACATTATTATGATCGTGGTGCCAGAGTTGTTTGTCATTAAGTTTGAAGAGGACCGCGACATTGTGACTTCGTCTATTACATTAAACGTGAAACTGTAGAAACTTTTTTTTTTTTTTTTTTTTCGAATCAAAAAGGCTAAATTATGGGATTATTAAAATGGATACACATAAGATATCCTTTATTGCTCATTATTCACTGTTTTACAAGTCCGCCTGCCATAATGTAAAGAGAAATAACATGTTCATTTATTAATAATTAATGATAATAATAGTAATTGCATATGCTTGATGAACTTTATAGGAAGCTACAAATCTGGCTTTATCAGGCATTGAACGATGCCTTCCAAGTGATAAACCCAATGACCACAATGTGTTTTAATGTTACACATTAATGTGGATACGATTCCAGGGAGGTGATATCTCATCTTTCATATCTGTCTCCTCCTCACTTGTGTGAATCCTAATTATCACTGCAGAGACTAAAGTTATCTCACTCTACTCCTGACATATGATCCCAGCGCTGATATTAGATATATTGGCTCATGATCATAGTTCTGATGAGAGTGATCATTAATTGTCAGAATCACATCAGTCCTGCTTGGCCTCTGATTCACATCCCTGCTGTTGAGCTGTTGGGTCGTACATCAACATGATCCATAACACACACGCTGTTCAACTGTCATATCTCATGCCCGTATTTCCTTTTTTTTTTTATCTGAGCCACACATCATGAACTGCGCCGTTACGATTATGGGCTCTTTAACTACCCCACTGTTAGGTCTCATTGGATTCATTTGTCTTTTTTAGGCCGGGTTAAGGCTTCACCCCGGGATTATTGCATCGGTGGTCTTGGTCTCTGTGGCGGCAATATTTGCTGTTCTATTGATCATCCGTAAATACTGCTTCCCAGTAAAGTAAGCAGGCACTATTAATGAGGCTTAACAAGATTATTCAGAATTCCTATCGCAGTAACAGCACATCACCCCTTTCTGTCATGTAACTTTATTCCAGTGAGGCAAGATACAGATACTCTCAGCTGAGGCGGATGGAGGACCAGGGTTCAGAAGTGACAGGGGGTGAAGGCGACAGGGGGCCCTGCACAGTCGGTGAGGAGTCAGACGAGGTCAGTGCATCATCCCTGATTGCAGCTTTCACTGTCCTTCTTGACAATATACAAGCTGACACAGCTGTAACTTTCCTTATCACCTCACATGTCTTTTTGTACAGGATCTTCTGGAATAAATCTCAGACCGGGATGCAAATGGGCCGACTGAAAAAGAGTGTTATTGTGGATGAATTGTGTGACATCATCAAATGTGTTGCTTTGTTCAAACAACTGTCAAAATCCCCAACATTTTAAGTTTATTATATTTTAAGACAAGGAAAAGCAACAAATTCTCCCATTTTAGAAGCTAGAACCAGCAAATGTTTGCCTTTTTTTATTGAACGCTAACCTAAACAATTTAAGCTTGAGCAAGTCACACAAGAAAAAGCTAGATTAAAAAATAAAAATAAATCTAACCGAGAACCCAGCCCAGTGTTACCAACTCTTAAAGTGTTAGTAGGACTAGCTACAAAAGCTAGGAAAGTCGGAAACACTGACCATCCCTCCAGGCCTCCTCTCCAAATCCACTCCCACAAAATCGTCATTATGAATGTAAACAACCTCCATCAACTGTAAAATTGTTGATTCCAAGGTGCTAAATCAAGATGTGGAGCATTTCTACTACCTCTCAACTGCTCTCATCACGGCTTAGGCTGAGCCAGCGGCTTGCAACTTACAGTGCTAACAGCGCTAACAGTAAAAACTATGGCAGAAGTGCTGACAGAGTTAACAGAATTTACCTAAGAGGTACCCAGAGGGTGGATGCTACTATGTGGCGACCACCAACCGCTTTATCAACTGTAACCGTTATACGAGCACAGTACAGAGCGGTGTATTTGCCATGTAATAATGTAACAGTATCAACATAAAACTTTGCTTAAATGTGGCTAAATATACCTCAAATTAATTAAAAGAACATGTTGTAGCATTAATTCACTGGCAATGTAATAAGTGCAAATAATTGGCATTACTGCAATCATTCAGTATCATTATCCAGCAGTTATGAAATAAACGGGTGGCTACAAAGCATCACATGGAGGTTTGACAACCTCCATGTGATGCTTTGTAGCCACCCGTTTCAAACTCCCTAATTGACTTGCAGCTATACATTGTCACACTAACTACCAGTTGGCCAGTTGTTCGCTTTGAAATATGTATTTCAATTTTCATGCTAACGTTAACCCACTTAAAGTAAATTTGCAGCCGCCAAACCATTTTATGGACTTCTAGGCTGAGTGGTGTATTTTTAGACAGTTCCACACAAAAAAAAAACGCAACTCCACCTGCTAGAAAGTCACGAGTGAACAGTATGAGGATAACGTCAGCATCACAGGATTAATCAGAAAATCATTTCACGATGGTTTCTCTTTTAATTTGGGTTTATATGATCACAAAATTAAGCAATCGAATCAATACGTTGTCATCTACTATGAGATTGATTATCAGTTCAAAGTTAATGTATTATTGCAGATTTTGTTCTACAGTTACTGATGATGTGAATGATGTCAGTGATGACTACTGCGTACATATTTATATTCTGGTGCACATATTTATGTTTGTTGTTATATTATATATATATATATATATATATATATATATTCATCCTGTGTACTGGTTGATGTTCTCGCCATCTGCTTGGATTGTCTGTTTTCTGTCTAACTGGTGTAATTCACTATTTCTGTCTCTTTTTCTGAAAATTGGAAAAACACAGTATTTACAAAAACACAGTAAAATTGGAAAAACACAGTATTTACCAAAAGAGGAACAAAGCATGGACATTTTGTCTAATGTTATCCAGTCAAATGGTTCTCTGAATGCATAACGTTCCCTGTTATCAATAAAATGTGGTACACATAGACCCTCTGCTGGTTCTCTTTGGTATTACACCATATTAGGAATATGAAGAGTTAAGATGCTGTACGCATATAGCTGTTACAATGCAAACCCCCTTAAATGTAACAAGCATCGCCCTAATTGAACTTGGTTTGGATGGCTGGAGGAAAGAGTTTTACAAAACAAACAGGTCAAACTGAAAATATTTGATGTCATTAACTGTATCCAAGCAGTATCTAATGTCAGTGATCAAAATTAATATATATAAGAAACACGCTTTCAAGTGTTTTCCTTAATTCTCTCTGTAGACTTTTTAATTCTTCACTAGCTCAGTTTGGTTTATGCTCGTGTGGTGCAGCTGAAGCGTTTCTATTTATTACATTTTGTTTTGGTATTTCCTGTCATTTGTCAGCCATCTTAATGTGTGTTTCATTTGTCACTATATGGCCACGCAGAGGCTTTAATTCCCTAATCAGCTACTCAACTGTGCCTTAATGGATACATTATGACCTTATTATGATCTGGCCACAGTAAGTTTAATACCAGTCATAACATCAGCTCATTACTGCCTGTAGGGAAATGCTATTTTAGTTTGGACCCCTCAAGGCAGATGAAAGCTCAGACTTAGCTACTGCTACTGATCAGCCGGGCAGAAGTTTAGTGACACGAGGGCTTGGCCTTTGGGATTAAAATATGAAAATTCTTTATTAGGAATAACCCCTTGAGATGTACCATCTCGTTTTCAATGGGGTCCTTGAACATGCTTTTCAGTGACGACTAACTCTTGTGCAAACAGTGTTGTCCATCCATTAAAAGTATGAATTTAAATTCCTTATGTCTTGACAAATACACCATTGGCCTATTTATGTAAAAACTCCCTATTAGCCAGGTTTCATTTTGAAAAACAAGCTTTAGTCTCAGTGACATTTACGTGTAACACAAGAAAAATATTGAGACAATGTTGTTTTGTCAATTGAGTTATCATGTGTTATAGTTTCTTTTCAGATTTAGTTTTTTGCCTATTTCATGCATATTTATTTGCTTTTAGCGAGAATATGACCTTTTATTCTATCGTCTATAGCGTTTTTTTTATCAAATAACTTAACACATCATATGGGATTTACTTAAAATTTACATACAAATAGAAAACCCTGATAAATGACAAAAAAAATTTAAACATTTATTTTTTCATTTACACATCCAATTTGAAATATGATGCTTTTAGCCTTTTTCCTCTCTTTGTGTCATTCCCTATCCAGGTTTCCGATGCTTGTTAGCACATCAGCACAATCTGCTGTTTCCAGAACGCATTGTTTACCATTGAGTATCTGTTACTGCTCCCATATTTGACTTTGTTAAGGAGAGAAACTTGATCATCTAGTTCACAGTGGCTGTGCATACATAAAACCACATCCTGGTTTTATGTAGCACAAGGAGGAGCTGCTTTTTTTATAATGCATATGCAAACAACCTTTCCAGAAGGCACAGTTGTAGAAGTTATCAGAATAACACCAAAGCTCTGCTGTATCTCCAGTACTTCTTGTTAACAGGAAATACTTGAAGTGCTTTCAAACGTCTCCGCTCTTCCCTTTAGGAACTGGAAGCTATCTGAGTTATTGCAGATATGAGAAATCAAGGTGAGATTTCACTTTATTTCAAAAACAGGTATTTTTGTTTGTATCTCTGCCAGTCTTCATCTCTTTGTGGTTGACAGCTGTTTTGTGCCTTGCTGCTGTAATTGTTGTCCTCCTTATAACCTGGGAAGTTGCCATCATTGCATTTGATGTTCTGGAGAATGGAGGAACTATTCTTGGTGAGCTCATTTCTACTTATTACATCATAAATTCTGAGCTACCTCTTCTCATTTACTTTATTGGCCTCATTTTAATAACACTGCCTCCATTATTTAATTTTAGGGTTTGATGTCAAACCAAAATTCCAAAAAGGTAAATTTAATTATTAAAGTGCTCTATTTTCTAAGATCACATGACTTCTATATTAACTGTGTGTGTGGCTTTCCTTCATGATCAGAAGTACTTTTTTATTAGCATTTTCAGCAACAACAACTGAGCCAAAGTGCAGCCTCACCAGCGTCTGTCCGTCTGACCATTTAGCATTAAAAATCAGTAGCGGTGCAGCCAACGTTGTTGGACCAAAGATCTGTTTCGATGGTAAAATGTATGTGTTTAATATGTTAGTACTGGACATAACCAAGGATGGAAATGTGTGTGACTGAGTGAAACTCAACCTTATCTGTATCTCAACAGCATTATGAGTAATGTGTTGAATAATGTGGGACCAGGACTGAACATTGTGGTGGTTGATGGTGAGTAAAAATACTCTGACAGAATTTGTAAAGTTTTGACACCCAAAACAGCAGTTAATTGATCATAAAAGATCATTAATTAGCCGTTCTGGAGCTTTAAATTATATAACATGATCTTCATCAGCAGATTAAATGAGAGGAAAGTCCTTATAGTGCTTATTAAACAGATCATTTAATTCCTTCACTTCCTGCTGATGAAGAAATTTGATCAAAAGCTCCAGAGAAGTTGAGCTGATGTTTCTTTTTTGGTTAGGTTTTAATACCAAATGTTGTGGGGGTTTTTTTCCTCAGGTAAAAATGGAAAAGTGGAAAAATTTGGCTACTTGAATATGAATAATGGAAGTAAGATGTGTGATTTCTTTAATCTTTTAATCTTCTGTTCAATTAAAAAATGTATTGAAAACTGAAAATGATGTCTATTTTGTTTTTATTTAAAATTGCTTTTAACAAAAGAAAAAGAAGACATCCTGGCGTACCTGAAGGAGATAAAACCTGGAATGATTGTCTTGGTGGCCTCTTTTGAGGATGTGACACCAAAGTAAGTCCAAATCTCAATGCTTCAACAGCTAAAGCGATTTAATAGCACAAAACACAACAATTTTTTTGTTCCTTTCTGGCAGAATGACAGACGAAATGAAGGAGGTGTTCGTCAGAATGGGAAGCACTTTGATCAAGTCTGTAAAACGTAGAGATAACTGGGTGTTTGTTGGGAGAGCAGGGACAGAAAGCAAAAGCCTCTTTGAGAAGGTTAGTGAGCCTGTTGTATTTGTGTCAGAAAAGACCATCTATTTTTAAATACTGAATAATACATTTAAAAAGCAAGATAACTGATGGTAAAAGAAACGTCCTCTTCCCTGTTCACCTGTCAGCAAAGTGTTAATGATGAGAAAACCAACATTTATGAAGGATGGCCGGAGATCGTGGAGATTGGCGGCTGTATCCCAAGGACCCAAAACACACCTTAAAGAGCCTTTGTGATGAAAAGGAGAATATGACTTATTTCAGACTTCCATGTAAAAATGAAGCCACTCAAAGAGTGTGAATAGTTTGACACTCTTTCTGAGACCAAGAACTTACCTTATTGAACGTAATATTTACTTAAAATTGTATGTATATGCTTTATTTATTGAATTATCTATGTTGTAGTTTTACTACTGTTGCCTCTGTGTAATATGTGTATAATGACATACAGTATATTGCACGTCCATCATGGAAGATAGATCCACTGCTGTCGCTCTGTGGGGTTTCCTTGTGTTTTTCCTAATCTCCAAATCATGGTTCTAAAGATTTTGTACAGATAGCAATGATGTCTGAAGCAAGTTTGTCATTTGTGATTCTAAGATTTATAAATTGAATTCACTGAACTTCACTAGTGCTGTTGTTTATAATAATAGAAAATGCAAAATTAATATTTTAAGAATGGTAAGAAATGGAAACAGTTGACGCACTGAGTGAGGAGACTGGCTACTGTGCAACTATTTATTACTAGTACACTATGGGATTAATGGGATACTGTTTTGTCCCTTTTGGATCATTTGTCATTTAAATGTCAATTAAAAAACTTTTATTTCACTTTTTCTTGACTTTCCATAAAAGCAAATTTGTTGCCTACCTTTTAATTTCATCCGGTCGACCAATGGGGTAATAAGTACTCCTTCACTTTAGTAAATGTACAGATACAATAGTGCGGAAATATAGTTTCAATGTAACAATTTGTTTTCAGCCAGTTGTAGCTAGTCAAGATGGCACTAATTTTAACTGCTTTATGTACAGTTTGGTAGATTAGTTTACTGGTCTGGCCCCCTCCAGAGGATCATATGATAAATGTGAGGGATCTTGAGACGATTAATGGATGAGGAAAACAAAGAAATTCTGATTCACAAATTTGGATTCACTTTGGATTTCCCTTTTTTTTTAGTTTTTTTGGGGGGGCTTAAATAAATTAGACAAACCAAAAAGGTTGGGAACCACTGGTTTATTTTCTAACAATGCAGTGTATTTTATTACCTCCCACCACTGCTATACACTAAATCATTTTTCCAGCACTTTTGACCTGTTCTCCAGGGTTTATCTTCCACTTGGAGAATTATCATCGTCCCAAACACAGAACAGTTTCCCCTTGTGGCATTCTTGGCTGCTGGAGTAGAGAGAGAGAGAGAGATTATTTCTGCAACTCTGTCCGCTGTGAGCCCAGGAGGTGTTTGTGCAGATCTTTAGTCTGGACTCATACTGAGGACATGGGAGTCACCCATGGAAAGAAGGTAAATTTGTTTATTTTTATTCTTCATTTCCATCAGTTTCTTTCTCTGTGAGACATAACACATGTCTCATTAAGATGATCCAGCAGAAGCATCCATGTGGCAAAAATACTTTCTTGGAATACATGGTGTTTTTGATAAGATTAAAGCTCTGTGAAATAATGAAGAAACCAACTGTTACCCTATGTTCTGTGTCATCACAAGATAAAAAATATTGTATTAATTATGTATTCTTGATCACATTTAAGCTTTAGTTTGGCAGAACTTAACTGTTTTCCTGTTGGAGATTTATCTGTCTCTGTTATCTCTACAGTTTATTTCCTAAAGACAGCAAGGGCTTGACACAAACACGAATCTTTATCCAATAACAACGATCCAGACAGTGGGCCATGGAGAGTATTTGCCCTGTCATGTCCTATTAATTCTTCTCCACACAATATCCACTGTCTGAGCTTCAGCCAAACAGCATGACTCTTCCATCATCCGCCGAACAGCAGCCAGAAGCAGAGTTGTCATTAAAATGTCTGGATTGATCTAGATTGCATTTCTTTCGACATTTTATTGTGGTTTTTGAACACATTTAGCAATGTTACCAGATGCACGGATATGGCGCAGCTGAATTGCAACTAATACCAAGGCCTAAACAAACGTGTTTTTTTCTTCATTCAAATTTTCTTTAAATATTTAATCAAACAATAAAAACAGAAAGAATCACTTTATTCAACACTCCATTCTGAGTCCTACGGGGGAATAACTCTTCTCCTGACTATTAATTCTGCTCAAACTCCTACAAATGCGAATCTCAGTGGGAATCAGCCTGTGATTTGTTTGATCCTTGTCCTTAATGAGGTGGCAGCCCTCCACCTCACCAGTAAGGGCTCTCGCTTCACTGGGCATGTGGAACTAGAGCTTTGTCTGTCAGCATCATAACACAGCTTTGTGTTGCTCACAACTCTCGCTGTCATTTGCATGAAATTGTATTGGCCACCTGACTGAGAAATTTCTTCTTGGATTGCTGTGATTTTTAACACTATATCTCCAAAAAAAATACTATGAGATATAATATATTCTATTTGACATGTCAATGACTTTTTCTGTTAACAGAGAGATCTCCATCCTTCTCCAGAGAAACACCTGAATGGGTCTGGTGAGAAATCTATCTATCATGATTATTATCATTATCACAAGAAACAGTTTGACTGTTTTCTCTGTTTGTGTGACTTTGAGAAGAAACTGTGCAGAGGTAGCGCAGATAGAGCCTTTAGGTGGCTCTGTGTGAATCTATAAATCAACATGTGGTCGCAATATTATTTGCTCCAAAAGAGTTTTGATTGATTCTGTCATTAAAAAGTAAAAGGGTCCTGCCTGCTGACGTTCACTATTCAAACTCTGTAAAATACGTTTTAAAGCAAGACAAATAAATATAAAAAGTCATTATAACACAATCTTCCTTTTTCAAATAAATAGACAAATCTGCTAGCAACGAATCAAACCTTTGTTCATTTCAATACACTCAGGTGATTTGTTGCTACAGCCTCAATGATCTGGTACGATCACTGTTTGTGCTGTTTGTTAGCCTGTGTTTTTGCATTAACCCTTTATTTTCTTTTACTCTGTTTTTTTTTGCACAAACATGCACAGGACCTATAGACATGCATTAATTATTGCGGTTAGAGTGATGGGGTGGCACACTGCGCCCCGATCAGTTAGGTGTTTCAGTGCCTTGCTCAACGGCAACTCGACAGTGCCCATGCAGGAGGTAAACTGGTTCACACTGTGTACCAACTGGGCCTTGTTGGACTTGAAACAAAGTCCCATGAGACTCAACTTGATGCTGAAGTTTCTTCATCAAGTGTTCAAAATAAATTCCCACGGTGTTATTTCCACCAAGGTGACTGTAGTCCGTTCCTTTAGCTTCTCCATATGGTTTAAAACCAACGCTTTCAGGTCATTTGAACTCTAGTTGATGTAGTTGCTGTAGTTTGTGATATCAGTTTTTGTGTTAAGTTAAGTTATCCATTTACTTCCAGAGGTCTTAGTATACGATTGAGTAATGTAAATACCTGCATTGAAGACAGATGCTTTACTGCCTGTGTTAATACATGTGGCTAGTTTTCACTCAACTGGGGCTTATAAAGAAGCAAAACTAAAATCATGTTTTAGTCAGATTTAGTCTGATGAGCTGATCAAATGTTTAGACCACCTCTCCACTCCACCAAACAAGAGTGCTCCAACAAATGTTTTATTGACTTTTGAAATAGCAGTTTGGATAAATTGCTGCATCTGATGGAGTTTTTCTTTTTTGTCAAGTAGATAGTTGAGTTGTATCAGTGTGACGTAAGTACAGAATTAAGATAAAATTGGAGTGCTTTGGGGTTGGCGCAACCACTGTCTCTGTTCAAATATGGTCTCTCCCTCTATCATTCTGCCGTCACTAAAAACTGATTTAGTATTTGTTTATAATACTGAAACTTAACCAGCTAATAATGGTGAATACTGTATAACAACAAAAACGTTGCATCCAAATAAATGTACGTAGGAAATTATAAACTGTATGTTCTTCTCTTCAGCCTCAGCAATGCAGACACACCAAAGTGAACATCAAGACCAATACTCGGAATTTCAGGCTCCTTCGTCCCAACAACAGACTGAGGTGGAGAGTAGTAATCTCATCAGACCACAAAAAACTCCCAATCCTTTAACGGCCTCCAAGAGCCACCAGGAGCTTCACAGAGAACTGCAGATGACCCACAAGAGGTCGGAAAAGACACACAAACACTCGTAAACACTCACACTTCTCTTTCATTGTTTGTATGAATCATGAAGTCCTTTCCCATGTCTGTAAGGAGAGTGTCTCAGGAAGGAAAGACTGAACTCCAGAGGGCGTTAGAAAAGAGGAGATGGGAACAAAGGACGAAGGCGAGCAGAGATCAGGAAGAGGCAAAGAAGAACAGATCACCTCTTCATCAGGAACTGTTGAAAAGACACCAGAGGCTAGAAAAGGTTTTCACAGCGCATCATTTTTTTTCGTCTGGTTGAAATTAAATGCTAAATTCTTAGAGATTATTCTTGTTATATGCAAATGGCCAGTATTTCTTCACAGAAGATTAACACTGGTGGTCTCTAGGAAGATCATGCAGTTCTGCAGTCAGCCATTGGAGGGCAGTATAGATATTGTTTCACAGTCTGGGCTCCTAAAAGGAAAATAAAAAACATAGATCTGCTTAACCCTGTATGTAAAAAATGATGTCTGATGGACTAAAAGACAGCACATAAAGATATAAACAACATAAAGCAAATTACAAACCATTTACAAATATTTGCCTGTGTGTAAGAACTATGGATTGTGTGGATCTTCAAGGCCTTTGATTTAAGGGACTTAGCTCTAAACTTCGACATTCATAAAATGTAGGTACACATATTAGTCCAAATTCAGTTTGAATTTTCTCGTTTCTCCACAGCTAGAGAGAGACGAAGGACAACAACGAGAGGGGCCAGAGTTCCTCCGAGTCAAAGAGAGACTGAGAAGAACTGCAGTGTTGGAGGAAAAGAGGTGTGAAAGTTATGATTTGTGATTGTATGTTAATGTTTTTTATTGACCACCGTGGGCCGAGTGCGAATAAGTGATTTAGTGTAGGGACAACTTAGGCTGCTCAACTTTATATAGATGATGAAAAAAAGAAAAGATTCAGCTTGAGTAACATCATTAAGTCTACATAGCTGAATTATATTGCTGGATCGTGATGTGATGACAGCTGAATGTGTCATATATACAGCAGCCGTAGATGTATCATTTATCGCTCTTATTTTTCCCTTATGCAAAACAGTTTTAACGCATACTTTTACAATGTGTTTATAGGACATTCAACTTTCCCTGCATGTTTTATACAGCTGTGTTGAGTCTGTTTTATGATACTAGGAAGTGTAATCATCAATATACTAGAAAATAAATCAGGTATTTGTCTGGCAAGGTAACTGAACAATGAGAATTAATGTAACACTGAGTTGACTATTAAGACATTACTGTGCCCTTTTTTGTGCCCTTCAATAATAATTACATGAAAACATATTTCAACAATAAATTGTTGAAATATCTTCTCCTGACATATTTTTGTAATTCCACAGTGATGAAAAACAGGAAAAAGTAAAAAGGGTTATCATTTCTTTGATTATGAATAACTGGAGGTGAAGATTTCTTTCAGGAAATAATAGAGCACATACATCTTCTTCTGAAATCATAATTATCAGTATAAAAGTATACCATGTATACCAGAAGAATCAACATATTACAACCCATAATAGTTGTAGCAGTCATTTTTAAGGCTGTAGTTTACAGCAGTGCTATTCAGGTTGCATGACATTGTAAATGTGTTTCAACATTGTTTCCACTGTATCTTTGATATGTTTTGCATTCATCTCACTCAGTATGAAAAAGTGTAAAACAGTTTTTTTAAATTCACTCACCTGCATGTAATTTGTGATCACCACAGTTTAGATGTTTGAATCGCTTCAACCTCTTTACAAATCAGTGTTTTACTTGCTCATCCTAAAGTAAAGGCATTGCGTAATGACTGAACACACAATGCATAGACAAGGAAGTTTAATTTCATTTCCTGCAATCAAATCTCTGTGGGTACAAATCATTGTATTTTCTTACATCTTGTTCAATAACCCATGATGCATTGCATCCATACATTTGCTCAAAACAGCTTTTACAAAAAAGGATATACAATATATACTTATATTTATATATATAATATACATGTGTTTCTTTATGCATTTAGATGTGGTTGTAATGGGTAAAATAAGCTTTTTAAAAAAAACACAACCAAGTGGAAACAAATCCCAGGTAAGGTTCAATATAAGGTCATTACCAAACGAATAATAGCCAGGTTATCAAAGTCATCAACATTGGCTATCTTACAGTTAACATGGAGCCCTTCACACACAGTTTGCATATTTTCCACAATTACAGTCATGTAAATCCAGAGTGATTGCCTTCATTTATTGTTCTACGGACCTGTAAATATCAATGGCAGATCGAGGGAACCGGTTTTATGTGGGCAACAAAAGTTTTCATGGATTGGTTCATGATCTCTACAGCTAACTAATAATATGGTATTGTGTCATGACATACCTTAAAATAACAATGTCATGGAATGACTTATGTCAGGATAAAAGTATTTTCAGTGAGAACTATTTTTGGACATTAGAAATCGTGCCGAAACATCGCCATCCTTCATCCGAGTTGTATATTTGTAATATGACAACATATCAGAATCTACAGTAAAACATCTCCACTTCACTGTATGGCTTTAGTACTGTAGTTAATCTACCCAGGACAACAAATGTAGAGCTTGCACAGGCTGCTCCCTTGGCAGACAGGTGATGATTCCAGCAACATGAGATTTATATTTTTTCTCTGCTTTGCACTGTTGCTGGCACCTGCGTAGGATATTTATATTTTTTCTGCCTGTGTCTGGGTATCACAGAGGAATAAATTGATTTCACAAAAGCAACGGCAAAAAAACAGGCTAAAACAAATTTGAGTTGTAAATAAACAAAGTACAGTTGAAATGTCACTCAGGTAGAGACTTGACCATCACGGTCAATGCAAATGATAAGTCCACTGTGCTGTGTTGTACTTTGTCAACAACATTACTTCTGGTGTTACTCACTTCACATTATATAGCTCAAAGTTACAGTATTACATCATTTTTCAATACAACAGAGTAATAATAATCATGTGTTTTTATACTAATTGATCATCATTCATGTAAACATATTTAACCAGGTCATGCAAACAGTAGACCAAAACTTCTTCCACTAGAGGTGCACAGCACAGAGCAGGCGGAGTGCCCAGACTGAGATCCCGCCGAATCAGCATAAGAGGCTGACAGCAGACAGATATTTAGACGCTTGTTAGAAACAGAACAGCGAGGATGAGCGTGACATGAATATGATTTTTTTTCTTCCCACGCACAGTGGATTCTCAACTTAATCGCACCTCTAAAATAACTGCTCGTGACATGATGTGAGCCCACGGAGGAGATTACTGTGATTTACAGACTTACGGGGATCTCAGTTTGAGCCTCTGATAACAGAACAGCCATAAAACAAAACAAAAAAAAGTCTCCTTTTGATATTCATACATTTTGATTTCCCATTTCCCAAACAAATGCATGCAGACACTCCAGGTCAGAACCACTCTTCACAAACCCAGTCTGAGCCAAAATATAGAGTCCATAACCCCCAGAAACACCCTTCACATTTCAAAAAAGCCTTTCAACAAAATAACTTTTAAAAGGACAGAAACATTTAATATGAGAAAAAAAGACAGTGCTCAAAACAGAACAAATGAGCAGGTGGCATCGACAGTGAAGTCATGCCTTGAGATTAACTCTATTCAACTAAACAGCTACTTGGTCAGTGACTAGACCGAGTCACATTGATGGGTAAGAAGTTTAAAGACATGCAGGAGTAGCTTTCAGTATTTCCCTCTAGAAAGCGTCCCCCCTTTTCTTTGTGCCCTGTCTGGCCAGATTCTTGGAGAAAGCTGCCAGTAATGCAGAGTGTGAGAGCCAGATTGATGCAGACGAACGGTAATTGTGATTAGAGGTAGATGTGACAGATCATGTAAGAACAAAAATAATGGAGAAGACTGCCTTTAGGCCACTGCATCATCTTTGAGTGAGACTCCAGAAGCTTGGATCCGTCCTGTTAGCTTACATAAAGAGCCACATTTTGTAATGTACATGCTGTCAAATGCCCCCTGACTTCTAACGCTGAACAAAGGAAAATACATGATAGGTTGCTAATCAGGCAGACTGGCCCTTTTTTTAAATCACTGTCCACTCGGCGCAGACTTGCATCCTGTTCTGAATTATTTTATTTTTTTACTTGTCTGTCTTGAGTCAGGATGTGGTTTTTTTTGGGGGGGATGATATGTTTCTCCACACTATGACAGTGACCTGATCGCTGTGAATGTACTCTGGTGGACACTGCCTGATAACTACTCTGCATTCCTGGCCAGACTGGGCGGGCGGGCTCTGGGTGCTCCAGGGATACAAAAGTCACCATGACAACGGGAGGTTGTGCTCAAACGCGACTGGCTGGCCTGCAGCAGTAGGTGCAGCTCCTCAGGCTGTCCCGGTCTGCGCTGCCCTCGGTGCTCCCACGACGGCCGTCCTCGTAGTGGGACACTGGAGATTAGAGCAAAACAAGGGAGCGTGTAAAAGGGATTTTCTGGCACTTTTCAATAGGGTCTTATTCTCATAATAATGGCCTTTCTGAATATGGGTCGTAATAACTTTGCACTCACCATCTCCTTTGTAGAGATTTGAGGAATTTGACAAGCAGGCCAAGCAGCAGGGGCCACCTAAAGCTTTCAAAATAAACTCCAATTTTGCAGAAGTAATTTCCTTCACTATGAAGTTCATATTCAGTTAATAGTGGGTGTTAATTTCTGATTTGATTGTGGCATGTGCAAGGTTAACAGGCCAAAATTAAGAGAATAAGACCCATCCTCTCCTGTTTGTCTCAGTTTTCTAAACTCCCTTCTCTTGCCTTCACCTACTCACCATCCTCCCTCTATTCCACTACGCAAAGTTGACTGCAAGTTGGTTAACACACTGTGAATTGACAATATAGCACATTATCATTTACATCACTAACCCTTTAACTACATACTGTGGCATGAATCTTGAATGTGAAGAGAGCAAGATGTCTGAAATAGACTGAGAGTGTTTGTTCATTCACTGATAACTTACAGCTCTCCTCCTCCCCATTTCCCAAATCGTCTTCCTCCTCCTCCTCCTCTTCCTCTGGGAGCAGATGTCCATGGCAGGGACTGGTGGGAGTTATCTGACTAGGTCCCTCGAGACTAGTACCCAGCTGCAACTTCCGCATGTGGCGCACCACTGCTGTGGCATTAAATGCTTGCTACATGGACACCGAGAGAGAGGAAGGGAAAACATGTCTATGTCTGACAGCTACTGAGGGAGAACAACAGCAAAGGCGTACAAATTGTGTGTCTGTCAATCTTAATTCTGTTCGTTCAGCAGGCGGCTCTAGGGTTCAGCATCGGCACTGACCTTCCATTTACTTTTGGCAAAGTTCTTCTTGATTTGAGCGCTGACAGATTCGTGGATATTCTTGTCCAGAGCTGTGTCTCCGCAGATCCTGAAAAGTCAACAAGAATTTACAGGCAGTTGAGGCACCTGGCTGAGGCTTATACATCGGATTGTTTGTCAATAAGTAGATTGAGAGAAAATAAATATAGCAAATAGCAAAACAGTTCAAGTAATTTTTTCAACGAAATGCCACACTTTAGCTAGTCTCAGCGTCTCAAATGTGAAGATTTGATACTTTTCTTTGTCACACAGTTTATGATGGTCCCCAAACTAACACAAACTAGACAGTGGACCTCTATTTGATACAATTTTTCCTAGGGTTCTCTCTTTTAGATGTGTTATTACAGAAAGTGTATAAAACCCATGAACAATATAGTCTTATATTCTGCCATTTTGTTACATATGGACAGAATTATATTGCAAATTAATTATTCCCCTTTTGCTTGGGCTCCCCGGACTACACTTGAACCACTGACATAGAAAACTGAATATCACTGTGGGATGGATGAAACAAGATATTTGAATGTTTCACCTTTGGCTCTCTGTTTTATAGACAAAGAGATTAATTAGTAAATCGAGAAAAATATCAACGGATTAATCATTAATGAAGAAAATGGTTAGCTGCAGGCCTACTGTTGATTATTTTTTCAATTTATTTTCTCTCAAGTTATCAATTTACTCTGTAACAAGTCAGAAAATAGTGACAATTAGCCAGTATCATTTTCAAGAACCCAAAGTGACATATTTAAATAGCTTGTTCTGTGTTTTGACCAACAGAGTATCAATTTACAATAATGTAAAGCATCTAAATATTTTTATCTAATGCTTGATACATTGAAACTGTTTAGTTTTTCAGTTCCATCAATCAACTAATTCTCAAATTTGGCACTACACCTCAGCATATTGAAAGTGATGAGTATTCTTTTAGATATTTTTTAGATTAACGAGAATAAGTATTTAGACTTTCTTACCATGGATGCTGGAGAGCCTGCTCACATGTATATCTCTTCAATGGCTCTTTCTCCATCAGGTGACAGATGAAGTCTTTGGCTGTGAAAAAAAAATCAAGTTCATGGTGTAATTGTCAACTCGGATTTGTTAGTTTTCACTGTTGGATCTGCTCTACATATTTTTTGTAATCAATACTACCTGAATCTGAGATGTCATCCCAGTACGGAGAGTCAAATTCATACTCCGCTTTCAGAATCTGCTCAAATAACTTGGCATCGTTTTCATCGTAAAACGGAGGATATCCACATAACCTGAGGGAGCGATGTTGGAACGTATTCAATACTAAACTTGACATCACTTCACAAACTTCTCAGTGATGAATGAGCTCAGACTTACAGAATATAAGAAATGACTCCTATGGACCAGCAGTCCACTGCTTTGCTGTACGGCTTCTGAGCGAGCACCTCGGGAGCTGTGAAACACACACACACAGCAGACATTCAGGAAAAGTGGAAAATATACAACACAGAGCTGCAGAAGGGGTTGAATTCAAGTGATCTTGACCTTTCTGTAATACCATGCCATCTAGTTCACGTTAAGCAGGTAGAGCACACTTGTGAAACACTTGCAATTGACTCAGTAGTGGATGAAAGAGCTTCTCACAGCACAATGAATAAAGAGTTGGAACAGCTAGTGCTGAGTTCACATGAAAGAGATGGGGGAGGTGAGGAGAGTCTGGCAGACCGGTGAAATAAAGGCCTTACCCACATATCCAGGAGTACCACAGGCCGTGGACATGACACTGCCTGCTCCCTCAATCTTTGACAGTCCAAAATCACTGATCATGATTTTGGAGTCTTCGTCCATACTGTAATACAGCAAATTCTCTGGCTGCAGATGAGAAGAAGAATGTTCAAAGAGGAGGGTTAGGAATAGGAAAAAAAGTGCAAGCCAGATTGAGCTGTTATATTTCTGTCTTCCCTGAGCAATGATACCTTCAAGTCTCTGTGAACGATCCCCATATCGTGGAGATATTTGACTGCGTCCAATATCTGATGGATGAGTTTGCTGGCGTCTCTCTCTGTGTAGAAACCTTTCTCCACGATCCTGTCAAACAACTCGCCTCCAGATACCCTGCCAGGTGAAAATCATGGTGGTTTTGTATTGAATTTGGGCTGTAAGAAAGGCTCACGCTGTGCAACCAAATATCTTACAAACCACAAAAAATTAAAAAGGGTTTTAATTCTAGATATATAAGTTCCCAAATACATCAGGCTGTATTTGACAGAAATTGTGAGTCAAAGGCCTTGAAGATACACAAGATATCTAGAATAATTGGAGCAGTTAAAAAATAATAATAATGGCTTTGAATTTGAGTATTTTAATTGAT
Organism: Anoplopoma fimbria; assembly: GCF_027596085.1. NCBI lineage: Eukaryota > Metazoa > Chordata > Actinopteri > Perciformes > Anoplopomatidae > Anoplopoma > Anoplopoma fimbria. The sequence continues at coordinate 16,921,014 of NC_072465.1, forward strand.
GCAGATATATGATGCATATGTGACATATATGATTATATATGACACTAGAATGTGGAATAAGATGATCCTGAAAGCTATTTGAGGGGAAACAAAAGGGGAAAACTGCATGTTAACTAAATGTGAATGTAATAAAACGGCCATCACAAGTACTCAGATCCCCTGGTGACATTTTAAAATGTTTGGGTTTGCCTGACAAACAGTCTCCAACCACTCAATTTTCAATTTACAATTATGATAAACACAGAAAATCAGCAAAAAATCTGATTAGAGACTCTGAACTAGACATTTTTGTTTGAAAAATTCCCAATCACTTTTCAGTAAATCGACAAATTGGTGAATAAGATCTTTACAGTGAAAACGAATGATAAATGCGCCCCTTCTATCATATTATTAGCACTTGTGTAAGATAAAGATAAAGAAGAACTTACAGCTGCATGACAAGATATAGGTGGGATGTACTTTCAAAGATGTCCTCCAGCGTAACGATGTTGGGGTGTTTGATTCTGAGGAAGATTAAATGGACAGAAATCGTAACATTTCTCTCATGCTTTAAACATGGTCACCAGATGGCATACTTGCTGCTTTATTCAAATTAAACACTGTCTGTTCTCTCTTTTTCTATGAAAGGCCATGCAGTTAATTGGGATCAAACTCTGTGTTTGCCCTCTTCTCCTACAATATCAACTGGAAAAGCCTCTCAGATCAGATACAGAAAAGCTCTAGGTACAGTAACGACATCTTGCTAAGAATGACAAGGACCAGTATGCAGCTGGAACCAGTAACAAAGAGAAGAATGAAGAATGAAGGCGTAGGGCTTGACAGAATAACTATCACAAATACAGTGTCACTAATTGGATGTTTATTGTTATGAACCAGCCAACAGACAGTCGAGCATCTCTCTTGGCTTTCAAGTCAAGTTGACAAAGCAGCGATGTAACACATCAGCAGCTGAGATGTGACTCTTAGTAAAGCAGTGTTATTTTTTCAGATTGACTTCCTTCAGGTTTCTCGCTCTCATGACTCTCTCATTTATTTAACAGTGACTTTAAGTATTTAACCAAACTCCACTCCTCCCATTCTGCCATATCTCTCTCCTTCTTTCATACCCCACCCCCTCTCTACTTCCCCACCGTCTCTGTCTCTTTCTCTTTCTTCAATGCACTGCTGCGGGGAACTCCACACCATCTCCGCCTCTGTGTGCTGTTGCCCTGGCAACAGGGACACTAAAAATAGGTCTATCTTCTTTACTCCTGACATTTCCGGTGCACAATCCTACTGTTTCTACTGACACCATGCATTTAGTCAACCATTCAATTGACCCCTTGCATATATTCTGCATCTGTGCATGCATTGCTGGAAGAGACTGCACTGACTAATTTGTCCCGCCGGACCCAAAGCACCAGGTGACGCATTAGGAGGAACTTAGGTGACCTCACCTGTGTAGAACAGCAATCTCATTTTCGATGTTGTTCTCTTTGCCTTCCAATGCTTTCTTGGGGATGCACTTAATGGCCACCAGCCTCTGAGTCCTCTTCTCCTCTGCTAGTACCACCTCTGAGAAAGCTCCCCTGAAACACAGGCAGTGGAAACACACACACACACACAAACATATGCAAACGTTAGAGAAAGTAAGAAGAATGTGTTGAAGTGTGGGATGAAATGGTCAAGATGAGAGAGTATTTTTCTTAGACTAGTCAGGCCATGATGGATTTAAATTTTACTAATTTTAAGAAGGAACTAATGAGACAGAATATCAGAGCTTTTCATGCAAATCATTTTTTATTCTTGAAATTTTTCCAGTGCAAAGGTGTGTTTTGGTTTTTTCTTTGGTGTGTTTATGGCCCCCTAAAACTGCATCTCAACTATCCACAAGGTTTTAAAAAATATCTCCAAATACCAGCCATCTGTGTGTATTAGTGTGTGTGTGTGTGTGTGTGTGTGTGTGTGTGTGTGTGTGTGTGTGTGTGTGTGTGTGTGTGTGTGTGTGTGTGTGTGTGTGTGTGTGTGTTGTGTGTGTGTGTGTGTTTGGTGTTTAGATGAATAATTCAAAATGGTGACATTACCGAGAGTTTTTGGGGCTGAGAAAAATGCTCAGGAGGAACACCAACAGATGCATACGGACATTTATATCACTTGTTAAAGAAAAAAAAAAAGAAACTATTTTTAAGCTGTTCAATAATAGATACAGTAAATGTGGTGTGGCTGTTTCTGAGGGAGACTCGACTGCATTATGGATTATGGTGATGGTGAGAGGCAGAAGAGTGTGTATTTACACAGTCTCCCCAAAGGAGCGTGGGAGGAAGCTCAGGAGGAGGCCTGTATGCACAAACATTGTTAGAAACCGCAGGGATCCTTTACATGTGTGTGAAACAGCACCGTCATGCAATACACAATGGCAGTTCAACCTTCATGTTTAAGCAAATCTTCTTTGCCATCCGTCACACTGTGGAGCACCGTGAGGACTTGTCAATCTGAACTTGACTTAAGTGTGCAACCTGAAATAAAAGGATTGCAGACATCACAGGGCTGTTGCCAACAACAACCATGTGATAAGGAGACAAACCTCTCTTACGTTTTGTTGATTCTGCTTTTAATGGTTATTAACAGTTAATTACAGAGCACTGGAGTCATTGTGCAACTGTGAACATCTCTCGGTGCACCTCCTCCCATCACCATGTCACGATAAATGCCGAGTGTGGATCTGCGGTAATCCTCGAGATGGCTTTGTACCGTGGCCATCTTGTGCTCAACGAACCAGCACAGCAGAAACCTTTGCATAGTGAAGCTGATGCACTCGAGGAGAGATGATTCTCACACACACATCTCCGGTTTCATTTTTTAAACAGTCCTTAAAATAATCTCAAAGCAAAATCACATAAAGCTCCAATTCTCATCGACCCATAAAAGCATTTTAATGTGTTTAACTCTGCAGCATTTAGAGCGGGGGGGGGGTTCCTAAGAGGATCAGGAGTGAAAAAACTCTATTTTTGGTGTGCAATAATCTATTTGGTCTTCTTGACTGTTTACTGTAAAATAGGAGGGTCAATGGCCAGAACAGGGAGACAGACACGCAGTGGCCCTGAAGGTGGTGACTGAGTATTTATTATGGGAACTGAAAGCATTGTTTCTGTTTCTGGGTGTACATGGATAAAGGTTGGGATTATTTTAATAATAAAACGATGAAAAATAGACAAAAGCAGCAAAATCTCACAATTGTGAAGTTGGAACCAGATCATGTTTGACATTTATTCTTTAAAATTGATTTTACATGATCAAAATTTCTGCCAATTTATTAAGTCAATCTATGATTTAATTAATCCTTTATTTGTTTCAGCTCTAGCTGGTTAGCTTCAAAACGAATCAATCTGGGACATCATGTGGTCCTGAACCCCAGAGGTTTCTAAAATAAATACCTAAATAATGTTATTTTCAGTTTAAACTAACAAGAAGATGACAGTAACAACATTATCAGTTGTAAAACAGTATACCATTATTTTATCCATTATCAACAGTCCTATAGTCAGAACTGTACTCCAGTAAAAATAAGCTTACAAATATTATACTGTATGTGACCTGATCCATGCTTTATCTATGCTACTCCTAAAAAGAAAAAGAAAAGCTTGCTCTTCTGTTGCCGTGAGACACATTGTAATTACTGTAGGCATCCAGTTGCTAATTTGTACTTGGAGACGTAGTATGGGTCGGCTCTCAGGGGGTTCAAAGAGGAACGGCAGTCAGAGGAAGAAAGGAAGCCACTGCTGTTATTCACAACGGATGAGATTTGGTTAACAGCTAATGTGTCAGTCCCAGCATTAAGCAGGAGGGAAATGATTATTGTCCAGATTAAAAAGCTTAAATTACTCATTCTCCGATTAGAACACACTGTTTCTTTTTTTCACCAGCAATCAGCAACAGACCACTGAAATCTTGACACATCATTTTCATCTATTTCACGCCAATAAATTTTCCTGGCGTGCACATTAACTTGCTGTTCACAAATTCAAATAAATAAGTTTCAGATTAGTCATTGGCCTCAAGATGTTTTTGTGTACATGAACAAGACTGTCAACACTTATTTTTAGAAATTTTTGAGATGGACTTAACCTCCCCAGGATGGATGGATGGATGGATTAATAGATAGATAAATAGATAGATAGATAGATAGATAGATAGATAGATAGATAGATAGATAGATAGATAGATAGATAGATAGATAGATAGATAGATAGATAGATAGATAGATAGATAGATAGATAGAGTGGTACTCTGTCTGACACACACACTCACACACATCACACACAGGTTGTCGAAGACGCTTTAATCCCAGCTGTCCATACGGGAAAATATTGATTCACACATTCTCATACGGCTGTCAGTGTCTATCCATGCTTTTCACTGTAACAAGTGTGCTCTTCTTGCCTTCTTTCATGTCTTAAAGGCTTCGCCTGACAAAAGAGTGTGATGTTATTAATTCTCCCATTTGCACTGAAAGTGATGGATGTCTGATGCAATTTCAAATGTTGTTCATAATGTTCTTTCTCTTGCTCTAAAAATACACTATCAATCAGCTCAGTCAGGGCCCTTGGACCTGGTGCAGACCGCTTCGAGCATCCATAAGTTTATCGATCTCACCTGATGCAAGTGCACCCTTCAAGTCCAACAAGCCTCCAAGTCCCGAAAAAGCTTTCTCTTTTTAGCCTAATCCATATTGTGTGTGTGTGTGTGTGTGTTTGAGAGAAAGAGACAAAGAGAAGAGTGGATATGTACGGACATACAGTATTATTCCATTCCAAACAATCATTGTTAGTGGAGTCATTATGAAAAATAACTATATATTCATTTCAACAAAGCCTGGGACTGGATCATTCACTTTTCCATCTACTCTACTACAGTCATGCGTAGGTCAAACCTCTTAACTCCTCTGCTCTTCTCTATAAACAACCAGCATGAGAGCTTTCCAACAGTGTTCACTACTATTCGCAGTGTTTACGCTCCTACACATTATCCACCTGGACTGTATGAGTAGTTCTTAAAACTCACCTCCCCCATATATTCTAATATCTTTCTTTCTTTTTTAAGGCACCATTCTTATGCTTTGTTGTTGAGTGCCAAATTCAACTATCTATCATATGCCTAATTTCTGTCTTTAAAACAGCCTTAAACTAAGTGGTGCTGGAACTGCTGCTCCTACTGAGACTCAAAACTCAATTCTGCAGCTCAATGCAGGTTTAGTTGTTTTGAGCTCATTATTTTGAGTTGGCAGACAATTTCACGATGGTCGACCATTCTCACATAAGAAGTACTCTGCTGTGAATATTCTAAGGTACAATGCACTGGATTCAGAGCACCATGAAGCAGCAAGTATGAAGTCACTCTTGTAAGCCGAGCCTCTGTAAAAGGAGTTAGCTAGAATCTCATAAAGTGTGTTCTTTCATCACTTGACAAAATTGCAACAGGCTTATGGCTCCAAATGAACTTTGAATACTCAGAAAGCATGCCAATCCCAAAAAGTCCAAGAGGCATCACGAGTTTAGCTATATAGAGTTATATGAGAGCTTTAAACTTTGCATGTCTCGTTGATTTCATCATAGGTAAATGACAGGAGAAAAGTGATAGAGTAAAAAAAAACCTGTGCGACCAAAGGTTGACAGACATGATATCTGCAGCGTGGGGGAAGTTTTTCAATCCGCTAACCCTAGGACAGCTTGTCCTGAAGTGGACCCCAAACAGAGGTAGAACTGTGAGGATTAGCTGGATCTGAATATAATACTTCAACATAAATCAATTAACTTCATGCACTGAATTCCTGGATAAAGCTCCTCTGTAATCTTCTCTTCGAGCATAAGGAGCTTTCCGTCAACACATTAATTCTGCCCTCTGCCAGGTCCAGCTAGGGTGACAGGAGAGAAAGAATATTACTACAGCTTTTCCCCCCCCATCTCTTTAGAGAAATCTGGGACTGGCTATCCTGGCAATTCACTCTTGCAATCCTTGTTATATAACCCTTCATAATATACTTCAAATTCCAATCACTGTTCTTGTCTTAGTGGATTCATAACAGAAGTTATCAGCGTTTAGCAGCACTCACATTTTTTCCAATAAACTGTCTGCTAGTCAAAATGCATTGCATATAGCAAGCGTCGCTCTGAATCGTGAGACACACGAGACCAATGGAGTCTTATTTGATGTCCTCCTACAGCACTCGACATAACCAGACAGCTTTATCATCTACCCACTGCTATTTCACTTTTTTGGAAGTGAACCAGAGTTGCACAGTCATTACAATCTGGTTTGTGCAGCCTCTCTGGGGAAGCAGGTGTGATTCCAAGAAGATGGAAAACAAACACAGTCCATATGGCACACTCGTGTCATCACAGGTGGACGGGTGCTAGGTCACTTCTACTTAGTCTGGGGGGGGATGCCTGACCATCTGAATTTGCCCCCTGACCATCTGGGCTATGGGTGTCCACCTGGGAATCGCAGTCACAGGTCTGTGTGAGTCCAGCCATCAACATTACAAGGCAACCTTTTCCTTGCTGGTTGGGGATTAATTTAGCAATTTTTAACAAAATGAAGGTGTATTTATTTACAATTTTGATGCAAATGTAATCTTTTTTATATTACATACCACGAGCAACAGAAAGAGGATGCCACCAGGCCACATCACATGCGTATAGGTGAGAAGAACTTTTGAAGTTTTTCAGACAAATCTTACGCCACAGCGGCAGAAACGGGTTTATGTGATCTTTTCTTTTGCTATGAGCATACATGTACTCTCGATCCTTGAAGAAATGAAGATAAATACATAACTTGTATTGCCTTTTTCACGCAGATGTCTCTCACATTCCTCTAGCCAATCACCACATGGGCAGAGGAATATGTAGCTGACTCCTACACATTTAAATATAGACAGGTTATATTAAGATATTGCAGCTTTGTTAAGTTTTGTAGTGTTAAATGCATATGCTTATAACTTGTGGGCGATAAGAAAGGTTCACTGAATTTAGTTATAATTTAGTTTCAGGGCCAGTGGCAGGATGAAACATGGGTCTTCACTAGTTTGTCACTTACAACTGACTTGCGTCCATTCAGGACTCCTCTGTCCTCACAACAACCAAGTCAGAGCTAACATGAAGGCAAGACTGCCTAAATATCATGTGCACTACACATTATGCACATTACACAGTCTCTACATTGGCCTGACAGGAGTGGCCTTGATCAGAGGTTACTGCTGGGTTACTGCTGGGAGAATAACTAAACTGATAATAATGCTCATTAACAAACACTCACAAACGCCTGCATACACATATTTGCAGGTTCTAATAAAACACTCACAGTTATGGCTGTGATTAAGACTGACGGGGGAATATATAAGCTGCTTCCAAAACTAGATTAAGTTAAATTGTTATTGCTTTTGTTATTATATACCATGCTGTTTACTTTGCATTGCCTTTGACCAGTCAATCAATAAAACTTAACTTTAATCCATTTCAAATGCTTCTGCACAGCTCAGAAGAAAGTCAAACCGGCCTGGGGAAAGAAATGTGTGTTTGAGTACTTCTAGGCGTGTGGGAAATAGTTGAGTCAACATCCAACGGCGGCCAAGAACAAGACAAGTCTGAGTCAAAATATGCAGAAGTGACAGGCCCGTCCAAAATGTCAGTCAAATTTCTAGAGAGACTCCAGAGTCCAGACTCAAACACTGCAGCCCTCACAGCATGAGCAGATGGGGGAAATAATGAGTGGTGCCACCCTTTGACCCCTCGGTTTCACCCACTCTCTGTGAATTTTAAATGTACTCCGTTACCTGCAAGTTAACTGACACAAGCTGAGGTGTTCGGGACCGTTGAGGGTCTTTGGCCGGCCTTGACCTGAAAACAGCACTAAACTACCAGTTCAACTTACGTTCCCAGCACTTCTTTGAAGTCATAATGTTCTTTGATGTCTGATGTCTTCTTTTTCCATCCATTTCCATCCTCTCCAAGAGGCATCCTACAATGCAGATCGGATTCGCCACACTACAGCTATGGGGTAAAAATAACAGAATAAACAAATAAAGGAACAGTGAGTAGATTCAGAGCATGCACAATTACATTTAACATACACTGCATTTTCTATTGAATCAAGATAAATCTCTTATCAGGAGGAGTGTGTTAAATAAAATCAATGATTCACAGTTTGGACCAGTGACTTTTAATGAAAATAAGTGTTAGAGACAAAAAAATCCCTAAATGGCAACATGGTTTTGATTCATGTTGTAGTGCGTTTTGAACCATCTGATGCTGTCTCTATTACAAACATCATTCCAGCACACAGTGGCGAAATAATAGATACGGTTTGAAATATGACATATACAATCAATGGGCACTCAACTCTTCCATAATATAAGGTACTTAATTATCAGTATTTAGGCTGCATAATATATTGTGCTTATCAATTTAATAACTCAATTACAGTTTTGGCTGACTGAATATTAAATTGAAGCCATTAAGAAACCATTGATTTCCCTGATAAAGTGCTCTTGTTATTGCAGCAAGTTGGATTGAACTCAATGTCATGAAAACAAGTTCGTGTTTTTTTGTGTATGCATGATGTCTGATTATAAGCTTAAATGTCAAATCAAAGTAAAATAACAACACTGAAGATATAGAACTGATCCCTTAATGCAGTCTCTTGTGTTTTAGAGACATAAGACGGGATCAATCTGAGTAAACTTTATAAGGCTGCACAAAATGTCATTAATGATAAGAATGAATGAATGAATGAATGAATGAATGAATGAATGAATGAGAACAAAAAACGGTCATAGCCTACTAACGACAAAAATAAACTTGCAAACTGAAAAGAGAACATGACTACTGCCCCTTAAAGAGCTCCAACCCGCAATAACTACACCTTGCTTTGCTGACAACCGGTTGGACAACAATACATTAGAAACAAATAACAGAAAGTAGGGCAAACAGTGCAGCAGATACAGTTGCACGGAAGGTACCATGCACCGCACCGCCGCAAAAACAAACGCATGGTCAGTAGAGGCAGATACCAGCTGGGGGACCTGTGCTATATTTAACATCTGAAGCTTTAACCCACAAGGTTGCTCTAAAGAAGAAGAGAAAAAATATATATATAAGAGTACAAGAGCTCAGGTGATATGAAAGCTGTATTCCACTGAGAAACATTTGGTAACCTGCTCTGCGTTAAGGCTGCAGGGCGTGAATGGCAAGCAGGGGAGTGGGGGAGTGCGTGTGGGGGGGTGAATGGGAATTAAACCGTTTTGCCGGTGCGATAGGTCTGCAATACTGAAAAAATGAGTCCAACTTTGGTGTTGGTGATCACGCAAGAGAGGGAAAAAAGGCGGTGTGGGTGCGCAAAGCGAAGCCCGCTGCAGAGCTCAAGGGTACGGCAGCAGCATCGTCGGGTTAAACCGGGAGGCTGCAGGCATGCGACACGGAGGCGCACGCATAAAGCTGCACGGGGAAAACTGCACGATCTATAATTCATTTGGGTGAATGTATGACTGTTACAAAAAAATAAAATAAAGAAGACTTACCTAAATTGCGATGTGTGGCTGCGGTGTGTTCTCCTTGCCTCTGGGAGCGTTCTGGTTGCTTGTGCGCAGCGCTGGGTCCGCTCAGACTTCTCCTGACGTCAAGAAAAAAGCAGACGTCTGTGGACGTAGTGCAGCAGAAAAAAACACTCACTGTTCACTCTTAACAACGTGATCTCTGCAGTTCACCTTAAGAGAGTCGAGCCACCGTCTGTCATATGTCAACTGCTTCTTTTTTTTGTTGTTGTTGTACTCACACAGAGTATGCAGATCATTTTAAAAGGCTTTGAGAAACAGGCACAACGTGCCACTGTGGATAATGTAACCTATGAGCCTGTCACACAGCACTGGCAGAGCACACGCAAGCCAAGCAGCCTGTTAGCATGCAAGTATTAATGATAAATATCAGTGTGGTTTGAACAAATAGGCCCAGTGTACACTTGCAGAGAATTAAACCTCGGATTTCCCAGTAATTGTGAGGCAACGCCCTGCTTCGCTCTGTAACAGCATCAACACTTTCACACTCACTCCCCAAGAGCACCTGGATGCTCTCCGTCACAGGTCACAGGGCCCAGCAGAGGCCAGCATGCCTCATTTTAAGTTGCAGAGTATGGACAACTGAAAAAAATACAAAAAGATAATCACCATCTCTCTTACAGTCATATGAAAAGTTCAAAGGATTTTTTTTTGCTGAGCTATTTGTTTTTGCAAGACATTGTAAGGTGTTCCATGTTATTTTGCCACATCTTTTATGTATTGGAGGACTGTCTTACATCATGCTGTAAACACAGATCATTTCTACAGTCCTTATTTAAAACTAAACAAATACTTTTTTTTTTTTTACAAATTGACTATACACTAGTAACCTATTACTATTCTATTATTTAATTTTCTCCTGTAAACTACACATTTATCACATTATACATGTTTCCCCATTATTCTGATCTGTTTTAATGTCTGTAAAGCACTTTGTAAACCATGCAGCTGTCTTAAAAAAATAAATATATAAAAAGTTTTTATATATATATATATATATATATATATATATATATATATATATATATATATATATATATATAATATATATATATAACACAATGCTATGTGATTCATCATGCTCTAATGAACCACAAACTGTATTTATATGTTCATGTCACAGTACAGCACCTCTAGATCCACAGTATACACTGTGAACAAAAATGTTTTCTTAACACTTTGTAAACTTGTTTTGTGCCACAGTATATACATACATGCTATTATTGTTGTTGTTAGGGTTTAACGACCCATTGTAAACTCTGCCTCATTAAATTTACACTACTGTCTAAAACAAAATAGCACTCTATTTGGATTACTAACATCATATACATCCAAAAAACATGTCTATTATTCATTGTGTAACCTCAACGGTGGGTGTAGTACCACCCCCGCACTGAAGGGGGCAGCGCTTGTCCAGGTGGCGCGTTCCTTCTTTACACACAAACGCAAAACAACCTGAACTTCCGGGTAGGAGAAGTTTTCAAACAACACCAGCTAGCTAGCCGTTACACATTTTGCTCAGGGAACTACGGCAAACTTTGCTTAGTTTTGGGTAAGATTTGCTTTTGAAATCGATTTCAAACGTTTATTTAACCCAGCTTGCACGTGTTTTCTGTTAACGTTTGAATATTTCACTTGGCTAAGTTGTTAGAAAAGCGGCAAGCAACTCGATAACATGCTAACATGCTAACATGGGTGGTTGCTAACAGCCGCTTTGTTTCATACAGCCAAAGCGGTGCTCACGCTAGAGAGCTGGGTTTGTTCCCGTTTTGCTTGATGTGACCAGTGAGATGAACCACCAATCTTCCCTTTAGCGAGTATAAATATACAATGACTTTACTCTCTGTTTGTAGCTAGCGGGCTAGCCTGTTGTTGAACAAGCCAGCGATGTCTGCGAGCTCCAAGAGGAGAAGAGCCACCTCACCCTCCAGCAGCGTCAGCGGAGGGGGGGACCTGGATGATGCCTCCTCTACACCTGGAAGTGGCAGAAAAAGAAGAAGAATCTCAAATGTTCCTCCTGTAGATACAGTAAATTAACTTGGTTTAAACTTACTGCTTAACATTCATGTGACATCTTTATGTAATATGTGTGAATTACACTTTTTGATTTTCATCACTTTTTTTTTTTATCCTTTTAGATTGCTGTATGCCATGAGCTGTTCAATGCTGTCAGGGACCACAAGGACGACCAAGGGAGGCAACTTAGTGAACTTTTCCAAAGGGTACCAAAGAGAAGGTATTGTAACAAGAAGTACTACCCTGAGCCTTCCACTTAGCACTTATTGTATTCGTATTAGTTTGTTGCACTTATTGTATTCGTATTAATTTGTTTCTGCACTGTACTTTTGCTCTGGTTTATGCTCTTAGATGCTTGTTCAAAAAAGGAGATGCACTTATGACTTCTGGTGACTAGTAGTTCTCTTAAATACCTATGTTGAATACACTTATTGTAAGTCGCTTTGGATAAACGTCTGCTAAAATGACTGTAATGTAATGTAACACAAAGGCCAGCGTACACCTTAACATTGTTGAAAAAATATATAGTGTGTGGATCTCTCCAAGATATGATAACCATCATATCTTTATGAAATGTGACAGACTGACTGGTGGGTGGGTCTCAGACATAGGGAGATTACAGGGAAGCCTGATCGCTCTTGTTCTTTTTCAGGAATCAGCCTGATTATTATGAAGCAGTGTCCCAGCCCATTGATATGACAAAAATCCTGTATAAACTGAAGTCAGAAGATTACAGTGAAGTCGAGCAGTTTACTGCAGATTTCCAGCTCATGTTCAACAATGCCAAATCATTCTACAAGGTAAGTACTGTCAAAAGTATATCTGTCACTGTAATATGGTGTAATAGAACAATTATTAATTTACATAATTCCTGTCCTGTTCACAAACTCAGAGTGACACTGAGGAGTATCAAGCTGCATGCAGGCTGTGGGTGGTATATTTGCAAACAAGGAATGAGTTTGTGCAGCCTGGGGACGGAGATGAGGATGATGAAGATGGTGACGATATGATGGATAATCCAGGAATGTCAACCGAGGATGAGGTCAGTTCTTCTACTCTTTGAATGTATTGTTGAGAAGCCTTGCATGCTTTTATGAATGTCCTATGAGTTTAACTGAAGTGTGTAACATCACTAAAAATGTATGTTGGAGGTGTTTTTGTATTGTATTGTATTGATTAGATTAATGCTATTCATGGACATTCCTGTTTGTTGTAACAAGTAACCATTTCCTAAGAACCAATTTTATGCAAATCATTCTTTTAGACCTCAACTGGCAATTTGAAAGAATTGTTTGAGCAGCTCTTGGAGGCCATAGTTTCACACGCTGATCCCTCAGGGCGTCTGGTCAGTGAACTGTTCCAGAAATTACCTTCCAAAGTGGTAAGTCATTGAAGAGTCTTTAGCCTTCAAATTGTGCCCTTGAAATAGTTAATTCTTGACATTTACAGGCCTGTCTGTCTCTCCTAGCATTACCCAGACTACTATGCCATTATAAAGGAGCCAATAGATCTGAGAACGATCGCTCAAAGAATACAGGTAGTCAAAGATCGCTTTGTCATGCATCATTCATCTTAAAAATCACAAATTTTAGAACTTCATGTGTTTTATTACAGCCAGCACTAATTTATATTATTTGCATAGATTGGATACTATAAAAGTGTCAATGCGATGGCCAAGGACATCGACCTGATGGCCAAAAATGCCAAAACGTACAATGAACCAGGATCTCAGGTTTTTAAGGTAAACTCTTTTTCTTGATAATCTTTTTTACGAGAACTAACATCCCAAATATTAAAACATTTTCTGTACTTTTATTGTATAGGATGCTAACACCATAAAGAAAGTCTTCATCCAGAGGAAGACTGAACTTGAACACGCTGAACCCACTAAATCTAGTCTTCGCATCAGGTATTAAATGACAATCAGACAGTTCTATCTTGTGTTTTATTTTTTGTCTCAAACGCAAATCCAAAAATTATTCTCAGAAAGAAAACAAGATCTACACGATTTTTTGTCTTCTGTATTTACTGTTACTAATCAGAAATCGCAGGTCTGGCCAGGGGGATCGACTTTCTGGCGTCAGCGTAGCTCTCCACTATGGTTCAGAGAGTGAAGACGACCCTGTGCTCTCGGGTAATTATCAAAGCTTCCAGCAGCAGAGAATTCTACCTTGTGTTTGTTTTGGAAAAATAAGAGTGTACCATGTACATTTTTGCAGGATCTGTCTGCTACGACGAGGGAGAGTCAGAGGCTGAGAGTCAGAGTTCCAGCATGGAGATGAGCAACCCGATCTTCCAGCTGTATGAAGCTGTGAGGGGTGCCAGGAACAGCCAGGGCCAGGTCTTCTCTGAACCTTTCCAGCACCTGCCCTCTCGCAGGGAATATCCTGACTACTATCAGCAGATCAAACAACCCATCGCTCTCCAGCAGATCCGGTAAGGAATGATGACTCAGTAGATATCATGTTGAGAGGCAGAATGAATTGTTGAAATTTTTAAATGTGATCGATTGAACTTCTGTCGCTTAATAATCTTTTGTTTATTTTTAAGGGCAAAAATGAAGAACGGCGAGTATGAAAGTGTGGATCAGATGGAGACTGACCTCACTCTGCTGTTTGAGAATGCAAAGCGCTACAACATGCCTAACTCAAGCATTTACAAACGGGCCTTTAGGCTTCAGCAGATCTTGCAGGTAAGGACTTTTGCTGTTTTTTTTTTTTTTTTCTGTTTTTTTTTTTACTTATACTGGAAGGTGTTTTAACTCTAGTTAGGCCAAGAATTAAAGAAATTAGCACTAATTTGAAACAAACAATGAAGCATCTTGCAGAAATAAGTGTATTTGTCTACTAACATATCCACCTGTCTGTTTTTATAGGCAAAAAAGAGGGAACTTGTGAGGAGGGACGATGAAGATGGAGACAGCATTCTGTCATCTGATACAGGGAGCGTCAAGAGGAAAAGGTATGCAGGTTTTTCCGTCTTGTAGATCATTGCTATTTCTCTTAAAAATTAAGAATCTGTAGTTTGCATGCTTACAACTAATCAAAATCAAGCACACCTGAAGCCTTGCTTTGCCAGCCAAGCTCATTCATATTCTACTTTGATTCTTTTGAAGCCACAAGAAAAATGTAAAAAAGAACAGAATGAAGACCTTATACGCCGCAGTTACCGAGGCTAGGGAGGCGGGCACCAATCGCCGTCTTTGTGATCTGTTCATGGTCAAACCATCCAAGAAGGACTACCCTGACTACTATAAAGTCATCCTTGAACCGATGGACATGAAGACCATTGAGCACAACATCCGCATTGAACGCTACGCGACAGAGGAAGCTTTGATGGCAGACATGAAGTTGATGTTCAGAAACGCCCGGCATTACAATGAGGAGGGATCTCAGGTAGGCAGTGCATACAGTTACAAATATGCAGTGTTAATCTTTGCTATTTTGGCAAAACATCTTGGCATAAGCTACATTTTTGTGTTACTAACAATGGGGCATCAATGTAGGTATATAATGATGCTGATATTCTGGAGAAGATACTGAAAGACAAGCGTAAGGAGTTGGGACCTTTGCCTGAAGAAGAAGATGTGGGATCTCCCAAACTGAAACTAAGTAAGTTTGGTCATGTTGGTATTTTTCCATGTTTGAGCCCATTACAAATCAGATACACTTAACATCATTGCTGACATTTTTTATAAATGTACCCCAACATGAGATCATTTTCTAACCTTCAATGATTTCAGTCATTGGAAAAACAGCACCTGTTAAAAACAAAACAAAAAAAATATATTATTATACTATTATTAACATTTCTGGTTTAATTTTTCAGACAGCTAATATGTGCTTAACAGACATAGAAATAGAACTTTAAAATAATGGCCTGACTATTAGCTCTATGCAGAGGTCTGTACTCGATTGAGTGCTCTGTTGTTGCTGTTGATGCAGCTGTCTATGATTTATTTTTGATTTTACAATTCTATCTAATCTTAAGTGTATTTTTGTATCTAGGAAAGAGTGGTGTTTCTCCAAAGAAGTCCAAATACCTCACCCCTCTTCAGCAGAGGTTAAATGAGCTCTACGATGCTGTGCGAAACTTCACTGACCGCCGAGGTCGGCGTCTAAGCCAAATCTTTCTTCGTCTGCCATCTCGCGCCGAGTTGCCTGACTACTATGCCACCATCAAGAGGCCCATTGACATGGAGCGCCTCCGCAGCCACATGGCGGCCGGTCGTTACCAAGACGTTGAAGCCCTGGTGGAGGATTTTACTCTGATGTTCAACAATGCCTGCATTTACAATGAGCCAGAGTCTCTCATCTATCGGGATGCTCTAGTGTTGCACCGGGTACTGCTGGAGACACGCAAGCAGCAAGAGGGAGGCGAAGACTCTGGAGCTCCTAATATGGGACATCTGGTGCGAGAGCTGATCAGGAACCTGTTTGTTTCCGTGCTGGGCCACCAGGATGAAGAGGGCCGATGCTACAGCGACTCTCTGGCTGAGATCCCCGCTGTGGATCCAGCCGCCCCTGAAAAACCACCGCAAAACTTTGATGTCATCAGGATGAACGTGGATCGTGGCCGATACAGGAGACTGGATGTCTTTCAGGAACACATGTTTGAAGTGTTGGAGAAGGCAAGGAGGCTACACAGGTATATCAACTCGTTTTTAAAAGTCTGTCTGAGGTGATATCAGTGAAAAGAAGGTGTTCGTTTGTTCTGTCTAGAGACGGAAAAAAAATGAAAAACATGATCTTGTATTGAAACAACAAATGGAAAAGGGTTTTCATGTCATTGGGCCATTGACCTTTTACACTGTAAATCACATGGAAATTTTGACCAGTATCCGTTTGCACAACTTGTTTCAATCTCTGTAAGAGACTATCATGCTGCTGCCATAAATAAAAATTGAAAAATCGATATCAAATGGGGAAATATCCTCTTTTCAATTCTGATCCAATTTCTTTTAAAGAAAAAAACGCGTTTGTCTATGCTGCTTACTTTCCCATTTAAACTGAATTAGTCATTTTGTAATATTCCTGTTAAACTGTTAGAACTGAATGACTACAGTCCTTATTTCAAAGTTTTTTGATTAATTCAATTTAACGGTAAGCATGTGCCGTCCACTGACAGCCCCCCCTGTGTATATATATTTTACAATGTCTGTACAGGGTAATATGCTTACTAATAACAAGAGCACTACAGATTTTTTTTCACTTTTCCATAAGCTTTACTGTTTACAAACATAATTTGGAGAATACAATGTGATGTTATGACGTCCAGTTGGTGGGTTTGGTCCAAATTTAGAAATCAACATTTAACATCTTTTACAAAATGTAATTGTAAGTATATATTTTGTTGTTAACTGTTCAGTATTAAACACTGATTGTATTATTTACCGACAGTGTAATATTCTCTCTTAAACAGCTAAATGTTTTCAAAAGTAATTACTTATTGTCCTTTTTTGCATTTGCAGGACTGACTCTGAGATATTTGAGGATGCAGTGGAGCTACAACAGTTTTTTATTAAGATCAGGGATGAGCTATGCAAGAATGGAGAGATTCTTCAATCATCTTCGCTCAACTACACCTCAAAACACTTTCACAGCGACGTGGAGCAGGAAAAGAGGGAGAAAATTCCCAAAGAGATCGAGGAGGACAAGCTAAAGACTGAGGAAGAGGAGAAGGATAAAAAAGGCGAGTTAGTGTGTATGAACACATGTGGCATATTAAACAGATTTTAGGAATGTATTAAATTGTTTGTGGTATTAATTTGGAATCATTATGTTTTTCCCATCTAAAGAGGGGAAGAAAGCCAAGGACCTGCCAGGAGAGCCATGGCAGTCTGAGTCGGAGTCAGAGCGGGTGTACAGTCAAGACTGCAGCTTTGAAGACGTCACCTACCATGTGGGGGACTTCGTCTATGTGGAGCCGTCAGAGCCGAACCTGAAGCCACACATTGTCTGTATTGAACGCCTGTGGGAGGATGAAACAGGTAACACACACACATTCTTTGGTAGAGAAATGAACAATTATCAGTTGGCCACTATTCGTACATCATCATGCAAACTGTATCATAAACATGCAGTCATAAACGGCAAATCTTGTACCATTTTTTTGACAGATTATAAAAAAGAACCTTGAATTATATTTTTAGAACTTTTCTCCTTAATAAATACTGAGATTTTTGCAAATTTTTAATTCTTGTTTTGATGATTTGTTCATGGCTTGTGTGTGAAGGTGGGAAGTGGCTCTATGGCTGCTGGTTCTACAGGCCAAGTGAAACCTTCCACTTGGCAACACGCAAGTTTCTGGAAAAGGAGGTCTTCAAGAGCGACTACTATAACAAAGTGTCCATCAGTAAAGTTCGGGGCAAATGTGTGGTCTTGTTTGTGAAGGTAAGACCTTCTACACAACCTGAATCACACACAGAAAATAGTTTTTGTTTTGACTGAAGGATGTGTTCAACTTATCATGGCTTTCTTGTATTTGTAGGATTATTTCAAAATGCAGCCCGAGGGCTACAGAGCAGAGGATGTGTACATCTGTGAATCCCGCTACGCCGCCAGGAACAAGTCATTCAAGAAGATCAAGATATGGGCCATGAATATGAGCTCTGTGAAACTCGTCGCCCGGGAGTTGCCGTTGCCCGTTGTCCGTGTTGCCTCCATGTTTGCCAAGCCTGACTATGACAAGCTGACAATTTCATATGCAGGCAGCGGAGGCTTTATTGACAAGGTGAGGTGACATTGTATTTTCTAGGGTTATGACATGGCAATACATAGTTTGTAACATCATTTTTGATATTTTTTATTTTCCAACCCAAAGATAAGATAGATTAATTTAGGTCCTTAAAATGAGGAATTTGCACTAAATAAGTCCTTATCTTCCTTTGAGCTACTTATGATTGTGTGTGAGCCCTTTTGATTTTACTTTTATAGAAAGTGGGTCATTGTAGAACCAAATAAAAGGACACAACAAAGACATGCTAGGTACATATATCAGTGTGATACCAGACTTCAGTATTGAACTACCTTAACCCCTTGTAGACTATTGTCGCGAATTCGCTTCAAACCGCTTCCGAATTTGTTTAATTACTATTATACCCAATTATGCCTAATGTCGCTAATTTGCCTCATACCAAAATTTATATATATTATATGTGCTATATTGAAATTAACAATCTCCACTTAATTTAGCATCTGCATGACAGAAAAAAACTAAAATAATTCTTTTTTTAATATAATTGTAAATATATTCAGGCAGTGAGGGGTTAAGCCTTATACCAAAAGGCCTCCAGAATAAGGACACTAACCCTGTAGTCGGCTTCAGTGTTTAGGATAAAGCTAGTGTCCGGGTCTAAATGAAAAATAAAATAAAATCAACAGTATATTATTGCCAAGCAAGAACGGTGTCAGCTGGCCGACGACAGTGGATTCATTAACTCCAAGTGGTAGCAGGCATGTCTTGACAAGGAGCATGGTGGCAGAGAAGTAGTTACTTCAAAGTATGAACGTTTATTTCTCACAATGTGGACACACAGGGGATTCACGTGTTTTCTTTTATGTTTATTCGTGTAGGAGAGGGAGGATGTGCCCACGGAGATGAGTGGAGCCGAACCTGGCTGTCAGCACTATGAACAGTTACACTACAACAATGTGTGGTATAAAGTGGGAGACTGTGTTTACATCCAGTCACATGGTCTGTCAAAGCCCCGGGTTGCCAGGTGGGTGAAAGTATTTTTTTTGCCTCTCTAGTGTATGAAGGCCTCTTATTATTATTATTATTATTATTGGTATAATTAGTTATTAACTATCGGTAACATGACTCTCTTCACTGGGCTGTAGGATTGAGAAGCTGTGGGTGCAGAATGGAACTACTTCCTTCTTCGGGCCCATCTTCATTAACCCTGAGGAAACGGAGCACGAACCCACAAAGATGTTCTACAAGAGAGAAGTGTTTCTGAGCCACCTGGAGGAGACCTTGCCCATCACCTGTGTCATAGGTTGTGCTTTGATAACTCATGTTCACACATTACAGTTAATGCACTTGAGGGAATCGTTAAACATTTTGGGAAACAAGTTGAGATATCTGGCAGCATGTTAAATAAGAAAATTGATCTCAGCATATATGTCTGTTAAATATAAGGTTACTGCAAAAAAAAAGCAGCATTACACTACGCACCAACATATAACCTAAAATGTCAAAAACTATCTGCTCTTTTTTTAACGGCCACATTTTTTTAAACACGCCCTGTGTTTTTTTTTAACTAACACATTTTAACCGTCTGCTCTCCAGGCAAATGCATGGTGTCCTCCTTTAAGGACTACCTGTCATGCAGACCTACTGAGGTCTCAGAAGAGGACATCCTGCTGTGCGAGAGCCGCTATATTGACGCAGAGAAGCAGATGAAAAAGTTCAAGGGTCTGAAACGCTTCTCATACTCCTCCAAAGTAGTGGAGGATGAGATCTTCTATTTCAGGTTGGTCCCTCAAGCAGAGCACTGTTTCTGATTCAAAGCCGTTTTTTGCCCAGTCTGAATTTTTGTTTGTCTTCTCTTGTGATTTGTTATTCTGCGTAGGAAATTGATTGTGCCACAGAAAGAAGCATCACCCTTTTTGGACAAGAAGATCAGTGAGCTTGAGGTTAAGCTGGCAGATATCGAGGATGCGGACGATGATATGGAAGATATGGAAGATGACGACGAGGCTCCTCGGACGCCGTCTTTGCCTCAAATGCAAACCCCGATTGCAAGCGATATGGAAACCATGCCATACACTCCTCAGGTACCCATACACATCCAACGGCCTTAACCCAAGAAGCAAAAATCTGTTCAAACCCTTTGTCCTAATATTCGAATTAAGATGAACTTTTTGTTTTTTAACTTGCATCTTTGGTTTTCATGAAGTCCACTCCGAAGGTAAAGGGCTTATCTAAGAAGGAAGGGGCCAAGAGGAAGATCAACATGAGCGGCTATATCTTGTTTAGCAGTGAAATGCGAGCAGTCATCAAAGCTCGACACCCAGACTTCTCCTTCGGGGAGCTGAGTCGACTCGTGGGCACCGAGTGGAGGAACCTTGAGGCTACCAAGAAAGCTGAATATGAAGGTGAGAAGAAGCAATTTGTGGGCGTGAAAGTGCGCCGATGTGAACCGAATTCAAGACGGGAATTATTTGTTTGTTTCAGAACGTGCAGCCAAAATAGTGGATCAACAAGAGCGCGACAGACCTCCTCAGAAGCAAGCGTCCCCTAGAGCAGGTACCCCCGTAGGGACACTGATGGGGATGGTACCTTCGCCTAGCACTATGGGAATGATAAACCAGACCATGACACCTGTGTCAGGTAACCCCTCTCAGAGGCAGCACGAGTGTTTGACAACAAGG
Source organism: Anoplopoma fimbria (assembly GCF_027596085.1). Taxonomy (NCBI): domain Eukaryota; kingdom Metazoa; phylum Chordata; class Actinopteri; order Perciformes; family Anoplopomatidae; genus Anoplopoma; species Anoplopoma fimbria. The sequence continues at coordinate 16,941,990 of NC_072465.1, forward strand.
CAGCAGGGAAATGAGGCTGGACTGTAATCCTCTTAATTTTCTAACATTTTAAACTTATTTATCTCAAAACTACATTCTTAAAGCAACAGTTTCTTCTTTTGCTGCTGTTTCATATTGTTTTATCTTTTTTTGTTTTACTATTACTAGTTTCATATTTGATAATGCATGAGATTGACTGCATGATTTATTTATAACCATGAATAACTTTCAAATACTTTAATTTAACTTTATGGTTTGTTTTGCCCACTAACATTCATAGACCAGTTTGTATTTTCTGCCCCTTACGCACAGTGAACCCTTATCATCATCGGCTCCGGTTATTTGGTTAAGCCAGTGCTTTATTCCTTATCCAAAAATGATTCCTTAATACAGCAAAAGTCAGTGTAAAGTCATCTATGAGACAGAGACAGAGATTGTTTTTCTCTTATCCCAGCTGGTAAGTAATTCACAGAAAATGGCCATTCTGAATATTCAGAGTCTACCCAGAGGATTGATTTAAATCATGTCAAAAATCATGTAACTTAATTATGAAAAATCATAATTAAGTAAGAAAATTGTGACATCTTGCAAGCTTTAGACTGGTATATTGATGCTTCTATTCCCATTAGAGTTGTTCTTGCAGAATTTATCAATGTCTAACCAGTCCTGAGCAAACATCTAAAATTACAAAAGCATGTGTAGACTAGGGTGCATGTGTGAAAGGGGCCACAGTGTGCAGTAGTAGTGCATGTTATTATAGAGTCAGCTGCATGTAACTTATGCATGGATATGTTGTTGTCCTCTCCTTGCCCTCTTCCCCAAGGCATGATGGGAGCTTACGGCCCACCTTACATGCCCATGCAGGGCCCCCATGAGGGCTTGTTGAGTGTGGCCACAATGCTACCTCACCCTGCAGGGGGGTCCCTCCTGCCTCATCATCACCATCTCCAGCAAGGTATGCCTGGGTACCCTGGCATGCCTCATCATGGTAAGGTCCACTGGCCTAGTCACACCTGCTCAGTCACACCCAGTTGTGTCTCTCCTGCCGGAGGGGTTTACCTGGTCCACAGGCTGCACTGCCTGATCTACTCACTGAGCTGTCAAAGCACTCTGGTCTCCACCAACCTCTCCCAAAGTGTACTCATATGACACACCTGAAATATACAGGATCCACATCCACATTTACAGATGTAATGCATGTGAAAACAAACCAAGCTACTAACATTAAACTGATATTCAAAAAGTAGCATTTACACAATTCATTGTAATGTTTTACATAAACATAAACTAAATATTGTCATATAACAGGTATGATGGCCGCTGGTATGAATGGTATGGCGGGAAGTCCTACACCAGGAAACTTTATGCAACAGGTGAGCTCCAGTCCAGAAAATTCTACTGAGTTCACATACCTCTTAACTCAATATTAAATTCAGTCATGTTGCGTTTTCACTGATGGATTTTACAAGATGGAGTAAAAATGTGTAAATTAGAAAACAAATGCCTTGTTCCTTGTTGTTATGTATAAGACGCATTCATTGTATATAGCATATTATTCTTAGGATTAGATATTCCACATATTGTCCACATGCTTAAAAGTACTACTGTCATTGTTCACTTTCAGCCTGGGATGTACAGCCCAGGACCGCATGCCCCTCCACCATATCCAGGACAAGGCACGCCCTCCCACCTGCAGCCGACCACTCCCATGTTTGTGGCTCCACCACCAAAGACCCAGAGGGTGCTCCACTCAGAGGCCTACCTGAAGTACATTGAGGGCTTGAATTCAGAGTCTGCCACCGTAAGCAAGTGGGACCAAACTCTCAAAGGTGGTGTTCCTTAAGTCTTCTTTTCATTTAGGTGTGTGTGTGTGTGTGTGTGTGTGTGTGTGTGTGTGTGTGTGTAGAAGCTTTCATGTAGACAAAATATTTACACTGAAACTTCATAGATTACCACAATTTTCCCCCACATCATAAATGTTTAAATGATCCCACTACCTTTTTAATGTCTTACTTATTAAGGTGCTAAACTCACCATATTAGTGCCTGTTTTTTAAATCAAGAAAAGTATGTTGATGTAAAAAGATTTGCTATTAATGGAAATATTACTGTTTACATGTAAATCAGGATCTATACATGATAGAAGCACGTTTGTTTAAAGATAAATCTGGAAACTAATGCATTATTTATTATTGCGCATAAGCTTGCGCCTCTTGATTTTGTGTGCTTAAACAAAAGGGGAAACATCATGAATAAGCATAATTTACCTGTTTAAATATTTACTCAAACTCTGTGTTTCCATCACAGCTCAAAGGCGTGATGCTCACCTGACCAAAGAGCAGGAGAGCCGGCTGCCAGCACACTGGCTGAAGAGCAAAGGAGCCCACACGACCATGGCGGATGCCCTGTGGCGCCTGCGTGACCTGATGCTGAGAGACTCTCTGAACATCTGTCAGGGATACAACCTGTAACTTGTAGGAATGACCACTATAGCCATGTGCTTATGCTTTGGAAGGATCATAGACAATAGAAGCAATATTTTATAGTGAATCATGATCAATTTTATATTTATTAGCTTACATAATGAGCTTCATAGTTATTTGTGTGTGCATTTTCATTCATTTTTTTTTTTTTTTTTTTTTTTTTACACTGCAGGATTAATTGAGCTGCAAAACCAGTGTTTGCTTATTGATGCTACCAAAATAAAATGATCAATACCCTGTTTATACTGTTCGTCCCCACTGTTTGTGCTTTGTGTGCTGCTCCAGTTGCATTTATGATAACATGAAAAATCTCTTCCCCACTTAATCCTGCATTATTTTGGAAGTACTTCCTCTCCGTTGATGTCACTTCCTGAAGACAGAATCAAGACAGAGCCATTCTCTTTAGTGTTTGCCCTGTTCTCCCAATGTCCACCTCCTCACCGCCTGCATTTTGATACAACAATAACATAGACTGACTCTACAAACTGACTATTAGCCAAAAGCAAACGATAGCGAATCAACGTGTATTATGGAGTAACTTAAACACTGAACAAAGGGGACGACGAGGTGAGGTTTGTGTGTTTTTTGGGGCAGTGACTTTTCGGGGGGGGTCGCGGTTGGCTAACGCTAGCTAGCGAGCAATTTCACCGGCTCTTGCAAGACTCCCTGGTTATCATTATGGGGCGTTTAAAACTAGTGTCAAGTACTGCTGCTGACGTGTTGCGACATGTAGAGCCCATTTGCTGCAACCGTTTAGCATACGGTAAGTGTTGAGGGTCATTTTTTGCAGAGGTTGTCCCATTATGTGCATCCCTGCCACTGCACCCAGTTAGCCACTTCTGCTAACGTAGTCCTCTAGGAAAGCTTGCAAAAAAAAAAGCTACCTTTAGGCCTGCTTTGATGTCCTCCTTTACAGCGATGTCTGCTATTTTTTTTTACACATATTGTCAACTCGTTATTGAATACACCAGCCCAATGGTGTGAGGAACATGAAGCTCCATACTGTAACAGCGAGCTAGCCTGCTGCTTAATCTTCAAAATGGCATGTTTAAAGTGGCTTTTTACAACTAGCTATGTATGTTTATGTATATTGACCATATGTTGTTGCATGGGGTACGTGTTAAAATCAGTTAATTGGGATTTTAATTACATCGCAGTCAGTGGAGGCTCCAAGGGCCCCACAACACCCAGACTGTGACCGACACCTCCCCACCGAGCTCCTACAATGATCACAAACGTGTCTTTGTATTGACAACCAGGGAGACATCCTGCAACATGTTGGGGGGGGTCAATTAAGCCAGCAGTGTTTGGGTTGAATTGGTTTTGCTCTGTCAACACGCCTTAATACATTGCTTAGTGGTCCTCGTTCTTGTTGGCTGTGGCTGATGAATGAAGATGCCACCTTAATGTTGACATCTTTACAACATTAAGCAACCTGTGATGTGCATCATACAGGCAGAATGATGAGACCTGCATATTGTTAATATTTAAATCAATACCAGAGTTGTCATCATGTCTTGAACTGCTGTCATATACTTTTTAAGTAATCTGTAAAAGTCACAGTGAAACAAATAACTTGAACTCCTTAATAATAAATTCTCTCACTACTTGCCACAGATGAAATATGTTACTATTTTAAATAAATGTAAAAGGATAGATTTATTCTGTCACTTTGACCAATAACAACGTTGCATAAACCAGAGCACAACAGAAACAATCATTTGAATGTTCACTATACGGATCTTGCTACTTTTTGTCAAATAATGAGAGTACTTCTATGTACTTTTTTGGACTGCATTGTGCAGTCAAGGCAACATATTCTGAGCGCTTGTCAAAATGTACATGGGCCTATTTTCAGTTTAACAATCGTAATGATTTAAAGGTGCAAAACGTATCTTTCAAGGTGTACAGTTAAAATTTGAGGGTGCAAAAGCTACCTGAGAAGCTCATCGGTTAGCGGTGTTGCAGCACAACAAGAAGCTGTCTGGTGGTTCAGTTTAGCCAGCTGGGGCCCTTTCTGTAGATTTTGCATGTTTTCCCCATCTCTTCATTGAATCCCTCCCAAAATCCAAACGCAGGGAACTTAAGTCATTTGGAAACTAAATTGCCCATAGATGTGAATGTGGTTGTTTATGTCTCTCAGGGCTGTGACAGGCTACTTGCCCATTTGGTGCTGGAGGCTCTGGTATCTGTGACGTTACGTTTTTTCACATGAATAGAAAATGATGTAATTTTCTTCATTTCTAGAAATGTGGCATCTTAGTTACTTATCTTAAACCCTGACTTTCCAGGAAGAGCTTAAATTCAGACTTCTTCAATCAACAGTTCCTCCCACTTCGGCATTCACCATTGCTGCACTACAAAGCTCCCATCTTGACCTCATCCTAAGATTGACTAAGCTAGACCAACGAAGATGTCCCAGCTCCAGTTTCAGTGTCCGGCTAGCCCCATGCCTGCTGCCTCTGCCCCACTGCAGATGGGGCAGCCGCAGCCTGGCTACAGCATCCCCTGTCCCTCAGGCACCCTTACTTCAGAGAGCGCCAGCCAGCCCATCAGGAGCTCGGCTCTCCCTGCAGGCTCAGCCACTCCCTACAATACCACCACAGGTTTGTTCTATGCATCTGTTTGCTAGAAAACATTTTCTACACACAATAAAGTACTGTTTGTTTAGCCACTAACATTTGGAGGGCTCTCTGTATGCTGTAGTCATTGCATTTGAAATATTTAGTACAGTTTGATTCCTTTTTCTTTTTTTTTTTTTTAAAGGTTCATGAAGCCCTGCCCCTCTTTTTAAGACTCTTTGTGTATTTGTCAGACTAGGAGCAGCCCTTCATCTTAGTATTCATGATCATGTCTGTTTGCTTAGTTGTGAGTAATTTGGATTTTATTTTTGCTTTGTCACAGTATCTAACATGGCAAACCCTAAAGAGAAGACCCCCATGTGTTTGGTGAATGAGTTAGCCCGTTTCAACAAGATTCAACCTGAGTATAAGCTGCTGTGTGAGCAAGGACCAGCTCACTCCAAGGTACTTTCAGAGTCATTTTTACAGAAGAACAATGCTGTTGTGTGGTGTCAAAAGCCATAGTGACCGCCTGTCTGTTGTACTTCCTGTCTCCTGTGTATGTCAGATTTTCTCAGTTAGGCTCACACTGGGAGATCAGCACTGGGAGGCAGAGGGGACCAGCATAAAGAAAGCCCAGCATTCTGCTGCTTTATCTGCCCTCACTGAGACGACACTTCCCAAGCCCACCGTGAGGACGCCCCGCAACACAGGCAAGAACCCAGGTGGGCTCCTCCCACTGGCTCTGTTGCAGTCTCTTTCTTATTTATACATTTTATACAACTTAGCAGAAAATAGTTTTCTCATGTATAGTTTTTTTATCTTTGGTTTGTTGGTTTTCTTTGTGCTGGCCTTGCAGCAGATGGCCTGACACACACCATGGAGTTAAATGCACTATGTATGAAGCTTGGTAAAAAGCCTATGTATAAACCCATCGACCCATATCCGGGGATGAGACCACCAAACTTCAATTACAACGTCCGAGCTCCAGGACCTTACCAGCGCTCTATGCAACAGTGAGTTTCCTTAACTTGAAAAACTAGAAAAGAGGACATTCTTTGAATCTCTGTCCTAATTATGGATTATTTTATGAAGTTTGATTTTTGAGATGGAAAAACACAGTTGCTTTTGATTTTTTTTGTGCCCAGGTACTATTACCCATTTCCACCAGTGGGACCAATGATATACCATATGGAGCTTTCCATCGGAGGCCAGCAGTTTTTTGGGAAGGGACGCACACGGCAGTTGGCCAAACACGAAGCTGCTGCCAAGGCCCTGAAAGTGCTTCATAAGGAGCCAATATTGCAACAGTTGCCAGAGGTGAGAAAAGAAGTGCACACTCAGCATGAAATAGTGCTGGAAAGCCATTGTGCAATTTAATTCAGGCTTTTCTTTCTTTAATATTCTTCTCCTCTTAAAAGATGAATGGAGAGCCCGAGGAGGAGAACCTCAACAAATCAGAAATCAGTCAAGTGTTTGAAATTGCACTGAAACGCAATTTACCTGTCAACTTTGAGGTGATTTATGCATTTCCTTTATCAATGTTAACAGGTATATGTTAGTTCAGTGATATGTAGACCAATCGCATGACATAGCCCAGTTTCTTATCCAGTTTAATAATAGAACCCAATTGGTGCTCTGTGTCCTGATTAGTCACTGTTGCTTTCCAGGTTTTAAAGGAAGAAGGCCCTCCACATATGAAGAGTTTTGTAGTGCGCGTTACAGTTGGGGAGTTCACTGGGGAAGGCGATGGAAAAAGTAAAAAAATTGCCAAGAAACTGGCAGCAGCTGCAGTGTTGGGGGAGTTGAGGAGGCTACCCCATATACCCAGTGTGGAAAAGACACTACCACGCATCAAAAAGAAAACAAAATCCATCATTAAGGTAATGTAACCGGTGAGCTGCAATTAGTATAATCAGTTCAGACCTAAAGACTCCTCATTTAGTAATGATTAGTTTGTCCCGCGAACAGCTGCAGACCAGCCCAGAATATGGCCAGGGGATGAATCCCATCAGCCGCCTGGCTCAGATCCAGCAGGCCAAGAAAGAGAAGGAGCCAGAGTACAGCATGGTGACGGAGAGGGGTCTACCTCGGCGCAGGGAGTTCGTCATGCAGGTGATTCAGCAGCAACGAAGACATGCAGTTAGCATGACATCTGTCTGTGTTTTGACTCTGCCTTTCCTTGTGGATTTCTCACCCATTCTGTTCTCTCCTCTGTGATCGCTGGATGTTTGGTGGTTCAGGTGACAGTGTGCGGCCAGACGGCAGAAGGAATGGGACCTAGTAAGAAGGTTGCCAAGAGGAACGCAGCAGAGAAAATGCTGGAGCTCTTGGGATATAAAGTGCCTCAGCCTCAGCCCCCGAAACCTGCACTCAAAACAGATGAAAAGGTACTGCTTCACTTTTTTGTCAAGCATGTCTAGTAAACATGGCAACAAGAAAGATTAAATATCTGTGACAAATTTTCATTCCTCCTATGTTGGTTTGGAATATTTAGACCCCAGTGAAAAAACCTGGCGATGGGCGCAAAGTGACCTTTTTCGAGCCTGGCTCTGTAGAGGAGGTGGCATTGAGTAAGTGACAGCAGATCTACTGAACTCAAATATTTGGCAGTGGTTATATTGTGTAATTATTTTACTTTACAAATGTGCTTTTCCTTTTGAAGGTTCAAAGGAGGAGGAGTTCCGCCTGCCTTACATGAGCCACCACCAGCTGCCTGCAGGTATCCTGCCCATGGTCCCTGAAGTGGCTCAAGCAGTCGGGGCCTTCCAATCATCCCTGACTAAGGACTACAGTCGAGCTGTACCCAACCCAGGCAAGGCCACAATCACTGCCATGATTGCCAACGAGCTGCTTTACGCAGGAACATCACTGACTGCTGAGACTATCCTAAAAAACAAAAATAATCTGAACCAACTTCCCCACGGACCCCTCACCAGGCCTTCAGAACAGCTCAGCTTTCTTTCATCTGTGCAAAACCTACAGGTAACTGATGGCACGTTCTTATTTGGTGAATACAATAAGGCCATATTTGTGCATGCATTTGATTTAGACTTAAAGAAAAGTAAAGATTCATTGACAGTTTTTATTTGCTTGCAGGTGGAATACAAAGATTTTCCCAAAAACAATAAAAATGAGTTTGTATCACTCATTAACTGCTCCTCCCAGCCACCACTCATCAGTCATGGGATTGGGAAAGATGTAGAATCTTGTCATGATATGGTGAGTTTTTTTTAAAAACTACAGAATGTAATGTTCATACTCATTTAACAACCTTAGCAACCTGCAAGGAATCACATCGTGTGTGAATTATATTAGCTATTAGAGAAGAGACGACTTTACAGCAAAAATTTGAAATGTGAGAGTACGTGGTCGCCTAAGGAGGGACGAGGCAATCTTTGATGAAATAACCAATAAGGATAAAATGCTGAAAACATACAAACTGTATGTAACCTTCTCCAGTATCAGTCCTTGCCTGACAATGTTAAGTTAAATAAAAGCTGAAAACATGTTTAGCTTGTTGACAAGATGCTTCATGAAATTCAATTTTGGAAATTACATTATTTTACATTCGATTTCCATAAAATAGAAATGTATTTTTGCCACTGGCATATAAGACAACACACACCATACTAGGGCTGAAATAATTCCTAGAGAAACTTAAATTACTTGATTACTAATAATAATTGATGCAAATGTTTGCAGGAGGCAGAGGAGAGCTGGTTATGTAAGCTGTTACACAGTCCAAATAAATAAACAACACAGTTGCATTATGATGCGTTGAATTTCTATTCTGTAAAAATGACTATTGAGTTAAGGTAAAACAATATTTTTTATCATGATGTAAAATGTAGCAGTTTTTGGCAAAAACGTGAATATATAAAGGTGTTTGATGGAGACGTTTTCACTGCAACATAAAATAGATACTAGAGAAGGAGTTCTAACTTCCTAACACTAGCTCTAAGCTATAAAACACAACTAAAAGTACTAATGCTAAGATTTTTTTATTTGATTAAAATTACAATAATTAATTCCTAATCATTTGAATTTTGTGTTTTTATGCAAATGGCCACTATAGATGACAATAAACTAAAAGGATAACTTTTTTAATTTCTGACGGTTAACTTTGACTTTGTTAAGGTTGAAATAATTGTTTTAGATGTTGTAGCCTGGCTCTTCAAAGCATTTAATGTGTTTAGAATTGACACATAATATTATTATACGCAATAAAAATGTTGATCTCTCTTAAAAGGATACCACTAAGAGGTTTCGGCTTATTTTCTCTTTTGTGTATTTACTTTTGCTCACTAATAAGGTGAAATCAATAGCTGCAGCCCTACATTATACACGACAATAAACAACAATAAGTGGCAGTGATGAAAGTGATGAGTGGATTGTTCTTCTAAGGTTTGTGTGTTACATGGCCCTATTTAAACAGGACCTCATTGAGAATAAATTATTTATTGTAACCGTTCTTCTTGGCCGCTGCAGTAACCCGTACTGTTCTTCACCTCTTCAGGCCGCATTGAATATATTGAAGTTGCTCTCGGAGTTGGACCAGCAGTCAAATGAAAGGACAGGAAATGGACCAGTCTCTCGGTAAGCTGTGACAAACACCGTCTCTGGGCGTATTTAAATCTGTGTTTACAATAAGCCCTTCATTCTGCTTAGAACCATAATGAGAATTCAGAATAAAAAAGCCTCATGTAAACACTTCAATCAGCATAAAATGGAGATCTTGTTTGTCAATTGTGCTCTACTAATTTCCCAAGTGCTGCATGTTTCCCAGGGAACCTTGGGAGATAATCTATTCATTTTCTGCATATAAACAAAAGGCTTAGCTTCTGCTTAATAACTCCTTTTGTGGTATACGCGCATTAAAAATAAGTTGTTTAAGGACTAAAAGCACCGCATTAACCAAGTTCAAATTTCAAGCATTCCCCGGGGCCCATGATTAAGGGTTACATTTGTTGTTTTGAATGTTTATTTTTGATGTTTGTTGTGTAAATAGGGCCGTTTTATTGGATCATTTTATTCAGCACATATATAAATACTTCTATAGGATTTATGAATTAAATTGAATACATTCAGATGAATAAACACATCCATGAAATGAATATTTTGGTTGATTAACTGTTAACAGTGACACTATATGTGTCTTCATTTTTACAGGTGTGGCAAGCAGGAAATCGAGGGCGACTTGCACCTCAAACAGGCTAACTCAAGCACATTGGCACAGACCCTGGATGGCACCGTTTAGATGATCAGGTTTGGTTGTCTGTAAAAGCACTAGAGAAAACTCAGACACTGTTATTAGTTTTAGAAAGCTACAGGAAGCTTCTGGCCCTGTGGACTCTAAACCATCACTCTTCATATTCATCGTTCCAAAATGTTCACAGTTAAACAAGATTGATAGGAAATAATAAGTTCCTCGGCTTGATTTTGTTTAATTGTACACAGTATTTATTTTTGTTGCTTTGTAGAAAAAGTAGCTGCATCCTAGTCAATGAGTTGGAGTTTTACTTGGTGGAGAGGAAAAAAAAAGAAGCAATTAACTGTGAATTCTATTCTGTTTTGCCTAACACTTGTTTACTTTGTGTGACCTTCTAACTCTTGTTTTAAGTCTTTTTTTATGTTTCATCCCGCGCTGAGGTAGTTCATTAAACAAGCCCTTGTAAAGGTTTGGACCTCTTCTTTGTCTAGGGTGCAGCTGGCGAACCTCTGTTGATTTTCCTAGAGTGCTTTATATCAACAACCACAAGTGAAGTGTTATTGACATTACCATGTAGGGCTGGGAAGAATTTGTGACTAAATGTAGCGTGTGATGTAATGTGAAGTTGTCTCTGCTGTGTGTGAACGGGGACGTTTACCCGTTACGTCAGTTTCTCCAATACTCCCCTTCCCTCCCTTATGTCAACCTCCCTTCTCTCTCCGCTTCCCATGGTAAATAAACTTACGTGCATACGTGCACAAAACAAGACTTTGGTTGTCTTATCTTTTTCTTTTTACCTGCCAATAACTGAAAAGTTTGTTATCTTGTAGCTGTTGGATAATCTGTTATCATTTATCAAACTTTATCTGTTGTGGCATAACTGTCACACAACACTATGATTGCATTGAACAGAAATCTGTTCATTTTACATGTTATTTATAATGCATTTGCCATATTGTAGATATATATTATTTATATTGGGAAAAAATCTTAGATATGACTGAAATATTTAGCAGCCTTAGAGTTCAATGCTTGTGTATCGTTTAAATACACAAGTTCTAATTTTGATGATAATATTTGAGATATTGAAAGCAATAGCACCATCATTTTTATTAGAATTTAGCTGCTAGACTGCTTTACGTCATATATAAAAAGGTATCCAGTGATTAATTTGGTACAAAACTAAAAATCAAGGAAATATGTAAATAATCTTTTTATGAAAAAGTTTTCATTTTTTATGAAAAACAGCATAGAAACATGAACTCATTCTGGGAAGTAATGACCCTGCAAGGAAAGGAAGGAAATGCTTTATCATTAGTCATACTTGCTCTCTTGCATGAAATAGTTCTGCGCTGTCATTATCTTTTACTGTATCGGTGTTGTCTTATGATATTAGCCTCACTTTTAATTCCCCTACCTACTGCTAAGATCATTACATTGTTACCTTTATCAGCGTCATTACTCTTTTTGCTTTTTTCCTTGCCTTGTGAAATTTCAAAGAACACAAGCACACAAATCACTTGCTCTCACCACACAGTGTGTTTAGAGTAGTGGCGTTCAATCATTTTATTTTATGTAAACATAGGACAGCACAATACTCTGCTGCATTATTAAATTACAGATATTAAAGTCACTCCAATTCACCTTTTGGCTGGTTCAGGATTCGGTCACTGTCATTTCACAGGTGTGTGGTTGAAAACAGTTTAAAAAGGACGTTGAACTTCATCTGGACATTACTGAAATGTTTTTTTCGGGTGCTGATGACCACTTGGCTGAGTCATCATCTAGCACACACTTCTGAATGATCCCTCTTTAGCTCAGAGCCATCTGGCCTCTTCATTACTTCTGATCATTGTTTAATGACTCCTGGCTGTAGCTGGGCAGTTTGGCCCACTGCCGTCCACAAAGACAGAAGGATTTTTTTTTTTCTTTTTTTTTTTTTTTTTAAGGACATTTGATTTTAATCTAAAGATTGTGACTCCCAAAGGTTGTCTTAACTGTACTTAGGTACGACTATGCAACCTTAACACACCCATTAGATGTTTGTTTTCTCTTGGCGTCGATGAAAGGGAGCATGCACTTGTCGGACCCCATGAAACGATACGTAATCACATTAGATTCCCATGGCAACAACCTGAAAAGGAAAAAGAAGATATTGAAAATCAGCCGCTAAACAATGGAATGCACTAAAAAAAAACAACTGACTTGTCATGGTCTCTATTTATTATGAAGGTGTAGCTTTGCTCTTACGCTCTGGAGAGAACCGGCAGGTATGTGAGGCGGGGGATGCACACTAGTGGTTGGTTTATCAGGATGGCGTTCATGGCCTGCTCCACACAGTACTGGGGCTCCAGAGGAGGAAGAAGCAGTTCCACTTCCTCCCTAGTGGGGGCATCAAAGGACAAGCAGGCTGTCACTTTATGAGTTTGTATTAAGCATTTTGACAGCAAACCCAAACATGAGCTAAGTCCATATAACCATATTCCTGTGCAGAGGAATGTAGAGGAAGAGAAGCAAGCCAGGAAGTCTTTAATCATTGAGTTTATAAAGCAAATGTGACAACAGAATGGTGGATATTTGGTGTGTTTGTGTTGGTTGGGTTGAAATCACTCCATTCACATTCTAAGAAATAGCATTTAAAGATACGATGTGATTGAATTAGGCACAAAATTGTGTTTACATACCGAATCTTGCAGCCTTCAAACATGCCTGTGTCTACGATGTAAGGGCACACAAGGGTAGTCTTCACTCCTTCAACCTCGTCAGCCAGCAGCTCATGTGCCAGAGACTCATGGAAGCCCACTGCAGCAAACTTACTGGCACAGTAATCCTGTCTCAAACAAAAAGCAAAACTTCTGTTGAAGAATTTAATATGCGCGCAATTATTTCAAATATCTCAGCTCTGCTCTGACATGCTGTTTATGTGATGTGCCTTTTAACTTGTTACTCTATTCGCTGACTCAGACAGAGAAGACTGTAACAGTAAAGCTGCCGTGTCTTTGTGGTGCAGTGATGTATCTCCCTCTCTGCTTCACCTCAACACAAGCTGTGCTGAAGAGACCGAGGACGCTGGCAATGGTGACGATGTGGCCATGATTCTGGGCCTTCATCTGAGGGAGAAAGGCCTTCACTGTCTGAGGCAGGCATGCACACACACACACACACACACACACACACACACACACACACACACACGTACATTGTTAGATTGCATCATGTTATTATGAGTCAACAAACCGTGCAGTGTTCATACGACTTAAATGACTTAAGTCTTGCTCAATGTGAAGGAAGCTTATGCTTTCAAGCAGCTTCATATTAAGAGGATTTATGCGGAGATCCTACTGTATAGTCAATAGTGTGAGGGGGATAAAGCTATTAATGCAATACATTACACTACACAATGAGCTGCTCTGTGTAGCAGCTGATGCTGAAAAGATTGTACGTTGTGAAAATCAAAAGCTCTAAATATCAGTCCATGCTATATCATTGTCCGTGTTTGGCCTGGAAAGTGTGCCAACTGCAAAAAACGGCCAGATTTTAGTTTGAGAAATGAAACCGTGTTCACTGATCGTGGAGCAGAATGGAAAAAGTGGCACCCTATCAAAGCAGTCAATGTGTGTGCAGCTTTATATTTTATTAACATCTCATAGCTGATGTGTTCAACATTCAGTTATATACAAGCCGAACAAGACAATGACTGAATTCCCGTGTTGGTCATTGTCTTAATTATATAATGAATACGTGATTTGCTGCTAAATATCCACTGAGGATGGCTACAGAATGATATTTTTGATAAAACATGAAGCTGCAAAGACAAACAAGCTGTGTTGATGGTCAGCCACCTTTTTGACAAGTTACTTACATTTTCAAGTTTTTCTCTCCGTATTTTATGGATATTGTATTTACTACTTCTGGCACACATGTCTGTTCATGTGCAAATGAAAAAGTCAGAATTTTGATCAACATTTGATTTGATTCATCTAATTTACAATAAGAGTTACTGATGGGGATTCCCTCAGCATAAATAGAGAAACAATTATACAGCTGTATGAGCAGATAAATCAGAAGTTTCGTCCTAAGTACCTGTACCGATCTAACAGAGAAATGAATACCTGATCTTCTGCTGTCCTCAAGGTAATATGACGTTTAGAACAATGTAATAAGTCATTGGCCACTGGACTTCCTGTCTGGACTAACGGATGTTTCACCGCTCGTCTGAGGGGCCTCAGCCCTTCAGGTGTGATTGGTGAAATGTCCAACATATTTTAGTATGACTTAAGAGTTCTTACCCAGAAAAGCGCATGGCAGTTGACTTTCATGGTCCTCTCTATCAGTTCATCAGGACAGTCTAACAAGCGCTCCCCAGCCACCACTCCAGCGTTGTTCACCAGCATTGTGACGTCACGGCCCAGGTCCTTTCGCACCAGCTCTGCGTTGCGATACACATCGTCCCTGTCGGTCACATCCACCGTGTAGGCATGCGCCTTACCCCCCATCTCACTCACCAGCTTGGCTGTGTGCTCGTTGAGACTGGTGTTTATGTCCCACAGCACCACCTCGGCCCCATGCTTGGTGAATTCCTGAGCAAAGAGACGACCCAGGCCACCACCCGATCCGGTGATCAGCACCAGCTCGCCATCAATGGGCTTGGTCCGCGGGCGCATGACTACCCGAACAGAGTTGCGCAGGATGAAGTAAATCACATCCAGCAGCATCATCTGGAGGTCCATTAGGAAAATCATCTTGATCTACTTTGCTGCTGATGGTCTAGATCAGCAGCCTACAGTGGATTTGACTTCACACCTGTTAACTGTGAAGGTGTGTTTTCTACGGTCTGACTAAGTGTTAGATTGGGTTAGTGGAAAAGATGCAAACAGCCAAGCTGGTGTTTCCCTCCTTCTGTGACCCTGAACCTCCATCCGTGGTTTATTTAAACACTCTCCTCCCGGCTTAGAGGAAATACCTTGAGCTCCTTATGAAAACCACTGTTGTTGCAAGAAGTGCATGTAAGCTTTCTCACCATTACTGAGACAAATAACATGTGCCAGACGGCATCACACTCAGTTAGAGATTCTTGAAGCACATTCTTATTATAAAGTTCACAGCTTGCACATACTGTACACGTTAAATTCAACATAGGCTACCTCTATATACTTTATTACACATTACACACTTTATTTAAAACCTGCACCTTTATGTTAATATAAATATTTCCATCATATCAGTTTATCTCTCAGGCTTCTCCGAATAAAGAGACAACATTGTGCACACTCACAATGAGGTGAGGAAATGAAATGGGGCAAATTGGGGATTTTTTATCATTAGCTGTACCAGGACTAATGAGTATTTTATATAACTTACCTATGTATTTATTGTGTATTTATGCAACAGTGTTTGCAGTCATACAGAAGTAAGAAATTGAGTACAAATACTCTAACCTTATAGACTCCCAGACATCTTGTACATCTTGTAAATGAGTGCAGAGGCCCTGAGGTTAGTACTGCTGCTTCACAGCAAAGTTAGAGTTAAGCAGTCAGATAAAGTTTTCATTTTTGGTTCATCGTACAACGAAACACTTTTGTCCCAGTTCTTCCTCTGCCAAGCAATCATATTAAATGAGAACATAAGGAGATTATGTAACTTTAAATCTCTGCATTACGTTACTTATGTCCCAAGAATGCTTAGTGTTGTGTATCACGTATTAGTTTATTTGGTGAACACTGCCAGGCTTGTTTACTCCCAGTGTTGGCACATGAGCCATTTGCGTGTTTTAACCTATTAATTATAAATCCCGTATTTAAATTCACCGGTTTGAGAGAGATTATACGTCACACTGATCACCTCCATTTATTGTTGCGTCTTAGCTGATATTACAACCAGTAATGTAAAGGTAATCTATGTATATATATATATGCAGTATATTCTAAAGATATTGAACAACATTTTAAGCTTTAACAATATGATGTGCAAATATTCATTTTTTCTAACATACAAAATGTATTTACGGAAATAGGCCAAGGCTGTAAAAGAATGTTACTTTAAATACTGCCAAGAATTTTGCCCTCCTGCGACTTGTTGAGCAACACTTGGAAACAGCAGCAAAGATCACTTCAAAGTGAGCGCCTTAAATCTGGTGGTAATACCTGAACATTGGCATGCAGCTCAAGAAATGTCGATCCAGTGTGGAGCTGTTTCTGATTGTTTGCCAGCCAGTTTTACTGTTGGATATGCAATGAAAAAAAATTGTTACTTCAGTGTTTTCTACTTGTGGGAAGCCATCAACACTAGGCCACTTCTGTCTATTTCAGAACCGAGTTTATCAACCCAAATGTAAACTAAAATGTATAATGTCGATGTCAGAGCTGCTTTTGAAATTAAGACTGTTATTATTAAAGAAAAAAATAGATAAGAAGACAAATACATTATAAGACCAGGAGAGAGGGCTTGAGTGGTGTCTATTTATGCAGCAATGCGTGGAGGCACGCATTGCTGCGTGCTTGGCTGACATCTCGGAAGTGGATGGCGACACACCACCTGAAGCTGAACCTGGACAAAACCGAGCTACTCTTCCTCCCGGGGAAGGGTTGCCCGCACCGAGACCTGTCCATCACCATTGATGATGCCGTGGTGACGCCAACTCGGACTGTGAGGAATCTGGGTGTGACCCTGGACGACCAACTGTCGTTCTCAGCAAACATTGCATCGGTCACACGCTCCTGCAGATTCCTCCTCTACAACATCAGGAGGATTCACCCCTTCCTCACTGAGGAGATGGCGCAGGTGCTCATCCAGGCTCTGGTCATCTCCCGCCTGGACTACTGCAACTCACTACTTGCTGGAGCCCCGGCGTCGGCCATCAGACCTCTGGAGCTTGTCCAGAAAGCTGCAGCACGTCTGGTGTTCAATCGCCCCAAGTTCTCTCACACAACTTCCCTTCTCTGTTCTCTACACTGGCTCCCTGTAAGAGCTCGCATCCAGTGTAAGACTCTGGTGCTAGCCTACAGGGCAGTGAAAGGAACAGCTCCTTCCTATCTCCAGGCCTTGGTCAAGCCCTACACCCCCGCCCGACCACTTCGCTCTGCTGCCTCGGGCGATTGGTTGCCCCGTCGCTCAGAGGTCCCTGCGGCCGATCCACCCGGTCACAGCTTCTTTCTGTCCTGGCCCCTCAGTGGTGGAATGAACTTCCCACTGACGTCAGGACAGCAGAGTCGCTGCCCATCTTTAGGCGCAGGCTGAAAACTCACCTCTTCAAGAAGTACTACCCGGAGCCTTCCTCGTAGCACTTATTGCACTCGTATTAGTTGCTGCACTTACTGTATTCGTATCAGTTCGCTGCACTTATTGAATTTGTATTTGTTTACTGCACTTATCCTATTCGTAGTAGTTTGTAGCACTTACTATATTCGGATTAGTCTGTTGCAATTATTGTTTTCGTAGTAATCTGCCTCTGCACTATACTTTTGCTCTGGCTTATGCTTTGAGATGCTTGTTTAAGAAAGGAGATGCACTTATGACTTCTGGTGACTAGTAGTTCTCTTGAATACCTATGTTGAATACACTTCCTGTAAGTCGCTTTGGATAAAAGTGTCTGCTAAATGACTGTAATGTAAAATGTAAATGTAATGTATTTGGGCCTGTGGTTGTGTCCAGTTAGTGCCGACCGTCTGTTTAATGGAGCAATCATTGTTGATGGTTTCTACAAGCAGTTTTGTAGGGGGCCACAAAGTATGGCCGCACAAAGGGAAAAGGCTCCACAACTGTCATGGTAGTGCTTTTTCATTGTGTCTATATATGTTTCCCTCAATTCATAAACTTGAGCTTCTGGTGTTTTTGAGCAGTGTAATCTTTCTGCTCCCCCCTCTCTCTGTTCCTATCTTCTCCCTGGACTCACACACAGTAGAAGGCTATAGGGAGTCTTAGTTGGAATGGAGGCCTGCACTGTCCACATTGTTGTTCTTTTTGCATGAATAACCTCAGCCACAGGAGTTTCATTAATCCACTGTTTTCACATGTTGAGGCACACATGGGCCTGGGAAGCTGGCTGCTTTGCCAAAAGATAGAGAGAGAGAGCGTGAGCAAACAGACATATTTTTTTTACTATGGTTTTGCAAGTGAAGGTAGATTTTTCTATATCATTTACTGATGGGTTCAACTGAAAAATGTAAAATGCCATGCAAATACATTCCATGGGGTCTATATCTTACTTTTTACTCTGTTTCTGAACAATCAGCAACAGCAATTATGTGTGCTTTCTTAATTTAAGACAGGCAGGCTAATGCTCTATATCTTGTAATGCAGGACCAACTATATATGACATTTAAATACAGTGAAAAAATATTTGGTTTGATGCTTTGGCAAGATCAAGCAATGCATTTGGTGAGGTGGCAAATGAATAATAAACAAATGAATAATAAACAAATGAATAATAAACTCCTGTGAAAATAGTCATTGTAATAACTATGATTTATATGTTCATTTAGTCTATTGTGTCTCATCTAAAGCTTCCCTTATTGATCTTGTTTCTAGTCTAACACTAAACTGTATCTACAGTGGTGAACTGTTCCTTTAAGAGATACAGAGTTGACACATGAATAACTTCCAACTCACCGAACTCCGATCAGTGACTCAACTCCTGTTGGTCGAGTAACTGACCTAACCGATCACACGTGATAGGAGTGAGTTAGTCATCAGACTTTTAAGCACTTTAACAGGACAGTCATATTAAAACACTCCACTGGTGAATAACGTCATACAGGGGTCACTGCTAAATCCATTCAATTCTATTCAAAGAGAGTCACGTGCTGTGATGACAGTCGCGAGGAGCAGTCCTGTCACCTTGGTTTGTCTCTGGATCTCTTTATTCCTCATCGGTCCGTGTCTGTCGGGCTGTCGGGAAACAGGTCTCTGCTGCACGGGCCGGGACCCGTCATGCATCAGCAGAGGATGGAGGTCTGACCGCTCCTACGGCCCCTGCTACTGCGACCAAGCCTGCGTGTCCACTCTGGACTGCTGCCACGACTATGAGACAGCCTGCCCAGGTGGGTTCATGCTGACAAGAAACACTTCTGTTACTCAAATATTAAATGTAATCTATTACAGAACAGTGTAATGTTGATATGAGTGAGACTGACTTGTTTTTTTTAAATTATCAATAAAATATCCTTCATTATATAGCCCACACCAGGAAACATATAGGCCTGAACAATCTGACACAACTATGTTTTTCAAAATGATTTCATATTTCGTGGCTTTTAGAAATGTAAATGGTGACACTGTCGTATTAACTGGAGGTCTACAGTGTCACTTAAATGTTCTGATTGGTTGACATTAACCTGAGAAGTGACAACTGGTTTTGTTTTTTCTCCTCCATCCACATGTGCTCTGTCTCTTCTCCCTCAGCGCTGTCCTGTGTGGTGAGTGAGTGGACGGAGTGGTCGGGCTGTGCTGAGCCCTGCAGGGCCACAGTCCGCAGGCGGAGCAGGACCATCCTGCAGGAGCCACTCAATGCTGGCAAACCCTGTCCCAATCTGGAGGAGCAGGCCGGCTGCGCAGAGTACTGGTCCCAGCAAGGGAACTGTCACAACCCACTGGGTGAGAAAAATCTTCATGGATCCTTCTGCTCCTTCTGTGTGATCATCACGTTATTGTCGGAAATGCGGTGAAATAACTTAATGCTGTTATCTAGTCCACCTGGAGACTGCAGAATTTGTGACGCAGAAAGTTATTAAGAACCAATCTGGCTTGGTTTGTTAAGCAAGTTATTCAAATGTGGGATGAAGCCAGATCAGATCTGAGGTTAATAGCTGGATCAGACTGCAATGTAAAAAATAAAACCTCTTCATTGTTAACTGACCTGTAAAAGACACATTAGTGAAATCAAATAATACTGAAAACCACATATCCCTCCATACACCCACTATTGATTAACAGATCATTACACATCTGGTTCTGGTATAAAAAAAAACCCCAAAAAACATAGTCACATGTAAAACAAGGGATTTGTTTTAATTACTGCTTTGTTGTCATTCTGTAAACAGTGTTAGATTGTAGAAATTTAGAGTCAGTGAATACAAAAGTTCTGATAATCCTACATGTGCAGTCTTTTATCATTTAATTCATATTTGACATAATACTGTATGCTGCAGTGGCAATGAAGCACTCAGTAAGAAGAGCATAATTACAGATTTTGACCCATTATTTTCTATTACCTGTTATATTGACAAGGATTTATACAACTGTACAGAATAGGTTGTTATGATTAATGTTTTACTATAAAAGAGTGATAGGGATATGGATGCAGGGGGTCTAAATACATCTGTAGTAGTATAAGAAGTATCATTTATTACCATCTGATGAAGCGAATGAGCACATATGTTTCGTTCAGCTTCCCAGACTGTTTCACACCAGAGAATCTTCCTTTCGTGAACATTTTGCCAGCACGTGCTCATTTTAAATTTATTACGTACTGCAACGTATGGTCGCATGTATTGTTCTCATCGTGGATGCTCCCTCTGCAGTACCAGCACTGATTATCACGGGTGGCTATGGCAACGCCAGGAAGAAAAGAGACATCCCTGACAGCAGCGACATTATAGGGTAACAAGTTCAGAGTGTTTTTTTGCCTTTGAGATGTTCTCATGTGTTGTCAATATGTATTTACTCTGAGTCTGGTGTTTGTGTGTTTATGTAAAATAGGTATTGTGTCCAGTTTCAGTTGACCTCTCTGACGAAAGGATGCCAGCAGAGTTCAGGCCCACACACCCAGTGGATGCAGCACCTGAGGGAGGGGCACCATGTGTGTGTCGAGTGCCAGCCGCCTGCTCTCGCCGCTGGACAGACGCATTGTGCCGGAGACGGAGAGGAAAATGAAGAGGGCAGGTAAAAATGGAAAGAACGGAGAATGTGCTTTCTTAGCTTGTGAGAATGTTTCCCTCATGAAAACTTTGTCACATCACAACTTGCCTTTTTTCAACATGATTAAAACATTGAGTAATAAAGTTATGTTGATCAGCTTAACATTTTTTTTTAATTCACAAAGCCTCACAAATTTAAGTTCAGGAAATATTAATGACTGGAAGGATGAATTAAGTATTTGTTTTTAAAGGCCAGCCAAGAGTTTATTCAACCATGAAATTAGTTCTTCTCCCCTAAGTCTCCACAAACAAAACAAATTATCCTACAATGTTGAACTGCACCTTTAAGAATATACTAGTAGTAAGATAACTGTAGCCCATAAAATGCATACCTTAAAAAAAAAAATCCAAATTTTCTGCATTATTTGAAAAAACTAAAACCTCTTTGCAATTGACCATGTAGTTTTGAGAGCAGCCCATTTACAGGCATAACTTAAAGGTGCTCAGTGGACTTTTCTTGTTAACAAATAAAAGTTATGTTTACTTTCAGTGTGTCTCACCAATACACATTGTGTGTATCCCTTGCAAAAGTGATGAATGCACTTTCTTCCTCATAAAACCCTTAAAAAGCAGATTTCCCATTGTTTACACCCATGTTTAACAGGAGGGAGTCTTCTTCTTTTCTTCTTTTATTTACACATACATTCGTGGAACAGTGGAATACCATTGGCATGAATGTGTATGGCGTCCAGTGCCATGGGTGTGACAAATAAAATGGGGACCCACTCTTAGCAAACTGCTCCATGTCGCTACTAGAGGTCAAAATCTCCACAGGGAACATTTATTTCCAAAGAACATTCAACCTAACTTTAACTTTAACCAGATCTACGGAACAAACATTGTCGCACTACGTAGATAGATGGTCTTGCTATCTACACAAATCGAGTGTGTTAAACAATGTTGTACATGTTTATGACTAAATAGCTGTGTCTGTATTTTGAGAGATGCAGTTGTGGATAGATTACCTACATGTGGATCAATCGCAACAGATCTCTAAGATCTGATTGGTAACAGTGAGGACTACCACCAGATGGCACCATTGTTTATCTCTACTAATCTTGGGACCACTAACTCCTTGCTCCCTCCATGATTCCTGCAGAAGACAGTCTCTCCAGTGGCAGGCGGTGGGAAACCCTCGATGCAGAGGTGTGTGGAGGCGAGTGGGGAGGCTGGAGGCCTGTTCCTGTCCAACAGCCCACAGCTTCCTCTTCATCTAACCTCCTCCTCTACATGTTTACTCAGACTCATGTTTATAGAACAATCTGTCAGAAAATTAAATACTGGCCATAAATACAATGCATGGTTGTGCCTTCTTCTCCAGATTAGTGCAACTACATGTAAACGTTTTATTGATGTGGCTGAATTTGTGCTACTGAAAAATCCTATTTCTTAATCGGAATATTATACATTTGTTGTCCTCACTGCTCAACAAAAAACGGTGTGCATCAAAAACTGTAAATTACCAGTAAAATGAAAGTCAGAAATCCCTAATCAAAATGTAAAGTGATTTGATTTATTTCATTTGAGTCATCCAAGGGAAATGTTGCTTGTCTTAAGAAATAGAAATATCTTCCGACATTGAGACACTTTTTTTTTTTACGTGACAAGAACTGGCTCTGTGTGAATCACAACCAGTCACAACGCCAAAGTTACAACATGCACTGAACAATAGAACATTTATACAGAAACAACAGCATAGAAAGTCAACAGGTAAAAATGGGTTTTGTTTTTTTACAAAACAGACAGCCTCGGGACCTACAAACAACATAGTATAAGAGCTGGCTAAAGTCGTTCAAATATCTTTTTTTCAATTCCCTGGAAACAGTGTACTTTATAAAGACTGATGGCTTAGGCAAGGTTGGGGTCAATTTCACTGAGAGCTTAAAAGGTAGAAAAAAAATATAGTATGTGTTTTTAATTTGTTGCTTTTAATTAGTATCATGCTCTAATACTGGTTCCATTTATTGTGTCATGTGTGATGTGTGTTTTACTCCATCAAGGCATCCTGAATCGACCCCAACCCTGTAATACAGTGTTAGATTCAGAGTACGTGGAATTGGACTATACTTGCCAAAGCAGTAGTTCTCAATGGGTTTTGGAAAGTAACACATCCTTGAAAAGGTTCCTATGGGGTTCTAACAGAAAATGAAAAATACTTGAACCTCTTAACAGTTAAATTTAGCAGCTAGCGTGACAACCAAGTTCTATTATAGGTTACAAAAAAATGCATTTACAGTACAGTTGGGAGCTTTGTTATTGAAAGGTTGTAGAATCTGTGCTCTTCATCTTGGTTTGTATCAATAAATGAGAAATAAAACAAGTCACTTGATTGTGTTTTTCTTCATAAAGCATGATGGTTTAGTCCTTTGAAATACTCCACAAGGATCTCAGTAAAATTAAAAGCTCTTTTAGACTACTAGATATGCGCCTGTGGAAATACAAGGTAGTAAAGTGCTGAAAATAAATTATTATTTTGTTTTGAATTATGGTGGTACCATGTCACAGTATCACAGTCATGTATGAATCATGTTTGATGTTTATTTTGCAATACTTTGTCTAAAAGCTTAAAAGTATCGATACTAGTTTCAGGATTTCTGTGTTTGTGCTCATGGCTGCGTATTTGCGTAATATGTGCCCATAATAAATTTCAGTTATCTAAAATAATACTGTCTGTTCATGCAATATTGATTGTCATCATTATTAAAGTTAGTTCAGTGAGACATGGTCCTTGGGGTTGGAAATAACCTGTATCGTTACTGTATCAAAGTAGTTTTTTGTGAATTTTTTAAAAATCAATCATTTTACTTTTTAGTTAAGTAGCCTTGCACTATTTATCACAATTATTGTACTACATTTCAAGTCGCTTCCGTTACAGGGTACAAACAAAACGCACATGATGAAGTCCTGATAAACTGTGTGTGAATGGAACAGAATAAATCAGATATAGCAGCAGCTGCAGCAGAGAGGAAGCTGCAGGTGTGTGTGTGGCTGCAGGAGGGCGGAGCTTCAGAGAGGAGGCGCTCTTCACCCCGGAAATGATGACCTCTTAAATGGTTGCGTTGCATGGGGCCCTGGCATGGGGCAAGCACTTTAATCAAATTATGGATCACATTGGGTGTGGTTATGTTAAGCATTGTAACAGTACCTAAGCTGAGTTCAAACAAAGTTGCATCAATCTTAATTAATGACTAATTTAATGCAACATCCGGAAAGGTCGAGGAGTGCTTCGCGTTAAGACAGGTGAGTACAACAACACACTGCTGAACCCTCCAGACGCTAACGTCAACATCCACGCTGTTGCCTAGCAACGTGGTTGCGTGTGCGCGCAAAAACGGCGCAGTCTCTCCTTTGCTGTTTTTATATTGTTTAAGTTACACGTGCACAATGTCTGCTTTTGGTGATGTTTAATTTTACTTCGTGCTGTCCATAGCATGTTTTGTTTATTGTATTTTATTGTTGTTTTTCCTTTCTTAATTCTAGTAAGGCTATATCAATTAATGCTATTTATGCAATTTAAATAATTAATAATGGGTTGTAGGCACAATGCAGAGTGACACCTGTAGGTTAGGACGTAAGGGCTCTTCTTGCTGATGTTGTTCCACTTGTTTAGAAGTTGACATTTAATGCAATCTACTTTATAGTCTTAACATGTTTAAAATGTATTCATAGTACCAATAGGCTACTTTTCCTTAATTACAATTCTAGTACTCTTTCCAACTCTTTGTTTAATATTGTTTAATATAGAAAACCTAAATGATGGGACGGAAGCTTGAATGCTGCTTCATGATAGGTTGTGTGATCTGAATTTCCGTGTTGAAAATGAAATTGTATCTATATGTTTTTGACCAATGAAATGGACTCAGAAGGACATGTCTGATGGAAATGTGTTTCTTTACAACTTGATGAAACATTTTGAAGTCTCCATGGACATTAAGGTGTTACAGGGTAAAATATGTTGGCATACATTGGCCTTGACCTTTATATAAGATGAAGATAAATATGCAGTGAAAGGTTAATCGGTAAGTAACATCCAAATGGAATTTGAATCAAATGTTTCTCTTGATGAGACTTACGTCGTCTAACCAAAAGAAAAACAAATGTAATAGACTAAGTTTGCATGTTTATTATCTTTTCGTTGTATAATTGAACCTTTGCCACTTTCAACTTGTAAATTGATAAGATGTTTATTGTGGTAAGAATTAATTAATTAATTAATTAATGTATGATTATAACCGAAGGAGCAGCCAGGCACAGCACGTTTTTGAGGGAGATGAAAAAATGATGCATTCTGAATATCAACAGAAATCATCCATAAAATGTTTAAAAAACTTCAGCCAATTGCTATGCCATTGGACTTTTTCTCACTTTCTCACTTCTTTACAGACAATATCTAAGTCTAAGATATCTTTGAGAGTGACCATTTTTGCTTTTTGTGAACTTAGCTTTAATTTCTGTGCAGATTTTCAACAAAGGACAATACTAACATATTTCTCTTGAATAAAAGAAAGGAACATTTTGTTATGACGTGGGTTACGTTCCATAAAATGTGCCTCCCATCCCCCTCTTTTCAGCAGTAAATGAACCTGCACTTAATAAAAATAAAATAATCTTAATTTTTTAAATGATGAAAGTGCAATTTGTGTTACATTTGCATGTTAGTCAGAACTGCAGATAAAATATGGGGGAAACAGAAGCCCCCGACATGCAGCTCATTCTTTTCCATTAAGCGCCAGCAACACTGCTCTAATGCCCTGGCTTCACTGCTGTCTCTCACACACACACACACACACACACACACACACACACACACACACACACACACACACACACACGCACACACGGTTCCCTCTGCCTCTCACAGTCATTGCTATTCCTTTCACACCTCAGCTCCTCACATATGGGAGAGTAATATGAAATGGTTTAACTCAGTGATTAAAACAGGAAATTAAATCAGGGTTTGTGATTAGACTCTTAACAACAACACAAAAAAAATATACCGATCATCTTCTTTTGACTTTTGACCAACATTTTACTCAACACCTATATATTTATGATAGAGCAATGAACTCTTTTATTTGTAGCTTTCACCAGTATACTCGTGTTGGAAGATTTTACAGTTTGGTAAATTTCCTTTGAGAATTTGTTGAGTTGGCAGTTAGGTTTTTCTTCGCTGCATGTCTTGTTAACATTAGAGAAAGTTATAGCTAGCTTAAAGTTAGTTAAAGCTAACTTCAGACATACCTGCTCCTGAATATTTTAAATGCATTACAAAAATGTTGTAGCTTCACATTCGTAGTTGGATTTAAAGGGGGTGAGGGAGATGAAGTGGGTTCTTAACACTTTATACAACTCTGCTCATATTGGCTTGGTCTGTAAAGTAAATCTTAATATATGATTTAATTCACATTTTTAAAGTTGGGATTATGGTTAAAGTACAGCACTTTTGTCCCTCTATGTTCTGTGTATGGTAATTCATGTAATATGTTCAATTATCAGTGATATGTAAGATGTTTTCTCTTTGCTATATCGGAATATAAACAGATAATATAGAAAGCATTCAGGGGAATTGTAGTATTTATGAAATGCTACAGAGATTTTAGACATAAACATAACAACGTACATAGTCCTTACATCATAATGTTGCTTTTACACGTAAATATGCACAATGAGGAGTGGCTCTGCTAACATGTGGCTGCATACTGTCACTTAATGGGTACATGCCTGTGTGTGTGTTCTTGTATATGTGTTGAACATACGTTACATGCAATCAGGCCTTCATCCCCAATGAACCAACCGTTGTTGAGCGGCTGCAATCCTTTGACAACAGCTGCTGTCACCATGGAAACTAAGTGTATCTATGTATCCTGAAAATGTTCTTTCATAACTCTATGTATCTTTAGTGGGTGTGTGTGCTCATGCATGGTTTTCATCAGGCCAGGCATTTACAACTGACTTATGGTGAAGTTAACCTGGCGGTGAATATTTAGTGCCATTTAAAGTTTATTTTGATGATTAAAGGAACAAAGACGAGATATTAAGCTCCCCTGCTATAAATACACGTATATTCCATTATCTGAGAGTTTGATCCCTTTGGACGCTTTCGTGTTGCTCAAAGGGAGGCCAATGCATGCTGAACATCTGTTACTGAAATCTAAACTCAATGTCAGTAATCGTATATGGTGAACATAAAAAAACAATATTAGAGGATTTTCATGTTTCATTTTTAAAAGCATCTCATGTTTAGTATGTTGACCGGTTGGGTGCATGCATGCTTCATAAATGTGCGCCTTATGCAGCTATCAAGCTTATTATTTCTTATGTTTGCCCAAATCAAAAATTCTTGGTCCACTACCATTCCTCAACAATGATACTGAGGTGCAAAGACAATATTCACTGGGCGTGATTTGAAAAGCATTGGCCATTCTCACCATGACATGATGACATGGGGGATAGCAAAATACTGTTTAAGAAAGAGCACTCCTTATAATGGATGATGGGCTAGAGCCTCCAATAACTGCAGCCTCTGTGCCATGACATTGAACCTTACACATGATTACTCTTCACATATGACACAGCAGACTATCAAATCACACATTTCTATAATGAACTTTCTCTTATCTAGGCTATATAAAAATAAATCAGGTAAGACAATCTCAAGAGTGTGTACGAATTACCATTAGATCACCCATCGACATTCATACTCACTTACAACATGCACACACACACACACACACACGCTTACAGTATATGCAGATATGCACACCCCTACAATTGTAAATGACTAAGGCCAGTTTTGGGAATGGAGGGCACAAGTAAGTAGCTTATAGGCTTCTAGGTCCTCTCCTGTGTCTCCATGACTACAAAATTAATTGGGACTCAATAATGGAATAGTGGACAGCTGGGATGTTTTTTTCCTAGAGAGTTTAGAGAAATCCCTCTGTCACTAAAACCATCAATCAGTTTGGTTACACCAGTTATAACCAAGTATCAATCTCTCTGATGACTCTGCTTCCACGTGGATCTCTGAATGGACCCGTTGGCTACCTTGGAGTGCTTTTGTTTTGTGTAATACCACTAATAGGAATGAGTTGAAGGAGGGGCAGTGACATTCTCCAAATTAGTAGTGTTTTTCTCCCAGAGTGTTCACCACACATGTTGACCCTGAGCTTAGTGCCCAATGGCTTGCTCAGGTCATTTGTGAAATGTTTCGGTGAGACCCTTTGTTCTCCCGCTTCCCTTTTTCTCTGGCTTATAGAGTGTTTTTAAGTCTGTCTGGTGTCTCCATCACAAACACTCTGGCCCCATTTTCCTGTTTATTTCTGCTTCACTTGTACTTCAGAGGCTTTTATCCAAAGTATTCTGACGCCCCCTCTCAACCTTTGGTCTCCGTGCCATCTCAGGTCCTACATGATTCTCATGAGCCACCCCACGAATCCCTTCAATGGGGAATAGACAGTTCTGGCCCAGCATTTTGTGGGCTGTTTCTAAATGGTTGCAGCCTTTCTGATAATTGATGCTGATGCTGCGTTTTGGGCTTGAACCAGCCAAAAGACGCTCTGAGGGACTGGCATCAGAGACGTCGCGGAGGTGCTCGTCATCATCTGTATCCGCGTCAATGTATTTGCTGATGGAGGAGTCGTGAAAGGTGAAGACAGTTGCAGCCATGGTAGTGCTCTCTGGGGACTTTGGTGGAGTTCTGCTGCTGGCAGTAGTGTAGACAGAAACTTCAGGGCTTAATAGAGAGTGGTCCGACATGACTGAGCTGTCTGAGAGAGGGGATGGGCCTGACCCCCCCTCGCTGTTACAGCCTCCTTTGGGGATAAGGCTTTTTGAGGAAAAGAAGAATCTCCGTGTATTATCTGTGCATGAGGGCTTTGTGTTAGACACAGGAGTCAGAATAGGCTCACGCTCCCCAATGGTTTTTTGGCCTGTTTTTGCACTGCTGTGCTGGTAGAAAGCTGTCGCCGGACTGTTGGAGAACCGGTTGCTCTCCTGAAGACCAAGTTCCATTGCTGGACTGTGGGGGTAGCGTGGATTCTCCTGAAAGTCTGTAGCACAACTGATGTAGCTGTCAATGCTGGATAAGCTTTTCATGTCCCCCACTCCTTCTCTGGCTCCTATCACTGTTGGCCCGTGATCTTGGATGGCCCCCAGCTCTATCTCATCCCTCTGTTTGCCAGTTCTGGAGCCCCTCTCTTTAGCATTGAGGTTTGGCTGGGATTGTGTCTTGGCCATCTGGTTGTACATCTCCTCGAGCTTCTGAACATTTAGCCTTTGGGGACTGGTGGCTCGGGCCTTGTTGGGAGAGCCTAGCTCCTGGGCGTTGAAGGAACGGTTTGAGCTTGTCTCTGATGCAGCTCTCTTGGGGGTCCATTTCCAACGGTTTGGAGAGAGATGGTTGTCATGAGGCCTCTCACTCTTCTCTACCACCACATCCATCAATTCTGCACTTCGAGCAAATGCTTCTTTCAAGTTCATTGAGACAATGCTACCATTTCTCTTTGCCCTCTCTAGGGCCTCTCTTCGTTTAAGTGCTTTTTCCTGCCTCTTCTGCTCCTTGTAGAATTCAGAGAAGTTATTTACAATAATGGGAATTGGTAGGGCAATCACAAGCACTCCAGCTATGCAGCATAAACCCCCCACAATCTTTCCCAGTAGAGTTTTGGGGTAAATATCTCCGTAGCCTACTGTGGTCATAGTAATCGTAGCCCACCAGAAAGAAGCTGGAATGCTTTTAAACTTTGTATCCTCCTCATCCTTCTCAGCAAAGAAGACAAGACTGGAGAAGATCATGATGCCCATGGCCAGGAAAAGAATAAGTAGGCCCAGCTCATTGTAACTCCTCCTGAGAGTGAAGCCTAGAGACTGAAGACCTGTTGAATGACGAGCCAGCTTCAGAATACGTAGGATACGCATGATCCGAAAAATCTGAACCACGCGGCGGACATTCTGAAATTGCAGCACACTCTTGTTGGATTCTGTCAAGAAGATGGTGACGTAGTATGGCAAGATTGCCAACAGGTCAATGACGTTCAGAGGACCCTTAAAGAACTTCCACTTGTTGGGGGAGGAGAGGAAACGAAGCAGGTACTCCATGGTGAACCAGGCAATACACACAGCTTCCACATGGGCCAGTTGTGGGTTGTCTGAAGACTGGCCAAATTCATCCGTGTCCTGCAGCTCTGGAAGGGTGTTCAGAGACAAGGCAATGGTGGATAGCACGATGAAGAGGATGGAGATAATGGCCAGGATCTGAAAGACAAATAAGTTATGTAAGTAAGGCTTGCAGGATCAGGGAATTAAACATTAAAACCAGATATCATATGTATTTAAGCATCATTTCCTTATTCTGACAGCTCAAAATATAATTAACACACATTTAGTGTATTTTAAATGGTTTCTGAATAGAGTAAGAAAGTGTTAATAATAATTCCAATAACGTTACAGTCTAAAAAACCTAAATGTCTGTGTGAAATGTGTGATTGGTTGACAGCTAATGGATTGGATTGGCTTTGATCACTGATTTATTCATGACTCTCTTATCAGGCTTATTCACATGAGTGAGTTTCCTTAAGTGGAAAAATAATGCTAAACAACCACCAAACAAACAAACAAAAGCAAGAGCATAACAGAATACAATGTAGCTTTTTTGAAAATCTCTTACAATGCCTCCAGTATTTAGTAAATTCAAATTTAAGAAATAAATTGTGAGGACATTTACCAAAGTGAAGTAAGGATGTTTCCATATTTAAAAAAGTCTGCAGCCATGTAGTTGTACTTAGGCACAGCTAATATGGATGGAGCATGGATGTCTGAATACAATGGCAATATATCTAATAGCTGTTGATTCAAGTTTACACTTGAATTGTAATTCCTTTAATTTTGAAGATTTTTTCCAAGTTGTTTGTGTACATTTTGTTTTAAAAACAATTTAGTAAAGAACTATTCAGTACATTTTTATCTATATATGTATGTGTTACATTTGCTTTTACATTAAAAGCGGTCCCAGTCACTTCCACACATTGAGGCATACAGCTTCCTAATTAGACACTGTTCAGTACATTGTATCACTTGCACCACCTGCTGTGGCACCACCATAGCATCAAAATGAACATGCAGTAGTCACATAGGAGCAGAATGTCCCAAGAATCCATTGCACTAGATGATGTCTGATTCATCTTACACAGCAGAGAACTGGGAAGTTTGTCAAAAAACGGCACCGTGACACACACACACACACACACACACACACACACACACACACACACACACACACACACACACACACACACACACACACACACACACACACACACACACACACACACACACTACCCCACCCACACTCCACCAATCATGCTAATACATGGTGGTAGACTACACTTCTTTTAGCAATGTATGACAGCTCCCATCTCAACCAGCATTCATAGTGTAAACAAAAATAATACTGCATTTGATCTGAACCATATTATTCTTGTAGCTTGAGTTAGTTTGATTACTACTACTTACAGCTCAGATAAAAAATTTAACATCTACCAGAAGTATTTTATGTTTGGGGCAAAACATTTTTATAAAGACTGATAGCACTACTGCTGTGTGCCGTTAAGGATGAGACTTTTTTTTTTTTTTTTTTTTTATATTGAATTGATGTCATATCACAGACTAAAGGTCAGTCAGTTTACCCAAATCTATTAAAATCATATTTCCTCCTCACCTAGAGGTATATACACAAGAAAATATTTAGTTTTTTGTTTTCTTTACCCCAAGTTTTGACATATCAACCACCAAGACTACAGCTGACTATTGACTACTGATTGCTACCGAAAACACAAATATTTGTCTTTCCTAAAATGTTATAATCACTTTCATTTGAGCAAATCTACTAAGTAAACCAAGAAAACTGGTCTGTGGATTATCCAAGAGGAAAAAAGAGTCTTTTTTTCTTTGCCTCGATTTTTTTATTTTTTTTTTTTTTATTTTATTTATATAATATTATTTGAGTAAAAGGCCTTTAATTTTTTTTTTTTTTTTTTTTTTTTACTGTAGACAGTTTTAGATGTATTAAGCTGCCATTTGGGCTGTGTATATATAAATGTATGCAGTTTCTTTTAAGGCTTTATTTCCTTGCTAAAAATATCCATGTCAGACATTGGCTACCCATGTGTGTATCCCACTGATAGTAGCTTTATAAAGAGGTTCCAAATTCAGCTTTCCACAAACATAGGGACGAAGGGCACACATTCATCAGCTCTCCCTTGATCTTGGGGTTGAGTTATAATAGCAGGGCTCCTACCGGACCAGAGTGATGATGATTCACAGAGGCAGCATAATCCAGCAGTGTATATTTATCATAAACTAACATATGCTCTGCTATTATAGCTCATTTTAATGCTTTTACACAGTATTACACAGCAAAGCATTACACATTATGATTACGGACCAGACAACTTCAGATGATTTGTGTAACTGTGCCTCCATAATCCACGCTAAATACACCTTTTGTGGGAGGCTTCAAAACTGACTATAGAGCAGTGAACTCAGCGAGGGTAATGTGGAAGGTGAGCATCTTTTCCTTTAGTGGACCAAGGACAGGATTACTTCATGAACTATAGTCTGCACATGTTGTATTAACCTTGAATAACTCTGATAAATCCTTAAACAGGACCAAACAGCACAACTTGGAGGATGAGTAGGAGGTTGTAGCTGGAACACAGAGCCTGTTTTGGCAATAGCCCACACGAATAAGGTTAGGATGTTATATGATGAAATAAAACAGAGGAAAGTAAAAGAATATTCTTTAAAATGAATTTGTCCAGCTTAGACCACAATACAGCATAGGCAAAAGACATAATCATAATACACCATGTAACATCTAATATAGATGAGTATGAAATTAATCATTTCAGTGTGACAGGGCAAAAATGATACTTTCCTCCTCCTCCTTACACTTGCTAAGCTTGATCCAAACCTCATCCATAAACTGGGTCTACTGGTTAAACACACATACACTTGGGTAAACAAACAGACCAATGGCCAGCATAGAGCACACGAGGAAGGGTTTCCCTATATATCATCCAGAGGAAACTGAGACACAGCAGCAGAAATAGACCAATAGCAACGGTTGTTAGAAAGTGATTGACAGCACAGGCCTTGACAACGGCCTAATAATTGAGGAGTCCACTCCCAAGAGTAAAAGTGATGGCCGCAGAAGCAACCTTATCTACGACCAATCAGAGCAGGAGAACACTGTTGCCATAGCGTCACGGCAGACATGAATAATGACCCTATCTGTTTATTTTCTTCCCCCCCGTGCTCCTCTCCTCCTGCCCTGGAGGAAATCTATTTGAATCAAAACACTTGAAGAGCAGAGAGGTGCTGGGACCAGAGAGAGCTGACGAGTGTAGCACAAAACTGAATGGATAGAGAGCGTACAGCGCTGTCAGGAAAGGAACAGGATAATGTTTTCAAAGAGAACTATTTGTACAAAGTAACTAACTGGTTGTTTTGCTTCTGTTAGGTTGTAAAACAACTCTTAAAAGGCCCATATTGTACACAAAAGGGAGAATTTTCTGTGTTTTACTATAAAGCCTTTCAAGGCACTAAATGCTGTTTTTAAGTAACGAAACCTTCAGTCCATATAGAAATACAGACAGCTCATATTCAGAAAACGCCTTTAAATGAGCATTCAGGGTTTCTGTGCTATGCAAAGTTTAGACCATTTCACGGTTTTAAAAGTAAACATTCTGAATGTGAACGTGAATGACATCAGCTGATAGGAAGTAAACATGGACCCAAGCTGTTGCCTAGCGACACAGTTCCATTGAAGCACACTAAAATGGAGCGTTTCAGACATACGGTGAATACAGGTATATTCAGACAGATAGTATGAAAATATAAAGAGTTTTTTAAATGAGCATAACACTTCTCCTTTAAAGTTCACTCATTGAGTACCAGATGCAACAGAATTGTAATGAGTCAGAAAAAACGATGTCGATAATAAATCCCAAATCTTGAAGCCGCTGGAGATTGTAGCTACTGAATAGCAGGAGAGAAAAAAAGAGCAGAAGTAATAGGATTGAGAAGCTATAAAAAGGTCGCTAATGAAGTCACACTGGTGCTGCTTTGTGAAATTATGGTTATGAGGTCAAGTTCCACAAGGAAACCCTGCTCATTTCCAAGTGGCCTATGTCCCTGTTGCCTCTACACTCACTCACACTGCCTTGCTTGTCTTTATCTCTTTCTATCCTGGGTTGTTTAATGTCAGAGGGCACTAATTGCATCAAACTATTGCACTGTAAATCTGAGATAAAACCTTTCGTACATAAAGGAAGCAGCAAACAAACACTAGTATAGGAAATGGTTGAATGGAGCCCCAGACAAGACTGTAGTGGTATCAATGCAATTACAGGCTATTTATAGACTCACTCTCAGTGGTCGTATGCACGTTACGTGTGCCCCGTTAGGTATGATGAATACGCCGTTATTGCAACTAGATTATATGGACACAAAAGTGAGTGACTCCCAGTGAATGCCCCTTGGTGGCCTTCTAAAGGGAGGAAAAGATGAAGGGGGAGGAGATATTTATTTCTAGAGTAGAGGAAAAGTCAACATGTGTGTTGACTAAGAGATGGATGGAGGAGAGAGAGAGAGAGAGAGAGAGAGGGAACAGATTGACAGGAAATCCCACTGTGACTCTCAACAAAGCCAGATCACACTTGTTTTTATCTCTTGTGACGTATCGTCATGTGGCTCAGCATACACAATAGTCCACACAGACCCCCATCTTCTTTAGGACAAAGTGACCCCAGCCCTCATTAGGCTTTTTAAAAAAGATATCTGGGAGACAATTGGTGTGAGTGACGTCCTCAAAAGCTATACCCAAACACATACGCAACCTGTGACATTCACCTCCAAGTTACATATGGGAGAGAATTAATTTCATATATGAGACAGGGAATAAGCTTTCAGACAAGAAAGTCATGCACAGGGAATATTGGCTCATACACTATACATACAAAACAATTTCTGCTCTCAAGAGGCACGTACACTTAGTGGCTCAGAGAGAAGAAAATCTCATTCATTCACAATTAGTCCATGTAATGTAGTTTAGCTTGCTGTTTGCTCTCTCTCAAGCTCTTGCTCAAATACGATGGCCTGATTTTATGTTGGCTGTGTCCCAGCAGCTGTGATGAATTTTCTTTGTTCTACATTAGGTTTTGTCAGGACTGGGTCCATTCATCTGTCTCCCCAGCACTCAACCAACAACGAGGGAACCTTGAACCTATGCACTTTTTATATAGTCTTGAAAAGAATTGCACTAATATCAGTCAGATCTTAACCATTAGACCGCTGATGTGAATGTGAGCACAAGGTTGAGGGAAATTACAATAGTGGTCACTAAGGCTTCAGCTACTAGAGAATAAAAAATATAATGTATTTATTATACTGAATAAGGGCTGGAAAAAATATATATACTAGATATCGTCTAAGATTTTGGATATTGTAATATGGCATTATTGTAGTATTTTCCGTTTTTAAAAGCTGCATTACAGTAAAGTGATGATTTGACAAAATCTCATTATGTAAATATTTTGTAAAAGCACCAATATTCAACCCTATCGTCGCAATATCAGTATAGAGGTATTTGCTAAAAAAAAGTGATATTTGATTTTCTCTATATGTGATATATAATTTTCTGTGGGTTTACTATCCTATGACACATAATCATCTGATTCATTTGTAGTATCAGAATATTTATTAGTTTAGCTTTAAAGTGAGACTATGTAACTTTAACGCAGCAGCCACTATGGCCACATGTAACGGATATGGGATAACGCTTCTTGCAAAAACATAGTTTAGCATTAGTGAAAGTACGGAAATATCAATCTAACATTTGCTGTACTTTTCAATTAGCCACCATGAGCTACTGGTCTGGTGTGGCTAGCACAAAACCCCCAAGTGCCTTGAATTGAGTGCCATTTATTGCTTATGAGTTCAACATTTCAAAAGTTACATAGCTTTAAAGGTCTCTGCACTATTGATGGTTGGTTAGACGGCTTAGGTGTGATTTCGTTGTTTGCTTGGTTCAGCCAGCTCTGGTTAGATGCTCACATTGTATTAAGCTTGGTGGTGTCCCAAGTGACAGTTCAGGAACTCCCAGACTCCCTGTGCTCCGACTGGCACTTTTCTCATTAAGAGCAACAGACACACGGCTGTGCTTTAGTAGTGGAAACTCCTGTTCCTGTAAATCCCAAGACCATTGTGTGCTAGCTCTGCGAGCACTCACCCAGGGAAACACATTAGATCTACCCAGAAATGACAGGTAATACTCTTAAACTTTCACTTAGCAGTTATATAGGCATTGGCTGAAAAGGTTTTCGTTAAGGTGTATTATTTTTTGGGGCGAGTAAATCCCGGTCTTGCTTGATCACCAAGATCCTCTGACTAGCTGACTTGATTCCCCATCAACCCCTGAGCCACATCCGAGGCCACAGGGATACCATGCCACACTCTCCCAGCCTCGACTGCCAGCCACTGTCACCATGACAACCCCCTTGAAGCTCGACAGGAGGTGGCTAAGTAGACCTGCTTGTGAAAAGCAAGTCTGACAGAGTCTCCTCCTCTCCCTCCCTCCCTCTCTCCTTCCTTCCCTCCCTGATTTGTATCTTATTCAAAGCTCACCCAGCTCTGAACCATCTGCACCGCACGTCGCTGTTCTATATCTAATTTTTTCACTTAATTGTGTCAGACTGCTGTTTGTATTTCAGCTGATGTGCTGCCTTCTTTCCTTGCATTTTTAACATTGTTTTCTTTTAAGCGAAGTGCTCAACTACCGAGCTCCATCCTCAGGAGCAGATGTTTAAATTGTATGCCACACTTCAGCTGTTATATAATTCGATTGGATTAACAGGCACCACAGAACCACAGTATTGATCTTCAGCTTCATCGTGATGTTGTTGTCAGTGGTCGATAGTATGAGCGTTAAATAACGTGTAATAATTCACACCTCTGGTTCTGAATGTAGAAGGGCTCTGCCTCACTGCCTGTGAAAGAGATGGGGTTACCATGGAGACGGGAGGAGACTGTGTCTTCCACATTTCCCCCAGCATGATAGCTTGAAACACAAACACGCACACACACATTTGCAGTAGCTCAGCTGTAGTCTCCCCACCCTACATCACTTCTGCTTGTAACTTTGAAAAGCAGTGCCTCATTAATCCTAACCTCCCACATCTTGCAAATATGAATAAATTGTATCTTGTGGTTCTTCAAGTGGCCTACTGCCAGTTTAGCTTTGTAGATTCAAACTAGTGAATTACTGTATGATCTTGATCATGCTGCTCTAACGTTCAGGCTACTGCACTCTTAACCCTGTTAAATGCATCTTATTGATTGGCAGCTATAACCGCAGAAGGC
This sequence comes from Anoplopoma fimbria, assembly GCF_027596085.1. Taxonomy (NCBI): domain Eukaryota; kingdom Metazoa; phylum Chordata; class Actinopteri; order Perciformes; family Anoplopomatidae; genus Anoplopoma; species Anoplopoma fimbria. The sequence goes on from NC_072465.1 coordinate 16,979,553, forward strand.
TTGAATACTGTAAATTCGATGGTAAGAGTAATTAGCATAACTATCTGCACATATATTGCGAAGGAAAGTCTGAAAGTCACATAAGCATGATAGAATAATTGAGTATATTCCACATATTTGCTATATTTACTTGATAATGTAATTTTCATAAGATTGGATGTGTAGGTGGTATTCAAATGATCCTCCACATTCAAAAATACCTGCAAGCCTCTATATGTTCTAAGCTCTTATTCGATTTTTTTTTTTTTTTTTTTTTTTTTTTTTTATCAGACATTTTTGGGGCCTTCCTCAAAACTTTTCCCTTACCCATACAGTGCTTGCATGCCCAAAGTGCCCCACAACCCGAATCGGTAAACTGCTAATGTAAGTAGGAAATCTATGCCTGGACTATCCATCTCCTGAATGAATCCCACCTCATCTCCTCTCCCTCTCAATTATTCATGCATTTCAGATGAAGAAGAGAATCCAGACTCAGCATCTATATTTAAACTCTGACTGGTCCATGGTGGCTGTATAAATAGAAACAGTATAGGGTTTGGTCTGGCTGTCTTCATCAGGAGTTTTACCTCGGAGTATGCAGCATTTATTTGAAGGAGATGAAAGACAGCTTAGTCAGTGTTGTGGAGGGGCATTTCTGGATTGAGGTAATATCAAAAAGCCTAAACTGCTTCTGCTGTCCATTAAATACCTCACCATATCCTCATGGTAGTCTCCCCATATATAAGCAGGTCTATCACATTGTTGAGGGATATTGGCTATTGTCTACTAATGAATGTATGACGCAGTTCACGCAGTCTATGATAGTTTATTTATTAAAGAAACCAGAGAACGTCACAGTTTACCCTGCTGACAGCAGCACAGAAGGAAAATGTAAACATGAGAGAAGCATTGATTTGAAACGCAAAGAGAGATGGAGACAGAGAAAGGCACACACAACCCTTCTATAGACACACTCGCATGTACACACCCAGTCAATCAACAATGATGCCTGAAAAGAAGCCAGCTGCAATTCTCAGCATCACAGAAATGACAGTTGCCATGGTGATAGTGACAGTGAACTTTTAAACATTTTAGTGACGACAGTGAGAAATAAAAGAGAGTAATGGAGAGAGAAAACAACTTGGACTGGAAAATGTGAATGTAGCGTATTGTATTCACAGAGCAGGAGCAATACAAAGCAAGATTACTGTTAATCCTGAAGTCAAACACGTGTTACTGCAGATAGTCTACTTACTGATGGCCTAACATCACACTGAGTCCATATTTCACAGTTTGTGAGAGCTCAGTGCCCATTCACTAGCAGTACTGTAAATCCCTTTGGAGAGCAAATCCTTGGCAACTGGACAGGTATACGGGTATAATGTTTGTACTTCTATTGTATTGATACTGAAAAAACTAAATAACAGCATGTACAGGAGACTCTGTACCGTACTAATGTACATACATGTGCATAAAGATAATTAACCAATCATAAACCCCATCCCCCTTAGTCACTGTTTCCATGACTGTCAAGCTTTCCGCTCTGTTCTCCTATTGCACATAATTTAAAATGAAAACGGTGACAGTTTTACTTGTCATAAATCTTAGTAATTTCAAAAAAGTGATTGTCCATGTCTATGATTTCAGTAGTGCTAGACAAAAGCAGTCGGCGGATTTCTATGAACAAGATTTGATCAGCTGGCTACTAGGCAATTAAGCTTAGGTTAGCTCTGTGGCTGTTAAAATGCAATCTCAGGCTCACTTTAAGGTTTCCAGGTGACTCGTTTTGCAAGGACAATTTCTTTTACTTATACTAATTGGCTACATATGTATATGATGGGGAGCATTCAAATGCGTCTAAAATGTGTGGTTAACGCCAACCGTGCCACTTTCATCCTTTTATCCAAGGTGCTTGATAGGTTGCACTCCTGTTGCACCTGTTGTTAATCTACATAGCAACCAAACCTGCTCACTGTGATGACGATGGTGATGAAGTTGCCGAAGTTGCCGTAATTTACCAGTAAGCCCCACTGACTAAACTAAACACAGTTAAAACAAAGATAAATGGATTGCCGGCACTGTTAAACCCTCACAGTAATGATCAATATGTCCGTGTCAATTTGGCTAATCTTTCAACCAGATGTTGTGACAGAAAGGCTGAAGCAAGTAAAAAAGTCAATGGGACAGATTATAAAGCTCTGGTTAGCCCTGCACTAAAAGGATTAAGATCTCCTCGATATATTTACCATAGACTGTTATTTACGCAAGAAAGTAAAAAATATAGCTGACAGCTTTGATTGGTTGTTCCTCGTCACATGACATGTAGCACATGCTTCAGCTTCCAGAAGTTAAAGTATTTGTATCCCGGGGTGCAGACGTCACGTCCCCGTCTACATAGACAACAATAGATTAAGGGCACAGAAAACGCCGCATGTGAATGGCCTCTTTATGTCCGACGCATGAAATTAAAGAGACAGCATTGTTTTTGTTTTGCAGTGTAGTTAGTCCTTGTATTAAAGGTATGATGAGAATTTTTTTTTATGAAAAAGCACTGTTCGGGGAGGGGCTTAGCGAACAGACAATTTGAGCACCAAGAAGCCTTGGTATGAATATTTGTAAAAAAGAAAATTGTCATGATGCTTAAGAGTGTTTATGTGTTTATAGTATGTGTGTGTGTGTGTGTGTGTGTGTGTGTGTGTGTGTGTGTGTGTGTGTGTGTGTGTGTGTGTGTGTGTGTGTGTGTGTGTGTGTGTGTGTGTGTGTGTGTGTGTGTGTGTGTGTGTGTGTGTGTGTGTGTGTGTGTGTGTGTGTGTGTGTGTGTGTGTGTGGTGGTGGTGGTGGTGTGGTGGTGGTGGTGGTGGTGGTGGTGGTGGTAGTAATAGTAGTAATAGTAGTAGCAGTGGTAGTAGTAGTCGTCGTCCCAGGTCAGGTGAAAGTGCTCATCAAGGTGAAAGGCGTCTTGCACCAGTAGTCAAGTAATCCCTCCCCGCTCTCAGAACCACCCGTGGGCTTGATGAAGGTTTCCTCCTTCACTTTAGTGAAATCTATTTCTGCCTCTGCCCTTCACACTTTCCTCAAAGACATTCCCTCACCTCACCACACAACCTGCCCAGTGGAGTGAAACCGCTTCTGGACCCGAGAGCACTGATTTATAGACCCTGTTGTTCTGTGCACACATATGGATGTTGAGAATTGGATATATACAGTAATGGTCACATGGCCTACACTCACGGCCACGGCTAGCAGCTGCCTTACGGCCCATCTGCTATGATGTGTGTGTAAGATATGGTGAAAAAAGGAAATGAAGAAATGGTACAGAAATAACACGTATATCTGGCACTATATATCCAATCAATTGCAGAGCCCAGACATAAAAGGTCATGATATACACCTGAGAGGACGCCATATAAACCATCCCACGAAGGTTAACTGACTAAAGTGGTTATTTTCTACTTCATGTAACTGTGCAATGAAGACAGTGGGGAGTAGCCTGTGACAAAGGTCCCATGTTGGATCCATATACGTATTAATCACAGTGTGCTTCTTCACCAACTGAGCCACCCTGATTGGCCTGACAGAGTAGGTGATTTTCTCGCTGTGGTGAGTGATACTGCTAGAAACAAAACCAATTAAATGTACATTTTATTTTATATTTAGTAAACTTCACATGAAACTGGCTTATCCTTCTTCTGTCTTTTGTTTTGGATTTAAATTGTACTTTGCTAACTCAAAGTCTGCGTTCACATGGATGCATAGCAATGTTTTCCTTTTTAGTATGTTCTCTTCATTCTCAATGGGACCTCTGTTTTGGCAGAGTGTACTAGCATTGTGCTTATTATACCTCACGTTCATTGAGACAGAGGAGAAAACTATTGCTTCCATGCTAACTCTCCAGAGTTGTGAAATCTAAGACTAATTTCAATTTACTTTTCAATTACAACGTCAGTGTTTAATAGTATACTGTGTCATGTGTTTGTGTATGATTCAACAGTTGTAACAGTCATTGATGAGCACTGCCCTTGATGGTTTGCACTGATTCAGGAAACCTGATGTAGACTTACAGCTCATACTTATGTCTATGAGCAAGACTGAATAGACTAAAACTACCACTTTTTCAATAATACTAATACTACTAACACATCTACTACTCAACTCCTACACTGCCAAGATCTCCTTTTTCATAGAGGAAACACAATGTATATGGCTTCACATTGAGGAGACACAGGTACATCACTGTTGTTTTTTCTTTTGCTGTGCATAAAAAATAGCAGACAGTAAGGTATTACATAAACCCTTTTTGTCCAAATTGCTTTAGTAGTCTTTTTCAAAATGCTTCAATAATTTAAGATTATTTTGACAGTAGGTCTACATGCATTTTTTTCCTATGAACAGGGAAGCATCTGTGTGACTTTGTTGCAAAACACGCGTCTATTGAGAGAACTCAGGATTAGAATTAATTTAGAAGAGATGGGTCTTGGATGCTGAACTTTTGTTCTCGGCTCTCATAGCAGAAGCAAAATACGAACCGGATGCTTTTGTTCTTTTAGCCTTCGGGAATGTGGGATATTGTCCCGCATATTCTCGTCCTTTAGAATTTAATCTTATTCGAAGGCAACCACAGACTCAAATGGCGCATACTCTATGTGAAAGTGATTATCCAAGTCTCTCCCCCAAATCACTAAGTAGTTTTCTTTTAAAAAAAATACTATCTCTGGGCTTTTATTGCCTTTATTAGAGCAGCAGGAGAACGACAGGAAAAGGGTTATGAGAGACGGGAAGACTCTCAGTAAAGGGCTGCAGATTAGAACTGAACCAGAGCCGCTGCCAAGGATTCAGCCTCCCAATCACTACTTAGTTTATGAAGGTTAATCTTTTTCTAAGTTGGTACTATTTAGTTGTACTATTTAGTCAAGAGACAGTCATGTTATTGAATAAAGAATATCTAACTAATATCTTATTAGTGGTCAGGACACTTGAGTATTTTATTTCTAAGTTCAACCATCCTATTTTTAATTATAATAACACAGAAAACATTGTCTGTATGTAAAATCTGAATAAAATGCCAGCAGAATGCTAAAAAATTCTGGTTGTTATTATACGAATACCTTGTTTTTTCATAATACAGCAATATTTCTTTGTGTGACGTGAAGGTCAAAAACAACCTGACCTAGATTTTACCTTAACAAATAAATGAGAAAATGGTGATAATTTGGAATAGTGAAAATATTAAAGTATATAGTATTGTTGCCATTGTTTAAGGCTCTGCAGACACATTCTGATGATGCATATTGATTCCCATACCTAAAAGAAATATGAGCAATATTGCAACGTCATACACTGACAACCCAGGATTTGAAGTGTTCCCACAGGCTAAAGAAGAGTGAATATTCAACAGACATCATCGTCTAGATTTCTCCTGAGTCATAAACCCACTTCTTCATTTCTCCGAGTTTCTCTGATTGAGCCTCCATGTCTCACAGTCATTTTCACTTCCATTAACAGTCCCCAACTTGCCAGATCCTTTGATCTATTGCTGTTTTATCTACCTTACAGTCTTTGCTCCTCAGGCTTCGTCCTCCTGGGGACAGTGAAGTCTTAGTGTCTTTCACTCAGTGCTCACGTAACAGCTCAACTCTAAATTGAATGAACAAAGGAGCTGTCGAGCTTTGCAGTGGCAGTGCGCTATTCTTGACCACCTCCACTTTCTTGTCATCGACTACACAATCTCAGAGCCATTCCTATGGAAAGATGGTATATTCTGTTCATCAGCGGCAAAAGCATTACATTTTTTGCTAATGCCTTCTTTTAAATGGATGTGTGCAATCACTTTGCATGAACTCCCTGATTGTTGCTCTGATGACCACAGTTACGTAACCTATTACACATTTATGAATTTTAGTCACCAAAAAGACTTAACATATCCACTTAAATAAATTCAGCAATAGTAAATAGAGCAAAATGAACAAACTGTCCTTTCTGAACCTATTATGCAGCAGCAACATACCAAAGCTCTGTCCTAGTGCAAGCCAGAAAGCTGAGATGACACTACCAATCCTGAACCATCCACTACAAAATGCATGACATGACTTGTAAAATACTCACAAACACGACTCAACCGCTGGAGAATCAGACCTCTGCACATTAACAGTGAATGAGCGCTGAAATATGCAGCAGAATATTAAAACAGATTCCAAAATTTCCCAAACTCTTTCCAAAACATCTGTCCAACACTAACTCCTTCTATGAATGATTATCAATCAAAGTAATCTTTATAATCTTAACTGTGGCTTGGTCTTCCTATCATTGGTCATATGGGCTGCACTCATGTTTTATCACATGACACCCCCAACGTATCAAATGATAATCCCAACTGTCAATGTGGTTTTGTAATCACCTCTGTTCCTTTGTGTGTGTGTGTGTTTGTTTGTTTGTTTGCTTGTTTATGTGTTGCTCAGTCAGAGTATAATCTGCTGTGAAAAACCTTCTTCTCAGAAGAAGAAACACTGAAGAAACATTGTAGTGCAGTCTTCTTTGGTTAACTCATTTAAAAGTAGGTTTGATGAATTCTCAACAAAGGTTTTTTGGTATAATTCTAAATATGACTTGTTGTATTTGAAATGTCATTATTTTAAACAAGTATAGAGTGTCATTACTTTGTTGCGTTGTTTGTTTGTTTTAGTTGGATAGTCTGTTGAGAAATCTGTATATCCTGTACAAGAACAAAACGTTGTAGATGTATTTATATATATGTTATACCGCTATTGACAATAACTTTGATATATAAAAAAGAAATATTGATGTAATGTTAAAGGCGGTGTGGCTAATCTTCCTAAATTCTCATTACATCCTTTTCAGTTAGATCATTTTTTAAATCAAGCATATTCTTGCTGGGTTCTCAGGATTACCAACCCTAGCTTTAATACACATGTTAATGCCGTATACTATAATTGTGTAAATAACCCAAAGCCTCTTAAATCATCACTGATTCTTTCCGTTTTCCCTTTGTCTCCCCTTTCCAACGCCCCACACACAAATGAGTGTAATTAATATGCTAAAGGGACAAAACACACAATAAACAAAGTTCATGATGAATTTGGCTGCATTGTTTATCCTTTTTTCTAAATCTTCTATAGATAATGCAATACTATCATTATTATGAATTATTTTTGCCACAATAATTGTGTAGTTGAAATCTAATGTAGTGACAGCCCTAATACAGTCTTAAAGCAGCTCATAAGAATCAATCATAAACTGTGTTTCACTACATTAGAAACTATACATTCTTCGCAAGTATAAGTTTGTTTGTGTGAGTGGGTGTGTGTGGTTGTGTTATCTTTACAGTGACAACAAAATTGGTCATAGGTGAGAGCTGTTAATCAATTCCCTTAGCTCTTCCCTGACAGGCAGACAGAGCGACTGGCATGAAGCAATCGTTGAGGCACTCGATCTCCAAGTACACATGATCCCAGCTTATATCTCAGCACAACACAAACAACACAACATTGACAAATAACCTGCCAAAGTCTGATATATTATTTCCCCCCAAATCCCCAATATAGCACTAATTTGTGACTTCAGTATTGCATGGTTACTCTGCAACTTACTGCCAGAGAGCTCAGCATTACAGGAGCAGTGTGGTGTCTGTGTTTGCTCCGGGAAACTAAATGTCAAGTTGACATTTTGTAACGTCAGTCATTAGTCACGTAACTTGTTTGTCACTCTAGTGACGTTAGACGGACAAGTTAACGTCGAACACGCTCTTCTCCTTAACCTAACTAAGTGGTTTTGTTGGCTAAACCTAACTTTCCGTGAAGACAGAAGTTTATTTTGACAAGACACTATGCATGAAACAAACATTTATATGCATGCTGTCACTGACTTGCAAATCTGACGTAAGAGTTTCATAGAGCATCATAGTTTGAAGCATAGGAGCACTGACCATCTGCGTTTTTTGACCCATTGTTGGGAGAATGAGTTGAAATGGCCGGCTTAACATCATCAAGTTTTTAAAGATTTGGGCATTTGATGTCATGAAGGCAAGCAAGGAGAATTAGTTTGATGGCTGGAGTTGTTGGATTGCTTAACAGAAGGAAAGTAAATAAACAGAAAACAACAGTGTGCCAACAAAGCAGAAGTCTGCTGTGACAACGGAGTTGTAAAAAGTTTATATTCTAGAGGTATGAAGTGAATGCAATAGGTTTAAAACTGTACCCTTAACACCGACCCAAGTTTCGTGGTGATGTGGGAAAGCAGAGAGAACAATCTATCAGAAGGAGCTCTAAAAGCTAAGATTAAGACCATCTGTCCAAAGACGGTCATTAGAGGCCTTGACAAGGCCGTCTCAGTGCATCGGCTGTAAAACCTTACTTTTAAAACAATTCAGCGCTGGATCTTCACAATGATATTAGGACCAGGCTGAACTTGTGCCTCTTCCCCAAATGAGACCGTCTGGCTTTCCAGACACCAAAAAAAGTTAATGAGGATTGCCTGACTGCCTGTCAGACCTCTGCAAAAATGATTTATTGGATTTTTGCAAAAGACGAATTGTTGGTCTTTCATGCAGGTATGTCTGTCTGCCTCGGGTCCACAGTACTACAGGACTCAACTACTACAAGAATCCCTTAATAGGGGCGCAGTTTGGTTAGGTTTAGGCACCAAAACTACTTAATGGTTTGGGTTAAAATAAGTGTGTTAATTCCTTACATTACTCTAGATGATCCAGCCCCTGAATTGGGATACAGTATTCCAGTATTGTATTTATATGACTTCCTGTATCAAACAGTACATCATCATTCAGTTGACTGCCAGCTGTCAGAAATAGTGATCGATTCTAGTCCGGTCACTTTGTGTCTTGGATTCTGCTGCAGACTGATTTATGAGTAGGAATAGCCACACCGCATGTATATGTCATCTTAAGTGTGACATGAGAGGAGGATAATTGGAATTTGTTGTCTGCCATTTGATGCACAATACCCACTGACAGAACAGTAACTGGTAATTAGAATTTTAGCATTCACGGAGGACAAAAGTGACAGAAACGTTCATGTTTGGTTTCTTGTGTAAATTGGTTGAAGCCAAACCGATGTTCATACTGGATTATATTTCTCTGCCAAGCACCAAACAGAATCTTAAAAAATGTTAGGTAAAACTATCTCAAATGTAATTATTTGCAGTTGGGCTTGGCGTTGCTGAGATCTTCTATAATACATGTCATGGGAGAGGGAAATATTTTTAATTAAATAAATTCCAATTTTTATTCAGACCTGTAAATCTTTTGCTTTGGTAAACTTATAATTAATAAGTAACTGCAGTCTCAACACTACTTTAATCTCACTTTATCTCTCACTAAGTTAATTCTTGTTTGGAAGTGACAGTATTAGGAAAGATTATTTGCTTGTTAAATGATATGCTCAGCACCCAATCTGATGATGTCAAATCATTTTAGTATTGTTTATGACAAGAAACCATCCAAATTACAGATGGCATTACATAAATGCCACTGCAGGTAAAAAAAAGGGCCTTTTTTTGTTGCCAATCTGAATGTTAGGCGCTGCTTTGCCAGCGGACGGACACAATCTTATTTTATGGTGACTCAAATCTGATTTGAGCGAGAGACAGACAATGCCGGGGCTTACAAAGAATGTAAACAGACAGAGAAGGAAGCTTCAAATTGGGCCCGGAGTCTCCTGGAGAATAATTAACGTGACATTTCCCTGACATTTAGTAGGAGGTATAGTGAAAGAGCCTGAAGAGGGGAGGAAGGAAGCAGAGATATGAGCCTGTGAGGTAAAAGAAAGACAGGAAGGAAGACAGGGCAGAAGGAACACAGGCAGGATTTTGCCCTGCACATCCTGACAAATGTTTCAGCTACTACGTGCTTTCTTGTGTTGCTCTGTGTGGACATTTCAAATACGGGAACTGCAGCAGAAGTGCACTTAAACACACAGTAAAACAAATAGACTTACTCTAATGTTCAGTACCCACTCCTTCAGTGATGATAAAACTATTCTTTTGTTGCTTGGTAACCATTTGTTTTGTGCTTAACTCTACCATTCACCATCTGCTTATGAGCTGTTAGACATACATTTCCATCTCTGACACAAGATAGGAGCTCACAGCTGATGAACACTGGGGCAATCTGTGGTCAGAGCTGGACCGCTCGACAAGCCCACAGTGTGCTCCAGACTATTACAAAGTGACTAAGACAATACATAAACCCCTATCAATGCTTTTAGTAGTTTGGTCTGTGGTTTCACATTGCCCTTTTAAGCTAATTAGGAATTGATAAACTCTGCCTCGTGCTGTGTCAAGGTTGCTCTTTTTTTCTGGCACGCCATCTTCCGCTATAGCTTCATAATGACGCCAAGAGAAGAGATGATGAACACTTTTTTAAATGGAAATCAACCACTGCATCCACTCATCAATTGATGGTTATTTAGAGCTATAGATTAGCGGGAAACAATACGGACAAGCACTTTGCTGTGTCATTATTCAACGGAAGAACACGCATCTTTGTTAAGCACTTCAAAACTGTTCTTCAGTGGTATTTTGATAAATTGCAGATATCAAGGTGCTATAATGGAGACGGCAGGGAATGGCCGTCTCCAAGTGATCATCTCCTTTTTCTAGGCTACTGCACTTCCTTAGCTCTAACACAATAAACATTGATTTTACATCTCTTTGATTCCTATGAAGAAGACGTTTCACTGACAGACTCGCAGCAGTCATCTCTCTCTCTGTCTGTTTGTGGGGTTGCGCGCTGACACTTCTCAACAAATCCTCACCACAAAGCATCAGCTGGCACACACTGCTAACAGTTTCATTTCCTACACATTTCCCAAACAAGGCACTCTGCTCACTTTAAAAATCACATGGAAAAGAGACACCATCCTCTTTGATCCCTCCAATCCAATGTAGAAGAGTGTGATCAAAGGCTGTTCATGTTTAACACCGCTGTGGTCTCCCAGGTTGCGGGTTGCGGGCCAACTCTGTCTTTTTGCAGAGACTAAAGGTGAGCACATTTGATAGAAGTCAGCACGCCCAGGCATGCGTTAAAGATTAGGAAATTCTGTGCGGTAGGAAGATAACTTTGACATCTAATTATGACATTCAACAAAGAGACGTAACAAACAAAATGCAGGCTTCCTAAATTTTTCTGAAAATAAATTGATAAGTATGTTCTGACCACTTTCTTATCTGTCATAAGTATGAGATGAACTAAACAGTTACGAACTGAACTTGTCTGTGTTTGATAACATTTATTTCTTACTGAAGTTGTTGAAAATAGGAACAATAATGCCATGTCACAACCACCTTCTATTGATCAAAAAAATGCTTCTTCCAAGAATTGATTAATGCGAATGATTCAAACAATTCTAAATCATTTCTGGCATAAAGAAGATCTAATTCAATATCCTAGCCTCCTGCAGAATATATCTCAAATTCAATTGGCTCAGCATGATGCAGGGTGGGGTTCTCAAAAAAAACAAAAACTAACAGCATCCAGAGGACAAATAAAATAAATTAGTTATGTGTACATCATTTTATAAGGGAGGACATCTATGTGATATTTGAATGATTTAGTGGATGACCAGTTCACAAGGTGAGACAAAGTGTGAGCATTAATTTGTGCATGTCTGGATGCTTGTGTATTTGTATATCTATGTTTTTGAAGATGTTTTTTGTGTGTTTTTAGGGAGCTCACAGGTTTTAACAAGTAAGGAAATTATATGGCAATTAACTTTTGTTAGTCTGGTAATAAGAGTTTAAGGAGATACACATAATGAATATTGTGTTATGTCCTAAACATGAATTTAGAGAGCTGCTTTCACTGTGAGACTTTTTTCTAGTTCTTCAAAATCAATAATACACTGATAAATCACATCTGCTGCCTGGCCTTTTTCTATAATTTTTCACTCTTTACTTTGTGTTCCAACCTTGGAGCAATCAAAACATGAGTAAACCCAAAAGCACAACACACAGAGGTGTCCTAATTAATTAATTGTGTGCAACTGTACATGTCTAGTCTGAAAATGGCAAATTTTCATTGGTGCAAAACTTTTGTTTTCTTATTTGTTATGTTATGCTAGGCCTATTGATACAGATTCAGTGGTCTAAAAACTACAGCATCCCATGTTAGCCTATTTAAAACACCCTGAGGGTCCGAACATTACGAAAGTGGTCAGGTAATAGCCCGCCTATTACTTGATTTGATTGGATGCCGTTGTCAAGTGTGACATTGACAAGAGGTGAGACTGTGCCTGGCACTGAAAAGTTGAGAATATTTTAACTTTTATGCGCGTCTAAAAAACGTGGCGCGTCTAAAAAACGTGGCACGTCTGGCGTGCGCTCGTCTCCTGCGCTGCATGAGCTGCATGTCTTGGTGTGATTGACCCCAAAGGCAATTAATTAAGTGTATCATGTATCAATATTTCACAGTATGACACACTATTAAACAAAAATCTGCAGTCATGCTAGGAACTCTGTGAGTCTGTATTTAGGTACATTGGACCCTTGAGCTAAATGCTAATGTCTGCATGCTAACATCTTCACAATGACAGTGCTAACATGCCGATGTGAGTAGGTATAGTGTTAATCATGTTCATCATTTAAGTTGTGCTAACATTTGTTCATTTGTACGTTTTTTGGGGGCCTTTACAAATCATCATCATGCTAGTGGAGGATCGCTCCAACCAATCCCAACCTCATCTCTTACACCCATCATCCAATGACAGTTACCTTTGCTGCAACAGATGAGCTGGGCTTTTCCAGGAGGTCCCAGAGCTTCTTTCGTTTTTCAGCACAGCAAGTGTTGTCAAATTCTTCTCCCTCCCTGTCCTTCATATTGTCGGCCTCTCGTTTGAGCTCCTCGTTCATTTGCTCCTTCTTCTGGTGGTACCTCGCCTGGCAACACGACTCCAGATAGATCTCGTCAATGCCCCAGTAGTCGAGTTCTTGGCTGAACGACAGGGCGCACATTTCTTCCATCATGTGCAGCTTACCCGTGCGGTAGAAGTTCAGAATTGATGTGAACGCCCCTGGATGTCGGTCAAAAAAGTACTCATTCTCCTCGAGGTTGTAGTCATCACACACTTCCATCAGAGATTCATGGGTGTTGCAATCTCGTAACTTTCCCAAACGTGTTCTTGGTAGCCTATCTAATGTTCGCCACAAAACCTCATGTGGGAGACCTCCAACATTCAGCCTGACTCGGCGGAAACATGACTTGCTGCGAATGATGTCCACCGGTTCAGGTGGCAGCGATGATGTTGAGTGGGAGCCGGCTTTGTTTAACTCTGCCAAGGATTTCTCCATGATGACTTTAGGTTGAGGAATCAGGCAAACATCCAGGGCTATGGACTACAGTTGGTCCTGTTTTCCTTCATAATTGTATCTAAAGGATTAAAAAACAAACATTAAGAAATCATTAGTATTCTAGGATTTGCCCCAAATAACAAGGCGCACACCCTCATCATCTGACTCTTAACTAACATTTTGATAAAAGATTTGGGTCTGGGCCCCAGGAGTAGTTTAAAGCAGTGAGTCCTAAACTGCGCTGCATCTGACAAGTTAAGAGAAGATTTCAAAAAACAGAAAGGAAATAGAAATATATTTGTTACACAAACCCATTTAGATTATTTGGACTTATTATTTTTGCCTTTACATTGTAAAGTATTGAATGTTTTCACCTCTTCAGGCCTCTAAAAATCCTTTAAATGACAATCAAAGAGAGCAAAATCCCTCTTTTGTGGAACCGCTCACAGCTCATGTCCACATCACAAGCTAAAACCACTGGTTCCAAGCAGTGTTTTTTTCAATACTGGTCCTACCTTGTTTGTGACGCTAGTCCCTGATTAGAATGATTGATTGGATATTGGCAAGAAACTGCAAGGTCCTCAAGAGCAATTATTACTAGTTAATAGGGGTGAAGTGAAATAAAAGACGGATTGAGTATGCTATTGCTTCAAGACATTTCAGTCTTGTAATTATCGCCACATCTGCAGTATCAAGTTGCTTGAATTATTTTTATGAATCATTTTCAATCAAATTCTTCAGTAGTAAGTGTAAACTTAGATTGGAGTTCTTGAGACTTTTTTTCATAGTTGAAAATGCTGTTAAGATAAAATGTATCATCATTATTTTATGATATTTCAATATTTATTATTTTATCACAACAGCTATATCGCACTCATACAATAGGAGTAGAACTAGCATTCCCATTTAAATCGACGAAGCAGGATGTTAAGAGCGGAACCATTTTTATGTGCACCGTTTCCATTGCGACAGTTGAAGCGTACTAACTTCCATAAACACTAAACCGACCTACAGCAATTCGCAGTCTCACTGAGGTGAGGTTTTTCAGTATTGATTTAAACAAGCAGTGGAGTAGTAACATTACGAAGCGTAGAAAGACAGAATAAATGAGTAAAATGAAACAACTTAATACCTCATCCACACACTACTGCCACAGTGTAGGAAATCACTGCTATTGTTAGACCACTTTGTTTGGCTCATTTTCTGAATTCAGTGTAGCATTTAAGCATGGTGGAATTAGCAAGCCAGCTAACCAGCTACTGGACATCTGACTAGTTAGCTATCTTGCTAATTCAGCCATGCATTGATACTACATTGGTTACAGAAAATGAGCAGAACATTGTGCTAGCTGCAAGCGGCAGCACAGGCGCTATCGATCCCTCCACATCAATCCCTGCTGCTCTGGAGAAGGACTACCTAGCTAACTAGCCCGCCATCGGTCTCTGGAGCTGAGTCCGCTCTCTTCCAAGCAAGCTGAGACAACACTTTATGACAAAGCTGATGTGGGTTGTCACCACAACAATTAACAACAATCACCATTTTATTTTGTAGCCGAATGACCACAGAAAGCAGTTCAATGTTTTTTCTACTCCTATTCTGTTTATATGATCCCCCTTTTTTTGAAAATTCTTTCCAGAGTAAAGTTCACTCAGGAAATATATTGTAGAGAAATGTAAAAATGTTTTCAAAAAATCTGAGGGTATGATTTCTATTGACTTAGTCAAAAATAAACATTCCCTCAGACTATGATTCACATTATTTTACTTAATAATGTCATTAGCTATACAGTTGTAGAAACCTTATTGAATCTAATTTCCCACCAAAAGTTTGAAACCATTTAAAACCCGTAGGGAATTGAAGACCATAATTGGAAAAAATCGTTGTTTTAAAAGAATCCAGGGGCGGGAAACAGATCAATTGGGCATTTCACTATTATCTTCTTTGAATTTGTTTTTAAGTTAATTTTTGAATCAGCATTACATATACCATCAGACTCCGATTCATGTCCCGAATCAACAATTAACATTCCCTAAGATGTGGATTATTGAGATGACTCACACCTACAGTCTGCAAAATAACACATTTATATTTCAGGCTAAGAAGTAAAATGTTAGGGAACCATGAACACCACCTTGTTAAAATACTTCCAACCAAAACTTTGGAACGAACTCGCACTGACCTATTTTTTGGAAACACCCCTATGGGGACTGATACAGTATTATTATCATTAATAAACTATGTATAGTATTTGGTTGATCACTGCTCATGTGACACCCCATGCAGCCCTGTGGGTGGGGACGCAGGACACCACGGTGATGAGTGTGTGTGTGTGTGTGTGTGTGTGTGTGTGTGTGTGTGTGGTACAAAGTGAGCGCTGTCCACTCTAATGGTGCTGAAACACCAGGACGCGCTGTTCACTCCCTGAATCACGGCGAGCTCCCTTGGGGGAAGGCAGGCTGACGCTGAGAAGGAAAAAAAAAAATATGTAGCCTACATCATCTCCTGACAAAAAGACATCCAAAATGTTATCACCCATCTGTGACTGTAGACGTGGCACGAGCTGCGGGTTTTTTTTGTCTGTGTGATGAGAGCGTGGAAACCCAACAACACCTCGGGCCTGCAGATGTGATCATTGCTCGCTGTCACACAAAGTTTCTAACACTTCCCAAACACAATTAGGACCGAGCATTATGTCGACATGCATTACAGAGCAGAAGGGAATACAAACATGAACAGTAGAGGATGGAGACATTGTCATGTCGGTTTTTTTTTTTGCAGATGCAGTAACAGGCTGCGGGGAAGCAGTAGAAATAAATGTTAATTTGAAGAAGCCTCCACCCTCCTGTTTTCTCCTGAAGTCAATGCCTCGATAAAAAATGATTTAGCATTTAACGAATCATCATAACAAACATTATTCACCCATGTCTACACACTGTGCTTGGACTGGGAATAAGCTCACTGTGATGTTTAATCATCTACAAATGCAATGTTGTGAATGCAAATCCTCCATCGTTAAGCATTTATCTAGTTTGTCAAAGGCTGCCTGCTCCATATTGGTGCGGTTTAACGCAGAGTATTCCTACATGCCACTGATAATCTATTACAATTAATAGGTGACATATGATTCATAGTCAAATAAGCTTTAAAAAAAAAAAAAAAAAAAAAAAAATTACCGTAGTGAGTTGTTGTCATCCTGTACCTGAATCAAACCAGCACGTACCGCTCTGGAAACAATCAATCCGCTGGCACAAACGGAGATGAAGCCAGTAGCATTTAAAAAAAAAAAAGAAAAGAAAGGAGGCGCCGTTATTGGTTTACTATTGCCATGGTCTAACCCAATCCATTTCCCCCTCCTCTGCCTCCGACATGGCAGAGAGATCCTCAGCACCACGATCTACTGCCTACCCGCCGGCTTCCTGCTCCGCATATCGCACCAGCGTTTCGCCTCGGAAGATCAACAAGTATGCCCAGAGCCCGTTCGGACAGACTACCTGTGTTTCCCAGTCAGCTGTGTGAGGAGGCGCCGCATCTCTCTGAAAGTGGATCCATGGCAGCTCAGCACTGTCTTCCACATCTGATTAACTCTTTCAGCACCGCGCCTTGACGTCTGCACGTAACAATAAAAAAAAAACCCACTTATGGGCACTGTTGTTGTTGTTCTTTAGGATGAGGTGCACTGTTAGATAAAAGCATCATGTAATGATAGTGCACATTAAAGATGGATGAGTAAATGTATGATCATACGATCTGAAGGCACACAGCCAACAACAACAACAACAACGAGAACCAATGATGGAACATTTTTTTTTAGGAAAAGGATGTTGATAGCTGGGTTCACCCTCCTTTGATCTCCACATATAAGCAGTGGTAGAAGAAGTATTCAGATCTCCTACATTACATTAGAGTGAAAATACTCAAGTCCTGCATTCAAAATCATACAAAGTAAAAGTATGTACCAATAATAAAAAAAATACTCATTCTGCTGGAAATTGCCCTTGTGAGTGATATTTTATATATTACATTATTAGACTGTTGTAGCTGGAGCTACTTTTAGCTATAAGGTTAGGTCATTTTTGTCCAGTGGTTCCCAACCAAGGGACTGAGCCCCATTCAAAAGGTCACCTGACAAATATGGCGGTGTAGGAGGGACACAAGAGCTCAGTCTTCAAATCAATTTTCAGTTTATTTGTTATTATCAAATCCTCCTTCTTCCTCCTTTTTAAAATCCTCTTTCTACCACCTTTGCAATATATGATCCAGCCTTCTCTCGCACGTCCTGCTAGCGAAACATTGATCCACGCCTTCTCCCGTCTTGATTATTACAACACACTTCTTTAGGGCATCAGTGCTAGCTCCACTAACCCACACCAACTCCTGGCACCATATCACATATCAGTCCTCAAAAATATCCACTGGCTTCCTGTCTCCCAGCAGATCAACTACCAAAATCCTGGTTTTCACATTGAAAGCCACCAACTGGCCCCCAGAAATGAGTTTGGGTTCTTAAAAAGCACTATACTAATCTAATTTAATAATATTGTTATTATTTTCACTATTATTATTATTATTATTATGTGCGCTGGAGGTTTCAAGTTTCACTTTTCTATAAACTGAAAATAGGGCCGTGGTGCTTTTGACAAAAACATTTTAAACTCAAATTTAAAGTGGGCTTTCTGAGTGAAGGGGGACTTTTAAGCCTACAAATGTTCAGCTAGTATGGAGGCACAAATAAATATGAGATATATGTCAGGTTTTTTTTTTCTTTTGTTTGTTTTATTGAAATAATAATAACAAACAAGTTAAATATGATATATAAATTCACTAAGTAAATATAAAATGGTAAACGGTACAGCACTACACAAAACAAATGCTTCATCAGTAAACAATTTCACAATTATATACAGTCAAATTATTGAGTCACATTTCACGCAGTGTCCTCTTCAGTCTGAATCGGACCTGCAGATCTCCGTCCGGCTGGAGCATCCCGAAGCCGTAGCGACTGGGATTAACTGGTGGGAGTTTAGCCTCAGGGTCACACATCTCCAGATCAAGATAGACCAAGAGCAAGAACACAAATCTAGAGAAACAGAAGGCAAAAGCAGTTTAGAACATCAGCAGACCGGCCACTGATAAACACGACTTAGAGGACAATAATAATATCAGATTTCACTCATTCAGTTAAATGCAGAAATTATGTGAAAATCACATCAAGTAAATCAACCAATCTGAAATAAATAGCAAAGTCCTAAAAACACTTGCTCTTTTTTGTGTGTTGTGCATTACAAGGAATGACCTTTAACCTTTGCTTCTGGATCTGATGTCTGAAAAATGACTGTCCATTACCCTTATCATTTTTCATACAGGTCAGCACTAAATCAATTTTTGTTTGCCCCTATTGATACAAATTATTATATTTTATTTATCAGCGGTTATCAAATAACAAAGTCTAAATGTAACTGCCATGTTTAATCTTTATTTAAGTAAATGAATCCGGAGTTCTTCCGACATCTAACACCACCCAACTCCGGTTTCCAGGATACTTGAGATGCTCGCTTACACTTAAAATGTCTTTACTGGACGCCATTTCCCTTTGCAAGTGCTCTATCTGTAACGCACATGTGCAACTCTTACCAGAGATGAAAAGTGGGCAAAATGACTTACTCCTTAGCTACATCCATCATCAGCTCTGGAAAAAGCTATGTGTTTAATTCTTTTTAACCACCTCCTCGATCAAGATTTACTAGCCTCAGGTGACATTTCACTTGCCCATTGGCCATCATTATTGTTGAACCCTACAGTTCATTACAGAGTGTGGACAATTATTACATTACAGCTTGTTGCTTATAATGATAGGAAAAGGAAGCAGGACTCAGAAAAACATTATAGGAAATGTTATGTGGAGAGATATAATTTGCTGGTCCGGTAATTGGGGAGGAAATTGCAGAAAATGCTTAGATCATTTACGTATCATTTTAAAACCAATCAATGCATCGTTGAAAGATAAAGAGATTGAAAAGCAGTGGACTTTTACACTCACTGTTTAATGGCCGTAACAGCAAACTCTTTCCCAACACAGATGCTACTCCCTGCACCCCAGGGCATGGTGTAGTACTTCAGCCTTTTTCCATCTTTGTAAAATGTATCCTTCACTGTTGTATCGTCATTTAAGAAGCGGTCATACTTGAAAATCTGTTAAGAGGAGACAAGTAAAAAAAACAAACATGAAGCCATAAGATGTGGGTATTATAATATCATGCAAATAGGTTTGATCCTATGTCTCCAGCTCTATTTCTTGTTATAAATAACATGGAAGTATCACTTTTTAAGAATAGAAAAAACATACAAACATACTTACATAATATGTAATTATCACCTCTAACCGTTGGAGACAAACAGAATGAACATGGGGAATTGATCTTGCTCTCTTGCTAGTCAACTCCTGCTTGTTTAATTTGTAGGCATTTAGCAGCTCATCCCAAAGGATGTATTCTGTTGGTAATTTAAATCGCACTGCTTAATCCTGCCTCCTCAAGATTGCTTTGTGCTCTACAATATGGCTTAGGAATATCACAATGCAGGTACACAACTATATGTGTTATGATGGTGGAGGCTCCATATACCACTAAATGTTGAGTGATAACAGCATCTCCTGCACATCACAAGAACAGTATTTCGTGTTTGTGACGTTATTGCTCTTAGTACCATCACAAGTGAAGTACCTGTGGTTCTTGGTGTATCTCTGGGTCCATTTGAGGGCTGAGCAAGGGGAAAAGACAAACTCTGTCCCCCTGTCTGAGGTGGTAGTCCTGTCCATTGGCCATATGCAGGATCTTGTCCTGCACCACCTCTCTGCTGATCATTACTGCAGCTGTGAGCCGTAGGGTCTCGTTCAGAACGCTATCTGCAGGATGGAAAGGACAGCAGAGTGGATGATGTCAGAGGGGTGTCAGTGTGAGTTAAATCAGCGGTGCCCTCTGGCTTGATTTGGAGAGGTACAAACATTTGCACGGAAATTGAACATATGAAAAAGACAATCATTATTTAATTGGATCAATGGTCAAACTTTTATTGTCACTGTCATTGTTTCAGTACGCTAAACTTATCTTGTTAGTATCAACAAGTCAAATGAGCCTTTGATTCCACCTTACTGGAGGGGCTCTACCTCTATGTATATGAGTGAGTAAGTGAAATTTGGCTGTTAGCAGCTGTTGCGTACCAAGCACTGGTGTGCTGTGTGCTTCCAACAGGGAGATGGGAAGATGCTGCAGGGAGGTGTTGTGGAGAGTAAGGCCTCCGATCTCTGATTTAACAGCCTCCATGGCCTCAGGGTGAGTGAGCAGGAATCCAAGGAGCCAAAAGGCAGCAGGTCCAGCATTGCACTTAAAGGAAAACACCCAATTTAGCACAAACTCAGTACTTGATATAAGCTTCTAGTATGTAAAACTTTACATCTAAAAAAAAACAAAAAACTCTACATTTTGAATATGTGGAAATACAACGCATTTAATATGGCGATACTAAATATGGAGCTCTCTGTAATGCTGCTGTCTGAATATGAATGATGTGAGGAGAAGGTGAATCAGTCCACACACTTTGTAGACACAGCTGTCAGCCTCTCACGAAGAGACACCTGAGCCTGTCAGACAGTAATTGTTATGGATTAAGGGAGCTGTCTAACCTCTGCACATCTCAGGTCAGCTCTCCATTGACAGTTAAAGCTAGCCCAAAGGTACTCAGGGGGCCACGCAGTGACTTTCTGCCCTCTTAGATCTTCAGGTCAACAGATGGAATGCTTCAGATAATTGTATGAGCCTGGTAACCTACACCCAGGGTGAGTATCTTTAAAGAAATAGTTCAGCATTTTTGCTTAGAGAGTTAGATGAGATACCACTTGCATGTCTGTTCACTAAATATGTAATTACTGTAGTTGCTTTTTGTACAGATTAAACTAACAAGATATAACATGTTGATTAATGATCTTTAGATTTGCTGGTTGCCATTTTTTGTTATTTTGTTCAGATCCAGGTTGGCTGTTCACCCTGTTTTCAGTGTTTATGCTAAATAAAGCAAACCAGCTGCTGAGTCCAGTTTCATATTTAGCCGTAGACATAAGAGTGGGTTCAGTTTCCTCATCGAACACTTAGTAACTCTTGACTACGCATATTGCGTCGATTAAACTATTCCATTAGGGTATGACTTGTTTCACTGGCATACTGAGAGAAGCTGGGAGTGCATGACTCACTAAAACTAACAAACTATTTTTACATTAGAAAACTTCCCTGGGTGAGAGAATGTACAGACACCTCGACACATTAAATCAGTGTCTCCTCTAAAAGTAAACTAACTAATAAATTAATTTCAGTCTATTAATGTTTCAGCCAATAACAATGATTGTTTAAAAATGGAAAAACAAACAGCTACCACCAGCCTGTGTGGGACACATGATGAGGTGGTAGGTGGCTTTGGTGAAATCCCAGCATTGCCTGTAACAAATGTATAAGCCACATTCACTGTGGCACGTCCCACTGGACTCACATCTAATGCCTCTATTCTCTGCAGTGGTGCTCCAGTTTCCTTCCAAGACTTGAGAGAGTGTGCAGACATGATAAAGCACAAATAAACAAGCACGAGGAATAGCGGTCTTCCCCAAAACCAGAAGAGCATCTGAAAGAGCCTGTAGTGGGTGGACTGGCAAAGGTTTCTCCTTGTTACTGGGTGAACAATTATTGATCCAGTGAGACTGGCAGTAAAAAGAGGACTGAAGCTATTACAGCTAAAAATGTAGCATAGATGAACAGCAGACAGTAGGTCGATCAAACAGCCTGCTATCTCCCCCACCTGGCAGCACAGAGCAATGACAACATGTTGATCTAGACGGGTCTGAACTGGTGAGGTTGAGGAAGTAACAATTCTGTATTCCCACCTGTTGTTTATAGGGGCTGAATAATACTTGACATATAAACAACAGGTGGGAATACAGAATTCATAAATCCATATGTCCTTGACATATGGATTTATGAATGGGTGAGGTGTGAAGTCTTGCCCTAGGCAGAGCTATGTAGAAAACCTGACTGACCGCCAAATCCTGCCTATGACTGCCTGAAACTCTGTGGTTTCAGTCAGAGAAACGAGAGGAACCAACTTCAGCTGACTTACGCAGTCGTCTTACTCACTGTACTCGCATGTAATTACTTAACCTCAAACAAGATAAGGTGACATGGTAACTGATCCACATAAAGCAGAACTGTCAAAGCTCCACTCTGAGTTACAGGTTGAGGCAGGTAGCTCTGAGTAACTGTTAGAGAGGATTTTTTTTTTGGTAGGCTGAGCATGCAGACTGGAATTAAAACATGCAGGGCGTGGAATGTTTGTATGTTTTGGCATCAATGTGTGGCCTTGTGTGTGTGAGACTTGTTTGAGAGACACAGACAAAGAACCAGCTCTCACCTGCGTGGTCCACAGCTGCAGAAGTAAAGCTCTTTTCTGCATTTCTGCATCCACTCCCTCCTTCTGCAAGAAGTCATGGTAGCTCTGCTGCCAGGAGTTTGACCCTGACCCTGACCCGTTCAGACAGTTTGGTGACAACAGCTCCCACAGTCGCACCCGGCATGAGTTGGCTGTTTTGATTTCCCCTTTTGCAGACACAACATAATATCATGTATACTTATTGTGCTGTACAGACATGAAGTCAGAAAATGAAAGCAAAAGTAAAACAAGATTACTTTGAATCGCTATTGAGCATCTTACCTCCACGAGCCAGTTTGGTGAGGAGATCATCAAACTTGCGAAATTCCTCGTAGACTGCAGTAGCATTGTCTCTTCTTTCAAACATTGTAAGGTATCCGGCCCTGAGCACAACAACAAAGTTGAAGATCTCCCTGTCTGTCACTCCTGGCAGTATAAACAGTGACATCATCTGATTTACAGTGTGCTTCAAGGTTTACAACTCTGTTTGTTACCTGAAGAGTAGGCTGTAACAAAGACTAAAGAGTCCTTCCTGTCTCCACTCTAATGGGCTGCCGTTTTTCTGGTCTCGCAGCAGCAGGTTCTGAAAGTGAGTGTTCATGGAGCTGCTGAGCTTGGAGAGACTGAAACCTTGAAAATGCCTGAGGAAATAAAAGAAAGATGTTGACATTTGCAACCCGCATTCAAAGCAATGTTGCTCTTATCATTTTGTGAATCATAAAGTCTTTGTTTAAAAGATGCATTCATTACTGTTCCATCCATTTCCTCTCCGCTTTAGGTTTGATACTCGGCAGACTGAAAACCTTTTCCATGAGCTGGCTTCGGATGCGGGTGTAGTCCAAGCAGACTGTGTCGTTCATTACGGCATCGAAAGAGTTTGGGTCCAACAGCACCGTAACGTAATGACCAGCAACACGAACCTGGGAGTACAGTATTTTATTTTAAATTGCATTATTTCAAACAACTCTTTTTAGGGTTTTTTTAATCCAAAAAGTCATTTTTTATCTTTTTAATTTTTAAGTTATGAAGAATGGTCATTGTTTTGCTCGAAAACATTCAGTGAAGCAGTAGCCTCTGCAGAACAAATTTCAAATATATTCAAATTAAAAATAGTTTGTTGCTGTTTTACATTTCAGATCATACATCTGATTAGCAGACAGACGTGTTGCTCCTGTATGCAAAAACCTCTTTCAACATTTTCTTTGGAAAAACGTTTACATATTTAGTTTAATCCTATTTTGGTAGTCATATTTTCCTACACAGTTCCAACACAGTCTTTATCAGAACTTACTGTGAAAATGTCCCCATGTCTGTCTTTCATCCGGGCCAAAAATTTAGCAACATCTTTCCCAAACTCAAGAGCGTGCCCCAACCATGGAATCAGACCTTTGTCCAGAGGAGGCTCATTTTTCTGTCTGTCAAGAATAAGGAATCTCGTTAAAATTACAACAAAAGGAAGTTTCACATGTTTCAGGAACACCTTGATAACATTCAATGATCGCAATCAATGATAACATTCATACATCTGCTGGCGACCGAGCAGCTCCACTGGAGCGGTTAACGTAAGGGGCCATGCTTGAGGAAGAGCGAGCGATGCATTACACTTTCCTCACTCAGATTGTTCCTGCAGGTGATTTTCTCTGACCTTTAGGCCACCACTGGCAATTTGTTGAAGTAGTCTATCTACCTTTCATTCATTCGTGAATCTTAACTAACAGGTTTTGAGTCCACAAGAAGTTATGTCATAAGAGCTTTCTATCGTGAGGTTGAAACATGGGTCACAGCGTAAACGATGAGAATCATCAATTTATTCTCTTGTGCTGTTTCAAGACCAAACTAAATGCAGAGAATCAGCGTTTAATAGTCAGCATTGTTCAGACATACAAATTCTATCAGTCAGATAAAATTCTATGAATGAAGAGGTATTCTTACACAATTATTACTATTCATTATGTCTTTAAATAATATAAAATATGATTAACTTAAGAAAATAGAAAAAGTAAAGCTTTTCTAAATGGCAGAATACTGTTTTTTTTGCAGTACTTTGCCAACATTTAGAATCTATCACTATCTTTGTTAATAATCTAATACTTGCAAATATCAACATATTAATAAATGGCCTTACCTTTTGCGAGTGAAGAAAAGAAGAACTAGTATAAGCAGTCCATTAAGTAGTAAGAATATAGTCCACAACATATTTCAGTAAAGTCTGATACTTGTCCTGTCCCGCAGATAATATATAACATAGCTGCTGGCAACTCAGTTTTATGTTTGAGCTCAAGCTCAACTGCACCTACTACTTGAGAGGAGGCGTGGAAAGGTGTGGCTTGTGACACAAAGTGTTACACAACACTCAACAGTACTCAGTGTCCAACGCCACAAAACCACCACATTGTGAGTGACACAGGATGACACTTAACTATTTCTAATATTTAGACGATAACACTTTCAGGAAGAAGGTTAAACATCCTGCACAAAATCCTTCATTCGCACCTCATAAGGGTCACAGAAAACCCACCTGCAAGAACATTTCCCAGCAGTGACATCAGCATGGTGAAGAGATTCACGTTTCAATTTGTAGGGGGATGATGTCAAGGAACGCATATTTCATAGAGGGTGTCATTAGGTCAAGTTCCCGTGATTTGTCGAAACGCTCCTGTGACAACATTCAATTCCCTTTAATGTTGTGAAATATTTATTTTTACCTCCCTTAAGAAGACTTCCAGGCAGTCACATGGACAAGTATCTATTGATGACACTGTCCGAAACCAATGATTCATTTACATACCTCTGAGTAAAAGCTGTCAAAATATTTTTTTTATGTGAAACTGAATTTTTACTGGTAAATGAATGAATGATCAATTTGTCACACCTTACTATGTAATACATAATTCTTATGATATATACATATATATATATATACATATGAAAAAATAATAATTTGCAGCAAAAAGAGGAATGTACAAGTACTCTACCTACCAGCAGAGGGTAGTCACGCACTGATAGCAGGGCCTTTCAGCACCTGGAGAAAGGTTAAGTAGTGGATACTGAACTGAGGTCAGTCTCCGATCTGTTGCTGAAGATGAAAATTATACAGCTCAACAGACAATCCAGAAATTAATTTTCACCTGAGCATGACGGGTAAACGTCAAACTGGTGGTCAGTGTGGACATTTTTTAATTAATTAAATACGCATTTATACATTTATAGATAACTCAAACAATATATAATCCAGTATATATTTAAGGAAAGTCTATGATAGTGCAGCAAAACCATAGTAACCGAGAGTACTTAACATAAGGACAAATTAAGAGAAAACAAATATTTTATGATATTACCTCTGAGTCATTAAATCTCTACTTTGATAGTTTTTCTACACTGTAATAACTGCTGACCTCCGGTCTGCTGCTACCGTTAACATCAAGCGTGCTCTTGACTAACCGACCGTACCAGCAACAACAACCTGACATGTCCATTCACACACTGATAATGTTAAATGTAATCGAGACACATTATTACAAATGAAAGGTTCCTTTAGCTTGTGAAATATGAAGCCTTTGCTATGTTCAGATGCCATGGTAACACAACATACACACACAAACCAACTGTTGCCTGAAAATGAATCAGTGAAAGTCAAATAAAACGCATTCAATCATGGTACTTTTTAGGCATTTTTGAATACTGTTTAGAAATGTTAATCTTTTTAAATTAATGAAATAATCTATATAAAATATTTGTACTGTTCATTTACATAATAAGCTAGCCACATGTATCATATGATCTCATAAAGCCATGTCATAAGTCAAATACCCCCTGTCACCTTCCCAACACACACACACACACACACACACACACACACACACACACTGTACACACACGTCACAAACTGTACTATATTAAAATCATCATATTATAATCTTAGAATGTATTGATTAATTCATTAATGTTTTTAAAATGGATACATATACACTGTCTAATGCTTTCTATTCAAGTCTGAATGAGACTTATGTAGCCTTTAGAAATCTCCCAAAGGAAGGGAAGGGACCAGCAATACTGCCAGCCAATAAAGCCAGCGTCTCGGGAAATGTCACAGTCACACCTGTTCACTCTTCCTGCACTATTTCTCTCAGCTCACAGCCCAGTCCTCTCTCTCTCTCTCTCTCTCTTACCACACTCTCCCTCACTCACCTAATCAGCCTCATGCAGTGCACCTGTCTGCCACGCCCACCTCATCAGCACAATCACTCTCACCTGCTCACTCTGCTGCACTACTCACCTCAGTATAAATACCCCAGTCTCTCACACACTCACTGCCAGATCGTTCTCCGCATTATGCCAGACCTTCCAGCGTTATTCCCCGGACTGATTTCCCATTGGCGACCCTGCTTGTTTGGACTTCTCCGCCTTGCCTCTGCCCCGGTTAACCCCTCTCAGCCTTCTGTCCCTGACCACGAGATTAGCCTTTGCTCCTTTTGGTTTCTGTCTACCTGCTGTTTGTTCCGCTTTGAATAAAGCTCCTGAACATTACTCTGTCTCCTGGTCATACTGCACTTGGGTCCACACACCACCCGTTACACAAAACATTCCTGTCTCTATCTATTGTACTAGACAACTTGCTTAAAATGTCTGTATTCCATATATAACAAATTCCGACCCCAGCTGATGACATATTTTACGTGAAAAGAGATTACAATTGAACAAAATATTGACCTTATTATTATTATTATTATTATTATTATTATTATTATTATTATTATTATTATTATCATCATTATTATAAGAGACACTGATAATGTTAAATGTAATCGAGACACATTATTACAAATGAAAGGTTCCTTTAGCTTGTGAAATATGAAGCCTTTGCTATGTTCAGATGCCATGGTAACACAACATACACACACAAACCAACTGTTGCCTGAAAATGAATCAGTGAAAGTCAAATAAAACGCATTCAATCATGGTACTTTTTAGGCATTTTTGAATACTGTTTAGAAATGTTAAATTTTTTAAATTAATGAAATATTCTATATAAAATATTTGTACTGTTCATTTACATAATAAGGTAGCCACATTTATCAGATATGATCTCATAAAGCCATCTCATAAGTCAAATACCCCCTGTCACCTTCCCAACACACACACACACACACACACACACACACACACACACACACACACACACACACGTCACAAACTGTACTATATTAAAATCATCATATTATAATCTTAGAATGTATTAATTCATTAATTAATTCATTAATGTTTTTAAAATGGATACATATACACTGTCTAATGCTTTCTATTCAAGTCTGAATCAGACTTATGTAGCCTTTAAAAATCTCCCAAAGGAAGGGAAGGGACCAGCAATACTGCCAGCCAATAAAGCCAGCGTCTCAGGAATAATGATGTTATTATGTTAATTACCCAAAACTGCCTGTTTCTTAAAAGATGGGTGTGGTGCACTGGAAACCAATCAACTTTGAACAAACAGACTCTGGTATAAACAAACATCACATACAACTTTACATACAACAAAATGTTACAGGTAAATATTTACACCCATGTTTATTTGAACCATGACACACACACATCCTCTTTTTAAACAAATCATTTATAAGTTAGAGGTGGACTTTTCAGCCAGTTATTCATATTTCTATAAATCAGTTCATTAAAAAACAAGCGCCACTGAGCAACTTTTATAGGACCGAATGGAGCGCAGCTTCCAACACTCTATCCAGGTCTCTTCATACATCCATGGCATCAGTGCACAGAAAGTTTTCGAGCATGTAGGGCAGCCTGTTTGGCACTGAATGGAATTTTCCACACTGGAAGGGCAACCTATAGAGGATACTTTATCATGTTTTGTTTTACATTGGACTGATCATCACTGTAAAGAGGAAATGAAAAGAAACAATTATCTTCAGCTGTCAGACAAATGTAGTGGAGTTAAAAAATATACAACTCTTCAGCCTCATGAGATGTAGTGGGGTAGAAGTATAGAGTTGCATAAAATGGAAATACTCAAGTATAGTACAAGTACCTAGAATTTGTAGGCCTACAACACTGAAGTTAATGACTTTTACCTTCGACCACTGATTAAACTGCAACATCAATGTTTTTGTATTTAGTTGAATTTAATTATTTTTCAATGTCTAGGTTTGTGATGAGTTAACCGATAAACACATCACATTTAAGAATAAGTCAAATTGACAGTATATTATGATAATATTTCAAGTATATATTTATAGTTTATTACTGGATACTACATGCACAGTTCATGCTATTATTCCACATTAGCACACTGCTACATGACAGCAATCTGATGGCATAACTGACTGTGAAGTCACAGTGTACAGCTTTAACTTTTTATTATAATTTACTGTAAAAAAAAATATCACAGTAACTTGCTGTAAAAGTAATGCAACTAAAAGCCAGTTATTTACTTACATTCAAATATTTCACAATGGCATGGACAATACTCAAATTCATCATTTGATACAGATTTTGCCATCAGTCATGTCCGGGGAGTAAAATATAAGCAGATAAAGTGCTGCGCAAGTTAAGCTTGATCTCGAGCTCCATCAGTTGCTTTTGATTACTGCAAATATGAAGAATTATCTTAGACAAATTTAATATTGTCTTTTAGCATTTGTAATTTGACTTACTGAAGTTAGTAAGTCAAAGTTTTTTAAATGTGCACTTGATTTATTAGTTCTTGTAGGACAGCTGTATATTTTGATGCTATCCAGTACAAAAACCCTGAAGTGTAAATGAGCTCATACAAAACATGAGCCTTAACTATATTAATAATATTTTAGATTATGATTGAATAATAAACACATAGTCATGTGTTTAAGAAAATTATAGAAAAAATATAGAACTGACATATGGGACATGAATACTCCACAAACACAACAATAACACAGCGAGGAGTCTTTATTAGCCTACTGAAGGAAACTAAGCTGTTTAGGTGGACCTCATAATGATTATTCCTCCCTTAAAGGCCTATTAGTGCAATGTGTTAACGTTTACACGGCCTAGTTAGACACAGCTTTATAACATTATTTTCAAACCAAACCCAACTTTTATCAGGCTTACTTTGAGATTGAATTGTGACAACTGAAGGTCTGTACTGCAGATTTCTCCTGGGCTCTCTCCCAGCTTTAACAGTTGTCACAGACTGACAGTAGCCCACAGATATCCTGAGAAATTGGGTACAAAGACAGAACAGGATTTCTTGACACAATTTAAATTGCAGTCTCAAAAGGAGAGTGCTCATTTATCCCATTCCCTATACACCAGTTTACACTGCATTGAGACAGAAACACATTTAGAGTATTTGTAAGATGGAGGATGGAGCTCA
Source organism: Anoplopoma fimbria (assembly GCF_027596085.1). NCBI lineage: Eukaryota > Metazoa > Chordata > Actinopteri > Perciformes > Anoplopomatidae > Anoplopoma > Anoplopoma fimbria. Next base: position 17,009,674 of record NC_072465.1, read on the forward strand.
CAGTTGCACTTAGGAAGCCACAGGAAGTTATTTGACAGCATTTGTCAGACAACTGTGCAGCAGTGAAGAGCACTGAGAGGGAGAAAGAGGATGGCAGAGTGACACATTGAGCCATCATGACTTTCTCTGGGGAGATTATCCATCATCTTTATCAAAGTGTTGGAGTGGAGAATGGCTTCAGTCAGTCATTTGTAACACCTCAGTTTCCAAGAAATCTGTGTCTGTGATTTCAGTTAGTTGTCTCCTTCACGCCCAAGAAGACTCCACAATTTCAGTTTTGCTGATTTTAAAGACCAAATTGTTGTTTTGGAGTATTATTTCCTCTTTAACTTGGTGATTTTGTGATGGTAAAAGGAAACTGATCTACACAGTAATATCAAACAGCTCAACATTGATAGAATGGCGGAAATGAAGTGGTCCTTAGACGTTGTTTTTTTGCCAAACATTTGCTGATTCCATCTTCTCAAATGTGAGTATTTTATGCTTTTATTTAATAGTAAAGTGAATATCGTTGGGACTAAACCGGACATATGAAGATGTTCCCTTCGGCTGTGGTAAACCAGAACATATTTTTTCACAATTTTCTAGCATTTTATATACAAAACAAATTAATTATCTGAGAAATTTTGAAACTCAACTGCTCCTGCAGTCTTCGAGCCCCTATGGTACCCATCAATACTTATAATCATGACACAAACATGTTATCGTTTTTATACTTAAACAGTATCCTAATTTTGTAGATATGGTGGTAACACAGACTTCAAATGATTGTTCTATTAACAAATGAGTAAATATGTCTTCAAAAACACAATATTGCATGTGTCTTCTTATCCAACTATATCCTGAGTTCTGCAGACAGCTTCGTGTAGGCTTATAATTGATGTCCTGGAAACAGGGCTCTCAATTTGTAATCACAATAAACTATATTTAATCCTTCGGCTGTGGACTAACAGCAATTTGAAAAGGTTTACATATCAGCTAACTCAGACAAATCTTAAATCATCCATGAGGAGAAAAGTGGTTAAGAAGGGAGGGGGCTGGGGGAGGAGTCTCAGATTGACTTTCACATCCATTCAGCCTTTTTTTTGCAGCAGCAGCAGCAGCAGCAGCATTGAACTTGCAGAGAGAGGGAGAGAGAGAAATAGAGAGAGAGAGAGAGAGAAAAAAAAAGGGCAGACTGGACAGACTGCAGAAGGAGCTCAGGGCTGTGACCGCCGAGGCTGCCATAGCTGTTTCCTTTCGGAGCTGACTGCAGGCTTTAAGAAATGTGCATCAAACGTGAATTGTTTCCCGATTTACTGCAGAGTGCTGCTGGAGAGGAGTGGTCAGGCACGGAGATCAGTATGCACTTTTAGGTTCGACGTCGCCTTGAACGCATCGCAGCGACATCGCAGAGCCTCAAGTGCTGTTGATTTGCGAAGTTTTGTGTCTAGCTGGCGATGATTCGCATCTGATTGTTGCTCAAACTATCCGGAGAGGACCGCAGACGGACGCAACGCTGCATTGTGGCAAACCGAGACGCAGATTCCCTGACTGAGGACTTGCACGATCAGCTCTCCCCAAGATGTCATCTCATGCGAAAGTCAAGAAGGACAAAGAGATTATTGCCGAGTATGAGACACAAGTGAAAGGTTGGTAACGTGCGGGCCTGCTCGTATTGTTATTCTGCGCGTCAAGGCGCTATTGCGTAACTTTAGCACACGCTTTATATGGCTTTCAGTGTGCAGTGCTTTGGGGCGGGACAGATTGCATAGTTATGGATGACAGCCATTTTTTTTATTATTTTTTTTACCTATCTCTTTTGGAAAATGTCTCATAAATTCATGTCATGAACTGTCATTTGGTATGCTGGTATTACTAGAATCCAGAGATGTAATCATTAAGATGCAACTCGGCTGAACTGGTTTCTCTGCACTGAAGATGTGTGCGGCTCATTAACATGCCAAGCCCAACATGTGTGGCCATGTCGCTTACATGGATGATTTGTTTTCAAAGTGCAGCTGGTATTTCTGTGAGACTGTTTGTTTTGATGCTGCACACCCAACAAGGGAATGTAGCAATTCACCTTGTACTCTCTCTCCTGGGGAGTGGAGGTCATGCACCTCAGGTACTCATGCAGAATACTTTGAGACATCAGGGTACATTTGTACAACTTCTTCCTAGAAATGAAGGTTGACATATACATAAAATGATATTATGGTTACCCAGCTTATGTCATTTTGAAAGACAATACTAGCAATGAGTATTTTTCCTGACATTCCAGGACAATGTTAATAGTATCAGAAGGGAAATGGAATGCCTGAGAAGATCACACAGCAAACAGTTCAGAAAGTCCATTAATAATGTATGCTGTCTGTATGAATTATGAACCATGAAAGGATTTTACTGTCTGCCGCTAAATATGTGACTAGATGAACCACCCAGAGAGAGAAGAGGGTCAGGAACAGTGACACTGTAGTGGAACAGACAGTGCTGGATGTGTATGGGTGGGTTATCGTCTCATAATTTTATTGACAACTTGAGGCAGTGTGAACTTTAACACTTCTGTGCATCACCCTCTCACAGTTGTGGTTTTGCTCAGTGTTATATATCAGGTTTTATTCACAGAGACAGGCAGGCTTTCATCTAGAACATGCTGCCATGTTAACACAGGATAAGTGCTATACACACTTGTGTGTTATTGACTGGGGTACTTTTTATCTGTCATGTAGCCAATTGTTTCAGGATAAAACAGGCCATTATACAGTAGGCTGTATAGTCACAGGGTGCGATAACAGCCCTCTGCTCACACTTTGGATCAAAATCATCCAACAGCACCGCAGTAACCTAAAATACCCAAACACCAGTTGACTTAGGAATAGAAAGCACCATTTGAAACGTCCACTCTTGTAAACGCTTTGGTTTGGGCCAAATAGTTCACTATATAGGTAGGTGCCATCTTTCATTGTGGTCCACGTTCCAGCTGCGGTCCAAACGCTGTAGCAGAGTTGGCATAGTTTGTATTGACTGCGTGGCATGTGTACATGTAGCTCCTGTGATGCATCTGCATTTCAGGTTGAAGTGTAATTGAACGAATAGCTTAACTTTCTTATAGGCCTATTTGCTTTATTGCTGATAGTTAAAGTCAGAGAAAATGTATCTATGTAGCACATTTCATACAGTTCATCTAATTACGTTTTTTTACATGTTTAAAAAAAAAAACTCCCCTACATGTGTGGCCATGTAGCTTACATGAATGATCTTTTTCAAAGTGCAGCTGGTATTTCTGTGAGACTGTTCTGATGCTGCACACCCAACAAGGGAATGTCATAAATCATACCTGTGCGCTAATTATTATTATTATTATTATTATTATTATTTATTATTATTATTATTATTATTATTATTATTATTATTATTATTATTATCATTAAGCTACAGTAACAATTTATTTTCTTATCTTTGGACAAAGCCAGGCTAGCTGTTTCCAGTTTTTATGCTAAGCTAAGCTAACTGGCTGCTGGCTGTAGCTTCATATTGGACATCCAGACGTGGGAGCGTTATCAATCATCTCATTTAAGTCAACAGGAAAATGAAAAAGCGTCCCCGAACGTTGTAGGCTAATTTAGCTTTAAATAATTTAAATTTGTGCATTCCTGCATATATGGCCTGCCCTGCTTTAATTTAATTCAAATGAAGATGTTCTTATTATTATTTTAAATTACATCCAAACACACATTAAACAATAATACAATAAATAGGCATTTTTTATTTAAAATGACATTAAATGACAGTGTCTCAGTCTAGCAAAAAAATGTATTTTAAATCCAGGAATTCATGTAGAAATTGATGAAATGTTGATGCCACTGAAGGCCATATTGTTATAGATGAAGTCAATAAAGTAATTGACTTTATTGACTTCATTCAAAAGTTTTATCAAAGTCCAACTCTCCTTTTGCAAATTTCCCCGCTGCGGGACTAATAAAGGATTATTTTATCTTATCTTATCTTATCTTATCTTATCTTATCAGACTTGATTTAGACTTTACTGCTGTTGAAGACTTTACTGAGCAGAAATGACCAAACAATGTCAGCATTTGTCTGGAATGAAGAGTATGATTAACATTTTGTAGACAGAGGTGTGGTTTATGTTCCCCCTGTCTACTCTTTGTCTGTTTATTTGTTTGGCTCCTTCTGTACTTCACTCTCACTCTCTGCATCTCGCTCTCTCTCTTTCTCTCTCTCTCTCTCTCTCTCTCTCTCTCTGGTCTCCACACCAGCATTGTGGCTGTGAGAGAGCCATCACATTCCCGTCTCAGTTTCAGGAAAAGCTTTTAAGCTGACATCTTAAGCTCATTTGCAAACTGGGCTCAGATCAGTTTGGAGCTGTGGGGGCTTTACTCTGACACTGACACTGGCCTCCAATAATGCTGAGTTGCTGACTGCACATCAGTTCAATCAGGAACACAAACCTAATGCACTTTGCGGTATTTTTCAAATTGCCACAATTCAGTAAACAGCGGGGCCACAGTGAAATTCAAACAATGATTGTTGGTGTGTGTTGTGAGCCCAAAGCTTTACAGGTCTGGGCCATCAATCCTGATTCATGGATGACAGAATAGTCACTGTGATTTGTATGTTCATCATCAATAATTTAGTCATTACCAGAAGCTGAAATAGTTTTTGACCAAAACATGTTTTTGCCTCCAGAATTGCACTAAATGCAGGTTTGCTTTTATAGTGTTTGAGTTCAATTTTTCCTTCTAAGGATTGTAGTTGACCGGCCTCAGATATCTCTAAGCCTTCTGCTGATCCCGAAAACCATTCATCATACTGTACTTCTAGCTGTAGGCCATATTATCTTTAATGCCATTTGATCTGTTTGGAGCCTAGCCATTTAAGTATCATGCACAGAATTTAAACTGTAACTGTAAACTGTTCCTTGTAAGATTTGCTGCTGCTTAGGAAATATGTGGCAATGAGGAAGTTATGTAACATTGACTTTACATAGATATCTGTACCTAAAACATTATTTAAAAAAATAATTGAAATATAAAAGCCTGTGATTCTTTTTTGATAGTCTTTGTAGATTGCCTGATTTGTAAGATTTGGTTGTACTGGCGTGTTGACAGTCTGATTGTCATAAAGTAGCATCTCACTCCTACTGCCACCATATTCACTGTAGAGAAGCATTCCACAAGGAGCATGTAGACACAGCCCTCTGTGTGTATTCATCATAATGAAAGAATGCCCTGACTGATAGTGTCTTGAAATGTCAGGGCTGAGACAGTGAAACAATATCTTTGTCTCCATGTCTCGGTATCACTGTTGTTGTGATGACAGGTACATACCCAGAGCCGCTTTGAATTCTGCTCACTGCATTCTGGCTCTTCCTGTCCTTTGGTTGCACAGAGAGCGATGCCTTTCCTTGTTAGAGATATTTGTCTGGAGAGCCAGAGACGGGGAAAGAAATGTGAACTCTAGCAAATAGGCAGTAAAGGCATACCATAGCCATTACCACATCCAGAAGACAAGCGTTCACAGAACACAGCCTTGATTTGTACCAAATTATGTCAACGTGTCAGTCTGGGTTAGGCCACTAAGACTAGCCACGCATGGCTAACTGCAGACACAGCCGCAGAGGCTGCTTCTGGCCGTTGCAATAGCTGCGCTAGGCTAATTTCAGCTACTGTGGTGACAAGGACTCCTCACTATGTGATATTTGATTTGGTGCTCTCTGTTGCAGTGCAGTGGCCTTACTGGCAACCCTGACACGGAACAGTGACCAATAGTTTCCCCCTATTTCATTACATCGTCGATAGAGCCATGTAAAAAATAAAGACATGAAGACATGCTGTGCTTGAAGTTGGCGGGCGGATGCGGTTTGTCGTTTTGAATGTGCAGGCTTGAAAGAGGAGCTCAAGGCATCATAACAGCTGAGCCCAGGCAGGTACTTTCCTTTCAACCTTCAGACATGACTCAACAATGCTGGTGATGTGAAAGATGTTTCAGTTGAGGGGACTGTCTGTACAGTATTTGGGTGGTATGAGTTTTGTTTTGTGTATTCAAATTACTTTAACACGATTATGTTTAAAAAATCCCAATGCTCAATCACTACCAGGTTAAGCATCTTGAGAAGTTATTTTAATTTGCTTCAGTGTTACCCTCAGGTCTCTGTTAAATAATGTATGCTCCTCAAAAAGCTTGTTTAAGTCACCGGAACATAGCAGGAGGTTAACCATATGGGTTAGGATAAAAAATAAACAGTACAAATGGGTGAAGTCCTATTAGTTAAATTTCCACAAGCCTTTGGGGGTGGAACATTTTTTCATTTTGGCTGCGCTGTTCCCAGGCAGAGAACCTGGTGTAGCATACGACTCTGTATTTCATTTAAGGACATCTGTACCATTGTGTCATCAATGAAAAGAGATCGGAGAGGCTGCATTGACATTTTGAGGCTTACTTCTCTGCATATTATTCACTTGAACTCCTCGCCAGCTTCCTCGTAATTATGCATTACTCTGCAAAGGCTTGAATCATTCATCGAATGAAGCGCAGTATTGCACAGTCCCTGGTAACAGTTTACGTTCTAAAAATAACATGCTCACAGGAGAGCGAATGCAAATATCGTGAGTTTATTTGATGTCTCGCTGGTAAAATTATGCAGTTATCTCAATTTAAATTTGTTCACTATATTGTCTGCTCACTATTTTGCACTGCAACGGTATTATTAAGAAAGATTAAAGTCACACAGACCAACAAACAGTGTTGTCCAGTGGTCTATTTCAGCGCAGGAGTACATTGCAGTGACATTTTGTTCTATTTTAAACTTGATTGCCTTTTTGTTCATCAGCACAGGCTGTTTATTGAGTTTTGCAGAGCAGAGAAAGTTGCCCTTGTCCTTGGCCATTATGCTAAACAGACTGACTGCTGGGACTGTCAGAACAGGGAACTGGCCAGCTCTCATTGAGATGCCTCCAGAGGCGTAACCAGGCAACTGGGCAACTATGGGGACCATGAGGGGCACATCTCCAAACAGCAAGGGACTACATATTTACTCTGTCTTTCTAGCTCTCGCTCTTCATTCACATTTTCGCTCACACACTTGCAGAAGATGGGGGAGACATGTTTGAAATCTTTTCATTGTACATACAGCAGCAGGCATTTAAATGTGAACAAGGGGGCTTTTCTTCCACTGGGCCATCTTTTCCATTGATACATTTCTACAGAGTTTCTTTCAGAGTGCAGCAATCATGTGCATGCTTGAAACAGTCTGTCATAATGGAATCTTCAGCCATCTCACTTTTGCTCAACTAATTCTTATTGTCTTGAAGTGAGTGACGCTTTGTTTCCCCCCTGCGTGTTGTGATGATTTGATCTTATGGTGTTATTGGTCTACAAATTGATGTCCTCCAAATTATACATTTTGTAATTAGAAACAAACCGATTTAATTATTTAAGTTACATATGAAGAGTTTGGTCTTGTGTTTTGCATCGAAAACTGCAATTTGTGTGTGTGTGTGTGTGTGCGTGTGCATATGTATATATATATGTATATATATGCATATGCAACCCAATTAAAACACATAACTTAATTTCTGAACTTATTTGTTTGGTTTTCTTTGTATGTATGGATTACTTGGGTTGTTACCAACATCTGGTGAAAATGTCATGTCAATAGCACCTTTAGAAATATATTTACTGAGAAAAATGGTGACGTGTTCAATACTTATTTTACCCGCTATATATATATATATAACATTCAGCAGCCACTTAGCCACTGGGTTGTTGACAGCCTTGCAATAATCAGTATATGGATGAAATAAAATGTTTATTTGTATTCCTTTTCAGTGTTAATGTGAGACCGTAAAAGAAATGTTATTACCTCAGTGTACATTTTAACCACCTGAAGTCCCAGAGGTCAGTAGGAACAGCCAGCTACCGGTACGAGCTACTCAGAAGGGAGTCTGTGAATATTTATTCCTTTCATTTTGATAAAACCTAGATGAATTAACTATATTCTAAACACGCAAGCAGAGTTTAAAGATAATTTATCAAGCCTTCCTTACTTGATCTTGAACAGTACAAATACAATAAAATGATTCTATTTGTAAACGCCATATTAACCACATTTTCAAAATTTAGACAAAAACATTTTTTCTCATTCTCATACTATGAATAGGAGCAGTGAGTTACCAAACCTCATAAGCAGAAAACCACAGCAATCTTATAATCGAAAGAATGTCCGCAATTTGTTTTTTCAAGACAAACTTCTCCAAAGGCTCACTCAGCACAATGCATTTTGAGAAGCTGACCTATTTTATATTTTCCGTGCTGTCTGCTGCAATCATCAGACATGCATCTCATACGCACGTGCTACCCCAGCATTTAGACATCCACACACACACCCTCCAACTACATGCACTCGCACATACACACAGCGGACAAATGCACTTTGACATCCAGTTTTATTCAATTGTGATGAGTTTGTTCTTTATTAGTGCTTATGCTTGACTGTGCATTTACATCTCTGTATTTACTTCATCCACTGCTAAAGGACTGTGGGTTAAATGCTGCCCTCCAGCACTGATTGGCAGGCAGAAGTGAGACCCAGCATGTAAGCCCACTCCCCTAGAGAGGCTCTATTTATTCTGAAGGTGGTCTCTCTCCCTTTGTTGATATCCAGAGATCCGTAACCAGCTGGTGGAGCAGTTCCGTTGTCTGGAGCAGCAGTCTGAGTCCCGGCTGCAGCTGCTGCAGGACCTGCAGGAGTTCTTCCGTCGAAAGGCCGAGCTCCAGCTGGAGTACTCCAGAGGCCTGGACAAACTGGCCGAGCGCTACTCTTCTAAGATCCGTACCTCAAGAGAGCACCATCACTTCAAGTGAGTCCTAAGCACTGGAACGTCTGTATCGGATGGGTTTGACCGATAAACAACTGTTACATATTTCATACTGATCACTGGCACGGCACAGAGAGATGGAAAAAGAGAAAGAGGGAGGTAGAGGAGGGATAAACGACAAAGAGGAGAGAAGGGATAAAGCAGGAGAATTGACCTGAAATGAAGCCAGGGCCAAGGAAGCTTGTGGCCTTGGGCTGCTGTGTTCCTCCCAACTAGGTCAGACCCCCCCCCCACACCCCCGTCGTTTCTTCTTGGCTGTCATTTCATTTCCATTCTCACACTACACTTCACGCTAGACGGCTACCCAAATACTAATATTTTTTCTCAATTGGACACAGTAAACAAATTAGAGTTTCTGTTAGGAGTCTGAAAGCAACAATACCGTCTATTTTCCTTGTTGTTTTAAATGTTTCTGCTCATGAAACAAACACACCCTACAGCATGTTGAGGAATTGCTGCTTAGATGCTCTGACCAGCCTGCAGCTGTCTGTGACTTTCAGATAATTTTCTAACTATATACGCTGCCCATGGCCATGTGGTTAATTTGATTTAGTGTTCATAAATAAGAGGAAATTAATGATCAAAATGAAATTACATTACATTCAATGAAAATGTTTAGCTTTGGAAATGGACCAATTAAGGCTGCTAAATGTGGTTGAAACCTCCTGAAAAGGCAAATAGTTGGATAGTTGGTTAAGAAAAACATCTATTCTTATTTAAAGAATTTCTTCTCTAGTACCCAATGTAGTAGAATCGAAAATCGAACTTTCCTTAAAGTAATGCACTACATTAAAGATGGTTTAATTGATACATAAGCAGCTAGCACACACTTTCATGTGACCTGGCTGTGTCAGTCATGCGTTACAAACACGTTGGTTTATTCAGGTCTTTCCGTTACTCTTTCAGTCTTTCCGGCCAATTGGACATAAAGAGTAATCGTGGCGGAGAGCTCCCGTCACTGGGACATTGATAAATGGAGCATTCCCTCAGAGGGAGACCCCTGGAAGATACTCGCAATGCATGACTTCTCTCTGCACCCTGCTGTCCCAGATTCTCCCCCGTCACATTTAATGGTCATCATTATATCTGTCAAAGGCTGGATTCACACTAAAAGTCTACAATGTACAGACTAAGTCTCTCTCATTAATAATCCCACCCGGTCTTCTGGCTCTGCAATCTCCCTCATTTAAATTTACTTTTATTTATTTTTATCAGCAAAACCTCAGTGCCCTTCTTTCTTATCCAGGATCCGTTCACATTTTCATTCCTGATGTCAGATCTAATAAAATGAAAAAACTTTTTTTAAAACTGCTCTTATAATCAGATGTATTCAGACTAGCTTTGGTTGTAAATTGTATTGAATCTTATTTTATACATGTAAAAAAGAACATAAACTTATTTGAAGATGTGTAGACTCTCTTTCTGCTAAATTCATTATTTTATTTTGAAAAACTCCAAATTCCGCTTCTTGCTGCACAGCCAATTATCTGCATTACAGATAGAATGTTATTGAGTAAAAACAGAAAATGATCAATTAAAAGACTTTGGGCAAGGTAAGGTCTTCTACTTTAAATGGATTTTGACCTGTACTATAACTTCATTCTGTTGCAGAATTAAGTTTTTTTTTAAACTGCCTGTAATAGAATGTCTGCATCAAATAATAAGATTATGAGAGAACACAACCGTTTTGAAAAGACAATTTATATCCAACATTAACAATAGTTGGTAGATGTGTTTAGGTTGTTAGTTCACTGTAGTTCAGCTGGCTGGTGCTACTTTATGATGTAGAGACCTTGTCCTGAAACTGGTATTGTTGTACTTTTTGTAGGCTGTCGTGTAGAAAACCTCATTCATTCATCTTTCATGAGTAGATCTTCAACCTCTCCTTTGTGTACTGAATACTACAGTCTCATCCTTATTCAAAAGAAGCCAACAGCCAAAGATTTACAGTCAGGTTCCTGGTAACCAATGTACATGATCAAACACCTGCTCCACTTGAAAGGAGGGCCTATAGGGATATCTTGTTCATGAAAAAGAAAAGAAAAAAATAATATATATATTTTTTTTTCCATCAAAGTGTAAAAGGATCGAAAGGATCAGACCTGCTAATGCCGAGCACTTTGAATTACCTTTAACATCACAAGTTCAACACCCGCCGTCAACACCTTTGATGCTGTTAGAATAGAGTCATAAACTGAACAGGAGATTCAACACTATACATTATAATCTAGCAGTAATTACAGAAAATATAGATTACAAATGTTGCATTCAGACCTGGAACAAATAACAGATCACGTACACGTAAAAATGATAGTTCGTATCTGACTGTGGTTTTAACTTCTGAAAAAGAATATGAACTTATTTTACTGGTATTAAGGCCAGTTTCAAATGTATTTCTAGTGTTGTTTAGGACACATAGAGGGAGCTACAATGTGGCCTTTTGTAAAAGTGTGGAAGCTTGCATAGCTGAAGATCAGAGTGAACTTCTCCAAAATAGGAAAACAGTCAAATTTCACTTCAAAAAGAAAATGAAAGCATGAATAGACCTCCCCAAGGATAGAATGATTGAAGTGTTGAAGCAGTAACAGAAAAAAAAGTCAAGACTACTCTTTAAATAGGAGTCGAAAATAACTGCTTTGTTTCTGACTCAACCTATGATTGGTGTTTCAACAATTATTTGCAGAGAGTCTAACACATTTTTTGAATCATTTATTAACCATTGCTTTTTAGACAGCATTTGATACTGTAGCATCTAGTTTTTAAGAGGATTCCTATTCTCAATGGTATATGATTTTTCGGCCACACAAAGTTGCATGTTACCATATTCATAAAAACAAATGCATTGATAATGTATTATTTGACCAGCACATGCAGATACAAAATAATTAAGGAACCAGAATATCATTTTGGGTTCTCGGAATAGAAATGGAGAATACACAATTACTTGGATCAACTAAAAGATGTCTGACAAAAATATGCAAAATAAGCCTTTTTTGAGCAAAAAAGGTTTCTTAAATTCAGTGTGTGAACTTCCTCTTGAATGTCTTCTTGCCTATCAAAAAAACACATGCATAGTGTTAAAATCATTCATCTCAACTTCCCTCTTTTACTCTCACCAGTCATTAAAGGAGATATTAAGTTGGATTTGGATCGGATCCCAGCATAGTTCAACTGTCGGCCAAGATGAAAAGGTTTTTATACACAGCCGTTAAGCAGGCAGTATACAAAAAGTATGATGCAGCATTTATGCAGTCACATTTGTTGAAGGTCAGAAAACCAGTTAAAAGCTCTCTAAAGACAAAAGAAGACGAAAAACTCTTCGGTGTGAGGATGATTGAACTCGCATGCTCCCTCGAGCGAGGAGGCGAGTGCAATGTGTGTGTGTGTGCGTGTGCATGTGCGCGTGTGCGTGCGTGTGTGTGTGTGTGTGTCTGCCTCTGCCTCCCTTATTGGTGATTCCTTACTACATGTGTAGTGACCCTTTGATCTCTAATGCACCAGTACCAATGGATCAAATGAAAGAGCTCTGTGGTCTGTTAGACAGTCTTCATCATGTTTCATGTTACACAGAGTAAATTGTGCAATTGGCATATTAGTGTTTGAGACACTTATGGGCAACGTAGTATGTGGTCTGGATATGTTAGTTGTATTAGTCTACATCAGGCAGCTTTAAAGAAATGGTTACTGAAATGGACCAATGTTTTCATCTTTGTGAAGTCTTTTCTTCTCTGTTTCAGAAAGGACCAGAATCTCCTCTCCACCGTCAACTGCTGGTATTTGGTCTTGGACCAGACCAGGCGGGAGAGCAGAGACCACGCAACTCTCAGCGACATCTACAACAACAACGTCATTGTCCGTCTGGCACATGTGGGCGAGGATGTCATCAGACTCTTCAAAAAGGTCAGAATCTGAATGAAATGAATGAGGGCATGTAACCCTGACCGTTCTAACGCACAGTCACAGAACTTAACTGCTCAAATTGCTTGACTAATGCCCACAGCTGAGAACTTGAGGCCACACCAACAAAAATGATGAAAAATATGTTGAAATGTATCAGTTAGTACAGTTTATTTCAACCCGTATGGTTCTTCTACAGCATATTCCCTCTGAGGGTTAATCTAAGACAATTCGTATGATGACCCGCCTTGCTGTGTCATTGTCTCTTTTCATGAACAAACATCTTTGATCAGGACTTCAATTTCGGTACATTGTTTGCATGCAAGGTTCTCCCAGCTACTTTACAGCCTGGTTTCAAATAATAGCCATTAAGTTGACTATCCCAACTCAACACTAGGGGTGTAAAGAACAAGTTTCATCACGAGAGAGTATTATATTGATCCGATATTTACTGATATCCTAAAGTCTGCCACAATGCGTTTTCGATTTAATTGAGGGGCCTGTGATCGTTATGAGACAATCATATGTCCATTTAACACACAACCGTTACCATTTACACACAAAAAAAACTAAAATATGATTTGACAATTTTATTACTGGGCTCTGTAGGAAGGAGGTGCGCTTGGATGGAAATTTGGGACACAGACATGCAATGGGGAATTTCAAAATAAAGGCGTATCTTAAAAACGATATGTATCAAAGTTTCAATTTGCATCCAAGATATTGGATTGTTGATCATTGAATCGAAAAAATCCTTTTACCCCTACCCATCACTGAGGTTTTCCCCACCTTAAAGTTGCGTCATGCACTTTAGCCTTACAGTAGAGGCTTGCTACTCTGAGAGTATCATGTGTCTACAACAAAAGTTTAACACGGTTGGCAAGATATTTTCTTTCTCTTTTTAACCTCCCCCATTCATCATGTGTATGCTCAATATCATGCTCAGTTTACCCCCTATTTAGATTACTAACCTTTTGTTGGTGCTCTATTCAACTCATTGCTCTTGTCGCCCATACTCCCACTCATTCATTCTCATTCCATTTCACACCATATTCACATTAACAATGACTCATTCAGTAACCTGCAGAGAGAAATAGAATTAGATGCAATTTAAGTCTTTTAGTTAAAATGTTAACATTATATAATGCATTTTTTCTAACACTCTTTTTCTTTTACGTGCAGTGTGTAATGTATGGTACGTGTGAGAGTAGCAGAGTGCCTGGGATTCAGGGGCGGGGATGAACAATCTGCCATGAGGATCCTAGATCAGTATCGCTTGACAGCAGCAGGAGTCTACAGTAATTTATGCCCTCTAGGGGGCTCTGCACTGTCACGATGGGAGCCTTTATGAGACTGGGATGGCTTGCGGTCAGCATAAAGAGGAGGACCAATATCTATCTGCAGAAAAAAACTGCATCCTACTGCAAGAAGTTTACTCAAATTGTGACAAAGCTCTCCAAAACAATAATCCTGTTATGCTGTAGCATCCTGGTTCAGCTGCAGTGCAGTCTCACTGCTGACGAATTACACTTGTGGGGAAGGGAATGAATAAACTCTGCCATTTGCTTCGTCAAAGTTGTACTGACTGTGCTGGATTTAATTCTAGTCACATGTGGAAAACGCAAGGTGGCTTTTTTGACAAGTGGTCCCTGAGAGGAAAAACGGGATTGATCGTGCTCAGCGCCGCTCCATATCCCCTCAACAGGATTTCTAGAGTCCCTCTCTGCTGGCCTCATTCCTCCTCTTGGGCTATAAGCCCTGTTTTGGGACATGTCCAATTCATCATAGGCTCTTAGCCCCTGTAACTGAGCTGAAACTGTGACACAACTCCTTGGGAAATGTTCTGCAGCTACTGCACTGTTCTATTTTTGTCTGCATGTGCACTTTGGGCATTGTATTAGATCTTTTTTGGTGCAGAGTAATGACAGCATTTCAACGCCTGCTGACATCCCTCACACACAAAATATAACCGGCACACAGAGTTTTAGTTTAGTTTTAGTTAGTTTTTGGTCTTAGATGTTTGAATACCTGCCTTTGTTTGTCCTTAAAATCGCCTGTTTTTTCTCTTTTACAGAGCAAAGACATCGGGGTGCAGATGCATGAGGAGTTAGTGAAAGTCACCAATGAGCTCTACACTGTGAGTTGAACAGTTTTCATTGCCCCTTCATGCCTTACCTTTTTTATGCCTACAGCAAACTGGCTGTTTTGCCTTTACCCTCTGTTAGCCAATGTAACGTCAATCCTGAGCCAGAGCTTTTCTCAGACCTGTAACCTGTGAAACAGCTGGCCTGACACTGCACACGGCAGATATGCCTTATCAGCAATGCAGCCTCTAACAGGTCATTTCTTCAATCTCCTGAGGTCCTGATAGGAGAACATTTGCATTTTCCTCCTAGTGTGAATCTCTACATCAGTTGAAGGGTAGAGCGTTCTTGCCCCTGGCAGTGCTTCAAGCAGACTCAGCAGTCTGTGCTGCAGAAGTGCACTGTGCTCACAGCAAACATGTTGTAATAGTTTCAGCTAATTTTACATGTAATCACACACAGCTGTTTGTGTGTTGTCTCTCTGTCTATTGTTATATATATATATACATTTTATAGACATCCCATGTGGAAACAGTGTACACACATGGAATCAAACACACAGAAATGGTGGAGATGGACAACAGTTGTGTTCAGTGCTGATGCCACCTCATTTGGAAGAATAAAATGAACGGATGTAGTGATATAATTTGCTGCGTGTGGGACAAAGTGCAACAAACACACTAGAGTGCCTCCTTCTGGGTCGTATTGCTCAGTGATATCATGATCATGAGTTACTGTTACTGAGTCACATCTAGTACTTCAATGGTTTTGGGTAGTTTTCATTTTCAGATGTATTCAGACTAGCTTTGGTTGTAAATTGTATTGAATCTTATGTTATACATGTCAAAAAGAACATGAACTTATTTTAAGGTGTGTAGACTCTCTTTCTGCTAAATTCATTATTTTATTTTGAAAAACTCCAACTTTCGCTTCTTGCTGCACAGCCAATTATCTGCATTACAGATAGAATGTTATTGACTATAAACAGAAAATGATCAATTAAGAGACTTTGGGCAAGGTAAGGTCTTCTACTTTAAATGGATTTTGACCTGTACTATAACTGTTAGTGCACCAAAGTTAACAGTGCTGATAAGATCTTTTGCAGAATGAAGCAAATTACTTGAAAATGGATTTTGTAACATGGTTTATGTTTTGTTTTCATAAACAGCTTATAAAACAGATACTGTACATAATAGTATTGGAGACTTCATAATTGCAGTGCAATTTCAGTTATTATTGACGAGTAGTCCCAATCATTTTAAAGGATGTTTGGTACAAGTGAACATGCTCCGAATTGCTAATACTGACATTATAACATGTAACATTATACAGCACTTTACTGCTTTGCTGATATTGATTTTTCCTCTCTCCGATTCATGCATTATTAAATGTCTGTCTGCAGCTTCTGAGCAAAGCATAAGAAATTGCAGTAGTCTGTTGAGATTTTGGCTAGATAAAGTTATTCAGCTTAAAAGAACTTGAATAATTTGTTTTTATTATGAGTTTTGAGTTAAATGTAAAATTAGCTATTAGGTGGATTCGTCTTGTTCAGCCTGCTTGACTCCCCTATTGATCTGCTGCTGGTCTTTTGTGGAAATCAAGTAGTTTCTTGTTTCACGGGTAGCAGGGAAGGTTGCTCTCTGTCACTTTGAAACCTCCTCCATCCCCTGCTGATCAATCTCGCTGTCCTTCGCATGTCCGCTTCAGTCAGGGTTGCTAGGAAACCAGAACTTGAGAGTGAGTGATGGAGCACCAGATGTTGTTTAATTGTACTCTTTATTCAGGGTATCTAGTCAGACATTTATTATCTCTTTAACAATGTGGATAAAACATGAATCTGTTCGTTACCCTTTATGAGAAATTCCTCAAAAGCAATCGGACGAGTGAGAGTGTAGATTGTATTTGGAGCAGTGATGAACCTTGGATGTAGTACAAATCACAGTGCTTTCCAGTGCAAGTACCTTTTTTAAACCTACTATAATTCATGAAACACACTAACATGCACACTAACGTAGACAGATTAGAAAGACGCACCCAGCACAACACCTCCAGCTCAGTAGGGAAATGTAAATCAAATTGTGACGCTCCGGTGAGCAGGATGAGTTAGAGACACTCCCTAATGTCTACGAGTGTAATTAGAAACATATATATTCTAGATTTACATTAGATAATAGGTAATATACACTTAGGCCTGGGAAACATTAGTTAACCATATTATGGTTATGTGGTAATAAAATAGAAAAGTTAACAACTACTTAATGTGCCTGCATAATTCAATCTCCTTTAGGGGAGATGGGAGAATACATGGTAACATTTTACATATTAATATTTTATATATCTATACATATTTTTCTGTTTCACACCCCTTTGTAGAAAGGAAATTTGGTTTTATTCCAGTATCTGTAAGACTGAAGTAAAAGAGGTGGTCAGTGTATAAAAGGGATGTATAAACCCATGTGTCTTTTTACCTTTGCTTTGAATATTTACATTTAATATTTTGCATTATCTAGTGTAAAATCAATGTTTGTTGTTTTTTATGCTTACTAATCAGCTTGCTGAGAAGTTGCCATTGAGGGACAAATGGCGTGCTTTGAATTGAGCTGATCAGTGACAAAATGAGGCACTTTTTTAAATGATATAACCAGTAAGAGTTTCTGTTAATCACTCAAAAATCTGCCTCTTTACCAGCAGTTCAATGTGGCTGATATCAACATAACATTTCAGCTTGAAGTTCTGCATCAGCTTATATTCCTCCTCAAAGTCCCATCCCTTTTCAGTTTGACTACGATGCCCTTGGTACTCACTACAGTTTGACTGTTGTTGTTGACAGGTGATGAAGACGTACCACATGTACCATACTGAGAGTCTCAGTGCTGAGAGCAAGCTGAAGGAGGCAGAGAAACAGGAAGAGAAGCACATTGGTAAGGCCAATGACACCGGTTCCAGCCTGCTGCGGTATGGTCTTGATGAACGTCCACAGCGACGGAGCTCCGTCAAGAAGATGGAGAAAATGAAGGAGAAGGTCTGTTTATATATGATGGGATGTGTTGTACATTACAGGCATAGTATCCACGCTTAACTACAAATGCATTTGTTATGAACCTCTTAAATTTCCCCAGTTGCCATTTGTACAAATGAGACTAGAAAAAGCAGTTGAAGCTACAAGGAGCCCATCTCTACATTGTGCAAAGTATTACATATACTGACAGATTATATAAGATAAAATCAGATTGATGTAGTATTGCATTCTTTGAGTACATTAGGAATCCATTCTACATCCTGGTATTGATGGGACTCTCTCTTTCTCTCACTCCCTAGAGACAAGCCAAGTACTCTGAAAACAAGCTGAAATGCACAAAGGCCCGGAACGACTATCTTCTCAATCTGGCAGCTACCAATGCACTGGTTGCCAAATACTACATCCATGATGTGTCAGACTTGATAGATGTAAGCAACTACTGTCTGAGCCAAAAATAAAAAAAAGTTGAAAGAACCGCCTTTTAGTCTCGGTGCTTCTTGCATGGTTTGTGGTTTGTGGTTACTAAATGTTTTACTTCTTGGCTGCAGTGTTGCGACTTAGGTTTCCATGCAAGCCTGGCACGCACTTTGAGAACCTACCTGTCTGCAGAGTATAGTCTGGAGACTTCTCGCCACGAGGGTTTGGACTTGCTGGAGGGAGCAGTAGATGCCATGGACATCAGAGGAGACAAGCTGAAGTTTATGGATGCACACAGCCATTTCTTTTGTCCTCCAGCGCGCTTTGACTGTCAGCCACACATGGGTGATGAGGTGAGTCACTTTGGAAAAAAGAGCTGTTAGAAAGGTTTGTTTGTACAGGTCCTGTACTTTGTTCTTGATACAAAATTGAGCTCATCATGGTTGATGTTCTCGATGTTAAACCACCCTTTCTTTCTTAATCCCAGGTGTGTCAGGTGAGTGCACAGCAGCCTGTCCAGACAGAGCTCCTGATGCGCTACCACCAACTGCAGTCTCGCCTGGCCACGCTGAGGATAGAAAATGAAGAGGTGAGAGTGCACACAAGGCAGCCAGTGTCAGCATTTCATTTCAAAATCTAGCAAGCTCACTGCAAGTGTGCTGTACACAGTAATGATCTTTTCTACAGACTCAGAATAGGACATATGGACAAATGTACTGAGTCATATGTACTCATGTACAGTAAACGTAGGGTGTCCTCCAGGAAACCGTATAGCTGCGGTGGTGAGCCACCCAAATCTTCACACGTAATCCTGTGATTCATTTAGTCAGTAAATAGTAACCAAAACAATAGCCATACTCATACTGATACTATGGGGCTTTTGCTATGTGTAATGACACTTTTGTTTTATTTCAGTAAAGTGTATTTACTTTGACGAAGTTATTAATCTTTATTGGCCCACTTCTCCTGAAAAACACAACTAGCTGGGAAACAAAGTTGTTCTTTTCATCCACAAGTTACAATTTTGTTTCCCAGCTGCATCTACCAAAGCACAAAGGAATTCTAATAATCAAATAATTTGTTTAAAAATGTTTAATCCTCAAATGTTGATGAAAAACATAAAAGAAAAACTGTATGATTAAGCTTAACTGGGTGTGGATATAATAGTTTTAAGTCATAGATGTTTATAAATTCAGAGGCCATTGCATATCACCACGCTGTTGCAATATACTGTGGCAGGAAATTAATGTCTTATCGTTGAAACTATCAATCAAGTGAGACCCCAGGGAGCAGAACAGGGAGATGTCTTAAAGATATCTGCTGCTCTAATGTAGTCTATAACACAATGTTAACAGGCTTTGGCACATTTGCCAAAACACAGAACTACTGATACACTGAATTTGAAAAGCTGCTTCAGTTAGAGGGTCCTAATAGATCTGGCAGAACATTTCTCCCATGTTAAGAATTACCACTCTGACATCTTATCACTCATCAAAGAGCTGTTTGTCTTACTTGAAGCCGCTGAACCATTCCAATACCCTTTTGACTTTGCTATTATATGTTTAAAACTGGGATTGGCAGCCAACACCCTTACCTCCGTCACACCCTGCATTTATGTTCGTCTTTAATCATTAATCATCTTTCATCCAGTCTCCTGCCTCTACTGGGGGGGGTCACCCCCGGTTTGCTCCCTGGCCCGCTGGCCTGAAGCCATCGAGGCCACTGTGACTCGCATAAACATGTTAAAAGGTCGCCTGGGTGTGTGCGTGTGTCAGCGCCTGTCTGTTGACGAGGATGGAAATGCACACTGCCTTCCTGTCAGCCTCACATGGAAGGGACATAGTTAATCTTTCATGTCGAGATGACTCATGCTCGGTGGCTAATTACTCTGTTGTTTACGGTGTGTCAGTCAATCTGCTGTGAAAATCGCCTGCTGGCTTGTTTACACCATACAGCTCGTTTTTTGACACTGAGAAGTTGTATTGGAAGTATTTTCACTGGGTATAGTTACAACATTCTTTGTAGTTTTTTGTGTGTAAGTAATTTCATACTCATTTCGTATCATTTTACATAACAAAAAAAAAAGCTAGAACAAAACAGATGAATTGTGGATACTCAAAAGGCACACATTTCAATCACGTATGTATTCTGTGTGTTTCAGGTGAGGAAGACTCTTGACGCCACCATGCAGACCCTTCAGGACATGCTCACAGTGGAGGACTTTGATGTTTCCGAGGCCTTCCAGCACAGCCAGTCCACAGAGTCGGTCAAATCGGCTTCCTCTGACTCCTACATGAGCAAAGCAAACATTGTGAAGAGACGAGCCAATCAGCATGAGACTGAGGGCTTCTACTTCACCGTGAGTTCTCAGACAAATGAGGGCACAACGGCACTGCAGTATGGAACACATACATTATAACTAGAAACAACCTTGTCGCTAATTGTCTCTTTATGTATTTCATCTGCAGAAATACAAGGAGTACTTGAATGGCAGCAATCTCATTATCAAACTGCAGGCCAAGCATGACCTTCTGAAGCAGACGCTAGGAGAAGGTGAGACTTATTGTGCTGTACATTACTGGAGTGGGAAGTGATGGTAACAGTTTGGGGCCTGTCCTTTACATTAAGTTTAGTATGAAGTGGGTAAAGTACCATCAGTCACATAGATCTGAACTGCTGTATATTCAGTTCTACACTATCTATCTGGAGCTCCCTCCTTGCTTTTGGAAAATTAATTCAAATTATGTTGAATGAATTTGTCATCTACTTGATAAATTGACAGTTTTTTTAACCTAAAATGGTCACTGGCTCAAAAAAGCCCCTCATAATTCATAATGGGATGTACTTTGCTTGAACATGCCATAGTTTGTTTATATATTTAATGCACATTAACCTGAACCAAAAGTTTGAATAAGGATATGTGCACATTAGTCTTATGTCAATGAGTTGCTACTATAGAATCTTGCAAGCATCTGCTTTTGGTTATAACTTAGTCGGTGGGTCAGGGCATATTTTTTAAGACTATGTATATAAGATATGTAGCACAGCACATATTGTCAATGGTACAATCTCTGTTGACATACAAGAGTAAATATGGTGGAATATTATTGATTGAAATGTAATACAAAAATGTGTTATTACTGAAGATGTCATCCAGTTGACAGCTTGACATTTTTGGACCTAAAAAAGGTTCACAGGGTAGAAAAGACAGTAAAAAAACTAGAAGTACCGACCTGAAGGGTATTTCTTGCAATACCTTGTTCATATATTCCTTATATAAGATGAGGCATTACATAATGCATTATTCATTAAGAGTGAATAAAAATGTATTTATTCTGTGTTATTCTGTTTCTTCTTCAGACTCAAATATCTGCTTAGGTGTGGAATTGTGTGTGTGTTTGACATAAATTAGGATTGTGCTGGAAGCTGCTTTACACATGACGTGATTCTTGAACAAACATTTCTGATTGACTGATCAAAGTGAGGCCTTAATTAGTTTTTCGTACAGTGAGATGTGTGTGTGCGAAGGTGGTACAGATATCATGAAATCACCACACTGTACAAATCAGCTCCCACAAACCTCCCACTCTTGTTGCCCCTGGATACATTTTCACTTTGCAGAGCGAGTAGACAAGTTATCCCCTTCTGGGGCTCTTGTGCCGTTTCTAGGGCAACAGCTGAATGACTGCGGCCTGGCGTCGAGTCAAATGCAGCCGTGGCGCTCACCCCATTGAGTCTGCCTGAATAGATGCCCGTTTTCTCATAACACCCCTTTCCGTCTCCATCTGCCAGCCTTGTATAGTCGGCCAGCACTCAACCGTACAGCTAACTTCTGTGATTGTAAAACTAGTGTATACTAATTTGGTCTTTTTCTCTGCTGTTTTTCTTACAGGGGAGAGGGCTGAATATGGAACAACAAGGTAAGATGTCTAATGACAAGAGGATGAATAAAGAAGGCAATGGCGTGTAAAATCCTTCCTGTGTCTCTGGATGTGGCAGGAATGAGATCACAGTGTGGGAATATGAGAGTTGTCTCAGCTTTTCTCTTGTTTGTTGAACAGAGGGTTTGATGCTAATCAGAGAAGGCTGTTCTCTGAGTTGTTCTTCACAGTTTTAATCTATAAAATATGTTAGACTAGTAAATGAAATGCCAGGGAGATGTATAATGTCCGGCTGTTGTTCTAATTATAAGCAGTTCAGTGAGCAGAAAATGAAGACATATTGACAAGCCAGGCTCATGATTAACTGAGTGTTTGGCTTTTACCTATTTTGAACTATAGTACAATCTATTAAATGCAATCAAATCTTTATTGAATTTTATATGTTATGATTTCCTGTAGTCATTATCCTTGACTTTGATTAAGTTTGCTACAGCAGCTCCGTCTAAAGTTCAATTCAAAGGAATATTTTTGACATTTGGGGAAATCTGAGAGTTACATTAGAAGATCTATACCATTGTCATGATTTTAAGCCAAATATGAAGCTACAGACTGTTAGCTTAACTTAGCATAAAGATTGGCCTGAAATACCTAGCAAAACCATTTTTTCATTTTTTTCACCTTTTTGTACCGATGAAACAAACAAGCTAAGCTAGCCAATTGTTATCTGTAGCTTCACATTGACCGTACAGATACTGTATGAGAGTATGTGTTTTTGGAAAAAAATGTCTGTTCTTTTATTTGTATACCTACTGCATTAGCAGTCATATTTACCTTGTACCAACCGTACACCCCCCCCCCCCCCCCCCATCTCCCCAGGCCCCCCACTCTTCCCCCTAAACCCCAGAGAATGCGGAAGTCTAGACCTCGCTCCGTTTTTAACCGTAAGCTGTTTAACGGCAATATGGAGGCCTTCATCCAGGTATTAGCCCATCTGTGCTCTTTGTCTCTCCATGAGCTCAGCTGTCTCGCTAGCGGTCCTTGGGGGTTCTTTTGCCTTTGACCACTCTTCTACCCAAATGTTGGCTCCCTCATGCACTGACTTTCCTCTTGCTCATTGCCTTGTGTCCACACTCTTGTAATTTATGAAAAAGGTTGAGGTGAAAACCAATCAGACTAATACTGGAGATGGTTTGCTTTCTTAAGCACTGCACTGGTGCCGGGTCTGCTTTTAACATCCTCTCTCGTATGATCCCCAGCCTTCAGACACTAAATTAATTTGGCCTCACGTCAGTTGGCCATGCACCAGCTGTGCCAGGCTATGCAAATAAACACATGGCCACATCCACTTTAATGCTCAAACAAGCAGGGGGAAGGAAAGACAGAGTGTGCATCAACAGCAGTGGAGCACTACAGCTAAAACAATCAGTCAATTGGCAGACAAAAAAAAAAGCATTTAATAATTTATGTGATTTTTCAAGCACAAATTCCAATCGTTCTCTCGTTCCAGGTTCTAGCTTTTTAAATATTATCTACTTGTATTTGTCTTATGTGATAATAAACTGAATATGTTTAGCTTTTAGAGTGTTATCTGGAAAAATGACACTTTTGGCTTAAGGAGGTTGTGATTGGTATCTATCACTATATTCTGACAGCTTACAAAACAAATTATTCAAGCAATTATTGGAGAAATTAATGGTTATATAAATGGATAATGAAAATAACTGGTTAGTTGCAGCCTTAGAAATATGCCTTGCTTTATGCAGCTCTTACCCCCATCCTCTCAGGTAGCACCGTCCCTCCCACACACTCCCCCTGCCGAGCCATGTCCTCATGTTTCCAACCCCACAAGGCACTGATGCTTTGGCTTATTCTCTCAGGCCAGGCCTCCTCTTTTTCTCTCTCTCTCTCTCTCTGTACGGTCTGTCTCTCTCACTAACCTGTTGTGGTTCTTGTTGCCTCTCTTCCTCTGTCTACGTGCCTTTCTGCTCTCTGCCCAGGGGAAGACGGAATGTCCGTGCCAGGAGTCAGGTACTCTGTCTAATAGCAGGGCGGGATAATCACACTGTGTTCAGTATGCTAACCAACATTTCTGTGCCCCTCTCCTGTTGGCCTTCCTGTGAATACTGTAGTGATAGTTACATATGATGGTGCAAACACTAACACAATTTAGTTCTGTGTATTTTTTTTCTATACACTTTAACATCAGTTATTTGAAGAAAAAAAAACATCTAATGATTAACAATCAACTTTGTTCACTTAATTAATTTGAGGAGCTGCTTCTGATGATAACACCCTGCTGGCATGACTATTTGTTTTCTTTAATTGTCGGTTTATGTGCTTCCAATATTAATCATTTGAATCTGTCTAATAGGACTCAGGGCAGCCCATACCAGTGGTGGTTGAGAGCTGCGTTCGATACATCAACCTGTATGGTAGGTTCCTATGTAATGTCCATGTTTCTTTCCACAAAATGACAAATCCTGTGCTTTCACATACTCTGTCACTCCCTTTTTTTATATAAGCTAACATTTTTGTCATGAAAAAGATTAACATCAGCAATCGTGTCAGGGAATCACACAGTCTAGGTCTTAAATGTGTATTAAACAAAGAAGTACAATCAAACGTGTTTTCAAAAGGAATGTCCTGCTGAAAAAAAATCTCAGTCTTTAGCCTACAAGAAGCCCTTTTTCACCACATAAAACCTTTCCAGGAACCTCACACATGGGACTGAATTACTACCTCTATCATAGTTCCTGGTGCCCTAAAATGGCCACACCCTGAGGGTAGTATTTTTTAATAGCCCAGGAACTATTGGGGCAGAGTTTGCTGTGCATTTATTCACTCAATAAGAAAGCACTGGATGCCACTTGTATCAATAGTAGGACAAAGGGTGGACACAACAAATGACTGTGTTGTTTTTTCCTTCAAAAGCTGCCATCATTTTTTTGTTAGTTGTTATAGACTTATTTTCTTCATCTTCATGCTTCTTCAGATGCGGTACAAACACAAACAGGAAAAACACCTGACGTTTAGTTCATGTTTTACTTTTTGTGGCTCAATAGTTCTTTGAACTATTGGGTTGAAAAGAGCCTAAATAATATGATTTATTTGTTGAATTGGCTGACAAAACCTGTCAAATTCAATTGAGTGTTATTAACCCTTCGCAGCAGAATACTGTCATGCTAAGGAATTTCATAAAATCAAGCATTTATTAATGACAAGTGTGTTTTGTGAATATTAAAGTGGTAAGTTAATTTCATCCAACAGTAAAAAGGACCAGAAAAAAAAAAACAATTTTCCAATAATATTGACCATAACGATTGTTTGAAATTGAAATTACCTAGAAGTCTTCTAGCGTGTCAAAACCTTGCCTTCATGACACCTTCTTTAATTTAACATTTTCTGCTGCAGACAGCTTTAGTCTTTCAAATCCAGACTAACACCATTTTGCACCATTTTTGTTGCATACATACTGAACATCCTCGCATTCACAATGCAATCTAAACTAGAATTTGTTGTTGGGTTTTGTCTTTTTTAAAGACAGTTTGTTTATTTGCTTTAACCTCCAGGCTTTATGTGCTGTGCACCGTACTGTGAGGATTGGTTAATTTCCTTTAACTTTAAATGTGCAGTGAAATTCAATGAAAGGACATTCGTACATTTCACACTAACTGGTCTACCTGTCTACAGGTCTTCAGCAGCAAGGTATATTTCGAGTTCCAGGCTCCCAGGTCGAAGTCAACGATATTAAAAATGCATTTGAAAGAGGTTAGTCCCAGTGCACTTGGCCATCTTCTCTTGATTGATTTTAAATTGCGTTTTGTCCACCTCAAAAGCAACATTCTCTTCCTCAGGCTCTAAAGTGCAAATTAAGAGCCCATGTGTCACATGTAACCCCATAATGGACATGTAAACCATTTTAGATGCATAATACATGGGATCAGCATCTTGGAGTAATAATGAATGAGGAAACATAGCTGCACTCTCAATGTTTATATTAACCTCCCAACTTGAAATGCGCATAAAAAAACTGCATCAGTGCTGTGTTATACTAACATTGATAGTATCGAATGATTAATGAGTGGGTTAAATGTATGCTACGTCTATAGGAGAGGATCCACTGGTGGATGATCAGGCTGATCATGACATCAACTCAGTGGCAGGCGTTCTTAAGCTCTACTTCAGGGGGCTGGAGAACCCGCTGTTCCCTAAAGAGCGTTTCCCCGACCTCATATCCACAACCAGTGAGTCACATTCCAGGAAACATCAGATACATGTAAGCTTTTTATTTAGTGTAGCTTTCTGTAAATTTCCACTTTTTCTTTGTTTCCTTCATTTCAGAGCTCGACTCAGGTGCAGAGAGGGCTCATCACCTTCAGCAGATAGTTGTGACTCTCCAGCGGCCCGTGATCATCGTCATGAGATACCTGTTTTCATTTCTAAATCAGTAAGTCCTGCCACAACAAATCCAACTTGTTTGGCACTCATAAATTGATACTAATTGCTTCTGTCTTTCCCAGTCTTTCTCAGTACAGTGACGAGAACATGATGGACCCCTACAACCTGGCTATTTGCTTTGGCCCCACATTGATGCCAATACCAGATGAGCAGGACCCTGTGTCCTGCCAGGCACATGTTAACGAGATCATTAAGACCGTTATCATCCACCATGAGGTCATCTTCCCATCTCAGCGTGAGTTGGACGGACCTGTGTATGAAAAGTGCATGGCTGGTGGGGAAGAGTACTGGTAAGTGTAAGACGAGGTGTCCATTATGTGTCAGTACATGAATTATGGGGCGGCTGTTGCTGAGAAGTGTATGTTTGCATGGGTAAATGAGGTGCAAATTGTAGAACACTTTGGATAAAAGCTGCTATTTATATGCAGCCACTAAATGTCTATTTTTCTTAGTCGATAACAGCTTAACCAAATAAGTTTTTCTACTTTTTCCCCTTAATTAAATGCTAAATAAATTATGATTGATTATATATATTTTGCACAATCCTCAATGGTGAAATGTGTATGGATTATGTGGAAAGTGCTTCTGGTCAAAGTGTAAAACTGAATTGATACTTCACCGACTGCTTAGCCAGGTAAAAAAAACAGACAGTTTTTAATACACAGAAGTCCTGTTTTCTATAGTTTATTCTATTGAGTGTCTTGTTTGTAGGACACTATCAAGCAGCATTCTATTATAAGTTTGTTAATTTTATGTTTGAGTAGACAAATAACCATTTTATAACCATAACCATATTCATAACTTTAGGGATTCAGTTTGTGTTTTACAAAGATGTATGCCACCGTGCATTTATTATTTGGATGCAAAATATAGTTTTGAATGTCAAGTTTCATTTGAAAGATGATTTTAGTTTTTAATTTGTTTTCTGTATTTAGTTTAAATTTCAATGAAAATTGAGTATAAAAACTTCAAAACACCAAACCATAGTGTGTTAGATTTGTTATTTGCCTTCTCTTACATAAACATCTTACTTTGCATAAATATAAAATATGGTTTAGGGAATGTCTGTCTCCATATTTTCTCCATTCAGTGAAAGCCCCCACAGTGAGCCAGGAACTCTTGACGAGGTAGACAATGGCACCGGACCCAACACTAGCGATGAAGGTGAGTCCCCTGCAAAGATTGCAGCCGTACATGTAAGAGCTGAAGAAACTCAGAAGACTCACGTTGGATTTTGTCACATTTCTTTGTGTTGTACTTTGTGTTGCAGAGTTGGAGCAGATTGAGGCCATTGCAAAGTTTGACTATGTGGGCCGAAGTCCGAGAGAGCTTTCCTTCAAGAAGGGAGCCTCTCTGTTACTCTACCTGCGAGCCTCCAATGACTGGTGGGAGGGCCGACATAACGGTGTGGATGGGCTGATTCCACATCAGTACATTGTGGTACAAGACATGTGAGTGAGCAGCATTTGTTCTGTGAAGCCCACAATGAGACTTTTGTTATAGCAAACAGATTTTAGTATAAAACAGCATCACAAAGGTGACCTAGTGAAGAAGTCGGTACCCTGGTTCTGTTGCAGGACAACAGCTACTTTGGGCTTGGTCATTATTTATGTCGCTCTATTTTCCCAAAATGCATGTTTCTATTCTTACCATCCTCTGGAGCCGTGTTGTGTTTCCAAAAAGCCCTCATCAAGCATCAGTGTGAATTAAATCCTCCTGTTTTCCTGTGTGTTTTTCTTGTTTTCTTGACACAACTAGTTGCAATAAAAAACAAAACAAATAGCCCCCAATCAGCAATAACCTGTGGAGCTGTGGGAAGGACAAGCACTTAGGTCACTTGTCAAGGACAGCCTTAAATATCTGCTCTGGCCTCTTGCCTGATAACCACTCCTTCATCACAGGGCTGGTAACAACATTAAAGCAAAATTAAGAAGAGTGATGTATGTGCTGCCAACACTGGCTTCAAGGGACTGGTACCTGATTAATTCTGTCTGTAAAATAAAAATGAGGCCCACTGTGCTGGTGACATTTTTGTGTTGTTTTGTGGCAAGCATGTAATTGTTAAGGATTCTTATTTGCTGTTTGAATGATTCGACTTTCCAGTTCAATTTGTCAAATTAAAAGCCAATATCAACATTTCCCGAGGGCAGAAGCCATTAATCCAGATCAATCTCTTCTGTCTGTCCGTATCAGGGATGATGCATTCTCGGATAGCATTCAGAGGACCGATAGTGCGTCCAGCAGTGGACCCCACCACGATGAAAGAGCCTCGTCCAGAAACGACCGCCGGTCTCCATGTGAACACACACCGGAACGCCAATTTGGAGCAGCACTGGGAAGGTGAGATAAAACACCGCGGGAACACATTATACAGAGAGTGAGAACATAATGTAGACATAAGTAGTATTTGCTTTTTTATGAACCAAAAAAAGATCCATCTTTGCATTTTAAATTCCTTTGCAAGCATTCTGAGTCAGAAGATTCAAACTAATAAAGTATCAAATTGTGATTTATTTTATTTTTTTTCTTAGGGTGAGGGTGCGATCAGATGGAGCTGCAGGTCCGCGCCACAGGAACGGCGCTGACAGTCACAGCCCCAACAGAGCTCCAGACCAGCCCCCTAGGGTTATGCCTCGGCCCTGCAGCCCACACAAAATAGCAGTTAGCCGGGGCCAAACAGACAGTCCGGAGAAACGACGTCTCGCCGCATTTGGCAGTGCTGGCTGCATCAACCACCCCGACAGAAGGGCCTTCGTGGACAGCCTCTCTCAACGATCGTCACCCAGCACCACTCGGCACGCAAGTTTAGGAGATCACAAAACCCTTGAGGCTGAAGCACTCGCTGAGGTGAGTGTTTATACTGATATATACTTTGATACTTATATATAGGAATATTTATGCACTACCCTTCTTTTGGTTGATCGAGACCTTATACTTTGATGGATCAGTATTGTATGTAGATCTCTATTGAAAAGAAAACACCATCATTTGCTGCCTTTTCTAGCCTAATATTTAATATTTGATTTGTAACGAATTCTATCAACTTTTTAAAGGGATATTGATTTTAAATAAAAGGGAGATGAGATTATTTCTATTCCTGAAAACGTGCTGAGGAGGTTGCAGTGTTTTCTGTTTTTTTTAGCCTCCACCAATCAGAGGGTTAGACTAAAAGAATGAATGTAGCTTTAGAGGCAAAATATTGGGCAAAGCAAGTAAGCTAATCACTTGCTGCTGCTCCTAAACATTACTGCTCTTTATCTGGAGCTCTTTACAGTCTGGATTCTGGGGCCTGGAGGGTAATAGGACACTATTTAGATAACTAAGAGAGTGCATAAATTAAACTGGAACTTTGAAAATGCATCCTCAGTGGGACTTCGTTTTAGTTACTGGTTGCCTGATTCATTGAAATTAATTTCAAAATGTAAATATATTATTTTCCTTCTGCTCAGGACATAGAGAAAACAATGAATACAGCTCTCCATGAGTTGCGTGAGCTGGAGCGGCAGAATGTAGCCAAACATGCACCCGATGTTGTTTTGGACACATTGGAGCCCCTCAAACACCCTGGTGGAGCCCAGGATCCGCCTTGCAGTCCTCTCCACACCATGGTGATCAGGGATCCAGATGCAGTACAGCGACGTAGCAGCAGCAGCTCCTCCTCCGAGACCATGACCACTTTTAAACCTGCTATATCAGCACGTAGACCGAGTGCACCTCTAAGGCCCCCGCCTGTCAGACCTGTCCGGCCTGCTCCTGTGATTGGACAGGGCCAAGGACCACACCGCTCCAGCAGCTCTAGTTCCTCTGGTCTGGGCAGCCCAGGCATCACACCCACTGACAGGGGCTTTCCCAAACCACCCTCCCCATCACCATCCACCTCCTCCTCATCCTCAGACAAACAAGGTAACATGTAGCTCCAGTCGGTCACAAGTCAAGTGGTTGAAGAATACTGTGGGTACCAAGCGATTGTGATTACCATCATGCCCCTGCACCTCTCTTTGACAGCAAAACAAACATTTGACACCTGGTATGTATAATCTTGTAAAGTGTAGGATAGCTACTTCTGGTTTCTGACAACTTCCCTCCGACACATAAACTTGTTGGTAAACAAGTCGATGAACTGCATTACAATATTTCACAGAAATAGGATATAATTCTACTAGAATGATTTAATAGAATGCTACCGTGCTAAACAGCCATGCTGGATAAAAAAAGGGATGCACTGGAAAATGCTTCTGTTTACTGAAATCTGACAATGAAAACCTCATGTTATGAAGTTACAAAAATGCTGTGAGCCTGGATTTGTGTCTGGTTTTATGTTCCATTATGAAGGAGCACTTATGGTTATATTACACCACTAATTATCTAGACATCCAGTCTGCTGGTTGATGTAGTCTATTAAAACTAAACAAACTCATTTCCTTAAAGAGCCTGTCACATAGTGTCACTTTATATACCAACCAGCAAGTTTTAGGTTTCCAGCAACTGGCAGATACGGTGGCTGTGTCTGAAATAACTCTCAATTTACTATGTCGAGCACTATATTAACTGACCGCCAATTTATTTCAGTGTATGAATTTGCGTGGGAAATTTACATCGACTGTATTTAGTGCCCTTAAAAAAATCTAATAATGGAATGAAAGAAATTAATGTGCATGCCATGTTAAGTCTTTTCTGCCAACAGTTCCACAATGCAATGCATCACTTTTTATAGATGCGAAAAATTGTTAGTGATGACGCAAACTGATTCATAAGTGTTGGACATATTTAATGTTTAATATGTAGTAAACTGTTCTGTTTCATGGGAATGTGTGAGCGAAGATGATTTTAGACACAGCCATGGATTGGATGAAGATGTAGTTCTTCTAATGGTCAGTTGATGCTGGCTCCAAGGAAATTACATCCGTATTTGAGCCACTATTTAAAAAAAATTGGAATGGAAGTGTATATATAAACAAACTTCGTCAGGCAGCAGGGCTACACCCCAGCACTCCACACCAATCCAACCCGAGGATACTGAGTACGAAGGGCTAAAAGCAACTCTTAGACAACACCAACTGTCACTGGGATTGGCAAATTTAACTACAAACGGCTTTAGCAGAATAAGTTCAAAATACTTAATTATACAAAAATCTTGCACATACAGTTATGGCTTTAAAGTATATTGAAATAATCTCCCAACATCTCTCTTGAAATGCTCAATTGTTATTTTTTCCGCAAGACTAAGCTGTTCTGAAGAAACAGTCTAGGTAAGCTCCTTTTTTTATCAGATACAAGTGGTGCTGCTGCCGTTTGGCCACCAAGGGACCAGTCTTACCAGCAGGAGCAGTGGTAGCATCACTGGCCAATAGCCTCGGTACGGGTCAGGTTTACTGGTAGCAGTCCAGCTACACAGTCAGCAACAACCTGAGACTCTGCACCTTTTTGTTGCATTTTCTCAGCAGTGGACCATAAACGATACAATCTCTTTGTGACTGATATTTAATAATAATTTCTGCATGCAAGCTCTTCCTAAATGTACTTTTTAGGAGAAAAAAATCTGCCAAAACTATATTTTCATTTATCTCACAACGGGTCAGTGGACGACAGAAGTAGACCAGGCTTCAAGGCTACTCAGTTACAAAGAGAACATTGACAACTATCGTGGACTTTATAGACATGCCACCCTTATAACTAATACACAGAAATAAAAAATAAAATCAGCAAAATGTTCTTATAAAAATAGTAATCTCTCTATATAAAAAGATTAGATGTGTTACCTCAATAAAAGTGAAATGTTCTCCTTCAATTCAAGTGAATAATGCACTTAGAAACACAACAGAGAACTGCGCTGCATTTGTAGGTTCTGTGTGTTCATTTTGATGAAGTTGTACTAGAAACATGATATAGCACATCATTATCATCGAAGCTTGCATAATGTCTAGATTGCACATGGTCAGTTCAGGCTGTGTGGGTGTTTAGATGAATTTGTTTACCGTTGATGTTTTTTGTCTGTCTTAAAAGGATAATCAATATATCACTGTAAAAGGTACATTGGATTGAATATATACATACAGTTACAGGATACTTGTATAAATAACATTGTATGATAGGAACAGGATATATTATCATGTCTAGTCTGTAGATTTTTGTTACTCTTATCCTTGCACAGACATTAACAAATCAATAAATCAGTGAAACTTCACAGAAACTTCTTGTTTTATTGTCTTGTGACGTTGAATAAAAAGTGTTGAATGGAGATGACTGAAGATGAACAGTGGACAGTGATGGTTAAGGTAGTGCACTATATTCATATCAATAGACCTTGTTACACTGAACAACTGTGGTGAAAATGTGCATGCAGAGCACAACTCATTCATACGTGCACTGAATAGAGTGGTTTTGCATTGCCATCTACTGGGCAGTACAGATTTTATGTTCTTCCTATTCAAAGACCTTTGGGTATCACTTACAGCTTTTACGTTTGCTTAAGCATATTTTTGAAAATAGGGGTAATTTTTCAAGAAACTACACACAATGCACACAACCAAACACATAGAACACATCAGATATTTGCAAAATGAAACACTTCACTCAAAACTATACAATCATTTATTTTTAAAAATATATATATTTCACTGTATGGCACACACATGGTTCATACAATCTGGATCTGTTTGAACCAGTTACACACTACTGTGCTCAATCCTAACACTTTAAAAAATTTATTTTCTACAGATTTAGTCTGGGTAAGATTTTTTCCAGATGAATGTTCGAGTGAGGTACCTAATTATAGGTAGATTATATCTCTTCACAGCGTTAATAGTATCAATACATCCATGCATCTCCGATGGTTGCAATTTGCACTGAAAATCAGATAAGAACATATTTTAAACAGAAGATTGTACATAAACACAGCAAAAGTATCTGTGCAAACAAAGAACACATGAATAACGTTTTTTTTTTCTATTGCTATTAAACATTTTTGAACAAGCCTCACGCTGCCATGTTGAATTCCATGTTGTAAACAGGTCGTCACCTTTGGTCTTTTTATAGTGCTTACATGCTGATTGATGAGTTGACAATCAAGCAATCAGGTGTTTGGCCATGTGGAAAGTGTATTATCTGATTGGATGTGCTGACAGTCTGCCAAAAGCATACATTTACATTAAGTAACATACTCAAGTACGCTTTTAATGTACTTTTACTTCATTTGTAGTATTATATATTTTTTGTTTCAGGGGGAAATTTTTACCCAAACTTAATTTATCTCACAGATTTATTCACTAGTTACTTTGCAGATGAGATTTGCATACAAAAATTTGTTCAACACACAAAATGCAATGCATTTTGAAAAAGTTAAAATGGAATAATTAATGATAACTACAACATAAAAAAATGGCATCATCTTAGTGCATCAATAATAATATTCCTATGTGTTAAGTGTAACCATATCACTGTGAAAGTGGCCGTTCTGCATAATGAGAACTTTCACTTTTGACAAGTATATTAAGCTCAATACTAATGCACTTTTACTTCAGTGAAACATTTGAATGCTTAACCTTTACTTGTGATAGCGTATGTTAAGACTTTTACTTGAGTAAAGGATCTTATCACTGTATTCTACACAACGCAGTATACTATATCTTTTGAATTTTCTTACAAAAAGATATGCAATTACCACTTGTACCCTGTGGATGGGGGCATTGTCATCCTCAAACAATGAACATGAGAGAAATTATTGACCATGAAATGAGAATGACAACTTTATCTACGGACAGCATGGAACATGGCCAATACTAGCTGACATGATTTCATTCACAAGGGTTATGCTTGTCAGATTATACACATCCCATCCATTTATACGTTAGTATAGAATAATTTGTTTATGAAAAGTCTATTTTTAACAGTACTTGTACACAACAGGTGCAAAAGTTAACATTAGGCCTACATATTAACATTATTCATACAGTAAAAACATTGAAAAAGGCCGTACATATTGTTAAGAATTTTTAAAGTGTACCAAATCATTCAATTATTACACTGCTAGTGTAATATACATTTTTATGAAGACTAAAATAGCTTGAACCTTTCAGTCACAGGGTAGGGGATGTAATCACTTTGGCAATTTAAAAGCCTCCAGGCTCCTGTTTTATAATAAATACATATTTTGATGTTCATGCACCATCTCCAGAGTGTTTTTTTCTGCACTTTTTTGCCTTTGGAGTAATGCATAATATATTTTTGTTATGACCATCATCATCAAAAACATGGTCGTGTTTTGTTCTTCCTCAGGAATGGGTATCTGAACAAATAAAGCTCTTTTGAGTATTTGTGCCTATGCTAATAACTCTGTCCCTTTAAACAAGTTCATGCTTGTATGCCATTTTTGAATCTTTAATGCTTGTGAGAAATACCTACGACCCTCCACCCTCAGCCCCACCGCAAACTCAGAAACACATGTTTTGATCATTTCAATTGGATAACTTGCAGGTCAATGCCCTGAGAGAAATTCTGAGCTGAAAGAACTGATGCTGGTTGATTATTACAGATAATTTACAGATAAAATACATGGTTTGGATTAAAGCAAAAATAATATATCAATTAGAGATAAATGTGAATAAATAAAACAGACACACATGGTTTTCACTGCATGGTTTTGTTTTCCCTTTCCTGTCTAAAGGTAATTCTGTTTCTATTTCTTCAATGGTCAGCACTCAGAGCCAGATTTAACTAATTTAGGTGTGTTTATTGAGATTAACGTGGGAATATAATCAGATTATAAACTTTCCCGAGGCCTGAATGGCTGCTAAGAGGGAACGGACCACCCGTGGACTAACACCCATCTTTCCGGTTGTGGTTTACTAGTTCAAAAAGCCTTGTCATTGATGCTGTGAGGTAATAAGTAAGGCCACCAAAGTCGCAGTTAACACAAGATTTAACTGTTGAGTTAATAGAGAATATGGACTGGCTGGTTTATTCAGGCACCTCTTGATATGTTATAGTCCTTGTCCTGTAAAGCAGTCAACAGTCCTTCAGAGGGCTTCCTGATACTGTATGTAATGCAGAACTCAAGTACAACACAATTATCAATAGAAATACACTGGAAACAAGGTTTGAATTTGTCTATGCTTATAGTTTCCAATATACTGTATTTTAAAGGTTCTCTATATGGATTTGAGAGAATATCTATCGCCTCCCCACTGCTCTCAACATGGCAACAGCTTTGACGGGTTAGGGTAAGGGTTAACAGTAATAACAGCACGGAAAGCGCGGACCGAGCTTAAAGTCAATTTTGGGATGATTTTTAGAGCTTTTTCGCTGAAGCAGGAGAGTTTAGTTGCACGCCAAGGAAATCAAAACAATGACCTCAAGGTTGCTAAAAGAAATGAGGGAGACTGCAGATTGAGATGATAAATTATCCGCGGGTTCTTCACAATGAGCGATCCAGTTCACGTACAAGTAGTCAAGTGATCCATTGAGAATAGAAAATACAGATAACATCTGCTTTAATGAAAAGCACGGTTTACTTGGGGCCTCCCCATCACACCGTATATGTACGTGTGTTGTGAGTGATTCAACTCCTCAGTTTAATCTTGTGACCCTCAGGTTGGAAATCGCTGTCCTAGAGTACTGAGAATTAGTTTCTCTTTAGCGTGTGATGAAGAGAAATCACCCTCTATATTTAGCCATGCAATTTGTAAACCCTGCTAATGCAGACTTATTTGCTCCATTTACAATAAATCTGTTTGTGGTTTAATCAGGTGTGTTTGTGTGTTAGACAGACATTGGTGTGTGTTTGTTGTTGCATTTGTAAGTAGCTGCTTGCTTGATGTATTGGACTGTTTTAAATCAGTCAGGAAATTGTACGATTAAACCCTTTGTGGTTATTTAGGATGCAAACAGACTTGTGCACATTACTATGAGTTTTTGGTCGTAATATTCAATAATATGTTTTTCAATAGAAAACATCTGAGGGGAAATTGGTTTATTACTCTTTAATAGCAATGCTATGAGGTGTATATAATTAACTTA
Source organism: Anoplopoma fimbria (assembly GCF_027596085.1). Taxonomy (NCBI): domain Eukaryota; kingdom Metazoa; phylum Chordata; class Actinopteri; order Perciformes; family Anoplopomatidae; genus Anoplopoma; species Anoplopoma fimbria. The sequence continues at coordinate 17,046,323 of NC_072465.1, forward strand.
ATGTTGGAAAAGAAAATACATAAGTGTTTATCTTGTGTTTTACTATGAAAATACATAGGTGATACCAGATGTTTTTTAGTATATGTTTTTCATTATTTGAAACATCTGACTGAAACATGACTCAAGGATAGCTTAAACTAAACAAACAATTTTCCTGTACAATAATAAGTTACAGGAATAGAAATTATGATGCTTTTTTTTTTCTTCATATTTTTATTATAATTGAGAAGTCATATAAAGTAAATAACCAGCACTGCATCCAATGTTTTGTAAGAAAATGAAACTATTCATATTACATGGCTCCAGGTGGAATTACTTATTACCATCCAGTTGGTTCACTTGCTGGTGCAAATAACCCAAAGTCATCTCAGTGTCATAAATGTGATTAACTCCATGTGTCTGTTTGATCAGTGCTTTTTTAACAAGTTCAACCTGACAGGAAAAAGCAATTCACACACCCGAGTTAACAGTAATTGAAACGATTAAGCTTCTCTCCAAACTATAAGCAATAAAATCCAACTCTTGAGTGCAATTTGAAGGTATTGTAAACAATGTGGAACAATGAAACAGACAATTCTCCAGTCACTTAATGCAATTTGTCATTGTTTTTTTATCCAGTATGCTTGACTTTCTTGAATGCACTGTACCAATCCTGTTCTCTAACCCCTCCACATACCATCTTCCACACCATTAGGTTTCCTTAGAGTGTATAGTTTAACTGAGCTGAACTAATTGATGACCACAACCATGTAATATGACTCATAACAAACTTTTCCATTTCCTCTAGTCACACTGTTACACTTCATCTACCTTAAAGTCAAACATCAAACCCCAACATTAGCAGTGTGGATCTTTTTTGCACTGTTTATGTCGGCTGTATATTAGGATATGACATATAGGACATCAACGCAAGGCAAGAAACAACAGATCCAGCATGTTTTAATTACACAATATTTAGGTACAAATGGCCCTTGTTTCTTGTTCATTCTTCACATTGACTAGTTAGAAAGATTAGGTAACTTTGGAAAAGATGCTAAATGAAATTGGAATGCAAACTTTGCAGAGAGAATATATTTCCATCTCACTTTGAAAGGAGCAATGAAGCAGAAAAACACAAGGTGCAGATTTTTTCTGTTTCACCAAGTCTCACCTGTTTCTGATTTGACACTCAGGATATTGTCCAATTTACATAGGAAATTGCTATATTCTCTATTCCCTATATTCCTTCAAGGCTGTATTTTATACTGTATGGGTGGTCAGATAGCATTATGTCTGTTCATGGTAAGGAACAGCTGTTAACATTTATTTTGTTACCTTGTCTTTGTGCTCTTCAGGTACATTCCCTACAGTGTCTTGCCTGAACACTGTATGTTTCCTGCTATGTCTGTTCTCCCTAACTAGATGACTTGATCCGCTTTAACACAAAGCTGCTGCCAGTGCTGCTCTCATCTGTTGTCTGTTTAACTTAATAATACAACATTAAAAAATGAAAGGTTGATGGATTGGAAAAAGTCAAAAGGACTCTTAGAAGTAATGATTTAATTAAACAAGCAGCTTTGAAGGACATTTCAGCCAGACAGAGACAAGATGCAAAAGAAGATCCAGCTGACACAGTTTAGCAGAACGAACAAACAAAAGCTCCATCCTGAGTTACTTTCAGAAAGGATTTACTTAGTGAGAAAACCGTCAGACATTAAAGTTAAATGTGTATTATTAGGATGCAGATGTGTCGTATTGAAACAGATATTTCAGCTTAATCTCATCACCTTTAGGTTTGGCAAGTATTAAAAATACTCTTCTTAGTTCCTTTGTCGTGGTAATATTGAGCTTTTTTTAATTAAATTAACATTTCTTGTTAAAAAGTATTTTTGGGCCAGTAAAATGTCCAAAACATTATTTACATATTAGGCTAAATATAAGGAAGCAGATGTGGAAAAGTCCAGTACAGCAGCATTCATATCCCCTTGATATGAGCCAGCTTTTAACAAGTTGAAAGGAAAAGTTAGTTTGAGAAATATACTTATTCACTTTTCTTTCCAAGAGTTAGATCAAAATAATCTCATCTTGTATGGAGCTATAGCCTGAAGGCAGTTAGGCTAGTTTAGCATAACGACTAAAAACAGTATGAAACAGCCTGCCTCCGCCTACCCACACATCTAAAGCTCACTAATCCACTTGCTGTATCTCATTTGTTTAGTACGTCTGTGTTGCCAAACAACCTCACATTGAAGGCAAAACTAAAAGACTTCACTACGTCCTGCTTTTCTGAGGAAATAGTTCCAGCACATGCTCCATAAATCCACAAATTGTTGTATTTACATTTCTGTTTATGTATTGATTAAACGGGGTATGCATGAATTAATGAGCTTTAAAATGTCTTGATATTGTATTTTTTTGAGAGACCGGCCCGCTGTTTCCACCTGATTCAAGTCTTCACGCTAGCTAGGCTAACAGCTAACATGTTCTCAAAAAGAAGAATGGTATATTACCCAACATTTTTAACAACAAATGATTCTGTCATGAGCTGTATATCATTTCAGTGGGAAATACAAATATTTTTCCCAATAAAAATTGCAGGAAGAAATGGATGTAGCTTTAACCACAGCAGCCACTGCTCCAGGATTCCAGTTTGTGTTTCCATTTTTCCACTTTCATTTACCATAAAAGGTAGAGCTTTTTTGGCAAATGGTAAAAGAGTGCTTTTTTCTGGTTTCATCCCGGCGTCAGACAAGTGTTTAAGTGGTGCTTTGACTTCAAATTAGCTGGAGCAGAGGGGTACATTTTGTGAAAGCAGAATGTACTCTTCAGACGAATTATAGAGAAGATGCACTCTCTTCTGAACATTGAGACTTGTGCAAACAGCTTGGGGGGTGGCAGCAGTTGGCTTATATTTGCCAAAGGTGAATTTTAAAGGGAAATGCAGGGTCAGTGGTGGTAAAATCCTTTTCTAATAACACAATAAAATAATAATCACTATGAGGACAGCTGGAAGCTCAGATAGCTAAGACAGAAAAAAGAAGATTTGCTCTCATGAGTGTTACTTCTGAACCACCTGCAACCAAGAAGAGCATGTGATAAAAAATCTTTGCAGAGCATAGAACTACTACTAGAAGTTTTGAGTTAAAAATATTGCGCTTGCTTGTGTGTGTGAATATTGTGCAAACAAGTTGGAAATGAAATGAGCCCTGACATGCAATCTCTTGTTCCTCCAGACCCCGCGGTGCGAGAAGTGCAAACATCCAGGTGTCTGTTTCCAATCAGAGGGACATGGTGTGTTGATTCATCCCCCTCCCATCTGCTCCATGGCTATGCTATTACCAGCAACAACTGTAAGGTGCTGAGGTAACTGTTGGGAGCTGTAGGGGTCTGATCAACTAAATCTCTCAGAAGACAGGAATTTTGACCCAAGAGGAAGAGGGAGAGAAATAATAATTAATGACCGGAGGCAGACGTCAAAGTGCTAAAATACTCCTGGCAGGTCACAGTAATTAATAACTCATTCAGTGAGTCTTAGGATTCATCACTGGTGGAACTAATGTGCTTATGAAAAATTGCAGGATATCTCTACCCTGGAGGTGAGAGGGATAGATTTGGATACCATTTGGATATCAAGCTACTGTTGAACTGACCATTGACTTGTGCTCTGTATGTAAGCAAGCAATTTCTATGGAGCAACGTCGATACTTCAAAATATATAAGTACTGCACTAATACATATTTTATATACTAAACCTGCAACAACTGATTTCTTGGCGGCAGTGGAAGCTTCGAACACAACATTGACATCTTTACAATTGATACTGTGAACTTGTTAGCAAGTTGCTTGTTTACACATCCATCAGTTACAGAGCAAGATTTTCAATCATTTAGAGTTGTGTTCCTGGCAGATGTTAAACCTTGTTCCTGGCAGATGTAAAACCAGTATTCACTCTCTTTTAGCTCCGTTGTTTGTCTCTACCAACTAATTACCATTATCATTTCCAGTCACAGCAGGCTGTTTTCAGTAGAAAAGCCCTGATGAATCACATGCAAGCACTGATACTCTGAGGCAAAGGTCATGTGTCTCTTTAAAGGATTTAATGTGATACTTCCTTTCTGATCTCTTCAGGGACTCGCTGTTATCTCAGAAGACAACATTGGGTCAGGGCTAGGATTCAGTCTCCATTTCAACATGCATGCAACCATATTCACTGTTAGCATAGACAGGTATTATCTCGCCGCACTCTAAAACATATAACTTGAATTTCTGTCCTTAAAGTATAATGGCCAGTAGGTCTGTTATGTAAATAGCCACAAGCCACACAAAATTAGATTCTGATATGGATACTTTCTAAAATAAATAGCTAGAAGCCTTGTTACTACTACATTGCACTGCTGAGAACTTCTCCATTATCAATTTCATGGATATTATCTGTCTCTGTTTAATATGAGATACAGATGTGGGATCTTTTTCCCATATTTGATGTTTGTTATACATGATTGTTTATTTGCTAAGCCTCTTCTCTTCCTGTGGACAAGAAGTGGGCAGCCACAGTGGACAATGGCATCAAGCTGTATGAGTCTCATGGTTATAAAGCACTGAGGGATGAAAGAATGTGCTTAAACAACCACACGCTACAAATTGTTTACAATCCTTTCAGAACTTGTCTAAGAATACATACAGAAAATAACATTCTCAGATGTTGATTACATGTTGCTCCTTCATGCTTAAGGATTTATTAACTAGCTTCTCAAATCAACTTAATGCAAGAAACTGCAATTTGCTGTGAACACAATTTGCTGATCAGTTGGTTGCTCAGACCACCATTTTGGTATCGACTGAATTATCTCATCAACTATTAAAATGATTGCCATTGCATTAGGTAAAGACATTCATGGGGCCCTGAGGATGAATTCTAATGACTTGGGTCGGCATTTAAATGTGCCTTTGTGACCAAATACCTGCAAAACTGTTGACATTCCGATTTACCTCAGATTTACTTTATGTTTAGTGCTAATCAAGGCTATAGAACAAATGCTGGGACAGGGTCTTGAGCTATGTGGTATGGCACAGGGGCAGTGTAATTGGAGCAGTAAGGTTGAAGCGTTACATCCGACGCTGCTGGAAATAAAAGGACGGTGTCGGCTCAGGTGCTATTTGAGTGCGCTGACAAGTTTTTTGGGTGCGCTGGAATGGATGATGGCCGATATACAACAGAAAGTTTTCAGACAGTAAATATTTGTTTATGGTCTTTTATTATAGATCTTTTCAATAATTGTAGAATTGTAATTCTCACCCATTGAGTAGGCTACTATGACAACCTACCTGCAGATGCTTATTGAAAAAATGAATCATCCTGACATGTAAAAACAGTGTAGCCTTTCTAGTAGAATGTTTACCAATCTCTCGAAGATTTAATTGCAATTATAAGGTCCATCGTAGTGTCCCTTTAAACATTCACATTGGATATTACTCTATTGCATTAATTAATCCCTAAAATCCAAGATTATAAACTAACACTGTCTCTCTCTCACACACACACACACACACACACACACACACACACACACACACACTCGCACTACAACTCAACAAAATACTGTCCTATAAAATAATTAAGCTCATAGACTATATAATAAACTGGACTGACTCACTGCTCCACATTTTGGTTTGTGGATCGTTTTCGAGTATCAGCTGATTAGGCTCAACTGACCAGAGGTTAATGTCACGTTGCCGAAGTAATATTAGTTATGTTTGCTCCGGAGTACCAGTACATGAACACAGTATCAGACTGATACCTGACTGATACCTGACTCTGGTATCGTTGCATCCCTACACGAGAGGATGGAGCTAGTACAACCAAATGCTACTTACAATTTTAGTTGACCAAAACTGTTACAATTAATTATCATTAACTGAAAACACACTGTGAAAGGGTTAAAGTTGTAAGACGAGAATGCAGACAACACCATAGCAGCAACCTGTCGATTACAAAGTAGCCAGGTCCTAAAGCATACCCTATTTTATCATCTATTTTAATCTTATTTGGACCATAATTTACTAAATGAACATCATGCTGTATTGAAAAGGTAAACTTCTTTTTGCAACCAGAGGATTTGCCACCTGTTGGCCATTTGAAGTAATGCAAGTGTTAAGCACTTCCGCATTGACCTCAATTTTCAGAATTGAAGGTTGCAGCCTTTTAAAACAAAACAAGCCTGAGTTGACGTTGTGTATCATTTCTGTGTGCAAAGCAAGCAGAAATAAAATATTGCACATGCAGCAGTTTATTACTCACGGCCTCTTAGACCAGTTGGACTAGCTGGGTGATGAACTGGTGAATTAAACGATAAGGGGACTGATGTTCGGAGATCCCGGCTCCTGCCTCCAACAACCGGCTGTAGTGATAGCTGAAGCCCGGACCTTCTATGCTCCCAAAAACATGTCTCCTGGTCCTATGCTTTAATGATAATATACACATGTTTCTTTTAGTAAATTTCTTTGTCCAAAAGTATCCTTACAATGCTACATGGTAACGGGCCTAATTCTCCAAAGGATAGTCAGTGTCTAGGATGTCTGTGTCGCTCTACTGCTCGTGAATGAACTCTTTAGGACTAGATTGGACTGACAGCTCATTAACATCCAATACAAATAAAGAAGGTCAAGATAGACAGCATGGCACTCTTTAAGGTTAGGAAGTAAACTAAGCACGCCACTTTCATTAGAGACAGTTTAAACAATATTTGTTGTTATGTGTATAACACCCAAACTGCAATTAACTTTATTTATATGTGACAAAGATATCTCTATCAGCTGTTTACTGTTTTACCCTGCTATATTTACTATGAACTGTATTTAAACACTTTAAATTAAATAGTCACTCTTAACATAACTATTTATTAGTTACCATTAACTTATTTATTCTTGCCTATAAATGTAATATGTAGTGTGGGCTACATGTATACAAATGTATTAAATTGCAAAGACTGATTGGTGAATAGTTCCAGAATAATTCTGATTCAAGAAGTTATTTAGGAAAACGCTGTGAATGTTAATGAATATAATTCTTCGCTGCTACTGTATGGTTTCCAGTTAACTGTGAATAAGGTGCTAAATGGTACAAAACCAATAACACTCCATATCATGTACAATACATATAAAGTGTTCTATCACGTAAAAATGGTTTATCATACTGAGTTGTTATTATAAAATGAATCATTACGTCAAACTACAATACCTTTGTCTACAAATACTGGTTAGATTATGATAACATTTGTTTTTTGTTTTTATGGATAAAGATTATTTTGCAGACCAAGCGTTCTAACACAAATTCCTGGTCAGCTCAGTTAATACCTCTCAGATAGATCCCCATAGCAAATGGAAAATCCTCCTCTAACACTCATTGCCTGGGCATTTCTTAAAGAATTCAAATGTAGTCTCCATCTTGTTTCCATTTTACATGCTCCCAGTGTGATCTGTAAACACAATATCCTCTTTCATTGGTACAATATACAGATGTGACTGAAACAAGTCAGCGGCCAAGAAATGTCTTAGTGATGTGCACCGCTCAATGTGACATTAGTAGAGTATGCCACTGCTAAACTGAATAAATCACGTTTGAATTATTTTATAAGGAAATGCACTCAATATGAAGCCAGATACCAGAGGTTTTGTACAGAAGTTTACTACAAAATCTGATCAACAGCACAATCTTGCTCTTTTATTTCATTACATAAATGCATCAGTACATAACGTTGACTAGAAAATGTTTTATGGTACCCCAGATGGTGTGAGCACAACACGTAAAGAAATATTACGAACAATACAAATTAATTATTTGAAGGTAATATACTCCTAATTTATGGAAAGAACATAATTAATTGGGGTTGTAGCTTCTCCATTTTCCTTCCATACTCTATCCCAAACAATTAAAACATTTCTCTATTATTTCCTTGTATTTTGCAGTAAAATCCATTATTTCATTGGACACTTTAATTACAAAACAATATATTTCGGTTTAATCTGATTCAGATTTATTTGGAGATTTATAACATTACAACCTCACTCTTTCAGTCCTTGCTATTGGCTGCCCAAGGCCATTCTCCATGCCCTGTACTTACCGCATTTCATGCAGGAGGGTAAAGTACCCGCGTTCCTCTCCGCACCTCCAACACATCTTATCCTGGCTCAGCCCCATCTGGTATATTGTAATGGGTGTAAAGTGGACTCTATATGACTTCATACTGGATATTGTTTCCCATTCCCCTTCTCTTGTGCTGATCACATTGTTTTACTTGCAACCATCAATATCCAATTCATATACAGTGTTGTCAACTATTTTAAAGTATGAGCACTTTTCCCTATCTTATCAACTGTGGCATTAGTGTGAGGAGAAACCATAACCAGTTATTTCAAGAATTACTATAAATTCCAGGACATGACAGTTTGCATGTGTCATTTTAATTCACACTTTTCTTTCTGTGTATCCTCGAAGTCCTTGGCTGACTGTGGCCAATTCTACCACTTGTTGTATCCTCTCTAACTACTGTGTGATGTGATACTTTCCAAATTATCACAAGGGCCATGTGTCAACAGAGCCATCATTGTTTATTGAGTAACTAAACCTGATTTTAATCATACAGTGCTTCGTTCCAAGCATATGCAAAGAAAAGTTGCTGTATTACTATATTGCTTTCCTAAGCAAGTAACAAGCCAGCCCTGCGTAAGAACCACATAGGGCGACATGTTGCTTCAGGTTATGGTGAGACATGACATACAATCCAGGAATTCAGTTGGGGTGAAGGACTCATAAATTTGGGGCTTATCAGATACCAAAACGCTGCAAGGAATTTTTAGTATTAAGGCAGGGTTCTACAACTCTTACAAAAGTTATCACTGTGGCAACTATTTTCTCTTTCTTATCAACTTTTTAGAGCCCTCTGGACTGGCGTCATTCAAATAAATGAGAGGGCTGCATACATTCAAGCTGGACAGAACTAATCGGTCAATCTCCCTCCAACTAAGTTTGAGAATGCACTACCTTGAAATTAATTTACTCAAAGAGAGTATAATTTCATGTCAAGTCAAATTGACCTGGAGTAAACAAATGATGTGTTTTGGGGTTTAATCTCTGCTTAAGGTTAAACTGCACAGGAAACATTAACTTAAAATGTTTTATTAACCATACAAACATTTGAGGGAAATTGCCAAGGTCTAATACTTTAAAAGCTCCTTTACCCTGCTTTGACCTGGTAATGAAATAATTCACAAGTATACCAAAGAATAATGAGCTCACCCACAAGTCACACCTTTGCAAAAGGCACATCACAGATGTATCCAAGCATACAAACCCTTTCCTTGGATGCATGTCAATGATTTTCCATTACTTGAGCTCAGCTGCATATGTCACAGATGCTGAGAGTATGCTATCCTATAGATATAATGCCAGAGGCTAGTAGCAGACACTGCTGTTTTATATATTCTCTGAGATCTTGGCTTTTTCCCCTGGTACTTTAAATTATGTCCATATGCTGGTGCAGTTGTTTAAAACAATGAAACAATGAAAAAGTAACTATCTTTAGCCATCTAGTCATAGTTATCTTCGTTAGTATAGTTCTGCAACAATGAAATGTTATCAATATAAGAAACTTTTCAGTACTGTCCTTTCTTTAAAAAGAAAAGTATCCAAGATTACTGCAACAGCCAACCAAAACACATCACCAGCACAATGACTGCACATCAAAGCGATTCTGTACAAGACGAAAGAGACACTTTCACAGGAATAGTGATTTGATTAGTTTATTAAATCTAACAACACTGAAAATATGAAAATGTTAATAGGCTTTAAAATATTGACATTTTACAGCAGGAAAAGCACATGTGTCATTAATCACATTAACATTTAGATGTCAGTTCCTTGTCCTTGGTGGCCCTCTGCGCATGATGCCTCACTAGCAGGGCTTACATGGACACTCTAGAACAGCGTCATTAGTGACATTAACTATCAAGGATGATGTATCCTTAAAAGGCTATCATTATTATTATTATTGTCTGCTGTAACAATAAGAAGGTCCATGTGATTTATGCAGAGGGTCTAGCTGTTGTGTCCTAGTTATACACTCAGATGGAAGCATCAGACAACAGGAACTGAACATATGACCATGCCATGTTCTGGATTTTTGCTACTTTATTGCTACTCAGCAGTAGCAATAAATATACTACTCAGTCATTGTCTTTCTATATAGTAAATGTGATCGTTACTGACCATTTAAAGGAATAACATGCAATATGAGACATGTTAGCTGCCTCCAATGGGCATAAAGGGGTCATTTCAATTAGAGCTCAGCATACCATGTTATCAAAAGACTTACCAATAGTAATTAAAGGTGTATCAAAATCACCCGAGGACCAAAATCCTAATAGTTATCACTTTAGAGAGTGCGTAATTATACTTTGTTTCTTACTTTTCATGTGGACTACAAACTTCCTATCACAAGAAAAGTGTATTCTCTTACATCATTTACAGGTATATTCTGTAATGTAAACATACACCAGAAAGAAAAAAAGTTATACTGTTTAACAATCCTTGAAGATGTCATAAACAACGGGCAAATTTATTTGAGAAAGGATTGGCCTTTTTTTGGTTTGCAGCGTTCACACAAACCTTGTGTTAGTCACGCTAACATGATTTAGTTCTGCATGATTTCTGACCCTTCCACCACCACACACATGCTTTAGGTTAGGAATATGAGAGTGACTGCTGGTTTATACCTGTGTGTGAGTGCACAGAAACCACAGGGCAGCTGTACCAACACACCGGTCTGTTATCCTTGTATTGCAGTGGCCCTCATGTGCTCAGGCATTCCAACAGCAGGATACCTCTACTCTTACATCACCGAGTCAAACGACTGTCACAACACGCCAACTCGATCTTCAAATATACTGATGAACAGATAAAGTATATAGATGCCAAGTGCGTTTGAAGAGATGTCAGACAGAGTTTATGTGTGGTCGGGTCCTGTCTCTGTCTATTTACATGCCAGTCTCCATGCTGAAGAGCCCTTATTGTGACACTCATCTGTTTCATATCAAGGTATTTGTGTAAAACAAGATATTTTTGACCATTTATTTTCCAGTTCTATGTCATAGAGTATGTGCCCTGGTGTGCTAGTGTAATGTAGCTGTGCTGCTATTGATGGAGACAGCAAGATAACTAAGAGTGTTTGGCCAAATAAGAAAAACATATGATACACACACTGTTTGATCTACAGTAAACAGTGAATGTGGGGTTTGCTGTAAATTCTATTGAAACCAGATAACTGATAATGTATAGATTTACATTCAGAGATTAGGTTATATATACACAATTCTTTTTAATGCAGCTCTGGGAGATTTCTTACAAACAAGGTAAAGCATGTGTATGTTTTATATATTTTGTTTTTGTGCAGAAGTAAACAATGCATTTGATCTCAGGTCGAGCTTGGGCCAATTTGTTGTGTTCAGGTCTGGTTATTCTCAAATACTCTGTGTAAGTGTGTATCCTGTGTTGCAAATAGGACAGACACAGAGTGAAGCCTGGCAAGTGAACACTGAGTTATAAATGAAAGAAAGTTTGCTAAAGTGGATCTCTTCAAAAATCCCCAGTGCGTTTGTTTGAAATCTTTTTTATGGGAATGTTAAGACGTTCTGAGTTTACAAGCCACTTTAATTTGGTCAATATTTTTGAAAAAGTCAAAGTCAGCATGATATTGTCTGATAGTTACTTACTACCATTTATATGAAAAGTGCCATATGCTGATAGCTGGCTGCAGTGTTACAGCCACTAAAATGTAAGAGGATGGATACTTGGGGTCAGGTGCTGTCAGGTTTGTGAATAAACAACATAGATATTGGTTGGCCTCGGGTAAAAAACATAAATCTTACCTAATGACCATCTCTTAATGGTGTTGTCTTTGACATTAATAATCTGCTCATAATCTTAAAGCATTTTCTATCAGAAAATTCATTTTACGCCTGTAGATGCCAGATAAATTGAGAGGATCCAGGAGCTAAAGAGGAGATGGTATTATTGGAAGGTTTTCCAAGTATTCCCTATTTTCAGCTTCTCTTAATGAAAGATCCCGTTGAATTTTATTTAATAAGGGTATTTGTTATTATCTCATTAAAGTCCAAATGTTTCTCATAAGGTTATGTTGTGGTAACATAATGTTGTGGTAACATAACCAAGACCTTCTTTGCAATGAGTTTACATAACGTGCCATAACTTGTTTATGACCACACTTTTAGCTCATCTTGCAAATTAGTTGTTTCCCTTTAGTACACAACAGCACAGGATGCCAATGCTTGAGGGGGTTTACGGCCATGCAGTACGCAACTTTATGTACAACCGTGTCTGTGTTGTTCATAAAAGCAGAAATTAGAGGGGCCATGGTGCAAAGTACTATTCCCAAAGGCATTACATTATGTCCGACACCTATTACTGTATACGTTTAAAGGTGCTATATACGAGATTGGGCCAACGGCGTTAACAGTGCAAACAATGGCAACAATTCTGACTCAGCTAACAGTGTTTTCCTGAGGTGGAAACGGAGGGTGGGCGCCTTTTTCTGCTCATGGTAAGTATTCCATATTCCATGTATGTCGGCGCTTCATGCATTCTGTGAGGATAAGTGATGTCTGCAGTTTGAAGGTCTTGAGTGTAGGGTCCTTAATAAACACACAATTATCTGCCCAAGTTTTCGGTTATTTCAAAAGAGTGATTGTAATTTTATCTGAGCTCTGTTAGAAGTGCACAAATCAATGCATATAAGCAACATTTAATGAAAAATGTGATGACAGTTGCTTGTATGCGTTGCAAAGTCACTGTCAATGAAATCTGATCAAACCACACGTAGATGGTCTTGATGAAGAAATGAATGTGTTTCATGTGTAAAACAGTAAATAATACCTAATATTTCCTTAAATTTAACTTTTAGATGTTTTGCTTCTGTTAATGTTATAGATAGTATAAGTTTTACAGTATTTTTTTTTAATGACATGTTTTTTAATGACCAAATTGTCTATTTTATAACTTTCACATGAAAGGTTGAGCAGTTCACACCCCCTTAAATTGATTCGGGAAAATACTGCATGTCAACTACCTGGCATATGCCCTGGAAATTACCACAATATTAATATAAATGATCTTTCTACTTTTTCTATTTGCTGAAAAGGTGCCTGCAAACTCAGTTAACTATTATCCTTCATTTTGCTTTTTGTATGAGCAAACATATGGAAATAACTTTATCAAATCGTGCCACTTAATTAAAGAAGACAGTAATTCCTAAGACTTGTAACAAGACACTTCTCAGTAATCACTTTTGGGTAGGCAATCAAAACATCTGGTTTTCAAATGCTTTCACCTGGGGATGAGTGTTGCATAAGCAAAATAAAACTATTTAAATTGAGCAAGTTGTTTCATTTGAGAACTGAGGATACAGTCTATCCCTTTAAGGGTAATGTGCTATGAATTACAAGGTGTTACTGTAGTTATATTATCTAACCCACAGATGGATAGCTGATGGCAACAACCCAGGATATCAGCGGGTTATGCACTCAATTATTCACTGTGGACATCAAGACGTTTAGCCTTTAGTCATTCCACTGTGATCTATGACGGGAAAAAAGAAGGATTATTAAAGCAGAACAAAACCTTCTTAAAAGACAAAAACTATTTTATTTAATTGAACCATTTCTTTTTGATCTGGTTTTAGTCTGCAGTACTTGACTTTGTGGTAGGACTGTTTTTATGTGCGTCACATCAGGGCTGTTGGTCACTGCTGTTCGTGCACAGAGACCCAGACTTGTACTGGATAATAATGAAGCTTAGCGAAAGTTCAGTCAGGAAGAGACTATATAACAATTTAACAATATAAAGAACCCATTTACAGCACAGCATCCCAGACTTACATTCAACCAAAGCACACTATTTCAGATAACACCATTTCCATGATGACTTCCTCTGTAGGTTCATTGTGGAATTTTCCTTCTTTTGAATCACTCCAAATAATGTAGATGCTAAACACATTGACTCACTGTTCAATACAAGATAGCATGTCCCAAATTATGTTATGGGACATTTGATTTTACAAAGCACTACGCAGTCCTCAAAGTCAAAAACTAAACTAAATGTACAGGGAGGGAGGGAGGGAGAGAGAGGGAGAGAGAGAGAGAGAGAGAGAGAGAGAGAGAGAGAGAGAGAGAGAGAGAGAGAAAGAGTAGCGATCTGCTCATACACAAGATGAATAAGATAAGGGGAGGGGGTTACTGACATTAGTAGGCTATCCTTTGCAGCTTGTGGTGAGGACTGCGGACTTCCGAGATCCCAAAATAACTGTGCAAAGGATCTCTAGAAAGGTAGGCTTCGTTTGAACCAAACCACTTGCCTATGAGGTCATACTATTTTCAAAGTTGTAATATTTAAAAGGCTTTGAGTTTTCAATTCATGTGTTACAATATGTTCCTCCGCAGAGAAAGCGCCTACTTTTGGACTACCCACCAACCCAACCCTGACAGAGTGAGCTGGCAGTAAACTGCAAAGAGAAACTACATGACCAGTGGACAGCGGTCCTGTTCTCTTTTGTGATGTGATGTGATCGCTGGCTGCGTTAAAGTGGCGATGGAGGGCTTTTTACGCGAGCAGAATAGTTGGGAACCGAATGTCTCCTGGATCAACTCCATGACGAATGACAGCCATTTAGAAAACACCACAGTGAATCCTTTAAAACGAAACGAAGAAGTGGCCAAAGTTGAAGTGACCGTCCTGTTCCTGGTGCTGCTGCTCGCTCTGACCGGCAACCTGTGCGTCCTGTGGGCCATCCCCAACACCAAGCACAGCCAGTCTCGGATGTATTACTTCATGAAGCACCTGAGCATCGCAGACCTTGTCGTCGCAGTCTTTCAGGTCTTACCTCAACTCATTTGGGACATCACATTTCGCTTTTACGGGCCGGATTTGCTGTGCAGGCTGGTCAAATACCTCCAGGTCGTGGGTATGTTTGCGTCTACCTACATGCTCGTCTTGATGTCCATTGACAGGTGCTTGGCAATCTGTCAGCCACTCCGTTCCGTGCGTAAGAGGAAGGACCGCTTCTACGTGGTCGCCTCTTGGATGCTCAGCCTGATCTTCAGCGCACCTCAAGCCTTCATATTTTCCTTGATGGATGTCGGTAACGGTGTGTATGACTGTTGGGGGGACTTCGTACAGCCGTGGGGTGCCAAAGCATACATCACATGGATGAGTCTCAGCATTTACATTTTCCCAGTGGCAATTTTGAGCATCTGCTACGGTTTGATTTGTTTTAAAATATGGCAGAATTTCAATTTAAAAACCAGAAAGGACCACTTCCTGGCTCTCACTCAAAGGCCCTCCAAAGGCGCGCAGCCCCTCTGTCGTGTGAGCAGCGTGAAGCTCATTTCAAAAGCAAAGATCCGCACAGTGAAGATGACATTTGTGGTGGTCCTTGCCTACATTGTGTGCTGGACTCCCTTCTTCTTTGTCCAGATGTGGTCTGCATGGGATCCTGATGCACCAAGAGAAGGTAAAGGCATACTCAGTGTTTTTTTTTTCTTTCTTTAACAATACTCAACTGATGCATATATTGATTTAATGAAGATATAGCCTACCCACCTATAGCAGTGTGCCAAGTACTTACATTACATTACATTACATTACAGTCATTTAGCAGACGCTTTTATCCAAAGCGACTTACAGGAAGTGTATTCAACATAGGTATTCAAGAGAACTACTAGTCACTAGAAGTCATAAGTGCATCTCCTTTCTTAAACAAGCATCTTAAAGCATAAGCCAGAGCAAAAGTATAGTGCAGAGGCAAATTACTACGAGAACAATAATTGCAACAGACTAATACGAATATAATAAGTGCTACAAACTACTACGAATAGGATAAGTGCAGTAAACAAATACGAATTCAATAAGTGCAGCGAACTGATACGAATACAGTGAGTGCAACAACTAATACGAATGCACAGCCAGTCTCGGATGTATTACTTCATGAAGCACCTGAGCATCGCAGACCTTGTCGTCGCAGTCCTGGTCATGTAGTTTCTCTTTGCAGTTTACTCATAAGTAATCTGCTTTACTTCCAAGGCAGAGCAATTGTTAGACTTCCCTAGAGTGTGCACAGATGAATGGGAGTGTCATTTACAGTGGTTATCAGTTCAGAGACGGTCCTCAGAGCCACTGGGAGAGTAAATGTAACAGGACATCAAAGAGTTTCTCTCCATGTTCCCAGTGGTGGCTTATGTAATTTCCATTTAACTGCATAGTTTGTTCAGATTTAGCCCTCATATCTTGTGGGTTTGTCATTAAAGGGGCCAAGAGCAGGGGAGCAGGTTTTCTCCATAACCTTTTAAGTGCTGTTATCTGACCAACATTGCACAAGTATTCATTCAGAGCCGTCAGAGATTTAGATATTTCTTAAATAGGCCAGACTTTGCCAAGCTAATCGTCTGCATGCTTCTTCAAAACAGTTTTGTACAAATTAAGAAAATAAACACATTAACGCCAAGAATGCATGCACTGTACATTACAGAAGTGTATGTTGTCATAGGGGCCCTAATAGTGTTTGTATGGACTGAATTTCATATTATGCTATTTGTGACTGTGAAACAAGGTATTTTACAAAGCATTTCAAAGCCATGCTTGACATGTCATGAAAAAAAGTATTTTCCTTTCACATTCATATTGAAATAGAAATATTGAACCATTAAATAGTGAAATCTTGTAGCTTTCTTGTGAAAACCATGTATTTCCCAATTGTCAGCTTCTCATAAACTAATTAAAATTGCCCCGTTTCAGCTTTTTACTAATGCGAATCAAAACATTGAGATAACCCACTTTTTATTTGTTTGTTTTGGGGGTTTATTCAGTTGTAGAAGAAGGAAAATCATCTGTTGAACGGATAAAGGAAAAATCCTTCACTTAGAAATCACCAAATATGGGGATAAGTTGTTGTTATTAGACTGTAATAGGTTGGTTTCTGTATTAATGTTTAATTCACTCTTTATTACTGACAGTCATTATGATGTTGCTGTATTTCCTAGTATCGAACAATTGCACACTAGATGTAAATGTAAATGATAAGAACAAATAATTGAAGTAAACAAGAAGAGACAAATGGGAGGAAGAAGAAGAGAGGGGAGATGGAAAGACGGTATCGATATGAAATGTCTCAATATGATTTGGGGAGCAGTTTCATGTGTAGTGAACTGATTGAAAATGTAAATGTTGTTATGGATGCAATTTCAAAGAAAAGTTTTCAGAGAAAAGTTTTTGTCCCTATCGGGTAAAGATAATTCAAACGTTGCTGACTTTCTGCTTATCTTTACTTTATTGCATTCTCTTTGGAGTAGTGCCACTCATTTTAATTCTCCATGTAGGTGAGTTTTCCTATTGCTGAGGGAAGCTCTAAGGAGAAGCTACATTTTTGCACTCATGGAATGTTTGTTTAACGTTTTATACTCATAGTTATCTTTGAACGTATTCTTATATCTGGCAATATAACCACAGTCCATCTTTTGAAATCATCCCGTTTCCATTTTTCCAACTTCAATCTCAGAAGAGCTGTACATCATGATACCACAGAAAAGCAGCCAAGATTAATGTTTTTCTCTCATTTCTGGCAGCACAAGAAAGCGGTGGATGCACTTTATGTCAAAGTGTACTATACCAGCGCAAAAAGTTTAAATGCTGTCGTTTTGTGGTATTTACCCATAAAAGAACTGTGCTCCCCAAAGTCCTCCAAAAAATATATATCACAACTCTGGACAGGGTGTTTAACTTTTCTGTTGAACGCCTCTCATAATTTAGACGAGCCATTCAGTTGACACTTGGCTCAGCACACCTCTCACAATAAAGCAAAGGATTTAGAGTCAGAGGCCCATGAGCAGAACAGGTCAGCAGTTTGACTAGAGGAAAGAAGAGGACAACAAACACTTAATCTCTAACCCTATTAAGGATTAGAGAAAAATAGAATTAAGTCTTCCAATGTCCACTGTTCAAATGGCATGCTCCTTCAATTTGCTCAATGCCTCTAAAGATAGGAAACTTAATCACATGAATGAATGAGAAAAATCTGGTATATTTTTCCAGGACAGGCCTCTTCTAATTGAAGCCATCTATCATTTTTGTGTCTGGCAGCTTCAAATCCTATTTGTGTGGGATCCATCAACCTTCTATTATTTCAGGGATAATCCCAAATGTTTTGGTAATGTCTGAAATGCTTCAGCATGTCAGATCATATTTTTCTCTGTACATTATGTGCAATAGAAGAGCAGCTGGCTTGAACAAGGTCTGATATCTAGTAGAAATGAAATGCAGAGTCCAAAACTGTCCAGTTAAGGTATTTGGCTCATTACATGTTATTGTTGTGTAATGTAGTTATGTTAATACATTTTTAACCAGAGCTTACAGCGGCAACGGCTTTATTGGCACTAAACATTAAATGCAGCCGAGACTGCGATTATAAACCAAAAATATTAGACTAATTGAATATTGACCTGATGATGGTTCT
The DNA here is from genome assembly GCF_027596085.1 of Anoplopoma fimbria. NCBI lineage: Eukaryota > Metazoa > Chordata > Actinopteri > Perciformes > Anoplopomatidae > Anoplopoma > Anoplopoma fimbria. Next base: position 17,064,874 of record NC_072465.1, read on the forward strand.
AGATGAAAAGTAATTGTTATTCATCCTCAGGTGGGACAATGAATGGCCAAAAAGATTGGATATTTGTTGGAACCATTCCTACAGCCAAACTTTTAACTTTTAAAAGTGCAAGCACACACACACACACACACACACACACACACACACACACACACACACACACACACACACACACACACACACACACACACACACTGAATTTGGACCTCAGCCCACAACCAGGTGATTACATCTTACTGGAATGGAGAAAAATGTGCTACTTTAGGGGTTTTTCAAATATCGATCCATCCATCCAATTGCTTATCCTTTTCATGGTAGCAGGGTGTTGGAGCCTATCCCAGAATGCACTGGTTAAGAGGCAGAGTACACCCTGGCCATGTGGTCATAGACAAGGTTTATTTAAAGGATAAAGCTGGAAATATATCATGTTTCTCCTTGTCAACATATCCCATGAAAAGTCCAAGAGCAACGTTATAGTCAGTTATAGTCCAAAAAAAAAAGAAAAGTTGCCTAAACAGGAGGAAATTGGGTATTTTTCTGGGACCATTTCAAGCCTTGGATTTGGTGTATTAGTGAGAAAATATAGTGTACGACAGATTAACTACAAATAAACTTCACTCTTAGATTTACACTGTAATAATATTTGTATTCACCAAAAATATGAATCGCACAATCTTCTCTGTCCCTCTCCTTAGACATGGCTTTCATCATCGCCATGTTGCTGGCAAGTCTCAACAGCTGCTGTAACCCCTGGATCTACATGTTTTTTGCTGGTCACCTGTTTCATGACCTGATGCAGTGCTTCTCCTGCTGCTGTAGAAAGTACCTGCCAGCCTCCTCCTGCAGCTGTGATCGACAGTGCAGGCACAAGAGCAAATCCTCCGCTTGTGTCATCAAGAACACCAACAGCCAGAGGAGCCTCACACACACATCCAGCACAGGGACACTGGGACACTGAAGAGCCAGCTGAAGGCCATCCAGGCTTCCTATAGTCTGGATGGCCAGACAATCATGCAAGTCCCCCATTTCAGGCATTTAATCATCTGCAATGCACTGCAGTGGCCATAGCTACGTTTCTTTTCTTTTCTTTTTTTTATTGGCCCATAAACAATATAAAACTACTGTGCAGATCCTCACTGATGTGGGCCTTTGGATTTCTCAAAAACACCACTTACATTTGGATTCCCTGCACCTGCAAACCAGCTGTCTTATGCTGTAGGCTTTAGCATTTCAAGATGTATCCTCTATAAATAACAATGAGCATTTTCAATTGACCTTAAAAGACAAGTCATTTTCACAATAAGTATATAAATGTTGCACAAGGACATTCTTTAGACAAATCTGTCATTCCGCACTGCATTTTATGAGAGGTAAGAGTCTGGCAGATTACGAAAATATATTTTCTCTGTGGAAATGGGCACCAATTTAGTTTGTCTGTTATGGTTGTCTGTTATGGTTGTTTACCCCATAGGCAGAATTACTTTGTGTACATGCATTTTATTTTATTATTATATTATATGGGTGGTAAATCAAAATGTACAGATATCTCCACTGTAACAACAAAACAAAAATCATGAGCAAAAGCAAAAGCCGTAAGGAATGCATTTTGCAACAAGCAGACTGGTTTCAATGTTTCAGCAGTGTTTGTCCTCTATGATGTTATATATACAATTCACTTTGTAAATAGTTTCCACTTCTCCTTGTTTGTGTCTCCATCTTTTCTTTTCTAGGTGGTTGGTGTTTTGGGGTAATCAGTGAGCCTGGGCTTTTAGGCACATTGAAGCAGACTGGTTTCAATGTTTCAGCAGTGTTTGTCCTCTATGATGTTATATATACAATTCACTTTGTAAATAGTTTCCACTTCTCCTTGTTTGTGTCTCCATCTTTTCTTTTCTAGGTGGTTGGTGTTTTGGGGTAATCAGTGAGCCTGGGCTTTTAGGCACATTGAAACAGCTTTTAATCTAGTTGGGATCAAACTTGAATAATAGTTCCCCCTTGTGGTCACTTTTAATTACTCCAACAAATAGTCTTGTTTCTCTGCTCGGTTTCTTTTGCTGTACATTTGAAACAATATGGCAACTGTTTATACTCACCACATAGATGATATCAGTATTTTGATCCGATAATGTGCATTTCTTGGCTTATTAGGAGTGTTTAAAGCGATATTTAAAAGTTATAGCCTGTAAGGTTGTCAACAGAACTTTGTGGTTCTGGTCAACATCCACATGCAGCAGCTTTAAGGGGAAAAGGGGGAACTCACTTTCACATACAGTGTCATTAGAGTCTAACATTTGTCACAACCACCAAATGTACTGATACTGTTACTATTATTTACGTGCAAGGAAACTTTCATATAGTACTTGAAACAGTATTTATTTAAAGTTTGGCTTGCATCAACATAGAGTTAAAAGAGTGAAAAGAATAGGAAGACAATTTTCAATCTCATTGGAAAAAAGACCATCATCATTATAATTCAATCCAGTTATGGACACAAAATCAGTAACCAAAACCAGAATCACAATACTTGCTTCTTCTTTTCTATTGAACTAATTATTTGGTTTTAAATAGGTAACTTCTATCATTAAAATTAGATCCTAGTAGTTTTGAACTAGCTTTAACTCTAAACTGCAGTTTAAAAATGTAACAAAATATAAACCCAGCCCCAAGTATTATGATATAAAGATGATACCACAATTAATTTGTATAACAAACTATGCTGAAATTACTTCAAATTCAAGAGGTCTTACAAAACTATCAGGTATCAATGTGAGAAAAATAACTGCATAACAAAAAGGGGCACTTTCATCGTTCTTGTTTTCCTTAAGTCAATCACTTTAACAGAAGTTATTTGAGAGACTCCATTTTCTTACTCTGATCTCCGATATTCTTTTTTTGGTTTCACCGACCCGATTTCACACTCTGAGGATAAAATCAAGAATAACATCACATTCTCTCACTGTGACAGGTCCAAATCATTGTTTGAACCTGTCACAAGCTGTTTATAATTATTTAAAAGGAATATCAGATGCTGTTGGACTTTGACCAAAGGCACCTTAGCTGTGGAAACATATAATTATAAACATTTTGTTTTGAATTAGATATTATTGATGAAAATATTGATGCCCACTTCGGCTCAGTCCACTAGAACACCAGTGCACATAATGAACAATCCCAGTCTGGATGTGTGAGTCTCATTCTTTGGCCAAGTGAACGCTGAAGCCTCCACAGCATCTCCCAGCACTCGTGAGGAAGGGTTGCACAATGATGCCCAGCACAATCCTCCATAGGCTCTGCAGCCAGCGTGCCCCAATGAGGAAACAGTGGCTACAAGGACCAACAATCCTGTCATAGAAAGAAACACAACAATTACTAAGAATAAAGTATTTTACTTCCCCCAAAACCCCATGGGATTTCATACTTATAACTTGGTTATTTGGTAACTTTTAGGTTGAATCAGGATATGAAACCTTCTCCGTTCTTTCCAGACGATTCACAATTCCTCTTTTTCCACAGCAGAGCATACTACCATCATGTCCTTTAATACATTTTATTGTCAACATATTTCATAAATAATAGATTCAGAATTTCATAACCAATCATTAAATCATCATTACACTTTATTTATTATTTTCTTGTGTTTACCAAAACTACTTATTCACTCAACCAAGCATTGTTTCATTACTGTTTCGTTTGTATCAAATTGGTTAGTATTACTGATTAGACGTTAAAACACGCCTAGTCCCGTCATGAAGAATCACTACTTTACCATAGTTTTTCCAAATCGTTCTTCTTAAATTCTTAATCTTTAAACTTTTTACCCTCCTTGCATACTGATGTGTCCACCTGATGCTAATGTCTTTCCTTTCTGTATCCTCTCTCAGATTCCTTTTTAGAAATCACATACTCATAAGAGACAGTTTAAGAACGGTCAAGTTTATTGCAGCAGAGAGACATCCTGTCTTAACTTCCTTGTATGGGTTTCAAGCTTAACAAATACTGGATCCTGCAAATACCTGTTAAACTAATGACATTTCCACCAGTCTCATGGACCTTGTGTTCAGTGCTGATAAGAAAGTATTAGTATACTAACTTGCTTAACTAGGATGGTGAACATGGTAAGCATTATACCTGCAAAACATCAGCATGTTAGCGTTGTCTTTGAGAGCGTGTTAGCATGCTGGTGTTAACATCTAGTTATAAGCACCATAGCACAGTAATAAACTTCGATCAAGTTATTGTGTGAAGGCAGAAATTTCAGAGATAGAGTAGGTGAGCATTACTTGTTCCCTTATATGTTTAGAAACAACTCAGGCAATAGGTAAACCTACCAGATGTGGAAGCAGCTGAGGATGGCAAAGAGCAGACCAGAAATAATTGAAATGGGAATGGCCAGAAGCACTGTCACTATCCTGTAGATCCAAACCCTGGACACCTCAAACAGGGCATTACTCCAGAACCACACTCTGTCCCCACTGCGCACTGACACCGGCTCAGCAATCACATCCTCAAACGTCACCTGGAGAAACAAAGACAAAGTGGTGCTGATGCTACAGAGGTGGACCAACAATTCATCTTGCTGTAGGACTTGATTCACCATCAATAATTAATTGTATCCACTGGAGGGTAGTGCAATCAGCCAAACAGTCTCTTGGTTCTACATGGCAATGATTTAGTGTATTTTCTTTTTATCAGCTAATTCACTGCATGTGACAAATGCACAAAGGATCCATAAAAGAATTAGATTAGAGCTCCTGCATAAGAATGCAATACCTTGAGACAGTCATTGATACCGCGGGGGTCTCGGACATTTATCAGAGGCTTGGTATCACTGATTTCCACCAGTGTGGACGTATGAATGTCTTCCTCTTCTTCCACAGAAGGATGGGCCCTCCAGAGAGTTTCAGGTTCCTCACCATTATCAAATTCATCAGGGTCACTAGAGTCCTCCAAGTCGATCTCTACGTCCTCTGAATCTTCCCCTTTCATCATGGTGTTCATCCAAACACGTTAAAAAACACGATCCAGAGAGCAGAGTGCCTGTCGCTAACCGTAAAGCTCAGACTGAGGCCGCTGACCGGACCCCTCAGCTGGCTGGGACATGTGGTTATATTGGGAACGTTGCGGTGCCCTGGATGGTATTTGCAGATGGTCTTTCAAGTGAAGATCATTTTCCCGTGCTGTGGGAGGGATATAAATACATGTAAGCATGGAGATGGCTCTGTATACACGGATACACCCTACTGGGAATGCAATCACACAGACAAATACACAGACAACATGAGACAAATCTGCTTGAATGAGAGCGAGAAAGGGTAAATGTTTAGAGACTTCCAATTGAAATATGTAGTGATACAGGTATACGTGCAATACTAATTCTAGTCTTTTACTAACTGATTACATTCATTTCCAAGCCTCGTTTAACTTCAGAGAAGTCAAGGTGTAGAAGAAATTATTTTCTTCAGAGCAACTATAAGCAAGTAAGATTCATTTCCTCAAGAATCAGGAGGTACTGAACTTTATGTTTTTATTTTTTCGTTTTTAAATGGTCCCAATGGAGCTTTATTCAAATTTATTTTTAGACCTTCCCCTTGACTGAGAAAAAAATGTTAACACCATCCTCAGATTATCTCAATATTACACTGTTAAAAACAAACATCATGCATAGCATTTCAAAATGATATTATTATGAAATATGATTGTAATATTTGTCTCTATCACTAGACATATACTGCATATCTAACTTTCTTTTTTTTGTTCTGACATTACACTTTTAACGATACTGCTTTTTGGTTGAGATGCAGAATAAAGTGCAGGTATGAGCCATTGAAGGCTTGTGAGAAATAATATGCTCTCTGGAGATATACAGTTTATAAAACATTCTAACCACAAAAATCTTTGTAGGTACTGTTTCTCAAAACTTTTGATCCTTTGAGCATCTAGTTGATTTGAAAAGGAAAAATGTGTTTAATAAATAAAATCCATCTTTTTGATAATATTCATACTGTCCCCTACATAAAACAGTTAATTGTTTAAATGTGAGGTTCCTTTACTGCATTGGTTTGCCCGTTCAAGTTCACCAACAGCATCACTCAGCTATATATTGCATGTAATCACAATATCCTCCTCTGAGGCGAGTATGAAGAGCATTCTCAGGTCTCTGCACTCTGTCTTGTTTAAAGCATGTTTCGCAACATGCTTTTAAGAAAGAAAAAAAAAACTTTCACCTTTAACAACCTTTGGACCCATTAACCAGTCATCCTCTCTGCTATTAATAGGTCAGCTATGAATCCTCAGACCTTATCGCTCAGCTGCCCACCAGACCTTCATCACAAGGCCATCACTGCTCGCATCATCATCTTCACCACATTTTGTCCCAGCTCAGCAACTGGCAATGTGATAATCTGACAAAATAATGTAAATATACAAAGTATCTCCTATCCATCTGCAAAAATCAAGTATCCTTCAAAGATAAAATTCAGTTGATTGATTTAATGCTACATTGATCTTAAGAGATATGGATCCAAGTGTTTGACTTATATACTACTAAGTTAAGCAATTTTCACAATTAAAAAAGAACAATTAGTGTACATAACAAACTACCAAGTACATGACAAACTGTACATCTGTTCAGTTCATAGACTTATGTGTGGTAAACACATAAGTGAACCACTTCACTCCTAGATCTACTAGCTACGTTGAGCACAGTCTCCATGGTAATGACAATTTCTGCCTGCTGGATGAAGACAGATAGAGAACACAGTGTATTGATGACAGAGAGTTTCCTGTGTCTTTGCCGGAGACGGTGGTATGCTAATGGACTGAACACCTCACCAGATGGGGTTTGTTTGTGACCGTGGTTGCAAAGGTGAGGTCAGCGGAGAGTGTGAGTGTATGTGTGTGTATGTGTGTGGAGGAAGAGAAAGAGGGAGAAGAAAGAAAGAAAAAGAGAGAAGAGAAAGACACATTTTCTTGCCCATAGTTCAAGATTACCTCATTTATCGGGGATTAAGATTTATATCCAGATAAATTACTGACTCAGAATACTTTGAAAACATTTCAGCTTCTCAGACTCAATTAAAAAGAAAAAAATCTACAGATGAACTGTCCATTGGAAGATAACAAGTATAATGATCAAATTTGTTGAGAAATATATTTACACTTTATGTATGAAACAAGTTTGTGTATTTTGTCTTGCATAATTCTGGCTCCTTATATAAAGATCATAAACACTTTCTGTATGTTGTGTTAAAGCCCCCCTAAAAAAAGCCTAGAAATAGTCAAAATAGGCAACAATCAAAGAGTTTAATGGTAAAAACATGAAAATAAAAATGATTGAACTTTGTAAGAAAACATTTTCTTTATGTAGGACCACGTTTCTCATATTATGAAGCTGATATATAGAAGACAGGTTTTTCTTTAACATTTGTGTCCTCTGACCATTTCATGAACTGTGAAGTGTTACAAACCATAATGTGACAATAAACCGAAATCTCTAAGAGGGCACTTTATTTCAGACAAATTATAAAGGCAATGTTTGTTCATTTTATAATTAATATAGCATATTTTGTATCTTATTTGTATATTATGTGACAGGTAAAGGCATCACTTAGTTTTGCAAGCCTAAACATGTGCAGATACATGTTAATCATATTCATATGATTGCATAATACATTATATATGATGACCACTCCAAACACAGTTCAAACCCTCTGTTCAGACAGAAGCAGCTTATTTTGGGCATGAGGGAGGTCAGACAGTGTTCCGGCTCAGCACCTGTCAGTCCAGCTGCTTTCAGTACGATAGGTCAGACTAATAATTCGTCATGTGTAGTTAACAATGCAATCACCAATTCAGTGCTTCCCATCTAACACCTCAAAATAAACTTATTTATTTTGAACACTGTATTATCTGCACAAAAAACCCTAAAATGCCAAACAACCAACACAATTGAATAAAGTAAAAACAACAAATGTTGCCACTGTATGTATATGTAAAGGCAAAAGGTAAAGAACAATTAAGGATACAAAGCTTCATTGGGTCAGTTAATGAATACAAACATTACCGTCCACAAAGTATCAATTATTCATAACTAAATGATAAAAAATAGCTCAATATTTTGAGAAACAAGCTTATTCGGTTTCTTGCTGAGAGTTAGATGAGAGCACAGATTCATCTTTCACACCTGTCAATTGAATATGAAGCTACAGCTAGCGACCCCGCCCATGGGCTGATTGGAGAACTAAGTGGCCTTCAGGTAATGTAAAAACACAAAAGGCCCTCTCTAGAGCCAGTGTTTGGTTTGTCCATTCTAGGATACTGTTGATCCACCACCTATGTAGATATAAACAGCTCATTCGAAGGTAACAATATCACAATGATTCATAGTTTCAGGAGATTATAAACTAATGGAAACATAGTTATGAATATTATACTTCATTTCTGGCAATAAATCCCCATAAATCCTACACGCTGGTCCTTTAACAGACAGATGTGAGAGACAGGAATCAATTCCTCTCATCCAACTCTCAGCAAGAACTTGAATAAGCTTATTCCCTGAATGCTGAATTATTCTGCTAACATTAAAGTGGCTGGATAAAGCTTCTTAATTAACAGATAAAAATGAGAGTGTTGTTGAGCTACTTATCTAACTAAGAAGAGTATTTCCCAACACGACCTATTTATTTGTACCAGTGTGTTTTAGAGGGCTTGTAATATGCACACGTGTCTCTTTCTGGCTATGGGCTCTTAATTAGTTTTGTTGGACCTGAGTGCTTTGAACACGAGGTTGTGCTGTGTGTAGCTCTGTGAAGATGGTGGGCAGCTGTCATGTAACATGTGTACATGCAGTTCTGAGGGAAGATGTGCTGTGACTGATTAAGGGAAGGATAATGTGGTTCACTCTTTTGGACAGCACCATTAATCACAACTCCTTCCTTTGATTCTTCAGGAGTGGTTTTCTCTTAATCACTGTCAAACAAAGAGCACAGACTACAGCACACAGAAGAACATCAGGTCTTTTCAGGTTTACCATTAAGGACAGCCGAATAACAAACCACACTCGGCTGAGCCACAGCCATGAATTCTCATTTTCTAGAGAGAGTGGGCTCGTGTTTGATCTACAATGAATATGCTTTGAAAAAGAGGTGTACAGTTGATTTGATTGTTTTGATTTAATAAAAGCCGCCACTGAGATGTTAGGTGCTTCACTTTAATTAGCAACTTATGAAGACTGCTCAGGCTCAAATATTCTTCAGACCGAATCGCGCTCTCTGGAAGCTGGGTGATGAAACAGCCAGTCAGCTCTTTGAGCTGTATTTAATTTTTTACATCATTATATTACATACAGTGCATCATGTTCAAAGGATTAGTAACAAAGATGTCTGAGTTTTTAAGTACAGTGTTTTGTTGTCTTTCTGAGCAAAGAGGGGGCAAAAACTTGATTTATGCAATTGAAAATATCTTGGCTTGTTTTGGGTTTATGGATTACAAAGTGTTATTTGTATATTTGTAAAACTTAACCCTTAACATCCAGCTTTGTCAAATTTACCCTTAAAGTGGCTTTAATAGTGGACAAATAATCTTATTCCACACTATCTCATTGAAACTATAATATTTACAGAGTGAATTATTGTATTTTTTTTCACTATGTTTTCATGGCTGCACCAATTCATTAAATTAAATGTGATATATGTTGTTTGCATCCTTTAATACACATTACCCCAAGACATCCGTCAGGAATATTGAGTATCTTTTCTTTTTGAAAGTTTTGAAACTTTACAACAATTCAAAATTAAGCTCTTCAAGTTTTAACAACGTTTTGGGTGCGCAGAAACATTTAAGAGTTGACTAGAGTGGACCTTAAAAATAGAGTTAAAACATTCAACCTATATGAGAAGAGCAGCATAGAAAAACAAAAGAAACATATCTTCCTTGTGATTGTGGTGACGATGGTAACATGTAAGTGTTTGTGTGTGCGTGTGTGTGTGATTGTGGGAGATAATTGTATATGTGCACAGCATCTGTTAGTGTATAACAAACCTCCATGCAGGTGTCATATCATATTTGCACAATGGATGTTTGTACATTACTGCTGTTTTTTTGTTTTATTATGTTAGCTTCATTGACAATATTTGGCTGTACTTGTTATGAAAGTTACATTGTTACAGTACACTGTGCAGCACATACGTGAATGTGTTTACAGCCAGGAACCATACAATGACACTGTTATCTTGCTTTTATCATAGCCAGATGTCTATAAAATACTGTGTGTGTGTGTGTGTGTGTGTGTGTGTGTGTGTGTGTGTGTGTGTGTGTGTGTGTGTGTGTGTGTGTGTGTGTGTGTGTGCGTGTGGGATGTCTTTTCTACTGTCTTTTAAAGTTGTCACTCCTGTCCTTGTTATTCCCTCTTCACTGACATTAAAGCAGGGTTATTCAAACATGTTTACTGATGTATGTTTAGTCCAATCTGTGTAGAGCTGCAAAATATTCACCACAGCTACATCAACATTTCCTTATCTAACTGCCTTCATCGATTGAAGAATTTTAATGATTAAACTAGTTTAACAAGAACAAGCATAACATTATTTAACGTTTACAGTGTTTGACAGGTCATCCTCATAGATAAATGATTTGAAATATAAATAGTTTTGATCTGCCAGTGTACACATATTAAGAGGGTATTAGAGACAACCACTTAGCTGTTATGAAATGGCATTTTCTCCTTCTAAAATCACGTGTTAACTGGGTTCAGTCTTATTCAAAGGCTTTTCATAAATGAACACACAGATGACACAGAGGTCAGGACCCAGAGAGTCTGCACGGTAACAAAATGTCAAACATACACAGAAAAGGTGTAAGAACATGCAAGTATTGTGTTGCTAATGCAGATGGTTCCTTTAAGTGCTTTTTTGTGATCAAAGAGCGAGATAAGAATCTCTCTTTTACATTTGAAAGCATTTAGGTGGCACAATTCTCCAAAGCAACTTACAGAAAGTGAGCTTGAGGATACTTTGACAAATTGACAGGACACATGACTTTTAATGGGGAGGCTGGCTGTTGATCTCAGGGTTACGGGACAGTTGATTCACCCGGCTGCCTCTTCACCACTACAGGCTGCCCAAATAAGATTAATGATTATAAATGAGTGTAGTCAATCATTTTCTGCTGTCAGAAAATAAAAGTTATTGATTAAAATAACCCCATTTATAAGACGACTGGTCATTCAACTGTCTTGGCCATATTTAATCTGTTTAGAAGACCTACAGACCAATGTGCTTTGCACATATTCTGATAGTGATGTACTCTAAGATTAAATGCTTACTTGCTAAAATCTGCAGAAATTATGAAAGTTACCAGTGTTTATTTGCACATTTAAAGCAACAGAACAATAGTATTTTTAACCAAATGTGATGTATCTCTTCTTTGAGTACAATAAATAAAGTTCACACAAATTCCTGCAACATAAATACAACATGACAAGACTGAATAACTTTTACAAAGAATAATGCTGCTATGTTGATAACTCATATAAAAACAGGTATTCTTAAGAATTTACAAAACATGAATGACTGCTCACTCTTCTTTACAAATCCCTAATTTCTTAGAAAGTATTCACCTGTAGATTTGTATAGTGATTATAATGTCATGACTTACTATTCACTTATAATCAGATATTTGTGTTCATTCATTTTTAATAAAATATATGTAATGATTGCAGATAAAAAACTTTGTTTAAGTAGCAAGAAATAACAGTTTTCCTTATGAGATTTGTAACTTACCGGTGCTAGTTTAACCACATATACAGTAAAAATAATTCAAGAAACGGTGTCCATAGCTTTTTACTCCAGTATTGTTTCATGAGTGTAATCTTTAGATAAAAGTAAAAAAAAAAAAAAGTCAAGTTTCATAAACAATTCGCTACTTGATGGTGTATCTTACTTTCACTGTATGCAAATACAGGTAACAGACATATTGCAGACAGTCGATAAGTACTGGATCACTTGTTATTTTGTATTTGTGATAGTCCTGCAGGCTACTGATGCTGTGGCACAACTGTGAGGTATATCTAACCAAACTCTTCTGGGATCTGTCCTGGTAACCTGAAACCAGTCTGCCCAGTTTGATCCAGAGTGCTTCTAGGACTGGATGTGGCAAAGCTTGCACGTGTGTCAACTGTGCAGCTGGTCCTATGGAGGAACTGCAGGAAGTTCTCGTGGCCCGAGCCCTCATGGCTGGAGACGGCCAGCTCCACTGGTCGAGCTGAGTAGCAGCGCCTCAGCTTACAAAGTTCCTCCCTGATCTGCCGGTTAAGAAGCCCATAAAAAAATGGGTTAATAGCAAAGGAGGAGTATGCCAGCCAGGTGACCGCTCCCTCCAGGTCTTCAGGAATTTTGGGTGTTGCGTCCAGCATCAGATATAGGTGAAAGGCAAAGTAAGGCAGCCAGCAGATCAGAAACTGGCCAACAATAACCACCAGAGTGAGAGCAGCTTTACCTCCACCAAAAGGCCGGTCACGCATAATCCTACGTGGGGTGTTGCGGGTTGTGATGATGGTAGTCTGGCTGTTGATTGAGTCAGAGCGATGCTTCACTTGACTGCTTGTCCACAAGGGCAGGGGTCCATGCTGGCGGGCGGCCAAACGGGCCACCTTGTAGACATTACAGTAGACAGCAAAAATCACCACAGCAGGGAGGCAGAAACAAGTCACACTAAAGAAGACAGAGAAGACTCGTCTGTGGTCGCTGTGGCTCCAGTGCAGCGAGCAGTGTGCCGCACTGATGGAGCTCAGGCTGCCATAGGACGGCCACCCAAACACGGTGGACAACCCCAGCACCGCAGAGGCCACCCACACCATCACTATCACGGCTGCAGTCAACTTTAGCGTCATCTTGACCTCATAGCGCATGGGGTGGACGATGTAGTAGTAGCGCTCCACACTGATGGCCGTGATGGTAAAGATAGAGGCAGCCATGAGGATTACGTTGAGGAACACGTAGACCTGGCACTCCAGTACGGTGAACACCACACCAGCAAAGTATGGAGAGCTGGACACAATCCCAAGAGGCATGAGCAAGATGGCACACAGCAGGTCCACTGTACACAGGTGGCACACAAAGGCGAATTTCCTGAGATGGGGGGCTTTTATGACAACAACCAGAACAGCAGTGTTGGCTAGAAGTGCGAGAACATTCAGGGTCACCATGAAAAATATCCCTGCCAGGTCCTTGAAGCGTGTCTGCTGGTTGGGAAGGGTGCCCAGCTGTCTGCTGGGAGCTGAGGGCATTGGTGCCCAAACGCTGGTGCTGTCATTGTACTGCGGGTTCAGAAATGAACTGTTTTTCTCCATGATTCATAGTTAAGATTTCAAATTAAAGTACACATCTGTATTCCAGACTTCCCCATTGTTAAGTAATGAGGCCGAAGAATCCTTCAGACGTCAAATGAAATACTTTTCACTCCTGTGTTGGAGAAAATAAAGTCCATTAAAACATTAACATTTATTGCAAATCATGTTCAATAAGGACTACATTTAGTCGTTAAACCTACGGTATAACAGGCTGATTTATATATCCTTTTTGAGTTTATATAGTTAACATGTACATAAACGTATTCCTAACAAACAGCAGAGCACTCAAGAAAATGTAGAATTGCACTTCTATAAAGTGAGGGCGTCATGATACAGATTATAAAGGAATGTTCAAAATCAAAGCAGTTAAGATATCTTGACTTTCAGCTACAAAAATGTGGATCCTATATTTCCCATAATGCAACTTATAGACCTTCTCTTCCTTTAAAAAAGTGTATATCCTACAAACTTTGTGACTCCAGTTCAAATGCAGGCTTTAAGAAACCCTGATGACATCACTATGATGTCATCAGGGTTGACAAGGCTCATCCCGAGCTACAGAAGACAGTATACAGTTTATTGTTTGTTCTTTCAGGCTGAGTAGAACAAACCAAGTGAACTGATCTGTTGGTGTATGACTGGTGGAGCTCCCCCTACAAGCCTGTCTGTTTCATCGGTACTTGTAAAGCTAATGGACCCAAACTGACATTCATAATTAAATACAGTAAAGCCTTATTGCAGGCAGTACTGAATCCCAATTTTATTCTTTAAAATGTAAGCGCTGAATACAATTGGTAAATATAAACATGCAGAGATCCTCACTGCAACCTTCTAGAGAAGACACACATACATACCTTAAAGGTATTGGAAATATGATCAATAACCATTTGGGAGAATATTTAAGAAGGGATGCTCTCTAGTGAGGGAAGGACATGATCAATAGGAATAATTCATGGAGGACACCCTGTCTCTCCTTCATCCGTCCCCATCCTTTTGAAATGAGAGATAATGAGTGTGCTTGTTTTATCCCAGCTGCGGGGAAGCGACTGCATTGATTAGTATGTGTTCAGTGTCACCCTGCACCGCACCATCAAAGGCGAAACCTCTTTGACCCGCAGTCACTGTGTAGTATATAAAAAAAAAACAGAAAGCATTGACTGAATATATATTATGTGTTTACTGTACATTTTAATTAAACAAAATGCAGCAAATACAAAAACAGAATTTCAAACCTTATCTCCAAAGTGTTGCTAGAGAAGCTTTTTTTCCCACTGTAGTATCTTTAATGTACCTCTCCTTACATGTATCTACTATATTGTGCTGATGGTCATAATCAGGTTTCAGACGTATAACTGTGGAGGATGCTGTGTCCTAAATACATGGGCTCACTCGCTGCCAGTGATCCACTGATGCTGTAATCTTCTGTGGTGATCTATTGGCATGCCCAATTGCAGTGAAATTTATCCCCAGGAAGCACTAGTACATGTACATTCTCATGCATATTATGTAAGGATGTCCTCATTTTTAATCATGTCCCAGTTGCAGCACTGCATACATGCTTTAAACCCACTTTTTACTCCTGAAGAGGATGATCACTTACACAGCCACTAGTCATTTTCAGTTTATTTAGTTCTGTAAAACCTTTTGATAATCATTCATTCAACAGAGAAACATGCATCTGTGTAGTCTCTGCTGTAGTTCTTCTCTGTTTCTATCTTTTTCTACATTATAATCAGGATAAAGGATTTATACAGGTCTTTTAATCCCTCATAAATCCGTGTAGCATAATATTTTATGCTGCAGAGAAACCCCACAATCCCACCCTTTGTTTATCATGTTAATAACTAATTGTAATAAAAACGTATATTTTTTAATCAAAATAAAAACATATGTTATGCATTAAATATCTTAAATATTTAGGAGACTGAGTGTGCTATTATAAAAATAATTACTAAATGTATTTCAGATGTTATTCAAGTTAAAGCTATTGACATGAATATTGCAATACTCTCTGACATAATTTGCCTCATTGAGGAATAAATTGAATGTAATATTGGAGTCCATCATATATCACCAAAGAAATTATAGTAAAATGACACTTAGCAATAGGCGTCATGCTGTCCAGACGCAACATGAGAAACTATTTCAGGCTTGGCTGCAAAAACATCCATCTCCACCCATTTGTGAAGATTTCTTTGTCCATTTTGTCATTTGTAATGCTATAAGTTAATGTTCAAAACCACCAGAAATCATTAAATATTTTTTAGATACTACTGATTTATATCAACAGAGGGTCTTAAAGGTCTCAAGGCTCTTTAGGAACCTTGTTAACTGTTAACCTAATAGATCAACTTTTAACATTGAACTTAAATTTTGTTTACTCAAATATCTTGTCAAATGCACCTATTATCAACATTTATACTCCTTGCAAATCCATAACTACTTAATTAAACACACACACAAAAAAACTTACATTTTGAAGACTGGCTGTAGCTTCTCCAAAGTTTTCTCTGAGTTCTGTCAAGTTGAGTACTTCCAAATCATGTTGATGACTCTTCCCTAATCCTTTAAAGCATCAAACTCAGCGTCCAGGTGTTGTCTTCAAGTGTACAAGAGAGCTGGTCCACCTTACAGAGATACATTAGAAGCTATTCAAAAACTGTATAAAAATGGTAGCTTTCCCCAAAGAAACAGACACAGCATGCCTTGCTAATGGACCCCAGGGAGAATCACACTGACAGAGAGAGGTGATGTGCTGTGTCCTCTCAGACGGCACAGCTGGTTAAGGGAGGGGGGGGGGAGGAGCCAGCAACTGGTGATTGTTCAAATCACATCTTTCAAGACAACATGACTTTATCAAACCACCACCAGCCCACATTAAACATCTCCCACACACACACACACACCCTTTCATCAGTCAGTATGTGGCAGTGACTGTCACTCACTGCCTCTGTGTTTACAGATGTTCCTCTATTCTCCTCTCCAGAGCCTCTGAGAGTATTGGACAGATTTGTTCAGTCTATTCACCAATTTAAGACTGTTATATTTCTTCTTAAATGTTGCTTACTTCTTTTTTTCAAGCAACAGAAACCCTTATTTCACAACAGGTGTAGTCTTTGGAGAGTTGGTCGTTGCTGGCAGGAGAGCATGAAACGGGGCTCATCGCTGACATCTGTCGGTTGCTGGGAAAACAAATTTCCCAATGAGAGCATACTGTACTTAACTGAGCTGATGTAAGGAAGGGTCCAAATTAAGATAACAGAAGAATATTGGTTCCAAAAGTTTATTGTCCCCTGTGTAGTTAAGCACAACTAAAAGACAAGTTCCTTTTTTTTGGAAACGGGAAGATTAAATATTACTTACAGCATATATTGTAACTGCAAAAAAAATATTCTAGAAGCACAGTATCACATGGTGTACAATTTGTTGTGAAATGGGTAAAAATAGCACCCTTATTATTTGAAACATTTTTTTAAATGTCCTACTTTTAAAACACACAAAGGTCAGCTGATTGAAACGTAAAACAGTACAAATGTTTGACAAAGGCCGACTTCACAGAAGATTTAGATACAGCCACTTACTACTTCAAATTAAATAAGAACACTTGGTACCACTGATGACTACACGCAACATTTTATAGTGTTGTTCAATGTATTGGTTGGGTCACCTGATTAAACTTTACAGTTTTTGAACACATGACAGACAACAGCTGTGAAAAAGGAAGAATTCTAAAAAGTGTTGAAAAACGCTACATTCAAGCGATAGATTTCAATACTGAATGGACTACAGGTAGATTAAAAAGACAACCTGTCACACATTTCTATCAGATAATGAAAAATTGGTGACCAACAGATGAAGGCAGATTTAAAAGATTATAACTGAGAATCATTTTCCATTGCTCCATTTTCAGGCAGGAGTGAAGCATCTTGGCAAAAGCTTTGATCAATCATAGCTTTGTTTTCAGCTTTACCTATACCCAGTCTCTTCTTTAATAGCTTGTCCTCATTATTCAACTTTGTACGTATTGCAATTTTTATTTGGCTGCTTTCAACGCCGAACTTGACTGCCACATGACCTGAAAGAAGAAGCATGATAAAAGGTTTTAATTTCCATAATAAAATCAATAAATAATAATAAAAAAAAGTAATACTAAATGTTCTCTATTTTACCAATTAAACTTCTCAAGATCTCAGGTGGTAGTTGAGGTTTGTGGCAATCTTCTCCAGTAAAGGTGTTCCTCCGGCCCTGCAGAGAGTGTGTGGCCAACGTTTCTCTGTCAAAAAGTATCATCAGCAGAGCTGACGTGTACTTTTTGTAGTCTGAAATCTCTGCGATGCGTATGTAAAGATTTTTCGGTACTCGAAGATGCTCAGAGAGATACAAGAAGTTGTCATCATCCTGAAAGAAAAATCATAATGAGATATTGTATGATTAGCTCTCCTACGATTACAGATTTTAAATTAATTGAGAAAACTTCCCAAAAAGGTTTACAAATTGTGTTATTACAAGTCATTGAATAAGAGCTCTGACCTCTGGGATATTAAGCTCTTCTCTCATCTCTGCCCCAGGCTCAGTTAGGAAAGAGACACTTTCATCTTGAGAGGTCTGCGGCTCCGCTGATGACTCGCCTCCTTGGAGAACGTGATCCAGAGTGACTCGCAGTTCATGTGCTGTGTGCCTCATCTGCATCATGAGAGTGTTCATCTCTGTAAAACGTTTAAAACCACTTAATAAATGGTGAAACAGAGCAAGTTTATTCATAGAGTAATAAACAGTATTAGATGGCAGGTTTACAGCATAAGGTCAGGGCCATAGCTAGGATTTCAGCAGAAGCCACGAGTCCAACCTAACCTAAGAAACTTTTGACAT
This sequence comes from Anoplopoma fimbria, assembly GCF_027596085.1. Classification (NCBI taxonomy): domain Eukaryota; kingdom Metazoa; phylum Chordata; class Actinopteri; order Perciformes; family Anoplopomatidae; genus Anoplopoma; species Anoplopoma fimbria. Next base: position 17,083,088 of record NC_072465.1, read on the forward strand.
GCAAACAGCCAAACTCTTAAAAGTATCTAACAAAAATCTAAATAAACGACTTACATGGTTTTTTTTTTTTATCTGCCTACATTGTGGGCATGATCCTCAACACTGGTATGTAAAAATGATAAATCGATGCTAAAAGTTATCTTTAAAAAATGATCCAGTTTGCTTTTTGGTAATTACTGAAGATTCAATTCTCAAAGTGTTTTCATATGGTATGCTCGCCTTGAGACAGATGAATGCTTTGCATGATTTGCTTTGCACTGACTAAAAAACGTTGTAGGCAATTGCATTAATAGTTAACTACTATTTAATTTAGTACCAAATTACATTGTTTTTTATCCAGCAGCCTTCTTGCAAATTATTCAGAAATTGCAAGCTTGACAGATAAAGCATTACCTGTAATGTATTATTCTCTTGACTTTTACGTCTAAAAAACATCAGAATCAAACCTAAAGAGTCATACATGTGTGATATGTTCTGCCCAGTAACATACAGTATTTGGACTGTGTGGTCTTGGCATTTATTTCTTGTTGGCCTATTCATTAATAAGTAAGTCATCTTTTTCCACCCACCTTTCAACTCCCTCAGTTCTCTCTCGGCCAGAATTCTACATCTGCGTTCATATTTGAGTTGTGCCTGCAGTTGCTCAATTTTCATGAGGAGACTGATGGTGTCTGTTCTGATTTCTGGGCTTCCAAGATTTTCTTCATCAAAATCAATGGTTTCATGCTGCCAAATGAGAAGAAATCTCATTAACAACTCGTAAGTGTAGTAAGGTAAACACAAGTTGTTTTCATGCACAATCACATACCAAGTAGCACATCTCACCTCATTGTTGGGAAAAGGAGAGTAGCTGGACTCCTCGGCCAACCTGTACTTATCCTCCACTGGATCACAGCCAAACTCCTGTGAGTCAGGGCCGATCTTTATCATCTTGACCGGTGGTTCTGTTGGAGTCGTCCCTGCGTCTCTCTTGGGTGGCATGGGGGTGAAAAGAATCTGGGCAGGGTAAAGATTTCAACAGTTGACACATCAGGCATAGCTTTTCTGCACAAGATGGAGTCAAACTTTGAGTCAAACTTTTTCATTCTGTTCATTTTCCAGACAAAAAGGGAAAGTTAGTTCTCCTCGCATCACCCTCCCCCTTCCTCCTCAACCCCTCCTACTAGCTTCCAGATTGCCTCCAGCTGGAGCCACTGAGTGATACAATCTCTCCTCCAATACATCAAATACTTATTATACATAATGTCAGACGGTCGAGATGAGGCTCACCTGGCCGTCCAGCTCTACTTCACGGATGAACTGTAACCGTACTCACTGAGGACAGAGACAGCGCAGTAAATGCAAATACTGCGTAGTAGAGGAAGTAGAAGTACTACTGCAGTAGTACAGTACATAGATCCCGACACAATTACGGCTATTTTGTCAACAGCCGCGCTTAAGTTTTCCGGTTAAATATGTGTGAAATGCTGCTTCTGTATTTATATTTTACTGTGTGTGTTACACACGCCTACAATATTATTGCATTGTGAAATCTATATTTTTACAATTATGTGCGGAACAAAGGTGCGAACGCGTACTCCCCGAGGGAAGTATTTTACCCCTGTACAGTTTCCTGCTCATCTAAATTCGTGATTTAAACCAATGGAATTTGAGAGTTTAAAAGAAGGCGGGACCTGTGGAAGGAACTGTGAAGATCAGCCAATCAGCGCCCGGCTTCGAACGCGACTTCAGCTGCATAGTTCGGTTGCAGTGAATCCATGTGGGTCCAATGTTGACTTGCTCGCTTAGAAAGTTGAGGAGTTAACTCTACTTACAGTTAGCGTTTCAAAATGTCTTCGACATTCTTCATTAAGAAAAAAGAAAACCCCAAATTTGCCAAAAAGGGAAACAATACAGCGGGGCTAAAACGAAAGGTAAGTTAACTGGACTGTTAGCAAGGAAGCTACATCGAGTAACGCTAGCAGGTTTACACATGTGACTTCACCTGATCCAACCTGCTGTTCTAACTCAGAAACATCAGTGTAAATCACCACAACCTCTCCGTATTCTTCCTCCTGCTGCAGGGTGATGGAGACTCTGCTGGTAAAAATAAGCTACGAGCCAAGAAACCCGTCTCCAAACACAACGAAGAGATTTCCAGTGACTCGGAGACAGAGAGGTTAATTTCACATGTGCTCACTCTGGGTTATGCATTTACGATCACTTTAAAGTCCCGATTTGAAAGCGCAAAACTAACACAGCATTTGTACATTTGTGCCTTTTTGTTGTTGTTACTCAGTCCTATAGTGCACAGGAAAAGACAGTCCAATGAAGAACATGATTATGACGAAACACCACAGGAGAAGAAGCTTAGATTAGCCAAACGTTACCTGGAACAGCTAAAGGAAGAAGGTAAACTTGTATTATCCAAACAGTATAATTAAGACATATAGCATTACTTCAATGCCTGTGTATATTTATTGTGTGATCTGATCTCATCAGAGGAAGATAAAGCAGAAGAGGAGTCCTTTGAGACTGACCTGATTGCTGGAAGACTTCAAGAAGAAGTGGTAAGAGTGTCTTCTGTATTAAAACACATAGTAGACAAGAGTGAAATTGCCCATTACTAGGGCGACTAGATCCCTAACGGACAAATGTCGGACAAATGGTTTGTTTGTGTGGGATAATGTGGGACAATGCTAAGAGGTAGTCTTGTATTTTCTATTTTAATGTTCTATTCTGTTTCAATTCTTGTCGTGTTTGAAAAAATTGAAAAATAAGCTAAAAACTCTGAGAATCGGTACAACTGGCTTGTTGTAGCTGTGTCTCTTTTTCTTCTGATTTTGTACGTTAAATCAATTGCCATGAACTAGTTATTGATCTTACTGTGTGTGATGTGAATTTTGTTTTCCCCCCTCAGCTTGAACAAAAAGGAAAGCTTCAGCGGCTCATTGCCAAAGATGTAAGTATGGAAATTTGCATTCCGTTATTCTCCACAGCAATTCTTTTTTAAGAATACACTAACTCCTATTTTATTTTTGTTCTGTCTTTTAGCTCATGCCACCGGATGCTTCAGAGATCAGGGTGTTAAGAGGACACAAACTTCCAATTACCTGTCTTGTCATAAGCCCTGATGACAAGTACATCTATTCTGCTGCCAAAGACTGCTCCATCATTAAATGTTAGTATACAGTAAAACTCTTTGTTTTGGTAATTCAGAGAAGAAAGTTGAGGAGGAAAAACTGAATAAAGATAAATATGAAATTGTCTTGTTGAGGAGGCTAATATGGGAGTCTCACATCAGTGTTTTTCTTATTAATTCAGGGGACATTGAGAGTGGAAAGAAAGTGCACACAGTACCTGGTGGAAGGAAAGGTACTGAGGATCGGCATGTAGGACACACAGCCCATATCCTGTGTATGGCCATTTCATCAGATGGAAAATACTTGGTGAGTACAACTCTCTCAGCAAAACCTGCTTTTGCCAGAAGTTTGCCAAAGTGCGACTTGATATTTTAAGAATCCTCTTCCTCAACACATTTCAGGCCACTGGAGACATGAACAAACTGATCATGATCTGGGAGGCGGAAACGTGTAAACATCTCTATAAATTCACAGGACACAAAGGCCCTGTGTCGGTACGTTCTCCCTCTTTCTCTCTGTTAGATGAAATACAATCTTTTTTTTTTTATCTTACCAGTTTTATAGATGGTGTTGCTTTGAGGTCCTCCTGTGAAACCCATTAAATGTGTTTTCCTTCTCAGGGTCTTTCATTCAGGAGGGGAACTCACGATCTGTACAGTGCCTCTCATGATCGCTCAATAAAGGTGTGGAATGTGGACGAGAACGCATATGTTGAGACTCTGTGAGTAACTAATTAGAAAATAATGGATCTCACTGCCAAACACTTGCATTTGTCTTGAAATTTAACTGTGATTGTGATTGGCTCTAGCTTTGGGCATCAGGACGCCATCACAGGACTGGACAGCCTGAGCCAAGAGCGCTGTGTGACGGCAGGAGGAAGGGACCGCTCAGTGAGGGTGTGGAAGATAGCCGAGGAATCTCAGCTGGTGTTCCACGGCCACGAGTGAGTCCGTCCATCTTTCCTCTGTTTTTGTGTCTCCCTGTTTGCTGCTTTGATATCAGATGTGTCTTTGGCCAGAACCATTTAAAAAAAAAAAAAAACAGCACTGCACACAAATTAATTAAGAGAAACATTTCATAATTGTTAGGTAAAAAAGTATTACTTTTCCAAGGTTGAACAAACCACGACATTATCTGAGTTAGCAGTGACTTTGCAGTTTTTATTTAACCAGGAAGTCCATTCATGGAAAGTAGCAGCGCACACAGCTCCAAATCCAATATTATATCAGATCCACAGTAGTTCCAAGTTTTAAATGATTGAATTAATTAAATGTATTGACCCTAGGTGAATTTGCTTTGCACAAAGAGCAAAAAAGAATATTAAGAGAACGTCAACAACCATATATGACAGCACATTATAAAAACTTAAAGCATGAGCATCATTAAAAAAAGCAGAGTTTGGGAAATAAATAAAGGACATCAGGAGCAAGTTCAATAAAAGTGGAGGGTTCAGAGGATAATGATTTCAAATCAGAAAAATATACCACAAATGAGACTTAGAACTGAGTTGCTACAGTATTGCATAAGTATAGGTGAATAATATGTCTGAATAGGGAGTACAAAAGAGTAATTAACTCTGCAAACATATACATCCCCAACAGTTTAAAAAAAAAAAAGCAGAATACATATCCTCAACATTAGTAATCAACAGTTACGTAGAATGTTGTATTAGCAACACGCTAGCCTCAGTCAGCGAGTGTAGTGACTAGCTTTATTAGCAATAAACTGCACACAGAAAATTTTAATGACAATTCAACTGACACAAAGCAGCTAAAATTAGAAGTACTTACAGATAAACTATTGAGTCTATTATATAGAGTAGTGAATAGGAAAAAAGTAAATTGAATGTGATATTTAGTGACTCCCCCTTTGCCTTCAATTAGTTTTTTTTTTAATGTCCAGTAACCATTCAATTATAATGCAATATGATTAAGGATAATTAGATTCAGCTTCATTTATGGCAGATTTGGGTTTTTTGGTAGAGAACAACTAAGCCGATCTCTTGATTTTCATCTATACGTCATACAGTTCCTGTAAGCGCTCAGAAAGAGACTACCATCATTCGTCACTTTTTACTATTTTGTCTTCCTACAGGGGTTCAATTGATTGCATCCAGCTCATAAACGAGGAGCACATGATCACAGGAGCTGATGATGGGTAAGACTGATGCAGGTCGTACAGTCGCGTTGTCCTGAGTTTTACAGCGTTGTTGCAGATTAATTCATGGTTCTCCTCCGTGTTCCCCTCTTAATTTTCTCTACGACCTCAGCTCTGTGGCTCTGTGGAGTGTCAACAAGAAGAAGCCTCTCAGCACAGTGAAAAGGGCTCACGGTTGCCATGGTGACGCAGGTCTGGAGCAGCCTCATTGGGTTGCTGCGGTGGCGGCGCTTCAGAACTCAGATACAGTTGCCTCAGGTGCCTCTAGCTGTGAGAGTCCTCCTTACCAGCTTTTTTATTTCACACGTACATTGACTTTATTATGTGCAGGATGCATTAAATTACAGTATTTTTCATAATTGTCTTTTTATGAATGCAAATGTAATCAATATAATGAATGAACTTTGTCCTGATTAGGTGCCCTACACACTCATAAATAGAACAGTTGATGCATGTATGTTTATCTTAGCTGCACTAAAGATATGCTATGTCAGTAGTGATGTAAAGTGACAATTGTTCTCCTGTACAGGTTCACACAACTCACAGGTGAAACTGTGGAAATGTGGTCAGAATTACCGCGGGCTGGAGCCTCTATTCAGTGTACCAGTGGTAAGCTCTTTATTCGTCCTTTTGGAAATGGTTACGTTTACTTAAGATGTGTTTTAATGAAATTAACACAGTATTTACAATGCATTGCTGTAAGCCACAATGGTAGTCTGAAAATACCTCATTGTGTCTCTTCCTCTGCTTTCTCTCTCAGTGTGGTTTTGTCAACAGTCTGAAGTTTTCCAGCTCTGGTCAGTTCTTGGTGGCAGGAGTTGGACAGGAGCACAGGTAACTAAAGCCAGTTCATGTTCAGTGAATGAAATGTCCACTAGATGGCAGAGTTTATCCATCTATCATCCTATCACAGTGATGGCAGCTTGAGATGACAGCAGCGGATTGAAAGTAGCTCAAGAACACTTACTTACATTGGGAAATCTTTTTTTTGATTTTGTCCAGAAACAGACATTTAATATTTATGATGCAAAGTGGATAATTAAAAAAATTGCCAGGTACCGTAGATGCGGTTTGAATCTGATTTGCAGATTTGAATAAAGAACTATGATTACAATCAGAGGTGACTGTCTGTCTGATTTTTAACCTGAAGGCTAAAATGACTCCAGCTGTTTCCATAACCAGCCTCATTAGCCAGATTGGAGGCTTCATCCAAACTTGACAGTTCAAATACATTTCTGTGATCAGATCAGAGTTTTAAAATGATCCCACACAAACAATTTAAATGTTAGTTAGTATTTGTTCTCATTTTGATGTCTGATTGACAATGATTCACTTTTTCCACAAAGGTTTGAGGCACTGCTCTCTGGATGATGTCCGTTTGTATCCGTTACATCTGATTCCAAGTTTGTTTGTTTTTCTGCAGGTTGGGTCGATGGTGGAGAATAAAAGAGGCCAAGAATGGGATCTATATTATTCCTCTTAAAAGGAAACCTACAAATCCAGAGGAAGCCAAGACAACTGAATAGTGGACTGTGAGGTGTCTTTTATTTTATAAATTAAAGGTGTAAAAAAAAAATGGCCTGTGTATCATGTTATCATTGCTTTTCCTCTTTTTTTGAGGAAGAAATCTAAATCTTAAAAACAACAAAGTAATTTGTTTATTTTATTTTATGAAAAAGCTTTAACAGGATAAGTCAAGGAGTCAGCAGCGTCAGCTGTGTCTGACATGGGCCGCACAGGACAAAAGGCTGTATTGACTCAACTCTTACCATCTTATGATCCAAACATGTGTTTTTAACGTGTCTTTTTCAAGAATTCTGCTGAAAGTTTCTATGTCAAAGTGTCTGCTGGAAAATGTTAACATCACTTAAAAAAATAAATAAAAAAATAGACAGATTCCTGGGTTAAGTTTGGCTTCTTTTGCTTACATTGTCATGGTTACTGCTTCCGTGTAGAATATTGTCAGCCTGTGAGAGCCAAACATTAAATTACAATTAACTCTACAGGATATTTTCTTATCTCTGTTGGCAAAGGACCTGCAGAATCATCTAAGTCTTGCTAAATGCCTTAGATAAATGTATATTAACATCTGCATTCAAAGGAATGTGACGAGCAGTAAAGTCACAGTTGGACTTAAAATGGTTGCTTATATTCGTTGACTGTTGCTATCAATAAATACAATTACTGGAATATAAGGAAGCTTGAATCCCTTAATTAGAAGTGGTGAATCATTAGCATAACCCAGGTGTCAGTGTTTTATTAGAGGCGATAATTAACATTTTGAAGTCTGTTTAGTTTTGCACCTTCTTCAACCTTACAGCAGGTGTCCTCTTTGGCTTTGGTAGAGGTCTCACTGGTCTTTTCACTGGTACATAATTGTGTTCTATTACTCGTAAATATATTAATTATTCAATAGTTTGTACATAAATGTTCTGAGGGTACGACATTCCTACGATGTTATCCACTCAAGGTACATTTAACCATTAAAAACAGACCAGGCAGACAGTCGGCAGGTTGTTTATAGATGGTTATTACAATTTAATATCAGGAACTCCAATCAGTATAAAAGATGAAAAAACTTGGGTGAATACATCTTATAGGCACTGCACATGTATAATTGCACATACTCAACTAGTGGTTACAGCAATAGTTATAGCTTTGAGATCTGAGCACCGAATACAAGTCCTGGTAATGGAGCAGATTTAAACGTCATGCTACACCTGTTGAGGAAAAGACAATAACTCAAACGTAACATCTTGAGCTTTTTTTTTTTTTTTTTTTTTTTTTTTTTTTTTTTTTTTTTTTTTTTTTTAAATCTTTTTTTACTCATTTGAAGCAATACTTTTAATGGATTCAACTAAAAACATTTAAAGGAAGTTAATTTGGTTTTGATGGAGAAAAAAAAAAATTAACCCTGTGCGCAAAAGCTGTTATTGTCTCTGAATAGCTGCATTTAATACGATAATACGGATAAGACTTGCATGAGTGAACCAAAACAAAACTGTATTTAATCTTTCATGTTAAAAAAAAACATTTTATTTACATAGATTACAGGAAAGCACACACTGTTATACCAGTCGACATTAACACACCTCCTTTATATTATATATTTGCCTACTTTTCATCACATTCAAAAAGGTTAGTCACGTATTTTTGTAGAACAGAAGGGCTACATTTATTTCATAGCTTTTTTTTTTGTCAATGTCTACAACATTTGGATATATTCACAGCACTTTAAGGACAAGATGAGAACAGCCTTTTGTTTTGTATAACACTATTGCTTCACAACCACCCATTTGACAACAAGACTCTTTAGGACAAGGCACGGTGCATTTACTCACATCTACATCTGTAAACCAAGGAGATCACAGAATAATAAATCTATACAAAAAGGCTTTACAATTGATACATACTGCTCACTGTATGAACATCATTTAGCTTTCACAGTTAAGAATTACCCTTGCCACTGTCAGTCAGTCTATCCAGACAGAGTTATCTCTCCGTAGCATGTTAGATGGCGTGGGGGCTCTGTTGTACACAGCCCTGTTTGATGAAGGGATGAGTGATGAAGGGATGGTCAATTGTGCTTAGAGAGGAAGCTTTTTTTTTCACAAAGAGGACGTTGTAGAGTCCACCACCTCACGGCCGTTACAAACTGCTGGCACGTAGTTAGAGGCTGAGCCTTGGAAAAAGAAAAACACTGATGTTAGCCAGAAAGATTTTTTTTTAATGTTAGCCAAAGTATGGAAATGACAGAAACAGACTCTACAAGTCTGTCTTGGTCAGGGTAGAAAAAAAGTCCTCTTATTACTACACATTTACTGTATTTGACAGCTGCTATGCTGTTTAAGACTACTTACAAAACATACGATCAGCTGATAATATGACGCATTGTTACAGATTAATGTACTCACCAGTATAGTATGCAGTTAAACAGTAAAATGATACTCGGATGTATCAGTAACAATAATATAAAGATTATATATCAATACAACAATCGCAGAGGCAGTTTGTCTGCATAACACATACATTTGTACTTTTACTTAAGATTTGAAATGCAGTATTTTAACTTGTAATTGAGTATTTTTACTTTGTTGTATTTTCTACTTTTACTTATGTAAAATTGTCTAAATACTAAAAAACAAATCTGATGATTAAGAGGTCTTTAGTCAAGGTGAAGCAATAAAAGTTAGACTAGCACTAGCCCTTTAATTGCACAGTTGTAGTTTGGACAAAAAGCAATTTGAGCCCTCACAGCTCTAAGAAAGTTCCACTCAGTGCACTAAGTAAACTTTTTGTGTCCGTGCTAATTTGTGTAGTTTGGACTGTGAATTAGTTGTTAGTTTATTAATGAGCTTTAGATAAGACTTACTTATCCAACATGAAAAGGAACATAATCACTGGATTTTAATTGCTTAGCCACACTGACACAAGAAAACAAAACAAAAAACATTCAGTATTGTGTGCAAAATGTATTTCAAGATGCATTATAATTACTTATATCCTATTTTGGAAACCTTAACTGTGACAGGCTATTAGAGTGCCAAATTAGTGATAAAACTTTCAGTCTAAAACATTCATTAACACATATACCTTTGTGCTGGTGTTTACGATTTCTTTCACAGTACTAAATAGAGCGATGAGTACTAGATGAAGTGGATACTGGTACCTTTAGAGTAGCTGGAGCTGGGAGCGGAGGCAGTAGCAGACACTGTGGCACTGAAGCGGGTGGCTGTGCCTCTCAGTGAGGCCACGTTTTTCTGGGGCTGAAACAGGATGATGTGAACCTTCGGGGCAAAGAGGCAGCCGAGAACCACCGAACCACTCAGACTGACGGAGATGCACATGGTGGTGGTCTGCACCTGTGAGGAGACGGAGAGTGGGTGATGATGAATACATCAGCCTGCACTTGGATTTCAACCTTTTTGTCTTCAAAAGGACTAATGAAGTTTGTTCAAAGGCCACCTGGGCCTGTCACACTCTCTCTCTCACACACACACACACACACACACACACACACACACACACACACACACACACACACACACACACACACACACACACACACACACACACACACACACACCTGTTACTTCACTAAAGCCTTTGATGCAATCTCACAGTTTGACGAGTTTCTTGTGATTCCCAAATCTTTAATCCAGTAAGTAGAAGTCCCTCTAGTGGCTATCCAAAAATCACTCAACCAATCACTCCCAAACCAATCATGACCTCCCTGTCAAATAAACACTGTGCAACTTATGAGCCCTAAATCAATTAAAAATAGCTAAATTGAAAGGATTTGTCCTAAATGTGCCGTAAGCTGCAGTATTGTGCAGTTATTACAAAAACATAAATCTCTTGTGCCCGTTACATACATTTATTATTCTAGTACTATTAGCCACATTACTAGTTTCAGTTATGTGTGTGTGTGTGTGTGTGTGTGTGTGTGTGTGTGTGTGTGTGTGTGTGTGTGTGTGTGTGTGTGTGTGTGTGTGTGTGTGTGTGAGTGAAGTTTTCAATTATGATTGTCAGAAATTCTAATTGTGTATCTGTATGTGCATGAACGTGAGGTCAAAAAGAAGAATGTGGAATAAGCGCAGCTGGCTGTCCTGGAAAGTCAGGGCCTTGTTAGTCATATTTCAGCTGCTAATGTGAGCTGACTGCTGGGGTCATCTTCCAGAGCAGCATCTCTTCCCACCCCACTGGTTACCCCTGCAGTCCAGGAACTTCTATTTGCAGAACCACAGCATGAAGTGAACCTATGTAAACATAACTCCCAACAACAACACTGCAGAAATATGCTAAGTCCTCATCAATTCAAACTCTAGACTACAAAAATAATTGGTGAAAACACCGCCAAGACTATGGGTAATATTACTACACTTGTGTTTTGCCTGCAGCTCCTTATCTTTTTCAGCCATAAAGCTATTTCCATTTAACAGTTCTTTATACAAATAATTATGAATTACCAGCAGGACATACTGCAGCACCGTGCAAACCCTTCTGTGTTCTTACTTTAAAACTGACAGCAAAGAGAATGAGATTATACTTTTTACTGTATTTAATTCTCAGAGCCTTGTTAAATCTTTCATTGTCTTTATTTCATAATTTTTTTATATCCTTCTTAAATATTTATCTTTATAGTTTTGCAACAGATATTTGAATTTTAATTTAGGTACAACTGCATATTAACAATTGTTTTCACACTTTCCTTGTCTTTTATGATTCAGTATTTTAATTTATTGCAAATTCTCTTTTGAAAATCTATTTAAAAACAAAGAATGTACGAATTAATGTAGAATTTACCAGACTATTTGGCATATACATCAGACATTGACTATTTATACAGTGATCATGCTCACTTTTGATATAATGAGAAAATGAAACGGTTCAGGTGAAGGAGAGTTGATAAAGGACACGTATCTGAACATAAGATAATATCTGTATCCATCTGTGAAACCTTGAGTTCATCATGACTCACTGGGCAACAAGGCTAGTCTCTCATTAGAATATCTCTGTGCTATCCAACACTAATTTGAAATGTGGCAACTGAACTAACAGCCATTATTATTGGTGTCACACAGAACCATGGCATCAAGGCAAAGCCGTATATTCAACAATGCTCGACCGGTTTCATAAATCCCACTGGGGACCAGGAGAGGTAAAGGTTTGTTGGTTCATGGTTTGGGTGCCGGGAAGGCTGATCACTACAGACATGAAAAGCCTGAGGTATCCCATGATGATACAAAGCCTTTGTGATCTAGACCTCCCCCCATCTGTTTGCACAACAAAGGCCTTGTTGCACACCCTGACCAAAAGCTGTGGCAGTAGCCTTGAGTCTGCCTTAGGCACCGGCGCTCATAACTTACATGGTCTGTCAGCTTTGGCCCCGATGTTTTGTCTTATTTGTCTTACTTTACACGACATGGATAAATACATTAATTTGACCTTGCAGCTATAAATTTTCTACTTATATATTACGTATATTAAATTATTTGCCTGCTGCAGTATCTCAAACAAGTCCAGTAATAGTTATGCATATTCAGCCCATTTATTCAATGTCATGTATGAGATGCCGGGTAAATGCAGCCTTTAGCCTTTGTGTAAAGGCTGAAGGCTGCATAACTTTCTTCCCTTGTGACCACAGATATGTCATATTTCCTCAGACTGTTACAGGAGGCAGTGCCACTAAATAAGCCGGCACTCCATGTCCCTGCTTACAAATTATTTTTACTACAGGCCATAACACTACTTGGTGAGTTCACCATAGCCTCAGTTGTGATTTTAGCATATAATAACAAAAACTGTAATAAATCTCCACAAATCCTTATTTGCACTTGAAATGTGTCACTAAGCATTTAGAAATGCCGTGATTCTATGAATCTGTATATTCAAGCCTGTTCTGTCTCCAGTGTCTTTGTTCTTGTCTTGAAAGATCCTTCAGCCCACATGAAATGAGACCGCGCTCTTTCATGAATCTGGTTGACGGTGATCAAATGGAATGTGAAAGTGACACCTTATTCTTTAGGAAACACACTGGGGATAGTTTTTACACATTTTTAGACTTTGTGTACATTATTAACAGGGGCCTTGAGAAGTTTCTAGAAATATAAATTATAATGATACTCATAGTTGACATTATAAAAAAATAGAAATTCATAGATAGTTACCCTGTAGTCACTGGCAGTGACATAGAAGATGGGCTGAAAAGCGAGCCAGATGATGCAGGTGGTGTACATGGTGAAGCCGATGAACTTGGCCTCGTTGAAATTTTCAGGGCACTTTCGCGTCTTGAATGCGTAGACGGTGCAGAGGATGATGAGGATGCAGTTGTAGGTGAGTGACATGAGCATGCTGGAGTCCCTGCTGCTGCACTTGAGGGTGACCACGTCTCTCCTCTCAGGACCCACCTCCTTTCGAACCCCTGGCACCTCCACCAGCAGCCATATAACAGCCACCAGCAGCTGGCAGGAGATAAGAGCGCCGCAGATCGCAACCTGGGAGGCGGGGCTGATGAAGCGTGGCCGCTGGGCTCCATCTTTCACCCCGCTGAAGATGCGAGCGATACGGTTGGTCTTGGTCAGAAGAGCTGAGTAGCACACTGCGAATGAGGTGCCCAGGCCTAGTCGACGTAGGGTGCAAACAGCAGTGGACGGTTTGGCGATGTAAATGAAGGTCATGAGGTAGCACATCAGCACTCCCAACAAGAGGATGTAAGAGAGTTCACGTCCACTTGCTTTAACCACAGGCGTCTCATTGTTCTTGAAGAACAGGCCCACTACAGACAGAGTACACAGTATGCCAAGGCAGGAGATGGTGACTGGCCCAATGGCCCATGCATCCTCCCAGCGGATATATTCTTCAGGCAGATCATAACAGCCTGTCAAGTTAGCCAGGGGCCACCGACCAAAGCTACAGTCAGCACAGGTGAATGCATCCTGCAGGTACTGGTAGGGCTGACAGGGGATACAGATCCAGCAGCACACATCTCCGGGCTGCATGCTCTTCACCTCGTTCTTCTTGCAGGGGTCACTGCACTGGGAGGTGGGTGGTACGAGGCTAGGCCACGGTACCAGGCTGGTGTTCAGGGTCAGGTTCTGGTCCCAGTAGCCAACCTTTCTGTAAACAAACTTTCCCTCTTCTTTGTGGTAATGAAAGATGTTGTAGCGGCTGATGCTGTCGCCAAAAGAGTCAAAGCGCACCATATTCTGTGTGTCTACAGGTCTGAATGGAGCTGGGAGGAAAAAATACAGCAAAAAAGCATAATAGAAAATGAAAAGAGGACACAATTAATTTTGTTACAAGATTGTTCTGGAATTAATCTTAGTTTTGAATTGTATATTGTGTGTTTAATATATATATAAAATACAAGCATTCATTTTAATTTAATAATTACTTTTTGTCTGAGTTTTCTTTCATTTCTGTGTTTACCTTCAAACTTGGTCTTCAAGATGAACTCCTTGTAGAACCTTTTCCCATTACCTGGCTTCATGGCATCACAGACCTTGGATGTGTTGGAGCACACAGCTTGCCTCATGTTGTGCAGAGCATAGGCCATCGCATAGACTGCATTTACCACAAACATGATCTTGGACTCCTGCTCAAAAGTTCCATCTCTGAGGTTGTGTTCACTGCAGCCTGGTTCCTGGAGGTTACAGCTAAAGCGGTGCTCCCAGAACTCTTTGAACCACGGGTTCCTTGTGTTGGTGTACGGGTTCAGCTTGGTGAAGTAGTCCTCAAACTCTCTAATTGGGTAGGAGGCCAGCTCGATGGTGAAAGCCCTGTCTGCCGCCGTCTCGCTGCCCCTCACCACACTCTCCTGCGCTCCCCATCCATCGCTGGCCACCCAGATGAAGGTGGCGTTCATGCGAGCAGCGGCCACCAGCAGCTCACGAGCGTCTTCACTGCGAGTAAACAGGATGACCACCTTGGCGTTGGACTTCTGCTGCAGAGCGCGGATCACATTATCATAGCCCTGGCGGTTCATGGTGCGGCTTACCTTGGCTGAGGTGGCGATGCAGATTTGGCGAGTGCGGGCCTCCTGCTGGAAGGCGTCAATGCCAGTCTCACCATAGTCGCCCTCAGATGCTACTGTCGACACGTAGGTCCAGTTGAAGTAACGCAGGATCTCTGCCATGGCCTTGGCCTGGTAGAAGTCAGGGGGTACAGTGCGGGCAAAGTAATCATAGCGGGTCTTGTCGCTGAGCTTTGAACTGGTGGAGGCATAGCTGATCTGAGGGATCTGGAACAATCGCAGGAGGTTGGCCACCTGGTGAAAGAGAGTAAAAATATTTAATTAGGTCACTTTAATATTGGATTGGTGTCATAGTATGCTGTGACACGAACCATGGCAGAAGCATGGCATAAAGCATGAAGGTCAAGAATCAATTTAAGGATGTTGTTGCTACATGGTAGACATCTTGGTTACATAACATAAGTTCTTATTATTATAGTTATTCTAATAACATGGATTCAAACCACTTTAACAGAGCAATACAGTTGCAGATTATTTTGCAGCTGGCAGGCATAAAAATTGATAGTTGAATGTTACAACATTCATGTGGTTTAAATGGCATGACAATAGCCAACAATTGTGAGTGCATTAAAGTCATATTTTCCCTCAAGTTGAAATTCATTATCTCAGAATGTACTGTTATTGTGATAAACGTCTTTAAAATGTACTTGTTCTACAAAACGCTGCAATGCTTCATTACAAATCCCTCAAGTCTTGTTAAACCTCTTTGCTTCTCAGCTTGTAGATATCCGTCTAGTTGTAGGTGAAGTGGAGCCATGAAAGGGCAGAGCTGCTGTCTGATGTGCTTCAGCTCTGTGGAGGAGACCGGCGGTGGAAACGGCAACAATTCAATGTTCCTCCATCTCAAACTGTTTATTCTGTCAGGGATCCACATCACTAGCAGCGGTTGCCACAAATCCTCTCCCAGAGAGTGTCTGATAACAATAGCAACAATGGCACAGAGATAAGAATTTTATCAGTGCGTTTCTCCTGTTTTTTCCGAGTTAAAGCCATTCTGTCAAGTCATTAAAGTCCCATGACAGATTCTGCCAGAAGTTATGATGCCCACCTACAGCAACCCAGACATCCATATTGATTTTATTCTGGAGATGATAGTTGGTGGTGCTGAGTTCAACAGGGGTGGATGATAATCTTTGAGTGAAAACTCAGCGAGGCATCCATGTTGGACACAAGCCTGCAGAAATTATGGTGTCAGAGTAACACAAAATCATGGCAATTATTTTCCCACACTGCATTACAGAGCTAACTATAATAGAGAGCTGGTGAAAACTCATCATTTTTGCAGGATTCCTCATGAGATGCAGTGATGATTAGTGAATACCCATGAGCTTTAATATGACTACCTCCTCCCTCAGGGATCATTGTTTGCCTGCAGGCTTCCCAAACAATGGCATCCCCATGGATGTAATTGAAACCTTCCACAGCCATACTAAGTCCCATTAAATGTATCATTCTTGGTCACAGTTTTCTGAATCCAACCCACAACAAGTTAAACAGAGAAATAAATATCTTCTATGATATTAGCGTTTTATGCTGTATGTGCACTTGGAGCACAATTTTCTGCATTTGTTACAAGCCCTGAACATGTTACACAACAATCTGTTCTTAGTCATGCACTGGAATGGCTCTTGGGTTGACAATGTCACTCTGTCAGTTGATTGGTCCATAACTTTGGTCAAGACTCAAATATCTGTAAGCATACATTACTGCCCCAGCAATAACTGACATTAATCCTGATCTGCGAGCGGCCCTGTGCTTAACCTTGTTAAGCTAATGCACCCCAAAGACAAGAGCCAGCAGGAAGGACAGGCACACTACAAGTTCTTGAAGGGATGAATGAAGTAAATATGATGTATTTAGACAAGCGCACTGCACCCGGCAGTAGTCCTATCCACTGTTTATAGCAGAATATAGGGCAGAGGCCTCATCAAATTACCCACTGAGTGGCAGGATTTCCCTTGTTCATGTATGGGGAACAGTGCTAGAGCCCTGCATTTACTGATTAATTTATGTTGCATGGGATCTATACAGTATTTTGTATGCAGCAGAGTACGAGCAGCCACAGCAAGTCAGTCAGTCAGTCACACTTGCATGATAATATGGTAGTTTCCTCTTGCAGGATTTTCAGACAGGCTTTTGGCCTTCATCAATAGATTCTTGGAGAAGCTTGACAGCGCACCTTTCAGAACGTTACTGGAGTGTGTGACAGTAACAGCCTGTTCGTCTTCATGTGGTATTTCCCTCTCTCGCTACAGTATTGTCTCAGGCGTATCATACTATTAATTTTCTCTCATTGCATGAAACGCCAGAAGCTCCAAACTTGCATTTTATTTCGTAATTAAGTCCAACCACTCTATGGTACAGTGTGCAAGCTTTGCAGCCACTTTGACTGACACTAAATCAAGACTCTCACTAAGCTAAATCATTGTCAATACATAGCTAGTAGACTTTACTGTAACCTGAACACATTAAGACATGGCCCAACGTAGCTTGTTTGGATCACAGCTGCAGAATTTGGAGGTACCAATTAGGTGCTCTTCACGGTCCACTGGTTTAAAAATCCAAAAAGGTTCCCAATTGTGGCATGCTGTATCTTAGACCACAGTATCTAAAAAAACACACCACAGCTTTCCTGTATAATAAGGTCTGATTGGATTTTAAGGCACCCTCTTGAATATATTTTCATATTTATTACATAAAGTAATACTTTTTTAAATATTATTGCTCTGAATAATATCTATTGGTAATTTCAATTGGCTCAGTGAGATAAAGTTTGTACAACTATACATACAGATTTGTATAAATTTGCAAATCATTGCATTAATTAGATTAATGACCCCAATAATTATGGCAGGACATTACGCAGTAAAGATCTTGTTTTGGTTTTATTATTAAGTAGGTTCATTAGTGAAACAATGATTGTTTCTATGATGTTTCCTTATAAAGTAGACGTTATGAATTCTCCTGCCATTTCGTGTTCCTTCACACTTAAACTTTGCAATGAAGTGGGCAGTAATATAAAACATGCTCTATTATAAACACAGTTCAGTGATTGAATAATATTTCTAACAAAAACTAATGAAACTGCACCATATCTCATCATGTGTCAAGAAGAGTTTTGCTCATTTCCATTAATGTCAGCTGCTTGTTTGGCAGACGGGAACTAATGTCGAGTCCGTGACAGATAAATATTCAATATTCAATTAGGTAGGTTTTGACCAAAGCATAAATAAATGGATACTGCACTATTATATTGCTTTTTATTGTCCTTTTTTTAAATTAAATTACATTTAGGACTATTTATTCAGATCTCACACTGCACTGTAACTGTTGATCAGTTATATTCTATTTTATATTCAATTTTTTTTATTATTTTCAATCACATTTTTGTGTCTTTTTACATTGCTCTGCATTTTTATTATATCTTGTCTTATGCATTGTTGAAAGGTTCTATATGAATAAATTTGCCCTGCCTAAATCCTATACAGAGTGATTTATGTACCAAGTTTGACAGAAGGCAGTTTTTGTATTACATTTGTAATGTGCAAGCAATATTTGGCACATAACTACAAGTTTAAAAAAACAATTATGGTCCAGGTTGCAAATGGTGTACATAGAGAGAGTAGACTTACTAAGTGAAGTAGTCTTGTGCCCAGCAGTAAGAATATTCACATTCAGGATGAGAGAGAAGTAGTGTAGTTTCAAGAATGTTCACATTTTCACAACAAACCAGACACAAAGAATGTTTCAAAGCAGCATTTTCTTCAATTTCTTAAACATGACTTGGGGGGATCTTTAAACAAAAAGATGCGTATTTGTGCCAACAAGAAAACATTTACGAGGATCCCATTTATCGTTCCCTTAGCTTTCTCCCTCACTTTTAGCACCGGATTTAGTCCCCTCTGTGACACAAGCTTCCAACAAATGTTTTACATGAAGAACAGCCCATGCATGAACAATATATAATGTGTACTTAATGTTTACAGAGTGCAGTGTTTAGGTCTACAGTCACCTCACACCACATGGTTGCACTTCCCTTTGAATCTTTACAGCAATATCTAAACATGTCGAAGTAGGTGGACAGCATTGTGTTATGATATTTCAAGGACATATGGAATGAGAGACAATAGTGATGCACCAGCATCACCAGCATAAGCTTGTGAATATGGTATATTTGTGACAACATCTGTTCAGTCAATATTGTTATAATATAATCAATAGACTGCATGCAAATACCATTTTAAAGTCCCTCATCTTTAGATCTTAAAAGTTATGAATCCAGAAGCTGTAGCTGAATCTGAAATTATGATGAGTACAAGATGCATCACGAGGAGCAGTATTATGGGATTCCAGGCATTAAGGAAAGATATGAGACAGATGGAACATGGGCAATCTCTTACTCATGTGTCTGTCATGATTGTTTTCAACATGGAAAGTCCATCTGTATGTCCCAGAGGCCCCTGTCAAGCTGAGCCCTACAGTAGATACAGTAGATGGCATGCAAAGTGAAAGTTCAGGATGTACAGTGCACCAGCCCTGCCACTTACCAATGGTTCAGAAATACAAGTTATGCATAATGGATATGATGCACATCACTACCAAATTTGGTATACTGTATTCGAATTGTATGAGTGAAATGTGACTGCTGACAATTAAGAGCAAAGACTTAATTACAAAATGAATGTCTTCTGTGAATCATAGGGATGTTTGCATAAGTACATCCTAAACTGTGCATGTGTAATGACAATGCGAACAAGGTACATTGACCTAAACTGAACCACAACATGTGATTATTGATGGTTGCTTAAGGCAAATTCATTAAAGTACACTGTTGTTAAAACAGAGTTTAACTGATTTAACAATCTCAATGCTTGTTCTCAGTGTAGTACTTTCAAAAACCATGTAATTCCAAAGATAAACACAGATGTTGTAGAAACAGCAGCCCAAATCATCCGTGCCAAGCTTGCGTTTGGTCCAATTTAGGAACAATCTAGTTAAATTTCTGAAAATGAGAAATTATTCCCATAGAAGGGAAATCATACAAAAATGCATTCAGTTCTCATATATTTCAATTGCCATATAAAATACAAGCATTTAGAAGGCTTATACAATAGAAATAGAAGTCACTTTTGGCTTGATTTCAGAAGTGTAATCTCATGTGAGGTATTGTTTGCTGAAGGTGAGGGATAGCACATGTCTTTATTTAAGTGAACTCGATGTGAGCTGCATTTGCAGACACCCACACATATACACACGCACACACATAAAAGCATACATACAACAAAGGCCTAAGCAAATAATATGGTCTTCAAATCAGAAAATGCACGTGTTTCATACATAAGTTCATACTGCATATATTCATGTCTGTGTGTATAGCTGGGAATGTGTGCTGATCTGCTTGTATGCACTGTGAGAGGAGAAGACAATTCTTCACATTAAACTTACATCTATTATCTCCTCCCACCAGTAAAACAATGCTCAGCACAAGAGCGACCTTTGGAACCACTCGCAAGCACAAGGATGCGTCTGAGAAAAATGTTCCACTTCATCATCTGCTTAGCTTGAAACATTGAAATATCACTTCTAGCCTCTAGCTAACTGTGAAATAAACTTGATAAGTTCAGTAATTTTTCGAGACTGGAGCGCAGTGCTTCTGTCACACACCATTCTAAATACCAGCCACAGGTTCAGAGCAGCGGCTGCTAATTTATTCCTCTGATACCGTGTGAGAAGCTCTCAGACAGACAAGATGAAGGGAAGTGGATCTAGAAATCGATAGGCTAGCAATATCATTGACCGTGTGGGTCTTGACTCTAACCAACCTTCCAGTCATTACAATGTTTTCTTCACTTTGAATGACATCCTCGTGTGCTAATTAGGGAGCCGTCTACACCGAATGTGCTAAAAAATTTCAGTAAAAAAACAACAACAACAGTCTCTAGCAGTGAAGAAGAAGAGAGGATGGGGGGGGGGGGGGGTGGAGGGGGATTCAGCTATAATATCACATGATAAACAAGACCCTTTTGAAGTTAACACCAAGGCAGGATTTTTTTTCACCCGACGCAATCTGAAGACGAAAACACAATAAAGATAGAGCCCTCTCCAGTTGAGACGGAGACACAGACTTAATAAAGCACAGAAAAAACAAAAATATCAAACATCAATATATATTGCAGGACAGATATGAACTCTCAAATTGTTGAAGGCCTTCCCAGCAGCATCAGCAGTCATTTGACAGTTTGTCTAATGGTCTTAAAGGATTTGGCGATTTTGGAGTGTATGTTTTAGGATATTACATTTTGTGGATACTAGGATCTCAATATCTATCATCTGACGGGAGAATGACTCATACAGTAGTGCCATATTACTTAGAGATAGGCTGTTGAACTGTCCTGCAACGATTTCATAGTTCTTTAGTGATTATAAGCATTCATATACTTGATTTGTCCTCTTTGTGTGCATACGAGTTTAAGGACATGTGCAACAGTTTCAGTGTGGCTTTGAGCTTAAAGTTATTTGCATAAAGTCCACGTTTAAGACAAAGTTGTAATTATGGCTCTGAGCAGATTTCAGCTTGTTTTTACTGTGTGAGGGTGAAAGTATAGTAGCTTGTGAATTTGAAGATAATGTTATTTTTGCAGAAGTGTGGGTATAGTTCAGAATGATTTTATTGTTCTTTTTTTCCCATTATGGCTCTATGTGGCTGGGTTAAATTCATAACTGTAAAATGTGTAGGCTGTGAGGACTGAGTCATCTTTCATCATGGTCCATTCTATAAAGCTAGCATCCCAGATGGTAATAAAGACTGTTTTAAAAAAGATTGAAACAGTGAGAAGACCACAGGGACAACAACATACACCAAAATGAGTGAGAAGATGATGAAAGACTCTAAATACTTCTAGGCTAATTATGACAGAATCCTTTTGAGGCTGAGGAGAAACTGGCTCATCTCCCACCATCTTTCCCACATCTCGTCCTTGGCCCCAGCGGCAGGCAGCGTCAGCCTCCTCTCCACACGCAGGTGGACACGTCCTTGCCAGCCAAAGGAGATGCACCCCCACAGATGGGAAAAGCAGCTCCTCTCAAAGTACCATCCCTGGCACTTGTCCTGCCCAGTTTTAAAACGCTCTCCTCATCCCCACAAAGTGCTTCTTTAGGATAAATGGGGACTGTGTAAATTAGTGACCTCCCAAAAAAATCCCACCACAGGTTTCTCTGCGCTCTCACGGCTCGATTCATTAAAGCGTCCCAGAAAGTGAAGGGCACTAACAAAGAGGCTGTTGAGCGAAGTGACAGTGGAGGTATGTATTCAAATTCATACAAAAACACTCAAAAGCAGTGAGCTTCTCTTTGTGACTGTGTGGTCGCTGGAGACGCATTCACAGTGAGAGACACACACACACACACACACACACACACACACACACACACACACACACACACACACACACACACACACACACACACACACACACACACACAGTCCTTTTCATGCCTCTTAAAAACATGCTGTTCTTTTATTTAAGCCTTGTAACTAATGCTACAGGAGGAGAAAATCTATATTATCCACTTCTTTCTAAGTGAAGAAGCCCCGTGTTTAAAGGCTTTAAATTACTCCAGCATGGTAAGATGGACATCCTCTGTCCAGTCTGTCTGACTGTGCTTCAGCATGCTGACATGAAGCTCTCATTACTGCAGACTCCTGGCAAACTTCTAAAAGTTTGGATCATATTATGACGTTGTTTTAGCAGACGTCAAGGGAACCACAGTCAAAGAGGCTGCAGGATTTAACTTATTCAAACAATCAGTGCTTCCCATATTTAACTCACTGTGTGGTATTAGATATCAAATACAAATACAATTTCCATACTTCAAAAGGAGAATTATAAAATATTTGTCAAGTTTCATGAAAGTTCTACATATCAAAAAGAAAAACAGTATACCTGAAAGGATTCAGAGGTTGTTCAAAGAGGTAGTTTGATATTTTGGGGGGGGAAGCGTATTTGCTTTCCTTCCACGAGTAAGCTGGGAAGAATAACACTCTTATATCTGACTGTTAATGTCTATGTGATAGCTACAGCTGGGAGATTGTTAGCTTAGCTAGTTCAGTACATAATACACCCTGTAACATCAATTAGTTGTTTTTCTCTTAGGCTTTAGCATTAACTTAACAAACTTTAACATGTATGAATAAGTGATAAGTGTTTTTTTTGGGGGGGGGTAGCTGTTTCCGTTATTTCATTCTCCATGCTAACTTAGGCTAACTGTGTCCTGGATGTAGTTTCAAATTCAACAGACATACATGAAATGGTGTATCTTCTCATCTAATGCTCTTTGGCAAAAAAGATTTTCCAAAAGTAGAAATGTGAAAGTTTAAGGGAAAAAGGACACATGCAAAACAAAGTGAGTTAGAGGAAAAGGGTGAATTTTTGCAGTAAGGAACAAAACATTTGTAGAACACAGCCACTTGTGTACCAAAGTAAACTATAAACTGTCTGATAATTAACTAGTATTTCAGTATTAGTGCGACACAAGGACTTTTTGCCTGAATGCATCGTTAGAAGTGTATAGAAATAATGAGCTGTGGCTTCAGCCTGTGCTTCTGTGGTATTTGAACATGTGTCATATTGTTTTTCTTTTTAGATTAATTGGGATCAACTGCTTTTTTATGCTCTTTTATCGCTGAACTAAAATACATTTCGTCACCCAAACTCCATCCCCCTCCTTGGGCTTAGCTGGTCAATAAATACTCAATATCCACCTCTCCATTGGAAACCACTGGAATCCATTCATCAGCATCATTATATCTTTACAATCAACCCTGATGACACAACATCTAAAACTGAGTGATTTGATATGCATTGATTAACTGAACATTTTCAACATCTATACTTACAATGCCATCTTCATACAGTAGCATTTACACTGATAATGCTGCATAAACACTGCTGCATATTTGTAAGCATCGATTCAGTCATCAGGAGTTCCATGTGTGATCTAAAATATTCATGTAATGCCTAATGTACGTCATGTGTGAAAACGTCCAACATTAGTCATGCTGTTTGTGTAGTTGTTGCACGCAGCACATGTTTTAATCAGCTCTGACCTTTTCAATGGATGCAATTGGGTGGAAGTGTTTCCCATCATGTATGTTGACAAAACAAACTTAATATCCTCCCTGTTCTAAAAGGGGTTATTGTCGAAAAGATCTGTGGTGGATTTTGCCATTTGGGTGGTAGCTGGTAATCCTCACTGTTTAATCAACTTTAATCAACTGATTAGGATGCCTTCTGAACGCCTCCCTTAAGACGTTTTTCCGAGCACGTCCTACTGGTAAGAGGCCCCGGGGAAGACCCAGAAGGGGATTTTACATCTCATCTGGATGTGGAAAACGTTGGTGGGGAGAGGGATGACTGAAATACCCTGCTAAGTCTCCTGCCCCCATGACCGAACTCCGAATAAGCAGAAGTTAATGGATGGATGGATGAATGGAACAATGGAGTTTTTGCAAGATCTAGTAAATCAGCATTAGTCTGACATCATTTCACTTAAGATGTATACAGTGAATTTCCATCAGCTTTAATAGGAAACAACCAGTCAACCAATTGCTACAGGTACAAGCATGAAAATCATGGTACGCCATCACAGTAATTTGAACTGCCCCTATGTGAAAGCAAATCAAGTCTACGTGATTTAAGTATTAAGTATCTGTGTGCGTTTGTTTATAATGAATTTGTCGTGCAACTGAATTATACCTACACACTTTGTCTCACCAACAGTCAGTGCATCGTGGTGATTATGGCGTGTGAGGGCATCAGAATAAATTAATTATGCTCAGATGCAACGCCTTTGGCAACCTTTAATACGTGTGTGTATGTGTGTGTGTGTGTGTGTGTGTGTGTGTGTGTGTGTGTGTGTGTGTGTGTGTGTGTGTGTGTGTGTGTGTGTGTGTGTGTGTGTGTGTGTGTGTGTGTGTGTGTGAAAGGTCAGTTTCCTTTGCACCGCGTAAATGAAGTCGCTGACAAAGTGATGGACGTCTCTGTGTCGATGTTGATGCTTCAAACATAATCATCCCAGGTGGGTTCTTATTTCCGCCAAAGTTGAGACCTCCGGGTGGTAAAATCAGAGCTGCAAGGCAATTTCAGTAATTATCTATATTAGTGGAAGTTTGAGATGTCAGTAAGTGAGATTGTGATTCAAGTATGCAAGTTTGTATATCCATCCACAATATCAGAATGAAACTATTGATGAATTATGAGTAGGTAAAATTTCTTCAAGTTGCAAAATATTTGCAAAATACTTCAAATTGCAAAGTCTTTGAAATATATGCGTGATAACAAAAAACGTTACAACCACAAAAAAGCAATTTAAGAGTAGAAGTAGATATCCAGATGAACCAATAGGTCTTTGGTTTGCCGAGGTGATATTTAAAACAGCAATATGAAACCTAACTATTAAGCTCAAATCAAAACAGAGAAATCCCAACCCAGCGTGTTCTCACCAAAATGTGTTATGATGACACAGACAATTTGTCAGTAATTTACTGTGCAATAAAAATGCTGTTCTTGCTTTTTGATTGTCATTTTATGCCATGAAATCTGTACTGACTTCAATGTAAAGGCATACATGTGCAATGTTTGGAGCCAGTGGCGTAGTACACAGTAAAGATTAAGACTACTTATGATGGGTAGGAGTGGAGGTCGATGGGTCAAACAAACAGGACTTTCAACCAGGAGACCGTTGTTTGTGTAGCAAAGAGCTATTTTGAAGCTACAGTATTGATGTTTATGACGTGTTTTCCATACTTACATACTTACATTACATTGTTAACATTTGACTAGGTTTACACACTTATTTGAATACTTATTACATTACATTACATTACAGTCATTTAGCAGACGCTTTTATCCAAAGCGACTTACAATCAGTAGTATATTACATATCATTCACCCATTCACACACTGATGACAGGCTACCATGCAAGGTGCCACCATCAGACTCTAACTAACATTCATGCAACATCCAGTCCACACCGATGGCAAGCCTTCGGGAGCAATTTGGGGTTAAGTGTCTTTCCCAAGGACACATCGACTGCCGAAGCCGGGTATCGAACCACCGACCCTCTGATTGGAGAACTACCTTTCTCTCCACTACACCACAGCTGCCCCAAAAACTTAGGTTTTGTTGCCTAAACCTAACTGCGGCTATTTCAAAGTAACGATGTGGCTTAAAATGACACAAAAAGCCTAAAATGTGTTACCATGATAAAATGTTATGCTATTTATTTAACTTGACATTAGCTCAGGTTGGCTTGATAACAACGTGAGTATTGGATTCTGCAACTGTCTCATGCCAAGAGTACTTCTCTACGCAAAATCTGTGCATTGCAATTATGGCTAAGGTGACTAAAGGTTGTTGATATTTCTTGTGAGATGAATGAATTTGCTAATTTACCTGAATGGACACGTCACTGTATGATCCTCCAATGACCCCAGAGATGGCAAGTGGAACCTCATTTTGGACGGGTCTGGAACCATCTGGGCAGATGAAGCCTGGATCGTGCACCTTGGTGAGGGAGGCCCTGACAAAATCAAGGGACTGCTCCAGAGCATATGTGTCCTTCGAGCAAGTGTCCAGAATGTGGGCCCCCAGCTGGAGACCGGGAAGGATGCGGTCGCTGGAGTTAATCTCATCTAGTGCCAGCAGCATGGCTTCCAGTCTCTGGATCCCTCTCTCCTTGTTGATCTGACCACAGTCCTCCATCCCATCACCTTTATGGTGTACTGGGAACAAGCCTCCAATCACCAAGTCCCCGTCCATGATGATCTCTCGTTTGGCCGGGGGTGGTAATCTGGAGATGTTGGGCAGGACTCCTGGTATCAGCAGCTCCAGCATGAGTATCGGCAGAGGCCAGTAATGGGCAGAAATGGCCAACGACCTGCGGCAGAGCACTACACCCAGCATGGCAGGATCAGGTAGCCGGGTTCAGCTGGTCGAAGTAGAGAGGAGCAGAGGTTCACAGAGTCTGGAGGCCAATCGCTGTCAAGTCTTCTCTCAGTGGGTGTTGCATGTTTGATATTTCCTGAGTGAACGAAAGGAAAAACTAATTACCAAGTTAATTAAGCATGAAGTGCATTTGACTAATATATTTATCCATCTATCCATACATCTATATATCTACCTAACTATTTACCTATATTCTAAGGTTTACAGCATCCATGGACAGAAAATAAATACATTTTAATTAATTTGAAATGAAACAGAGGAACAAAACAGAATAATAACATGACTGTATGTCTCAAAATGTCCATTGCTGACGCCCACTGATAGCATTTGTTTTTCCTTTTTGTCACAGATTTTCATTAGCGCCTTTACTCTTTCAGTTTTTCGCCCACAAGGTTATTTGAACTCATGAAACAGTCACCCCAAGACTTAAGCAGTGTAAAAGCAGCCAGTTTATATCTAAATTTTCTTTGCAAGTGATTCTTCACAGTTTTCTTATCGATATTGCTGTTTCTTTCACAGCCTAATGCAATCTATAAAATATTACAGACAGAAAATGCTGTTACAATATAGGACAGTATGAACCCAGGACTCAGACTGTTTTGTCGTGATGCTGATATTGGGTTTATGTGATACTTTTTTAAGTGAAACTGTTCGAATTCATCCAGGCGCTCTGTGATTCCAATGTGAAATATAATCACTTCAGTTTTTTCTGAAAGACAAAGTCTGCCGAGTGACCACATCAAACATTTATAAATATTTAAGGCACTTCTCAAGTGAAGCGTAATTTCCAAGCTCACAACCGAGATATCACATAGATGGCGGTTCTCCTAAATGGCTGGGGTTGCCATGGAAACATGGTGGGTAAAAAAATAAGGGTTGGACTGCAGGGAAGTGGGCAGCGAGACACGTATGCTAATATAGATTCCTATCATGTGGAGGTTACCAGTTTAAGTCTCACCAGGAGCTGTTATGATGTCTGATTAGGGAGGTTGGCAGCTTCAATCACAGCGCTCTCAGAGAGAGAAAACCAATCCTATTTCTTTTAAACACATTCATTCATCACATTCATCAAACACACAAGTTCAGCAAATAGATTGATTTAGAAATGTCTTTATAGACAATAGACTTTTAATGGCTCTTCACTTACAGCCAGTTTGGGACTATCATTCTCGTAAAATGTACAAGTTATATTATTTGCAAAAATGACACATGAAATCACCAGAAATTGTCTATTAGTGTGTTTTGTACTTTTTGTTATCCAAGTTTAGATTTTAGAGGAGTCACGTTGTTAACAGAGCTGTAATTTGGACTATATATGTGACGCCGCTCGCCTCTTAAATAACAAAGAGCCGCTAGCTTATTAGTGACTTATTATATTGTGCCACAAAATGTTGCCACTGACATTGTAACATTACATAAAAATGTGTCACTTGTAGAACCCTCCCTTATAAATATTACATCAGCTAGTGGGTGGGAAACCTTATGGTGCAATAATGAATCCACTAGGTTCCATCCAGCGGAGAGGATTACATGTCGTTATGTGTGAAATCACAATGTAAAATGTGTCTAAAACCTGCTGTGTGTCTTGGACAGTAGGTGCAGGTGTTTGATAATGCTACCCCACATTATGCCCTATTATTAGAACCAAGGTGAGAGAGTAACTCGAAGAGTTCAACATTAAGAGTCTAATTGCTCCTCTGTGCTGTCTGCCGGAGCAGATGGGAGCTTTCTGGTCGCAAAGACTAGGTCACAGTTTGAATTAATGGTGCAATGAGCAACAGCCAATTAGGCAGGGTTGTGCAAACTAGGTCAAAGTGAGGCTGGAGGTCCATGAGAACCTCTTAGAACCTTTAAGAAGTTCAAATAAATGTTGGACTGAAGTGGACATGAAATACAGCTATCGGATTTCCTATCAATATTTGAAACACTTATTAAACCGGAGCAGTGATATCAGCTCACATAAGGCTCTGCTTAGTTGCAAAGTAGCTCATATCAGGCCTCGGTGACATCATTAAAACCATCTTGATGTCGAAGCGGCTGTCGCGCTCACACTCAGCAGCTGAGAGAATCACTCGCTCCCCAGAAGTCTGAGCACAATATTCCCTCTGAAAGGCAAGTTAAAAAAGAACAAGCATTCAGCTTTGAACTATCAGCTAATGCATTACAGCTCCCGCACGGGACAGAGAGGATTTTGCATACAAGATGGTTTGAGAACACCGTTCCTTATTATCTTATCCAAATATGACTAATGTCTAATATATGACTCAGAATGTCTTTCAATGACGGTGATTGCCACATACAGCTGTATTTTCTACATGTTTACAAACCACCTGTTTGTTATTGTCAACAAAATCCACTATGATAATGCAGAAATCACTCTATTTGATCTATTTTTAATACTATGATGTACGATAATATTATTAAAGATCCTTTCAGTAACATCACCTCTGGCATTTAGGCTTTGCCCTCAGGTTTGTTTGGCACAGAGGCTTTTGGTAAATATTCGATTGTACATGACATGACATTTAATTTAGTGTGCAATCCACTACACGTGAATCATTAAGCCTGTTGAGTAATAACAGCTTAAACACAGCACTTGTTCCATGAGGTTTGTCTAAAATGTTGCTTTCCAATGTT
The DNA here is from genome assembly GCF_027596085.1 of Anoplopoma fimbria. Taxonomy (NCBI): domain Eukaryota; kingdom Metazoa; phylum Chordata; class Actinopteri; order Perciformes; family Anoplopomatidae; genus Anoplopoma; species Anoplopoma fimbria. The sequence goes on from NC_072465.1 coordinate 17,112,545, forward strand.
TACGTGACTAACACTGATAGGATTTTAATTTATGGCTGTGGATTATGGACAAAGTTTCATCCTTTTCCCCATGATTTTCTTTTTGTGTAATATGACACGAAATATTTTCACATTATCCAGCAATGCAGTCAGAAGACGCAGAACAAATCACCTGTGCCATTTAACATTGTGAATTTGAATGATCCTCTGAAGGAGTGGAACTAGCTGTTCAAAGCAAAATACCTCAATGAACTGCTGATGAAATACAAAAAAATGAAGAGGAAAACAGCAGACGACATAATCCCACTAATGATTTCCATCACTATATCACCTCCAGTGGGGACACAGTTTATCCCTCCACCTGGACTTGTCAGCTGAAGGAATTAGGATGCCTCTGTGGTGGCCAGCAGCCGGCGAGATTGTAATTTTGAACATAGATCAAGTGCATCGTTTCATCAAAATTGCACAGGGGAAGTCAGTCCGCCTGTTTAGTTCTCAGAACCTACAGAGGATTTTATTGTGCTAATATTTCACCTGGATGTTTATGAGGAAACTGAATGTGTCTAAATCACATACTGAGACGAAGTGCAGATGTGAGTGTGAGACTGGCTACAACAGGTTGCCTCAGTTTATTGACAGTTGGTGGCAGCATCTAATAATAACATGATAATCATATTCATGCAGGGATTGTGCTGCTGGTGGTAATACAGTAACCTATATCCAATATGTCACTGTTCTCTCGCATTTGAGAGAAATCCCGCTGCTACATCACATCCTGTCTAATTCACCGGCAACTATTTGATGCATGCGATCGTGGATTTGTCTAATGCCGAAATCAGTCTTCAAGAAATACTTTCATGACACTTGCAAACTGAAAACAACTCAGTTACTATCACAGTAGGACGCAATAGCACTGCTTAGGAAGCTGTCTTCAAACAAAAGATCAGATTAGTTCGAGAACATCTTTTTGTGCAGAAAATTGTGAATGTGCTGCATAGTCTCTTTGCATATTTATCCCAACATATACGCAGAACATACTCAGGTGTTCAATTGTCTAATGATAAAATGTTAGGCTACAAACTATAAGGGCAAGTTGCTTTGGATATTTACTGGTGATATTGAGATTTGAGTGCAATAAAGATGCATTTTTGAAGAAAAAAAAAACGTTATCAACTGATCTGGATTTACTGGCAGTTGAGATGGGGTTGTGGCAAACGTGATAAAAAATCTAATCATAAAGAGAATAAATGCAAAATGCACCTCTGACAGCAAAATGCAGAGACAAGTTATTTCTATGACAGACTAGGCTAGGCGTGGAAAAACCCATTACCATTATTGTTAAAATCAAAGTTATCAAGTACTCATCTCTTACCTGGTTGTAGCACTAGATGTCTCTTGACGGATATATCTGCACGTCTCTCTTCCACAAGCAGTGCGACAATTAACCGACAACGTGCGGAGTCCAGATGTGGATCACTTTCAGCATGTTTGCCAGGCAGCTGCTTGGATCTGTCCTTGGTTCTGAAGTGGTTGTTCACATCGGCAAGTAGTGACAAACTCCACTCGGTGCTCTCCAACTTGTGTCTGCCAGTCAGTCGTGTGTACAGCGAGCCTTACAGATCGGAGCAACACAGCCCACCGCCCATGTGCTCGTGTGTCCACTCGCGCCGACAGTTATGATGCGCGATGATGGGATTCTTCTACATGTGACTGCCAGCTGGACTGAGACTCCAGTGGATCTCAACGAATCTGTGATTAAACCCCCCCCCCACAATTGCTATCTATAGTCGTTCCTCTTCGGTAAGTGAATTAAAATCAACTTGAAAACAATAGGTGTTGAGGAATTCCTCTCTGCAGCGCCACCTCTATAATGAGTGCTCGTTTGTTTGCAGGGCAGCGAGTTACAGCATCGACATTGGAACAACATTAGAGAAAAAATATGCACAATATGAATGTGTGCTGTTTGGCAGGCTTATGAAGGGATTCGATAATAATAAAAACAATGAAGAAAGGGAGATCATCTAAGTCACGAATCCTGTTTCCAGCTTCTCACGTGGTCTTTTTTTGTTTTAAATGACTTATTACAAAGATTGTAAGGTATCTAACTTATAATGATATATCCCCCCCCTCCCTTAAAAAAAACTGAAAATATTTCCAATTAGACAAAGAAAGGCGCTGCAGCTCTCCAGCTAAATTTAGAATGATGAGAAAATAAAATTGAGCAACTTTTTTCCCCCTCCCTTTATGAAGGCTGGCCAGCTCTTCATTCACCTCCATCTCATTAAAACCGAATCGCACTCAGGATGAGTGGCACAGCACTTCACAAACTCAAGGGGGGCCTTGCACGTTTGTTTTTCACTGAAAAGGCTACAACGTCCCACACAAACATATAGAACTCCCAAAAGCAAAATAGTTCCCATTGAATCTGCTGATGAACTGAACAGATTCAACCTTCATCCTGAACAGGAAAATACATCATTCGTAATAATAATATGTTGTGGCAAACAACCCTAAACTAAAACGAACACTACACACATGAACAAAAATGTTTTTCACTTCCCAAAAGAAACGAGGCTCACTGTATTGATTCAGCTATTAACTATTTAAAAGATGTAAGGCCAGCAGTGGAAGACTTTAAAGTCTCACCGGTAATTAAGGTTAACTGTGCTAAATGCTGCTCTGTAGCAGAGCATTCTGCAAAGACACCCTTTTATGCAACAAACTGTGAACTTTTTTCCCATCCAAAACAATATAACATCAGCAACATTCCTGTTGCATAATTAGTGAGGAGCGCAGAAGAAGTCTGCTGCACCAGTTTCAGTTGTTGAGTCCAACTCAGTACCCTGTTGCACAACCAGTTACAATTAAATCTGGAAATATTCAAGAAGCAGCATACTGTAATAATTCTGTCGGTATGTATTCAGCATAATCACTCACCCGTTTCTGTCACCTTCACATACTTGAGCACCACCACCACCCTCCTCTCACATACACATATAAAACACATCTCACCATTTTCAAATGTTTCTTTTCCGCACTAACAAAAGATACTTTGCAGTTAGGAGTTGGGAAAAGAAGAACTTTTTCTGTGTACAGTGGCAATTAAAATGACGAGCGGGTCCTGCTTGTTGCATAATTCCCTCAGCTAACACAAAGGGACCAATTTCCTCCTGAAATAGAATTGTAGTTTACATTACAATAGTTGAGGGCATGTGGGTGGAAGGTAGAGTTTAGATAGCAACATGCCAATTAATGTCGAGTGAAATTATAGAGGACAGGAACAAAGCGTTTCTAGCCAGTGGTCAGCGCACATCAGTCTGACTGCTGTTCTCTCTGTGGGTTTCTAATGATTCAGTGTTAAACAAATCAGTTTAAAATAATCAATTTAGTTTCTCTTTGTGGTGTTTCTGTTTTTGTTGATATTCACAGGAATGTAAACATAAACAAAACACACTTTTTATAGAAATACTGCTTTCTACCAAGGAAATAGTCTCTGCTTAGCTTCACCTTCCCACCCCAAAGGTTCATGCTTAAATGATCCTAATTTGGTCCTTATTTTCATACATTGTTATGAAAACACTGTACCTATTAAAGTAATTGCTGGAAACACTGCAAAATGGCTAAAACAAAGAAGAAACTCCAGCAGTCAGCCTATCAGAAACAAGCCAAGCCTTGTAAACAAGCCAAAACGTTTGGTCAGATCACTGAAACTACTCTATTTGGAGGTAAAACACAAAAGGTGCTGCACTTTTAGTGTTGTAAATATTAGGCTTCCTCATTACAGCAGGATAACTATGTGTCCACAAATACAACATGTACAGTAGGTCAAAGTTAAACCTTTCAATGTCACTGCAGTCCAATATTTTAGCTATTACTTTAGTGAGTACAGAGTATTGATTGATTATTGTCAACGGCAAAAGTGATCCTAAACTATGACAAGTTGTAATAAAGTGGAAATTACCCTTTAATACCATAAAACAGTATCCCTTCCAGCGCCAAAGGCATAGCCAGCCCCGAGCATTCACTCACTGAGATCATTACTGTCACACCAATGATATTTAAGTCTAGTTATGTTTGGATTCAGCATGGCCTCATCAAGTCACTACCCCATTTGTATACATAGAAAGAGAGCAGTACACCCGCAGAGAGGTGCTATAATTATACACACAGACAGCATCTCAGGGCCTCACTCTACTCCTTAAGCCCATTCATCTTGTTTAACTTTATCCTCTGGGAATTGAACCCTATCTTTAGAACTATCAGCATTTAGATTAAAAATGTAAACACCCACTATAGATCATCTTATTTGTAGAACATTAGTCAGGTAACAGCTCAGCATTCTGCCAATTTATTCTCTGCGGCAACTCTAATCTGAGTAAATGAATGAATGAGTGATGCTGTAACAGGCTCTTTGCACATTTCCTTGCAGAATAAGAACATACAGTAGTTTAACAAGGGATTGACGGAAAAAAACTCCATTAACGCAATATCAGTTTTCTCATAGACTCAGCCTGGCTGGATTATATACGTAATGTTAATCATTATTTAAGACTGAATAGCACCACTTTACAATAGCTTTAGTTTAGATAAAAACAGTACCTTCCCTGCAGGTTTTGTCTGGGCCTAAACGGTCTGATTGTGAAACCGTTGAAGGATGAGAGTTTATCTGACAATGTAATGGCACAGTTATAGTAAAAGAGAGCCTTACTGGTGTGGTTGGTCCTGCCAAACACACAACAGTAAAGTGAAGGACAGACATGAGTCTTTGTCTTCACTTAATACTCATTTCTGTCCAAGTGAAAATCTGTAGAATCTTAAATGAACACATTTTAGCTCACAATATGCAACAGTTATTTAAATGAAACTGGCATATAAGGCGTTTTTCCACACTTGATAACACATGCACATCCCTTTGAGCTTCCTGCTCCCTCTAAGTGAGCACTGCTATCTGTACCAAGATCTGTGTGATCTCTTTTGTTGAAAAATAAAGGATATGGATATGACTGGACACACATTATAGCCTGTGTGGTACATCAGGTGATTTTTCAGGCTGCAGCTGCCATATTTATTTCAGGGGGAATGAGAGAAAATAACAAAAAGAGAAAAACAAACAAACAAACTAGAAACCATCCTGCGATGGGATCACACACCAGCCGAGCTGCCAAATAGAGGCAGGGGCATAAAGTGAAAGGCCGAAATTCAGCCTTTGTTTTAATCTCAACTACTTACCAGTAAAGTAAGTGATTGCATCTTGTATAAAAAAAGGTCTGTCCACAAATAGACAAGACTGTTAGACAGATATAAACACCTCACATAGGCCTCTGTGGTAGTTTCCCACTACAGTTGGTGTCTCCAGGACCACATTTTGTCATGATGACACACACACACTCACACTCACAAGGTGAAAACTACACCAGCGTCGCTGTTGCAGCTGGTAATTAGCCTGTGCAAAGAGACAGCAGATGGGAGAAAGGCTGAGAAAGTAAAATAACACAATATGAGGGTTGGACAGAAAATGAAGGAGCTGGGAATGGAAGTGTGAAGAAAATGTTATGAAGTAAGAGGCAGAATGTAAATAAAAGGTAAGAGTCACTGCGCTTTGCTTTCAGTAATAGTGGAATTGATATTAGTGGTCACCCGCCTTGTCATCTTTCTCCTTGACTGAACATGACAGCAGGCTGCACACTCCATAATCATGCCCTTCCATGAGGACTACACGAAGAAGGTTATTATGCATTCATTCACACCTTCCTCTTTGGAAATGAAGTCAGTTTTATATCAAAATATGTGCATCAACAACAGAACAATGTCAACACACAGCCTTGTGAAAATACACTGAAAACTTCTAACAAAGCACACAAATATTCAGTCAAACACAATATTTAAAAAAACAGTACAGATCACTTTGTCAAGTCTGTGTGCTTATAGTCATTTCAATGCCTTAATGAAGGAAACTAAGGCCCTTTGTAAACAGGTAAAAGACTAACGCAGAATTCCCTGTACATTTGTCAAACAATCCTCTAACAAACATAAGTCTTGTTAGAAATGCAAGTAATGGTTAGCTTCAGCACAGCAAATTAAAGACATTTCAAGTAAAATGCTGTTTCTAACAAATACTCAGTTCAGTCATCTTGTATCATTTTGACAAACATCACAAATGTTTCAAGAAAATCAGGTTCCCTGAATAAGTTCTGCATATTTGAAGTGGTTTGTTTTCTAATACTTAAATCCAGCAGATTTAAATACTTTCACTTTTAAAAAAGTGGTTAAAAGAGTAAAGACTAAGTCTGGTTATATTATATATTTTTGTTTTATTATCAACAAATCCAATGGGAAGACCTAAATTAGCAATGAACAAGTGCCTGTGAAGTCAAAGCCTGATTCAACATATTCCCTTGCACAATGAACCTCCTGTGTTGTTCAATAACTATTAGAAACACATCAGAGAGAAACACTGTTGCCCCGGGTGACATGTTCCTTCTTTACAATGAACATGGGCACTGTAGCTTATTTGGAGTTGGTCCTGTATGCACCGTCTTGCTGCTTACTAAAGCACCAAAGGCGGATTAATCCACTATTTACTTCTGTTTGTCTGTTTGTCATCAAAATGACACATTATATTCATTTTTAAATATTCTTCTATGGGGCAGAACGGGCTCTCAGAGTAGTGAAGTCTCAAAGTATTGAGAAACACATTGTTAGTTTTGGTCTTTTCATTGGATTTGGTCACAATACCAGAAATATCAAATATAACCTGCCTTGTCCTTTAATATTGCCCCATTTGGACATGAACCCGTAGTGAGACATACTTTTATAATTTGTGCTTCTCAATCTTTTCTCAATTTCAATCCTTTAATCTCTTTTTCTCAACTAATGTCTCTCACTGAACCTTTACTCCTCTCCTCCAACTGCACCGCACAACTCCTGAACCTCCGGGCTCTTCTTGTTGGAGTCTCCATGAAGCCGCTCTTCTCTCTCTGACTGCCGTCCACCAGACTGCTCCCAGTCCAGCTCTTTAGATGAGGTTCCCCTGGAGCTTCTCCGTCTGTAGTTTCTTTCCCCTTGATCCTGGACACAGGACCCCGCCAGGGACGTCTCTCTGCTGTCCGACAGGAGAACCCCACTCCCTGAGCTGTATTCACTGTTTGAGTCTGCACCTAGAGCAGTGATAAAACAAAAGGAAGGGATGGACAGACGGTGAGAGGAGTTCTATAAACAAACCCCACATGAGAAACTCTAGGCTGCCCAAAAAATCCAGTGCTGGGATTCAACCAAAATCTGCATGACAGGATTTGAGCTGCACTGTGACTATAGCTTAGAACAACTATTATCTCTTCACAATGTATACTAAATTTTAAAACCCACTCATCAATTATTAGTATATAATATGCTTGGAGGAAAATGTATTCATAAATGTATGAATATATCTTCAAATTAATTGTCAGTTTATCCAATTTTTTCAAATATTCTTTAGAGAGATGTTAAAATAGTTCTCTAGTCTACAGTTGCGCTTGTGACCAACATGCTCACAAAGTCAATGTTAACATGCATAGACCCAGTTCATGTTTAGTTGAGCATTTACGCTTACAAACTTTTGCTGATCAGCTTTGAACAGTAAAGCTGAGGCTGCATGGGAACGTCATTATGCACATACTACGTAAAGTGCTAAATAAATTAAAGCTTTCACCTTATGATGGCGCTGGATGAAAAGTCAGGGGATCACCAAAGTTATTACAATTCATCCTGAGGGAGACATATCTGTACCAAATCTTATTTGACATCATCTAATCTAACAGTAATTAAAAAAACACAAAGGTCAGACTCAAGGTGGCGCTGAAGGAAAGGTCACGGGATCCCCAAAGTCGTTAGGATTCATCCTCTGGAAACCATGAATATCCAATTGATGCAACATTTCACTAAAACACAAAAATGTCAACCTCATGGTGGCATGAGAAGAAAAGTCAGGAGATAACCAAAATCAGTAGAATTAATAGTTTTTGATGGTAAATAAAATAAAAAAAACTATTAAACTAGGGGATACAAGAAAGATCATTGAGAATTATTAGGCTAATCTTTGCTTACATGTCTCTCATATGTTTGCTAGTTTTTTCTCATGCTGTACTCCATTGTTATATTCTCATAAATGTAAAAACAAAATGTGTAGCAATGACAAATACTGTTGCATTCAATTCAGTTTAGGATAATCAGTGAATGCAGAACAAGAAAATCAGTATAAAGTTCAACTCCCAAAAATGTGGAATCTAGGAAACATTTAATCCTTCTTTTCCAGGATGTAGTATATCTTGCTTGTCACATATTTTTCTGGTTGTTAATGAACTATGGGATGAGCAGCAACACCTTGTGCTGCATCGTGAAGCTGGAACTGAAAATAGGCACTGAAATGTTTTTAATTAGAAACTCCTTTACGCTAAAGGTCTTCTGCTCTTTAATTGGAGGGGTTCATAGAGGCAGCCCGACCACTTGACTCTTCTGTTTTTTTTAGTTTGTTCCTTGCAGGTTAAAGAATTAATTTCAGACCTGTGTGCCGTCCTTTCGACCTTTTTGTCTTTGTGGGGCTGCGAGTGTTTCCACATAACACTCTTCTCAAATCAATATCCCCTTACACTGAGACTGTCATTAACTGCAGACCGGATGATGAAACACACAAGAACTAACCTTTCATATGAGAAAAGGTGACAGAAGCCAGAAGGAGAGTAATGGTTATGTCACAGGTGATATATAATACATGGTACAGGTAGCTGAAGTCTGTGCGGTTAACAGACAACAGGTTGACAAACTAAATCTTCTATCTGCTGAGCATTTCAGTTGAGGGACAATGTATAAAAAGCATTAAGCAAAGACTGCATTATAAAGTAACAAGTTATCACTGTTCAAAATCCCCAACTATCAATCAACAAATGTCTTTCCTCTGAAATCCATTCATCATTTAAATATGGGCATTCAGATGAACACTGGCTGGAACCTAAACCAAGTCATACAGAGATTTCAAACCATAAGATAGAAAGAGGTGAAGAAAAAAAAAAAATACAGCGAAAGCTGCTGACATGGTAAGTAATGCCTCGAGAAAGCTCTTGAGATACCAAACAGCAAAGCAAAACATTTGTTTTGTTCCCCATTTAACTTCAAAGGTAGTAAATAGAACTACATGTTGAATTTCACGAGTTCAAGAGACTTACAACAGGCAAATACAAAAAGGGGGTAGCAACATGCAAATAGTACAGAACATTAATTAGTCTGACATTTTAATCAGGAGCAACTCTGATAGTTTATGAGGAATTACTGAACGTTTATGTGTGTTAAGCCTGCTGCTGTGTGTGCTGTAATGCTTAGTGAAAACAGAAACGACCTAAAGGCTCATGTTGTTGTGTCACGTATACCCAAGATATGATATTAGAAAAGATGAGAGCGATGTTGCTGTGGAAATCCGTTCACGTTGACAGACTGTGAGACTGATGCCAGGATGGAGCACACAGGTACTTGAACAAGAGAGAATTTAATCTAATTGCATGTAAACTGCAAAGTTTATTGAGTGATATATTATTTATTCCAGACAATAACATTGCATACAGGAGACAATGACGATTTCCACCTTGCGGAAGGGAAGTTCTATAAATGAGAAAAAAACGCAAGCCATACAAGTCAGCGCTTACCACAATATAATCTATAGAATTAACTCCTATTTATCTTTATATAATGCATTTAAAATTCAAATTAAATCTTTGAATCAATATGCAAGCTCCCGTCGATAAATCTACACTTACTCCATCTGCATGTGATTGATGGATTAAATAAAACATTAGAGATATTCATGCTGAGCCCTGATAGAGCAATGCGTTTGGTCTCGTGTTGGTTTTCCCCTGCTGGTTGAACGCCTAAAGCAAGTAGCAAAATTGAATCAGTCAATTGGGAAGAAAAATCCCATTTGGATTGGAAGATACACATTAGGAATGAGATCTTCATTTTTAAAAGGCGCAAACTGTTGCTGCTTTCGATTGGAGGGGTTTAGTGGTGCCTCCAGGCATCGGTCTCTACATGCATCTGAGTGACAGTTGATCCTTTATTGGAATGAGACGGAGAAAGATGCTGCAGAATTATAGCAGGTTAAGATTGAATGTGCAAACTCAAACTCTCTTTACAGAGAGATAATTAGAATATTAAGGCTCAAATCCTCTACTAAATAAGAGTGCTTTTAAGGAATAGTTTGACTTTCTGGTAGGTACGAAGTCTAAAAGTTTAAAATCTGCCTACCAGCACTTTCAAAGCGCACTAATTACCATGTTATCAGCAATTGGTCAGCCTTTGCCTGTTGCCTGGCAACCTCACAGTGAGAACAACACTAGTCACTGCACCAGGCAAAGAAAGACTAACAGCATGGTTCTCTCCGTAAAACCACAAGTGCTAATTTCCTTATTTCTGTTCGTGTGCAGATTAAATAAACAACATACTGTATAACATGTCAATTAGTGAGCTGTAGAGGTACAGGCAGGCAGATATTTGACTAGCTGTTTCTCCTTGCACAAGTCGTTATGCAAAAATAAGCTCATAGCTATTAGCTTGGTACCTAACTGACAGATAAGAGAGTAGTAATGATATTGTCATCTAAACTATAAAAATCAAAAATGTCAAAATGTCAAACTAGTCCTTGGGAGGAAAATGATTTAAATACTGTGTCATTTTAATGGTCAACATTCAGACACCTGAAAGACTTGCAATATTATCAGGAAGATTTGTGACATGACTTGGACTTGTGATTTCACTCAACGAATGCTTTGACAAAACTTGAACTTTTACATTGAGTTGCCCCATGAGGCAACTAACAAAGACTTTTAGTAAACTTTTAAGTAAAACTGAGCTAAAGACAAATTGTTGCACTTCATCCACTCAAAGACTTGTGACTTGTGTGGTTCCCTAATGTGAACAATGTTAGAGAATGACAGGGCGATTTCTACACTCTCTCTCTGACAGAGTGAGGAGGCTTGGGGTTGATACGGTCACTAAACCGGGGTCGGTATTTGAGCAGATGGGTCGGTTGGGGGTCAGTGGACCAAAGACGCCTCCAGTGTCCTGAATGCTCCACTGATGTGGTTGAGTTGATCCCAGTGTGACAGGAGCATGCCTGCCTTTCACATTACCATTCAGTCATGGACCCAAATGTCATTCCCACTCTGCACTGCACCTATGACACATGAAAAGCAGTGGGATTGTCAACAACTCTCAGCTTCAATCCGTTTTGTATCAAAGAATGGAGATCCATATAGACCTTTGCGATTTGGTTTCTTGTGGAGATGTGACACTAAGTTTGAGGGATCAGACAAATATATTATCAATAACTAATTATTGCTACACCTGTTGAGTTAACTGAGTGGTTTTTTTTGTGTTTTATCAGTGCAAAATCATTTACTTTCAATTTAAAGGAGATTTTTTTGGAGCACTTTTGGAGCAGCACCAATTACAGAGAAATTAGAATTAAGGGAAAAGTTATCTTTGAACCCATATTTTATGCACAGCATAATCACAAAACAATCTTTCCCACTAAGAATGGATGGCTTTTACTTTTGGAGAGCATCACTTAATTTAAATATTTGTTGGAAGTTAGGAAAATCGAGTTATCCAAAATCTAAATTTAATGTTGACACGGATGCCCCTGAATAAATCAATCGTTGTGCACTGTGCTCCTCAGTGCAAACACCAAACAGTGGAGGCTCACCCACCCTTGACTGCATGAGGCATCTCCAACAGTTTTTTTGTACTCTCTGACTCTGTACTTTATTTTAGAGACGTTGAACTCAACTGTATCTCTTCACGGATTAAAAAAAACCCCCAAAAAACCAAAAACCTTTAGTAGCAAATTAGTTATCAGATGCAACTTTTCAAAATCCATAAATTATTTAATTTATAAAATGAGAGAAATTAGATCCCAAAGATGTGGGATGTCTTCAGGATGCTTGTTTTTTTAGGCCAACAGCCCTAAATCCAACGATATTAACTTTGCAAGGCTTCAAAAACAGAAGAAAGTAACAAATTCTCACTGTTGAGAGGTTGGAAACAGAGAATATTTTGCATTTTTTACTTGATAAATTTGTTATAAAAATGATCAATTTATTAAAATATTCACTGGGTAATTTTCTTTATAAATAAATCACTTAACTTGATTTTTTTTTTTTTACCTTATCTAATAAATGCTTTTTTCTCCCATGCTATCTAGGCTACATGTTCAAATGAAATTAAAACCTGTGGTCCCCTGTGTATTTTGCTTTGTTTTATTTGTTTTTTTCTGTGTATTTCTGTCCTTTAAGTTTCAGCTGGACTATATATAGATTATTTTATGGTCGGCTTGTATTGAGTTGTATTGAGTCAAACAACATGGCCTCTGCGGCAAGGCTCTAGCAATCTGTTGCCATTAGGCTGTTGTCATCAATTAAGCTTATTTCACACTCCATGTCGACTCGTGATTAGACTCGCTTCATCTCGCATCAACCAGGATTGTCTCTTGAAAACACACGTTTAAAAGCTCTTATGTCTCTCTCATCCTCTTATGAGGATAAATTAGTGTCAAGTGGAATGGGGCTTAAGCGCTTGTGCATCTTTAACACTGAACGCAAGTTTTCCATGTGGTGTCCGTATAGCTGTGGACAGCCCCCTCTGTGACTGTGTATGGCAGCACACTTCAACCAGAAGCCGTTGTGTCTTGGCTTTTCATTAACACCTAGGAAGGTGTCAATCACGGTTTGCTTCTGCAAGGCTGCTCATAAACAAAACAGCAAGGAAACAAGGTCCAAGTCCCCTGGGTCCCACCCAAGCGGCAACTCCCACAGCCGAATGCTGAGCCAAAACACAGGTGCCGTAACATGACAATCAAAAAGTAGCCGACTGTAATAAACTAACGAGGATAACCCTCCTCCTAAAATAATATGTCAAAAGCTTTTTGTATACAATTTTATGGTATAAATAACCATTTCACTACTCTAAAACGTGTCTTGTGGCTACTATAATGCTTAAGGCAGCACTAATCAATATGTTCATAGCAATAATGGGTCAAATGACCGAGGGAAATTTACAATCGATATGTGCACCGTCTCTGATTAACAAAAGATATTGGGCGAATGATATTACAGCACAAACACACTCAGACAATTTTGCAACTTTTTTTGCATCTGGTTACAATTATCCATGTAGCAAAGCATACAAGCACTTGAGGTCAATGCGTCGGTTGTGAGAGGTAAAAGTTAGCCTGAGCCAGAGTCTTTTTCTGGAGAGTCTTGCCAGAGGAACCACAAGGCAATTAAGAAAGAGGAGAGGAAAAAATAGAAGCCCAGGATTTGTGAGGGAAGAAATGATGTGTTTATAAGTTTATATAAACCATTATTTATTTATTTTTTCTTTCTCTTGTATTTTCAAAAATGACATGTAGGGGAGCTTTATTCATTTATTTTTCATGACACAACTATCATTGCATCCTGTCACTGCATCCCAAAATAAATGAGCTCGAGCAGCCATCTCTAATAAATGTGTTTCAGTTAACAGCAATTCTCTGAAGACGCTAATATTTTCAATGTGACTGCGTGTGGCTCATAGCACGGATCTTTGCGAATGGAACCGTTTTTTGCATTGTGGCTCTTTGCATAGAAACAGACTTTGCGCCGAATGTAAGCATATTTCCTATTTCAAATATGTGCCATATAGCAGAGGAGTACCAAGACGCTTTTTGCTTGGCAGCACAGTTAGGGGTGCATTTCAGGATAACATGGTTTCTTTTTTGTGTTATTTGTGCAGGTTTAGCGTCCAAAAAAGCCACGCAATCCTTTTGTGAATTCACCCCTAAGTGTAATGTAAAAGGGGTCACTCATTGTGAGACGATTAGAGTTCCCTTCAGCTCTACCGAGAGTTTTCGTGCCCATCAACCCATAGTACACTACCAGCTCAGCACTGCAGGCAGACAAAGGTAATGACTAGCTGGTGAACAAAGTGAAGCGTTAAGCTGCTAAAGACGCGGATATTTCATCCGAGAGCAAAAACAGAGCGAAAAAGAGAGTGAATAATGGACTTCAATTTGTCAGATGGTCAAAAACATGACTCAAAATCAGTGCAGATGTTGCTCAGTATCTGCTGTATATGTACATAGTCAACTTTTTGCATACAGATTTACTATATCAACTTTTTAAGATGATGATATGTCTATGATTTGTTTACAGGTTGCTTAAGTGACCCTAACAAAAAAAAAAAAAAAAAAAAAAAAAAGCAATGACATGTATGGCGGGTGTTTAAATTTAGCGGGTGTTGGCGGGTGTTTAAATGGGTGTTTAAATTTAGTTTCAATAACCATAAATGTTGCACTGCAGATATCTTCTTAAATATGTTTATATAGATAGAGAAAACATTCAGCAAATCTTTAAGTGTAACTAGCATTTGTTTGGCCTGCTTAGTTCCAATGAGGGATTCTACTTTAAAAACGGAAGTGACAAACAGACAGACATCAAGACTAGGCTTGATTTGCAATCATCAAGTTATATTAATGGTTATGTAGGAATACTAAATGACGCCCATTTTCCATCAGTATGACTGGAAAGCCTCTAGTCCTGTGTATCTTAACAGGGCATTGAAACCAAAAAGGTTTAAGTACAAAAAATGTCATTATGCGGTACAGAATTAAATAGGCCTAAACTTACCTGAGATATCAGAGTCACTGTGCAATTCCTCTTGTTCCGACAGCCTCCTTTCTGCCGGTCGGACTTCAGGCACATAGAAATCTCCCTGCCGGGCCAAGGGGACCATGAACTGGATCAGATCCTCTCTGTAGATCTCAAGGAACGGGTGAGCACACAGCCTCCTTTCCTGCGAGAGATAATTAAGGTCAGGATTGAGAACAAATGAAGTACACAACATTAACATATGCGTTTTCTTCAATGTTTGGGTGTTTAGTAATCTGACCAGCCAGATGGTTTGTTACCCAGAACCATCTGAGAAGCCACATTGGAAACTGTTTTGGAAAAGGGCAGACACTTTCAAAAAACTGACTGACTAACTGATGCTTTCGTTCTGCATCTACGCTAACCTCTTTAGGAGCCGCCATTATGGCTTAGAACAATATTGGCCCCTAGCTGCTAGTGGCTCCTCACAGGACACTGCTGGTCTGGACACAAACACATTATTTGAAGCATGACAAGATGGATTTTCGTGTGATCTCAACAATCCAGCTGCTGTGCAAGGTGTTTAGTAAGTCAAGTGTTTTGTAAAAATGTAACGGCATAATCTCACTCTGAAGGTGCAAAGTCGTCGTCAAAAAAAAAAAAAAAAAAAAAAGAGTCCCATAGACACTTATTAACAATGGAAAATGTGTACTATGCGTACACACATACATGTACATATAGTGAACAGAGGAATCTCGATAAAAGGATACAAGCACAGACTTGCCAATAACCCCACAAGCATCCTTTAGTCTATGAGCGAAAATGACTTGATTTCATATGTGGGAACTCACCGCTCAACCCCCAAAACTATAATGAATCTCTTTCTCCCGTCTTCAGATCACACATGTGATGCAACACATCTGTCTTCATGAATGTTCAGCCTCCACACACTACCCGGCCTCTGTTTAAATGCTGCTCTTCTTCTGTTACTTGCCTCACTCTTCTAGAAGGGTGAAGTCTCACATGACAGACACCACTCCACTTCTCCGACTCATTAACCTTTCATGCACCATGTTTTGTTATTCCGCTCATGCACATCCGATGTCTGTACTCTCACTCTTTTGGCATATGCTAAATGTCGAACAATACTAGAAAACACATTGCAGCTACAGTGCAGTCTCTCAATGGGATCAATTAGGTAATTTGTTTATATTTGCTAAAATTTTGTTTTCACTAAGTTTCCATAAGAACTTGTCAATTTGACTAAGTGTAACATATCTGATGCCTTTTGATGCAATTCAACATATAAAACAACTTGAGCACTAAAGCACAAGCAATATTATTTTCTCATGGTGAAAAGGGCTAAGGATTCAGAGTGAGTCAATACAGAGACCACAGCACTTGGTCTGATTAAAACTAATGCTACTGCTTTAACTCGACAGATGGGCGCCAATATTGACCAATAAAACCAACAGACTTTGTGTCCATTACTCTCATCCACGTCAGTGTTAGACTGGTACATTTAAATGTCTGGATCTATTAGGACTATGCTAGTCTTGCTACTGTTCATTTTCTGAAAGCTTTTAAGATCGATTATTTGAAATGTAAGGTATAAATGCTGTCAAGTTGAATCCAAATGCAATTAGAATAGGATCACCCTCGGTTGAAAGTGGTATTAACATTCAATAACATTGCAATAAGCAAGATATAAAGGATTACCTCACCTTATCTTAACATGATTCAAATTGAAAATGCGTTTCTAATTATCGCTATGAAACAAGTCTGAAGTATTTAGTTTGAAAAGTTTTAGACAGTTAGATAGATAAATTGTTTTAATGGCATCTAATAGTACAAAGGGTAGTAGCGTATGTTTTATTGGTGTAACAATTAAGAGGAGGATCTTGCAAAATGTTCTCCCCTGTAACGGGTCCCTGGCCCCAAAAGGTTTGAGAGGCCCTTGCTCTAATTAAAAGAGGGTGTGGCATGTGTAAATTAAATTGACCATAGAAGCTAGGTATTATGATCATAAAGACCTCTGTATTCACACATTGCGCTATTCTTTCATCCCCAAACCCTGTGTTTCATCACAGGCTTGAATTAGCCTAAGTACGTAGAACATAAATCATTTCTTACACTATGGCAAATTCATGTCATCTCTCCAAGAGTTTAAACCGCTCAGATTATGTTCCTTTCCTTGTCAGACCTCCGGAGTACGGAGTCCCTGTGCCCCTTGCTGACGTTCCAGTTTCAAGCAAAGTGGAAGTGGTGACAGGTAGTTTACCGTTTAGAGGAACAACAGGAGCGCCGCACACAAAGGATCTTATAATCAGGCTTGCAGACTGAACAGACACACATAAGATCCATTCTTTGGATCACAGCTGACTTCTTTTCAAACTCCAGCCTATCATTTCGCTCACCATCTGTCTCTTAGCCCAATTATGACAGCACTGACGTTCCTCTCGCTGTCGTCTGCAGGAACAACGTTGTCAGTTTCAGTGATTTCAGCCGCATCAATTATTGGTGCACTTTTCCTACAGGAACATCTGTGTATCCTCATTGGCTTGCTTCATCAGCCACTGCTACATATTGCATATTGATGCCCACACATGAATGCCGACATACACACACACAAGTTACATTTTGCAGTTCAGACCATCAATAAATGATCAAATGTGAAAATGAAGCATAGCTCAGATACACTGTCGGTACAACAGCTACATAGAGGGGTTCAGCATTAATATTTAACTGGCAAATTCAGATTTGTCAGAAAGTTTTTGGCTTTAATTTACAGAGTAAAATGGATGCACATTAAAGTTAATATGGCTAGTTGGTCCCTAAAGTTGCACACCAAAGGATTGGAGAGTAACTAAGAAATACGGTAAGCCTAATGCAAAATAAGATGTGCCAAATGAAAGTAGACTCAACAGTCTAATGACACACTTAAAAGATCCAAGAACAAAAGCATTATGCAAAAGGTGGGCTTTAAAAGCACTGCATTTACCCTTAAAGGATAATAATAGAAGTACCTCAGTACAAATTAATACAAAGTACCGTACAGAGAAAGGGGCTCTTTTATACAAATTCTGGACTCTTTGCAGTGGGGAAGCTTGGAAAGGATGAAGAAAGAGACATCGGCTTGCTTCACAACATCCTGTTAGGATTTATTGATGTTTTGATCTGACGTTGCAGGAGGCCACATAAGATGTCCACATTTTTAATGACATTCATAATGAGAATTTTGGATTTGCCTTGCAGTGTTTTTGAGTTCCTGGCCCTGGGTCTAATGTGATTAGGACTTTATTATTTATGTTGTGGGAAATGGAACCATTGTGACAAAATTGTGTTTATAAAAGGAAATGAACAACAGATCCCGCAAAATGTCCCCATGAACCTTAGCAATTATGTGAAGGTGCAGAGCAACGATGGGACCTAATGAGTCTTTCAAGATGGTATAAAACACTAAAAAACTGATTCTGGCTCCGTCAAACTGTAAACAAAACTTGTAGAAGGACAAAACAACTCATCAGGGTCTACTGCTCAGCCACCCATGTCTTTTTCAATTCAGTTCAATTTATTTGAATTGCCCAATATCACAAATCACAAATTTGCCTCAGATGGCTTTACAATCTGTGCAGCATAAGACATCATCTGACCTTGGAGCCTTACATCGGATGAAGAGAAATCTCCCCCAAAAAAACCCTGTTTGTGCTGTTGTAACTTGAATATATGCCATTTGGTTTCCCCATCATTGCTCTGTGATACTCTTCTTTTGTTAAAATTAAGGTACTGGTTGATTTTGTACAATTTATATCTGTCACTTTGTTAATGCATTCCAGCCTACATTTTCATGATTTTTTAAACTGCTTTCCTTTCCACAGTAAAACATTTTTTTATTTTATGACTCATGCACTTATAATTTAAGTTTTCTTGATGTCTTCTTTGCTTCAAAAAAAAAAAAAAAAAAAAAAAAGGAAAATCAGGCTTCTGCTCAAAGCTGAATGAATCATCATCTGTGGATCTGATTTTGTAACAGATTATTTCAAGGTTTCAAAGTATTTTTTCCTTTAACGTATTTGCCCAACAACTGAACAGCCACTAAAATAAATCCCACCTCAAATTAATTTCTTGTAAAAAAACAAAATTAGAAGCTGCATTAGCACATTAAAGTTTTGCCATTTTCAGACCAACAAGTGAGCGAAGAATAAATAAATGCTAAATGCTTATGAATGGATTAGTATTCAAAGTGTGCTCTCAGAATAACTTGTTTTAAAAGCTTCAAGGAAGTTCTCCAGGAAGTTTATTAAAAGGGTATTGCTTTATAAGAACATACTTTCATTTAGCTTTAACTATGAATTGGGACATAACCAAGAGATCGTTATTTTACATTCAACAACCACAACTTGACCTCTGCAGCTATCTTATACCTATAATCATGAGCCCAGTATAATATCTCGGCTGTACAGAAAGGCAGATGAAATGACATGTTAATGCAAAAAATAAGAGTAGGACACAACTTCCCAATTACAACACCCAATGTGAAGTTGAACATAAAGTGCATTTTTCCAAAACATACGCAAGGTTTTGAGCTGAAATGATTATTTAGTTACTTTTCTGTGATAGCAAACCGACTTCCTTTCGATTAAGAACCGTTGGTCAGAGAAAGCAAGCGATTACGCATTGTCATGTTAGGCTTTAGGAAATTGTAATGGTGAAAAACCCCCATTATTTTTTACTATTTTCAACCATTTTATACACCAAACATTCAATCGATTTATTATGAAAATAATTAGCAGATTAATAAATTTAAAAAATACATTAGTTGCAGCCCTACAGTGTTTTTTATTTATTTTGTGAGACATGAGAATCTTCCTTTTTTTGTGCACCCACACATGGAGTCTATGCTACTATATATCTTATATCACCTACGATCACTTAAACAACAACCTAACCCAGTGAGCCGAACTATACGCTGAGGTCAGTTTCTCTGTGTCTTATAAACAGAAGGCCTGGGAGAGAAGGCAGGCAAATAATTAGACCTGCAGTGGAATCGCTGAGGCAAACTGTGCACGGTAGACTTTTGTAATTGGATAAGGGGTTGAGGAGAAGTGTAGTTCTAGATTTTTCTTTGATTTTCTCCATATTTTCCTCCCCTGCCCTCCGGAGCCCAGGGGAGCACTTAAGGCGGTCCAGAGTAACAGGGTCATAGTAAGGTCATTTCTTTCTTCACATCCTCTACGGCATAGAAATGGAATATATTTTGCCAGAAAAATATTATTTAGTTTCTCAGGCATGAAAACATTATTACATTGTAGCATTAAGGGAATAGACATGGGAAATTGCAGGGGCCAACAGTACATGATCCCACCTTACTTTGATTAAATTATTAAAAATTTGGAGAAAAAAAAAGAGGCCGAATTGAATTTTTCTGCTTCATGTTGCCAATTGCTTGTTACCAAGTGACAGACATATTGTATCACTTAAGTCCACTGTAGCTAACCATGACTGGAAAAGCAACAATTACACGCAGGTAAATAAGGCAATTGTGCCCTTCACCATCAATGCATTTCAAAATTAAGACCAAATATGGAGGAGAACAGCTGTAACGCATCCTCATTAGTCCACAGAAAGATCTTCAGGAGTAGATGCTTCCCTTTTCAAGCTTTTCAAGCACACATCAGTCTGTGCCAATGCTGCTTCATGGGGGGATTATTCAAATGCACCATCGAAGCTCAGTTAATGGGTTAAAGAAAGCTTAGCTATTGAGCTAAATCCCATGTCACAGTTAAATAAACCTTGTTAGTGTGGTGCTTCCTTTGTGAAGAATGACATGTATAGTGTAGGGGATTACCAAAAACTACACCCAAATAGGCACACATGTGCATGCACACTCACACACACACACACACACACACACACGCATTTTCTCATGCTAGCTGTGTATTTGTGGTCCCTCTGCAGCAGGTCCTGAGGGAACTGGTGAAGGATGGTCTACATGAAGAGGAGGATGTGTTAGTGTCCTCTCTTTCCAGGTTCCTAGCCCGGGGTAATAATTCTGCAAGGGACCCCCTGTGCAAATATATCACATGTGCCCTTGAATAACAATATGTCTTTGTTTATCTGCAGTGCTATTTGTGTTTGTAATTATAATCAAAATAATCAAATCAAGTTAAGCAATCAGACTAAATTGTGTAAAGGCCACAGTGATGGGAAAT
This sequence comes from Anoplopoma fimbria, assembly GCF_027596085.1. Taxonomy (NCBI): domain Eukaryota; kingdom Metazoa; phylum Chordata; class Actinopteri; order Perciformes; family Anoplopomatidae; genus Anoplopoma; species Anoplopoma fimbria. Next base: position 17,133,384 of record NC_072465.1, read on the forward strand.
ATTGACAAATAGAATAGGTTTGTTGATTAGAGTCTGCTTACTGTGATTTTGATTGTAAACACAGTCAAATAACAGTTAAGGTGTTAACAGGTGCTATAATGGCTATTATTACATTATTAGAGTGCAATTAAACAGCTCAATGCAGATTGAAGAAGAATAGCTTTAGATATCGACAGATAAGAAAATGACACTCTACCAGATCCCAGTTTAAAACACAAGTGTACAGTCAGCCCATATGATAACCTAAAATAATAAATATTTACAATATATACACAATTTTTTAACATTGTTTTTTTAACATTATCGTATTTTATTTTTCCAGTTTTCTTCTTTATAAATGAATTTTTAAGTGTTAAAGTGTGAGTCTTGTTTTCAAGGACAGTAAATACTAAGTGTAGATGTTCTTAATGTGTTTAAAAGAAATGTCCCTTATGAGCTGCAAATCAGTGAGAGACAAAAGAAGAGTACATTTATCTTCAGTGAGGAGCTGAAAGTGGCGGGGAAGATAATATTTTACCAGCACATAAAGATGCATTCTGGGACAACATGACAATTATAGTGAATGCATTTGTGCACCAGAGGAGTGATTTCAACAAGGAAAAGAGTGCTGGCACTGTAGAGGCACAATGACCAAAGTCAAGCCTGACATAGATAAAGCCTACGCTAGCACAAGCCACCAGTGGTGGTTTGGTAGAGGAACCAATAATTCCAACAGAAAAATAAATAACACAGGCTTTTCTTTGGTGTCCCTTGAAGAATCACATTTATGAATTTTCATGACTCTCCCTTCATCTGGTGGCTTGGTTTAGACCCACAAATGAATGCCATATTATTCATAAGACCGAATAAGAGAGAGCTGTTCTCCTGAGCACAATTCTCCCAAAATCATACCTTAAATCATCAGAAGATACATAATCATCATCTATGGGGAAAATCATGACAGACCCTGTGTGTAATAAAGATGTTGTTATGTTTCAATCAGCTCCTGAAATCAACATTTATCTTCATTACTAATTTATCTGTCAATTATGTTTTATTATTAATCAAATTAATAGTTTATTCTATATTAATGTCAGACAATAATTAAATTAAACACTTTCTCCCACAGCCCAAAATGCCATCTTATACTTTCTTGTTTTGTCCGAACAACAGTATAAAATCCAAAGATATGCAACAGAGAAAAGCAAAAACTGCAAAGTACCCGTATAAAAATCACCTCCCAGCAGCAGTTTGTCAAACAGACAATATGCCGGGGTTGCAACAGGAGCTTGCCCTTTTACAGATAATGGTGAAAACACCTTAACGGCCATGCAAATCAGGCTAGACGAGGTGTGCATTAGTCACACAGGGCAGAAGTGGGTGGAGGAAATGCTGCTTGTGTACAATCACCGAGTAACAAAAGTGTAATGAAGAAAGTGTTAAAGTAATCACAATGGAATGTTTCTTGTGGTATTATTTGATCATTTTTTTAAATATCTTTTAGGTTTATGTTCCAAATATGTTGCAAGATTGTGCTCAAAACTCATCATTTTCGCAATATGTATAATACATAATAATCCTAATTCATTCTCAGGTGGTTCAGCTGTACAGACCAAGGCTGAGTTATCTGCTGTAGCATATGGCGACAATATGTTACAGAGAATACTTAAGGAATAAATCAGAACTATAAACAATTTCCAGCACTTGACTGTCTAAAAGAAGCAAAGTTTGGAGTGACACCACATTCCAGGGGGCATCACACCTCTTGTATCTTAGAGAGAAAGAGTCAGACTAGATGAGATAAAGACAGTGAGAAATTGATGGAGAAAAGTGAAGATCTGGTGCCCACGGGGAGATAAATGGGAAAAACAGAGGTTGTTTTTTATTTCAGAGGAAAACAGCTGACAAATGATCATTCTGAGTCCAGAGACGGATACAAACAACAACCTTTGCCTCAACAAAGGCCTCTTGTCTCCCGAGGAGAAGGCAAAAGGAACTGAACACCATGCTGTCAGCAGTAAAGAGGACAGCTGAAGGGACAAAGTGGCAGATAAGTGCTCCCGACCATTGTACTGGATTCAGATCATTTGGAAACAGGGTTGTTTTTAGGTATATTAAGTACAATTTACCATTTCCTTGTGAGCAAGGAAAATAGCAACTCTACACCCACCACTCAAGCGATTTCTATTTAACCATCAGCATGACAAAACATAATATAAATAGACAAACTACACCAGTGACACATAACACGCCCCCAACTTATACAAACAAAAAAAGGAAATCAATCCAAGATCAAAATATATTGCTAAAAAGGCACAGAAGACAATACAGTAACCCTGCACCAATAGGCCCTTTTCACAGCAGCCATTTTTACATGTCATTGCAGGGTAAACACAGGTGTAATTAATAACATTATTATGGCCCAGTTTGCCCTGGGTGGACCAGGTTCCTGGTATTGTGTATGCTGGCTCACTGGTGTTACTATGACACTTATTAGAGCAGGACCATAACTCATTTTATGAATTCCACCTGTGTTTACGCTGATATGACATGACAGTATGGATGCTGTGAAAAAGGCCTATTGATTTTAAAATTGATCGGACACAGGTCAGCTTGATATTTGCTACCAAAGGACCAGTGAAAGAAGTGGGTCAAGGTAGAAATTACATTAAAAAAAGGAATGTAAATCACAGTTATTACTATTGATAATATTGAAAGGATAATAATATGTAAAAACTTGCCCTAAAATAAAAGTAGATAACAAATTGAATTTGCCTTTGTGGCTTTTTTGTCCTGATCAGGACAAACAGAGATATTGTTATCTGAGAGAGTTTATAGGAGTCTCTATGAGCACATGTCCCCATCTTAATGTGAGTATTGAGATACATTGGTCCAGGGTGTATTCATGCATGTGCCAACAAAACTAGAGAGTCTGGCATCTGAGTTGCAGGATAATGTCAGTTACAGTATATTATTGTTGTTACACATTTGATTTGTTAGGGCCACATTTATGAATGGGACAAAACACGTGTCATCATTTAAGGTTCCCTGTAGAGTTTTTGACCTTGAGTAGCGTTATGGAGCTGTCCCGTTTTTCTAATCAAGTATGTATACAAGGACAAAACATTGGACGTAATACACATTCCACAGCTGAAGACTGCTGGCAAGTAAACAGGGATGAACAATATACTGGACTCAAAACACTGCTTTGTAAATGTTTTATGAAAAAAGAAACATTTAAACATCTGTTAGTCCAAAAGGGACACACAATGTTTTTTGGAGAACACTGAATGTTAATAAACTTTGTTGGTTTTTTTTATAAGAAAAGTCCACAGGGGACCTTTAAGTATTATGCATTTTTTTAAAGTCCTGTAGTTTGTTTCCTCTTTCAGCTAAATTTCCACAAAATGGACTAAATGAATCCTACAGAAACCACGGCATATGTTTTCTTTAACTGTTACAATGCAGATTGTACTATAGCTTATGATTCTTGCATTTGGAAAGTGGAAGAGTTGTTTTTTCTTCCCAAAACTATAATGCCGCTGGAAGTTGAGAAAGTTAGTTTTACTGAAGAGGAAGAAATTCTTGACCTCTTTAAAAACAAGAAAAAGACGCCTGAGGCAAATTTACTGTACAAAAATTCAACTATGTTCAAAAGGCTAGAGGCATTCATGGTACTCACACTGCAAAGGACACACAATGTTAGACATATTTACAACTGTGTGGGATTTACATTACCAAACAAGGCAAATGTCTGGTTAGTCATTCAGTAAATTATTTAATTTTATAAATAAATGCTTATATAAATACAAGAGTTTATAGAAGTGTCTCTGTCTCAGTCCAGTTATCATTCTGGTCACATTTTCTTAGGCATGTTTGAGTGCAAATTGCAGTCCGATGGTTAAATAAATATGAAGACATGCAGGAAATGTCTCTTGCATAATACTTGCAGCAGAGGAAAGAAAGTAGCAACAGAAAAATAACATCCATCAAAGCTTGAGTATTCACACAGGCTTTTCAAAATTGGAAACCAAGACATATTTTGGTTGTAAATGCTGCAGGGACACTACCAACTACGGACTGCAGTACGTTAAAATGACTTCAAAGGTAATAGTCACCTGATGGTTGATAATGACGCCAGGCTTTCAGTGGCTGCGGGGAACATAGACTGTCTCTCTTAAAGATAACAGAACCACAAGACCATGCCTTCTATCTCATCCCACAGGGCATTGCGTTTTTTCTGAACGCAGAGGAAGACAGAAACTGGGAAATGGAATTGACCCCGTCGCCCAACCCTGGTAACGTATACCATGGCGGTCAGGGAAGGTGTCCTTCCCCTGTGTGGTGGGGGAGGCGCTACTACTTGGGCCATTTGGCTCTTCCTTTTCTGCAGCAGGTGCAACTGATTGACCTGATTGGCCTGATTGGCCTATAAAAGGAGGAAGACATCCAGCCTGTTGGTCTCTCGCTGCTGGGTGACTGAAGCTGCTGCCAAACCTCATCGTCTTTATTTTGGTTTTGTTGTACATTCTCATTACACCAGTCCATAGCACATTACACATAGTTAAGCTGCCATCTACACTGATACTTAATTTCCTTGTTAGGGCCTTTTTATTGTTAAATAAATATACCAAAAGCTTGTCACTGCGTGTCTCCCAATTTGTTATGCCATGCTTGAGCCATGTGGTCATAACAAATTGGGGGCTCGTCCGGGATAGGTTTTGCTAAGGTTTTTTTCATATCTTTCCAAGGCCTGTATAGTTAGTTTGAGAGTGTTATTGTTGGGAGACTCGCAGTGTTTGAGTAGTTGGTTATTTGTTTGTCTTGCTTGGTTGCATATTTGGTTAATTGGTCGTTTTGATCTTTTGTTTGTTTGAATATGGGTTATTGAGTTGGCCTGTTGATTGATTTGTTTGGCTTGCAGCTTGCAGCAACGGAGAGCTTGTGAGAGGGATTAGTGACAGTTTTCCCTCCTTTCTGGTGACCTGGTTGCCGGTTATGATCCTCAGCTGGTCGGTGAGTAGTATGGGATTGTTTGCACCTTAAATGTCATTGAAGCCAGTGGGTTAGTTATGGGCTAAGTGAACCCCCGTGTAGAAGTAGAGCGTTTATCGCTGTTTTTTTTTTGGTTTTGTTTTGTTTTGTTTGTTGTTTTTGGGTGTGTCGAACGCGCTGGGGTTGCTAGCAACCAAATTGCATGAGGGCACACCGAAGACTAGTTGGTAGCTAGATAGGGACTTCTACTTCCAGTTAGATACGGGGCAGCTCTGATAATTATCCCTCTTGTGCTTTTGGTGATATATCACGCTACTCACCGTTCTGAGTCGGGGCATTATAGCTGATAACAGGTTATTGGTACTACTGATTAAGCATTTGTGGACCGTTGATTGGCTTACAGTAGGATGGATCTTTTTAAGGAGTTTGTGGCCAGTCCATCAGTCGAGTTGCTTAAAGGATTGAAAGTTGAAGAATTGTGGCGGGTCGTCACACATTATAGCCTTACCCCCGATGTTATGCAGGGTCGGTCTAAGAAAAAGGAGGTGTTTGCTGCAGTACATATGGGGTTAATTGACCAGGGCGTGTTAGAAGATGACGAAACATCTAGCCCAGGTGGTTCACCCATTAAAGGGGCAGGGGCTGGATTTGTCTCAGTGGGTACGGGTCTATCCTTTGCAGAGCAAAAAGAACTGTTAGCCATGCAGATGGAGTTTCAGGCCCGAGAATGCCAGAAAGAAAGGGAGGTGCGTCTTGAGCTAGAGAGGTTGCGCCAGGCAAGACCTGATGCTGACGTAGCTGTTGATGCAAGGTCTAGGGACAGCTTGGGTGATATGGTCCGTCTGATGCCGAAATTTAATGAGAGGGATCCTGATGTATTTTTCTCATTATTTGAAAGTCTGGCAGAGGAGAGAAGTTGGACAGTTACAGACCGCACTGCACTGATTCAGAGTGTGCTTCCGCCGAAGGCTCAAGAGGCCTACTTAGCACTTGACCCTGTAGAGAGGAAAGTGTATACTAAGGTAAAGGATGCCATACTTCTGTCTTATGAGCTGTGTGCAGAAGCCTATCGATTGCGCTTCAGGAATTGGAGAAAAACTGAGACGCAGACATATGTGGAGGTGACGAGGGAGATGGTAAGCCACTTTAAACGTTGGCGTGAGGCAGAAAGGGTCACTACTCTCGATGACTTGTGTGAAGTGTTGTTACTAGAACAGTTCAAGAATGTCACCCATGAGCGCATTGTAAATCATCTCAATGAGCGTAAACCAAAAACCGCCCTTGAAGCGGCCAGGTGGGCAGATGAGTTTGTGTTAACTACCAAAGTTCCATCTGAGTCACGTGGTCATAGCAGGGGAGGTTCTAGTTTCTTAGCTCCATACCCTGCAAAGTTCCCTAGTGGGAACTTGGGATTCTCTGCTCCTAACCGACAATATGAACAAGTTCGTCCCAGCAAGGGTGATTTTAACTCCACATGCAACTATTGCTTGGGGAAAGGACATTGGAAATTGAACTGTCCTGTGCTGAAAAGTAACAGAGATGGTGGGAAGGGTTTATCTGGGGGTACTAGTAGACCTCATGCCCTGGCAGTTCCGGTTGGTGGAGGACAGGGGGCACTAGGCCTAGATGCAGAGAACATGTGTCCTGAAAAACCGGCCATGGTGGCGTCTGTTGTGCCAAGCCTTCCTGTGGCTGTCGAGGTTCCAGGCGTCTCGGAAGGTTCTAGCTTGCTATGGGCAGATATGGTTCCGCCTGATTACAGTGAGTTCATCAGGGAAGGTTTTGTCTCATTGGTGGGTAGGTCACAGAAAGTACCTGTAAAGATTTTGCGTGACACCGGGGGTTCAGCATCATTCATCCTAGACTCGGTGTTGGATTTTTCTGAGGAGTCAAGTCTGGGGAGGAGTGTTTTGATCCAAGACATGGGGATGCATACTTGGCCGGCTCCCTTACACAGAATCGAACTTGACCATGAGCTGGTAAAAGGAGAAGTGGCAATAGCACTGAAATCAAAGATGCCTGTAGAAGGAGTGTCTGTCGTTCTAGGAAACGATTTAGCTAAGGGGTGGGTTTGGGGAGGTGTTCCGCCTCCTGTGGTGACTTCTGGGCCGACTATCTCCACTGTGCCAGACAGTAGTGAGAAGGAGTTTCCAGAGGTTTTTACTGCTTGCGTAGTAACTCGTTCGATGAGTGGGACAGGGCCGGAAAGGGGGATTAAAGAGTCTGGAAGATTTAAAAATGTTGTGTCTCAACTTCCTGATCTGCCTCTTGGCCTGTCCAAGAGTGAGCTGATTAAAGCCCAGCAGGAGGATCCTGAGCTGAAGGGACTGTTCAGTGAGGTGAAGCCAACAGACGAGATGGAGAGTTTAGCCTGTGGGTACCTTCTACTGGATGACATGCTGGTCCGTAAGTGGCTTCCTCATGATGACTGTTCGGTAGGTGATCCCGTACTTCAGGTAGTTGTGCCTGCCAAGTTTAGAGAAGTAATTTTGGAGACAGCCCACGGTGGGGTGGCTGGACACATGGGGGTTAGGAAGACTTGTAACAGATTGCTGCGTTACTTCTTCTGGCCCAGGTTAAAGAAAGAGGTTACCAGGTTCATTAAGACTTGTCATACCTGCCAGATCACAGGCAAGCCCAACCAGACTATCAAACCTGCACCTCTTTACCCCATTCCAGCAGTAAGTGAGCCATTCCAGCATCTCATCATCGACTGTGTGGGGCCGCTCCCTCCATCCAAGTCGGGGTGCATCTATCTGTTGACGGTAATGTGTCAGACCACACGTTACCCCGCTGTGTACCCTCTCCGCTCTATCACCACACGATCGATTGTTAAGGCTTTATCACAGTTCATATCCTACTTTGGAATTCCTCGGGTCATACAGAGTGACCAAGGATCCAACTTTACGTCACGAATGTTTGCAGAGGTTTTGGGCCAGCTGAAGGTCAAGCACAACAAAGCTAGTGCTTACCATGCTCAGAGTCAGGGAGCACTGGAAAGGTTCCACCAAACCCTGAAGTCGCTTATGCGTTCATACTGTACTGAGCTTAAGGGGGATTGGGAGGAAGGGCTGCCTTGGCTTATGTTGTCAGCCAGGGAGGTGGTGCAGGAGAGCACAGGGTTTAGCCCCAGTGAGTTGGTGTTCGCACACAAAGTGAGGGGTCCCCTTTCAGTTTTGCAGGATGGCCTAAAAGTTGCAGAGCCGCCTGTCAACCTGATTGATTATGTGAACGGTTTTCATCGTAGACTACATCTGGCGGTTAAGATGGCGGGTGATCATCTGACAGCCGTCCAGAGTAAGATGAAGCGGTACTATGACCGCAGAACAGAGCCTCGAGTGTTCTGTCCTGGAGACCAGGTGTTGGCATTGCTGCCTATCCTTGGTTCGCCATTCCAGGCCAAGTTCACTGGACCGTACACCGTGGTCCGACAGGTCTCTGAACAGAACTATCTGGTTGATACTCCAGACCGTAAAAAGTCAACACAACTGTGTCATGTGAACTTGCTGAAAGCTTACTATGCCCGTATATCTGTGCCAGGAGCGGATGTGGTTCAGGAGGTTAAACCTGCTATGTTGACTACCGTAGCACACATGCTCCCGGCATTTGTTTCAGTAGGGGAAACAGGGGATGAGGAAGAGGGGGATGTGAGAGGGCCTGGGGACGGCGTGCTGCGTCCTCGGCTCAAAAACTCAGAAACGCTTGCAGATTTAAGTGGTCTATTCTGCCACTTGTCAGAAGAACAAGGCAGGGATCTGTCGGGACTGTTGGCTGCTTTCCCTTCCCTGTTTTCTGATACTCCTTCCTGTACCCACTTAGTGCAGCATGACATCGATGTTGGGGATGCAAAGCCAATTCGGCAAAGGTTCTACAGAGTTCCCCTGGAGAAGCGCCGCCGCATGGACGCTGAGGTTCAGTATCTGCTAGATAATGAGCTGGCTGTGCCTTCAAATTCCAGTTGGGCCTCTCCATGCCTACTGGTGGGAAAATCAGACATGACAGACAGGTTTTGCACAGACTACAGAAAGGTAAATGAAGTGACTAAACCTGATTCTTTTCCCTTACCGAGGATGGAGGATTGCGTGGATGCGGTAGGATCTGCCAGATTTGTGAGTAAATTTGATCTATTAAAAGGATACTGGCAGGTCCCGCTGACGCCACGTGCCCAAGAGATCGCTGCCTTCATTACATCATCGGGGCTGTATTCCTACAGGGTCATGAGTTTTGGGCTCCGAAATGCGCCTGCCACTTTTCAGCGTCTGATGAACCAAGTAGTGGCAGGACTAGAGGGCGTAGCTGTTTATTTAGATGATGTCGTAGTATACAGTGACACTTGGGAACAGCACAGGGATCGAGTCCATGCATTGTTGGTTCGTCTCCAAGACGCTAACCTCACAGTTAACCTGGCTAAATGTGAATTTGCCAGGGCCACTGTTGTGTACCTGGGGAAGGTTGTGGGACAAGGACAGGTCAAGCCAGTAAGGGCCAAAGTCCGTGCTATCGACAAGTTTCCACCGCCTGTCTCCAAGACTGAGCTTAGACGATTTTTGGGTATGGTTGGCTACTATAGGAGTTTTTGCCCTAATTTTTCTTCAGTGGTCGCCCCATTGACCGGCCTACTACAGCAGAAGGTCAAGTTTGAATGGTCTCTGGCCTGTCGGCAGGCTTTTGGCCAAGTGAAGATGCTGTTGAGTACAGCTCCTGTCCTGGCAGCGCCTCACCTAGATCAGCCATTCCAGTTGCAGGTGGACGCCAGTCAGGTTGGGGCTGGGGGTGTCCTGATGCAGAGTGATGATCAGGGAGTGGTTAGACCGGTCAGCTTCTTTTCTAAGAAGTTCAACTGTCATCAACTGAACTATTCTACAATAGAGAAGGAGGCGCTGGCGTTGGTGTGGGCTCTGCAGCATTTTGATGTGTACGTGGGCGGTGGGGTCCATCCGGTGGTTGTGTATTCAGACCATAACCCTCTAACCTTCCTCCACTCTCTGCAGAGTCCAAGCCAGCGGTTAATGAGGTGGACACTCTTTTTACAGCCCTATAACTTGAGCATCAAACACATTCGTGGCGTGGACAACGTAATAGCCGATGCGCTGTCGCGGGCGCCAGAAGGGTTCAAGTAAACCAGTTCCCGTTTTCCCTGACCGATCCCATTTAGCATTTTGCCTTTCCTCCCTTTGACATTAATATTGTTTAATTTCTTTGTTGCCGCAGCCTTGTTTACAGAGGCCACATACGTATGTTGGGCCTCTGTTTTAAGGGGGAGGGTGTTACGTCCCCCTGGTAACGTATACCATGGCGGTCAGGGAAGGTGTCCTTCCCCTGTGTGGTGGGGGAGGCGCTACTACTTGGGCCATTTGGCTCTTCCTTTTCTGCAGCAGGTGCAACTGATTGACCTGATTGGCCTGATTGGCCTATAAAAGGAGGAAGACATCCAGCCTGTCGGGCTCTCGCTGCTGGGTGACTGAAGCTGCTGCCAAACCTCATCGTCTTTATTTTGGTTTTGTTGTACATTCTCATTACACCAGTCCATAGCACATTACACATAGTTAAGCTGCCATCTACACTGATACTTAATTTCCTTGTTAGGGCCTTTTTATTGTTAAATAAATATACCAAAAGCTTGTCACTGCGTGTCTCCCAATTTGTTATGCCATGCTTGAGCCATGTGGTCATAACAACACTAACCAAGGATTGTTTTTATTTTCAAACCGACACATGCTCACTTAAGGCAATTTATCAGATTCCAGGCAACTTCACTAATGCAGATTATGCAATAGTACTCCCTGAGACAAGTCAATTTTGATGTGTAAAATTGATGGAGCACAACAGTGACCTTTGGATCAAAATTGCCATTTGCTGACACTGTGTTGGTGCTTTCTTTAGCTCCTTAAATGTTGGAATCAAGCGGTCCTGCTAAGACAATGCTAGCACTCAGTGGCAACAAAGAACGTGTAATTCAGGGTGACATTTGACTGCTTCCTGCAGCTAATGACAGTCATTTGTAAGATTATGGAGGATAGCACTCCATTAACGGTATATATTCTCCCTAGCAATTTACTCTCCCTTCACTTCTCTAACCATATCCAATCAACTCCTCATATTCATTTTGTGTTTCATCAAGTTTCTGTTTTGCCCCATCACATGATTATTTAGCAGCACAATAGTGTTTCTTCAACACTACTACCGTCTTTTCGGACATTTTCTAAGAGTCCTATTGTTTCACATAGAGGAGGAGATAATGAAACATAGTATATCTAAATCCCCTTTATGGTCTACATTTCATTTCAAAGCCCTGATTGGAAAGAGAGCGGTTCAAAGGGGCTGAGGGCATAATGAATGAATGACAGTAGTCGCGGCCAGAACGAACAATCCAGGTGTCGCTCAAGCAACAACACTCTTTACACAGACTTATTCAGGCCTGACAAATGAACAAGGACTGTTTGAAAGTCACTGAGCTGAATAAAGCAGTTAAGTCTTAAGCCTCTTTTTTTTTTTTTTATTTTATCTGTCCCATTTTCTTTAGTCAGCTCAGTGAGGTCCCAAACCTCTGCACCTCGGTTAGGTGCCCCCACCCTGTTGTCCGACTCATACTTGAATGGTTCAAAATTGCCTTTGGATTGCTTTTCAGAAAATCCCTCAAGAGGACAGTGGAGCAAATTCATTTAATTTGCATGTCGGTCTCAACAAAAGACAGAACCGAATTGTTGGAATATTTTAGCCGACATAAGAGAATGAGTGTGTGTGTCCGTTGTTCTCCTATATATAACAGAGCCACATCACAAATAAACAAACTGCAGGTGTTGGAAAGAGCTTTAAATAATGCAATATGCAGTCCTGATAGAGCTAAAACTACAATTTGTGAAATACTTTTTGACTTTACTTTGGTAAATCTTCACAAATACGTCAGCAGCAGGTTAAAACATTATCGGGTGACGTCAAAGTTTGTCCTGTTGCTTTCTTTTTTAATAGTTTTTATTAACAGGTCTACACTGGTCATTTTTTTAAGATATTTTCACTGTATCTGCAGGACAAACAAGGGAGAAAATTGAACAGCGCAATCACAGACTGATAACATCAAAGTAGACAGCAAGCATCTTCTAAGCATTTGCCCGATCTTCACATCCTAAGTGATTGATAAAATGGCCGCTAGCACAAAACAATTTGTCCCATTTCTAAAAATAACTACCCTTCTTAAACTGTAATCCCACCCTGCCTGATCTTGATTCAGAGCGACAGTGCAACAGAGGATAAAGTTTGGATCAGATCAATCATATGTAGATGTGACATTTAACACCAACAGTAGATTCCCAGCTGCAGGAGGATTAAAGCCATATTTGAACATTTGACGGGCAAACTCCACAGAGCGTCCCGTGGGAAGAGTTGGCTCGCAGATCGTGATGCTACATACTTGATGAGAGAGGCCCAATGGTTTTGTACATTCTTAGAATTAATCGGTTAAAAATAAAACAACATACCAGAGTTATTGATTTTATTTAAGCTCTTTGTTCTTATTGTCAGAAGAAATAAACCTGCTGACCGAATGTCTGAGGTCTTAGACTTAGAAACTAAGGCGTTTTTTATTTTTATTTTAAGCGTTTTATTTTATATAAAACTCCTCAATAATTTCACATAGTTTTAACACCAAACAATGCTTGTTGTTTGTGATTTGAAGAAAACAGGAGGGAATTAGACTGAAGGCTTAGGCAGGATAATTGGAATTTTTTTAGAGGTGTGAGACAAACAAATTTTAGATAAACTGAGGGGGTAAAGAAAGAAAACAAATGTGTTTTAATTTGTTGAAGATGGCACCTTCAGCAAAAACACAGAAACAGGCACGATACTCTAATAGCTCATACCCTACTAGTAACAGTGCTTACTTTTGCAAGATGAATCTTAATGATTTTGGACATGTGTAATTCTACTACGGAGCGTGAAATTAAAGTAAAAGAGGTTCAATTCAATATTCAATAACACATTTCAATAAAACGAATTGATATTGTAGATTGAAATTTATGACTTAATACAAGTTGATAGTTTGCTAATAAATAACCCTAACCACATGGCTTGATCCCCGCACCTCATTAGTGTCATGAGTAGGCCTGTCGCGATAAGCAATAAATCAATTAATCGCGCGATAAATTAAAATGAGCGATAATTTTTTGCTGGCCGCGATAATTTCCATAGGATATATATATATTTTTTTATATCATTGCTTTATTGGCCTAATCTGAGAAGAAATCTATGCCATAAATATAAATATTATAGGCCTTTATTACACGGGTCTTCTCAATACCGTGGAACGCTCCGTTCACTTGCATGATAGTAGTCCGGTAACTTGTCAACCCCAGAGTCTTTGGTAGCTTAGCGACGTCTTTGGCGGACTATTTCTCTGCTGATCAACAGTACGAATGCTGCTAACGAATAAATTGTAAAAAGACACACCATGTGTAGTTATTTTTTCGTTTTGGCAAGTAGCCGTGTAATAAGCGGGATAATGTATAGAATGCCCTTCAGGGCGAAGCAAGACACCTCCGCTGCGCGTCGGTGTCCTGTTCGCCCTGTCGGGGCTTATTTTCCCGATAATGACCGGCGTTCTATACATTATATATATTTATAGATATATTCAGCAGAGTAGGCCTAAGTAACAAATGTCGGGTTGAAATCGGGCTCGGGCTCATAATCACAGAGCACAAGGAGTAAACCCCCTCAGTCACTTGTTGCATGGTCTGTGGGAGGCGCGAGCCCTGGCGTTACACGCGCAGTGAGAGCCCCGTGAGAAGGACATGGACGGAGAAGGAGTGCAATCGAACAAGGAGTGCAAGCGAATTTAGAGGAATAAAAATATGGCGTTGGTGTCTAAGCCGAATGCGACGGCTGCCGTGTGGGAGCACTTCGGCTTCAAACCCAACGGCCGGGGCGAACCAACTAACCTGAGAGATCCTGCCTTAAGCCACACAAAGTCAACATGTTGGTATTTCTTGCTCGGAATCTGCAAGACTAAAGTTGCTACAGATTTGCCTATGACCTGTTGAGGCATCTGCTTTCTGTCATGTTTTTTGTTGTTCGTTTGCACAAAGGTCCTAACTGACAGTTTTGCCTGTATGTCTGAGCCTAATATTTATTATTTTTTGAAGTGCAATCTTGTTTACATCCTTTTTATTTAGTGTTTCAATTTTATTTATTGTTTTTGGTTGTGTTTGGTTTTTATTCAAGAGAAATTTTTGTTAAAATAGATTTTATTTATTGTTTTTGGTTGTTTTGTTAATTTATTCTGGATATTTTAAATGTTTTCCAGACTTCCAGTTCCAGTGTTCTCTAAAAATAAATGTTTATTGTTCTTCGAAAGGGTGTACGTGCATTATTATGCCATTATGTTCTTGGAGAATGCGTTTGACGCTGACGCCAGCTGCTAACAGCCGAAAAAAAAAAAAAAAAAAAAAAAAAAAAAAAAAAAAAATATTATTAGTTGAAAAACGGCAATATTATCGCTTATCGCAATAATAGGCCTAGTCATGAGTTACAACTGAAACGACCAAAATAAATATGTACAACGTCTGAATACTCAAGATACAACTCAAAAAATTCTGCATGGAAGGCTTCCCAAGAGGCTTTGGATTTAACTTCAGTTTCGCCCCATAACAGGCAGTTTTTACTTCAGCAGTTAATTGTTTTTTGTCCTCTGTCTTCTTGATAAGAGTATTTTCAAGACACCCCCAGAATTACAATCACTTTAAACCTCTAAGTCTTCCAGCATTTGACACTGGCCCCCACTTTACTTTGTCCAGCACATAACCTTTTCTGACCTTTCTGAATATACGCCACCTTTTGCTAAAAGTCTGCATGTTTAACAGGCCCTGCGGACAAGCATCTGTGCCCTGCTCCGCATCCCTCTCACCCATGTGGACGACACTAATAGGACTTGTGAGAGGCAGCCCCTTATGTCCCAAAAATGAGGCTTTATTCTCTATTCTGCTGAGGAAGACTTTGTGATCACTGTCACACCATGTGTGTCAGTTACTAAAAAAGGCCATTTCTAAGGAACAAAGAAAAACTTGCTTTATATTCAGCCCACAACCTCTGCGCTGGCTAGAAACTTCAGCGCCCCGAAGCGAACAAATGTTCCATCGTCTGCCTTTCGCAAACCTTTAGATCTCAGTGAATGTCAGCAATATTATTCCAGTCCCCAATCCAGTCTGAAGGCCTGGCTACCGTGCTTGAATCGAATCTCAAGATGCCAAGGCGTCTGTGATGTAGCTCACCACTAAAGAGCCAAGGCACAGAAGAGAAACACTGGGGCCAATCGATGGTCTGACTTGGCAAATATCAGGCCCAACTGTGGGCCCGTGACTCAAAGTGTCTGACAGACAGAAATCATTCTGCCATGACAAGCCAGGCATGCTAAATGCTGATGAGCTTGTTTGAAAAGGTCTCACCACTTGGGATATCCAAAGTGTCAACAGCATGCTTTATTCACTAGAAGATATCCATTTAAAGCAGTTTGTGCTTCAACTTCACCTCCCTTCAGCAAGTGTCAGTGTTCACAGGTTGTAAAATATATAAAAGGAGCATGACATGACAGGTATCAAATCTAGCTCCTTTATATGCTCTAACAAGCATTCTAACTAAGCTTTCTAACAATTTCAAAATGGACAGTTGGTTTAGTCAGTTTAATGACAGAGAAAAGCCTAGATTTGCATGACAATATATATTAAGTTGTCACTCTTTGAAGTTTATATGTGAGTGTGTTCAGTAACTTAAGGATTCAATTCTCAGCTTTCATAAGGCAATGCTGCCTCTCAGAGAAGACCAGGTTATCATCAAACTAGAGCAAAAATGGCCCCATACACAGCTTTTGGCCCAGCATGATACATAGTTCCGTGAGGCTGATACATACACTGTTTTACATACAATTAAAAGGGCGATACAGGATTCTGAGCTGGGCCGATACGAGAAAATCCAGGATCCGTATCGCCCTGTTCCATTAACCAATCCTGAGGCTGCTTGCAAAGTAACAGCCAATGCCCTCCTTCCATTGAAGTTGACCCTAGCAACACTACTCACTTCCTCATAGCAACCCTTCCTGGATTTTTTTCATTCTGCTCCAAGATGGCTGGTGAGAAGGTTCTTGCTGGTTTGGCTAACAGGATATTGAGTCTGGAGCGAATGAAGAAGACACAGCCAATTTCATTGAACAGCAGGCCAATCAGAAAACTGATAGGAAGACCCAGGGACATATAAAGTTCTTCATAAAGTGGTTAAATGAAGTGAAGCAGGAGAAAAGGATGCCAGAAAATATCCCCCTGCCTGAGCAAGACAAATTCCTCGCCATGTTCGTTCTCTCAGTCAGAAAAACCAGCGGCGAAGAATATGAACCCGATTTCACTGGTATCAAAGTTCAACAGCATCGGAAGACACCTCAGGGTAACAGCGAAAATCAACATAAAAAACACATACATACACTCATCTCAAAGCCTGCCTTCTTCCGGAACAGGTCAGTATGAGAGTTGCATATCAAAAATAGCTGGAGGGACAATAACTAATGACAGAGAGCAAACCCACAGGAGACATTATAGGCAGAATGTATAGTGGGTGCTGCAATCAACACATTTACTGTATTGGTCAGTTTAAAGAGTAACATTTCTACATCTAACTAGGGAAGTCTAACAAAACAGCCTGCAGCAAATGTTTCCTTCATGAAGGTTATGAAGTTCAGTTTTGCTGAAACTGTTTAAGTGAGCAGTTGATGGAGTTGAGTTTGAAGGCTGTTCGTGGTGCTGTTGCATATTTTTTCCACCACAACTACACCTACAGGGTTTCTAAATATCAGAATCTACAGCATTCAAAATTACTATGAACTTGAATTAACCTCTCTCTAAAACATTTTCAACAAAACACAACCTTTGTGGTTTTTTAAAGTATGATGTATATTTTCAGCTGCACGGTGGTGTAGTGGTTAGCACTGTCGCCTCACAGCAAGAGGGGCCCGGGTTCAATTCCCGGGCCAGACAACCTTCTGTGTGGAGTTTGCATGTTCTCCCCGTGTCAGCGTGGGTTCTCCCACAGTCCAAAGACATGCAGCTTAGGTTAATTGATGACTCTGAAATTGCCCGTAGGTGTGAATGTGAGCGTGAATGGTTGTCTGTCTATATATGTCTGCCCTGTGACAGACTGGCGACCTGTCCAGGGTGTACCCTGCCTTCGCCCATTGACAGCTGGGATCGGCTCCAGCACCCCGCGACCCTTAACTGGATAAGCGGTTACGGAAAATGGAATGGAATGTATATTTTCGAGGCTGTTGTATTAGAATGCATTATTTTAGCTGAATAAATTATGAGAAATCCTATATACTTTCAGAGAGCCGAGAAAGTGCATTAAAGACCATCAAATTGTAGTAGCTGTTAGTCTTTTATCTGATTCAATAAGTATCTCTATATGTTAAAGATTTTATAAAAAGGGCTCGTTAACTATAAAATACATTAGTGCTTCCAATGATATGGAGCTAAACAACTACAAATGGCAACAGCAAGTAAGTGTTGATACAACACAATAAATTATATTTGCAATATCATTTTGCAAATAAAAGGAGACTGGCGTCCACTTTAATGGCGGTGTAAGCTGACCTCTCAGACAGGCTAAGTGTCACTGGCAGATGGTAGCGGCAGCCAGTCGGGACACACAGACGCATTCCTCCAGCAGCAGCAGAGTGATTGCGACAACCTGTGGTGTTGCCACCTGCTTCAGTACACTGCATAATTAAACCACATCCACAAAACTCTCGCCTCAACACAATGACTCACTTTCCCAGCATCCCTCAAGCAGCACTCAGCGAGCTCATTCATCAGAAAGTGCTAAAAGGAGCTCAAACTGTTCACCTTCTCTCTCCTCCTTTGTCTTAAAGTCCGCTCCATGCCTCTGTCTCCTCTCCAAAACATACATCTCTTTCTGCTGCACTTCCTAACAAACACCTCCCAACCCTTCAGAGGATTTAAAAAAAAAAAAAAATTGACATGCTCAGCTTTTAACAAAACACAGCTGCCTGAAAACACACAGTATGACTAGAATATGCGTGTGACGATCACGGGGGTTAGATATTGATCATTTACTTGCTGCCGCTTGACGTCAGCCCACCTAAGAGTTGGCAATGAATCATCCCATCATACACACATTTCACATCACACGTTTCCTTTCCTGTTCTCCGACTACTAAAATAAGCATTCAGGCAGTGGCTCATAATGGTTATTTATGCACCTAGCCCATTTTTAGAAAATGTTAAATAATCCTTCCTTAGTCAAAATAGAAACACTGATAGCGTGTTCATATAAAGTATACTTTATTTCTTATTTTACTGTTATCATTGGTTTTATTCAATCATATTTCCCTGAATGGAGCATTTGCCTTTTCTTTGAATAAACACATTTGGCTATGGAAAACAAAATTCAAGTGATTGTGATTGGTAGAAGAGAGTCCGAAAGACACAATACCTTGATATAGTGCTCTAGCCGAGGGTAAACTCGTCTTATTCCCAGGAGGACAGAGAAAAAGGTCCTGTGGGGGAACGAGGTAGTGACCACGTGTGTGGCTTCAGGAAAGGAGAAGACATTAAAGCCAGATGTCTCATAGCTCTTTAAAAGTTCCTCATCTGCCTCATTTTCTCCCTCGCTCAGAATACTGCCGACAGCACAGCGACACTGTGGTCCCGGCACCTAGAATAAAGGATCAAATGAAAACATAAGTAAAGGTTGATAAGAGAGAAGATATACACAAAATAAACTAAATTTAGACAGATCAGATAGAAAATATAGATAGACAGGAAAGGTAAGACTGGTGTAGTGTTAGCAGCATTTGACCTTTCCCTTTTTCCATCATTATTGTGATTCGTACTGCAATAATTACACAGAGCCTTCAATATGACAACAGCAGCACTGACAGATGAATGCTTTCAAGCAAAAATGCTATTTCAGAACAATTCTTAATGGTTTCTTATGTTTTTGTGCATGAACTGATTGCATAAATAACAACATCATCTCTCCTCTTGGCAGGAAATCTCCCTGAGAAAACTCTGAAATGTCATTTTACCTGCAGTAACGTCAACATTTCCAAAGTCTCTGAAGACTAGTGAGTTTTAATGTAAGGTCATTTTGTGAGCCGTGCATAGCATACATTAAAAAACAATGGGATGTAGGTATCTTCTCTGAAGTCAGCCAGGTGCCAAATTTAAGGAGAAATGATTCTCATTAATCTGAGCTCTAATTGGACCATTTGGCAACGCAGCAATTATTGCTCCTTCCTCCATTCTGAGCACCCTAGTGCCCATTAAAAAAAAAGAAGAAAAGGGAGACACTCTTTACAAATGAATACTCCTGGGACATCCAAGACTCTCTCCCCACTGTGCTGAGCTGAGCACCGCTGAAGGCTCATGTAATAAATAAGCTGGAATGGTCCAATTTGTCCATAAACCTATAGCACAGCCAATGTGTCTGACAATGCCTATTTTCTCCTCAATTCCTCCACATGCAAGGTCAGCCATGGGTAGAAGTGTGGTGTTCACTGTGTATTGCACACTAGGCTAATTATGCAGTTTCAAACACACGCACATAGAAATACTGCAAGAAGTGAGAATTATGCATACATCTGATCCAAAGATGTGTTTGGTAGAACAGATGAAAAACAGATGGCCTTATTTTGAGTGTTGTTAATAATATAGTGTAGTAGGCAACTGAAATATTGGCTACTAGACAGATTTTGTGAATTTGAATAATCCTGTGATGAATTCTGATAAACAGATTCAGTGCTTAATCTGATTATACAGTGCAATCATTGGCTTTACTCCGGGTTGAACTGCAACAAATAACCAATTAGCCAGTTCATTCTACTAAAACACTTTTTAATGCACAAATTGAGGAAACTGGCGAGACTACATTTCATTCGAATTGTATGATGATTGATTAATTGGTTTGAGTTCATTTTAAGCAACAAATACCCAAACACTCTCTGGTTGCAGCACTTCCAATGTGATAATTTTATGTTTTTCTCTGTTATATATCATTCTAAACTGAATACATCTGTGTTATGGACTGTTGGTAGGACAAAACAAGACATTTGATGATGTCAGCAAGGACATCTGATGGGCATCTTTTGCTACTTTCTAACATTTTATAGAACAAACTATTTATGGATTAATTGAGAAAATGGACTGCAGATTAATCGATAATGAAAATAATCGTTAGTTGCAGCCCTATTTCCAGGTGTTAGGAAAATAATATCACCTTAGTCTTCTTTTTCAGATGGGAATTTTTTCATCTATCTACTGTCATTTTCCAGCTCTATTAAAAGGTAGAGAATCTTCAGTTTTAGTCAAATTGTCTGACACTACATTCAGTCCGACATGAGGCCATTTCTAAGATTATGTTACGTCAGTGTTTCCTTTTGCCAGTGGTGTAATTTATAGATTTTTCCTTCCATGTGTTGGTATTGTTGTCACGTATGAAGCAACAAACACACATACAACTCCAGGATGCACATGATACTTTAAAGATGACACGACACGGGTTGTCCCGTAAGCCTCGCACCAACTCGTGCTTTGGATGTTCAGTGGCGATATGAGATATATTCACCGAAAAAGATATGATCTCCATCGAATGAATAAACATCTACTCACCACTCCAAATCAATAGTTACTCAAGTCAAAAGAAGAGTCAGGTTCATAGTGAAGCAGGCCGAAAAAACACTTAAAATGTTAAATACAAAATACATTGATTTCAAAAATCCAGTTAATGTCTTAGCTGATACAGATATAAAATTGTAAGTACTAAAAGGGCGTTTGGGAAACTTTACACAGGAGGATATTTTGGATGCTTGTTTAGGGGGCTTACAGTGGGGAATCTGAGCCAAGTGGATCTATTAATCATCACAGGGCTGGCCCACATCAAAGAACCAGCGGCATAAGAAAACAAGCCTCCGTCCACAATCTTTGTTTTACTTCACTGCACTCATCAAGACATAAGTGTGCGGTCTTTTGAGGTTTCTTCAATACACTGACAGCACATCTGAAGCAAAAAGTTTCCGAAATTCAACTGAGGGAACAACGGCCGAGTCTCAGTTGTGCATGGTCTGAATTAACTTTGGTAAGGCAACAAAGTAAGAAAGGAAAACTATCTTCCCCAGCATACAAAGTACCACACTCAACATTCAGAGAGGCTTACATTTGACTTCATGAACGGGCAAGTATCAAAGAGATTTTCCACGATTTCATCATTCACAGCAAAGTGTAACGTTCGGACAGATACATATTTCCTGACCAGCCGCTGCTTCAGAAGCCAAGCCCACAGCTTTCATCGTATTGTGACCCAAAACACAGGTCTCTGAGGATCGGCAGACACATGTGTCATTTCACCACCATTCCACTTGTCACATAGCTTTATTTTTTTTAGACAATCTTGTCTCAAGGACCGCAAACCATGACCATAATCGTTTACTTGGAATATCAAGTTTGACAGAAGACTACATGGTCCACCCCTGTTACCTCCCTCTGACGCTTGTCAAAGATGGACTCAGAGGGGGAGAGAGGGGAGCTGCCGGGTAGAGGTGATGTGGGAGCACTGGGTCAGAATCCCCCCCTGGCTTTGAAACTGTGAAGAGGCGGGTGGTGGGGAGGGGTTTAGTGAGTGGGGCTCAGAATATCTGTTAGCCGTTTGAAGGAACAGACCGACCTGCTCCAGCCCTGTATCCATGGCAACCATCTGAAGACCAACTCAAGTCCTTGTTGAGGTATTTTGTTTCTCCAGAGGAAGTGATTAAAGGAGGTAAAAGTGAGAAAACTGAGAACAGTGGACGAGACTAGCCGCGCTGACACTTATGCTCAGTCAGCTGCACTTTTGAAAATCTTTCTCACTGAAAAAATATCAATGGACAGTGTCTCACTATTTAGACCAGAAATACCAGTCCTCAGACATGAGAGCACTCTCTGGTTCTCCTGACGACGGGACTGAATGGCATCGTGAGGCTCAGACGCTAATGAGCTGGGATCATTACGCCAATTACTTTAACTTAGATCAGGACTTGGCTGTGACCATGCAGAGAAACTAGGACCCGATGCTGGCTTAATTGCCAGCTTGGGAAAAAAGAAGATGAGCATAACAAAAGTGTTTTGAAGCAGAGCTGAAGACCAGAGTCCACCACTGAACCCTGGTTACATTCCATCAGGTTGTTGTGCATCAGGCAACAGCAGGTTTAAGAAGTGCCACTTAAGTCAATACTGTTGAAAGGCAGATGTCGGCATTTTTCAGAGTCAGACAATACATGCAAATGTTAGAGTTGAGTGATACTGACAGAGGTGATATCACAGCATAGTTGACAATATGTGACAACGTTTGGTACTGACTATTAGCGCTTCCATATACTTTATTTCTACTAAAAATACAAGTATGTAGCATGGGAAGCAAAGAAGCACTAATAATGGCCAAGCAAGACGCTAATTGTCCCTTCCACTCAGCTAAAGATGCTAACTGTATGAATATGCACTCAGTTGCCAGTTTATTAATTAGGCTAAACCTTTCAAAAAACTAGTCAAGTCAAACTTTATTATCCAACTAAAGGGAACTGTGGTTGCAGTCAGATATACAAACACATTCTTTATAAAAAACATAATGCAACAATCTGGACAAATCACAGGGTCAAATTGTTCAAAAGGTGAGATCTTAAAAAGGTGCTATATAAATAAAGTTATTATTATTATTCTATTGTACTGACATTTTTATTATTTTGTTCATCCCATTTACATCAATAAGAGTAGGCTCATTAGCAGAAACACTGCTCTGTGTAATTATCTATTAAAACTATTGTTTTATTATCAATTTAATCATTGTTTTGTTTTCTTAATTAACCGATTATTCAATAGTCAAGATATATTAAAGATATATTAATGATAGTCTCAAATATGTCCGAGCTCTCTAATGCATTCTCTCGCAGAGGTCATAAAAAGTTCAGCAGTTTGTTACGGGTATGGCAGCCAGCTTCACACAGTGTTCTACATTTTGCTACAGTATTTTCTACACTTACCTGAACCTCCAGACCCTCCACCGCGCATCACACTGTACTGCTTAACCATTTCAAGCTACACCTTGTCACATTCCTTCGCGTTCTGTTTGGGCAGAGCCTTTTGAAAATACAACTCAAGCTGGATTCTCTTAAAAAAGTGGGAACTAGCACTGCATGATTTTGGAGACCCCAGAGAGTGAGAAGGATTATGTATCAGGAAAACAGTTCCAGCAGACAATATTTCCTGCTGCTTAAAGACACTGAGATTTTGGAAAGGATGGAGTTCACACAGGGAAGAGATAGGAATGTAGGAAAAACATCTCACAGACAAACCCAACTTAGTAATTGTTTTTTTCATCGGCATTATTGGGGCAGTTAAAGAGACTAGAAGAGTTTCAGTCACATTTGCTTAAGTGTTGTAAGCTTCCACATTTTGACCCCTGATCTTTATGAAACTCCAAAATGGTTAATATTTAAAAATTTGTGAAAACCCCAAGCTAACAATACAAGCTATATTAATCTGACTGTCAGAGGGTGAATCAAATACAATCCACCTGCAAAGTTGTTTGATAGAATATGTTTGATGATTAATAAATACACCATAACTCTGCAGCTGCAGGTAGACTCCCTAGTGGCAGATTTGAACTGTGGTCCTCCAACATACAACATATCACAAACATAACAGTCAAACACATGTGTCTCAGTCAGATGAGTTGAGACATCTGACCTAGACTCTTTTGATAATGCTGCCAATGATTAATCAGCACAAGGATGTTTTTGAAAGAAGCCCAGCAGATAGACTCAACAGATCTCATTCAAACTGTGAAATCAGCTCAATCAGACTCTAAAAGAAATTAGGATGTAGTTCAGTACTGTGAAAAAAAATCAATATCATCATGTAATTAAATAACCATCTGTTGATGAATTGCAATGAATATTGGTAGTAGGGGATCATAGTTTATTGCTTTAAGACAGTATGCCATGACTACATGAAATATAACTAAACTGATTGTTCATTGTGAAAATAAACATTTCACTGGACAAATGAAATTGTTTTAAATATCAGTTGTTATTTTGTGTTTTACCTCTGATCCCTTTACTGGTTTTAAGAGAATGGCGTTATCGCCATCTAGCGGTCGGCCAAACAACCTAGTTTACATAGTAAAATCCGTCTTATTTTTAAGCTAAAAGTAAAAAAAAAAATGGCAAAATAAATATCTGTTCTAGTAAGTGTTGTGTAATGAATATTTACCTTTTTAGGGTCATCATAAAACACTCCGATACACGAGAGCTTTGGTCCAATACTTTGAGACTCTTTGAAAAGTTGTACGCAGTTTTGGTATGGACCTTCTTTGAATTTGTAGACGAATGTGATCTTCTTTAAGGGAGGAGAACCAGTCAGTACGGTAATGTCTGAGAGGAGTCCCGAGTACAAAACGTAGCCAGCTACGGTCAGGAGACCCATCAGCAGACTACTGACCACACACAGACAGAGCCAGTCCAGCATGGTCGGTGTGGGAGCTGACGGCCGAGCAGGTTGCTTAACTTCTTCTGAACCCTTAACGCAGTTGTTACAATAGGCTGTAGCATTAACAGCCTAACATTTACAAGCACGTGTTTGGTGGTGTTTCTGTTTGCATTTGTCCTTGTGTTAACTAAAAGGACTATTGCTCTACTAACAGTACACATTGCACTGTGCTTCCTGGAAAGTACCATCTATGCCGACCAAAAGGGGGGGGGACTCTGTTACAAACAAACTTCTAAAACTCTTAATATAAAACATGTCCATGTAAAAAATAAAATAAAAATAAAAACACTTTCAAAATCCAAATTGAAGCTTGTACTTAATTAGTGTGCCGATCCAATAGTGATGGATCTTTGATAAGTGCAAACTTTTATATCCGGTAACCCACATTATGTAATGCCCATTGTTGACACTTTTTGTCATGTTTTTCATTTTGCATAGAAGCTTAAGTCAGTAATCTGTAGATGTGCAAAGCATATAGGCTCTGCAAAGTGATCAGAAACATATGTAGTAGGGGTTTAACTCATTTACCATACTTGGCTAATAATTAAAAATAAAACTGCATCATGGCAAGGCACTTCCTTGAATGGCCATGTGAGTCAGAGAATAATTGAATTAATAACATCTGAGAACATTTATTTTGTGATTGAACGTGATGGATATTGCACCCAAAAAAAAGGAGAGAAGGTTACAACAATTTGAAATAATCAAGCCTTGAGAGTTGTGTGACATCTGTCCCGCCCCATATGAGGGTTGGACTTGAAGGGAACTTGTTCACATTGAACCGCCTAAACAGAGATAAGCTTTCTATAATCTACTTGTTTGTGTGATTCAACCGGAATTCACGAAAATGGCTGGGAATGTGAGGACATTTTACGACCTGACAGCTAAACTGCTGTGTGGAAAAGGCTTCAGTTGTTCTGCACTGAAGGGTAAAGTTGTTCTCATTGAGAATGTGGCGTCTCTGTGAGGAACAACCACCAGGGACTATACCCAGATGAACGAGCTCCACAGTCGTTACTCGACCGAGGGCCTCGTTATTCTGGGTGTGCCCTGTAATCAGTTTGGACATCAGGTAAGGCCAAGTGTGAATTCAAAAGTGTCTGTCAATACTGTTTACCCATGGCATGATACTATTTAAATATTTAAACTAGAACATAATCTGATGTGTCTTGCTCGAATGTAGACATGTCTGTGCTTCTTGATCACTGGGACAAAAAACAAATGAAGATTGCTCTTTATTAATGTCATGCATTCTAGTAGCCTAATAACACATTTTTATTTGAACATCTGAATGACGTATTTGTTAAATTAGCCTTCATGAGTCTTTTCAGTGTGCATTAAGACGTTGTAACAGTTACACAGTTTGTCCTTTAGGGTTTTTAGTACAGTAAAAAAAAAAAAATGCAATATCACATTAACCCTCAACATTGCAACCAAGGACTACGGACTAGCAAAATGTTAACGTATTTCTTCAACATTATATTATGTTATGTAATTAATGTTATCTGAAGAAATAAGTCATTATTATTATTATTATTAATTTAGGAAAAATATAGTTTATTGTGTAAAGCCAAAATACACATAGCCCTTGAGGAAATCTGTCAGCTGCATCTGTTTCTGGCCCCTCTAAAAATGGCTGATAGAATGCCCCTACCGCCTTGATAGTGTGTGATACTCTACATTCATAATGTTACTTACATCAAGTATTATCAGAAAAATGTACTTAAAATACCAAAATGAAAAGTACTCATAAGCAGCAGAATGTATGTGTAAGTGCATTGATGAAAGGCCTAAGAGCATTGTAGCCTACTGTATAGTTGGTAGAGGTTGAGCTTATAAGCTTCTTTAAGATTGAGCAGTTGTGCACTGTGTCTCATATTTTATAACTTGATCAAAGGTTTTGTATGTAAAAATCTGAATCTGCAAAATGACCAGTATCTGCAGCTGTTTAAAGTAGTATTACTTGGAAACAAGGTGTTGTATGAACCTGATTGCATACTGTCTATCTATGATGTATTGTATGTTTATTTTGTTTTATAACAGGAGAACTGCAAGAATGATGAAATCCTAAAGTCCCTGAAGTATGTCCGTCCAGGGAATTCCTTTGAACCCAAGTTCCAGCTCCTTGAGAAAGTAAATGTAAACGGAGAGGATGCCCACCCCTTGTTTGTGTATCTGAAGGAAAAGCTTCCATTCCCCTGTGATGATGCCATGGCTCTCATGACTGATCCAAAGCTCATCATGTGGAGTCCGGTCCGTCGGAACGACGTCTCCTGGAACTTTGAGAAGTTCCTGGTCAGTCCTGATGGGGAGCCCTACAAGCGCTACAGCAGAAATTTCCTCACCATTGATATTGAGGCAGATATTAAAGAGCTACTTAAGAGGGTCAAGTAAAGTGTGCTACAGCACGCTGTGGGTGGCTTTAAGGGGTATCAGTTAAGACCAGTCGAGCCAACAAGTTAAGTCAGAGGCTTACACGTTTGTTTGGGGCATTTCATCATGTTTTTCTACCTTCATAAGTCCATTGCAACACTGTGATGTTTCCAGTGCAGTACACTTTGGTTGTTCAGCCTATTTACCCAATGAAGACACTCTTTGAAACCTGTTTGTGTGTGGAGTTTCTGATGAGCATGTAAATAACTGACTGCCTGACTGTATAACTCATGCATTGGGTAGACTTAAAGAGGGAAAATAAAAAATGTAATGTCATATAAAGTGCTACTGTCATTTCTGTACACTGCATACATACACACAAAATTCCAGTATTATCAGAAAATAAGTTATTTATTTTTGAGGTAGTCCTTTAAAGTACTGCTTTATACAGTACCAGTCAAAAGTTTGGACACACCTTCTCAATCAACTACTTTGAAGAATCTAAAATATAAAACATATTCTGGTTTGTTGAGCATTTGTTTGTTTACCACATCATTCCACATGTGTTCCTTCATAGTTTGGATGTCTTCAATATTAATCTACAATGTAGAAAAAAATAAAAATAAAGAAAAACCATTTAATGAGAAGGTGTGTCCAACCTTTTGACTGATACTGTATGCCAGTGCACTACTAGATAGTCTTTTTACTGGTGTGAACAAAATATGTGGATAGTTTTGACAATTACGCAAATAACTGATATTTAAAACAACTGATATTTAAAACAATTTCATTTGTCCAGTGAAATGTTTATTTTCACAATGAACAATCAGTTTAGTTATATTTCATGTAGTCATGGCATACTGTCTTAAAGCAATAAACTATGATCCCCTACTACCAATATTCATTGCAATTCATCAACAGATGGTTATTTAATTACATGATGATACTGATTTTTGACAATTACACCATGTTTAGTCGGTTTAACATGATGATGGCGAGAGTATAACTCTCACGTCCAATTTAGTGGCTGCTGCAAGTCAGCCCATCTACCTGAATACTGTCCTATCGTTATGCATGGGACGTTACCTAACAGTGCATAAATGTAATAAAACATTATTTTATTTTTTTGAATAAGTCCGAGATGCATTGCATTCATCATTACGGATATATTTAACCCACAACAGCAGCGCTCTGGCCGTCCGTGCTGTGCTTCCTGGTTGACGCTCCTCGATTGAACGCTCAGCTGAGCAGAAACTCGTCCAACATGGCTGGCCAGGAAGACCCGGTGCAAAGAGAGATCCACCAAGATTGGGCAAATCGAGAGTATATCGAAGTAATTACGAGCAGCATTAAAAAAATCGCTGACTTCCTCAACTCATTCGGTAAGCTTTTAACTACCAATGTTAATATTTTGCAGATAGCGTTATCCTTGTGTGGAAAGCGAGCCTTAGATCATGTTAGCTAAAGCTAGTTAGCTTAGCATTGATGTTGATGCTTCCAGTGGCCACTCCCAGTTAGCAGTTAGCTTAATCGTTAGCCGCGAGCTTGTTGTTGTTTTTTTTAGGATTGCGGTTTGGTGCCTTACATTTAGTTTCGCTTGTTTACTCGTGTTTGTGTCCAAACATTGAATGAAAAGTCTCCCTGATTCAGGTGTGGAGACAGCCTGAATGTCAGGCCACTGCTCTGCTGTCAGTCACATAGCAGCAGCAGCAGCAGCAGCAGCAGCATAGCCCTCTGCAAGTGTTATTAGTAACATTGATGTTCAATACTGTAGTTTTCATAATGCCTTGACTGTTTATTCTCAACACTATTTATCCTCCTCAGATATGTCGTGTCGATCCCGCCTGGCCACCCTCAATGAGAAGCTCACAGCTTTGGAGAGGAGGATTGAATACATTGAGGCCAGGGTAAGTACACTGCATTGTAATGTATACAACCCAATGCCTTTTTTTTTCTTTTCTGTTTGAATGTTTCAAAATGATGTAACATTGCATGTTTATTTGTCTCATTACAGGTGACGAAAGGAGAGACCTTGACCTAGAAGACATTATGGGAATGAATAGTTTCCCAGAGCTACCTGTCCATCCCCCTCCCTGAGTTTTGGAATAAGTGTGATGGATTCCACCCTCCTTTTCATGGGACCATGTGGACCATTTTTATATTTCATGGATGAGTTTTGTGTTGTTCTATCTCATGACACTTTTGTATAGAAGATATGGGTTTGTCTTTGGTGTTAGTAACTCAAGAAGCATCAATGTGATTAAAACTAAAAGAATTAGCTCCCAAAGTGTTGGTCTGAAAAAAAAAAAAATTGTGGAGCTCAATTATAGATAAAGATAAAAAAGATAAAGAGGTTTTTATTGATCTGTATCAACTCAACTTTGGACCATCTGTGTTTTATGCATTGTCATTACCAATACCTTAGAGATTTATGAAAGGGGAACATCCTTGTGTGCCAATTTGAACAATTAATTGTGTGTCATCTTTATTGAGGACCTGCTTGTACAGTGAACTGTTTGGTGATGTTTCAGGATTTAAATACTGTAATAAATACTGAACAATTTCCTTGTTGTATGTTGTATCTTATCTTGCTCAGATTCAACTTCATTGACTCGGTATGTTGGCACATTTGATAAATGTAATGCTCAGTAGGTATTATGTATAGGTAAGAGCTGGTAACAGTATGATATTTTTACAGTTTTTCACATTTTTTTTTAATATACAGGATTGTGAGACACAATGCACAAATCCAAAGCACTGGCATATATGCTTAACTGAAAATTGAATATTGTTAATGACTATAGTATGGACACTAATGTAGCAGTGGGGTTTAGTAGTGCTTAGTGACCAGGTTGAAGCCTAGAAACAAATTAAAATCCCCTGAGAAGAGCTACAAATTCAAAAGTGAAGTGATTTAGCAGTCACATAAGTTCTGTAGCTTAGTGCATTTGCTATACAAGGCAACCTATGAAATTATTACTATTTTTTTAAGTATTAAATGATTATGATTTTAGTGCAAATATGACAAGCCAAATAGCAACATAACCCAATAAAATGTCCGACATGTGCATTAGTTGAATGCTTCCCTTAGTTCAGCCTTTCAGGCAGCACTTCAAAAAAAGAAAACACCATACACATCGATTTATGCTCCCTTCGATGCCTCCTTCTTTAACATTGGCAGACAGATAAATATACGATTTGTGACACCAATTTTATCATCTGTAATGTCAGGACTTAGTTAACATTACAAATTATCAGAACCTTTTGGTGAGGACCAAGTGATGCCTGCGAGGCAAATGTGGGGCACAATAGTTCCACTACCCACAATGCACCGGGCTATACAGCAATGCATCCTGGGACAAAGAAGGTACCGCTGAAGTGTTGGGAATAGTCCTTCAACGTGAGATGAATTTCTTTCCCAGGGTTATTCAGACACCTTTTTGAAAACTACCAGGGGTTGAAACAGACTTAACGAACTACACAGGTGGGTTATTGTACACCCAGACTGGAAACATAAATAATATAGGGCTTCTCACGCTTAAGTTATGTCTTGTTAACATTAGACCGGATCCATGTCGTGGTTTACAAGCTGTGCGCACTGTGATCCAGACAACGTTGACTCGACTGTAGTGGAAACGTGCTGTGGTGTTCAACAACTAAAACACCGTAATGTTGCATTTGTGTTTTCTAGGGTTGTGACTCGGGTTTGTGTGCGCAGTTGGGAGACATGGGAGCAGATAAAAGGTGAGTAGTAAGTAGTTGGAGCTGTTCGCCATGGTAGGCGTGGCTTACTAAAATGGCAGCGTTTCTTTTGATTTTTTTTTGCAAAGCGAAAGCTAAAGTCACGTTAAATGGCAAATCAAACATTGTGCTCTCTAAATTGAGAAACAGTTGCATGTCAGGGCTTTGTAATGTATTCAACTTCTAAAATGAGATGGTCACAACTAACTTATGTTGTGGCTACTTTGTTGCACATTTGCACAGTTTCGCTCTGCCCACGTCACATACATTTAGGAATGAATTGATGGGTAAAATCCCTGTGAGTGTTAATTAGAAATGCAAAAGCCACTGTATATGTTGAAGCATTTCAGTGTAAATCTTTTGAGTTTCTTACTTTAGTCAGTGCCTCTAGAACATAGGAAAGGTGCAGTACCAGGCTTGTTTTTTGTGTACTATCAATCAATGAATTGTGTGTCTGGAGTTTGCTGATCTAATTAAGTCGTATTATAAGGAATATTTTTGCAATTGCAGAGTAGATGTACTGATGTGCTGCTTTGCCTTTTCACTGTCTTTCTCAATAGGATTAGTCGGACGGAACGTAGCGGTAGATATGGTTCTGACCAACCACGTGATGAATCAGAATGGCGTGACAGACGAGAGAGGGACCCGGATCGTGATCAAAACATGCGCCGCTGGGGCGAAGACAGACGCAGTGATCGTTTTGAAGGAGACCGTCGAGGATCAAGAGACAGTCCAGAGGTAAGATATTCATTCTAACATCAGTGAGTTACAATGGTGGTATAATATATGAGTAAGCATACTTTGTTGTTTGATGACATCCGCACTTAACTGATGTGCTGATCTATTTTATTTATTCATTTTTTTAAAGCAAAGAGAAAGAAAACGACGTAACAGTGATAGATCAGAAGATGGTTATCATTCCGATGGCGACTACCCAGAGCAAGATTATAGAAGGGAGCCTGGGGACGAGAAGAAAAGCAAGACCATCATGCTCTGGGGTCTGTCTCCCCATGTCACTGATGACGATGTAAGTCCTTAGTTTTCGTCGGCAGATATGCCACCCATTAGTGTTAGGTTTGGTGTCATGTCTTTTTACCATTCATTCTGTAAAATAAAAAGCCTTAATACAAGGCGAATGGAATCAATATATTAACACATCATCTGCACATTGTTCAGATTTGTTTTGCCATAGACCAACTGGAAGGGCCGCAGCCAGTGGATGTCAGGCTGATGAAAAAGAAAACAGGTGAGACTAGATATGAGACGGAACTCTACCTCCCCCCCCAGTCTTTGACCATAGGGCAAATCTGCTTCCTTTCAGACCCATTTTCCCATAGCAGCTAGGAGAGAATATTATCAAGGTACTTGAAAAATATTTAAAATGTTGATTTAAGACCTATCGTTTCAGTTCACTGTGGATCTTTTTAAGGTAAGTAATAGCCGCAATACCAGTTTAAACAGAAATTCAATTGGCAGACACACTTTGTTGTAGTGTGTGTTTCAAAAATTGCTATTCAGCAGGAATTCTTGCTATGGTAAAACTCCTAAGGAGTGGCCTATTGTGTACCAAACAGGGCCTGGGTCGTGAAGCAGTTTGTGGAAGACTTTGAATAATATGCCCATGGACTCTTAACTAACACGCCTCCCGTCTATATTTGAATGCTGTCTCTAGGTATAAGCCGTGGTTTCGCCTTCGTGGACTTTTATCACTTGCAAGATGCTACCCGATGGATGGAGACCAATCAGGTTGCTTCACAATCGCCAAGTCTAGTTTTAATCTTGGGGATCTGGAAAAATAACTAAAGGCAACCATAGTGCATTGTATAAGTAGTGTGGAAACGTAAAAAAACTCATGGATTGTATGCCACAGAGCAAAAAGATTTGAATTGTATATTGGTAGAAATTATAACACAGTTAATAACATGATTTACAACTTTATGTTGTAACTAATTTTTTTTTTGTAGTAAATTTTAATAGTACTAGCATAAAAGCTGCAGGTTTGACTCGTATTGTGAGGTTATCTCAAGTAATCTGCATTTAAGATAACGAATACACTATCTTTACCTTGCTGATAGCTCATGCATCTTCAATGATATTTAAGAATTTAATCTAAGCTCAGCCTTTTCTTTTGAAGCCTACCCCTTCAAAAGAAGGGGTAGGCGTCACTTTATTTTATCTTCCTTTTTTGTCAAAATGTCTGTTAGGGTCACATTGTACACTCTGCTCCAGCTCAGCCTGGGCACTCGGGTCCCAAACACCTAAAACCCTCTACACATCATGCTCACATATACATCATGTGCCTGTCTTGTCTTTAACACAAAGGCTGTCTGTTGGGGGCCCCTCTCCCCCCCCCTCTCCCTTCCAACACTGCTTGCTCTATTGATGAGATTGATGCTTTCCAGGAATGCTTGTGTAACTTTTGTCATCCTCTTTCAGAAACGTCTCACCATCCAAGGCAAAATCGTGGACATGCACTACAGCCATCCCAGAAACAAGTATGAAGACTGGCTCTGCAACACTGTAAGTTAATGATCTGTCTTGGTTTCATGGTCACAGTATCCCAAAAATGCTACGACAGAACACGTCAAACACACACAGGCCTATTAGTATATATTTTAGACCCACAAGTTAGAATTGTTGGAGTCCTGTCAGCTTATTTTAAGGTGCATCTACATTTGAATACGCGGTAAATGTTAGGTTGTGTCTCAGGTAAGTATGGTATGCTGCACCAATATAGCTTGCCTGTTTTCTGAGGCAGCCCTGTTGAGGGCTTTAGTAGGTGTATAATAAAAATGATGTGAACGGTTACTTGCAGTGTGGCCTGTACAATTTCCGGAGGAGGCTGAAGTGCTTCAGGTGTGGAGCAACCAAAGCTGGTAAGTAGTTAAATCAACCAGAGGCCACTGACTGCAGACATCTGAGCAGCCTGAGTCATCAGTGCTTGGATGCAAAGAAAAGTTTGTCTTTTTGGTGTTGTAGACGCCCAGTAAACCCAATTATATGGATTCATAAGTGTTGTCACTGACAGATGTACGTAAGGTGCATAGATTGGAAACGGCATGCATTATTTTTCTTGCTACCTGGCAATAACGCAAAATGGGGATAAAACGCGCTACGAAGTTCATGAAATAGGCTGATAGCACAGTGTCCAGATTATAGACTTATCAATTTATACCCCATTTTGAATTCTTCTGAATACACAGTTCTGAGCGTGATGTTAATGCACCTCTTACTTCTCTGTTATTCTCTCAACAGAAAGTGAAAACGGCAATAATACTGGAGTCTCGGAAACTCAACCAAGCGGAGATTTCTATGGCGACAGTAAGGACTTCTCTTTTATAAAAGCAACATCCTACTTAGTTTGGGGGGGATGTACCTATCCAAATATGATGTTCTTAAATATATATACTTTTGACCTGTACAGCGATCATCTTGAGAAATATTGCTTCTCATGCCACCGTGGAAGCCATCTTGTCAACCCTGGCACCATACGCTAATCTTTCATCTAACAACATTCGCCTCATCAAGGACAAGCAGACAGGCCAGAACAGAGGCTTTGCCTTTGTCCAGCTGTCCTCTCCTCTGGTAAGATGTTCTTTAATATGTAAATAAACATGGTCTCAATTCACTGTTATTTAGCATCATCATTTACTGATAAAACGTCCAACTACTCATCAGCGGCCTCCATTAGTTTTTCTACTGTTACTCCTCGGTTGTCTTTCAGTTTTCCCCTTGATGAACTTGCTATCTCATTGATGCCTGCATGTCTCTTGAAATTGAATATCCTTCTTTTCACAGGAGGCCTCTCAGCTGCTAACCATCTTACAGGGACTGCAGCCGCCTCTAAAACTGGATGGAAAAACAATCGGGGTGGATTATGCTAAGAGTGCTAGAAAGTGAGTATAATAGTGTATTAATGTGCATTGATTTTGTGATGGATGAAAATATTTACCTGACAAATTTCCTGAGATACAGCCACACTCAAATGAAAGTGGGGAATGAACTTGTTTACATTTTTTTTTGCCCTTTGCCTGTATTAGGGACCTTTTACTACCTGACGGGAATCGTGTCAGTGCCTTCTCTGTGGCCAGCACAGCCATTGCTGCAGCCCAGTGGTCTTCAAGTCAGGTAGGTTTTTTTTCTTTCTCAATCTTTCTTTTGACCTCCCGTTATTTATGATCTCATAACGTATGCTTTACCTTTTCAGCCACAGCAGAGCTCCGAGGACATGTCGGAGTACAGCTACCTGCAAGAAGGCTATACGCCAATGCCACAGGTCAGTAGAACAAATGAAGCAAACATTGTAACTGATCAATTGTAATTTTAGAGCATTTTCAGTAAAACACGGGTTTGTAGAAACATCTAGTGGCAGCTATAGATGACTACAAAACAAGTCCTTGGAGAAATAAATGACTTCATTTGATTCACAATCTTCAAGCTGACTGACTATAATATACAGCACCTCAGAGATAAGAAATAAGGCTGTACCTGTATATTAAAACAAAGTTTTACATGTTTTTATTACTAAAGATATTTACATCATCCGTTGGGTAAAAACGGACTTAAGTGAGGTATTTTTGCACCACAAAAGTTCCAAAATTAACTTTGTAATTCAATGAATTACCTTTTTCAATAGGACTACCAGGCATACTACCAGCAAGGAGCAGGAGCCAGCACCTCCCAGGGAAATGGGATCCTAGGAGGTATGAAATGCTTTCAGCCCTTCGTAATTAAACATTGCTTTTAAATGCAACAAGCACAGACCGACTCTGAACAAAGTAAACGTTGACTCTTTCATCTTTGTGTTTCCAATTTCAGCTGCCCCAGGTATTAAGATTCTTCCAACTGCAGCTGGAGTAGTGATCGCACAGGGTGCACAAGTCTACCAACCCCACATATTTTCGCAGCCAGCTGTTCAGGTAACAAACACATTTTTGTTAGTTCTGCAATTATGCTACAGTGCTTCTGTTGTATTAAAATGCGTGCTGTAACAATCTCTAAATAACCATTGCATTTATTGCAGGCATTGTCACTTGCCCAGCAGTTCGGAGCAAAAGCGCACACGGGGCATCTTTCAGGCATTGGCGCTGCATCTGTGCCTGTTGGCCTTTTAGCTGCAGCCACTGTTACCACTGCCAGTACATTAGGACAGACAGCTGACACCAGTACTGGTATGAGCACACTAGATCCCCTAACACCTGTCCTGTTGAAGTGTCATGTACATAAAGAGATTATATTGTTTTCCTAGTTACAGCTTGGAACACAGAGAAACAAGAATTTGGTCCTCCCTGTAGTTTAATATGATGTTCCTAGATGTTAAGTTCGGATTCCAATCTATGAATTGTCTAAAAGACAGCAACAACTAGTTTATAATTGACTAAATATGTGGACCAAGTAGCAGTACCTGAGATTAAGTGTGAAAGTTTAGTGAGAAATAGGGCTGGGACCACTTATTGATTTATCAATTATTCTGTTATGTTGGAAACTAAAATGTTTAGTTTTTTTTGATTGCATGGACATTTATCAAAATTCTCCAGTTTTCTACAGTAGTTGTTAATAATGTTATGTTTCATATTCAACAGTTCCTGATACGTCCACATATCAGTTTGATGAGTCCTCTGGCTACTATTATGATCCTCAAACTGGCCTCTACTATGACCCAAACACTCATGTAAGTAGTGCACAGCCATCATGTGTGAGTCACTTGGTTTCCTGTCATGTTGGTGAGAGTCACAGGAGTTCATTGGTTTTGATTATGTGCATTGGTTATCGCTTTTCAGTATTACTACAACTCTCAGACCCAGCAGTATCTGTACTGGGACAGTGAGAAACAGACATATGTACCCGCCTCAACCGACGCAAATGCTGTACTAAATGATAACACGGCAGCAGGCAGCAAAGAATCTAAAGAGGGCAAGGAGAAAAAGGAAAAGCCCAAAAGCAAGACTGCTCAGCAGGTATTGTGACATGATTTCTACATAAGCACATATTGTATTTTAAAGCTTGTGGCTTTTGTGTAGCCTTTTCTTTATAGTTTTCAGTTTTAGCTCTCATGTTGAAATCTGTCTGATACTTTCAGATTGCTAAAGACATGGAACGGTGGGCCAAAAGTCTCAACAAGCACAAAGATCACTTCAGGAGTAGCTTTCAGGCTACTAGTCAAGAAGAGAGGAAGGAGGCAGCAGCTGCTGATGCTGGCTTCATACTGTTTGAAAAGAAGGTAATCCAGAGGGATACTGTCTGACAAAGTTATGAGACTACATGTGGGAGCTTAAGACTTTAATATCCAAAATGGATTTATTGATAATTTTTTTTATATTTTCTTTATTTTTTTAGCAGGCAGGCAGTCTAGAGAGACTCATGCCAGAGGTGCCAAGTGGCCCAGAGGAGGAGCCGACAACCAGCTCAGGCAACACTTCCAAGGTGAGTGTTTTCAATTTGCAAATTTCCCTGCTGCGGGACTAATAAAGGATTATCTTATCTTATCTTATCTTTACTTTCAAGCAATTATTGTCAAAGCTATTTTAATTGCATTGTAAATACATGTACTGAACTACTAAATGTGCCATTCATATTAACAACCTTTACACCTGCCTTTGTCTATCCATGGTGTGTTTAGTGTGGGCTTGTGGCAGCCTACAGTGGAGACAGTGACCCTGAGGAATATTCAGTAGAGCCTGAAGGTGGTGATGGAGGCCAGGACAAGATGACAGACTGGACCAAGTTGGCCTGCTTGCTGTGTAGGAGACAGTTTCCCAACAAAGAGAGTCTGATTCGACATCAGCAACTCTCTGACCTCCACAAGGTAAGAGGTCAAATATTGTCCTCAGGCCTAACATGTTTTCCCAGTCCAATGTGTCAGTCAAGAAAACCTTAAGTGTATAAATTCATTGAGATATTCATCTTATCTTTCCAAGAAAAACTTGGAGGTTCTTCAAAGATCCAAAATGACCGAAGCAGAGCTGGAAGAGTTGGAGAGAAAAGAAACTGAGGTTCGTCTTAATACCGAATTACCCAGCTGCCTAGTGAGTCAAATTGTTCCTATTGTTAGTGAGACTGCATTTTAACCAATAAAATGTTTTTATCCTGCTCGTGAATAGCTGAAATACAGAGACCGTGCAGCTGAGAGGAGAGAAAAATATGGCATCCCTGAACCTCCAGCACCAAAAAAGAAGAAGTTCAGCCAACCAACACCTGTCATGTAAGGAACTTGTTTTTGTTAAATTCCCAATTTGAGGAAAATGCTTTTTGTCAGTCCCTACAGAACTCTAGTTGTTCATTTATTTTTATTTATTTTTTCATATTTAAAGCATTAAAATGTGTCTTCCATTTTTTTTTTTTCATGCAGAAACTATGAACAGCCGACTAAAGACGGTCTTAACAGTGACAATATTGGGAACAAAATGCTGCAGGCCATGGGATGGAAGGAGGGGAAAGGTCTCGGTCGCAACCAGCAGGGAATCACTACACCAATTGAGGTATTCACAACAATTACCTGGTGTTGTCAGTAACCATTATATATATATATCTCAGCATTAATAACTGTATATATGTATATTTTGAGTTGAAAAGTTTGTGTTTTTTCTCCTCAGGCTCAGTTGAGAACAAAAGGAGCTGGACTCGGCACTAAAGGCACCAACTACACCCTCTCTGCTTCTGACACGTACAAAGACGCAGTCCGCAAAGCCATGTTTGCGCGCTTCACTGAATTGGAATAAGTCGTTATTGTGAAGCTCAAGCGATTTATCGTCATGGCCTGAAGATGATTTTGATTCCACTATGTCGGCTTCAGCAATGACTAGTGAAATGACATGGGAGGAAAGGAGACGTTCCCCCTTTACTGATTTCACTCTATGTATGATGCCTTTTGTCTAATTGCTTTAACAAGACGATAGAACAAATCTGTAATGGAGGCATAAGATGGAGAATAATATAATTTATAAATTGTACATAGACAAAGTAATTTACTTCCCTTGTTTACATTTTTCTTCTGTCTTAATGCCATTTTTTTGGTCTCAGCATATTAAAATGAAATGTACAGTTTTTACAAAAATATTGTCTGTTTGTACAGGAAATAAATGAAAAATGGTTTATGGTGTTCTTAATCATATTTTATCACCCTTCGCAGACATGTTATTTAAAAAATTAGGAAAGTATCATTAATGAGGAGGGATCATCATCATCATCATCTTAATAGACCAGAAGATGGAGAATGTCTGTAGTTTGCAGCACAGTTTGTTATTAATTAAAAAGCAAAAGTAGGGAAATAAAATGTTCACTGTCAAAACTTATAGACTGATTTGTAGATGTTGCCAGCCCGCATCGACAAAAGCCATCTTTATATTTATAAATCATACTTCCCTCACTTCTTATTTCACAGTAAGTGGAAGAAAAAAACTTTAAATTAAACTACTTATGATGCGCAGAAGAATTGAGGCTGTTCCACTCCTGAATTGAATAGCTATAGTTGAATTAAGCTTTGACATACGAAACGTATAATTATAAAATATAATCCATTGTTACAGATTAACCTTTACTTTTGATACTTTGACCTTTAAATGACACATAGACCTGTTAATCTTTTTTTTAAATTTAATTCAGTAAAATAAATTGTTAGTGCTTAGAACATTATGATGGAAGTATATGACTGCCATAGGACTGCATTTTTTCTGGGACTGGAGGACGAGCCCTTCTCTTCTGAAAACTGGTCTTAATATGTTATATGAATATATTTTTCCTCCTAGTCTTCCTTAAATGTTACACTGATTCTCTCTGTTGAATTGTTATGTTTGACAGTCATTGTTTTGCAGCAATGTCTGAGCCTTTATGCTATGATTTTGACCTTTCATGATTGTCTTCTGAATGAACAAAGTGCCATTATCTTTCTGTTTCTGCCACTTGCTACCATCATTCCATTGTATTACATTTTGTATCATATCTGCACTACAACGAAGCTATAATAATAGTAGGTTCATCAGCAACTTTATGACATTTATTTTCAACATTCACACTGCTCATATGTAATCATCCCAATGTACCAAAATTTAAATAAAAAAATTTGTATTTCAAAAAATATTTTTTACACATATGATTGAGATTTTAGATTTTGAGCTTTATTTAATAAAACACAATCAAAAGCAAACAATAAAAGAAAAGAAGCCAATGTAAAAAGAACTAATAGGAGGAACATAAGCAAAAACAATTTAAAGCAGAATCGTAGGCATTTTGATGAGTTTTTTTGTCATTTGTTCATGAAATATGAGCAACCATAACAATTGGAATAGCCATAACTCAATATTGCAGATCTCTATGTTTAAAGCTTGCCCTTCTTTAGGATCTTGTCAAGAGATCGTCTGTCCTTTTCTGGAACGATCTTTGCCCACAGGCTCAGAAAGTCCCTGTGGATGGACAGATCCTTGAGGATCATTTTTCCATGGTTTCTGATGGAGGAATTTTAATTAAAAATTTTCACAGTATTCAGATAAATACAATTATGAAAATAGTACACTTCATGTAGGTTATAACCTGTTAACCCACCTCACTTCTGGTGCAGCATCCACACACATTTTAGAGACCGCAATCAGGAAGCGTTTAGTGAAACTCCTTCCTTCTGTCAACACATGGGCTGCTCCAAACCTGTCTGCCAGCTGGTGCAGGTATTGTGCCACACTCCTTCTTACTGCAACACAACGGTGGCTGAGGAGGGACAAAGAACAAATATTAAACAAACAAATCAAGTCAGTATATGTCATTTAATCTAATTTCATTTTGTTTTAACGCTGATAAAATACACGCTGCCTCTTCTCTCCTCTTACCTCAGCCCTGTGTTCAACAGAGCCGTCATGACCCGAACATGGCTGCAGTTCTCCACCATGGCGTCCAGTGCGAGATTGGCCTGCTGCTGAACAAAGGTGTTTGTCGTCTGGGCCAGTTTCAACAGCAGGGCTCGGCCTGTCCCTTCTACCTCGGGGTCCATGGCCTCCTGGAGGTCAACATATAACTGAGCCAAGGTGTTCATGGCTTCACAGGCCACTGTTGAGCGCAGGTTATGCACCTGTAAAGTAAGAGTAAACATCAACAGTCCAGACTTATCAGCACATGTAGGCGAAGGAGGAGTACATGAGACACAAAGATGAAAACAAAAACACAGAGAGGAATGTGTGTACAATACCTCCTCAATGAGAACCAGACAAACTTCATGCAGTTTGGTCTTCAGGGTCTCTGAGTGGTGCTGTGCCAGAGCTTGAATCGTTTTTAAGCCATCAATTTCTTTCATCCTGTAAGTTTACATGACAAAAATGAAGCTGAGTAGCCGCACTGTACATCACAAATTGATGTTCTGTTTAAACTATTACTGCAAATGTCACCAACTTTAAATGTAAAGTATAATTAAATGCAATTTTACGCTTTACTAAGATGCACCAACTGATGAAAGCCACAGCTCACAACATTTACAGAGTGTATTGGTGTCAAACTGACGGGTTTATTGTTAAATTTACTAGCTGCAACATAAGGCCCTGAAGTAAGATCGCTGCTCTGGTTTAACAAGTAGTGTCTTACCAGTCGTCTGAGGAGAGCAGCTTGAAGCAGACTGACATACTCTCCACAGGGTTGGTCAACGGCTGCAGCTGAATCTTGTTTGCAGTCTGGAGGCTGCAGTCACTGGCTGCCTTTTGGCCTGGTGAACAAAAAAATACTCTGTCAAAGCATTGTACTTACTGTAGCTACTGTAATTCTTTACAATAATGAATGAGAAGTCCAAGTTCACAGCTTGTTCTACAACTATTCACTTTATATATTATTTTACCTGCACCACTGACGACTTTTGCAGGGCGCAGGGACAATCGAGTTCTCCTTTTCTTGGATTGGGGAACTGTCGGCGGGGTGGGGGCCAA
Organism: Anoplopoma fimbria; assembly: GCF_027596085.1. Classification (NCBI taxonomy): domain Eukaryota; kingdom Metazoa; phylum Chordata; class Actinopteri; order Perciformes; family Anoplopomatidae; genus Anoplopoma; species Anoplopoma fimbria. The sequence continues at coordinate 17,174,931 of NC_072465.1, forward strand.
AGTTGGCAAAACGGGTGTCATTTGAGGAACAACTGCAGGGGTCATCTTGGACACTACTGGGGTTCGAGGTGAAGGGACCGGATTAATTAGCCCCAGTTTTTTCGCAAAAGCCTCCACTTTGTTTTTTTTAGTTTTTAGCTCCTTGTCTGTTGAGATTAAAGGCAAAATAGACATCACATATTTTCAACTCTACTTTTACTCGAGGGAAAATTTGAATGCAGGTGTTGTGTCAAAAGGTTTGAGCAGAAAAAAATATTATGTTAGGCACAACAGTGTGTCTTCAGAAGAACTGACCTGCTCCGCTGAGTTTGGCAGAAAACACAGGCAGACGAGACATTCTTCTCCTGGACAGTTGTACTGGTTTAGTAGGAGGAAGAGTTGGTCTCAATGCATCCTCAATTGGACAAATGTCCCTCAGCTCACTGGGTGTGTAAGTATCTTCACAGCTGAGGCTGGACACAGAGCGGAGGGAAGCAGTTGGGCTCCCGTCTCTGCATGCCTTACATGTAAGTGTAGCCATCTGACCAACAAACACCTTGTCCCAGAAGTAGTCCTCCTCCTCATCCAAACTTCTAAGACGCCACTGGTTTCTGTCAATGTACTCCATGTTCAAATGAGGTGCATCTAAAAGAGGGCTGAGTCTTCCTCCTCGCCGAGGGCATTTTGTGCTTTCTCTGGGAAAAGCTGGTGGTCGATGTGAAGGCAGGGTGACGTTCTGAACAGAGAGTCCCAGTCTCCTCCGAACAGCATCATTTCGGGCCTTCTCTGCAGCGCACAGCCTTTCTGCTTGTCGGATAGTTGCAGCCCTCTTAGCACTCAAAGACCACTGTATGTCCAGGATGCTGGACTCACTGGTGATACCATCAGGGTTCTCATGTCTGTACTGACTCCCAGTTTGCTGTGGAAATGAAGTAAAACAAAATATGGTTGATCTATTTTGACTCAGTTCTTCAAAAGATGAGAATACTGGTCAGAGAAGTTTCCAGAGCAATCAACTGCTCTATATGCATCTATGAAAAACTCTCAGGTATGAAGATAAAGAAGGTCAGAGATTTGTTCAGGCGGTTACTTACATCAACATCATCGCCGTTCCTCCTCGTAAATCTACGAAAGGAGTTTGATGTTTTTTGATTCTCCATCACTTCCAAAAAAGTCACAATTAAATTGTCCACAAGTAGAAACAACAAGTAGACTGCTTTCTCTCAGTGAGATCAGTATGTGACTGGCTGGTTCCTGGTTCTCAGTGCCTTATAGTGCATGAACATGTTCTATGGATGGTCACTATTAAGAGATGTCACATAGAATCGGAACACGGAACATTCTTAGCTGTTTTGTGTGTTCTGTGCTGTTCTGTGTGTGTGTGTGTGTGTGTGTGTGTGTGTGTGTGTGTGTGTGTGTGTGTGTGTGTGTGTGTGTGTGTGTGTGTGTGTGTTGTGTGTGTGTGTGTGTGTGTGTGTGTGTTATACACACTGAATATATTCTATATACTGAAGATGTAACATAAGTATTATTGTGTATACTATATTTTGTCTCAAAAAGTGGTTCAAATTGAAGGACAGAAACAATCCTGGTCCAGACTCACCTGCCAACATCTGCATATATTCAGCTGTTTTGTGTAAATTTCCACTCTCTCTTCCATCTGTAAATCCTTGAGCATCCCTAATTGATTGATTTCAGTGGCCAGTGCGCAATGCAAGGGTACTTTTAAATTTACCGATTTTAAACACCCCCATTCAGGCAGGAAAATCCCCTTTATTGGGGTTATTTCTTGCATTACAAAGATGTTATTTAGATTATCTCATGCCAGTGTAGCAAATACTATATGTGGGCAAAAATAAGCGTACCATTAGGGAAAGATTCATAAAAAATACATACCCTGTATCAGCACATTTCATTAAGGCTGGTCATGCAATTTCTGATAACTGTTACACGGGATTAGGGAAGAGTTATTTGTTCTAAAGGAGGGGGCAATTTTGATAGATAGGCTTTTTGGATGTATCACTTAAATTTCCTTACACCTAATGGCCTAAATGTGGATTTTGATTTAAAACCCTTTTTCTGACCTTGTATTGGATTTATCGTCTTTAAGTAGATAGATATAGGTACCTTCCCTCTGTCTCTGTCCTTATGTGTTTTTACTTCTTTATTCTACATGAACTTGAGATTTTACGTCTATTCCTTGAAGTATCTTCCTTAAGAAACCCAGATTTGAGACAGGGGTGTCTGGTTTTTCCTTAAATAATATCTGTCATCTCTTAACACCTGTTCTGTTGAAGCTAGTGTGATGTACATAAAGATCTATTACTGCTGAAGTTGAATTGCAAAATTGAAATCAAAAAGCGTCTGCCTTAAGTGACTTTAGACTTTAGTAGGCTGTAGTTGTTAGTAATGTTATGTTTTATAAGAAAGTTCCTGATACGTCCAACTATCAGTATGATGAGTCCTCTTGTTACTATTATGATCCTAAAAGTGGGCCTCTACTATGATATTAACACTCATGTAAGTAGTGCACAGACAGAATTATAATTGTCCACCAGGTCAATATCAATACTACCAGCGCAAACTGGGGTTTTCTATTGTAATCCTGAAAGTACCACCTCAGGCAGGGTGTTTGCTGCATGTTTGCTCATCGTAAAATAAACTATAAGGAACTTACATTTTTTGTGTAGGTTTTGTTAATCCCTGTGGACAGCGTTTTAGAAGCTACATTATGAGACAGACCGTCTGTATGTGCAGTGTCATTTTCATGATTTTTAACAATTCTAAAGCAGTGAAGTCAACTAATTAACAATTAATACAAAACAATTGCTAAATGCCTGTCTGTTCAACTATTGTCAGTTTTAAGGTGTTGTAGTGAGCGTGCCCTTCCACAAGAGGACACCTGGTAAAGGCCATGTCCTCACCCTGCTCAGGTGTCCCTCAGCCAGACACCAAATGTTTTTCAGCTCCTGTGCTTCAGTTGTTGACCTTGCACTTTAATCTTCCTTTGAAGGTGACACAGAAAATATTTGCCCAGTGACATAGAGCTGGAAAGCCAGATTCCGTAGTTATTATGTTACACTGTCTGTCATTATTGATAAATAGAGTGAACGTTTCTGCACACATGATGTCAGGATTTGCAATGTCCTGCTTCCTGCTTAACCTCATTATAACCACTGATAGCTCCATATTAGTCAAAGTGCTGGTGCTCTGTCTATTCCTTTGAGGTACTTTTGTGCAATAATGTAAGCAATCCACTGGAGTCTGTCGCTGTTTATTTTATACTGAGGATCAGTGCAAGATAAGTACTGTGTGTAATAATAGCAATCTGTGTATAAAGGTAAATATTTTTTGAGTTAAGAAGCCACAGTAAAATTACACTCAGCATACAGAAACCTGCAGAACTCTTACTTAATGATACTTTTAACCCAGCTTCCCATCTTCTTTTGTTTTAAACACTTATAGCAGCCTGTAATTTATCTTAATTTATCCTAGTGTATTGTGTTTTGGCTACTCCGTGATAAGTTTAAGAAATAAAATCTATTTTGTTGCTCCCAGTGTCTTTTGTTTAAAGAGATCATTACCCTCTGAGTTCAAGGTCTTTGTTTGTGCATCTATTTGTTCGTGGAAAGAGATGAAGAGAAAACTGTAACCATCCTGTAAATGGAGAATGAAAGGTTGTTATTTATTAGATACTGCATACGCTTCCCATTGTCAAACTGATCTGTGAAAGGTCCATTCACCTGGGCCTGTGCATTTTGTTGCAAGGATCTTGTTCGTTCACACAAAGAGGTGGTCAGTTTGCCTGTCTCTGTGGTGGTGGTTCTTATACAAACAAAGTGTGTTTCACAATGGAACATAATACAATACATCCCTTGGGTTACTTCTTGGACCTCTTGGTGCCTCATGGTTTGATACTCTCACCTCTCGGGGAGAAATCTTCACATCCTCCTCTGTTACATAAATACAGTGTAGCAATACAGCCTAACTCCTGCAGTATGAGGTAGAAACTCTGCTCTTATATTCCCATCCTGCTTCTCACAAATATCAAACATTGTTCTGCGGCTTGAGAAAGATGAGCCATATCCCTCTCTCTATGAAGGGGCTTACGTAATTCTTTCAAATAAACTCTCTTGTGCTGAGTTCGTGTAGAGTGCTGTAGTGTGTGAGCAAGCCTGTCCAATATTTTGATATGACCAACTGATTCAATGTTATGTTATTTATAATATGCAGTATATTATTAAAGTAATGTAATTCTCATACAACCTGGGATCCCATCAGACAGCACCAGGGAAGTTTTGTGGTTGTTGAATGAGAGTGAGACAGAGTTACAGAGTTACAACATACAAAGAGACATACATAAATGCATTTCAACATACCAAAATATATTTTACAATACATATTTTGCCTTTTAACATTTTGAGCAGAATTGGGGTCATCAGGTATGCACCCTCTCATTTAGGGAGGCGGACCGACTACACCATGACGGTTCAATAACGTGTTAGTTAATAATAGTATTCTTTCACTGATTTTGCCCCCAATATGAAGCCATCAGTTTTTTCTATGTCTGTTCATTAGATAATGAGTCTGAAAAGTCAGAAGAAAAGTGTCACTGTCTATAAAGATCTACAAAGATCATCAGTCATTAAGCCCCTTCTGAACTACTATTCAGAGATGACCCAGTGGATAGAAATGTAAACAAGCATTAAATTATGTAAACTGTTGAACATTTGTATCCTCAAACCTTATCAAGCCAAAGCGGCCTCTAGAGGTCGCTAGAATAGCCAATTATCCACTCTAATTAATTAAGAATCTAGTTACTGTTTGGTTGCTTGTGCTGGACACTTTACAGTGATAACTTTGTAAAATACATTGTAGATGTGTCTATGTGATGATCGTTGTCTGTCATGGGTTTAAATATATTGATATAGTGTCACAGTACTTTATTTTATGTTTTGTGTTACTATTTGTTACATGATCTTGTGTTGCAAATGTTATGGTTAGCTAAAAACAACTTTCCATGTTACTGGGAATTGCAGTTCCATTATATTCCGCTGTCTATGTGAGTAGTTATTTACTGCTGATATTTCAATTTTAGGTATTCCCAACTTGGTGACCTCACATATGCCTTATCCCATAACCATCCTCATCATTGTTTTTATGGACTTTGGTTGAGCTTGCCGTGCAACTATGCATTTGAAATCAATTAGTGAATTCATTTATTACATGGTATTACTCTGCCAGATGCAAAAGGTGACCTCTTCACCTCAGTATTAAGTGTCCGGGCAGCTTTTGTTTCTCATGAGTGAAGCTCTCCAGATTCCAAGCTCTTAACAGGTGCCAAATCTCAGGCGGCTCCTTGCTGGGAGTTGCTGGATCAGATGCACCAGGCAGAGAGAGGGAAGTAGAAAAGTCTGAGAAATGGAAATATACCACAACATCACTGTAGGGTACTGATTTATTAAATTGCCCTGAAGTGTATGTGGAGAAAGTGGAGTTTATGCCACTAGTATCCCAAAGTCCTATTCAAATGTTTATATACTTCCTACTACTAATTAATTATATGACAAAGATATCGACTATAATTATCTCCATCATGATGTCCTTTGATTTACGCACTATATTATTCCGCGGCGTTGTGCGTGTTATCACTCCCATATAAGCAGAAATATTTCATAGCAAATGCAAAAGTAACCACTGGCACAATCTCTGCTTTCCCTTGTACCTCACTCACCTATATAAAACATCAGCTCAGCTATAGAGGGTGTGTGTGTGTGTGTGTGTGTGTGTGTGGGTGTGTGGGGGGGGGGCGGTGGTGAAGGAGGCGGATCCGATGCGACCCCCACGGTGGAGCCTCAGAGGGTTTTACAATGCCTCCCATTTCTTAAAAAGCGCAGTTTTGTTGCCGCTTACCTCAAGAGCGACAGTCCGAATGAGCGAATAAAACACGCAAAAAGTAGATAGTAGCACGAGAAACAGAGAAGACAACGAGGAGACACGCAAGGAGACCATTTATTTTGACCATCACATTTACTTGTACTCATCAAAGGAATTAACTTGGAAGCTTCGTGACAAGAACCCTTTGGTAAGACTGAACAAATTGGATTTTTTTTTTTTTAAACAGAAAAAACAACAACAACGTTTTGCTTGGGATGATACAGCTCTGTTTGACATCATGTCTTTTTTTTTATTCAACCGGTTTTATTGAAAGGTTGGGGTGAAATAGTATTTTTTACAACCTTGGATGTATGATTTTTCTCTATCACACTGGGGTGAAATGTGGGGTTATAATGAAAACAGACAGGGAACTATGAGTATTGCAGCCTATAGATCACTTGGCACACTATAGGCCCTTTTAAGCATATGGCTTTGTTTCCTATTGAGAGGTGATCAATGAAGAAAGAATGGTATGTATTGGGTCCCCCTGCAGTGAGCGCCAAGTCCAGATGTCAGGACCATGTGCCTCAAGGACTCAGTGACATATATTGTCCATCTATTGTCTGAGCACTCGTGTTACATTTTTTTAATCTTTCTCTAATACACGTCGGATCAGCTTGCAGGTTAAGGTCGCCTTGCAACAGGTAAAAATAAACAGCTTGATGGATGGGATTAGTCTACGTGGCCAATGTGTGACTCAAAACAGATATTACCTTTGTTTGGTGAAAGTGTTGCGCAAATGTTTCCTTGTTTGATTTACGTGTGTGGGTTTTTCCTCACAAGCAGCTGTAATCACTGAATCAAACATATCAATATCTGTTGACGTCTGTTGCTCGGTAACTTGAATTACTTTGAGAGGAGAAAAAAAAAATACCTTTCCTGCCATGAACTCAGTTTATACCTTACTGTGTTGGGGGGTTACCAAGCCACATGGCATGGAGTTATCGCAAAGACAATTTCCTTTTCCTCCTACCACCAAAACCACATCCGACCCAAACTAATAGCCCAATTTGTTTTATATAGAAGTCCACCGGACAGTCTATGTCAGGACTGCCTAATATAGACACCAGTAGCTTCAACAACCAGTAACAGCCTTTTAAAGCGCTTTGCCTTTGTTATTATCAGCTAAATATACCCATGTGGAGGAAGAGCGCCCTGTGTGGGAAGTTAAAGCTGCACACTCGCTGCTTACTGAGCCTGTTACATGTAATATTGTGTTAATATTGTGTGCCTGAAAGTAATGGCTGAGAGGAAATGTTCATTTTCCCTCCTTCATTCTCCTTCATGAGTATGTGATAGGCTGTATTTTAGAGATCTTAATGTTCTACGGTTTTCTTTGAGCAATGTTTATAAATGCATGAGGGACAGTGATCTGAATGCCATGCTGTTTCTTGTCTTTTTATCATGTTGAATACCATCTACTATTTCATGATCGTCATCAGGTGTGCTGTTGCAATGCTCAATGTTAGAACTGCTCACAAGTGTGTTGGACCTTGGCTTACTTGGAAAACAGTGGGAGTAAAAATTTGTATATTTCTGTGCAACAACTGCTGTACTGATTGTGTGAAATAAGACACTCAACCCACAGTGGCTCAGATGCAGGTGTTGAATAGTCATCATGGAAAACTGTGGTTGTACTGATAAAAACATGAAACATTACAAGTGTGAGGCACTTAGAGTTAAATTAGAAAAAAAGTTTTGATATACCAATCATATTAAGCCTGAAATCAATTCATAAATTCTGGGATTCAAATAGAGTGTCCAGAGAACTTCAGTGTGTGTACTCAAGGTGGATGTGGCTGAGGGTACATGTTTTTGACTTTGGCCCCTATCTAAACACCAACACCATATATGGGATTTGATGCTGGGTTCATCACAGTGGAGAAAGAGCAGATAAGCTCGCCTGCGGTCAGTGACCCCAGCATGCGCAATGATCGAAGTGGCTGAGAGTTTTAGGGAGGAACTGGCAGGTGCTCGGCATGTGGAGGCCGATGTTTTATCCATGTGGGAAAGCAGCCAGCTGTTCTCCTCCGTCACACTGAAGGGACCTGTGAATATCTGCGTCTGACTCAGCCAAAGTGTTAAGTGTCAGACACTCCAGAGGTTATTATTGTCATTGGGCTCATAATCTGTGTGACTGAACTTGACCACATCATGTGCTGCTATTTATATTTAAGTCATTGGAAAGTGCTTTGTTAATGTTGTGTATGGAAATTGATGAATTGCATTAATTTATTTAATGAGTTATATGTTTTCTGCAGGCCCTTTGATCTTTTTTGGAAGTTGACCCAACAGATAATGTTATGTTCATCGTCTAATGAGGAAGTTCAAACTGAACTGGCTCTCAGTCCGTTCAAAGAGCGTTTTTTGTGCTTTCTGGTGTTCTATTACTTAATGGGTAGAAAATTGCCAAAACAAAGATGCCATAAATCAACATAGCATTGAAATTATTTTGAAATCCGTGATCTTAACATGACAAAAATGAGTGTATATTCTGATACCGGCTTGGTTTACAGTGCCGGCCCACACAGTAGATGCAAACTGTTCTCAAAGTCACAATTTGCCCCCATCAACATCTCTCATGTGATGTGTTTCTTTTGTAAATAGTGTGCTCCAGAGGCTCACTGACAACAAATAGACCCGCGATACATCCATCCATCCATCTTCCGTAACCGCTTATCCAGTTAAGGGTCGCGGGGGTGCTGGAGCCGATCCCAGCTGTCAATGGGCGAAGGCAGGGTACACCCTGGACAGGTCGCCAGCCTATCACAGGGCTGACACATAGAGACAGACAACCATTCACGCTCACATTCACACCTACGGGCAATTTCAGAGTCATCAATTAACCTAACCTGCATGTCTTTGGACTGTGGGAGGAAGCCGGAGAACCCGGAGAGAACCCACGCTGACACAGGGAGAACATGCAAACTCCACACAGAAGGTTGTCTGGCCTGGGAATTGAACCTGGGCCCCTTCTGAGGCGACAGTGCTAACCACTGTGAGATACAGTCTGACAAAAACATGTCACGCTAGAAGTTGTTTTAGATTGTATCTACAACACACGTTGTTGTGTATTTATTAACTTTGGTAGCAAATTAAAAGAGATATGTATGCATTTAGATTGTGTCACATAAAGAGGGACCTGTGCTCAAGTCTGAGAGCGGCCAGATATGCCTTTCTCTGAACCTCCTGCTGCCATCTGTTGTTTGCCAAGCTATTTCTTAGAAAAGTGCTCTTCAGCTTGTCAACACGTACTTGTCGTTAATGGAAATCAACGGATTACTCATAGTAACTGACAAGGGGCATATTTTTAGTAAAACAAACAGCTTGACTTTCCAATTAGTTTAATTTCAAATAAATGGACCAAGATGATATTTGTATATTTGCAGTTTTCCCACTTAAACACATTGTAAAAAAACACTGAAATGCATGTTGTTTGGTATATAATACATATACAACTTTATTGTTATGGTCATTGTTCCAATCAGCTTTAAAATATTACCCATTTCCTTTATTTTAGAATCTGCCGACACCAGCATGTAATGGCAATTAGCAACTGCAGAGCTACTTCTTCTGTACTCCTAGAACACCTTTTACAATAAAGCAGTCAGTTTAATTACTAGTTTGCAGATGAAGTGTCGGCAATTAATATTACAAGGTCAACAACGGCAGGGTTTATTGCAGGGTCACTGCATTAGATTGCACTGAATTTTAAAGGTGTTCTGTGTGTTTGTGTCCATGTACTGTATTACAACCATGACTCAGGATGTGCCAGTTGTCAGCCTTATAACATGCATTCGTAGTGCTAATGGTAGCTTGAGCTTAAACTAATGTCTCAGTGGATTTGTACCAATGTTTTACTTTAATTGAAGTCATGAAGCTGATTAAATCAAGAGTTCCGGACCTCCGCAGGGGCCCACCAGGGTGCATAAGATAAGATAAGATAAGATAAGATAATCCTTTATTAGTCCCGCAGCGGGGAAATTTGCATGCTACCTGAATTAGCATAACATAGGAGGATTGTCGGCTGTTTGTTGTCACTCTGCAAATCATCATTTGAATGACTGAGCTTAATATTTTCAGCTAAACCTTTGTTTAAGCATTGTGGGCTGGGAGATTATATTATGAATCGTCTGTTAACTTTCATCATATTAGATATTACCTGTTTGTGTTGTTCCGTCCTCTCTTTCCAATAAACCATTTATTATTGGCTGCTGCATACTGGACTTAAAGTGCAGTCAGCCATTAATCTTCAAAATAAGAGACCAAACACATTAGGGGATTTTACCACACAACCTTGACTGTTCGTTTTCTTTAAAAAAAGCATGTCCGCAATGTGTATGTTTTATTTTATTTCCATTCAATTCAATCATACTTAAAAAAAGGCAAACTGTAGACAAAACTGAAATGCAGTATAGTGTTCCCTCTTTTTGTTCCTGTCGGTATCAGAACATCTTGTGACATACCAACCTTTGTTTGAACAGACAGGTATTCAAAATATGATGCAGGTCACATTAGACTTTCGTTTCTGATAAACGCTTGTGTTTATAAGTCAGAACCAACTTACCAACTGACAAGAGCTAACTTGTGATGTAGTTTAATCTTTAGTGTGTGTGTGTTCTGTCAAGCGTCACATTGCTTTAAAACCACAGTGAGTACGCCAGAAAGGTTGAGTCTATTATTGGTATATGAGGAGGAGGGTAGAGGCTTAAATAGGACCTATATATCAACTATTTCATTCAACTATATGATGCAGTATCAAAGCTGTTGAAGTTTTATTTGTATATAGTTTATGTATTGAGTTGTGATTGAAAATTCTGTGTATTGGTGTATTTCTCTAAGAATTATTTTAAATTTCATAATGAATCGCATACATAGATAATTTAATGACAATTCTTGCCTTGTTCATGTTTGTTTGAGTGAAGATACAGTCCCAGAGTGAGAACGTAGAAATAGTTAGTGTTTATTACCCAAAAACATATACCTTCTTATCACAGACTGAATATCCACTGGTGACAGAAAACAAATCACTGCTCCAGATTTTATTATTTGACCTAAACAAAAGTTTCTAAGCATTTAAAAGGGTTGCAGTTCATGAGGAATTGTCCATAATAAAAACTATCCCTTTAGCGTGCTTTGCCACTTAGCAGAATGTGTAGTTCAGGTGCTGGCTGACATCACATAGGACATGAGCATGTGTTCCTTGGTCCCCGGCAGGAACGTGGCTGAGACAAGCTGGAGCTGCCAGGCTCTGTTGGCTGAACCTCGTGCCTGTTCCTGCGCCCACCGTCTGCCCACTTGTCCTGTGCCTGCCCTGTTTTATGTCCAAGTCACACGAGAAGAGATAGGAAATAATTGTGGGATGTTTTTCAGAGTAAAGTGTTTTATAAATAGCCATTCTCAGACATTAATGCCTTACAGACGGAAAAATCTATCAGCTAATCGCTTTTCACCCTCCCACCTGTTCAAACATTTTAAATGTCACATAAGTCCAGTCACTCACAATGGGACCTCCCATGCCCCTTTAGGGCAGATTTGTTGCATAACACAATGGGCTACAGTAGAGTGTAAGAGTGTAAGTTGACTCTGGTGCTCAGTAAAAGGGGAAATGCTCAATGCAGTTTCTCATATGGACACGGATCATACCGGTAAATAGTTAGCAGTTTTCTTTGCCCAGAGAAGTTCATTTCATGTGTTTTACTGATATAGAAACACCATATTACTCAATCAAAAAATGTATAGTTATAATTAAGTTACGAAGGGGTTGATGTAGATGTTCTTGAATAGGCTTGGTAGATTTAACCTGCAAGATACGGAGGGCAACCATTTTACAATGGATCTTGATCATTTGAAGTCAGCATGAAACAAAGACATCGACAGAGAGGTAGATTAGAAGAATCAATTCGATTTGCAGCTTTTGCCACTATCACAAACAATGAATCGGTGTCCCTTCCTTTGTACCACAATTGTACCAAGTATCTGTGTTGTTATTGTTTCTGGTGCAAAGCAAGTCATGCATAGGTGCATAACCATAAATGTTTGTATGATTGAATTATACAAATAGGATTTTCTCAAGATGACCCAAACAGCTATGAAGATCTGCAAACCCTATTCCTTTTTTCAGTTCCTAGCTGGCAGCTGCGAAAGTCCCTTCAAAAACCACATCTGTTGAGTCTCTAACAAGCTGTCTTGGATCGTGTTGAAGTTTATAGACACACATATGGCTAAACGGTCCAGCCTGCCTTTTTCCAGATACAATTTCACAGCAAAAATAATACCAGCAATATGTCTGTTTAAAGAAGTTTCTGAAGACTTCCAGTCCTGTTGTATTAATGCTGCTGATTCACTGGGACTTCCTGTTTTTTCACCTTAACTGTATCAGATGGATGTGGTCTTTAAGGTCTTTATCACACTTCATAAAAGCCCAGAGAATGTCTGCTAATGCTTTATTTTATGGATGTGTGATTTCCCTAATAGTTTCCTATGGAAAATACTCCCTGGCTTATGCTTGCAATTAATTGTAATTACTTAATTTGGAGCTTGTAATGGTGATTTTAGAACTGTGTTTTGTGCTGTACTGTTATCAGCTATGTTGTCTTGCACTACTCAGAATGATACTCAGAAGGCGCTCTCTAACTTCATGATTTTTAATTTAAAATATAAGAAAAGCATTTGACCTGTTCTGACTGAGAGTAGCCAACTAATCAGTCAAATAGAAATATCCATTTGCAAAGGAATTTGCAAATGAATACATTTTTTTTTGAAGAAAGAATAAGGTTTTGAGACTGTTTTCAGGGTCTTGAATATAGATTTGGATTTTTCTTTGATTTCATGTGCTAAAAACACGTCTATCACAATCAAGCTTTTCCGTCTTCCATCTGTCTTCAATGACTTCTGTCTTGACAAAATCTGGTACTAAAATTCAGGATACTGAAAGTATTCAAAAGAAACCTGAAAACATTAACCTCACTGACAACACATAATAAAAAAAGAAGACATTTTTCAAGGGTGTGTTGTCAGCTGAAAAATGTATACAGTACAAAACAGTGATCATATGGGTGGAACAACAGCAATATCATGAGACTTCATAATGAGCCTCCTACTGTATTTACTGTAAATGTTAGGGGCTCCAAGCACATAAACAGTGATTGGATTCTCCTGGAGGCCACAACAGGCATATTTTTTATAATTCAAAGTGGGGAAGACTAAAGCAATTGGTTGATGTGACGCTTAAAACCAGCTTAGTTTGGGCCCTCCTAAACTGTACATTGTGAATAGCAGTAATAGGGATCTTCTGGCTGAGAGGACGTCTTGAACACAATTTAGCTGCTGTGCAATTGTCACAGAGGAAGCAGCAAACAACACGCTATAGTCTCTTTGAGTTCTGGTGAAGAGGATTCAATATGTCACTTGGGTCATGGTGCAAGGCAATCACATATTATTAATAGTTTTGAATTATTAATAGTTTGATTTGATGAGTGATGTGAATTCTCCCCCAGAAGTCTTTATAGTTGTGTAGTGATTAATCGGTTGAAAAATATACCTTCTTTCTCCCCAAACTATTGTTACAGAAAACCCATGGTCATTAAGGAAAATACGGATTGAAATGTATGATTATAGTGTTACGGTAATAACTGTTTTGTGAACTGCTTTCTCAGTAACTCACTGTTATGAGTGATTTAGCATTTTGTTTAATCACATTGTGCTTATAATCATCATAAAGACCACCACGTAATTGTGTGGGATGTGAACAGTAGCACTGAGCAGGTTTGTTACATTAACTACACAAAGGAGCAAACAAAAGTAAAAAAAAGTTAAAAAAATTACTCAGACTTTGACCTTTGACCATGTGGTCCGTACTTGTTTGCCTTGCTCAGTACTGAAGTTCTGGAAAGCACAAAAAATGTGCCATACTTTCCAAAATTCTACCTCAGTCTTTGATCATTTACAGCTACATACCTTTCATGTTGGTGTAGGTATTGCAAAAGTTTGTTTTTGCAATACAAAGAGTGTTGGAAGTCAGTGTGTAAACAGTAGAACTGACTCATTTTTACCCCAATGTTGTATAGACAAATATTGAACATAAGGATTCATGACGTCCGTCATTGATCGTGGAAGTGTAACATTCACACAAGAACTGCTGCCTGAACTATTAGACTAGAACACTGCTCTTTGTATTTGAACATGAATTGTAAATAATTAGGCAAATAAACGCAATTACTGGATTACTCTGATCTAAATATGGCTGGATCTGATTGGCTTATGGAAATATGTGACATCAGTCCCTCACAATTCAAAAGACTTGAAAGGGCAGAGACAAAAAAATAAAAATATTTCATGTGAAAGGAAATGTTGAACTTTGGCAGTATAATTTGTGTACGTAGGACACAATGGACCATAGTGTTAAAGCTGATTGAAATATGATTTTACGGCCTTTAAATATTCAAGGCTTGCTGCACTTTATGTGATTCATGTAGTTTTCTCTCTCTCTGTCCCAGATATTGAAGATACTGAGCGACTAAAAAGGATCATCTTTATTGTATACAAGCGAAAATAATCAGTTCCTACTTGGGCGATGGAACCTACTCAGTCAGAGATGAACATCTTATCCAACGGGAAAAGTCACGACCTCGAAGGTGACTTGGGGATGCCAATGAAGACATTGCTGGAAGAGGATCAGTGAGTATTCTCTCTTTATTTCAACAAAGATGATTGGCTGCCTTTTGTTGCTTGAAAACTGTTAATGGCATTATAACACAGCATGTGTCTCGCACTATTTATACCGTTTGTCTTTATGTATTAGTATTTGAAACTGTTGTATGATTTTGGACATTTTGATTTACGTACATAACTTTGTCCTTATGATAAGAGTTTCTCATTTAATAATGACCAGGATAATGGATGTGGTGAGCAACATACAGTATGACTTGCTTCCTACATAATTTTGACTTTGTTTAAATGCATGTTGACCTTGTTTTTTGCTCACCTCATCGGGTGGATCCTTATTCAGAAATGGCACTCAAACAGTCAGGTATGTCTGTGCATATTTGTATGAAGGCTTTTTCAGCTGCATATTTGTTTCCATGCATATGATAATACAATAACATAAGCAAGACTACAGCAGATATCCACTGTGCAATACAATAATTATACAATAATTATTCTGTCTGTATATATAATATTTTTTAGTTATTGTGGATTTTTAACTTATTTTACTCATTTAATATTCTTTACTGTGTTATTACTTATTTACTTATTTATAATACTTGTTTTGATCTTGTTTTTTATTATGTCTCTTGTTTGCACTATCCTCTCTTCCTGCAAATTTTCCCACTGCGGGACTAATAAAGGATTATCTTATCTTATCTTACATGTGCACAGTTTCAGGAGATAGATATAGAGACTATCCATTTACAGTCAAAACTTTGCTCCTTAGATTTGATGATAATGATGGAGGACTGGAAAATGAGGAATTTTTGCCCAATGCGGCTGGAGAAAAACACATACGCTTCAAAGATGTAAGTCAAGTTTACAGACAAAGGACGACAGAATGAGAATATTTCTTTTTATAATTGTACATTTATTGTATGCTCTTGTTTCTTTCCCCCTCAGTTTGAAGGAAAGACGTCTTTTGGGATGTCCGTCTTCAACCTGGGTAATGCTATTATGGGCAGTGGAATCCTGGGACTGGCTTATGCCATGGCCAACACTGGTATACTCCTCTTCTTGTGAGTAAAAAAGCGTGTTTATTAATGATGAATTGTTGTCAGTTTAGTAACATATCAATGTGTTTCTGTGGACCTGAACCTGCACATAGCTATACTACGCCTCTGAAGGATGGAGTATGTTAAATGCTTTAACAGTGTTGTCATACTCGAGATCGGTCTTGATCTTCGAGTCTGGTCTCAAGACAACTTTTTGAAGGTGTTGTTCTCACACAAAGAGGGCTCTGGGTTATGAAATTCAACCGTGCAATGACTTTTGATTATTTTATCAAGACTTTTCTTATGTGCACTTACACATACACACACAAACAGTACATATGGCAATGACAGAGTTGAGTGAAGAGGAATCCTCATTTGTCTTCTGTGATGGTTTTTATTGGAATGTGGATCTTTCAGATCCATTTGAGGAGTGTCTATGGTTTGCATATTACACAATTTATTGTAGGATTGTATGCAGTGTTGAATTCACACTGGTTTGGTCTTGTACTTGAGGCGGTCTCACCCCCTCAAAGCCTTGGTCTTGTCTCAGCCTCAATGCACTCACTCATGACTAAGTCTCGGTTTAGGTTGTCATGACTACAACACGATAAGTTGAATTTACTTAAAAGTGGTAAAAAATGATCAAACTTTTTGCCAAAAGCACTACGGAGTCTTGATATTCTCTAAAGTGCTTCCTGAGGGATTACACTTGAGGAGTAAGATGCTTTGGTGGAGCGATTGAGGGCAAGAGTGGTGTTGGTTAGTTACAGGAGTCATTTACTATCAGTCATGACATCTTGGAACATATCATGTACCATGATATGCCCACCTCTACTCATACCTTTTTCCAAGCTCCCACCCCTGCTCTCGTTACCATATACAAACCCCAGAAAGGCCAAAGCCCAGAATAACCGAACATCCAAACCCTGTGTGAGGCATCTGGATTGCTCATTTACTTCCTTCTGCTCCTTCCACAATGTTGACCTCAGACCGTGACCCTGGTTGTCTTGGTCATGTCGTCTGTGTATTTGTAGCTGCAGAGAGCAAGTAGCAAAGCTTAGGTATAGAACGGCCTCAGTGTAATAGATTCAACTGTGGGAATAGGAAGTCAGTTCAATGCTGGAGCTGTCAAAGAGTAATGCGTCTAATTAAGGAGGCTGCAGGTCATTTCCTATGAAATTCCTGTTAGGAATTAGGTCAGAGTTATTCTAACCACACGTTTGGGGATCGTATCATTGCTATGGCAGATGGTGCAACAGACATTTATATTTACAAGAGTTTTCAAAGCAACCTGAGGCAACCAACCTGAACATTAACAGTCTTTAATATCATGACAACTTATGTCAAACATAACATACAATAAACAGCACATGCATGTCAAAGTTAATGTATCTAAGGAAAATGCACAGTGACACATTACACTTGTTATAAGAAATGAGAGTTATGAAAAACTGTAGGTTTGATTCAGTCATCAGATGTAAGTGAAAGGACCAGACCAGAGGAATTCAAAATGTGTAATTCCTAGAAAACAAACAAAAGAGCTTTCCAGGCACATGAGCCCAATTGTTATGTATCATTTCAAGTGAATCACCCTTGGAGATTCATTTCTTTATACAAGTAAAATAACACCATGTGATTATGAAAAAAATCAAGCATTGATACAAGCCTCCTAGTTGACTACATTGTTATTTTGACACATGCTTCAGAGCAAATGTTTTAAGAAAATCTGCAATATTTTACTATAGTCACTTTTGTGTTTTTGATTTGAAACATGTTCATACATCGTTGTTCGTACATGTTTGCTTAGAGGTTCTTGTGGCCTCAGTGGCTCTTTGTGCTACCAACTTTATATTCCTAAATGTGGCTCTGGTGGAGATTATAGACTAGAGTGTAGAGAGAACCCTTGATCCACCAGCAGAGATACAAATAGACATTCTCCCTTCTAGTCAGCTTATTTCCAGTTAGACATCTAATAAGAGCAGTCATGAAGGCGTCAGGATCCAGAGAAGGATATTTCTTCATTGACACAAGGCATGTCATATACTAAAAAGCAGACAAAATATATGCTTGTTTTGGAGATAAGGGAGGTTGGACAGTTTGCACGGCTGTTGTAATGCTGCTAATGACAAGGGCTAGTGTTATTCTCACTACAGTCGTGGCTACAAGAAATGCAGAGTGTACAGAAATGCTGGGAAAAGGTCTGAGAAAGGTGAATGATTTGGCATCAACCTATGACCCATAATTCTGACCTGACAACCCCGCTGACTTGACTCTGTAGGAGGAACACTGCAACTCATAGAGCAAAAAGGGTTGTGGGAAATATAATTTTCATACGTGTGTAGGACTGTTGAGTTCTATCTATCAAGAGCATTTATATTCTATTATTGAAAGAAGTATTTCAAGAATGCCTCGTCTTGTTTCATACTGAACATTTGCCTCAACTTTTGGTAAAGTCTCACAAATATACTGTACAATTGACATTTTCAGGCAATGAACACCATCAGCTGTAGAATGTGATGCAAAGGCAGAACAGTGACATAGTGGAAAATCACCCACTACTGCTGTTCAACCTCCCAGGCTAAATTAAAAGTTTTTTGTTCTCTCATTAATACACAATGTCAGATCAAACAATAAATTGTGTAAATAAGTTATGTCACATTGGCGGTAGCGTCTAAGAACATGCACAATTCATCACAACTGTTTGATTGTAATGAACATAGAAATGGACAGAAGAGTCAGGCCAGTGTTATGATCCCAGAAGGAATGTAGAATTTGGTGAAATATACGGTTGACATATATAAACGTATATGTCCCTTCTTTATTGTGTCACAGGTTTCTTCTGACTGCAGTAGCAGCCTTGTCATCTTACTCCATTCATCTGCTGCTGAAATCCTCTGGCATTGTGGGTAAGATTTGTGTCTTGTCTAAGCCTTTTGTAAAGAGAAAGTTTAGCTATAAATGTGTACCGTTATTTCATCAAAATGATATGTTGACTTGAAAATCCAACAGTTCTACAACATCTGATACAGTTAAATTGGTTAATTTAGAAAAGGGAGCGGATTAAAAGTGTGAAGTGAATTTTGTTCTGTCTGCTTTTAACACTTGCACTATAGCATTAGAATTGCTAGTCACACTTGAATTGTTGTTTACATGCCAGAATGATTAGAGGGATTTGGTTTCCAGTCATCTTAACTTCTGTAATGGCTTAGACTTTTTATAAGAAGGAAGATTAATGAATCAATTTATTCTATAATCCAGTATGTGGCAACATTTATTATGTGTAGACAAACATTAAAACTGAAAATAACAAATGATATTCAACAAACAATCACACATTTTTATTATTTTATTTTTATTTTTATTTTTTAAATTTTTTGTATTTTTGTGTTGCTCAGAGGGGCGTCTCAGCAAACATAATTGAGTGAAAATGAATGTTTACAGGAATTCGAGCTTATGAACAGCTGGGATACAGAGCCTTTGGCACTCCTGGAAAAATGGCCGCTGGTATAGCGATTACCCTGCAGAATATTGGAGGTGAGGAGCCAATGAGACTTACTGGTTCATGTGTTCGTAAATGTGTTGACTGTTTACGCCCTGTAGCAGAAAACATGAGTTGTATTGATAACCCCCACTCAATCATACACACAACTACATTCCTTAAACTATTATTAATGGGACTTTGTTCTTGGCTGTATGTCCTGGAAAATGAGGATATATTAAGAGCAAAGATCAGGAGAAGTGTTGGTAAATAGCTGCTAGTATATATAATACTATACCAAAAATATAGTGGAAAAAATGCCAATAAACTTAAGAGGAAAAAAAGTATATTTATTTTTTCCAACGTGACAGTCTTTATGCTGTATTAAAGCAATACAATGCTGGCCTTTTTTTGTCAGCCTAAATGTTGTCGGATTTAAATGTACAATGTCAAATCTGCCGACAAAATACCAACATGTGTTAACTCTTCTAAATTGTAGATCGTAGCTTCCCCCATGTTGCTAAACACGAGTACATGACCTCAGTGTCCTCAGTAGTAGCTACTGCCCCGTCACTTACGCAAACATAATGTGACATGGCTTAGCGGATGTCTGTTTGCTCGATATGCCGTATTTGCAAACAGGCATGATAGGCCACACATTTTCACCTTTTCTCTGTCTCGTCTGTTACAGCTATGTCCAGCTACCTGTACATTGTTAAATCTGAGTTACCGCTGGTCATCCAAGCTTTCCTGAAGGCGGATCCCAACTCTGAGTGAGTATTATCATTTAAGTGCTTTTCAACGTCAACATCTCTGTGCTGCTAGTGAAAGGCACTCAACTCTTGCATGCTGTCCGGCTTAGACACTGTGTGCAAGGTCAAGGGGGCCTGGCAGACTATCTGGGCAACGAATAAATTCAGTTTGCACCATTCATTGATTCAGTGAGCGTGGGGGTGTGATGAAAATGGCAGCCTGTAATTGGCTGAGCTTGGAGGGGGCCCATTGGTACTATCTGTCAGTTATGTCTACACACAACACAAACCCTCAGTGCTGTTAGCTCGTGGAGGCAAGCAGTGTTCACGTCAGAGACATGACACAGACGCTCTGAATAAGGCTACAGCAGACTGAAGTGGATTCCAACTGCCTGTTCAAATCTAAAAACAAACCTTGTGCTCAAAGGGGATTGCAGCGACTGCAGCAGTCCTTCCTTAACCATGTCAAAAAAAAACAACTAGAGTTTTACATATTTGAGCTAAACATCTAGAAAATCCTCTAATGCATCTAATGCAATACAAAATACTCAGAGAGTGTGTTGTTTTTTTTCATTTTTATGCCACGCCATTTAGACAATTCCTATGTCAAAGCCCTCTGAAGGGCACGCTTCCTTTTATCATTGAGTAAATTTAGAGTGGGATAAAGCAATACATATAAATATCTATGTTTGTGTTTGTTTATTTCATGGCTTAGCTACAATCTGAATTGACGTATGAAGTATTGGGACTCTTTCACTCATGCAAGCACTCACAAATGACAGCAGCAGGTGGTTTAACATGGGTGCCAAATTCCATGGTTGAGCATAAGGACAAGTCAGCTCAGGGCTGGCACCAAGACACACTATTCATTTCCACTCAGTGAGCCTCTTTCTGTTCAGAACAGGGGGAATGAGGAGCGGGAGGTGGGGCTAGGGGTCACACAAGAGGGTCAAATATTTGGAAGTAGCGGGAATCACTCAGAGCTGTAGGCTTGAGACCAAGAATGAGAACTTGAGATTGAGAGTTGGTTAAAACTCTTCAGTGACAGTCGGTCACATGGTGAGGAGCTCCAAGGTGATATCTTTTTATGGACCATAACCTGATTTAAGTCTATTTCCTCAAGTATCGGTTAATAACAAATTTGAGAGATTCAGTTATTGCAGCTGCCAGTTTGTCACTTTGTTTTTTTCTAAATTTAATTTGTTTCAATGTTTAAAAACTAAAATAATTGGAGGTAAATAATGTTTTAACGGTTGAAAAAACCTGCGATAAGGTGCTACATCTGTATCGTGTGTTGAAATGTGCCTTAAGTGGAATGCGCAGAGATCATTTTAAGTGTTTTGTTTGTGTTTAATATCGTTTTAGTTGTATGATTTTATTTTGGTTTTGTTTTATTTGTTTTCAGTCCAGTCAATGGTTTAAATTTGGGAGCAGTTTGTTTGAGTGTATCCCGAACCAATCAGTAACTGTTTATGAATTCTTTATGGACTGAAAGAGTCAAAAGCATTTCCATTCAGTGTTGTTTTTCCCATCCATCCAAAGATGCACTTTATGGTTCCCTCTATAGATAAACGTCTTCTAAACAAGCTTTGTAAAAGTGTTTGATGTCAATTCAAACCAGATTTCTTTTTAGTTTAGGGGGTATGATTTAAATTTTGTTTCATATTTATTATTATTATTATCTACCCAAGATCTTCCTTGTTGCCAGTGTTTTGGTACTTTTTGTAAAAAAAACAAAAAAACAAGTTTAATGAAATCTTAAGTAAAGAGGTAAAAAATGAAACACCAAAGTATGGAGAAAGAAATGTTATGTTCCATGGTTGAGCATAAGGACTTACTGCTGTACTGTGAGACTTGAAACCATAAAGACTTTGGTCCGATTTGTACTCGATTTTTGATGAAGATACAAACTCCCCATACCAATATTTGGGAACTACAAAATTGTGATTTAATTGTGATTTAAATATGTACTGTATATAAGGATACTTTACAGCTTCAGAATAAAAGCAGAATATAATAGGAGAAATTCTTTCAGTGACCATTTTTTTCCTTATCATTCAACACATAATATTTCTGCTAATATTTATTTTATAACTTTATATCACAAGCTAATTTAATTGACGCTAAAAATAATAATAATAATAATAATAATAATAATAATAATAAAACAGTGCTTTAGGCCATTCTTAACCACTACATATTTAATCATGCATTGCAAACACTTTATTAACACATCTCAATGCAAAATATTCAAATGTAAGACTTGCAATTGGCTTATGAAGCCTTGTACTGTACCCTGGACTTGTCCTTAATGACTATTCACTTCACTTGGATTGGTCTGACTTTATATTAGACCTTAAGCAGCTCTGGATTCAGATCGCAGCAGATACATTTCACCTCACTTGTGAAAGCTTATCGTCTCAAATGACCTTTTCCAAATGTCCCAAGAGGACATGACCTGTCTGACCTTCCACACACACATAGCTAGCTAACGGTTTACAATCATTTATATAAGCCTCCTGGTGCTCATCCCAGGTCTACAGCTTCTAATGGATTTTCTATCACTGCCACGATTATATTTGTTTTCTTGAGAGAGACACACAACAAGCATTTGTCTTTTCTATTCCTTGAAGTAAACTGGTGGTTGCCCACGTCAAGGACTTAAACGTGTTAAGAAGAAACATATACATGTTGTGGCCGCTTTTTAGGTTATATGAGGGTGTTTTGTTTTACGAAGGGCATTCACAGGATGTTGTTTAATGGGAGGAAGTGTATGGTGCCCACATATAGTATATCAGTTTGAGTTAGGTGCAAGCTACTGCAGACAATGACCCAGATGAAGACCCATGTCGGTCACAATGCCTCGGTCATTTTAAATACATATTGCCAAGTAAAGGGCATTTTAAATTTGTACAATCCCTACAGTGTGCCTAGGATTGTTTTTTAAGGAAACTTGCATTTCATACTTT
The DNA here is from genome assembly GCF_027596085.1 of Anoplopoma fimbria. Lineage (NCBI taxonomy): Eukaryota > Metazoa > Chordata > Actinopteri > Perciformes > Anoplopomatidae > Anoplopoma > Anoplopoma fimbria. The sequence continues at coordinate 17,197,750 of NC_072465.1, forward strand.
CTTGAAACCATATTCCAAACTTTCAATTAACCCTTCACAAGATTGAATATGTTTTCTTTTGTTTGTTATGGTAAGGGGTGAGTAATAGAGATGGTTTTCGAGGGGTTGGTATGAAAGAAGTAAAGAGACAGAAGTGGCAATGATGTGATGGAATTAGCTGGTAATGTTTAGTGACGTCTCTGGTGCTGTGTTGATGAGGCTCTACTATGTCGTCCCATTATGCAACTGTGAACAGTCTCATAAATCATCAGTTACATGCTGGCTACTCCAGTACTTCAGTCAAGAGCCACGTAACCAGACACGTTTTTTTCCACGGCTTTGACGCCAAGGATGTTCCCAGCAGCACTAAATATGTGTAACCATATCTTACTATGTAACACGTTTTTCGCTGTACTCTTGTCTCCGTCTGTCAGTCTGCTGTGTCTCTCTCTGCCAATGTTTGAAATATTGAGCTCACCAAAGTAAACTATATTTTTCTCCAAACAGTCTGTGGTACTTGAATGGAAACTATCTGGTCATCATGGTCTCTGCCAGTATCATCCTACCCCTGGCTTTAATGAAACAGCTCGGTGAGTAGAACTTATGCAGTTGGTTTCTACAAGCAAGGGAAACATTTGTGGTTTGTTTCACCACAGGAACTTTTCCAGAGACATTTTTAGAAAGTCACCTGCATTTTTACCACTGGGGTCAAGATGCAATGGAAGCCCAAATCTGCCAAGAAAAAAAAACATGAAAAGTTGGGAATGATAAAAATTAAAATACTCATAAAATTATGAGAAACAAAGACTTCCAAGCTCCTCATTTTGGTTGATCGTGAGTGCCTTTATTTTATCACCCATAGCTCTTAGTTTTTGTTCCTGGCGTAGTTCCTGCCTTCTGATAATAACAGACTACAAGTCAATGACATCCCTGCACGTCTTTGCCTATCTGTCTGTTTTTACACAAGATCTTTTCAAAGGACTTTTCATTTAATTCCAATACGCTTACAAAAAACACTCACTATTCATTTACCAAATGATGAAACATTTTCTATCTTTGGAACTCTTTCATTAAAGTTATGTTTTCTTTTGACTTTGAGCTTAGATAAGCACATTTTGATGCAGCAGTTTCCTCAAAGTCAAGCAATTAGTGTGTCTTAATCTGACCTCTGGGAGAGGAAACAGCAGGTGCCCAATTAGCCATAATGTTCTCTGATTTGATCCCTCCCTCTGAACTATTCATTAATATGAATTAAACATGGTCTTCCTGGTCCCATAGCGCTGTGAGGTCATTCTAAAGGGGGCATTTGGGGGGCATTGTTCTGCAGAAGCCTAATTTATAAAACAGTAGGAAACCTTCTGATTCTAAGCGTTGAGAGGTTCTTGTGTAATTATTACAGTTTACAGTAGTCCCAAACAACACATGAAGGCCAAACAGATCAAGAGATCTAACGTTAACTGTCTTTTCCTGTTTATTTTCAGGTTATCTCGGCTATACCAGTGGATTTTCTCTCAGCTGTATGGTGTTTTTTCTCTCTGCGGTATGTCCTGCTCACATAGTAGCGCATCATCACAGTGACTCTCCAAAAGGAGACTCAATTGCTCTGGCATGTCATCTTGGCACAAATGATACTCACTTTATTCCCACCCTCAGCTCTATTTTTGGTAGTATGTTGCTACCTTTGATAAGGAGCATATAAAACCTGCTTAATGCACATCAAAGGTCAAATGTAAAACCTAAGTACTTAGAGGCTGAGTCCCACTAATCTGATGTTGCAGTGATTGTTGAGAGCCCTGTTTTATTGCATCCCTTCATGCTTGTGTCTTTTTTCGATTCTACCTTTTCCCTTATCCCCCTGCAGGTTATCTATAAGAAGTATCAGATCCCCTGCCCATTCGAGGAGTACTCAGCCAACACTACTGCTGCCCACCTCAGCCTGAATGTCTCAAGCCACGGCCATGAGTACAACAATGGTCTGGTTCATGAGGACGATGACTCCCACTGCGCCCCACAATTAATCACCATCAACTCACAGGTAGGCAGCCGCGCTGAAATCACAGTCTGCTTATCTGAATTGTTTTTGAACAGTAAGGCCATAAAGGTTGATGTCTGCAGAGTTCCCACACTTATTTTGGGAGTCTCGATTGCACTTCTAATCATAGAAAGTCACATGTTAATGTGTTCTTAACAGACAGCATACACCATCCCGATCTTGGCTTTCGCCTTTGTTTGCCACCCTGAGGTCCTCCCCATCTACACCGAGCTCCGGAAGTGAGTCACATCTAACCTGAATATATTTTACAACATGTCATTGCATAATGGGTTATTCAAATAACTTCAACTTTCTGATTTCAGTCCAACGCAGAAGAAGATGCAGAAGGTGTCCAACATCTCCATCCTTGTCATGTACAGCATGTACTTTCTGGCAGCTCTCTTTGGCTACCTGACTTTTTATGGTGAGAACAGTTGTCCTACTTTTTTTGAAGTTTGTCTTTACAATATAACTGGGTAAATAATATCCATGAAAAAGACTGAGTCAGGGCAGCAATAAACAGTAAAATAAAGGAGTGCTGCTTTGGCGTATAGAAGCAGTTAATCTGAGAGATGCTAAAACTAGAATTATCGCCTTGCGGCTTAATGCCTTCGCCAACCATTCATGTTGTAGTTTCCATGTCTGTCTAAAATGTCATCACTTAAAAGCACATGAACATCAGCATATTACTTCTTGAGTTAAAACCAAAACGTGTTTTGTGAGGTCACAGTGACATTTGACCACCAAAATTGTATCAGTTCATCCGAGCAATTGGACATTTATGCCAAATTTGTAGAAAGTTGAACAGAAGAATAGGATGGACATGGAGTCACAGTGATATTTAAAAGACTTTGTTTTGCTGCTTTCTTTAGAAGAAAAAAGAGAAAAATATAATAATTTTATCCAAATCGAGGAATCAACAGGGTCTGAAATTATGATTAGAGGATTCTGCTTTGTATAGAATAATAAAATACAATATAGAAAATCTTGCGCTAATGCCACTTTTAAAAATACTCCAATATATTTCATGGCAATATGCAATGGCAACAATTAGATTAAATATTTAATAATTTTCAGATGAGGAAGTCACCTTGATTTTCTTTTTTTTTTTTTTTTTACAAATGTTGTATTCTATGATTTTGATTCATGTTCATGCATGTTATTTAGTCATAATAATATGCAGCGTTGATTAGTAATTGTTGTTCTGTTATGGAGAAAAATAGAGCTCAAGCTCCATCTTGTGGTGATGAGCTAGAGCTTGTGGCTCTCCAGTGCTAGATTGGATTATTACTCAGTGAAGTTCACATGAGACTTTACCAAGAAAGTACATTTTTCAAGATTTATTTTTTTCTAATATTTCTTTAGGCAAAGTGGAACCTGAACTGCTGCACACATACAGCCGGATTGATCCTTATGACACTTTGATCCTGTGTGTGAGAGTTGCCGTCCTCACGGCTGTGACGCTGACCGTCCCTATTGTGTTGTTCCCTGTAAGTTTGTTGTGGATTTTTTCCCTATGTTTCTCAATGAATATGATATTGTGGTATTATATCCTCTTTGAACTCTCTGTCTGTTTCCGTCCACAGGTACGTAGAGCCATCCTGCAAATGGCATTCCCCACAAAGTCTTTTCACTGGTTGCGTCACACTGCCATTGCTGTCGTTCTGCTCACCATCATCAATTTGCTGGTGATATTTGCTCCTAACATTCTGGGCATCTTCGGCATCATTGGTTAGTACACCACTGTACAAAAATATTAAATTGTATAAAAGGGATCATAGAAAAACATATAAACATTGTCACAATGACAGACTTAAAAGTTGCAGACAAGTAGCAAACAAATCCTATATCATAACTAAAAAACATTAGAAAAATGATTGGAAACAACATTTAATATATCCTACAGGTCTTATTTATTGACATGTCGTGCTGTGTGTTATCTTCACAACATAATTTGGGTAATTAAATAACTAATTGCATAAAGTAATGAATGAAAAAAAGAAAAAGGAAATGATTAAGAGGACGGTAACAGTTGTTACCCAGCAAATAAAAAGAAAATGATAATTAAAAAAACAAACAACTGATCCATCAAGCACCCTGACAAATGTGATTATTTAAACAGAACTTGGAAACATTGCTATGAGGGTCTCAGTGTTGGAGTCATTTTTTTCCAAATTCAACAGTGTCTAGATTAATTATATAAGCACCTTAAATTAACTTATACACATTACGCTGCTCTCCTATTTACAATCTCTTTAGAATTGTCAGATGAAATATACTTGAGTGTAAGGTTAGCCTGAAATTGATCATTCGATTGATATCACCATGATTGAGACGAGAATGTTTTAACCTTAGAAATGTATTTGGGCTGATATTTACCATTTCCACAATGATTATGTTAAAAACAGTACATGATGCATGAGGATGGTAAAACGAATGATAAAGACAGATCTGCAAAAAATATAATAAAATAATTAGACTTTCAAATGTTTGGTCTTCATGTCACTGCAGTGCTATTAGCTTTGTTTTAAACCAGCCCTTCCTCATTCTCCTTACAGGTGCAACGTCGGCTCCCTGCCTCATTTTTATCTTCCCTGCTGTCTTTTACATCCGCATTGTTCCCAAAGAAGATGAACCCATGAACTCTGTTCCTAAGATACTGGTGAGGCCTTGAAATCTTTCCCCCTTCAGTCATTCATTATGCTTATTTGGTGATTACCCTGTGTGACACAGGCTTTTGTCATGGAATGGAGTTCTTGATAGTTAATGCCATCGATGTGCTCTTTTCCCCCTCCCCCTTAGGCGGCCTGTTTTGCAGCTTTGGGTGTCTCTTTCATGGTAATGAGTCTGAGCTTCATAATCATCGACTGGACTACAGGAGGCGGCCTTGGTGCTGGAGGCCACTAGATGCTGCTTCGGTGTTTGTGAGCTCTGGAAAGGGGGAAAATAACTGGTCAATGTTAAGGGAGCACCTCAGTTGGATCACTTCAGGGCTGCACAGCACAGAGCCTGCAGGGGTTTGTAACAAAATATACAGTATAGTATGTCAGTTGGAATCCCACTGTAATTGATAGAGTTAAGTTAGCATTTTGTGAACAAAATCCTTGCATAACGACATTCTATAATTCATTTAACATAGTGCAATGGTAATGCAATTTTGTGTGAATAATCAGGACTAAACAGGGTCTTTTTTTTATTACCATCTGTTGGGGTTACCATGACGGTGAAATGGTCCTTTCCTGTTGCTTCCTCTTTATTTACACACAAACAACTGCAGCTGGTACTGTACACAAAAGAAGGCATGATCGTCTGTTAGGCTGAAGACGGGAATGCATCCAGATATACATGAGAAGTAACTTGTTATTTTGTACACATATTTCAATTATTTTCCACAAGACACACAAAATATAATAGTCAGATGATTTAATCCTGACCAGCTGCTCTCTGTACTGTTTATCATGATGTAATATAAAACAAAAAAGTGCTTTAAGGCGTTAGAGTGCAGGTGACATTTGATTTAATGATCTGTAGAGTTGTTGCATCACATTAAGCTTTTGTTCCAGATCAGCTAACTCTCTTCAGAAACCCTGGTGCCTTATAGCATTTGGAACAGCACACAAACACACAGCAAAAACAGGATTGTATATTTATTTAGCTACTATATCCGTTTTTAATTTCAAATGGACTATATTTAACTACTGTATATGATAAAGGCAATGATCCAAATTTATCGTATATCAGTTTTTGTTTAAGCTTAAAGTATATAAATGATGGAGAAAATATTTAGATTTTTTTATAAAATAAAAAGAGATTGATCTTAGCATTTCATACCTCCCCTTACAGAACTTTTTGCTCAGATATGCCAAACTGTGACCTTAAATATATACAGTACAGCTCAAGTTTTAAACTGCCAGTTCACGTGTGAATCTAGCTCTTAAATCTCTTGAATTTTTGATACCCCCTTTATATTTCTCATTAAGTTTTTATAAATTCAGAATTCTCTTTTTTTCCACACTAAATAGAATTTAAATCTTAAATGAAATTAAGAGTTTTTTATAATACACATATTCACATTCTTGCGAACAGTTCAATTAGAATATTGATACTTTAAAAGTTAAAAGCCTCCCAAACCCTCTAAAGCTCACTAACTAACACTTAATATCCAGAAGTCACCTACCTCTAGTGAAATATGGTTTCCAGCCATGCAGATAGTTTTGGTTGTACTTGCTCAGGTCTTGAGTTACACTCAAAAAGTAAGTGGACACCTAAGCAATGCAAATATCTTAGAACTTCTTAAAATAAAACAAGAAAACTTTCTTTACTAGACACCACTTTGGGTCAGTTAGAAAATATGATTTTTTAAAATAATTTGGTTGAACCCACCCAAACTCGATCAATGTTATATTTGTTTTGAAAATGTATTATGATTTTGTGATTCTGTCGTAACATTTTTGCCGTACTGGTTTGTAATATTTTGATCTGCTTTCACCCTTGTTGACTAGTTAGACCTGAGGTTAATGTTTTGCATGTTGTTATGTCCAGTCTGTCCTGCAGTTCATATAGTGAACTTAGAGATTGACCTTCTGACACTGTCATACATAGATGTTATTGTAAAACTGTACATTTGGCATCTTACAGTGAAGTGTATTGAAGTCCCATTCTGTGCTTTATTTAATATAAGTATTATGAAGCCGTTCTTAAAAGATGCTACATGAAATAATGATTCAAACATTACAGTGGTCAGTGATGACACATTCATGGATACTTAATTCTTCAGGTGAATTCTGAGACTCTCTATGGAACTACAACATGCATATAAGTTCATTTTTTACAAATTAAATTTCATAATTTACAAATCACAAATCAACAAGTTTGAAAACAGTAAAAAGGTTTAAACCTTGAATAAAAACTCAGAGAAAAGTTATAACAAATATTTGCTGCTCTTATCCAAAGGTTGTCTTGTATTGTATCAAAAGTCTCAGGCTTCAGAAAAGTCCTGCGTAAATCATTACTTCTCCAAATGTATTTATATAGTAACTATTCCTTTAGTTGTTTAGATTTTTATGGATAAATTATGAATAACAGCCTAGGAAATACTTATGCACATATCAACCGCCGTCCCTTGCTTTTCCACATGTATTTACAGTGGTTGTAGTAGTGTATGTGACAGTTTAGTTTTGTCATGTTCAGTGAACAGAGTTTTTCTTCACTTTAAGGTGTCATGCCAAAACAAAAAACTGACTACATACTGCTTTGAAAATGCCTTTAACTTTTAAGCAGGTACCACAGTTTTAGACACAGTATGTCAAATATGCATTTTTCATGTACCTAAACAATTTTGGGTGATATTTTATCATAGCTGTTGTTCAAGACATATATCTATGGAAATTACACAACTATAATATAATAAGGTATATGAATTGTGGTGAATAAGATGTGGCTTTATATAAATAATGTATATAAATGTTAACCTTTTATATTTGTGATGCATATTTACAATAGCTTGTAAAGTGTAAATAGCAGGGACAGTTTTAGTTTGCCAATAAAATAATTGTAGATGTTTTTACATTGTCTCTGTTGTCATCATTTCCCCTTAACTGAAACTAATTCTTAATTAAGCAGGACATTTTTCTGTTTTTTGTGTTCAAGTGCAAATGAACCAATCAGCCTCACTTCAATCATTTGTTTTTTGTGTGTGTTGCTATTTACTTGTATGCAACTTAACTGATTTTTATAAGTTGAATAGACATTTCCACAATTTATCCTTTTAGGGATATACAGTGGGTACGGAAAGTATTCAGACCCCTTTAAATTTTTCACTCTTTGTTTCATTGCAGCCATTTGCTAAAATCGAAAAAGTTCATTTTGTTTCGCATTAATGTACACTCAGCAACCCATCTTGACAGAAAAAAACAGAAATGTAGAAATTTTTGCAAATTTATTAAAAAAGAAAAACTGAAATATCACATGGTCATAAGTATTCAGACCCTTTGCTGTGACACTCATATTTAACTCACATGCTGTCCATTTCTTCTGATCCTCCTTGAGATGGTTCTACTCCTTCATTGGAGTCCAGCTGTGTTTAATTAAACTGATTGGACTTGATTAGGAAAGGCACACACCTGTCTATATAAGACCTTACAGCTCACAGTGCATGTCAGAACAAATGAGAATCATGAGGTCGAAGGAACTGCCCAAGGAGCTCAGAGACAGAATTGTGGCAAGGCACAGATCTGGCCAAGGTTACAAAAGAATTTCTGCAGCACTCAAGGTTCCTAAGAGCACAGTGGCCTCCATAATCCTTAAATGGAAGAAGTATGGGATGACCAGAACTCTTCCTAGACCTGGCCATCCAGCCAAACTGAGCAATCGTGGGAGAAGAGCCTTGGTGAGAGAGGTAAAGAAGAACCCAAAGATCACTGTGGCTGAGCTCCAGAGATGCAGTAGGGAGATGGGAGAAAGTTCCACAAAGTCAACTATCACTGCAGCCCTCCACCAGTCGGGGCTTTATGGCAGAGTGGCCCGACGGAAGCCTCTCCTCAGTGCAAGACATATGAAAGCCTGCATAGAGTTTGCCAAAAAACACATGGAGGACTCCCAAACTATGAGAAATAAGATTCTCTGGTCTGATGAGACCAAGATTGAACTTTTGGCGTTAATTCTAAGCGGTATGTGTGGAGAAAACCAGGCACTGCTCATCACCTGCCCAATACAATCCCAACAGTGAAACATGGTGGTGGCAGCATCATGCTATGGGGGTGTTTTTCAGCTGCAGGGACAGGACGACTGGTTGCAATTGAAGGAAAGATGAATGCGGCCAAGTACAGAGATATCCTGGAAGAAAACCTCCTCCAGAGTGCTCAGGACCTCAGACTGGGCCGAAGGTTCACCTTCCAACAAGACAATGACCCGAAGCACACAGCTAAAATAACAAAGGAGTGGCTTCGGAACAAGTCTGTGACCATTCTTGACTGGCCCAGCCAGAGCCCTGACCTAAACCCAATTGAGCATCTCTGGAGAGACCTGAAAATGGCTGTCCACCAACGTTCACCATCCAACCTGACAGAACTGGAGAGGATCTGCAAGGAAGAATGGCAGAGGATCCCCAAATCCAGGTGTGAGAAACTTGTTGCATCATTCCCAAGAAGACTCATGGCTGTACTAGCTCAAAAGGGTGCTTCTACTCAATACTGAGCAAAGGGTCTGAATACTTATGACCATGTGATATTTCAGTTTTTGTTTTTTTTATAAATTTGCAAAAAGTTCTACATTTCTGTTTTTTTCTGTCAAGATGGGTTGCTGAGTGCGAAAAAAAATGAACTTTTTCGATTTTAGCAAATGGCTGCAATGAAACAAAGGGTGAAAAATTTAAAGGGGTCTCCGTACCCACTGTACTATCTATCCCCAAACTCATTTGTGTAGGTTTTAAAAGTAGAGTTTTTCTACCTGGTCAGTGTTCCTATTCGTACCAATCTGTTTAGGCTAAGTGGTGTTTACATAAAAAACACTACTTTAGGTCATTGTGATTCTTCATTGCTGCTGACCTTGTTATGTCAACATTTAAATGTTTTGACAATAACAAATCAACACTACTTCCTTTAGAGTTGCATTATTTCTGACACCCCAGGCACTATGAATTATATTTCCTGGTACATTTAAGCACTTGTATGGTAACAAATGTAACAGAAGTGTCTCTGAGGAAGAACATCACAACAGTGAGTGAGCAGCATTGCAATGACACACAAGAGGTGCATGAGCAATAAAACATTGGTCATTTAACACATTCACTCTATATAAGATATTATCAGCATTGTATTTTTAAAATGGAAAGTCCAGACCAAGAATAGGACCTTACTTTAAGTCTTACCAAGAAATTAACTTAACTTTGCTTGACTTTTAATTTGTTTATCTTTATTATGTAACTCTTTCTTTTTTCAGTATATTTCAATATTAACTGTTGTTTGAATGCCCTGTTTTTCTCTGTTTTGGTTTGTGAAACACTTTGAGCTGCTTTTTTTTGGTCTTAAAGATGCTTTATTATTCATTATCATTTTCACTTCATGGCTTTCCAGAACATATGGCCCAGTAACTGCCTGCCACCAGAGAAAATGTCCAGTTATGTCCATATGGCGGCGCTGTCAACCAACTCTTCGATCAGTTTGAGTATGTGGTAGGTGATTTAATATTTGAACATGTGACACAAAGACATATTGAACATATTAACAGTTCGTCCCGCATCCTCACAGACAAACCTGCTCCTGCGCAGTGCAGTCAGTCACTGAGCGCAACTCACACACATCTAAACGTTGTGTTGTTTTTTGTGTTTTTTTTATCGTCCTCCATGTGAGATGCAGAGGAGTAAAGTTGGCACAGTGCCCACTGCAGTCCACGCATCACACCCTCTAAAATCACGCCTCACGCTCACAGCTCACCTGTTTTAATTGGACTATCGCGACACGAGTTGCGTAAGTGACGTCGATGCGACTGGTCGACCAATTCCAATCGTCAGAGGGATATATCTGAGGAGGAGAGCCCGAGGAGCGCAGAAAGGGACTGCACCATCCCCGCGTCTGAGGAACCTGCTGCCCCACCAGGCCGAGCAGACAAGTGTTGCAGTCAGCTGGCTGATCAGAGAGCACAGGCATCCTGTGAATGGTTGCAGAACAGAAAGGACTGTGAGCGGTGCGGCACGGCCAAGTGGTGGTGCTAAATAAAAAAAAAAAAAAAAAAAAAAAAAGCCTGTAGTAGTAAACCAAATTATTTTGGGTGCATCTGCTTCATCTTCCATCTCCTACTTGGACAGGAGAGAAGGTACGGTGACTTTACGCGTGGGTTTAAAAAAAAACCCCAGCTCTGGCAGTATACTGGACGCAGGATCCGCAGGAGCTGCACCATTCTCGGCATCGGCTGGGACGCTGAGGCCGTCAGCATTGAAGCCTTTTTCGGTCGGTGCGCCCCTGCGTTTGGAGCCATGGGTTGTACGGTGAGCGCCGAGGATAAGGCTGCCGCGGAGAGGTCAAAGATGATCGACAAAAACCTCCGAGAGGACGGAGAGAAGGCAGCCAGAGAAGTGAAACTGCTTCTGTTAGGTAGGTCACAGCTGGTGGATAATATTAAGTAACTCAAAGGAATGCTTGGTGCTGCCAATGAGAAACGTCTCCCCAGTTTTAGAGAATAATCCAGTAAAACACATTGAAGACCACATGAATAAATATTCAAATACAATCTGATGAGTAACCAAGCAGCTTAATATTATGCTTTTGTGGAAATATTCTAAAAGTAAAAACTGAAACTGTACTTGGCAAGGTTTGACCAAGCATCAAGTCCAACAGGGCCATGCAACCACCTCATAATTGCTAAGGGGCCTGTGCAAATCAGCCCCGAAAAGAGGCCATTCCAGTGCTCATATCTTCCAGTAATCCCACTGAAACTCAGCATGTCATTTTGTTATTAATTAGCCAACACAAGTGTCCATATATTTGGAGATAAGTCAGATATCATCATGTCAACATGCTGCACAGCTTTGCAGAGCTTTGAGCTGGCATTTAGCCCAGGAAGCTTAATTCAATATATCAAACATTGAGGATTATGACCAAACATGAACAGGGTTACACTTCAGCACTTCACTCTTAAATACATATCACTCTGTTCTTTCAAAGAACAATCCCTGTTTGTCACCTGACAACAGTGGGGGAAAAAAGCAGTTTTTTTATTAAATAGGTTCTGGAGCTGGAAAAACACACTCCACCTCCATCCTCCTACAATTCACCCTTCTTTTATGTACACACACACACACACACACACACACACACACACACACACACACACACACACACACACAAACACACACACAAACGATAAAACACACACCCTCCCACTCACGATCACATTCACACTTTCCCTCTTTTCCAATTCAGCTGTCTTTGTTTGACATCATCTTGTTCTTGATTTGTCTTTCTCTTCATTATCATTTTAAATGTGCACACAACTTAACTGACAGCTGACCTGGAATACTATCCAAAACCAAAGCAGGATGTGTGTGTTTTTCTGTGTGGGGTCATGCTGGGGGAGTGAGAGGGCTGAGGTGGGTGTGGTTGGAGTTGACAAGCTGTTAATAGATGACCGGGTCCAGATAGGCGCTGCATTATTGTTGTTTATGTGTTTTGGCTGTAATCATACTCTCTCATTGATTACCAGCCTTCTACCAAACTGTTGGTGAGATACAATTTTCATTAAAGCTGATGGGAAATCAAGTTTAATATCTCAGGACAGAAAGCTTGTGTGCAACAGTCGTTTTTTTCCCGCCATATGTTCTCTCTTTAGAAGCAAAGTTATATATTTATTTTCTAAGGCATCTGTTGGTTGAACCTGTATTATCTTGCCCCTTTTCACTCCACTGTAAACTGATGAGTATTTTCACCCTGCATGATTTCTCATGGCAGCCACTCTCAATCTGCTCTTGTTCACACACAAGCAGACACTCTTAAAGGTGCAATATACAGGATTCATATGCATTAATAGAGCAGCAAACAACTATTTGATATGTTAAGATATAGTGGAGTGGAGCTTCTCCTTGCTTTGTTGGCATAGTCTGGATGGCCACATGTGCTTTAAGTGCATAATTGTCCATGTAAGCGTGCCCCACTGGCTAGCTGACAGACACTGATCTGTCCCGACAGACAGACATTTTTGACGTTGTTTGCACTGTTAGCGCTGTTTGCACTGTTAGCGCTGTTTGTACAGTTAGCTGCGAGCCAGCGGCTCAGCGGTCTCAATTTTGAGGGCCAGAGGCAATAAAAATGCCTCCAATCTAATATGAAGCACGTTTTAAATGAGATGTTTATCTTTGAAACATTGCGTATAATGCCATCGTGGTAGAGTTGTTAGGTGACTGACTTCTCTGTGAGTGAACAGAGCAAAATTAACAGCATGATTGTTCTTGTTCTTGCCTAAATTAGTCTTGGCAAGAAAGTAAATAAGAGTATTTTCCAAAAGTTTGAACCATTCCTTTTACAAACTGGAATAAATCATCTCAATTGATCTAGTCCTACTTTAAATTGGAGAAGTTATTTCTTGACACAGTGTCCAGTATTTAGAAAACATCTGTTGTTGGAAGATTCTCACACATAACATCATATAATAATTTTTTCCAATCCACACCAATATTTACGCGTCATCATGATATTAGGTCAGTGCCTTAGGACAGAGACTAACACAATCACTAAAGGCAGATAATATCTGACAGCACCCTCTGGCTCGTTCCAGGTGGCCATTTACTGAAAGCAGTAATAACATGGAGGATGTGGCAGCTTGTTGACTTTTACTTTAATGTATAAACAGACAACATTTCAACTTTCCCCCCCTAGCGTTTCTTTTTTCCTGTAAAAAGCATTTGCTGTTTTGACGTAAACCGGGCAAAGAGAAGATGAGTCACTTGATGGTAGCCACTGAAGCACGCGAGGTGCTTTTAATGTCTTTATGGCATTCGGCCAAGCCTTTTTTTTTTCATCATTATTTCTTGAAGGAACTAAAAAGCCTGTTATTTTTTTTTCTTGCAGAATGAGTAAGTTCTTACTTTGCTAGCAATGATTTTCAGGTCCCAAAGTGCAAAACCAGATTCCTTCCTTGGTGTAACAGCTCATGGTAAGTGTAAGCCAGGTCTAAGGACGTCAGGATCAAATTATGTGGAGGAGAACAAAGTTTATGAAGATTTAGTTGAGCTGTCTGTAGACATAAAGAGCTTTCACGTGTCCTCTAACTGGCTGGGATGATACTTTAAGCCACATTTCAGAACAGGGCTATAAAGAAAACTTGACAGGTTCAGAGGAAACTCTTCTCTCACCACTTTCAGTGATTTCACCATGTTGAGCAACACTTGAAAGCTCTCTGTGCAACCAACTGACTAGATGTCTTTATCAGACCTGGCAGCAGGAACAAAAACTCATGATGAATAAAGCTATGATGCAACATCTCAGGAAGTGAGGCTCATCAGCACTTGGCATTAGTATACACGTATATACATCAGCGTGTTTGCATGAATCCATCCCATCAGAGAGCGCTGTTGAACGGAAGAAATGATAGGCTATTCTCTATTTCAGACAAAATATTGGCACTTAACTTTGTATACTTCTAAAAATGTTTTTTTTTTTTTATCATATTCTGAATGAAATCTCTTCTTTAGAAACAGAACTGGCCCTACTACTCACTCACTCACTCACTCACTCACTCACTCACTCACTCAGCTCTGGACAGACAAACCATAGGCATGTGTATGCGTGCCTTCAATGTGAATTTTCAGATCGTTAGTGGAGCCTGATGGCCAGGGCCCCTATAAGCATCCCATTGGTTGATTTTAATGAATCAAGAGTATACACGTCTTTCTAGCTAGCTAAAGAGGGACTGATATTTTACTTAGGTTTGCGCTACAGCAGTAGTGATGACTTGGATGGATTAAATAAAAGTATGATTTAGCACATTACCCCTGGAGCAAAATTGGAAATAAAAGGTTTGGGACCACATCAACCTGTTGGATTTATCATCTCTCAAGAAGGAAAAGATAAAAAAAAAAAAAAAAAGATAAATAGGGTTAAAAAGGAAATATTGGTTAACTGCTTATCATATCTTATTTTATGAGATGAAACTGTCAGGGCAGCAAGTGGAGTTAAAGATTTGAAACATCTTTCACAAAGGTTTGTAAAACACCTTGTGAGAGAGTTGTGCATCGCCATCAAGTTAGGCTTACTGGGAACAATGAACGTTGCCTCTCATCTTGACTTTGCGTACAGAAGTGGCATTGAACAAAACAACATTCAGACTGAAAAAAAACGGTATGTTCTAGGCAGAATTATTACATAAAACATTGTGGAAAGTGCAAAATTGCCTTGCGTGGGCGTGACGAGTCTGTCGGTTTGTTAAAAACTGGCATTTGTTGATTCATATTTAAGACTGTGAGGCAGACTCTAGGCTAAGGAACCATTCCGATGCTCAAACCATTTTAAGGGCACTCCAGTCATTACTCAAAACTAACTTTTGGATTAAATACACAATGTTTACAAGGATGAGGTTGCTGAACAGATGAAAAATGCACCTTTTGTTGCTGTTCATGAGTAGGCTATGAGATGCTGAGATATCTTTTACATTTTCCTTTGGTGGTCCTATATGTTGGTACGCTGAGATATGTCCTCAGATCTTCATTGTGTGATTTTTAGATGGCATTATTTGGCTGGAATTTTGTCATCTCTACTTTTGGTCAACCATTGGTTACAGCAATCGCAGTGTCTCCCTCTCTCACTCCCGCAGTTTATTGGTTGTGAGACTATGGTTCAATGTGATATATCTATCAAATTTTCTACTTACTATCATGTTATCATGTAATCTGAGACAAATTTCACTTTTAAAAGTTATCTTAAGGCTGAGTTTCAGTTTCCCTGTCACACATTTTCACCCAGAAATCTGGAGTGAGGATACACTTTCATTTTTTTCCAACTTCCGTCCTTACTCTCTTAAATGAGCCTCCACTGCAGCTTATCTTTAATTCTCACCCCAGGCAGCGTTAATAATAGTGCTTCTCAGACATGACTCACTTCTCCTGACAGAGAGGAGGGCTCAGGGTGAGACTGTCGATGCAGAGATGACAACTTCACAACTACCCACAAACCAAAAGAATATACTTATGCACCGTTTGTCATGTCTCCGCTGAATACCACTAATTCCTCAATAAATGCACAGGTATTTTTGTGCTGAACTAGCAAAACATGGACCATCATTGCAGCCTTACTTAGGATGCAATTTCTACATTTTCTCATACACCTTGCACTTATAACCTTATAAGAGTCATTGGTGAGTCCTCTGTGTGAAGAAAATGAACAACCTCCAACAAATCCCCTGATACAGATTATTTCTGGTAGTAGCATTAAATAATGACCTCTACTCTGATTATCAGATGATTTTCGGAATGAAGCGGCTTTGCTCGGGGTCACAGCGGACTAAGAAGCAGAGGCACAGCACATATTTGAACAGTCATAACAACCTATTTCTAAATGAACATTTGTTTAAAAAATAAACATTGGGTCTGTGAATGAGATGACGTGAGCCTAGATAAGGATATAAGTGTAAATGTATGTTAGTTTGCTTGATATAGTGCGCAATGAGTTCTTAATATTTCCTTAGTGGGTAGTTTATGACAAAGCTTGTAAGTGCAATGCATGCACTACTCACACTGGGCTTTTAGGCTACATTTTCGAAATATATTTTTTTTTAGGGCAGACAAACTCCAAAACAAGATGACAGACACACAACCCTATCATATTATTTCTCTATACTAATGCAGGGTTTTTAGTTGTGGCAATGATAGTACTCCCAATTTTTATACATAATGATAAAGAAGGTCTCTTTTGATTGACAAATTTTTATTTTATTTTTATTTATTAGTTTTCCTGATAGTATGGATTGGTGTATAGAAGATTGGATTGCATCGATGGAAGAAAGTAGATTAAGCCCTCAGGCCTTTATGTGATTTTGAAGTAATTTATAATACGTCTGCATTTTCTGTTGCTTCAGTAGGAGAAAATGTATCTGTTGACGTTGTGATACCTGCAGTTGTTATCCAGCAGTTATTTGCAGTATTTGAAGTTTTACATGAGAGCTATGTTTAATTGACTTATATTTATCACAGCTCACAAATCCAGCATGTATGCAAAATAAAAAATATAAATCCTGTTTGTTACAGATGCCAAACCTGATCCTTCCCCATCTTTCATGTTTCAAACACATTTCCATTATAAGCCCCCCATCTATAATTTAGGAGGCTTCTTTTATTTATTTCCTGCCTTGTCTTTTCTTATTTCACTCAACCCCTCACAAGGTAGCAAAGCGTTAAAGTATTATTAGGACCAAGAAGTTACCTATGTCAACATTAATCCTCTCAAAGTAGTTACACTTGACTACAAAGACAGTTGACGCAGGGGAACTGGATGTATCTTGGTATGACCTTGACCTCTTAATAGCTTTGCCAAGAATAAAGGAGGGTTGAGAGCGAGATAAAGGATGAGCGTTAGAAATGATAGATGGTAGAGGCAGAGAATAAGTAAGGAAAAAGGCTTTACTCAAGATATTTATAAATCCATGCAATTAGCTGGAAAAAACGAAGCCAAAACTAAATGTAAACACTGGATATTCGCCTCAAAATTTTGACTCAGATTTATTTTTTTAACTCCGATGAAGAAATCAACAGTATCAAACATTCAGGAAGTAAATATTAAAACTTGAGCTGACAGGGACATTATGTGTGTGCCAACAGAAAACAAGGAAACCATCACGTAATTATGATACCGATAGAACATATTCCTGGCCTCACACTGCGATAAACAGCACTGAATTGCAAATTATCTCACAAATAGATAAAGCCTAAAGATATGTGACTAATGATTATTTTCTTCAACAGTTAATCTGACAGACTATAGACATAGTAAAAAATGCACATCACAAATTCTAAGGTGATGTCTTCAAATTGTCTCACTGGCCAACAGTCAAAAATCCAAAGACACTGTAAATAGTGCATATTTACTTTACTAACTGTGGGTCCTGGACTGTAAACACCAAGATGAAACAGGAGCTTTTTCCCTCTGCAGATGATTTTCTTCGCTCTAAAAATAGGCGTGAGTAAGAAATTGCAGTCGCAAAATATGTCAGAACACTTTAAAGGGCAGTGGCTAGATGAAATGTCGGTGTGATCAGATCTAATTTATGGACATATTCACAAACATCCCTGTATCAATTGTAACCAAAATATGTTCAGTGGTACAATCAAAACATCCTGAAAAGGAGAACAAAAATTATCTCTCTCTCTGTCCCCTCACATTTCCTATTAGCTTTCAGTGCTTTCCTACCAGCCAGTTTGGCCCAGAGCGAGACAGGTGACTCGGCGAGTGTATTACATCATCTGTCTGGCACACGCTCCTAAATGTGCCAGATGATATCAAGACAGAACTGTTATATTTCCAATTCCTATATTCTGCAGAAGTAGACTCAAATGTAATGCTGTTGGTGTCAGGCTGTTGCATACACATCGAGTATATGCACATGAAAGTCAGTTGCCCTACATTTGAATTTGAGGTGGCGAACAATTCAATGGTAAGAGAAACACTGCCCTGAATGTTTTATTTTCACAATAGAAGTCTGAAAGTTAACTATTTGTTCACATGAACAGTTTTCTATAGATTGATAATACAGATATTGTGGCAGTGGTGAGGACTATGGAAAACCTGCTGCTTGTTGAAGGTCTCAGTCCTCACTCCTGTTAACACTTTTAGAGGAGCAATTAGCTTACATCACAAGCATCAACAGCTGCTGAAAGGTTTGAAAATCTACCCAGTAGACTTATTTGCTGTGTCTCTGCTCAGCAACCACTCACATTCAGTACAAGCTCCAAATGTCAACATCCAATGCCGCTCATCAGCTTGGCTCCCAGTTGATTCCCGGCATTGCTATCAACTCCTTCCCTCCATACACATATTCATAGCACTGACTGCATAATACAACATAACACATTTATTGAACTGCAACTCATAAGCAGGAGTACAATAATTAAGTTTGGATATCAAGTAATTTAGTATGGGTCATTATCACAGTTTTTTGGTTTCATTTTTCCATGCTACACAGTAAACCAGACCTGAACATTTATATCTAGTGTGTAAGCCGGGAAACTCTCCAAAACCCTTTAGTGGTTAAAACTTGAAACAAAGATCTGGACTGGATCACAGAGAGTCCCCTTCCTGGGTTAATAGGTCCAATGTGGGCCAATAATACAATGACACAGTTACACAGTATATATATATATATATATATATATATATATATGAGCATGAGCAAAAAAAGGTAAGATAAAAGTCTCAATAGGGAAAAGTAGCTTCTTAGTCTGCACTGTAGTCTGCACATTAATCTCCAGGATGACAATACTAATATGAGACACACTGTGTTGATGTTTTTTTTAGGTTAAAGACACTACAAATAATGTTTTTCCCTGACATGTTTTATGCTGTAGAGGCATAATTTATTTGCCTTGAAGATTCATCTTTTAAAACATAGGTTTAAAAAAAAGTTTTTTTAACCCTGTATATTTAGAAAAGTCCTCAGACAGGAAGAGTTTCATCATGAGTGTATTGAGCATATTGAGTTTTGGAACCACAAAGATGAACCAGTCTTCATTCCTCTCTGCTTGGTTGCCATGGTTATATTCCTACTGAATGATACCCTTGCCTTAATAGATTTTTTGTTCCTCATTTTGCAAAAACAGCAGGCGCTAAAATGGTTTCAGTGAATATATTTGAATGTGGAACAAGTCAATACTTACTGCTTGTTGAGGTATTTCAAAGACATAATTTATATAAACGACAAGTTGACACAGAGGTAACAGATGGTGATGTTTTGCCAAGAAAGGGTTGGCTTTTGTCAAAACAGCTTAAAATAAAGGTTTTTGAAGTAGATGTTATAGTAGTGTGTTATTCTTTTCTGTTATACTCTGAAAAGAAAAGCCAACAGTGTTCCAAGTGATTACAAACTGAGTGTAACCTCTGACAGAACAATAATACAACTTTAATACATCTGATTAGCTGGTAATCCAATTTCCTATTTTAACTTTATAAGGATAAGAATCTGTAAGCACCACCTGATTGTGACCTGAATATAACCTGCCACCAGAGTGCATAATTCGTTTTCTTTTGAATCATAAGTTTTGGTCTCCACAGATTTGAGGTTGTTAAAACTATTTATTTTCAATTTATCAAGGCGAAAATCACGGAAAAGTTATCTAAAGTGGTCCAAACTAGTCTCCTGACAAAGACAAAATCTGAAGTTGTTGTTTTTGGCTATAATCAAACAAGGTGATGAAACAAAAGTTATTAAGATTTGTCTGGAAATCTTTGATTGTAACTTAAAAATTTGCTATGCGATAATGCTATATTATAACAGCAAGCAACTGTTTACAAAGTAAGGATATAGTGGAGTAACGTTTAACTGAGCAGAGAATTAAGTCATCATGTTCCCTTCAGGTAAACACTGTTAACTCTGTCATCACTGTTGCCTGTTGTTTGCACTGTTAGCTGCAAGCCGCCGGCTCATCTGTTGCCCCGTTGAGAGCAATGTGGAGGCATTAGATATACTCAGAATTACTTATTTAGCACCTTAAGGCCAGAAGAACGAGGAACTTGACATGATACTGTTTCCCGGAGGCAGTCTGATCCCATTCCCCATAATCAGCGAAGCATCTTGCTTAATTATAAGGGAGGGTAACGGATGTAAAACGGTGCAGAGGAAGTGAGAAATGCACAGTATTCAAGCTTGCTTTAATGACATTTCTGTTCGACAGATAATGGTGAGAGATAGAGTAACATCAGATCAGAGTTCATATCTGATCAAAATATATTAATATTGATAAAAAAATATATAAATTCTGCATCTCGGTATTGTGCTCTCACATATCTGCAAACATCAGTATTGTCATTTTGTTGATTAGAGCAGGATTTAGAAAGATGTCTGTCTGTAAGTAGCCGTTTTATCACAGTGGAATATTACAATTGTGTAATAAATGCCCTCATTTATTAATTGCTCTAGGTTGTTCTTGTGGGGGACCTAATTTGGTTGGATCCAGCCTGAATTACTGTGCCATTAATTTGTCAGTAATTCATAATTGTCCAGTGCAGGAGTGCGGGGAAGGAAAGATGTGAATGTCATTTAAAACATTATACCTCTAGATTATGATCTACATTTGGCATGAGACAGAAATGTAGGTTCTAGAAATTGATACTATTTTAACAACAGTGGTTGTTTACTCATTTGTTCTGTGTTTCTTTCTGTCGTCTGTCTTTTAATCTATAGATTCAGTTTAGTAGTTGAGCTTAAAATCCTTATTTCTCCCTATTTGTATCTACATTTTCTAAAAGTGAATATACTGTATGGAAGACTTTGTTTTAATGTAATGCAATTTCCTCTGTATTGTGAGACACAAGGTGCAGGGATGCTGCTTTTAATGTTTTTTTCGGTTTTGAACAGGAGAGGTACGATTTCAGGCCCTTTTCTTTTGTAGTTCATTTTTTAATCACAATTACATCCAACTAAATCCAACAAATGTTGCTTTAATTTCCCCCATAGAGCTGGGTGATAACAGGAGGAAATACATGTGTAGTGAAAGTATTGATAACATCACAGTGTAAATGACTTGGGATGTATGAATATAGATAAATTAATTGTATATTTCTAGATAAGATTCATTAAACGTTTATGTTCTTAGTTATCATGTATTTAAATCATGGGCATGTCAGTGGCTTGTCATTGTCTCTTTTTTTGCTGCGAGTTAAGTGCCACTTGAGACTAATCAGTGACCTTAAGTTCTCCCTTTCCAAGATACTCAAGAAACCAGTTAATAGTTTATTGATCTACTATCGCCAGATGCAATTCAGCAGAGATTGTATCCACACACAGAGGCCCTGCTCTCCAGATGAATAGATAGGTTAAGCGTTTAAGTCAAAGTAGTAAAGCTCTAGTACATCACATTGCATTTCACAGTCATGCCTGTCAACTTTGTCTAAGTAGACTGTTGCAGCATGAAGTGATCATTAGAGGTATTTTATGAGGGTGACAGTGAATAAGGAGTCATCATAAATATTATAAAAAGGGACACACACAGATGAGGAAATCCCAATGTGGTTTTCTCTGTCACCCTAAATGACTGTTTCAAATACAACTGACAAAGTAATGCTCTTTACTACTTCCTTCAAGTTCCATCAAAACACAACGAACTGAGGTTTAAAAACAGCTTTCGGCTCACCCAAACAAATAAATGTGTTTATGTGCGTGATTTATTTTTGATGAGGCATTGTGGTGCTATAACCATGGCAACTTATCCAGTGTATGCATATGCAAGGCCTCTGCTCATTTCAATAACAGCTCTGAGTGGTCCAACCTTCACACATCAACATTTAAAACTGTTTTCCAGTTGGAAGTGGCACAATATCCAATTTTCTCTCAGAGAATATCAGTCATTAGGTCAGCAGTAATGAAACAGCTGCTGTAACGCACATTAATCAGCTCATCACCACCAGGGAATTTCATGAAAAATGTTGTGTTAAGTAAACAGATTAACTGTCAGGTTGTTTTTTCCCACCCTACACAAACACTGCACTGATGTAATTTTCTTTGCAGTGACTCTCTATTGCATTGTTCATTTTGAAATGGCTTCCTAGTTTATTAACAGATACAAATCACAACCAATATTGCATTACAGGATGTTGTGTTCCTTGGCCAACCAAATCTATCAAAATGTGTCTGAGCACATACAAACATAGATGCAACTGCACTCTTTGCTTTGTGCCCCCGAGTTGGGTAAACAAAGCCCTACTCTCCCTGACAATCTGGTGTGCAAACAGATTGCAGAATGTTTTGAGGGATCTCCCTCTTACACTGCAGCAGCTGCCTGACACTCCTGATGTCTCATCTGTTTGCTGGCATGTGTGTGAGTGCATAGAATATAAGCTGACTTGCCAGTATCTAGAAACATAGAGAGGTGGTAGAGTCTAAGCAGTGTTACCGCCGGGCAAACAGCTGTTATTGTTGGATATGTGAGGAATCGCTTTCCAGGCAGAGTGGATCGATTAGAGGACAGGGAAGGAAAGTCATGAATTTCATACTCTTCGACATAAAGTCTGAATTTCATGCAGGCTTAAATTTCCTAGGACCAGAATACAAGCATGTGGGAGGCTTCTGTTTCCACACAGTCTCAGGTTAAGATTTATCTGCCAAATTACATAAAGAGATGGAATTGTTTTGATTTGAATTTAGGATGGCAGCCAGAGATTATCAAGTTAACTTGTATGTCACAGTGTGCTGAAGTATGCATCTTCCCATGCAGACTTGCCTCTGTGTAAAGAAAGGGTATAATTGCCAATATTCTTTATATTACGCATTGTGTGAGATGCAGCTACATGCTCCAAAGACAGAGGTGCAGAACACTTCTAACCCCGGTCCATAAAATCTAAATTCACTGTTGTTCTTTTTTCAAACCAAACTACTTAATAACAGCACAGTAAGAATAAATAAAATTCAACCCAAGTGCTGAAACTAAAAACCGTTCAAAATACCCCTGCAATCTAATAAACTTCATGTGTGGTATTGGCCTACAGTTTACGTTAGCCATCTGTGTTTATACTGTTCCGCTTACGGGGGGCTGTAAGGTCCATGTACATTTTCGTAGTTTGTTTAATGGATTTATCCAAAAGTGGCAGAAACAATAAAACGACTCGTAAACACCTTAGCTCTGTCAGCGCTGTTAGTTATGAGTCGCCGGTTCAACCATCGGTATGTTAGGAGCCGTGTAAAGGCTTTTAATGTAGCACCTTTTAACAGATTACATTAACATTTTTAAGATGATTTTTTTGTCTTTAAATTATTGTGAATAAGATAAAGTACACACTGAGATTTACATTTTTTTGTTAGAAGAAAAAAAATGTGTCGGTGTAATGGAGACACTAGTTCTTAACTAACTTGTGTCAGTACGCCTCTACTCCAGTTTTCTATCTGCTTTGTCTATGAACTATGTAGGCAAACAAATATCTTTGTGTAACCTGTTCAATCTGGCTTTCATACCAGGTTAAATATCTGGAATTTTCATCTCAAAACTATTGAACAGTGGTTCTGATGCATAAATAAAATGAAAAGATTTCACCAAGGCCAACATCTTTCTTTTCTAATATTAGTTTTTGGTTTCTGCATGTCAAGTTTTGTTATCAGTGATCAATATGCAGTCACTTGATTAGTGTAATTAATAGGGACTCAAGGCTATGTAAAGTTTGTAAGTAATGGTTTTTTTGTTTGAACTTTAATTAGAATAAATGGGGGAAATACTTCAGCACCAAGGACAGTGCCAACGCTATTTTTACTGTCAACGCTTTATGGTTTGTAACAGGCTGTTAATGGAGCTTCAAATGTGTACCATGGATAATCCTGCAATGAGCTTGTGTATAAAACATAAAAAAAGTTTGAGGAGGAGGAAGAGTTGACAATGATGACCTAGAAGGTTGTATTGGAAAGGTATGAAGCAGTGAAGAGCAGTGCCGGTTACACCATCCCACTGCTTATATGCATTAACGCAGGATGGTTGATGGTGCTGAAGGATGCACTGAGGTCTAAAAGGATTAAAATAAAAGCATGCTTGCTTCTCTTATTAAAGGACATAATGAAGTTTGTCTCTACTATAATACTCATATAAACTCAGTGCGCTTCCTCAGGCTGTAGTGTATGGTTGCATTGCTCTCAGTGTCAGAGCTCAGAATTAGCTTCCACTTGTCTCTCTGTTGTTTCTTCCTGAAGCTATTTTTCAACAGACTGTATGAAACAGGAGTCTTTAAAATCTAAACCTGTTTCTTTCTATCTGTTTTGCTTTAATTGATAGCTCGGAAGTAATGATGATTACGGCATAGTGCTTACAATCTGTTAAGCTATGACAAATAATGTTCTGCTTGATGTACTACTTTGTTTTTTTTAAGAACACTGCAGTAACTTCAAGATGCTCTTTAGCAAATTTGAATGTAGGATTGAGTGGTATATGTTAAGCATCTAGGGTACATAATGTGTTGACG
The DNA here is from genome assembly GCF_027596085.1 of Anoplopoma fimbria. Taxonomy (NCBI): domain Eukaryota; kingdom Metazoa; phylum Chordata; class Actinopteri; order Perciformes; family Anoplopomatidae; genus Anoplopoma; species Anoplopoma fimbria. The sequence goes on from NC_072465.1 coordinate 17,222,389, forward strand.
CTGCTTGTCAGCAGACGTAAAACAGGATTAAATACCGTTAACATTGGCTGTACAGCAAGCACCCTACTCTGCAGAGCAAAGCAGTGAAGCTCCACTGCTCCCTGTGAGGCTGATGACCTACTTTTTCACTCAAGGCGCTAACACACTGTACTGCCATCCAGCCATGTAAAATTCCTTCATCGCTTTCCACCGTGCATGTGAAAGGGGTTGTGTGGTTGGTGGGAGGAGGGAGCTGGCTGACTGGAACACCTGTGCTACTGGTGCTAGTTTGTAGACAGTCACCCACTAGAACCAGCATGCAGTGATACAGTAAACCAATCTTGGTCTTTGTTCCCCCTGGCAGCCTGATTCTGTTGAGTATTTGCGTGAAATAATTTTAGAGGCGCACAGTACCCGCAGGCTAATAAAAGAAGGGTAGAGAAAGGCTTGATTTCAGAAAGAGTGAAAAAGAGGAATATTTAGTTAATATCCTGCTGACAGAAGGCAATGGACTAGAACCAAGTGTTCCACTTCTAAATCAGTGTCTTGCTCTCTCTCACACACATAGATAACCATGACTTGTATCCACTTACACGGAGGCTGAGACTGATCAACAAAGTAAATGATGTACTAAAAGTGTTGCCTAAATAATTTATTTATGTAAATGTAAATCAACTTTTATTGTCACACATGTACAGAGCAGAGCACACGGTGAAAATAAACCTCAGAATTTTAACCCATTCAGGTATTAGGAGCAGTTGGAAGCTATACAATGCTCAGGGAGCAGTTTTTGTGGGGTCTGGTGTGTTGCTCAAGGGCATCTCGGCAGTGCCCAGGATATGATTTGGCAACAATCCAAGACTAGTCTGAGCTCCGTACTTGGTCTGTGAGGAGACTTGACTTGCGCCTTTCCAGCTCCAAAGCCCATTCTACCCATTTATCTTTGTGTGTGTGTGGGATGTAATCGGACAATCTCCGTTCTTTCTACGGGCCGGGCATGCTTTGTTGTGAGCGTGCCCCACTGGCTAGCTCGTAGCCACCACTCTGCTCTGCGCTCATTCGGTGGTTACAGTTGATAACCCTGTCCTGACCAACGGCATCGCTACAGAATCGTAGCACCTGACCTCCCATTCCCCCTCAGGTAAACACTGTTAGCTATGACTGCACTCTTGCCGTAGTTCACACTGTTGGCACTGTTGGCACTGTTGCGGGCCGCCAGCTCAGCAGTTGCAGTTTTCTGAGCCATTGAGAGGCACCTTTTTAAATTGTGGTCTTTAAATGTGACACAATGAAATAAAAGACAGTAAAACACTCTGCAGAGCTGAAATGAACATAGACGTTTTTTGACCATTTCTATTTTTGATATTGCTATGTGGGTTCATCACTACGAGTGACAGCTTTCACATTACACTTAGACTTTGGATCAATTTGACATATTGATTGATGATCAAAGAGCTGTACATCCTGCCCAACTTTGCTAGACAGAGGACTTTGTGAAGAGCAAGAGATGGATTTGTTGATGTAGCAGGTAAATTCAGATACACACACACATTTTTTGGTTTATTGGTTGTGAAGATCATCTCTACACATAATGACTGTTACCAATCACTGTTTTCATACTTGGGATAAGCTTCCAGTGATCAGTTACATTTGGGTTTTGGTTGCAAATTATGAAAAAATCCTACAAATTTCTTGAGTGCTAATCTTGGTTCTTGGATATAAAGTTATTCTGCACTGTTGTCAGTAAGTTATTACACTCAATACTGGATTCTGTTTGGATTAGATGCTATTGAACACCAACCCCTCATACAGTAGTAAGAATATTTTTTCTACTACCACATAATTCTATACATATACTGAATATACTATATGCCCAGACACACTATATTATGGGTCAGGAGGAAAACTGTACTAACAAATGTATTCACTCACGTCAGATTGTGTCAGTCAGCTCCCTCAGTACACATTGCGACAGGGCTTTAAATAGCAACAGCATCATTGTTGGTTATTCTGCTCAGTGTCATCAACGCCCAGAGGAGGTTAACCTTTTAAATGGCTGTAAAAGCTAGTTGGATGTGAACAGTCGTGACACCAACGGAGAGCGAAGGAGGAATTGTGTCACAGCCAAGCCAATGAGTCATTCTCCTATTGAAGTCTCTTAGACAATAGAAGGCCTATGATGCAGGCCCATGATGCAGGCATATGCTGCGATGTGTTACATGTCTCCACAGAAGAAATGTCACGGCAGTGGGCTGTTTGACACAGATATGTTAAACACAGTGTTTGTGATAATAGGCCTCCCAAGGATGATGTGATATTGCTTTGAAATGGATTTATGATGTTTCTCCACTTCAGCTGCAGTACTTTTCTTCAAATGGTTGAGATTAGATTTTTACCCATGCCATCAGCATGGCTTTAGGGATGCCAATGTTGGTCAGTTGGTCAACCACTTTGGCTCAGGCTGAAATGTCTCAACAACTATTCCATAAATTGCCATGACATTTTGTAACAACAGCTGTGGTCCCCAAAAGATGATGAATGTGGTAACACCACTAGCATGTCAAAATGTAGTCTTATCCAGCAAAATATCTACATTTTTATAAAATGGATTGGCACACAACTTTTCACAGACAATCATAATTTGAAGACAATGTATCCTATAGATATTGGTGATTCCCTGACTCTTCCTCTAGTGCCACCCTAAGATTGATGTTCTAGATTTTTTATTAAAAATAACAATATCCATTGGATTAACTGGCATTACATTTGGTCCACACATTTATGTCCATCTGAGAGAATTGTAATAACTTCGGTGACCTAGCCCCTTAGCGTTTTAACACGCTAAACTAAGATGGTAAACACCTGCATAACAGCATGTTAGCATTGTCACTGTGAACATGTTAGCGTGATGCGTCTGGCATAACTCTTAGTCATGTTTATTTCTTCAGATTCAGAATGATGCTGCCTGCAGTCAAAGGTTTAATTTCACAGATTGTGCTGAGTGTTTTTTGCCTGCAGCCAGAGCAGGACCCCACACTCCTCCATGTCAGATGTTCCAAGGGCAGTAGGGCTGAGTTGTATGGCCTAAAATATATATCACAGTATAATTTTGAAGCACAGGCGGTAACAGCATAGTAGTTTTAATCACGTATTATGAGCTGCTTAGAGCTAGTGTCATATATTGAAACAAGTCATCATTTCCTCTTTAATGTCTCTTTTATCTATAGCATAACATCTCCTTCAAATAACTGTATCTATTCAAGTTTCTTGCCAAACAGAACATTTGCAAAACTAGCCTAGACCTTAACTTTATGGTAAAAGGGAATGGCCAACGCAACAGTCCAACGCTCAAAACGCATGGCAGCACTACCAGAATGCATTGCACAGCAGCTTCATTGAAAATGAATGGGAAGAGTGGAAATAACCGATCCTGTGGACACATACCATAAGAGATGCACTTTAGTTTATTACTACATTGTAACTTAATAGCCTGTAAAAGTGATACATTAATTTATTATTTATTGCCATAATAGAAAAAGGTTCTTGGTAAGTAAATATATTAACTGGTTCATTTAGTGGCAACGTTTTTAAGAGCAATCAGCACTGGGGAGGGAAGATTAAGAGTTCTCTATAAAACAGTGAAGTCATCCTGTGACTTGCTCCTATTTGCAGTAGATCCGTTGGCAGTTAAGTGACGTAGAGGGCAAGAACAAAACAAGTGAGTGCCTGCTGCTGCTAACTGAATGCATCTCAGCTAAAACTTCAGTATTAATCATGCAATCTCACTTTTCGTTTTGCTCATAGTTGCTGAGCTTACAGCTGAACTCTATTTATGTAAAAATTGACAGATAACCTGTTATGAATATTCATTAATTTACGTGGCACTCATGTAAGTCCTCATCCCACCACTTTTTCTCTTACCAGTGCTTTTATGCTCAACAGTCCGCTCACAGCCTCACAGTTCCTCTGCTTCGTCATCCTCCCCCGTCAATTGCTTGCTCATTTGTCACTCTTGTCCACCTTTACTTTTGTTTACTGCATGGACTGGTTGAAAGGTGATCGATCTTATCTGCTGTTAGATTCTGTGTGGATGTTTGTGTGTTTGCCAAGTTTGGGATATCTCATCAGTCCATGAATGAAAGCTTTGTGTCATCACCAGTGGGTAACTGCGACCGTTGCCAAGTTGGACTGGATGACTTTTTCATGTTGATCCTTAAATCATGTTATCAATGCTGTGTGTTCTGGTGCTTACTGAAAACCAATTCAGGAGAGAGCTTGTCCCTCCTGCCAGCGCAGCACACAGAGTGGTCTTTGTAATACCAATCAGTCCTCATTGCTGATCCAAAACTGTTGAGGTCAAGGGCACCATGTTCGGCAGGTACATCTATTCACTTAGAATATTCTGCAGATTTATTCATAATAGCTGATCTAAATGTTTTTAGAAAAATAGTTTGATGCTCTCTGCTGGGTAGCTGTTCCCTGATTGAATTCAATTTAATTTATTTGTATAGCTGAAAATCACCAATTTTCCTGAGCATGTTAGCAAACTGATGTTAGCTTGAGATCAAAGCACCACTAGAGTCATAGTCAGGCAGAAACCTCCAGTTCTAAAAGTGAAGCCTTAAAGTCTTAAATTTGCATTCTCTGCATGAGATCAGAGGGCACCTCCTCCGGTAGAAAAAAAAAGTCTGATTGTATTGAAGTTTATGATAAAATGAGCTACATAGTTCACAGTTGTACATCAGGTTATTTGTTAGTGACAACAAAAAGAATCAAAGAGAAAAGGTGAACATGACGCAGAAACCTTTACCAGAAAAACAAACAAAGCCATATATTATTCTGTTATTTGTGTTCGATAAATCTTGTTTTGTTCGTGTCGGGTTGTTTTGTACTTTTTGTCATAGAGACGAATCTCCTGAAATTGAACTCCCAGCTACCTCTCGGCAAATCATGAGTGGCCGCTGATGAGACAGCAAATGCAACCCTAGACATTGCTTTTACACCCCTCCCTTTCCCCTGTCTGAATATGATGAATGTTGACAACACTGCTGGTCCCTATTGCTCTGTCAGCCCCGGGATGGGCTAATGTTTGTTGGCAGGGCTGGGTCAGGTGGCGTCGAGGGAAAATAAATGGTGGCATGGTCCTAAAAGCAAAAGAGACGTGTCAAAACATGGGCTTATTCATTTCAACAAGATAACGATTGTTAGGTATTGGTTTATTCGCTAAGAAATTCTTCTCTACTATCTGGCACAGACATATTTACTTGGAAGTTTATTGCTGTTCATTTTTCATTTTAATGTATCTTTGATTCTTTCAGTCCACAGAGCTAGGACTTGTCTTGCCCTTTTAGGTCTTATGTGTGTCATTCATCCATACTAGTGATTTCAGTCCATTATCTGTAAATATTTTCCAAAACTTCCCACCATTTTCATCACAACTTCCTGTATTTTTATAAAGTGGATTATCATTTCAGGGTTCTGTTGTTTACAGGTACCCTGTGGGGTATCTTTTTTTTTACACAAACAGTTATGTTTACATTACATTACATTACAGTCATTTAGCAGACGCTTTTATCCAAAGCGACTTACAATAAGTGTATTCAACATAGGTATTCAAGAGAACTACTAGTCACCAGAAGTCATCTCCTTTCTTAAACAAGCATCTAAAAGCATAAATCAGAGCAAAAGTATAGTGCAGAAGCAAATTACTACGAATACAATAAGTGCAGCAAACTAATACGAATATAATAAGTGCAACAAACTTGAAGAGGTGAGTTTTCAGCCTGCGCCGAAAGATGGGCAGCGACTCTGCTGTCCTGACGTTGGTGGGGAGTTCATTCCACCACTGTGGGGCCAGGACAGAAAAAAGCTGTGACCGGGTGGATCGGCCGCAGGGACCTCTGAGCGACGGGGCAACCAATCGCCCCGAGGCAGCAGAGCGAAGTGGTCGGGCGGGGGTGTAGGGCTTGACCATGGTTTACATTCAGTGTAACCCAAAACACAGTGTGTGTTACCTTGAGATCAAACAAACATTTTGAATACATTTCCATTCACATGAAAAAAGTGCAAAGCTGAATGTGTTTCTTAAAATTGTATTGTATACACCCATATTTGCTAGTTTCCTTGCCTTTTTTGTCACATTGCTAATATTATTTGAGCGTTACAGCCATCAGCGGTATAGCGTCAAAACACAAACACCAAGTCGGGGTCCAACTTGTAAAGACATAAATCCAGAGTGTTTCCAGTGGTCAAAAACCCCACAAAGTGCCTTTTTAGTTGCAAAGATCAAAAAACATAGACACTTTGACAAAGCTATGGGTTACAATCTTGCGTCATTAATTTCCGACCTGAAGTTTATTTTCAGAGCTAACTGAAGTTAACGGATGCCAATGCCTAGCTTGAGAGAGAAAAATGTATTTATAAATCTCTGGCATCCTTTGAAAAATATATGAAATTTGTACTTTAAAGATTAAAACATGCTAAGCTACCTTTTAAATTATCTTTTTTTTCATCATGTACTTAGCATAAGTTGTGAAAAGTATTTCTACCATGAATCACAAATCTTGAAAACCATTTCAACCATCTCTCTTCCCTAGACCTTTCTTCTATCAGAGTGAAAACCCAATGTTGAATTGAATAGGGGACTTTATTATGAAAATCTGTACATTATATCCTCAAAAATGGAAACTTAAATAAACCAGACAAACCAGACGACTAAATGTGAACTTAGTGGCTGGTCATCACTGGCTCAGTCATATTTTTAAAGCAGACACAGCTGTAGCTAAACTTCAAACCTATTTCACTTAGAAAGACACACAGAAAGACAACAGCAACTGGTACCTGACGTTCCTTTGTAACTTTAATCTTTTAATGTTCCAACAGGTGCTGGGGAATCTGGGAAGAGCACCATTGTAAAGCAGATGAAGTAAGTTACAAAAACAACTCTTATCTTACTTTATATTTAGGCCTTCTATTAAACCCAGAGATGGATTATCTACCTTTTTAAAATGAGGGTTTCCATTGTGCAACCCATCTAGCGTGATGGTAACCCAGTGATTTCCACAGACTAGCCTTATGGTCTCTGGATAAGATAGTAATAATACTTGTTACAAAATAAGCTAAAGGGAGAAGAATAATTGTTCAATCAACTTGTGTTTCTGTTGTTGTTTTCCTTGTCTGAAGTAAGGAAATGTTAAATCTTGATGTGTTTAGCAAGCCAGTACTTGCAAACAAGGGCGTACTGTAGTCAGTACCTGACTAATCATATTTTGTGGCTTAGACACGGAGGCACTGACCATATTAAATCCAAAGTTATAGCTCATTAAATTTGCGGTTACCACAACGTCATTGTTAGGTACAATAAATATGATTTTTTTCCTTTTGTGGTTTCTAAGGCGACAGCATTGCCTCACCTGTTTGTGGCTGTCTTTTACTTCTCATAGCACAAGAGTAGTGTGAAGAGTTTGTGAATACAGAGGATGTTGTAATGTCTTTGCAACTATCAGAACACACACACATATATGTATACACACACAAAAAAACACACACGCACACACAGGATCCTAAATTGCTTAATTATTCACATTCCTCTGGGCTAGCCAGGCATTGAATCCATTTTTTATGATCTTGGAGGAGGAACAGTCTGTCGCTTTTTGAAGCCAGGTTATTAACATGTACAGGCATACATATAAATCAGCCTGCAAGACAAAAACACTGGCCTATTATGTCACATATCCCATTGATGTATCCTGTGTCAACATGACATTACACGGGAGAAAGTTGGGAAAACACAACCGTTTTCATAAAACTGCTTTAAAATGACTACTGCTCATTATCATTTGCATCAACACACTGTTAAAAGCGGTAGACAGTTTTACTTTAGAATTAATGTGGGGTCATCTCAGTATGCCCTCTCTGCACTTCCTTCTGCAGCCTGATAAAGTCTGGATGATTGCATCTCATGATGGGTTGCACAGGCACTTAGTTCCCTCACACTCAGGATCTGAACAATAACATTGCAAGAGGTAATCTAAGGTTACTGCATCAGCTGAATACTGCAGAGTTGAGGCAGTTTCCCTGTGTGTGAACCGCACTGCTGCACATCATCCTACACAGCATGCTGACATGATAATTGAGATTCAGAGTGTGCAGTATACGCTTCTTGGCAGACGAGGTAGCAATTGTACGCAGACAAAAAAGCCACTTGTCAGCATCTAAATTTGTCCCATACACACCCAAATGGTACGACTGTTGATGTATTACTTGATTTATAACATTGTGATTTTATGTTCAACTTAATGATATGATAATAATAATAAAAATAATAATTTGCCTACCCACTCGTCAGCAAACCGTTTTCCATTTTAAAACTGATATAATCAATGATTATATTTAAGCAATGGATCAAATGACTACATGTATGTGAATGGGGATGCTCATAGTGATGAACCCACAGATGATTATTACATTGCAGTTTCCCTCAGCATTACTGTGTTTTAGTGTGTTTAAAATCAGACACAGGACAGACTTGTAAAAACTGTGAACATATCCTTTGATGTACACTTTATTAAATGTTGCATATTATTTTTTTGTCAGGATCATCCATGAAGATGGCTACTCAGAAGATGAGTGCAAGCAGTACCGAGCAGTGGTTTATAGTAACACCATCCAGTCGATTATGGCCATTGTTAAAGCCATGGCCAGTCTCAAGATAGACTACAGCAGCCCTGGCAGATTGGTAAGACACACAAGCATACAGATACTCAAAAACAATGTGTATTTGTTGTGACATGACTTTTCCGCATTTCCACTGGATTTTATATTAATATTCCTTATTTTCATCCTTTAAAAATCTTGGATAATACCAGTCACATATTTGTTGCAAATATGCAGAGATAATTGTAGAAAATCCCTGGTTTCATACAAGTGAGAGCAGAAAGCTGACCAGCCTAAACAAAAAATCTGCATTGTGTGAGAATGCAGAATTCTGTTGATTTAACTAACCATGGACGGATCAGGATCTCCCTCAGGCTGCAACTAAACAAAGCCTGTTTTATCAACAGCATCTTGTAGTTGTATATCTGGTGCAGCCCTCAAGACTTATGCTTGCCCAGAAGTGATTTCACAAGAGTTTGCTTTTGTTTCTACAAACACACTGTGTCCTTTTCACTTTTCTCGTTGTCTCGGAATAAGAACTCAGTTGCCCATTATCTCTGAAACAAACATTTTACTCCCTCACTTATCCGTATTCCAGTGTAACCCAGTGAACAAAGATTATTACAAGGCTGTGATGCCTCTGGGAACAGGTTTGTTCTCATGCGACTTCTCTGCGATTCTCATTCAGCCAACAACACTGGTAAACTGTGCCAAGCCAAATATTGCATCACGTGATTTCCAACATTCACCTGTTCATAACAGCTTCTTCTCAGCTGTAATATTGCTGTTGGTCTTGGAAAATAGAACACAGAACAATGCTTCTCCATCTTTGTAACCAGCGGGGGAAGTGGTCCTCGTCTTACAGACTTCTCCTCCTCCATCTTTGATCTGCTCTCTCATTAAAGTTGAAACAGAGAGAGAGAGAAAGAAGAAGCTGCAAGTGTACTTAGTGTCAGCAGCGGCAGCGGCACTGAGGGCTGTTTTGGGGATTAGATTTATTTGAAAGTGCTTGCACCACACATTTTAACAGCACATCTAGTTTGCTAGGTGTTCTCTGCAGCCTTAGCAATGACACAAATGAATGTGGAAAAGAATTGTCTAAAGGTGTGATAAAAAATGTTTTGTACTTTAATAAATTGTGATTTATCATGTTATGTCTTCTTTACATGTCTGTTTCTCCTATTTGTCTGGATTAACGTTATATCCCTGATCTCAATTGACCGTCCCCCGAACAGCGATTGTCCAATCATAGCTATGCAACTCTAAAACTCAATTTTTTACTTTTGCCCTGAACCTAACTTTGGGTTGAACATTGAATGTGATAATTTTTTTTACAACATATGCTCAATCCATTCATCAAAGGAAATTAATTTATCAATAATGAAAAAAAATAAGGGCAGCTCTAATTAACACATATTCACAGAACCTCATCAGCACATTTATTAAACTCTTACAGGAACACATACAGACAGACAGACACACCCTGCACACACAGATGCATGAAGACACACACCACCACAGTCTGCTCCACCCGGTGAACACGTATCAGCCTATGAACATTGCTTTTTGTATCTTATCATATCACTCATTGTAAAAAAAGGTCGGAGTAGATTGTTTAACTCATGCCAACAGGAAAATGGAAAATTGAGAGTAACAAGCATGGAGGCTGGCATCAGCTTCAAGGTTTCAGCGATATCATCAAAACATTATATTGCTACTACTATCATAACCGTTGGTTTTTTTGGCAGCGGTTCAGAGACACGGCCCTCCATGACCACACATTATTTATTTAGCATGTATCCAAATACGATTAGTTGAGAAAGTGTCTCTTGATCATTTTTGAGGAGCTGTATTTGCTTTTTCATTTTTCACTTTAACAGGTTTAGTCTAGTCCAACAGATTTGCTCTAATGTAGATCACAGATATTATTCACTTATTCTTTGTGTACTGTTTTTTATTTACATATTTCAAAACTTATGTGTCCTTAATGGATAGGTTCTCATGTTTCTCCAAGTTTGCCTTAAAAAAATACTCACTAGCCCATAAGTCCATTGAAAGAGTAATTGGTCTCTGTGGTTGCTACTCCTGTTTATACTGGCTGCAAAAAAATCCCTTCTTATAGAAATTTCAATAAAAGATATAAGGGACAAAATCAACCAACATTTCTCACTCCAAAAGTGCATTTAAAGTAGAGCCAAAGCTAATATGAGGTTTCAGCAGTCTGCGTTAGACAAATTAAATGGGTATCTTCGAAAGTATCCAAACCCTTTCAATGGGCATGTGAGTGTTTAATTAAGTTAGACTTAATTAGAAATTTCAAACTATCCTTTTAATGATCCATTATTATCGTTTCAATCCACACCCAAATCTATACAGTGGATTCAGTTTTAATTTAGTCTTGTTAGTGAAGCGCCCATTGTAACAGTCCTGTCTGGTGCTCTTTTCGTCCCCTGCAGGATGATGCCCAGCAGCTCTTCGCCCTGTCTGCAGCTGCTGAAGAACAGGGCATCTTTCCCGATGATCTGTCCAAAGTGATGAAGCGATTGTGGGGTGACAGCGGCATACAGAGTTGCTTTGCACGGTCGCGAGAATACCAACTCAACGACTCTGCAGCATAGTGAGTGTGAATTTGTATGTGTATTTTATACTGTGATGCCACTTAGGAATCAAATACATGTTAATGTTTTTTACTAAAATAACTTCAACGTAGTAATACCTTCTAGACATGTGCTGGTCTGCTTAAATCTATCATTTTTAATATCGCCTTTGTACCATTCAAGCTGTCATAAACAACGTTGTCCCTGCATATCCTCCACTACTTGTACATCAATCATTATGCAATCTTCTCCTGAATACACCGACCGTGTTTCACCACTATAAATGTAAATGTGGGGAAACCTCACAGCTATCCGTCAAATGTGCTTTCTCTCATCCTGCATACCTCTTTGTCATTTATATTAGAAAATAGTTCTGCAACTAAAACACTGCACTTAATGTTATTTTGATATTTTAGAGTATAAACCACTCAAGAAGGTGACAGTGATAAAGGTTTGGGTGTTTGTTTGTATTTGGTTCATCGTTGTGCTGATTAATGTTTTGTTCCTGTCATATAATCAGCTGTTTAATATTCCTGCCATTAGGGATGTTGCTCTCTTAGGGCTGTGATGGATCTAATGTTGCAGTCCTTTCAGCCTCTCTCATATGCACTGTAGTGAAAATAACAGTCTTTACCTTCTCTAGGGAACTATAGAGACTGGCAATATAGTCCAGTAACTTCCATTTAGGGATTATTTCTACCTCTCTGACTTTGATACTTCAATATTGTAACCTAATAAACAGAAAACAAAATAGTTTGTCTTCAGAGATGAAAGATTTGCAGTGACCTATATAGCCTCTAAGAAAACTATATATTTGTTGATGATTATTTATTTTATGTAGTTGCAGTGCTATATTAGTAAGTATAACAAAAAAAGAAATATATATATCACTGCTATGACAAAACAGAAAAAAGTTATTTTGATCATTTATGTTTTTATAAGTCTGAGCTTTTGTCAGCTCATTAATTATTATTTGTGGACATTATGCATGAATAATGAGAGCGGTACAACTGAAATGCCAGATATATATATATATATCTCTTTCTGTCTGTGAAGCTAGGGTTGGCTGGGCCACTAAAGCTCCCAGCTGGCCTTGGATGATGATGCAATGCTGGTGTAAGTGGAGCAGGTTGTGTTGAGCATGGCGAAGATGCTTACACACTCCCCTACTGACCAACAGTCTGTCAGAACATAGAGAAAGGGCAAAAACAGACAGGAGGGTGAAACAAGTTGTTAATGGAGACCTCTGTGAGAAATGTAACTTGTATCTCTGTGTTGCATAAACGTAGTGTAATGTTCTTTTCAGTTCTTTCAAGTAACTGACGCCCCATTATCTTACTTAAATTTGGAGTTATTTGTATTATAATGTAGAATATGTGCAGAGCTGAAAGGCCTATTTGGCATTCACGCTCTGAACTCATCTGAGTCCCCACAAGCATACACCAAGCAGAGATGGGAGTGACAATAAAACACTGTATTAGATACAGAGCTTTACCAGATACTACCTACAGCTATTGCAGGAAATACAATTGTATATTGAGATAAATAAATTGTAACCCAGCAGCAGGCTAGGACAGCTGTGCAGTGGATAATATTTACCATCAGCGTATGAATCTCACAAAATGTATGGTTTAGATCAAGCAGACAAATCATTTCTTTAGAGATGTTGTAATGCGTTAGGAGACAGACGATCATAACCAGCAGTGCATACATGTATAGATAAGCTACAAGTGCAGCTGAATGTAAAAATGAACTCCAATTTTGATATACGGTTTTATGATTTGATGAATGATAAAGCCATGTGGATGTGTAGGTGATTACTTACAGTACGTTGTGTGTGTGACAGAAGCCACATGAGTTTAAACTGAAGATACTACTACAGGGAAATGATAATGTGAATGGGATGAATGCAAGACAGCAGCATGTTTACATTCCCTAGAGCCAATATATATATCTGTAATGGGAACCATTAAACAGTAACAACCAACAGGGAATTCACCAATTTGGCTTACACTCATGATACTCAAACATATTTCACCACTACCTTGGGAATTTGTTATTGTGTAAAGATAAATAATCCTTTATTAGTCCCGCAGCGGGGAAATTTTAAAGTCACATAACCATAGCCACTGTGCAATAACTGGCATGGTAACCACGGCTTAATAATATTTTAATAATAACAATATGGAATCAATGTACAATGTAAACAGGGTCCCCTGAATCTGAACCTCCCTTGGCCTTTAAGTTCACCATATCAATGAAAGGTCAGAAAAACAGTCTATTATTGACTGCAGCAGAACATGACTCACTCCACGGAAAATTCACTAAATTGCTACAGTAGAGTTCAACAGTTCAAAGTAGTTAAGTGCAGACTGTGACTTATGATTTCTTACTCTCTCCCTTGCAGGTTGAAAATCATGTTCACTCTCAAATTGCAAACCATGTCATCATCTCTTTCTCTCTCTCTCTCTCTCTTACACACTCTCTCTCTCTTTCCCTCCCTCTTTCTTTCTCTCTCTTAGTTACCTGAATGATCTGGAGAGGATAGCTAAAGCAGATTACATTCCTACCCAGCAAGATGTGCTGCGAACTCGGGTCAAGACCACTGGCATTGTGGAGACTCACTTCACTTTCAAGGAACTGCACTTCAAGTAAGGCCATAAAGCACCGACCTGATTTCAATGTAAATGGTCCTGAGATACTTTGGAAACAAACAATCTAGAAATACCCTTAAATTACACAGCTATCTCCTATCTCATACTCTCTCCCTTTTTCTCCCTTTTTAGCAAAAATTTGCCATTTGCAACCAATGTGATAGTCCAGGCCAGGGAACTCTTAAAGACTCACCTAAAGTGGGAGGGTGTATTTGACATTATGTAACCTCAGTGTTAATTCATCTCTAATGCTTGTTTGCAGTTAAATTTGGTTATACATTGAAAAACTGCCAGCTGTCATTTTGTTTTACTAGCCACACAAGAGCACATGAAACATGGCTTATACTGAATAAAATATAACTGTCCTTGTTGCTATTTTGGGAGAGCAGCAATGTAAAAACCTAGCTTGTGTATGAAAGTTATAGCAAGATACTTTTTTTGTTATTTTTGAATAACAAAGTCCCTTTTAGCACTGACATCACCATACCAGACTCCTCTGCACCTGCTTTAAACAGATTGCTAGTATTTGTTTTGGTCTCAACATTAATAGCATCTGACCCTCTGACTTGAAATGCACAAATCAGCTACTTAGAAGCCAAATTACAACAGCAATTAAAAGCTTTATAATTATCACGATGGAACTGAAGGCTGAGTAAATAAATAAGATCCTTACCACTGTGCTCTCGCTCAATGAAACCAAAGCTTTATACAGTGCAAACATTTAAATGTGTCCTCCATGTTACAGTACTTTAGTTCTTGCATAAAATATGCTCTGACCCAGCCTGAGCACTCATGTGTGGGATAATAATGGATGTATAGATATATCTCTTGATAGAGGATGTGCTAGAGATACAGGAAGAGCTTAAATATTTTATAAAAGGACCTATACTGAAGCAGATCCAAGTCTGGTATAGTGTATAGTTGAATATACAAACTATGCCATTTAAAAGTGCAAAAATCCCTGTTGTTTTGTTTCTTTTTCTTAAAGTGTAAAATACCGAACACTTTGTAAAGCGGCTAAACAGATCTGGATTATAAAAAAGCAGCCACATAGTCCTGGTGTGACCTGTTTCCTGATAAACTCTGTGATATTTACCTTCCGTCACAGCCTCAATATTTGGTCTGAATAAAACATGGAGGCAATCAATGAGAAGAAAGTCAGGTTTTTATAGTTCTGTCCTGTGTGCCATAATAAGTATGGAAAGGAAAGCTTTTCACAATGGCTGTATTTAGATTATTCAGTGCGTCCGCTAACCTAAACACCACAAATAGCCCTCGGTATCATAAAAATATGGCAGCCATGCTGGATATGGTGGACAATAGTTGCTCTTTGATCACAGTGCTCAGCTTCCCCATTTGCCACGGCTTTGCTTTGAGTACAGAGTCCTGCCTACCTCTCGTAGCCCCTGCAGTCATTTATCAGATATCTCCACCTCCTCACCACTTTTGTTCTCAAAGAAGCCTCATCAAAACTCTGTACATCCAGAGATAGTGTCACTCTTACTTTCTATCTCCTTCCCTCTTCACAGTCATCCTTCCTGAACTGTCCCCCTTCAATATCCTGTTCCCTATCAGCTTCACCTTACTGTCTTTCACTGTGAGCTCCTTCCTCCACACACAATGTATCTCCTTTGCTTCATCCCTTTTGCAGAATGTTTGATGTTGGAGGCCAACGCTCAGAGAGAAAGAAGTGGATCCACTGTTTTGAGGGAGTTACAGCCATCATTTTTTGTGTTGCACTGAGTGCTTATGACCTGGTGCTGGCTGAGGATGAGGAGATGGTAAGGAAAAATTCACCTTCTAGCATATGTGTCTTCAACTGAATGGATGATATAACTTTATTAGCTTCATAAATCTGCTATTTGGCTCATTTGCCATATGAGATCATTTAGACTGTAATGCATTACAAGACATTTAAAATCACCCATCCCTCCTTTTATTATAGCTCAACAATAGTGAGCTCCAGGTGGTGAAATTATCTCAATGGACTGTAACGATCTATATAAACTTGAACCAATGGAGTGTATTTAAGTTTAAAAAAAACCAACATTTTTTCCAATTGACTTGAACCATTCGACCCACATTTTTTTAACTGCTTATGAATTTAAGGCAACTGCTCAGCAGAGACCATGCAAAAAGATGGTCTCCACTAGTTTCCCCACATTTAGAATGTTAAACAACATTGTCCCCTGGTGGTAGCTCTGATGTGTTGTTGTACTTCAGCCATGACCGACTCTTCTCCTCTTTAGAACCGAATGCATGAGAGCATGAAGCTGTTTGACTCCATCTGTAACAACAAGTGGTTCACTGAGACCTCCATCATCCTCTTCCTCAACAAGAAGGATCTCTTTGAGGAGAAGATTACTCGCAGCCCCCTTACCATCTGCTATCCAGAATACACAGGTACACCGTGCTTTAATAGTTAAACATCTTCAGGTTGGCTGGCTTATTAACGACTCACAACACTAGAAAAAGTATTGTGTCATCTTAATAAAAAATATCTTCCTCATTGTTACAAACTGTTGCTTCCCAGGAGCCAACAAGTTTGATGAAGCAGCAAGTTACATTCAGACCAAGTTTGAGGACCTGAACAAGAAAAAGGACACAAAGGAGATCTACACCCACTTCACCTGTGCCACCGACACCAAGAACGTGCAGTTTGTCTTTGACGCCGTCACTGACGTCATTATTAAGAACAACCTAAAAGACTGCGGCCTTTTCTAAAGGTAGGACAGAGGGATGATGAAATAAAAAATATTATGGAACAGCTTTAGATAATTGAAGTGGCCTGGAGCCTAGATGATTGGTCAACTTACCACTTACTCATTCAATAGAAGGTTAATTGGCAACAATTTGATATTGATTTGTTCTTTTTGGAATTTGTAAGCAAAGAAAAAAACTCTAGCTTTCTGAATGTTGGTATTTGTAGGTTTTCTTTTTTTGTTTTTTACACTAAACTGAATATCTTTTTGTTTTGAACTGTTCAAGATGGAATCAAGCAAATAACATGATAATCAATAACAAATAATCAATATATCAAGAAAAAACTGCCAGATTAATCAAAAATGAATGTGTTCCAATGTTGCAGCCCTGATGTAATCACAGATAATTGGAATCCTGAAAATCAGACAATTATGACTTTTAGCAGCTCTAAATCTGTATGATTAATTAAAATTACTAAATGCAGCAATGCTTTTTCAGCTTGTTTGCTCGTTTCACTAACCTTTTCAAATTTTAGATTTTATAAATTTGTGCTATATGAATAAAATGTGTAAGGCTAGGGTAAAGAGAGGAACATGACACCTCAAAACCTTGGCAAGTCAAACTAAAACAAGTAATTCCCTGTGCATTGAAACAGTTAAATAAAAGCGCTTCTTTTTTTATAATATTTGTGTAATGGTGCTTTTTTTTTGTTGTTTTTCTGTTTATGCAGGGCAATGCCTGATGCACACAAACTGCATGAGAGACTGCAACAGCCATTGTGATGATTGCTGCTTTTCATAATGAAAACCATAACAGACTTGATTCCTAGAGGGGAAACCTTAAAGAACTTCAACATTCACTGATTTGCAACCATCACATTAACAGTTGTGTTCATATTTTTTTATATGTATAAATTTCTTATTGGTCTTGGGGTTCTCATACTATTCTTACTGAGTGCCTGTAAATATATATTCGACCAAGGACCCCTAACTGGTTTTTAAATTAATTTGTAACCTAAATAAGATTATCCAAGTGAATGATCATTGATCATTGTTGAAAGAGTACAACTTATCATTATAATAAGCCATTTTCTTATCATGCAACATGGAAAATACTTAAATACATAAAAATAAAAATATTGTTCATCCTTAAAAAGGCCTGCAGCACCAGTTTGAGAATTACTTTTACACTGTATTTATCTTAACAGATCTCTCTTGTTTTTTTAGGTTTTCATTTTGCTTTCCTTATTTGCTTTGAAGTTTATTAAAAAGAAACAAAAAACAACTTTTTATAAAATTCACATTAACTTATGTTAACTAATGTTGGCATTTTATGAACCTTTTGACTGCACAGAGCTTATTTTTAGAAGAAAACAAACAAGCATGAGTATGAAAATGGATAAAGGGAAAGTGTTTTTTTGTACAATGTTTACACAGAATCAATATTCACAGTTGTATTAAAGTGCATTGTCCTGCATGATTGTCCATAGATTAGCTTGTTCCCTCAACAAACTGAATAACATTCCTTAAGTAACTTATTTGAAGAAATAAAACAGAAATGCTTATGTGTCGTTTTTAAGATATCTGCAAGATTTTTAAGTGCTTGTGTCTGTTTTCCTAACATGGATTGTTCTGTGATATTTGTTCCATTCCAAGTCTTTTTACATATGTTTGTGCCTTGGTATCTGTTTACACTTGTTCTTTAGAGACATGCTGTCTCCATAGTGTGACTTAGGGCTATTTATACTCCCCTTTGGTTCAAATAACACATGATTTAAGATGCATCACAACACAGAGACAAATTGATGATAGTCAGTCACTAATATTAAGATAATAGTAATTCACTTGTGAAATGTAAATAAAAGTTTACTCACATGATATTTTATTCTACAGTGTGATGTGTCAAATAAAAATGCACAAAACACACATTATTCTGATCCGCTTTGTATATATACTAAAGTATTACAGGTATCATTTTCAAGGTACTTGGGTATTTCCATTTTATGCTACTTCTACTCCACTAAAGGGAAATATATTTTTACTACACTGTTTATTTTAAAAATATATAATTATTGGTTACTTTTCAGATTCAGATTTTTCATGACCTTATAGGCTAATTGACCTTTTACACAAACACCTTTTAAAAGGAAGTAACTTTAAATTTCAGGCTATCACATTGATTAAGAAACATTGTTCAAAAACTATAATGGTGGTGAAGTAAAGCAAAATGTGTAAAGTAAGGGGTAAATGCATTTCTTATGTTAAAATGTAACAAAATATGCAAAAATAAACTTTAACTATTCTTTTATACTTTTGTAGATATTTCAAAAACAATATTTTAACTCCATTAATCCTTTGGAACAATCACCTGTCCAACTTCCATACTTTCATTTATATATCAGGCAAAACTGACATGTTGGTTTTAGGTCAAAGTTGGATAAAAGTTGGATAAAAAGGCTTATTCTTACAAAAAATATAGTTTGTTTATGTTAATTATCTTGTTTTTTAATTTGATACAATTGACCACAAAGTCTGACTATTATTCCTAGAATTGTAGGCAGGTGCTGGATCCCAATGTCACAGAAATAGGTTATTTTTTGTTTCCTAAAACACACAAGTGAGAAGGGGTAGAGCGGCCTGTCTTCCAATCGGAAGATCGTCAGTTTGATCTCCATCTCCTCCAATCTATGACAATTTGTCCTTAGACAAGACACTTAACCCTGTGCCTTTGTTGTATGTGTGGTGTGATTGGTTAGTCAGTTAGTCCTGATGGACAGGTGGCACTTTGCATGTTAGCCCCTACCATCAGTGTATAAATGGGTGTGAGTGGCTGGATGACATGTAGTGTTAAAGCCCTTTGAGTGGTCGGAAGACAAGAAAGGCGCTATACAAGTACAAGTCCATTTACCCTTTTACTTTCATATAAACTTAATACAATTTAAAATAATAAATGAATTAAGGCCAAAATAAATAGAAATGAAAAAAAATAAAAGGTAATTTGTTTCATCGTACAGACGGTTGCAGGTGGACTGGTGTTTAAAAGGTCCTTGGGGATTAAACAAGAGTCTTCAGGTTTGTTCAAATCCTGCGTATCTTGATTCATAAACATTATGAATCAAGATCCACTTTCCGATTTTAATTATATAACTATAAAGTATTGATTATTGTTGTATGTTTTTACTTTCAGTGTGTTGCTTGTTAGACAGATATTTTTATTATCATACACTTTTAGATATGCAGCTTCAATGAATGACATCTAGGAAGATGAGCAAGATGAGCTCGGAGGTAGGTAGGTATTTTTTTTTCTTATTACCAGCTGTGTAGTGTTTAATGTTGTTAAATATTGAAAGTGTATAAAATAAAATAAAAATAATATTTTAAATTCATTAGCCTCTCTAACTTCGTGAGATAATTTAAGGAGCTAATTTCACTTCTTTGTTGGTTCTCAGAGAAAAGACAAAAGGTGGTGATGGAGGAGTAGCAGACTTGATGGAAACCATGAAATAAATAAGAATATACCTTACATTGTTTAACATGTATTGTTGTCATAATAAAATATGCAATAAAGATTTTATGAACATATGTCACAGTATAATATGCCATAAAAATATGATAAAAAAAGATGTCATTGTATAGTATTCCATAAACATATAATAAAATATAGTTGAAATAAATTGTTAACAACAGATGAGATGAGGATGCGTGGTTACGAACTGCTAGCCCAACACATGTTTGTATTTCTAAACACAATTTTCAGAGAAGAATAGTAAATGGATATATGCATTATTAAAAGTCTTTAGGGAGAATAATAAACTCAGAGGTCCTGTCTACAAAAATCCACTAGGTGGCAATATGTAGACCTAAATAAATCCGCAAATGCATACAGAGACTTCTCAGCCAAGACTTCTTTATTTATGTTTTACAAAGGTGGCGTTTTATTCTCTGCATTAACGTTGGCCTTCACAGCCTTGTGAAACTAAAATGACGCGTGTGTCATAGAAATAAAGTATTGAATGCCATTCATTTCACTGGTTAGGAATACTTCATAGTATACAGTACCAGTCAAAAGTTTGGACACGCCTTCTCATTCAACCACTTTGAAGAATCTAAACTATAAAAACATATTCTGGTTTGTTGAGCATTTGTTTGTTTACCACATAATTCCATATGTGTTCCTTCATAGTTTGGATGTCTTCAATATTAATCTACAATGTAGAAAAAAAATAAAAATAAAGAAAAACCATTGAATGAGAAGGTGTGTATAAACGTTTGACTGGTACTGTATGTATACATGGTTGATTGAAAAACGTTTTAAAATGTTCTACTAATTGTTAATGAAATTTTTTATTTTTTATCCAACTCCAGATGTAGAGTCTCCACAGTGTAATACAACCCGACAAAGTTACAATAGGAACCGCTGTAATTACACAGGGCGGTATCTAGTTTCAGGCGACTTGCTATTGGCTGATTGTGTGTTGCCCGGCGCTGATTTGCTGCAGCGAAAAGCTCAGCATCGCCAAAGTCCGCTGACAGACCTTCATCTGGTTCAGATGAGGGACTGCACAGAGCGGAGACCCTCTCTTACTCACTGTAGATGTATGCAGCTGTGGATTGTGCTGGCTTTAACTCCGAATCAAATGCAAAGGTGAGTGTTATTAGCCTACTAATACATTACTAAATGTCAAAGTGTAATAATTGTAAAAAAAAAAAAAAAAAAATAAAAAAAAGCCCACTTTTTATCTTATGCATTGTTGTTTTGTTTTTGTTGCAGAAACAATTGACAGGATTCTGAACTTCACTGCAGATATTTTCTCACAAGCAATGGTAAGTTTTATCCACGTACTATATTTGGACAGTTTTGTAGATGCATGTAGTGACTTGATTAAGAGATTGCAAAAGTCGTTGCTCAGGACCCCTAGCACAAGTGTTTTTGCACAAGCTGTGAACATTTTGTACTCATTCTTAAAGTTTTCCCTTTAGTGACTGTTATTTTTGGAAAGCGAGAATTCACAGTTTATTCAAACCAAACTGTCCTTGCCAAATGCTTACAGCTTGGTGAATCACTTTTCCTCGTTGTGTGAAGGCAGCCAAGGAGAACAGGGCAATTTAAAAGGTGCAGACTTACCACAGAGTCACACTGAGGATGTCTCTGTGTGTCAGATTAGTCTCCCCCAGGGGCCAAATGGTCCAGCACCCACAGCTGTGATAACATCATGGCATTGTGGTGTCCCTACATCTCCAAGCCAAACACTGACAGGACAGGGTGGTTCAACAAACCAAATATTATAAGAACTTGTATGACAACAAACAAGTTAAGCTACTCATTTTTAGAGGATTGTTAGGAGTCTGCTCCCTGCCACTGGGTTGGTTGGAACAGTATAAAGCAATGTTCCATCAACTGGACTTCATTGATTTCAGTTCATCTGAAGGCTGGACATTGATTTGATTGACAATTGAAACATAATCACTGTGTAATTCCAAAATGTTGCCGTCATATCCTACTTAATAATACAGTCCTGTCAACATGCTGGGATTTAGGGGGAATCCACGTAAGATATGTGCCTCGGCACTCCGCCACGATTCAGCTCTACTTTGTTCAAACTTCCCCTCCCGGTTTAGGAGGCAGGGAGAGTTTTTCCTAGTGTAGAATGTGCATCCTGTTCTCCGAGCCACGACTTTTTCATTTTCTGGGCTCATACTGCATGGGATGGTCTCCATAAAGCTGCTCTGAGGTTTGTCAGGAATGCTTCACTTGTTATATGGTCATAGAGCAGAGTGAGCTCAGCTGGTAAAAATCTTATTGGCCCAGTTATGGAAATAACAGAGGCAACTGTGTTTTAGCTAGACCGGCCAGGGCATGATGGGATATTTTGGAAGCCAGCCTAACTGCTATCTCGCCTCCTGTAAAAGTCGACCAAAGCTTTTTTTGGGTAGAAGAGTTGACTTTATATAAATTCTGCCTGCACCACTGAGTCTTTGTGTCTTTTTCTTAGCTGTGTTTAGGAGATTCTGCTGACTGCCTCCGGGACCAAATGCAGTGCATGGTGAGATCCTTGCAGGACCTGAAGCAGATAAGCAGGCCGAGGCCACTGAGTGAACCATGTGCTCGGTCCTTCGCTGTGACACGGCTCTGCAAACAGAGGGCACAACAAGAGCGACTCAATCGTCTACGTGTTTCTGACGCCAGTGAAGCCAGCACGTACGACTCTGCCTGCTGCCTGGCCAGCCCGCTGGAAGAAGAGGAAGAGCACCAGCAGCATGAACGGTTGGAACAAGGCTCCCCAAGCAGTGAAAAGAGTCTGGACTTTGACTCGGGTTACTCTGAGGCTTCTTGGCAAGATGAAGGTGTGGTGCTAAGGAGGACCAGGAATGTGCGAGTCTCCTCTTCTGCCTGCCTCCGCACAAACAGAGGACCTTCTGGCAGAATCCGGCCCAAATCGACCTCAGACGCTTGCCTGGAGCGCTGGACCTCGTTTGAGGCCAGTAACCCAGAGGACTGGACGACATCGCTGCTGAGCCGCAGCAGGAACAGACAGCCTCTGGTTCTTGGGGACAACAGCTTTGCTGACCTAATAAAGAACTGGATGGACCTACCAGAGTGTCCTGAGCCAGCAGAACCAAAGCCCATTGCGGGCCGCCGCCTTGCCAAAGACATTTTGATCAATATGCGGCGGAGACTGGCAGGAATGTCTAAAAGTGTGGAGGTAAGGCCGAGGCCTGCAGACTCCACAAGGCTCAGCAGGGCTGCAGAGGTTTCCAAACGGATGTCCTGTCCAGTGGGACTCCAGGGTCTCAAACCCTTCTTTCACCAGTCCCACACAGGCCTACATCAACCGGACACTGACTTCTACCAGTTCACTGCTCTGATGAAGACAGGCAGCCGACAACCCATCATATGCAATGACATTATTGGATACATTTAACTGATGATGTATCTCCGGACTGATCATAAAGACAAATTAGAATAAAATTGTTCTATTTTCATAATTGGATTTTGTCCACAATGTTGATACATCTGGAATAAAAGTTTTTTGGCATTTAATGGAAGTGATTTGTTTCTGAGCTTGAGCAGTGCTAACTGTTGAAATATTATTATTGTAGCTATCTTTCATCCATCAGCCATCAGTTTGATACATTTTAAGCATCTTCTCAATTCTTCATGTGCCGTGTGATTATAGGGGTGAAAGGTGTCTGCTGTTCTCATCAAGGCAATATTGTTTGATGACTTTTAAGCTCACAGTTAGTAGTTGGGTGTTGAATCATTTTTTCTTTAAGAAAATCTAAAGGACCTTCATGAGAACAGGTCCTTTCGACCAAAAGCTAAAATAAAGTGTACTCTGCATAGATCTAAGTGTGCGGATATCTGTTCCATCGGTTTTAACTGTATGATACTTCCAGCTCCTTATTTAAGATCAAGCAAGGTATAGCAGTGGTTGTCCTTCATTTCTCTAAGAAAATAAAACTATCAACATGCTCAATAAAAACCCACACAATTGAATCTCTAAAGCTTTGTAAACCAAATACATTCAACAGGACCCCTTCCTGGTTCAAATGGGAGGTTGGGTGCAGTGTGCTCATGGTAAAGTATGTTTGTTACCCATTTAAAATAGTAAGGGAACTGAAGTCTGTCAGTGAAGTACACAGATATAATGATTCCTCATAGACACATATTTATTGAATTATTTCATGAATCACAAACAGCATCCTTAAAAACAGACCCAAGTACACAGTGAATGAATCACCCTTATAAGTAGTTGTAGTATTAATGTAAAAAACAGCCAACTGGAAAAGCAGATGAGACCAGCTTCTGCTCTGGGATTCTTCTGGGAGGTGGGGGGATGCGTGTATGTTTGGAGTTTGATTTAAACAACACAGCTGTGTCCAGATGGCTAGAGCACCACCGAACCGTCAAAGCACTGTACCTACTGTGCCAACGGCCCGTTCTGAATGCTCCCCTTCAACATTGCGCTTAGCCTGCCCTGAATTAAACCTTGAAACCAAGCCTGTGCTGCCCCAACAGCTCCAGATCATCTAATCAATGTGCTTTGGCCGGCATCTTCGCAACCTCTAAGTCTGACATCTCGAAAAAGATACATTTTACTTGTAAATGAGAACCAAAAGTTGGCAAATGGAAGTTCTTTTGGTAAAAACAGTAAGGAAATAAGAGTTTGCAAAGTTTATGCTTTTGCTGTTAAGTAAAAAAAAAAAAGAGAGAAATCGGATAATAATCTTTGTGCATTGTGATTGTTCACTTTACATGATGATAAATAATAAACAAATGATCACAGTATGCCAGTGCAATAATTCAAAAACATTTGCGGAAGAAATAGATAGATAGCTGGAACAAATCATTCAGATATTAATCTTTGTAAACAACAGCTAAAGCAACAACATGAGGATGTTTTTAACTGATATGATTTCACAGGAGTGTTAAGTTTGCTTTGTCACATTGAAACTGTTCCATGTGATGCCCTTTCAATGGAAACTCTGTGGAAACTCTGTATTGGGGGCATCACAAGAGCAGGTATCTAATCGCTGGGACTATCTCACAGTCCTCATCTTCAGCAAACGAGGGCATCAACTCCAGCATCTTCTTGTGTAGAGGAATTTCTGTCTTGGTCACCATCCCCACCACGTCAGAAAGCCTGCAAAAAATATACAGGATAGGTTAGCTTTGATTTGAAGGAGATTATGAATGAAAATAATTTGGAAATTCTAAAACACATTTGCATTACTTAAGCTTTTGAAAAGTGTATTGTCATCATCAACAAGGGCCATACAAAGTGGTGTCTTCTGTAAGGAGATTAGCCTTTTCTTATTATCAACAAATCCCATGAAAAGACCAGAAGCAATGAATTCATCCTACTATCAAGTATTTATGTATCCAGAGCTTTATAAAGCGTAATCCTCTGTGAGATAGACCGCCATAATTGTGGTCTGTCGCACATACACCATTCTGCTGCTGGAAATACTCAGAGGCACACAAAAGGTGTATTAATCAGAGAATAGTCCCCGACAAGAATACATTTTACTATTCAATGCTGTTCAGGTAAAGTTTTTGGAAGACTACAGTGCCAAAGTGTTTTTAGAAACTACTTCATTTGTTGACCTGTTTTTAAGGATTTACATCTTCAGTGGGAAGGATTGGGCTTTGGGACACAGACATGTTTAGGGAAGTCAGGAAAGTATTGAGAACACACTGCTGTCTTTAGTATTTTCGTGGGAGTTTTTTGACATTAACGAAAACATAAAATAATGGCGACTATACAATTAAATGCTTTTGAATGGCATTGGACTTTTTATGTTCTAAGCTCCCCCCTCACAGGCCCAACACAGGAAGGTCGTAGCAGGGCGACTGCACAGGAAGTGACTACTGGAGAGGGCATTTGTCATGAGCAGCCTTCTGTCCACACGGCCAGCACTCTACCCCTCTCCCACTGCAGCTCAATCTAACCACAACACCAACACCAGCTCCCCAGAGACTTGAGCCTCACAAACGGACATGGACACACACACACACACACAGTCCATTTCAAGATGAACATGAAGACCTCAGAGCAAGAATTAAGCAAAGCACAATAACAGTCAAAGATTTCAATTTACCCATCATTGCCTTTAAAACTTCTATTTTAAACCTGATTTATTACAGTTTCCCTCGTCCTCCTGGAATCAAAACATCCCTGAGGGTTCATATTCTGCTGTGATACAGTTCTCGATGTGGAGAGTTCACAGCACAAGGCACCTGATTGATTTCAAACACCCCAGGGCTTAAAATGTGCCGCAACGCTGAACAGGTCCAAACAGCGTGGCTTCTCACATGCAGATTAAAAAACAAATTGTACTAATTTAACTCTTAAACTCTTGTCCTCATCAAACAGACTGAAACCCGAAGAGGATCGGTCTCACTCGTCAGTGTTCAGTGATGCATGTGTGTGTGTGTGTCAACAGGCTCTCTGCTCACAGGCTCAGAGGAAACACCTCATCCTGCCATTAGCCTCTAAACAAACAAAGGGAGGCTGCTTATTGTGATTGTTTATGTGGCAGTGTTGTGTGCAATGTGTAGCAATGCATATGGAAATCTGACATACCTCTGCTTGAGCCTCTCTTCTTGCCCCCTGTATAGGATAGCATTTCCATAGTAGAGACCAGAGATGGTCAATCTGTATTTATCCTGCACAAAGAAATGATTCAATTAAATGCACAGCACAATATAACGAAACATAACAATGCATTAAAGTGTAAAAAAGAGGTAATTTCCACAAAGACAGCAGTCCACAGTGCTAAAGCTTCTGATGATGACCTGTGGCCTCAAACTACTTCAGCAGTTCAGGAAGCTCTTCAGTGTCTCCACAAACAAACCAGGGGGAAACCGACCAGTCAAAGGTTAAACAAAACCTGGAGCAAATATGATCACATGCCAAATTATTTTCCCTTTGCCTCCTAGAACAAACTGCTGCAGAATCAATAAACTAAAAGTCGGTTCAGGGCAAGACCATGCATGCATAAAAAAAACAAGCTTCTGTTCTACAATCTTGTAGAATATGTAAGAACATTAGGAGAGTAGTTACTCGTACTCTTATTTTCTGAATAGTATCCTGGTTGCAATTGGAATATGAGGTTTCTTCTATAAATGTACATTGTATTCAGGGTTACTATGGCGTGCCATTACCTGATCAACTAGTTTCTGATCAACTATTTGCTTTTTTATGTTTTTAGTTGAAGAACAAACATTAGAAAGTTTGGGATGGTGGAAGTAACAGCTTGACATTTTTCAATGT
Organism: Anoplopoma fimbria; assembly: GCF_027596085.1. Classification (NCBI taxonomy): domain Eukaryota; kingdom Metazoa; phylum Chordata; class Actinopteri; order Perciformes; family Anoplopomatidae; genus Anoplopoma; species Anoplopoma fimbria. The sequence continues at coordinate 17,249,754 of NC_072465.1, forward strand.
TTTGAAAACTCGTGTCACCTGTCAAACAAATTGACTTAGACAGAAGATAGAATTGGAACAGTCCTCACATCTTCATCTTTGGGCAGGGCACTTTGCAAGGCCGAATCTTAGTTATTACACACACAAGATTTTATCCAGTTTTTTTTAAATTATCTCAGTATACCCATCGAAGCACAATCCTTATGAATCACAAAATCTAAGTTGTATGAACATAAGTAGAGACCTTTAAGGAAACGTTTTACATTTTGGGAAATGTATCCACTTTCTTGCAGAGAGTTAGATTACAGGACTGGTGGTACCTCTCTCATGTCCGTCTACTAAATATGAAGCTACCACGAGCAGCTGGCTTACTTAACACAATAACTTGAAACAGGGGGAATCAACTCCCTGGCTCTGTCCAAAGGTAACAAAATTCACCTACCAGCACCTCTAAAACTCACTTTAAAGTCAAATCTTAAAAACTAACATTTAAAAATGCTAAATCTGATGTCAGATGAGCATGTATGAATAATACACATATGAACTGGGGGAAAGGTTACACATTCAGCCATTGGAAGAAATTTGATGGTTCAAAAACAGTTCTTCCAGGATGGTAGAACAGAATCTCGAAGGTGTGAATTGAAGGTGTGAAGTGGCTAATAATTTCAAACAATGGCCATTGTGTGTACTGGAGGAAGGTGAACAGGTTTAGGGATAAAAAATAATAAAATAACATGCACAAAATATGCACTCAGTAGCACCGAGCGTGAGGAGAGTTTATTTTTCCTTGCTGAAAGGAATAAGGAGGCCATACCTTGATGTGCTGGACCAGTTCTCCCAAGGTCATTTCCTGCTCACCGCGGCGTCGGCCCTCAACAAGGAAGTCATCCCACAGGGTGTATTTCTTTCCTGCGACCTGCCGATTGACACGTTACATACACCAACACACACACACACAGACACAAACACACACACACACACAGACAGACACAAACACACACACACACACACACACACACACACACACACACACACACACACACACACACACACACACACACACACACACACAGAAAGTTGACAGATGAAGTATTACTTGCTTTGAGGGGTGTTCAGTAAATGTTGGGGTCAATAGCAAGAGTCTTGGACACTCAAAGGCAGAGGGACTGCATTTTTCATCACTGAGTTATAAAGCAGCTGAGAACAATCAGCAGCCCTCTGAGCGCTGCAGTGTCGACCCGAACAAGCCACGAAGAGGTCAAGAAGGGGGTTCCTCATGTATGATGAAGTTACCCTATTGCTTTTCTCAAGTTTCCATCTACAAGACATGCAGCCATGTCAGTGTAGTTTGGGGCAGATGATATTTTATGCAACTCCAGAAAAAAATGGAAGAATGCTGCTTATAAAACTTTTAGCTCTTGGCTAAGAAATAAGAGCAATGGAATTTTTCCAGACACCTTGCCTTGCACTTCTAGTAGCTGAAGTTTGAGCTTTGAGGGGCCATTTTCAGTCTTGTAGTCTTCTGTGTTCAAGAGACTCACTTCAAATCTGGCTGTTTAAACTAGCAATGAACGTCTGTCTATAATAGCAACTTTTATCTTCTGTCCTCTGTTTCTGATGTATGTACGCTATGTTGACCCAATGTTTCCAATTATCATGAAGTTAATAAGCAGAAAGTACATCTGTGACCGTTTTAAATCATAGGGTTGTTCATCGAACATCAATGTTATTTTTGTCACAAGGGCATCCAAACCAAGTACTGAAAGCTGGCATGAAACATCTGATTTGTGATCTTGTTTACTTATTTCTTTAATCTGATAGATTAAATGAAAACTTGTACGTTACTATTAATACATTATTTAATCAAAGTGAGATATCAAAAAATATATTTTATAGACAAAGATTTATAAAAATAAAATGCAAAACATTAAGCGATAATGTAAATAATCGTTGTAATTGTTTTACATTAAAGGATGACTCAGCTGAAGACTATAAGATGATTTTTTTCAGTAATAGCTGAGAAGCATTTGACACATCGAGACAGTATGATTTATTAAGCGTGATGAGAGAATCTTGTGAGTTTAAATGAAGCTTAACAAACATTCATTAATTTAGAGAACTTTACAAACAAGGCATCCCTTTCTTCTGCCTCAGGTTCCACTCTCACCCTGCAGCACTGCAGTCACGCCCCTCACGTCTCATGAGATCAGGTACGCGGACCAACATTAACGCTACTGTTTCTTTTGTCACTGGACAGATAATAATCATCATAATCCACATGTGTAGGACCTAAGGTAAAAAAAAAAAAATCACCTGACCTGAAATGAGTCAGGATTCCTCACATGCAGAAAATATGTCAAAATGTGTCATGTAGTCAGACGACCCTGATGACACAGGCGCTGTCTGGTGAGAGAAGTTGTGAAGATCAAAACTTGGCTCAAGATGTGAATACCAAAACTCCGGCTAAACCTGGGTCCAATTATCTCTGCTCCAGCAGCCAAGGGGAACTTTTCGACTAGCCCTCACAACTCCCACCACTTATGGGGTTTGGGGTTATGGAGACAAACTCGAGGCAAACTTCTTCTCAAGTCTGACAGGGCGTCTAGGTCCTTTGTCCCATTTTCAGACAAAGCACGGTTTGTTTGCAAGATGCACTTCTTACCCCTGGACATGTTGGCTTCTGCTTTTGTTCATGCAGAGTGCATTATCAGTACAACCTCAAACTTTCCATGGCAAAACAAAACTTAAGGCTCAAATGAAATGCACTTGTAGAACAAAAGTACATTATTTAAAATTATCTTGCAAATGCAAAGTTATTGTCAGACTTTAAAAAGGACTTTTTTTTCGCTCAGGGAGTTTTTTACGAGTGCCTTTGTGTGTAGATGCAGATTTTACACAATGCCAAGCAGGCATGCAGGCTATTTTTACTCTCCCCCTTCCGTTCCTCTCTCTCATATCTGTCGCACAACTCTGGCAGGGACTTGAAGCCAATCAACTACCCCATCAGTCCGTGTGTAGAGTGACGTCAACTATTCAACACTATAGTAGGGGAGAAAAAGAACGCTGGAACCAATCTGGCTGCTGGAAACAATTACAAGTGGTTTCCCACTAGCACAACAACAGTATCTTTTTGTCACGGAAACTTTACCATAAAAAAAAATAAAATGGCCCAAAGAAACAGTTATCTCTGGGGAAAGAGAAGGAATGTGAAGGGGAGAGTTATTGTTTTCCTCATAAAACAACATTGAAGCTACTTACCAGTGTGGAAAATAACACAAAACCAGCTTTATTGGGAGTTCAAAAATACAATTCTCTTGTTGTGTACTATCTTTATCCACTTTTATATTTTGAAAAAACAACAGTGCTCAAGGTAGACACTGCCGTCATAAAAAAGACCAATCAAAAGTAAGAACTAAGTTGTGATATTACATAATATCAATACAATTGTGTTGTGGTTACAGTGTAGCATTACTGTCTGATCTGTTATGCTGACAACCGGGCAATTGACAAATCGCACAAGTAATACTTGGTTGCTAATCAAACCCGATAAAAGGTTGGAGGGTGCATCTGGAAAATGGCAGGCTTTGAATTTTTTGAGTGTTCTCAAGGTCAATGCATTAAAAAGGAGTCTCTAGTGGTTATGGCAATAAACGTTAGAAATGGTTGGAGCTAAACCACAGCAACAGAAGGACACAAATAGTCTGCTACTTGACAAGTTTTTAAACTTCAGCCAAGCCTTATATATTTATTAAATATTGGCTACAAGTGTGTTGTGTTCAAGGACTGTCCTATCTCACTGTGTGTGTGCAAATACAGAGGTCTTTTTAGACATAAAGCTGGCAGTCGAGATTCTAGGTGGTTGAACAACATAGAGTTGAACTTCAGAGAATGAGGTTAAGAAAGACATCTCACGGGCCTGAGTGGAATAAAGCCACAGTGGTTTTCATTTAAGTTTATACTCTATTGTCGGAGGGCGGCCAAATCTCACATCTGCTGTCCACATATTGTACATATTGTAGTATAAATGGGGCTTTGAACTTCCCCCTAAAACATGACACAGTTGGTTTTTCCAAAACAATAAAGGAACACAATGACATTTCAAATCTTTAACTGCCTCTCACTTCACTACTTTGCCCGTCATAGTTTCACTGATGCTACGGACAATCACAGACATCGTTTGAATGTAAACTCTCTTTAGTATGGTGGTCGTATCAACTTCAGTCACATTTTTAAAAACACCATTATCTTTATTTACTATAACAGCAACTCATCAGATGTTTAACACTGCAATATTTGACTTTACACTTTTTGACAGGATTTATATTAGTATTTTTTAAAACGTTGCTTCTGCATTATTATAATTATGCTTGTTATAAATTCTCATATAAGTTCCCCTAAATCTGACGTGAACAGCCCAAACCTCAGGCTACTTCCTCTTGTTGACAGGAAGCCTGTCACGCTCCCCTGCTCTTCCTGACAAATCTGAATGTTGACCGAAACAGCTTCCAGGAAAAAAATAGATCTAATCATTAAATAAGCTGCATATAAAATACACACACATCCTTTCACCCTTTAATTTCCTGGTCCTAAAAGTGTGAAACAGCGTATGAATAAAGAAGATTTCTGCTTCTGGTCTTTATACAGTGAGATGCCATCAATTACAGAATGGCCTCATTTTTATCTATTTTAATAAGGTGGTTATAATATGCTTACACATTTTAGATTATGTTATATCTAAAAACTACAAAATGCTCCAAAAAAAGACCTACTTTATTATTCTGTTTGCAACACTACCAAGAATTATATTCAATTGCATCTAGCCGAGAGAACTTAAAGTCAAAAATAACATTTCAACCGTTTAACGTGGGCCAACATTCAATAAAGCCTTAACTTCAGCTTTACAGAATTACATGATCAAAGGGTCAAAAGGATCTGGCTTGATCACAAAGCGTTATTTCCAATGAGTCACAGCACAGTCTTAGAATCTCTGAGAAGGCCTGAAACAAAAGTCGACCAAGCCTCGCAGTCACAGTCTGCTCCCCCAGTAAAACAACGTATCAAAGGGTTGTAAGAAATTCAAATCAGCATCTTCGTGTAGTTTAAATTAACGCTACAGCCTTCGTTAAATGTATTGATGTCATCAAGGTGTAGCATTTTGCCAAATCCTAAATTAACATTTCACATTCACGTTTTAGAGTCAGTTGAAGGTACTTTCAATATTAAGAAGGCTAGAACTAAACATTATAAGATTTGTGTTCTGGGCAAATTAAGAGATCTCACGAAGACAGTTTACCAACAACCTAAAGACCTGATACACAATTAAGTCACTTATGATACCAAGGGCGACTGAACCCAAAAATAGATGCCGCTCAGATATACGTGGGGGCATGGGAATGTCATGCAGCCAGAGGAAGTTCAGCCAAGTGAACCTGATAAGGAGGTAAAATGAATCCAAGTCGGATTGCGATCCCCTTCAGGGAACACAAATCACGCTGGTCATTTTGCACAGGTCACTGCATAAGGAGTGTTTTCATAATGTGAGTTCTAAATCTTGCCCTTTAAGACAATGGAGCATTTTTGGCGACAGGAAGCTGGGATCAGCCAGCCAACCTCGATAAGTCCTCCTCCCTGCAGTCTGCCACAAGAAACAGGCACGCTCCTGCCTCAGCTTCACTATCTGGACAGAATCCCAACAGTGGAAACGTTTTTACAACCCGTTGTGGCTACAGGCCTGTTATTTCAAAGGCAAGGCTTTTCTTTGGGAGGGCTTCAAAGTGAGGCATTAAGAGAGGATCTGTGTGGTCTTTTTTAGATCATATTTTCATCTTAAGCTCCTTCAGCTTCCCCTTTGTAGACAATCTAGGTAACTTCAACAAGACATCATATCCTAGATTAGTTCCTAACTGAGCCTCAAGTCAAGCCGTATTTCACTTCATATGAAGTGTTCACTGAACATATTGTACTGATGCTGCTGGCAATTGTACGTGCTGTGTATTACAGTACAAGCAGGAATGCATCAAGGTTATTTCAGATATAGTGAAGCAGTTTTTTTTGCTAGGTTGAAAGTAATCCAGTGTCAATGCATCTTCCATTACGTCACACCTACAGCACAGAGCCAAGGATGATGCACAGTGATACTGCCAATGATATCACCACATAAATGTATGTATATCTGTCTGAATGTGATTGTGTGTGTATGTGTGTTAGTAGTGCGTTGTTAGTAACGCACTAGTGAAACAGAATTATTGTGAATAAGCATGAAGTGATGCATCATGTAGGTACTTTTATTTTATGAGATGTTGAAACTGACAAAGCAGTCAAAATGTAAAATCCCATCGAATTAAATCCCAGTAAGAAACTGAATAAAATGTCCTTTCTTCTAACTGAAACAGTAGAATTCCATTTAACTATGTTTAAGAAATGGTTGCATATGAAACCAGAGAGTTGATGCTCCACTCAATGTTGCTACTAAAAGCCTCTTTCACTAATAGTTCCCAGTAGATAACTGCAGTGCCTTTCACACCTGCTGTCTATCCCTGAAATGTTCAGGAACATTTCCTGCATGGGGTTATGTGTGAATGGGAGCAGGATTCGATACTCAGGGAAAATCTGTACCCTCAATTTCCCACCTTAGTACTGAACAAAATTTCTGTGAAAATGTCAGTATGGCTGTGTTGTGAATGAAATCAGAATCATTGCATGGATGAGCATGTAAAGGGTTACATCTGTCTGACGAAAAACATTTTCATGTAGAGTGAGCAAACCAAGACAACAGTACTCTCATGTAAAGTGGGCCTTTGTCTGAGTCGGGAGTGTCATCTGCTACCTGGTCACTATTGATCACCTCTCTCTCAGGACTGCAATGAAGAAGCAGATGGCTGAGACCTCCAACTGTTCCCACCAGCTCACTGCAATTATTTGTCTTTAACTCCCCAGAGAATTGACAGGATATCGGCCTTACACGCCTCCCAAATACATTGAAATAAATTAAAACAATATGTCGAACTAAAAGCATAAAATCTGTATTAGAATAACTTTGTATTTACGATCGTGAACTGTATGTTTTGCAGACTGACTATACTGGTGCAGGGTGAAGGAGGAGACACTTCTCAGGAGAGTGCTGAGTTTGACACACAGCCTGAAAGCAGCCCGTTAGCTTTGAAAGGCTTCCATTGACGTGTAAAACGGCAAACAGAATCTCAATGTGATTGTCTTTCAAATGAGAAGATAAGAGCACTCCGCCTGACTGAAAATGACCTAGGGCAGAAGGACTGAGTCAATAAAATGCTCCTCTTACAAATGGGCCATTGACATGCTGGAGCCTGCAGAGACACTCAAATGGCAAATGTCTGATTTACAAAGTCACAGTTATAAAGCAGTGAGTCCAAATGCTCAATGTGATCTGATGATAGTCCCAACACAAGACCACAGATGACGCAACATAAGTTGTAATGTATGCAAATTTCTGTGTAAGAGGGTTGGACATATTTTAAGATGGAATGATGCAATGATTAAACAGAGGTCTTGTCAATTTAAAGCTTGCGTAAATGGACTTCAATTGACCGCTATTTGATTATTCCATGTAAAAACGATTTATTTTATACAAGTACACTATGACTTCTATGATTACTATAACACTTACTGTATATTAGTATGTAATATGGAATTGGGACACACGTCCGCAAATGTGTCCTTCACAAGGATCAATTCGCCGCTCTGAACATACACTGTGATCAGTGTGTTCCCAAACATCCCAGCTTGCACCATTGATTAAATGGTTTAGCAATCAAATGTCACATTCTTTGGTTACATGGTGTAATGCAGTAGTCAATGATGTAACTCTTCCATGTATTGGTCACTGGAGCAAGTTATTGATATCTGTGGGTCAATATGATGTCCAATTCTTGTCAGCAGTTAAATAGCTGTAAGGTTATCTGATTTTGGACAAGAACAAATAAGATACATGAGACTTACATACTGCTCATGAGGCAATGAACACTTAATGCAGCCAATTAAAGCTGCATCTGCCCGGATCCAGCAGAGGAAACATTGCTTACTTTAAGGCATGAATCCCAGGTTTATCCCAATATTTACTGTGCTTTTGCACACTTTTGAAAAAGAGAGGATAAATTCTAATGACTTTGTGATTTCCTCTAGTGCCACCAGCAGCTTGACTTTTATGGTTTTGAGACTGGATGTGTTGCCACAAAATTCTATGCAGGCATTCATTTTCCCCTCAGTATGAATTGTCATCACTTATCAGTAGCATAAGCCCAATGCATGGCCTCACTTGACTGTTAACATGGAACATAATTTTGATTTCAACTGGCGGGCAAACACATGACTGAGCCTTCACTGCTTAAGTTATTCAGCTTGGCCAAACAGGGTGTTGCCATTTGGTCCAAGTTGCTGTCTCATTCATTACATAGGAAATTAAGGCAAACCAATCATTTTCTCATTAAGCATAACACTCGCACAAAATCCATCCCTCATTAAGAGCTATGAATAACCCAAAAGCCCAAGTCTATGAATGTACAAAAACTTTTCCATTTCCTCTATGAGCAGATTCATGTGCCTTGTAAGACCATTAAAAAGTCACTTGATTTCTATGTCATCACAGAACCTGTACATGTGTATGTAGTTAGTCAATGCCTCATGTGTTCTGCATACATAAGGCAGAACATACAGTCTGCAGGCAGACAGCAAGCAGACAGACTCTCCTGCAGGGCCTCCCAGAGCAGAAGACACAATTAGCCATATGTGACATTATCCTTACATACAGTGATCCAAGCTGGGGGGTTTTATGTATATGTATGAGGTAATGGTTCCTGTGTGTGTTGGAAGAGAAAGGAAGGGGGTAAAAAGAAGAAAGACATGACAGAATGCCTTTAGAATTCAGAGTTAATGTGTAAATTTGTTAACTCATGACATCAGGAACAGCCCAGAAACATAAATGTATTGTCAAATGATGTCTAATGAGAAACCTGTAGCCAATCTCCCACCAGCATTGGTGCTTTAATGAGAGAATAATGAAGCAGGAGGACAGAGACCACTAATAACGTCCACATGCTTCCACTGAGTCCACCAGGCCTTCAGAAAAAAGTTGTGAGAAACATGGAAAATACTGGGACCAATGATAGACCCAACCTTATTGCTGTTTTAAAGTAAGTTTCTTGTACAATTTAAAGGTGGAAAAAAAGTGGATCCTTTATTATTCAAATTAGAAAGAAAATAGACAAATAAGCTCCTTCCTGCTACATCTGCTTTCAGTTTTTTTTAACATTCCACTGAATCTTGAGACACGTGTTCAACATCAGAGAAGAACTAAATTAACTTGGTATCACAGCCAACACAATGTCAATATTTAAAGCTCTGGACGTGCAAACATTCAACGTACGTCACACTTTATTTATTTTCTTTTTCTTTTTGATAAGGCTTCTAGACCCCCATGCAAACCCTGTGGTTAGTTAGGATTTGACAATCAATGTTCGGGCAAAAAGGAGGTAACAAATTAGTAATAAATGCTCTTTGATAAATCGTGAATACTTTATTCCAATATGTATTGGCTCCTGCAGGAAGGGGAGAGATCAGGGGCAACGGAGTAGGAAGAGATTAAGTGCCTTGCTCAAGGACACTTCAGAGAGCTGAATATGGCCTCAGTATTGACACAGAGGTTTTAACCCTGATTCAGCTGGTTGAAGGGAAGTCTGTCAAACCAAAAATCTATCCTTTTATTGTGTTTCTCATTTAAGACTCCAGCCTCTGGCTTGTATGACATGAGGAGATGGTTTAGGATGATTTGAAAGAGCTGCTAACTATATGCCTCTGTTTTTTTTAATTTGCCTAATGGGAAGCATGCATGCTGAGTTTATGAGCCGTATGACATATGCTACTAAATAAATTACCTGGATAGCTATCTTTAAGCGGACTTTAATCTAAATGTCCTTAGATGACGTCTGTCTTTGTCAGATGCTACATAACTAAACAACCAGTGAACAGACATAATATTGTTTTTGATGATACAAATGGGAAGCTAATGATCTGTGGGGAACTAAAGAACAGCAGTGATGGAACAATGCAGCATGACTTAAAAACATAAGGCCAACTACACAATAACACCGACAACAAAAACACCTGGAGGACAACAGAAGGCACAAGTCGTCTATGTTGATCACAGATTACTCATTATCCCGTGAGCACTATTCATGTCTAGGTCTTGAGTTACAAACTGCACAATGCAGGTCCATGCGGGAGCTCCCAGAGGAGTACTGAGGGCCTTGGATCATGTTCACCCTGTTTCTTTACTGGCACAGTCTGAGGAGGCCAACACAGATTTAACCACATGTGAGGTAGCCTAAATCTCACCCTTTGTTGTTCTCTTTCTCGCTTTAAGCCCTTCCCTGTTATGTGTGTGGCAGATGTGAGACCTCCAATTATATAAGTGCTCAAATCACAAATCAAGTAGCTGCAGGTTTTGCTCTTTACATGTAAAATAACAAAACCACCACCCTTGATACCCAGCAAAAGTGTAAAAATCCTTGTTTCTTTCTGATTTTGTTGCTGAGCAAGTTGTGAAAGAAAATGTATAAGAAACAGGGAATGGAGCAGATGAATCCTTGCCTCCTCCTGGTGCTCTACAGACCATGCAGCAAGATCACGTAAACGCTCACAGGGAAATCTGTTTTCAATACACTGCTTCCTGTGAAGGCAGGAAATAGCTGTCATTTCTGCAGGCAATTAACAAAGAACCAGTGTGTGCAGCATCGACCTTTGAGTGGCTTCCTTGACATCAGGAGCCTTGCCTCCAACGCTGCTAATTCAATTAGAGAACGAAAGGGCAAGCCGGGGAAGAGGGCACCATGGGAGTGTGAAAGGGCACGAAGTTAAGGCTAGGGTGTGGATGATGTGTGCACAGACATGGAAGAGGGAGTATTTCCATGGCACACAACCAGCAGGCAGCCGAGCAGACAAGTAAAGACAGCATACACTGGTACAGAGAGTTGGGCAAGCTGCTGGAGGGGGTGAGGATGGAGCTATTTAATACCCAGCCGAAACACGTCCTCCTCTCTCCTGGCCTAGGGTGATGTTTCACTTCATATGTTTTACTGAGGCTGCAGCTCAGTTACAGCTGCAGGACTCATTAATCTTTGCTGTACTTGAAATATATTTTAGTGTCTTTTGAGGTTTTGTTTCTTGCAATAACAAGCACTGTCTGCCCTAACTATGATCCTGCAGCTACATAGCATCAACTACGTACTGTATTGTACAACAGAGAGTTGCACAATACGTATCTCTTTAGAGCGCTGGTGTGGTCTTCATCAACTCCTGAAATAAATATCTGCCTCCCTACAGTAGCTGCTAAATACTCCACTATGCTCACCAGCTAGTCACTAACTGTGTCTATCTACTGTTTGGTGCATATAGCCAGTTTATCAATCGATTTAACATCACTGAAAACAACTGCATTTACAAAGGAAAGAACAGGTAGTTCAATCAAAAGAATAACCTGAAAGACACTAAAACGCTGTTTGAAGCTGATGGGAAATGTTGAGTTGGGTGATAATTTTCTGTTGGTTTATCCCCACATCCACCTACCTCATATATATAAAGCAACCTGTCACATTCAATACAATCATTTCATATTCATGCTGAATATAAAAATATTAGTATATAATATAGTTCAAATTTAATTAAACTTTAGATGCCATTGGACAGTAGAGTCTAATTCCAGTGAGAATGTCTGTCATACTGTATTTTGCAGTTAATTAATATGAGTTGGAAAGTTTCATTTGTTAGAGTTTTTGTAAATCTTCTCAACACAATAACCAATAAGGTGCCAACAGTTAAAATAATATATTGACTTAAAGTCTGCAGCTTAAAAACTATGGCAGCAACAGCTGACCCAAGTAGCATCAAGCTTCTCATGATTATATGATAATGTCTAATGTCAGATTTCGCACAAACATTTCTGGCCATTTTACAGATATCCATCTCTTTGAGCTTGCCAGACTTGCTACTCCTTCAGTGCAATGGCCTGTGCCTTGGCCCCCCAACTGACAAACATAAACACAAGGAGGAAAACGATACTAGAGAATCGCAGTGTTGAGAAGACAAGGACAGCCTCTCGTTTGTTTACATATTTCTGCCTCCATAACAGCAGCGGGGGAAGGCCAGGGGAACTTCCTATTTTGGGAAACAGCTGCTTTAAAGCAACAGTTTCTGGAAATTGGTTAGCATGGTGGGAGAAGTAGCAGTAATCTATTTTAGTTAAAGAGTCTGTGAGTTAAACTGTTGTTCTGTGGACAGAGTGGTACACAGCCACATCTAAAACACCTCTTCCAAAGCCTTCAATCTCAACAACCGACTCAAACATATTTTTTCCTCTACAGTTGTGACAATGCAGTTTACATTCCGATGACTGCCACACATCGGACAATGCTGTGATGTGGTGATTTAAATACACACCACCTTGGGTGAACACGGGGTAGGCCACCAGTACTACCAGTGAGATGTGAGTGATGTTACTTGATATGATTGATCTCACGAGGGGAGAGGTCTAAGTCATTGCAAAAAGTAAGCTGAGCTCTTGATGCTGCATGTCAGATCAGTGATATTTAACAGCTGCACGTCTGAGCTGGCTTCAAAGACTGCCTAATAAAACCTCTAATCTAAGACAGATTAGAGAGATAAGAGCATATTAATAGCAAGGTAGCTTTCGTTTCTGCTTTTATTATTGTGGACTAATTATTTTGAATAATATTTGTTTCCATCCATAGTTTAATTTACATCGTACATTGCAGGGCACAAAAATGTTACGAAGAATCACAGGTAGTTATGTGATATTGTAATGACAGCACTGTTTCTACAGGACTATATTTTAGTATTTTCACACTGCAATTTTTTGTAACATATTGGCCAACATATATACAGATAATGATATCTACGATAAGCTTATATCAATCGATAACATTGGCCAGGCATTTTCGGGTCAGGCTCTACTTTGGAACTGATAATCAACATATTTAATGTGTTAACAACATACAATTTGAGTGTTCATATCAATTGCAAGTAAGGATGCCATTTGATACCTAACTTTTGTTGGTATGTGTTTTCAGAATGAAAGTGCAGATACCTATGTGGATTACACACTATATCGAAAAAAGGTAAAATAGTTTCTAGAAAAGTATCACAGACGATAGTAGAAAGTATCACAGACAAATCAACTAATTATGAAGACTAAACCCTAAAATGACTTTTTTGGCACACTTAAGAGCGTCTCCCACACAGATGACTTATGGTTTGGCAGCCAACCATCTTTCTCTCTCCCTCCCTCTCTCTGTGAGCAAGTGTGTAACAGCACATGTGTGTTCCTCATTAACTAGTGCCAGATTTATCCCCAACAATCAAAACGCCGCTCTCGAACCTCAGTCGAGCCTTTTTCCTCTGGTGGTGTCCTGTCTCTACTCTGCTGAATGGACGTGAGCTTAGAGCTGATGCTGCAACACTACCTGCCCACTGAAAAGGCCTGGGCCTGGAAAATCTAATGTCTGCCCATCCCTCTTTCTAAATGATTCAACACTTGAGTATATAACCTCTGGCTAGGATGATGTCAGGTTCTCTGTCCGTTTGACTGCAATCATTTACTGAGTGCATCCAGCGTTCCAGGCTGCTTCAGCAATGTGTTGTGTTTCGGCCAGCAAGTTTTAGAAGTATGTGCAAACACTTTCACTGACCAAAATTTAAAGACAACAACTGTGAGAACAGCAGGGTCTTTGTAAGTAAGGAGGAAGGCACGCCTGGAACTTCAGAACTGCACAGAAAGTCACAGCTGCCTCTGTCATCACAACAGCCTTTAATGCAGCTGTAGCATTTTTGCCTGTAACCAAAGCTGAAACCAGACCTACACTGTCTCAGAGCTCCCTGCCACTGCACCCTCACGTCCCACAGGACACAGCTACCCCACTCGCTGACCCCCAATGACCCCTGTCTGTCAGAGGTTCAATGCTCGGAGTGAGAAAACTGGCGAGGGCGGCTCCAATATCTGATTCCCTCCAGAGGGGTGATATTCAGGGTAAAGCACTTGGGCCTGTAAGGGGGCAGCAAAATCATTTGACTGGATATCCTCTCAGACTTGACCCTAAAATGTGACCCTAAGAGTCGCTTGGCTTTTGAATCTGGGTAGTAGCCATTTTGTGTTTGTGTTTTAAAGCTTTTCTGATACAGCATAGAGAACTTAGTATGTACTCGCAAATGGGGTATAACCTAAAACGTTGGGGTGGATTTGATCCTGAAAGAGCTCTGAGAATAAGCTTCTGTCACTTTTGCTTTGACTTACAGACCCCTTAAATTGACTTAATTTGTGCAAACAGAGAAGCAGACATGGGCGTGTTTTAGTCTTACCTGCACTGAAATGCCCTGAGGATTAGGAGCTAGCTAAAGACCTGGCTCATATGCAGGAGACTGACAGTTAGCAGTGGTCTCTTACTCTGAGAGCACACATTCATGACTTAATGCGCTCCAGCCAGTAAGGAAGGACGCAGATCCAAAAAGGACCAAAGTGATTTATCCCTAAAGTAGACAGGCTTAAATTATAAATGTTCATACAGTAAGAGTCTGTGAGGCTGTATAAAGTGTCCTACTCAGTTCCTATATGTGACTGACTGCTTTGTAAATCTTGTCCCTGAACCCACCACAATCGCACACTGTAACTAAAAATGTATGTGGGTGTAAAGAGCTGTTACTCACCTCAAAGTTCTTGGCCTGGGTCGGTAGGGAAAACAGAATGTAAGTGACAGGCAGGTACATATAAGCTGAGCGGTAATGCTTGATGTTCCGGTGACCCTGCACCAGTTTATACAGCTCCAGACACATCAGGCCTGCCACTGCGGCTGTGGTGGTAGCTATGGCCGGGATGATCCTCCCGGCTATGCCCTTACTCTGTGAAGGAGACAGGAGACATCATATGTCTTATAATATTGTTTACAGCAGGGTAATTATTATGTCAGATGAATTTTGTGACTTTTTTGCTATGTGTTTTTTTCAACAATATCGCACTACAATGGAAGGGTAGTTTAAAGCAGCAAAAAAATGAAATCATTTTAGCTAAAAAAGTAGGCCTACAGTACATGAGTGAATGTACGTAGCGACTTTGCACCACTGATCACATTTCAGAGACAAACATTGTCCTTTTTACTGCATTGCTTTTGTTTCACAACTGTAGTTACTTTGACTTTCAAGGTTTTATATACAAAACAAATGGTCATCTTATAAAATATGATGCATTGTTATAGATAAAGCTACTAAACAAAGTAGTAAAAAATAGCTTCAACCAGCTGTAACATAAATGCTGCTTACACACAATAATGTGTCAGTATTCAATGCATCCTTTAATTCATAATGTAACACTGGTGGGGCATTCTGCTGCATACAGTACTTTTACTTTAAATAGTCCAAATATACTTTGCTGCAAATACTATTGTACTGTAAAAGTTAAATTTTGTGCTTATATTTATATTATTTTTCGCATTAAATGTGAAGAGTTTTGTTGTATGTAATGCATAACAGCACAGCCCATTTCATTGCATTACACATTCATTTGATTATCTTGTATAGGATTTTTCATGCCATATATCAATACAGGAGCAATATCCTTATTATTATTATGATATCGACACTAACAAATACAATTGACCCTTGTGTATGTTTTACAGTGTAGATATACCATGCACAGGGTAAAATGGTGAGTAAAAGTAAAACAAGATGCAGCATGTGGAAATCTCTGTATGATTACACACGGGTGACCCTCTATTGTCCCCCCTCACTCAGCAGTACCCATCCCCCAATCCTCCATCTGTCTTGGCCTGTGTGTGTCTGCAGCAGCGGCTGGTACAAGGCCTGGCTCAGGTGTCACCTCCCAGGCGACAGGTAAAGTGCTGTGATTAGTTCTGCTCCAGGAACAATAGGTGAGGAGGCTGTTTCTGTGGTTTTAGGGCAGGTGTGTGCAGCACCGACTAAAAACATGACCCCAAGGGAGGGGGAGTGTTTTTTGTCATGGTTTTTCTAATCTATACCGCCTCTACCTTGGGCTCCTTCCCTCTTATTTACCTCTATATCTTTTAACCCTTCACAGATATTTGATTAGATGATGCACTCGGTGAAAATGCTGACCTTGTGCCGATTAGCTGTAGGAATGTCATAGTTCTCCGCTCTCAGGTTAGAAGCAGCAACAATGTAGTCCATGTGGAAGTTACTGTCGTCATCCTGTGTTAGGTGGGATGTAAAAATGAAAGTATATTAGCCATTCATATAACACACTCCAAAGCTCAGAAGAGAGCAAAACATATCTATGTGTTTATCCATGTCCATGCCAAGTGACGTCCCCAGTGGTGAGATGCTCAGTTTGGCTGCTTTGAGCTTTGAAGGCTTTGTTGTTGTGTCACTTACATCACTCTAATACATGACTTGGTCACCCCAACAGAATGCAGGGGAAATCAGATTTCTGTTGTGATGGACATGGCCAGTGAGGTCATGCCTCTGCTTCTGCGGCTCTACAAAGACTAAGAAGAAGGGCACTGTCACTCAGGGATGGCTTTAGGGGTTGTGAGGAAGCTCCTAGCTGGCAACCTGATGCATCTGAAAGCCTCCTACACACATTCCATCTATCTACAGCATGACCTGGGCATGAAGGGATGGAAATAAAAGAGAAGGGGGAGCAAGGTAGTTTGGGGATCTCTTTCTTATACAAGAGGACATTTGATATGTACCTGAATTACCTCATACACCTCCATTCCTGCTTCTCCTGAGTCACTGAATGCTTTACCAGAAGCTCTCTCAGGCTGAGAGTCATTTTCCAAAGCCTCTCTAAATTCCTCTAACACTCACCTCTGCAGCTACAGCAACTAGACCCTTTCTGGCCTTCTAATAGCTCTGTGTTGAGGCGTCGGGCCTGAAGTGAAGGTTTTGTCGCTGTGACAAACCTTTCAACTCCAAACTCCCAGCCTCCATGGAGATAAAGAAAAAGCTTGCATAGGAGGTGGGAATTTAAATTTTTCCATCCCTTTTCAAAGGTTTCCAAGGAAACCAACGAGGGTCAATAGGTGAACAGGTAAATAGAAAAGGTCAGATGCAGAGGACAGACTTCTCCTCATAATAATCAATCCTTTATTAGTCCCACAGCGGGGAAATTTACAATTCTCTGCATTTTAAGCCATCCCGGAGGAGCAGTGGGCTGCTAAGAAGCGCCCGGGGAGCAACTTGGGGTTAGGTGTCTCTGCTGAAATGTGAACAGAATAAATTGCTACCCTCGTGACAATGACTGGGTTGCTTCAGAGTCATTTTTTTTTTCTCTGCTTACTTAGCTGAAACTACTGGTTAAGATCATTTATAGGGGAAAAGTATGTCTAATCTGCGCTCCAAGATAACTTCCTCCAAAGAGGGCCCTTTACACTTGGATCCCACAGACACGGCAAGATGTCAACCGAGCGCTAAACCTGATTTAATGTCCAGACAGTGAATGATTATTTGTTGAGAGGTGGTGTGAAAGGGAGTGAGGTGAGACTGTGACAGTGACATAGAGGGAAATGTACCTTCAGGGTTCAGGATGCTACTTCAAAGACACAGTTGACACGGTTGCGGACAGTAGTCTCTGTGCCGAGTTGTTAAATGTAATGCATTTAACCAAATGTGTTCTAATGAGGCTCTCACACAGGCCCATAGGGACAGAGTGCAACACGTCATATTGTGGAAACTTAACCAATTGACCAATATGCAATCAAGGTCTGAAATGCTAAAAAAAAAAAGGCCTGTAGCTAGTTCAAAAAATAAATGTGAGCATGTCAAAGGGTTACATTTAGCACCCAGTTCTGTTTTATCTACCCTACTTGTAGTGCATCCCACAAAACAGCAGCTTTTAGGATTCTTTCTATTGTTTGTTATCAGATGAGAGTCAAAAAAAGGCACTTTCACACAATATAAAGTTAATAGGGATCTATAAATGGTTTTCCCCTGTGGTGTTTTGTGCTCTGTCTCTATATAAATATGAATTTGTTCCACGTGTTCTTTTCATCTAGGATTTGAACTTCTGAGTATATATCTTAGCCCCAAGGAGTTATAACAGCGAACAAAGAGCACAAGCAAGCTCTGTTTCATGAATGTTTTGAGGAATAGTGCAGATTCGGGTCACTGAGGACCCAAGGAAGAGGGGGAAAAAAAGACATATCCTGAAAGCACCCATAGATTTGAGTGGAGCTCCCTGCTAACACTCAGCCGCCAATCTGTCTGTGGCTTCTGCAGAGTGTGCAGCAGAGGTGTCACTGCACTTATGCCCTACCTTCTCAAAGTCGGTGGGATACATCTGCATGCTTGAGCTTTTCAGAGATGATGAAGCCAACTTCCCTTTCAAATCCTCAAGTCGGGCTTTCTCTGGTGCAAGGACACAGAGAGAGTGAAGAAATAAATTCAGGGGTAAGGTGAGGTAATAACAAAACATATCAGAGAGTTAAAATAACTCACCGGCGTCGTCTCTGTCCTCTTGTTTCTCCTCCTTCATCTCCTTGTCCGTGAGATGAATCTTCACGGAGGACTTAGGAGTGAAAGATGGTACGTGGACTTGTTCTAAGGTTTCTCTGATAGAAGCACAGTCTCGTGTTCCACTGATTCCGAAGATCTGCCCGTACAGATTAGCTGCTGCCACAACATACTCCATATGGGTAGTCTAAAACACAGAATAAAATCTTAAACTGCTATGAAACTATTGTCATGTTTTACCAGAAAACACAATGTCCATTTAGATACTTAATATACTAAAACACTTCCATTTCATTGTGCATTTCTTGAAAATATAGCTTTGCTTTTTTTTTTTATAGCAAAGAAAAAGCTATAGGTAAGATGAAATTGGTTAATTAAAGCTGACTCAGCAGACCTGACTGTAGGGTGAAACTGTATAAGGGAAATTGTGTAAAAGGTATATTGAGGTAGTGCAATCAGTCCAAATTACTTCCCTGAACAGAACAGGTAGCTGAAACAATAGGTCACTTTCTCTCTCTCTCTCTCTCTCTCTCTCAACACACACACGCACACGTTCATTGTATCTTGTTGCAGTCACTGCTGCTTAAGTCACTGCAGCACTTTACATTTTACAGATATTTTACTCATTTATTTTACTATTCACTAAAACTCTTTTTAATTCACTCATAATTAGATTTGCAGGTTTTGCTAATGCTGCATACTGAAAAGTACAACCCATGAATAAAACCAGCTAAGAATTATAGAATAGAAGAGCTTGTAATATAAACAATATCTACCGCAGGATTACTTTTTGATAAAAAAAAATTGCACAGATAACACACCCAAAGCAAAACAAATAGATTCAAACAAAGATGTTGCAGTTATTTAACACAGGTGCAATTTTGACATCTCACCGTATTACACTGTTCGCTTTCTAGATAAATGAAAAACGGCACTGACGCTGGCATTTGTAGTTGTAGCATTGTCAAAACATGTCACACAGGTGGAGGGGCAAAAATAAATTGTGAAGGAGATAAAAGTAAGATGACAGGAGATGGAATAAAATGCTGACGGTGCAGAAATGGTTGAAAGGTGAGGTCAAATGACGGAGGGAGGAAAGCAAATTTTACTTGTTAGACAATGAGAAGTTGCAAATTGTCAATTTGTTACTGCTATCAGTGCATCATTACAGCCCTCCAAATTACAGTTTTTCAAGCTTAATATCAGCATATTACCTCTTTTGTAACTTTATGTGAGAGTATGTAGAGATCAGCTTAGCTATCAAGGACGTGAATGTGTGTGGAGAGCAGATTATTAACTGCATTTCATTGTCCATACGCAGGTTAATTGGCATTCACAGCTCAGATAAGAATCCAGTATACGGCCAGAGTGGGGAAGAGTCACTATCAGACCAGATAACGGAGGAATGCAAGCGGTCATCACTAAATACTGCTGCATTTTTCAGTCATTCCTGGCCACTGTTTTAGTGTTCAATTCTATTACTGCAGGAGGATATGGACCAGACGCTACTCACACTGTTGGGGTCAAAGGTCAGCGGGTGAGGGCATCTCTTGGCTCCAGCCCAGAAGGGTAGACCAGTAGCAGTCACCTATAGGGAAGAAAATCCATAGTTATATATACGTTTACATACAGTATATTATTTTACAAAGCTCTCCGTAGTTCTTCAAAATACAAAGGTGACAGCCACAAGAAGATATTTGTCCCCCATTAAAAAAGGGTGACATTTTTTGATTCCAAAGGACTCATCTTTTTGAATAATTGTTACGCTGCATACTTTCATCACAAACATACTACCGTATCAATGTATTACATGATAAAACATCACTTAGTGCTTTAGTTTTCTGACACAGCAGGAGGGTTACAACCTGCCTGTAGAACGGCCAGACTAATATTGTTATCAGTCGTGTGTTGACAACACAATTTGTATGTCTGATAAAGGAACAAAGGCACTGAGAGCTTTGATGTTTCCAAATGGTCCATATGCTGGGAAAGAGAGAGTGTCCTACTGCTGGTGCCAGTTATCACTGCAGGGGAACATTCTATAGCAGCCAAAAGGCGTGAACAGCATTCTTCTTTACAAAATCAAGATTCAGACGGCTTAAGGGCATCAACCATGAATGAAAAGGTTGTTACCACTTAGTTTTAGACTTTTTAGGGTGCTCTCATGGCCCAGGAAGACTAATTCTAAAGATTACAACCTCAAGGTCCCGTTCCTTTATTAATAAGTCATTGGTGAATTTGTGAGTTATTACTGAATCGACTTCTATTAATTATTTTTTCACAATTGAATAATAATTAGCTGTATTCCATAAAATGCAAAAAGAAACCTGAAACTAGTACTTGCATGTCATTTCTTAAAGTGTATTCATTTAATTAATGAATAAAATGTACTTCTTTTGTCTAACCATTATAAAAATCAAAATTTACAATTTTATGGAACAGAAAACAAACATACAATATAAGGCCTTTAATCTCTGATGTCATTTTAGCTACAATCCATATCTTATTCTGGCCAGTCTCTCACTCTATCTTTATTTCTTGTACACAGACTTGAGCCTTGCATGGACACTCTGATCTTTGTAAGATTAAAAGATGCTCCCATAATGTCTTTGGTTCAAATCCAACCATTGTTCTATGTGTGAAGGTTTAAACACACATGCAGGACCACGCTCACTTCTATATAGAGGTCCACACCCAAACAAAGTAGCTGTTGTATTGAATGTGTTGCCATCTATCATACTTGTGTTCCCATATTTGTCAGGTTGGTTTGCGAACGTTAACTGACGTTAGCTGCTTTAATATAGTTCCTCAGAAAGTTTGTGGTCGAGAGTGACTTTCCAAAAAGACAATGAAACCATAACTCTCATATAGGTTACTACAACAAGTGAGCTATGGAAGAAAAAAAGAGAAGCACAAGATGATTACCATAACTGCCAAAGTGTTTCTCTGTCGTGTGTTGAGATTATAGGGTTAGACAAAAATGTTTAGGCTAAAATGCAAATTGTAACACATGATGGTTCATTTATCAGCAAAAGCCATAATACCAAAAGTTGTGTTTTTCTCAAGGGAAATACAGCGAATGTAGTGCTCTACTATAAATAATTTAGTAGACAAGAATGGAATATATAACCCTGCAGGGATATCTAATGAGGCAAGAAACGGCCAGTTGCTGAACTGGGACTGGGACTGGGACTGGGGTTAGTGAATTTCTGTTTGGTTTGATACTGATCCGTGGCCCCCCAGGTGTGACGGCAACATGTGACATCACTCTGTCTGCATGCTTCACCAGATTACAAACCCTCAGAGCCGCTCGGAGATAGTTATCAGTGATGGCTTTCCGTGGTTCGGGTTTCAGACAAGGCTCATAGGGGTCTCTGAGCCGCGGGAAATCTACTGCATTACACCATGAAGTGAAATGTGAAAACTGAAAAACTGATTGGCACTTCTGTTGTGGCATGCCTCATTGCAGTGCTTCATTGATTGATATGAAAGGAAGACACTTAAAACACAACAGTGCCGCTCTGTGTCCATGAAAATAAATCACAGCTTACACAGATACTTGGCTTTATGGAGTTATATTTCCTCTGGTGTGATTTTACCTCTCCAGGAGGGAAACAGTGCAGAAGCTGGCGGATATCGTTGTTATAGAGAGTCTCCCACTTGCATCGTGCCCAGCTCACACAGTCTTCCCAGCTCTTTGGACGTTGTCCTCCACCTTCCATGTCCTCAAGGCTGCTCCACAGACCCCCGAGAATCTCAAGGGCCTCAGCATCTCCATGGTCAAGAGTCCGCTCCACAAACCTTTCATCTCTACAGGAAAGAGTGCAGCAACTCATTTTGATCAAATAAGATACATACAGTATAGAAAAGGTAATAATGTGGGAAAAGAAAAGACAAGTATTGTCTACATTTCTGGTTGTATTATACATTATCAGGGCCTTAATTCCAGAAAAAAAGCTTTGACATCTATTTTACTGGCATGACTTGTTTTATTTTGCAGGAGTTGAACTGTGGGAAGAACATTTGACCTGGGAAGCGAAACATTTTCCTACTGGAAAAGTTTTTGGTTCTAGGAAGAATGACTAAACAGATCTTAGGGTGCAGTCTTGTTAGTGACTCAGAGGGGATTCTTTTGACGCTTGGGTGAGGATTAATAGAAAGGAAAGGAAGTGGTTAGTAAGTTTGTTGGGTTCTTGTCAGTGCAACTCCATACCACACGCAATTATCACGTGCCAGCTCACCGTACACATCCTTGTACTGCGTAAACAAAAGGAATCTGCCTCCTATGCGTGCAGTTACACCTAACAGGTCTAAACATGAACATTTAGCGTAACAGTTCTGCATTGAGCTGCATGGATTGGAAGTTAACAAAACAAATTGGGATGGTTCTTTTCCATAACCTCATTAACCAGGTTTTTTTTATCTGCAACACGTATCTGACCTGCCTCATGAAAAATGTTCAGTAAGGTTTTCCATGACTGCACTACAAAGAGGCCTCTGAAGAAACACATAATACATGTTCTTATTTCTACACATCAGTGTAAGGTGAGAAACTTTAATGGCTGTGTGGACCATGTCTGCTCTAGTCAGGATTTTTTTCCAATCTGTTTAAAGACACGGGAAAGTGTGCAAGTGCTTTACAATGAGGGGGGATTAAATCAAATCTCACCAAAACAAACAGAGAGAGACATCTCAAAACATGGGTGGATTAGGAGGGCTCCGAAGCCCAAAGCTGCCACTGATGTGCGTTACATTATAATTAGGCCAATGTTTTGTTTTTTTCAATCACTGATGAAAACCTTTGACATGATGTAAAACCGTCTTCTGCATTAATTTCTCTCTTTTTCCATTCAGCAGATGTTTCTAAACCAGAAAACCTCTAATTATTTGGAGCAAATAGTGTTAGTGCTGCTGGAAAGGTTACATTGCATAGTACACATTTGGCATGAAAGACCGTTAATGTAGTTTTTACTAGAGGTTTACTGCTTAAAGCCAACCACATGTTTCCCTGTTTATAAAACAAAATAATGAGCTTGAAGTACTTCATTAGCATTTGTAGGTTTCCTGGAATGCTTTGTAGAAGACCAGAAAAGCATTGTTAAATGAGCAAGAAGTGGTCATTAAGTGGTAGCAGACTGGCAGCAGATAGAAAAATGTAATTTCACACGTTTGTCAGAGGCAACACTTGTTGTGGAAAAAGGTAAATCACATGACGATGGCATCATATCTTACCTCAGGAAGAGATTCACATTTTCAGGTGTTTGTTTGAACAGTCCTTCAAACTGGTCTCTGCCCCACTAAAATAATTGAAATGCAAAATTAGAGAAAAGAAAATCTAAGAATACACTGACTGACCAGAAGAAAAACACACAAAATCCTTAAATACTTAATAAAATACAAAAGTCCTGCAATACATTTGTAATTGTTGTGGCGTTATGAGTTTAAGCGAGGTACAGATTCAAACTGGGTCATTTTTTAACATTATGCTCTGCAACACCATTCAGTCTTCGATGGGTCCATCACTTTATTTCATACTGTAATATCTCAACAACTATCAAATGGATTCCCATGAAATCTGGTACATAAAATAATAGTGCCCGGATCATGAATCCTACTGACTTTGGTGATCGCCTGACTTTTTCTCTAGCACCAGCATGAGGTTGACACATTTGTTTTTTAGGTGAAACTTCTCAACAAGTGGTTGGACTGCAATTCAATTTAGTACAAACATATATTAAGAATTAGATCTGATGACTTTTGTGAAAACTTAGCTTTAACTTTAGCGCCATCATCTGGTTGCATTTTCTATTTGTCAAATACTTTGACCAAATACCTGCAAAACAAATGACATTCTACACCTCCAGCTATATTTTGTGCTTTGTGTCAATTAGCAAATGTTAGCATGCTAACATGCTTTACTTAAAAGGTGAACAATAGGGTGGCAAACCCTCTAAACAACAGCATGTTACCATTGTCATAATAACCAGGTTAGCTTGCCGAGTTTAGCATTTTCCCTTAAATCACAACCTTGTCTAGTTATGTCCTCACAAAACCGATAGCATGGCTACTATAGTTACAATTGTAGTAGTGTATTGCATTGCATTAAATAAATATATGTCTTTAATGTTTCACCCCACTGTATATGTTAATGAGGTGGATTCAATTATTAGAAACATCTTTCCACATATATATATATATATATATATATACATATATATATATATATATATATATATATATATTACTATATAGTACTATAGGATTTTCTCCATCAACAATAACTAAGTAGTGGTCTTTACTTAAACTGAACATTTTACATGTTTTATATTTTCTGTCATTAAGTGTAGGTTGTGAAGCAAAACTTTGGAAATCAATCAGTGTAACTCCAACATAAAGCTTAATTACATCAGTACCTGCAGGGTGTGCTCAATGCGGTGAGGGAAGTTCTTGAGAGTGCACAGTGGGAAGGCATCATTAGGCTTTGATGTGTCCGGGCCATAAGACGTTGTCAAGTGAGGAACCACCACCAGACTATGACCCTGACATCCTAAAGTTCCTCCCTCCAGCAATGGTTTCTGGTGTTGAACGCAGCGTCCATCAAGATAGACCCCTTGGCAGCAGAAGAGGGATTCAGAATGTTCTTTTATAGGCATTTGTAGTCAAATATGTACTGTAGGCCTTAAACCTCCAGTATAATCACTGTGGTAATGAGAACTTAATATAATAAAAGTTACGAAGATAGATTAAGTGGTCTCACTGGCTTTCACATTATCAAGGGCTGCAGCCACTCCATCAAGACCCTTGAAGAAGTCGTAATCATACACTCCTTCACTGTCAGGGTCCAGACAATTCCCGTGAGCGGAGATGTTCATCTGTGGGTTCATCTCGCGCACTGCTTTGGCTGCAATGTCCGATTTTGGTTTCTGTTTATGGAGAAGTGATTAAATGGGGCGGTGTCTGTGAGATAATGTATGTGAGCAATGTAGGTAACATCAGACACAGACAACAGTGATAACAACAGAAGGGTCCTTGTATGAAACTTTTCCAACAAACATGCAAAATATTACACCTAAAGAAGACATTTGGTCATTCATACTGTATTTTCTTCATGTCAAGACTCTCTGTATTCTTCTATTATATAACAGAATCAGCACATTTTATCTCCAGAATTTCAGAGCAGCTGAGGATTTCTTGTCAACACACTGTGTTGCATAAGTTGTTTAGACAGTGGAAGTTGCTTACTCAGACACGTGTGATCAACTATTTGATGTACTCCTAAAGTACAGTGCAAAATAAAACTGCCACAAATGATGGAATATGGATGTGTAATCTGACACAAGCTAATTTAGACTGTCACAATACCTTAACCCCCCTACCTGTCCCATTAGTGAGCCCTCTGACCCTTCCACTTAACCAGGTCAAACAAGAACCAGTGAGCTTTCATGGTATGTGAGATTCTTCATCACAGAGTGTGATGTTGTGCTTTTTCTCACCCCAATATCCTGAGACCTGAACAGGAACTGTCGGTTCAAGTTGGATCTTTCTATGAAGTCCATGTCTGTTACAGTGATGTGGCCTTCTTCTCCGGCACCGAGCCCCATGAGGGCAAAGTTCTTCAAAAGCTCACATCCGATGGCACCAGCTCCAACCTTGAAAAATGACAGGAGAGACTGTGTCAGACTATATGTAAACATCAGCTGGTATAATACAAGTGAATGTCATCAAATTAAAGCTAGGTTTTAGATATTAAAAAAAAAAATCATCTGGCTTTACAACATAGCAGAAACATATTCATCTATTGCTGCACATTACTTGTCTCACTTCCTGATACTTTGCATGCAGTTTTTACGGTGATAAAATAAACACATGCATGCACTCTCTCTAAAAAAGTACACACATACAACCAGTAAAAAGCAATAAAAGTAACACCTTTAAGGAAACAGAGAAAAGGCTTCACACTATTAAACGGCCCCTGCACCACCAAGGGGTCAACACTGAGCCTGGCAGGAAATGCTGGCTGTATCACAGCTATTTCCTGCATGTGCCATCATTAACACCACACAAGATCAAAGGTTAAGCACAGATGGAGCTCCTGCATTCCTACGAAGAGTGTGCCCCCTACTGGATAAAAATACCAAACCTGCCCTCACCAAGAAATACTTCAGCCTCTCAAGCTTCTCCTGAAACGCTGGCCCAAATACGGCAGTCTGTCCATCGTATCTCGTGCCTTTCTGTCAAAGAGGACAAACAAAAAACGTTGAATTTAATACCAAAGTTGGTCTGGATGTTCCTGATTGGTATTTGTGCTTTATTCAAATAGAGAGATCTCTTAACATACTGCTGAAAGGGAGCACTCTGTCAGTTGGTCCTCCTCTTCAGGGAGGCACTCCAGTGCATCAAAATATAGCCACTGCTGAAGAGGCGTAAATTTCCCACTACATGCCTGCAGGAATGTTATAGAATGAACAGATCAAAACACAGCAAACCACCATCAGTCAATGCTAAGTTATGTATAATTAATTTACAAAATGTAACAATCAAAAGGTTATACTCCATCAGAAACTGAGGGATGAAACTAATGTCACAAGCATCGACCTTTGACCTCACCTTAATAACTTCTTGAGCTGCAAGACCTCCAATGAAAGCATTGATAGGAGCCAAGTTACCCTGGGCTGTGTAGGACAGGGTTCTCACAGCAGCTTCGTCCAGCTGTTCCAGCTGTGCGACTGTATTCAGCTCTCCCACTATGGCAAGCAGGGCATCTGCATCTGACTGTATGAGAATAATCATGTGAAGAAGTGAGTGGAAACAATCAAGTAAACTGCTTTACTGATCAAACTGCACCAATTTATCGCGTAAATGTTTTTATATATGTTTTACCAATCATATAACTTGTTTTGTCAAATGAATGACTACTGATTGTAATATCGAGTAACCTTCACCAACCTGAGACCGAGGACGAGGGAGTCGCTGTTCTTTCTTGACAAAGCCGTGGAGGGCTTGGAAGGCCAAGTGTAGGGTGTGGTGCCTCTGTTCTTTTCCATAGTCATTCATTTTCAGCAGCTGATGGTCCAATAGAGCTTTACCCAGTGGTTTCTGCAATTTATGTTGTGTAATTTTTTTAACAGTACACTTTTACAAAAGCAAAAAATGAAAAAAGTTCAAACAAACTGTGGAGACTTACAAATTTTAGTTTCCAGGACTGTTTAACCTCAGTCACTACTCCACCCCGTTCATATTTAGAAAATGCTGAAGTATCACCAATGCTGAAGGAGTATTTGCCTGGTTATACAGGTGAAAAATAGAAAAGATATTCAGACAAAGATGAATTCTCATCATGACTATTGTTAACAATGGATGAGTGCACTGTGGGTGTGTGGAGTGTGGCTCATGCCTACACTTTGTGTTTTAGGTGTCAGCAGCTGAGGAAAGAAACAGTACAGAAACAAAGTGACACTAACCACGGTCTTTGATCTCCACAGGGCCGATGGTGTTGAGCTCTGTCATGCCTTGGACTTCAGAGAAGAAAACTTTAGAACCATCCAAAAATTTATGCTGCTGGTCGTCTGTGCAGATCACCACTCCAGGATTCGCCTAAAATAAAGTAATGTCGATAACTTTCAAATTTGAAAGATATATTCGTATAACTTAAAGTTAGCTTATTTTTGACACTTTGAAAAAACCTGTAAAATACATTTGGATTGGGAATTATTCACATTTGAACCAGACAGGTCAATGTTGCCTTCTATGTGGAGTTATTTATGTTCTTCCTGTGCATATTTGGATTTCATTTCACAGTCCAAAGACTCAAAAATGCCTGCAGGAGTGAATGTTACCCAACACAACTCTTAGCCAGATAAACAGGTTTTAAAATGGATGGCTTGATAAGTTAGAAATGCTTTCAATATGCCAGTATCATAAAGCAAATGTAGGGTATTACCTGAGAGACACTTTGTATCATCGCTGATGCCGGCTTCTCCCCATCCTCAAACTCAAACTCCTCCCCAAAGTCACAGAACAGCTGACTGAAAAGTAACCACAGGGTGTTTGCTTCTTTCTTTCCTCGCATTATCAAGTACATTCAATCTTTATTTTTTGACGGTTTATGTTTCCCACTTACCCACAGAGACCTTTGGTGTCTGCTACAATGAACTTGATCCCACGCGAATGGCAGAGCTCATCAAATCGCTTCTGATCATCCAGTGAGGAGTCAGTGAGGAGCACCACCTGAAAAATAACAATTCACCCTCCACTCAGAAAGTGTTTCTCTTGTTGTTACTGTTGTTGTTTTTGTCTGTGCTCACCTTAAATCAGAGTTTAAGACGTGTAAGTACAAGCAGGATTTTGGGACATCACAACTAGTTAATTTGGGGGTCAAATATACAAATAACATACCTTTTCAACTTGACAAGATAAATATTCTAAATGAGCCCCATTTTTATTTCCTGTTGTAATGTTTGTAAATATGGAGACAGCTTGTGTCCAGCAGTTAAACTTTTGAAATGGTAAATATTTGCATAGTCATAACCTTTTCAATGAGGGGAGAAGAAGTAGATGTAATTTTAAGAATCCCAATCAGGTCTAATATGCACCTAGTCTAGTCTTTATGCACCTGATATTAAGTACCTGAAACTGCAGAAGCAGGTCCTCATTCAGGGGTCCAGTGTGGGCCGACACACTCACATGTGGGTTTAAAGCAGACAGCTGTTGTAGGGAACATGTGGCTCGATTCTGACCAAGATGGGACTCCTTCAGGAAAAACTGGTGGGAAAATTAAATTACAGGTTGACAAAACAATCTCAACTCAACTTGGCTGTATCACACAGTCTTCATCTGCAAAGTGAGTTTGCTCAGGTATCATTTTTTAACCTTTTAGGATTATCATGAGCACCTTTTCAATGTTTTGTCAATAGCCTTTGCCAAGATCAAGAGGTTTGATGGCACGTTTTATATTAAACTATAGTCAAAGCCTCATCAGCTATATATATAATCATTTTATGGAAACATTTAGAGCATTGGATTGAGAGGGGAGTAAATGTGCTTAATAGTGAAAGTGTAAGTAGTATTAACCTTTGTGATGGGCGAAATGTTGCATTTGTATTGTATTACTGCTGAAGAAACATTTTTAAAAGTTGAAGATTAAGACATGTAACAATGTTAGGATTTAAATAGAAAAAGCGATAGTAAAAAAAAAAAAAAAAAAAAGAAAAGATCACAGGACAACTACTGGCAGGTTTGGCAATTGGCAGGATAAGTGCCCTAACAGGAACTCGTTCACTTAAATCGCAGTTAAACGGAGGCTTTATCTGGGGTTGGTACCTGAGAGGACAGGTCGCTCCACTCCGCCCGGCCTTCATCCTGGACGGTGACAGACTTCACTCCGGACAGGATCACATTTTTGGCTATTTCTACCCCAAGACCACGCATGCCTGCAATGAGGACGTTGGTGGTGCCCATCCGTTTCATCGCCTCGTGACCCAGAACATACCTGTGCAGGTGCAAGAAGAAGTGAACCTCTGGGCCTTAATCAATCAATAGTTGATAACTGATTGATTCGTATGAGTCGGTGGTACTTACAGCTGTCTGGAGTAGAACCCTTCATCGATTTCACCGATTTCTGACATGTTGCACTCTCCGATGTGAGGGATGACCGGTCTGAAGTGAGGGATCAGCTGGAATGACACGACGACAACCCAGATCAAAAGTGGAAACAGAATGAAACTGAGCGTGACAAGTCAGCAGTTTATCATTTACAAGAAATATATTTCACTTTCGTTTCACAAGATTCTTGGAGCTTGGTGTCGTGCCAATAAATGGTTTCCAACCTGGCCACCAGAGGGCGACTCGGGACGGTTTATTGAGTTACAACCACCAAACTGTTGATGCAGTTAGTGAGTTTATTTATTTGCTCATTGTGGAAACTTTCTGTTTTGTTTTACTGTCCTGTCTACGAGGACATAAGGGATGTCCTCTTCAGTAAAAATGACTTCCAGTTATGTTGATTTATTTTGGCTGGATGATTATGAAAAACTCGAGTTGTGTTTTAGGAAAAGAGCCTTCTTTGTAGCAGATTATATTTGCCAGGCCTGAGAAGGCAGAATGTTTTGTTTAAGATGGAGCGGTGAAGCAACATGTCATTTTGTAATCAAATGTGACCTGATGAGATGTGGATCCACTGCAGCTGTACTGTTGGTGTCTTGTAAACCCATGAGGGTTATCTATATCTATCTATCTATCTATCTATCTATCTATCTATCTATCTATCTATCTATCTATCTATCTATCTATCTATCTATCTATCTATTGTCAGGTAGCTGTCAAAGCCCAAGTTTTGGAAATGCTTTTTAGACATTTTTAAGATTTGGTTTTGTATAATAACTTGTATTCTGCTTATAATTGTGCCTTGAATGTTTAACCTTTACTGTATAGAGTGGTGTATATGCAGAGTTTGACTCTAGGAGGCTGTTTTCACATTTATCTGCTGAAGGGGGAAAGTTTCTCTGTGCTCACCTTAAATCTGAGTTCAAGACGTGTGCGTAGGAGCAGGATCACAACGTTGGAAGCCAATATTGTCCATATTCAACTTAGACACGCATTGTGGAATACTCTCACTGAGGAGGGACTTTTCAGTGAAGTAGGAGACATATTGTCTTCAGCATTTAAACCGTGAAATGAACATTATTTTAATTTGAAGTGATTCTGGATTTTTTAAAGAGGTAGAAGGAGAAGATGTAATAAACTTAACTGATCATTTTTTGTGTGCAAAACATGACCGATACAATACCCTGCTTATTCATCAAAGCAATTTTTTTTATAAACGCACGTCTGAGGAGGGATCTTTAACAATTCGGTGTTGACACAACAATTAAACACCCTACTGTTTAATGTGTTTGTCATTCATTTTAACAATCTCAATGGTGAGGAGTCACAAAAACAAACCCCACGAAGAAAGTTCAGCATGCAAAGGAGTAAAAGGAAATGATTCATCATTACGTATCAAACAGAGGCAGTAATTATGGTCGACCAGTGTAATCTCATTGTGGTGTGTGAATGAGGAACAGACAACTTCAAGATCTCAAAAGGAACCTGAAATCAGAGTCAAAATTCACAAGATGCCTGAAATTACTGTATCATAAAACAGACAATTTAAAAACCAGCCTGCTGTGCTAAACTTGTGGGAAATAACTATTAATGGCAGTTCACTCTTTTAAACCCTCTTTTGGGAATTGAATCACATTAAGACATTAATGTATCTCTGGAGATACTCGTGCTTAAAACTAAGTATTCCTTGTACGGACTAAATCTAAATCCAAGCTGCGTGGCCCATTGCACTGTTTGTTTGCTCCCTGTGGTACGAGCCAGGTTTTCAGCAAGTTACACAGGGAGAGAGACATACTCAAGGACTGGCTGTGATGTCCTTAACACTGTTGTTTTTGACAGTTTTCTCTGCGTCATGCAACATTTTCCTTCTGCACTTTTCTCTAGCCAATTGGGGCAGTGAATATGGCAACGCAGACTTTTCAAACAGTCTGTGAATATTGAACTTTGGATTCAGTGGTAGATGTTTAACTTTTGGATCTATAAAGCTTTATTATTCAAATGAGTACATTTCTATTTGTACATGTTCTGATGATGAATAGCCTCATTTTTCATGTGACAGTATACTTCATTTCTCCTTTCTGTCAATGTTTTTTTTATTTGTTAAAGGTCACATTGCTGACATGATATGAGGTGGTCTGACTGGAGAGGGGAGACATTCCTCTCATAACTTCCTGGCTGGAGTTGCCTATACTTTAAGAGTAACATTATTCCATCATCTGAAAGCAATGCTTTTCTTGGCAAAAACCCTACAGGCGTAACCGAGATCAGATTGCTATTTAAATGTTGAGAAAGTTTTTCCACAAAATTTGACACAATGACGCTTGAGTGGAAAAGCAGTCGGCTATATGGTATGAGGAAAAGATGAGCATATTCTTGAAGTGGTTTTATTTCGCAACTATTTCAAACTTCCTTGTTGCGGGCGCGGCTTCACAGAACAGCACCCACTTTAGAGTCAAGCGCGTCAGAATGACAATAGCATGTCCGGTCTACAACTTTCAAAATAAATCGGAAATCTTACTCCAGAACAGGTATCCTGTTTGGAACCAATACTTGTAGGCTAAATCCCTTGTAGAATATAAAAAATACAATTTTGTTGGCAAAAAAAATAAAATAGAAAAGAATCATCCAACTTAGCTCATGCAATAACGAAGTATATCGACAATCTGAATAAATGGGACACTAAGCTCACAAGTCTGCTTAAATTCAAGGATGTTTAAATTCAGTTGTTCAGTTTTTCATTAAAAGTTACTTGGACTTGAATGTCATTCTGTGAACTGTAAGGTCTGATTTAATGATCTGTGTGTTTAATTGTTGCATCACAAATATTGTTACAGCGTAAATAATTCTAAAGATATGTAATATCATCATAGGCTTGTAAAATCAACAAATCGTGTTTGTTATATCAACAAATCATCTTTTCATTTGTAATGCATACAATTTATTTTGAATTCCACTCCATTATTACTCTTAATTTTACTTTTTCCTCCCCTTCGGACTATTTCACATAGTGACGTGAACTTCCCCTCTTAAGAAAACAATTATCTTATAATAAATGAATACAATCGCATCAGTAATACATTCTAAATCAAATAAACAATGTTATTAGAGATGATGCCTCAAATTCTTTCTAAAAGCATTATTATCTAATCATTAACCCACACAGTCCCACCAGGAGGACTTCGTCCTGGTGCGCTATTATTTTGAAGTTTAAGATCCTTTTTTTTAATCTGTAGATTGTAGTTTTTTTCCAAAGCCTAGATGTAGTTCATTTTCAGAGTAAACTCGGTGCCAGTGGGACTCCGGTACTGTCAGGTGAGAAGCTGTTGCAGGTCAGTGAATGGACCTTCACTAACACAGGATATTTATTTCTCAAAGAATTCACATTTTGAGACTGTTGGACAAATCAAGACATTCACTACCCTGTAAAAGCGAGGTAAGATGATTTCTTTTTTTTAAATAACCTACTTTTGTTATGGAATATGTCTAGAGTAGCCATTTGTGATAGTAGAGATGTGATTTTAGCAGTTATTATTAATTCAAATTATCCTATTTAGTCATCTTGACTTTAATGCTCAGCTGACGTTAGTCTTTGCATAAATCAGTACCCATGAATTCAGGCATTTATTTCTTTTTTTGACTAATTTAGGATAAGCTTTTACTTTGTTTATTCTGTAAATGGCTCAGGAGGCCGGGACATTTCCATAGTTGCTCCACATGTTGCAGCAAGTCATGTCTTGCCCACAGTAGATTGTGTCTTGACTTTAGCAACTTGTTATTTATTACTGTATCAGTTTTATAACCCAAAAAGTAGCCAATAAGTAAAACATATCTGTTCATCACAAGTCTTATTTGTCAGATCAAAGCAGCAACTACTGAATCACGGGGCTCAGCAGCTGATACTTTTTCCTCTTTCCTAAGTTCCCCATGCTGCATTTCTCAGTTTAAACAAGCTAAAATGTTTACAGTAGCCACCTCCACTTCTAAAGCAGTGCATTTCTGTTGAATGTGAGATTCAAATGTTACTGCTCTCTGTCTGTTAAATCTCAACATTCCTTCTGTGCTTTCCCTAACAGAGCTCCTGCTGGTTCTCCAGAATGTTCTCTTTGAGGAAAGTATCTTATAGGTGATACTCAACCACGGTGGGCTGTGACGTGGAGATGGTCACTTGGGTTGCCTTGCTGACAGTATGCATATGGATACAAACGGCCTCAGGGCAGCACACATGTGCTTCTACTACACCCAAGATGGTGGATTTCACTGTAAAATACTCCCTCCCCCACTTCCAGACAGACAAACCTATACAGAACATAGCTTTGAACAGGGAGGAGAGTCGGTCAAATGTGTATGTTGCATCTCAGAATGCAATAGAGGCAATCAACTATGATATGGAAAAAATCTGGCAGGTGAAAACTGGACCTGTTGGCAGTCCTGCCTGTGAAACATGTTTGGTGTGTGACATAGAAATAGATCCTGAGGATGCCGTGGATACAGACAATGAGGTTATGCTTTTGGATCTCTCTGTAATTCCCACTCCCTACTTGTACATTTGTGGGAGTACACAACATGGGATCTGTCACTTCATTGACACTGGCTCTCAAAAGCCTAACCCGATGTGTTTATACAAAAAGGAGAGAAACTCTCCAACCAGCTGTCCAGACTGTCTGGCCAGCCCCCTCGGCACCAAAGTCACCCTCGTTGAACAGGCAGCCACAACGTTATTCTTTGTCACCGCCTCTGTCAATGGCGAAGTGGCACAGAGGTATCCAAGGAAGTCAATATCAGTGGTGAGGCCACTTTCAACTGAAGATGGCTTTCATATGATCACGAATGGCCTGACAGTGCTCCCCAGTCTACGGGACTCTTACAGCATCGATTACATCTACAGCTTCTCCACCAAGGACTATGTTTACTTCCTGTCCCTGCAGAGAGAAGACCCATCCAAGAGCAACTCAGCTTTTCAGACTCGTCTGGGACGACTGCCGATACTAATTCCAGAGGTGTGGATGTACAGAGAGGTGGTCCTGGAGTGCCACTTCAACCCAAAGCGCAGGAGGAGACGGATAGAGGATAACAATTACATTGTGTATAACGGGCTACAGGCGGCCCACTTTGGGCGAGCGGGGAAGGACTTAGCAGGACAGCTGAGTGTGAATGAGGCAGAAGACATTCTGTATGGGGTGTTTGCAGAGGTGAATGCGCAAGGTGAACCTCAAAGAAACTCAGCCCTGTGTGCCTTCCCTTTGACTAAAGTAAACAATGCGATAGATGAAGGTGTGGAGGTCTGCTGCAAGTCAGGTACAGAGCAGCTGTCCAGAGGTCTCTGTCACTTCCAGCCGTGCGAGAGCTGCCCACATGAAGTGAGTAACTCTTTTTTTTTTTTTTTTTTTTTTTTTTTTTTTTAATGCCAGACTGTTGTCAGAGCAGAGAAACAGTGCAAAGGTCCTCCATCCAGACAAACACAGTGTAATTAAGTCACCTGTGATCGGAACAATGTAGTTTATCATCAAGCGGTTTTATATCGTCCTCTTGAGCGATAAGGGATATTGTAAAGTAAATCTTGACTACCGGAGTAGTGTATGCCTGTGGGCTGTGGCAACTCTGATGAAGGTGTGTGATAGAGCAGGCCTCATGAGAGAACTGGGAGGGGTAGATGAGTCAGAAGTGTGACCTGCACTTTGCAACACCGTTTCTCTGCTCTGTTAAGTTTCAGTATTTCTCTGTAAATGGGTGTCAACTGTATACAGTAAAGAGCTTTGGTATGAAAACCGTTTTATTTAAGATTAGAGGCTCAATGATAAACTCAGGTGGATTCTTCCTATTGCTACAATTTTACTGCCCAGATCAATTCATTGATGAGCTACTAGAGGAAAAAAAATTGTTGGGAGATAAAGACGACTTGGTGGTTTAAATATAGACCTAAAATAAAATGCAGGGTTCACTCTCCAAACACCCTCTATGAAATAGAGCATTTGGCTGTGTTGCTCGACAAAATGATAAAGGCGTGGTCTTTTCCCTTTTGTGGAGTTCAAACTGTGTCCTTTGAGCTCTGGCAGCCATTCGTACACCTACAGGAATGTGTGCCAAGAAACACACGTTATAAATCCTGCTGATAAAAAGGTGGAATTTCAAGGGGAGGGACAGTGTTAGACTGTGCCTGGCTTTTACAGATGTTATTTGAGTAGGAAATGGTTGTAATATTGATGAAGTGAGGGGTAGGGGGGAGAGAATCTTTCACTTAGTCGATTAATAAAACTCTCATAAAGCGTTCTTAAAGCTGCATGTACAAAAAAAATAACTTGGATACTTGGAAAAATGACTTGGATACCATATGTATTCAAGCTTCAAATGCTGAAATACTAAGTGACTGAAAAGATCAAATGACGTGAATATAGAGCATTCAACTAGTGGGAAGCAAACATGGGCATGCTGGGGCAGGTTAGATAATTTGCCTTGTAGTGGAATGTTTATCATTAGTTTAACATTTCCTCTCTTTTTTGGAGTATGACTCTTTATTAACCAAAGTAACTCACTGTCTGCCAACCATAAACACACACATCAGTCAACAACTGTTTTATGTGTGTT
The DNA here is from genome assembly GCF_027596085.1 of Anoplopoma fimbria. Taxonomy (NCBI): domain Eukaryota; kingdom Metazoa; phylum Chordata; class Actinopteri; order Perciformes; family Anoplopomatidae; genus Anoplopoma; species Anoplopoma fimbria. Next base: position 17,286,441 of record NC_072465.1, read on the forward strand.
AAAGTATCAAAAGTCCAGTTTCAGTAAGTAACAATCTGCGCTGAGGATCAGTCACCAAGTCAACATATGGAGCTGGAGTCACTGCTGTTTTACGACCTTGTTCCTCTTACAGCTTGTAACTTTATGACTGGAGATGAGGCTATACAGCACTTCCTTCCCAAAAGGATAAATTGAGATTGTCTGTCTTTCTTTCACAAGAAGGTGCATGTTCCTGTTTAGAGGATGACTGATGCTAACAGAGGCAGATACTTTAGATGTGTCTATGTATGTGATTTCTTATTGCTGAATAAAAAGTAACACCCTTACCCTGTATGTGCTTCTCCTGCTTGCACAGAGCTCTGAAGGTAACGACCAATGCAGTGCCAAAGCCACTCTGGTGTCAAAGCCGTACCACAGACTAGACCTTTTCAACAGGAAGATGGAAAACGTCCTTTTCACTGCTGTGTTGGTCACCACTATTGGGAATCACACGCTGGGCCACTTTGGTACCTCAGATGGTCGAATACTGCAGGTAGCAGCATAAAATAGTTGTTGTGTGGTGTGCCTCTGCAGTTTGAATGTTTTATATCAAGTGTTGTCTTCAGTAGTCACAAATTTTATGAGATATATATATATATCTCATAAAATTTCTTAACTAAACTTTTGTATTTTTTACTGTCTGTCAACCAGAACCATGTGTATGTGACACTACATCTATGTTTTGTGTGGTTTAGGTGATTCTTTCTGTGTACAGCCGTATTGTTTTTGCCAACTATTCTCTTGGAGAAAGCCAAGTGTCCAGGACAGCAGATGTGTACTCAGACGATTCACTTCTCTTCGTAGTGGGAAATAAGGTACATTTTGTAATATTTACTGCATGTACTGCTTGTCGCAACCTTTAATAGTGAAAACAGACCAACATTTCGACCCTACTGTGTCTTTATCAAAGTCAAAAAGGTCAAAGACACAAGGCAAACACACATAATGCTGCTGTAATCCTGCAAATTTCCCTGCTGTGGGACTAATAAAGGATTATCTTATTTTACCTTATCTTATCTTATAATCAACCTAGAATATGTCCATTTGTCAGTGGATGAACAGGATTGCAAATCTATTGGATAGTGGGTTCAGGGGTGAGAGCTGCCATAACCAATTTGTTACAATAGTGACACACCCCATACAATAGATCACAGATATATCTTAAAGTTACGTAGATAAAGTACACCCAACACATTCAGTTCGAAAAGCTCAACTGTTATTAAGAGTATAAATCCGATATTATTCTCTGCAGAATAGTGGGTTGACTTGCAGGAGAAGATCCATGTTTTCCCACCTACCTTTTGAATGTTTTTCTCTGTTACATCTGGCTTAATCTTCCCTCATCTTCTTCTCTCCTTCATCAAGATGTTCAGGGTGCCCTCTGCAGGACCGGGGTGTGCACATTTTATGACGTGCTCCATGTGTTTGACGGCTCCAAGTTTCATGAACTGTGGCTGGTGTTCAGGAATCTGCTTGAGGCAGCATGAGTGTGCCTCTCATTGGAACAAAAACTCATGTGCACCTGTCATAACAGAGGTAGATCTGCCGCTAGGTGTATCTGATTAACTACTGCATGACGTTTAAAACACCATGGACCTCATGCAGGAACATCCTGTTAATTTTCTCTTATGAAATTTTCTCTTATGAAATTTTCTGTTAAAAGAAAAATATGACACGTCAACTCTTGACTCACACCTGATCATAGATTGGAGGTGTGTAGCCGATTGTTCATTATTAGCCTCGGTAACTCCCCGTTAACACTATATAAGGGCAGATGTTGTGCCGTGTGCAGATACTCGTATGCCCAAGAATGGGAGAGATGCCACCAAAAAGGAAAGAGCATTATGCAAACCATTTAAAGGCTGAAAAGAGGCTTTTATGGTTTTAATTGGATCATTAGTATTTATTCAGCCAATAATTTTAGTAATCCAATATTTATAATAATGACAACAATTACTCTGAAACATATAATAATCTAAATTTAATATGACATGTTTTATTATGTTCCTCAAATGTAAAACTTATGTTTCCTTGCACTGGACAAACAATTTGTGGAATGTGAAAACAAGATGTTTATTATCTTATCTTGTTAAGCGGGCTGACCACTCGTAAAACGTTTTCCAACATAAGAGAGTAAAAAAATAAGGAAAAGTTATTAAATCCCAGATATGTAAGGGTACTAACGAAAAAAGAATAAATGATGGATATAAATGAAAATAAGAGGATTTTTTTTATTTTTTATATTGTTTCCTGCATGAGGCCCTGTGTGTCATAAAGTTACACTGATCACACTGATAGTATTGATTTTACTGAGATGCTGATTGCTCCGGATGAAAACCCTTTTCTCTGCAGTTTTTCCCTAAAATGGCCCCTGCTGGTGCTGAGGCAGAAGTGACACTGTGTGGCTGGGCGTTTCAGTCTCCTCGGGGTCCCACCATCAGCAGCAAAACCCACATCATCACAGTGGGCTCTGGGACCTTGTGTAGCGTGCTGCCTGAAAACAGCAGTAGTGACCGGTGAGCAGCATACATGCACACAATGCCGGACACAGTTCATTTATCAGGAATTATTGAGTACTGCTAGCCACAAGCCAACAAGTAAACTAGGGAAGAGTGATATTTATTAGTTAAAATTATAAAAATGCATCCAAAACGAGAGGCGTTGTGGATCTATTTTCAAAATAATAATAAAAAGAAAATTGTATTCTAAATGTTTTCCAAGTGTGTGATGTGGCTGGCTATTCCTTACAGAAAGATGACATTTTTGCAAAACGAAATCTAACAAAATTGTTTGGAATACTGTGGAAATGTTTGTGTCTAAGGTTCACATTTGCCGCTGTTTATTTCTGTCTGAAAAGCAGCTGGAATAATTTCATTTGTTGAATTCATAGACAAGTCATTCCTTGTTTCCTTTAATACAGTCTAGTATGCAAGATTCAGGAAAACACACCAAACCAGGACCTCAACATCACTCTGGAAGTAAAGGAGGGGGTAGTGGCGAGCCGCTACTCCATTGAAGGCACAGCACAGATAACTGGCTTTTCTTTTGTGGTGAGAATGTTAACGTTTATGCAATTGAAACAGTTTTAAAATGAGTTCTTTATTTGTGTAAATTATCTGTATAATGTTACATTGTTAAGTGATAAAATATTTCACCTCTGTCAAACCAGGAGCCTAGCATAACAGAAATCAGGCCTGACTATGGACCCGTGTTTGGAGGAACGACGGTAACACTGACAGGCAGGTATCTCAATTCTGGGACACAGAGAGCTGTCTACATTGGTGACAAACAGTGCGTCATCACAAGGTGAGCAACACAGAATAATTCATCTTTTGCTAACACATTACTAATGGTCTACAACACGTTCATTGTACTGTGTCAGATAAACCTTTTAAATGAACGGTATTGTACACATTTGGTTCCTGATATATATTTTCTTTTCAGTGTTGATGAAGGAAGTGGGAATTCTTCCATTGTTTGCCTCACAGCAGCTGCAGCAGGTGTTGGCGAGGTTACTGTGAAAATCGTCATTGACAACTTTCACGTGACGACCATCAAGATATTCTCCTACAAGAAAAATCCAGCTATAACCGCTGTACATCCTTATTGCAGTTTCCAAAGGTTAGGACGATGATCCCAGTCTGCTCATCTCTTATTAAATCAAGTGATTTCACTCTAAAAGAATGCTGTTCATTGCCTAAACTCAATAAGACAGTGTTTGCACATAATAACATATTACTAATTTGTACTGTTATGCAGCGGCTCCAAGCTGGTGATAGAAGGTCAGAATCTTGACTCTGCCCACAGAACTGTTGTTAAGTACAAGTCTAAAAAATCAAATCCCAGCGTGCAATCTCTTGAACGAGTAAGTGAACACTTTGATTTTATCCTTCTGTAAGTCTGTATAGACACAGTACATTATTCAATTTAACTACTTTCATTTCAGTTGCGTTCAACCCAGGTCATTCAATTATTTCAGCAATGAGTGGCCAGTCATACACATTCTTTCAGTTTTAAAGGAAACTGTATATATATATATATATATATATATATACAAACTGTTACAAAGGAGTTGTGATTTCAAACAATGACAATACATCATGTGCTTATTTCACCTAAGGTCTGCAACGGCACAAGTAATTCCACATATTTGGAATGCTGGGCCCCTGCTTTTCCAGAGGAAATGCCAGAAGAAAAGACGGATACGGGAAATATTTCGATTGACATGGATGGGATAAGTGACCTCTGGACGAGACGTTTTGACTACCACCCTGATGCCAAAATCATTCCATTTGAAAATGATGACAATGAATTACCTCTAAAACCAGGGGAAACAGAAGTTTCACTGCATGTATGTTATGTACACACCCTACAATTCCTTTTTTCCCACATCTATTTATAGAAAAAGTTTAGTCTTATTCAATTCAAACAAATACTTTCACAACCTAATTGTTAATATCCGTGCATTTTTCTCTTTTTTCACAAATGTAACAGCATAGCAAACTGAATACAGTGAGTTCATGTATGAAGATCACAATGACCATTGGGGGTGCAAACTGCAAAGCCAAGGTTCTGTTAAATGAGCTGACCTGCAGGATACCTAAAGGCCTGGTTATTCCTAGTGAGGGATTGCCTGTCGAGGTGAGAGGGTCTGCTTTTAAATCATCAACGTTAACCTGAATAACTTTATACTCATTTTAATGTTTTTAACAAGAGTTATCATTTGTTCCACTGCTCTAGGTGTCTGTGAATGGGGACGTTCACGGTGTGGGTAGAGTAGTCAACGATGACAGGAACAACAGCACTGTGATTGCGGGCATTGTGCTGGGCATTATTGCTGCATTGGTAGTAGGTGCTGGCCTTGCATTACTTGTGATGATCCATTTGAGGAAGAAAAAGAGAGGTTAGAAAATCCTGAAATCTACAACACTTGATGAGACTTTAATCCTGCGCTAATGGTCTGTTTACTATTAACCATGCTGTGACTTTTGCTTTTTGTTTTACTTTGCTGTATGTTCTCATAGTTTATTGCGCAGTAATTTAATTCATCATGTTTATCCTTTTAGCCAACATAGAGAATCGTTTGTCAACAATGCTTTCAAGGAACCGGATGGGCGGTGGTGATATCTCCCCAACAGGTGACTACAGACGAGGTTAGACATCCAAATTAATTTATTCATAATCCATATTACTGAAACTTTTAATCAGCAGCAGCAGCAGCTGCTAAATATATTCCAATCAGGAGAGACTTCAATAAAACTTAACAATAATTTATTACATATGCATAAGTATGAATAGTACAAAGTCTTTGGCTATTGGACTCCATGGCCAAGCCGTATAACAGAGGGGCCCAATGCTGAGATCAGCGAAGCACAATCCCCCCTGTCCAGACACTGGTGGTGGTGATGATGATGATGAAGGCACTTCCTGCAATCCTAATGCTGCCTGTGCTGACGACTGGCGGTGACTGGGGTGGAGGAGGGTCACGTCTGCAATATGCTGAAATGACAACTGACCGCAGCAGAGAGCGTATTTTTAAAGTTTGACATCAACGATGTAATTGGCTAAAGGAAACCGTGGCCGAAACTGGTTGGTTAATCTTTTACGTGAACGCCCCTCAATCACCTGATAGAGTATTCACGTGGACAGAGTGAATGAATATATGAATGAACAGGAGTATAAAGCTAGTCTTCCTGAATGAACTTTCGCTAAGCTTCATTTTAAACATCATCAGTTTCCATCTGAGTATTGCATGGTCTCTTCTAACTTTCCAGACAGACTACAGTATGTAAACTGTCTGAAAGAAAAGTAACCAAAGATGCAATGGCCTGTTGGGTTCAACATCTTCATGACATGGTTCCCTTCTGTGTTTCCCTTTTGTGCTGCAGTGGATCTGTCCAGTCAAACATCAGGTTCAGGAGGAATGGCCTTCCAAGGTATGTTGTATGCTGCCAGCCATGATCATCTGGCCATTCCTTTAATAGCCCGGGACAATATCTCAATGGTCAGTCTGAGCTCTGAACTTCTTGAAGAGGTCAAAGATGTCCTGATCCCGGCTGAGATGCTCCGAATTGAGGACAGCCAGATTATTGGCAAAGGTAAGCATCTTGTCTTTTATATTATTTGTTTGTTTTGTTATTTCCTACTAATATTTGTGGAAAAAAATGAATCATAATAACTGTATTTTTTCTTCTTATGCAGGCCACTTTGGTACAGTTTATCATGGTTACCTGATAGACAGCAATAAGCAAGAGACCCACTGTGCCGTCAAATCACTGAACAGTATGAGAATACCTTTTTTTTTTTTTATATATATATATATATATATATATATATATATATATATTAAATGAGCTTTGTATGAGCTCCTGGCTGTTGGATTAATCTGTATAACCGTCTGTGTTGTATGAACAGGGATCACAGATTTGGGGGAGGTGGACCAGTTCCTCAGAGAGGGCATCATCATGAAAGGTTTCCACCACCCCAACATACTGTCTCTGCTGGGCATCATGCTGCCTAAAGAAGGGCTCCCTCTGGTGGTTCTACCGTTTATGAAGCATGGAGATGTGCGTCATTTCATCCGCTCTGAGAAAAGGGTAACTAACGCAATGATGCTTTCTGAACCGATAGGTTCTTATATATTTTCAATACTTCAGAAAATGGGCATTTGTCTATTTGAATTTTCCTTGTCCTCCACAGAACCCAACAGTGAAAGACCTGATAGGTTTTGGGCTTCAGGTTGCCAAGGGGATGGAGTATTTAGCCCAGAAAAAATTTGTCCACAGAGACCTGGCTGCACGTAACTGCATGTGAGTGTGAATCATACACTGATTACAGGCCGGTGACATGTCAGTGGAGAAGCTTTGTCACACCAGTAGCTGATGTATTATGAAGGTGTATTTAGGTTTTGAAATATCCTAATGGATAAAATGTATGCAGGAAATACTAGTGTCGGTTTGTACTGATCTATGGTCGACTACAGCACAGAGACATTTGTTTATCTTGAAAAAAATTACTTCACAAAGTTATAAAAAAAAACGTATAAATATATCAGATTACTCTTGCATCTTGTATTTTCTTGTATTTTTCTTTAACATTAAATATTTATTTTCAAAGTACTTTGAATCAAATGGATAAAGAAAGAAATTGCTCTGATGATCCCACCAAATGAAAAGTATGACAGTATATTTTACATTTGATATATATAAAAAATAGACTGCCCTGTCCATCTGAATGCATCTAGGGATGATACGTATTTAGGAAACTGGTAGTGTAGCGTTTCTGTTTTTGTCAACCTTCTTATTTGTCCATACATATTAAAGGAATAGTACAACATTTTAGGAAAAACACATTTTTGCTTTCATGGAGAGAACCCTCTCGCGGTCCACTATTTCTGCATCCTGCCTGTGCTTAGCAAATCTCCGAGGAGACATGCCTGCTCATCAACACTGATTGTCAAAAAGGGTTTAAATTAAAGTTCACCTGGCTCCTTGTGAGCACACCTCAAGTCTAGAGATGTTTCATCTTAACAGGGAGTGTTAGAGAGAAGATGTTTTCTTAAGGTGCCTTCTTTCTTCAGGCTCGATGAAACCTTCACAGTAAAGGTGGCTGACTTCGGCATGGCTAGGGACATCTATGACAAGGAGTACTACAGCATTCAAGATCACAAACGGGTAAAGCTGCCAGTGAAGTGGATGGCCATCGAAAGCTTGCAAACACAAAAGTTCACCACCAAGTCTGATGTGGTGAGTGTTCTTTATCCAGTCTACTGAAATATGCTTGTTACAACTATCACGTAGCTACAATATATTGTATTTCTGTTTCCCAGTGGTCATATGGCATCTTATTGTGGGAGCTGTTGACCAGAGGTGCCAGCCCATACCCAAATGTGGACCCCTATGACATCACACACTACTTGCTGAAGGGACGTCGGCTTCCTCAGCCACAGTTTTGCCCTGATACTCTGTAAGAAAAATACCTGCACTCATATAAACATCATATGCAATAATGACAAAACACAATGTTTGCAGTATCGTATCATTATCTCAGTTAAATGTATGTTTAAGCTCAAAATGGCATTCAATAGTTCACCTACATGCTTACATATTTACTGACGTACTTGCTCATTCACTAATGGACACATTTATTCATTCCACAGCTTCTCTATCATGCTGACATGTTGGGCCCCGGAGCCTGAGTGCAGACCTACTTTCAACAGCGTGGTTACTGAAGTGCAACACATCCTGTCCTGTCTGGAAGGAGAGCACTACATAAATCTGAAGGTTAACTATGTCAACTTAGACCAGCCACGGCCCTACCCCTCCATGACTGGATCTGCAGATGAGGCTGAGGCCTCAGACTTTGACACAGACAGTCCTGCTGGCAGCTGAGGGTGCAAAGTCCTAAGACTCTGATAGGAACGCATCCGTAATAAAGTTGGACAGCATACAAGAAAAGTGTCAAGGTAACCTGGATCCAATCATGCGTCACATAAATTGTTTATCTTTTCTACAAACCTGAGCACGTGGAAGGTTTGGCTACTGATTTAAAAGACACTGTAGGTACTATAAACTCTTACTGGAGCTGAGACAAAACCGAGTTGGAAGTTTCCCATCCTTGTTACCACGTTTTATTTATAGCAAAATGGAGACAGCATAAAGATGGAACTAAATGCTTTTGTTTTAAACATCTGAAGTACAAGTGTGACAAAATGAATGTAAAATGTGCATTTGTTCTCAGACTTGTAGAATAGGATGTGAGAATATGTGCTGTTATGGAAATATATGTCTCATTGCATTAGACTGTTTAACACAGGGTCTATAAATGCTGACATGCGCTCAACGGTCAACATTTATTTATTTTTTACACAATTTTCCAGCTATATGGGGATATGATATAGATTATATCTCTTCATATAGGCTATATAATGTAGATTTAATACAAAAAGACGTGTCCATGTGAAATCATTGTACGGGATGCACAATAACTCAATGTTCTCAGATTTAGAGCCATCCATTCTCTGACAAGCAAGCTGTCCGTGCTGTTCGGATATCAATGAGGAGAAACACATCCAGTACCTGTCATTATCACTAGAGGGCAACCAATGCCTCCTTTTTATGCCTGCTTCCAAGGCTGCTGCAGTGATGTCTGCTGCACTATGGCAGACAGCCCAACACAAATATGTTACAACAACAGTACATCTACAATATATTAACATGAACAAACTCATTCATTCATTTCAACTCAATCAACTTAACATGCTGTCCACACTGTGCGTGTTCTCTTGTTTTCTTGCATGTAATTACAATAATCTTCACAGCAAATTAAATAATCCATGGAATTTTAGAATGTATGCACTGATTTTGAGCTTTCAGACTGACAATGCATTGCTTTTTAACAAAAAATAATTTATGTTGACCAATAAGCTTTCCACCAGGGGGGATTAACTTTGGTTCTGGTTTACTTGATTTTTGTCATTGCTGCATTTTCTCTCCTTCCTGCCAAGCTTGAACTGATGTTTCTTTGCTCCAGGTTTCACTGTAAATAGTGTTTTTGCGCAGACAAATGGTCGATTATTCATGCAGTACTTGTCAAGTAAAGGTGTCAAAAAAATGAAAGTCTCCCTAGACTTGTTTTTCCAAGCCTTGTCCTGAAAGTATAAAACCAAACAAGACAGTTCGACCTAAAAGAAAGTCACCTAAAATATATTCGTAACTGATTTTATTTCCTGAAAAAGAAAGTGCAGATCACTTCAGCAAGAGAAGTCCTTTATGAAAGCGTATAATCAAAGCAAATGACGCAGGCAGTAAAGCCCCTGTTTTCAGTCAGGTGGATGAGAGGAAAAACACACTGTTAATGGTCTAAATTATGTCAGCTCAACCGGAGTGAAAACTACATGCTTCTGTTTAATCTGTGTATCTAGCATTTGTTATACTCTCTATGAATAATTTACGGATCTAAAAAATAAAATAAAAAAGATCCCTTGCCTTCAGGAACTAAAAAGGTGGCAGTTATGATGACAAGCTCTAGTTTTATTCAGGTTGAGGTTGTGGATTTGAAAATGAGGTGATATCTGTAGCTAGATACCGAACAGAAAGCCCAAAACTATGGATATGTTTTGCTTTAACCACCATTGCATTTGAGATTTGCTTTTTTTTAAGTAATGCAAAAGCAAACACAGGATGTTATGTGTTTAAATTTAAACTACCTGCTCTTTCAATACCATCAGGACTTCAAAGAAATAAAATAAATCCCTTATTTCAGATCATTTAGTATTGTAGTATTTGTAGAGAGGCGAGCAGTGGAAAAGAAAAGGTTAGTCAATACATAGAAATTATGAGCTGCACATGAACCCACAAATGTTAAAGACACATTTTATACCTCAGCCTAAAGGCAACCGAAACAGTTGAGGCTTCTGCAATGAAATAAAGTCTTTAAAGTAAGTCTTTTAACAGGTCTTTCCTGTAACTCGTCATCGGGATTTCATAATTAACTTATAAATGCAGCCTCTGGGATTGAATTAATCTGTTGACATTTAAAATAAAATTTGGCAATAAACAAGTACACTGGCATTGAAATCAAAAATTGAAAAGAAAAAAGAAAGATTGGCATCGGCTTTGGGTGAAAAAGGTTATAGTGAAAAACTGCACAGTAGCAACCAAGCAATATTTTCCTCTGTTATTACCATGAATCTGCCTTTTTTATGATTTTAATTATTTTTGATTTGTTTTTCTTTATTTTTTAGATAGATTTATTTTTTGTGACAATCTTACCTGCTTATGTTCAGGATTTGATTTCAATGCAGAAAACAAATGGTGTTTGGGGAAACTGTTAATGTGTTTAGGATGGTATGGGAATAAGTAAACACCCTCAGTCAACTATGTATAAACAAGTGTGTTGGAAGGTAGTAGAAAATCCCCATGGTAGTTCCTGGCCTCTTGGCTCTAGCCAGCTTGAAGGGTTAGTCAATGTATATAGCATTACACACATCGTCATAAACATGGGGGACTAGCAAGGGACACCTTAAAAAAGAATGGTCAAAATTGAAGCAGTAGAGGCAAATGATATCCTGAGTTATATCCTTTGAATGCGTCAAGTTTAAAAAACATAGGATCCTTCCCATGATGCAACTTGAAAGCATCTTTAACTGACGAATGATTGAACCATCCTTCAATGCATGATTGAAAAGCCTGATCCTAATCCTAAAGAGTCCCTGAGAACTGAAACCAAGTCTCAGATGCTCTATTTATTCAGAAGAACTACATGTGTTTCTCCCCCACTTAAACACACACACACACACACACACACACACACACACACACACACACACACACACACACACACACACACACAGCCCCATCCAAACCCAGTAGCACAGTGAGGGGGAATAGCTGCAATGAAACAAGCCGAGAGAAGATCCCTAAAGTGTCTGGTCTAAAATTCCTTTTGTTGTCTTCAAGTGTATATATTTATAAATATTTTACACTTTTATTTCACACTGCCCTGGTTTTGAAGCAGAGTTCGGTTGAGATCTGCGAAACTGCAAATACCATACAGCAGCTGTTGTGTGATCAATGATAAACTGGACAAGGCAAAGGAAAATAAACTGTGGCTAGCTGTTTACTGGCAAGACTTATGCAAATTCTTCCTATTCAGACTGAACGGAAGAACACAAGATTGGGACAGGGAATTTGCACTCTTAGTGGAGCTGCCAAAATATAATTCTTAACTGTAAATCATTGGTGTAGGGACCTTAGAAAAGTGGAATGGAGTTCAAATCAACTTCAGTGCAAATGTGTAATTTTTTTTTTTTCTACAGTGATAAATAAGGAGCCAATATTGTAAATGGATAACTGCTTTTAAAGTTCCAAACATGACTGTCGATTTTGATTAACTAATGATGAGCTCAGTGAGCTTTAGCAATCTGGATGTGCATCTTGAAGCTTCAAATGTATGTGGTAGTACCAGGCATCAGATTCTCTGCACCACTTGGCTTGAGGAGTAATAAAACAAAATAAAAAACAGGTCTGATTCACTGATGTAGAGCCTCTCCTGGCAGGTGTTTTGAACTATATGCATTCACAGGCTGAAGATTTTCAACATTGCTCGAGGTCTCTCTGTTTGGTGTGAAATAGTCTGCAGAGGAAGACAGAAAAAAAACACAAGAATGCATATTTGATCAATCGTCAACAAATGTACCAATGTATCAATTTGTAATTTTGCAAAACAAATGGAAAAACATTAACCAAACAAGTCTAAATTCAATACATTTCAATAACTTGTTATTATTTCAATAACAAGTTCTAATAAAATATGCATGTATAACACATCTTCAAAAATACTTTATATTAAGAGTAAATGTTAACATTAAGTTTGCTGATTGTGTAATAAGTGAAAGTAAAACCGTCATTTTGCATTTTCATAAAATTATATTTTCTAATCACTATTTTCTTAATAAATGGGCTGAATCCTTTATTTCTTAAAAGCCTTACTTCCTGTGAGAAATATCTTGTAAGTGGGTTTGTAGCCTTTCTCACACTTTTGTTCTCTGAATTGAATCTGCTATCCTTGAGCCTGTGTACCATCAGTAGATACCTGAATACTGAGGCAATCTTCCTCCCTCTCCCTTGCTCTTCTCCATTGTTGCATTGCATTCAGAGGGAGGATGAAGAGCTGGGAGGTCACAGATAGAGAGAAGTGTTATGTTTGTTCCCGTCTCTGCTCTCTCAGTGAATGTCTCCACAGATGGGATTATATTGAAAGGCAAACAGAAATTTGCAGAGCAATGAAAGTGCTTTAGAGGTACAAGGCCACATAAGGCACATAGCTAACTGTATTTGTTAAGAGTTTTTCATCATCCATCTTGTTATCAGTATGCCAGGGGTATTTTGCAGTTTACAAATGCACACTTTGTTGCTGCAAAGATTCATGTTATACACACAATATGCTGAATAGGTTCTACATATTAAATATGTTATCAAGGTGAATACACAAATGCAAAAAAGGTGTTGCAAATATGTTAAGACTATACACTGTAAGTAATCATTGCTGTTGACTTGTAGAGTTACTTCTGCATTAATAATGAAACAGATTTCGTGGTGATGGATTAAACATGGAATGATTAATGTAACAGGTTGCTCTACACACATGAGGTAGGTGGTATATACAGTGTATACGGAGATGCTTATATTTGTATTGATTGTGATGATATCACAGTGACTATTTAAACTATGATATATGTAATTAACTGGTGAAGTGGATGCTTGAAGTTGTTAGGTTACTGCACTGGGATTTTCCTGGCACTAATATAGACCGATGTGAACGCTTTATCAGAGTGACGGTCAGCAGGGAGAAACTGTTTTTGTGCCTCGTTGTTTTGGTGTAGAGTGTTATGCAGCACCTACCGGTTCAAACACGTTGTGTCCAGGATGTGATGGGTGTGCAGTGATACCTGCCCGTTTCCTGATGATGGACGAGCAGAGAAAAGACTGGATTGTGTCTTTGTTGGAAGTCCACTTTGGGAGATGGTGGAGCACAGAAACCTGAAGGATTCCACAGCAGACACAATGTTGCTTATTGTTTATAACTTGCTTTCATATTGATAGATAGAACATTTTGTGTGCAATTACTGCACCTAACCAATTGAGATAAATGAGATTCGGCTATCATACCTCTATATCTATATTTCATGTTGATAGTTTTACCACTTAAAAGTAGTAAAAACACTTGGAAATACTGGTACTTTAGCATTTCTGTTTTATTACATGTAGAAAAGACAACACTAGTGAACAAATGACTTCATATGGAGTCTCTTTAGTTTTTAGGCATAATATTTTAGATTACATAAAGGTTCGTTTGCAGTTTAACTGTCCTGATGAATGATTTGATCTGTGTTGGCAGTAATAGCTGTACTTTCTCTTCATCCATTCAGTTTGGTTGTTTCTGTACAATGTTTCAGCCCCTGGTATTTTTGGGTGACAGGATAAAATCTGGGTGAGCTATACTCATGGCACACTGCTGGCTTTCCCTTGTTATAAAGTTCCAGAAAGGCAAGTTGGTTATTTTAAATAAGGCAGCATTTGGTATTCACTGTCGGCAAAGGAGACAGTCATACTACCCTAAAACAACTAGAGGCAGCTTATTTACCTAAAATTAAGAGAAGGACAACACTGTTCAATTCAATTCTAATGTTGCTCATCGAGGTTAGACAAATACACACTTTGCTGGCATTTGACAAATCAGCAACCATACTGTTTTATTGTATTTTTTAAGTAACGCAATTACCTGTTTACAGTACCTTTACAGTAATGATGTTTACAGTAAAACAGTAAATTGAGCATTGGTTTCATGAGGTGAAAATAAGGTGAAAGTAAGCAGACTGGTCTGGAACCTCTAAATATACCGTTTAGTATGACCAAGACTGTTCACATACTAAGATAAGGAGCATAATTGTTTTGGTTTGTGCTGACATTCTGTTAAACCTACAGTATGGAAAATGTGCCTATAGCTATGCACTACTTTGCACACACTATTTGGCATGAAGCTGTCCAAGAATGAATTATTTACACACACCTGTGAATAAGATGTACTAGGCAAAATAAATTTCTTCAGTCAAGGACTGCATCACCCCTCCTGCCAGCAAAATATAGTTTCTGAGGGGTTTTCTTGTAGATAATCTCTCAGTGGAAAGGATCAAAAGCCTAGTAAGTCAGACCTCAAAGGTTTCATGAAAAACTGCTGTTATCACATTAGGACTCGGACTTGATTTAACTTAACTAGAGGGGAATTAATTTAGTCAGGATAGATGAACCTTTAACAAACACAAGTTAACAAACCATGCCAACTTTTTGGAAGAGCCACACATAGATACCGACAGTATCACAATACGTTCCCAGTGATGTTTTTATTTCTAACCTCCTGAAACAGCCAAATATTTCTTATTGTAGCCAATGATTATTGGCCTTTTCAACTGACCTATCTGGACACCAGTAAACCAATCACCTTGCTCAACTGCAAATATCATCAGTTTCATTGTTTTATTTTTTGTTTTTATATATCGTATTGTGGACTCTCTGGAAAGCAGTATTGCGAATGATTGGATTATCCTGGTGAAATAAAATAAATTAATTCAGTCATTAAGAACTTTACCGCTTTAGAAACTTGAATGGATGGATATAACAAATGTAACAATAAATGATAATAATCTGATCCACTCTGTGCTGAAAGGTCTCAAATAAACAGAGAGGTTAATCAGGTTAAACAAGTGCTGGAGTAATTCCTCCTTTATCCGCGTCCTCCTCAGTAACAATGGTTTTGACTCCTTCAGATTGCAAAAATCACACATTGAGTTTCACACTAGGCCCCAGCTTTGGAAACAGCTTAACAGTGTGTGATGAGTTTCAGTGCCTGGTATGTACTGTAATGGACTGACAAAACATTCAGTAATATCCTGTCCGTGTCACATAATGTGGCTTCAGGCACATTGAACGAAAATGTCCACGCCAGTTACTGAGGCATCAACAGTTATAAAAAGCTCAGCCAAGTTACTTTCTTCAAGTTCAATGATGACGAGCTTAATGATTTATCACCTCTATTACTTTAATAGGGTCAAAAGAATATACAGGATTACGTGTTTTCTTTGTGTTTAGTTTTTACATGCATGGGCATAATGACAAAATTAATTTAAATGATGATCCCTATGAGGCTCAGTCATTTATTTTCATTTCCTAAAAAATATAGAATAGAGCTACAAACCAGACATCTTTGGAGAGCCATTTCTGGGATCAATCCAACGAAATTAATAACATACATCAAATTTTCTCTAAACTCTTTAACTGATAATACTAATAATCTTGAAATATCAGTGGGCTACAGTGTATGTTAAATATTAACAATTCCCTCAATAGAAGTAATAGATCAGTAGAACTTTGGCTAACCTTGGATGCTTGCAACCTGCGATGGGTAGTTGTTTTAATTTAATTTTACAGAATTAAGTTATTTTTCTCGACCTGTATTCAGTTAAGTTGAAACCCACTCACCCACCACCAACCCCCGAGAAATAATAATTTTGTAAGATGCTCAAACTTATTACTCGAACAGGCCTTTAACTGGTGGGACACTGGTGCACTGGAGCAAACCCATCGAGACACAGAGAGAAAACATGCACATCTCCACACAGACAGAACCCAGCCTTCTAGATTGGGTTCTAGTACTGCGTGTTCTTAAGGCTTTGCAACCCACTGCGACTGAGCCTGCATGCCACCCATCCCTGAAATGCTGCATACGATACTATTAGTGTATGTTATTCCGTGAAGTCCTTTTGTTGCCCATGTTAACGGTCATCTCCTTGTGTCTTAAATGAGAGAAGCAATAATCAATCATGTAAGCTTTCGTTAGTGGCTTCGACAGGTTTGTTGACAGAAAAGGTGGATATAAGATTTTCTGTTATGCTGATCTGTATTTGTCTTCCAAAAGCCCTGTTGTGGCTTGGGAGCCTGTTGCTATGACAACCACCATTTAATACCAGTAGTGTGTAGGAAGGCATAGAGATATGGCTGAAAATTAGCAAACGGCTTTATGCATGTTTTATAATCTATTCATAATTTTCACGTATGTGTGTTTGTGTCAGGGTAATGAATAAAATGGGTTTTGAAGAGAAATACACACACAAAATAGCATTCATTCATGTATTGAGTAACTCTGGCTCATATCTTCCCATGATTAATTCAAGGATTATTATACTGTATATGCCTCAAACTGAATACTTTACTGCGGGTGCATTGAATACATACTTTTTCTTTCACTTACTCACTGAATTGCATATGTGGCTCATCCTTTTTATGGAGATATGGTAGTGACCCACATCTCTCATGAGAATCAGCATCAGCCCAGTTCCTGTAAGTAACATATCAAATTAAATGATATGTTATTTTCATACAGGTTTGTACCTTTGAGGGGCATTTCAATTTGGACTTTTAAAAATTCTTTATTGATTCAAGACGAGTTAGTTTTTTACAAAGTAGTCAATAGTGATCATTAAACACGTGTCCATAGAGTCAAAAGTAGAATAAAATGAATCATCGCATTACATTAGTAATTCTTAATAATAAAGAAGATTATCAACAGCAAAAATGAATTCAGAGACGAGCAGAAACTACATCCAATGTTATATATCTAAAATGATTCAACTTCACATTTTGTCATTTAATTAAGTAATTGTGTTTCAGAAAAAAAACCTCCATCACCATTTTTGCATTATTCTAATCACCTAAAGCTATATTTTTAACTGTAGATATAACAGTGTATAAGCCGTAATAGTTTTACATCAGTGGTAACCTGCAGCAATTAGGAAAAAGATTACCACTGTTTATCAAAAGTGGTTAAGTGTCAGTGCAGGCCCAAAGGCAGACCTCATAAACTCTGAAGCACAAGAGAACGCAGAGATAAATTACCTTTCCACATGAGCAGAGAGACCACAGTAATAACAAGGATGTGAAACCTTTGAAGAACGTTAATTTATTTGTTTCTGCTTTGTCTCAAGAGCATGGGCCAATAAAAATGGACAAAACTAGTTTGTTACCATTGAATTGTACTCTTTTACTCTGTTAAGACTTTGAATTAAAAGTTGGGGACTCGGATTACACAAGATATTTTACAATTTAGCTCATTTATCTTCACAATGAAGTGGATTGTTATGGACTGTTTGCTTTGACACAGATATCAGAGATACACCACCTGTTACGGGCTGATCAACATTATGGACATCCGGTCTTGCTGTGTTGTGGTAGCTATGGTAACCTCAAAGAGCACCAAATGTTCTGCTTGAAGTGTGAGGGTATCATCTGTGACACTGTGCCTCCTCCCTGTAGGCAAGAAAAACGGTAAAAATCCACATGACTTTTCCAACGATCGAAATGATTTAATCTTAAAGGACCAATTCACCCAAATTCCCCAAAACGACACATTTCTGACATTAGCTAAAATTTTGGTTTTATTTGCTTTCTGAAATTTCTGCCATATTTCCAATAATGGGGGTGATTCAAAATGGCATTTTCAGCCATTTTGAAATCTAAAATGTAACATATCTTACTAGAAACAGTGTCACTGTTCTAGTAATCCACAGAACACTGTCAGCAGTTTTACTAATAAACTTGATCTCAGAACTTCTTCTACATAAATTAACTGTATTATAAGGCTGGTTTAGTTATGCATTCATTCATTCCCCAAAAATATTTCACAATTAAATTATAAATACATAAAAGGTGAGATATACGAAATTGGGATCATTTCCATTGCTTCTCAACGGCTCTTAACAAGAAGACCGCTGAGCCAATGGTTTGCAGCTCACGATTCACTCATTCTCTCCTCAGGTAGACATTAATCCTCTATATTTTTACATAGCAAATTGAGGTTTGCTGCTATACTAATACTCCATAGGGCCTCATAGTTCTAAAATCCTTTGTGATATTTTAAATATTGTCTTATGAAGCACTTTTCTGTAGCTGAAACCTTCTTTTACATAATTTATTTTCTGATATAAAGTCATGATTTTATGTATTTTGATGTTTATGCAGTCACTTTTAGGATTGATTACGTGTTACAATGTAAAATTAGAATTGTTTTCTCAGGAAACCTTTTAAATTTCCTAAGAAACTGCTTTACTAGCCGTCAAGGTCTCCACTGATGCTTGTGAGAAGCATGACTTCAGCCCTTCAAAGGTTTCCACAGACCCCATGACTATTGGTTTTGGTTTCTATGACAACTAAGTTGAACTATACGTTGACTCATCTTTTACAAGCTTGAGAACATGAATGTGGAGAAAAATATTTTGGGCAGAATTGGATTTCAGGGCGAATCCTGCAATGGGAAAAAAAGAAAATAAATCATATTTTGTTAAAACATCGGTTGACCTAAAGACATTGTTTGGCCTATGTGATAACTTACCACTTTTTTAAATATATATATATAAGTCTATGAATGGACTCGAGTGACTCTCCTGCTTCACTGTTTCAACATGTCTGTCTTCTTGCCTGAAATCCCTGACAGTCTCTTCATGGAAGATATACACATATGTGTGTTTGTGTGTATATATATATATATGTGAGTGTGTGTGTGTGTGTGTGTGTGTGTGTGTGTGTGTGTGTGTGTGTGTGTGTGTGTGTGTGTGTGTGTGTGTGTGTGTGTGTGTGTGTGTGTGTGTGTGTGTGTGTGTGTGTGTGTGAAAGAATATCCCTCTTAACTCCCTGTCTTACTAACTGCCTCAAAGCCAGACCTGACATTATTTGATCATGGTGCAGTTTCTCTTGTTTTAGGATATATATATATATATATATATATATATATATATATATATACACACACACACACACACACACACACACACACACACACACACACACACACACACACACACACACACACACACACATATGTGTATATCTTCCATGAAGAGACTGTCAGGGATTTCAGGCAAGAAGACAGACATGTTGAAACAGTGAAGCAGGGGAGTCACTCGAGTCCATTCATAGACTTACAAATGCTGGATTAACTAGATGCAGCCATGGTAACATAGGGATGAGCAGAGCATTGATAGTTTCAGAGAAGCACAGTGAGGTACTGCCTGCGAGCTTTGTGACGCAGATTCCATATTTGCGTATGCTTCTACTGTATGACAAACTAAAGAGCTTCCTTTTGGATAATTACAACTGATATAAATCATATTATGCTGAATATGCTGCATGGGGTATTGGAGGTACTGTTTTTATTGGGATGCACTGAGAAAGCTTTCTTTTTTAGGAGATATTATAATCTCGACTGAATTAAATGTCATAGAAAATTAGTTGAGTGATGGCTAATAAATTATGACATGTATAATCCTGCATATTCCGTCACCTTAACAGCAACAGTTACCAGTTTCTCATTTATAAGACAGCTGTGAGTGTTGAAGGTCAAAATTCCATGTGGACTTTCAAATGACAGTTTTAACTGACTTCATGGCACAGTTTATAATATTGAGATAAACAGATTAATTTAATTAGGACTGTGCCAAATAAATGGCAACAGCAGATCTACTAAAGTATAGTGTACTCTGAGTCAAAGACCTAGGCATAAAAAGTTATTCTGACTACAAGACTCATTAAATCCTCTAATATGACTATACGGACTCTCCAACCACCAGAATGTTTTAATTTAAATTTAGCAATAATCATAATTTTGCAAATACTGCTGGAGTTTCAGAGATTTTTAAATCATTCTTAAAGTTGCTTTAGCAAACCCTCGCCATGAGATTTTTTTGTGCAAAATCACTTTTATTATAGCTTCCTCTTTCATATGGAACTAAACAGTGCAGTATCTATGTCCCTGTAGAGGCTGTTACTATGGTGACAGCGCACCAAAATGATTGATGTCAATTGCAAATGAGCTGTTGTTAGGGCATAGACATTGATTGTTAGAACATAAACACGTGAAATTGGAGTTTAGCCATATTTTGCAGAATTTGAAAAATTCTTCAATATACACTCATGAGGGTGGCCTGTAGTTCAGAGAAGAAACTGGAGAGTTATGTCTTAATGCTGTCATGTTATGTCTATCGTTTATGGCTTGTGCTAGCCACATTTGAGCCTTTGGCAATATGTCAGAGCTGTCTCCGAAAATGGAGTTGCCTCACCTCTTATCCGAAGAATATTCAAATCTAGGGCGTACCTGAGCACTATTTTGGATTTTTATAAACTCCCCATCTCCTAACTGATTTTGAAGAATAAATGCTTTCATTCTACTTTAGCAAACTGTGTCACTGGGGGTATACTTCTATTTCCAAGTGTACTTTTACCTTTAAACAATTTCAAATTTACCTGTCCCCATTAAAATTCAGGTTTCCCCATCCCAGGCTGACGTCTCAAAGACACTTTTAGACTTAAACTTAGAAACGCTATGATTGACTCCCTCCTGCAGCTGGGGATTTGAGGAGGATTATAAACTTCCTGCTCTAAAATAATGACAGTGATATAAGATATCCAGGACTCAGATTTTCGATACAGCACAACCTGTTTTGCAAAAACAACCAGAGCTCTAGTGAGCTTTGTGATACCGGGAGTAAGAAAAGAGAGAGTAGGTGTTTTTGTGGGTAGGTGGGGAGCAGGTTAAATATGCTCCACCACTCTCTTTCCTGTTATCCCAATGGCCTTTTTGCGGCATTACTCATTTTAGGAAGAGACACTCATGTTACATAAGCCAATGCTACAGAGTCTGCCTACCACATCCCACCATATCCTCTGTATACCTGTACATAATTGCAACGTGCTACTGATGGTCAGATAAGTTTTCTCTCTTGAAATGGTTCAGCTGCTGCATGCACACAGAGGTCTCTGTAAAAATGTAAAATGTCTGCGGTAGCCAGGTAACTTTTGGAGATATTTAAGATAAATCTCAACCTAAAATAAATATTTCCTATCTTCTCTACATCCCCAAAAATGACATTTTCACAGAAATGTTACAACAGAATGCACTAAGGCCCATGAACCATGATACCTGGACATTGAAGTCTAATCCATAAATTACAGTCGAATCCATAAAACACACACACATACCTGGTCAGTGAAGAGGTTAAAGGTGGCAACTGCTCCAGGTGTGCATTAGGGTGTTAATGTTGTCTCTACCTTACTTCATCACCTCTCCAGGGGCGTAGCCATCACCTGAGGAGAAGAGACAATGTTGTTTTTCTACAGGTTCATTTCTATGTCATGCATCAAATCTGAAGAAGGTATTATGCCCATGTATCATTAATATGGTTTGCTTAAATTACTGTCAGTACAAGCTGCATTGGAAATGCAATTTCATACCCTCCAAGCCGCCCTGGTTTCAGTTCATATTAGTACAGTTTGCAATCAATGTATGTTGGTTGTCTCTCCAACATATTGCATTTTTCCGTAGACCAGCAGGTATTATTATAACTTACTTGTATTATGTAAGGTCAATCAGTGTCGGGGCAGTGTT
The DNA here is from genome assembly GCF_027596085.1 of Anoplopoma fimbria. Classification (NCBI taxonomy): domain Eukaryota; kingdom Metazoa; phylum Chordata; class Actinopteri; order Perciformes; family Anoplopomatidae; genus Anoplopoma; species Anoplopoma fimbria. Next base: position 17,308,449 of record NC_072465.1, read on the forward strand.
TTCTACCTTCCTGCCCCCATGGTGCTGTGACTACTTATTGAATCTGTTCATCTTTTATGATTTAACTTTCATTATAAAATATGCAAAACTTCTTAAAATCAAAGGGAACCACTAATGCTGATATTGAAAATCAGTGAGCAAACAAACCCATGACCACATAGGCATCTGTCCTGTAAAAGAGATCTGTAGGAGCTTTTGAGTGTGCAAGGAATAATGAATACGTTGTTGTTGTTGTTGTTGTTGTTGTTGTTGTTGTTGTTTTGGAAACGAGATAAAATGCTCTTATTCTGGGATCAAATGGTGTTTTTACATTATAAGCACCAACTTCCGGAGGGAAAAATAAAACGTTGGACCCTGCTCATCACTGGTAAAAGTGCTAAAATGACGATACTATTATCAAAACATTTGCTGCACTGGTGCGCGCACACACACACACACACACACACACACACACACACACACACACACACACACACACAAACGTTGTAATGGTGCATGTCGCACACACTCTTCCCCTCCTTCCTGCATCATAGTCCGCTGTTACCATCACACGTTCACGTAACACTCCGGTGAGCACGCTGACTGTAACATCGGTGGAAGAAAAAGTGAAGCCCCGACAAGAAAATACTCAAATATTAGAGATAGCTGGATTATTGATCATTACCATCTTACTTCATTGAAGGTAAGTGGACGCAATTTGCGTAATCTTTTGTTTACCAGCATAAGATTAAAGTGAAGAATGTCGAGGAATATTCTCTGAGCTTTATTCAATCAGTAATTGACGTCTGACTGAATGTAGGACTCATGATTGGTTTCGAAAACTTTTGCGACAATAAAACATTTTTGCTTAAAAAAAAAAACCAGACGTGCTCACGTGATTTTAAAAAGCCTGCAGGAGTTGTCTGCAACACCAATGTAACCTGGGCGATGCGCAAATAGCCTACTGTATGTGAACTGTCCAGCTGCCTGAGCTGTGAGGTTGTCAGTACGTTTACAGACTATAATCGGTCCCACCTGTTTTGCTGTTAGAGCCAAAGTTTAGGCGTATTTTTGTCCTCATTGCGAGCCGCTCAACAAGTCCATTCACCATATGAGCTTTATAGTTCATAAAGACTTGCTCAAACTGCGCTTCGGATTTACATAAGGCATGCTGCTCATGCACTCAGACTGCAGCACCTCTTCAGTTCACATTTTCAGTCTTACGGTCTCGCGGTGTCCCTGCCTCTTTGTCATCATTTGTCATCATTTCACGCCCAAAGAGCTTGTGATTGCAATACCCCACTTACTATGCCAATGCCAAGCCACTACTTCATACCCCCCCAGAAGGATGGAGGGCAATTTGCTCTGACAAGTCAGGATATGAAGCTACCTGTCATCTTCTGAGTAAACCATAAAAAGAGAGACACAGAGAGGTCCTTCTTTGCAATGGCTCCAGTGTTGGGAATTTCAACATTGGGAAAAATGCACTTAGATCAATCACAGGGCATCACATAAATAGTGTAACATGCATGTAAACTGTGCAAAGAGTTTGGGAACACTGCTGCACTGCCAGTCAGATGTGATGAGAAGGAATATTGTGTTAGAGAGACCAGTAAAACTTTAAAGGGGGGGTTTTGGACGCAATTTGATTTATGCTTATTTATGATTAGGCGAGATCTAATGTTCAAGAAAACTCGTTGAAAACCGATAGTGATAAAACCCATGATACACAATAAGCTGCTGAATGTTCTTCTGCTTTTCAGAAATACTGCCACACACCTTTGTTTGCACCTTTGTCCAAGTGTCTATTTTTTCTCTTCCCCTTAGCCTTGATAGTTCGTTCTGAGAAACAGGAATACAATATCTAGAAGGTTTATTTGAATAGAGTTTCAGCCTTTAGTTTATGTTACAGGCTTCACAATAAATTCAGCCGTGGTATGTGTCATTGTGCATTCAGCTATAGATTATAAGTAAAAATGTAGCTGTCAGATAACTGGTTCACACAGCGTTTCCAGATTGACATAGTCAAATAAATGCAAAAACAATTATTTGTTATTATTAGTTTGGTTAGTATTCTGGATTTTTTTGTAAACTGTGTTTGTGTTCAGATCAGTAAATGGAGTTTCAGCCACATGCAGTGTCAGTGGTCTTGGGCAGAGATGTCCATGAGTACGCAGAGAGCTATTCTGCACAGACAGTAACATGGTGCATACAGTAGCACTTGGTGACCATGGCAACAAAACAACATCAGAAGAAATTGGTCAGATGAGCCAGTGATGCCCAAGAAGAGATGAATGGTCGACTCAATGCATAGCACAGTCAAACACAAAGGACGACTGATTCATACCTCGTCGAAATGTTCCTTTCTTTTTGGACTTTTAGAGAAACCAACACATTTCTCTGCGTCTGCTCAAGTCTGATAAAATGTCCTTGAAAATCTGAAGTGTGAATGTGTTCTTTGTGTTCACAGCTAGAGAATGCGACATTTAGGCCATAAATGAGACATTACAGGCTTTGAAATTTGGCTCAAACATCACCACCACCATCTGCCCTCTGTCACCGAGCCGTTCACTATGAAAAAGGCTTCTTCTGTGGCCAAATCCTCGGCTCTCTCTGGCCTGCTGCCACCGTCAGACATGACTTTGACTAACAAACCTTCTAAAATAGCAAAATAATGATTATGTTATCAAACCGCATGTGTTGTAATGAAGCAAATAAAAAAGCACAACACTGCTACTCTTAGCTTACATCTTCATTTAGTGATCTAACAGATTATTTCAAGTTAATTGAGATGGACTGTGTCACCAAACTGCATTCAGAAGATGCTTGAGAAATTTCAGTTGACAGGCTACTTCATAAATATCCTCTTACACTCTTACACACACGGTTAACATTCCATGTTTCCACTTGCAGACTTACAAGTGCTACTCAGACAAACAACAAACAAACAAACAAACAACAAACTATAACAAGTCAACAGTAAACAAATGAGCAGCTACTTAAAGCCATATCGTCATCCGTGTTTCATCTCAGTTGCTTGGCACGCCTCAGAGTGTCAGTGAACCAAGCTAACTTTATGTTTTTCTAAAAGTTAAAAAGCAGTCTAGCTGTATTAGAGTAAGAAGCTTCATGGCAATTTGACACTGAATTGATTATGGAAGCTGGAAACTCTAAAAAATTATAAAAAAAATTAATTTAATCATTTTTATGACCCTCTTGGACCCTCCGTCAGTTGCGACCGGCTGGCTGGCTATGTTAAAGAAGCACAGAGAAAATCAGATAACAACACACACAGAGGGAGAGTGACTTTATTTTCTGCTCAGGTAAACATTTCTCCACTAGTTCTGGTTGTTTGCTGCTATATTATTGCGTTGATTTTCTAATAGAGAACCTTTAAGACATTCATCAAAATATGGCATAGCATCAATGTAATCCTGCTCTAAGTTAAGACTTTTAAAGTGTGAATTTTAGAATGGATTTTGCGCCTTTGTTAAGCCACTTGTAATGTTATTGAATGCCATTACTGTGAGCCAAATTGCATCATCCCTTCAGGAAAGATGGAGTCCAAGTATCTAAGATGTTTTAAACATTGTGTAAAACAGACTAGTGTTTCAGATTTCTCATCAGAATGTTAAAATGGACAAAGACATAAGGCAAACATAGACATATAGTCAGGCAGGGTGCTATTCTCATTGGATAATTGGTTGAGCAGGATTTCAAATCTATTGGATAGTGGATCCAAAAGTTGGAGTTGTCAATGTCTGAGTGCCAGACCCTTATATACAGTCTATGGCCAAACCCCATGCATCACAATAATAATAATAACTTATAATAATAACTTTTTTCATATAGCAGCTTTGAAAACAGAGTTTACAAAGTGGTTGGCAGACAAAGCAGAAAAAGCAAAAAAACAATCACGCTAGGACCAAGATAATTATACAATAATTAATTCAATCATGATGTTATTAACTGTGTAAACGTACCATTATGCAACCATTTTCCATTCATATTTCATTTATTTCCGCATAGGCTTTACCTTTGATAACTTTTACTACAGCATTATCCGTATGAACATTCTGTTCCACTCTTGTAAGTAGAGCTTCAAATTCTAGCTTGTTTTTTTCCCTGATTTACAGCAGTAGTTGAACCCTTTTTAAGTTTGTAACATCGCTCCTGTTGTCCTGGGGGCAATGATAATTTAGCTCAAAGTAAATGTACACAGCTGGTTTTATTTCGTAACACCCACAAACATATCCTTAAGTGCTTGGAAATACTGACCTGAGCACTGGTTTAGGTGGCAGTAGATCAATTACCCCCACCTCAGAAGCCCACATTTCACATTTCCCTCATTATAACTCTCATTACATTTTTCATTAAACCATGCAGTAAGTCATCATTTAAAAACATTTAAACAAACTAATTTTCTGACATATAAAAGCAATCATGCAAGTTACTAATCTTTGCAATATAACTCTAGGTCTTATAATTTGTATGTTATGGCCGTTACTTGAAAACAAAATAATCTAAATTGAAGGGGTTTATTTATGCTACTGGAATATTAATTGGATACAGATTTGAAGTCTGATTATCAAATGCAACAGCTCTGCGTTTGTCATTATCCTCCAAGGGTGTCCATAGTTAAGTTTTCACAATGCCGAGCTCTGCGACAGTCTGCATTTGGAACATCATTTAGATTCCCATTAGCGAGGAACACTTCATTCAGATCTTTCAAAAGGCAAAGATAAAAGAGCCCTGATTCAGCAATAGTCAAGTGTTATCTATCTTTTTCTTCTTCTGGTGAAGGAGAGCAGCCTTTTATCTCCAAGATAGCTTTGAAATGGGGGAAAAACAAGTGGGCAGAAAATTGTGTCTGACTTATCATTCTTAGTATTTTATGTTTGGTACATGGTGACACTGTGAGTCAAGCTTCCAAGAACAGGTGAAGGGATGATTCATTGGTAGGTGTGATGATTGCATTAAATGGTCTCGCATTAGTCCCGCCCCTAAACTCTGCTTGGCATGCATGATATTGTATGTCTTTGAAGCTGGCTATTTGGTGGTGTGGGTATTTTAAGAGACAGAGGTGTAGACGCTCATTCAAGATGAGAAGAAATATTACTCAGACTCCTCTTGTACATTTGGTTTAAACCCATTCAAAAGTGACCACTATCCTGATGACGTCTGTAAATTGAATACACCTTGAAAAACATTATTGAAGAGTTTAGGCATGACAAAAAGGAAATAAGGAGTAGTATTCTTATCATATCTTGTGTGAATAGTCTATGTGCTTTTATTGGTCTAAAAGAGCATGGCTCTGGAGTGAAGCATTTATTATTAAGTGAAATAATTCTGGAACCCAGGCCGCACAGCTGTGTGAATTTAGGCGAGAGCCAGAACAAACAAGGGTGAGTGTGGGTATTGTTCCTGCAGCGATCATGTAGAGGATGTGATTTAGCCGGAACATATAATGTTGATCATACTGAAGACTAATTATGAACTAACAGCCCTCCTCTTCAGGACAGACAGGCATGCTATTATGCCACGCATTGATCAGGCAAGTGGTGATCTGACAAACATCATTGTTTGGACTCGAGCACAACAGTAAGAGATGGACTCTATGTTTGAGTAGTTTGCAACATTCTCCGACATTCTTTACTCACAATGTGTTCTTTACTTGTTCATACGACTGGAAAAAAATACAGCCCTGAGTAAAAATCATTGTCTGGGATGAACCTAAAAAATGAATGGAATGACTGAATAGAGAAGAGAATCCCTTTGGCAACTCCAAGTTGACCTCCACATACACTTAAAAAAGATTATGCAAGTCTTGCTTATTGTTAGTGGTGGTGTTATGTGGTTTACTTTTTACTGTAGTGATTTAGAAACAGTGGTGGTTTTCTGCTTGTGTTTAAAATCCAAACTAAAGAATAATTTTGACTGTGGGAGGTAAGCTTTATGACAGACATTAGAGATGGAAAGGAAAGGCAAAACTGGAGCCCACCTGCTCTGAAACTACCTTACAAGTCAACATCCTTCTGGACCACTTCTGGTTAACCCTTAATATCTTATTATATTTTTTGATTACAGGACCCAAGTTTAATACAACACCTTATGTTTTCCCTTCTGAAATTTCAGAATAGATCGGTAGCCTAACATGAAAAAAAAAAATCATGAATTGATATGTATTAAACTGTATTTTACCTCTGTAAAAATATGGCATATGTTTGATAATCACTGCACCACTTTTGCAATTCCGTAAGTATTGAATACGGCAAGGAACTTTCATCTCAAATTACTTTGTTTGTCTCTTCTTGAAGCTCTTTCTTTGGCAATAATCTTTGGATTAGTAAAAACTGCAGTGAAGATCAGTAAATACGTGGCACTACTGAGAAATTTGGATAGCATCAGATACAAGTAAAATATCTTGTTATTGGGATGAGCACTTATGGATGGAAGTATTATCATAAATGTACTAAAAATGTATCTTGTTTTGCTTGTGTAATTCTTCTGGCAGAAAAGGATTTAACACAGTGTTTCTGTTGATGCGTGACATGCCTGTTCTTGAGAGCCAAGTTGTCAAGTTGAACACATACTTGTCATTTAACACTTCATACTAATGGATCGGCTGTTTTTCATAACAGGAAGTGTAAAGTAATCAAAGTCAGATTATTTTTTCTGAACATGTTGAGGTACTGTAGTAACGATGCCACTAAAATGTTTGAAAGACATGTATTCAATACCAAACTGACTGTCAGGTTTAAAGACTTGATTAGATATAACAGTGACACATGTTGACCTATCCCATGTCAAGAAAAGGTCATGCAATCTGTCTGTGGGGGGAAGAAAGAGACCTGCAGCACTGGAGCACAGCTACTTCAATAGCCTGTTATAAATGTATAGGATTGTATCCAAATTATTAAAAACATTGTATTATTTCTCCCTGCTGTATATGGATCAAAGATGGATAAGCTCCATTAAATTACTATCAAAAAAGAGGCTAAAATGAGGACCATCAGTAGAAATGGACTCTCTTTAAGTTACAATAACCAAGCAAATTGCATAAGGTAACACTTTTTATAATGAGCCTAGCAGCAGAGATCTGAGGAGACTGGATCATAGCGTAATGAGTCCCCTTGTGGGCAGTAGCACGCTGCATACACTACAGCCTACTGTCTTCAACTAAAGGGCTTTCTCTTGATTCACAAAACATGAGATCTTCTCCGTACGACCTTCTCCTTTGTTGCCTGCAAGTAACAGGCTCATAAATAGACCATCCCCTTAACATGTGCAGTCCACAAAACATTTTTTTTTCATATTTATATGAACACTCTTTGTTGTACTGCAGATGGATGCTACAGCCTCTGATAGGGTCTTGACTGAGGCTCCAGACAGCACCTCAGTCAGAATTTCTCTACTCCCACTCTCCTCATGCTGGCTGCCATTTCTTCTGTTAGGCCTGCCAAAAAAGTGGGTCTCTTTTCCATACAAGCATCCCATTTCACCAGTAATATTTAGCTGCTCGTGGTGGACCTATAGTACTTTGATGTGCAGCTGCAGCGATTCAGGTCACCCTCATACAAAGTTGTAACTCCATTTCTGCAGTTAATTGCACCAAAAGGGTTCACTTGAAACTAGCATTTACTAAAAAACATATATCAGAAAGTTACTAAAGAAGTATATATTTTATTCAAAACATTAAAGGCCTAATTGCTCAAGCTACATCAGAAAAACAGGTTATAGCAAATAAGCCAGTGTTACATCACAAGAATACCCCCCTTTTTTAGTTTTCATGGTGAAAAAAAGCAGCAGGGTTATGTTATTTATTAAATGATTTTGTTAAGTGAGGCTGTGAAATTGGCATAAAAACGTGTTAAAGGACTTCATGTGGGTGAACTTAATTTGTTGGTCTTTTTATTACAGTTCGAAGTATTACGTTGAATGCAATGATTTATCCTGCAGTGTTCAGACATAAAGTCAGATGTGTTACCTTGGGAAGCAAAAAGACCACTGAGTTTGACAGTAGAGAGTGTATATTTATTTATTTTTTTTACGCAGTATTTGGGTACTGTGTTAGGTTTGGATGATGAGACAAGATATTCTAAGAGATTATAAATGTGCCTACCATCATAGATGTTTTCTATATACCATTAACATTGTTGTATCACTTTACAGTAATATCTCTGGTTGTATCAATTCATTGTGGGCAATGTGGCAAATCAACAAAAACCTCTGCTTTATGGCAATATTGTATTTTTATATTTGCATCAATGATATTACTATATTTAGATTAAATGAAGTCTCAAATTGCACATGGATTTTATCCATATCGCTTATATTAATTCCAAATGGTACCTCTTGTTTTACTTGTGTTACAGGAAAATGACTTAGCTTGGTTGTACTGCATATAGATCATGGCAAAAGTTATGTGATCATGCAGTAGATTGTAATTACATTACATTACATTACAGTCATTTAGCAGACACTTTTATCCAAAGCGACTTACAATCAGTAGTATATTACATATCATTCACCCATTCACACACTGATGACAGGCTACCATGCAAGGTGCCACCATCAGACTCTAACTAACATTCATGCAACATCCAGTCCACACCGATGGCAAGCCTTCGGGAGCAACTTGGGTTTAAGTGTCTTGCCCAAGGACACATCGACTGCCGAAGCCGGGTATTGAACCACCGATCCTCTGAATGGAGAACTACCTTGCTCTCCACTACGCCACAGCCGCCCTAATTCATATAGTTGTTATGCTGTCTAATTTTCAACCATTTAGTTTTGTTACAAGCACCTCAGTGAATGTGAAAACTTTGGTCTAGTCTGAAGCAAACAAAACTGTTCTACATTTGTTCCTCCAAAGCTGTTGAGTTAATAGCTTTCACAATTTTCAATAGTCTTTCAAAATAAAAAAAGAGGAGACAAAAGTTGCAGCAACAGCACAGGGTCAAGTCCAACTGAATAGTTTTCCTGTAGAATGCAGACAGATGAATAATGTTACAGCTGCTAATGCTGCTGCAGTACAGAGCTGACTCACTGCAGAGTGGAAAGAAACAAGCCTGGCAGTCTGACAGAGTTCACTGAGGATGATTATGTTATTCCAAAATTTCATTTTTATGTTGTTTGGCTCCTGTGGTAATTTGAAATAATTTGCTCCCACAAGCTCTATTACACTTACCTATTCTCATATGTATGATCAAAAAGGTTTCAGAGAAAGAAATAATCATATGCCCACACTGCTCTCTATAAATGCGTGCATTGATTTACTGCATTCATTTTGTGTTAAGTGCCTTCGCTGAGCAACAGTTTCCCAAATTTGTAATTCTGCCATTAATTAAACAGATAATTTCTCTGTAAAGCAATTTGTTCAGCTTTTTTTTATTTTACAACAACACATTTACAGTTATATTGTTTTATGTCATACAGTAATGAGCACACAGCTCAAGCTCTATGGGCTTTTCGATTCAGGTGCTCACCCATGTTCAGATCTACTTTGTCCTGTGGAGATGCTCTGCTATTCAGGTAATTATAACAAGTTGCAAATTGTCAACAGGTTGTGTTCTGGCAGGACATTCCCTGGCTAGAGGGCACGAGCTGCCATGCCATTCGGTTGTCTGACACTCGGGGAGAAGAAGGATTACAACAATCCCTCAGAGGTGGCCGACAAATATGACCTCGGACAAATTGTTAAATCGTGAGTACATCTTTGTTGTAATGTTGATAAGTGCATAAAACTTTTGAGAGATCTGCCCAAAATTTGATGTACGTTTCTTCTTTCCTCATTTTAACAGAGAGGAGTTTTGTGAGATATTCCGGGCAAAGGATAGGAACACTTTGACAATGTACACCTGTAAAAAGTTCCACAAAAAGGACGGAAGGAAAGTGAGGAAAGCTGCCAAGAATGAGATAATGATCCTAAAGATGTAAGTGAAGTCTTCCTCATTATAAATGCCTGAGGAACTGTCCTGGCACTGCGACAAAGTGTAATCACAAATGATCAGCATTATTCTTTCATCAGGTTGAGCCAACGACAAAGCAGACTGTGGTGCAAAAGCTCAAAAACCAACATCCTGAAATTTTGCCTTTGGACATTCTTAGAATAATACACAAGGAGGAGTATGGTGCTATTCTAGAATTCTTATATTTTGTTAACAAATCAAATGAAAATAACATCAGTTACTAATTTTACCGTAACAGTCCTGAATTCCCAACATAAGACCATATAGCTCTATAGTTTGTACTACACATTGACTCTACTTATTGCTAATTTTAACCCAACTTACATCCCTCTATTCTCCTCAACCTCCTATGTCTCTGTTCCCCTTTGTTTCTGCTTTTCAAAGGATAAAACATCATAACATCCTCCAGCTGGTTGACGCTTTTGAAACTAAGAAAGAGTACTTCCTTTTTCTGGAGCTGTGAGTATTATTAGAGGCACTTGGGATAAATGTTGGCACAGACGGGTCTGTACTTCCCCAAATGTGTTTTTATACAGTAAGCAACATGCATTCTATTTGTATGTCCCGTCTCTCCAGTGCTACAGGCAGAGAGGTGTTTGATTGGATCTTAGATCAAGGATACTACTCTGAGAGGGACACCAGCAATGTTATGAGGCAGGTGTTGGAAGCCGTAGCATACCTGCACTCTCTGAAAATTGTCCACAGAAATCTTAAGGTATATTACACTGCTGACACCTAGTGAAAAATATTAGCACTTCCATCCAGGCCAAACAAGATATATATAATACATATCTAATATACATTATAATATATATAATAACTGCTCTTTGGGAATGCTTTCAAGTTAGATTAACCTGTATTTGTTTACTCATACAGCTGGAGAACTTGGTGTACTTAAATCGTTTGAAGCACTCCAAAATTGTTATCAGTGACTTCCAGTTGGCTAAACTGGAAAATGGACTCATTAAGGACCCATGTGGAACCCCAGAATATCTTGGTAAGTGACATAAAACCAGAATGCAATTTTAACTAACTTCAATTGATTTGTGTGTAGTCGTATGAAACCAAACGTTTCTATTCTGTTGCTCAGCTCCTGAGGTGGTAGGGAGGCAGAGATATGGAAGACCTGTTGACTGTTGGGCCATAGGTGTCACCATGTATATACTGTAAGTGCTCACAAATATATAACAGTATGTTTAAGTGACTATCAAAATGTATGTTGCCCTATAATGCTCTCATTCTGCCAACTCAATAGTTTGTCTGGAAACCCTCCTTTCTATGATGATGCTGATGGAGATGATGATCGGGATAAGAATCTTTTCCTAAAGATTTTGTCAGGGGACTATGAGTTTGATTCACCGTATTGGGATGACATTTCAGATTCTGGTAAGAGATAATCAGTGTATTAAAATGCATATCAATGTAAACATATTTCACAGATGATGTGTTCAAAGGTGGAAATTTTGGCAAGCAAGTTCAATGTTGTTTATTTCATTTTTTTACAGCCAAAAACTTAGTGGCATCTTTGATGGAAGTGGACCAAGATCAGCGATTAACTGCACAGGAAGCAATTGCCCATGAATGGTAAAAACATAAAGTTATTATATGAATGGTAACACCAAAAAAACTTAAGTTAGGAACTTTGTAAGACAGGAACCACAAATATAATAACATTCTGGAAAAAATCATTCCCTTGTTCCTTCACTCAGGATTTCTGGAAATGCTGCCTCAGACAAGAACATCAAGGATGGCGTTTGTGCACAAATAGAAAAGAACTTTGCCAAAGCCAAATGGAAGGTAATACTACAACATCTTAAGAACCAAGTCTCCAACTAGGAGGACTGCACTGTCTTTTTGCAATACTTTGGATTTTCTGTACATAAAAAAACATAGATATTTTTTTTCATACTACCACCATTGTAAACTAAATACATATTAATATACAAATAGTATTCACTGTTATTAACAACCATGACAACAACAATAAGTTGCTGTAACAATTATGTATGTTTATCCATACATATAATTTTTCTACATTAAGTTTAAAACAAGCTGTATTTTACATTGTTGTTTGCTATTAGGGATTTCCTTACTGAAGCCAGTTTTTTTTCCCAAAAAAAGTGTGTGTTGAAGAGAGAAAGCGAGAAAGAATGTGAGACTGTGAATTCAGCCTAAAAGATATAACAAAAAAGTTAGTTATCAAAGTAGAAGGAGGCACACCACCAAAGCAGCAACAACTTCACACCTTCATATTTTTATCAAAATGTAATTCGTTTCAATCAGAACCCTTCCCCAGAGCGTGCATCAACATCAATCAGCAAAATGTGTTGTGTGCTCTCACTTAATTTGACCCTACCATATTTTAATTACTCACAGAAAGCTGTTAGGGTGACCACCCTCATGAAGAGACTTCGGGCGTCTGAGCAGGGAGATTCTGGGGCCTCCGGTCTCGCTTCAGGGGCCGCAGCCGACCCCAACACACCCGGTGGAGCTCCTGCTCCTCCAGCTGGAAGCAGTGGTAGTGTCGCTGCCAGCATAAAGGCTGCTCTTAGTGAAAAGGCTCCTGACACACAGACTGCCGCCATCTCTGCCCTCTCCCTGCCCACTGCAGCCAGACGGGAGGAGCAGCCACAGGCACGATGCAATGGAGATGTTCCCCAGATGTTGCCACAAGAAAAGGGAGACTAGGGGTCAGTCAAATACAAGAAGAGGACCCTTGCCAACCAACAAGCACATGTAGAGTAGAGCCACACAATTTGGCATGATGATACCATGCCTATGCTGTTCGACTACCCCCCAGTTTGCAGAGTTATTTCATAACACCATGCATTTCATCATTTTTGCCTTCTGTAGTGATTGGTCTATTGAATAGTGTTCTCCACTCCCCCTCGTTATGTTGTGTACGTGTCTCTTTAAAGCTAGTGGAACCGTAGCTCTTCTGTTGTTTCCTTTTCCCTGAAATCCTTAAAAAAAACCTCAGTGTAATTTAGTGAAATCCTTGTATATAGGTGTATTTGTCCGTTTTAAGAAATTGCTACTTTTTAGCTTCAGAAATTACAATCCTGAGTTCATGTCTTGTGACTTAAAATTCTGAGTTGAGAGATTTAATTAATTGACCATTTCAAATTCCTTAATTTATTGAAACACTTTCCATTCAAATGCGTGTTTGAGTTAACTCTTCAGAAACCATGCCTCTAATTGGAAAACATTTACAGAGATATATATATATATTAGATTAAAAAAAATGTAAATACTTATGATACACTGATTTACTGTCTTTAAAGTATTCTTACAAGTAATTACGTAACAATCAGATACAGTCAACAAATAGTGGATTCCACTTAACAAAGAGACTAGAGGTCTGCTGGTTTATCTTCAGTGCAGTACAACTTCAGTCAACTTACAATTTTAAGGCAGCAAGAAAGCATATTTTTAAGTTAAAGTGCCTTAATATTTGTTGCAGTAATGTACTGTGCTGAAATGTTTTAAAAGAAACAACTTGAATATAATTACTTTCTGATTTCTTTTAAATGTTTTAGCTGCCCTTCTGTTTAGTTGTATGCTGCTGTATTGATACTTGTGTTCCGTCCTCTTTGACAATACAATTAAAACACAGAAAACTACATTTAGAGCGTTGTATATGGAGTGATGTTTTAGATGTCATGTTGTTGTTGTGTTGTTGCTTGTGATAAGAACATTTCAGAGTTTATAGCTGAGTCCATATACTGTACCACTATGTATTTTTGCATTGTAAACATGTGTATTTTTTTTATTTACGTGTGTATTTAGCAACATTTAGCTGAGCTAACGAGTTGCTACAACGCTTGTGAATGAATAAAATGAGCAATACTGATATTGCTGAAACTGTGATTTTTTTTCTCAAGTTGTCTCTCACAGACAGTGTTAGTATTTGACGTTTTAGGCCATACCACCAATCACCATTTCACTTTCATCCAACTTTTTTATTGCAAAAAATGCAAGCAGTCTTGGTCCCTTTTAAGAACAGTGTTACAGAATATTATTTCCGTATACTTTTTGTCAGTACTTAAAAAGGAGAACATTTCAGAATTGATATTGGTCAATACCGATGCTTGCCGAGAAGATATTTGACAAGTGTGTACTCATTTCAAAACAAGATAAACACAATTTTTAGAAAGTAAAACCAAGGTTTTGTGTAATTAATGTCAATTAGCACACAATGAATAATGCATTTTAAATGTGTCACTATTTTCCACTTAAGCCTTCAAAGCCATATCAAAACTTAAATCTTTATTATGGCTTTTAGGGACTGATGAAGTCGATAATTGTTAACAAATTAAGAAAACTACCCAGTGGGAAATTAGCTAGCAGAGGAGCTGTTTTTTCAACGAAAATGGATCTGGACTTTTATTTTACTTTCATATAAATTTTACTTTGAAATTAATAGTAGTTTGATGAATGTCAATTCAAGCTCTTGCACTGATCTTGCGTCTATGATTTGTTTATTTACAACCGAAACATATGTCTATATACAGTACCAGTCAAAAGTTTGGACACACCTTCTCATTCAATGGTTTTTCTTTATTTAAAAAAAAAAAAAACATTCTACATTGTAGATTAATATTGAAGACATCCTAACTATGAAGGAACACATATGGAATTATGTGGTAAACTCACCTCTTCAAGAAGTACTACCCTGAGCCTTCCTCTTAGCACTTATTGTATTCATATTAGTTTGTTGCACTTATTGTATTCGTATTAGTTTGTTGCACTTATTGTATTCGTATTAATTTGCTTCTGCACTATACTTTTGCTCTGGTTTATGCTTTTAGATGCTTGTTTAAGAAAGAAGATGCACTTATGACTTCTGGTGACTAGTAGTTCTCTTGAATACCTATGTTGAATACACTTATTGTAAGTCGCTTTGGATAAAAGCGTCTGCTAAATGACTGTAATGTAATGTAAACAAACAAATGCTCAACAAACCAGAATATGTTTTTATATTTTAGATTCTTCAAAGTAGTTGAATGAGAAGGTGTGTCCAAACTTTTGACTGGTACTGTATACATATGGATATACTACTTTTCATGGCTCCTTACATGAAAAAACATGATGAAAATGCTTCAAGGCCGAGCCATGCATACAATCAAATGTGACAGTAGTTGCATTCAACAACCGCTGGGTGGCAGCAATTTGCCTGTAGTATGTCAGGAATACAACGAAGAAGAAGAAGAAGAAGAAGACTCATCCCCGCTGTAGCAACAGAAGAAGAAGAAGAAGAAGAAGAAGACAGCCTCCATTTGTCGTCAGCTCGTTGAAGTCATCGACGACCTGAACAGCGATCCTGAGCCTGAAGAACAAGCAAGGTTGGTCTTAAAAAACAACATCTACTCGATAATACTGAAATAATAAATCGACGGAAGATCCAAAGATGCGAGCTAACGCAAAGAAACCGGCTTCTGGACCTTCACTTTAGCCGCGTTAGCTCCGACCGCTTCGCCCTGTGAATGATCTCCTGCGACGTGCTAACCTTTGTCATAAGGGCATTTTACCCCCGATTTAATCACGCCAACGTTGTTATTACGATGCAATTGTTCCATTGATTTAGTTTGTTCATCGAAGAACAATCGTTTTCAACACCATTTACATTTATCTGTGTTGTGGCGTAGGTTTGAAAGGCCTTGTGACAGAGTTAAGCTGCGGGCCGACGTTAGCAGTCACACCGCCCAGCAGAGCCCCGGCTCTGACGTTTGCAGCCATCTTTTAAATATCGTCACTGACACTGAAGCACCGACATGACACTCTGACCACCATGTATCCCGTCACTTATTTATGATACGTTACGTTATTTTTCAATTATAAAGTTGTTTGTCATTTACTCATGCTGTGATTTTTACGATTTTGCTCCTCTGTTGTTCTTCCTGAGGTTTCTTCCATTTTTTCCCTGTAAAATTAGTTATTTTCCTATCCAGAAAATGTCGTGATATTGGGCTACTTAAATAACAAATGTACTGCGCTCAAATATTTTGAATCAGTTCTTATCACAAATGTTGGGGTGTGCAGTTAAAGTTGACTAAACTTATTTTCAGTGATATTATAATTGATATAGCTGCCACTGCCAATTCAAAAGTTCATCTACCGAGAAAATAATGCATTCTTTTAACTTTGCCTCCAGAGAAGATACTGACTTACAAACATGTGGGATGGACCAGGGCCAGGGCAAGGACCACGGGGAGGACCGCCCTTTCGGTAAGCATCATTCAGCATTTACTACATATTTTTGGTAGTAAGAAATAATATGTATTTATTATTATATGAAGCATATAAATGTTCTTTCAGTTCTGCATTATATGGCTCCACTCCTGATGTAAGGTTTTCTCCTTTGGTTATGTGAATTTCAAACAAATCAATACCCTAATATGGTGATGTGTGTGTATATATTCCAGTGGTGATCATCATGGAGAGAGGTTTGGCGGCAGAGATCGTCCCATGCCTGATTTTAGAGGTAGAGATGGGATGAACATGGGTCCCATGGGTCATATGGGCCCAAGACCTCTAGATATGCCACCTATGGACATGAGAAGGATGGACGGGCCACCCATGAGGGGGCGTGATATGGACCAGCGTGATATGAGAGACAGAGAGCCAAACAGAGATTTTGGCCGACCTGGAGAAGAGCCGGACTTTAGTCTAAGAAGGCACTATGAAGTTAGCATCAGAGACAAACTGATTAATTCTTCTGGCTTCCCGGGACCAGGCAGGAACTCAGTAGACATGGGAGGGAGGGGTATGCCACCACGGGAGCCCAACAGCAGGTTTATGGACATAAGAGACAGAGAGTCATTTGACGCGCCACCTTTCAACAATCCCAATATTGATGGAAGAAGAGGGTTTCCAATGGACCGGATGGAGCGAAATGAAGGATTTAGGGACATGCGTGATAGGCCCCCAGTGGGCATTGATGACTGTGATGGATATAGTATGGACTTACCTCCACGTGAAAGGAGAGTGATGGACATCGACCGAAGAGGAGGACCACCTTTCAATCCGAGAGGTAGATTCGATTCTGATATGGATTTCAGAAATCGTCCATCGGCTGAATTTCGAGGTAGGGATCGATCTCCCTTACGATTTGGAAACAGTGATGTCCCACCAGCGGACCGAGCAAGATCAAACATGCCCTCGGATGTTGCTGGCCCTCAAAGATCAGAGTTTATGGGTGCAGAAAACATAACCAGAGAGAGAGATTATCCAGATTCTAGTGGCAGCCCCCTTATGGATTATAGATGCGGTGAAGAGATGACTCTTGCAGAGGAATGGAAGAACCGTCGAAAGGACAAGACTCCTCTCTTAGAAGTTGGTAAAGGTATGGGAGATGTACCAAAACCCAACTTCCCTCTAGGTTTTGGCCGAGATGTGAATGTCAGAGTTCCTCCACCATTTCAGGAAAGGGATAGGCCACCTGTCAAATTCCCGGGGAAAGATGTCGGCTTTCCTCATAGTGACCACTTTCCTGCTATGAATCTACCATCAATTGCCAACAAAGCTCCACAAGACCATCCGCGCCAGGAAATAAGTCTTCTTCCCGGCCCTCTTGGGAGAGAAAATGTGAGCGAACCTTGGCTTGGAGAAAGGAACCCGAAGCCTATTCAGAATAAATCACATTGTGACGAAAGGCTCCTTTACCATCAAGAGAAGAATCAGCCCTCACACTTGATCCAGAAGCCAAATGATTGTTTCGAAGGGCTGAAAAATATCCCACATAATCAAGGACCTGCCAGGGGTAAGATGGGCACGGAACGTGATTTCCAAAGCAGCAGCACTGTACAGACGAGAGACCAAGACTACAGGGACATTGATTACAGAACGGGGCCAGGGAGGGCTTTTGATTACAAGCACCAGCCGCTTCAAGCACCAGAGAAACTCATCAAAGAGTCTAAACCAATTCCACCGTCAAAATTTAGCGAGTCTGGTTCTCAGGTAGGTGTTTTTTTTATTTTGTCAGTATTTGTTTATAAGTTGTATTTGCATTTATCATACCATTTTGATGTTTCATAACCTAAATTTGAATCAACATTTGTGTGAAAGGATCAAGATTACAGGAATGCATCTGTGGCGGACAAAGTTTCCAATACAATATCCATAATCGGTATTCCAAAGACTGCCACAATGGAGCAGGTAATAATCAAACAGAAAAGCCAATTAATGTTAATCCCTATGGTTACCAGACTGTGTCTGTATTAGTTTGCTTAGAAAGCAATGGCATAACTCGCTCGTTTTGACACGTTCTTTTTCAGATTCTTGGGGCCTTTGCAGTCCGTGATGGTGTGCCAATGCAGGGGATGAAAATCAAGAATGTGATGCCAGGTAAGAATAAAGTTTCTTTGTGAAGCTGTTTGGGGCATCGATCGCTAACAAGTCCCTCGACATTTCGCTTTTACGACATTCGAAACTCCGCATTCTTTCCTTTTACCATGTTGGTTGCTTTTGTTGTTGTTGGTGGTGTGTGTGTGTGTGTGTGTGTGTGTGAACTCGCTCAGTAAAGAAGGAAGGAAGGAGGGGGGGGGGTTCTTTTATACCATCCTTTTTCATGTCCGAGGATTTCTGGTCATTGTGACAAATAGAGGAGTCAATATTGGGAGCTTTGGAGAGTGTCAGTTATAAAAGATTTGTTACAAGTGACTCACTGAATGTGACACTTTAAGTACTAGAAAAGAATGTCACAAACCTGAAATGGAGACTGTCTTGTAAGTGCTTCGTTCATCCTGCTGTTTTAAACATCTGCTTTAGAGAGTTTTCCACAGTGGCTCATCATGGTCATAGATGATGCCAAGCCTTTTTGTGAAGATTATTATGTCTCAAATGCTGTTAATTTTGCATAATGCATCAAAATGGACATCACAGAAAGATATTAGTCGCCCTTTTACATTTGATATAAACATGACTGGTAAACTTTCTGTCTCCATGGTGCTCACCACGCAGTCGTTCACTGCCACTGGTTTGGAATATCTGCCAGGAAAGGCTTTGATAAAGCCTTAACAGACAAAGTCTGATATGACATCAGTCATCAGAAGACTGAATAGAAATAAACCTAACCAAAATGTGTGTTTTCCTGAAAAGGTATGTATTTAAGGTGAATGATTCGCTCACGCTGATCTCGATGTATTCACGAACTGCTGTCTTTCATGTTTTAGTGGGTGACTGTCATTGCTGGCATTGACTAACAAAAACCCATCTGTATTTCAAATGCTGTCCCCAGGTTACAGCTACGATACGGCCTATGTGGAGTTTTTAAACCTCGAGGATGCAGTCCACTTCATGGAGTCCAACAAGGTGGCCCATCCTCGTCACTCTACGAAGGCCGTCTCTCCCATCAGGATTATGAGGGGTTGAGAGGGCATTTAGTAGATGGGGGAGGGAGAGAACCTGGGAAGGGGATGCTTTTATATACATTTCAAATATTTAGTAAATATATTTTACAAGTTTCAACTGTTTATCTGCACAGACGTACAATAGGTTCGCCTCCTATTGTTTACTTGCCCTAGTTGTCCTAATTTCAAATTAAAACTTCAACCCCAAACTGTCTGATCTTGTAATGTACCTAACCATAAAAATACAGATATTTGGGGGAAAAAATCAGTCTAATCTAGTCTGTTAGATTTGTCTAACAACAGGTTTTATATCTTTATGTAGACTTAAATGATGACATTGAAAGTACTGTACGAAGCCACCATGGTAACTGTTGCGATTTAGCCTTTTGTAACGAAGAGGATCAAAGGAATATTCGCTTTCAAGTCTTCATGTCTTTAGAAAATATTAGCTTCTTCTTTGCGCGACCCTTGAAGATGCTTTTGTTGTCAAGGAAGCAACTCTAGAAATGGACACATTGCTTACAAATGCCTTGGGGGACGCTCAACCCCCAAAACAGCCCCAAGTTAAAACAATGCAAGGAGCTGGTTGTTGGGGGATGGGGCAAGTATTTCATCTTTACTTTCGACGTAAGCTGTAATTGATTGACCACCACACACCCTGGCCAGAGGATGTTGCGTTGTCGCCCGGCAGAGGTCGAGCATGGTGCAACTTCTGTTTGACAAGTGTTATTTGTCGGACGTAGCCGTGATGGCTCCTGCTATTCTGCTGGACTGGCCTCATTCAAATGAACGAGAAGGCTACCTTGTTAGTGAGAACACTGCAGCTATAGTTTAACTGTTGATGTACAGCACACATTTTGTTATCTTGTTCACAAGGGAGAACTAGCATTTATTATTTATCTTTTTAAGTAACCCAGAAGAATATTTTTTTCAATAGGAATTTTAAGGCAGGAAAAGCATTGTAGTATCACAACTTTGGTATACCTTTCTGAGCCTTATACGGGTCTACATTGCTTTTTTTAAATTTGTATTTAAATGTATTGTATTTTAGATATACCTGTGGGGTGGCTCTATGGATGACAGCAAGTCCACTTTGGAGGAGACTGAAATATCCCAACAAATATAAGATGCAATGCAGTGAAACTTTGTTTAGAGAATTGTTTTTGGTGATCCCCTGACTTTTCTTCTGGCGCCATTATGAGGTTTATATTTTTAGTGTTTGGTGACATGGTTCAACAGCTATCGGATAAATTCTCCTTAAATTTGGTGCAGATATCAAGCTCTCCTAGCAGTTGTGGTTACCCTCTTGACTTATCCAGTGAAGCAGCTCTTTATCTACTTGATGGATTGGCACACATTTTGATACAGATATTCATGGTTCCCAGAGGATGAAACAGCTTTGTGGATCTCCTGACCTTCCCTCTAGCACCACCGTGAGGTTGAATATGTGGTGACATTTTTCAACAACTGTTTGATGGATAATTATGTATTTTGATGGTGACATTTGTGGTCTTTGTGCACTTTGGCTAACCGCTCACTTTTCATTAGGACAATCAAGTCAACATTGTTATTTTTACAATACTTTTCTTTATCTATTTGACGATTTGGTTTTCTTCACAATGAGCAGTACAGCCTCACAAAGCCGCTTGTGTGCCTGCAGACTCTTGTTGTCTTTAGGTGTCTGCGGCAGTCCTTCTTAGGCAAAGTTCTTCCAGCAGTTCAAGACCTTTTCTAGTCATCTGCAGCTTTCCTAAACAGTGCATTTCCTCTTGATGGGATTCTCTTGAACTCATCATCTTTTAACTTCAGGCACCAGGATTTCTTCTTTCTTTCAACTGCTCTGAGCAGTTTGTGGATTCATTTCACATCTTGACACCATAAACAAAGTCTTCAACAGTGGCCAGAATTGATGTGCTTTGATTATGTGTGTGAAACTATGGAGTAGTCCATTAGCTCGGGGTAGTTGGGACCACGTGAATTGTTGCTTAAATGAGTAGCAGTTTATGGTTTGGCTTTGCTTTTTTTAATATTGGCGTATTTTGTTGCCTTTTGCCAATGTTCTTGATGACCCAGGATACAAACTAGAGGATGCAGGTAGTTCAAGGTCATTTATTCTGTTTTGTGCAAATAAAGGTATTCTCTGGAATTAACCACTGTGGATTTAAATACAGCTTTTTGATGAACAACCCACATTAGAATTATGGATGTTTAGCGCAGTGCTACGGTTTTGCAAAGTATCCCCCCTTGAAACTGCTTATTTCTCATAGTATTGCAGTCCAGTTGTGGAAATGGGTTATTTTTGATGGGCTAGTATGGTTAGTACTCTTTACCTACAGAGGGCCTGGTTCTCATTTTGCAATTCGTAGTTCAGTTTGTTTTCTTTCGGATTGTACTGTGGAAAAGTTATCGGCACTTATTTTACAAATCCATTGATTGCTTTCATTATTTGGAAGCTGAACACTCCCTTGTTCCTGCATTTAAGTTTTGCCGAATTGCTGCTTTTGTTTGTATTTTGGTGTAGTAAAGTGCATATCTTTGGGTTTTGGTCGGATAAACCCAGCAATTTGAAGATGTTACCCTGGGCCTCAGGAAATTGTCTGACGTGGGCAGTCTGACATTTTCTTCTGACATTTTCTGGACCAAATGATCACTTGTTAATTCTTTCGAATTATTTGCAGATTAGTAAATACTGAAAATAGTTTAGCCGCAGCCCTAATTTGTAGTTCTGTTTATTCTATTTAGTGTAGTGTCGGGGCAAACTGCCTGTTTGAAGTATGATCCTCAATCTGGGCTTTGCTCACTACCATAAGTGTTCGCCCGTTTCATCCTCGGCAGTGAAGAGGAGGGCTTAACCTGCCACAGTGCATGTTGGGTGTCATTGGTTTTATTTAAATATAAGTCACAGATGTCGTATGATGCTAATTGATCATTTTTGTTCTTCATCCAGGGATCCCTAAAGGTTGGCACTAGAACAACATCCATGAAGTACATACAGCCAGAGGACCGGGAAAGAAGTGTTCATGTGAGTGCATTGAGAGAATTATTATTTTTCTTTATTTTATCAGAAATTCTAAAATAAAATAAAAAGTATTTGAGTAATGGTTGGGCCACAAGGCACTATTAAAACAAAATTAGCTTTAATTTAATATCTCTCCATGGTAAATTTGACATATTTCCCACATTATTATATCATTTCAACATATCCAATAAAACAAACTGAACACTTCCTGCAGATATTTGACAGTAAAAACCTTTGATTGTATCCCGGATAGAGTAATCGTTTGTATAACTGCAAACAGAAGTTCACAATGTGCAGTATCAATTCACCATGTTGTTACCTGTACAACAGTTCAATTGAAAGTGTCCCTACCTTCCTGTCTCTGTGAATTAGGAATCAGATCACAAAGTACCTCAACTCCAGGATCCCCAGTTGCCCAGACCAGATGAGCCTTTAGAAAAGTTGAAGACCAACCTGGATGAGTCCAAACCCAAAGGCCCTACGGAGCCATTGTCCCACGGCCAGTGGCAGCGTAGCTCCGACCTGACTCCTGAGGCCTGGCAGCAGCAGGTGGACCAACAGCTCCAACAGCAGGAAACCGATCATCAGGCAGAGTCATGGGGCAACCGCAACCTTCCTCATCACGGTTCACACCAATCTGACTCCATCTTTAAAGACAGCAAAAGTATGTTGACTTAAGCTCTTGGGTTTACTCTAAAGCTTATAGCCATAACGACGAGCAACTCATTAACATATTTGTTATGGTAAACAACACTTTTCCCTTGTTTCACTCTGCAGCCATGATAATAAAAAATGTGAAGCCCACCACCACAGTAGAGACAATCCTGAAGGCCTTGGATCCCTTTGCGTATCTGGATGAAAGAAACGTTCGCCTAGTTAAGGCCAAGCCACCAGGAGCCAAGTGTTTCTGCTTTGTTGACATGGACTCCCATGAGGTATCTCAAATAGGAGTGCACACACAGTTTGCTGTTGATTATGTCATGTTCTATCACGTTCCCTGTGATTTCCCAGCACTTACAGTTTCGTCTTCTTTTGTAGCAAGTGACACGTCTGGTCGAGCTCCTCACTAAACCCAGACCCCTTTATGTTGATGGAGTCAGAGTTTATGCGGAGGTGGCAAAACCATTGAAGAACCAAAAGTAGGTCAAGAATTTTGCAAGAGTTTTCTTATCTGCTTTGTCAAGTAGAGAAATCCCATCTCATGATTGTCTGTCTGTTTCAGTTTCAGAAGAGACTTTGATAAAACAAACAGTTCCATCCTTGGGTATCCGCCTGAGCCCATCATGATGGGGGTAAGTTGTGGTCTTAATTGTGTTGTTTTACAAAGTTGTGAAAAGAAGAGGGTGACCTGTGTTTTTATTTTTTTCTGGCACATCATCAGCAGCAGCAACATCAGCAGCATCAGCAACAGCCACCGCAGTTCCCACTACCTCCACAGCACTTGCTACCTCTGCAGCCACCTGCTGGTGCCTCCGCTGGAATGCAAGGTGGGAGTCGGGCACACATTCTGGTAAATTGGTCCCCAGGCTCTGTTTTATTATTACTAAACCTAAATATTTTTGTCACCAGGTGATTTCACGCTTGGCAGCACTAATCCTGCTTTGTCATCAGACCCCATTATTGGACAGGTAGGTTACAAAGCAAAAAGCAAAGACAGGGATCACGGATGGATATCTTCAATCTATCAAAGCTGTGCAGTAAACTGTACGTCTCCTTTAACCCCTCGTAGGGAGTTGGCTATGGTGAGACTCCAGCGGTGGATCCATCTTACCAGGCTGGTGGACCCCATGTGCCCACAGAATCAGCTGGGATGACGGTCCCTGCAGATGGATCACAGCCCTACATCTATGGTAAGAAGCTAATGAAGCGTTTGAATCCAGAGAAAGTATGAATCATTTTGTGTCTGTGTTGTAGTAAACCACCAGTGTAGCTGTGTTGTTATTGACAACACTAGTACAAATCTAACTTAAATCTTACATTTAAACAAAGTACGAACTCCAGACAATAGTTCCTAAATGTATACGACAGTTAACGTGACACTTAATGTTGAGGCACTTTTTCTCGAGGACTTCCGCTTGATCCACTCTAGTTGGATTGGACCTCAGCCTATTAAATACATGTAATGTTAATGTCATATCTGTTTGTCCCAATCTTTCAGGCTCTGAGATTCCAGACATGACCAACTACTTGTACGATTCCACGTCAGGCTTCTACTACGATCCTGAGACTACACTTTACTACGACCCTACCTCTAGGGTGAGAATACAACAGTGATCCAGTGCTTTCTCCAGTCGATGAGGGGGCTAAAGATTAGCAAGGGAGAAACAGTGTTTGTAATGATGGATATCAAAAAACCACATAGTGTTAACCACAAGTGTTATGTGGTTAACACTTGTTAACCACATAATGTTAAATTATGTACAGCTAATACACATCTAACCAGAAGTAACTGCGTCCTATAGCATGCACATGTATTTATTATCTTATTTTAGTTTGCAGACTGACATTCAGCCAGAACCTCCCACTTATATTGCAGCAGTGTCAAAAATGTACAAATGGCATAAAATCTGAATGAGTGAGTGAAATGTACACTTTAAAACCTAAATGTTATGATAATGGGGTATGTGTTTTAAATGATTTCTTACCAAAAGGACACAGACGGCAGTTGAAGCTTCTTATTCCTTAATCAGCCAGCCTGTAGCCACAATAAATGTGTCTTAAATTATTATTTTTGGTTTTAATTAAGTTCTCCTTTCTACTTTTTTTTTTCTCATTTGTTTGTGTATAGTATTTCTACAATGCTCAAACACAAGAGTACATGTACTGGGATGCTGCGTCAAAGACTTACATCCCAGTTCCAGGAGGCAACCCTACACCGAGCCAACCAATAATCATGACTGCTGAAGATCAGGCCATTCTTTCCAACCCAGCAGCAGATGCTCCTCTGGAAATGAAGAAAGCATTGGATCCTCCAACCACCGAGGAAGCTCTAGCACTTCTTCCCACTTCTGATGGCGGCTCTGCTCTGGAGCCTGTCCCAACTTCCTCATCAGCAGCTTCTGAAAGGAAAGACGACGACGACTCCAAAAAGGACAAAGAGAAGGACGTCGAGAAGCCAAGAAGTCTTGCCGCTGTCAAGGTATTACTGTGGTCACAATACCCGGTCACACATTGTGAAATGCAGTTGTGTAAACAGGAGAGTTTAGACATTTGTTGCTGTTTTTCAGATAATGAAAGATATGGAGCGCTGGGCAAAGATCCAGAATCGTCAAAAGGATAGTGTTCGTTCCGCATCACCGGTGCTAAAGTTCGGAATTGACGATGACAGGAGGCAGTCCAAGACGGCTGACGCTGGTTTCGCCATCTTCGAGAGGAAGGTTAGAGACTCGTCTTCAACGACCACATATATTTTTTTTTTACTATGAATGCAGATAGAAGTATTTATTTATTATATGTTCTAAATATTTTTGTCCCGGTTATCGTTTTACATCCTTAGATATCCGGTGCAGATGATCTGTTTAAGAAGCCCCTCGCTCCTCTTAAGAAAGATGAAAAGTCAAAGGTAAGAATTCTCATGTTCAGCCCATTTTGCATTACTCATGGTGCACCTAATACCTGACTGTGTTAACCTCCTTCAGAGCACCATTTTATAAATGTTGGCGTTAAATTATTATAATTATTTATTTATTTATTTTATACATATTTTTATATATATGATACATTTTTTTGTAACATCTGTGTGGTTTGCTTTCCCCAGCGTCCAATGGGCTCCCTGGGTCTGCTGGCATCAGACTATGCAGCTGGAAGTGATGAAGAGGTGGAAGAAGATAAGGAGGATGCAGCTAGAAGCAGTCATGGTGGACAGTCTGAAGACTCGGACACCAAGCTGACGGACTGGAAGAAGATGGCCTGCCTGCTATGTAGGAGACAGTTCCCCAACAAGGACGCTCTGATCCGCCACCAGCAGCTTTCCGACCTGCACAAAGTACAAACTATTGACCTCCGTATGAAACAATAGTAGACAGTGATTCTATAGTTCTAGCCTCTAATACTCTGATGTATTCTCTCTACAGCAAAATATGGAGATCCACCTTAAGATTAAGAGGTCAAAGAAGGAGCTAGAGGCACTGGAGAACCAGGAAAAAGAAGTACGTGAGAAAAAAAAAATGGTTGTGGAGAAGATATGAGGAGGAGAGTATTGTGTTGTCGGTTGATTACTTAAGGTGGAATGTGTCGTTCACAGTTGAGTTCCAGAGAACCTTCCAGGTCACCAGAACAGAAAAGAAGAAAACAACAACAACACCACCAACAGCCGCAGCATCATAATAGCTGGGCTGGAAGCTCCAGGTGTGTTAGTGTGTGTGTTTTAACTGACTTCGTCAAATAGAAAACAAAGCATTTAAGTGATTTTTATAACATTTGGCCTTAACTGTTTTTTGGTTTATTTTCTTCAGGGAGATGAATAAAGTCAGTGATAGACCTGGTTTAGGATCTGAACCTGTCCCGGTAGGTGTGAAACTTTTATTGCATCGCATGTGGCGTTTGTTGTTTATATATATATATATATATATATATATATATATATATATTTTTAAACCTTTCATTGCACTTTTCTCTCTAGCAGAAGAAAAAGAAAGAGCCTGTCGTTTGGGACCACACCACCTACAAACAAGCAGTACGCAAGGCCATGTTCGCACGGTTCAAGGAACTCGAGTGATCTCATCTGAACACATCCTCACTTTGATAATATGTGAATTGTTAATATGACATGCTTGCCCACCTTAGCATGAGAAATCCGTTTGACTGTCTTTACTGTTCCTCTGCCTTGGACATGATTACACTATAGAACCAGTTTTCTACAGTGAAATGAAGGGAGGAAAATATGTGGTGTATAAATCACTTTACAGGTCTACAAGGTGTTTATACACAGCATTGATTTAAGTATTTTTGCCCATGTTTTATGTGTGGCCTGTAAGTAGAATTGTGAAATGTGTCCAGGTAGTCTTTTTTTTTCTGTTATGATACTGTCACACTGGCCACAATTACATTTTTTTTCCTCTTTTTCTTTTTTTTTTATAACAACAATTTTTACATTTTCATTTTCATGAGTTGATATTGCTATGTTGTATGTACACATTTTTAAGTAAAAAATATTATGGACTAACTTTTCCTATTCTAAAGTGTTTCTTTTACTTGAATGAGGCCAGTTGGGAACAATACAGGTCAGGTCAGGATCTAGTACGGTATGGGTCTCTGTTTTTTGCAGAATCAGTTTATCAAGATCCTCATTCTTGTGCATGTTTAGCAATTTTGTGTGTCTGTGGGTGTGTTACCCCTCATGTCCACTAAGTGGCAGCAAGAGACCATAATCTGTTTTGTGTTGCAAGAAAAATACATGCTGAACTTCAAGTGGATGTCTATGCAGTTAGGAGTTTTTCCCCATGGACTCAGGTAAATGCTGGTCTTGCCAACTTGTCTTTGTGAATTTGCAGCTAGAATTTCAGTTCTTAGTAGATGCAACTTTAATGTTGCCCGGTTGTCCACCGCAGGAATTAGAAAATGAAGCCTTCCCTCTGACCTTTTACTGATGTGAATCAATCAGCCCTCACCCTCTCTATGGCTGTGGTTCAATCAGTATAGAGGGTTGCGTGGGTGTGGTGTGTGGATATACTAGCTCCTTTGAGAGCAGTAACAAGAACACTGGGGAGCCTGAGGAGCTGCAGTCAATGACAAACAGCAGAAACACTCTAAACTGTGGAGAACAGTGTGCAAGAGCAATTATGCTTCCTATTGTGTGTTTTTACTTTTGGACAATAACCAAATGAGGAAATGTGGGCTTGTTCTGTTTATCAACAGCACTTCTCTCTCTCCCCCGGACTTGTCTTTCTTCAACCAGCAGTGGCAAAAAAGGCTGTCATAATTTGACTCAAAGTGGCTGACAGCATATGGAGTCTCTCTGTCTGAGGATACAGGGAAACATGGTAACACAGCCTCACTGTAGTGTAGACCTTGTTCTGTGGCTTGGCAACAAAACAGAGGGAAGCACAATAAACAAAACCATGTTGATTATCTGCAGGTTCAGATGTGCAGCGAAGGCCTGACACATCAACATGCCATTGCATTCGCTTTTCGGTTAAGAAAACTAATTCAGGAACCCATATTTCTATTTAACGGGTTAGTACTTTTATCTTAACTTTGTCTAGAAGGAAACAGAAGTAACAACTACAACATTTAGTTCAATCAGTCATAAGGGCACAACTGGACAAACGGTAGGATTAAAGGTGAAACCTCCAGCCTGCTTTGGTCAAGATTCAAATGGACCATCTATCAAACTTGTATCCAAATCACATTATTTAAGTTTGACAGCAAGCTATAAAACATCACACCCTTCCCTCAGGTGGGGAAACCTTATGTTGTTATGAGTCTAAACTTGTTCTGTTCCTTGAAGTTTACATGTCTGTGCTTCTTACAGAGACATCTTTGTTACGTATTTTATGTTGTATCTTGATTCATACTATTATACTATACCAATAGTCTAAAGATAGGCATTAACTTAACCCTATTAACTTAATAATATATCCTATCTCGGTAAAATGCTTCAGATTACATAGGTTATATCTGAAGAGCCAATGTTGCTGTTTTTAATCACAGAAATTATGTAGAATAAATAAACGTGCATTCTGTTCATACACACAAGAAAATTGACCAGATTCTGCAATAATTCACATTTTGTGTCATAAATAAGTAAAACATAATTGTACCTATTCCAGTGGTCAGAGGTGGTGTGTCGATAATAGACTTCTGGCACATTTGCTGAAACCTAAGGTTTAATCACATGTGATGTTGTGAGGTCATTTAAATTGCTACTCTATTATAATTTTTTTCCTGCTGGTCGGTTGAAATCATCACATATTTTAACTCCATGTAGGTCAGTATGTCCTAAGACATCAATCAAATGAATACAATTTCAGAGCAACAGATTTCTGCACACTGTGCATTTGCATATAAATAGAGTATTTATTACCAAAATTCACATGGATTTAGGCTTCATGCACTTTATCTTTTCATCACCTAGCCAATACCTCAAATAAACTGGAATGAAATACAATTTTCAGATGTTAGTCTTGGGGAGAGCACAAACTGCCGTTAGTCAATGAAAAGTACTTGCTGACACCAATGTTAGCCTATCCATCCAGATACTAGAAAAAAACTGTGTGACAGTGCCAACACTATTAGTATTTTATTTATATAGACAGCTCAAAAAAAGGCATGTGACGGACAAGCTGGCATTTCCCTTTTTTTTTTTTACCCAAATGGCAGAAGGGGTGCATTTGGAGTAGAAAACTCTGCCTATTCACTGTTAATCTATGTGGACTAATTTCCATTCCTCTTTTCTCCATTCTGTCACAAGACCCCAAAGACACTCTCAGCTCCCAGTGACAGATGCCGTCATTAGCCAGTCCTAACAGTCTCCAGAATGAAAATGTATGTGTAGCAGAGCTGCTGTGTTCGTAACCCGTGCATGTGTGAGGGAGAGCTTTCAGGCAGCGTGAATGTCAGAAAAAGGTGGACAGGGGGGCCAATTATCTCAGCTGGACGGCTCTTAGCAGCAGTCTAGGGACGAGACAGAAGAACACAGTCAGCAGGACTCTCAGATGTCGAAACGTGCTGTCAGTCCACAAGGGCGAGAAGAGGAGAGAGAAGCATCATTTGATTGCTTTAATGGAGGTCTGACAACAGGCTGCTGCAGACAGACAAAGATGCTCTAAATGTTGAAAACGCATCAAGAAGCTTATTTGACTTGTATATATAATTGAGTTGTTTTTTTACATCCGACAACATCAACTACAAATGAAGGGCAGTTCACCAGACCACATCTAGTTTTTCCATTTTCTTTCCCCTTTCAAAGAAGGAGTTTAAAGAAGCAAATTTCTGCATGAAATTAAGTCCATGTAGTATTAAAGATGAAATGGATTATTGTACAATATGCTTACATGTTGGATGACTGTGTGGTCATCTCAAATCTCTTCTTTGTCCGTTTTGACAAACGATCAAAAAACATACCCCTTGTAGAATGACTCCCTCAAGGAGAAGCATGTGTTTGTGGTCACTCCAAGCACACAATAGAGACCATACCATCACAGGCTCACACGGAAATCATGCATATCTGAGAACTTTCAGCATCTGGCTTATCCTTTCAAGTATAAGTTGAAAAAGGATGTCTGTTATTGATTGCTAATCTATAACATCATCTTGAAAATGTCCTTGTGATTGTCAGGTGTGGGACATACTTCAGAGAACAGCTTCTTTTGAGTT
Source organism: Anoplopoma fimbria (assembly GCF_027596085.1). Taxonomy (NCBI): domain Eukaryota; kingdom Metazoa; phylum Chordata; class Actinopteri; order Perciformes; family Anoplopomatidae; genus Anoplopoma; species Anoplopoma fimbria. The sequence goes on from NC_072465.1 coordinate 17,339,084, forward strand.
TGGACCATTGCTCGTAGCAGAACCAATTTCCCTGGCAGACTGTCACTGAGAACATTATATACATTCAAAATGTTTGGAAATGAAGTCATGGTTCTGCTCTCCAACACTGACGGAGGAATGACAGCAGCGGTAGTAGTATATTAATATAGAAAACAGACATCTGGAATGTTTTATTCTATTCTTTTTTGATTCTGAAACAAAAGTGTGTAGCCTTGTGTAATTTACAGTTGTCTCATTTAATTATCACCCAGATGACTTAATATGATTCACAGCTAAGCAGTCCTCGTGTACATTGCTTTTGTAAACACACTGGGGAAAAAACATTCCCTATGAGAGCTTTCAATGATTTGTGAAGCAAATCTGGACTCCTCGCACTGTTATAATCGTACTGTAACCCTGCTGCCATAAAGTTGGAAGTTCTGCTTTATGTCTCCCATCATGAAGCTTGGCAGCTGGTTTGAAGGCTCTCTGAATTATTGTCATCTTTGACAAATAATATATGTACTTCACAAAGTTTGGACAGCAGGGAAACTTAATCTTAAAAGTGCAGTCACATAGTTTAACTAATGTTAATGTCATAAACTTCTTGGCTTCACCTTTCCTCCGTATACTATGCTAGCTAATATGAAAATTTAAAACATACAGTTGAATCTAGTTGCATTGAAATATTATATGGAGAAAAAAAACGAAGTAAGACAAAATAATGATAATATTTTTGTTTGTTTACTGTATAGACCTATAGTAAAGTGGGATTAGGTGGCGTTGCACAAACGTCTGTTTATCCTGTACTTGCACCTTGCCAAATGTCAATTCTAATATTTACCCTTCACCCACACACAAACATATTTTAGATACTTCAGCATTCATGCTAATTGTTGTATAAGAGGGAACCAGGAGGATTTTTTTTTTCCACCATAATCACATTAGTATAATAAGGAAGCAATATATTTGCCTGAAGACATCAGCATAAACCCGCCACAAAAGCGAGTAATTATCTATCCAGTCTCTGCTCACAAGATAAGATATACATGCCAAAATGATCTGCATCTACCAGGACCCTGCAATGTTTAATAAACTTGGTGTGGTAATTACTTCTTCACCAGTCAGCTTTGTGCTCAAGCTACCAAAGAGCTCAATCAAAATAACAACTTGCCAAACTAAATGATTAACTGGAGTGTGCAACTTTTTCTCAGAATCAGGTTCTGTCCAGCTAATACAATTTCTCACAGCCGTGGCGTTCAAGCACTCATCCTTGTATATTATTAATGGCCTGTTTAATTTTTAATGTAATATAAGGCTGAGTGAGCAAAGGGCTGAGCGACTATAGGGTTGAGGGGAGAAACAATAATATAGTGAGTCAATATTAGCAGAGGGAATGTCTATAATTACTCACATGGCCAGGTAGCAGGGGGAAATTGTGTAATTATTTTGTCTTTCTATTTTTTTTTTCATTTGGTGTGGAAATAGCAGGCAGTTATGTTGTTAACATTTCCCAGTAATAATAATAACCAATGGGAATATGTCTGATGAATTTAACATAGGGGCCATATGGATGAAACATCATTTCAGGTCAATTCCCTGCCTCAGTTTATTATTGCAAGTCCCATGAAGTGGAAATAACCATCTTTGCAATCAGCCATGACTGCTATGTTGTGCATTTATATAATGTTACCTCTAATAGTCCATTCTGGTAGCATATTAGCTGCTCTCGATCCATCACCTGGCAGCTGTTACCTCTGTAGCATGATAACGCTTGTAGCTTGTGTTTATGGGTGTTATAAGAATAAAATAAAAGCTTGCTGCCTTCATTTTATGCTGTTTGAGAATTGACTTGAATTAGTAGGTAACCATTCAGGTCGAATTATCTAAGGTTTAAAACTTGAACTGACCTTTTTTCTGATATATTGTAATGTATTGCCACTTTAAAGTTGGTTGGAGCACTTGGTGTTCTTTGCATTCAACATCTGGTAGGACAGGACTATAAAATTCAGATCCCACCTTTTGCTTACTGATAAATATTATACTGGGAACACACAGTTCAAGGTTAGACAGCAGAAGAGCCTCACTTCTCCCCTGGTGTCCTGTCTGTCTACTGCTTTATATCCCTGGCATAAAAATCACAAGCACAGCCTCCTCTCAATACCTTTGGGAAGTTACAAGTGGGAATGATCATATCCTGCTGCTGCGGCATTTCTCAGGGTATCAGGAACGTTTTACATGCCAAGTATGCATTGTCCCAGCTGGAACAGAGATCCTGGTTGTGGACCCCTGACGACAGAATCATGGCTATGCTTTTCAATCTCCTTACAGGGCACAATACCTGTGTAGTGGGGCCCCATAAATGTGCACTGAATCAGAGGGTGCTGAAAGGTGCTCACAACACCACATTTTTACCCCAGAACTAAAGCTCTCCTCAACTCTGTCTTACCTCTGTGGAAGGAACCAGAGAACACATGGGTAGCTTCATCAGCAGTAGGTTTACATTAGTTTTTCTTCAGCTGATAAACCTATCAGCACAGTGTTAGGAAACAGATGAAGACGTAGTGTTGCTGCCTTTTCTCATTCAGCCGACATTACAACTTGATCCACTCTAAGCTGGCTGCAGGATATTTTCATTCCTGCTCTTGGCTTTAAAACGTTCAGTGCATTTTTCTTATACAACAGCATTGTTGAAACACAATCACCTGCGTTGAAGCCAATTCCTGGAGTGAAAATTACTGTAAAAATTATTCATTGTCCTGGAGGCACAAACCAGTACAGTGACAACATTAACAGCCATATCACGATTGTCAGCTTTGAGGGATTATAGCAATCTGTAATGTTGTCTGCACTCTTACACAAATGAGAATGGATAGGGCTGGTGGGGAACATGCAAATGTTATTGTCTTCTCTTGATTTTCGCCATGATAGGTAAATCCCCCTTTGCGCTTATCTACTGTACGTAATGGAGTTTGAAAATCAAATCAGTTTAATGTTTATGTCTGCGCATGAAGAAAAGAAAGTCAACTGAAAGAAACACCATTTCTATAACAAAGTCAGCCTGTATATGTGAAGGGAACAGAGGTCTTTTCATTTGTCTTCAGATAAAGTGCTTGAGGCCCAGTGGGTGACAAACGGTGGCCATAAATCATTTTGTCTCTTTCAGAATGCAGACCTCAAACTGTACATTTACCAAGGATGTAAAGCTCCAAATAAAATGCCTCCATATGTAAGTTTATTTTTCTGAATATATTTAAATTACACCTCTATAGCTTTAAGATTGAAATTATTTCATCTACATACCAGCCTCCTCTCTTTCTGTGCTTCCCACAGAGCCTCTCTCAATCTGAGACACTTTCACCTCCCAGGAGACAGAACTGACGACAACACAGCCATTTGGGGCAGCCGGTCCCTGAATGCCGCGTGGGTGTGATAGCAATGAGAGAAGGGCTGTAAACGTGTGTGTCTTAATGGGAGCCTGTTAAACCTCAAGTGTGTCGACGCATCTGCATGTTAGCAGGGGTCTAGTTTCTTGAGAATATCTTGGGTTCGGGAGAGAAATGATCCTGTCAATTGGGCTTTCATGAAATGCATCTACCTTGGGATTGTAATAAACCAGCAATTTCCTGCTGGTTAAATTATGCGTTTACTGTGAACTGTGTATTTACCTGCTCATTTCAGATTTTATCACAGTCAAAATCCTCCAACAAGGATTCTCAGGCCATCAGACAGAGGTAGAATTGTTTTAATTCTGTGTGTGATTACTGATTCACAATAGGAGTATTGTAAATGAGGTGTACATTATCCTTGCCTTGGCCATGCTCCGACTTGTTTCACAGTGTCTCTTGCTTCTCCTTCTTCCTTGTGTTTCTCAGAGTTCCTTACTCCTCTTGACTTCCATGTCCTTGGCTTGTCTTTCTGTGTGTGTGTGTATATATGTGTGTGTGTGTGTGTGTGTGTGTGTGTGTGTGTGTGTGTGTGTGTGTGTGTGTGTGTGTGTGTGTGTGTGTGTGTGTGTGTGTGTGTGTGTGTGTGTGTGTGTGTGTGTGTAAGTCTCTTCCTGTCCTGCCATCAACCTGGGCCCAATCCACCTACACACCTGCCATCAATCAGCTTATCACTTCGCCGTGCTCGGCACACACCTGTCAGCAATCTACTCATCAACTCCACAGTGTATCGGCCCCTGTTAGTGTCTCTTTCTGCTTTCAGAGTTAATATTTATTTATATTTCAAATTACTCCCTACTATTATGATCATGATGATTATTATTTATACCATTATTATTGTTGTTTCAGCTAGTGTCTCAGTTTATGCTGCTGGCCTCTGTAGATTTTATGTTTTCCTCGGGTTGCTTGGTGACGATAACTGTTCTTTCCTCCTGTGTCTCAGGATCGTCTTTCTGCTTTTCACGTTCAGCCTAACCGGCATCCAGCCTGGTTCGCCATCCACAACCAAATAAATCTTCTTATCATCTAACCTACCACTTGTAAGTATCCTGCATTTGGGTCCTCACTAACTGATCATAACATACATATTACCAGTATTTTTTTGGTTAAAATACATCATTTATTTGCAACAAACAAAAAACATGAATGGCAGGCAGGAGGGGATACAGGTTAACAACATATAGAATATTGAAATAGAGAGATTAACTGCAGATGTGCATGAAGAAGAAGATGTATGGTGATTAATTGTTGTAGGGAAGCAGCTGAATGGAGGCTGTTTAGGTATGAAAGTATTTAAGTCATTAATAATTGTGGCAGAAGTAGTGATAGAAACAAACAAAAGGACTGTCGATAGAAAGGAACAAAAGTGTATGAATGGGTAAACAAATAATTATATAATAATTATATAAGGTGAGAAAAAAATCATTACAATCATAATGATCTCTAATAATCTTTTCAGTAGTTTCAGTGTTGTGTGTTTGCACTTGTATGTCTCTAAAATGTGTATTTGTGTCTTTTACCTTTCTTATGTAACCAAATATATAAGACTTTCTATCAAAGAAAAATAAAGAGACTATCTCCTTTTATTGTTACACAATCAGACAGCTGCAAACTACTGTTTTTTACACAGTGTGACTGCTTTCTTGATCTTCTTTTGAAACTATTTTCTTCGCTTATGTTTACTCGTTGAAACGGTATTAAAAAAATCACCATAACCACTTGAGATTGTTTATTGCGATAAACACTCATCATATTAATGCTCACTTAAGGCACCTCTGTCACTTCTTGTGAGGCCTTCTCTCTGTCTTTGAATGTCTATGTTCAGAACGTCGGCATGCAAGTCTTTTAAGCCTCGTTGCATCTGATCTCAGATTCTTACCTTTGAAATCCCAGACTTTTTCAAAGTGTTTTTGCAGTTCGAAGTTCCTTCACTCCCTAATCAGTGTCAACACTGTGACTCTTGCCAATTATTCCTCCACATGCTCTTTTAATCTCTCTTCTGCTGGTCACATTAGTGAATCTTTTCTCTTTGAAATGAAAGAGCTGTAGAGCTGCTGGTGCATTGAAGAATCAAGTGTAGCAACTATCATCCCAACAGGAGGGGCTGCATGACACCATGACACAGGCCACCCTCAATCACAGATCAGATTGGGTGATCCTATCAGGGCTAACAGCCCCTCTACCTGTCCAAATAGCCTCAACAGTGAATGATTACTGTTAGCAGGGCCTGATTGATGGCTTCACAGGGGTGATTAGGAGGTTTTATCATGTATCCTGCTCTGGTATCTATAAGCATTATATGGAACAGAAATCACTGATGCAAATTTTCAAATCAAATCTGTACAAATCTGATGTCAAAGCAAGCATCTCAGTCAAGTACGACAGGATTACGAAGGGCTTTTTTCAAATTCGTCACTAGAGTACATCTTCATTTGATCCCCTGTAGCTGCCTTTATGTCGGTTTTATGCACAAACAAAGATAGAGTCCTAGCAAACTGTAAAACCAAAGCTACATCCACTATATCACGCATGAGAATCTGTTATGAACGTTCAAATCTGGACCGCAATGATTGCAGTATGATTAAATTTAGATGTGGGATTACTCTTCATCCGTGCATGTTTGGACGTTGAAAGATTTATGGGATTGCAGTTATTTAATAGGATGCCTGTGTCACATAGAAACCTTAAAATGACAAAATCTGGTCTGGCCCAGTATTGAAACTGGTTTGGAAATGTTGGACTGTGGATCCAGAAATAGTTCAAATATTGGATGGATTGCAATGAAATCCAGAGGAGGAATCCTAATGCCTTTGGTAATCCTCTGACCTTTCCCATAGTGGCAACATGAAGTTTACATTTGTGGTTTAGAGTGAAACATCTCAACATCTATTGTATGGGTTGCCATAAAATTTTCGACATATATTCACATCTCCTCAGGATGAATTTTTATGACTTTGGTGATTGGTGAGTTTTAATCTAGCTTGTGTTAGGTTTACTTTAGGGTCACGTCACATGTGATCTGTCTTAATTTTCATGGATTTGTTCAATTCTGCTCAGCTATGCCATTAGGTCTCTCTGACCATTGATCAAAATGTTATTATAGTCACGGTGTGCTGTTTGGGGCTCAAGCTCCATGAACACAGAGATCATCAGTACTTTACTTGGATTAACTCCAACAAGCTAAGACTCCCAGTGCCTTGCATTTCTTCCCTTTGACATGAACCTAATCACCTTCATAGACCATCAAACTGTTTCTGAAGTAGCTGAGGGACAGAGGAGATTGTGTTACAGACGCACCTTTATGTTGCGTTAGTGTGTCAGGCCTGGCTGTTGTGCGTGCCGCCTCTGCAGCTGTTCAGACATAAATCAAACAAGGAAACTTGATGAGGCCGTGTAGTAGAAAGCGTGTGGGCATATTTGACTAATCAGTGACCATGAATGCCCTTAAACTGGATTATGTCGAATCCGCCAACTGTGCAAGTTTGTTAATGCAGTCAATGGAGGGCAACATAGTGTTGTTCCTCTTCACATGTCTGTCAGAAGACCTACAATGTGAGCTTCCCCACTAGAATATAATGATGTGGGTTCTTTCTAAGAGCTTGTTTTGTGTTACACTGCGTTCTCCTGAAATCCTAGAAGGTGTTTGATCTGCTGTTCTGCATGTTGCCCGGACCATTATATGTCCTTGGCATATCAAATGGTTCAACAATGGCATGTTATCCCTCCGGCCTTGACTGCCATTTCAATATCATCTGTCAGACTGTACAAGAGGAGACCTGCTCCGACAGAAGACGCCCATAGCATCTGAAATTACACAGCAATTTATATGTCATCTGTAATCGTTCTGCATCCACACGTATCGTGTGACAGCCATTAATTATCAGTACTTTTTGTCTCTCTCCTCCTCTGCTTAAGAAACCTACCTGGATTCTCCGGGTGTTCAATCACACCACACACTTTGATATTGGAGACAGTGCTGATAGAGGTGGACTACATTATACTATAGGTGCTGATAAGGATTCAGAAACCTCTGAATGAAAAGAGAGAAAAGCAGCTTTCTGTCCGGCTTTGAGGTGCTGGGTAATAAGTTATGTGGTTGATATATTAGCTGTAATGTATCTTTCCCTTAAATTGAGCTGCTGCAAACTGTTAATACAATGGCTCATACAATTCTTACCATTTTTTTTTTTGCCCTGAAGGAAACAGGTATTTTTCTTTTTCTAAGGTTAAATAAAAGATCAACACAGGATTAAGTTTCTTTGGCTCTGTGCATCTGGTGCCAAACACAACAATGTAAAGCCAAGGAAGTGTCGCCACATGCATGCAGCTGGAACAGAGGCTAAATGTGGAGTGATTTAACCAAAGAACAGTTTCGTTTAAAAAAACTACAACCCCACGTTGTGACCTCATGACTTAGTCGTATGTTTAACAGGCTGCATGCACTTAATGAATCTACATAAATCTGCATCAGTGTTGTTGATTTTTTTCTTAAACCCTCTCATTCATTTTTCCATGTTGCTTTTTTCAAAGATCAATTTGTTTTATTCATGATATAATAATAAAACCACATTTAGTCTTGGTCTAGGTGCTTTAATCACCAAAAATCTCAATAGGATCTTACCTGGCCTTACAGGTTTCTGTTACATTTCCATTTTCCATTTACTTAACTTTACTTGTATTTTTCTAAGCTTACTGAGATTTCCTCGACAAAATAAAATCCCTCATCTGTGTGTGAGCTAAGCATTGGTAAACTATAAGTAGGAAAGAGAGATAAGCTTTGGACAACCTGTAAAGGCAAAATACATGATTATATAGCCTTCAACTGAATGTGAAAAAACAGCTTACCTTGATGCCCTTTAGTCATAAATGTATGTGTCCATTGACATTTGATGCTCAACACTGTTTTTCATATTTGCCCCATTGCTTTCCCTCTAAACACCAGTGGGGTAACCTAATACCTGGTACCAAATGTAAGGTAACTGTCCATCACTGGGATAGAAACAAAATACATTTTAAAACTACACTGCTAGTCAGTTTCCTTCTTTTCTTCTTTCACAGTCTCATTGCTAATTCTTTTGTGCTTTGTCAGCTTCCTCAACTGGGTCTACTCACTATTTGCTATATTGTGACTTAATTTATTTTCACATATTAAACACAAGGCAGAAAGTTTCATGACCAATCATGTCAGCACTAAAAAGTCTGGTGAGTATTTGCGGCCAAAAAGCTGTTTCAATGTTACACATTAACATGGCAACAGATCAAACAAATGATAATAGAAGGGTGAATTTAAATATGTAGCCACAGCAGAGACAGTTTTCATTGGGAAAATATTTTCAATGAAAACTGCTCACAGTGTGGTTTGTGGTTTATGCTGAGTAACAAGGGCATTGTCTCTGGAAAGACACACTGCTGTTGAGTTTTTCAAATGGAACATGTCAGTGGTTTAATCACCATTATTAAAATCCATTCAGCTCTATTACAGTTTTTTGAAATGTCAGCAGAAATCTCAGATGCAGATATAAAACCTGGGTAAAAGTAAAAAAAAATATAGCTGTCATTAGAGTTCAGTGAGAAAATGTGTAGTTTAGAGATTTAAATGACTCAACTCTTTAAGTTTTTTTTTTAGTTTTCTCTTTTTTTACATTTGCCTGAAAAAACAAAATACCACAGTGTCTTTGTCCCAGTGCCTCCACCTGAAGCTCATGAGAAATATGTCATCACAGAAAAGATAATTGGATAAATCAGGCTGCATTTCTCCCTGCAGCATTGGATAATCCTCAAGTCTGTAAAATGTATTTTTGTCATGGGATCCATTTCGCTGACGCAATGGCTTGAGACACATCAGCAGACAGGAATTGTGGGCAATTAAGCATATCTCTGTGTATCTAATCCCGTTCAATAGACTGTCCATGGATTTTCTCAAGGATGCTGAGGCCTGGGCCTGCGAGAACTTACATGGCCTGGAAGTGAACTTTGAGCATGTCTGACACATATCAACCTCTGACCTGTGGCAAAACAAAAGAAACAAAAGAAACACATGATTATTTCCTGTAAAGGCTTACTGACTGATAAGCAGCATAACAAATGTCACAGGTTGTTAATGAGGCAAATCCAAAACGTTGCCAAAAACGTTAAGTAACTGAATTCCATATAAGTAAGTCATGTATTGTCTGAAATTGTGACCTGAGCTCCAATTTATACATTTTCTCTAAAACAATTGTTTCTCCTGTGTTTTTTAATTGCTTTTTCATATCCTTTATCTTCATATTAAGCTAAAAAATTAAGCAGGTTGTCCCGCCGTGCACTCGCTTAACATTTCTGATTTCTCTGTAGACTGCATGCTTAATCTCCTGCGTTCTTCAAATCACCACATCTGTCCAATCTCTACTCAACATCTGACATCATGCAGCTGTTGCTATGGGGAGCTCTCCCTGCGTGGAATGAGCTTTGCCTGCACTGTACCACAGTCACAGTTTACACATGCTACAGTAACATCATAACCAGTCATCTCTGGTATATACATGCACACACTCAAGCACATTGTCTCTCCATCATGGCATGAAGTGTGAGTGGAAAAAGGAACCCAGAAACTGTCAGACACCAAGCATAACAGTACTTTTATTTGATGTATTACATTAATTAAATTGCTAAACATTGTGATTGGGGTTTTTGGATCAGTACTGTTGCTTGTGTCTGAGTGGCTGAAAGCAAACATTTCCAGCATATAAACACACAACCATATAGACGTGCTGCACTTACACAAGCCAAATAATTTCTTTCAAATACATCGGTCTAATTGATTAGTCCAAAATAAGCACCAACATTAATGAGGTAGTTTGAAAAATGAAGCTGTCCAGTTAACATGCGTCACAGTTATTCATTACAAAAATGGTTCTGACATTAAATCTATGACTCCATGGCCAGAAAACTTTTGAAAAAGTAGTATCTCATTTGAGTATTTTGCATGCACTGGTTTTTTTTTGTACCGAAGCAACAAACACCATTAATCATCAAATATCTTACACTGGCCGAGCATGTGCAAACATAGATATCCCATACAAAGTGCTTCAGAGTGCATTTATTTGAACATTTAATGAAAATTCATGGATTTATAGAAATTATAAAATGTTTTAGACTGAATACAAAAGGTTTGTATGACCTTTTTCAAACCGAATGAGCCAAGTAAATCATGTATTAGCGTATCCTGTTTGGTTCACAAACAAACATGCTATTTTTAAATACATAAAAGCACTGAGTCTAGGTCAGAAATCAAACTGAGCATAACCTATGGGAGTTTGATGAGCCCCCTAGAGTCTACAGCTCCTCTCAGGTCCGTGCATCAGACAGGGGCCTCATCTGGACCACATCTGGACCTCAGGCCTTCATCCAGCAGAGGGGGAGGCGTGAAACAGACTCACACAGAGCAAAAGAGTGCTCTGCAGAGGAAATTAAGGAAACAAAGGTGTGACACCTGGGTGAGCCAGCCTCACCTTAGGTCTCACTTCATTTTCTATTTAAGTTCCTCCAGATGAGTTCAGACTCATCTCAAAGTCAAAGACATGGCTTTGAAATAAAAGCAGTGTGGACATTATTATAAGAGGGATCTGGGGTAAAAGTTAATTACAGCATTATGTGATGAGAAAATACTTTTATTCAGCTCTGGTCTTCTTTGCATTTAATGGATTTAGACTCCAAAATACTGATTCAGACCAGCCCCTATCATTTGACATCAATACATATCCATTTTGACAAATTCCACAGCTTCTTTGCATTAGTTTCAGGTCATATAATACTTCCCGTATTTCAGAGCGTGAGTCTGGTCTCCAGAGAAAGGTAAACCAGTGCAAGATGGAGGGCGGGCATCATGATTACTGTGTATACTTAATACATATAGGACAGCTATGTTCCCCTTTCATGTATTGATATCATCCATGCCGCATTGCAAATGGTCTTTGGATTCCATTGACCGCTAATCCAAAAATTGCATCGTGAAACCATGATCAGAGGCTGCTGGTTCATTACCTTACAGAGATGCCCCATAAATACTACCATTCACTCAGTGGTGAAGTTAGACTGCAGTGTGTTATAGCCACTGGTGTACATGTTTGGTCCTCATTCAGTTAGTTCACCGGTGGCATGTTATCGGATAAAAGTTTTAGCTTGGAACTGAAACATTTTCTTGCAGACAGGAGGCAGTTTTATTTCAAAGACAAGCACTACACTTCCTGTGGTATTTAGTAAACTTTTCTCTGCCCAGTGGGGCTCTTGACTGCCACTTGGCTGTGTCCAAGCTGTTCCTGTTTAGCGCGTTGACAGTATATTTGACACAAGTCTTGCTCCAGCTTCCTCTCAGCCATAACAGACCCGAGGGCAAAGCAGGATGCAACGGTACATTTTGAAGGTTAACTCCGCTAATGAAGGCAGGCTGGCCAGCAGAACCCCTCGAGTTTTTGTGGCAAAGTCATCCACATGCCACTCTGCTGGAGAGCTGGACTAAGAGGGTCCTCATGCTTGTTACTAAGCTCCTGCAGGCAGCGCCACAAACAGCCCCAGAGCAAAACCACTGTTAATGAGAAATGAGCCCACTCAGTTATTACTTCCTTGAGACTGACGCTGATCAAAATACAACAGAGGTAGTTTAAGCTAAGTGATTTTTATGCCAAAAGCCCATAAACGAGCTCCAGTTTACAGACTCACAGCAAACAGTTCAAATTACCCCTTAACTTACAGTTTTTCCCATTGTTCCCAATGACATTATAATTGCATTGTGTATAATTTCCCAAAAATTCAACCCAACATATTTAGTATGTTTGGAAACTTCAATCTCGACTAGAATTTAAAATAGAAATCAGTACTTTTGAGCAATATTTGGCAGCCCAGCTTGTGTCATCGGTGTTCTGTTGCTAATCAAACAAACAGAAGAGATTTGAATGTGACAAAATGTTTTTTAACTTTAATGCCCATCTGAGATTTGTTATCGAGGATGCAGGTAATCACATCAGATGTGAGAAACGAATGCCTCTTCTATCTCAGAATTGAGCGTTTTATATCACTTTCTGGTCGGTTAGCATGCAAGTGAGAAAATGTGAGGGATGCTTGAACTGGAGTCAAAGGGTCAGATCAGGGGTGGTTTTACTCCCAAAACTGGCCTCATTGAGCTATGGCTAATGTAGTGTGACTGGAAGTTTATTGTGATGAGGTGTTACAGGACAAGAGTTAATTCTGATTCAGTAACAGGACAAGGAGCTTGTTGAGAGAACTTGATTATAAGAAGTTGATGTAAGATTTGTAGCAACACTATGAAATTACACTGATTAAACCCATTACTCTCACTTATTTCAACTTACTGAAATGCTTTGAAATATCTGTGCATTTTTGGTATTGCAGAAATGTCATTGCTGGTACCATGCGGTCAGATGACTGGTTGAGTGTTCTGGTTTTCTGTCATTTACAGATGCTACATGGACAGATGGTAATGAGGTGTCTGATATACTGGAACTTTCCCTCGGCTGGAATAACGCTCCCGCTTTGGTCCTTTCCTGTTATGATTTCCCCTGATACAAACACCCATTTTGTTGTGTGCATGCGTGAGGAGATGGAGAGTGGAGCCGCTCTGAGTGACTGATTTGTGTTCACATCTGGAAGTACACTTTGATGAGGAGCTCATGGCTTATACATGTACAGCTGTCTACTTAAAATACTTCCCTTATGAGAAATGTTCAGTACGCTTTAAGTCTGTCTGCACATCTAGGCAGGTGTGTGCTTGTGTGTGTGTTTGTTCTCTAATGTTTGCAATGTGCATCTTTAGGCATGCGTATAAACGTGTTTGTTTACCTGTGTATATACAGTGTGGGAGACAGAAAGTGCATTGATGAGAGAAGAGAGGAATGTTCCGCACTGTACGTAGGTGGTCTGATGAATATTGTTACCAGTTTCCATTCACGCAAAGACGGCTTAGCATGAAACTGCATCTTTTGCTTGTTTATCCAACATTTCAGCACAACACCGTGATTCACAATCACATTTTTAGATCCATTTAAAACAATTTGATGAGAGTCTGTTTTTGACCTGACCTGACATAATTTATGTCCCCAAAGCAGACTTATGTCACATTGCTTTTAAACGCATGACAAAATATGAAAAGAACTTTCTGAGGATTTTACCTTTCATGTCTCCGATACAGGAGGTGGGGGTTGGGCTGGGGGCTTGAAATGGAAACTTATCGAGTGTGAAATGGGCCTCAAGGCCAATCTGTTGGACCTGTCCAAAAGGAAAACACATCACACGCAGAGAAGTCTGATGTCATCGGGATCTGGGGGAGAGAAACCTGACATGTTGTTCACTCAAGTGGCTGTTGACAGCACTTAAATTTATTGTCCCCTCATTATTTTTGTTCCATGATGAGGTACCAACAATCTCAATAAGGGAGTCAGAATAACAGCTGCAGCACTCATAAATAATGCAGCTGCTTGACTGGATACAGGCTGAATGGAGACTACGGGCTACAAACGCAAAGTGAGCTCCCAAAGAGACCTCACAGAATGAGCTTAGGGAGGTTAAAAGGCCTGTCAACAATATAAACAACATCCTGAGTGAAGAAAGAAGGGGCCCTCTGGTGTTTTAATCTCTCTTTTTTCTCCTCTTGTTCTGCTTCTTTGCAGCTTTTGCTGAAATATGTGGTCGTTTTCCATTTCCCCGCTTGTTGAAACAAAAGGGCTGTCTCCTGTTGCTGGAGTCTTCTTCTACACCCGGTCATAATCCCCATCTGAAGTGACTCTCCATAGAGCTTAAGGCATCTCGGAGGTCACAGGCAGGATTGTTCAAACTGACACTGACACAACAACCAGAGGCCTATGCAGCTTATAGCCGTGTGGTTCAAAACTAGAGTTGCTATTGCACAATTAGAAGAAAACCACTTGAAACGCTATGTGACATCAGACGAGTTCATTTTCAGCCTGTGTATTAACAGGAGTCCTCTAATACCTTTCATTTCCGCTGCTTTTTTTAATTCCTAACCTACAATAAAAATGTTGGTACAAACACAGAAAACATGTCTTCCACATACGTAGACTCTGTTATACATTTAAGGACTTGTATGTATGTAGAGACAGGCATTGCTGGTGTCAGATTATTGCTTCTCTTTTCCCAATTCATGCTCAATCTCTCCTTCACGGTCCATCTCTCCAGCCTAACAACACTCAGTCAACCATGTGCATTAGCTTGATCTTCACAGAAGTATGTGTTATTGACCACTAGATTTCTGTGTTATGATTAATTTCTGTCAGACTGTGGACATCTCTCAGAAGCTGCCAGCTCACCAGGTCTCTGATGTAGGAAGAGTAGAAAACTCATAACCCACTCAATAAAGTTGAATTATTGATGATTGTAGCAGTCATTACTGCATTCAGGGCTCATGGAACGGCCAACCTTGAGTTGTTTATTGATGTAATGGCGGTCATGGTTTTTAATGGCTTTGGTTAATGCAGGTGCTTGTTTGCACGTGTGACATATTTACTGTATGTTTGCACGATTATAGAGATAACCTTCATTCAGATTTTTCATGAATAACAGTTGTGAAATTATTCTAGTGACATGTATATCAGCAACTATCAAGGTGCGCAATTCACACTCAATCAGTGTACTTTTATTGTTTGGACCAAACCCAATATATAAAAACATCACTTAACAAGTTTTTATTTTTGTGTAAGCCATAAATGAAATACAAAATGATCAGATAACATTAGCACCACTGTATTGAAATATTCCATAAAGCAATGAATGAATGGATGTAAAAAAAAAAAAAGAATGTTAAACATGACCACTAATTTATGAAGTATAAGGTCTAGATTTTGTCAAGACAATACTTTAAAAGGATACGCTGGTGATTTAGAATTGCACTTACATAAATTGAGGGATTTGCAAGTCACAGAAGAGCAGACATATGGATATGGAAGTGGATATATATTGACTTCAGTCCTAACTATGGGTCAAGCTCCAACAACTCTAGCCTCTTTCAACCGACTCTCCCTTCCTGGTAAATGTTTTACGAAATACACGTCCAAAATTTGTAAATCAGGCTTTTTGTTTAAAAGTAGATGCTAAGCCTAATCTGAAGAAACCCTTATGACATCATCAGGTTTTTTATTTACTTTGAAACTGCTTTTGGAGCCTCAGAAAACGTTAATTAACTGTTGTCAAAGGTTGGGTAGTACCCCCCATGACGATTAAACTGATGGAGTGCCCCTTTAAGTCTCCCTTTCACAGCAACATTCAGCTTTTGTGATTGTGTGTGGGCCTGTCAAACGCGATATCGTGTCTCGGTTTTGAATTTGGAGTGTTTTGGCAGACAGATGGACAGCTGTCACACATCGGGGGACACATTAAAGTGGATGAGGGAGGTTCCCTCAGTAGCTAGAGGGAACTCCCTGCTCACACAGTGTCCTTTTAGTTGGGGCAGACTGTCCCTTAAGACACTCATTAGCAGAGCAGTGATGACTGAGATTGAGTGAGAGCGGTGTGGTGGAGGTCCACTTGGGGCCCCAGAGAGGGTGACTGTGCCAGTGGGTTTGGCTGTGGCAGGGGGGCACTGGACTTGAAAGAGCAGGGGACACAGTGGGTGCAGCGAAGCTCTCCAGCGGCCCTTTTAGTCCAGATCAGGTGTCAGCGCCGCATGCCAGAGTTTATATAGCATCGGGCAACAAGTTGTGAGGAAACTTGATCCTCTTAGGGGCGGCGGGTTGGCTTTCCTCACACTCAGGCAGCCCTGTGGCAAGCCACCAAGCCACGGTTGCCCTACTACACGAGGTGTGCATTACCTCTTCAACAGTACCAACCCATCCCTCCCTCACCTCTTGCCCCCCAGTGTGAAGCCTGTCCAGCGACTCTCAGGTTTCACAGACACCGCTGGTAAATCCCTCTGACGACAGCTCTGTCGGCGGCGTTTGAAGCAGAGAGAGGATCGTCTGACGTGGGCCGCTCCCTGGACCTGGTGTGTGTGGAATGAGAGCAAGACATCGCCACTTCTCATACTGAACTTGTATACTTTCTCTCCCTACCACCCATCTAACTCCATCCTGTCGATGTCTCTCAGGTCAGGGCAAGCATGGTTTATCCATTCTGATGAATTCAGATGATAGAACATATCTGTATTTTTGGGTGGATAGAAATGGCAGGTGAATATAATAGAAAACACATGATTTTATTGACAATCCCTGAATGATACCTTCACTCTAACTCATTATCGACATATAACCCGCACTGAGTGTGAGACAAGAAGCGCTGGTACAAGAGCCATCCTGAAGAGTCTTATCTCCATGGGCGACTTGGTACAAACACACAGAAGCACTAACTTTGTTGACAGTGGCCTTTTAAAAATAAGACAAATACAAAATGAGACAGAGAGATTCTTCATGCCACATCAATCTTCTAGAAAAATAAAAGAGGATTTAAAATCTCAAAAGCAATTTATGGGAACCCTCCTCATGGGAATAAATCTGTTGTATTGGTAATGCACGTGTTGAGTGTGATGACTTCTCCATGAAACTCATGTTTGGCCAAAAGAGGGAAAAGCTCTGAGTCTGGCAAGACACTCGGCCCGATCCACACTCTCTGATCCTGGTTTCGTTTTGAAGTGAAGTGAGATGGTTCACATTATATGAGCTCATTCTGGATTGCTAAGAACAGTTTTGTTTTTGCTCGTCATTAAAGCATGTCATGATGGATGAGCTCTGTTTTTAGCCTGAGGATAATTGTCTCCACTTTGACCCTTATGATCTTCATGGGGAGTGTTGAAATAAGTAAGGTATGGGCATTCCTTGAACTAGACTTGATAAATCGTTGTCTGACATCTCTTTTAAATCCAATCCTGTTTTATTGGGGTGCATTATGTTATCAGTTGCACCAGGCACTAAAAGCCGCACTACTTATTCTAACAAGAGGATACAGAAGATGTAATAATGTGGTATATTAATAGTTTTATCTGAAGACGAATGCTTTCACAGATGCCGTATATAGCTCTGAAGAGCCTTCTCTGCTCTTGTAAACAATCTTCTCATGTATGACAGCATCTCTGACAGGAAGCCTAGTCAACACTCTTTAATCCCAAATAAACAATCCACATTTGGAGATATGGTTCAGATGTTGTAAATATTGCTTTAAGAAGGTTTACACATGGAGGTGAGAGTTATTGGTTTATGCAATGTGATGCTGCTGATGTGGGCCTCTGAATACAGCAGATACTCAAACATCACAGTCACTCTCCAGGTGATGTATTATTCAATCAAAATATTTGTTTCTGCCTCATGTGGCGACCTTCTCATTGTGTTTACTTTCCATTCAGATGGCTTACATTAGACTGTGCCACCTGAGTGGCCAATACAATTCAAGATAATTGTGTAAAAAACCTATCTGTGATTTACCAAAGGCTTCGTTTTTTTACGGCTTAAACAAACGTTTTATGTGCTAATTGTGTTAATTAGTGCCAGGAGGTGTATTTTGTTCTCTCTGGACACCCCCAGGCTAGCCGTTTCCCCATGTTTCCAGTTTTTATGTTAAGCTAAGCTAACTGGATGCTGGCTGTAGCTTTATATTTACTGTACAAACATGAGAGTCATTATGGATCTTCTCATCTAATTCTCAGCAAAAAAGTAAAACTATGTGCTGCTAAGGGAAAATAGAAAGGCAGTTAAAACCAAAACAATCAACAGTTAACAAAATGGCTAAAAAGACCAAAATCTTGCCTTAGTATGGAACAGTTTGGGGAGGTAACCATGACGACAGATGCCAGAGCTGGTGCCAAGATGGGTCGCATGTCTCTGAGCAGAGATGATAACCTGTAACCATAGCGTGTCGTCTCCTCATTGGACAGTACGTCTGCAGCTGGATTCCACCCAACTCACTCAGAGATAAGAAGTCTGAGGAGATCAAAACAAAAACGCAGATCAGATCTCCCCCTTCAGTCTGTCAGCTTGGCCAGTATGGACCCCAGATAAGGCCAGTCCATCATGGCATAAAAAGCAACAACATCACTGAGCTGTCTGTCGGCAGGAGTCTGCTTTCCCAGTTCCTCCTCCAGTAAAGAGTCTGAGCAAACAGATGAAAAGGCAGACAGCTTGGGAGCTTGAGAAAGAGAAAACATGAACTACATGAACTACATTCACACATTCCTTTTTTCATCTTTCTTAAAGAGTATCACACTGAATTTGGCTAGTTTGCTCTCAAACGTCCCAAACAATATAAATAACCATATCAGCATCCCATGAGCCACTCTGTCAGCATGAAAGAGACTTGCGTGAATTGAAATCTGGGTGCTTCGAATGTTATCCAGGAGATCTAACTCAAATACCCGCATCCCCTCTACGCAACAACAAAGGGATGCTCTGCTGATAATCTGTATTCCGTGCATTGACAGTGAAAGGGATGTGGGGGGGAAGCTACAAATGAGTTGAAAGCAGCAGGAGCATCTTTAGCGGCTGTTAGACAATGTTTTTTTGGGTGGGGAGTGACTTTTGTTTGAAGTGGGAGATAAGAAAGCCAGATCAGAGAGAAAAAGGCTGAGAGTCCAGCAATTACCATGAAGTAAATAGCGTGCAAAGCGATGGCAAAACAGCAATGGCATGGTCATAATAATGCATGAAGGTTGAATCAAGACATTAGACAAAGCCATTTTGAAATGTCATTAAACACAAGTGTAATTGATAAAATGTATTATGATTCCGTTCTATTAAGTGTCACAGCCATTCCAGAGAGCCAGGATGCACAATACCAGGACCGTGGTCCACACAGATGAAACCGGCGCATAATTAATGTACTTTTGAAAAGGGCCTATTGTCTAAGAGCAGCTGGAAAAGGGCACTAAACTCATATACAGTATACTTTGTTTACTATTACTGTGAGGGAACTTAGGTCATTGATATAATTTGAGACCATCAGATACTCTCAACATTGCAGGCCGTTATTCAGATGTCACTAAGAGCTGATATGTTGATTAGAATCATTTGTATTATAGAAATAAAAAGTCCAGCGCATAACCCCCCATAAAAACAAAACTTGCTGTTTTTACATTTTGTTTCTTGTGCGGATTAAAAAGATCAAATATGACATATCAATTAGTGAGATTTAGTAATGTTGGGAGGGAATTTGGATTTGTTACAGTCTGGCATTTGGCTGTAGCTTCATATTGAGCTCACTGATGTGACAGCAGTATCACTCTTTTCATCAAATTCTCACCAAGTTACATAATCTGCCCTACCTCTCAGGTAATGTTCAGTAGCTTCATATCACTCATTTATTAGTGTCTTCTGTTTTATTTTGTTAACCTCTCTTCTCAGATCACTTCCTTCCTGTTTTGAATGTCTGCCCTGCCCCAATTAGGTTAACTTGTCCCTTAGTATGTCCGTACTCACCAGACCTCCTGCTCACCTATTCCCACTTCCCAATTAGTCACTCTTTATTTATACCAGCTCAGTTCCTCTGTTCTTAGTGTCCATCTTTACTTGCACTAAGGAGTTTAGTTGACCTGTATCTACCAGCTGTAAAAAAAAAAATATTTGGGAAAGTATCTGCAAGTCTCGGAGTCTGCACTTGGGTCTTTCCCTGCACCGGGACACTAAGAAAGTCAAGTTCCAAAAGGTTTATTCATACTGATTTCAATATTTTGTATGATGAGAGCAATCATTCCCCTCTCTGCTGTCCAAAGATGCATTTAAAATCATAAGTCCATCACTTGTGCTTCATTGTTACCACTGTGGTTAAGTGCGATTTTGCAATATAAAGACGTTAAATGTCATGTTAAATGTCCTTATATCTAAATTCAGAGACATGGGAGGTTGGAGTCTAAATTCTTGCTGTGCAGTTCCCTCAACATGTTACAACTTTCATCTAATGTCTTGAGCAAAGTGGATGTGCTCCAAGTGGCTTTAAAGTTTTCCACAATATTATCCAGACCCCCATTAAAGCTGAACAACTGCTGCCAGAGACAAGAAAGAGCTAAAGCCAAGATAAAAAAAATTACTTTCTTAATGCTCTAAAGTGAAGGAAGGAGGACCTCAGAGGGGAAAGAGAGTATTTGAAGAATGGATGTGGGGTCGTGGGAAGTATCTGTCATCAGAGCAGATACTTTGGGACTTGAAAGTTTTTGTGACAAATTGTAGCTGTTACATTGTGCAGATGCAGAAAGTGAAATGTCAAAGGGCTAACCTTGAAAATATTCTCAGACTTAAATATTATTTCTCTATGAAACTTTCCCTATTTCTCTGTTTTGATGAGAAACATTCTGACTTCATTTGAGGGAACTTTCTCCATATGGAATCAAAATCATTTTCCCAATGGCAGGGATGCATAACTCTGACTCTTTTTTTGGTATGATTCCAACTTGCAAAACATTTTTGAAGCTGTATATTTTATGCTGTCATTGAATGGTTTTGGTAAAACAGTAAAATCCAGCCCGGGATCCCAGGAATCCATATTGGATTTTTCTGCAACTCATAATTTACATTGAATGTTCGAACTCCAATGTAGGAAGTAGTGCATCTATTGTGTTGTAATGCATGAATTTCTTGCAGTAGATAGGAGTTTTTGTCCCCTCACAGACCTAAAATGAATGTTTGTCTTTTTATTAACCGTAACCACAATTGTTACAAACATGAACTGGGGATCAGACCAGTTGGATAACCTCAACCATAATCTAACCATAGTCGTTTTGCTAGATCTTTCTCTTGTTAGAGTTTTCTCTAACGTTACAATACATGTGGTTGACATGCACAGGGATTTTAAAAAACATTGGCTTTGAATGAAAACAACATAGAATTTATCTGGGGTTTTACAGACTGGTCCAATATATTGTTTTGTCTGGCAATAGGGTAATTCAGCCCTTAAATCACATCAAAATCGTCACATTTTAGAAGGATATATTGTTCCTAATTCAGTAGTTTAACCATTGTGTAGTCAGCAAAAGAAATAAGAGGGAAAAGGAGACAAGATTTAGATTTATGGCCTAAAAATGTTTTCAAGTACAAATAAAAGGTTTTTGGAAAACACTTGATACAGTGAACACATATTTATCAAGGCAAGTGGACTCCACATTGCGATTGCCAGCTGAAAATATGAACCAAATGTTATTTAGCTTTTGTAATCCATCAAGATTCAGGTTTTTTTTCTTCCTTCTTAGATGAAGATGTCAACGCTTATAATATTGTAAAACACAGTGCATGATGACATTTTCAGTGGTGATCCGTTGTAATGGTTTGTAAAATGGTATGGAAATAGGGAATTAGAAGGAAATAACCCACCATCACTAGAATAAACAAAAGAGTTTGTCCACAATTACAAATGAGGCTCCACAGTTCTATGACCCCCACCCCATTCATAAAATCTACATTGAATGTCCCTGGATGGAAAATTCAATTAGAGGCAGACTGTTAACCTGAATAATTAATGCATGTAATTTCTGGATAGAGGCCTCGGCTCACTTATTCTGACTGACAGGCACCCTTGCAGACAGTGAACTGGTATAAAGCCAATACAACACACATAGTCATGGGATACAAAGAGGATATTGTAATGGAAGCATTGTTCATTCTTCATAAACAGTAAATCAGTGCGGTTTCCTTTATAAACAGGTCACAAAGTGAAATCTGGGTCATTTTAAATATATGACTCATTTTATCTCTCCCTCTATGCATTTAAATAAACAAAAGTGCACAAAGTCACTTTTTAGCTAGGCGTAATGTTTTCTCGGCGGTCATTGTGCTGGTGTTGTTTTGTGCCTTGGGCTCTCATTCAGTTTAACAAATGGGGCCTAAGACAATTGTGGCACTCACTCAGCCTTGGCCTAGTTTTGTGGCTGCACAGGCTGTATATAATACCACATGATGTGATGTCAAAACACCCTGCCATGAAATGGTCGAACACCAGTTTAGTCTGTATTTGTTGGACGTATAAATTCTGGCCTCCATATAAAAGCATGGTGAAACACATAAAAAAAGAAAAAGAGGCTGAAAAGATGATGGAGCCAAATTCACGGCCCAATTTTAATTAAATTGTTAAATTGGAGTTGTTTTCTTTTACAGGAAAATGTTTAATCTTTCAGTGTGAAATGGAATTTGTTCATACTGGCTCCCACAAAAGCAACAAAATGGACTGTGTGTGTGTGTGTTTGTGTGTCTGTTTCTGTGTGTGGATCATTCTCTCACTTTGTGTCTTTGCATTGCATGCCTGGCAGTCCAACTATCTGTCTGCTTTGGCTCTGGCCCGGCTGTTGTTTCTCTCCCAGCTCACGCTCTGGAGATAAGGACAGGAGAGGCATCGAGATAACGCGGAGGCCCAGACATGCCCCCCTTAATCCCCGGAGAGGCAACACTGCGATAGCCTCATTCCAACCCTGATTTAGTGACTCTGACACTACATAATTACCCCGTAAGCACAGATAATCACAATCTGTATCAATGAGCAATTAGTGTAGACACGGGCTGAAGGCTCCCCAGGGGATGCCAAGTCGGAAGCTTGCAGGGAAGTTCGGACGGATGGTGAGGGAGGACTGGTGCTCGACTGGAGCTCTGAAAGACCTTATGACAAAATGTAAAGACATAATAGAAATAAATCTTGATTCTGATTCTTTCATTACAAACATCTGGTATTGAATAACATATTTTGCCCTCACATTAGCAGCAGCCTCTCATTGGTTTGTCTTTGGATATCTTTAAGTAAAATGTAATCCAATACCACTGTTTTAATGCTAACATAAGTCCAGCTGTGTACTCCAAACAAAAGGGAATCTGGCAGGTTCTCCAGGGCTTATGAACTGCTGTTGAATGTGCTTCTGGAAACAAAAAATCCACTCGCTGTGGCGTGGGGTCTGTTTGTTTAGTGGCAGCCATGTCATCTGGAGGAGCATGCGAGTTCAGCGGGGGGCAGACCCTACTCGCAAAGCCCCTTAGAAAAAGTAGTAAATACTCATCAACTCACTTGTGCACAATGTCAAACAATCAAAGGACATTACTGACTGATTGAACAAATTTGGCTGGTTAGCGTGTGGATGCTAAAGTGGTCAAAGAACAATAAGGGGTTTCTCTTGGGTAGTGTGAAGTATTTCATTTTGTTTTGACTATTGTACTCCAGCCAGTTGGAAAGCATCTATGATATAAGTTCTTTTTAGTGTTTTGATGACTTCAACAGAGGGATTTATCAGCCCAGACTAGCTGCATTTTTCTTAAATACAATCTCAGTCAAAAACCCTCTCTGTCCTGCTGTATCTACCTCCTACCGTCCAGTCCCCTAATTCCTCAACCCCCGCCGTCTCGTCAGTGGCGTCCTCAGACTCCAAGACCCCTTTACATGTTGGAGGAACAGACATAACCCAATAAGTCTGTTTATTGCAGCGGTCAGAGGTCAGACATTTTAACAGACAAGTACACACACACAATCTGCTTCTGGTAACTGGAGATAGCTCTGAACTTGTGCAAGTGAGCTCAACTTGAAGGTCACTGGTGGACCATAAGATTTTCTTGCAAGAGTTAAAATTATTATTTCCTAGAATCACAACAGTAGAGCTGTAGTTTTAAGTTACAAGTCTCTACAACGATTTTAAAGTTTAAAAAGCTTTAATTTCTATCTCTGTGGACCAAAGTTCCCATTATAAATATATTTATTAAAATGGCATGGTGAAGTTGTGTCATCTTACATCAATTATAAACAAAAACTATTTATTTTATTGTGCTAAATATCTCAGAAACACAAGTGATGTAGAAACTGGAATAAGGGTGATGATCCCCAAAATAATTAAGAATGTTTTATTCTTTATGGGGAAATTACTTTTAGAAAGCTGAATTCTTTTTGCCTTGACCTCACCACTGTTTCAGCTTGCTTAAAATGCCAGAACATGTATGTAATTGAGGGAACAGCCAGCCATTTCTATGAAGCTGACATTTCATGTGGATTGGCCCGAGGCAGAATCTGATCCCCGCAGCCCCTTAAGACAGTATAATTGAGCAGTTAAAAGACTGCACTATGATAACCATTGGCTTTATTGTTCTAATCTCATTTCCCTAATTTTATTATCCAAGGGCATGCGTCAGGATTTAACCAGGCATTTTCCTTTCACTTGCATTCTTGGAAACACTATAGCTTAGCAAAAAATATCTCATATAGCTCCCTCAAAAAAATCCCTCAAGACGGCTGCAGTACATTAACATGAACACTCTTGTTTTGGTGTCATGCCTTTACAAGTCTAAGTGCAATGGTTAAAAAGGGAGCTGCAAAAGTGTTTTTCTCCTGAGGTTTAACATTCCCTCACTTCATCACCTCTCCCCCAGCATGTGTGTTCGTACAGAAAGTGGAGGCCTGTTAGAATCAAGGGCCTTATGCAATCATACTCCAACTGGGGGCAAAACAATCACAACACAGCATGGCAGAGAGTCAAAGTTCAAGAGAGCCATGTTATTCATTTTGAGAGAATACTCCAGGGTCTTCAGAGCAACTTTGTTGGACAGACTTTCTGTCAGGAATGCATGACCGGCCATCACTGATGATCAGTCGTTGTTTTTCCTCCTGACTCCCCCAGAGAGAGGTTATCACCTCACCCAACCAATCACACATACCTGTCATTTTTGAATGGTTTTGTGACAGCATAGTTTCCAAACTTCGTTCATTGTGTTATTCACTATCTTCTAAACAACAAATCCCGTTGACCTTACAAGTACTACCTGTGTATCCAAAGCTTGGTAAATATTATTCCTATGTGCTATAGATCTCAATCTTCGTTGCACTGGGTCACCTTCATTATGATGAACATGGGCACCAAATACACAGCTGGAAATAGCCCAAAATATACACTAATAATTTCTTTTTGAGTAATGTTTGCTAACAACTACAATGCCCAGCGGTTTTAGGAAAATATATAGCAGTGATTAACCTATGGGCTTGGGTCAAAGAAAAATACAAAATATTGCCAACCTTATCATTTAACTCAATATTTTGTAGATAGGTAGAGAGAGACGAATCATTGTGTTTTTGGGGATATATGCTACCACCTGGCCAAAAGTATGGCTCTTATTTGGCATTTAAATGCATCCCCAAGGTGTTGGATAGGGTTGAGCTCAGAGCTCTCTGCAAGCCATTCATGTTCTGTCACACTTAACTCAGAAAACCATTTCTTTATGGACCCGGATTTGTGCACGCAGGCAAGTTGAAAATTGTTATGTTGAAACATAAAAAGTTGCGCTCCACAAACGTATTGCAATCTTGGAAGCACACTATTGTCTAAAATATCCGTGTGTTATGTAGCAGAAATATTTCCCTAAACTAAAACTAATAAGCCCAAACTATGAAGCCACCAAATTACCCAAATGTATGAATGTGTGTACTTTTGGTCATATACTGTATCGTGTAATGCTCTTTCAACGAAACATTGCTTAGTGATTCCTTTGTATAATGTGAATCTGAATATCTGGCATGTCCGTGTAAACATGAACTCCGTTGTATCTGACCTTTGACCTCATGCTGCTGGATGAGCCTCTGATGACACTGCAACAGCTGTGGCTGCTGTTCTTTTAGCTCAGAGACACTGTGTGAATGGAGCATCATGTTTGAAGTGTGAGGAGAAAGCACGGACAGTATGCGGTGGACTCGGTAATTAGAGACCCCCAGTGCGCAGGGGGAGAAGTTTGTAAAGCTGTAAACACTTCCGTTAAATATCCCTCTCCTTTAGACTCCTACCAGTGCATAAAAAGTGCTACAGTAAACATTGCTGCCCCTCTGGTTTCCAACATGCTTTCATTTAACTTTCAATTTTAAGTGCACACAAGCTGTGTGTCGCTGTCTTGGCAGCTTTCTCGTTTTGAATTCCTGTTTCCTACATTACACAAAATGGGTCCCATCTACAAGGAGCTCCATCAACACTCAGTGAAAAGGTATTTGTTTGGATTTCATGCATGTGCAGATTTATGTGTGTGGGTGCCCCGGTCTGTGTTGCAAAGGTTGATTAACTCTGACACAGGTTGACAGCAGCGGTGATGTATTTTACCACACATGTGCAGGGGATTGGAGAGCATTTAAACTGGTCACCTTTCCCCTGTGAAAATATCCTTTTAGCTTGATAGCTGTGAAGCAGGTCTGTCTCTCCTAATCTGTCAGAACGGCACTGAAACGGCTGTGATTGTGGTCTAGTCAGGAGCCCGAATAATAACAACGGCCTACGCTGAGAAACCCAGGTGGTTTTCCACTTTCAAAACAATATGGCTCTGGGTCATCTTAGTGTCCCATTTCTTTTGCAATTACATAAGGGATACAGTTTTGAATGTACAATGTACAATGATTGTGTTTAGTGAGTGGGTGGAAGGTAATCATTTATTTCTTTACATTTTTTTATTCTTATTTTATTTTATCGATATAAGATTTTGGTCCCATCTCTATCAAGAATAAGTCAAGGATAGCCTTCTGACATTAGATTGTTTTTTTTGTAACTTTCCTTACACATAAACTGTTAATAACTGTGTTTCCATTCACATATTTTGGTGCACATTTTCAGGTATGCCATTAGAAAAGCTGTATGTAAATGGCAAAATTTGATAAATCTTCAGTATTACACTCATTTGAGGTGATTTTTGTCGAGAAAGAGTTTATTCACAGAATGGGAACACCTTTTACCGAATAAATTCTGACGTGACAATTTATCTCATATGACTAATACTTTGTTTCTGTCTTCTCTGATGTTCTCATGACTTGCGAGTGCTTGTTTTCATCTACCGATAGCATGAAACATGACCAATAGTAGCTGACATGAAGGAACAATTAAAACCTACCCATTTGAAATAAATTTCTGAATACCTCTGTTCATTTTTCTCTCCCAGATAGGTTTCGTGGCCCACGGACTTTCCTGTTTGCACCTCTACTTCTACTCTGTTTGCTGGGCGATTACAGCCATGCGTAGTATAAAGCTTTATTTATACTCGAACTTGGCACTGCGCTAGTTTATTTGCTCATAACCAGTTGATCGAAACGTGCCAAATCTGCATTTAATTTTTGCATAATTTTAAAAGTTTAAAAAGTAAAATTCCACTTGACAATTGAATGTAAATACAGTTAATCACACCCATTTTGTGCAGCAATTGGCAAGAAAGGTGCAGAGAGAGATCAGAATGATACGTTATGCAGAGAGTAAGTGGCTTTGATGGTTGGCTTTTCAGACTGCCTTTAAACATGGCCATGTTTTAGATGTGGTAAGGTGACACGTTGTATATTTGACGTAGTATGAAGTTTTTTTCAGGCATATTGAACTCTTCACATTTAGGAAATAGTGATGTTGGACAGGTCATGATTCATAACTTAATTGAGAAGTTCACTCTCCTCATACTGTATATAGTTTGACTAACAGTGGTAAGGTCACTCTAAACCACTTTAGTAAGAGTTTTGATTGATGATCCAAAATATTGCGGAATAATGGGGCACGGACACAAGTCAAATATCCATTGAATGAGGGCATCTTAATGATATACCTAATCATTTCAGTTATGTTTGTTATTCTTTAAATACTATGAACTGCACTCTGGGTCATAAAGAGCTGTAGGCAAAAGTCAAAACAGCCAGCAAGCTACAAGGTACAAACCTCCAGGTGGAGTTGGTGTGGACAGGCCATTTTTTTCTCTAAGGCACACAGGGACAAAGTCCCTATTATCCCATTAATCATTTGTTCTGTGACACCCAGACCAAGAGAGTGAATAGTGGAACAATGTCTTTGGTGATCTCCTTAAATGCATGAGGCAGCTCATTAAGCTTTGATTGATGGTGTTACTCTCTTTGGGACCAGGGAAGAGGAGAGTAGCAGATCTACAGTGACAGCGGTTTGAATTAGTCAGAGTACTCAAATGTTTCAATAAGAGAGAATAGAGCAGGTTAATTATATTTCTGTGAGTCCTTCATTTTGAATGTTTTAGGTCATCATGAGAGAGACAGATCATATCTATACCAGGTAGGATATTTCCACAATTTATTGATATCATTTTGTCACATTTGATGGTTCTGAAGTCAGTGAACATATTTTAGTATCAAATGTACAGTAAATGAACACTGAAAATCTCTGGTATGCCAACACCACATCCCTGCTACTCTTCCCCTACCAGGCTGTGTGTTGAACGATCCAGGGGGATTATGGGATGCTAGAAGCACCAAATAAAATGCCATAATGTTGACAGACACGTTAAGCTGTCTACATATCCTGTGTAGCTGTAGCTGGGCAGAAATATCACATGTGAGGCAATGATTACTACTTGCAGGCTGCTGTGCAGTAACAAAGGAAAACTTATCTACAAACTTAAATAAAAGATATGAAAGAAAGTATGAAATAAGAAACTGCAATGACCTGTACAGAAGCTACACTTCTGTAGCTGTTAAACATGATATAAAGTGTAAAGTGTAGAAGATAAAACATTTATAATGTCTAAACATGTCAAACAATATAAGAAGTATGGGATTTTTTATTATTTTAAAACAGAAATAGTCTAAAGTGGTCTAACAGATGTGGATGAGGTGAGTCGTTTTCCTCAGCTGTTGCTTATTCCCCTCGAGGTCTTGTGACCTTTACCTGGAGCTACTTGTTGCAGCACCCCAGACATTAATTACAGGCAATGCTAAACATGTCACAGAGCCTGAGTGGATCTGGAAAGGAAGAGCGTGCCGCTAAGGAAGTGGAAATCTCCTCGCAGTCATCAGTGGTGAACCGTACAGTAAGCACGCATCTCACAAGCTGCCTAGAGGCTGCTCAACACTCTCCAGAGCAGATGGACTTCCTTTAAGGTGCAGAGGGCAGAGAGTTTATTGAGCACAAATCCTATGGGTGTCTTTCTGACTGAAAAAGGGAAAGTTAATTCTACACATACAGACACACACACACACACACACACACACACACACACACACACACACACACACACACACACACACACACACACACACACACACACACACACACACACACACACACACACACACACACACACACAAACTGTATTGAACCAAAAAGACCAAAAAGAGTACAGGGGAGATGTGGTGTCTAGTGTTGTGGCCATTGCACCTGGGGCCTTTCATCCCAGTCTGGAGGAGGGCCTCCATTTCACAGATGGTAAATGGGGCCATGAGCTTTCTGCGCAGGGGTTTTTGATTACATGACCTGGTTTCAGTGCTTGGGAAAGGTGTGGAATGTGAAAAACAGTCACTGTGACAATTTGCAGCTGGTTTAAAAAACAAGAAATCAATTCTCTCTGCCCATTTAATTAAAACATGTGACTGTAGTAACATAAAGATCAAATTTGCAATCAGCATTTAAAATGATTTGGAAGGGGTCATTCAATGAAGGCGTTATTAGCCCATGTGTTAAGCATATGTTGACTATGTTGCCTGCAGCATTATGTGCTGGATTGTCAGTGAATAATGACATCTTCCTCGTTATCTAAAGTAAAATATTTTTTATGTCAGAGATCCAATGGTTGTTTCTGCAAGGTCAGACCATATAAAGCTGACCACCATGAGAGATTCAGACTTGATGAGCAACTTTGTCATCAATCGAGCGTTTTTTTTTTACTTCATATACTCCAGAGGCCTCTACATTAACATGTGTTGCCTTATTCCAATAATCCACTCCCACATGTCGTTGACATTTCTAGATGACAAACGCCCTTGTTGGCACAGTGATTGACACAGTGATTTAAATCGCACAAAATATAAAATGCATAATTATTGTCATTGTTTAAATGCTGTTATTATAATGTTTTAATAAAATACTGCAGGCTAGCTCCAACACCTTAAAGTTTTTGGATGACGTTTGACATCATTTGCATCCTTATTCATAGATGTCTCATGTGACCAATCAAAAGTTTGAGGTGTTTGCTTTGTTGACAAGGCAGAAAGTCTTCAAGGTCATGGGAGTCAATGAAAATCCTATTTTAGCAGCCAAACGAGCCATCTGCTTTATCTCCACTGCTAATTGGCTGCAGTTTCCTTCATTTATCCCGCCTCTCTGGACACACAGATTTATGATTCACTAGGTCGACTGTCACAAATGGAGGTTAGGAATATTAACAAATCTGTTTATGAATGATATATCTTAAAAATTCACCTTTTAGTGAATATCTAATGGGTACATGCAATAAGAATATTTTGGTTAAATATTTTTCTTTCTCTGCAACAGATAAAATGTTCCTGTCAGGCAAAACTCTGCGGTAATAAACCAAGCTGCTTCCCATCACCTGCCCTTACCTAATGACACCCCCCCCCATATGTATGTAAACACACACACACACAGTATTCACATGAAACACACACCCTGCCTCATTAGTGTGCTCGGTCTCCATGGAAACACATAACAGGTGACAATATTCCAAAGGGGAAGGTCTGGGGAACTGTGTGTATCTTGGAACGTGTGTGTGTGTGAGTATGTGTGTGTGAGTATGTGTGCGCGTGGTTAGATGTGCTTCCTGTGTTGGCTGTGAAGCGTAGGACTTTGGCTGTGGTTGCGCTCAGGCTTAGCTGTGTCTGCAAAGGCAGGACAGTGCCAGGTCACAGTGACAGGACGCGTCAGCTGCCTCCGGCCAGTGACGTCCTCGTGCTGTAGGTAGCTCAGCTCAGTCCCTTCGCAGGACCATAACAACACACACTTCTGAAAATATTTAACAAACAAAAACACACACAGGAATGTGGGTGCATTACCTATCACCTTGTACAGCTGTTCCCTAGGAAATGATATCTCCGGAGATGCCAGAGGAGAAAGAGATTATATGGTCTGAACTAGTATGAGCTTTTGACGATAATCCATTCAATCTGCCAGTCTGTCATTATTATTAAGTCAGTTTATTTATAGAGCACTTTAAAAACGATAGATTTGAAGCGATTTACAAAGAGATTACACAATCAGATAGAAACATACATAATTATGAAAATCCATAAGTAAATTAATAAAAAGCCTAAGAATCAATTAAAATCCATTTTGGATCTAATTATTTATACACAACA
Source organism: Anoplopoma fimbria (assembly GCF_027596085.1). NCBI lineage: Eukaryota > Metazoa > Chordata > Actinopteri > Perciformes > Anoplopomatidae > Anoplopoma > Anoplopoma fimbria. Next base: position 17,370,505 of record NC_072465.1, read on the forward strand.
GGCGTGGCCAGCCATGTCTTTATGATGATTATCAAAAGGTCAATAGTTATGTAGATAGCTTTACTTCTTTATTTTATATGTATTTACATGGATATGTGCACTGAATGAATCAGGATTTAATGCTGTATTTAGGTCAAATTACAACAGGATCATCAGAATATCATGATAAGCATGTTCACACAACCCCATGAAGTGGACTGGTGACACTAGCTAATGCCAGTTAGTGAAAGTCAAGGAAGTGGTGATTTAATCAGCCAAGAAGATACGGCGATGTAAAGAAATGTATGGATGTGATGGCATGACAGCAGGGATGAATCCACAGTGGATAATCCGGCCCCTTTGTTAACAGCCCTGTTACCACAACAGATAGGATTGTTTGTGCACATAAGGAGAAACAACCAGAGGGTGGTCTGCTAGAGTGGGTGTAGGGATAACCCCAATTCAGAGCATGACCGGTTTAATATGTAGGCCAGCCGTACCGTCATGCCTGTGGGTTGGACATAAAAAGGCATGGCGTGCTGATGGGTTTCATGTGGGGCTGCAAGGTCGGAGTTCAGCATGCTGGGTGGGTTAGGAAAGACCTTCACTTGGTGCAAACATGCTGCAGAGGTTAGAATGAGATGGTGCTTGAGATGCTGGGCTCACTTACAACTGTCCTCACGTGAAAAAGGATTATTATCATTTCAGCAAATGCCTCAAAATTACAAGTTCAAGTGACAAAACATTCTAATGGCTGGAGGAATTATGAATCTTGTCCATCTGGAGGAGGAAATAAAGTGATGACAGTCCACAGAGGGAGGAGCAGATATGTCAACACACAGAAAATTCCCATCTACTACTGACAGTCATTTTGGTTTTCTTTAAACCATGACCAGGATCATTGGTTATTACATGGTTAATATTATAACCAAAGGTTCAAAGATCCCCAAGCCTTAATGAAATAAAAATTGTAACCCAAAAGACAATGTTTCACTAACATTGACTTATTATTTTTTTCTAATCCAAACCACATGTCATGTTTTTTCATAAACCATATCAAACCTCTTGTCACATCATGAAAGGGTGTTATAAATGATGTGTTGCTTTAAATGGCACTTACAAATGACTTATAATTGTTTCATTTAAAGGTCTTCTTGGGTATTTCTTTCACAGCAGACATTTTGACAAGTCATAGTAGGAAAGGCACAGCTGTTACTTATAACATTAACATCAGTAAGTCATGAGAGTGTGTGGGCCAGCATGCACAATACCAGCTAAAGCAGCTCAATGGAATTCAGTCATCATTTGTCAAAATGTCCTCAACGATAAAAGCCCATAGAAAAATGTTTCTGCAGCATAATGACAAGAACTGGTTAATGTGGATCCACTTTAGAGACATGCTCTCTCAGTATATGTGCAATCCCGCTGTGCCTGTAGACTCGTTGCATGAGAGGCATCCCAGAGCCTTGTACAGTTTACATCTCCATGGTAACAGAACTCTAGTTGGGACTGGAGGGAGGAGAAAAACAGTCAGGCATGTACAGTAGATTCAGATGCCGCTACAGGTGAACACACATCACCCCACATGGGCTCCGCTGCTCTGACATGCAGGGGCTTTTAGCTGCTGCACCGAGGGACGACATACATGCAGGGAAGATGGAGGAGAGACTTAAAGCATCAGTGTGTCAGTAGCCCCTCTCTCCACGGTGGGCTGTCAGACATGAACGAGGTCTCCCTCCCTTCCTCTCGCTCGCACAGTACGCTGCACTGCAGGTGAGTGTCAGGCTTGAATCTGCTGAATCTTCATAAATATTAAAAATTGGACCCAACAGCAGGCAGCGAGAACAGCTGTGCCCTGAGAACTGGATGTGGGTGAGGCTGAGGGCTCCTCCTGCTGTGTGAATGGAGAGAAAGACCTGCAAAAGACTCTGGGAGCTGGGGACAGTAAAGTGCTGGTGAAGGTGTAGTAACGACCTATATGTGGAGCTATAAAGTGTCAAGACAATTGCAGAACAGCTAATGGCACCAACTGTCACATTTAGGACATCATTTCTTTTAAATGCCTTGCAACAGGAAATACCCATATCTGCAGATTGTATTGCAAGTAGATCATTTCACTGTCAGAGGTTCAGCCAGGTCCCTGTGGATATACAGTAAGTGACAAACCTCCTCTCCTACCTGGCTGCCTATGTTAATGAGAAGTGACACTAAAGATGTGGCAGCTTTCCTACATGGCCCTGGCAGTCGCTTTGCATTAGCAGGGATGACGGATGATTAAAGGGGAGCGGCAGAAAGTGGTATCTCGCTGAGTGACAGTCAAATGAGGGAAACGAGTGAGGCAACAACCTGTGAGAGGCAGGAGCTTCATTACTCGATCTCTCTCTCTCTCTCTCTCTCTCTCTGTGGCTGCTGTGAGTATACGCAGGCTCCCCAGCTATTTTTAATGAGAAAAAGATGCAGATGCAGATAGTCAGGCTGAGTATCTATTAGCACTGGGGGGGAAGAATTACACATTGAATGAATTTGGCATGTGCTATTATCTATGCAGCAGAGAAAACAACATTTAACACCTCAGAGGAATCAGGAGACCATTTATAGACTTTTTTTGCTGTTAGCATTTTACTATTTGCATTTGACATTTAACCATGGCATGTCTGAAAAATGAAACAATAAACATAGTGTAGTGTATCATTGCCGTCTAATTGCTGATGTTTTTAGCTTATTTTTTTGAGGATACCACAACTTAATCTTCCTCATTTTCTTGTATTGAATTCCCACAGTTGCCTTCCCATACATGTAAACTGCAGATCACAGTATTGACTTAACACACACTCTTAAGTGAATACAGTGTGAGGTCAGCTAATTTGATGGTTGGCTAAAAGCATCCCATCATCCCTTTCCTTTTTTCTGTATGTCAAAAAGCCCTTTCCTGACATTTATAAGTCTGATATTCATTGTTTGGATAATAAGGGGTTTCCACCCCCCAAAACCTTATTTTATACCAAAGAAATGTAGCGGCTGATGGTCTTGGTGCCTCAGGAAGAGCTGTAAGTGAAGTTTTCCTCTACTTTTGTCAGGAAGGGATTAGTAAATCTATTGTGATTACTGCTGCATAATCTTTAACGTTTCCTCCTCATCTCTCATTGTACACAAAGCACCAAGGTCTGCCATTCCTCAGGCATCCCAGCTCATTTGAATTTAATCAAAATTTCACTAATAACCTCAACTAATTAATTACCATGTTCTACACAAATGAACAAGCCTCACCCAATCTTCAAGACATTCCAAAGGAAAACAACAAAGCATGCACGCCGCTTAACATTTCCCAGACATATCAGTTTACATAACATTGGTTGGGAAAGTAAGTACTAGAGAGGTGAGGGGTCGTGTCAGAGCCCAGTGACCCAGGTCCTTGGCATCTCAGGGGGGAAGTCCCAGCATGGCGTTCTGGGATAGCTCATATTGCTAAAATGTCTAAAAGTCACAATCCTTCAGAAAAAGTAGGCTAATATCACATCCACTGCTGCGCCCCTCTGACCCCTCAGTCAATGTGCCGAAGACTTCAATGCCTTTATTTTCCCTAGTGACCTAATAATTCTTGCAAAAAATATATCTGCTGTTTCTGATGAAACAAAACAACCCAGCAACCAGCAATCCATAGTTGTTATTTGGAGAGTCATACATTTATTGAGTGCCGGGAAGTTTGAGTATTATGTTGCTGCGGCACTCTGACCTCTAAGTATATAAAATTTATATTATTGTAGTATTGGGGATTTTTTAGTAGGCCTTGGCAGATTAACATGATGCGCTGAAGTTAAGTAATTAATGCTTAAATTGGTGTTGTAATTTTAAATTGTAAATTGTAGGCTACTTAAAGCTGATAACGTGTTTTACTTTACTTACTGTGACAATTGTGTTGTTATTATAGTGTATTATTTTACCAGCAAATAAATAAAAACCCTTCAACTATGTTGCATCATGACATGCAGAAATAAGACATGAGACAATTATTAGGACTTACAAGCACAAACAGAAGTCTTGTCAAACTCCAAAGGCTGACATGCACTGAGACTACTGAATGACTGTAGTACATCAGTGAAATAAGACGAGGTTGCAAGAGGTATCTTGGGTATTCTTCGGCACACGGGCAGCAGTTTGGCATGTATTGGAGGATGGATATGTAACAGAGTCAGGTTGAGTCGCGTATACAAGTCTGTAGAGCTGAATGAGCTTCATAACGAGAATATAAAGCAACACAAGGCCCTGAGGTGTTTGAGGTTGTATTTTGATCACTGTCATTTGGATTGGTTATATATTAAAACAGGTAATATATAAAAACAAAGTATACAGAAGTCGACATTTTGTCATGTCAGACTCAGATTGTGAGGCTGTGGCTACCTCCTGGAAGCAGTAAGTGCAGACCTTTCAGTAGAGAGGATTTGTTGTTTCTATTTTGCCTGCAAGGACTGGTGCTCATGATTGGAGCTCTCTACAGAAGCCACCGGGCATGGATGATGGAGAGGATGTCGTCTCATATCTGTCCTGTCTCCCTTTGGCCTTTCTAACCCCGGATGCATCAAGCATGACACGCTGCATGCCGATCGGACTCCAGCATGGATTAAATGTGGGATACTTCATATATCTCTGTGAGTTGTCACAAATGAAAATGCCGATGGGGGTTATTGAACACTGACACATTTCGTACCACCCATCCTCAGCTCTGTAAATAGCTCTGAATTATTTTCATCTTTTGCCAAAACTTTTTTTCAATTTTACCAGCCCCAGATTTAGATGCAATTCAAATGGACCTTGTATTACGTCAGCCAGCGTGTCAGAGATTGCTGGGAATCCTTAACTGCTATCTGTGAGGCTAGCACAGCCTTGACTAGCATGCTTGTCAAAGTGAGCCATGCATGGCCTCAGTCCTGGGCATCATGCCACAGGTCTATTGCTGGAGAAATGAACTCTTGGGAATGTTGGGATAAACAGTAGGTCACTGTACGATTACAGCGCATGTTCTTGTTCCTGTAAGACAAAAAGACACTAAAGAGGAAGAGACTAAACAAGAACAAAGTTAGTAGTGGTATACAGTTTGTTATTAGCATTCAAATCAAGTATATTTGTATCTTTTTTTTTCTGTTAACTTTTTTAATGCTTGTTCAGCAGCACCTGCACATTCCTCTTGGTTTGTGTTACAGTGACTGTCATCATACAATATTACACACACCTCATATTCTTTCTCTGAGTATAAACGATTATACAATGCATAGAAAACAAGGATGGGATACAGGAATATCAATTGACTCTTCGCTATGTCCCCGCTTTATGGGAACAGTGTTGTTCCTTAATTTCATTGTCCTCTGTCCTAATCGCCAGGTGATGGTGGTGGTTCACTTTTAAGGCGATCTGCAGCCTTTAGCTTCTATCTTTATTTTTTCAACCTGTCTTTGCTGCTGAATCAGTTTGACATCCTGGATATAACTTTCAAACACATTGTAGACACATCTGTCTGTTCCTCTCTGAAATCACTTTTTCGTTTTTCTGTTTGACGGAGTAGCAGCAGGAGGCGGGGTTTAGCAAAGGGATTGTCATGGTGATAATCTCTACCTATCTTCCAGATCAGGATCCAAGATATTCCTGAAAACCTTAAAACTATTATCAACTCTGTGGATATGAAGAAATCCTGGCCAGCTCATCTCCATTCCTTAAAGCGCTTCTCTTTTGACCTCCAATGCCTCAGCCCTGTCTTGCTTCCCGTTATGAAGGCTAGTTTCACCCAAGAACACACTTGTAAGAACAGGTATCCTTTGGTATAATAGGGATTCATGTTACAGATCTGATGAGATCTTCTCCAGCTGTCTCTATGCCAGCATTGGGTTTCTAAAAGGTATATCCCCTCCTGTCTTAATAAGGAAAGCTTTCATCGAGAAGGGCTCCACCAGCTCCTTCCATTGCTACCCAAGCAGGAGCACATGTCTCTGCTAGATCTGATTTAGATAACTGACACTGAGTGTGGAGGCCTAATGATACCAATCTACTGTTGGGCATCCCAGACTACCCTCCTCCACTGATGCACATAATTCCTTTTCATTGAAAGAGGGACTCTTTCTCAGAAGATACTCATGGCTCTGTTAAACCAAGCAATTAGAGGAGGAATATCCAGTGGCAGCATCTATGTTATATAATTAATCTGGGATACAACAATCATCTTTAAGGTATTTATCCCTCTTGTCAATGAGAGACACAATTTTGACCAGTTTAGTAGTATATTTATATTTTATAGAATGTTGCAATCATGCAGTGTTGCATGATATCCGTTAATTTTCCAAAAAGCAAAAAAAGATAGTCATAGCTCTGTTTTGGCAAGTAATACTGTATATAATTTATGAATGGTATTCGTATTTATAAGTTATATTACTGTGAATCTGGATTAATGGAAAGTTTGTTTAAGGGAAAAGTGATTATTCGTTTTTTTGCCGAGGGTTAGATTGATACCCGTCTCATCCCTTTACGCTGATATGAAGCCTGGTCGCAGTGACTTGGAGTCTCACTGCTCCTAGCCAAATAGTCCTGCACACAAGCTCCCATTAAACCACAAATTATTATTTTAATCATTATATTATTAATTAGAGATGCAGGGTGAGGCTAGCTTCCAGTCTTTATGCTAAGCTAAGCTTACCAGCTATTGGCTCCCACTACATTTAGAGAGCCTTATGATGCTAAGCGACGCTCTCCTCTCCTCCACTAGCTTCTGCATTTGTTTTAAATAAACCTCTTTTGCTAGTGCCAGAAATACAAAATGCATCACTTCCTCTGTGCAGAGGATGAGTCACAGAGAAAACCTCAACAAAATTAATCAAACTGTGTGTGAGACAAAATATGCACATTGACTGCAATCAAAACTGTTGCTGGTCATAGCATTTTTCTCAATTTAGTGAACCTGTGGGAAGAAAACTTTAGGGTTCTAGAGGTGCAGTATGTGAATTATGATATCAGGTGTTCACACAAATATAGCGGTACAGGTTCAGAGAGGACTGGGCCTTTGAGACTGATACACCAGGGAATGGGTGGATAGGAAAAGGTCTGCTGTCACCTGCCTGTTGACACAGCAGGTGTGTTTTTTCCTTGGGATTTGGGTTTCTGTGATTGGCAAGCCAGAGGTGAGCGGTTTGATGGAGGCTGCGGGGCACACATACGAGTCTGCTTGGACCCACTTGGTATGCTGCGGGCTCTCAAGGGGCAGCGAGGAAGGACGGGGGGCCGTCTGTCCCTGTTAATCTAGTTGGCAGATGACTGACGTCTCCCTGTCCATCAAAGTGTGACCTGGGGCTCACTTTTAATGAGATCCATTCCACATGACAGGCGCCACCTCTCCCTGGGCTGTCTGTCTGATCGTCTCCTCTGTTCCAATCAGATTGCTGACTACATGTGTTGCTGCTTTACTTACAGAGTGAGAGTGACTGTGTGTCAATGTGTCTGTGTGTGTGAGTATAATGTGTGTTAGCTGCTCAGTAAGTCTGTTAGAATGTCTCAGATAAGGAAGTGATGTTAATACCTCCGACAAAAACTGAATGAACATGTCAAACTCAACGCAACTGAACTGCTCCTGTCAGTCTCCAGCCTTCGAGTGTAATATTGTTTTCAGTAATAGTTGATTTTACTTTGGAAACTAGCCAGTCAACTTTGTAAAACAGAAAATCCTCATGTTCTTCCAGTTAGTACAAAACTCACACACATACTAGAATTGCTGAACAGTTTACATTGTGTCTCAGCAAAAAAAGTGCTCCACGTTTGTGGAGGCGAGGGTATTTATTCAACAGTCGAATCTGTCAACATCGCTTTAGTGTGCATGTGCTAATGTGGAATCTATGTGCACAGGCCAACATCCATCATAAAAAACTACTGGAGCATCTAAGTCTTGGCTGAATTTACTTGGTTTGTATCAGAAACACATCTTGCTGGGAGGTTGTGCAACTCTGCCACACATCTCAAATAAAATCCTCAGATTTGGAGCGACTGAGACAGAAACAAGGAAATACTAAACACAGAGACACATGGAATCCTGGCTCCTCAAGTATTGCCCAATTATTTCAGTAATTATTAAACAACTTCAAAGCTGGTATCCATGTGGGCTAAGATAATAAAATATCTGTCTTCTCTGTGTGAGTTACTAACAACAACGTAAAGGAACTTCCATTCCACAAATGCGTACAAGCTGCACACAAACACAGTCACAGTCCACTTCATTACAGTGGACAACAGCAGCAGTTCTAAAGTGTCTTTCTGTCAACTTCACACAGAGAAAAAGATGAGGTTAGCTTACTTTGGCTGGCGACTGCTGGCACAGCTGGTTCTACTGATCGCTCTTCTTCATATTGCAGAATTAGGAGCCAGATGTGCCATTTACTGGCAGCTGTTTAAGGCAGGACATTGTCCCCAGAGATTGATCATTTAACTGTAAACATGACATGACATGTCAATTGACTATTGTATTGACAATTTTGACATTTTATTCTGTTTTGCTCTCTGTATTTCACATGAAAACCATTATTATAATTCCAACATGAATGACTAACACTACAACAATCTTTCAAACTGAATTTTGGCGAAATGTGTGAGATTGATTTGTAACTTGGGTGTTGGGAGGATGAAGGGCTGATGGGCAATCAGAAGGTGATAAGACGTAGGGACTTTCTTCTGGGATTGACTGGGGAGCCGCCCACAGTTGTGACATCCCCCTACAACATTTTCACAGTTAATTTAATTGAGAACTAAGCCTCAGAGAACGACATAGTTTAGAATATGTGCTTGATGTGCCATACTGTCTCCAACAACGGATCTTTTACAACACAACTGCTGCTGGATGTTCTGGCAACAGATGTCCAGGGAGATTTGTTCTCTTTCGGCAGTGCTGAGAAAACTTTTCTTTTAGGCCATTGTAGGATTTTTCATGTTACATAGTAAGTATTTCTTCTTACTAGAGCAATTCACTTTATCTGTTTTCACTGAGCTATACATAGCCACAGTCCTGAATGCTTTTGTCTTGTGTAAACTGTCCAATTTGTCCCTGCTTCCAGCTCTTCATCTGTGTTACTTTATAGCCCAGGCTTTGAATCAAGATGGATTTCATTAACTTTAATTCAATTAAGGTGTGTTCTGGCAGAAGGCTGACAGTCTTGGCAGAGAGAGAAATCTGAACAAACTCCGAGGGAGAACTGAAAGAAAAGTGGTAGCAGGCTCTGCAGAAATTATCAGTAAAAACAAGCAACTTTGTAGTTGGTTATTGTTGTTTTGGGTGACCCCCCCTCCCTTTATTCCTCTCTCTTTCATGAACACACATGCAAAATCTTCCTGTTTCTCTCTCACACACACACAAACACACACAACTGTTTGGTCACCATCCCTCCCATGTCATTTGAATTCTTGAGCCACCTGTTTCATGCATTTCAGAGCAAGTGATGACAGGAGGATGAGATGGGGAGCGAGAGGAAGGGTGAAGGACAAGGGACTCGGCATAGTCCAGCCAGAGTTGCTGCAAATGGAAGGTAAATTAATGACAGACATTGTAAGTTATATTATAAACACTGATTAGTTTATGAGCACAAACATCCCCGTCCTTGTCAGACGATGGCAAACAAGACAGAGATTGTGAAGCCATGCAGCAGCGCTGTGAGGCTGTACTCGAGCTAACCGCTAACATCCTGCTAACATGCTCACAGTGATAATGTTAAAATGCTGATGCAGGTATATTGTTTACCATGTTAATCTTAGTTGAGTGTGTTAACATGCTAAGGTTTGCTGCTAAGCAATAAACACAATAAAGTATAGGAACCATTTACATTGTTATGTGACGATGACACCAAATGAAAAAAGTCAGAGATCACCAAAGTATTTCTAATTCATCCTGAGGGGCACATGAATGTGTGTATCAAACTCCACGACAATCCCTCCAATATAGCCGTTGAGAAATTTCACTCTAAACCACAAACCTCACAGTGGCACTAGAGGAAAAGTCAGGGGATCACCAAAGTTATTAGGATTTATCCTCTGGGAACCAATGTCAATCCATCCAACAGTTGTTGAGATATTTCAGCGGTGGTGGATCGACTGACAGACACTGCCAGAGCCATGGCGCTAGCATAGCTAATACCTTGTAGAGCCGATTATGACGGCTTAATCGCACAAAACCTCTTAATTGTTCTTGCCCTTAGTTATAGTTTACATTTCTTTCCAAACAAATCATAAGAATAAGATGAAGGATAAAGAAAATGGAGCAGAAGAAGAAAGGAAATGACACATCTGTGGTGCAGTTTTGTTTTGAAAAGCAAAGTGCTGTATTGTAAGCCAACACTTATTTTCTCAATCTTTCTGTAGCTGAAAATAATCATGATGTTGAAGAAAAAAAAAAGAAGAAACTACTGAAAAGGTTTCCACTCTCTTTAGTTAATTAAAGAACTAGCCATGGTAAAAACACAAAAGTCCCATGTATTCCCCTATCAGACCACAGACAACATTAGATTGAGTTCAGCTACCAAAGCTGACCACATTCTAGTGCAGTGTAAAACAAAAAGCACAGTCATTTCCTCTTGCTGTCAGACTGGACCCTCAAGAGGCCCGCGCCAACATTGCTGCATGGGAAAACTATTACACAAACCCCCTTCAACCAACCCGGAGCACCTTCAACCACAAAGTCATGCTATATATAAAGCCATTGTTATTGTTTGCAGTAAAGTTTACTGTGAGGAAGAAAAAGACAAGGGCGAAAAAAAGAGCTGATGTAACGTAATACATGCTCTCCTCTGGTTGATACTGGAAGAGAGAATCCACCAGACAAGCAGGGGACAGGATCAGACCCTGTGGAGCCTGTTAGGAAACAGCTTTAATTCATACCAAATCATCCCACCACAGCTGCCCTCCTCCCCTCCATTTCCCAAGCAGGAGACATGTGAGCCAGATACAATGAGACAAACTTGTGTCATTTAAAAAAAAGAGGCAGCTGTCCCATTTTTAGCCCTGCAAAGCTCCAGCTGAGTCACAGTCAGCTTCTCTGACAAAAGACTGAGAGACAAAAAAAAGCAGGAATATGACAATCAAGCCGAGCACAGGGAGATCTGGATGAGAAAAATATGCATGAAGAAAAGAGTTCCATTAATCTTAAGAGACAATCTCAAAAGGCATGTCATGTGTCAGTCCTCAAAGGAGGAAAAGTAACAGCATATATTTTTGGCTGATTGCAGATTTGTGAGCAAGCAATGACATTGTCCTCTACATTTATTAACATTACAGAGAGGCTATTGTTTTATCTTCACAGTCTCTTCACTATTTTATTGTTAAAGTCAACATTGCCAGCATCACGTCAGGCCAACATAAATAACAAAAATCTAGTTGGGGTTACTCACAAACTAACAGTATGTGGTCTGAATTTGAATCTCCATAGTCTCTTCTGCAGGCATGAATGAACTTGAAGAATAATAGACATTTATTGCTGTATTTATTCAACAAAAACATAGCATTGTGGCTCTTATATTCCAGCAACAAGACACAATTCGTGGAACTCCTCCAACAACAAGAGACTGGACTTAGAGTCAGCATTTCTGGTTCTAGTTTTCACATTCAATTAACTTTTGTATCGTTTAGCTTTTGAGCACATAAGCAAACTGTCCTATAATTCCCTAATAAAGAACTGTAATGTGAAATTTGATGTGGAAATGTTAAAGGTTCGCAGCGTTGAAGTTTAAGACTCAGCTTTAAAATGTCTAAAATGCATTGCCTAAAGTTAGGTACACAAATGGTTGTAGTAAATATTAGATAAAAAAGCAAAGTAAAAAAGTCACCAGTAATAGAATGTCAATTTTCCTTTCTCAGGTGTCTCAAAACAACCAAAGTTTTCATGGCCTGATTGAAGTTTTCTCCTCTGTCTGCCAGCTTTGTGTTGGAGGTATTACTCTGCAAAGTGCGGCGTTATCTTTTTTCCATTTAAATGCTAATGAGCGTGCTGCCGTACCAGTCAAAGCGCTGCAGAAACCGTGTGAATTTTTAATATCTTATCACACCAAAAGGTAACAGCTCTCCCGGTGAGGTGGAGGGATGAGTACATGTTCCCTCATTAAATTCTACACAAACTGAGGGCCTTTTTTGTGTGTGTGTGTGTGTGTTGCTAATGTGATGTGTGTGGTCAGTTGTGAGCACTCACATCTGTCTGTGTCATTTAGATGTGTGCGTACATGCAGATGTGCGCAGCAGTGTACAGGTGCACTTGTTTCTTCACCTCATCAGTAATGAACAGCTGTTAATTGCCTCCCCATCATGTGCCAGCAGACAGAGGCTAAGGTTGTCACAGCTTGTTAATAATTACTTTCCGTGAGCTGGTGGAGTCATTAATGACAAAAGGTTAGAGGTAAATTCATTGAATGTAATGAAACTCTCATGAGAGAATGATCTCTGCTCTTATACTGTCTGGATTTGTATTCACCACTGGCACCTGTTTCCATGAAAACCGCCAGTGTCTTCCACAGTGAATGTTAATGTGGTGCATTATTTCCTCGTTATAGAGTTACAGTGGATAAATAGATGTAAAACGCTCCTTATGTGCAACTCTCAGAGAACTCAATAAGAACGAAATGAATAATCTATGCAGCGTTGCGTTCATGTCCTCCAGGAAAATGACAACGTTTTTAAATAGATATGTTCGACTTGCAGTCAAAGTTGCTTTGTTGAAACTGGCAGGTTTAGTCTGATAAAAGTGAAGCAGTAGAAGTGACGTGATGTAATATCTGTATTAAACATTAAACTTCTCAAGAGAAAGAAGTAAAAGTCTCCCACCAGCAGTATTCAAACTCAGATTTACAAACCTGGCATCCCCTCTGCGGAACAAAAAGGCTTTATTTCACTTTCTTGCAGAATTCCTCTAAACATGTTGCCTCTGTGGTCTGACACCCGATGGTGATCTTTGGTTTCATGGTTATCAATCATATTGTACTCGTCAGATAGCTGCTAGAGAAAGCAACGCTAGAGGAAAAACTGGAAAGCATGAGGGACTTTTACGAAGGCGGGCACTCCTCAAAGCCAGAATTCAATAATTGCTTTCCTCTTGTCTCACGCAAGTGACAGATGGTGAGGCCACCAGAGAACTGAAGATGGGAATAATATTGTTGATTAAAAAGAAATATAGGAAACAACATGCAGCTGTTGGCTACAAGACAAAGACAAACAAGAAAGAGTGAAAAATGGGAATAGCAAAAAGAATATTGGTAATGACACAATTAAACTTGGCTGGCCCACGCACATTTAGATTGGGGATTGTTTGAACTGCTGATATGTGAAGTTTTGGGAAAGAGATTTCATTGTTTGACTGATTTATTCTCAGTGGGTGCTAAGAGACTGGGAGTTGTGTTCCAGATATTTATGAAAGTTGTTATTTATTTGGCTCTGTACCGTCTGGTGCTCAGACCACCCTTCAAACACAAACGCCCACCTGCACATGTTAACCAGTGAGTGAGAAAAAGAGTCTGATGATTTTTCAAGAACGTCTGAGATTCAGACGGACTAAAGCATATCAATAACTTCCACTTTGTGTGCGTGAGCTCGTCAGCGCGAGGGTAATTTTTTCCCAGAGCTCTTTTCCGGTATCAGGGGAAATTTAACACTTTTAATGGCAAATGCTGATGCTGAGCTCTCTTCCTTCCTCTGCTATGAGCATCAAAGCCTGGAGTCACACTGCTCAGCCTCTTTTGCATACAAACTAATGTGGCGATTGTCTTTCTAAGACATTGTTCAAAGGACAGAAAACTCAAAGTCACAGCCAGAGATCCCATATCTTTTTGTTCCCATTTATCATGAAGGTACCTTTTTGTTATGAATCCAATTTATTCAACACAAAGGCTAGGAAAAAATAGAAAGTATACACGTTTTTTTGACAAAATAAATGACAAAATTCACATGCAGAGTCATTCATCAACAAATTGGTAATTTCACATGGAGCACGAGAGTAAGTTTCAGTGAAATTACCACCCAGTCAGTTCTTTCAGTGGTGCAGGTTTTATAGTTTGTCGCTGTAACATAATCTTTCCTGTGAACTAACACAAAGGCAACAGTAAATCGGCTCCACAGCCATGATTCAATAAAAGTAAGTCATTGTATCCTTCAAATTCCTATCTGATTCTATACATTTCTGCAATGGTAGCGTATCCAAGACATGCATGAAACCTACGCTACAGTATTTATCATTTATAGAATAATAAGCATGCAGACTGGGCGTCAGCTGCATGTGCGTTGACTGGATAAGAAGCAAAATAAGCCAGTGTGATCAGGGGAGGGATCGGGGGAGATTAAAAGATTTAAGGCTCCATTTGCCCATGAATATCTGATGCCTATCTGAGGCAAGAGCCAGTGATCCTCTGTCAGGTCGTCGAGGTGTCGGAATAAATCTACCTTATCTCCATCTGGCCACTTTTCAACTGTTTCTTAAGCGAACGTGTGGCCACATTCCTGTTGTGCCACAAAGTTATGCAGAAGCTGTTTGCATCAAATAACAATGTTCCTTCTCATCTGAAATCACTGCTGGATTGGATATTATTTCTTCCCCTTTTGAGTCAAAATATAGTAGGTGATTAATGTTTCGTTCAAAAAGCAAACACTGCTCCATACTGTGAGACTGCCAATACCAGCAGATACTGAACAATTGTTTGGCTCAGACCTGGCGTCTGAACGCTTCTCAGCACAACTCAATGTTGGCACCAGCCAGAAAATAAAAACCAGTAGCTGGCAGTCACATGCTGGTCAAGTTGTGAAATGACATCAAGTGCTATTTTGATACTCCAGCTTCTTCTGGACATTAAAAATAAGTGCATCTGATTGCAGTGTTTTAAACCTTATTGTTGCTTGCAATTTGGACACAGGTTTGTGAATTTGTCTCAGAAGAATATTGCTTCTCTGAGGCAAAATAAAGTCTACATTACATTATCACAAGTCTGAATGTGTTCTGTATGACAGCCCTCATGTGTATTTTACATTGTGTATTCTGCAGTAAAGTCATTATGGGGATATTTTAATTGTAATAGTAATTGTTTTTTGAGAGCTCCACAAAAAAGCATGCCTTTGCCTATTTTATCTTGATCTTTAAATGTCTATCTTTGGTGACAATGACAAATGCTAATGGCAATGAAAACAAACTGCATCATTCTATCGTACTAAAGGCTTCAGGGTTAATTTCAGTATTTCATTTGAACACTATGAATCAACTTCAGTGTAACAAATCACAAAACTATAACATACTATAAGCACAAAAAAAGGGGGTTCCCACTCTTTATATGATAAAAACTGAATATGAACATATGAGAGATATTATAATTACTGATCAGTGGGAAACGTATTACAATGAGGACACACAAGTGCACATATATGTTGCCAAATTCATTTAAAGTAATTAAAAAGAGATTAAAAAAAAATGTTTTGAATTTGAATAACGCCAGCTGCCCTATATTACATGTAGGATACAGTTTGTTCTTCATCATTTTAAGTGAGTTCACCTCTGTAGCCCCTCTGGAGTGGGAGAGGATGCATAGCAGACTTGCTTTGTGCTAGATTTCGGGGCGGGACGGATCGCAGGGATGCTAAGGTAGGTTCCCTCCCCCATGGGTGTGTCCACTGCCGGGAGACCTCAGTGTATCCACCTGCACAAGCCGCTTCCCTGCACTACACGACTTGAGCGTCGCTGTGCGTGGTGGACGCTCCTCTCTCTCTCTCTCTCTCTCTGCCACTCTTCTCCAGGAACAACTCTTTGTTTCAGTGGACAATAACGAATCTGTTGATACGATTTAGAGATCACTTCAAGTTAAGGCGGCTGCTGCAAGTTAATTTTAAATCCAAGCTTTGTTTGGCTCTGGGGATAATCGTGCGGGATCTGCGGCGGATACACTGATTCTCCTGCGTGCGGACAGAGGAGCTCAAAGGATCTGGAGTGGATGGTTTTAAATGTTGACGAGCTTTTAACACAACATTCACTGGACGGAAGTAAAAAAAGGTAGGTCATAATGCAAGTGATGTTTTTATTTATTATTATTTATTTATTTATTTATTATCTGTATTGACACAGATGTGCTTATAAAACAGTAAGAAGCCACATTTGGTGGAGTCGAAAGGAAAAGATGCATGCTTCAGGTGCAAGATTATGGCTGTGATATTTCAAATATATCTTAAAAGTTCTGTCGAAAAAAAGGGAACATTTTTAAGTCTGAATATTGATAACGGTTTATTTTAAGCGACAGACTTCGGATATATGTGTGTATGTGTCTGTCGGGTCTTCTCTGGCGAGTGGGAGGTAGTTTTAAATGAGACATTCTACGCTCCAATACAAATGTTCAAATACTGCATGAACTAAGAGCAGTGTGTTTTTGTGAGTATATGCGTGCGTGTTTGGTGGACAAGGAGCGTGCACTGAAAGTTTTGGCTGCATATGATGCTGTATTTTATCAATCTAATATATCCCCAGTGATTGAATGTAGTCTAGTAACTACCCCTTAACGTTACTTTTTAATATCTAAAATCCTCTCATAAATGGCACGTGGTTCATGTTCATGTCCTCATAACTCAAAGCCCCGTCACGCTTTATTTTGGTTAACGGTCTGCTTTGGAGTTGTGCCTTCAGGGCTCAATGTGGAACTTGATCTTAAACCCTGACTGACAGTTTGACCTCCGACTCAAATCCACGTTTACGAGTAGATGCATGGATAATTAAAGCGAAACACCCTCACTAAAATTGGGTTTTTTTTTCTCCAAACGTGGCACTGTCAATTCATTGTACAAGCTTTTTTTTGTTTGTTTGTTTGTTTGTTTGTTTGTTTGTTTGTTTGTTTGTTAGACCAGCTCGTCCACACGCTGATAACTTGGAGCGTCTTTAAAATCTTTGTATGGGGACATCATTAACCTCAGCTCCCTTTGTGGCTGATATCCGCACGTTGATGGAGAGCACTGCTCGTTTAATGAGGAATCTCTGTGGTGAAATGAATTTATTTGCGTGTAATAGTGATACCATTTCCTGACCATGGAATTTGCCTCTTTTCTCTCTCTCACACACACACACACACACGTACACACGTTTTGTGTCAGTATGAAAAGTAAGGAGGGAGGTGCACGCAGCTCCTCTTTCTCCCTCTGGAAGGAGACTTGGTTCGTCCACACTGTTGCTCTCACAGCACACAGAAGCAGACACGGATAAGAATAACAGTAGAGGGACGTTACAATGAGAGATTCATCATAAAACCCAGTTGTAATGATAAAAAAAAAAGAAAAGAAATCAATGCAGCATCAGCAGAGTTACTTTCAAGACTCCTGCAACTGTCAGGTTTTATGGTTGGGGTTAAGTTACATGGTCTATACCTATTGCACACCCTGATATAATTACCTGGTCAAGATTTAAAGCATTTAAACTCCCCCATAATATATTTAGTCAAAGCATGGAACCTATAGAAGGATACATAACAGATCCAGTTTTTTGTGTGTCTGTCCCTGCCTGATGGTCTGTGTTGTTGGTGTATGACTTCAGTACCAAAAAGCTTTATTAAGACTACACAATGAAGCTAAGTGGCTGAAGCTGGTCCCTGCAGTTGGTTTGAAGTAGAGGCCTATTGACTGATGCTCATCCCTTTCTGTCCCTCAGCTCCTGGACTCTCCTTCTGCTCTGTTAACTAACAGAGGGACAATGTTGTGGGACAAACTGTGCTGGCTACTGGCCCTGCTGGCCTTATCGTACGCGGCGCTGCCCGCCTCCAACGAGCCCCTCTCTGCTCCCAGGATCTTCCTGTCCTTCAAAGGTAAGGCACTCCGAATACTTGCTGCATCTGTGACCCAGTTTGTTTAGTTCTGTGCTTCTCTACACAGATATGTAGATTTAATCACCAGAGTAATGGTCGTTTTTGTCATCAGTCTTTTATTTCTCGGTCTTGTTGTGGGTAAACTATTGGCACTAGCTGAATTCGGAGCTTGGCAAGACTGGCATTTATTCCTTTACTGGCTAACAGAGAGTTTGATTGTGTGTCGTGATGAGAGGGATGAGGAGATGTGCTGCTGATTGTCCTGACTATTCAGGACCAGAGAACATGTCTTCATCTAATCGCCTGGCTGCCATTAGTTCCTCGAAAAGGCCTTTGTGCGACCTCGGCTCCCTTCTGAAATCAAGTCAGATTTAACACTTGGCTGGGCACACACTCAGGGCGCAGATCCAGCATGTTATGAATGTTTGCCAGTGCCACATGAGGCCCTGTGTGTGTTGAACTGTCATGTTAAAATAGGTCTCAGCGGTGCAGTCTCCGGTGCTTTGTCGTTCCAGCGTCGGCGCTTCCATCGTGTCCTTGTAAAGCTCTTGAGGCTTTATAGAAGGCCTACCTCTGAAGAAGACTTTAATAAGCGTCGGTCATGAAGTGGCCACACTTCACATATCAGCACCGTGTCGATTTTGAACAGGTGGAAACACTGAATGGGAACTGGAGGTTTCCCTGCTAATCATGGCATTGAAGAATGCAGAAAATGTGTTTTTTTCAATGGCATCTACAATCTGTCAAGTGTCTCTGGTCATATCTAGTCAACCCTGGAATAGCAGAATGAACTTGTTTGCTGTAACTTCATGTCATGGTCTCTTGCTAAGCTGATTAAAACCTTTCTCTCGCCCAGATATGTTGCCTACCTGTTAGTTTTCTTTCTCACCATCTTTCTCTCTGTCTCTAATCAAGTTGGATTTCACCCTCCACTGGTCTGACATTTAATTGGTAGAAAATAGTTCATTTATTTTCTACTTCTTTTAATCGAGTTCCTTTTGGTTTTTAATTAGTTTTGGAGGTGACTGTATGCCTCACAGAGCAACTTCAGATAGCTGAAGAATAAAAATGAACCCTAGGCTTTGTATTCCCTAATTGTATTGGTTTTGCACCGTACTGCTGGGAATAGCTCCGTAAAGTGCTTTTATAAATTTTTTATGTGCAAGTGTACTTAACCAAATACTTGGCTTTAGGTTTCTTGATAACTGTCTAGTGCTGACACACAGCTTTGCTGTAATAAGTGTCTTCTGATAACATAATCCAAGCTAATTTTTAATAAGCATTTCAATTTTGTTGATAAAACAGATCGAGGAGACGAGCTACAAATGTAGTCTGCCAACTGTAGTAGCTAAAAGAGTATTTTTTTTCTTTAATTGCATTGTTGGATTTGCTTCTGTCTCTGACCCAGCCTCACATGTTCATCCACAAAGGGTACACAGTATCACCTTCCACTGATTATTTGCATTTTATAAAGCTTTTAGAGAAGACTGCTCTTGGCTGAAATCCAAAGCTTGTCTTTGCTTTTCAATTTTATTGCTCTCTATCGAAGCAACAGACAAGGGATTATATACATATAGTAGACACACACATTTCTCCTAAGAAAAATGATAAAATCCCCTATGGCAAATACATTATACGGTATTAGTACTGCATTTCAGTGTGATCATCTGCTATGAACCCTTGCCTTGAATTTCCATTCTGCCATTTATTAATCACTACTTTCCATCTGTGTTCATTTTGTTCCGTTTGTACAGTTTTCCTGGAACTCTTCATAACTGAAAGCTAAATGATTTTCATGCTTGAAGCCAGAACAAATAAGATCACATGTAACATCACAGCAGGTTACGTTTAATTGCTGATGAAAATCCCTCACTTTAGTATCTGGCTCTGATTTATTAATATGAATTGTTAAATCATTGCCCGTTATTCATAAATAATCAAATCTTTTTTTGCACTTGTAGTTTGCTTGTTATTGAATGTGAAATCTTGTTCAACATTTAAGTTCCATGTCTACAGGATCACCAAATGAAAAAAAACATTTTCACCACCAGGTAACTTGAAACTAAGGTTTACATAGTAAACAAGCAGATCATTTTGTCTTTTGAGGTACCTAAAGGAGCTACTGAGTGTGTTTGTGCAAGCTGAGTTATTAACTGTGATAAGGACCAAGGGAGCAAACAGAGGCTAAGACCAAAGGAATGTCCATTCAAAGCTTGTAGGGATAGATCATCAACCCAGACTTCAAAAGAGTTACACACACACACACACACACACACACACACACACACACACACACACACACACACACACACACACACACACACACACACACACACACACACACACACACACACACACACACACAAAAACCACCAGGCTGCAATGCTTCTCTCAAACTAAACAACGTGTGTTTTCCCAAAATAATTATAACAGCATGCTATATTTAGTATACATTCATTCAAAAGTGAAGTTCAGGTTATGTAAATTACAATTTCACATAACATAGCAATTAGATGCGCAGATGATATTCCATAAACAAAAAAAGTCACAGTTACGGGCTGGCTTAAATCAGCTGCTCAGACCTCCTATATTTACTTTTAAACAAGGTCTATAATCACGTGCTATTTTAGTGAGCAGGGCTCTGCGAGGTTGTGACCCTTTAAACAGAAGCTGGTCACACCCGAGGTTAACTGCCCTCAAACTGTGGGAGAATGGCACCATATTAACAAGTAATAGCTTGTTGCGCTAATCCCCGGCCCCATTTGAAAGTGTTTAACTTTGTTTTTATTTCGGCCTCTTTAGTCCTCGATGGAACACCTGGGTGCAAGGTTAGCTCTGGGAAGAAAGCCAGACAAAGCCAGGCAGTCCTGTCATTCTCAGGGACAATCTTAAGGTTACTCCAGCCTCTGCACTTTCCCTGACGCTCTCTGTGTCCCACATAATGCGTCGATGATTGTCACGCCAGAACAAAGACTTCGCTATCTGCTCATCTCTCCTGACAGTTTTCAGGGTTAAGATCAGAAATCGCGAGATGTCCTCCACCTCTTTATTCTTTGAATAATTAGGAGCTGCTACTGAGTTTGAACTTTACTGCTTGTTCTCTACAACAATAGACCTCATCTTCCACAGATTATGTTCTATAGGCAGATTTATGTGTATATATAGAACAGGAGAGAGGCCCTTTGTCTTACTAAAGTACTATCAGTGTGACGTTCCTCTCTGTAGGTGGTCCTGTACTGCTGATGTCCTTTTGACTTCTCAGCTGAAATAGAAAGTATTTCATTCATAATTATCCTTGTCTTGCCCTGAGATATTACACATTGTAAGTATATCTCCTTGCACCTCACCCAGCCTCCTCACTTCTTAAAGATGGTATATTACTTGTGGCACTGGAGACAGAGCAAAGTGCCTCAGCCAAGCCTCGCTGCAATCAAGTCTCAGCAATCAATGAGCTGCTGAAAGCTTATCCTGCAAGCACATGACCTCTGCCTACCCTGGATGGAACTTTAGTCTGGCCAGTGAAGACCAGACCAACCTGACAGACAAGGTGTTCGCCTGCAACAACCCCACAGCGTACAAAAAGATCAAATAAAAGCATTTTTAAATTCAGACACACATCCCTGAGCTGCTTTGGTTGTCTTGCTCTGTCTCCTTCAAAACAAGTGAACAGGCTGTATGTAACCAGATGTGATTGGCTAATCATCAGGGCCATTGCTTGTTCTCATAACCCAGAAACCCTCCTGCTGTTTAGCTACAGAAGTAGTGTCATTAATAAGCCATTTTATTGGATCACAGTACACATTACAGTGCATTATATTACATGCATCATCAGAAATGTTAAACATAATGAGACATTATGTTTAACATCTCTGCATGGTGAAACTTACTTGGCAGATTGCACACTATAATTGTTAATTTATGGGTAATGATAGTGATAATAGAATGCATCTACAGTGTGAGGTGCTTATGTTATTGCTTTGTGTGATGAACATTCGTGTGCAGTATAGAGGTGGTCAACATTCCTAAACGTTGACATATTGACATTTTCTTTGTAAATGGACTTACTGTTGAAATCACAATAACAATAACCACCAAGCAATGTTGCCATGAAAGAAAAGTAGTGTAACTAGTTAAAGCTTGAGGAAATAAAAAAACACAAAAGCAAAGAAGCTTTTTGCGTTGGCTCAAGTCCATTGTGCACATACACTGTTATCTAATCCCCATCCTCCATGCCCCTCTCCCTACCAGCTGTGCTTGTTTACTCCTTTCCCAGCAGATAATCATCATCGGTACACGAGTGTAACAAGTTTGTCACAGCCTTTTACTCTCCCTCTCCTACATGCGTTCACATTCTTAGAAATTATGGATGGCAGAATGCTTTTTATAAATGTCTTTTGGTCACGTTGCTGCTCATTCGTACATACAGTACTTGGATTCGGTTTGGGCTCTCGGTATGCATCACACATGCGACATTGTACCTGTTGGCAAAGTATTCTAAAGCTGACTCCCTCCTCTATTATCTCCATTAGAGAATGTCAGGGCACTGCAAAATGTTTCCACAGAGTAATGCGTGGTGGCTGTGGCACGCAAGCCTGCAGCAATTATTACAATACTTTTCTACTTTCTCTCCAGAGATGATGCTGCTGATGGAGGAGGGGAGGGGGAGGGGGGGTAGTGCATCCCAGCAACCCCTGCTCTGCAGGATGCATGCTGTCAAACTATGATTATTCAGGAGAGAAAAACAGAAGGCGACAGCTCCAGTGCTAAATATAGTGTCCTTCCTGTCTGTTACTTTCTCTTTTTATCTCCCTCTGCCTCCTCGTCCTACTCCTCTGCCTTTACTCTACACTCACACCCTCTCTATTTGCTTGTTGATAGGAGGTTGGCAGTGTGAGGTGAGGGACGAGCGCACCCAGTATGCCGCCCACAGCAGCTGATTTTGTACACTCAAAAGGGGAGGGGGGTTTTCTAAAGTGCCCAGACTTTCCTTGAGAGGAGGGCACAACGTTGAGGGAGCAGGGGAATGTATAAGGGAGGAGTGGGTGGATATATGCACGGAAGGGTTTTGTCTACCAGCTCAGCAAACGTGCATTAAGTGCAGTGCTAACTTAGATCGCAGGCTTGAAAGAAAAATAATGTGTCTCCATTCACTCGTAGCCTTTTTTAGTCATTTTCACTCAATAAATCTCTGGCTTCCCACTCTTTAAGGGTGTCACAGAGAGAAATACACATACAAATCGTTGCTCCCAGTGAAAAGCTTGAGATTGAAAACACTTTTCTGAATTTGAATATTTCTTCTGAGCTGTCAAGCAGAGCCCATGCCTAAGCACTTATTAATGCTGGAATCTCCCCCTGTGGTGATACAAATGCACAACATCCAAATGAAACCACTCATCCAGCCTCCTTAGAATAAACTTGTCTTCCTCTGTGAGATGTGTCTTAATAACTTTATATTTGTTTTTATCACGTTGTGCTTCCTGGGTAGTTTTATTTTGTCACAACTCAAGTGACCAACAAAGTGCATGAAATACATAGAACTGAAAAAATCTTTTTGATTTTGATTATTTATTTATTTTTAGTACTGTTTGCATTCCCATTTTTTCCCCTTTTACCCAAAATGTTCCTCAACCAGAAGCAAAGAACTCTGGATAATATAACAAAACTAATGTCTATCATATGACTGTTTAAAGGTTTCAACTTTATTTCTGAGAAATCCTGTTTCTGTCTTTGGTTTGATATGGTAAATGGCTTGAAATACCACAGTACCCATCTGCATCAGTCAACACTGCTACAGAGAAGAAGCGTCTTCATCATTGTAACTGGAGAATTTGCCATAGTTGCTAATAACATCTGACATTGAGGCAGAATCTGAATCTAGCCTGATCTTGCATAGCATGTTTCATCAAGTTTCTCTTGCTGTTGGTGTCACATGCACAGATGATGAAGAGTTTAATGCCCATCCAAGCCTTGGAAGTGCTCCAACTCAACACAGTCACCTAATGTTTTATGCAAAAAAATATCAGTACTTTTACTTTTAAAACATTCTTCGTTATTATTATTTTTGTTTAAAATCTTTTGTGTGTACATGATAGTTTACTAAAGGGGGATGCTTTGGCAGGCACGATAAATAGCCCTTCCAGTTCTCTGTCTGCTGTGTAAAGAGGGGCAACGCTCAGCAGGGTGTGACAGACACTATGATGTGTGTGTGTGCGTGTGCGTGTGTGTGTGTGTGCACGTGATAGACATTGCATCCTGGTGTGTGTTTGTGTCTCTTGGTTTCCTCCTGCAGTCATTTTTTTAGGATCGAAATGTGTCAGACAGCATAAAAATAGAAGTAAGCCACAGTGGTACATCAGACAGATGTCAATTCTTTCTGATGTTGAAGGAACTTGATTTGCTTGTGCAGTTAAAGTATTTAGTGTGTCTGTCCATTGTTTTCTGTCTGGCTTGTAACAGAGCCCATAACTCTTGAGGTGTGATTTTAATCATTATTAGAGTCAGATTATTAAGCATGCTTTGTTGTTGTGGTTAGAGACAGAATTAGAGAGCGAGTAATGTTTTTTACAAGAGGTGGTTCTCTGCAGATTTAAAGTGACGGAGAGGAATGGGGGAGTCTTTTTAATATTCATGTCAAGTCCATATGGTTATGTCTACATTGTTTGTGTATATGGGTGTGCTCACACTCTTGCAGAGCTTCTGTAAAGCGCTATATTTGACACATGCTTTGCTTTGGTTGCCATGGCAGCGTCTACCTGTCACTCCTCACAAACCGAATCGGGTTCAAATGATTCTCTCCACAGAGGAGATTCGGGATGTAATCACAGCATTGTGCTTATTTCCCCTGGTGTCTGCTGTCTCTTCTGCTCTCAGGAAACCCTGAAGTAAAGCAGCGTGGATGCTTCAAGGCTTAGTTAAGACAAACTACAAAATCAATTTGCTAAAACAATAGACTTTTATAAAGCTGTGGCGCAGTCTTGTGAAAGTGTTGGGAAGGGTTTTAGAGTTTAATGAGGGAATAAGTGGTTTCTCTGTGTTGACGCTTTGCCCGACTGGACGCACTCTCCAGATGTAGCCGAGGTGTGGGAGTCCTCTGGGTGTAGGGAGGGGGTGGGGGGGTCGTCAGCCTGGACTGAAATTAAGGAGACAGCGGGTCAAGGGCACCTCTCCACTTATTTACTCAGACAGCTATCATTCATTATCATTTGTCTGTCAGTGTTGGGATCCTGTTACTGCAGTGCCATTGACCTCCTTCATATGGTGGCGATTGTGAACACTTGGGGTGGGAAAACTACACTCAAATAAAGCTACATAGACCTGTGTGTGTGTGTGTGTGCGTGTGCGTGTGCGTGTGCGTGTGTGTGTGTGTGTGTGTGTGTGTGTGTGTGTGTGTGTGTTGTGATACTTTATCACATGCAACTTGCAAAGCTACTTCAGTGATAGCTTAATTTAAATATCTGGTTCAAGGGAAAAAAGTAACATAAATGTCATTTTTTTTCCATATACAATAGTGGTATGGAGAGAATGGAATTGTGTTCCTTCAGTGTTCACAGATCAGGTATTATTCTACCCAGATTTTTCAGCCGAGTCAGCAAGAAAAATGGTGGCAAAGTGTCTGCAAATGATGTATATGTTGAATGTTTAGGTTTTTGCATTCGGTCCACTCTTTGCATTGCACTACATCAATTGACGTAGTACAGGGAGCAACACGTAGAGCAAGTGACAACAAGGTCAGCGGTTCTGAAACAATTAGTTGGTAAATCGGTTTAATAATTTTGATAATGGATAACCAGTTTCTCAAAGTGGTTTATCAAGCAAAAATGCATTTATTTTTATGTATTTGCAAATTAAATATCACTTGGTTGTGAAATGATCAGACAAAACAAACTAAATAAATATGTTTTACTCTTTTCTTTTATACACTGATGAATTTAAGAAATTATCAAAAGATGATTCAATGTTGGAGAATAATCTTCACTTGCAGCCTTGCTGGACAGGGATTAACTGTTGGAGGTAGAGAGCTCACAATGTAGGAACAGACAACTGTCTGTCCTATCAGTGATAACAGGTGTGTCTGACGTTACATTAGTGGAGACAGGCTGGAGACCCCATCACATTAACGTTATCTGAACTGGACATGGGTGACTTGTTCTCCTCCCCATGGACATGGACCGACATGTTGAACTCGAGGAGCTCATGCAGGAGGAAAGGAGGAAGGGGAGGAGACGGAGAGACAGAAAGACAGAGAGACTCAGATAAGCAGAGCAAGAGTCAAAGTGTGGACTGTCAGGAAGATAGGGTGAGTGGAGGGAAATGTGAAGGGAGCAATAGCGCAGACTGAGACGGGGCTCTCCGAGAGTGCTAATGGACTACAGGGCATCAGTGTCAGGTTTGCTATCTCAGCCAGACCGTGAATAGATGGAGGGATTTGAGAATGAGAAGGAGGAGAGGAGTGTGGGTGCACAAAGGCATACTCAGGACAAATTGTGTGTCTGCTTCCCATTAGCGCTGTATGAGTGTCGGTTGAGATGGTTCACCTCAGCCGGTGACTGTTCAGCTCAGAGCCAAAGCCCCGGCATTGACCTCGCACCGCAAGGTTTGATGTAAGAGTCAATGAAAAGACTGACTTTACTCACACTCACATGTTGTCATACAGTTTGTCTTAGAAAAAGTTTTTTTGGCACCTGAAAATAATTGGACTAGCCAAAAGTGCGTTCCGAACCATACATCTATTCATAGACGATACAAAATTACATCAAGCCAAAGTACGAATATTTATTTTTGCGGACTGTTTATGCAATCAAAGTGCTGCAGCTTTCTCCGTGCCAGTTTGCCAAGGTTTTATGGGAAGTGCTTCCTTTCGTAAATTAAAGGTCAGAGTTGTTTTTTAGGCAGAAGCCGGGCAACCTTAAACACCCACAGCTCCATGAATATTTTCAGGTGTGGGAGATTCAGACTAATAGTCCATCAAGCCTCTTCGTGTGAACAGTATACGTTGGATGAAGACCAAGTAGCTGTCTATGTGATTATGGGAGAAATTAGGCCTGTGGTTGAGCCTGACCATGATACTGTGGGAGGCTGCAGTAGTGGTGTCTCACTATTGGATTTAAAAAGCCAGAACATTCCTCTTTCTCCTCCTGCTCCTGTCAGAGCTGCATTTCATCTTCAGCCCTTTCCTGCTTTCATACGCTCTTCATACTTTCTCTCTACAGGATGCATAATTGGTGAAAACTGAGCACTCAGTCAGATGCTAACATCATTACAAAGCCCACCTTCAAGGTTCAAGATGTAAATGCTTAGTAAATAGCAAAGCCTCTCTTGTCAGATTGATCTCGTTTCAATCGGATTTGTATTCCCCACGTTCCATTAGCAGCTGTGGCTTCGGGCAAGTAATGCCTGAGTTTGAAGGTCAATCCTCTGAGTGAGATCACCCCTGTGTGGGCGAGAACCCCCTGAACCCATGCTGTCCTGGCAGAACAAGTGAGATGACAGCCAAGCGTTGGAGGAGGAGGAGGAGGAGGAGGAGGAGGAGGAGGAGGAGGAGGAGGAGGAAGGGCAGAATATGATGGAACATGAGGTTTCCAGGCCCTGTTTTCTGGGTTCATGCACTGATGGGCTTCCTGATAATGTGCTGATTGTGGTGGGGAGGAGATGGCCTCTCATCCCTGATCATTGTGGCGGTTGCATTGACATGATGCCAAGATTTTTTTTTTTCGTGGCTGCCCCGTTCACGCCCCTTTGCCTCCACGCTTTGTTAGTCAGGCCTGTTCTCAGGAACCCTCTCTAGGTGTCCCTAATGGTATGTTGGCAGTGTTTTTCCATAGTATCCGTGCCACATGTGGGTGTCTGTGTGACTGCATACATATGTATGAATGAGAAATAGGAGCAAGGGCCTCCTATGTTGCCGTTGTTATTGTTGTTGTTGGTGTCGACGCCTCACTCATCCCCGTGAATGGACTGCTTGGTCTCAATAGAAGAGGGGCGTTTGTGTGGGCTGGGTCCATCATTCATTTACTTCATTCATGTCCCTGGGGAAGCAGAGGGGGAGTGGCACATTTGGCACGGCATTAACGCTCAAAGCATCTCTGTCCGTCCTCCTCCTTCCTCTGCTCGCTCTCTCTCTTTCTGTCTCTCAACATTCTCGTCCGTCACTTCTCCTCCTCTTGGCACAAACGCTGAAACAGTCATCACTCAAAGCTAGGCTGTGATCTGGGGCTTTCATGTTCTGTAGGATTCCATGTTAGATGAATTGATGTGCTCCTCTGGACCATGTGCTCCGCCGCACTACAATGATGGAAGACCACAGACAGCCCCGCAGAGAGCTTACAGGAAGCGGCACCTCCTGGCACAAACACAGAGACACAAACTTTTCTTTTCCATGGCTGACAGATCGAGTTTTAATGTGGTCGACTCGGCTGAGAAACACACAGAGGAAACAAAGGTGTCTTTTGACATTGGGGAAGATCTCCAGCCTAAATGATGCTTTGTTCAAGTGTAATCGCATTTAGAAAGTATAAAACACTTGGAATTCATTAGTCTGTGGCTTTTTATTACACCAATGTCACTCGCATAAAGAACTGGTGCACAGCGTGAAATCTACCTTTTTAACCACCATGGCCAGATTACACTGTCCTATTAAACCATCTATGCATGATTAATTAGTCACGAACCATTGTGATGCGTTTCAAGCAAATTAGACCCAAAGATCACCAGGAACCACGCCACAATGTGTTCATTGCTGTTTAACAGGATTGTTCACTAAAAGCCAAATTGTTTTGGTAGTTGCAAAGACAATGTTATATATGCAAGTGTGTTCAGTAATAAATGCTCAAGTTCTGCAGATGAATTGTACTCATGCTATTTCTTGGCAAACTACCAATATATTGAAGCACGCAGCATCACTGCACAGCATTTCTAGGTACATTAAGTGTGCAGTTCACTTTGTTTGGGGATGATAGAGTTAAATACTAAACCTCTAAACACGTAAAGGCCCTTTCAAACACACCATGACAACAGATGTGCTGTGAACTCAGCAACTATTTAGTGCAAATCGCGTCATGTCTGAAAGTGCCTTAAGTGCATTTAAAAACTAAATGTTTCATTATGATACCCAAGACACACCAACTAATTAAAACAGTGTAACGTTGTTAGAAAGGATTTTTTCATTTAACTTTTGAGGAAGCTATGAGAGCTCCTTTATGTTACATCCAGGTTTAAGGTGCCACATTGCTGTTTGTGATCAGTCTTTTAAAGTTTAACTCTGGACAAGAAATTGCAATAATATTGCATTGTTCCTTTAAAGCTATTAAAAGCAAGTTATCTTGGTACTAATTGTCATAAATTTGTATTAACACAAAGCCTTTTTTCACCCTTAATCCACAAACTATGACGTTAAATAAGCATCTGTTGAGATGGGTTTGCCATAGAAATGTCATCATCGGAATGGACTAATGTTTTGTATCATGAGCTGGACTGTCCTTGACACACTTTTTGTATCGCAGTAGTCCTGTGGTAGTGAGATCCAGCCTTTTCGACACATTGTTTTAATGTTTTATTGCAGGACGATCAAGAGATTATATCTCCGCACTCCCAAATCTTTCTTGTGTGAATGTTGGGAAAGATTCACTAGCTCTTCAGATGATCTTAACCAGACTGCTGGAAAAGCTACAAGAGAAAATATGGCAAGCTGCAAACAAACAAGCCCCAAGCAGAAAAAAAAACTTGTCTTCTGTTCAGATCTGATGAATGAAAAACAGATAGCGAAGATAGAAGAAGGGAGTGTGTGTGTGTGTGTGTGTGTGTGTGTGTGTGTGTGTGTGTGTGTGTGTGTGTGTGTGTGTGTGTGTGTGTGTGTGTGTGTGTGTGTGTGTGTGTGTGTGTGTGTGTGTGTGTGTGTGTGTGTGTGTGTGTGTGTGTGAGAGAGAGAGCTCATAAAATAAAATCTCTCTCTCTTTAATTCTGGTTTGGATCAGTCTGTGTTTGGTTGCCTTATCGGTGCAGAGCGAATGGCTAAGCACTGATTTATGAGAAGGTATGACAGTGTAAGATAAGAGGTGTTTTAGCCTCCATGTGTCCGTGCAATCACTGGCCTCCTTCAACACCCCATGTGAGGACGGATGGAGGGACTGTGACTAAGATTTCCTTCTGTCACGCATGTTGTCTCCTATCTGATAAGACTCTTGCCTTCCTCTCTGTTTTTTTTCTCCTTTTCTTTTATATCTTGCCATCTCTCTCGTATTCTCCAATCAAAACAGGTACTTCCAGCTAATACTTTCTGTTGTCAGAACTGTCTGAGCATCTTCCCCCCTGGATGTTTAAGTACAGACTTGTTGCTATTAGTACTGTAGTGCGAGCCTGAAGGCAAATAGATAAGAATGTTAAGAAGGTTAGTAGAGTCTACCGTGTTGCACCATGACTGTTTAACTGTTGGAAAGGTCTTTTTAACAATTGTCTATCTCCATTAGTGTGCATGCTTAATCTCCCAGACTAGAACTACCAACAATCACATGCCAGAGAAATGACCTTTTTCTTATTGGCTGTTGATATATGGGTGCATAGCCTGAAATCTGAACAGGGGATAGTCTTATTTGCCCATTTCATGCCTTGTGTGCAGAAATAGTAGTGCAGTATTGACATGAAGAGTTTACGAGAACCAGAGGCCTGTATGTGATTTGTGTAGGGCAGACATGTTATCTTGTATTATGTTTACTTACTTCTTGAAAGACTTCTTCATAGCTTCTCAGTTTTGCAACTTGTGCCTCCTTTGTCTGCAAAACCTCACCATTCAACCACACAATTCAATTCTGGAAACTCATCCTTATTAATATGAATTTCTCACTAACTAGTGCCATTCAAATACCCTCTCCCCACAGCCCCAAAGCAGCGGCACTCTGGAGACCTACCCTTATCGTCACGGGTGAGAAAAAGGTCGCAGGGTCACGGGGTAGGATGTCCCAGTTGTCCATCAAACATGAAAGCAGTCAAATCAACAAGCGCTGGTGCTTTAAATGGGAGGGGTGAGAGCGTCAGTCAGCAAAGGGAGTAAAAAGGCCACGGATTACACAGACAGACAGTAATCTATAGGTCTGTCGGCCTGTCAGTCAGCCTGACCTTGGGTAGCTTTGCTTTAATTGCAGGCTGGGATGAGAGAGTGGGGCCCGCCTTTAGCAGACAATTCACATTATCCATTTAAGTTGTAATGGCTGCCAACATGTTTCATCTTGAGTGACATTTTTGCTTTCAAAGCACATTTTTAACCTATTGGAATGTAAATGGATGTTTTAGACTGTAATTCTTTTCTGTGAAGCCCCCTGGTTTTGTAACTAATGCAGGCCATTCCTGCTGGGAAAGACCATCATATGCAACATTCCTCTGGTCACATTCTGAAATCACTTCCTTTTTGGAGGATACTTAAACAAACGTAATTCCAATGCTGATGGTGGTTGAAGCTGACTGCTGCCCTGTGAGATTACTCTTCAATTCTTCACCCGTTTGCTGGTTTTCTGCAACTGTGTGATGTACTTCTTCCTTCACACTTTTGTAAAGCCAAGCTACCACTTTGTCAAATTCGCACAGAGTCCCTTTGACAGAGAAACAAGACAGGTGGCATATGGTCATGAATTGGGAAAAGTAAAATCAACCCAGGAAATATTTGGCATCTTGCGAAAGCTTAAAGATTCATGCATCAATGCAAAAATTATTTAATATTCACTTTTTACTGCAGTCATTACAGTTTGGATATGTAACCAAACAAAACTATTTCCATAACAATGTCCTTTCACATTCCTTTCTGCCACCTCTTCCCCCACTTCAGCCCTTTGCTCCAACTCCCTCCCCTTCCTCTAACACCAAAACCCGTCATACAGCCACTCTCCCACTTAGAAAAGATGAATGCCCTTGACTGACAGTCATCATCTCCCACTTTGTCCTCCACTAGGCTGCCCCCATTTATTCCAAACAGTCGGACAGACAGCAAATGGACAAGTTAACATGTGCTCTATGTCTCACAGCATCCAGTCAGCTTATTCTCACCAGTTGGTCTCCCTACTATCTTTTCTTCCCACAGCTCTCACCAAACTTTCCTGCTGTTTTTCATTGAATGTTTGGATCTAATCTGTGTTTGTGTGCATGGGTCTTTTGTGTGAGTGTATTGGTATGAGGCTGTTTTAAATGTCATGCTTGTAAATGTACCAAAATAAAAAAACAGTAATTGTTGAAGGAGGCATATTCAAAAGATGGTTCTGATGAAAAGAGCTAGTGTGATGCAGTCAGGTCAGAGTATCAGTTTGCAGTCCGTTCTTGCACACCATGAAACTCAACACCAAATAATCACTAAAAGAAGACTCTGAGACCTAAAGATAACGGTGCTGCTTGTTCTGTGAAGTGTTCATGGATAGAGGATACCTAATATAAGCAGAGCCAGTGCCGGGCCAAAACCCCAAAAGTGAAACACTGGCAAAAACATCACACATTTGTGGGGCTCAGGCTGCTCTCACCCAGGCCACCAGAATAAATAATAATATTGTTTCTTGGCTCCTCCCAAGTAATAGTATGCTCAGAAGTTACCTGTAATAACTAAGCAGATAATATCTGTGTTTTTTTAATTGAGAATATACTCAAGACTCGTCCGAGTACGTTGCTGGTTGATTTATTTTTCTTCGCTAAGCTTGGGATTGCAGAGCTTAAGAGACTGGAAAGGCAGAGTTTGTGATCTGAGTGTAATTACCTTCAGAATTATCTGCTGAGGTCAATGCCATATTGATATGTTGGTTCATGGATTACTGGAGGAATGTTATATTTGATTTGTCTGAAAGGAGCTCTTCCTTAGGGGAGGTGATTTGAAAAATGTTGACCTTCTACGTCCATGTAAGTGCCAATCAACCCGAGACTTGAATAGGCAGACTGAAATTTATTTATATTGTATTGGATATCTCTGTAGTACTCTTCAAAGACAGTAAGAAAGTGAGTTTAGCCAGAAATGATGTACTGTATTGGGAATAAGAAAGCAAGAGGAAAAGTAAAGGGATAAACAAAGGTACCAGGATTCCTCCTCTCGGGACAGTGAATGTACCTACCAAGTTTCATGGGATTCGATCTAATCGTCGTTGAGTTATTTCAGTCTTGATTTAGGTGGTGGACCCGACAACAGTCTTATGTTATGCATCCCTGCCTCAGTCTTTGTGGTAAAACTACCACGCGTTTGTTAACTGAGCACAAAGCCTGTCAGGCAAATTAGCAGTTCCTCACTGCAGGCCTGGACTCCCAACACCCCGTCTGAGGACCAGGCCACGCTGCTCAACAACCAGCCGCCTGATTGTTGAGCATTATCTGGTTGTCCACTGCCTGTCATATGGCATTAGTGCACGAGGCTGGACCCAGGATCTGCGCTGACACGTACCTGGTTGGGGGTGACCCTGCCTTTGTCTAGCAGCCTCGTTGGGTCAAGTGGATGTATGCAGCAGAGGAGCATGCAGTATTATGTCGACCGTGCAGAGGCAGATGGTCTTGGCGCTCGCCCACAACCCCAGTGCTCGACTCGCTGCCCTGGCTGGCCATTTGGGACCGAGAAAACGTTAATATTCACATCACAAAGCTCTAATTGACCATATCGTTTCACTGGAAATATAGGATAAGGCATATACAAGGCATTTCCTGATCAATGCTGCGCATTTAACAAATAATACCACATTTTACATTAGCACATTTAATCTGAATGCTCTGGCTGAGGCTATTGAGTGCATTTCGATTCAACTGTTTTAATGCATGTTTGAAAAAAAAAAAAGCCTCCAAAAAGTTTTGTCTTTTGGCTAAGTTCAGAACATTTGCCCTGACTCTCCAGGTGGCCTGTTGGTTCAAGTCACACACTAAGAAACATCCCCAGTTCAGATCCAGCCAGCGGCTTTGTTGCTTGTCATCCTGTCACTGTCTCTGGGGTAGCTGACCAAAAACGCCACATGTTGTGTGTGTCTGCAGACAGAAGAAGTCATTCATTAAAATAACATAAATGCCATCTCAGCTGGGAAGCAACTATGAAATGTCAAGATGTGTCAGAGTTATTTCTCCTTTTTTGAATATGTTGTCGTGTCACTTCCTCTTCAGTAATTTGCACAACACTAGCTGATGGAACTACATGACCACAAGGATTTTATTTCGTCAACTTTTGAGGAAATTTGCCTGAAACTGAGCATTTTGATTGAAGCATAACTGTTGAATCTCATTAGACGTGTCTCTTAACAACTCTTGTTAACTTTGTCTTCACGCTAGAGTTAAATACTTTTAATGGGTGAATCACAAGCCTGACTTTCATAGAAAAATACATCATCACTTAACACATCATGCACGCAGTTCCCCCATCACCCTGCTTCCTCCACCTGTGGCATGCCGGGTGTTAAAGAAGGAGCGTGTTATCTCAATAGGTTGGTATGCAAACAGGGGCTAGTGGATGCTGGCAGGATCAGACAAGCTGAGGAAAAGGAAAGGTGTCGGATGAAGCTAAGTGATGAGGCACTACACAGGCATAGAGTGGGAGATTAAAGATAAATGAGGATGCTATAATTTTTCGGAGTTGCATGCATGAAAGCATCTTTTTAAGAAGTCGTACAATGTTCTGGATGGTGTGCTGGAAGCTGTCGGAAATGCTCATAATCGTTAGGAGGTTGATGCAGGACAGGAAAGTGATAAATGATTGTTGAGATATTTGTTTCCTCATCTCTCCCCACTGAGAGATAATTCTGTTTTATTTTGCAAAACAGAGGAAGCTGCAATCTGGTTATCTGATTTTGGCCATCGCGTTTTAAAATCATCCACATGAATGGTTGATTGGTAAAAGGAGGAAAATGTTTTGGCCTGTTTTTAATATAAAAGAGCTTTGGTCTTAACTGCAGTTACATCTCTATATCAGATGGTGCTCAGCTTTATCTGGACAAATAGCACTTAGAGGTTTAAACCCTTGCACATGAAAGCAAAGTGATCTCTCTACTTACTTATAGTTTCCCTGACACCAACTTTTCCATGTTGGGATCATAGAGATCATCCTGAACAGCTGCATCACTGGCTGGAAAAAGAAGTGCATTTCTACTCATTCAAAAACACGTCTTCTAGATTAAAAGAGATAATTTGTCTATGCATGACCTTCAGAATGACACATATAAGCGTTTTCTGATTGGGACATAATTGGTCAGTGCCTTCCAAAATTGTTACGAATTACTGTTGGTGTATAACTAAAACAGTATTCTGATCTGAGACTGCTATGGTTCAAGTTAAGTAAGCTTTAGTCACAAAGAAGACTTGGTTAGGGAAACATATTGGTCATGGTTAAAAGACGTTGACTGTCGACAGGAAACAGGAAAAGAATAGCATTAGTGTCAGAGTCCAACGATTTGTTGACCCATCAATCCACCTCGACTGCCTCCCTCTGTGGACTTTGTGGCTTTATAACATAAACATCTCATAGCACTCTCCGTTACTTAGTCGTAATTCCCATGGCTGGTTTTTGGTCCTTTGCTTGGAGGACATTCTATCCAGAGTGTCTACCATAAATGCTAAAAAGCATTGCACTAGAACAGATTAAACCCTCCAACCCTGCCAATGGACTACAAGACAACCAGGTCTTAGTTCCATCCCAAAGGCCATTCTATTTCTCAACAGTCCCCTTAATATCGTTTGAAGTATTTCTTCCCGCCTGCTAGCACATGCCACTCTGAATCTATTGCATTTACAAAAATAGAGAGCCAATAGTGAGCATCTTGTATGTCTTATAGAATAGTGCCTATTTGCTGATTGGCGGATACATTCAGGGAAAATGTAGCACATAGCTTCTTATATGCGGGTATGTGCCGTCTGTGAATTTGTCTGTAGATACGTTAAGCCAAATCTTACTTCCTCATTATTCTCCCACCCTTCTCCTCTCTGGGAAAAATGTGACTTTTGAAAACTTCTCTCGCCTCTCTTTCTCACTCCTGCTCTCTACCTAAGCTGGCAGCTGAGATCTCAATCAGTGTTTTTGTGTATTTGGGTGCACAATCAAGGTATTTTGTCCTCCAAACCATGATTAGAATACACATTGGAGAGCCTCTCTGTGCCTTCGTGAGCTGTGTTCTTTTTTGCCCTTTCAGCAGCAGTAGAAGGGATCTCAGCCTTGCTGTGTGTTGGCTGCACAGAGGAGCTCTCTCAGAGTTTGACTCAGAGTTTCCATGGCTCTCTCCTGCATGCTTTGATAAATGGAAGTTCTTAGGGTCGCTGTCAGGCTCCTCATCCCTCGAGACTCCTCCCTCCATTCTCACTCTCTACCATGCCATTTGCTGTTGTGGGTGAAAAATTACCTCAGGGATTATAATGGATGGGTTGGATCACCCAAAGTGGGTAGAGGTGGCTGTTGTCCCCAGTGGACCCTGAGTCAACACTTGCTGCTAATGGTCTCTCTAAATTTACCTCCTAATTATCCCCCTCTCTTATTGCCCCCAGCTAGTAAGACTGTGGCTATGACCTTGATACACGAAGAAGCAAAATTATTATGCTGAAAATTATTGTTTGTTCAGTTCTGGTTAAAATCCGCGGAACGAACACTGATTTATTGACATCTTGGCTGGGGAACTATGCAAATTTAACTCTCCCAATCGAATCGAGGATTAGGATAAATCCATAAATAAGAATGAACAGACTCCTCAGAGAAAGCATTGTGCATCTGGCAGCGTGTTGGTGCAGCTGACAGAGAGGGAGAGAGTGCCAGGTCAGAGGTCAGCCAGGGAGGAGAAGGTTTTTCAGTCATTCACAACAGTGCTGTCTCATTATTCAGCCCTTTCCATAATCCCCCTAACCTGTGTTGTCACTGCTGACCACCTCCGTCACTCTGGCCAGCTCGCTGCAAGCGACAGCACGGCTACAAAAACAAACACAGCTTCATCATTATCGCAGCAGCTTGCAGCATCTGCAGAGCCCCAATGCCACACACACAAATACTAGCGCATACAACAGCCAGCCTTGGGCCCAAGCAGCGCCTTGGGAAAGAGCATAAACAAAGTAAGAAGCCAACCAGTGTTTTCATGCTCTCCATAATCCAGAGAATAAATTATTGTCGTAAAGGACCTGCACACTGATTTTCTGAATGGCACGGCTTTATAGTATTTACTGCATAAATATGGATTTCTCTTGGCACCTAGAGATTTTTTCCTATGAAATGTGAAGGTAGGCTTAAGAACTACAAACTGTATGCCTCTTGAATGTATCCAACTACATTTATTTATGTGTAAGCAAGCAAAAATGTGATTCTTAAAACCAGATAAACAGCTTGCTTTGTCTTTTTGTGAAGCGGCAACTGCAAACGTATCGTATCTCAATTGAGCAGTGTTTCTTCCCCCTTGCAGACGTCTCTAAGGAGGGGCATTTTTCCAATCCCTCCCTGCTCTCCCCAAACAATCCCATCCCCGTATCCCCAGTATCATGACCACCCTGCTCTCTCCTGGCCCAGCTTGGAGCAGGCACCCTGCCTGACCCCTCCAGAGATAATCCTGATTATGCTGAAATGTGTAAGGAGTCCAGGGACGAGCTTTCACCCCAAACCCCTCGTGTCCTTTAACCTTTCACCTGCGGCCCTGCAGCAGGGCTATTGAGGGCAGCTGTCTGTGGTAGTGTGTGACGGGAAAGCATTGGTAGTATTCATATGAGACACACTGCATTGGTTTTGGCATGGTCTTTACTGATTGTATATCAAAACGACTATGCACAAGATATGAGATTTTCATATATGTAATTTAATTTTTTTAATCTTTGTTTCTTGACTGTTTTCTTGAAAATAAAGAAGATTAATTTATTATAGTCCATCCTTTTGTGAAAAAGATTTAGAATTACATGCCTTGTGCATCCCCTCTCTGCATGTAATCCCACTGCATCCTCTTCTGATGACAACATATACAGTATAACATGAACTTAATGAAGGTTGGGTTTACAGACCAGACACAGTGGGATAAAAAAGCTAAAACAACCTTTCCTGTCAGTTGAACC
This sequence comes from Anoplopoma fimbria, assembly GCF_027596085.1. Classification (NCBI taxonomy): domain Eukaryota; kingdom Metazoa; phylum Chordata; class Actinopteri; order Perciformes; family Anoplopomatidae; genus Anoplopoma; species Anoplopoma fimbria. The sequence continues at coordinate 17,408,289 of NC_072465.1, forward strand.
AGAGTTCCTCCTCTACTCCCTCGTGCTTTAATTAACCTTTACCGTCATCGGAAACAGCAGAAGTAGATTTCTTATAATCTCTAGTTGCCACTCAGGAAGCAAACTCACTACTTAAATCAATCTTTCTCTGCTCTTGATTTGTGCAGTGGGAGACAGGTGCCTCTGAGTTGATGCAGGGATCAGAGAGCTCTACTTCTATTTCTATGTAGACACACACACATACACAGTGTATCAGTGGCAGGCAAGCGTGAAGAGCATATGAGTGACAGCATCCGGAAGCTCGGAGATAAGACGTAATCTGGTGCCAATTATTTGTCCTTGACAGGCACAGGTAAGCAGCAATCAGCTCCACTGACATGTGTTCTGAGTCAATAGTCCTGGCCCCAGTGGGTGGTGAGAGGCTGATTATGAGGTGCTGAGCGGAGGCAAACACAAAGCTGTGACACTTTGGACTGATAAGGCTTCCCACTGCTGTTCAGCCCCTCTGATATCTGCAATGACCTCTCCCTCCTGTGCGCTTACACTTCCAAAGATACACCGGAGTCAGCCACTCAGTATGCACTTGGGATTTGCATACTGAGTTTTTGCGTTTACGAATCCAAACGTCCTCATACCTAAACAACTAAGGAAAGGCCTGCTTGAGTTTAGACAACTATAGCTGCTTGGATACAGTTAGGGAAAGATTGCAATTAAGGTTAAAGTAATACTTGACATTTTGGGAAATATGCTTGTTTACTTTCTTGCTGAGAGTTAGATGAAGATCATTACCAGTTTTGTGTTTGTGTCAAGTATTGGAGTTATACAATCCAGAAGATATTGGCTTAGTTTAGTATAAAAGGTAAACAGTCAGGAACAGCTATCCATTGTTTTAAATATACATTTTTAAAGCTCACTTTTTAAGATGTTTTTTCTCACGTGTTTAAAAAAACCCCATAAATGGATAATAGTGTTTTTACGAATTGATGCATGCTGTAATTTCTTTGCAAACAGTGGCTAAGGGTTCTTCCTCCCTGTCAAACCACAACTGGTCCTTTTACACTGAAGTTTACGTACAACTTAAACAAATGAGAAACAGTAGGTTTCAGCAAGTTAATTAGTGAGCTTAAGAGGGGCTACTTTTGAGTGATCCAGGGTACATCGTTCCCCCTGCTTACGCTCATTATGCTAAGCTAAGCTAATCGCTTCCAGGCTTTATCTCTATACTTAATGTACAGCCATGAGAGGGGTATTGATCTTTTTAAAGATGCGATAAAAAAAAATGTCATAATCAGCACAAAGAGCAGGTCATGAACCTTTACATGATGTAACAAACAACCAATGCTGTCTTGATTTTGGTGAAGAAAGTCCTGATATATAAGCTATGTGTGTCCCTCACTTGGTAAAGAAAATCCACATAGTGACACATCCGTGCACGGTTGGCTGCAGACAAGCTGCAGCAAGGTGGGGCCACACCTTTACTTTATGAGAAGGTGAATATGAGTAGTTTGGGGAATTCAGACAACATGCCAGGGATGCCTGGGCAGGTATGTGGGTTTTCTGCTGCCTGCTTCCTCAGACCAACCTTCTCTTTCATCCGTTACACACACACACACACACACACACACACACACACAGACGGGAAAGATCTGCGAGGCTGATAATGGCATGAAAAGAAGTGGCAGTGGTGTCTGAGTGCTGCGTCTTTCGACATATCCTCACAGATTAAAAACAGAGGTCCCTTATGTCCCTTTGAGGGTGACCCAGGAAAACCACGCCACGGTGCAACTCTTGGCCCATGGCTACATACCTTGGCTGCCGAACAAAGCAGAGTGACACAGTGCAGAGGGATCACATCAACAGGTGGACAGACTCCAGGCCCAGTTTACCAGCAGATGTCATTCATATTCTGGCGCAGTCGTAGGAACAGAGTTTTATCCAACATAAAAAGAGCTTCAACAAACCAAAGACAATTCACACACAATAAAAAGGAAATTTAAATCTGTCTGCCTGTGTGTCTGGTAGTAATTACAACGACCTCGCTGGGAAACTTGGTGATATACACCAGATCCTGAGACAAACACTTAGTACCCTATCATTGCTGAGTTTACCAGCTGGTTATAAATTCAACCGTTTGACACACAATGTCAAGGCTGGGTTTTGTTTTGTAACATTTTTCTTGGCTTCAGAGGCATTCTCAATTTGGGCCGAGATGCAACACACAGGAATGCTTCTGGGAACATGAATTCGTACTGACAATAGAGCGGATGAGCGCTTTGAGGTGGACTGTTATCATGCCTTACTCCTTATCTCACCACGCCACAGGCTTTATTTCAAAGAAAATGTGTTTTTGCATGTCTCATCTCGCAAAGGTGTAGCATTTCTCCTGATTGCCACTTCATTTTCACAATCAAAAGGTCATGATGAATACAGTTAATGTACAGTGGAACTATAATAGAGTCATTGGATTTCAGCTGAAGGGACATGTAGTCTTAATGTAGGCTATAGTTGTACTTTGGAATGAGTCCCATTTGTTTTAGATGCAGTCCTGGTTAACTCTTGATTCCCCCATTATATGTATCATGCATGATGATGATTTGGAAAAACATAGGGCAAGAACAGTGTGTTTTAATGTGGTTGTTGAATGATTCAAAGTTGTTCTAACCAAAATTGGGAAAAATTTCCTGCCAATTTTCAGAAAAGTTTAAATCTAATTTTTTATATTTTTTTTACTGCCAAGAAAGGTTTTCTAACGGTTATGTCATAGCTACAAAATATTCTTCCCAAATTGAAAGTTATCGTGTACAATAAGTTTCTATGCAATCGGTTTTGATTAAAAGATTGGACCTCATTTGCTGCTGTTTTTTTATTAGGTCTGCTCTATAGGTAATAGATATTGATCCAGTGATCATGAATGGAGTTAGACTTGAGGAGAGGGAGAAAGATGAAAGGTTGTCAGACACTCAAACGCAGTAGCTGCTAACTGATAATGTGATTTGATGAATGTTTATTTGTAACATAGTAACTTATCTGTCTGTCTGCCTGTCTGTCTCATCTGTCTGTCCCTCCACACTCATTGAACTTTTCGGTGACCTAATTGCCATCGGACTTGTGACAGCCAGTCACCACCAGTAGGCTCCCATTCAGATGTCCCCGAGTGTGAATCTGAGTGCAGAGGTGATAAATGTGGGATGTCAGCTGGTGACGTCTGGTGTCTCTGAAGCTCCAGTATCGATGGACGCCAGGCCTGCCAGAATAGCTAGCTGGCTCAGTGTGTGGTGAACACACAGTTAAGGATTAAAAATGAGACGGGACGTTCATGGAGAAAGAATGGAGATGTACAGTTTTAGGATGTTTTTCTGTGTGTGTGCCTGTGCTGTTTTAGCATGAGGACAGATTCTAACATAGGACATCCAGAAGCTGTGATTCATCATCATGTTGCTGTCACTGCCTGCACCGGTGTCCTACTTTACTGATGCATGTATGTGCTCTTAACTTGGACTGGGCGATAAGGTTCAAATCAATATTAATTCAAGTTCTAATCTTTCAAATTTCAGTTGTTTTTTGTTTGTTTGTAAGAACTATAATTGACAGTAAGGCTCCAGGCTTACTGTTTTTCACTACTATCCTGAAAAATAATTTAAAACCCGAAGTAAATGTTAACCGTCAAAATTCCAAATGTTATGCTTCTAACTATTATTGTCTAAAGTGGTTACTTGCATAACAATGCATTATTTAAAGATTATGAAATATATAACTGTTTTAACTGTATTTAAATACATTAATACTTTTATCAATAAAACTGGGCTTCAGTTGTTTTAATTATGTATTTTAAACTGCTAAGAGCTAGTGTTAGGAAGTTTAACAGATCACTATTCCCTCTCTAATATGTATCTTGTATTGCTGTGAAAACATCTTCATACAACTGTATTAATTGAAGTTTCTCGCCCAAAGCAATTTTTAAAATAAATTTGAACACATCATGTTAGCATGATGATTTACTTTTGCCCGATCCTGCCAAATTTTCACTGAATGCCTTGAACACATGAAACAAGTCAAAGTCATCTCTGTTAACATTAGCTGTTCGCAGTTACAAGCAGGACTGTGCTAAGGAGAGAGCTCGCTATCTGTAGATAAGCCTGTCACTGCAATTACTCTGAGCAGCATGCGTGGAAATAAATTACAATATAAGAAGCATCTGATTAAGTTAGTTGTTCCTCCAAGACTTAGTTTTGACTTGCAAATTGCAAGACTTATGTCTTCTTCACTCATGCTAAAGAACATCGAAACCGCCAACTTGTGTGATGCTGTGACTGTACTGAGAGTTGAAACGAGTATTAAAGCATATGTGTGTTAAGAGGCAACTTATGAGAATTAAATGGGTGACAGACGCGTCTATTCCTATTTCCTACCTTATCCACCCCACTGCGTGCCGTGATGTTGCAGCGTGACTGCAGCATTTCACAGTTCCTGAAGGAGATCAGAACACAAGCAGCTGAGAAGCTTTCTAGCAGAGGATTCATGTCAGTATTTAAAAAATGTCCTGTGCAGGTGGAGAACATCATGTTGCCTTTTATTCCCGGGAATTTAACAAGACATTCCGCTTCCTCCTGGTCAAGAAAGAGTATTTTAGGGAGTCTCAGACTTTGCTGAGGAGAACAGTAGGAGTGTTTGTCTGGTTCCATTGAAGTGGAACATGAACAGGTCCTCTATCTGGTCCTCTAGTTTTTCCCCGTAAATAGAACAGCACAAGTGGAGGCTCAACTTTCTCAAGCTCCACTTTCCCAAGCTTAGTTTTGAAAGACAGCAAGAGAAAGAGAGTCCTCCTATCAGATTCTCTTAAAAGCTCGGTAGGTAATGAGAGGACCGAGAGAAAAACTTCTTTCCATTCCACCAGATCTCCATTTATCTCCCTGCACACCCCGAGTGTAACTTAAACTCAGGCTCACCCACCAGGGATCTGCTCAGAGCAGCATGTGAGCCATTTCAAAGAAGTTTTATGTCGAAATAGTTTGAACAGTTATGTGGAGGAAAGGATGTTGCAATGTATAATGTAGGCATTGTGTGTGAATTTGCAAGAAGGAGTTATAGTGAAAGATATTATCTCAACCACAGCCCGATACAATTCAAAAAAAGGTAATGGAAAGACATGGTCAGACTGCCAGGTCCTGAACAACAGCCATGTTATGTGATGCAATATAGATGAATCCTCTTGTGTGGGGGAAAAAAAAACTACAGGCCAAAATAAATGGTCATTTTGAGTTTTCCTGACACCTTAATGCTGTCTAACATTAGTGTGTGATTTACGGTGTGTCTGTTGCCATTCAGCTCTGACTCCTATGAGATTTACAGTTTGCCTCCTTGCTTTTGTCAAACCTGCTTTAACCAGATTAAGCCTGTCCATAACCACATAATGGCAGGATGTAATTGTTGGAAAAAAAAGGAAAAATAAGAAAAGCTTCTGGTAATTTAATTTAGGAGAGTCCGAGGGAAGATTTGGCACACCATTAGAATACTATCCTGACATCAGCATTCACGTGTGTGTGTGTGTGTGTGTGTGTGTGTGTGTGTGTGTGTGTGTGTGTGTGTGTGTGTGTGTGTGTGTGTGTGTGTGTGTGTGTGTGTGTGTGTGTGTGTGTGTGTGTGTGTGTGTGTGTGTGTGTGTGTGTGTGTGTGTGTGTGTGTGAGTGAGTGTGGTTTAGATTTGTAAATGAAATGGAGAGATCCCCTCTTAGTGAAAGAATGAAATAACTTTGGCAAACCAAAGGGCGTCTGTGTGCCAAAAGTGAGAAGCCTACACACTACCCTTGTGGCCATGTCTGTGGTTTGAGTTTACCGACTGTATTGTATGTTTTTCTAATACAGTATTAGAAGGCACAGCTTGAAGGAAAAAAACATTCATTTCTCCACTCTTTCTGTCTCTTTACAGAGTTAAAGTCTACCGGCACAGCTCATCACTTCTCCTTTTTGCTGAACTCGACTGACTATCGGATCCTTCGCATGGATGAGGACCACGACCGCATGTATGTGGGCAGCAAAGATTATATACTCTCTCTGGACCTGCACGACATCAACAAGGAGCCGCTCATAGTAAGAAATGTCCCACACAAAGAATAATCCTGGCTTAGCTCTGTACAGATTTTTATCTAACCAGCTTTTTGATCTCTCCCTGTCAGATCCACTGGCCTGTTGCCCCCCAGAGGAAGACTGAATGTGTCCTGTCAGGGAAAGACACCAATGTAAGTATTCAAATAGTATATATATAATGGGATGAATTATGGCAAACATTTCCAGGTTCCTTTCTCAAATATATGGATTTAATCTGTTTGTATTATTGCAAATGTATTATATTTGTGATTTTAGACTGTCGGATAATCTTTTTGATATATTCTAAGATATTATGGACAAAAAAATGAATCCACTAGCCCTAAAATAAAATAAAACTCCCATGCCGGTGACCTCCTGAATATTTTGTTTATTTCCTTTCAAGCAATTCATCAATTCTTAAGACCTGTTAAAGTTAAAGACCCCGTGCAAAAATTCACTCCTACTGATAAAAGCATAGCTGTAAACCGTTGTCCCTCTTGACCAGCTTCACATTTTATCTGGTGATACCCTGGTGTTAAAATCAGGAGTGTGTTTTTGTGTTGGTGACATACAGGATTTGAATGTGGCACTGGGGTCAGTGGAGGACATTTTAAAGCTCCTTCCAATGTGTGATTTGCTGTGAAGCTCTTATTTACTGTCTCTTCATCCCTGATTGCTGATTGCATACAGCTGCAACCAATTAAGCTTTGGCAGGAACTTGGGACGTGTGTGACATTCAGTCGACTCCGTCGAGAGCTGAAAACATATTGCATGCACCTCTCTACATATCTCGTACATGTTAAAGATGTCTTGAATTCATGTTTAATGTTATCTAATTTCCGATTTTTGCGAAACAATTATTTCTACGCTGTGTTGTCCAGGCGGGCAGACAAAATGAATGAGCCTCTTTCAAGCTACGGGCCTGTCTGAAGTGTTAATACGATTCAGACGTTCAAACAGAGCCACCGCCGGTGCAGCCTCCATAAAGAAACTCAATCATTTAAATTCATATAAAAAACAGATCCTTCTCTTTTGATTTTATTCACCCATTCTGACCCCCCCGAAACACTCGTCTCACACATGTTAGGGGTGAGCGCTGGCAGGAGCGGTGAGCACCGACAGGGTGATGAGGCTCCGGCTAATAACCCTGCTCTCCCCTGCTGGTTGAGAGCGCAGGCTGCTGTTTATCCAACTGGAATGTTCATTTATGCGTGTTTGGTGACCCGCGCCTCTCACTGCCTCTGGCTACATCGTATTGCCCCTGTATGTGTGTGTGCGTGTGTGTGTGTGTGTGTGTGTTAGCGGTGGGATTGAAATTTCATCACTAAAATAAGAAAATACAATTGGCTACCGTGAGATATCCTGGCAATCCTGGCCCACTCTTTAGGGAATGACAGATGATGACAATTCAAAAGCAATTCAGAGGGGATGTCGGTTCAGGCAGGAGGTCAAAGGCAATCATCCCCACTGTGCTCTCTGTGGGGGAGCAAGACTGTGCGCTGAATAATACACGCAGGCCCACATGCGTAAACCCACACACAAAAACACATCCTCTCAAAACCTCTGTCGTGTTGCTAAGATCTGCCAAAATAGCTCATCCCCCATCCCGCATACAATCTTTTTTTATGCTTGGTACATCCTTTCTCTTTCGCCAGCTGTCACTAGCGGCTGACATGACGGACAAATCTGAACAGATATCATCGGCCAGTACATTTCTGTTGTTGAGAGTTTTGATTTGGGTGGATTGAGACCAGGAAGGCAGACAGCTGGTTGGACAAATACAGATTAGAAAGCTGCAGACCTCGAAAGCAAAGAGCTGTTTTCACCAGCAGCACTTCTTTGTGCGCACTCTAAAAAGAAAAATTGTCATCATCTAAATTCATTTACCACTTAGATAATTATATATCAAAATAAACCACACCAGTGGTGAGCTGTTGAAAAGCTCACAACAGGAAGCATGTCTCTTCTAAAAAAACTTAATTGGATTTTAGAATCTCTGTTTTCTAAAAATGCATTTTTCACTCAACAGTCTTGTTTGGTCTAACCAAAATGTTTTTCAAGTCTGACAGAACATTGAATTGCGTCTACCCTCAGTCCCCACAGCAGACACACTTCACAGCTGAGATGCTCTGCTTTTCTTGGTTTATTCCGGTGTGGTCTGAAGCCTCAGCCAGGCCGACCCACATAGTCAGGGAACAGAGCTGCAAAACACAAGCCAGCCACCGGCGGAAAAGGATACATTTGATGGTTTTAAGCCAGGCAGAGAGGTTAACCATCAGTCGGACATGTTGTATTATGTAACTCTTTTCTTCCATTGCATTTTCGTAATCAGAGTATTTCTTTTAACCTAAACCTCTAATCCTGTTTTTTTACAACAGGGAGAATGTGGAAACTTTATCCGTCTGATTGAGCCGTGGAACCGGACCCACCTGTATGTTTGTGGAACAGGCGCGTACAACCCCATCTGCACCTACGTGGACCGAGGACGCAGGTCACAGGTAACCAAAGACGCTGCTCGGCAGCTGTGGAGACATTTTGACCTAAACTCTCAGGTTCTTTGAAGAACCTATCTGTCAATCAATCTCGGGTCAGAGAATCCCCTTCTGCTCCTGCTCCTCGGTTTCACGGCTCTGCTTCTCCTCCATAATTTTTCTGCTTTTTACTTTTCATCGATTTGTGCTGTTTCACGGTCTGGGAGACTCAAAGAAAGAAGCTCATGGACGGGCTCTATTATTATTGCAAAATTGCTGTTGGTGAGATACCTAACTGCCGCCGCTTAGAGATTGTTGAGACACCAATCTTCTCATACCGCTCGGAGTAGCATGTTAACAGTATATATGTAGCAAATACCCTCCTGTACTCCCCCCCCCTCACCTGTTTTACAAACAGCAGAGCCTGTGGCCTGTCTTTCTATCTGGCTGAGAGCTTCTGAAAGGCCATCATTACTGATGGAGGCTCTCATCCATCATCAGCCTCGTAGCTCACCCCTCCGTTCCTCCCTCGCTCCCGCACAACGGCCATGCCGAGCTGCAGCAGCTGCCGGTCAGGCTACAGTCCGTACACTTACATTCACCGCTCTGCCTGTTTACTCTTACTGTTCAAATGGAGGGTTCAGATTTCAATGTAAAGGTCATCCAGCCTCTTGTCATTCAGCTTCTCCCTTAAGGCCTAAATGCTATGTTACTTCACACTGTAAAGATTTTCTCCAGCAAGAGTAGATGTAAACAGAAACCAATTGTCCGAAATTCTTCCGCTTAGTACACGGAGGTCTAAAACCATTTTCAATCCTCAGTTAACTCAACTTTTCCTCTCAACTGAAAACTTTTTCTTTAACTGCATCAATCTTCCTGCTTTTCTGCTGTTTCAGAGCTCCTTTTGCAGAGTTTGTGTCAATCTGTTGGGTGCAACATAGAAAACCTACACATTTTGGGAAATCTATATATTAATGTATCTGTTTAAATTTGTTCTGTACTTCACTTTACTAACTGCTTGATGTAATGTCTTTTTTTCAGTTGTCTGTCTCAGTTCGGTGCATTTGCTTTTCTATTTTCTTTCCTGGCACTGCATGGTCTATGCATGGAGTTTGCAGCTGTGTTTGCTTGACACTGATTCTAATCCAGCATAGTTACTAAATGATCAACGTCACCCACCAGGCTCTCGTCACTCTACTTTTGGCATTTTATTATTTTTTTTTGAGTTCTTCGAGATTAGGGTTTTTTCCCGATCCTTCGTTTTTGCACTTTCCTATTTTCGTCTTCTGTTTATGTCCTGGTCATCATCAACTTAAATACACTTTGTTCTGGGCTTTGGCATGTCGTAATGAGATGGCCCACTGTGCCATGTCTCTGTTTTAGGGGTCCCACTACCTACAGGCACCCCAATCTGGAGGGAGAACAAGTCGGGCAGCAGACTACAGCACTACGTCAGAGCCTTTGGAGGCTAAGGTGGGCTGAAGGGAGTTTTATAAAGGCTCATAAGTATGGTGCCCACCTGGAGTACTTTTTCAGTCTCAGTTGGAGTAGTACAGATAGCACAGCTATCCAAAAAGTAACTGGTTTTCACACATCTTGACGCAACATAAACATCATGATGAATCTCCAAAAATCTTTCAAAATAGTAATGTGAATATATATATTTTTGCTAGTAAAAAAACTTGTTTCCCTCCAACAGCACTCAACACAAAAAAGTATTTGGTAGAGTTAAATTTGTCGTGATAATGGAGCCTTTTAACGGCACTGAAAAACTTTCTTTCCCCATGTCAAGACTATTTAGTTTTTTCACATGAAATATTTATTAGTTTCTGTCTGTGTAAACAGTATTTAACTCTTGATAGATTATTACATAGGGATATTTTTTCCCAAACATTGACATTATCAAAATTTGGAGGCTTTATTGCTGCAGATTTTTTTTTTTATAAAATAACTGTTTCAGGCTGAAACCATTATCATCGCCTTTTAGAGGTTGATTTGTTCTCTCCAAACGATAGCTGTCGTCCACACACATTTTGGGGTCTGTATGTTATTGAAAAAAATATCCAAGTACGGGTAAAAACAATAACGCAGCTTTGACATTATTCTGCTTCCCCTTACATATTTCCTACCTGTCGGACACCATCAGCCAGCTTTGAAGTACCCGACAAAACTCCATGTAGACAAATACCCAGTGTTGACACAGATGTTCAAGATGTCCTTTTGCACTGTGGAATAATGAATTCTTGTTTGAGCCACTAACATCAGACGCATGGTGGATGAGTTTTGGATTACTCTCAGCATTTTCCTCCACCTCCCCATCTCACAGATAACTGGCTTTTTGTTCCCCTCAGCAGATCCAATAGTGCTGTGAGAGCCTGTTTAAAACTGCTTTTAATATCCAAGTATACTTCAAAGTGCCTTGCACATGCTTCATTCAAAGAATAACCTTCACCCCCACACACCACACATACATGAGATTCCTTAAACACAATAAATCTGTCATCAAATATAAAAGGAAAACAAGAAAATGATCAATTATGTTTTTTCTAATTCTTTACTGTTTTTACTTTTCTGTTTTATAGGAATATATTTTCCGACTTGAACCTGGTAAAGTGGATTCTGGCAAAGGAAAATGTCCTTATGACCCCAAACTGAACAGCGTCTCTGCTTTGATCAGTAAGTCCCTGCTCGTTTGTTTTTCCCCTCATACAACATGTACAGGCAGCTTTAAATAGTTATCTGTTGAAAATGTTCCTTAATATGTCTTTTGTTTTAGTCCGTGTATGCTTCTGGCTGTGAAACTCTTGTTAATCGATTTAAATATTATCTTTCTGTTTTTCTAAGTAATAACTTGAAGGCAATCTCAGTTGGTTGTTAAAGTAGCTGCCCATAAGGTAATACAGTCTTATTATTGGTGAAGTTTTTGTACCAATGTACAGTTTGGAGCTGCATCTAATTTCATTATCAATTTATCTGCCCATTATTTTCTCCATTTATCTTTTTTTTTTCTTTTGTATATGAAAGGAAAATGAATTGTTAAAAAAAATGGCACTAGTATTTTTCTTTGTCCAGGGCGATGTTTTTTGTTTGTTTATTTGTCCGACCAACCGTCAAAAACCAAAACAGTAACTTTACAATCATATTAGAGAGAGAAAATCAGCAAATCCTTACATTTAGGAAGTTGCAACCAGAGAATTTTGGCATTTTATGCTGATCATTTCCGCTTTAGTGCAATAATAGTTTCATTAATGTGTTCACTGTCAGGCTGATGTGTTTGCTCTCATGTGGGTGGGTGGTCTTTTGTTGTCAGCAGCTTACAGGTGGTCAGACATGGCAGTTTGTCTGTGACCTCCTGCCCTGCATGCGGGTGTTTGAGGGTGAAGGAGAAAAAGAGAGAGATCTCACTATGTCAGCCTAATTCCAGCTGACCTGAGAAAAAAATGTAACACCAAGAAAATGAGCTACAGGCTGTCTGGCACAGCTGGCAGGGCAGAAACATACCACACTGAGGACAACAGAGGAAGCTGGAGTTCCCGTGGTTTAGGCATTTTTACACTTACTACTTTTTTTACCACCTATGACTTGCCTCCTTAAAATACCACTACAGTAGATGGCCAGTGAAGACTAATAAGGTTCAGCTTTTTTCATGCTCAGGAAATGACCATGATTCATCAAGGCCGATGTCAAACATGATGAAATTGTGTAAATCCGGCTTTACTTTGGAATTTCACTGATTGGCCTAATGAGTGTGATTGCAACATAATTGAAGATCAATATTTTCAACCCAGATGTGACATTTCTGGCACTACTGGACTGTGTTTGATGAGATTTTAAGAATCTGGTTTATCTGTGCATCAGCACTGTTGTTTTTAAAGAAATTATAATTATCATGCAGAGTACAAACATCTTAACTCTGAATGGCCACAGCTGCTTTCCGTGCCACTAGTCTGATTTGGATGAAACCTGGAGGGATTAAATCAAGTTTCAATGAGACGTGTCAGACAACATGTTCGTTACGGAAACCTGAACATTTTTCATCCGTTGTGGCTTCACCTCTGCAACAACCTTCCTTCTCCCTCTGTGACTGACAGATGGAGAGCTGTATTCAGGAGTCTACATTGATTTCATGGGAACCGACTCCGCTATCTTCCGTACACTGGGGAAGCAGACCGCCATGAGGACGGATCAGTACAACTCCAGATGGTTAAACGGTAATGTCTCAACTCGCGGCTTGTTCTGCAGCCAGCATCATTTCTCTCACTCATCTCTTTCCAGACTGTTTTTAATTTATTCCTCTGCTCCTGAGGAATACTGCTGTAATGTTTTTTCGCAACTTCCTGTATGTAGCTTCAACACTGCCCTACATATCGTCCTGTTCCTGGAGCTATGTTGTCTAGGAATTAAATTGTTGATCTTATCTGCTTGCTCTACATGGCCACATGATCATTTTACTCGAATCATAAAATGCGCTACGCTAATTGTTGACTGCATGCCTGCAGAGCTAGAACCACAAGGTCAGTAGTGTAGTAGCAGGGGCAAACAACTGAATGTCAATAAAACTCAGAGTGGCCTCCGCTCTCTAATGAACCGTGATTGTCACAGCATCATTAATGCTTGTCGGGAGCTTTCAGTTGATTTTGCCAAATCAATCGGGGCCTCCCCCTGGTGTCGTTGGCTTCCTCTGACACTGTTGCCCTGACAACAGTCCCCTGGTGGGGGTACACTGAATAGGGACACCTGAGTCCCGCTAATCAGCCATGTGGAATCCCTCGGATATTTCCCCCTCCCCCAATACACGGTTCCTGGGTTATCCCTCTCCTCCTGGTTTTGGTTTGTCCTCATTTGGGACACTGGTCAGTCACAGTGGGGAGGGCCGCCCAGCAGTGACCCACTAAGTCAGCCAGTAGGAGCGAACTGTGATGCCATATAAAGCATTGTCTCTAGGAAGAAATAAAAGGGCGGGGTCAGGAGAGTTTAAGTGCTATTCTTGGCTCCAGGCTACTATTATTTAGGTTACAGCAGTAATGATTCTCAATAGACCTCGGCTCATCCAATTTCTCTGTGACCTGTTCACTCTCATCAAGTTAGTGTGGGTGTTTGGCCCCGAGAGGCTAAAAGAGACCTCACTTGTTACCATGGAAAAGACTTAAAGTTCCTGAGCATTTCAATGTATTTTTCTTTGTACTGCTTTCACAGACTCTTAAAGGATAGGTTCACATTTTTTCATGACATTGAAACCATTTTTGCTTGTTATAATCATTTCTCCTATTGATGCTGGCCATTAATGTAAATAATGGGGGACACAATCTGCAGACCTAATTATGTTTAAACAGGCATATCAAAGTTAAGTTTAAACTAATATGAGGCTACAGAGGGAATTGAAAAGCTGAATTTAAGAATGTTTTTTTTCACTGAACAAGGTCCCCCATAATTTACACTGGAGGCAGGTAGATGGATATCTTAACAATGTACATATGGAAATGTTTAAAAACGACTAAAATCTATCTATGTTGTAATATATCCTTTTTTAAAGGATAAATAAAAATAGGACAATGGCAGAGATTGAAATGCACAATTTTTGATTTCTTGAATTGTTTGAGACTTATTTTCACACTAAAGTCTCAGCTGGCGATCATCACATCATAGCTGGTCTGAATTATTTATTTATTTTTTGTTCTTTCTCCCATCTCTTCTTTCTTTTCTACAGATCCCACATTCATCCACGCACACCTCATCCCAGACAGCGCTGAGAAGAATGATGACAAGCTCTACTTCTTCTTCCGCGAGAAATCCTCTGAGATGGGCCAGAGTCCCATGACCCAGTCCAGGATAGGGCGGATCTGCCTGGTGAGTTATCACGCCAGTCGACAAACCTCATGTTGATCATCACAAATGAAAGGTTTATATGTCTCCGTAATGGTGAGTTATAGTCTGATGCCTGTTTCAAAGTCTCTTAGAGGTCCATAAAGAAAGTTCCCCACGATCATCAGTAATTGCCAAACAGTAACAGTATCTTAAACGAAATACCAGTTACAAAATCTTTGCCGCTTGCCTCAACTGCTATGTTTGGAAAGTGTTGATATTTTTGTTTCTCTGCACGAAATGTTTGAGCAGCAGAGTTTACTTTAGTCCACATCTGTATACACTCATATACATCCGTAGAAAGCTAGAGCTGTGTTGACTCAGCGATACAGTGCTTTGAAACAGAGTGCTGTTTTTCACTTAAGACAGACCGTTTATGATGCTCTGTCCAAAACTTTGGGATTATTGGGCAAACTTCCTCTGGGGTCCATGAATATCTGTACCAAAGTACAAAAATGTCAAGCTAATGGTGGAACTAGAGGAAACGTCAGTGGATCACCAAAGTCTTTAAGAGACATATACTAAGAACTATCAATATCTGTACAATACTGGTTCCAATACATGTTGAAGATATTTCTTCAACATGGATATTTCACTGATGAAGTAAAAAGCTTGACCTGCTGATGGCAATCTTATGCCATCCATCTGACAGCTGTCATTGATTAAACTACATACCACATATGTGAACCTGCTGGTGAAGCTAGAAGAAAAGTCAGAGGGATCACAAAAATGAGTAGGTTTCATCTTCTGGCCACCATGAATGTGCGTTCAAAAATGTCATGGTAATCCATTCAGTAGTTGTTCAAATATTTCAGTCTGGAACAAAGTGTTGCACTGACTGACCCACATTGCAACCATAATAATAATAATAATAAACATTACTATCTGTCTCTGTAAGATATTATAACATGTTACCCTTTTACCACAAGAAACTCTAACAGCAGGATTCTTCCTCCCCCCCCTTGATGTTACAGTCAATAAAAAGACACCAAATGTATTTTTTTCCAGCTCTGCAAATCATTTTGACTCCATAAAATGTGTTGAGTCCCAGCCCATGAATCATTCCCCAAGGCTCTGAAGCTCTACCTCAGCAGTAGAAGTTGGCTGACTCGTGTGCAGATGGGCCAAGCTAAAACACAGAGCTGATCTTTATTCATACAGGCCCAATAACAACGGACCCAGTGCAGTTAGTTTAGACGGTTGTTTCAAACAGCTGTTAGTCAGATCTTGGTCAGTCTCTCTCTGTGGAGGTGGCTGGATGACTACTGTCTTTTCCCTACAGAATGATGATGGTGGACACTGCTGTCTGGTCAACAAGTGGAGCACGTTTCTGAAAGCTCGCCTCATTTGTTCAGTGCCTGGACCTGACGGCGTCGAGACACACTTTGATGAACTAAGTGAGTTATTATTTCCCTGTTTAAGAGTCTCCCTCCATCACTGACCCTTTCAGAGGATCTATGGTGCTTTCTTTTATCTCTAGACATTTTTTTCACCCCGTCCTCTTACCAGCTGTGTCCTGTGTCCACCACCTGTTGATCATTTAGTCAGTGTTTGTGATCTAAATATTAACTTCAAACCAAATGTATGAAATATATTTTACAAATCATGTTCCACAACTCTGGGAACATATAATGCATCTGCTTATAGAGTTGGTGTGAAGCACGTAAGGAATACGTGGCAGATGGAAAGTGGGAATTCTTACGTGACCGTGTAACTACAATTCATAGCGAGGGTCTCCAGATGGACCCCTCGTTGACAGACTCAGTATCAACAACTTTCTCATTTGCAGAGTTCTCTTCACATTTTGCACTCCCTTTGCTTTGCATACTTTCACCATGATGTTACAGTTTTAAGGCCTTAAGCATTAGCGTCTTCTCAGATTTTGCTACAGTGCGTGTGAACCAACAGCTCACTTTACCAGAGGCATTTACAGCAGCATATGTCTGCTTATGTACAGCAATGCTGGGAAGAATCCTGTGGAAGCTGCAGCTTTAGATTAACGTATCACTGACTCATACATGTTAAGCTTGACATGTCTATTCCTTTGAACATCAACATGGCTCCAGTAGGTAACATCCTAAAAGGTAACACCCTTACTGTAAGACTGTGATCGCTATGCTTTCGAACAACATCCACATGTTTTGCAGAGAATTTGTATTTAAAGAAATAAAAAAGCAAAGAGATTGAAAACCAAATACACACGCATGCATACAGAGTAATCAGAGTAGTAAGCAGCTGGCATCAGTCAAACCCCCGTGGATCATCCTGGCCCATCCGTCATTCACATGACTGACAGGATTAACAAGGGATTTGTAGTATCCTTGAAATTATGACTGGTGGTATGAGCAGCAAATCTTAAACTACTTTCCCTGGTTTTTGCTCAGTTTTAGTAGAAAACGTGCTCATTACACAAAGTTCAGTGATGGAAAGAAGAATCATTGTGATTTCAACTGAAGCTTGAATTTACCTTCAGCCACCTCACTTTTCCTAAATCCAGCTGACAAGATGGATTCAAGTTAAATTCTAATGGATAAGCTTAATCAAGATTCAAGTGTTCTGTAAAGCAGCTTTTTAAAGAAATGGCACAAGATAAAGTACTTGAGGTGCCACTGAATACATCTCATGGCCTGTAATAAAAAAAACTGGAATGACTACAATGTAATACACTTTTCTAAGAAATTTGTCATTAAACATTTTTGTGCAAAATAGCTTGACGTTTAATCATGCAGTGTAATTTTGTGGCACTAAATGCTCCCTTTCTGCAAGACAAAAAAGGCTAACCACTGCTACAACCTAGAGCTGGTATCGATAATCACCTTACATTTTAAATACACAGAGGATATACCTCTTGAAATGGTGTACAAGAATCTGGTGGAGTGCAATTTTTTTTACATTGTCACGTGGTACGGACACCTGAATGTCAAATGTGAAGTCAAACTGTCAAGAGTGGTGAACAAGGCCTGTAAAATTAAAGGGGAAAAGACAGATGCAACTAAGCAGCAGGCATGTACTGAATACCAAGAAGAAAGCTCTTGATATAACAAGTGATCCGTCCAATCCAACGTACCCACAATTTGAAATGCTTCAGGCCAGGCTTAGACTGCCTCAAGTCACCAAAAATGTCTTCAAAAAACCTTTTGTCCAAAGCTATCTAAATAATGAAATACATAGTCAATCACACAGGTTTTGAGTTAAACGTTCTGAATTTAAAATTCATAATGCACTGCTCTCATACGACGTTTTAGGCTGATGACTCAGTCCATCCCGGACAGTGTCGTTGTGTTAGCGTAGCACCAACCCTCCAGTTTCCGCTCTGGTAAACACTGTTAGTGCAGTCATTACTTTTACAGTTGTTTGCACTGATAGCTGCGAGCCGCCAGCTCACCCATGAAGCGCCGTATCAAGGGCAGTAGCCCTTTAAAAGTTGCACTTGAACACACCGTTTAGACCACAGCTGATTGTCAGCAACATACACATATACATGTACCTTTTGAGAATATATAATTTTATTCCTATTTTGCCTACATATTGTCACAGTTGTCGCAGTGTTAAATAATTCACCCAGTAACTATGCATCCTGCACAGTTTTGAGATAAATGTAGAGCAGCATCTCTTATTCCGATGTGATGAGGCTTTGCGCGTTGCAAAAATATGTTCTGCATTAAGAGCACTCGGTGTCAATGACAGAAAAAAGCTCCTCTGGCAGCGTTGCTGCACTTATACTCATCTATCCACAGGACTGCAGGTCAGTTGTAGTCTTAGTGCAGACGAGCACTCGTGGTGAGGTCATTGTGAGTCCTGAGGTGCAGTGTGACATCCCACAGCTCTGTGGTCAGTCTTCCTACAACCACAGACAGTCTGCTAGAAATGTATTCTGTCTCCAGTCCTGCTGGTCCTGATGGAGCCCAGCAGAAGCATCAGAGTGGTTGTATGAGGACTCGAGGGAGAGAGGGGAGTAGATTCAGATGGTGAGGCACAGTCGGGGCTAGCAAAAGAGAAAGCATTCAGTGTTCTACCAAGGGAGAAGAGGAATATAAAGACAGTGGAAAAGACACACAGACGCGTGAGAGATGAAAATGTCTGCCAGACAGAAATGAGAATGAATGTGTGGGCCATAAAGTTTTATTGCCTTTTCTGAAATTTTATTATGAAGGGAAACAATGTTTTGTCATTGAGTTATTTTTCTGTGTGTTCCACAAATCCCCAAATCCACTTCACTCTCTCTATGAAGACATAGGTTCTTTCTGTTTGTTTTTCAGTTTTCTCTGTAATTATTCTCGGTGGACATTTCACCAACATATTTTAGGAGCACATCTTTAAGGGCGGGTGTCAAGGAGGTAATGATATGCTATCTCTAGTGATTTGACAATTCATCTTCCATCCTGTGAATATTCCCTGAGCGCGTCATACACTTTCTCCTGTTTCTACTTCTTAAAAAGATGTTTCTCTGCTAATGTGATGCTGAGAGCGCCTCAAAGACTGTTTCTGATCTGACACTTCAGAAACTAAAGTTGCAATGACGCAACTTGTTCTAGTTCTCTGCTGATTTATTTCTTTTCTCTTTCAATGTGCTCGTTTTGCAGCCAAGAGGTCTGTCAAACTGGCGTCAGATGGGTTATGAATTTCTTCCTCGTCTGCCAAAAGTTAATTTTTGCTTTCGTGTGCAGCCATTACCTGCCATTTTCATACTTTGGCATTTAAGGAAGTCTTTTTCTGAATTGATTTTAAACTCATGATCAAAAGAGTTTGATTCTGTGAGTTTAAGCTTGTTATTTTTTTGTGAACGCTAGATAAAGCAGTGGCCACAAGGATCAAGTCATGTGTTGTCACATTTCACCCTCAATTCTACATGCATAAATGTGGCTTAACATTTTGTTCTTTTACTTAATGCTTCTCAAGTTAATTCAGTTGATATTTGAAGGATAAGTCTGAGTGGACGGCTCTACCTTCTGACTGTAGTGTGGGAAATTAATGTCTTGCCTCAAGCTTCACGGATAACAATGAAAGAGATCTCAGGTTACAAAAGAGAGGATGGGATTTCATGCCTCTTCATTGTAAGTGGTGTTTTCTTAATACTTTTGACTAAAGGTCATTGTTGTCTTTCTCTTTTCAAGGTCAATTAAAACCTCTCCACTAGTTTCCCATTGATGCACAGCATTAAATGGACCTGTGTGTTAAAATGTGGATGGAGTGTTATTCTACTCAACCCGTCTAGTTTGAATTTTTTCCATTTTTCTTCTACATTGTTTTTTCTTGCACTTTTCCTTCATTAAGCCATCAAGAGGATATGCAGGGTTCACCCCCGCAGTCATTGGATGCATATGGCTCCTATTAAAGTCATGTTTCACCAGAGATCTCTATTTCACTTATATTCCCTGCTGAGACTCAAGAACTGTAGTTTAAGCATTGGAAGAGTTTGGATTCAGGATCTCATTGAGGCTCTGCTAACCGCAATTCATGAGGTCTTCTTTGGCTCCCCCTCCTAGGAAGCAGAAAGTCTCCATATGTCACAATTACAATTACTTTGGGTTGGAACCAGGTCGAATCTGGGAACTAATAAAGCCTTGGGATGATTTGATAGGAGACACAGACTCTAATATTTAATTAATGCACCATGCTTTCTTTGTCCGACCATTCAGTTATTGTGCTGCTATAGGAAGGCTGCCTTTTTTTGATCAAGGATGGAATGTAGTAGGCCAATGTTTTGGAAGTTTCATCTGTAGTCATCACTCTTTTTTTTTTGTTTTGTTTTGTTTTGTTTTGTTTTGTTTTGTTTGTTCAGCAAAAGTAACAGTTTACTCGCAACGCTATCAGAGACCGGAACAAAACAATACAAGGTGTCAGACACAAGTGAGTTGAAGAGCGAGTCTGTTGCGTTTGCTCCGCTGACTCTCTCTAGCAGACCACCCACTGCTGGGTGATGGGAAAACGCGTCACAAGTACCTCTTGTCACCACAGACGCCCAGTTCATAATACTGCAAATGCAAAGGCTTTCCCCAGTGGGCCTAGGCTCAATCACCAGTTCGTTACCTTATTGTTTATTTGAATGAAAATCGTATAGGTAATTTAACGAATTTTGAAAGCAGGGCTTTTACTTGTAATTTAGTGTTTTCTGATTAATGTCACTGTACTTTAAATTAAGACGTACTTTCACCACTGCTTTTCATGGTTTATGACTCTGACTAATTACTATAAATTATGTCTTTATCTTTTAGGGGATGTGTATATCCAGCCAACTCAAGACAACAAGAATCCTGTCATCTATGGTGTCTTCTCAGTTTCAGGGTGAGTGACTGACGGCTCTCTGAGTCTCTAACTTTCATGCAGTTTAGAGGGAAAGTGTATTTTGGTTCCCTCCTGCGGTTTTTGTTCATTTTCAGTCAGCCTGAAGGTGTCAGCGCTCTCTGATATTGAAATGCCGTGTTGCTTATGGCCTGTCAGATTCAGGCTACAAAGACAAATGCTGTGAATCTGGAGCCCACAGGGAGTCGCACTCGTCTGAGAGACTGAGTGAGCCTAAAGTTCTTCGTAGGTCAGGTTTGATAGCAAGTTGTCATTCAACACACAGCATTAAAATTCAAGGAAACCAACCAGACATAAATTGAGATTCTGTCTGCACTCAAGCAGGGAGAGGTGCGCACCGAGTCAAAATAAACATGTCTTGATTAATGTATTTGAGAAACAAATACTGTTATTGTTCCATCCTCCCCTTAGGCATCAGGCACGTTTAAACCCAGCTGATAAAAACACATGCAGCGCTAATGATAGAGGCCCATGACAGGAGTTACAAACATGGTACACCCACCACACAGCAGTAGGAGCCTGAGCTCTGGCGATTCACTGCAGTATGTGGGTGTTTGTATGTCAGTGTGTCAGACAGCTTGACTCTAGATGAGTCAGTTTGAGAGTGTTTGTGCGTCATAATGTTTCATTTCGTTTCTGTAAGAGGCCAGCTGAGTACGTGGGAAGGAAGTAGATTCTACCAGCCGCAGAGAGCACCCGTAGTAATTATCTCAGGGAGTGAGTTTATCTGTATCCATCTATCCGCTTTCTCTGTGTGTTCACCCTTTTTTTTCTCCTGCCCTCCTCCAGAGCTGTGTTCAAAGGCTCGGCAGTGTGCGTCTACTCCATGGCCGACATCCGGATGGTCTTCAACGGGCCTTTTGCCCACAAGGAGGGGCCTAACTACCAGTGGGTGGCGTACACTGGGAAGATCCCTTACCCACGACCTGGCACTGTGAGTTATAAACAATAAACAATCATGAACACACATGCCTCCTCCCATTACACACAAAATTGTGTGTCATCCTTTCATAAGAACATGTTTTTACTGCATAAGGAATTTGGTAAATTGCAGGTTTTACAGTTGGATCTGATTATTTTTTTCTTTTTCTTTCATCAACAGTGTCCTGGAGGCACTTTCACCCCCAACATGCAATCCACAAAGGATTACCCAGATGAGGTGATCAACTTCATGAGAAACCACCCCACCATGCACAATGCTATATACCCAGTGCACAAGCGCCCCCTGGTGGTCAGAACCAACGTGGACTATGAGTTCACCACAATTGCAGTGGACCAAGTGACAGCTGCTGACGGGAGCTACGAGGTGCTCTTCCTGGGCACAGGTCGGTGCTCTAAGCCCTTAATTGATATCATGTGCTGATTGTCCGAAATGTTCTAGTCAGTTTTAAGTTCAGTAACTCTAACTTTGGCTCTGACTGGCAGGTGCACACACAAGAAGGATCTGCTTTGCCTTTTATTCATAGAAGGGTTAAATTTAGGGAATTCTCAAACCAGTTTTCTGTGAAACAGAAATCTAAGTAGATGAAAGAAATGAGTTCAACCTAAGCTAAGGTCACAGGTCAAAACATGGCTCAAAACATCAACAGGGCTGCAGTTGAACTTCTATCATGTTTTACAGATCGAGGGACAGTCCAGAAAGTGATTGTCCTGCCTAGAGACGACCTACAGACTGAGGAGTTGGTCTTAGAGGAAGTAGAGGTCTTCAAGGTCAGTCTTCTGAACATATTGTATTTACTTCTACTCTCTCCGTTCTCCATCTCTGTTCTCTGCCAGTTTGTTGTCTGAGACATAAAAATAAGACACAAAATATTTCTTGTCTGCTCATTTAAAGCTGTTAACTTCTAACTGCAGGTTCCCACGGCAATTACCACCATGAAGATTTCATCGAAACGGGTATGTTGCTTTGAAGTGGCTTTGACCAAATTGTTAAAGAAATTGTAGCACAGCAATCAGACATCTGATGTAGTCATTAATTCAAATTTGTATAAGTTTTACAACAAAATGTGGTAACACTTCATTTTACAGTTCTCATTGCACACCTGAATGTGCGTTAATGGGGAATTTATCTTAAGGGCAAAATACTTTACATATAGCCTGGAGAGTAATGTTTCCAATGATGCACTAAATTAATAATTGGAGTTCTTTCAAGGAAATTCCTCAAGAAAAACAACCACTGCTTATAAATTCAATACAAGAACCTCATGTCTCAAAACTCCTATTACATAGTTCCCTCCTTTTTAATCTTTCTAGGAAATTATAAAGAAATTGCAGAACTGTGTATTAAAGTAGTTTCCAAGCAGTTTGTATCTTATCTGATTTTAGATATTTTATGAGCTTTACCTTTTTATTTTAATAGCAACAACTGTATGTGGGATCAGTCCTGGGGGTGACCCACCTGGCTCTCCATCGCTGTGATGTGTACGGTGAGGTCTGCGCTGACTGCTGTCTGGCCAGAGACCCATACTGCGCCTGGGACGGCAAAACCTGCTCCAGATACTCTTCCTCACAGAAGAGGTGAGAGTTAAGATAGTATTCATTCTTACCTTAGCACGTAATGTTTGGAAAATATGTTGACGTTAAGCTTTTTATTTTTGATTGTTGATCTGACCCCTCTAGACGGAGCCGTCGGCAGGATGTAAAGTACGGCAACCCAATCCGCCAATGCAGAGGTTATAACTCTAACAGTGAGTATCAGGACAACTTTGTATTGAGCCCAGACAGTACACAGACAATTTGGGAACAAACATGAAAAATGGAAAAAAGGAATATTGTTGAAATGATTATCGTGCCTCTGGCTGGTTATTCTTATTCATTTCTTACCATCCATCCACATTTCTTATATATTTTCTCAGTAAATAATGCATCACGTCTATTCTACATATTGTTTTATAGCCAATAAGAATACTCTGGAGACAGTTCAGTATGGGGTGGAGGGCAGCACTACGTTCCTGGAGTGCCAGGCCAGGTCTCCTCATGTGTCTCTCAAGTGGCACTTGCAGAAGGAAAACAGTGACAGGAGAAAAGAGGTGAGCAAAGCTTTAATTGCAAAGCAGTTACAATGTTTAAAATGAATGAATGCTGTTTTAAATGCAACATCTTAAAAATCACAGCTTTTGAATGTTTCTCTTAACCGCCCTTTCTTTCAGATTCGCTCAGAGGGCCGCATCCTAAAAACAGAACAAGGTCTTCTGATCCGCTCGCTGCAGTCCTCCGACAGCGGCATCTACCAGTGCACATCCACGGAGAAAAACTTCAAACACACGCTCGTCAAAATGCAGCTTGTGGTCCTCTCCAGTCGCACGGTCAACAACGTGTTGGTGGAAACGGGCAGCCCGGCCCTCCCTCCACTGCAGTCCAGTGCCTGGACTCCGAGCGCCGGTCAGTACAAAGACCTGCTGACCATCCTAAGCCAGCCGGAGATGGGCCTGATCAACCAGTACTGCCAGGATTACTGGCAGCATGGAGACGTCAGCCTCGGGGACAACAAAGCCAAAAGCCTGAAGGAGCTGAAAGAACAGAAGAAGCCTCGCAACCGTCGGCATCACGACGAGCAAACAACTCCCGCTGAGACATGAGGAGCTGGATGTACGACTCATCACACTCCCCCTGTCTACCTTTCCACACCACCTCCTAAACACTGCAACCCTCCATTTAGGGGAATGACTCCAGTTAGAAACATGAAATGATCTTAACGGACAAGACAGATACTGCAACCAAAAGCAACAGCATCAAACAGTTTCTATGTAACTGTTGGGGAAAAAAACACAATATTTATTGTAGGTTGTAAAAAGTAATTCTTTGTACCTACCTAGAAAACATGTTTTTTTTGTGAATAGGTAAATTTGTGCAAATATTGTTATTATATTATTGTTAGTGTTATTGTTTATTACAATGTGTTATTATGTTAAGAATATCTTTATGTTTGGTGTTTTTGAAAAACGGCAACAATAACCGAGGACTTGGGGAGTATTCACAGATGGACAAGGACCGATGAACATGCATTCAGAAAACTGTTACAGGCGACCATGTTGGATCACTTGACTGCTGGCAGTATTCAGTGTCTAAGCTGGAAGTCGAATCGCTGGTTCAGAGAAATTCTCGAACTTCCATAAACTTCCTCACCAGAACTTTCTACTGTATATCAGACAGTTTTGTTTCACTGCAAGATACGAGCAGCTAACAGAATGATCGCCGCATTTCTTGGGACACGTAAGCATCAGAAGAAATGCCAACAGACTGCAGCTGTGACAACATGTCACGGTCAAACAGTCGCATGTTAATGAAAGTTCTCTGTGGCAGGTGATTTGCTCTCCTTTAATGTTTGTGGTCCAGCCTGGCCTCAAGTAATGATGACATCACCCTATCAAACTCTTCCAAAATCAACTGCTGCCAAGTGTTTTGTTTATATGTGAATATCACATCTCAATGTTGTATCCTTAACAATCGTGATCTTTGTGATAAGCTGTGTTTTGGGGGAAAAGGGTCCTTTAACGACACAAAAAGCTGAAAATATAACATTGCCTTCTCTTTTCTCTTTCGAGATAAGAAATTCCAGCAGGCAGCTATATGTGAGTTTGTGACAGTTTGTGATTTAAGAAAAAAAAAAGACACAAAGCACCTTCTGTTGCCAAATTGGTAATCTTGATAAAACGGTAAATACTTCACATGCATCTGTGGCATATGCAGTGTATTCTGTAAGGCAGAGCATGTAGTTTGTATGCTCTAAGGTTTTTTTTGGCTCTCAATGAATCCAAAGGTTGCATTCCTGCCAGTTTCATGCTAAATATTGGTTTCTCTGAGTGAATATTTATCATTAATCATGTAACGTCTACGCTTCTGTTAACTTACAGTGACAAATGGTTCTGTATTTTCTGTATCAGCTGGTTAACTACAGTCAGCAATTTTTTTGTCAATCCAAAGCAGTGATATACTGCTTTCATATGTGCCACATAATCCATATAAAACTTCCATACAGTGAAACAAAAGTCACAACAACCACAAACATGCTGATCACCACTAAACCTGAAGAGAAACATGTACCAAAATCTTCAGAAGGTGGCTATTCATTGTGCATGGCATGTACAGTGTAATGTATATGGTATTTGTCTAAAATGCTACGTTACTGTGGATGTCAGTGAATGTCTTTCTCGTTGTGGGAATATGGAAATACTATCAGTGCAAGAAAGATGCTGAAAGTACAAAAGGGTCAGAGTGTGCTTTTAGATTTAAATCTCTCTCTCTCTCTCTCTCTCTCTCTCTCTCTCTCTCTCTGCCTCTCTCTCTCTTTGTTTGTCTCTTGTTCTCTATTTTTTTTCTCTCTTCTCAAAAAGATGCATATATTTCAAACATGTGCATCTATTTTATTTTCTCTGTTTGGCAGACTTTGCTCTGGGTCATTGAGGTAAAGTAGTGTATGATATAATGCACAGTTGATGTTATTGTAATGATGTAAAAAAAAAAAAAAAAAAAAAAATTACCATCTTTTCTTCCTCATCAATGTTGCTGACTAATAAATTAAAGCTCTATATTTTATAATAACAGAGATACTGTTCTGTTTGCTCCATAGTCTGCAGGGTTTGTTATGTGATATGTAACACACTGACTTCAGTGCGGTTTGTGTTTCTGACCACAGTGTAGAAGTAGCATTACCACGCTGTAAATACTCCATTACAAGTAAATGTCTTGCATTGTTACTTTATGTAAATAAAAGTGTATAATTATCAGCTAAATGTACTTGATTATCAAAGGTAAAAGAACACAATGCAGAAAAATGGCCCTTTGAAAAATGACCCACATATTAGCTAATTATTTATATATTATGAACTTAGCTGTTCAAGTTAAAGCTGTTTTTAAAACTTGTATTAATTGCTCTATAACATTTTATCATGCTTTATAAGCGCAACTATTTTTTTTGTAAATTAACTTCAGGAAATGTTTTGGACTGTAAGTATAAAGTGAAATGAAATGGAGATATTCAAGAAAAGTACAAGTACCTCAATTAAATGTACTTAGTTGCATTCCACCACTGCTGATTCACGGTAATGACTCGGGAAGACTGAGGAAAGAGTTAATTTATTCTCAGAGTGTTTTCAACAGACTAACCGTAAAGTTACTGTAATGGTTAGAAAACCGCTTTGCAATGCTAACACACAGTTACTGCACACGCATACATACATAATTGAAAGTGAGTAGATTAGGATCCTGAACCAGCTTCAGATTGAGGTCAATGAGATTTGTCAGGTGAAACTGTAAAGCTCTTTAAGCACTTCAGAGCTCACCCTTCAGTCTGCAGTATCTTATGAGAAATGTCAGTTTATCTTTCTTCATTTGGGGACTGGGAGGTGAGGGTCTGGTTATGTTTTTCAGTGAACCCATTTGGTGTGATAGTTTTCCGAGTGTATTCTTTTGTTTTAATCCCTCTATTTGACCTCTTTGCAAACACCATACATTCAAGACAACACTAACCCCCACTTCTGGTAAAAAATGTTATGTTGGTCCTGATGTGAGATGAATCTAGTTTGGGTATCTGAGCATCCAGTCGAGGCACATGCAACACTGAGGACCAAGTTATTTAGCTTCACACGCTTCTCTTTTAAAGGCACCTAAGAACAGCAGAGAGAGATAAGCACTTGAGCCGATGTTCATCTTCCGCTGAGCGCAGCAAAGTCCCCCTAAAGGTTAGCTCACTCCTGCACCGATGTATGTCCGCTTCTCCTCACACCTTTGGCTCTGCCCTAAAACACTCCTGTCCTTGTGCTCCATTGGCCCTCCTCAGTCAGGTGGGCAGAGGATGCCCAAAATCCTCTCCTAAGACAGGAAAATACTCAAACACTCTCCAGTGTTTGCTGCAGCGCAGTTGACGGCACCGGTCAGAAAGGAGGTGATCAGCTAGGACCTACTTCCATTTTTTTTTCTTACACTTAGCTTTTGAGCAGAGGGGCCCAAGCCGGGAAGAGTAGGATGGGGGCTGGAGCGAGCGCCGAGGAGAAACACTCCAGAGAGCTGGAGAAGAAGCTGAAAGAGGATGCCGACATCGATGCCAGAACCGTCAAGCTGCTGCTTCTAGGTAAAGATGGTCAAGTTGGATACAACAACAGGAAACTTTGGTAACCCCCTTGGTGACACATATTTAAGGGCCTCATAAGGCCCCGTGGTGGAGCTTATTTACCTTAAGTCCAGTCTATGATACATAATTGTAGTTGGTGCATTACTTCGTCTCTTGTAAAATCTTGGTTTAATCATTTTACACTTCATTTCTAAATAAGCAACATAGACAGAACATAGATGTAAATTTGTTATGGATGTACCATATTAATCTGAACAACCTTTAAAATGTACTTAATTGTATGGTTTAAAAAGCCTGTTTGTGTATATTAACGGTGATGAAAACAAACAGCTTGTTTTAGTAAAGTAAAGGCTTAACAACCTGTGTCATTGAATTAGACACTTTAATAATCACTCAACTCAATCCCTTGGTAATCCTTAAACAACAGGTCCTCCAACACAAAGGGCTTAACCCTGAAGGACACAGATACTCTACTGCCCAACACATTCAGTGCCTGTGGCTGTAGCATTAAATCACAATAACCTGAATAGATAGTCGATCGAGGGGGGAAATTAGAATGTTCTCTTAATTAGGTTAGGTTTTTCTTTTTTATTTAAGGACCAAAACGTGTTTACACCAAAATATCTTAATATCATGCAGTCGGCATATTATTGTTACAGATATTGTTTCACACTCAGCTTAATCATCTCCCCATGACAATGTAGGTCAGGGGCAGGGAAAGTTCCACCTGACAACAGCTTTGAACAAGATTAGACCTGAAGTAAGCAGTATGATGACCTGTTGGGATCCTTTAATACATTACCTGCAGTTAGTATCATAAATGAAACACACAACATAAATAAAAGCACCAAAACCATGGTTAAGATAAAGTCATATTTCATTGTTATTCGTATAAATTATCACCATTTTGAAATGTAGTTTGGAATAAAAGCATAGATGTTTTATTTATTGCAAATAACGACATTAAATGCTTTTTCTACTTTCATATAGGTGCTGGAGAATCAGGCAAAAGCACTATTGTCAAACAGATGAAGTAAGATATTTAACTTTTGCAACAAAGCAGTGTCTCCTTTCCTGTCCAACCGACAACAAATCACATACTAATGCTGTATTTTCCCCATCAGAATTATCCACAAAGATGGTTACTCACTTGAAGAATGCTTGGAGTTCATTGTCATCATCTACAGCAACACCCTGCAGTCCATGATGGCCATTGTGAAGGCCATGACCACACTAAATATTAACTTTGGCCATGCTGATCAGCAGGTAAGAAAGACTTCAATGTGTTTTGATTTCAGGTTTGTAGCAGACTACTAAATGTTCACTGTATGTGCCCCTGTCCTCTTACATCTGCCCTGCAGGATGATGCCAGGAAACTCATGCATCTTGCAGACACTATTGAGGAAGGCTTCATGCCTAAAGAGTTGTCGGAAATCATTTTGCGCCTGTGGAAGGACTCTGGCATACAGGCGTGCTTTGACAGGGCCTCAGAGTACCAACTCAACGACTCCGCCGGATAGTAAGAAATCAAACAAGCTGAGATTTAAAATGATCCCATTTTTGTTTACAATTGAATTAATTTAATTTCCCCTCAGCTACCTGAACGACTTGGAGCGACTGGTCCAACCGGGCTACGTGCCCACTGAGCAGGATGTGCTGCGATCAAGAGTGAAGACCACTGGTATCATCGAGACAACGTTTTCCTTCAAAGATCTCCATTTCAGGTGAATCAGATCAGGATTTCTCAAGTGGATGGCACCAATAACTCATCGTCGGTGCTGCCACTGCTCTGGCTTGCAAGATTAAATGTTGGCTTCTTTTTCCGTGCAGAATGTTTGATGTGGGTGGCCAGAGGTCAGAGAGGAAGAAGTGGATCCATTGTTTTGAAGGTGTGACCTGTATCATCTTCATTGCTGCTTTGAGCGCCTTCGACATGGTGCTGGTGGAGGATGATGAAGTGGTATGATAATAGTATTATACACTATCTGTGTCTTTCCTTTTTGAGCAGCTGGTTAATTTGAAAGGTTCTCCCCTAATAAAAAAAACTAATCCTTTCTTTCAGAATCGAATGCACGAGAGTCTGCACTTGTTCAACAGTATCTGCAACCACCGCTACTTTGCCGCCACCTCCATTGTACTCTTCCTCAACAAGAAAGATGTGTTCGTTGAGAAGATCAAGAAGGCTCATCTCAGCATGTGCTTCCCAGAATACGATGGTGAGGTTCATCAACCCCATCATTTTCAGCACATTTGAAGACTTTAAAAAGTGCTAAACTGTTTTAATGTGCCTCTTCATCTCGATATCTTTTCGCAAAGGCCCCAATACTTATGAGGATGCTGGTGTCTACATTAAAATGCAGTTCTTGGACCTGAACCTGCGCAAAGACATCAAAGAAATCTACTCTCACATGACCTGTGCCACAGACACAGAGAACGTCAAGTTTGTGTTTGACGCCGTTACCGATATCATCATCAAAGAAAACTTGAAAGATTGTGGTCTCTTCTAAGAGCCATGCTGAGAAACCCAACGAAGGTGAGTAAAGTTTGCATCGTATTGTAATGATGATTCAGATTCAAACTTTTGGACCAGCGGATAAAGCTTTCTTTCTTTTTATTTTACAGGGTGATGTTGTAGCCCTGTCACATTCCACAAATCCCCTCTCAATTCAAACTGAGGAACGAAGATGAAAACTCCCCTCAAACCGTCATCCTCAAACCAGCGAATGCGAAAAAATACAAAACATTTGTTGTGTTCTAAACCAAGTTGTAGCTTTGACCAAATACTTCGGTCAGATGAGACCAGAAGACAGCTCTTCAGTCAGAAAATCCTGTGCAGATTTCAGATGAGTTGATTTTTAGTCAAGCTAACTTCTCTCATGAGTCTCTTGAGCTCATCTTTTGGAGGGCTATGCAATATGTAGTTAAGACATTAAAAGCTTCTGTCAGCATATAATGATTTCTACTCGCATGTACTTATGTGAGTAGATGTCAGGCTAATGCATATTTGCTCAAGTAACCGGTCAGTATACAGCCAAAAAGCAACAACAGGGTCTCCCCACCTGCAGACGCACTTCAGCCTGTTAGAGATTTTAAAAGAACTTGTCACTAGAAACGGCTTTGATGTACAGAAACTCTGCAGCACAATTTGAAACAAAATTCAAACAGATAAGAAATTGATTTTTTTAGATTTAGAAAATGAAACTTTTTGCAATAGTTGAAAGGGGCCAGTGTAAATAATTAAACTGTTTTCTATTAGACAGTTCATGAAGGGTGGTGATACCATGTCGATCTGCAACACTGTAGAGTGATACATGAACTTTAACATCAACATGTTTATTTGAATCTACAGGCATTTGAGCCAACTATCCTGTACAGAAAGAAATATTTGTAAACCTTGACTAAACCTATTAAAGCTTCTGTAGAAAACTGACTACTTTCCCATTTTTCACCAATAAAAAAACCACACAGCAATGTCTTGTTCATAATTTGTTATTTAATATTTCAGATTCTTTTTTTCAGCATTATGAAACCACTAATGTTTAGAAGTCAACACCCTTTAACTTTAATTTCAGACAGACATAATTTGACATTTTGGAAAATACACGTATTTCCTTTTCTTGCCCAACGTCATGTGAGAAGGTTGATACTTCATGTCTGTGAGGTAAATTTCAAGCTACAGCCACCATCTCTTTACAGCTGTTGCTTAGCTTAGCACAAACACTGGAAACAGAGGTAAATACCTAGCCTGGCTCTGTCCAACCAAATCTGCCTACTAGCATCTTAGAAGCTCACTGATTACCACGTTCTTGTTCTTTTTTTTTTTTTAATAGCCTGAGAGCCCTTTCCCCGTTTCCTGTTTTCCAGTTCACCTAACCAGTTGCTGAGGGTGGATTAACATACAGGGGCCCAGAGATCAATTCCTTTCCAATTCATTTTTGTGTTTTACTAAACAAAACTAACAACAAACTGCTGACAAGCGCATGAGCATCACAGAGTCCTGCACGAGTTGCATATATCTGCAATTTCTGGAACACACATTTGTGAAATTAAATCATTATGTGATCTGTGTGCAAGCCATTCTAACACATTTACATTTGTGAAACGGGTCCCAAAAATGGTACAAAGTGGCTGTGACCTTTTCATCTAGCTCTCAGCAAGTTACGCTTAGCAAGCTTAATTCCCAAAATGTCACACTATTTCTTTGAAGATAATCTGAGACAAAGTGATTGAGGGTATGTCGGCCAATCTAAAACTCAGAGATATCATTCCTGTGGCCTGGAGCAGTTTTGACAACACTTGAGAATATGAACAGCTGTCTCCTGAAGCCAAAGAAGATGCCGATGCTGTGATGTAATCGAGCCATGCCGCCTGAAGCTCTGCTGAGCTTTACAGACACTCAGGATGTTTGGTAAAATATGAACCAGCCCAGAACAGATACCTCAGTAGAGCTGTACACAAATCAAACATCACAGTTGAGGAGACATCACACAAGATTTCTGTTTGTTTGGAACAATAATGAATATTCACAGTACAACTGTACTTCAGTTCAGTGCGGTTATTCGTTGATCTCAGATAACCAAGTTGGAAGATTTGCAATCTAAATACCTAAGACAATCCTAAGACATTGTAGGCAACAACATTTCGAGAAAGTATTTTTTATGAAAGCATTCATTGATTTTAATTTTTCCTTTTAACCCTGAGTTCTCACCACATGGCAATTAATGGGTATGATGATGTGCAATTATGTGACAGAGAAACAAAGAAACAGCAAATGGAAACTTCAATCTGCTCTAAACAAGATTAAAACTATGCAGGAGAGTCTGTGTATGAATACATCTGACAGAAAACAAACACCTTTTTTGCTCATTGACATTAAAAAATACATTTTATGGCTTGTTTCGTCTTGTTAGAAAAAAATAAATGAGCTTAATGTCATAATCAGTGTAAAACAGTTCATACACATGGAATCACATCTATTGTGCAATATCGACAATGGCCTCAAAACATACAATGTTACCCAGAAATAATATGCGCTGTTTCGCATCCAGAAAGATCAAGAAAAATTGAAGGCACTTTAAAACAGCGAGCCATCCTGAGCCTTTTTCTCACTGTCAGTATTTGTTAATGTGCAGCCCTTATTTCGAAGCACTGATATAGTCAATTGAATCAACTGCAAAGAGGCACTAATCAAGAGAAATATTGTTTTTTTATAGGCTATACATTGTACATGTGTGGCTAGATGGCACTGTTCCCAGTAACACATTATGATTCACAGCTCAGCTGTAATAACAAATATGCACGCACACACACACACACACACACACACACACACACACACACACACACACACACACACACACACACACACACACA
This sequence comes from Anoplopoma fimbria, assembly GCF_027596085.1. Classification (NCBI taxonomy): domain Eukaryota; kingdom Metazoa; phylum Chordata; class Actinopteri; order Perciformes; family Anoplopomatidae; genus Anoplopoma; species Anoplopoma fimbria. The sequence continues at coordinate 17,441,430 of NC_072465.1, forward strand.
CACACACACACACACACACACACACACACACACACACACACACACACACACACACACACACACACAGAGAGAGAGAGTACACACACTCATACCTGAACCAACACCTAAACAGACAAAAACACACCGGTCATTTTTAAAATCCACTTGCACAATCTCGATTCGTCACCAGGCAAACGGTAACGAAGCATGACTCCTCATTTTCCAGAACAATTTTTTTTCACCTTTGTTGACCACATGCTCGCCCACCAAAGAACAAAAAACCTACACAGACCTTTACACAGACCTTTACGTAATACAGCAAGTGATCAAGCTGCTTTCTCAGGTTTGCTTTAGTGTCAGTTTCCTGTCTGGATCTGAAGCAGTGGCACAGATGGGACGAGGATTTTGACCAAAAGTGGATCCTTTTTAACCCCACTGCATCCGCACCCGAGGGTGGTGCGGGGATGTACTGAAGGCCTGTTCATGCATCCTCCTACTCAGAAAAGTCCCACCATGTGATCGATCTGCCTCATGTAGACGCTCTTCAATGGTAGAGTGTACCGTCGCTCCTCTGGGATCCTGTTGCACTGTTAGAGAGAAAAGTAAGACAGAATGTATATGATGGGTGCATAATACCAGATTGGGAGCATTTTGTTTGCCTCTCAACAGCTCTCAACATGGCGACGCCTAGCTAACGGTGCCAACAATGCTGATATTACAAACTAGGCAAATTAAGGCAAATGGCTTACAGAGCCAACAGTGTTTACCTGAGGGGGGGCCGCGAGGGCGGTACTACGCTCTTGGGATGACACTGTTGGTGGGGTAATCGGCTGTAACCGCCATATGTGAGCAGTGCAGCAAGGTGGCCATGAGTTAAGCAGTGGGGCACGCTCACGTGCACTAAAAGCGCATACATACATACATAGAGCAAGGAGAAGCTCATATAACAACACAAACAGAGGAAGAGTGACTTCAGTCTCAGATAGACATTACTCCACATTATCTTTACATTGCTAATAGTTTTTTCTGCTACATTAATGCTCTGAATGTCCTTTATTGCTCCTTGAAAAGTATTTTTAAATTATTATTCTTTTTTTAATCACAACATGAGTTATATATGAGACTGAAAAAAACAAACGGTTGTTGGGCGTGGCCTTACATTGCTGCTGTTGCTTGGTGGTGGCCGGTTGTTTGGCTTTCGGTCTGCCAGCACTGCCTCTTCACAGGGAAACAAGTCGTTCCATTGTTTCTCCCTGAAGCGCTTGTCTATAGGCACAACATGGCCCTCTGTAGTGAAGATGTACTTGTTGTCGGATTTGTGAAGTGGGTTGTCCTCATCAAACAGCTGCACGGCAAGAGAGAGATTTATTTTTTACAGTAATTTGAGGATGCTGCCTTTAACTCTGGGGGAAAAAAACATTTTCTAACAACATTTTGTTGACATTTTCTAAAAAAAAACAACTAATGAATTCATCTATAAATTAGGCCGATAATGAATCTATAAACACAATATTATGTCGTATAAATGGACATTTGCTCAACTAGAACGGTGTAGTTTGAGAAATTGTACCAGATCTGTACCAGATCTCTCGACTTCAGACCTTAAATCCAGGAAAAGATACCACTTCGTCAATTGCAATAGCTTTTATTACAACTATCAAAACTTTACAACATATCTGAATCAAATTTCACATATCTCTATCTCTGATATGCTCAGGCTGTTACTCACCAGGTAAAGGTATTTGCATGTCTCACTGAGGAAGAAGCTCTCCATGCGATCCTCTTTGGATTTGTCCACGACATGGTGGAGAGTGGCGTACCCACATCTGCAAATGAAAAGCTAGGCTCAGTTTTATATTATCAAAGCATTGTAAAATTCCCAGAAAAGGTGTGTGTGTGTATATATATATAAAACTGATATATTGATATATATTACACATATATAGCAATTAGAAATATATTCCACACCTGACTTTGGTATTTTTCTCAATGCTCTGAAGAATATCCATTCCAACATGCAAATAGAAAGGATTTTTGGTCGCCTGTGGGAAGAGAAGGAAAATAACTCTTGTATAAAAGATAACAAGCCACCACCACCAGTGCTGTGTTACAACAGGTCAGTACCTGGTATAGCAGATAGGTCGACTCCACCAGCTCTGGTCTCAAAGGGTAGAAGAGCACATCAGGAGCCTGCAGCTGCCAGTTGTATCTCTCTGGCAAAGCCCCAAAGCGCTTCCAGATGGCATAGTAGAAGGCGTGCAGGCAAATTGCATTATCGACATCACCATTCAGCACCTAGTGCACAGAGCGGCAACACATTACTTTAGTTGAACGCAACAATGCGTTTGAAACTTGTTTATACAACCGGTCATGTGTGTAATCTAACCTGCAGCCCAGGAAAGAAGGCCTGAAGTGAGTCGATCCAAGTGTTCATTATTTCACCACTGAACATGTTCACATTAACATAAAGAGGTGGGTCACCTTCTCCCTCATTACATGACTCTCTCCTGGAAAAACACAAGAGGCAGAAGAGGGTTCACATTATGATACAAAACTTAGGTGAGTATGTTTGCTTTTTCATCATCAACATCCAAATCTCTTCTTTTTATTTTATTATTTTTTTCATGCAGAAGCAACCACAGTGCACCTACTTCTTTTTCTGTTTGCCACTGACCAGCTGAACTAAGATACTACAGGTTGTGTCCCTTGCTCAAGGGCTATTTATTAGTGTTTACTGAGGCCAAAGAACCTGTTAAGTTTCTTCAGAATTCAGCTTACCAGTTAGACAAACAATACTAGACACCATCACATTCTTTTTCAATTTGCATAGCTGAGATAATTTATCATCTCAGGTGCACTCTCATGTGAAGCTCCCAGTCACACCCACTGTCACCCAAATACTCTCTGTGTCACATTCTTTCAGTGTGGGACTCACCCTCTCCTCATGTGGTTCTGAATGCTCTCATAGGCAGCTTGGAACATCCTGTGGTCCTCTTTCTCACCAAACAGGATGTACGATTTGAGCAAATACTCATAGAAGGAGTCCATACCGGCTCCCAGACCGCTCTGCTTGCCAACCCACTGGCCTGTTTGGATATTAACTACATTCCCTAAAGAATAACAGAAAATGCATTAGATTCTATGATAATTGTTGGCATCATATCTACATGTTGTAGACTTAACCATGCTGAGCAGTAGCTTTAATAAAATACAACAAGAAAGCAAATAAAAAATAAAGGGAAAAGGAGGGAAAAACTCTTTTTATGTAACTACACAGCGTTACTCACCTAACAGACCGGTTTCTTTGCTCCTCAGGTTCCACAGAGCTCTGACAGCTCGCCTTGCCACCCACTCAAATGTCGAATCTCCAATCAAGCGGCTCAAAATCCCAAACTCCACCAGCAGGGACCCAGCTCCTGCCGTACAAGTCTCATTGATGCTATCAGGAGGAACTCCAGTCTTCAGGTTCACCTGGATTTTAGATACAAATCAATAAAGATGCTGAGTTACATTTCAATCGTTACAGTAAAGGTTTCCAGGAAGGTCATGTAACTTCACAACAACAGTCCCACTCACCCTGGGGTAAGGAATGCCTGTGCTGGTGTTCTCAAAGGCCGGCAGTAAGCGGACAGCCAAGTCATGAGCCAAGTGAAGCAGCTCATTATCGTAACCATCAAAGCCGACCTCGCCAAATGGATGTTTCGGGTCCGTCAGCAGGATGTGAGATGAGATAAGGCTTCCCAGGATCCTTCGGAGAAAAAAAAGGGAATATTTCACTGGGGTTCCACAGAGTAACAGGTTCTGAGAAAAAGATTGGAAGGCATTACAAATTATTTCTGAAGTAATTCAAAAGTCCAATTAAGTGGCTACAGAAGCAATAAATGTCGTGATCACAATCAATATTATGAGAATGTTTTTGCTTTAAAGATTTTTCTCTACAGCAAGCCTGGCATTTTTTTCTTGTGTATGACGCTGAATGATAGTAGAAACATTTGTACCTGATGTTTGCCTCAAACACCTGCACCGTTGAGTCCTTGTCAAAAGATACAGTATCTATAACCAGCTTGACAGCCTTCTGGAACTCTGTCACATTTCCGAGCACCTGTAGAGGAAAACCAACGTTATGTGACCTCATTATAGTGCAGCAACAAGTTCATCTGGTCGCATAACTACGGAATGGCTGATAGGTATTTTGCTCAAAATTCTATTCAACTATTGGGAAGAAGCTCCGGTTAAATATTTAAGACATTCTGTTACAACTTCATAAAAGAGTCTCGTGCATGTTTATGAAACTGCAACATGTTTATGTATAGAAATGATGTTGGTGCCTTAAGAGACATCACGGACTATTGGCTCCACCTGACTCCATGTCCTAGAAAAGTTTTGACTGTGGCAGGAAACACACAACTTACAACACATGAAGTGCTAACCACTGTGACGTTGTGACACCGAATATGGTGCAAAACAGGTGATGTTCAGACCATGGGGGGAAAAACTCACTCTCATAAAATTGATTAAACTGCTTTACAACCTGTTATTTAAAGTTTATTATATATATATATATTGCTAAATGCCAAAACTAATACTAATCATATATAATCAATCCTGCACAGATTCTATTTCTGTATTTCCCAACTTTGTCTTTATAAGAGCCATGAGAAAGAAGAACTCTGCTGCCTTTCAGGACATTGTATGACATACAGACACAGAATAACTTACTAGTAGGGTGTCTAAGGTGTCAATCAGGGTAAGGGAGTAGTTCCCCAAGACGTCGTTTATGTTGATGTTTGACCTGATATGAAAGCAGTGAAACAGACTCAGTGGTGTCATTGCAAAAGAAGGGAGAATGAATTTAGAGATCACAATAGAGAGAATCCTTTAAATCCAACAACAAAGTGTACTGTTTAGATGCAAGTGCAATAACAGGCACATACCAGGTTAAGTAAAACATGTGGATTATAATTTGCATTTCCTGTTGCCATAGGGTTTCCTTCTTCAATAGTCTGACATCACACAACATTTTAGAATATTAAAACAATCACCAAAGTTGATCTGAAGACGAAGGGTGGTTATTCTCCCTCATTACATCATTATTATGAGTACAGGCTTACGGCAACTAATAAATATATCCATTATCGGTTAATTTTACGATTATTTTCTCTATTATTTGATCATTTGATTTATAAAAACATATATTTTGGTTTTGACCAACTGTCCAAAACCAAAATATATGAAATGTATTTAATAATAACTGTAAAGCAGGAAATCCTTTCAATTGAGAAGCTGGAATTGGGGAATGTAAAACATTAGCTTTTTTTAACCTTGGTTGTCTTTTTTTTCACACTCCATTACACATGAAATGATTGCATGAGTTTCACTTTGAATGCAAACCGTTGACTCTGAAAGTCTTAGATAACGGTGTGGGGAGTGAAACTTTAGATTGGCTATTTCAGTGTAAATCTAGTCTCTCTGTTTCAGTGTTAAGCACAGGGATATAACAGATGCACAGATGTTTCAGGTGTACATTTAACACTGAAAAAATATATTCCCCTGAGCAAACATAATAACTGGGTATTTGGGTATGCAAAAAACATCTTGTGCTTTCTGGATTTCCTTCTTCCCTTTTTGTCATTAGTTGAGTGTGATGTTTTAAAGAGCTTGAGAAAACTTGATTACCCAAGTAGCTAATCAACATGGAATGAATCCAAAATGATTTGGCTAGTATAGTAATCATTAAAGTCGTTGAAGTCGTTTCTTTAGCAAAAAAGCCACATTTTTACTATTTCCAGCTTGTCAATTTTTTTGCTGGTTTCCTTAGACTTTTGTGATAACAAACGGATTAGGTGTTGGACTTTTGTTTGTACCAAACAAGCAACTTGAAGATTCAACCTAAAGGGCTCTGGTGAATGTGATGGGCATTTAATGGACCAATCAATGATCTGATAAAAAAAAAATGAAGCAGATTACTTGATGATAAAATAAAGTTGTAGCCCTTGTGTAATTTTTTCCTTTATCTTCATAAGATTCCCTATTTTCAAAAGGTCTAATCCTAAACTCAAATGAACAACAGTGATGAAGACATTAAACAGCTCCTTAAATGTGACAGAAACCCCTCCACGACCTTTTTGGGGACCCCAGTTTATTGCACTGTCCAATGCAAAAAGGTGTCTGAAACATAACCTGTTCATTACTGAGCAGCAGCAGGCAGCACTGAGAGCTGTTACAGGCTAATATGATAATAAAGCACATGCATATATCAAAGTCTGCAGAGGACAGTAAGGATGCAACAGACTGTCTGTCCTGCAAACAGGTGCCTGATAGCTCCACCACCACCACCACCACCACTTATAACAGCAGCACACCAATGAATACACTTGTATTGAAGAAGACATTAACCTGCCGGTGCAGACAGTCAGGACAGCTTTGAATGACTCACGGGTTATGCACGTCTGGTCCCCTCCCTTCACAGTCAATGGGGTTCAGTTCGTCCTCGGGAAAGGCATATTTCATGTAATTGTCATACCCGAAATAAAACATTTCTTTGGCCATGTCCTTCATTTTTGCCTTCAGTGTGTCCGGGAAGGAGCTGTATTTCCGGGCGTACTCGTCCTTGTTGCTGTCGAAGAAGCTCAGGTAGGACCTCTTGGGTGACTCCTCTCCCACCTTCGTACAGGTGGTCGCCTCCTCTTCATGTCTGCGGCCGTGGATCCGCTGAGACCACGAGTTGCCGCTCTGGTCGGTCGCCTTTTCGTCCCTGAATAACTGGTCTAATTTCTGCAAACTGAAACTAAGTGGGAAGTTGAAGCCCAGGCTAACGTTGGGTCCGAGTCCGAAAGCTAGCCACAGCACACAGCTGAGGGACAGCCTCAGTACGACCAGACCAACTACGAGTGACCTCCATTGCATATTTGCCCCGGCTCGTTCTTAAAACGCATAATTTACGTCCACACACATCCGAGGTATGAACGACTGTGATCTCCTCTGTTTGTCCGGCTAAACTACAATCACACACACACAGACAGAGAGAGGCTGTGGTGATTCCTCTCCGCACGCTTCCTGTCAACAGTCCAGCCCCTCCCTGATCCTGAGCTGTGATTGGCTGTTTCTTTGTGTCGTCACGCAACACAATGAAGCGAGCTCGTCCTGCGATTGGCCGAGGAGCTGTCAATCTCCTGGTTGCGTTTCGTGGCAGTCCTGACGTGTCGCAACTGAACTTCTGAGCCAATAGAAAACAGACACAAGAGTGGGACGTTCAGGGGCACGGAGCTTAAAAGCGAAATAGTGAGGTTTAGATAGATGATGAGCAGCCGAGGCCAATATTGAAAACTTCACTTGCACATAAATATACCGGTATATCGGTACTAAGCACCTGCCAATGCATATATTACCTCATATATATATATATATATATATATATATATATATACATACATACATACATACATAAAAGCATACACATATATACTATATATACATGAGCTCTCAGCCATCATATCAAACTGCATGGCTCTAACCAACCTCGACCTAAGCAATGGTGCTTCTTTTTACAATGTTGTTTTAGAGTCAAATTGTGTATTTGACTCTATAAAACTGACCAGAGAGACGGTTCAAAACAAAACAAAACAAAATAATGTATAAAAGTTGGTGTACAAATAACAGGAAAATGTCTTAAATAAAAAGCATGCCTTTTTATTATTTGAATATACTGAAGTGGTGTTTATTGTATTATTATTTTTTACTATTCCCAGGTAGGCACACCTTGCATGCTGCTTCGCTTCAGAGTGAGAGACATTGCACAAGGCACTTTGAATTCTGCCACTCTCTCAGCTTTGAGGCAGCACAAACATCATTCCACTGAGGCTACCTACAAACAGAGGCTAATATGCACCACATAACTTTAGTACATTCAGACTTTAAATATAATCATATATCCATACACACACATCTCACCATCAGTAAAAACCACACTAGCTGACTGTGTGAATAACATTTCTCGTTGTGAGGCCTGTATCAACCCTCCTTCAAGAGGGCGTTGTTGAATACCTATTTAGTGTTCTAAAAAACACTGGGTATGATCAACCCAGGTAATGCCTAAATGGTAGACCAAAATTAGGTTCCGCTCCAAGTTAAAGAACAGCTTTACAGGACGAATAATGCCAAGAACGTTTCTTAAATTTGGTATCAGAGTCACATCTTTAGTGCATTCTCAGGGTGTGTGAAAGAATGAAGGTGAAAAGGGGGAAAATACATGTGTGTCACAAGCAGAGCAGAGCAGCATGTGAGTTTAAGTGTGAGTTGGGGCCGGGGGCATGATAATAACATGGCTGGAAAAACAACTTTATTTTCAGCTCCGTCTAGATTTTGAGTGCTGGATGAGCCACTGAAGTGTGATGTCTGCAATCAAAGAAAACATGCTGGGTCAGTCTGAGGATCGGTTTATAATTCAGGCATTTCTAACTCACTAGAAACACAAGATATGATTGCATACAATTTTGGAAAACAGCTACACAGAACTCCATTAAAATAGAATCATAATCTTATTTAGTGCTTGCCATAATGATTCTCCCTCACTTAAACTGCATGAAACAAAAGGGTGTATGTTCACAATGAAACCTGATGTTCTTAAACAATCAATGAATCAAAGAAATTATTAATTACATTGAAAAAATGCTGTGTAAATTGTTGCGTTATTAATATATTAACCAACTTAATATCAGGTTTAGTTTCCTTAACAGAGCCCTTTGAGTCATTAATTGCAACTCACCAATGTTGTCTTTCTCTTTACAGGAAATTGAGTAGCAGCAAATCTCTCTGTCCTGAATAGCTGCCAGATTCCTTTGAAGGGAAAAGAAGGTGCGTGAAAAATAAATATGTGAAGTATGCACACAGGCTGATCATCAACCTCACTCATCTGCAGCTTATGGGCCACAGTTTATGAGCACAAATGTTTCCAACCTGACAGCAGAGGGAGCCAGTTCCTTTCAGTAAACTACAACTTGACACAGCTGCATATAACGAAATAGGAATGAAACAAGAAAAGGGTCTAATTTTGTATTTATTATTAATCTTTAGCATGTAGGTGGTTCAACTGATATGGAATTTTTAAAAAAATACAGATATAAGAAGAAATTTCAATGTGTATAGACATACATAGTTTAAAATAATAATATTTATATGAATCCCAAATTATTCCTCCAGTAAACCTCCAAACAAGAATAAATAGGGCCATTTTCATGACATTAAGAATCTACTGTTCACTGCTGCACAAAAAAAACGTCAGAAATTGGCACTCAGCTGTAATGAATTTGAATACAATAAGGATAACCATCTTTCATACTTACATTTTCTCAATGAGCTGCTTTTCATCTAGAGCACTGGGGAGATCCCTTTTGTTACCGAGTACCAAAACCTAAAATTGAAAAAAGAATTTCCATTGAAATCTGCGACTGCAGCAAGTAATCATTTGCAGAACCCACACATAGTTTAGCATTACTGGAGCAGAAATCACACTTACAGGAATTCCTTGCAACTGAGGTTTGTCTAATAAATTATGAAGCTCATTTCTAGATGCCTCCACTTTTTCCCGATCTGCTGCGTCAACCATGTACCTAAAAATGAGCAACAACGAAATGATTAGTTAGATGTGTTTTACATACATTAACAGTACGTGCAGAATACATTTCTTCTCATTTATTTTTCAGACAAACTTGAAAATCAAAACTGTGATTCTCACACGATTGAATTAACTCCCCGACAGTATCGCTCCCACATGCTCCTGAACCTCGGCTGCCCTCCTATATCCCAGATCTACATGTACAAAATGAACGGCACATCATCAATAGTTATTGCGTCCTTGTAAAACCAGTGTGCTGGTTTCATTTCATTTACTACAGTTACACTGTGATAACAGCAGAAGGATTAAAATACCTTGATGGTGACGTTTCCTTTAGTGACCTTCCTCATATTGAACCCGACTGTTGGGATCATGTCTTCACTGAAATGCCCAGACTGAAAGGAGACACACAAGTTTAAGTTATTTCTTATAAAACTGTATTAGTTCCCTGCAGAGAGCATATGTGGGGTGGGATAGGCATGATGCATATGTACACAATGAATTAACTAGTCCCACAGTATATTCTACTTCACACATTTTAAAATAGCCATACTACATAATCAGGTATGTTCTACGAGGAACATAGGAGGAAGGAGAACAGTTTAATTGATCACTCAACTGTATCATACATCCATACTAAATATAAAGGACACAAGGAAACTGTAGGAGTCATATGTGCAGCTGAGTGTAATTTGATAAGTAATATAATTATTCCACGCTGCTTTGGATCTCTTGCACTTTTAAAGTTTCACATGCTTTTAGTAGCTTGTCATCCAATACTGCTCACTATACATTATTTAAGTTTCAAATGGACTACAAAAAATAAATACTGCAATATATGACTAAAAACCTAGTTTACTATATCCAATTGTGTGAAAAGGCAGGGACTGGTATTTGTGAAAAGCGAAAATGTTGTAACTAAAACTACAAACTGAATAGGCTTAAATATTTTTTCACCAAAATGACAAACAAACCAAACACTATGACTCCACATATTCTGGCTTTTGTGAGCGCTAATTATTGCAAACAGAAGTGGGAAGAAAAATCAACTTTGGCATACAGAATCAGTGGCATTTACCCTTTAACGTCATAACTCACAAGCTGTTCCTATTCCTTCTCCCAGCCCGCCTTTGTAAACCCGCGATCATGCACTGTCTGCTCTACCCACACTTCACAGCACATGACCTGCTGGAGTCAGCTGATGAAGCTAAGTGGAAGTGAGTGCAGGAGTCTTATGACTGGGATGGAGGATCCACCCCCGCAACAACCATTCATGAACTCTCTTGTGTCGCGGACTGGTGGAGCATTTTTTTTCTCTCCATGTATTCGTCGTGAGAAGGAAGCATCAGAGTTACGTTGAGTTACCCAACTTCCTTCTCAGGCAACTGTCCTGTTACCTGACGCCAAGAGTGTACCGAAATCCAATTTAACAAACTGTGAACTTTTCTGTTGAAACAACATCTTCTCTAAAATATACACTGGTGTTTTGCTTTCAACACTTACATCAACATTAGTAGTAAGAGCTTCACTGCTAAAAGTGACACCAGTTCCTAAGCAGATTGTACTGTTGGTATTTTCATTGGAATTCTGTCTTTCTTTAACAACAATGTCCATTACTGATTAATCTACCAATTGTTTCTTCTTTTAAATATTTTTAAAGTTCTGAAAAAGTCTGTTTTCTCAAGCCCAGGTGACACCTTCAAATAGCTAGTTTTGTCCAACCAACAATTCATAACATAAATATATTTAGTATATAAAGATATTAAACACATCAATTGACCAAACAATTAATCGATTCATTGCCTCAGCTCTATTTTTTTAGATACATATCAAATTGAACCAAATCTTAAAACCCTGTCAATCCAGTTGAAAATACTTTTAAAAACTTTGTATACTTTGTGAAAGTACTGAAAGCGCACAGATTAAAATAACTCAACGATGCAGGACAGACCACCATAGACTGAAGAAAAACCTGATTGGTCATCAGAGAGCTGACGGAGTAAAAGGCCAACTGATGAACAACTCCAAACATGAAACTTAACCTTACATTTTACAATATGCTGTTAAAAACTCAGTGGCTGTCTGCTGATTAGCTAATGAAAAAATTGCTCCACCAGAAAACCGCCAGTTTTGAGAAATCTCAAAGTTGCATAACGTTGCACAAGAGAAATGGCTTTTCTGAAAAAAAAAAAATGAAAAAAAAACTCTCCAAAAGCAAAAAGATACAATCTGCGTGTGTAACTTTATCACTCTTTGTATATAAAGCTGCTGCAGTATGAGTCATGTCAGATGGAAAGCATTAATTTCTGTTTATGTTATATGCTACATTTAATTGTTTTATGTCACTGGACACCTGCATTTTTGCATCAACACCAACAATAACTGAGGCATAGATATGTTTTGTAAATATGCCACAAAAAAAGTAAATGATTCAGCTCCAGTTTGACCTCTTTGTAACTTGCTTAAGTATAATTTGATTATTTTTGGAGTGGCTGTCAGTTTCAGACTTGTTCAGGACACCTGTAACTTCTGCACGACTAGGCCTGTGTGGTGTGATCAGGTGTTGTTATTGTCAACATGGTTTTATGTTATCCTCCTCAACTTTGAACTCTGTGTATAGTGCATAAGTGTATAATGATCCCACAATCTAGTAAAAATAACACAAAGCAAATATGTGTATGGTGCGTTTGGGTTTAGCATGCTTAACTACCACAACATAGACAAACATAGACGAGAGCAGCAAACTAGTTAGCTCAGCTGACTTGTTGACACACGTCCAACAAATGACTGAGTTTCAGGAGTGTTTTTATGGATGCTGCTGTCCCTACAGAGCAACTTTACATCGTTGTTGGTCCTATAAAACAGACAGTTTGGGAAACACCACGTTAGCTTAACTCTTATCCCATTATTAGAGCTAATAGTATTAGCACTACCCCGAGCAAGGGAGCTAGCAGCCGGAGACTTACAGCGATCACGTTTACAAATGTTGTTTTTCCTGAATACTGGAGGCCGACCAGCGTCAGCTCCATCTCCTCCTTCCAAAACAGAGACTTGAACCAGTCCAGCATCCGGTTGATTAGTGCCAGCATCTTGAGGTCGGTGTTCACGCTCCCCTGTGGTTGTGTCCGTGTCTTCCTCCCTGTCAGATGTGGCGTTTTTTCCCAGCGAAGAAGGGAAGTGGGACGCATGCAGCTGTCATATGATCAGGCTGCAGAAACGCGTCCGACAGCGCCCCCGCTGGAGCATGTGGGAATTACATACGAGAGAACACTTCCCATAAAGACTATTGGGATTTATTTTTTTATTAATAAATATTTGATTTAATGATTATTATACCAGGATCCACCTTTTTTTTTTTTTTTACTTTCTTGAACTGACATGTCAAAAGAGAAAAATAGACATACGGTCACACCTTTCATATGCTGCTGTCCCAGCATGAATACATATATTGTAACAAAACAAACAGACAAACATAAGGGGGGGGGATTCACAATACAGCACCCACACATAAATAATTCTTGCAATTCTGTCATGCCAATAATTTGTTTCAACAAACTAAAGGGCTACCAATATGTGCTATCCTTTGGTGTGTATGGTCCCAAATGTTTGTTGGTTTGTTTGTTTTTGGTGCGGTTGGAAGAACTTCTTCATAGATGGAACTGTTTTTTAAAACTATGGATTATTTGGTTAATTCAATTAACAGTAGAATATACCTGTATAATACATTGCTTCAATGCATGTGTTTTGCAACATTTACATTAGACCATCAGTCACTTTTTAAGCAATGTGTCTTAAAATAAACGTAAAGTATAACCATAAGCATTTTGGTTTATCATTATTTACATTACATTACAGTCATTTAGCAGACGCTTTTATCCAAAGCGACTTACAATCAGTAGTATATTACATATCATTCACCCATTCACACACTGATGACAGGCTACCATGCAAGGTGCCACCATCAGACTCTAACTAACATTCATGTAACATCCAGTCCACACCGATGGCAAGCCTTCGGGAGCAACTTGGGGTTAAGTGTCTTGCCCAAGGACACATCAACTGCCGAAGCCGGGTATCGAACCACCGACCCTCTGATTGGAGAACTACCTTGCTCTCCACTATGCCACAGCCGCCCCATATTTAAAACCAAATAGGGCAAAATAACAATTCTCATCCAAAACCCTGAATGTAGGACTTAACATATGTTCGACCATGGTTTCAAACGTTCCTCATTAAACCTTCATATGTTAGTCAGACCAAAGCTGGTCTTTTACTTTCCGCTGGAGATCAAACCAGGGACCTTTCAAGTTTGCATCTCTGCCCTTAACAGGTTTCTCTATATTTAAATGTGTGCTGATAGCAAGCGAGATGCTTTATATCATTACATCAATATCATGATAGTAAACAGACTAATCATGTCTTCTTACACCTGTTATCAACAAGTGCCGACTTCTTCCAGATGCAGGGGGCCAAAACTGTTGCTGTTCTTGGATTCATCCTGAACGATGAGCTCAAACCCACATTCCTCCTTTGACAGGTGAAAGTCACTGGCTTTGGTGGGGACTGCTAAGACTTCCATAGGAGTATTATCTGGATTAGAGAATAAATACAAACAAATATCTTGAAATCAGTAGCCGAAGTCATGTCATAATCATATACCGATTGTACCAATCTCCTATACTCTTGACCCCCCTCTCAGTTTTGGTCTATGAATTTCCAGTTTCATCTCGTCTGTGATTTTATGATTTAATTAAAATATAAGTTATTTTTCACCATTGATGTCCCTCAAATAATGTATACATTAACTCCAACATAATATCACAAAAACTACAAAAACATCTGAGAAATAAAACCCCAAAAACCAGAGTTAACTTAAAAAAAACCTCCCATCCGGCTTCATATCTGAGGCAGCTTATCTCATCAGCTTACTTTAGTGTTTCTTTTGTTCTATCCAATATCAATATCCATAACCAATATCTCCAACCATAACCAATATCTCCAACATATTATTTTCATACATTTTTGTATTTAAAATAGTAAATAATGGAGAAAAAAAATATGAAATGTGATTTGCTTTTTAAAGGAAGGGAATATATATATTAGATCCTTCTGAAAAACTTTGTTTGTATGAAAATCTGTTCATAATGTTCATTGTATATATATATATATATGTATTCCCTTTAAGGCCCACTTACATGCTTTGTGCTTCCTGAAGTTCTTTATACAGGCAAGAGATAGAAACATAAGGAGGGTGAGAGAAAGCAAAACAAAGCCGATGCCAAGGATCAGATGAATGGAGTCTATTCCTTCTCTGTGCGTCTCTGGTGAATCATAAATTTTGGTTATTTCAACTCAGCAATATTGTAGTTTTGTATTTGTGTAACAGTATAGAAAAAACATTTATTTTGCTTCCACCTACTGCAGACATCCGCTTTCACATCAAAATATGAGTTATCAGGGCATGAAGGCTGAGGCTCACACGTATATGAATACTTTATCAACCTGTTAACCCCACGACTGTCTGCAAAGACAGACAGACAGACAGACAGACACAAAGGTTAATCCATTAACATTGTTCAATGAAAAAGTAATCTTCCTTTTTTGTGCAATACTTTTCCAAATTTGGTCCAAATTACTGAAATCTAATGTCTGCTTGATATTTTCTCTATCGCCACCGTGAGGATTACATTTGTATTTCTTTGGGAATTATTTGAAAACTAAAGACATTCCCATCAGCTTCAGCTGTACTTTGTGTTAAGTTTTGGATAGCAAATGTTAGCATGCTAACATGCTAAACTAAGATGGTGTACATGGTAAACATTATACCATTTCAGCATAGGACGTTAGCATTGTCTTTGGGTTAAGTAGGCCATGTTCTGTCTTCCCCTTATCAAAAAGGTCATCTTTGAGTTTGACGTCTGATCAAAGAACGAAAACACGCCAGTCAGTTCTGCTTGCATTTCCTCAGATTTCATGTGGCAAACACGGTGGCAAACTTCTTGACACTATCCTTCCTGACACTGTTAGTTTGCTCTCCTTTTACTCACTTGAAGTACGAAAGGGCCACATTAACACTTTGAATGACAGATGTCACAGCAACTTGGAAAAACCTCCCCAATTGTGTGTGTGAATTGAGAGATTAGGAGATTTAAATTTATTTCATGAATACTCAAACATTTTTTTATATATATCAATTATAAATGATGTGGTCTTGAAATACATTTATTAAGTGTAAAAAGTAGACTGAGTGCATTAATCCAACCTACATAATTATAAATGGCTGGTTAACCCATTTGCACACCTTGAGACCCCCTGACATGACACCCCCAAAAAACAATTATATTGACATTGTCAAACCAGCTTTTGTGCCAGCAGCAATTCATTTAAAAACCACAACATATTAATTGTTCTAGAAAAAGAAACAAAAGTACACTCTCACCTGTCCTGTTCGGTTTCTCCCCTGTGACGCATTTGTTTTCCTCACACTTTGAACAGGCATTGTTGGAGCACAAGAAACCAGAGCGGCACGAGCAGATTGCATCTGTGGTCGTTGTGCATTTCTTAGCATAATCTGTAGATGGATGAGAAAGCAAACCACAGGACTTTTAGGTGACAACAGTGATTTGTCTTTAGTTAAATGCATTAGCTACATAAACTTTTGTTTCTAGAAATCCACATAGAGCAAGAGCAATATATACCATTAATTACAGTCTTACCTTGTTGGCATGACCGACATTCATGACATCTGTCAAACATGTTATATTTGTCCGAGAAGTGGCCCTCTTCACAGGGAATACAGACAGATGGCTTCTCTGAGCAAAAACCCTTCATATATGTACCTTGAAAATCAGAAACAAATTAAATCAGTCACGCTCAAGAACGTAGGATTACATTCACACACTTAGATGAGAAAGTTTCACAGATTTATATAGACACATTCAAGCTTATTTTAAAGATGAATTATGTGTTTGTTTTACCTGGGTGACAGAGGTCACAGCAGCGCCCATTCACCTCATCCTGTCCATCACCACAGCCTGCAGCTATAGTCCAGATACTCAATACACACATTAATGCCAGGTAGCGGCTCAGAGGAATCATTATGACCAGGGCTCTGCTTGTGCCTTCAGGGTTTTATTGTGTTTGCTGACGTCAGCGAGATATGTGGTTAGCTCTCCGAGAACCACAGTGCGAGACTTATAGTTCAGGAAGTGAAAGACCACTTGTACTCCCACTTGATTTAAGATTATCATACAATAGTATAAACTGAATTAAAAAAGTATTTGGTTTATGTCGTTTTTTAGTTTGTGTTGTTTTTTTTAACCTAACATGTACCTTGTGATTTTATTTCAATGTGTAATTTTATTTTATATATGTAAGACAGGGCTATTTAGCTTGACTTTTGAAGGACAGCCGAGTGTCTGTTCATCAAAAGCAGACCCAATATGTAGCCTACAGGGGGGACAGAGAAATAAAGACAAAACAGAGACATCAGCATGTCTTCACCATTATGGATCTGCCTTTCTTTAAAGCATGTGTTGGTGTTGGAGGTGATGTTTCAGGTTTTGTCACGTCAAACACTTCCGCAGAAACTGCAGATAAAGCAGATTAACCAGCTTCTGCATGCTCAAGGGTCACTATTGAAACATTAATAAACTCTTAAACCATGATGAGTAGCTGTTGATATGATCTTACATTACATTACATTACATTACATTACAGTCATTTAGCAGACGCTTTTATCCAAAGCGACTTACAGGAAGTGTATTCAACATAGGTATTCAAGAGAACTACTAGTCACCAGAAGTCATAAGTGCATCTCCTTTCTGACTTCTGACATGACTTCCTTCCAGAAATGTCCAGGTCCATACAGGTTTTATGTTTGGTCGCTCAAGTACATAATCTCTGACTTCCAATGTTGGCTATTTTCAATCCAGGATGCATCATTTCCTAAATAGCCAACCAAAGAAGAGGCACAAGACTGGAAATCTGTTCTGTGAACCTGGAGATAAATTTGAACTAGTTTTACTCTTGAAACTCTCTTGAAAGTTTAATTTGATGGACTATATGAGGTAGAAAGTAAGTGATACTGTTTCCATATTGGTAAAATACCTGCAATATTATTTCTAACAATTTCTAACAATATGGTTTGGTTCTTTAGTTCTTTATCATCAATCTATTCGGTTCTTAAAGGTTATTTGTTTCTTGTCACTTAGGATTACTGAAACCTCAAGAGATTTAATTGGGATTTAAAAGTATTCAAGTTTGATACTGCATTCAGAGCAGGCGTCATCAAAGCAACTGTCCTTTTTTCTAGTGAAGTGTTGAGTCATCTATTTTCATTCACACTTCTACACCTTTATGTGCTATATATTGTAAATTTCTTCTACACCTTTATGTGCTATATATTGTACATTTCTTCTACACCTTTATGTGCTATATATTGTAAATTTCCCCGCTGCGGGACTAATAAAGGATTATTTTATCTTATCTTATCTTATAACTATAATCTATGGAAATCGGGACATGTGATTTGTTCAAGCAAGCTCTGCTCATATCTCATGTGTTACCATGGTTGAGGAATGGTTCGTACCATTAGACATTAACTCAGCAGAGATCCTCTTTTTCCAAATGACATAGCGAACATGACATTAAGAAAGCCATGACACTCAAACAAACGCAATTACAATATTCTAAATATGACTCAGTTTGGTTCCTGGAAACCCCAAAGTCTACAGACACCTGCATAATATCATTTATTCTAAAACAAGTCCCTGCAGTAAATTTTGCCTTTATACCACCTGTTAGCCTACTCAACTCCTCTGCTTGAAGGGTTTCCCTGACTTTACAGCAGCATTACCAACAACCAAGATAATAAGGGGGAGAAAAAGTTAAAATGTTTGTAGTTCAATAAAATGTTGGAGAGTCACATGCTGTGACTATTTCAAAGATGAAACCCAGTGTAAATCTTTTTTTCAAGTCCTTGATTACATTACATTAAGTGTGTAACGTGGTTAGGTTTTGTTTTTTTTGGCTGGTTTGCAGTTCATTGTGCGTTGATCAACACTCCTATATGCGGCATATATGTAAACATGTGATTTTGCTTGGTGGTTATGTAGCTTCTATGATGCAGGAGTAGAAATGCATAATGATTTGTAAAGAATTTCCTGCTCTCAACTGGTATTGTGTTTGGGTTTGTTGACATTTGATGCAGAAGGAGGGAGTTTCCTGGCAAATGCAACACACTGTTGAGTAGCACTGAAATGAGTAGTACGTAAAATTGACAGAAATTAAATCATCAGCAATTTGGAAATCGATTACATTGTTTGTCAGTTATGAACTAACAAGCAAACATACCAAACATTTTCTGGTTCACCCTTTTAAATATTGGAGATTGGTGGTTTTTTCACTATAATATCATTGTAACTTGATCTTGGTTGATTGCACAAAACACATCATCTGGAGACATTATCTTGAGCTCCTGTTGTGTAAAAAAAACTGTTAATCAAGTAATCATAAAATAATCAACAACGTATCTATAATAAAAAACAATCATTGATTACAGCCCTGCTGTTGTTGTTGATCTTTATCCAGTTGTTGTGGGCTCCACAGTCAATGAATAACTTTATGTGTCCACTCTGACTCACTATGAAAGCGTGCTTTAGTGAGTGATTAATATTGATGCATGACTTGTGGTCCTGTACATTTTTGACGGGAGAGTCTGATGTTTGCTGTGGTCTTCATTTGCATAGATTTTGTGTGTTGTGCTTCATTATGGGTGTGGTCATTGGCGAACCCGTGCCTTAGATTATGGTACAATGTACAATAATTAACAACACAAAGTCATGTGTTTTGGTAAATGTTGTAGTGGCATCCCCCTGCTGAAATCACACCAATCAAAACCTCATCACATGTGAGCTGTACCACCGCTACACTTACCGCTCCCTCTCTCACTCATTCACACTCACTCACAACCACATAGTTGCCGCTCTGAATCCTTTCGTCAGGATGTGAGATAACCATAGACGTATTTAAATGTAGTTCTCAGCAGTGTGAAACGTCACTGTAACCACGAAGGGCGTCTGTAGACAGCTGGAGTTCCCTTCACAATGCACTGCACCCACTCTGTAGGTGTTGTGGTGAGGGTGGGTGGAATACGTGCTGTTAACGCATACTTGTTGTAGCTGAGCGTGATAATATAAAAGTTCACTAAAGGTTATGGTATGGAATATGATTCATGTTGTATTGTCTGAAAGGGGAACTGTTTAGGCTGCTCCACAAATGTGAAGAATACATTGTTTAGAGCATTTCGTTACAAATAGAAATACAAAGACAAACGAACACTCCAAGGAAAAAAAGTTACACACATAACCTTTGGGTTTCTATTTGTGTGATGTTTTCCCTTTGCTGTGACAATGATTTGAGATAATGGCTTTCTGGAAGACAAACTATAAGATAAGATAAGATAAGATAATCCTGTATTAGTCCCGCAGCGGGGAAATTTACAGGATTTACAGCAGCATAGAGGATAGTGCAAACAAGAGACATAGTAAAAAAAACAAGATCAAAAACAAGTATTATAAATAAGCAAATAAGCAATAAAAAACAGTAAAGAATCCACAATAACGGAAATATTATATATACGGAATAACTATTATAACTATTATTGCACAGTGTATTTGTATTGCACAGGTTTTTTTTAATGTCATGTGTCATGTGGTCTACTGGGAGCAGAGCTGGTTGTGCAACCTGACAGCAGCTGAAAGGAAGGACCTGCGGTACCTCTCCTTCACACACCGGGGGTGAAGCAGCCGGTGGCTGAAGGAGCTGCACAGAGCTGCCAGGGTGTCCTGCATGGGGTGGGAGGTGTTGTTCATCAGGGATGATAGCTTAGCCATCATCCTCCTGTCTCCCACCATATCCAGTGGACACCCCAGCACACTGCTGGCCTTCTTGACAAGTTTGTTGAGTCTCTTCCTGTCAGCTGCTGAGATGCTGCTGCTCCAGCAGACCACTCCATAAAAGATGGCTGATGCCACTACAGAGTCGAAAAAGGTCCTCAGGAGTGCTCCCTGCACTCCAAAATACCTCAGTCTCCTCAGCAGATAGAGTCTGCTTATCCTTACAGAATTAATTAACATATCACCTGCAACATGTTTAAAAAAGTAAACTGTAAAAACCTGGTTTAAAAGATATGTATACTCTGTAGGAGTGTGGGAAACAAAAGGGCTGAGAAAGGCTTTTTGTGGACGGAGTAAATAAACGTCGGCTTTATTTCACACTCTGCATTCGCGCTGACAACACAACAAGCGCTCCCCCGTCCCACATCATTAACCTCATCAACCCGCTAACGGTCATGGGTAATGTAGTTGAATAAACCTAACAAGTAAATATAACGTCAACAAGGCTAGCTCGCTGTGAATTCTAACCAATATTGTCCTGCTAGTGAGTGGTCACTACAACACAAGATATGTGTGTTGTCTTTTTTCACTTAGTGGCATCAATTCTTGTTATTCAATGATGTTACGTGTCAGGCAGGGGCGAAGCGTCTGTGTGTGTGCTTTCTCCCCTTCTGCCTCTCTCTCTCTCTCTCTTTCTCTCTCTCTGTATTTTTCTCCCTCTCCAGGTGATTGGTTTCCACCTGTGCAGCCCAATCATGCTGCTCTGGCTTCCACAATCTTCAAGCTGGCCAATCACCAGAGCAGGCCCTAAATAAAAGGAGAAGTTTACCCTCTTCATTTTTTTGTTCTCTGCCTGAGTGAGCTGTGCAGCAAATTGTTTGTTAAGGTTTTTGGTGAGAGGTTGAGGACTATAGGTGACTGTTGGGGTACCCTGTACATTCTTCCATTCACGTAGTTCACTGTTGTATATACACATTAGGTTTATTGGCCGATGCCACCCCTGTATTTGTTTTGGAGAAGATATTTATTAGAAAAGCCAGTAAAGCTGTTTTTGTTGTGTTTTGTTTTCAGAGAGAGAGTTAGCCAGGCCTTCTTTTGTTAAATTCATTTCTATTAGTTTGGCCCGACCATTTCTGTCCCATCCTCTCCCACATTTGTTTGAGAACCTTTGTTTGCACCTGAGTTTTTGAATAAATCCTATTCTTCTTGTTTTTGACTCGTGATCTTTGGTTGTTGTGTTATCGTCACCACCTTTTCTACTAGATGAAAAAGGGGTCATAACGCATGAGTTAAGTTGCAGCTAATTCTATAAAACGTACAGGTTTGGTTTGCGTGGTGTATATTTCTTTGAAACCACCGACTTCCTGGATCAATGACATTTACTGAACGTGCTTACAGAATCTGTTCCAGTGTACAGTGTGTGTATACTCTATGTTACAAATGCAAAGACTCAATTGGGTATAGTTTATTTGTAAAGAAGACCAAACATCTATTCACATTTTCTCAGGACATGGCAGTTTGAAAACAGAACAACAATCAATCGGAGACAATATTTGACAAAAAAATGTGCTTTACAATAAGAGTCAGATAACTAGTGAGTTGTTGTTTAAACAGTAAAAAAAGTTACTAAGTACATGTACGCAAGCACTGTAAACAACGTTGAGGTGGGCCTACTTTGGTTGAGTATTTCTATTTTATAGATTGTAAAATCTAAAAACACATAGAAGGCAATATGAAAACATATTGTACTATTTTTCTGCAGAGTACTTTTACTCATGCTTTCACATTCACATTTTACTGCTAAAACATATTTACTTTTACTTGTGACAGAGTATTTTTACATTTGTGTATTGGTACTTGTACCTGAGTAAATGATCGTGTTACTTTGTTCACCAGTTTTTAACCAAGAAATGTAAGCTTATTCCAACAGAGAGCGCTGTCAAAGCAATCAATGAGCTGTAACCAAGTAGATTTAGTCAGTTAGAGCCAGCCAGTTACACACCTGTGACTTGGAGGCTTGTTTATCTGATTTCTTAGCGGAAATTAGTGAATAGAAATAATGAGGGTATGCTTTCAATACTCCTCTGACTGTACTGCTCCGGGGAAAGTCTCCAGTGAGGTATAAACAACATGAAAGTCTATACGTTTACAACATCAATCTTTCCTACGGCTCAAACGAAAACATGAGAGCAAGTATCTCTCAGTGGGAAAAAGAGGCACATGGGGATCTCCCCCAACCCCACACACCACTGAATGCACAGTTACCGCAAGATCTGCTACCGGTGGAACAGAACTGAATCAACAAAACGAAAATAATAGAGACAAACAGACTGTGGGAAGAAAGTAAAATGTATTTATCAAAGGCTCCAGCCGTTGATAATCATGGGTATTGATTGTTATTACTTTTACTATACTGTTCATACTGTGTATTTCTCAGACTTGTGTCTCCTGCCCCATTAAACCAGATCACAATATATAAAGTCACAAGGCTTGAAAAAGCATTAAAACATATGTATATGTATATATATGAATTTTAGCGAGAGCAACAAGAATTGTTAATATAAAATAGCTGCATGATCTCTGAGGTCATTGTAAAAAATCTAAAATGTTTTATATATATCTAGGAAACACAGAAAGTAAATTTGCATATAATTATCTTACTAAAAGTAAGTATGGCATCCTAAGTAGTAAAAGCTACCTTTTACTATCTAACCTTAACCCGACCAACAGTTAAATGACAAATAGTGCGGTATGATCTCTTTCACATAATTTACAATAATTCTATTACAACAGAACAAACAAAAGTCAAATATTGACAATACTGCTTACACCTGCGACAATACAGACACAGTAACTAATCTTTCTGATGTGACAATCTTCTAATATAAAAGCAACAATACAAGGAAAATATAAGTGGTCATTCTAAAATGATTCCTATGATGATTTTATGATCCAATATTTCATAGTCTTAGTTGACAGATTAATTGGAGACCTCAGTACTCTCCTGGATTCAGTTTGAGAGAGGCCAGACTGCCCTCGCCGCTTTCCTCAACTGGCCTCCGACACAATGAGTCATTTTCTGTAAACAAAAATTAAAGCATAATTGATTTTAAAAAATATACTCTTTATATCCACAATTATATTCCTTGTCTTACTTTGTAAATGGCACAAAGCCTGTGAACCATTAAAAAAGAATAATGTCTTTGACTTTAGCCTGCGCAAGGAATGTTATGGTCAAAGGAATACATTTACAGGAAATATGCTTGTGTGCTTTCTTGCCGAGTTATTATGGCAGCAGCTGGTTAGCTTAGCTTAGCAGAAAGATGCTAAAAAGAAGTCCTTGAGTCCTTGCTGGTTCTCTGGCAACCTCGTGGTAATCAGGAAGTGACAGTACGGAGAAATAGTGTTGCATTTTATCCCCTATAACAATGTGATGTGACATTTTCACAATTTGAATTTTTTTTGTGCTAAGCTAAGCTAACCGCCCTTTAAGTGCTGACTCACTTTACTTTAAATCATGAGACATACTTGGTGCTGCTGGTTGAGGAGAAATGTGCAGCTTGCAGGTCACAGCGGTCAGTACAAGCAGTCCAATAATTCCAAGGATGAGGAAGGCCATACCTGAGCAAGACAAGCAAGTTAAAGGTTACTAAATGATCTGTTTAACCTTATAAGGTTGTGTCATGTAGTAGCAGCAAATGTTTACCTGTACCAATGTGGGTGGGTATGTGTTCTGAAGCAGCCTTGGTGGTGGTGGTGGTGGTGGTGGTCGTATGCATTCTCTGAGTATGGACCCTCTCACGTGGATGTTGGGATGTTAAGAGTGTGATTAGAGAAACCTTTGTGGTTGATGTGCGGGGTGTAGTGAAGTAAGTGTTACTTGTGTCACTACATCCCTGTAACTCTTTATTACAGATGACATCTGAGGTGCTGGTTCCTTTGGTATTCACTCCACATTTACATCTAGAGTGAGGTATAAAGGATACAGCCATAAACAACAGGTAACTAACTACTTTAGACGTGGTTGAGATCATTTTTGCATATATATATATATATATATATATATATATATATATATAATTTTATATTTTTTATATTAATATTACTATTATTCTTAGAATATTTATGTTCAGAGTTTTAAAAAAACATTAATACAGAAGACTTACTCTTTCCATTTTTGACAGGGCGAGGTCATACGTGTGCTGAAATATCCGTCGTCACATTTTACACATTCTCTACCTCCATGTTTCAGCTCAAATCCAATTTCACATTTGCAAGAGGAAGAATCACTTTCCCAGGGAACAAATCCTTCCCGGCACTGACATTTTGTGTTTGTCTCTTTTGTGCAATTCTCTTTAACATCACTTCCCGATTCTACAACAACAACCAAAAGAAATGAGATTGCATGAGATCACATGAGACTTAAAAAGAAGCTTTCTTCTTCAGCACAATATGAACCCCATTTTTTACGGACCAGTTTTATGCAAAGTTTTGGCTTTATTAACAGATTAATTATGCTGTAGCTAGAGTATGTGAAATATCATGTAGGTTATCAGTTATTGCTCACAGTATTGTGTTAGGTTTTTTGTCTAAAATCCATCATTCCAAAGCTTTAACACTTACCGCCATCACACTTTGTACACACTTTGCAGGTTTGGGAATCATTCTCTTCAGGCTGGAAAGCGTCATTTGGGCAGACATCACAACCATTTGCCTTAGGATTTAACCTTTGCCCTTGGATTATTAATAAAGCACACAAGGAATAAACCGAAGTTTTAAAGCTATTATCCAGAATGAAGAGGGAAATTAGTACAAGAAAGTAATATTTTACCTTTTGGGCAAGTCCTCAAAGCATCCAAATCATAAAAACTTAAAGTTACTATAAGCAGTTTGAAAAGAAACATGTTTAATATTTCGGTGTCGACAAGTGCCACTGAGTGTTTCCTGTGTGATACACCACAGAGAGTGAAACGAAGGTGGAGCGAGCACCTTTTAAATACGTCAACGTGACATGAATCACATCAACCACAACAACTGGAAACATTTCAGGCTTATACATTACATTACATTACAGTCATTTAGCAGACGCTTATACTAATAAGCCCAAAATTATAATGTATTATAATGTTGTGCTTTTAATACTTTGCAATGATAATTAAAGAAAAGAGAAATAAGGATATTAATAACTTTCAGTTTGCAAGTAAGCACTCATGCTTTATTTTGTCTATGTGTTATCTATTTTAGGAATTTAAGAAAGCAGAAAATTGGTTTTTTTATACAAACCTTTTAATCATGCAGCATAGTTATTTAGTTAGTTTTTTTCTTTGTCATACTACTGTTTCCCAGATCAAGAAGGGACACTTAACATGTGATTTGCAATGCCTATAAAAAGTATTCACCCCCTTGGAGGTTTTTCCCTTTTGTTGCTTTTATACATGAAATCATGGTCAATATAATTTTGCTTTTTTGACAAGAATTTGAGTCTCCCACATGCCTTTGGGCAAATTCCAGGCGCAATTTCATATGTGCTTTCTTCAACAGTGGCCTTTTCTTTGCCACTCTCCCATACAGCTTCGACTGGTGAAGAACCCGGGGTACAGCTGTATGTACAGTCTCTCCCATCTGAGCCACTGAAGCTTTTAACTCCTTCAGAGTGGTCGTAGGTGTCCTCCCTCACCAGTCTTCTTCTTGTCTGGTCACTCAGTTTGTGAGGACGGCCAGCTCTAGGCAGATTTAAACAAGTGCCATACTCCTTCCATTTCTTAATGATGAATTTAACTGAACTCTGTTGGATGTCCAGTGAGTTGGAAATCTTTTTGTAGCCATCTTCTGACTTATACTTTTCAATGATCTTTTCTCTGAGTTGCTTGGAGTGTTCTTTTGTCTTCATGTTGCAATTGTAGCAGGAATACTGATGAACCAGAGACTGGACCTCCCAGACACAGGGGTTTTTATACTACAATCACTTGACACACATCAACTGCACTCAGGTGATCTCCTTTTCAGTGATTGTGACACTGCTGGCATCAACTAGCTGGACCTCTGTTGAATTAGGTCAGTCACTTTAAAGGGGGTGAATATTTATGCACTTATTTTACACTATTTATTTTTAATTAACTTTGACATGAAAGAAGCTTTTTTTTCAAATTCTTGTCAAAAAAGCCAAACTATATTGACCATGATTTCATGTATAAAAGCAACAAAAGGGGAAAACATCCAAGGGATGTTTACAAAGTAAACCTGTCAATGATGACAGATATTGGGGTTTCAAAGATACTGTATTATTATTCTACTTCCATAATGAAGGAGGATAAATACTTCCTTATCACATACACCTGTTATAACCTACAATGATGAATTACACAATAATTATATTGTTCAAACAGCCTTTACATCTGATATGAAATAAATAATCACATGTTTGTTTTATAAGATGCACTTTGTGTTGTCATTTATAATAAAAACAGAGCAAATTTGACACGTTTTAATAACCTTTATCTTGGCCTTTTTTTCCATTCAGGATTAGTAGAAAAAATGGTAAGAACTATGTGGTTTATCTATCGGAAACTATGCAGCTTTTCTGCCAGTAAGAACATGCCAGTAAGAACATGTCATAGTACCTTTGCATATGGCCCAAAAGAGCAGATGGAAAAAAAACCACATATCATTCTCATATCATTCACAGATCATTCTGCAAGATACAACCACACAAATGCTTGCTCTCTTCTTGAAAACAGATGTTGCGGATACACCTCTGCTAGTTTTAGCTGGTTCTCGCTCAGTGAAATTACAAAAAACTATTTAGTTAGGATATCCAAAATGTACATAACATCCCTGAAATAGAGTTCCTCTGATGGCGAAAGTGAATTTAATTTGCCAAGATTTGTACAATGTTTGTCTCTTTCTGACATCAAAGAAGGTTTTAATCAGGCCACTTCTTCTCTGGTTTCTAACTGTAGGTGAGTAAGTGTCACAAGAAATAGTACAGAATCTCCCTAAAAGAAATGTTGCTCCTGAGACAGCGTCAAAACCAACAAACTCCAAGACCGGCTTAATAGCATGTCAGGGAAGTAAAACTTTCAATATTGTTCTTGTAGTGTCATAACTTAGCAAGTTTCCTGGCTTCCCGCTCGTACAGTTTGGACAACCCAGCTACAAATACTTAAGTTAAGAATGTGACATGCCTCGTACTGTATCAGTGATCATGTATCATGACACTCTTTGGATTTGAACTGGGGCAACTTTTACGCACAGTTTTCTCCTCATTTCCCCAGTTCAACAGGTAGACAGTCAAATCGAGTTTCCACTGTCATCCTCATTATCGATGCACAGAAAACTATCTCTGTAGATAATGGGACTGCACCCATGTTGAAGTAACACAGAAATGAAAACTAAACATTTGCTGTTTCAGTGTGGTGAATAAAATATAGATACCATGTACAGCTAAAAAAAAGAAAGACAGTAAAAGAGTTTTAGTTCAGGTTTGGTTTTCTATGTGTAGTTATTGTGCGAAAAACAGAAATGATTTGAGAGTAAACTATCTACACCTTAATCAAAAAATATTTTATTGCAAGCGAAAGGATTTTGTGATTGAAAATGGACTAATGTGAACCCAAACGTTTTGTTTGTGAATCCAAAAGTTTGTTTGCTGTTGAGCCTAATCTCCTGGGCAGGACCTTTTTACACTCTGTTTTTGATTGCAAATAACCCCATATTGGAAACAGGCAAGCAAAACACCTATAGGTGTATATAGAATATGAAAATATATTGAAAAGAAAAAAGAGAAACAAACTATCTATTTGGAGCTTACAGTGTGAAGACCTTCCTTTTGCCCTGCAGTTGAGCGAACAAAGTGCCATAGTGACTTCAGACCTCTGAATGCAATATCATTTATTTGCTTTAAGGCTCCTCAAAATTGTGACCATTGACTGATTAAAGTCTGTATGCATATAGGTTATATATAATATATACAGTACCAGTCAAAAGTTTGGTCACACCTTCTCATTCAATGGTATTTTTTTTTTCTACATTGTAGATTAATATTGAAGACATCCAAACTATGAAGGAACACATATGGAATTATGTGGTAAACAAACAAATGCTCAACAAACCAGAATGTTTTATATTTTAGATTCTTCAAACTTTTGACTGGTACTGTATATATATATATAGTACCAGTCAAAAGTTTGAAGATTATATATATATATACAGTACCAGTCAAAAGTTTGAAGATATATATATATATATATATATGAAATTGCGGAATTTCTAATAATAATTCCAAATGACACTAAACCTAGTGTTGAATGTGTGTAATTTCCAAGGATCCGTTAGGTGGTGGTAATAGCACTCTGGTTTGCAGTGTTTTTGAGATTAGAAGAAGAAACTACTCACGACGTTTTGCGACATGCCGTAAAATGAGCTGGTTGAAATGCGGCACAACTGAGCAATACTTATGTTGTTTAGTTGTTAAAAGAGAAACTGACACGCCAGGCGTTTAACCAGTAAGTGCAAAGCAGTCACTGTCTTTCGGTGTACCATCACTTTCCCTTTTGATGCGTTATGTATTGAAACACGTATTGAAACTGTGAAAATATAAATAAATGTGTTTTTTCTCTCCCCCCTGTGAAACAAGGAGCTACACTAACCGCAGTCTGTTGCAGCGGGTTTGTCTAGTGATCCTGACCCAAAAAAGCGATGCTGGTCACCGTTTTCTGCGCGCCGAGGGATCGCCCAGAAACCACCTTCGCCCTCGATGTGTCCCCGGAGCTGGAGCTGAGAGACTTTATAGCACTTTGTGAACTGGAATCAGGAATCCCAGCTGGGGAAATCCAGGTACGACCCGGGCTAGCCGTAGCCAGAGAGCTAACGTGGCTAACAGCTAGCTAGCTGACTTGCTAGCATGAATCGGACTTTTGCTTGGACGGGGTTCTTGCGAAACTTCTGTTTATCAGCCGGCAGATGAGTGTGCTGACCCGTGTCCCCAGTGACGTCATTGTTACGTTAACGGTGTTCTAGAGTTAACTCAGGATTTGTGAATGAAGTTATCTTGACATGAAATGATGACGTATTGCCTCCAACAGAGTCCACAGGGTTGAACATTGATGGGTGATGGGTGGTGGTGGTGGGGGGGTGTGTGAGTAAAATCATTTTAACATTAATAATGTTGGAGTTTTTAAGTTTTATTTGGGGAAATGGAGCCATCAGATGTAACGTTATTAAGCTTTAGAGCAGGGATTTATTTTGGATTGAGGCCAAATAACATGTAGGATATATGATTGGTCAGGTCAGTCCCCAGAAAATGAATCGATAACATATTGATAATTTGGTTAATTGTTTGAGTCAATTTTCAAGCAAAATCCCAAACGTCATCTAATTTCACTTTCTAATTTATGTGGATGTACAGACTGTACAATGCATGCCATTATTAGGCTTCAAAGATGCCTCGTATCCTTAAAACAACTTGGTCTGTTGTGAAATATGTTCGTGGGCAAGCGGGAAAAAGAAAGTGAGGTGGATGACTTCATCTGAAACAAGTTTTTTGTCATGCAGTCTATTGCATTGGCTAGCCATTGAAACTATAGCACTAACATAAATAGTGCTGTCTGATTTACTTACTGAAAAGTAGATTTTGCAAAAACAAGTGCGACCATATGTCTACAGCATTTTGTAACAACTGTACAATTTGATCTAATGAAATATCTTATCTGTGTTAAGTATGCTTAATTTATTCAGTTGTGGATACTTTAATCTAATATCCACATCAAATACAACAGAAGCAAATCATCTGTATGATGATGTTAACATTAGTTCTGTATTTTTCCATAAACAGATCACATATGTAGAACAGCCCCTCAAAGACCCTACTCGTGCCTTGGGGACCTATGGAGTAAAGGATGGAGATGTGGTGGTTCTCAGGCAAGCTGACAGGAGGCCACCACCAACTCAACCAGCCTTTCCAGGTAACACACAAGTTTGTTGGAATTATTTTGAAAGCTATAAATTTACATCTGTTCCAAAGATCAAATTAAGGTTCCAATTACTTAATATGAAGGTGGTTTTGATGTTTTACACAAGAAGACAGATGATGGGTGGGAACTTGACTTTGAGACAGATTTGAATTGAGATTCAGAAATAGGCAAGACAAAAACAAAAATGCTGTTATTCTTGATGTTGTTTTACATCCAAATACATTTATATTACATATACATTTTCATTGGACTGGTTTCAGCTCAGTTAGAACAATATTTGCATGCGCCACTTAAAGCTTCTTTAAGCTTCTTCATCCAAATACATTTATTCAACGTGTATTACTGCCACTTGTTCTAGTCAGCGACCGGCAGACCAGCATCATAAGAATGAGGACAGTAAGTGCAGGTCAGAGAAAGGGGTTCATTTTAAAAAGCAGAGTCCTTCATCTAGGAACACAAGGCAACGCTATATAAAAGATTAATGCATTATCTTTTTGGTGAGTTGTTCTACATGCAAAATGCTAATCCCGCACCATTTCTCCTTTGTGCTCCTCAGGTCTGCCCCATATTGACTTTCGTTCCATCACAATCCCCGGCACCTCTTCTTCAACTAGTCAACGTGGTGCCATAAGGCCGCAACAGCAACAGACTCCCCAGCCGCAGCCACAGCCGCAGCCCCAACAGCAGCCACCGCATGCTGCACAACCTTCAACGCCAACGGCCTTTCGTGGCTCCTCTCCTCAGGGGCTGGATGACCCTGCCTTACTCCAGCAGATGCTGTTATCCAATCCGCATGAACTTTCACTCCTCAAAGAGCGAAACCCGCCACTTGCTGAGGCCCTGCTGAGCGGAGACTTAGGTAAACAAAAAAGAGCTGGTGATGTTTCATGCCACCGTTTCTGTTTCTGTTCTTTTACTGAAGATGTGAATTAGTCAAGTTATTGTAACTGTCAATTATTCTCAGAGCGTTTCACCAAAGTGCTGCTGGAGCAACAGCAGGATCGAGCCAAGAGAGAGCAAGAGAGGATCAGACTTCTGACTGCTGATCCTTTTGATTTGGATGCCCAAGCAAAGATTGAGGAGGACATCAGGTATGGTGCATACTAGTGAATATTGATACACAACAACTTTGTCTTCAGCATGGTACAGCCCCGTTTTACTTCCTTAACCAGACATTGATATGTAATCATTTGTAATATAATTGTCATTTAAGATTTTCATGAATTTAACTGTTCTATTTGCAGCAAACATAAGATAAAGCAGCTTACTCACGGCAGTGAGGCAGCATATTATCATTCTTTTTTAAATTTCAAGTGTCTTATCCATCCATTTGTGCACATTCCAGGCAGCACAATGTGGAAGAAAACATGACCATTGCAATGGAGGAGGCCCCAGAAAGCTTTGGGCAGGTGGTTATGCTCTACATTAACTGCAAAGTCAATGGGCACCCTGTGAAAGCTTTTGTTGACTCAGGTAATGACCATCATATCCTGATCCCATTTGTAGTAGTTACAATTTTCTGACCATGAACAAGAAAGATACTTTAATGTTGGTGTGCTATGATATGGTGTAATTTAAGTTTGTGGCCTAACGAATATATTTGTTTAATTGCATCAGTATCTACATTTACTGTACTCAAATAATAGAGGTCTGTAAATGATAATCTATTCCGGCCGCTTGTATCAGTGATCTCATTCTCCTTGTGATATTTACAAGACCAGTATGACTCAGCCATCTGATCGGAACATAAATATGATACACTAATTGATACACTATTTGTACTATCTGAATTCACACAGTATTGTATTCCCATCTACATTGCACAGGTTGTTTTTTTTTGGTTATAAATAAACATTTTGTAGAGCCCTAACGTTCCTTGTTTTTAGGAGCCCAGATGACCATCATGAGCCAAGCATGTGCTGAGCGCTGTAACATCATGCGGCTGGTGGACCGTCGTTGGGCTGGAATTGCCAAGGGAGTGGGCACCCAGAAGATCATTGGCAGAGTTCATTTGGGTGAGTGTTGGGTTCTCTTGAAGTATTTTCTTTGAGCATAAAGGTATGATATTTCAGTTCTTGCTGTGTTTTTCCCTACTTGCCAACAGTCAGACAAACTCTGCATGCAGTTTGAAAATGTGTATGGTTAGATAGCCTGACTAAGCACAATTACTGGATGTCTTTAAGTCCACTTAATGGTAACGTTTATCCATAGTTATGGGTTCAAATAAGTACTTCCAGATGGTAATTTAAGTGTTGATTATTTTGTACAGTGTGTGGGTATGAATAGGCTCAGAACGAAACACTGTCAACACAGTTTATCATATACCAAGTGAAGTAAAGTAAGCATTAAGTAAGTATTTAATGTATCTTTTTAAAACTGCACACAGAGATATAAAATGTGCCAGAGATTGTCTGACTCTGGGTAGGCAGAATCATTTTCCAGTGATCTTTTCCTTTTGCCTCAATATTTAAGTCTCTGCATGACATTTCAAGTGTTATTATT
The DNA here is from genome assembly GCF_027596085.1 of Anoplopoma fimbria. Classification (NCBI taxonomy): domain Eukaryota; kingdom Metazoa; phylum Chordata; class Actinopteri; order Perciformes; family Anoplopomatidae; genus Anoplopoma; species Anoplopoma fimbria. The sequence continues at coordinate 17,474,393 of NC_072465.1, forward strand.
TAAAAAAAAATAAATGACTGTAATGTATTTAAATTGTGTGGTTTCTTGCACTCATGTAGCTCAGGTCCAGATAGAGGGGGACTTCCTTCCTTGTTCTTTCTCCATCTTGGAGGACCAGCCAATGGACATGCTGCTTGGCCTGGATATGCTGAAGAGACATCAGGTGTGAGCCCCATTTTAGCTGATCATAGTGTGCAGTACAGTATTGTAATTAATTCCATATTAAGGGTTTCCATTTTCTGTTCTCTGTATAGTGAATGTACAAGAAAGTTGAAGAATATCTGTGAGCATAATTTGTCGTGAATTTCTTGTAGTGTTCGATCGACCTGAAGAAGAACACTCTTCTAATAAGCACCACAGGCACCGAGACTCTCTTCCTGCCTGAGTCAGAGCTGCCAGAGTGTGCCCGACTGGCCTACGGAGCAGAGGGGCGGGAAGACGCCCGTACAGATGAGCTAGCAGACAGAGAACTGGCAGAGGCACTTCAGAGGTCAATACAGGAAAGCGGTAAGAAAGCGTCACTCATCTCTGCACTTTCGGCTGTTTTTCATTGGACTGGTTTCAGCTCAGTTAGAACAACATTTGCATGCGCCACTTAAAGCTTTTTACTCTCAACCCCATTTATGCAGTCATCTGAAATTTCAGTCACATGATCACTTCATGTCATCACCTCAGCAAATTATATATGCTCTAGAATACAATGAGTTCAGGAAATTCAGAGATGTCTGTCAGTAAAATATAAGCAAGCTTCTTAGGCTTAAAGGGAAACGCATGATTTGGTTTGTTTTTGGCTTGTTTTATGTTTGTAGAGTGGGTGTGGGTTATGCGAAAGGCCCTTATTATTATTATTATTATTATTATGATTTGAAACAATTTGTATGTGGTGGTTAGTTAACCTCCACTTCATTAGCAACCTTTATCTCTATATGATCCATTAGCAGACATATCACTGAACAGTCTTCTGTATGCCTTCGCCTTGTTTTTAGCTGCTCTTTGTGGATGTGATGTTGTCGTCATTTACTGTGTTTTTAAATGCCTATGTCAAGAGGAACTTTGGAGAAAACACTGAAGCAGCAATAGTGCTGATGGCTCCATTATAAGCTATCAGTGCTAATCAATAGTACTGAGGCTGAGTGTGTCTTATGCAGTAAGTTCAGCATAGACTGTTACACTTTGTCAGATTTTTCGTGAGCCAACGGTGCAGATTGATCTGAGTGTGAGAACATGAAGCTACTGTCAAAGACAAAGTGAAACGGACATCTAGTGCCAGTAGAAATGGAGGTGGTGTTTTGTGTGAGCAGGACTTCTGTATACAGTAAGCTATAAGCAGCACTACAGAATTCCATTTCATTTTTTTAAAGGAAAGAAAATCACCTTTTCTCATATAATGATTTCTGTATGAGGTTGAACCATAACTAAAAATGATTGCACAATGTGAGAAAGCTTTCTAATGATTATGACTAGATGGCGGTCACATAATTAAGAGTTTTCTCATTAAGACTTGGGTGTAGTTATTAGTCAAACTGCTTGCTCCGACACAAATACTAGCAGCGCAAAATGCTAATGATGGTTGACTGTAACTCACTGTGTTTGGGCAATATGACAAAATATACCATGTGTTGACCGGGCAGTCATTGAGTGTATGCCTTTGTAGCTATAGTTTATATCCCACCATATCTCTTGAGTGCACAAGTCAATTTTGGCCAATGTTTTAGATATTTTTAGCATCCATGTGAAGTTTCGTGGTCTATCGGGTATTTATTTTACTGGATTAACACATAACAGACATTCTTGATCAGTTACTTTTTCAGTAACATTTTAAACACACACTGTCAGGGTATATAACAATATGGGGATATAAAGTTACATATTCTGCGACAGAGCAGTTTCTCTCCAACTTGGGTATAAAAGCATCTCTCCGAGGTTGACTGTACCCAGAAAGTGGGGTCTTTGTTGTAACTTTTGAGACTGTCAAAACATACTCATGCAAGTGTTTCCCTTTAATGCTTTTCGAGGCTTACATTAACACTTGTGCTATTGCCATTGATACATTTAGTCTTTCTTATTGTTTCCACTGGCCAGTCATGCCGGTAATGGCTGCACATAGCAAATGGAATTCAAACAAAAAGCAGCAATAAAGTAGCAATTCATTTGCAGTGACTTTTTGCCATATTTGGGGAATGAGGCAGTCCTCCACTGGAGAAGAGGCATCAATCAGTTGTTTGTTTATTTATTCAATTTTGGTCTTGGTTTGACTTTCATGGTTAAAGGACTCGATCAAATGTCCTTCTGACGTGACCGCAATTGAGTTTCCTGAGGTTCAGTGACAGGTTATGTGATTACTCTATGACCTCTCTGTTAGGATACAGGCTCATGTTGTTTTGGGATGACACTTTTCACATCTGTGTGTGAAAAGGCTTATAGGTTGGTGCATGCTCTGTGTGTGTGACCGCTAACTTTCTCCGTCCCTTTGCATGATGTGTGGTGTGTGTGTGCGCCCTAACCCCTGAGCAGGACAGCACTGATGCATTTGGAGACAGCTGGAGAGAGACCTACCAACCAGGTACTGCAAAATCACAAGTCCATTGCGAGTGCTAAGTCCATTGCTATTTATGTCTTTTTATTTTGCTGTTGTTTTGCTGCTGGATTGTTTAATTGATGTTGTACTTTTGTTTCTAAGCATTCATGTATTTATTCTGAATACATATAACTGTTAAACATAGGAAAAAGTAGAACAAGTCATAAACTATGTAAATGCACACACCAGGTATTCATGAGTTCTACAAGAGTTTCCAACATTTGTGTTATGGGTTGTTTCCTTAAATGCATATTATGCAAAGTAATGCGTCACACTGTTTCACTCCCAGTTATATTTTCTCTTACAATAGACACTGCAGATGGACAAACTACCTCACCGCAGCCCCCACCATTTACATTACCCAGAACCTTAGACCAAATGTCCTCATCCACCTCCCCTCCCCAAAGCCCTTCCTCTGGCCAGCCCCAAACCCTGGATCTCTCTCAGTTTGACCCGGCCGCCACGGAGCAGGCCTCATCACCGGGGCTGAGCCATGACCAACCCGGCCTCCAGGAGCTTCCTCAGCCTTCTCTCTCAGCAGAGGATGCTGGTTTCGCACCTCATCAGGTTCCCCCTCACCCTCTGCCTGTCCACACGGACTCCCGAGCTCCCCCTGTACCGAGTCCCTCAACAGACGTCCTCCGTACGTGTACCCCTCCTGCAGACACGACAACAGTATTCCAGAATCCGGGGACTAAGGTACAGCCTGGCCACACAGAGGGGAATACTGAATCGGATGAGGTGATGAACAGCCCCATGCTCCCCTACCCTGAGGAACTCTCCCCCATCCAACCCATGGAGCAGGAGGCCACTGAGTCTCACACCGCTGATGCCACAGAAGGCTGTCTGAGTGATGTCAGCCAAATGGACTCGGTTGAAATGGAGTCGCCCACGGCCTCCCAGGGCGTAATGGCCTCTGAGAGGGACCAGCCTGAAGGAGAGCACTGCTCCAGCTCCGATAGCATCCCGTCGTTGGCTGCCGCTCTGATGGAACTTCACGAGCTGCTGGTTTCCAACAACCGTGCTCAGTCCCAAAACCGCAGCACCTCCTGCTCCCCATCGCATCCATTCAAACAGGAAACAGATGAAGTGGCCCCCGAGCCATGCGCCCCAACGTCCGAAAACACCCAGGGGATCCCCTCTACTGCCATTTCAGCCGGTGCAGAACCAAACGATGCCAAAGCCGACCATGCTGCTGCTGTGTCTGATGAGGGACCATCTAAGTGTCTTGTGCCTGACCCCTCTGGCCAGGATGAGCATCTGGGCGGGGATACAGCAGAAACTGTGGAGGTACGAGGACCACCGCAGTGTCCAGATGGCTCCGTCGAGATGAAGGCAGATGGATGCGGGCAAGACGACGCAAATAACATCAGCGGTTTTGAGCCTGAGCCAGAGGTTCCTCCTGATCTTGCAGAGGACCTGGAGTTCAGGGAACCTCCTGAGGGACAGCAGGGGAGAGGGGTTGCAGACGGACGAGCCTCTGGCACAAACACCCCGGACACTCCTGGCCTCCAAACTGAGGACACTTTTCTCAGCCCCCTGTCCATGGCAGTGGGCTCACCTGCGGAAGTCTCTTGCGCCTCCTCCCCCCCTTCCCCTCCACATGCTCAGGCTCCCCAGCTTACATCTCCAGCCCCTCTTCTCCCTTCTCCGCATCCCTTTACAGAACACTTTCCCGCTGAGCACATCCAGAGAATCCAGGCAGCAGGGTTTTCTGCCAGGGAGGCTGCAGAGGCGCTGGAACAAGCCCACGGGGTTGTGGAGCTTGCTCTGCTGGCACTACTAGCCCGCAGTATCACTGTGCCCACCAAGACTCCTAAGTAGTCATACGAGTCCCCAGCCTCCAAATTCAGCATCTGTCTTATTTATACCTTGTTACGGAACCCGATGTCTCAGTCCCTCCTTAGCAGGGAGCACGTGTAAACACAGGGAAATGCTGTCTCTTGGGTTTTTTTAATAGAATATCCAAGAACAAAAAGGACAACTGGTAATACTTTTCTGGATATTGCAGATATGTGAGGTGTGTTTGCATGCAGATGTTTTGGGTGGCCACCTGTTTCATTGGTTTTTAGAGATTTGTTATGGTAGATACATTGTTTTTTTTTCTTGTTTTGTCGTCCAACTTTGACACATTATTAAATGCCCAATGTATGATTGAATATTTAGCCATTGAACATTGTTATAATTTCACCTTTAATATGTGTCAAAAAAATATTGTTGTCTAAGTTGTGGAGCTTCAATTTAAAAAAAAAAAAAAAAAAAAAAAAGTGTTACTCCTCTCTAGAAAAACACTGGTGAGCTATAGATCATTCAGCACAAATATGGATATTTGAAGCTATTTGCTGATGAATAAAGCGTCATGTTGATTTTTATGTTTGTAGCCCCTTCACAAATCAGAACCCAATGATGAAAAGCCAACTTGTGAAAAGTGCAACAGTTTAGAAGGGCTTAGTTTACAAAAAATTTGTCCAGATAAGTGGAAGCCACCTTTTATCCGCGGCCGTTATCACACCAAAATATCAATGGAGCCACAAGTGCGTTTGTTGACGTCTGATCAGAGATGGCATTTTTTTTTCAATTCAGTAAGTGTATTACGGAAGGTATCTTGTACTGTATGTATTATTTTTCCACAGTTGGAAAGTTTTGTAATGTGTAGTTACAAAACTGTTTGTAGCTCCTGTTCAGAAAGTCCTTTTATTTTGTGACAAATCATCACAGTGTGTTCATACCTTAAAATCATCCATTTTCATTTTGTAATCTGTTATAATATTGCCATGTCAATACATCATATATCAAGGATTTTAATGGATTTATTTGAGTCATATACCAACAACGTTCAGGCGATGGAATTATCTTCTTTTATCTTGTATGAAATTTTAAATTGCAAATAAAATGGAACTAGTATTTGTACACTGTGAATTCATTTTGTTCTTCCTGTAAGTAAATGCAGTTTGACTGGAGCTGCACTTGAATAATTATGTCACATTATTTTTATACATACACAGCAACAACAAAATCAATGTACCCAACTAGACCAAGTGTTTGATACTACAGAAAAAACAAACGGGGAATGCTACAATACACCAATGCAGGTCAAATGTCACTGCCAATTTAACATCAAATCAAAGCATTTTTCCAGATTAATGGTTAATTTGATGTTTTTGAGTCGTCCACAAAGCTCACAAACCACCATGCAAAGTTTATTTGAATCTCTTCAATTTCCTTTGTGCAGTGCATTGTGGGAAAATGGTGTTGCCAATCCTGTTTTTCCCTAAATTTCCCAAAGGCCAAGGTGATGTTGACAAATTGCTTGTTTTGTTCATTCAACAGCATTAAAAAAAAAAACATATTACATTTCCTACCTTAGAAGACCAGCAGGTCACCTTTCATTCAGCCTTAATTAGTATGAACTGATCTGGGACAGAGCCAGCAAATGAAAAGCAGATTGCCAGAAGCTTGAAAAAAAAAGCCACACCTGGTTCCAGTTTATGTGATTGCTGCTAGTGAAGCTCCCACTGCATACGATGATGTGGCTCTGGGGCAAATGAAGGAGCATTCAGTAGATAAACACATCAACATTTACTACTTGCTCAGGAATTTCAAACAAAGAGTCCTGGTGGCAGCCTTGTGTGAGAGAACAGTTCCAGACTGAAGCGTTATGGCTCAATTTGACGCCACGGATGAAAACAGCCACTGTTTGAGCAGCAGCACTATCGCTAATCTATACTCCTGCTTTGGAGATAGTCATCCAGTGAATCATTTGATTTCACAAATACAAACCATGTGGACAAGAGAGGCGCTTTCTTTAGAGTTTTCTCTGGAATCCAGTAGCGCTCAGGACAGTGGAGGCCTTGGTGAGAGCAGTGACTCCCCGAACCAGCTGGAGGACTGCAGGTAAGGACCACATGGTGCCTCTGGAAAACCTCAGTAAACCTTGTGTGTAGGATTATGACGATTAAATATCTTTGACCTTTTTTTTTTTAGTTCTTCCACAGACATGTCTTCAGCTCTCCGGTCAGTAGCTTTAATGCGCACATTGGATTTGAAAGAAATGCAATGTGCACATGGGCCAAAGCTGTTCTCAGTAGTTGAGGAGGACAATCAAACTTTTTCTCCATTAGATGATCAGGATAAAAGTACAGAAGGGTAAGAGAGGCTTTAAATCTTTATAGCCTTTACAATCTTTTATACTTTTAATTAAATGTGGCCTGCTTTACAAATCCAGGGCAGCAGATCCAAGTGAGGAGGAAGGACTGAGTGAATTATTCCAGTCAAAGTTCATTAATTTTTGTAAGTTAATCTTTTTCTTTGTGCTTCGTCAGTCATTGAATAGTTTTATAATTAGAGGAATGTAAAGTAACTTGTCTGTATGTCTTGCTTTGCTCTGCAGTTCCACTGTATCAGGACTACTTTCTGCAGCCGATGAAAGATGATCTGCACAGACTGAGCAAGAGTTTTGTGTCTGAACTGCTAACGCCCCAATGTCTGCCGGGTTTGCAGTCCCAACTCGTTGCTAAATGCCGCTCTGAGCCCACATCCCATCAGTTAAACCCTCCTGAAGCGACTCCGTCCTCACCTCTACCTCGCCCTGTCAGGGTGACTCCATGTACCCTTTGGCAAGATCTAGAAGAGGTGAAGGCATCTGGTCTTCTCAGCAGCTTGACAAACAGAGAGATTCGCCTTCAGGAGGTGTGGAAAGCTCTTTATTTCCTGTTTAACACTCCGTTATAATCCGTATATGTTGCATTCTAGAGCGGTGTTGTATAATTGAAAACAAGTGGCATTACAATTGCAGATATGATTATGTAAAAATGAACAAGACAGAAGTGTAGAAAAATGATTGGCCTTGTGACACTGTAATCCTCATTACACACCAGCAAATGATTGGAGGACTGTGACGTGGGGGGGGACAACTTTTTTGAGCAGCATTTTAAGTGTTAAGTTTGGCAGGAGATAAGGGTTAAACCTCCCCATTTTCAGTTGGATAACCATGCTAATGATGTACATACAGCATTTAGCAGTTATAGTGGCCGTTATATATGCTTACATTGAGAATATTGACAGCTGACGTTTGATATGTAACCCTTACCGTGTTAACATTTTTAGCATGTCAACTTTTGCATATTAAAATTTAGCATGTAACTTAAGAGTGTAGCATAACATTTAGCACGTTACCCTTCAAATATTTACTTTAACAGTATACAGGCTGTACTTGTGTATTGCAGGATGAGCTTGCCGTTTGTATATTCCTATTGTCAACAAACCCCATGAGAAGACTTAAGTGCATCTCTTAATGCTTTCTTACCTTTTGGCTCTATCCGGTGCACACAGCCTCTGCATCCATTCCTCTTCCTTTTTAAAGGCTCAGTAACTTCATTAACAGCTAATGCATTAGTAAAATAGTCACCAGCTGCATGGGAACTATTTTCAAAGATAAAACGGGTCTAAATGTTGTGCAGATTTTTTTCATGGGATTAGCTGACAATAACAAACAAAATCATCAGTCTCAAATTAAAGTTTAATAGAAACATCTCTAGAAATCCTTAATTCCTGTTGTCTCGTTTTCCTCCTCTAAAGTCCATGTTTGAGTTAATCGGCTCTGAAGCGTCTTATCTCAGGAGCCTCGGAGTTGCTGTCAATCATTTCTACTCATCGAAGGCACTGAAACAGACACTGAATCAAATGGAGCATCACGTTTTGTTTTCCAACATCCGTCGCGTGATGGCAGCCAGTGAAAAGTGAGAGCTCTTCATACCTGTACCTCCTCTTGTATGTTTGAACTGTTTTTTTGTTAGTGTGTATGCTGAGCTGGTTTGGTTTCATGTCTCCTCTAGGTTTCTTATAGATCTGGAAACACGACTGGGAGAGAGTGTGTTAATATCTCAGGTTGGAGACGTTGTGCTGCAGCACTGCTCCAAGTTTCGCAGCCTCTATGTGCCTTATGTGACTAACATGATGTACCAAGAGACTCTTGTCAACCAGCTGCTGTAAGTTTCTGCTCTGTACTTGATGCCGCAGCTGGTACATGCTACTCCACCACACCAACCGTTACATTAGATCTATACGATTGTATCTTTTTCTTTTCTTCAAGGCAGCAGAACAGAGACTTTTTGTGTTCAATCAAGAAGCTTGAGAGTGACCCAGTGTGTCAGAGACAGAGCCTGAAGTCATTCCTTGTCCTTCCCTTTCAGAGAATTACTCGTATAAAACTCATCCTTGAGGTAGGCATCTGATGATATTTGAATCATATGCATCCAAATACATCTTTTGAACTCGTATGACGCGTAACATAAGTCAACTAACCGCTTCTGTTGGGTTTTTCTTTCATTTCAGAGCATCCTGAAGCTGACTGAACCAGACTCTGACTCAATTTCAAATCTTGAAAAAGCAATTGAAGCGATCCATGAGGTAATGCAGTTTAACATTCAGGTGTTCAAAGATGCACATTTATGCTAAGACAGAAGAACAGGGGAATGAGCTTGTTATTGGAAGGGTGTTGAGCAGTTGAATTGCTGTTTTAAATGACTTTAAAAGTAAACTCTGATCATTCAAAAAGGCCATCGTTTGCTCTGACCAGATAGTGACAGAGTGTGACAAGGGGGTCCAAAAAATGAAACGAATTGAGGAACTGGTTTGCCTGGAAATGCTGCTGGACTTTGACAAAGTTAAGGTGACAAGTGTTTTTTTTTTTTTTCCTCTAACGGAATTTAGTGTGAACTGCAGGTTACATAACAGTCTGCTACACATTCTGACTAACTGCATCTTCCTCCATCCAGTCAGTCCCTCTGGTTGTAAGCGGGCGTTTCCTGGTGCACCAGGGTCCCATTAGACAGCTGACTGTGGAGGCCACTTACACCTCAAGAGTGTCATTGAACAGCATCTACCTCCACCTCTTCAATGACCTTTTGATCATCTCCTCGAAAAAGTATTTCAACAGATTGCAAAACGGGGCAGTTAACTAATGATTCCTTTTTTCATTTTTTAAAACCACTAATCCTAATTTCTTATTTGGTGATACACTGAATTTTCCTCACATTTGTGTTTGCCTTTTAACCGCACTGCCCCTCTCTCACGTCAGGGCTCCGAGGTTCACAGTTATGGATCATGCTGCATTCCCCTCACATGTGCACGTTGAGCATCTGAAGACTGAGGTCCTGGGTTTACCCCCAGACTCCTTCCTGCTGCATCTCTCCCAGAGTCACACCGGACAACCGACTGCCATGATTCTTGTTGCGTACACAAGGTACAAGTGGACATCTTCTATATTTCGATACATTTTTAGTGACTAATACATCTCCTAAAGCAGCGAGTCATTTATCTGGGATTCTTGTCTGTTTTTTTGCAGGTCAGATAAAGAGGAGTGGATGAAGGCGCTGTCATCTAAACAGTGATGGAAATATGATTGTGCAATTTTGATTTTATATAAAACAATCTAAGGTAGTTTTTAACTTGCAAATTACTTATACAGTTTAATAATAGAAAGATTTATATAAACTTTACTGCACTTATTAATTTTGATAATGGCACTCTAGAGCACAATGCAACACAATAGGGATTCCCACATGCACTGAATTTGTCACAATAAACACACACAACATATTGGGGGAAGATTTTTTTGAAATATTGGAATATATTTTTTCACTTGTATTAAAATGACCTCTTTTAAGCCATGTGCCCTAATTCTTTTTTTAAACTTCGGACTTTGTCAGATCAGCCTGATGCAACAAAAAAATTGCCTCAACTGAAAAAAGATATTAACAAGTGACCTTGACAAAAACAGCCCTGATCTTCTCAATGTGAAATACTGACAAAATATTTAATACATAATCTCACAGCAATGATGTTTTGACTGTGCTGGTGCTTTTTAAATGACATTAACAGGAATCCATGAAATCTGTAAAAAGGCCTTATGGAAAAGCAAGCTGATTACACATTCTAGCTTTATCACATTAGTTTAACCAATAGTACCAGACAATAGCTGGTCTCATATCATGATATTGATCGAACACCCTGCTAACATAAGGTGGGTATTTTAAAACACACAGCAGGGATTACAGCATTAGAGGATAATCCATTTAATCTCAACAGCAGCTTCAGTCCTCATCCTGACAAATCCGGAAAATCTGTTGCAATCCCACAAAGGCAGTCACCCAGATGTGACCTTACCTGGACCCTACAGTCGACTTGAACTCAACTGACTGAAAAAAATCATGTTCAGTATTAAAGGGGACATCATATGCTAATTTTCAGATTTTCTTAAAACCCCTCTCCTGAAAAAACATCCTGCTGTAATTGGCTTGCGAGAAAAATATAGCACACCTTTGGGGAAAAAAGTACTTCTTAATCCATGGCAGGAGATACTTAGATGGAGAGCAGTATATTCTAATTAGCCTGCATGTGACATTGGGAGTGGAGTGAAATCTGAACGGTTAGGTGAATTGCTGGTCTGATATAGGCAGCCAAGAAACCTTGTTGTGTTGTAGGTTGGTAGGCACTCCGGATACCCAAATGTATGTGCACAAGCACTGAGAAAGTGAAGTCACGATATGTCCCCTTAAAGGAGAGTCACTGTCTCCTGCTGTGAACGATGGCTGGCTGATCCAGCTGTAACACAGTCCTGATGCCACAGATTCTCCGCCAGGCAGTTGAGAAGTGGCGCTACGTCACCCAGCCCGTCACTGACCTCCCCGCCCACACGCAGCACTCGTAAGTTCCACGTCTCCTGGAAGTCCCTCACGTCTCTCTCCGGCACATCACAGTGCATGAAAAGGTCAAATCTGAAGAAAACATTGAGGTCAAATGCTCATCTCTGTATTGATATAGTAGTTATAAATGTAGCCCATCACTGAAACTACTACATAAAAATCAACATTCAAGTTTTATAATAGACCATAAGAGGATACTTGGTGCCAACCACCATTTTCACAACACGTCCCACAGATGTCCCGGTCCATTTAGTAATTTGATTTGACAGATCGTCAAAGGATGTTCTGTCAGTGAAGGAGAATAGGAAAAGGACGCAATCCACCTGCTCCTTACAGGCCTGGAAGACACAGGGAACAGTGATTTTACAAAACATTTGGGAGATGGTGTTAGGGTATTTATTTTGAGCTAGTATATGGGTGTATTGCTTTTTCGGTTTCTGTTATAACTCAATACAATATGTTGTGGTAAAACACTTTTATACATACTGGAAGCAAATGGTCAAATCTACGCAAAGTGTTCTCTCCACAGTCCCACAGCTGCAGACGGAAGAAAAGCACTCTACCATTCTCTCTCAACTTCACCGGCCAATACACCACCGTCGTTTCAATACCTTGAAGAACAGATAAATTGGAATGAATATTTGTTTGATCTCATGAGCTTTTAAGTTGAAAAGCTAATTGTGTAATCTACTCTAAAAGCAACGGACTCACATTGGTTCTGGACCTACCTGTGGTTTCATAGTGCAAGTTAGGAATATTCAGGCCTGCAAGACGTGCAGCAAGAGAAGTTTTCCCGACTCCACTCTTGCCAGAGAGGAAGATCTTATAGTGAACTGTGTCCACAGCTACATGTGGGGGCATCACCGGGGACTCCAAGAGGCCTGTAAAACAAGTTTTAAAAGGGCCGTCTAAATATTTAATATTGTGTACTGCTTGGAATTCATACTCTCCACATGGACCTACAGCTGTGTACTTGTATCACAAGCTAATGTCCGATGCTTTACTTTCAGTGTCGAGACGGTGTGCTGGTCAAAGATCACAGTGTAACTCTTTGGGATTAAAAGTAGGGTGTTAATATTGTACATGGCAGCGTGGAAGTAGCTTAAAGTCTATCTTATTTTATGTCAATCTTAGATATCTGGAAATGATTATCCAGAGTTGAAAACTGAGTCATTAGACACATCACAAATCCTTTAAAACAATTAACACTCACACAACAATCTTAGGCTTTTTTGTTATGTCATCTGATTTCATGTTGATTGTCCAGTAAAACAGTACACTAAAACACTTTGAGTAAGGCTTGTTATACATTATTTTCTTTACATTGTTCTGTTAAAAATGATGAAACATATGTTTAGCCTTGATATATTGTTTACAGATGATACCAACTCTTCCTACATCTATAGGCCATAATGACAAAACCAACATCATGTCTTTAAAAAATATCTAAAACAGTGTTGCTGTTTACTTTATGGGCATTTAGATAAAATAAGATAATCCTTTATTAGTCCCGCAGCGGGGAAATTTACAGGATTACAGCAGCATAGATATAGTGCAAACAAGGTACATAGTAGAAAAAACAAAAGTATTTTAAATAAGTAAGTAAGTAAGAAAAATAAATAAAATCCACAATAACTAAAATATAAGTAGTTATAGTATTGCACAGATTTATTAGTGTTTTGTTACTTATGATAAAATGAGAATATGTGAAGGTTTTCTTAGTCTAAAAATATGTACTGTAGAACAAATATCCTTAGATACTTTGTTGTATAAGCACAGTTGCACATCCATTGTGATTTAACAAAAATGTCACTTTTGTCATACCGAATTTTTTGCGTCTCTTCTTGTGCAGAATTTTGCTGAAATATTCTTTGCTGTCTTTACATTGATGCCAGTCAGCTACTACGACTGACCCGGAGGAAGGAGGAACTCGTGCCATGTTGTGCTAGTTATGCTGCTCAGCTAAAGTTAGCATCACACTGCTACAGTCAGTGTTTCATCAAACAAGTCACACTGTAGCGGCACGAGACGGTTCGTTAAACCAGTGTTAGTGTAAAAATACTGGTAACAGTCTTTTATCATCATAAAGTGCTTTAATAACGAATATTCTCGCCAAATAGCGTGTTAAGCCTCAAAGTGCAGCCAGCTGATCAAAACTTCCGTAAACTAAAACGTCACTTGACGACCGCTTCCTGACGTCACGTATCCATGGGCAGAACCCGGAAGCTGACAGGAATATCCAACGTCACTTCCGTTAGCTGCTGTAATTTGTGATGTTCAGGTTTTTCAGAAAGTTGGCAATTACGTATTTTTTTTCGTTTTTAAACTAAAACAAAAATATGCATTCAAAAGGCAATCAATGTGAGTTAACTTTAGATATGTAGACTCATATAGTTGCAGCAGATGTAATGATAACGTTTCAGTTATGTTAAGATTTTCTTTTTTTAAGTTATTATTATTATTTTTATTATTATTATATTTAACAGTGATTTGAATATTTCTGCGCCGTCGTCCGCTATTTGGCCTCAACTCTCACATCACGTTAACAACAGTATCATGAAATATTCCATTTTATACCGCATGTCCAATGTTGTTGAGTCCAAGTGCACTGGAAGGGGATTTTACAGGTAGTACGTGAATGCAGCATTGCTTCGCTTCGCCCACCGCCAGAGGTCACCAAACTCCAGCGTTGAAACGTTAAATGCAGGGAGGAGATATTAGGCATCAATATACCCTGTGAGCTCTGACAGTCTGGACACCACTGCTCCCCATCGTCATGGTCCCAGATATGGAGTCCACACTCGATGGTAGTTTGCATTGGTGGGAAAAAAGTATCTATGACTGTGCTATCTTCTCCTTGCTGCATAAGGAGTGAGAATATAAGGAAGGCATACACACAACCAACTCTGCTCCCAGCAGACCACATGACACATGACAATAAAACATGACAATAAAAACCTGTGCAATACTTTACACTGTGCAATAATAGTTAAAATAGTTTTTTCTGTCTGTAAATATAATATTTCAGTTATTGTTGATTTTCTACTGTTTTTTATTGCTTATTTATAATACTTGTTTTTTATTTTATTTAAATGTTTTACTTTTATCTTGTCTTTCTTCTACTATGTCTCTTGTGTGCACTTTACTCTATGCTGCTGTAAGCCTGCAAATTTCCCCGCTGCGGGACTAATAAAGGATTATCTTATCTTATCTTATCTTATCTTATTATTGGTATGGAAAAGTTACATTCAGAGAATTGTTTAATTTTACACATTTAGCGTTGTAAGAAGGGTTGGTTAAATTAACTGTTTAAAGTAAAAAGATCTCTCTCAATTTGAGGTAACCTAACCCGTCTGTTTTTAATTACAGTTTAAAAACTCAAGATTTTGGCCCTATCTCAAAGTCACAAGATGTTGTGTAATCCAGCTCCAGTGATCCATCTGATTCAAGCCATTATAGCCATAATGTGACACTATAATTAATTTATATTCTGCTGAATTTCAGATTTATATCAAACTACCTAATATATTATTATTCTGAAGCCTAAATGGGCAATCAACCAACAAGCCTCTTCAGTGTTTTTTTGGTCCCTATTTTATAAACTGGGCTGACTGCATGACTCACCTTCTCAGCATTCACCTCTATAAGGTTGTTGGAAAATATGATAATAACATTGACAGTGAACTGGAAAATATCTCCAATGACCGGGATCTTCCCTGAAAAACATAATTTACAGCTTGTAAATCTTTATTACTACATGGCACAAACTGACAGTCACCAGGTTTCTAAGATTCACTGATTTTATAAAAAAATAAAAACAGGTCAAACATGCTTTGTGTAAAAAGGGGAACAAATGAATATATATCTATCAGTCTTTGTTAATCTGACCTGTAAATTTGCTGTCGCTAAGGTGATCCTGAATCTTCAGAGAAAATACTTTGACCTTTCTCCGTACAGACTGAGTAAGTGGATTATCTCTATGTATCTGACTGTATCTACAACATGGATCCAAGATAGGTCATTCTAATCCCTCTTGTGTCTGAAAAAAGTGTCACTCTATATTTATGAGTCTTTTATAGTCCGCTGAGTCCCTCTTGGTGTGTGTTTGATTGGGTGTGTGCCAGAATGATTCAGCCTCACTGGAACATGACACGGATTGCAGATATTCAATGTGTCAGAACGGTTGTTCAACTGTTGGTCAATTGGTTCTAAATTTCTAGCCGCACCCCAAACAAGGAGCCTATAAGTCTTTGTGTGTGTGTGTGTGTTTGTGTGAGAAAGGGCGTGGAGCTGTGTCTGTGTGAAGGAATATGCTATAATTATCAGGTGGGAAATGAAATCAACTGTCATTCACAACTTATAATAAAAATGTCAATACGACATAATAAAGTAGCTCTTAGATCAAATTCATAAAGACATTGCTTTTTTTAAGGCTATATCCGTAATGGTTGTCACAGAAACAGTACCGCACCAATACATCCCAGTGAAAACCTGACAGAACTTAACAAGTCTTAGTGACTGTAAAATGATGGAGCAGAGTTGCGTGTAGCTGTGACATTCTGCTCCACCTTGGCAAAGACACAGAGGTTGATAAACTCCGTCTGGATGGCAGACGTCACCTAAAACAAGCTTTGTGAGGCTGGAGTGTTAAATTGTAAAGAAAACCAAACTGTTAAGATCAACAAAGTTTAGGTCTGGACTTGTTTTAGATTTTTTTGTATTGGTAAGGTAAACATAACAATTGGCATGTGAGTGGTGTCAGAAGAAAGACATTTGGCAACCTATATAAGAAGAGTTTAACATGTTTTTAGCACAAAGTGTTGAGAGCTATGTGTGGCAGTATTGCATAGTTGGTTTGTGTGAGGATGCAGTAATCATATTTGGTCACTTCTAGTGTTGGGTAAGTAAATATATGAAAAATTAGCTAGGAAGATGTAAGGAATACAGTTTGTTTTTTTCTTAACATTTAGGCTTGCAGAGTTTTTTATTGGCTGTCATTTCTGTACATCTTAAACAATATCGGTGTTTTTGTCACTTTTACCATCCTAGCTTCAAAATTGCATGCAAATAGTTACATTTATGACCTAATTAGTGTGCTAGAAGAAAAGTTGGGGGCTCATCAAAGTTCACAAAGACTGTCCATTTAATAGGTGACGAGTCATTTCACTATTAAACATAAATATCAGCCTGCTATGAGTTCTGGATGAAAAGTCGGTAGGGTTCACCATAATAATATTAATAATGTCTGTTCTAAAGTTCATGGCGATCCATCCAACAGTTGTTTGGATATTTAATTCTGGAAAAATTTAAAACAAATACCTGTTACCTACTGAGTACAAGAAAGTGATCCAGTCACAAGGAAACAAATTTTATTCAAACACAAAAATACACAGCCTGGCAAATGTGCCCCACATTACTCAATACTCATGTTATAAATGGCATAAATACAAAATAAAATAAATATTAAATAAAAAAAAAAAGGTACAGTTGTATTAAGACATGATGTAAACAAACAAGCCTTGAGGAAAAGAATGCATGTGATACAGAGACCAACTACTAAACATAAGAATGTGTGATTATTTGCCCTGAGTAGAAATAAAATAGTTCATGTCATTGATCATAAAACATGTAGAAAACAAACATATTTAAAGTTCCAGAAACACTGGCAGGATAAAGTGAGTGCTTGGAAGAAAATGCCCTTAAATCATAAAGAGCATTACATTTTTCAGTCATTCAGTAAAAACAAACCAAGCACTCTCACATTGTCTCACATTTTGCACTTACTCTTATAATTGTTTGATTTACTACATCACATAACTTATGTTTATGTTCAACATATAAAACATTTTTTTTTACATGAAGATAAATTATTTGTCTTCTGTTATCATAAAGTACTTAAGTGTTTTTGATCTCAGTCCTTTCCAAGCGGCTTGGAGGGTCCTCTTCAGTCGCGCCACAAAATAAACCCCCTGAAGTGTAGCTCAGTTTCAAACCCCCCCCCCCCACACACACTTCAGTCCTCCTCGTTCGTGAGTGAAATGGCATGGTCGGTCAGTGCACTTTGAATTGTAGGAATGCTTAGATCACACTGCAAACACGCTGAGGGAGCTGGTCTCGTCTTTCAGACCCAGGATGCTGTATGCTATCCTCTTCATGTGACCGGGCAACCGCACTCCAATATTCCGGATGTCTCTGAAAGGACAAGATAAATGACACCGTTTTAAGAGTGCTAAAAACAATATGGAGTCTGTTTTGCATAAAGACACTACAGAGGTATTTGTAAAGCACGGATTCCCATTGGGGAGTTTCTAAACTAATTTAAAAAATATATAAATTGTGTTTTATTTGGAAAACAATATCCACATATTTCAGCTGAAAGTAATGCATAAATGGTTTAAATAGATTGTTTAAAGTACTGAATTAACTGATTAACTGTTGAGGCAGGACTGTGGCAGTACACCAGATTTAAAAAAAGGCCACTGCTGTTGAAGTTATGGCAGTAGAGAATGAG
The DNA here is from genome assembly GCF_027596085.1 of Anoplopoma fimbria. Classification (NCBI taxonomy): domain Eukaryota; kingdom Metazoa; phylum Chordata; class Actinopteri; order Perciformes; family Anoplopomatidae; genus Anoplopoma; species Anoplopoma fimbria. Next base: position 17,492,187 of record NC_072465.1, read on the forward strand.
AGGAATGACGTGGCAGAGTGAGGTATTTCTGCATTCACAAACTGGCTGACAAATGTTAAAGCTGAGAGCTCAATACTTCCTCTGTGTTACAACAAAGAGTGGCCTGGTGCCAGATTGAATCAGAGCAGGGCAGCAGAGCTGCACCTGTGCCATATGTGCACTTACTCATGCCTCAAGGCGAGCACCTGCTCCATGGTCGTGATCCCAGCGCGGGCAAAGCTTTCGTTGTACTGGTTCATTTTGATGGACTCCAGCCACTCGGGCACCGACCTGAACATGGTGCCGTCACAGCCGCTGGTGCTCGGCAGGCGGATGGACACGCTGTGAGGAACAATGTACATTTGGATTAGTCAACATTTAATGCCACATTATGTTCACTGAGTGCATGTGAGGATGTTTGAACAAGTGGGAACCAATGTTACTGTTAACCCAGAGATGTTTCAATAATTTGTATTATTTAATGGCAAATACCAAGACTAATACAGCTCTAGTTAAAGAAAAACATCGTAGACAAATCTTGGAATTTAAATGGAAGATGAATATCAGTTTCATATACTTATTAACACACAACAAGGGTTTATAAATATCCAGTTTAAATTGTGTTATTCTCACAGAATATCATTATGCAACTGAGAGGATTGGTGTGTTATAATAAAAAAAGTTTAAAAAAAAAGTTATAATAGTTACTTACATTTTTTACTCTTTTACTTTTTTACCAAATCATAAACTTCAATGAAAATATAGTTCATACCGTGGATCAAAGTCAGCAATGGTTTTCAAAGACTCTGGGCTTCGGAGCAACTTGTCCAAAATGTTGACGATGTCTGTGAAGCGAGGTCGTTTTGAGCGGTCGTTCAGCCAACACTGGAGCATGAGCTGGTAGATGGCGGATGGGCAGTCCATCGGAGCAGGAAGCCTGAAGGCCTCGTTGATAGCCTTCATGACCTGAGGAAGAGGGAAGGCAGCTCTTAGATCTAAAGCATATTTATGAGTGCAGTGACAGACAGCCTGGAAAAAGTGCTTTGTTCGTCTGTTGACATCAGTTAATTTGAAGAGGATGGTGGGAAACTTTTTGGACTTCAGAAAACTTTCTACCACCACCTTCCCAGCACAGACTCTCAGTGGTTAAAAACATTAAAGTTTGACCTACACAGGCCGAAACAATCCTTCATCTCAACCGCAAGAGTTGGACATACCTCATGGTTGCTCATGTCCCAGTAGGGCCGTTCTCCAAATGCCATGACTTCCCACATGACGATGCCGAAGCTCCACACGTCGCTGGCTGAAGTGAATTTCCTGTAAGCGATGGCCTCGGGGGCCGTCCAGCGGATGGGGATTTTACCTCCCTGACAGAAGAGAAACATGAGCAAATCATGTTAAATGTGTGAATGGAGTGGAAACACACAGCGCTGAAAGACCAACACTTTAGATTGGACACTTGAGAGTGAAAATACCATTAGCAGTCTGGCATTCATTACTAGAAAAAAATGGGGTTGTTCCATCTTTGCTTTTAGGCTGTTAAACATGCAGCTGTTTGACTCACTCTTGTTGTGTAGGTGCCCTCAGCATCATCCTCCAGCACACGCGACAGCCCAAAATCAGACACTTTACACTCCAGGCAGCTGTTGACCAAAACGTTTCTTGCTGCCAGGTCACGGTGGATGTAGCTCATGACAGAGAGGTATTTCATGCCGGCAGCTATTCCACGCAGCATCCCTAAGAGCTGATATGACGGAATCTCTCCATCACGGTCCTAAAGGAAAACAATACATCTGTTAAATAACTCTTTCTTATAATTAATTCTTACAAGAATTTTGTTCTGTCATTAATTACAGTCAAACACCAATGTAATTCCATTTTTAGGGGGCTTTTAACTTCATTTAATGTATTAAAGAATAGTTCAACATTTTGTACAAAAATTAAAAACACCATTTAATATAATCTAATGTTAAGAAATATACAGAAACACAAAAGAAAAGAAAAGGATAAGATTGTTAAACTCAAAACAGTTTGCTGAGGTTTAAGTTTGCGCCCTTGAGGAATATTAAGGACTAAAAATTATTAAATTGAAGTCTTAAGCTCAATTTGAATCCAAGTCATGTGACCCTAAACAAAAATGCATGTACCTACCTTTAGATATGTGTCAAGAGCTCCGTTCTCCATGTATTCTGTCACTATCATGGCATGCTTGACTGAAAATCCAAACAAAAATTTATGTTTAGTGAAGGCAGAGCATACAAACAGTCGATACAAATGAGTTGAGAATGATTGTTTGACTTTAGTCGGAGGTTATCGACTCACATTTGGTGACAACTCCCTCCAGGCGGATGATATTCGGGTGGGAGAACTGTCCCATGATGCTGGCCTCGCCCAAGAAGTCCTGCCTCTGCTTCTCAGAGTACCCCGGCTTCAGGTTCTTGATCGCCACGGCCACTTCCCCTCTCTTGGGAGTCTTCATCACGCCCCAAAACACTTCCCCGAACTCTCCTGATCAGCAGACGGACACAGCAGGAGGAAACATTAGAAAATTGCACTCTGATACTTCATTAAATGGAAGACAGGTGATTATTTTAAAACTAAAACACTTACCAACACCGATGACTTTCTGTTTGCTAATGGCAGTGGGGTCGATTTCTGTGACAAACTTCTGGATGGCGATGTTAGGGTCCTCATACGTGTGTGGATCAACATAAGTCTTCAGAGGCTTGAGCTGATCTAAGGAGGAAATGATGACCAGAATATTAGAGTCAATAAAAACATAATTAACTATTATTATTATTATTATTATTATTATTATTATTATTATTATTGCATGTACAGAATGGTTTTCTAACCTGTTGAGAAGTAGGGATCTTCAGGTCCTCCCCTGCCACGAGAGTTCAGTCTCCTGAGAGGAAAACACGAATAATCACTACAGGACTAAACAGAATACAGACTGGCTTTTTAGTAATTGCAGGTCAGTCTCTGCTGAAAAAGAACCAAAGCTGTTTTCAATGGCAGCACCAGCTATTACTGATAAACCCTCCCTGAGCCGTCGTACCAGAAAATCTTTCATTTACTCGAGCTTGTGGCACATAATCACACAGATTTGCAGGTCTGTAGATAACATTTATCTGAATGACACATGCGTTGGATGTGGATGTGAAGCATGTTGTTACCAACCGTTTACGCAGCAGCAGGACGGCCACCACAACAAGCAGAATAATCGCTACGCCAACTACGGCTCCCATCACCATGGTGGAGTTGTTCTGGGTCTGAGACTCAGCTGTGAAAGAAATAAAAAAATCACAGAAAAAGAAAAGTTTAGCAACTCAATATGTGAAATAAGAGTTTATACGGATAGACTAGTTTCATCTGCTGTAGATTTAGGGCTGTTGGTACCTAATGGTGAGGTTAGGAACTCGTGCTCCACACTGTAGCTGCCGGGGATTCCTTCAGGGCTCACTGCCTGGACCCTGAACATGTAAGTAGTGTCTGGGGTGAGGTCATTAATCTGAACGGAACTTTTCTCCAAAAGCAGGACTGTGTAGGTGGTCACATCACGCTCGCCCTCATCATCCTGCCGAGAGGAAAGTGGGTGGATTAGAATAATTTTGGAACGATTTACAGCCTTAACTTTGAACGAGGGGAGAAGAGAGAGGAAAAAAAAGAGCACAAAGCACTCTGTCTTACTTTTCTGCGGTACATAAGCTCATAGCGGTGATTGATGTGGGCTGGAGGCCTGCGAGACAGAGTCCAGGACAGAGACAGGCTGGTGGGGCTGCGATCATCCAGATGGATCAACGTCACCTTTGGGGGATCTAACAGTTGGTGAGAGACAGAAAGCAAAATAATGGTTAGTGACTAATCATAGTCTTTGGAAAGGAGATTTGGAAATAAAAGCCTTTGGGATTCAGTGGGTCAGACGGAATTCCTCTCTGTTTATTAAGCTCCTCTTTTTTTACAATGGCTTTAACAAGCAAATACAATACAACATGAAACAATGTCTTAATATCTAAATTCTGGAGACAGACTATTTTTAAACAGCTCAAAAAAACATATAAAAAGTTATAGTTTGACCAACTTGATTCTAATTTTCTAAGAATTTCTTATAAACATTTTTTTAAAACAGATGACATGTTTCATAAGTCTGCTACAGGAATATTTTAAAGTGCGGGAGGTTTTTTTCTATATATTGTCTACCCTTAGTATTCTCCTACCTGTCGACCGAATTAAATATTTCACCATTTGGTGTAATAACAAAATGTTATGGTCACTTCTTTACCAAATGTACATGTTCAGTTTGTTGCAATTTAAAAGCCAATTTAATGACAAAACAATAACACAAGATTAAGTCAAAGCACAGATAAAAAGCTTTTCGTGTGATCAAGCTTACCTGTGTAGTCCAGAGTAGTGGTGATGCTCGCGATCGGCCTGTCGGTACCGTGCTCGGACACGCCGCTGTGAGCCTCGACAGTGAACGTGTAGTTCAGGTGAGAGTCCAGGTCACCAACGACGACAGTGGTGTCCTGCAGGTCTGTCGGACCCGGCTCGAAACGGATCTTCTCGCCACAGGGGACGCACAAGGCCCCGTCGCATAGCTCGCACACCACACTGTAGGTGAGGTCACTGCGGCCCCCGGTCACCAGCGGCGGGCTCCAGGACAGCTGCAGCCTGCCCTCTGCTGACAGGGTGGTGGAGGTCAGGTCACGAGGGGCACTGGGTGGAGCTATGGGAGGAAGTACAGGACACAGAAAAGTTAGCCTGATCTTCTGACCCAACTGTAATGAGCCAATATATGACTTAGTAATAGGACAGTGAGCGCGGTCGTTACCGGAGCATGGTGACGAAGGAGTGTCTGATGGGGAGCGGAAGAAGCCCTCCTCACATTGACATTCGGTGGCGCCGGCTGCAGAGGGCTTGCTGTTATCAGGACAAACCTGACATAACTCGCTCGATACAGATGTCTTGAAGTAGCCTGGTTTGCATTCTTTGAGAGATAGAGAGAAGGTGTGTGTGTGTTAGTTTAAGCTTGACATTAGGAGTAACTGAAACGGACAAACACAGGAAGGGATGATTGATCTGGATGCAAACAATGAAGCGGTTGGTAATACCAGTCCGTTCCACCCGACAGGAAGCATTTGTTGTGAGTAACCTATAATCACTGAGACTTTGTACTCAGGAGTGAAAACGGGATTTCCCTGACGATCTGCCTCTACTTGCCTTTTTTCGCCTAAGGGCCTAATCTCAGGTCACACTGCCGGTGTCAACCGGATGACAGCAGAGCATTAAATCCATCAGGTGATGTGATCTGATCTGACCCCCGGAACTCTTGGCTCATATTCTCTGGCAGATAATATTTCTGTTTTTGCCAAAGGAAATGGCACCTTCGACACTGGTGGAGAATTGGATGGACATTTGAGCACACAGATAAACAGCCTTCCAGGGCATGCGAGGTTAATGAACCTGCAGAGTGGACAGAAACCAGGACGCAGGAGCTGCAATTTAGTCTGAGGCTGATGTTTCCTCTCTTTCTTCCTTCCTTCCTTCCGCTAACCTCTTACACCAAATCACAAATGACAACATCCAAGGTTGAATAGTTAAGAGGAAGAGAGAATCAGGAAATAGGAAAAGCTGCTGGAAAACAGTATGATTTTCAGTCTGTTCATGAAAACAGACACATGTACTTTCTGGTGTGATAAGGAGCACAAGAACCGTAAAAAAAAATAAAACTTTAAAATAATGGATCTTATGAAAGATCTTTCTCTGCTTTTATTCTGTCTCTCTGAAGGGAGGAGGGGGCTTTCATCTGGCCCCTGTGCTGGTGGCCGTGAGAAGAGGTCGAGTGATCCCTGGATTGGAGACGCGTCGCGTTACTTCACCATTCAGGCAGAAAGACCTTTGCACTCCAAGTATTGCCGCAGTGGAGGAGAAGGAGCAGGTTGAGTTTGAGTAGGAGGGATGGAGATGAATAGATGGATGGGGGATGGGGGTAAAGGTCTGGAGCACCAACAGAAGTTCTCTCTGGGGAGTCACTCGGCGACAGAGGGGGTGTAGCTGAGGTCTTTTCGCATAAGAAAAGGGGGCCAGCCCATTTCATCTTGAGCTGCAGCAGCAGGACCTCTGTCACGTACCAAAGAAACTCAAGCCCCATTCATCTATTGTCTCTGAGATTGGACAGAGTGGTGCCATAAATATGTTGCCTCACTCATTATACAGCTCACAAATGGCGGCATGTGCGCAGTGTAGGAATACAAACATTGTTAATGCACACTTTGGCAAAGATGGATTCGCATATTTACTTTGAATTAAAGTTTCAGGGTTATTGTGTTATCTTTAAAAAAAAAAAAAAAAAAAAGGGGCTGAAATATTGTTTTAATTTGGTCCAAAACTTTTATTTCCCCGTCCCGAATGAAATTGTTCTCTTAAATCGTCCCACGCTCCTTTATGACTACGACTCACTTGTGAAAAGGGCTTAAGTTCCACACCGGTGCATCTGTTAATTGAATCTGTTTTTTGCTCTTTGTGTGGACCCATTGTTCTAATGAGTGGGAACATGGATTAGGGAGCTCGTTGTGTGTCTCAACCACCGGATGAAAGAGCAAAGGGAGGCAAAGCGGGGAATGTCATTGGCTAACAGCTGTCCTGTTGCTCTACTAATCCTCTTCACCAAATTACACTCCACACCTAACTAAGCAGCCACGAAGCTAACCACCCTCATGCACCAACTGTCGCCCGACTCCCCGCCCTCGCCGGCTCCGAGCGAAGACAACCTTCTTATTTGTGTCAGTCAGCATTCCTCCTCATGTCGCTTAACTTCCTTTTCCCACAACAGTTGTGCTCTTCAGTGGAATGCACATGAAGAAGAAGAACAGCCTCTACGGATCTCATTTTCTCTTGTTAACTGAAAATAGGGCGTTGGAACAAGCATCAACATACTCATCGTGTTTTAACTTTTGTTATAAAATGTTTCCTGCGTCCTAATGATCAGGTCATCCTCCAGACTTTGAAATCAAAGTTTTTTTCCCCGTCGTAGACATTTCCTGTCTTACTTTGCCAACTTCCGTTTCAGGTGTTCAGCTCAGAGTCCACATGTTGTCAGAAACTTCAAAGACTGAAACAATCTTCTGCCATGACTTCCTCTCTGCGTTCCTCTTTTTATTAATTTTTACAACCTCAGGACAATAATTACTATATAAAGCACTGTACTTATCTATCAGTGGTTTCTAGGGCTGTGAATAACAATAAAAACTTCCATTAACTATTAATCTAGAAACTAATAGATTATTCATATGGTCTATAAAATGTAAAAAAAAAAGAAAGAAAAGAAATGCTTGTCAGAACTTCCCTAAATCTCCAGGTGTCATCTTGAAATGTGTTGTTTAGTCCGACTAACAGTGCAAAAGGCAAAGATTTTCAGTTTTAAGTTATATAAAACACAGAGAAGAAAAATTGAAAGGGTAGAAACTATTTCTTTGCATTTTTGGTAGAGAAAAGGACTTAAAGGATGAATAAATTATCAAAATAGTTGCTTTATATTTTTGGTCAGTCAACTAATTGCTTATTTGTTGAAGGTGGTAAGAACGATCTGCTGTCTTACAGGAATGACTCCAAAAAGAGACCAAACTCTGCCAGTCAAGGTGACTCTCACAAACCACAGCCTGACTCAGTCTAACCTCTGATAGGCGTGTCGGCCCCATCCCTGTAATCTGTGGTTCCGGTCGCCTTAGCAACAGGCGCAAAACAAATACTTCAGTAAGGAGAAGACGCACCACTCAGGTAGTCATTCCGACACATTCACACGGTCCTTTCCTTCAGTCAATCAGTGCTGTAGGTGACGTGAGGCTGAAAGAATTCCTTTCAGAAATCCCTGCAGCATACTGTGCCCTTCCTCCCTCCTTCCTCCTTCCTCTCTTCTCTCTGTGCCCTCTCTCCTCCCACGTTTCCTCCAGACGGCTCAACACACCACACCCGAGAAAGACAAATTCCACACAAACAGTTCAATATGAGCGCCGCAGTAATGTCTTAGACTATAAATATCCATTTGTTTGTTTTTTGTATATGTAACTCACAGGTCTGTCTTGAGGACAAGGTTTTTGCATACTTTACTTTACTCTAGGTGTGACTCATGAATAGGTTAAAGAACAAACCTTCAAAAGTATCTTCCCCAATTGCTATAATGTTGGATTTTTTTTTGTTTTTAAAAACTACCTGCTTATAAATATCTGAATGAAAAAGTGAAAAAGTTCTCCTGAGAGTAAACACTTTATCTGAATAGTTAAAGTGTTTACTCTCATTTCCTTTTAAAGGAGAACCTTTTCACAGGCTACTAGATTACAACAGTCTACGGTGGGCACTGTAGTACACGGCTTTTGCAGTTTGTATACTCTAAATAATGTACTTTACAACTTCAGAGTGAATGAATCTCTTCCAAAGAGAAAGCAAAATGGTTTCCCAAATATTGAATACTTCATTGTTTTAGTTTCAACTCTTTTCCAGCTTTAACTAGCTCTTCATTTCACTACCGAGCAGTGAATTGTGGGACAATAGTATCAGTCAACATCCCGTTCAAAACGCATTCAAATTTAGGACACAAACTGTCTTTGAGTACATGTTGTCTAATCTCCAAATGTAAATACGCGACAAACTCAAAGTACACTCAGAATTGTACAGTATGGAATTGGGACACAGCTTGTTGTGCTGTACATTATCACCTCCAGACATCGACCTATCCATAAAACTAAGCCTCGGCCCAGCCCCATTCCTGCGTCCTGAGAAAAAAGGCAGCAGAAAGAATGTGCTATTGGCCAACAGGTAGAGAGATGAGAAATTAAGCTGTTGAAATTTTCCCAGTGGTTTTTATCTGTATCATATGGAGCAATCTGTGGTTGCCGTAATATCGAAACAAAACAAACAAGTTTGGACATCTTGCCCGTTTCCTCCCTTCCCAAGGCTCCGTCTGTGCCATCCGACCCACTTCAACACAGATATGACGATGATGATGTTTTTGTGATAGATTTCCAAACAAACCAGACACAATTAACATTCCTCTGTGCTCATTCCTCACGCCTTGCCAAAGTAGTTGTTGGAGGAGTTTAATTTACTACAAAGTGCACGGCGGCACAAACACGCCTCAGTTGAGTGCATGGCGTACTTCTGGCAGTGCTTACCTTGGCAGGAGTCCCCGGTGGTTTCGTAGCCGGCGAGACACTGGCACTGGCCCACAGGAACCACCCATTCTCCCTCAGCAGTGCAGTAGATGCGTGGGGTGGCCTGACTGACGGCGTTCTCTACACAGGCTCCCTCCACCTCCCTGAGAGCATCCGCCACCGTCTCCGGGAAGGCGGCCAAGCTCTGCACTGTGGACGGGCACGTTTTGTAGTACACTCTGACAGAAAGCAGAGCCACACAAGCACCCATGTCCTGAAAAGCTAGGTAGAAGCCCTTAAGAGACAGAGGCCCCACGGTCCTCGTCTCGGTGTTGACCTTCAGCATGCGGCCTCGCGTGACCTCATCGGGAGCGATGGTGGCAACCTTACGGAACTGGCCTTTACGGAAGTTGGTTCCTACGTCGGCATCAGCCTCTGAGATGAAAAGGTTGAAGGTTTCTTTGCAGGCAACAGAAGCGCCATCAAAGGTGTTGCAGTCTCGCACAATAAATCTGAGCTCCACTGAGACTCGTGTGGACGCCGGGCGCCGCTGGATGAATGTTGTGCGTAACCAGTTGTCCTGTTCAGTAGAGTCAATGCTACAAACGCTGTAAGTATAGAAAAGTGAGCCGTTCACCACCGTCTGGACTATCTCCCACTGTAGAACAGAAAAAAAAGATAAAGACAGAGGAGATGGATTAGTTTGAGGGGCAAAACAAATAAATCACTGTTACAAAGCTACAATAATGAAAAGGAGAAAAACTTTTTTCTTCAGGGAATAAGTACAGGGTTCAGAGGCTTTGTTCTTGCTGAGAACCCGTTTTATTGATGAGACACCTCTTCTCTCATGCTGACTGAGAAGCTCATAAAGAGCAGAAGTGAGTTGGAGCTTTTTTTCCACACTTTAAGATTATTGGCCGTACATGTGCCGTGCTCACGACGTGTGTGGTTTTCCACTGCATGTGTTGCGAAATCCAGAAAATACTACTGTAGACTACCAACTAACATTCATGGCAGTTAAATGAGCTTTACAAGCCCAGTGGCAGCAAAATTGGCAGCAATTAAGAGTTTTTTAAGAGAGGGAAGCGATGACGAGCAGAAAGATTAAAAGCCTCTATACAACAATTAAACTTAACACCTCATATGTTAGCACTATAGTAGGCTACTGCAGTGTTTAAAGAAATACATCAATGCTTAACTTAACCTGTTAGAAAAGAAATGGCAAACATATATATTTACACTATTTAAAAAAGTTAAATTGGTACCATAAGATTAAAGCAGCACATTATGAGTCATTGTAAATCGTTTAAATCTGTCATTTTCATAGTTACACATATTTTCTCCTCTATATTTTGACCAAATTAATACTAAATTCCAGACAATTACTTATAATTACAATCCAACTTCTAATGCCTACTGTTCGAAATTGCTGAAGCCAAGACCACACCTTGCAAATAGCCACCCCTGGTACACATTTAAAATACATGTTTCAAGTGTTAGAAAGTTGAAATAGAACAAAGCAAAGTTTGATGGACAGGGGGGAAATACTACGAGTGAACGAGAGAACGAGAGCCCTTAGATCTTTGAGAACGTAAGAAGAAACTTTGCCCACACGGTGGAAGTGGCCATGTCCTGTTGCTTTTTTTAGATGGAAAGCCACTGAACTATAGATAGAGGGATGTTCTCCACACATGGACCATTCTTTCCTTTCTCTTTTACTTATGTCTTCCCACAACTGTAAATAATCTCACTGCTGTTATATCTAGTTCACAGAAGAATTACAAGAAAATCTTACATTTTTGTTCCTTGGGTCATTGCTGGAATTAAAAACAACCTCATCTGATTGTGTGAAATGCTCGAAAGTACTGTAAATTTAAAAGTAGGTTAAACCTTGACATTTTAATGGCATTCATAAGTTCTTTATGAAAGGGTAGCGTTAACACAAGACTATCTGAGCTCTGCCAAACCTCATCGAGCTGCCACTCATTCCATCTCTCCACCAGAGCTTTTTTAGTGGACTGAATGAGCATTGAGAGGCCTCGGGTATTGTTGCTAAAGGGTATTCAAATCCTCACATCAACTAATCTTCAGCTGCCCTTCTGAATCATTTGTCGTCTTACTCAGAGAGAGAGAGACAGTTTTACTCTTGAACCTGAAGTCTGGAAAAAATGCCTGTTGAGGTATAAATACTTACTCCGTTCTCATATGGCAACGTCAACCACCCCAACTCTGATCCTGAAGCTTTCATGTCCAGCAATACTTCTACAGAGACAAACAGAGAAACGTATGACACAGTTACAACATGCACAGAAGCAACATTTTATATATATATATAAAAAAAAATGCATATACATATATATACATATAATTTGTATTTGGACATTGCTGTTAAATTAGAAAATGACTACAATTGGACTGTACAATTAGATTCTCTGCCTTGATCTCAGGGGGCAGCAGCTTTATGAGGGGCACATGCCATGCTTTGACAGTCTAATCAGGCATGTCGGTCTGATTCACAACTTTATTGACCGTGTCCTCCAGGTCCAGGATACTGGACTAATAATGTCTGAGAAAGGCGTAGGCAGTTAAATTACCATGAAGGGAGAATTACATGAATATGCGCCACAAGTGAAACAAGAACTCGGACATGTTACGGCATCTCACAGGTGCCCTTTAACATTACATTTTGACAATGGCCAGTAACAAAAAAAAAGTAAATCTCCTTAAAAAAATTGAATGCTTTAATTAAAAAATGATAATCGGATCTGTTTCGCTACGATCGAAATGATCTAAACTTCTCAAACTAATTAAAACAAGGTTCAATTGGTTAATGGGTATTTTCAAAAGCGCTATTCACCACACTATTGATGTTTTAAACAGAACAGAAAGTCCACTTTAAACCTATATTTACTTAATTTTACAGTTGTTGTTTTTTTTAACAGAAATAAAACTTAAGCAGGCTATCAAATTCCGACCTCCTGACTCACACTGTCCGGTAAAACTCGGCTAAACTTCGTTTCTTTTTACTCAACGCGTGAAAAACTTACGTTCTTTCGACTGCAGGCTGATAAATACTTGATTGATGAATAAAAACAAGAACAAGTTGACCCGACGGAGCTCCATGATTCCACACAACTTTAAAAAAAAAAGAAGTTAGAAATCCCAAAGTGCCGCTGCTCTCCTCCGTCTGGCCCGCTGGCTCCTCTTCTCCAAATACTTCACTCTACAGGCTGAGTGAGCACGAGCCCCGCAGCCCATTGACAAACAGGTGGCGTCATCGCCCCGCCCCTCGCGTTCTGGAATGCTGAAGTTCTCCAAATATGGTGAAATGGGGGCGGGGCCAGGACTATTTGACCGCACCTGTTTCATTGAGAAGGATGAAGGCTCTAATAAACTGCACTGTCATTATACTGAAGTGTTGGTAAAATTAATAAATCAATATTTAATCAAACTCTATACTTTCATGTTAATTAACATATCAAACACATTTGTATATTAAAGTCAGCACGAGGTAACTTATGTTAAGAAGCTAAATGCAAAAGATCAAGTAATTGTTTAAACATGCTGTAAGCTAAATAACTTAAAGAATCAAAAGTTTGTATCATACAAATTAACCCTTCCAGAGTATATTATTATATTCACTCAGTATGTAGACCCCTTGTATACAAGTTGTAAAATAATATTCTTTAAGTATCAAAAGTTATAGTACTGATTGGAATCACCTCTTTCCTACTATTATAGCCTGTAATATGGGTTTTTATTACAGATGCATTGTATCCAACATTTGTGTTATAGCTGGTGAGGTGGAGCACTTTGCATATATGGGTAGTTTGATCCATATCAATTCATCATTATTTAGCATTTGATCATCTGTTTTCTGTATCAAATATTATTTTGTACAGTAACAAGTTACTAAAACTATAACAAATGCAAACAAATAAATAGTGGAGTAAAATATGTGTTTCCCCCTGATATGTAGTGGAGTCGAGTACTGTAGTCTCATAATATTATTAAAGTATAAGTACTATAAAAGTGTACTTAAGTACAGTACTCAAGTTAATATAGTTACTTCCAATACAACAATAGTTCTAAACTTGGTAGTTATCAAAAGATTTAAAACATTTTAAGCATTTAAAATAGGATTTTCTGAAGGTGAATAAATATGTTAGTATTTTATGCCGTGTCTTGTGCTATTGTTTATATATACTTTTGTTTATTAGTATTTTTCTCACAGGTGAGGAGATTTTGGGCAATACACTGAATTGAACATTACAGTTCCATTATTAAAGGCTGAACTTTACGCATCTTTAAACAAACATTACATGTTCTAACATTTATGTGTCAGTTTTCATTTGGGTCTTCTGTTGAGTTTCTTAGCATGAACTGTAGCTTTAGTGTTTTGCACAGGTTGATAGAGCATAAAGTTGTAAAATATCTATTTTAGTCCTGCTTGAGTACATTTGCACTTGGCTGTTTAAATGTTCATTTAAAAACCTTCTTGGGTGTTTTATCCGTGCTGGGATATTACGTTGTGGCAGCGGGCTAAATGTTTCCAACAATAAGTGTTAGTTATAGAGTAAAAAATATGTTTGGGCTTAACTAGCCTTTCAAAATGAAATAGTGTTAAAGCTGGACAATCTTTTTTGACCGTCGCCCAAGTAATTGCCCGAATCCTCCACATCTCGTCCAGGACTTATCTTTCCCACGACTGGTAAAGGAGGGGTCAAGTGGGAGGGGGTGGTCTGGTATGAATATATGACTACTAATGAGACGCTCCTCATAAAGAACCTTACAATTTGGGTATGAATATGTGACCACAAAGGAGATCTGACAATAGCATCACCTAGCAACTCTTATCTGGAGGAATTTCAGAGTCAAGTCTTCTCTGTGAAGCGCCGTGTACTTGGAGAGGAGAGCCCCTCGATTTGAGAGCCAAACACAGCCCGCCACCCTGACAAAGACCCCCCAAAAAACCAACTGAAGAGGCAGACATTGTCTTGTCCGACGTTACCATACACGGACATTAATCATTCAACAGACAGGGCTAAAGATGTTGGTGAAATAAAAGATTAACAAGTTAAGTGTGGGCTGAATTATGGCTCTCTGACCTTCAAATGACAAATACTTTAATTGCTCAAACACAAATTGTAGTTTAACACGATAAGTATTTCCAACAGGACAGGAAAAGAAGAAGAAAACTGCTGCCTTCTTATTAAATCATGCACTGCAGGTAAAGATACGCCTCTATTCTAATAATTAGACTTAATGTGTTTGTTTTCCTTCAGGTTGAACTTGTTTTCTCAAATATTAGCTCTTTTTACCAGCTACATTTTAAAATGATCATGTCTATCCTGAGGAAAATAATGCAATCTGCTTTTCATTCCCACAAGGACCTGACACCGTGCTTTAAGATACCGACATCCCTCACTTTCAAATGATCCGACACACTCTGTTTTGAGTGTGAACTGCCACTTGAGGGAAACTTCCATCTTAAGCACTCACGCAGCCCTTTCCCTCCTCTCTTCAATGGTTTTGATGCACACTGAGGTACGCTAAGGTGTTATTCTCGAGTGTGTTAACGCTTAGACTCTGAGAAGTGGTTTCTGTTGTCATCCAGTTCTCCAAGGTGTCAAAGGTTAACATCCCCTTTAACACACAAGTATGCAAATGCTTTCATTACAATACAGGCTTCTTTCTATCCACCTAACAGTGCATGCATGCTGCTGGAGAGCAGACTGGGGCCTCACATCGGCGCTGAGCCCCCGGGTGCCCAAACAACCCCCCCCCCCCCCCCTTCTGGTCCCCGGCTTCTGAAGGTGATGACAGCACAAAAGTACTTCACACTGGGGGCTGGGTCGGCATTTTGTGGGTCAGTGAATAGCAGGCCGAAGCAGCGACACCATATCATTCAGACCCTGCTCCCTTCACACCCCCTGCTTTCCTAACACGCCTCGTGGTATCAGCAAACAGAGAGGTAGAACACTATTGAAAACACCGGGGAGTTTTTGTGTACTGCCAACATAAAATACGCCTACTGTTTTCCACCATTCCACCATCTCAGTGAGGGCCCCCGAAAACCTAGTTAGGAATTAATGAATTCACACCTTTGTTTACACGTTTTGATGACTACAGCACAACCATCAGTAGTGGAAGAAGTACTCCGCTTATTTACTTAAGTAAAATAGCAATGCCACACAATCACCAAGAGGAAACACTCCATTACATTTACTACATTTAGGTGAAGTATAAAAGTATTTGCAACATAACATACTTACAGTATCAAAAGTATTCATTATATAGAAAAGACTGTCAGTATTTCATTATTATATTATGGAATCATTATCATTGATCCTTTAACATTTAAGTGTACTTTAATGTTGTGGTTGTCAAAGCGGAGCTAGTTTTAACTCCTTCATTTGTTAGTTCAATCCATAATAATGCATCATAAACTGTAAAATCATCATATTGCAAATTTCCCCTCTGCGGGACTAATAAAGGATTATCTTATCTTATCTTATCTTATATGTTTTGTACGAAAATGTTTAACCTGAAAAGTAACTACTAATTCTAACTGTTAAATAACAGCAGTGGAATAAAAAGAGCAATATATACAAGTACCTCAAAGTTGTGAAGTACTTGTACAGTTACGTTTACCTCTGCTAACATTGCATGTGTACATTTGATTGATATCCTTGGTGCTGATTAATTCTTTAACTAAACATATTTGCTTTTAATGTTAAAACTAGGTTTTAAAAATCCTATTTGTCACAATATGTGAATTATCATAATTTGAAGCATGTACACTCAAGCAATATCTTTATTTTTATAGAAACAATAGTATTTAAAAGTCTGCCTGCTATCAAATAATGAAGAGCTTTCTGCTTTGCAGTGATAACAATGTAGCCTAGTTAAAAAAGAAGTCTTGATGACTTCACTTGGTGACTTGAGTCTGTTAATCAGGCTGGATTCGAATCACAGAAGAGATCAGACATGTGCTCTGATTCAGAGGTCTGGAACGAGGCTAAAGGAGACATAACATTCTTTAGATAATCCTGTTGGTTTATAGTTTTTTGACCCTATGATGTAGAACGTTGCAACTCACAAAAGAATGTGTAATCTTTATGATAACACAAAAAGTCTACAAGGCAAAAACAATCAGAGATGACGACAAAAACACAAGATATCTTAGCTCAACAACCACGCCATTGTTCAATTCACTACTGTACTTGTATTGACACAATATGAAACCATACTGATAAACTACACATAAACTTCAACAGAAAAAAGTTTTTAAAGTCACTAATCTCTGCAACTTCAATACAGGCTGTCCCTCACAAAAACAAAATCAAAACCACGGGAGCACACATTGTAAAGCACCTGCCAACAATAGTGTGATCTAATAATTACACTAATCCCAAACCACCATCCTTTTATGCTCCTAACAAACAGCATGGATGTTGTGGAAGCTTCTTCATTCTGTGCTCTGCATTGTTTTTGTTTTTCCCCTTCCATGCCCTTAGTCATCTCGTTTTAAAAAGCTCCACATGCCACCTCTGAAAAACACTACCTCTCTTCCCTGGAATTTGGGGTGGGTGTCTGTTGTCTATGTGGGCTACATTGTGTGCGGCGTAGCGTTCAGAAACAAAAGAGAGAACACGCTCCAACAAGTTTTTGTCTTATGAGGAGACAAACTGTAAGAATGTGGTTTAAAACACAGATCATTAGTCATACATGCATGGGGTGAGTCTATTTGTGGCATCGCCCCGGTCAGTCATCACTACCTGCATTGGCACTGACCTCATCAAAGAGCAGTGAGCGCTGCAGGTAAAGACAGATACTTTTGTGAGAATCCAAAGAAAGATGGTCTCACCTTTGAAATATAAAACTACCACTAATTACCTTTGCCCTTAAAGTCACATATCAAATAATCACCCATAAACAACCATAACAAAATCCCCCTTTGTTCGTTGCTCAGTATTATTTATCTTATTAGATTCGTATTAGTTGTGTATTCAACTTATCCCAGACTGAGGTCACTATAATCCTCCTCGTCTGACAAGTGAGAGTGGGTGGGGGGGTTGAGGGAATGACTGAGAGTGAAATCTCCTTCAGTAAGGACCCGTGTTAAATGTAATGGGTGTTGGCAAAGGGGCCTAATAAAGATGACAGCACACATTCATATGCATTCGTTTGTTGGCTCAGCTTGACAAAGTCTGCCTCGCAGGCTTAACAAAGGGGAGGAAGGAAGCCAGGGGCTGAGGGGAATGCCTGGGGGTGTGGGCCGACACACACACACACACACACACACACACACACACACACACACACACACACACACACACACACACACACACACACACACACACACACACACACACACACACACACACACACACACACACACACACACACACACACACACACACACACACACTTGCGTCCTGCGGTCTCTCAAGTCTGAAGTTATAGCAGTGACAGCTGGGCTAGCACGCTCTGCATGGGCTCATTCTCTCTTTAGCAGCTGACCCCTCCTCTCACACACACACACACACACACACACACACACACACACACACACACACACACACACACACACACACACACACACACACACACACACACACACACACACAAACACAACGAGAGGTTCAGGAAAGCACATACTCAAACAGGCACATACACAGGATGCTCCATCCTGTTTACTGTTTACATTTCACAGTGGCTGGCCAACTTGGGAGGGCTATACAGCGTGATCACAGGCATTACAGCTGTTTGTGAGGTAATGGTGTGTGTGTGTGTGTGTGTGTGTGTTTGTGTGTGTGTGTGTGTTTTCTGTGTAGCCCACATTACATTGGGATTAAACTAAAACACGTTGTTGAGATGAAAAGGTAAGAAAAGATACTTTTACTGAGCCCTTTAAGGAGTTATTTTCTTAGAAATTGAGATTGATAGTCTTGTCTTGTCTTTGAACAGCTCCAGAATAGCTACTAAATGGATCTGGTGAGATTTATTTTTTACAACGTACTGTGCAGCTTGATTTTCATATTTTTCCTATAAAATGTGAACATCCAAACAACACAAGAAACTATCAGTTGGGGATAGAAAAACAAGAGTAACTCACAATTTTAGGTGGTACAATTTTAAGAATAAAAACATTTTTAAAAGGTAAAGCTGAAGGTAAAGGTAAAGTCTAATTTTAGATGCTAAATTACATTATGTGTATTAGATGTGATCATGGAGCTGCTGAGTCAAGTTGCTGTAACGACCACAACTGTTCAGAGGAGGAAAAGAGAGGACCATAAAGGGCGACAGTCAGTGTGGTCAACAACACTTGGACCATTATTTGGCCAAAAGGGCACCTGCTTTGTTTGAGGTAGGTCTGGGTTCAGGAAGTGATGACATGAGACAGCTGGACAATGCAGAGCAAACAGGAGCTAAATGTTTATCCACTCAAAGTCAGCAGTTTGTATTATTCTAATGTTTTATTCCTGTTTTAAAAATGTAAGAGGTTCAGTGTAGACTATAGCAGCTTGCTGATAAATTGCAGAGGACAGCTGTTATTTTTCAGTTGGAAATGGAGAATTTAGAGCTCATGGCATTTGATTGATGAGCTTCCGACTTTGAACGTCAATGACTCAAGTACAAAGCAGCTATACCACACAGACACCAACAGAGGTCCCTCTTGTGTGGATAATACACATTGGGTCTACAGCTGCCCCCAAGTGACGGGCAGCAGCCAATGACACCAACTACAGCTCATAGAAGACAAATAGGTGTACAGATGTTTAATAATCTAATATTCTTAACCTTTTTTAAGACGTCAAAAGAGCATTTGGACTCCATCACTACAAGAAAAGTTTGTTTTGCTGATAAATGTGAAAAGCGTTTTCTTATATTGCTTGACTTAAATTACTCTGATATTTGCTGCAAGTGGGACTATAGACTTTAAAAGTTTGCAGAGAAAGACAGGATGAAAGGGAGAGGGGACTCGTACATTGAGGGCCCCCTTTAACAACTTTGGTACATTACTTTAAATCCATACAATGTCAAATGTTACTTATATTAATAAATCCTTAATCTAATATCTACAGCGTACCAATTACAAATATCAATCTAAACAGACTGTATCAGTTTTAAGTGTATCTTATTTTGGACATTGCACTTTTGGGTTGCTTTACAACATAACATGTGTTAAAGGAGTCGTTAGCTGAAGCAAGTTATCGTGGTAATGACTTATAGTATTTGTTTTGACCTCATGTAGCCTCTTGTACAGTGTCATATTGGCTTATGTCCACATCATCTTTTGGCCAGAAACCCAGCTTTTTTCTTTTTACCTATTTATTTCCCCCCATACAATAATTTTCAAGACAGACAATTGCACCAATTTAGATTTCTGTAATTCCCCCCTCTGAACCTTGCACCTATAGATTACATTACATTACATTACAGTCATTTAGCAGACGCTTTTATCCAAAGCGACTTACAATCAGTAGTATATTACATATCATTCACCCATTCACACACTGATGACAGGGCTACCATGCAAGGTGCCACCATCAGACTCTAAATAACATTCATCATCCAGTCCACACTGATGGCAAGCCTTCGGGAGCAACTTGGAATTAAGTGTCTTGCCCAAGGACACATCGACTGCCGAAGCCGGGTATCGAACCAAGATCCCACCAGTGATGCATTTTTGTTGATGAGGTTCCAGAAGCACTTTTTTTCTGCAGCTGAAGTAGAAAGAACCCCCCATTTTAAACTGTATCCACCTAAAGCTATTGTACAACCTAGTCTTTAAAAACACACAACCTCCATCTGCAGCTGTAAGCAGCAGAACAGTGTCACGTGACCGATGCAGGAAGCGTTTATTGATGGTGTATCGTCGTCCATGCCACCACGGGGCAGGTTCGTATCCAATTAACTTTTTCTAAGTCTGCCAGCTGCTGTTGCATGCTGTTCTGTGTAGTTGTTTAATAGCAATAGTTCCTGTTAAATAGCAGTAAAAAATAAATAAGATTGTGGAGCATTCTTTGTTTGTAACGTAAGCGGAAGTGAAGTTTGACAGCTAACTAACAGGTGGAATCGTTGTCATGTCGACCGAGCCGTTCATCTGTCGTAAAGTAGACAACAAAGGGGGGCTTGTAAAGTTTAATAATACATTCGCTGTAAATGACGCTGCGTAGAGTGACGCTACGTAAAGTGACGCTACGTCGTATAAACATGACGCTGCGTAAAGTGACGCTACGTGGTATATACACAGGGAACCATAGATATATATATCTATGCAGGGAACTGTCCGTTAGGGGTTGCGTTAAACTTCGTTACGTTACGTAGCACTACGTTACGTTACGTAGCACGTTCACGACGTTGGTGAACGTTAGTGAAGTTTCTAACGTTACTGGTTACTTTTCGTTATGTGCATTATACTACAATAAAACAACAATATATATGGGGAAAATATAAACAATATATGTAAATGATGTACACTAAAATATATAAAACTATATAACAAATTATGCTGAAAATGGGATTTATGATTAAGTGTCATGACCATGGCCATGTCTCTGTTTATTCCTTGTGTTTCATGTGTTTTCCCTTGTTTGGTTATCTCTGTGTGTGTGTCTCTGAGGTGGGTGTGTCACCCCTCCCACTCTCTCACCACACTCTTCCCTCACTCACCTAATCACCTCATCAGCACAAGCATACTCACCTGCTCCAAGCCACACACCTGCCTTCTATCTACTCATCAACTCTGCAGTATTTAAACACCAGTCTCACACACACACTCACTGCCAGATCGTACTCCGCATTATGCCAGACCTTCCAGCGTTATCCCCCGGACTGATTTCCCGTTGCCGACCCTGCCTGCCTGCCTGCCTGCCTGTCTGGACTTACCTGCCTTGCCTGTGCCCCGGTCAACGACTCAGCCTTCTGTCCCCGACCCCGAGTTTAACCTCCGCTTCCTCTGATTTCTGTCTGCCTGATCCCCTGCCTGTTTCCCTCTGTGAGTCTTATCCTGCCTGTCTGTATGCTCAGTTCTCTGCTTTAAATAAAGCGCCAGAACTGTATCCGTCTCCTGGTCGTTCTGCTTTTTGGGTCCACACCACATTCCGTAACATTAAGTGTGGAAAAAAATGCATGAATAGTATAATTAAACAAGAATATTTGTTTAAATAGACAATATAAATAAGTAAACCAGAGTATTGCACAGTTGAATTATAGATAATGGGGGTGTAGCTTCTAATAGGTGTACAAAATAATAAATATACATGTATGTTGTATGTAAATTTACAGCACTTAATCAAATGAACACATCTACTGTTTCTAGACGAGACATGGGTCTATTTGATCCTAAATACAATGTAATCTTTAAGTTGTTATCGTCTGTAACAATATGATACGCCTGTCGTCATAGTTTGAGCAATTTATGACTAAATGTTTGTTCAGGTTATCATATGGAACCATTTGTATGGAGCTTGTTTCATGATGAACCCAAAACGGCGTTGCATATGTTCAGTAAGCGCAAATCAGCTTGGTTTAGGCCCAATCCCAATGTCCCCCTTTAAGCTTTAAACCCTGAACTCTCTGGAACTCTCTGGGACCACGATGACACCAAAACATGTTATGTACAATATGTTTATTTTTATTTTTTTACTGTCTGATTTGTATGTCTTCCAGGCTCTTGCCTTACCAGACAAGAGGCAAAGGTCAAATCATTTATTTACTCGTATTTGTTAAAAAAAGCTTCAGAGAGCAAAATTAATAAAATAAATGGTTGATGAATAAACCAGTTGTGTAAGAGTCTCTGCTTGCATTCCTCTGATTTCATGTGCTTTTATAAACCATCTTCAATCCTTAATGTTAATGTTTCTTTGTAAATTGAATATACCACACTCTTCATTTGTTTACGCCACCAGGCTTCCTCTCTGGTAACCCCGTGTTTAAAGTCACAATGCTATGAATTGTGGCAAAGAAATGCAGACTTACAGACAGTGTTCATAAAGGACTGGAAATGTCTGCGAGAGAGCCCTCAAGCACTTGACCATTTGACAGAGGGGCCACCCTAAACCCTCACTGACTCTGCAGGAGTACGCCTCAAAGTCTGTGAGTCTGTGAGTGTGGACGTTGGGATTGAGCCATAGACTAGCTGTTAATGGTTTTATAACCAACTTCCACTGCCTGCAGGTTTGGGATAATATTGCAGACCCTCCAAGTATACGTGCAAAAGGAGTGGTTGTGGGTTGGAGGGGGTGTAGGGGATGGTTTGGATTCGGGCTGACGTGTGTGTGTCACAAGCCATGCATACATTTATTTAAGCTGCTGTGTTCCCTTAAAGGCACATGATTTTTGGGAAATGTAGCAAAACATTTTGGGCTCATAGAACTTGGCGTTGTCTCTTTAAAAATGAATCAATATTTTATGACACCAGAACATGTTATGTACAATAATGGGCTGATTTGAACGTCTTCCAGGCTCTTGGCTTACCTGACAAGATGTAAATGTCAAATAATCTATTTACTAGTATTTTGGGCTCATAGAACTTCAAGTTGTCTCTTTAAAAATGAATCAATATTTTAAACTGGAACAGTTGGCCGAAACAAAATGGTATGTTCACGTGTAATCCAAATACAGAAATGTTATTAAATATGTCTTCAAAATTTTAATCTCCATTTATTTCCAGCTTTTCTTTTTCTTCAGAAAAATGTGACTTAAAAAAAACAAAAATTCTCCAGTATATTAACCATTTAAGATCACCACAAAACGTTGCCATCTTTGTTTGGTGGATGAAATAGAGTAACACTTTGTGAACTAAATTAAAAATATTCAACAGAGGGAATCATTTTCAGCTGGACACAGTAAATGAGTATAAAAATGTCCTATGTGCTCTGTCTTTCAGTGTTATCAATTTGAACGTTGGCCACATTTGCATACGTTCACCTTGTTATTCATGTGTTGAGTTTAAGGTACTATTGAGGTTGAACGTTATTTTGCATGAAGCACACAGGTGGAAAAGTTGCTGATTACAGATAACTTGACAGCCAAATTAAGTTCTTTGAATCTTCACTATGTGACAGAAAGTATCTTTTGGATGCCTTTGTCATTCACAAGCTATTCACAAGGGTAATACTTCACATCTTTTTGTTAAACCATGTTCCAAATTCAACAGACTGTCGGCTAAAGATTGTCGTTAACTTCAGGCTAAAGACTTGAATACTAGTCACAAAGCAGGACTGTTGAATGGGCTCACCAGTTCCTTATGATGAAGAGTGAATAGTTGAAACATCCCTTGCAGAAGAATCATGTTATTTACTGCAGGCCACTTGACTGTGACTAATGTGGCCACAAAGATTCAAACAAGATGCAGCCATATATCCCTGCAGTGCTTTCTTCAGTGATCAACAAACCTGCTCAGTCCTAAGACAAGTCCTCATTGTACGTGGGGGCAATGTGCTCTGGTGGTTTTGTTTGAAAGTTGAAATCTCTTTAAAGGAATTTCTCCAGAGAATACAAGAATGTGTGACGGTTAGTTGAGGATCATGTTCAGCAGAAGAGAAGATGGCCTTTTTTGCTCATTCTGTTTGGCAAGTTTGATGGAGTGATCCGTCAATTTGGAGCGTGTATGTGGTGGAATCATGTGTTGTTGGAAGAGCTGCACAGGAATGCTATCGAAAGCTGAATGAAGAGAGTGTCTTTTCAGATGATATGCCGCTTAATTGATTCGTGAGTAGTTAAAGCAGAAAAGTAACAGGCTGGAAGCCAACAGAGAAAAAGTGAAGAGTACAAGTGGTATGTGTTTAAAAAAAGCAATGTAGTGAGCGATGAAAACAAAATGTCTTTGTCTTTTAGCAGTCGCCTTTTGTATGTTGTTAATCCTCATATAATATTTGACTAGGGCTGTTGTTAATAAAAAAATATATATTTTGACTGCAGTGATCCTTGACAAAGTAAATCAGACCTAAATTTCAGCTGTTGGTTTAGCAGTGAGGTGGCCTTTGCTGTTTGCATTGCTACTGTGTAAACACAATTGTGGAATAGAGGGATTCCAGATGTTGCATTCAGTCATAAAATGAGCTTCATACTGTGGGTGTTCTGTTCAAAGTGTACAATTTTCAGTCCCCCTACAGAGAGGGGGGTAAAATAAAGTGTTCTCTGTCATTAAAAACACCTAGACCTCGACTTTAACTACAGCTCTATGACGCTACTTGGCTGCAAAAAATTAAAGCGGCATGTGTATTAACACAAACTTAGATTCCTCACATATAAGGTCTGTTTTTCATCTGACAAATGTCTGTGAAGGCAATAATTAAGACATTTTATCTACACGGGTGATTTGAAATGTGTGTTGGTGTCCCTTTTGTTTTGCACATTGTGGTGAGTGGAGATAATTAACTGTCTTAAAGATATTTACCATCTGACTCCTATTAGTTTTTGGGATATGTGACTGCCTGATCTTATGTCCTTTCATTATTTGAATCTGTGCTCGAGATGTTAACTGAATTGAATATGGATCATCATAATTCCACAATTGAAGGACTGATCCCAGCTGCATCATTCCTATGATCAGTTTTGACCTTTGGCAGACATTAATATTTTAAGATGGTTTAAATGGGAACTTTTTTACACATCAAGTAAAGAAGTCTGACTACGCCTAAAAGCTTGGAGCTCTACCGCTTAAGAGCAAGAAGACAATTTGGGTACAAGCCCTTAAATATTTTTAAGATATATTTATGACCCGACAGGCTGTCCAGATAGCTTTGATAGATTAATCGAGCTAGCACCTGAAACACTTTACTTTCTTGACTCAAGTCACTTACAAGTATTTTTAAATAAATATTTGTACTGTGTCACTGTGAGCTGACAAACTTACCATGTATTCATTGATAGTCAAAATGCACACATGCTTGAGGGTGGCAATTGCTTGCACAGGAGAAGGCGTTGTCTTCGGCGTACTCTTTCTGAACCTTTTGCCTTTGTTGCAACCTTCCTATCTTGCTAAATACCTTGTTTTAGGCCATTTTAGGTCATTGCAGAATCATCATCAAGAGATAGTAGAACATTCCCAGCGCTCTGTCAACAGCAGAGCCGTTTTACAGGAAACTCAATGCCCCTGAGCAAAGTGCAAGGTCTACACCCCTTGCTCCACCAGTATACTAGGATCCACTGATCATTACGCTCAGAACTATATTAGTTCACCAAATCACCAGCTCTCAAGGGACTTTAAAGCAGCTGGAGAAAGACACAGTGCCAAGTCATTTATTGCTCATCTTCCTTGCCTGGAAATTGGTGTAAGTTCCAGGGTATTTTTCAAGGTTATATTAACTCTTACTTTATATTTATAGCGTTTAGATTATGTATGTTTTGACTCTTAGATGTTTAAATGGGACTTTTAATTTTGATTGTTCAAAACATTTTCATGAATATTTGACGTTACAAAAAAACTTCAGCTGTATCTACTGCATGTGTACGTTTTTAAAAATGTGATTGTGAATTTGTATCTCACTTGTAGCTTTTCTGCAATGTGGCATTCATGAGACAAAGGGGGCAACTTATGTGTTCAAATTGCTTTTTATCTAAAACATTTATAGCTGAAAAATTAGCTGATAATTCAATGAGTTGATCAAGAGAAAAGCGATTTAGCAAGTATTTTTGATGTATTGATTGTTTCAGTCGGAAATGCAAAATATTTGCTTTCTAGCCTCTAGATTGTGATGGATTGTTGCTTTTCTTGGAGACATCTTATAGTAAACTGAACATCTTTGGGTTTTGGACTGGAAAGGACAAAGACATTTGAATACATCACATTGGGCTCTAGGAGATTATAATGGGCATTTTCTTCAGTATTTTCTGGCATTTTATAGATAAAATAAATGATCAAGAAAATAATTACAATTTTGAAAAAAACGTTTTATTGCAACCCTATAAACATACATTTTCATGCTTGGTGTTAATCAAATATTAATCTTTGATATGATTTTGATATGGATATTGACCTACACGTATTGTCTCTCCTGGCTGTGTTCATACAGGAGTTCAGACAGTTAGGACCAGAGCATGTTTGTGACTGCGCTCCTGCTTCTGGTCGCTCTGTGTGCCAAGGGAGGACATGGCGAGGAGAGAGCAGAGGCACAGAGAACCGGCCATGTTTCAGTGGTCATAGTGGGAGGCACAGGTGACCTGGCAAAGAAGTACCTGTGGCAGGGCTTCTTCCAGCTGTACGCTAACCAGGTCGGAAGTGGAAACACCTTTTCCTTCTATGGCGGAGGACTGTCACCTGCCGACACGGCCACACCGGTCCTCTTTGAGATCCTTAAGGCGGTGTCCTGCTCAAAGGATGTATCACAGGAGCGCTGTGCTCTGCTCAAAGAGCAGTTCCTGCGGCTCGCACAGTATCGGCAGCTGAAGACCTTAGAGGAATACCAGGATCTGGCCAAGCACATTGAGCAAGAGCTTCAACAAGAGGGAATGACCGAGGCAGGCAGGCTATTCTACCTCTCAGTACCAGCCTTTGCATATGCAGATGTGGCTGATAAGATAAATAATAGTTGTAGGCCGACTGGCGGGGCGTGGCTGAAAGTGGTGCTAGAGAAACCTTTCGGACATGACTTCAGGAGTGCTCAGGTACTTGCAACTCAGCTCGGGAACTCCTTGAAGGATGAAGAAATGTACAGAATTGACCATTACCTGGGGAAACAGGTGAGAAAAAGTTACAGTGTGTGCTCGTCACCGTGAGTCTGTAATTCAGATGTGTGAACTCACGGTATGTTTTTCTGTGAAAAGGTGGTTGCAAAGATACTTCCATTCAGAATAGAGAACAAGAAGTTTCTGGATCCCATCTGGAACAAGCACCACATCGAGAGGGTGGAGATCATAATGAAAGAGACCCTTGACGTTAAAGGTGATTTTAAAAATGTAATTACTAATACTGTAATAAATTATTTTGCGATATGAGAAAGTAGCAAGAATTGCTTTAATACAATCATGTGTTCTCTCTTTGTCGTTTTGTCCTCAGGTCGGATTTCCTTCTATGACCAATACGGGGTGATCAGAGATGTGCTACAGAACCACCTGACTGAGGTCATGACCCTGTTGACGATGAGGCTTCCCGTGAACCTCAGCAGCAGTGAAGAAGTCCTCCAAAACAAGCTGCAGATCTTCAGTTCCATGCTGCCTTTGGGAAAGAATCAGGTTGTGGTCGGCCAGTACCAGGCATACCAAGCAGCAGTTCAGCAGGAGATGAATAAGACCAAAGGTCATGTCAGTCTCACACCAACATTTGCAGGTAATGGCTTTTCTTTTAAATCGTCATGATTTTTTTGTATTCTATACTAAAACACTTGCCAATCAACGAATATGGTTCTTCTAATAATTGATCCTCTTTGTGTCTTCCAGCTGTTTTGGCACACATCGATGAGGCCCAGTACGAAGGTGTGCCAATCCTTTTGATCTCAGGGAAGATGTTAGATGAACGGGTGGGATATGCACGCATACTTTTCAAGAATGACATCTTCTGTATTCAGAACCCCGATAGCGTCCACTGCAAGCCCAAACAAATAGTTTTCTACTTTGGGCATGGCAATCTTCAATATCCAGCAATTCTTGTGAGTAAGAATTTATTCCGGCCAGTTTTGATGGACGGTGAATGGAAGGAAGTGACGGAGCATAAAGATGTCAATGTTCTAGGTTTACCTATTTCAGACTACTATGTGCAAACTCCAACAAAGCAGAAGGAGGCCTATTCAGAACTTATTTCTCACATTTTCGCTGGAAATAAAAATAGTTTCATTAGTGCTGAAAACCTGCTGGCCTCCTGGGGCTTATGGACTCCACTACTCAATAGCTTAGCCAGCTCTTATCCCCGCATTTACCCCGGGGGAACCGACAATAGAGACCTGCTGGACATCCGTGTGAATGGTAAAGACATCGAATACAACACTGAGGTGGTGATAATCGGCGCTGATCAGATGGGTGGCTCTGCGGCAAACAGTTTCCAAGTAATGCAGGGCAAATTCCGTAGTGCTGACATGGTGTCGGCCTGGCCTGAGGAGCTGGTGGAGAGGCTGGCTGTGGACATTCATGAAGCAGCGGAGGCAGCTGTGCGTGAGGGCGGCGTTTTCCATCTTGCCCTCTCCGGTGGGTCCACTCCCCTCGCTCTGTTCCACAGGTTGGCCCTGCACCACTTCTCCTTCCCCTGGCGCTACACCCATGTGTGGATGGTGGACGAGCGGTGCGTGCCGCTGACTGAGCTGGAGTCAAACTTTCACGGCCTGCACGACCATCTACTGCAACATGTAAGGATTCCCTATTACAACATCCACCCCATGCCAGTGCAGCTCAACCAGCGTCTATGTGTGGAGGAGGACGGAGGAGCGCGGCTGTATGAGAAAGAGATCGGCAACCTGGTTAACGACTCCAGCTTCCACTTTGTGCTGCTGGGCGTCGGCTATGACGGCCACACAGCCTCTCTGTTCCCCGCTAGTAAAGTGGATGAACTGGGGGAGAGTCTGGTGGCGCTCACTGAGAGCCCCATCAAACCTCACCAACGCATGAGCCTCACTTTCAGTGCCATTAACCGAGCTCGTACGGTGGCTCTCTTAGTGATGGGCAAAGGCAAGCATGAACTGATCACCCAGCTGAGCCGAGTGAAGGAAAACCCAGAGAAGTGGCCCGTCACCGGGGTGAAGCCTGATGACGGCAGGCTAGTCTGGTACATAGACTATGACGCACTTTTAGGATAGGCTCATATTGCTTTCAATCAGACTATTTTTTCAATGAGCCAGCAGGACCAGTGGGTTTACATGTTTTAGTTTATTAACTATAATCCCCTTCAGGTCTCCCTCTGAAGCTACTCCCCCAAAATAACCATAATGAACCTAAACAACAACCTATTGTTAGTACACACAGCTGTCAACCCAGCAGCTCGTGAAAGACTGCTGATGCACAATGAGTGCAGGTTGGCTGATTACAGTCATTACAGTCCTGCAACAGATACAAGATATAGATTTAGATTTTGTCACAGGATTTATTGATTTCTGTAGTGAAGTAATGAGATTACATTACCCGCCCTAGCTCTTCCTTTACTGCTGTATTTTTCTACTTTATTCCATCAGGTTGCTTTCAGGAATGTTGAGTCTTTACAATATGAAATTCATTCAAATCTCTCTCTGTGTGTGTGAAATACATATGCAGACTTATTTTCATAGTTTATGCCTATATATGTGTGAGATGAGTGAAAATCTAGACTACCATTATTCACAGAGTACATGGTATGTAGCACTTTATGCATATCTGTAAACATCTTGTGCCAACTAACAAACTAAGATTTATTACTTATTATTATTTTATTACCCAGGGTGCTTGTATGATCTCAGGTGATTTTGTGAATTGGCAGATGTTCAATTTGTAATCCACACTTCTCGATTGTATGTTTTCTATAGTTAAGTGGCAGTGACCCACTTAACATTTCATCAGTGAGAAAATACTGTGCGACTGGTGTCATTCAAATATATACATACATATAATATTAATATATGTATTATTAATATATGTTCTTGAAATGCTTCAGGTTATTATAATTAAATAAATGAGTGGGTGCACAACTAATAAAGCAGCACATTACTGACCCATTCACATTCCACTGTAAAACAATGTGGAACTAGAATACTTTTTATACATGTAGTCCAAACAAGAGCAGCTTTATTTAGATTATTAATATTTTGATTTATATACCTTCTTTGGATTAGTGTGCCACTGAGTTTCAGCAATCATGTTATTGTGTTTCAGTTTGATCTATCTTGGTGAGCATTATTTCAGCTGAAGAGAGGAGACATTGTCCTGCATCCTGTTTTTGAAAAACAGTAAGGGTGTGTAAAGAGCAAGTAGAAAACAGTCTGTGTTATACAGTCATTACATCTACAAAACATTTCAACATGAATTGTAAGGTGAGCACCACGTGTTGTAATTTTGATTTTCTTTTCATAAATATCTTTTTCCATTTTGTGAGAGTTATAAACTGATTCAAATCGAATGCATTTCCCTTGAAATGTATTGCTATAATCTGTTGCTTTTCCAGTGAGCTAAACCTCTCATTCAGTACTGTATTAATGATTATTACACTGAATAAAGCAAAAGATACATATGTATTAGCTTTCTATGGCTAATAGTTACATGAAACAAATGTCCCAACAAATAAAAAGCAAACAGCTTTGAACAATCGAGACAAAACACCTGCTTTGTAATGTTTTTCTGAAGTGAGCATTAAAACTTGAGAAGGATTAAGTCACTTTCTCATGGTTTAAAGTTACCAGCTGCTGGTGCCATGGAAACCACATGAAATCTTAATGTGTGGAGTATCAGATGTCATCGTGTGACAGCTGGACTGCTTTCCTGCTCATTGTTCCTGCTTGGGTCCGTTGCATGCTTCCTGTTGGTCAACCATAGTCCTCCTCTCACCATGAAAAAACCTGAATAGACACGGGCAGGTGTTACTCCTTTGAACTGACTATCTAGTGTACGAATGGTCTCCATATAATTAATAAGAAATGTCCTTCACCTGTACTGAAAATGGAAGCAGCAGTTAGAATAACAGACACGTAGTACAGCTCCGGGGTGGTTCTGTCCTGTGAATATACATATATATAAAGCGTTTGAATGCTGCAGTTTCTCTACGTCACCTAATGATAACACCTCGTTCATTTTCTTACACATGCTGCCGCTGTCAGAGTCAGGATGGCAGTGCATAGTCCTTGTCCACATGTCAGCAGCCCAAACACATGATAGGAGGCCCACAATCCCTGAGGAACTGGGTCTATCAATGTGAATATCACCGAGAAGCCTATTGAAAGAGTTGAAGTTATTTCCATATTAATCCTTTTTTTGCTTGTGGCATGTCATGCTTTCATTTTTTTTTTAATGTGTCTGATGTGATGGGATTTACCTGAAGCTATGAAGGACAAGGCGACTGAGGCTGATAAGTTGTTCAGAAGAGGCTGCCTGCAGTATCTTGAGGATTTGGGCCTTTTAAACAGAGAAGACGGCGTGATTAATGCCACGTTCCTTCTTGTACAAGTGACCCATGAGCTCCATGGCTCGATGCCATCACCTACGTTCTAGTTACCTTCCCATGACGTAGAACTGGGGGACCAGGACAAGTGCCACGAACACAGCGTTCACTATTTGACTATAAAATGGAATCAAACATCAAAGTAAAACCTGTTGTAATGACATACAGGTTATTTTTTTTTCTATCAGATCAAAACAGAAACTTTTTCTAATGAAAACAGCACTTACAATTTTAACCTCTGATTCCTTGGTATCCATCTGCTGCTATGATACGCCATGAATACCAGCAAGTAGAGAAACATGGATGTTAGACACTCAGGCAGACTCGTGTGTAACACTACTCCTGATGGCTGGATCTGTTCTGCTGAGGAAGTAACTGCTCCAAACGTGAGCAGGAGGGAGGATTGTAGTTCACGCTGCACATGTACAGAGACCTCTGCTGCATATTGTATTCACTGCAAGCTGAGCATCTGTACAGAAATTTAAGCTTGAAGATTAGTTTGCTATGGTTTTGGTCAAAGCTGGCGGTATTAAAGTGATAAAGTATACTCATGAAATTAAAAATAACTCCCAGTGTAGAAGCTTTTCTTAATGACAGGAAAAGAAGAATTTCCTCATATTATGTGTGTATAAAGTCCAGGTCCACCCTCCGGTGCTCCTCCTTGGTATGTGTCCAAGGCAGCAATGCATTACCCTTGCCCCATATTGACAAACAATGAAACATCCCTCCCATTTAGTTTAAATCTGTGAGCTCCTGATACTCACGCATTTCAGTCTTCAGAGAGACAAACATATCAAGATGCCTGTCGACTACAGCGGGACGTGGGACATTGTCAGCAATGTGAATTTTGAGGGATACATGGTCGCACTTGGTAGGTGTCACTTGTTCTTTAAACAGAATTTGAAATATGGTATGTTTTTCTTTCAATGAATGTTTGATTATATCTGAGGAAAACATGAATGTATAGTGGATGGAGCAGGTTAACGCGTGTGAATGTAAAATTGTCCATCAAATAAATGACATGATAAATTACTTGATTCATCACCAGTGGGCATTCATTTGTGTCGATGTCCTGGAGAGTGTTATGTGTCCAGTGAAAGTTAATGTTTTAACAAATGCGTCTTACTTTCACACGCAGGCATTGATTTTGCAACTCGCAAGATTGCCTCGATGTTGAAGCCCCAGAAAGTGATTAAGCAAGACGGAGATTGTTTCACAATCAGGACATTTACTACTTTTAAAAATTACGAGACTTTGTTTAAAATTGGAGAAGAAGTCACAGAGGTGACTAAAGGGATGGACAACCGGTCATGCCAGGTAAAAACTTTAGTAAAAGGTAATATTGTTGTAAGACATTTTGGTGCAAGGAACATCACCCCACAATTTTAAGACAACAAAAAAAATGAAAACATAATATAACGTTTACTGTATTTGTATTTCATGTTTGTTCTCCATCAGACTGTGGTGAACTGGGAAAATGATAAGCTGGTGTGTGTTCAGAAAGGAGAAAAGAAGAACCGAGGGTGGACTCACTGGATTCAGGGAGATGAGCTTCATCTGGTAAGACTACAGTGTTTATTCTGGTGGCCCTTACTGTCCAGTTAGTGCTTGTGATAGTATTTTGTGGATTCATGCGCAAAGAAAATGTATATATTAATTGGTTATACACAAGAAAATGTTGCTCCCCCCTGAAAACTGATATAATTCATGCCACTATATGATCGTTCTAGCATTTATTTATTTATTTATGTACTAATGTATGTTGGAAATGTTTTAAAACTTTATATTTTCTCTCCTCAGGAACTTACTTGTCAGGATCAAGTCTGCAAGCAAATTTATAAAAAGACTTTGTGATCTTGCCTTTTAAAACAATGTCAGATTTCAGAAAACTTTAATCCCAGTATTTCAAAGTAAATAAAACGGCATAAAAAGCCACACAATGTCGTTTCTATACTTTATAAAGAGCATGTAACTTGAGTGTGGGCTAATGTGTGTGATTAAATGTATCCATGATGTAGTACCTCCTCCGGACCGCACGGTGGTGCTGTATAATAAACATTGAATTAAAGTTGTTGGTGTGAACTACTTCTGCCGCGAGTTTTTGTTTTTCCCACTTGAAATGTGTATTTGAAGCCGCTGTGACTGAACGCAAAATGTCTGTTGGTAAAGACGAGACCGAGCAGGTAAGAAGGTTATTGGACGTCTGTGTTTGTCTGTCATCCACGTTGGCTGGTACAGCTGCAGGCAGGTTATTAATCTATATATATATATTTATTGTAATGTGGTGAATTGTTTTGACTTCAGAGGTTAAAGGCAGCAGTCCACTTTGCTGTGGGTGGCGTGTGTCAGAGGATGGTAGAGGACCACCGGAGACAGTTCAGCCGGCAGGTCACAGCAGCGATAGCAGAGACCACGTTCAGACAATGTGGTGGGTTTGTGTGTCAAACAAGGATACTAGTGCAGCAGAAACCAAACACAAACAACACACACACACACACACACACACACACACACACACACACACACACACACACACACACAGTGCATGAACAGGAATCACATCTTAGTTTACTAGGGTTATCTGTTTGTTTTTGTTCAGGAAACAAACTTATAACACTTTATTGGTATATTTGCACATTTTATGCAAAAGTAGTCATCATGCAGAATGTCATTTCACATAATTGGATTATTTAAAGAGACTAAATCAAATCAATTGTTAAAGAGTAAAAAGTATTTTTTTTTCATTTTGACATGTAATGGAGTAAAAGTATAATAGTAGTAGATAGATAGATAGATAGATATAGATATTGATATTGATATTTTTTTATTTTCGTGTCATGCACAAAAACGTGCCCAACCCTCATGGGTTTACAAGACACCAACAGTACAGCTGCAGTGGATCCACATCTCATCAGGTCACATTTGATTACAAAATGACATGTTGCTTCACCGCTCCATCTTAAACAAAACATTCTGCCTTCTCTCCCAGGCCTGGCAAATATAATCTGCTACAAAGAAGGCTCTTTTCCTAAAACACAACTTGAGTTTTTCATAGTCATCCAGCCAAAAGAAATCAACATAACTGGAAGTCATTTTACTGAAGAGGACATCCCTTATGTCCTCGTAGACAGGACAGTAAAACAAAAAGTGTACCTCATTTTCAATTTCACCGAGCTCACATGACAAACAGGTTCTGTCCTCCTCTGGAGTGGAATGAAACCTACCGGTCTCTAGGGCTAATGGTAATGTTCCATTAATGTAGTAGCATTAAATGTAAATACAACATAAAGCACCTCAATATTGGAATTTTGTACATTACTTGAGTAATTGTACTTGAGTTTAGTACTTGCGTTGAATTATATTGTAGTGTTTGCATTTTTTTTTTAAATCCTTGTTTAAATGCATTTATCAATACCGAATTTTGTAAAACTTCCATACAGATCTTCAGCAGCATGCAGCCCGGTATAATAATTAAATCTCTCACCCAGAATGCCCAAATGTAACCAAAACACTATCAAAAAAGAAATAGAGGATGTCTCAGTTATCTTTCTCTATTTATCAACTGTTTGTCCATTGTTCATGGCACTGCCACGACAAATAACACACTCCTCACCGTCTCATGGCCACTCTGCTCCCTCCGTGTGTCTGGGGGTTAACATACAATAACGTTTACAAATATTAGCTCTTTTGGTGTCTACTTATATTTGATATTTTCATGTATGAAAACAAAGCTTTCATAGTATGCTGCTGTCTTATAGTTCTATTTTATTTTTATTTTATTGCTGTCTTATGTATAATATATAATATTTTATTTATTATCTTAGTCTGTTTACCCTGTACTTGAGCTGCTGCAACACCTGAATATCCCCCATGGGAATCAATAAAGTAATATCTATCTATCTCTATATACTCATGTATGTAAATAGAGCTGGACAAAATATCAACAACAGTCAACATAACTGTATTTCCTAATTGCCACAATCTAAATTAAAACCCCTCACTTTTTTTCAGATATATTTGCTAAAGACCTGGAGGCCTTTGCAAGGTGAGAATCTTTATTTTTGTTACCATTTCAACAGATGAGTTAACCATGTGCTGTCTTTTCATTTAAAAAAAATACCTGGTGAGGTCTTTTGTTCATTTGTCTCAGTACAAGCAATTAGAACTAATATTATCTCCATTTTCCATAATACATCTAAGTTACAATCTAATCTTTGATTTCAGGCATGCTAAAAGAAGCACGGTGTCTTCAGAAGATGTAAAGCTCGTAGCCCGTCGTAGTACTGCATTGGTGAGTTATTTCAACTGTATTGTCAAAAAGGAATTACAGAACACATTCTCAAATACATCAGTTAACCAATCAATGTTGGCCACTCAAACACATTCCATCCTAGTAATGCAGAATACTGAAACCATGTAGGGGTATATATTCTACAGTAGACATCAAACTTAATGTTTAATTCGCCTTTATTTATTTCAGTCGATCTACATACAAAATAAAAGTGAAGAACTGAACCAGGAGCAGAGGGAATTGAAAAAGAAGAATACTGGGAAGAGGAAGAGCAGAGACACTGAGGAGGAGAGCAGAGAATAAGGACAAGACACAGGCAGACCTGCAGCGCCTCACTTGTGCCCAACATTCAAATAAACATTAAAGCTGATTAATACATGACAATAAGTGTCATTAAAAGTTGCCATAGACATTATTTTATGGTAATTATGCATTTCAATTTTCAAGGATTCTACAGAAATAAATCTTTATACATTATTTGTTCTACCTACACTTTCTGCAGATCTGGAGAAAATAACTTGACTTTTTTGTCGTGGGTCCTGTTGATGTAATATCATATTGTAGTGCATTGGCACTAGTATGACACACAATAAAAACGATGTATGATCGCATTATAAAAATAATAAAGCTTTTTTTTGTCAAATTTACACTGACTACAAGAACTCTGCTAAATGATTTACCAGCCTTGTTTTTCCAAACTTACACAACTTATCTTACTCTGTATTTTACACTTGGGGACAACTTAAATGTATCGTTACTGTCAGGGAAACTACCCATTATGTAAACTCAGTGACCACTTTAGGTACACCTGTATAATCAAATGCAATCCAATACATCTGTCATACAGTCTGTTATTTTTGTTGATACTTAAACTATTACCTCCACAGTTAGTGTTGCTGTTATAATGCTCTGCAGTATTTACAGGTGTCTCTAATATTCTGCCCGCCTTGTGTAGGTAAATAGGGAGGACCAACAAATTAAAAACCCAACATAATGTAGTACAGTACAACACCACCTATGACCTCAGTGTTAACCATAACTTAATTTACATATTTACAACAATGATAAAAAAAAAATTACAACATTTTGAACTCCCTGAATCTAGAAATGACAGAACTGTTGTATTGATTTGCAATAGATTGTACAGGTGTAGTTAATAAAGCAGCAATAAGTGAATATGCCCTCTAAAAATCACCAATTACAAAGCTCAGCAATGTGCCATTAGTGTTTTTATTACCTGAGCCAAAGTCTTGAGGTAACAGCACATTTCTGAGCTCATCTACACACAAAGAACCCCCCTAGAACTTCCCTCCAAACTTAAAAGTAGCTGTGGATAATCAAAAAGGGATAATGAACTCCGACAAGCTATCAAAAGCAGCAAAAAGACAGGTACTACCCCATGTCATGTCTGAGAAGGCCACACACTGAAAGTGTTGGAACTTCCGTCTTCATCCTTCAGTCAGGGTTCAAACGGAGACCTCGACCAGCAGAGCCCAAGGTCCCTAGATATGTGAATCGAATTAGATGTTTTTTTATTTGACAAACTGACCCAAAGTAATGTAAACTAAGCATCTATTCAAATGAACTTTATTAGAGAACCCCCTTCATTTGACATGTTTTTAAACACCTCACAAACACAAGAGCTACTGGGATCCATTGGACACACCACTCCACGTTCTCACACCATCACTCGCGTCCCCCAGAGTCTTCAGCAGGTTGTCATCCACATCAAGTACACACTTACAGATCAGTTCAATAACAGGAAAGCACACACCATACAGCATTCAAATCAGGTAATATAAGCAATACAAATATTCATCACAACATTCCACTACATTTTGATATTTCTGCACTTGAAAGACATACTTAATTAAGAGTAAGGGAAAAACTTGCAAAGACTTTAAAAAAAAAATAATCCTTGAAGTACTACTTAAAGAATGTCCATGTTAGGGGAGGCGCTCGTAGCATCCGCAGCTTCCACTCACACATTCAGAAAGCAGTCAAATTCGGGCTCTTTCACTGCACAGCCAGTCCGTTTCACGCTTCTCTCCGTTCGCTCACTCATCGCTTCACTCTTCGCCACAAGCCATCCTCAATCGCACTCATCAGTTCTTAAAATGTCAGTTGGGCAGTTCTTTCCATTTAAAAGTGGATAAAAGTGAAAACACCCACCGTCTCTTAGAACATGCGGAGTGAAGCCGTTCTTTGATGGCATTGCATTTACAGGTGGGAAGAGGGAGAATGATACCGATATCATCCCAAGAATGCTGCCAAAGAGGAGCTTCCTCACAGGAAAATGGAAGAGAGGTGAACTGCAGAAGAGATTTCAATGAAGGCTTTTCCACAGAACTTGACTGTAAATAAAGTTGCACTTAAAACATTTAGGTTTCAACCAGATTCTTCCCAATGCAAGATTGCCTTTTGAGTTGATGACAAAGCCGGATAATGGTGAACCACGAACATTCATGCATTTTCAAAATGGTTATCACATTTCACAATACATGCATTAGAGAATCCAGTTGAAATGGATACAAACAAATGAGACATCGAAAATAGCACTTAAGTCAGACATCCTGGTAAACGATTCACTTCAACACTTTCTAAATTAAATCTTAAGCATTTTTTCCAAATGTACAAAACATCGTCCACAAAAGTGTTAAGTTTTCAGATACGCATCAACACCAGAAATCAATTTTGAAAAAAGACTCATCTTTGTCACAATACTTACCATACAAATATTTAGCTTACATACCCCACCCAGATGACTTTGACTCCATACTGGACCCAAAACCTGAGCTAAACCCACTACCGCTGGTTGCAGAGTTTGACCCTGTTCCCCAGCCAAGACTGGCTGAGCTTGTGCCATAGTTGCTGTTGCCTGTACCGAAAGACTGACTCTGGTCCCTACTAGAGCTTGTTCCACTGGAGGTGCTGCCTGAGGTGGATGTCTGCTGCTGGCTAGCCAGCATACCCATCATCCCCCAACTACTCTGCAGGGCAGCCTGAGCAGCAGCCATCATAGCAGGGTTCAGACTGAATGAACCAAAATTAGCCAGACTACTGTTAGTGCTGCTCCCTAGCCCACTACGGCTGCTACCAAATGCTTGAGCGCCAAAACCGTTGCCAAACCGTGTTGTACGATCAAACTGCCTATTGCCATGTTTGGGCTCAGCATTTGAGATGTGAACACTGATCCCCTTGATTATTAGGTCCTCTCCACAGAGACTGGGCAACCTACGAGGGAGGGAAAAAAGACATGAATCAGGTCATCTGGGAAATGGTACCACTACAACAGGAAGTACTTTCTACACATTTAACAGCATACCTGATCATCTGCAAATGTGACAAAGGCAAAAGCACGGAATGGCTTTGGGATGAACACATCTGTGACTTCCCCATACTGCATAAAGAACTGCCGTAGGTCGTCAGTGGTCATGTCTTCTGTGCAACGGCCTACAAACACTTTCCGGCTCCTCAAAGGCTCATCTGGACCTTGCTGTAAACAAAAGGGGAAAAAATATTTAATACTACAGCTTATAAATGTAACAGCAATAATGTTAACACGATTTGAATGCCCATAATGTCTGCGTATACGCATGGACATTACCAGACTCACCTTCGAGTTAGGGAGCTTGCAGTCACACCATCTGCCGTCAATCATGTGGCGCTGGGAGATCACCTTTTCTTGTGCCTCATACTCTGTGAATCTCACAAAGCCAAATCCTTTGGAGTTTCCAGTCTTGGCATCTCGTTTAACCTGAGAGAAGAACAAACACGGAGCAATAAAGATCAGTTGTCGCCACATACAACCAAAAGCAATGTGTATTTTATTATTATTAGTAATGTTATACCTGGACCATGATGACTTCTCCAAATGTGCTAAAGTAGTCTTTCAGGTCCTGCTCGCTTGTTTTCCAAGGAAGACCCAGTACAATCAGATCAGATGTCTTCATGTCCCCCCTCTTCATTTTCACAGCAGAGGAGGCGTCAATTTCTTCCATTTTCCTTTTGTTGTCTAAAATGTGACCAACACAGAGAGATCCCTTGAATGTGTAACCTGACAGACATTGAGACACAATTTAACATACAATCACTTTGTAAATAAATCGGCGAGAGCAAAACTCAAGTCCTTTTCTATGAGCAAAATATGCAACTTATTTATTATTTATGGTTTCCACTGTCTGAATAACAAATGAGCGTTTACATGCATGTCTTTCATGCAATAGATGTTTAGTAATTATGCAGTTGCTAGAATTTACAGCTGCACATAGGTTTATTTTTTTTTTTCCACA
The DNA here is from genome assembly GCF_027596085.1 of Anoplopoma fimbria. Taxonomy (NCBI): domain Eukaryota; kingdom Metazoa; phylum Chordata; class Actinopteri; order Perciformes; family Anoplopomatidae; genus Anoplopoma; species Anoplopoma fimbria. Next base: position 17,531,961 of record NC_072465.1, read on the forward strand.
CATATAACATACTACAATACCCCCTCCAATTATATATAATTATTAATGACACATATATATTTAATCTATGACAGCAGTAGACCTGAATAATTAAAAGTCATTGATACCAACAACGTCATCGTCACCAATGACCGGAAAGTTAAATGGACACCAGCTTCAATAAAACATGGTAACCTCCAAAGAAGATTGCATTTCTTGCAGGTCTGCTTTTTTGCAGGATTTAGCCAAATATACACAACGTTGACCTTTATTCCCCCCTCATGTTTTGTAAATAGATGTGGCGTCTCAAAGCGCACTTTAGTGGGCGTGGACTAAACTACAGGTCACGTCATTGTCATCTATTTCCAGTGAGCTGAAGCTACATCATGAATTATAAATATACTCTTGCAAAAAGTCTTACGTAAACACAAATGACTTGACTGTGGTCACATATCTACCTTTTGGATAGTTCACCACGTACACCACGTTCCCCCACCCGTTCTCCGGCGCGTGCAGGATCCCTTCCACGAGACGCACGCCTCGCATGCACTGAGACACGGGGCTCCTGAAGCGAAGGCCGCACGCCCCTGGAAACTGAGCGGCCACGGTGGAGAGCAAAACAGTGCCGTCGTCCTCGGACGGGATCTCCATTGGTTCTTCATTCTCCTCCTCCGCCACTCGAATATACACTTCAGCCATTTTTTATGTTATTTTTTTTTTACCCCCCAAAAAAACCAGAACACGCTTCGCTTAAATCAAAACAGCTACGGCGAGCGGCTAGGTGTCCACAATGACGGCTAACGTTAGCCGGGGATGCTAACAAGACTGCGCTAATTGGTCAGCTGTGTTTAGTTAAAGACGCGTCCCCGATGAAATACGATAACAAAAACAAGGCTTGAGGTTGGGTTGAAGGTGTTTCATGAATAATACCGCACTGGTTGCGCTAACGAGCGTGCGGCGGCCTTCCTGCTCCTTTGTTCGTCGGGACCACGGGGACCTGTGTCCTCGACGCTGCACTACTTCCGCTCAACTGAGCCGCGCAATAACAACTGCGTACCCCACGACGACTGAGCCCGCTGAACCAAGTCCTCTGCTGAAGTGATCCGACTTCCACAATAATAATAAAGGCTGGTCTCGTATCAAACGCTGTGTTATGAATGCAGCGGGGTGTATGTATATCTTTTTCTTCCACGAGGAGAAATATGAAACCACCATGTACGGCCTACCGAAATGGTTTAATCCAATCGAAAAAGGAACTACGTCACGAGGTTGGACGAGTTCATTATGTGGTGGTGTTTGTGTCTGGAGTGTGTTGTAAATATAGGCGAGTAAGTAAATGATTGGTGTGTATGAAGTTGTAACAACAATATTCAAAATGTAATAAATGATTTTAAATTGTATGGAAGACAATACAACTCGATTAATAGTGTTGTTGATATGTAACTGTATTTGGATTCCCCCTCCCCGTAAAGGAGTGTGGTGGACCAGACTTAGTATATCCACTAGCTTCCGTTCGCTGTTTTGTGTCAGAGCAGTGATGGGAAGATGGCGGTCACAATGAGCCAATTACGTTGGAGACAGTGTCTGTTGAATTATAATAAAGGCACATCTGATTCTACTTAATGTGGGACTGATTAGGTGATCACCTTAAACAAATCTTATTTATTGAAGAAAAGTATCAAAAAAACTGCTGTGGTCATCACTATCCTCTTGCAATAGGAGCAGCTGGATGGCAGAAACAGTGATAGTAGTACCTCAAAAGTAATTGGAATAAAAATAAAAGTGACTATTGACCATGCCAAAAGAGTTAAAAAGAAAAGTTTTGTGTGAGGGAAAGAAGGGTTCGATTCTGTTTTTTTACTGGCAGAGGGATACATTGAGCATCAGGTTGCTTCCATCCTTTAAAATTTCAAAGACGGCGGTTCATAAGAACAAGGTTAAGCAGCAGACATTAGGGACAACAAAGCTACAGACCGGCAGAGGTAGAAAACGACTCTCTGCCAACTCATTCGAATGTCACGCAACAAACTTAGGATGACATCAAGTGACCTCCTAAAAGAATGGCAAACGGCAGCTGGGGTGAAGTGCACGGCGAGGACGGTTAGAAACAGGCTCTCAGGCACAGGGCTGAAGTTGTGCAAAGCTATAAAAAAAGCCCTTCATCAATGAGAAACAAAGAAGAGCCAGGCTGAGGTTTGCAAAAGACCATAAGGATTGGACCATAGAGGACTGGAGTAAGGTCATCTTCTCTGATGAGTCCAATTTTCAGCTTTGCCCAACACCTGGTCGTCTAATGGTTAGACGGAGACCTGGAGAGGCCTACAAGCCACAGTGTCTCGCACCTACTGTGAAATTTGGTGGAGGATCGGTGATGATCTGGGGGTGCTTCAGCAAGGCTGGAATCGGGCAGATTTGTCTTTGTGAAGGACGCATGAATCAAGCAAAGGAAGAAAACTTGCTTCCTTCTGCTCTGACAATGTTCCCAAACTCTGAGGAGTGTTTTTTCCAGCAGGACAATGCTCCATGCCACACAGCCAGGTCAGTGAAGGTGTGGATGAAGGACCACCAGATCGGGACCCTATCATGGCCAGCCTAATCTCCAGACCTGAATCCAATTGAAAACCTCTGGAACGTGGTCAAAAGGAAGATGGATGGTCAGAAGCCGAGTTGCTTGAATTTTTGCGCCAGGAGTGGCATAATGTCACCCTACAGCAATGTGAAAGACTGGTGGAGAGTATGCAAAGACGCATGAAAGCTGTGATTGTTAATCAAGGTTAATCCACCAAATAATGATTTCTGAACTCTTCCTAAGTTAAAACATTAGTATTGTGTTGTTTAAAAATGAATATAAACTTGTTTTCTTTGCATTATTCGAGATCTGAAAACACTGCATCTTTTTTGTTATTTTGACCAGTTGTCCTGTCCTTTTTACTCAAACACCTACCAATAAATAGTAAAACCAGAGAAACTGATCATTTTGAAGTGGTCTCTTCATTTTTTCCAGAGGACCTTTTTACTCTGTGGTGGCATCAGCCATTTTTTTATGGAGTGGTCTGCTGGGGCAGCAGCATCTCAACTGCCGACAGAAAGAGACTTAACAGACAAACATGATAAGATGTAATAGGACGTTTTGATTTACTATAGTATGCAAATTCTATGACATGCCATAACATGACTTTGTTTTGTTACATTTCAATGACATACTATATTATGACATGTTGTTGATGTACTATAATATTGCTTTTTCTTATTTTTATGACATGCTATGACTTTTTTTTTTACATTTTCATGACATACTACATTATGATATTACTTCTTTTTAAAGTTTTAATATTTTTCATAACGTAATACAGTATGATTTCTAACATTATTCTGACAAACTAAACTATGACAATTATATGACATAGAACACTGACATTTTTGGAATTTTTTGATTTGCTGTTCAATTACTTTTTCAAACATTTTTAATACATACAGTGGGTACGGAAAGTATTCAGACCCCTTTAAATTTTTCACTCTTTGTTTCATTGCAGCCATTTGCTAAAATCGAAAAAGTTCATTTTTTTTCGCATTAATGTACACTCAGCAACCCATCTTGACAGAAAAAAACAGAAATGTAGAAATCTTTGCAAATTTATTAAAAAAGAAAAACTGAAATATCACATGGTCATAAGTATTCAGACCCTTTGCTGTGACACTCATATTTAACTCACATGCTGTCCATTTCTTCTGATCCTCCTTGAGATGGTTCTACTCCTTCATTGGAGTCCAGCTGTGTTTAATTAAACTGATTGGACTTGATTAGGAAAGGCACACACCTGTCTATATAAGACCTTACAGCTCACAGTGCATGTCAGAACAAATGAGAATCATGAGGTCGAAGGAACTGCCCAAGGAGCTCAGAGACAGAATTGTGGCAAGGCACAGATCTGGCCAAGGTTACAAAAGAATTTCTGCAGCACTCAAGGTTCCTAAGAGCACAGTGGCCTCCATAATCCTTAAATGGAAGAAGTATGGGATGACCAGAACTCTTCCTAGACCTGGCCGTCCAGCCAAACTGAGCAATCGTGGGAGAAGAGCCTTGGTGAGAGAGGTAAAGAAGAACCCAAAGATCACTGTGGCTGAGCTCCAGAGATGCAGTAGGGAGATGGGAGAAAGTTCCACAAAGTCAACTATCACTGCAGCCCTCCACCAGTCGGGGCTTTATGGCAGAGTGGCCCGACGGAAGCCTCTCCTCAGTGCAAGACATATGAAAGCCCGCATAGAGTTTGCCAAAAAACACATGGAGGACTCCCAAACTATGAGAAATAAGATTCTCTGGTCTGATGAGACCAAGATTGAACTTTTGGCGTTAATTCTAAGCGGTATGTGTGGAGAAAACCAGGCACTGCTCATCACCTGCCCAATACAATCCCAACAGTGAAACATGGTGGTGGCAGCATCATGCTATGGGGGTGTTTTTCAGCTGCAGGGACAGGACGACTGGTTGCAATTGAAGGAAAGATGAATGCGGCCAAGTACAGAGATATCCTGGAAGAAAACCTCCTCCAGAGTGCTCAGGACCTCAGACTGGGCCGAAGGTTCACCTTCCAACAAGACAATGACCCGAAGCACACAGCTAAAATAACAAAGGAGTGGCTTCGGAACAAGTCTGTGACCATTCTTGACTGGCCCAGCCAGAGCCCTGACCTAAACCCAATTGAGCATCTCTGGAGAGACCTGAAAATGGCTGTCCACCAACGTTCACCATCCAACCTGAAAGAACTGGAGAGGATCTGCAAGGAAGAATGGCAGAGGATCCCCAAATCCAGGTGTGAGAAACTTGTTGCATCATTCCCAAGAAGACTCATGGCTGTACTAGCTCAAAAGGGTGCTTCTACTCAATACTGAGCAAAGGGTCTGAATACTTATGACCATGTGATATTTCAGTTTTTCTTTTTTAATAAATTTGCAAAAATTTCTACATTTGTTTTTTTCTGTCAAGATGGGTTGCTCAGTGTACATTAATGAAAAAAAAAAAAAAAAAATGAACTTTTTCGATTTTAGCAAATGGCTGCAATGAAACAAAGGGTGAAAAATTTAAAGGGGTCTGAATACTTTCCGTACCCACTGTACTATACTATGACACTTTTATGGAATACAGTAATACTTTTTAAAAAATGATGAAATAATGAAAGAAATGCTGTACAATGATTTTTTTTTTTTTTCCCCCACATATTTATGAAAAACTGTACATCATTTTTAATAACATGTTATAGTGACTTTTTTTGACATGTTCATGACATACTATGACATTTTGTTACATTTGTATTAACCTTTTTTATGACGTACCTTATTGACATTTTAATTTCATACTATAATATTTTAATATTTATGTAATTAGAACTAAAAACTCAAAGAATTTCAAAAAGTGGTAACAGTATCTATTATAGCGGAGCTTGGAGTGTATCATTTTTAACAAAATATATTTGGTCTAGTGTTGCTTGTTTTACTTAGTGAGAAATCTATCTACGCACAACTACTACCAATTTCGGATCAGAAAGCAGAGAAATGTTAAATCTGAATGTTAATATACACAATTAAAATCTAATGCAGGTCATAGATTCAACTCAACAAAGAGATCTCAAACAGCTTTTTATTACATTTTTCAATCAATAACAGTACAATTTAGTACAGTATCTATCTTGCATCCAGCTCACCGTGTAACACCAACAGACTGAAATGAAATACAAAAAGTGAAAAGGTACATAAGGGTGCAGAGCTCTATAATATTAATGAAAAGAGAAAAGGGAATCCATCTCAGTTGAATTGCATTTTCACTTGTGGCCACACACGAATACATCACATTTATTGTACATCATTGCAGAAAAAAAGAAAAGTGAGAATATGTCACAACTTTAACAAAAGTGCTTCTGTATACAGTGAAATGTTGTCATTCAGATGCTCTGATTTTCAATTTAAGACCAAGAAAAAAAAATGTACAAAAGTTTAAGTATGGACAGTATGTGAGGACGTTTTTGTTCCATTGAGAGTGAAGATTTGGAGGAGAGAAAAAAAGGACTTGTCAAGGATAGAATTCTTACAATGATTGTTATAATTATTACAAAAATTGGCATCAATAGAACTGGTAAGCATAATTTACACTACGTATGCAGTCAATATTAAGTCTGTCTCCATTCTTGCTCACTCTGGTGCATAGCGTTACCAGTATTAGTACATCATGTATGCAGAATTTGAGCCAAAAAGAAATTGGCTTCTGTTAAATTCAATCAATAGGTACTCTCCTTTTCAGAAAAAAAAATAATCTAGGATTTTGCACCATTGAAAGCAAGTCTACAGCATGCACATCTAAATTAACCCATGGCAGACAAAATTAAATGTCTTAACTTAAAACATCAGACCATTATTTTCAGACATTGATTTGTACATTTCATTCACAGAGTTGCAACTGCAGTCCCAAGCAAAGGAAGTGTCTATTTAGTCAGGTGAGGTGTTTCACTCAAAGTGGATACTAAACACAATCCCCCATCCATATAATAAAATCCAGCCATGCCCCAACTATCTCAGCACCTTCCATTGCTACCCCACCCCTTCCCACCCAAAGTCAAAGGCATGTACAAGAATTAAGGGGGTTAACTGGATAAGTTACTCGTAATAACTCCTTTTGTACTGGAATGAGCATTCATAACTTATAGCATGTGCTTGGTTAGTTAACATAGTATTAGTTGAGAGGCAAAGCTTCTTCATGTGCAAAAGGCTGTGATGAAACAAAAACAGCTAGTATATAAATACATAATGGACATTTTGAAAGCTGCTCGTGTAATATGATCCAAGCTTTTACTTGCATTACTTGCTGCATGTTTTCCGTCATCTGTTTTATATGATTTAACTGGATTAGAAAGACAAGCTGTAATTCAAACATATCTAAAACCACTAAAGAAATATGACAAAAAGAAAGCCATCAAGAATAACAAACCATCAGAATAGAATTCTTAAAAAAAAAAAAAAAAAAAAAAAAAAAAAAAAAGTTAAATAATTTGTACAATTACACTCCAACATTTGCTTTCAAGACGCACACATTTGCATGGGATGATAGTGTTGTTTTCTCTTTCAAGGTAACATAAAATGGTCCAAGAAGGAATGCACAAGTTTCTGATTTGATACCACAGGAGATCCTTTCTTAACTAGGTGATAAACATTTGTGCTCTTCTTTGTGTAGGAAAGGCATTGGTTTCCCTTCGTTTTTGTGGTGTCCAAGTCAGTTTAAACAGTGTTGAAGAAGATGCTGTGAACATTCTGAAGTTGTAATGGTCTTCCAGTCAACTTTGGAGTTAAAAGAACATCTGGGAAACAAAGACAACCAAAATGAACATTTAGCTCATCTAATTTGACCTACAGTTGTAGCCACCTGAACCTTTTGTAAATGTAAGACCTAATGGGAAAAGGTCTAAACAAAAAGCTATCTAATAAAGATTGATATAAGAATGCAGGCGGCAGCTTGTGTTCATTATAGAGTTAGGGTTAGGGTTTAGACATCTGCAACCAGCTGCAGAACAAGATAAAACATGTTTGGCCTATTTGGAGATGTTGGTATTGGAAGTGTTTTGGTTTCCGTTTGTGCTCCGAGATGTATTGGCCAAGCACGTTTGAACGGGCCTTGGTTGCATGCAGGTAAACAGTTTGAGTGGAGAGCAAAAGAGGCGGGACGCCAGAGGTGGTTATAGCAGCCAGAAACCGTGTTCCAGTAAAAGTACTGTTGCTTTTACAAAAAAAAAAAAAAGTCCTCCAGGAGCTGAACAAAATTAATTAATTGAGTAGCCAGTTACTCAATTATGGTACTGCCCATCACTTCGCTCACAATTTTTCGGCTACCTGTTAACATCGGCAATCGGAAGCACATTTTACTGAAAAAAAGGTATCTGCAGTTTTTTTTAGGGTCAACACCCAACATTCAAATGGTTTAGGCTAATTAGGAGATGCTAATTAGGAGATGCTATGATCAAAAAGGACATGTTGGCCTGGATAAATTGCCTATTAAATACAGTTGTGTCTTCTTCACTTTGAACTGAGTAAGACTATCTGTGGTGGAAACATATCTGTCATGTCCACGAGAAATAAAATAAGTTTCATTTTTTTGTGTTCATAATTTGGTCTCTATTTTTCTGTCTCTCTTCATGACTCGTAAATACATACTGCTCACATAACTTTAGCTTGAATATTTACATTATGACTGAAGCAGGGGTAGTAGTAGTTGATACTGTGTGGATATGTTATTACACTTATTAGCAAAAATAAAACAGACTCTCTGTCAGCTCAGTGTTACTGCACTGTGCGCTGTCATTGCGTCTGTAAATATTAGCTGCTAGCGCTATTTGAAAGCCACAACGTTAACTTTACTCCTGCTGCATTTATGGCAATGCTGCTTTCAACAGAGTCCCGTGGGGGCGTGGTTGCACTAGGATAAGAAAGGGCTAGCAGACCTGGGTCAAGCTGACCACCTTCTTCATAACTGATCATGAATGCATGAAAATAAAAGTAGCACAATAATGATGATGATGCACCCAAATGTAAAGGAGTAAAAAGTAATGACTTTTCGCAAAAAAATCTACTCAAGTAAGAGTAAAAAGTAAGCTGCATTAACACTACTCTGAAAAGCACAATTGACTCAAAAAATGTACGTGAGTACATGTAAGGGCGGAAATGTAACCTGCTACTACCCATCCCCGTGGAAACCATTGGCTGAAATGCACTTAGGAAACAATCTGCGCACGGAAGAGGACATGTTGGCCTGGATATTATTATCCACTATAAGTCAACAAATAATGCTAGGATCCATTTAAGCTAGCAGGTGTTTGAAATATGCAGCCGGGCAAAAAAAACTAGGAAAGAGAAAGATATTAAATTGAGCCAACTGTGTTTCACTTATTCCTGTAAGGGGACAAAAGTAGTGAAAGTGCACATCAGCTTCCACTCCAGTCAAGCAAACGATGAGGCTTCAACAAATGTGCACCTACAGGTTTTGGACTAGCACTTAACTAAGAATACAATAGCTTAGGTACGAATGTATTAAAACAATAATAATAATAATTACAAAAAAAGAACCTTCAGGCTTCAATTCCAGATCTTCAGAAAACTGTCCCAGGATCCTGTTGCAACTGCCATGCCATCATCAGTAACTCCCAGGCAGCTAACGCGGTTGTCATGTCCAGCCAACACACCTAGACAAGCACAACAATCGTAATTTAGTCAACAAGACAGCAAGCAAGTATATTTTTATCACAAGTAATTATTGACCCAAGCGCATTTATGTATCATGTTCCTTCGTGTTACAAAAATAGGGCTGCCTTTTTAGATAATGCCTCAATTGCTTACCAGCACGGTCAGCTTTTAGTGTGTCCCACACATTACAGTTGAAGTCATCATATCCCGCCAGAAGAAGACGGCCACTCTTTGAGAATGCAACGGAGGTGATCCCACATATGATATTGTCATGAGAGTAGATCATTAATTCCTGATCAGCACGCAGATCAAAAAGCCTGCAGGTGGCGTCATCGGAGCCCGTGGCAAAGGCATTGCCATTAGGGAAGAACTAAAGATACCAAAAGAGAAATCATTAATGCACAACAGAGGGATACATATAAACAAAAATTACACCTATATTAACGGTTTTAAAAAAAAAGAAAGAAATGGATACATCCGATGCAGTAGAGATTTTTTAAATGACTTACACAGATGGCATTGATGTCAGACTCATGGCCAGTGAATGTCTGTCTGCACATGCCCTCTCGAACATCCCAGAGTTTAGCAGAGGCATCACAAGCACCAGAGACGAATAACCGTGAGTCAGGGGCCAATGACAGGCTCATGACATCACCTGTGTGTCCAGCAAATGTGGTTGTCTGCTGGCCAGTCTCAATGTCCCAAAGTGCACTATAAATTGAAATACACAATCATATTACCTTTTTGATATTTTTCCAATATCTGTATAGCAACTCAACGCAGGCAATACTTTTACTTACCAAGTGGTGTCTCCAGAGCTTGTAACAATCTGGTTGTCATCAAGAAAGCGACAACAGGACAGGTATCCTGATATTCAAAGAATCAAAAGAGGAGACATTAATATGGAATTTCATGTCAGATACATAACTAGCAGTAGTAAAATAACAAGCAAAGTAGATCATGTACCTGTATGTCCAGCAAGCTCACGGCTCACACGTACATTTCCCTCACGTGTTTTCAGGTTGTAAATGGAGCAGATGTTGTCTAAGCCACCACAGGCCACATAATTTCCTGAAGGTGCATATGCACAAGTCATGACCCAGGAAGATCGAAGTGGGATGGCATGAACCTAAAACAAACGTGACAAAACACACACACACACAAATATGTTAATTTACTTAAACGCCCACTTTACAGTGAGTATTTTTTACATTGTCTACATTAACTATCCTGATAACCTGAAAATAAATGTCGTACTTTTTGAAGTTATCATTAACTTTTGACATTTAAGCACTATGGAAATACCAGGATGCCATTATAATCTGCTCATGTGTAAATATCCTTAACCAGTGTCATTGCCTGTGGGTACTTATCTGAAATATACATTTTTAAGCCTAACTAATGCTAAATATTTTAATTGTAGTTTGGACACCAGCAAATTGCCTATTGGGTACAGAAACTATGCACCACATCCACCCATCTCACTTACTGCACACGAGACACAGCAGCCCCGGGGCAAAGGCCACAAATGCTTCTCTCTCAGTTGATCTGCAATGCTTTTGAATTTATTCAAAATGAATTCAGCATGGGCAGATTAGATACCCTCCTTCTACTTCTAGCAGAACCTTATGAGCTCTATATTAATAGGTGCATGTTTTAAAATATAGTGGAGCAGGAACTATATGAAAAGGCTTAGAGATGTATAGAATCATGGATGTGAAGCACCAGAAAACAAGCCCATATGATTCATCTGCTAGTCAAAAAAAAAAACGCCATTATTTCTTTGCTTTCCAATCACTATAGCTGACACAGATTGCAATTTGCAAATTCAACCGTTACTTAATTGATCCCTGTCAGAATAAAATAAAACATGACTTACCTTATTTGTGGTATAGCTGTCCCAAATAATAAGTTTGCCATCTTGAGAAGCACTGACCAAGAGCCTGCAAAAATTAAAAAAAGCAATATTAACACCACCACATCAGAGTCATCACACAAAATCTATTTTTAGCTAAAATCAAAAAAAGACTGCAGGATAAAAAGAGGCCTGTCACACCGCTGAAAAACAATGTAAAAATATACATCAGTGTTACAACTCCTAAATTTAGACATTGTTTAACTTTGCTCAACATTTGACAAGCAACAACAGAAGGCAAAAACATAAACCTAATCGACCTTTACACCATAAGTAATAACTCTGGCAGATACTTTACCTGGAATCTGTTCCCCAATGCATGGCATAGATTTTAGCCAAATGACCCCGCAGCGTTCGTCTTGTACGCATCTGGATTCGGCCAACGGGGTCAATAGCCGCTGTGATCTGCAAAACATTAAGTACTCTGGTAAATTTCAGATCGAATGCTTTTCAACCTAAGACAATGATCATAATGTTAATTGTTACCTGTGATAGTGTGGCATCTGCGCATGCTTTCCTGGCATCCTGAATAAAAGACAAACTCAAACCTTTAGAGAAAGATTTCTCACATCCACCATTGTATACTAGAACTTAATTTGACAATAATTGATGGTATAGCATATAAAAAAGTGGTTTTAAAAACCTGCTACTCACTCTGATCTGATTTTTGAGCTGCTCTGCCTCTTGGCGTAACTGGTCCAGTTCACTCATTTTCTTCTGCTTTTTTAATTACCTTTCTCCAGTCACTGGGGCACTTGATGATCTTAAATAGAAGAAAGAGAAGCACTTTAATCATTTGCATGAATCTTAATCAATTTTTTGCTTCTTTTTTTTTTAAGAAACCAGCCTTAGTACATGTGGCACAAACTCTACCAGGTGTAAAACAATGGTGCCCCAAATCTTTGGCAATATATATCTAGCCCAACCGTGAGCAAAGAACCGTGAAAATCTCTTTACAGTAGAAGGTAATGGTAGAGAAGGACTTTCAGCCTGTTCACTATAACTGTAACTGACTTTTCAATCAACTAAATGGGTTCACATACTAGTACATAATATTTGTAACATACAGGTACATTTCAACCTTACTTTCCTACCTCAATGTCACCAAAATAATCCTGACACACAATTAAGATTGCCGGATAAATCTTGTTAAGGTATGACTTTCCGATGATCCGAAAAGCAGTCATTATCCTGTCGACCTCAATCCCTTGGATATAATTTTAACCTAGTGATCAATAAGCCACTTATATTTATACAGACAGAGCCTTGTGGCTGTCTCAAAGTTCATCTAAAACATAACATCTTAAAAGACAAAGGACATGTTCCAAATATAAAATCATCTTGAACTGCTCCGTTCACTTATTTAAGCGAAGAAATAAATTATTTCAAGTCCATTTATTGATAATTATTTTAGGGAAGCCAAAGCAAATCATAAAAGTCCTCCAGCCATAATGGCATGTCCGTAGAAAGACACGGACCACATTACATGGACTGTGAGATCAGAGTAAAAACCTAATAAGACAATTACTGGCCCAAACTACACTATATGTAACCCGTATTTTCAGATACCCTAAACCTAAAGCAAAGAATAAGCTTTTGAGTAAGAATAAGAAAAATGAGTCCACTATTCTAATTTTAGTTACTTTATCAATGAACATTTTATATATGTCAATTGCTGTAGCACACGGTGTGCAATCAATGAGTTTGATGACACATGCAAAGTCCAAGTCTACTTTTTTAAAGCACAATGCAACCACACGTCCACAACTAGTTGTATATGGCTTACTGAATATACAACCCAGAGACCACATTCTTTAAGTACATAATGGCTCATCACTTATAAAAACTAGTCTGTACTGCCTTCTATGAGAAACGTATTGCCCCCTTGTATCTTGAAAAAACAAACAATAAAGCAGATGTTTGCATAGTGCAGGAAGTAATACTAAATCATGACACGGGTTTCTAAATGCACCTAGAAAACTGGCTAACAAAGTTAAGTATGCATACACAATTTTGACCAAAAGCAAGATCAATTAGGATTTTCTACTGATAAAGTAAGAATACAGTTGAGTTCATTATAAAAATGATTTTCTGGAGATAATTTAGATGACATTAGGAGATTACAACCTAGAAACTACATTCTTAGTACATAGTGGCTCATCACTTATAAAAACCACTGTCTGTGCAAGCTGTCTTCGTATTGCCCCCTTGTATCTAGAAAAAACAAACAATAAAGCACATGTTTGCATAGAGCAGAAACCAGCTCAAAGTGCAAATATATTGTCGTAAAACCTGAAAAACTCTGACTAAATAAAACTATAATCAAATTAAGAATTATCCAGATTGCAAACAGCAATGCACCATCAAGTTGGACCAACCTTGCCTTCCCAGTTACCTTACCTGGTGTATATCAGTCAGTAGGCCTATGTCACTGGAGGATCCAGAACAAGACTCAACATCTTCTCTACCTTACTGTTATCCTTTAGGTCCACTGATTGGTTGACCTTTTTCAGTTATCCTCTTACACTCATTAATCTATAAATAAATGTGTCATGGATTGTTATTATGCATTATCATCAGGGGACAGCAGAATGCCATTCTAACCTTGATAAACCTCTGAAATTATTATTAAACAATATTCTAAACTGTTCTAAATTAGATTATTTTCTATTCAGTGAGAAAATTAAGCTGTTTCAGTTGTGCAGATTTGTATTTTCCTGGCCATTAACATGTATTTAGCAAAGAACAGATAAAGAAAAGGAAACAACTAAAATGTCAATTTTCATTCAACTCTTAAGTCATTATTTAGCTTTCAAATGCGATTCTGAATAATCAAATGACAGGCTATCTAGGTAAACCTGGCCATTTTCTGTCACAACTAAACTGATCTCCTCAAGTGGCTATTCATTTAATTTATTTACTTTAGGGATATATCAAATTCACACTTTGTTCTCAATCAAATAATACCAAGATGGAATTAATTTTCATTCTTGATTGTTTGTATACCAAACCCTAAAACTGCTGGTGAATCCAAAAGTGGGATAGCCTGGAGTGATGTTATACACCCAAGTTTTAAATATTCCACATTTGGAAATATTATTTCCCATTGACCTCTGTGGATGCTTACAGTTAAAGACTTCCTCTCCCTCATCACTTCTCCTTTCCGAGCGCCTGATCAGGGTCAGCTGACTGCATGATAAACAATGAGCAGTGGCAAACAGCTTGGTGTTGTAGCTCACTAGCTGTTCTCAGGTCCCTTAAGGGCAGTCTGTGCCTGCTACTTTTAAAAGGTGTCTCCTACATTTCGAGTTAAATTAAAATAAATGTATCTTTTTGCAGTAGTCTACATCTGTTCTCAAAGGACAAGTCCGCTGATCTGTACTGTTGAACGATGATAATGCAATGTTTCAAAGGTCTAAAGCTGGATCATAGAAAAAGCCATAACCAGCAATATCACTGAGCAACTACATAATCCTAAAAGCTAAAATCCTCCGTCAATGAGTCTCTAATCCTATCCATGTCCACTCACAGAAACAGCTGGCAAAGCCACTCCAGGCATTAGAAATATGTTTTCCCCAATCATAAAAGGATGAGTTTAATCTTAATTCTTTTACACACAACATGCTTAAAGCAATTGCCTGGATTTAAACACTGCCGGTGAAATCACGATCCTAGTACAGTCCCTCTTTCAGTTGTCTAGTTTGACCAGCTACAGTATAATTAGTAACTACTCTGCTTTAATAAACTAAGATGAAGTTGCATTTTTCAAGGAAGCTACGTACAAGTAATTTGCAAATTACATAACAATAGGCCCACTTAAAAGTAATGTTACAACAATTTATTGAGACTGATAGATACGAGTGTAAAGCAACTGATCAACATACCTAACATGCATATTTTCTAAATGATGTAAATGTTCAGGTTTACCCAACAATGTGTGTTCAGTGCTGATAGTTGACTTAGTCATTGTGTGCAGTTCTGTGATTTCCCTACAACAGTAGGCTGGTTTGCATTGTATTTGAATGGCTGCTGGATAGCCGTTTTAGTCCGTGTGTTACTGTAGTATGTTCAGAGGGTTGGGCTACTGAGGTTATACACATATTTCACCAGAAAATGAGCTGCAATTCAGCCCCATAGAGTGGAAAAATAGAAAAAAATAAGACTATAAACATCTGACTACGCCTAATCGGATTCCTACATTCACTTAACGCTGCACAGTGTAATGATAATATGACTTGCACTGATGGACATCGGATAGGATGCAGCTACACGCCATCTTGCAGACTGCTGCCCGCTAGTTAGCTTCACAGTGTAGGCCTGCAGGCAGGGAAGAGCTGGTTTAAAAGAGAGAAATGTAACAATCTCACCTCTAATGTAACAATCTGCTGTACAAACGAAGTGGATACAACTCAAAACTCATGGCATATAATGCAAAAAAAAAAAAAACACACAACCACAGCTACTTAAAGGTAGACTCAGCTGCTCTTCCGCAATTGCATGGAGTGCTATGCAGTTAGCTTTAAGCCGATGTGTAGTGGGCACAACTACAGTCTCGGCGGCTGCGTGGCCTCCAGAAATCCACTTAGTTACATACCAACAATCTCCTTAAAGGCGACACTGCACGGTTGATTCGATTAGGATGTATCCAGATATTTAATGGCTTCTCTAATCCTAAAGTGGACCTCAGCCTGTAGGAACTGCAAGGTCGGGCGGCGACGGCCTGCTTGGTCTCCAGTCAGCAACAAATGCTTTACCAGCTGATTTATCACAAAGTAGCAGGACGACCATCTGTCATCCCTCGATGCAAACCTGCAAATGAGCTCAGGGGGTGATACATGAATAAGTAAACAACGTTACTGACTTAAAGTTAAAGGCGTTGTCGGCCCGTTGCAGGAAGGCAGCAGAATGCTAACTTATTAGTGGAGGTAAAAAAAAAAAAAAAAAAAAAAAAAAAAAAAAAAAAAAAGGGTGTTAACGCGGCTGAAGCCTCCTCTCAACACCACCGAGCTGATGCATCGTTATGTAAAGCCTGCAGTGTGGATGTGCATTTGTGATCCTGGCTGCTGTGTTATTGCAAAATACCCACCCCAATATGTGTTGTTTAATTTGTTTACAGGACGTTTATTGTTCCAGCCCAACCCAATGTGTCACCACCCTCCTCTGACAGCGACACCCGTAACATGTTCGGTACAAAGCGACCCACAGCCCCACATACGTGAGCCGACATTACCGCTTAATGTGTGTTCAGAGGGGGAGCGTTTTGGGGGCATTATAACCACACAGTCCTTTAAAGTACTGTGTGGTTAGGCCGGGATGCACCTCTGCAGCCTCCCCGGCCCAACACGCACGGTGCTCGCCCCCGGTGCCGTGGCGTTGAGCCGCCTGGTGCAGGAGGTGATTTGTGAGGCGATGTGTTCTGGAACTGTCCGTTAATACAGCGCGCGAGGATCAACCGCTGCAGACTAGCCTTTATCCGCGCCGCGCGCGATAGAACGCCCGATGGAACGTTAGCGAACCGTGGCTAACCGAGGAGCTAGGAAGCTAACCCCCGCTAACGCTACCCCACCCCCGGACACTTCTCTGCCACAATCCACCAGCGAACGGCGTTAAAACGGTGTTAAGTGGACCGTGGAGAGAGAGCAATGTTACCTGTCAGCTTTATTTCAACCTTACCTGATTCAATTTGCGGTTTTTTTTTTTTTTTTTGCGTTTTGGCATTGACTGGAAGGCAAGACGGCGTTTACCTCCGATCCACGCATCAACGAGCACCACCACCGCGCTAGCTCACTAACTAGCTAGCCAGCTAGCGTTAGTTTTCCGAGGAGCAGCCCTTCCCGAACGCTGGCTACGGCTAGGGAGCTTGACAACCTCAGTCAACCAACCGGAGAGGGGAGGGGGAGGGAGGGGAGGAGGAGGAGGAGGAGGGGGGGGGATCACACCCACTAGCCTTGCACTGAAGACACTGCCCAGGCAGACAAAAAAAAGGGCTAATCTTTAAAATCACTATACCTCATTCAACAAGACAGCCTACTGTCTCCCGTTTGCCAAGCTTAACATCTGCCCCTTCTGTAGCGACACTCTCGTCCGGCCATCGAACGAGGGGGAGATGGGCGCGGTAACCCTGCAGTCAGCGCTGGGAAACCCCACGCAGCAGCAGCAGCGACGGGTAGAGAACGTTCGATACAGTTGGATACTCTCAATCACTTTGAACGTTGGGTAGAGAACGTTCGATACAGTTGGATACTCTCAATCACTTTGAACGTTGGGTAGAGAATGTTAGATACAGTTGGATACTCTCAATCACTTTGAACGTTGGGTAGAGAACGTTATATACAGTTGGATACTCTAAATCACTTTGAACGTTGGGTAGAGAACGTTAGATACAGTTGGATACTCTCAATCACTTTAAACGTTGGGTAGAGAACGTTATATACAGTTGGATACTCTCAATCACTTTGAACGTTGGGTAGAGAACGTTATATACAGTTGGATACTCTCAATCACTTTGAACGTTGGGTAGAGAACGTTCGATACAGTTGGATACTCTAAATCACTTTGAACGTTCGATACAGTTGGATACTCTAAATCACTTTGAACGGATACAGTTGGATACTCTAAATCACTTTGAACGTTGGGTAGAGAACGTTCGATACAGTTGGATACTCTCAATCACTTTGAACGTTGGGTAGAGAACGTTCGATACAGTTGGATACTCTCAATCATCGTTGGGTAGAGAACGTTAGATACAGTTGGATACTCTCAATCACTTTAAACGTTGGGTAGAGAACGTTATATACAGTTGGATACTCTCAATCACTTTGAACGTTGGGTAGAGAACGTTCGATACAGTTGGATACTCTAAATCACTTTGAACGTTGGGTAGAGAACGTTCGATACAGTTGGATACTCTCAATCACTTTGAGCGTTGGGGGTGGATATCTAAATCACTTTGAACGTTGGGTAGAGAACGTTATCACTTTACAGTTGGATACTCTAAATCACTTTGAGCGTTGGGTAGAGAACGCGTTATATACAGTTGGATACTCTCAATCACTTTGAACGTTGGGTAGAGAACGTTAGATACAGTTGGATACTCTCAATCACTTTGAACGTTGGGTAGAGAACGTTCGATACAGTTGGATACTCTCAATCACTTTGAACGTTGGGTAGAGAACGTTCGATACAGTTGGATACTCTAAATCACTTTGAACGTTGGGTAGTTGGATACTCTCAATCACTTTGAGCGTTACAGTTGGATACTCTAAATCACTTTGAAGTAGAGAACGTTATATACAGTTGGATACTCTAAATCACTTTGAACGTTGGGTAGAGACACGATACTTAAATACAGTTGGATACTCTCAATCACTTTGAACGTTGGGTAGAGAACGTTCGATACAGTTGGATACTCTCAATCACTTTGAACGTTGGGTAGAGAACGTTCGATACAGTTGGATACTCTTCATCACTTTGAACGTTGGGTAGAGAATGTTAGATACAGTTGGATACTCTCAATCACTTTAAACGTTGGGTAGAGAACGTTACATCTAAACAGTTGGATACTCTCAATCAGTTGGATGAATCACTTTGAACGTTGGGTAGAGAACGTTCGATACAGTTGGATACTCTCAATCACTTTGAACGTTGGGTAGAGAACGTTATATACAGTTGGATACTCTCAATCACGTTGGGTAGAGAACGTTATATACAGTTGGATACTCTAAATCACTTTGAACGTTGGGTAGAGAACGTTATATACAGTTGGATACTCTAAATCACTTTGAACGTTGGGTAGAGAACGTTATATACAGTTGGATACTCTAAATCACTTTGAACGTTGGGTAGAGAACGTTATATACAGTTGGATACTCTAAATCACTTTGAACGTTGGGTAGAGAACGTTCGATACAGTTGGATACTCTAAATCACTTTGAACGTTGGGTAGAGAACGTTAGTTGGATACAGTTGGATACTCTAAATCACTTTAAAATCACTTTAAACGTTGGGTAGAGAACGTTATATACAGTTGGATACTCTAAATCACTTTAGAACGTTATTACAGTTGGATACTCTAAATCACTTTGAACGTTGGGTAGAGAACGTTCGATACAGTTGGATACTCTAAATCACTTTTTGGGTAGAACGATACTCTCAATCACTTTGGGTAGAGAACGTTCGATACAGTTGGATACTCTAAATCACTTTGAACGTTGGGTAGAGAACGTTATATACAGTT
Source organism: Anoplopoma fimbria (assembly GCF_027596085.1). Classification (NCBI taxonomy): domain Eukaryota; kingdom Metazoa; phylum Chordata; class Actinopteri; order Perciformes; family Anoplopomatidae; genus Anoplopoma; species Anoplopoma fimbria. The sequence goes on from NC_072465.1 coordinate 17,551,310, forward strand.
GGATACTCTAAATCACTTTGAACGTTGGGTAAAGAGAAGTTATATACAGTTGGATACTCTAAATCACTTTGAACGTTGGGTGGATACAGTTGGATACTCTAAATCACTTTGAACGTTGGGTTGAGAACGTTCGATACAGTTGGATACTCTAAATCACTTTAAACGTTGGGTAGAGAACGTTATATACAGTTGGATACTCTCAATCACTTTGAACGTTGGGTAGAGAACGTTATATACAGTTGGATACTCTAAATCACTTTAAACGTTGGGTAGAGAACGTTATATACAGTTGGATACTCTAAATCACTTTGAACGTTGGGTAGAGAACGTTCGATACAGTTGGATACTCTAAATCACTTTGAACGTTGGGTAGAGAACGTTATATACAGTTGGATACTCTCAATCACACTTTGAACGCGAATACAGTTGGATACTCTCAATCACTTTGAACGTTGGGTAGAGAACGTTCGATACAGTTGGATACTCTCAATCACTTTGAACGTTGGGTAGAGAACGTTATATACAGTTGGATACTCTCAATCACTTTGAACATTGGGTAGAGAACGTTATATACAGTTGGATACTCTCAATCACTTTGAACGTTGGGTAGAGAACGTTATATACAGTTGGATACTCTAAATCACTTTGAACGTTGGGTAGAGAACGTTATATACAGTTGGATACTCTAAATCACTTTGAACGTTGGGTAGAGAACGTTATATACAGTTGGATACTCTCAATCACTTTGAACGTTGGGTAGAGAACGTTCGATACAGTTGGATACTCTAAATCACTTTGAACGTTGGGTTGAGAACGTTCGATACAGTTGGATACTCTAAATCACTTTGAACGTTGGGTAGAGAACGTTCGATACAGTTGGATACTCTCAATCACTTTGAACGTTGGGTAGAGAATGTTATATACAGTTGGATACTCTCAATCACTTTGGACGTTGGGCAGAGAACGTTAGATACAGTTGGATACTCTAAATCACTTTAAATGTTGGGTAGAGAACGTTAAATACAGTTGGATACTCTCAATCACTTTGAACGTTGGGTAGAGAACGTTAGATACAGTTGGATACTCTCAATCACTTTGAACGTTGGGTAGAGAACGTTCGATACAGTTGGATACTCTCAATCACTTTGAACGATGGGTAGAGAACGTTATATACAGTTGGATACTCTCAATCACTTTGAACGATGGGTAGAGAATGTTATATACAGTTGGATACTCTAAATCACTTTAAATGTTGGGTAGAGAACGTTATATACAGTTGGATACTCTAAATTACTTTGAACGTTGGGTAGAGAACGTTCGATACAGTTGGATACTCTCAATCACTTTGAACGTTGGGTAGAGAACGTTGTATACAGTTGGATACTCTAAATCACTTTAAACGTTGGGTAGAGAACATTATATACAGTTGGATACTCTCAATCACTTTGAACGTTGGGTAGAGAACGTTCGATACAGTTGGATACTCTCAATCACTTTGAACAATGGGTAGAGAACGTTATATACAGTTGGATACTCTCAATCACTTTGAACGTTGGGTAGAGAACGTTCGATACAGTTGGATACTCTCATTCACTTTGAACAATGGGTAGCGCTTCTCATTTAGTAGGGCTTTTCATTAAACTGGTCTAAAAGCAAAGAGAACATGGGGGTTTTGTTTGATTTGTTTCAGTCCCCTCCAACTGAAAGGCTGAGTCAGTTGGTCGGGCCCCAGCTGGACTTGAAGTGGGAAGTGGTAGTAATGATTTCAGCAAGGCTCTATGGCTAATAATAGCACTGTCAACAACATAATCTGGCCATAGTTAATTAGTGTAGCCTATGCAGTTTGCTTTGGTGCCTGAGTACAGAGATGTATTCAGAATAGGCTACAAAAAATAGACTCTTTAGCACCAAACTAACTAGTTATTGGCCCTTTTGTGGCAGTTTAACATACAGTACCAGTCAAAAGTTTGGACACACCTTCTTATTCAATGGTTTATTTTCTTTCTTTATCTTTTCTACATTGTAGATTAATATTGAAGACATCCAAACTATGAAGGAACACATATGGAATTATGTGGTAAACAAACAAATGCTCAACAAACCAGAATATGTTTTTATATTTTACATTCTTCAAAGTAGTTTCACAATTTCACAAGATGATCATAAATGATCTATGTGCTGTTGTTAAATTGTTCGCTCCAGCTAAGATATCTCCAACAAATAGTAGTTACGTTTCATTTGTGCTGGAAGTTTAGTTGACATTAACATATCTTTTACAGGAGAGACCTGAAAATAGTTTACATAATATAAATTACAACAAGACAATTCAGTGACACAAAACAGTCATCACAGAATAAAGGGGTCCTATTACTTAGATATTAAGTAGAATGTTAAAGTCCAAAAAAATAATTGTCTCTAACTCCAATTTGATTTGCATTTCATTTTAGTACTGAGCTGCATAGTACCAGACACCAGTAAAAGTAGGTACACAGGTGCACAGTTTACAAAAAAAAAAACACACAAGCATTCATATTTAAGGATTGAAGTCATAGATTCCATGCATAGAAATAGAGTCTATGGTCGGAACTCACATAAAATAGTTGCTTTCAAACATTGGATTGAGGTGTTGAATTGCATTTTCTTTTAAATAAGAATTTGTGTTGAGTAAATGAAGTGAACAAATTAACTAAGGTTCGGGAGCAGGGTCAAACCTCAGCCACACCTCTAATCAGCTGTCAAGCCCACTGCATTATAGCTGGTTAAACAATACTCTCCTGTCTGTGTCAGTTTTCTCAAGCAACCGATCCTTCCCTTCCATCTTCCAATCAGCTTCCATCCATCCTTTATATCCCTCATCCTCCCTCTTTGTTTAACTCCTTACCTCTCTCTTCGCTCTGTTTTTTTTATAGCTATAACTGTCTGGAACTCGGGGTAGGCTTGGTTTGGCACCCAATGCCTAAAACATTGATTATCGCATGTAAATTAATTGTGTTGCAAAGATGCAGAAGCAGGAAGAAGACAGTATTCCAACATTGTTTTGCCGTGTCATAAACAACATAATTTATGCATATTACAACAACACTGTCAGCATTTTTTCTGCTGAATAGTGTAGGTCGGAAAGAGCCCACTGACTGTAATAAGGTGTGTTTACCGTTAAATTGACCACAATTTTAATTCATTTATTTATAGATTTCTCCACAAGATTGATCCAAACTTCACTGTCTAAAATGAACCATCTTGTGATAATGGCTGGTTCTGTCTAACATGACTTCCTTTGTGGTTTAAATTACGGCTCAACTGGGATTATGTGCATCATGATTGTACAGAACTAGAACAATATACATTTCAATGCTATTTTTTTGTGGATTAACTTGCTGACCATCCTATAATGTAAATATTATTCTGTCAAAGTTTTCATTTTGGTTTACTGTACTGTATTTTACTGTATGCGTGTGGCATACAAAGAATCAAAGCCCTGCCCCTTTACTAACAAATGTGAAATCTTAATGTTCCCATTGCAATGTGGAAAATAACTTCTTGCTGTTAAGTGCCTCCTTATTTGGTTGTCTGCATTCATGAGTCACTGGGGGCTGCACAAAACACTTGCTAATGGCTAAAAGCAAGCTAATTGCAGTTCCCATAAGAAGACCATGTGAGAATGCATCTGATAGTTTTCACAATTTGTAATCTTTTTTTTTGTCTTGGGTACTTTGAAAACAGCATATTTTAACTAATTACACGTTTATCAAACCAGTTATCTTCCAATATTTTGTATTCCAGTATTATAATGCTGTTTACCATTTGTTATTATAGTAGCCTAATATGGGTGAATAGCATGTCCATCCATAAAAGGCCATGAAGGGCGCTCCTCTGAACTCTGGGGAAAGAGCATTAAAGGTGAGGTTATGATGAGGCTAAGATATCTTCTCATTCTAAGGTAACTGCCGCCACAGTACTTGTCCTCAGCTTTGTTTGGACTGCCAGAAAAAACGGTGAGAACCTCATAACAAAGGAACTTACTTCACAGACAAAATTGTCTATGCTACTATATGTAATTAACATTGTTAGATTCGACATGAAGTAATTCGAGACGCTATATTGTGCTAATCTATTCTCCTCTTACATCTTGTTAACTGCTAATATCAAATGCTGCAACTCTCTAAACAATCACCCTTTTCTCTTGCAGGCCAGCAAGTTAACACGAGCAGATCACAGAGTACAAAGGAGTTTTCGAGATGTTTGACGAAGAGGGAAATGGAGATGTGAAGACACAGGAGCTGGAGAGGCTGATGAGTTTAATGGGGATCAATCCTACAAAGCGAGAGCTCAGCCAGATGGCCAAAGATGTGGACAAAGATTGTGAATATAAACCCATACAATGGAAATGTATCATTTTTGCATTTAAGTTACTTTTTTTACCTTTACGGGCCACTGATTAAGTTTTAAATTATACATATCAAGGTATTACACACACCTGCGACAACATTTGAACTTCCACTTCCAATGCCTTCCAATGCTATGTATGTATTATTAGCTGCACCTGGAGGTGAGGAATAGCTTTGTCTAAAGTTCAGCCCAAAACCGAGTGAGTAATTAAAGTGATAAATTTGGCTCTGTAATAATAGCCTGCCCATTAACACACCCTTAAGTGTAGGAAAGTAGATAAAATGTATGTTTGCCAATTGTTCTGATAAGGTAAAGATAATGTAATCTTAAGGCATATTTTGAACTACTCTTTGCACCTAATCAAATTTGGATTTTTAATGCAAATCTAGATAGATTCCAGATGTATAGCGTAATTTTAAGAGATTTAAGAGTTAAATTAATTATACAAGAAAAATGATCTGAACTGCAGTTTTTCTGTTTTTAGTGCAGATTACAAAATGAGTCACTAGGTGTCAATGTTTCACTATGTGTGTAAAATGGGTTTTTAAAAAGACTGTTGGTGCACCCAAGTTGCACCGTACACACACACACACACACACACACACACACACACACACACACACACACACACACACACACACACACACACACACACACACACACACACACACACACAATACACAATACACACAACTAATTACCTCAAGATATTCTCAGAGTCGTTTTGGAGTTAAAGTTAACAATCTGCAATAGGGCAGTTGGAAAAGTTTGTTTAATTAATTTGTTTAATTAAGATGTTATTGATTTTATTTCCCAATTAAAATTCAGTTTAGAGCCTACTAAATACAATTAGTTTCATAACATAGAAACATAGTTTACTGCCATCACTGTTAAAATGGAATCACACAGAAAATTCATCAAACAAATATACAAAATCTCCAATCACTGTCATGTGACTTGGAGGCTTCATTATGTGCCCAGCAAAGCATGGATAAACTGCACCATAATTTTCTGCCTTATCCTAATTTAAGGAGGAGGCATCTTTTGAATTGACTTTATTCTGGTATAACTTTTATGTCATATTAAGTTACGAATACATTAGGCTAACCTCATCTAACACATTTTATAATTTCCCATTTCCCCTACTCTTACCTTTCTCTCTTTATGTCTCCCCTCTCTCTCTAAACTGAAAAGGGGAAAAAACATATATAATGCAGCCTTTTTTATCAACTCTATTTTGTCATTTTGATGTGAAAAATGTTTTGCAGAAATGTATTATAACCTAACGTCTTAAAATGGGGATTTTTTAGATATCAGCCTTATACACCATATCATTTTTATCCAAATTCAAGAATCCAGCTAAAATGCTTGGGTTCTCATAAAAATGTAAGAAAACAGAAGACGTTCTTTAATGCGAAAATATCACTCAACAAACTCATTCAATTCATCCATTGTGACCGGTGATACAGTATGTTGGGATGCAGATAATGATGGTTAGCTAATTGTAACGGCTGTGATGTTTAATTATTTTTAAATTTCACAATCTCTAATATATTGTTTTTCTCTTCCATGTACAATATGCACTTATGTCTATGTGTCTGTCCAACTAACTTTTGAGCAAAAGTTACTGTGCTGCACACATGCAATGTTTTTTTTTTCCTAAACAGATTATTTTCTGTGACAGCTTCCTGGGTTTGATGGCACTGTACCACGAAAGAACCAAAAACCAGAATGCTGAACTCAGAGCTGCTTTTAAAGTATTTGACAAAGAGGCCAAAGGATATATCGACTGGAACACACTCAAGTAAGAAAAACACAAGTAATAGAAAAATAAAACATACAATTTCCCCTACACTACATATTTGCATTCCTTATTAACTCTTAAGTTGATATATTGTATATATTACACTGCACTGTCAAATATTGTTTGTTTTGATCCCAAATTAAAATCCAGATAAAACAAATGAAATTGAAAATAATTATGTACACTTTTTTGTGTTTACTCAGTGTTAACATGAGATTGAGGCAGAGCAGATGATGAAGGAGGCAGATAAAGATGGAGATGGAACCATTAATTATGAAGGTTTGAATGTATACTTCACTTACAGGCTAGAACCACGCACACAAAAAAAACTTGTATATATGCATGCCTGTGTAAATTTAAACATTATAGCTTTCATTAAACTTTGTAAATGTTTCTCAAAAGATACATTCTCCTTTGCTGATATTTCAGATTGATTCCAGAACTCTTTGACCTACTTTAATTTAATTATAAAATATATTATCCTTAGTTTACCATATTGTAGTTTTCTCTTACAAGGACTGCATTCATTTATTTATTTGTATTCAAAAACGTCCAAATACACTAGTATTTTCAAAGACATGTTGTTAGATTAAAATACATGGGATGACAAGGTAATATGTAAGTGACATAATGATAATGAATTTGCTTATTTGATCTCTTTCAGAATTTGGCCATGATGACTGGGGACTCGTTTAAAATGAGCTGAAGACTGTGTGGATATTATGCAGCTATTTTGAAAATATGTTACTATTAAACACATTTATAAGAAAAGTTTTGTTTCTCACATATCTGTGTGATTTGTGAATAACTGCACAAATCCTAGTATAGTAAAAGGAATCTATTAGGGCGATTTGTCAGTGATTTTTTTTTTTTTGTTCCTTTCCTTGTCTGTTTTGTCAAAGAGTAAATTCTGATCATTGAGACTTTAAAAAAAAGACATCATAGGGTTAATCTCCCCAGAGCTGCCACCCGGATGCAGTCATTCACATGTCTGACAGCATCTGGTGTCCAGAGCCATGAAATCCCATTCTCATCCCACAAAGCCAAATAGACAGCAGAGGCAGCCAACCGCATCTTTCACCATGAAGCCGTTAGACCAATAACAGGACGGAGGGGGAGGGAGCTGGCCGCAGTGATCTCTGTTTGCAGCATCCCTGGAGCAGCCTCTGTTGCTCTGTTGTGTCAAATACAAGAAAGAGCAAGACAGGGGGAGGAGATCCGAGGAGGCAACCGGAGAGCAGGAAGGTGATCCCTTGGAGGCTGTCGGGGAAGGGGTTAATCTGGTGTGTGGAGTCCATCCTCACAGAGAAATGGCTGTTTTGTCAATGTAAACTGCCTGTGCAGTACCTGCATTGCTAAAGGGGGAAGCAGAAGAGGAGGAGGAGGAGGAGGAGGAGGAGGAGGAGGAGCAGCCGCTGGAGGAAATGCTGCCTCTTCCAATGAAAATTTCCCCTCTATAGCTAACCCTGTCCTGCCGCAGATCACCTCTGAAGTCATGCATGTTTGCATGTTAAGGTACGTATGGATCTCTAATCTGAGAGGACACATGGAGTAGGACCTGGTCACGTTGGCGGGATTAACAGCTCAGCTGCTCGGACAGGACAGCTGAGATGAGATACACGTTATGTGTCAGTAACACACAGTAATAAGACCATAACATGATCCAAACAAAGATGTCTGTCTTGTTGCAGTGCAGAGGTTGTTAATTAGGCAGCAATAATAACTGAATCCAGCCTTTGGTTTTCATTGTTTGTTTGCTTCAGCTGCACATGTTCCTCATTAAGAGCTCAGCAGACAGGATGCACTAAGGAGAAATGGATCATGTGTCTATTTTCTGCTTTTAAAGGAAACATTTTATATCTCATGATATATGCAAATCTTTGGCATACGTTGCTCCCTTCTTTCATGGGATGTGTACAGTGTGTGTGGGGGTGGGAGGTAAATGCACTGAGGTTTTGGATGCAGTGGATATTTATGGAAGCTGTGTGTGTGGTAGCGAGAGTGTGGGTGTAAGCTTGATTTTGACGTTTTGAACGTGCTGCCAAAACACTTCCTCACAGTGCACGTTACAGTTTGAGTGGTTATTATTCCTCTGTATTTTATCAAGTTTGTTATGCCACTTTCCTCCTGTGCCTTTGCTACCCACATCCTGCCCAAAAACACCCACCACACGCCTGCTGGCACAATCAGCCGTGGTTTGACTGAAATCGAGGGTGAGGTGTGCCAAAAGTAAAATGTCTGAATTTTATTTAAATACAAAGATTTAAGTAAAATAATCAGCGCACAGGAGCAAATTGGAAATTATAAATAAGCAATGTTGCTGCACTTAAGAAATCACTTCATCTTTATTCATGCTCCCTACAATATCCATTTACTTATCACATACTGTTTAACCTTTTTGTTTCAGTTTTAGGTTTTATTCTTCACATCATATGACCATCATATGAGTATCATCAATGCCTCAGCAGACCTCAACCCAAAGGGAAGACACCTGTGTGGACCATGAGATGCACTAGAGGCTGAGCGACACAACAACAACCACGCACAGAGATAAAAAAAAAAAATACATCCTTCAGTTGAACTGTTACACCTGACCATGGCTGTTACTGCAGCTAAGACAACTACAAGTTTTCTCTCCACAACTGCCACTTCCACCGCAATCCCCTTCCTCTCGACGAGCAAGAGCGCCAGAGACAATGTCACCTCCAGAACGACATTGATGACGGTTACCATAACAACAAACGACACCAGCTTCAATGCAACGGCATTTCCGGGGGCGATGATTGAGGGCGCGGGAATGGGAATGGTGCTCGTACCCTTTGGCATCATAACTGTCATTGGCTTGGCAGTGGCAATTGTAAGGAATCATATAATTATTATCCCTAAAATAAGTAGAAATTAATTTTCTCTTAATGAACTGTCTTGACCCATTGGATTCTTCACCCGATATCATGTTTATGGTAAATGGTATATTTACTTGTACAGCACTTTGGTAGTATTCCTACCACTCAAAGCGCTATGTGTCACTCACCCATTCACACACTGATGGCACAACCTTTGGGATTTTTTGGGGGTTAAATGTCTTACCCACAAGGACAAATTGACATGGACTAGAGGAGCCAAGGATCAAACCGATTGAGGGACGACCCACTCTAACTTCTAAGCCACAGTTGCACACATTTGTGTATAATTGTCCAGACGCATGTCATATGTTATATATACTTGCACTTAGTCATTTAATTTGTGCACATTACGTCTATCAACAACACTGCTTGTTTGTCATTATATCTTTCTTTCTTCATCCTAGATGCTGTACATTCGGAAACGGAAGCGGTAAGTTTACCAAGACTTTTTTATGCTGATCCCACAGCCTTAGTTTTACGACATGCCAATTAGTTTGAGTAATTTGATTATTTGCTCAATTTGCAACACTAAAACATAGTATCAACTAAGCCCTGCAGTATAAGGTATATATTATGGCTGTCTTGTAGAGGGTCAGTGTCAAAATCTCATTAAAAAAGCTGTATTATTTGTCACAGAAACAAATTTGTGTTTTATTCCATCATAGGAGCACTGGTTGCACTAGGAACTTGGAGACTTGTGACTCTTCATCCTTAAACTCTCACTCTCACTGTCATACAGGTTGGAGAAGCTGAGGCACCAGCTCATGCCCATGTACAACTTCGACCCGGCTGAAGAACAAGATGACCTGCTGGAACAGGAACTTCTGGACCACGGCCGGGACGGCAGCCTCACAGGTCCCAATGCCAAGGTAAAGTTCTCACCGGATATTTATTTCATGATAACAATATTCTAATGAAATAGACAGAGTTTACCATTATCAATAACAAAACACAGACTTTTATCAAAAAAGCAATTATTCTGGCACGTGTTAGTTGTAGATTTAATAATGTCCACTGTATATTTTACATATGTTAATATTTTATAAATTATACATTTTTGCCATATATCAATGATCAGCTTATTTTGTTCAATTAAAATTGTTCAATGTATCATTTTTGTTTGTTTTTTGTCATAATTTATCTAATCATTTATTTACTTTGATTTGTTTTAAGTTTTGACAATGGCATATTGGTAAAAGACAAACATGGTAAAGTATCACCTGTGTGTTTTTTGAACCATCTCTCTAAAATTCATTTTCTCCCTCAATCCTCATTCTATCATTATTTCAGTATCTCAAACCAACACCATTAGGTTAGATGTTGTGTAATGTTTATTATTTATCATTTCATATGAACTTATCTATATTAAAGCATATGCTAATAAAGGAAACACTAAAACATTTAACCTTCACTTTTAAACATACATCTATTATATCTTTCATCCTTTCCTTTGTGCTCCCTCAAGATAATACTTTGATCACCAAATATTCCAGGGGCCACATGCACTCAAAAAGTATGCAAAACACCACTTTTTGTGATAATTTCTAATTATCAAATCCATCCATTCTTGAGTTAAATACAAACTCCATAACACATTGAAGACTTCTAGGTGTACAATCAGAGTGATGTGATGAAAAGTACTGATAAGTGCTGTTTTATTTGTGAATTTTTTATTTTTTTTGTTCAGTAGCCAATGTTCCGTAAAATAGCTCACAAACTTACAAACTCACAATCTCAACCTCAAGTTATTAGTTTTTTTCATAGCTTTCAACTCCATTTCACACATGGCAACTAAACCAAAGTGAACAAATGTCATTCCTCCAAAAATAGCTATAAACTTGATCTTAGTCAAGATTATTTAGTCAAAACCTTATTTCTGAATAAACAATATCTGCTCATCAGCACTACGATTGATGCAGGTTGACATTTCTTACATACTTGTAATTTTTTTTACATTCATTTTTACATAAACCGTGTGCATTCTCTTTTGTTTTATATGTAGCCGCTGGTCTTTTCACATTTTCCATGGTTTCAGTCACACGCTTCTTCTGCAAATATTAAGTTGATTCAGCTGTTTTGATGGTCCTAAAATGAATTAAAATGAGACTACTAGCAGTCATCACTACTTCTTATGACCCAAGGCTGGATAACCTATTTGATCTGAATGTGACTTACAGTTTTATCTCCCACCTGCCCTGCTGCCCAACTCTTTTGCAGACACTCACAACCTCCCAGGGGACCACGCAGAGGCCCAGTCGTCTGGTCTTCACAGATGTAGCCAAAGCTCTCAACGCTTAACAGCTCTCTTCCGTTAGTTTAATCATCCAGATACAGACTGTCTCTCAGGAAGGAAAATAAATGGAAAAATGGACTGGTTCTGGGAACAACTGGAGCTTTGGTGAACGTTTTCCTCACTACAACACAGTACGTGGAATGGCCGGGGTTAAAAAAAAAAGGGTGCATGTATGATAAGGGAGCATAACGGGCAGCATCACATATGATCTTGCACTGTTGTCATTTGGCTCACAAATGAAGTGTGATGCACCTTTCTTGAATCCTGTTGTGTCATTAGTGTTAAAATGTTTGGTAGCTTGTCAGTGAAGTTCTTCTGAGCTTCAATATCTACTTCCATGTTTGATAAAAGAGAAGTGTAAATTTGTGTTATACTGTTTTTGTGGTCTTTCGTCTCTGACAAGCTTGGACTCTGGATATGTTACCATCCTTAAGGGAGCTGTCCCTCTCCATTTTGTTTCTTCTTTATTGAGCAATGAAGGATTGTTTCCGTCTGTGTACATTAAAACTATTTAAACCAATTTTATAAAAAAGGGTTTTGTTGTACAAATCTATAACAAAAGAGTCAATAGGTGTGATATTTTATTGATAAGCAATAAAGAAGCAGAATAACACAAATCACACGGTAAAGAATCATAACAAAATAGATATCACAGGTTTTTGAGTTGTATTAATGAAGTGGATGAGGATCAATAACATAACTACAAAATGGTGTTAAAAAGTAAGGCATAGAAGATGATTTCTCAAGTTACACTTCAACTTTTCAATAGTTGAAAATGGATCAAGTACTGTATGTAACTATATCACTTTCAGTAAGATCACAGAACAACGTTGTCCAAGTATAGAGAGTAAATATCCAGAAACAGCGCGTGTAAAACAACAAACATTGACCCAGCTGTAGTTAAATTAAGAGGCACCCTTCAGGCTGACTTCCATTCATTATGGTGACATGAATGTAGTGAGATGAGATGAGTGGACTACAACAGTAATAGTTTGACAGTTATTTCAAGATTTCATGATGCAAATCGCCTGCAGGTCTGATGGAAAAGATCAGATAAAACCAAAACATTTCTTCAGATGCGTCCCAGGCTTGTTAGTTTTCAGAGGTAGTCCAGAGGGCAAAACAAGTAAAGTCAATGCAGTTGAACAAAAAAACATATCTGCCTGTAAATGAATTTTACCTCCCCTGGCAACAATTAGGTCAACAATGCTGAAATACATGAAAATACTTGGATACAACTAATCATCATGGATAAAATAAGCAAGTTTTAGGGGTTAAGAAAGACCTGGTATATACAGCAATTGATGGGTGATACTCAAGTCATGTAATAAACAAATAGTAAGTAATATGGAGTTCATTTTGGATAAATGTCTCGCACGTGTGATGACACGGGGACAGAATCTGAAGAAGTTGAAGTATTTGCAATAGGCTGTCTTGTTTTGTAAAAAAAATCCTTCCAAAATACCAATGTTATTCTATATGAGTACAGAGTTGTTATGCTACACTACAAGTCAACACTGAGTCATTACAGTGGAAATAAAGTATTTTTTATAAAAGAGATAACTTTATAAGTGTGAGTTTTTACATTAAGCCTCTTGTGGTATCTAATCATTCTGATAGTTTCTCTTTTCAACACCATGAGCACAATAGTGTGACCAAAACAAAATTCCATTAATTTTCATTGTATTGGTGTCTAACTGTAAAGTGACCAAGAATGAGAAAATGTGTTTGTTTTTTGTTTTTTTGATAATTTGGGTGAACTGACCCTTTAAAGCAAGACTATGTAAATGTTGAAAGAAGAACAACAAATTAATATTTGAAGTAATAAGCAATAAAACACATCCCTCAATTCAACATCAGGGGTTTCTTTTGCTAAAGTCTCATTTGATCACTTGGTAGATGTTACTAATAAACAATGCAAGTCAGATTGCTCACTTTATAACTAATTTCTAAATACTTCTGTGACACAATTTTTGCATTTACCATTCACCCATTACTGTCACTTCGTGACCACAGTGGTCGCTTGTAGTCAAATCCAAAAGGAAGGAACAATTTGGGTCCTGTTTCTCTCATACATTGCTAAAACATTGACAGGGTTACAGTGTTAAGTATTAACCACTTTTCCACAATTTATTTAGGCACTTTCATACAAGGTTACTGTGGTGCTGTTGTGTTATTGTTTCCCATAACTGTCATGTATTTCAGCACTGTGTGGTTATTTGCTGCCCTTCCTTGCAAATCACATGTATTAAGAGTGTCACACAAACAATTTACAGTGTAAGAATGAGAAAATACATGATGTAGTAAAAATGAGAAGAACTAACAGAAAAAAATAAAAGTATTTCATAAGGAACTACACCCTAGAAAGCTCATGTTGTTGTAAACTATTGGCTGTTCTTTTATTTCCCAGGAGAACAAACCAAGTCTCACTTCAGCTTTTATCAAATACAGTTTAAAAATAAGTAATGGCACTGATGCTTTTATTTGTTCACCAATAGTAAAATCCTCTGCGGGAGGGTGATGTCTGCTTCTGTGTGTAAGTATGCAGGCCGGAAAACTTGCCGTCCGTGTTGTATACCTGCACATGAACCTATGTATGTGTGTGTGTGTGTGTGTGTGTCTGAGTGTGTGTGTATTTGTATTACTGCTGAGGGAGTGGAGAGTAAGTTTGTTGGAGATCTCTTTGTGTTACTGAGGTAGTATGAGAGATTAAGAAACTGAGGGCAACTGAGGTTTAAATGAGGTCTTTGTGTCAAGGCATACTGGTAATGTCAAATACAGATCAGAAATGCACAACAAACACAGCACAATAATTATTACTGAGTAGACTGACAACATGATCCTGAATAGTTTTGTACCTGAGGTTTCAATATGGTGTAAAAGCATTGTAATAGTAAACTCCTGAGTGTGGTAAAATGACGTTTCAACAAAGTATGTATGAGGGGTTTTCTTTCCAAAATGAGATATCCATTCAAACCTTTGGGTGCTGAAAAAAAATCATTGAGGTTATTAATCTAACCTGAAATTTCGCTTACTCTGACAATTGATCTAATGTTTCCCCTACCAAATTGGATATTTCATCTTGGAAAAAACCTTTCACATGTACTTTCATAATAATGACTTCAGCACACCATGTTTTTATTGTAACATCGCTAAAAATGTCACCCCCTTGCTCCCATTTCGTATGAGGATTCATGACACTTTATTTAGAAACGTGTCAATAAAACGGTTCAGGTTGGTTCCTTTTTACTTTAACCCCCTTCTCATTTCAACCCGCAAGCTCGTCCCCTCTCCACACAACCACAAAACAGACAAACACACACAAACAAACACACATGCACACACACACACACACACACACACACACACACACACACACACACACACACACACACAAACACAATGAGAGGTTCAGGAAAGCAGGCATCCTTGAAGCAGTAAGTGAACATTTTGGGAAATACACTTCTCAGCATTTTTGCCTTGAGTTAGATAAGAAGATTGATACAATGTAGAATGTGTAGCTTGGCATAAAGACTGGAAACAGCCTGAAACTCAAAAGGCACTTGAACTCCGTAAATAAAACACAAAAAATGAAAAATAAGTCTTAAAAAAAATGTTTTTCAACACTTTCATTTGTGTACGGATCAAACAAATGAGAGAGTGTAAATTATAGAGCTTTAGAGGTGCTGGTAGTTAGATTGTGTTACCTTTGGATAAAGCCAGAATAGCTGTTTCCAGTCTTTATGCTAAGCTAAGCTAACCAGCTGCTGTAAGTAGCTTAATATTTACCGTACAGATATGAGATGAATCAATCTTCTTATGCAACTCTCTGCTGCAAAGTGAAAAGATGAATTTCACGAAACTATTCCCTCACCAAAAGCGTTGTTCGAAGATGGAATTCCTCGATGTAAAACAGAGTTTGTTCACCAAACTCTTAGCGTGAACCAATAAAACCAGGGTACAGTATCAGATAGAGAGAATAAACCACTGTCTGCAATGATTTTTTGTCTGTGTGTGTGTGTGTGTGTTCCTGAATCCCCATCACAGATAGGAGTCAGACAGAACCCCTGTTTGTTTGAGGCCAAACCTTGAGGTAGGTAGAGAGGCATCCTATCTACTCCCCTTCCTCCTGCGCTGGAACCTGAGATTTTGAGGGCTCGAGCTGCGAGGGACCCTCCTCAGCCTCGTCTGAAGAGCCCTGGAACAGCAAAAGACCAAAATAAAACACTCTCACTTTGTCTGTTATTGTCACTATCTAGTGAGTCATTATGTGCAAGAGAATGAATCAATACTAGAAAGAGCAAGGGAAAACTAGAACGAGTGTTACAAATTCATTGAGTGATTGCGTGCAGGGAAGTAGGTCCAGCTGTCAGAAGTATAAATGTGAGGAAGACGACAGTTAGATCAGGAAACCAAGAAGACAGAGGAAGAGAACAGTTAGATCAAGTTTCCCCTCTTTACATTGACTCATTCTTCCCCTTTGCGTGCGTGCGTCTGAGAAAGGGAGTCTTTCTCAACGGTTTCAGTTCTTGAAGCATCTTTGACAAACTGCTCAGAGGAGAGGATGCGATAAGGCAGACGAGGGGCATGAAGAGAACGGTCCGCCTTGGTGACAACTGTTGTGCAATGCTTTCTGTTTGAAAAATGAACAAGGTGGCTACAAGAACCAAAGTTTCTCAGAAACACAGCGTACATTCACCAAAACTGGATGTATTGAAAGGATGTTTGGAGGTGTATCCGGGGAATTCAGCACTGCCATCTGTGCGTTACCAAGAACTCGTCATATCCTCGTGAAGTCAATGTACGTAAAGCACAAGGGATATGTACATTGGTTGTCAAGTGTTCCAAAGCAACAGCATTTTTAGCAGTTTTCTATATGTCTGATAACACATAGTGCAATAGGATTCTCACATTTAGAAAGATGCAATGTGCCGTGCTCCTAAGATTGTGCTAAAGATTGGTGCGAAAATAAGGCATACAACAAAAAAATTAAGAGATTTAAAAAAATGTGAAAGGCACAAAAGATTTGCTGTAGACAATGTTCTGCATAAGCTGGAGGATATACAGAGCTCAGGGGTAAAAAAGCTCTTTCCTAATCTTTCTATGTTGGAATCAGTGGTTTTGGAGGCGTTTGCCAGAACATCTAACCTGGAATAGTTACTGTAGACTAGTATGACTTAAACTAAAAGTGACTTAAAAATAGGCCAACTTCACGTGAATGTGATACTGTATCATATTAACTCAGTTTCCAGTTTATTTGGTAGATCCAGATAAAACTAAGGCATTTTAAAACAGCAACCTGGACGCCTGGTGGCAAAGACAAGGATCACTTTGGCTTTCATCATACTCTCTCTCCATGATTCTTGTCATGAGAAAACTGCATCACTGATAGATGGATATATCTAATAACTGAGTGTAAAAAAGTATAGAAAGGTCTGAAGAACATGGTTTTGTATTCTGCAGCACCACTGCAAAGGCCTTTTGAATGTGGTTTAGGTTTGGTGAACATAAGATATTCATGAATAGTTAAATGAGATCAGCTCTGCCTTTCCCTCATCACAAATGAGACTGATCTTAGTCAAAAGGTAAAACGTGTGACACAAACTGAGATTTCTGTTCAACTGAAGAATTTCTCTAAACCGTCACAAACTCTCAAAGTGACTTAAGCTTCAGTTTGATGATAACTAATAACTAATAAGTGACTTATTCAAACATTTAAAGAAATAAAAAGGTGAAAATAATTCGTAGAAAGGTAATACATTGAAGTGTGCATGTGCTTAGAGGCTTGGGGATGGAACGCTTTTAAAGATTTAAAGTTTCAGCAACCAATCCACTGCTCAGTTTGTTTGAAATAAGGTCTTATAACAAATGTTCTATAATCATTTTAACAAAATAAATCTCAATACATGAAGGGAACCTGTGGGTAAAAGTGCTATGTCAAGACAAAACTTTTACCCTACAGCCTTTTAAAGATTTTGTTTTCCTCACCTGCTGCTCTTCAGCTACTGGAACTACTTTCTGGGGCTGTGGAAAGAGAGGAAACAGAATTAATTAAATATGAAGGTAAATGCACACTCAAGGACTGTACAGCTCCAGGAGACACTTTGGAGGCTTTGAACACCATTATGTTTCCAACTGTCAACGATTGCTCCATACCCATTTCCTTGGTCGCCCACGAGGTCGTCTCTCCCCAACAGGCTCTACTTTCTGAAAAAGAACAGATGGATGGTTAAGAGGAGGTTTCACGTTTCAACAATCCTTTTCTTTTTACCTCTAACTAAGATTGTGGACTTTAACATTTTCATTTTTTGTTTTTGAGACTCTGGCAGCAGAGTAAACAACACTGCTATAAAACTACACTCTACGGTGATTAACAAGGACAGAAACATATTTTCTCTTAGTCAAATCATCCCTTGAAATGTCATCAAGTGAAGAGCCTGCAGACCTGTACATTCAATTAAATACTGAACATGCATCAGTGTTTACAGTGTTTCTATCTGAAAAAAATGGGGATGATTTTAAACCATTAAATTGTAAAATATCAAGATCAAAGTACACATATTGATGGCATATTTTGCTTTTATATCTGACTGTTCAATTATTCCAAATGTCAACAGACAAATGTGATTGGCATAACTAATTACAGGCTTAAAAACATGTTGCTCTGTTGTGATGTAACTAGTTGAAAAAGTTCTCTAGTTTCTCTTGAAATATTGGAAAAAGCACCCAGAGCGAAACAAAAATAGAGAAAATAAGTTATCTCCCCCCCACATTTTTGTAAAAGACTTGATGTGTTATTCATTTACCACATGCTACAAACGCACAGGCAAACTGGAAAACTGCCAGCAGGGGCAGTATGTTTACTGCCCCCAGCATGTTTATCAGTTTCCTCCTGATAAACATGCCTCTGAAAATCCTCAAATCTTAAATTTAAGAGAAGATTTAGCAAAACTGCAATGGGTACCTTTTTTTTTTTAATACTAACAATTCTAAAAAAAAACAATGCAAACAGTAATGTTACTGATAATGATATATCTGTTTCATATTGTTCTACAAAAGACATCGGGTCAAGAGGTATTAAATGGAAAACACTTAGATGCACTGAAAAGATAAATCCATTAAGATCATATATACAATATGTCATAAACATGTAGACACAAGTTGTCTGTTACTGGTTTATTGTTTCTGGAGTCACAGAGATAAGGGTTGTTTCAACTAAATTGAGAAATGAAAGATACGATTATTTCTTTCTTAATACATTTGCAATAAATTCACAACAAATATTGTGATTTAACAAATAAATAAATATATATATATATGTGTGTGCGTGTGAGTATAGTATATATCCAAAAAGTTCTCACTCACAATTTAGATTGTACTTCTATTGTGCAACAAGGCGCTGTTACAATTCTGAGATTTTAGTTCAAGTATAGATCTATTTATTAACATCTCAGATACTCTGAATAGGTTCAACCTTCAGTGCAGTTTTGGGGCCTTTGTTCTTGCTGCCTTTTGGTCGTCCTCTCGGTCGCTTTGGAGTTGGTGGTCCAACAGGCTCCTGTAGAGAGACATCACATGTAGAGCCATAACTAACCAGTGGAAAACATATATTTGCATGAGCAGCCAGGAGATACAGACAAAGAAACATATAGCTTTGTTATTCAGAATTACTTTTTAATTTAGATACTTAATGATTTGAGGTCAAAGAGAGAGCTGATCAAATTGATGTCTTAAAGGAGGAAGTCCTACCTGCAGCTGTTTCCGTGGCCGACCCCTGCCCCGGCGCTGAGGCTCAGGAGGTGACTGGGCAGTGCTCGGCTCGGGAGACGGTTCTTTGGTCCCACTGTTACTCATGCCTGTGTCTGTCCACCTGCTTCAAAGAGTGTGGGCATCAAAACCTGGAGGAGCAGCCTCGAGGGCTTAAAGAGGAGAAGACCTGAGTATGAGGACCTGTAGATGTGAGCAAAGAAAAAGTGGCAGAAATCACCTTTATTTAGGATAATTCGCGATAATATATCACTTCAAATCATTTTTTTTTCTTTTTGCACAATTACCACAGTGACTTTCAATCAGTGTTTAATATCATTGAAAGTATAATTCAGAATCACACAGGATACTTTTCCACAAGCGAGCGTGGGAACTGCTTATACATGAGCCTTGGCACCAGGTTCGTTGAAACACAGACAGGGGTCTGGCAGACGCAGGGAAACATGAGAGTGGTGTCCAGCAACTAAAAGTAGCACAGATATTCACAACTCAATCTACCATCCAATATCTGCATCTGCTCTACTGTACACTGCCTTTCCATCTGCCCTCTGTCAGGTATTTCTCAATGAGGCTGTGCATGTAGTAGGTGTGCTGCAGAAACTTTTACTCTAAAAATTGTGTAACTGAGACTTAAAATATACTACATTCAAAATCTTAATGGAAAGAATCACTTCAACATGATAAACTATTTACATGTCTGAGTCAAATCAAAGTTGATACATTGATTAGTCAAAAGGCAGAAAATGTATCTGCAACTATTTTGATAATTAATTGATCATTACATATTCAAGCAAAAATATCAAATTTATCAATTTTGTATATTTAAGTATATTTAGGTTTTGGGCTGTAGGTCACAAAAAACAAGACATCTGAAGACATCATTTTGGAATTTAGGAAATTGTGATCAAATTGAATAACTGATTTATCAAGCAAATGTCTTAATCTGACATTAATTTCTACTGCTAAATTTATAGTCAATACAATGTAAGAAAATAGTGAAAAAAGCCCCAATCAAGTTCCCATATCTCATGGTGACATCTTCAAACTGAATGTGTTGTATGACCAACAGCCCGAAATCACCAGATATTCAGATTACCATCATATTAGGGCTGGGCGATGATTCATTATGATAATTGAATCATCTTTCAATGGAATCGTATGGTGATGTAATCTTATACCGAGGTATTGTGAAACACAAATACATCATCCTAATTGATAATAACAAGCAAATACTAACTCAAATTCCTTAGAAAATCGGAAATGATAAGAATTCTGCTATAACACCCAAGTGTAGTTAAATCAAACTATTGTCTTATTCTGATTACTCTGCATGCACATAAACATGTGTGTATAGTTCGAAATTATTTATTATTTTATTCTCTATAATTTTAGTTAAAACTTGTGTTTACTTTGCTCTAAAGTTCTTAATTAAATTAGAAAATGCTCAATACATTTTGTCAAGTATTTAATTCAAACAGAAGTACACGAAATAGTGTAATATTTCATATTTATTTATCAAATTACCAGAAAACATGCTACATTACCGAGGTTTGAAATGAATTAAATTGAGATAAAAGATGTTGGCCATATTTGTTTAATATCACCCTTTGATACTGTAGACAATGTATCATTTTGTAATAAACATATAATAGCTATGGTTACTTCCGAAAAACTAATGCCCTATATTATTTACTTTTTTATTAATAGAGTAAACCATGAATGTCAACTTTAAACTGGCTGTTGGTAATATCCCAAGGTGGTCGTTCACCACAGCTCTGTAAGGAATGTGCCAAACACTAATTGCCAACACAGCCTATCAAAACGGCCGCACTGAAGAAGGAAGTCAGAGTCATCTGAGAAATCTACGTGCTCTTTGAAACGATTTAAAAAACCCAACGAGACGCACAAAGTCGTTTCGTTTCGCTAATAAACATGACTTCGGAGCAGCACAACAAGCGTCCTCACTCCCTTTGCAGCGGCAGACCGTCCGCTTAAACGAGTCCGTGTTTGGCATTCAAGCACTGGGACTGAATGTACTTTTTACATATGGGCGGCAATAGCAAGCATAAAAAAACACGTACTTTTAACAGTCTTTAAAGTATGTGCGTGAATCGCTCCTGCAAAGAGTGTTCGTGTATTCAAACCTTGCAAACCTTTCTTTTTTGGGGGTTGAGTAGCTGGCACATGCAAAAACGCCAAAACAACAGTCGATCGAGGCCATCGGTGTTTTAACGCGTAAAGTCGGCGCTCACTACACAACATCCCCCTGCTCCCATCACTTGCGCAATCGATCTTAAATGTGTTGTGTGTTTTTTTTTTTTTTTGTGCAGTGATAACAGGTCCGCTGAAATAGATGAGCCGAAAGAGCTGCAAAAACTTTACCAACAAGGACAAAGGCGAGGAACACAGGTGCAAAAGCTCTCCTTTGCAACCAGCCATGAACATACACACACACACACACACACACACTCTCTCTCTCTCTCTCACACACACACACACACACACACACACACACACACACACACACACACACACACACACACACACAGCGTACATACATACATTCAGGCTATAGGCTCCGTGTTCAGGCTGAGTGCTCCTGTTCATGCAGGCAGCGCCAAATGCAACAATGAGAGCGGAGAGACTTCAACTTACCTTGAGACGGTTTTGTAGCTTTACCTGGAAGTTCTCACAGTCGGCTCACTTTGTGCTCCTGCACAACTATGAAAATCTAAGCGTATCGACAGTCTTATTGGTTGGATTGAAAGGGTAAACTCTCTCTCTTTCTCTCTCTCTCTCTCTCTCCTCTCTCTCTCTCTCTCTCTCTCTCCTCCTCCTCTAATCGGAAATGTGTGTGATCCCCCCCAGACGTCCAGTCACGAATACCCCAGTTGCAGTATAATTGGGGGGTTGTAGCTGAGCAGTATGCATTGCATACTTTCTCTATTAAAGCATGTTTCAAGAGGGAACGAGGGTAGGAGGGTTGGAACAGAGGACCCCGCCCCGAAAAGCTCACCGGACCACCCACTTGAGAGAAGGAAAGAGAGAGAGAGAGAGAGAGAGAGAGAGACGGGCATCAGACAGGAGGGTAGAGTCTGGTTCCGGGGTTCCCAAGTGGGATCCGGGGGCTGGGAAGTTCCCCGAGAGGAAAAAGGTTTAGTAGAAATTCTGTTGAGATCAGGCTGTCTAGACTGTTTCGAGTAGAAGTTTCATTCTCTCTGTCTCCCCACCCACAGTGTTAGAGATATCACTCTGTAAGTCATAACAAAGGGCAGACATATCAAATGGGGTTTCTAAGAACAAAGTCTGCAAGATGAGCGTTTGTTTTTGGGGGAGAATTTGACCCCAGTTTGCAAACATGCATTAGAAGTGAGTAGAACAGATAGGCTATGACCCACTTAATGGACACATTTCCCATCTAAGTTTCTTACTTAGAACGTGTAAAAAGTTTTTATTAGACACTATTTTGTCTTTTATTCATCTAATCTTTCTTCTGTTATCTTCAGTTATTCTCTCTTTATTTTATGAAATAAAACCTTGAAAATGTCATCCTTCCTGGGTGGACATGTAGTGTTTTTGGAATGAAATATTTCCATTTGATTTTATGTTGAATATTTTTTATGAAGGTTTAAAGTCTTTTTTAACTTGCCTCCATGATTTTCATTGGTTACTTTGTACATTTGCACAAACTGATAAACAGAGACCGACATGATTGAACCACAGTGAATACACATTCCAGGGGCGGCGTGGAGTCATGTCAGGTGAGCATGCTGGCATGAGACCAAAATATAAAGCTTTAGGTTACAAAGATGAAGCACAGGGCTCCATTTAGATTCTTTATAGTTTCAGTTTATTAATATAATTCATAAATTCATAGATTAAATATCCCTTGAAATCTGACTAACACATTTTGAAAGAAAAAACCTGCATCACATTCACATTCATTCACAGATTGAAAATGATCTCATTCAACCTACACATTTAAAGGCATTAAACAAAATTAAAAAAAAGAAATTAATATTATTATTACTATGTATTAAAAATGTATTCAGGTTTCCCAGAAGCTTTATGCTTAAACAGTTGGTGAGAACTGCTAGTCTCATATGAATCTGATTAGTCATCCACTATAGATATTACTAAATGAAAGTGAACAGAATGACGCTGAAATCATAACCGTCAACCTGCCATTTCTAAAAGCTGTGTGCAGCAGGAGGATAATTGGCATCATTAGTTTAAGGGAACTTCTTCTACACTTCAGTCCTACTAGTTCTGAAATGTCAGTATTTTCAGATTTTCCAGACAAAAGGAAAAAGTGTGAAAATATCGAAGCGACAGAAAACAGACGGATAGAATGGGGGATATGGGGGGGGGGGGCAGGAGAAAGAATTGTGTGTGTGTGTGTGTGTGTGTCAGTGTGTGTATGTGTGTGTGAGTTCAGTGGCCCTCTGCAGGCCGGTGTGTCTGAGATTCGGTCGGACTCTGATCTTGAGGTTTATTTAAGCTGAATTCCGTGGGCTCATCAGGACCGGGTTACAAAAATCCTCCTATAGAACTAGAAAGAATGTGCAGCGCATACAGTTCTGCATAAGGCACAAAGGCATGTCTTTAGAGGTGGGGGCAGGCATCAAAAGACAGGCAGAGGAGGGATTTCTTTAGAGGCTGGGGGCAAAGAAGGTATTTTGGAGCTCCATTCAATGCCAAGGGGAGGAGGGGGAGGCATACAGTTTTGTGGTAAAGGGTGCATTTCCAGGGGATGTTAGGAACTTAAAATGTGTGCTGTAAACCCTGCACACCTCCACTTTTATTGGGAGTTACTTATTCTCAGTTATTCTCCTCTGAACCTGTGGGGCTAAATTAGTTTTTTACCCCTGCATCCCTTTTATTTCTTAGAGAATAAATAACAAAACAGTTCTAACACTTAACTTTAAGTCCCAATGTTTAGCATTTATAAGCAGTATATAAACTTACAATAAATTGTTTGTAAAACACAAAACATTTTTTTGCAGGCAGTGTTTATTAATGTATTTGTCAATGACTATAACACCTCATGTGGGCATGCAGCAAGTGGAGGCTAGTGTATAAACAGATAATAATACACAATATAATAATATAAAATATATGGGAAAAGTTATAACCATGGAACAAAACTGTAAACAATTAAATGTCTTTATATCTGCCAACAACTACATTATAGTTTAAATGTATATGCATTGCTTATAAATGCTAAACACGGAATCTGCTGAATTTTACTGAACTTCATTTATATGATAAATCTTCTCTGCATTGTTTTGCATCTCAACGAACTTGATTATGTTTTGGGGATAAAGATGTTTTCTGCTCATAGCTTAAATGCCCCGACTGATGCGTCTGAAAGTCAGTTAGTCTGGCTGTGAAAATTCACTAAATGTAAATGCATATATAAAATTAATTTAAAGCAGATCAAATACTGTAAGAAATGACTGTGCCGTCTTTGCATTTTCTCCATGAATGAACATTTCTTTTTTATGATATAATAGCATTTTAACTTAATGTTTTAACTAATAAAATCTGACTATGCATCTTAATGTAAATTTTTTTAATGTTTTAAACAGACATCTTAGAAGGAAAAAATGTATATGGTTAAGTGAAAAACTGGTCCTGAGGGTTGAGCAAATTTGATCAGTTCCTGCTGGATGGCAGTCTCTGGTTCTAAGCCATCTCCATGACCTTCTTGATCCAGTCAACGTAGACAGAGACACGGATGAAGATGTTGGGCTGCCCCGGGTGTCCACAGCGCCTCATGGGGATGATCACACCCTCAAGTACCCAGCAGTCGCTGTTCCGACACGCCAGAGGGCCGCCGTAGTCTCTCTGCAGACACACAGGAACAATACTCTGGAGTCATTATTTGTCTTTGTTATGACTGACTGTCAGTGCTGAGGTCGGAAACATCTTGCAGTCACATCTTGTCCAGTCCTCCTCCATTATCCAAATGGTGAATGTGTTTAATTTATAGGAACATATAAATAGATGTATGCTCTTTACTTCAAGTGATTTTCATCATCAAAAGATTTTTTCAACCCCAGTATTCGAAATATTAATTCACACAAAATAATCTTATTCTTGTTCATTGAAAGGAATTGTTTTGACATTTCAGGGATCTCACATATTCCCTTTCTTGCTCAGAGTTAGATGAGAAGATTGATACCGCTAAAGCTATATCCAGCAGCCGGTTAGCTTAGCATAAAAACTGGAAAGTGGGGGAACGGGCTAGCTTGGCTCTGTCCAAACAAACAAGATATAATGTGTTAATTAGTTAGCCATACAGGTGTAAGTAGGTAGATTTTGTATACTTTAAACAAAACCTGGCTAGCTGTGCTAAGCTAACTGGCTACTGGCTCCATCTTCATATTTAGCAGAGAGTGGTATTGATCTACTCATTGAACTCTCAACAAGAAAACGATTGTATTTTCCAAATTGATTTTCAACGCCATTACACACTGCTATAAATGTCAAAGAAAAACAGTCTGTTTTGGTGTGTCATGGTGACTTTAGGTGTTAAGACATATACCATGTTACCCACAAAGCATCTCTTCTAATAAAGGCAAAAGGCAACAATAAAATGTTTCCTTCCTTTTCTTGGGTTGTTGTTTGGTTTTAGTTTGTTTATCAATTTATATGATTTCCTTCCCCTTTCTTTCTTGTCTTTTTTCCCTCTACAGCTTTTTGAGTTCTGGTGTTTAAAGTTAAAATAAAGTAAAAACTGGTTATATGTAAATATATGTAAAGATATATATTTAAGAAAATTTTGAATGAAGCTGCTAAAGGGGGGAAAAAAAGATCTAAAATGGACAATGAAGCTTTAATGCTGTGCACACTTTTCATGGACACCTACCTCACAGGCGCCCACTCCGCCCTGGAAAGAGTTGGTGCACATCTCATTCTCACGAACACGACCTCTAAAGTATTTGTTGCATTCCTTGTTACTGAGAACTGGTATTTGGGCCACATGGAGGACAGTCTCATCTCCAGTCCCTTGAAAAACAGCGAGAAGGAGGAATGAGTTAGTGGCCAATGTGTTGAGGGAGATGGAGAAAAGAGAAAAGGAAGGTGGACAGATGTTGAATGTTTCTGGAAATAGCAAAGCCATCTGTTGCTCAATGGTCTGAACAGTTTTCTCATTTAGATGCAACATTACTTCAAGGGCAGAAACAAGATGCTTGTTTCTAAGGAAGTCATCTATTATCAATTACTGCAATTGAAGCATATTGTAGTTGCATGAAGCGCGGCATGTAGTTAATTCAGTGTCAACTTATCATTTCCAAAGGATTATACTTGCCTCTGGTCTCACCCCATCCTGCGATCTCACAAGTAGTCCCCTCAGCTACAATGTAGCGCTCAGGAGGGAGGCAGATCTGAGAGATACGCTCATTAAACTGAGCCGGGCTACAGAAAGGAGAGAGAGGCGGCGGGAAATTATTGGTATGTGAGTATGTGTGAGTGTGTGTGTGTGTGTGTGTGTGTGTGTGTGTGTGTGTGTGTGTGTGTGTGTGTGTGTGTGTGTGTGTGTGTGTGTGTGTGTGTGTGTTCTGGGGGCACTTTAAAGTACACACTATTCCAGTTGAAGCATGACCAGCTGAGACTCCGAGGGTCCGCAGACAATCTTTGTCAGAGGGATAGTTTGCACACCAGGCTCTCCTTCTTGAGGATCACGATACAGTGTTCCCATCCTGGCCGAGTATCCGGGCAGGTCAACGTAGCTGTGCACAAATGCAGACAAGCAAAAAGCAAAACTTTTTATTTCATGCCTTTACGTCTATTTAACAAAGCTCTTCCATAAGGACTGTGCAAGAGACATTTTCAAACAAGAGTCTGCAGTCATGCTAGCAGCTCTGTGAGGCTGTAGTTAGGCACGGCAGTGCTTTGAGCTAAATGCTAATATGTTTACAATGAGGATGCTAACTCCCTGCTGTGCTCCAAAAACTGTTAAATAAACAAGCTTTACCAGGAGGAGAAACACTGCTTGGTGCTGATCACCCATCTGGGGTTAACCATGGATCCTCCACAGAAATGGTTTCCTTTCCTGCACACATAAGGTCAGAGGTCACATAAAGCACAGTGCAGCGTATTTCATGTATTCATCGCCGGCTCAAACACTGTCAGCTCGCAGACTCACCTGTCTCTGAGGCTCACTGTCCACGGCGAATTCCCAGGAATCCCACCCACAATACGCGTCCTCCTCAGGATGCGCTCGTCTCTCTTCCCACACTCACTGAACTCCACATTCTCTGTGTTCAAAAAAGGGTAAAGTATTGTTGTACGTATTATTGTAAAAAAAATTAAAAAACAGATGAAAAGATTTGTTGTCAACAACAAAATATTTCTTCAAATTCATTCAGAAACTAACCTACTGATTCAGTCATTGGCACTTTCTCTCCAGCTGTTTGAAAACAACAAGGAACAGATGAATCGTTTAAGTCAGCAGACAGATTATGTTACTGTATACTCTGAAGATGTTGAAATAGATACAAAAACAAAAGCAGAGTTATGTACCACACTGTTTGATGGCACAGTAGTCAAACTCAGTTTTGGGGTCGGTGGTGTAGCACCAGGGTCCGTGCTGGTCCCCATCTGGGTTACGACAGTAGTTCTCCGTCAGGTTGGCCTCAGGATGCGTCCTTGGGTTTATCCTGGAAAATTTAAATGATTTTTTTCAAGTTATAAACATTACTATATATACCAGCTGTATACATTATTTACTAAGTACTGGTCTTGATGGAACTTTGTAGTCATATAACATATTTAATAGTTATTCCTGATGTAAAAAGCCACTGCACAATATACCAAAGAGACGGCTAAATGTTTGTCCAAAAATTAAACACTTTTTCCTGCAGCTGTTTCACCACCATCAATAATTAGTTTAGATTTTTCCAGCTGTAAGAAAGCTCCCACATTTACGTGCATTGCATTGAGGGAGAACAGTGTTCTCTAAAGCACATTGAAAAATCAAGGGTTTTTAGTGTGCATGACTGTTTAAAATGTACTTAATTTAGTGCGTTTTCTTGTGTGAATACACAACAAACTCCTGTTTTAAAGTATTATGCATATTGGGTAATGGACCCAGCATTAACATAAAGAAAACAAGCAGGGCCCGTTACATTCTTTGTTTAGTGTCATTGATGTTTTCATCTTGGATAAAAGAGCTTCTGTCTTTGTAGCACTTAAATGATCGCCGTACTTGGTCCGGTGAGGTGTGTTGACGTTCCATTTCTGGCAGGTGATCCCCTTACGAGTTTTGCGGACCATTCCTCTGTAGTTTTTTCCATTTTCGTGGTAGCAATCTAAAGAAATAATTATCATGAAAGCTTCTTTGATCAGAGGGAATGAGTCGAAGTTTTCAGGAGCCACAAGTGACAATAACATGAGAATGGTAAATGCAAATCGAAGTGTATTGATTGCAGAAGAAGAAATGAGCTATAATCAGCCAACATTAGCCATCTGAAGCTACTGGTCATATCAATTAAGGCTGTGGCAGAGAAACCTCCTGGTGGAGTGAATTGAGCAAGAGAGCATTGTATTGCTAAGAAATGTACATTTTGATTGTTGCTTCAATGTTGGGAAATAAAATATAGAGAAATTAAAAATACCATGATTATCAGCTCCTGGTCCAAATATTCTCAGGTTTCATTGGATAAAACTTGGACTCACGTGTTTCTATAATCATGGTTAAAGTCCTGTATGTTCTCATATAAATATTCATACAGACTCGGTTCCTTTACAACATCATCTTTATCCATTACAGTTGACAGCTGAAACTGAATTCATCTTTTTGCTCAAATCTGAATAAAAAGTCATACCTTCAGCCTCTATGTCGTCTGCACAGCGTTTGATCTGTAAGCAGAGAGCAGTCCTCATCTCTGGCACAGATGTGAAGCACCAGGGAGCCTCCGACCCATCTGGGTTACGACAGTAGTTCTCCTCCAAACCCCTGGATGAGACGTTATACACAGTCAATTGGTTTGTCATAAACAAACCTAAACACAGCACACTTAATACAGATAATCGCTTAAAACCAGACATACCAAACAAACAAAATTATAAACTTTATAAAACAAAGTATATTGCATAAAATTGGAGAATAACACAGGTTAAAAATGAAGGTAAAATACCTAATTTCCCAGGCATGAAGACAGCTTACCTGATCTGGGGTGCTCTATCTTTATATTTAGATCAAAAACTACCCTCCAAGGATTTTGACTGTGATCTCTGGTGCACTCAAACACTTTTAAATAGTCTGGTACTGGTCCATTCAGGCATTTATGAACAAGACTTGCTGCAAGATACTTTACATGTAAACATTTAACCATTGCAGTGATTTAAAATGTCCAGTTTCTTTAATAATCAAGGACATTTTTAACGATCCTAATAAGCGGGCCGGTCATTGTTTAATAATACCTAGTTAAATACAAAGTTAGTTCTTGATTATACCAAGGCCATATTTTTATTTAAGAATGTACAGGCATTAATATAACAATGCCCACTCTCTCATCACGAATGCTTTAAGTGACCTGTTACACAGTCAGACTTTAATGTATCTGTTTAGCCTGTTTACTGTTTAAGTAGAGCAGAGGTGTTCATAGTGGGAGGCTCACTGAATGTAAGTGAAAAAATTACATCAATCATTACATTCATTATTAAAATAACATCACATTGAGTAGCCTAAATGTTTTGTGGTTAAGTTAGAGATACATTAGAGAAAAGATATTTCAGAGATACAGTAGTTCTCGGGAATGTTTTCACTACTTACCGAGAGTCAGAAACTAATAAATGCATTAGGACAGACCTTTTTAATGTATTTGGTGAAGTCTGAAACAGCAATATTAAGCTGTTTTGGTTCAATTATTAAATGTGTGGGATCAAATAAAATTATAAATTGAACAAATGGGTGAGGGGGAGCCACTTTCCAAGCTTCCACAGTCTCAGACTTTGTAAACCCCTGATTTAGAGATGAAAGATTACACTGAAATAACATACAAATAAAATCCAACACTTCTTGTAACATCTACTAAAACTGGATGATTGAAAGGCTCGTAATCAATTCAGGCATGATGAATGAGTTCTCCATTACAAATAAGCTTAATATTCGTTTCACATTGCCACTCAGTGTGCAACCGGCACCTTAATCTGCAGTTGCTGACCACTTATCATCTAACTGTCAGCAGAGAAATAAGATCGGTAGAAATTTCACTGCAATGACATCTTGACATTAATATTCATGTGTGAGGCATAGAGAGCACTTTTAAAACAAACAGGCCATGAGGGCAGAAAATAACCCTCCTCCACCATGCTGTATGTTAGACATGTTCTTACTTGCATTCGTATGTGTTCGGGTAGAAGGGATGCTCATGAGGTTGTTGGGCATCCCACCGCTGACAGGGGATACCTGATGTTGTCTCGTTGACTTTACCGCGGTAATCCTCCCCACGGCTGCGGAAACAGTTAGTGGTGAAGCTGGAGCGCTGGCGTTTCTCCACCCGCACCTCAGCTGGAGGAAAAGAGCAAGTTGAAGAGGAAATAAATTAGTGTTAAAGGTCACTTCTGGGCCACACAGAGGGTGAAGTTAGAAGGATGAGACTATTTTGTGATTTGAGTTATGTAATTGTAATTAAAGTCCAAACAGAAAGTATTATTTTTTATCCATCCTTCTCTTTTCCAGCACAATCAATGTGATGACAGAATTACCTACAAACTACACTCTGTTGTTATAACTAAACTTTGTTGTAATAATAACAAATTATTATTCCATATAGAGTATTTCTCTGTCTGTTTCTATGAATCTGATTAAACAATCTTCTTTATAATTATCATGCCAGGTTGATTCCTACTCTCTACCATGTTTAATTTGAAGCCAGGATACAAATAAATCAATTTTTTTTGTGACATTGAGAAGATTGAAATGGGTAATTTATATATTTTTCTTAGATTCCTGAAATATCGATAACTCAATGTAAAGATCAATGATTTAGTTATTCCCTCTCAGCCCATTTTTAAATCCAGGAAATGATTTGCCAGATGTAAACTGAGTACTCCCACAAATGTTCTTCTGATTTGTTTGTCTGTCGCGGATACAAAAACATTGAATAAAAAGACTGGATAAAAGAAAAAGGTTGAATTTAAATATTACATTACAGTCATTTAGCAGACGCTTTTATCCAAAGCGACTTACAATCAGTAGTATATTACATATCATTCACCCATTCACACACTGATGACAGGCTACCATGCAGGGTGACACCATCAGACTCTAACTAACGTTCATGCAACATCCAGTCCACACCGATGGCAAGCCTTCGGGAGCAAATTGGGGTTAAGTATCTTGCCCAAGGACACATCGACTGGCGAAGCCGGGTATCGAACCACCGACCCTCTGATTGGAGAACTACCTTGCTCTCCACTACACCACAAATATGACTTTTTCTCTTCATATAAAAACACCAAAATAAAAAATGGAACTATGTGATGTTTTGTTATTATCTTTTTTGTTAATCTATGATGAGAATGAGAATTGATCTGGAGCAGGGTTTTGATTTTGGCTCAATGCTGCCTGCACCACAAGATGGTGCTCTCTTATAGATTTTGGGCCTGACAGTGAACTATGTCCTCAGTGGAAACCCCAACGCTGGCAGTGTCATCTTGCACAATTTGTGTTGAAATTCTGGAAAAAACACAGATGCCCTCGTTGGGTTTATTTATTAATTAATTAATTTATCTATCTTCTAAAGTTAAAAGTTTAGCATTTGACTCTTCCTTGGCGTGTCATTCATTATATTGAACATAGTCCCAACTGCAAAATAGTTAGAATCAGACCAGAAAAAAACAAACTAATACGTATTAATTTAGAATGTATAGTTTTTAAATTAATAAAAAAACACGTTGCATCATACCTTTCAATTTTTTTCCAAATAAATTGCACTACTCCCACTAATCCTAAGGGAAACTACAGTATACCACGGTAAAAACTCTCAGAAACATAAAGACTAATAAAAAACAAATAACTTCATTGTAAGTTCAAAACATTGTAATTAACCTCTATTTAACCTGAAAACCCTTTGGGGACGATGCAGGGCTCGAGTCTCTGACAAAGTTTAGCCGCATTCTCTCTTTGATCAAAGAGAATCATTGGGGCAATTGTAGAATGTCCCACGATTTGGAAAAGTAATTCGCACAAACACCTTAAAGGTGATTTTTCTAAATTTAATTACAGCGACTTAATGAGACTCTCTATTCAACTGTGTCTCCTAACACCGCAGGAATCAACTCGATTTAGTTCATGCCTCCTCATCTGTGCCAGAGGAAAATAATGGCAAAAACAAAACAGAAGAAAAAAGAAAACTATTCTCAGCACCGATTAATCTTACTTTCTTAATTAATTAATTTATCGTCACAAAATAGTGAAACATTTTTATAGAGAAAAAAAAATATTAAAAATGATTATTATTAAACAAGATTAATCCGTTGTCATGATTATTTTTCTTTCCATTGACTAATCAATGAATCAACTTCTCGTTCTTTAAAATTATCATGAACATTTCTAATCGAGTTACTATGAAAAAACCCCCCAATATCTTACTGCACTTGCGGATCTCACAGTTCTCCCTCTCCACCTCAGTGTCTGTGGTGTAACACCACGGCACCGGAGAGGCGTCGGGGTTACGGCAGTAGTTGTCATCTAAACTCTTATCAGGGTATCTGAAAAACAAACAAATTTTCTTTTTTTTCACAATAACAAAACAAAGGACTGAAACAGTTTAGAGCACACCAGTTTATATGATCAATTAACTGGGCTGATGGCAGGTAATGTAGAGATGAATACTCAATACTTTTCAGGCTGGTAGATGTGTTGGTGAGGGTACTGCTGGTCCCATCTCTGACACTCTCGGCCACTCACAGTGTGGTCAACCTGCCCTCGGTAGTCTTCTCCATTACATGTGATGCATACATCTGAAAACAAAACCACAAACATGGCCTTGAAGTCAGAAATATGAGAGAGAAAAAAAACATTGCTCGTCCAGAAATATCTTATTTTACTGGTTCCATAATATCCAAACAATTCCTTTTAAAGTAACTGACATAATTGTTATTAGTAATGGAAGGTTCCTAGAAAGACAATGTTATTTGGTGCTACTTATAGGGGAATGCTGTTCAACTGGTGCTCTTGGTAATTACAACCTTCTTTTACCAAAGTAATCATCTTTTAGTCAGAGTGCAGCAGGTCAGCCGAACATGCAAACAATGTGAAATTAGATTGTCTGTGTAGCTGAAAATTGTAGGAAAACATGGTGAGTTAAGAAATGAGTCAGTATTTTTTAAGTTTGAATGGATTTGTGTGTTTTCCTGCAAGAAATGAAGCAATAAGCTGTACACAACAATGAAACTACATTTCCCTCATCTTTCTTTAAAAACTCAAATTAATGAGTGAAAAACTATGTGCACTTTAGAGTATTGTCTTTATTTCCCCTTTTATTAGTAACAAGAAAACTTTCTAGAAAAATGATTGAGAAATATCAGGACCCGCAAAGGAAGCGTTCCCCATCGCACTTTTCATAGAGCATGTATAGAAATGTTTGGGCTGTACCATCTTTGCACTGGGGGATGTTGCAGCTTTCATAACGGCGCTCAGGGTCGGTGGTGTAGCACCACGGACCGATCCGATCTCCGTCTGGGTTCCTGCAGTAGTTCAACTCCAAACCGTTGGTAGCTGTGGGAGTCCACCTGAGACGGACAGAGAGTTTCACAGTGAGTGACGGACTGCTTCAGTAAGCATGTCAAACATGTTATAGTGTCACATTTGTTTCTTTTATGAGCATTGATTGCATTGCTTCGGAAATGTAACATGTTAAAGTGACGACTCGCAGCTTTAAACTGAGGGTGTTAACAACCACTGAAGATCAATAGTGTGGGAGCTCTTTTTATACACAACTATGGACTTTGACCATTTGATAGCAGAAAAAATCCATTATAACCTAAAAACACAGTGACAAACCAAAACAGCTACCACCTGCTTTTGGAAACGAGGTAGATCAGAGTATTTGGGCGCAAAAAACAGAAAACAATGCGCTAAAGGAGGCTTTAAAGCTCTGAAGAGTCGGTTTTTGTGAGTGACTCCTTTTAACATCACATGCAATCATTTAAATCAGCTGTTTATCTAAAAAACATTGATTAGTGGAGCTTTAAATTAAATTGTCATATTTACTATTTTTGTCAATGACAGCCTTAAAATCTACAACCCACGAACAACAACAGACAGTAAGCGTCTTCTCTGACAGGCCTGTACTGCAGCAAGCTTCACTTCCTGATTGTTTTTCAATTTAGATTTTGCTTTTAGTACTTTTTATGCCTCTGTCCGTCTGTTCATCGTTCCTTGGAACACCTTGAGTGAATTTCTTCGAATTTGGCACAAACATCCACCTGGACTTGAGGTTAAACTGATTATATTTTTACGATCAAGATCACTGTGACCTCACAAAACAGGTCTTTGGCCATAACTAAAGAATTAATATGCTAATTACAACACTTTCATACAAATGTCTAATAGGATAAAATGATGAAGTGATAAGATTAACTGCAACATGACTGGTTTGACTGGAAACATTTAACTGTTTGGCCATAAAACATGTCTTGTTTAGCTTGTCTGTATATTTGATGATTATCTTTAAAAAGGCTGTGAGTCCTTAACTGTTCACCCCATATGGATGTTAGAACCTTCGAACTCCCTTAATAGCAGTTAACCTCACAATTGTCCCGCCACTTTACACCTGATGTGCCTGATCACACTGCACCAAAGACTAGAGCCTCTACAAAGATGAATCAGAGGAACGTCTCACCTGTGATCATGAGGAAACTTGGACCACCACTGTTGGCAGGTGAGCCCGCTTCTTGTGAGGAAGACTTTCCCTCTGTAGTCTTCTCCTTTACCCACGATGCACTTTCTGACATAGACTTCATAGTAGAAACAAAACAATCAATCAAACTCCCGCACTGATCCATCACATTGATCTCTGTAACATCACACAGTGAGACTTACCTTTCTTTTCATAAAGATCACAGTTTACGTTCCTCTTCACCTCTGCGTTGCTCCCGTCACCGACCCACGGCAGATGTTTACAGGAGACAAAAGGACGTGTCTCGTAGTTGAACGCTCTGGTGATGAGGGGTATTGATGGAAACTTACAATAAGGTATATAAATTAATAAATTAATAATGTTCAATCATTTTCCTAAAACAGCAATGAGCAAAAGCAAATGTTACTCAAACAGCAGTAAAAAGTGAACTTTTTATTTGGTCACATTTGGTGCGGGACAGTGTATTGATTTAAATTAACTACAGTGTGTGTGTGTGTGTGTGTGTGTGTGTGTGTGTGTGTGTGTGTGTGTGTGTGTGTGTGTGTGTGTGTGTGTGTAAAGGAGCATGTCATCTAGTGCAACAGTGCGGCTCATTGATGTGTTTTTAATAGATTTTAGACAACAATAACGGAGCTCTATAAGGTACAATGAATAAACTATAACTTTTTGTAGCTTTGTCTACACAGACACATTTTGGTAAAATCAATACATTTTTTGTTTGGTTTTTTTACTCATTGAAAATAAGAAAAACATAAAATTGTACCAGACGTGTCTTTTAATTTACTTCACAGTGAGCCATCACGATTACCTGCAGTCCAGAGACTGAGAGCAGCGAGTGGCACAGTCCTCGAGGTTCAGACCCGTCAACAACAACACTCGAGCTGCGTTCCAGGGGGTGGGAACCAGCTCTCTGCCCTCTGAGCGCTGGAAGTCATTCAGGGGACTTCGGTAGCCTGTTTATGCAGAACAGAACAATAAAACAATATGAAATGCATCTGGCAGGACTGTGTCTCTATCTACTGAGTCCAGGTTTTTGAACTGGAGTGCAGCTGCTCACTGGTACCAACTGCAACATTTGGGCACGAGCCTGCACACATATAACCTTTGGACCAAGACACTGCTGGTTTGTGAGAACAGAGACCAGAAAAAGCTTTAAACAGCAACTCGGTACACCACCGGTTACTACATCAACAACCACCAATACTCCTACTTATATTACTACTACCGGTATACATTGACGCAGTGATAAAATGTATAAAATAATAATCCTAGTAATCACAAAAAATACAAGATTGAAAATTATTGGTTTTGTTTTTCATGCTCTTCCACTTCAGTGAAAACTAAATTTGTATTTTTTTGATCATCTGACGGATAAATTGTTCATTTATCTGTTAAAAAAAATCCTCCAACTTCTGATTTTTAATAGAATATTTAAAAAGCATCTTGGATTAACTGGAAAATGCATCATCACAAAACAAAAACAGGCTGTTTCTTCATGAAAGTGGACTTTTTAGAGCTAGTGGTTCACAAAGAACAGCGGCACTATAAACATGATGATCTGATAGAAAGTGATGCATTGCTGTAGATTAAACTACCCAACAGTATACAAAGGGGTTAAAAAATCTACGGCAGGTTAAATTCAACAAACACTTTCATAAAGCAGTAATATTAATACCAAGACATACTATTTAATATTAAATCAATGACAAGGACCATTTTAGTACTTTTACTTTTGAAACTACTTTTGAGGACTTTTAGTTGTAGTGAAATGTTTTTAAAGAGTGATATTGACACTTTTACTAAAGCAAAATATCTTAAAGCTTCTTCCACCACTGAGACCACTTTCAGATTTATTACATAATAATCCTGGTACCCTCAAAAATACAAAAAATAATGGACTACTTTCTTTTGTTTAGTTTTTTTTTGTTACACACTTTTTAAATAAACATTTTAACTCTTCATAACAATACATACTATTAATATGAGTACTTTATAACTGAAGACATTGAGGATCATAACACTTTCTTACCAGCAGCCAGTCCGACTGTCAGGAGAATAAACTGCAGCAACAGTTTCATTTCTTGTGGTCTGCGGAGGATAGAGGCAGTTTAATTACACTGAATGGAAGTCAGACTGATGTCTCTGCCTTGAGGTCCTTATGGAGGATTAAACATCAGATCATAGGTCAATCTGACACTGAAAAAAAAAAATCCTCCTATAAACTCACAGCAGGAGAATGTTGGAAAACCCCGCAGAAAACATACAACATTGACTTAAACACAACCACCCACACTGAGCTCTTACTCAAACAGAGGCCCTAATCCTCCGAACACAGCCAATCAATACTGCGTATTAATCATTAATGACGAGTGGCACATCAGTACTTGGTCATGTACTTCTTTTCATGATACTCAAATGATTTCACTCTGACAGCAATGTGACTGACGATTAAACCAAATATTGTGCAGAGAAAAATACAGAAATTGTCTTAAATTGCTGTCAGAACAAAAGCAGTTCCCTTTACAAACACTAGACGTCAGTAGAATAATCTTCCAGAGGTTTTTTTTTTTCTTCCTGTTTTCCGGGAAACTACAGCTGGTTTCAGACTAAACTCTGCTGCTTTTACTTTGCAGGTTAATCGATCATCGGTTCACTGCTGGAGGCTGTCAGGTAAGAAAAGGGCGGACTATTTTCTCATCGTGTTTTTAGATGAAGGGCTGAGAGCGAGCTCGATATTACAAATCAAATGATCTCATCTGGACTTTGGTCACTGTTCAACCTGCCAGATGTCCACAAACTCTTCGTCTAGTCAGAACTGGACACAGCAACAGTAAACTGCAGCGGACGACACAATAAGCAGAGCAGTCCGATGCAATACATGTTTCTGTGGAGAAACTTACAAAGTGTAACTTTTTGAAATGATGGCAGAGAGCTAAAGTAAAAAATGGTC
The DNA here is from genome assembly GCF_027596085.1 of Anoplopoma fimbria. Lineage (NCBI taxonomy): Eukaryota > Metazoa > Chordata > Actinopteri > Perciformes > Anoplopomatidae > Anoplopoma > Anoplopoma fimbria. The sequence continues at coordinate 17,589,294 of NC_072465.1, forward strand.
TGGTGTGTTAATGTCAGCAGCTCACCTGATACTTTTCTATGGAAACTTTGGTTGTAAATATGGTACTGCATTAGTTTTTTCTTGAGGTACTTGTACTTAAGTATTTCCAATTTATGATACTTTATGTTTCTACTACACTACATGTCAGAGGGATGTACTTGTTTACGTATTCAACTGTTTAACTCTACTTAAAGTCCCCTAGTTAGCAATGAACAAAGGTGTATTACCCACTTTAATGTGGTTGTACTCATTTCAGTTCTCATTTGAAGACATATTTGATATTATCACAACCACTGGTGGAAGGTAACTAAGTACATTTATTCAACTACTGTCCAATGTTAAGATATTTGTACTTTAATTGAGTGGTTTCATTGTATGCTGTTTTTTTACAACTTCTCCACTACATTTATCTAACAGCTTTAGCTACTAAATTATTAACACAAAATAATCTACTTTTATGTAATGTTCTAGCTTAAAATACCCAGCATTATATAGAGGAATTCAAAACAGCCCCACTTTTACCAGCTACACTAAAGTGATGCTTATCATTAATTTATCAAGTGTTATAATCCAAGAATAAAGTATGATTCTGAAATGGACCATTCTGCATAATGTCTATTTTTTACTGTTACTAGTATTTTGGAGTATATTTCAGAATAAGAATCAGAAGCTGTTTATTGCAAGGTACGTTACACATACAAGGAATGTGGCTAGGTGATTATTGATGCATAACAGTAAACACAGAACAAATATAAGACATCATTTTCAAAATAGAAATATGAAAATGTACAATAAAATATGGTAAACAAATGAACAAATAAAAGTATGTTAAAACAAGTATATTATTTTGATGCTTAACTTATTATTTAACTTTACCAAAACATAATAATAATGTGAAGTTACACATTTCTCTGTTCAGGATGTCAGCTGTTAAGATGACGGAGGGGAGTGTGCAGGTGGAGGGCTGCAAAGCGCCGCTGTTCTACAGACAGAGTGAACCTTCTGAAGGGGACGTGAGGATGTCCGTTTTACTCCTCCACGGCATCCGTTTCTCATCAGAAAACTGGCTCAACATCGGCACTCTGGAGACTCTGGCCAAAGCAGGATGCCGTGCAGTCGCCATCGACCTGCCAGGTGAGTGTGACGGCCCTGAAAGCCAACCCATATGGAGGGATATTTTTGATGGAAGGTGGAGGCAATCAGGCGCTATGGGTTCGTTAACTGAATCCATGAGCTGTTTGTTAAAGTCACCGGTGCAGCACGCCAAATCAGTGGCCAAACTACAACAAATAACTTTTTTTTCATTTTTTTTGAGCAACGGTATGAACCTGGTCCCTTCTCCTCATGCAGTATCTCTGCCTCACAGTTTGAAAACATCTGATCTAAAGGTTCTGGTTTAAGATTAATGTGAAACCCTGCTACCCTCGTCTTGTTCTTCTTCATGTCTTACGCCTTCATTTGTTTGCTCTCCACTCTCTCTCTCTCTCTCTCTCTCTCTCTCTCTCTCTTTGTCCACAGGATTCGGCCGGTCTAAGTCAGCCGAGGCCCCAGCAGCGGTCGGACAGCTGGCCCCCGCAGGTTTCCTGAAGGAGGTGTGTGATCAGCTGAGCCTGAGCCCGGTGGTGGTGATCAGCCCGTCCCTCAGTGGGATGTACTCCCTCCCCTTCCTCCACCAGCACCAGGCTCTGATACGGGCCTACATCCCTGTAGCGCCCATCTGCACCGAGAAGTTCACAGCAGAGCAGTACCAGAGTGTAAAGGTACTGTGTGTAGGGTTTTACTTTATAATCCCTTTATGCTCTTCATTTCCTCTTTTAAGGATAACTTGAGCAACCGTGAATGTCAAACCCCATTTTCCAGCAAAACCTTCTCTCTTTTTTACATACGACTGTGAGAGGAGCAGATGTCATTTGACTTTCACACTGGCATTCATCCTGCTCCCAACAATTTAAAAAAAAAAAACATTTCTCAAATTGCAAACCAAGTGAAGGCAGATTATCCATGAAGGAGACGTGTTTGTAACTGAAAAGTAGTTCCCCTCCAAACCATTGTAAATGAGAGCGTTGTGGCTGCTTCATTGATTTGGGGAAAAAAATCAAAGCAGAAAAGCAGCGACATGATAACAAAGTGAGATTCTGGTATAAAAATAACTGAATACATACAGTACAGTAAAAAAAACCAAAATCAGATATAAAGCAAGTGGTGAAGGCTTACCTTGAAAGCTGTAGTTACTTTGCAGGTTGAGATTTTTCATAGAAAATATAAGCTTGTAAAATATAAAGTTGTTATAATTAGCTCCATCTTGGCATAATACAACTTCCAGTTATCTCTACACATTTAAGCATCAGAAAATATAATGCAATTTAAAAATAAGTAATAGTCTAACACTCATCTTTCTGCATTATAACATAAAGGGCTTTATCCCTCATGAAGACGTTTTGATGTTATCTTGGTTTAACCTCTTGAATGTGATGTTGAATGTCATCAGAAGGCGAAGGTTTTAATATCTCCTACAAACAGCAACACTCGATTAGATAGAGGTGAAAACCGTGTGGCCCTAGAGAAGAGGGAGATGTAACAATAGTTAAAAAATTATGACACATTTTTTCATACAGTCGTTGGGTGTTGCACTTGATTGTTCACACTCAAAAAGCGACAGAAACGTTTGTGTCAAGAGGGAAGAAAAAGCTAGAGAGAGAAGTTCGAACCATGGCTCCTTTCTCACCTCAGCACAGCCGACCAATCACGACGAGAGGTCAGTGTTAATGCCAGATTGTTTGGGGGTAACTCAGCCGCTGTTGCTTCAGTCTTTGTTTAATCTGTTTCTTGCAAATCCCCCAACTTAATGTAAATGCACAACTAAATCTTTAGAGTGCCCCTTTAATGCAGGACTTTTACTTTGTAGTGGAGTGTATTTATGTCTGAGTATTGTGTGACTTAATTTATGTTAATGGTCTAAATACTTTCTCCGCCTTTAATAAAAGCTAATATTAAGGTCTGCCTGACTACTCTTTTATATACTTGTATTTATTAGTCACACCATATAAAATAAGAAGCTTGTTTTTTATCTTTTTATGAGACCTGTTTCAATGTTTTTTAACTTGAGGTAAAATAGAGGACAAATACAAAATCTCTTTAGTTGCGGGTTTGAATTTAAAAGCAAACTAACAAAAACAGATTTACTCAAAAGGAGACAAGGGACTCTGGAAATGATTCATCAGAAAGAACTCTTACTTTCATGTGTGTTTTTTGTGTCCCGTCTCTCCTCCAGGTCCCATCGCTGATCGTTTACGGCGATCAGGACACTCAGCTCGGAGAAGCGTCACTGAACAACCTAAGCCATCTGGCCAATCACAGCGTGGTGGTGATGAAAGGAGCGGGTCACCCCTGTTACCTGGACGACCCTGACACCTGGCACAAAGCTCTCACTGACTTCCTAAATACGCTGTGACGCTCCTCGTGGAGAGATACTCAACAACAGTCACACATACATGACTCAGAGGAGCCACACAAAAAAACCCACAATATTCATTCATGAGAAATTCAGAAACCTGATTTTCACTCTTTAAATAGAACCAGTAATGAAATTGAGAGGTGGAAGAAGAGAAATTAAGCTAAATCATTCAAACATATTTTCTATAAATACGCTTATGCACTTTTCTTAATTAAATGAGAAGATTTATATATCTCATCTACTGTTGTAATGATATTCAACCTGGTAAAATATACTGAGTTGGTTATAATCTAGGGCAGAGCAGCTAAGCAAAAAGTGATTACAGCTCCTACAATTTCACTAAAAAGGTTATTTATGTCTCAAAATTACTTGATTAAATTTACGAGTTATATTTGAAAGATTAAGAAAACATGGTTGTGTTTTGATCTGGTAGATTTATCTGAAAAACTAAAGCTGTTTACAGGATTTGTGCCTGTACAATGACTGTGTCCACTACCTTTTGAAATCAAAATTACGCTCCTGAACATGAGAGTTGTGTTAACTGTCTCGTCTCGGTAAGAAAGCTAATAAGTGCATTTTCAAGATCTCAAACTTTTCCTTTAATACCATAAAAACTATTGGGTAATATAAATAAAAGTAAAGGTGCAATAATATATATTACATTATCCTTGTAAGCAGATAAATGAATGTCCGATCTATGTCTCAACAATAAGACAAAACACCACACGCTGAAATGAAGTGAAAAATATGAACATTATTTAATAACTGATTCTCTGTAATAAACAATTTGAAAATATTTTACAAGGAGTCACAGACACAATATTTTACAAATTTTGCCCTCTTCTTTTAGTTTTTTTTGTTAGCTTCATCTGTACAAAAGAATGGAGCGACATGGACCAGTGTCCAGAAAAAGAAGGAGCTAAATCTTCCAAGCACACAAACATTCACACTCACACACGTACAAGAAATTAAAACAAAACCAAAAAATAATTCAAAACATTTTGACTTCAGATCTCAAACTTATCAACAGTGCGGTATTCCTATATTTTTTATAACTTCACTTAAAATTTGACTGATTTTACTCTTTATTTTTTTTCTCTAAATGTTGCTGTTATTTTTTAAACACACTTGTCAAACATGGTCACAGAGCACCAGACTACAGACTACAGAATCACATACGCACGTGTCTTTCCCACAGAGACGCACCAACACAGATGCAGCGAGGGTCGGGAGGGGGCGAGAGGCTTTATGAAAACCACCGCATACTTATTCAAGGTCCTGTCCTAAAGCTGACCCCTCCCTCTCATCATCCCCAAGCTGGTCCAATTCTCAATTTTTTTATTTATTTTTTATTTTGGCAAAAGTAAATTTGTCAAAACCACAGAAATCAGACGTGTGGTCCCTTCAGAAGACTTTTTTTCTGTCGGGATGCACACACAGACGTCACTACATGATTCCTCCATGACCTCCTGTTCTACGGGACCGTACTGCTCTGTGGAGACCCACTCCCTGAGCTTGCCTCTGACATTCCCACCCGCTCGCCAAAAAAATCCCCTGGGAAGTGCCGTCCTTGGCTTACTTCTGCCTGGTGTTTGACATCTCCCAGCTGGGCATGAATAAGTGTCATTACATGTTCGCTTATAGGTGTGTTGTGCATAATGTCTCGGTGCAAAAAAACAAAACTGTAGGCCTACATACTTAGTTTGTGTGTGAGGACTGTAAGCGTACAGAACCAGGAAGAGAGAGGAAGTTGCAGGGGGTACATTTCCACAGGCACGTGTAGCACTCATTTACAGACAGTGGAAATGGGGAAATACAGACAGAATTAAATGGCACAGGACAGAGACAAACAAATGCCAGAAAAGTAAAACTGCATCCGGCATCAGATGATTGGTACTGAACACTGAAAAGAGCCAAATTGGAAATACACTTTCATTTTATTTCAGTCTTTTGTTTTATCTGAGTCGGATTTGTTCGGAGCCGCACTGCAGTTACTGTGCCAGCATGTTTGTCATATCAAATAGTACCAACAACTGTACAGAGTGAGAAGTTAAGGTTCAGATAGTAGAGTGAGTCTTCCCTCTGGAGCACTACAGTGAGGTTTGGGTGGGTGTGAACATTGAAGGTCGGAGGCTTTTTTTGAAATTTAAAAACTCCCACTTGGCTTTCAAGCATTTAATCAAAACATCAATCAGGCATCAGTCAATAACGAACCATTTCAAGACGTAAAAATACAAAATTAGAGCTCACTATACTTACTGCAGAACACCAAGAAAACCCAGGGAGTGAATATTTTTGGAGGATCTATTTGTGTGTGGGTGAGTAAACATGAGGGAGGGAAACGTATCAGAGCTCCGTACTGTGTAACACTAAGGCATTTAGAGAGGCTTTGTTAAATATGTTGCATTTGAAGCAGAAAACACTGATGAACTACACATTCTTTCGGACACCTCTGCTCTTAGATAAACATTTAGGCAGACTGATGGTTAAAGATGGATTCTGTTTGTTTCAGTAAAGTCCCTTTTTTTTTTTCTCCACAACATCACTGGGTTTTTGTCCATTGCAACACAGGAACAGTATAAACAGCTATGCTACCACAACTGTCATCCCTCATACACTCCACTTCTCATTTTTGAAGACATTCCCTTTGAGGGTTTTTAATGCAAACTAACACACGCGCACACATCCACACCCACAAACACATACGATTCAGGCAGAACTATAGCAGTCAGGTGGCCCTAAAAACGCTCTATGGCCAGTTAAGTCGCTGTATACGGATATCATAGCTCTATACATGGCTTTGTAAAGGAACGGTATAGTAACTCCATATGATGGCAGTCAGGTGGCTCTGGAGCAACCACAACCGAGAGGGGCAAATACATTAAGCGAGAGCCGGTCAGTGCGATGACTCTGTGTAAAGCTATTTTTTTTTATAGCCGACAGATTCAGTCTCACAAGCTCCTCCAAGGTGGCTGCTCTATAAAGGTACTATACGGTAGCTTTACTCTTATACAGCCGATGTGGTCCAAAACAAAGTGCATCAAGGCACTATGAAACAGAGCGGCTCCTAAACATTGTAATGATCAAATGATGAACTGCGACGGATTACAACCATACTACTACTGTACGTGATCACCATATTTAGTTGCCTCTTCTGCACTTTTGTTGGAAATGTTGATAAGCCCCTATCCCCCAGCAGCGAATGGTTTTGAAGTTTGAACAGCATCAGTCAAAGGTAATAGAAGCCCCCAAATAAAAGAAAAAAGCCCATCAGGTACTACTACGAGACGCTCATGAGGCCGAGATCTTGGTGTGTCTGTTGTACGACCAGAAGTGAAGCACATATACAAATTGTGATCAGGTTACTGGAGAAGCCTCATGAGGATTGGCAGAGGTGAGCTTTCCCATCAGCGAGCACAGGGATTTCTGTTTTTTTTTCTTCATTTTTTTTAAACATCAGTCCAAAACCAGAGGTCAGAATGGTCGATTGAGAATAAAACACAACATCAACGATGCTCTGAATCTGCAGTCACAGTATACTGATTCATATTTTACAGCTGTCACTAGTGTGTAAGCCAGATAGCACTAGCGTTAAATAGTAAATATGAGAAAAAATACTTCAAGAAATGCGATTATCATCGTGTCATTTCCATAATCCGCAGTGGACGTTTTTTTAAAAAGCTTCAATATGTAATTAGGCGCTGCACAAAATGAATCTGCATTCAGTGTCTGAGTGTGTCCTCGTCCTCTCATGGTTTATCCTTAATCTAAATCAGAAGCCATTTCCTCTTTCTGTTTTGGCTATAAAAAATAAGACCACATGAAAGTCCATCTCATTTTGGCAATTAGATATAGTGTATAAATAAATTCATGTCTTTTTAGATAAACACCTAACAACTTCCTTTTTCAAATTAAACCTAAATATACTGTTGGTCTGGAATACTCATCACTTCAGCGGTTTATACTTGACATTTTGTATACTTGACAGATCTTTTTTTTCTGTTATTTTGTTTTATGGTGGCTATAACTGGCCGAATGGTCAACAGCCTCCAACCAGAGGCGAATGACAGAGCGGTGAGACTCTGAGATGGAGGAGAGAAGAAGAGGGAGAAGTCCCACTGTCTGTCTGATCGAAGGCAGACAGACAACCTCAACTCTCCAGTCTGTATGAGGCGGGAGGTCTGTGGGGAGGACATCGGACTGTCCTCATTGGCCTCCCTTCTCTGGGTGGTGGAGGTGGTGGTTGTTTTCTCTTTTCTGACAAATCCTCTGATGATCCAGGTGGTCCTGCACCACCCATTCCTCCGGCAGATGAAGGTTAACTGGCTGAAGACGCAAACGTCCGGCAGCTGTCACTAAGCGACACGAACTGAAGCGAGCTGGGTAGCGCGGCACTCAGGGCTTCCAACTTGCCGTGAAGGGAAGTCCCATTATTACCTATGACTATATCATGAGGGCGTAGGGGCATGGAGGCGGGAGGGTGGAGGTGGGGTCGGAGGGTTCTAGGTTGGGGAGGGCTAAAAGGAGGATAAGTGGAGGGAAGTTGAATTAATGTAGTAGAGAGTGAAAGTGGGGGCTGACGGCTGGATAGAGCAGAAGCAGCTGAATGAGCAGTAAGGTGTAGAGGGACGGACGGAAGGAGTGTCCTCGTCCACAGTCTGATGTGTTCTCCTGCAGAGAGAAAACTGAAGCTGTAAGTACACATCTAGTACATCAGATGTGTGTTTAATAAAAACATATTATTCCTCATGCTTTGTTAGTTATCAACTCATTTGTACAATGAGTCAGGAAGCACCCACTCCCCAACTATTATTGTGATTCAGTCTCAATTAAAATCAGTATGTTCTCTCTCACGCCTGTATTTTAATGCTACAAATTACAATGTAACTAATGTTTGCAAAATCACATATAAGACAATCGGCCTGATTACCAAAGTAATTGACTCTGTTTCACCGTTTATGTTCTTTATATGTTTAAGTCAACCTTCATTCAGTTAACTTCCAGTTTCTAACTACGACTTGCTCAGAATCATTTATGTGGACTGGAGAAATAAAATGTTAACATTATAAGATCACAAGATTGCAAGATGATTCTACTGAAAACCGATAATCAAACTTAAAATAAATGTGCTTAATGACATTGTGTCTGAAAATCTTACAGAGATGTTATTGTCGAAGCAGGTGGAAGGTCCTTTCCGATAGCGCGCCACAGTCAATTCTTCACATGGATTTTCTTCCTTGACTAAAAATGTACTAAATGAAGGAAAAATATTTTTTCTTTTGAAATGTTTTATCATCCCCCCACAAACCTATTCCTCACACATTCAAACAGATTCGCCATCATGTTACAAATAACCTTGAAATAAATGTGACATGTCTTTGTTTCCACAGGTATGTTAATAAGGAGTTAAAATATTGTTTGTCTTCTTCTCTGCCAGCTGGTATACAATGTGAAAAAGGATACACTCCTCCTCCTCCTGGGACAGCTTCTCTATCTCGCAGGTGTTGCATGGCATTTTCTCTGCCACCACAAACAGCAAGTTGGTATTGTTTATCTTCTTGGCATGAATCAGCCTGCAGAGAGAGAGAGAGAGAGAGAAAGAGAGAGAGAGAGAGAGAAAAAAGAGAGAGACAACTCTGTCAACAACCCCCCTCTGCTCGCTTACATCACAGCCTCATTTGCTAATGGATCAGTGAGATTCATGAGACTGTATTGTAAGGCTCATTTAGCCAATGATATGACCGTTTCATTAAAGCTGATGCGGTTTAATCATCAGCAGAGTTTATTAGCTCCAGCAGAAAGATGAATCCGTCTTGCTAACTGTACGATTCTTTCTGATGTGTATGTGTGAGTGTGTGCATGTGTGTTTAAGTGTGTGTGTGTGTGTGTGTGTGTGTGTGTGTGTGTGTGTGTGTGTGTGTGTGTGTGTGTGTGTGTGTGTGTGTGTGTGTTTTATGGTGTGTACAGACCTGGAGCAGTTGCCACAGTCTTGCAGTATGTTGTAGGAGCTGCTGAGATTACTTAAGTAGTACTGGGTCTGGATCATTACACAACTCCGCTCTTTGGAGGAGTCGATTCCTTCTGCATCAACCTCATCTGCAGCGTCACCAGAGCACAAAGACATAAGAGTTACACTTGTCAGTTCAGTTGATTTATTGGATCTGGTTCTAAAAATGGGATTGCAAAGATGAACGTCTACACTTGGTCTGGGAAAAGCTGTAAAACCTTGCTACTTGATTTCTTTATAAAGTTTGCATTTTGCGTTTGTTCACTGAGGCTTGGAGAGTGTAACTGAGTAAAACAAACTATTTTCACCCCCAAAAAAAGGGAACTTTGATTAAATATAGATACATTTATCTTTTAACCATCAATGAACTTTAAAATGATTGGCTCATAACTCCAAATTGAATTAAAGTGGTCAAAAGAGAGTTATTCATTCAAGTTTTTACTTTAAACTTTACGTGCAGAACTGTAAAACACCAAGATAACATTTAAAGGTTGCTTGTTTGCACCTACCTGTGGCGAACCAGCTGTGATAAGCCAGTCCATATATAAACTGCTGGAACAAAGACCTGTGGAGACAGGAGATGTGATCAGTGATACGTTCCAGCAATGTCCATCACATTTTCATTTATATTTCATGTGTACTATATGTTGCAGAGCTTGAGAACTCTCACCATGCAGCTGCTGAAGTCCACCAAGCCACGTTTACAAAATCTGCAATTGTGGGCTGCACATACAGAAGAAAAGAAAACAATTTAAGAAAATTCATGTCATAAAAACTGGATTACATGCGTCTTATAATCAACACCCATCAGTCTCACTATATGCCAATCATTCAAAGTATTATCTTCTAGTCTACTATCTTAATATATTACATCTCGCTCTCTCTGGTGGTTAAGTTTATGTTCTTACCACAAACACTCCTCTGGGTGCAGCTCCAGCTTCACTGTTGGGCATCCGCTCACACACAGACTGGTAGTCATATGACTGCTTGCGGTTGTAGAAGGAATTATTGTAGAGCGCGTACATCAAGTAGGGATCAACATCACTGAAGAACATTCCCACCTGTAGGGAACAAGAAACACTGGTTAAGCTCAGTGTAACCATAAACACGAAAACATGGTGACTGGAAAATGTATTTATTAACTCCACCTTGTTCCAGTCCTCCTTTTGATTAGACATGATTAGGAATGCACCATCATCTATTAAATAACACAGGAGATCCTGCACACAGAGGCAAAGATAGGCTGTTAAACAGAAGAAGACGCTCAAGCTGAAAACAGAAAACACATCAGAAATTAGCAGAATATTTACCTCGCTGTTGGCTTCACAGTCCATTTCACAACCTCTGTTTGGTCCACACTGTCACAGAGAAAAAAAAGGTTAGCAGCTGAACATCCTAGAAATACTGCTGAAGACTTAAGCTTGTACATATAAAAGTCCTTTCATGTATAGCTTATTACCGTGTTTGAGCCCTGATGGTTGTCTGTATGGTTGCTTGCAAGAATCTTAAACTTATCCGTCCAGGCTTCAAGGTCTAGTTTGACTCCGACCACTGAGAGGAAAGAGATGAAAATGCAAAAAATAAAAAGAGAGATGCAAACTAGAATACTGCCTTACATCTGTATGCCTCCGCCAACCATGTTGTCATGTTGCAGTTTACATCCATGTCTGTCCAAAATGTCATCATTTTAACCTCTTAGACATTTGTGTGAAATTTTCATAATAAGCATAAGATTTCTTTATTCATGGCCATAAATGTGTTTTGTGAGGTCACAGTGACCTTTGACCACTAAAATCTAATCAGTTCATCTTTAAGTGCAAGGGGACGTTTGTGCCAAATCTGAATTAATTCCCTCCAACCATTCCTGACATATCTCATTTAGCACAATAGACTGGACAGACAGAAAAACAACGAGAACATAATGCTTGTGCCGGCTCAGAGGCATAATAAAAAGCCATAAAAATGAATGTCCACACAAAGTGACAAGAAACACAGACGTTTTTATATCTCTGCCTTGCTCTAAAACATTTTCTTTAATACTATCATTAAAGAATTTGTCTCCTCTTTCAGATCTGAACCCACCTGCAGGTTTGATGGTCTTCCCTCCTACTGTGATCTCCACAGCCGTGCTGACCAGGATCCCTATGGTGTCGTTCTCTGGGTTCAGCGTCTCGTCACGGGCTTCAAGAGGGAAACAAAATAGAGAAACAAGCCGGGAGGGGGTTAGAAACAATGAGCCACGACACATTACGAGGCTCAGTGTGAGATATATAACCCACGACCAAGAGAGCATCATTCACCTGTTCGATAAGGCGCTCGGAATATGTAGCCCTTGTTGTCGAGACTGCGGCGGTAATAGCTGGCATTAAACGGCTCAGGGTCTTCCTCCCAGGTTTCCGCAGCCCTGAGATTTAAGAGCACAGACACTGGAGCTGTAAATCTCTAATGTACAAGCCTCCCTCTATACTGAAACATTTAAAGTATTCACTACTTACTACATCAAAAGAGAATAAAATGAGAAACATCTACAGACATACGGCCTTGATGAGGAGTGCACTTACTTGTTGGGGAACACTCTTGTTACACCTCCATCTGAAGCAGCGAACACAGCCAGAAAGCCATATCTACAGGTCAGGATGGAGAAAAGAGACAAATCTTATTAAAATCGTGTTTAGGGTCAAATCTAAAAATGTAGTTCTTTAGTCATACTCACGTATTCAAGTCTTTATTCTTCCACACTTTCTCGACCAGCTGCCTGATGATGCCAGTGTCCAGAATCAGGTTATGAAGGAGCAAATTATCACCTAAATACGATCAAGTGGAGATGATCAGAAAGGGTGCAAACAAATCAGTTATATCAACATCAGATGTAGATTTCTCTTCTCTGAATACATTGAAAAACTCCCTCAGTCCACCTTTGGTCAAAACCAAACCAAACATAAAATGCTTGCCATCGTAGAGAATATGAAGGCATTTGTTTTTTCTACCCAAGTTTGACAGGGTCACCAATTTCCAGTCAAGTTCATCTACAAAACTCAACCTGTCTCAGAGCAAGCTTTGCGTTGGTGAAGATGGCTGCAAAATTGAATAAGATAAATATTTTCTATAGCTTTAGCTAAACAGATAATAATTACTATTAGTATAAATTAATGGTTTTGGTCTCTTCAAATTATTTGTGGTATTTGTTGACAATAAGAAAAATAACATCACAGCTATAACCATTAGAAGTCAATCTTGAATGAACTCATTTAAAATCAGTGAATCAAGAAATGAAACTCACATTGTTTGGAGTCTGGTGTCACCTTCTCCATAAGAGCAATGAAATTGAGCAGGAACTCAGTGTTGTTGTTCGACAGTTCCAGATCATTGCAGTATTCCCTGAGGAACAGATGGGGCGTTTGAACTCAGAGAAAGAAGCTTAAAACAAAAATGTGTATTCAATATTTAAACTCTGCCTTATTTGTCCTTTAAAGAGGAATGCACAGCACGAAGCGGGATGCATGAAGCTATATACATGTTACTTGATGCTATCATGTGCAGCATGCATTTCTTAAAGCTCAAGTTCAAACATGCAGTCAATCAAAACAAAATGTAGATTTTACTGCAAAGTGCAGGCATCACAATGAAGGAGTGATTTTTTTTAACACTAAGTGTGTTTCAGAAGTCAGGTTGCAGCTGGAGGCCATGAGAGTTTGATTAAAAAAAACAGCACATGCAAAGAGGATCATATTTTTCATACATACAGTAGTAGGGTTTGTTGTCGGAAATCCCTTTTACTTTTAACATTTTGTTGTACAACCTAGCCAATAACCCCTAAATGTATTACTGTAATATAAACATACAACAAACACCATGCAAAGAAGATTGAATGTGGCTTCAATACTTTATTGTAATGAGGTTAAAGTAGGGAAGAAATAAATCTATTTTAAGGTTATAATGAATACTATATCTTCCTCAAATTTGTTTGAATGAGTTAACACACTACTGAAAATGAACAATGAATGCATAAAACACAACCACTTCCACAGAGTGCAACTCAACTTCAAATGAAATACATGAAGAAAGCAGATAACAGTTAAAAAAGGCTGAACGTGGAGCCAAAACAACAACAACAACAACAACAACAACAAAAAATAAGAACATGGTGCAGTGAAAGACAAGACCAAACACTGATGACCGTCAACGACACCAAGCGTTCACACACAGAGCTACCTGGGAGCAATGAATACATGTCCTTCAGACTCAAAACTGTTTGGCAGCAGTGATTCAAAATCTGCAACAGAAAGGGGAAGATTATCCGGGAAGAGCAGTGGGCAGGGAAGTGGGGAGTTGTGGGTAAACAGCAGCTGTTCTTCAGAGGTGCAGGGACGCAGAAGGGAGTTTACCATAGCAACACTGAGGTATCATGGGAACACTAGCGTTAGCCAATATGGTGCCCAAAATAGAACCTGACTCTAAATGGACGACTGCTTTAGCTACACAAGCACTCACACCTTTTTTCTTTTTATTTTATCTTCATCACTTTGTCATCAAACATTTTCTGATTCATTTGATTTTAATCTAACATATTTTGGATGTCTGAGAACTGACTTGCAAGGCGTGATGAGTCAGGAAGCAAGTTCTCAGACAGATTCTCCGCAATGAGTGCTTTTTAGATCAGGCAGGCATCAACATGGCCAACTATTGCAGGGGAGGTGGGTGAAGGTCCTGATGGAAGTGGTCACCCCTCAGACTGGCAGGGGTAGAGGGCTCAGAGAGACACATAATCATAGGAAATGCATTGCATTGTGAAGGGCATGTCAAAGGGCAACTTTATTTCATCTATCACAGACAGAACCAAACAATATCAACCATCATTAAAGCCTCAGCAGCTGAGTCTGCAACGAATCCAACGTGTTATTTTCTCTCATTGTGTAAAGACCTGTAACTGTGTACAGCAGAGGGATGACATTTTAGAGCTAAAATAGAGTGCCCAGGTAGTTTTCCGCCCACAATGCCGTGCATATCCGAGGTCAGGTTTACTGAGGAGGTGTTGGGCCGTGCCCCCAGCAGTCTGAGGGGTGAGGAGGGAGGGAGACAAGCTGATGGAGACAGGGAGTACACAGGGACGACACAGGAATCAGGCGCAGCGCCAAGCGGCACCCTGACACCTGACAACATGGGAGGACCTGCGAGGGCAGGACGCAGCTGAAGGGTCAGTCTGCAAGCTGCAACGTCTCCAGCTACAGTACAGATGAGATACTACGGTAGCTAACAGACAGTACAGAACTATTTTTATATGGAGAATTAAGTGAGCTATGTAAAAATATTATGACCACAAGAGATCCCTATTTACTCTACTTTAAATGAATAGCAGTACAAACATTCAAAATATGTGTTGATACATTATCGTAGCTCAGATTTAGCACTACAAAAGGAATATTTCAGTTTAGTGTGTTTTACTGAAATAATTATTTTACTAAACGTAAAGCTAAATATGCTAAAAATGTATCGAGCTATTGAACTATAAGAGGGAGTTTTAAAACCAAAAACTATTTAAAGATCTATCAAAACCTGAGCTCTAGTGTGAGAATTATTTAGACATTTTTTTAACTAATGACACTGTAAGAAAAAAGATTGAAAGAGAGAGAGAGAGACATGGATAAAGATGAAGGGGAAGAGAAAGAAATATGGTCAAAGAAAATGAAAAAAGAGTAAGAATGAGACAGAGAGGGAGAGAAAAAGGAGGCAGACAAAACCCATTTGGAGCTATCGACAGAAGGAAAAGGATTAGGAGGAGGGACAAAAGACAAGTTTTAACAGAGAACATGAATATTTGTCTTCCATGGTGCAGTAGGTGTTTGTTTGTTTTTTTTGCTTCTGGAGCAGCGGGTACGTGGGGAGGTGGGTGAGGTTGGGGACCAGAGGAGCCATCGTGAGAGAGATGTGGGATCTGAGCTGCAGCAAGAGGGTGAAGAGAAGAAGGAGGGATAAAAGGAGGAAGAGGAGGAAAAAGAGGAAGTCCTGAAGGCAAGACGGGCAGGAACAGAGGCAAGCAGGCTGGGACAGGTGAGGGAAGGAGGAGGAGGAGGAGGAGGGGGGGGGCAGCAGGAAGAGGTTAAGGACGAGAGGTGTGGGAAGGAGGCAGCGGTAGGGAGAAGGAAGTAAAGGAAGGAACGTGGACCAATATGGAGTATACTTGCCCTTGGTGTATGGCACTGTGTGGATCCATCAGAGAAGGAGTGAGCAAGAAAAGAAACAGGGGGTCGGGTGGGAAGGGGGGATCACAGACAATATTTTATTCAATTACTGCTTGAATAAAAATATTGCTTTCTTGAAAGAAAGAAACCAATTTAAGTCAAACAAGACAAGAGAGAAAAATAAATGAAGAGCAAACATCTTATTTGCAAGAGCAAACGAGGAAACAGAAAAAAACAACGGAAGAAAGAAAGAATAAAAAAAGGGATATCCAGGAAAGGAAAAAAAGTAAAGACAAAACCAGTAATTGTGAGAGATTACCATGATCAAACGAAAAAAAAAGAATCAAATGAAACAGGAAAAGAGGGGAGAAACAGGGTCTGGACAAAGAAAGAATGAGAGAGACAACAAGTGTCCCCATTCAGACCCACAAAAACCCAAACTCCCACATTAGACGAGCCCTTGTCCCGGGCCGTGTGGGAGTTTATGTACACTGAATGATTCCAAAGCTGAGAAACATCTCACACAATCTAACAAATACATAAATAAAAGTAGAAAATAAATTACACACATAACAGAAGGAAAATTCCCCAAATAATAAAACTCATCATAAGGAGTGAAAAGCATGCGTGTTTTCACAGTTTTTCCAGAACATCAAATACTTTAAACACAGATGCTTCAGAATCATTACTTGGTGGAGAAGAGGCGAGAGCATTTGGCAAAAAAAATAATAGCACAAAGGTCACCATTATTTTCACCTGAGTAATACAGTTAAACCACAGCTTTCACCTTTCTGTCAGTTCAGTTATTTTTTTTCTTCAGCCAGTGTGAAGAAAAAACTTCACCATTTTACAGCACAGCATGAAGACAGGAGGGAACAGGGGGCAGTAGAGGAGTCGGGGGGACTCAGGTAAGATCCTGCCTATCGTAGAGCGTAGAGAGGGCGGGGGGGCAAGAAGGGGGACAGAGGGAGCGGGGGAGGCGACTCCGCTCGGACGCTCCCTATGATGATGTTGGAGACCCAGGACAAAGGACTGGATAAGAGCATAAGATCATATTTGGGAGAGAGAGAAGAGGGAAGAGTGGAGAGAGAGAGAGAGAGAGAGAGAAGAGGAGAGAGAGACAGCGAGTGAAGGATGCTGGGTAATCCTGGGTACTTACACTGCACCTGAAGGATCTGGTCACTCAGGTTGGCCTTGATGTGGTTCTCACTATAAATGGGCAGTACCAACCCTAGACTGAGGTAACGAGTCAGACACAGGAAATCAGAAACAAGTTATGAATGCACATGTGAACTCTCCAACATCCAAACACACACACAGCTGGGCACGCTCACCAACTGACACGACGAGCTTAAAGGTCCCGTGAAATGGTACCATTACTACTTTAAAGTGATGTCATTAGACAGCGAGGGATCAATCCTAACATCCATATGGAGTTCCTGACCTCTAGTAGTGCAATGGAGCAATGTTTTTCTTTATCCCTGGTTTGTTTTTATGTGGTGACGTGAGCATTTCACACTCCTCAACTGATTGTCAGGTGGCAGTAATGTGCAGAAAAACACAGCAATGGACCAGAAAGACGTTGTCAATAAGACACCTGCTAGAAAGTAAATATGAATTTGAACAATCCAGGTTTTTTCCAAATGTTTTGTGAGGAAGTAAATTAATTAACCTCCTTTGTTAGAGCTCAGAAGAAACAATGAAATTATGAAATAAACATCAATTTGGTAACAAGCAACACTACAACCGACACACGGTACATTTAAGCACTGTCTATAGGCTTTTACTTATGGAGAGAAAGTCAGTTTCATTTACCAGCAGTGAGTGACTGGTAAAGTTATTATCTTAAAGTCTTTTTAGGTAATAGTTTTTAGTTACACCTACTCACATGAAGCCATTACTCAAGTAGCAGTTCTAAGTTTCCAATGCAGATTCCCATAAATCAAAATCTCAGAATACACATCTGGCATGTTCCCGCCCTGCTGCGAGAAGGCCGGTGTCCGGCTGTTCGGAAGTAAAGCAACTTCTTTTGGAGCGAGCGCACTCTGTGAGGTATCAAACATGCTGGATATTTGTGCCACATAGATGATTGTGTTTCTGTTTAAATCAAGTGAAATTTCAAGTAGGTTCAAACCAAAGAGAAATATCAGTATCACTTTGAAAGATGTCATTGTTATAGCGTGTTAGTTTGACCGAAATATGCTTTATGTCACTAAATATTTACTCTTCTACCCAAACCATAAATCAAATGGAAAAATAAATTAATACATGTCCCATCTCCTAATCTGTGGTGCCACACAAAGCTAAAAATATAACCACTTAATAGGAATCATTGGAGCAGATAGAACATCAGACTGTGACAGTAACAGGATCAGACTGAGCCACAGATACAGTTAACTATCTATTAAGCAAATTTAGATTCAAAGAAAAATCCAATATAGCCAGTTTTATGAGTAAAGAAAGTCCATAAACGCTAAAATGTAGAATGCATGTCAGAGAAGAGCTTTGAATGTCTGGTAAGAGTTAGATTTCACTGTTGCAGGCCACAACAGTAACACATGAGGATCATTAAATACACTGAAATGTCCCTTTGAGTTGAAATAAATAGAATTGTGCAGAGAAAGCCTCATATGAACTCAGCCAGGTCTGGGCATGCTGCCAGCAGATGTAATAAAAAACACACATCAGGCATTTGTAGGACTATTGAATATCATAAACTGTAATTTGCAAAGTGTTGCCTGGAGGAAATGTCATTACGATGCAACCTCAAATGTTCAACCAAGTTTTGAGATGAATAAACTATGCAATTAAATGGTGCTTTGAGTACTGTAGAAGGTTTTTTTATGAGAGAGTGAAACAACTGTTCTTTAATATGGGTGATTCAGATGAATTATTTTATGCAAATACAGAAGGCAATTGAGAAAATTGCCTTGATTCAAGGATATGTGTAGTCTATTTCAAGAGCGTGATAGTGGCAGCTACAGTTAACAAACACTGAAGGTGGATGAGTAACCAGCTGTCAACCATAAATCTGAGACTCGTGACTCAAACTGGACAAATCAAAAGTTAAAAAATCGGACTTTACTCACAGTTTCAGGTTAATGCATGTTTAATTTCAAACAGACCTGTAATCTGTGCCGTCCACGGGCGTCCATGTGTACGTCCGCATGGCCTCGTCAATGTACCTCTGTGGACAACAACAAAGATAAACATGTTAAATGGTCACATCCTCAGCACATCGTTCTTCCCTTAATTGGGGGGGAAACAACAGATCCTAAACATACTGAGTCATTCAGGTTCATTACAACAACATTCAGGAAGGTGCTGGTGTGAATCCTGATTGAGTCTCATATATTGATGACTTGCCTCATCAACTGACTTAATGAGCGTCGTGATTTTCTTTTGCCCTGATTTGCCATCAATCATCAGTCGACGGATCTGAAGAGAGAGAGAGAGAGAGAGAGAGAAAACGAGAGAGGGAAAGAGGGCATACAGGTACATAAAAAAAGGAAAAACTGACTAATAAAATTATTAAACTAAACGCGTAGTAAACACACAAGCTGAAAGGAATGATGATGCTTCAGAGAGGTTGTTTTTACCTCCTCCTTGCTACTGTCCTCCAGCTCTGCATCCAGAAAGTCCAGAGTGACAGGCTCCCTGAAGTTAATGATCTGAACAAGAGCGAGAAAAGCAGGGGGAAGATGGAGGAGGGGGGGGGGGATAACGTCAGTCAGCAGGAAAAACATTTGAGAGGAACGTTAACTGATTAAATGCATGGCGGCGTTTAAAGCCGGACCTACTTTGGGTCGCAGGTTGGGATGCAGCAGCACGTATCCGTTCGGGTCGATGGCAAAGGTGTAGCCATTGGCACCAAGCTGCACATAAGAAGAGTAAATGGAGGTGTGATTCAATTATCATAAATATGAAAGGGAAATGAGAGTGATATTGAGTGTACAATATGCTCACTCTGTACGTAGGTGTCTTCCTTTTAATTTCGTTGATTGCAATATCTACTCCCATGACTCCGAGGATGAGCTGGTTCTGTAGGAGGAACATATGAGGTAATCATTAGTATTTCATCCATAACCGCACTGGCGTCAGAGAGCCACAGAGAGCCGGTAGCTGTGCCGTGAGAGTACTAAGAACATCCCAATGCCATCTTTGACTTTTTCACTTTGTGTGCAATCTGATTAGTCCGTATTTTTACAGTCTATCTGAAACTGTGGCGGTTTGCATCATTGCCTCAAGCCGGTGTGATAAGCTCACAGTAAATACTTTGGTCATGGATATTGAAAGCTGGATGCATCTGTGCTCACTGGATGATAATAGATACTACCGACGGTCGGCTGTTATGTCTGTTATCACCTCAGGGGGGAGGTGTTGCCTCAAAGAGCAGCAGCTGGATGGACGCCATTACAAATGACTGATGATGGTCGACGACGGCAAAGAGACGGGAATAAACCTGAAGCACACCTGCTACTCAAACTCCTTCTCCTGTTTGAACAACCTTGTGTTGCCTTAACAAAAACAATGACGATGAAAACATTGTTCTTACATAACCATAGAGGCTCATTAATGTGAAGGATGAGCTGGAGTATGAATCATAATGTGCGCTGCGTAAATGAAAAAAATCCAGCTATTTTAAGCCGTCTTGTGTTGCAGTGTTGTTTTTTACCTGGGAGCTTACAGTATCCACAGTGAGGTTGAAGACCGGCATCGTTCCAGTGATGACGAGGCCCAAACCCTGATAAAGCATATTATAAATCTATGTTTAAAAAGATCTTTATATAGTGTATATTTAAAAATTCAAACCAATAAACAAAACAAGCAGCAAATAGATCAACTACAATTTTAACTCGGTAAAAAATGTTAATGATAAGAAGGGAAATTGAATACACTAAAAGGATTTGACACCAGAACTTCTTGTAGGATTTTATCTTCAAGAATAATAAACTGCGATAACATATTCTTATACTGTCCTTATAAGACGGTTTAACAGAAACCATGCTTGAATTTGGACAAATTTAAAAGGTCACTTGAATAGCTTTGGATCTATGGACTAAATAATTAAAAATCTTAATGAGAAATATTTGGTAAATCTTATAAAGGTTACTTTGCGGTTCAATTAAATAAAATGTCTTTCTAAGTTCTCTCTCACCAGAGCGTCCTGGTAGACGTTTGTCCACTGGACCTGCTTTGCTTTAGTCCCAGCCAGCACCATGGGACGACCCAGGACATCCAGGTACTCCTGCAACGGCAAAAACACACATGCTCGTGAGACCAAACACAACAAACACGTACATCAAACAAATGTTTATAGCGCTTGTCATGTATAGGCGGTAAAAGCAAAGAGCTGGAAGAGCCAACGTTCATCTGTCATAAAACTATAAGACCCTGACCGGCCTCCTCTCTGTCACCTCATAAACCAGTGGGCCACCAGCAGCAGCATCCCGGTCCTGCCGAGCCCATAAAGCCTCCAGTCCTAAACCACTCACAGCCGTTTCTCATCATTATGAAGGAGCTATTAAAAACACATTAAGGGTGTCAGTGGCACGGCGTGCAAACAGGTCATTTCTCCCAGAGGCTCTGCTGTCATCGCTGGCACTATGAGAATGTCCCACAGCTATTGTGAATAGAGGTGAGGGGTTAAGTCTACTAGTAATACATCATATACATTACATTCTTCTGTTCTCAAGAGCCCCCTTACACAGCAGCTGAGATGTCTTTATTTTGTAAACAACTTATAGATTCTAGTCATTTTAGATGTGATGTGTAATTAGTAAGATTATCGAGTGATTGACCTCACGATACATGAAGCAACTGCACAGTCGGGACCATCGCACTTAGAGCCTTTAGTGTCTAGTTATTGTAAAGACCAAAGCCAGAAACATTATTCTCTAATCATACAGACTGTGTATAAGTCTGCCAACATTTATAAAAACACAAAAACCCTCCTATCCTATTCAGCAGGCGGTGCGTTCAAAAGCCAAATGTCTCCCTTTATGTATCAACACAATAAAATCAAATGTAAAAACAGGATAAGTGGAAATCCAGTTGCTCTCTCGGGGTCAAAATTACATTAATTTTGCAGGAAAAAACGGAAACATTATCGCAAATTTCTGACCCTTGTGTCCACCCTCAATAGACAAAAGGGGCCCCCTGTATGAGCACACAGCTATTTCAGTATTATGCTTTTGACCGTTTGCTTTTCCATCACCTGAACAGTGAGGTGCTGACAGGCGTAACCTATTCTATTATTAGCTCAATAAAAGTCTGGTTAAACGCGCCACAGGGAGATATTCCATCAGGACAATGACAGCCAGACCTTTTCACGGGATATTGGGGGAAATTTTCCGCCTGGCTGGAACAATATAGGAAACATAAAAAGTCAGCAACTGGAGATGCGGTCCAGAGGAACCGGAGCCGTATAGACTCCAGCGACATCCCTACTCGTTGATTAAATGCTATTGTCTCTCTGGGTACCGTGACAACCATGATCGCAGAGAGGGGACTCTTCCAAAGACAAACATCCTAGCTAAGCTTTATTGTTGCTCCACTGAGAGAGCCTACACAAAGAAGCCTGAATGGATAACACAAGTCACTTTCAACTTCAGTCTACGCAGAAACACAAAATACAGTGACATTTATTTTGAAAGCTATTCCACTCTTCCTACATAACCGCATGAGTCAGGACGGTTTGAATAATAATATCTTTGCCATCTATGGCCCATCTGTTATTTGACTGTTGCCATCTTAGTCAAGTGAGACTATGCGATGAGTGTGTGATGTTGAAGGGCAGAGTGTGATTAAATAATGTGTCTTCTGGGCCTTTACGGAGAGCTGTAGTCACCCACCTTCAGAAAACCTATTAGAGTAAGTGGCAGTTCTCAGAATATAAATATGCTGGAGTTAATGGAACAGCTGACAGTATATTGTGGGGCCTGATCGCTCACCGGAGGAGGGGGGAGGAGAAGGAAGGGGAGTGAGGTGGAGGAGGGGTGGAGTGAGGTGGAGGAGGGGTGTGCAGTAGCTCCCCACCTCCCAGCAACTGAGTCAATTTCTACAGCTGGAATGAGGTTATCCCAAGGGCCTCCAGAAGCTCGTGGTGCCTCGAGGAAGAGTGGGGGGTAGCAGGACCCTGGGTGTGTGAGGATCCCGAGGTGTGTGTGTGTGTGTGTGTGTGTGTGTGTGTGTGTGTGTGTGTGTGTGTGTGTGTGTGTGTGTGTGTGTGTGTGTGTGTGTGTGTGTGTGTGTGTGTGTGAAAGAGTGAGGGATAGAAAAAGAGCATGAGATCTGAAAGTCTTTACTTCAGAGCGTCCAGCAACATTCTCAGAGAGTCCACAGCACTATTTGTTATCACTCCATCTCCATCTCTGTCACTTCCTTTTTCTGTAGTCATCCAGCTGCATTGCTTCTGTCTGTTTGTTATGGAATACTTATCTACAATCTGTGTAATTATCATCAAAGCAACCATGAAGGAAAAATGGACTAGCTTCTTGCTTATGATTTCATTATTTTTTTTGGTGGATTCATAAATGTGCATTGAGTATCCCATGTATTTTACCTGGGTGTTGATTCTGATGGCTCCAATTGATGGAATTTCAAAGTAGTAACCTGGAGATCGAGAGGAGAAAATCAATACACTATTCCAACAGAAAGCTTTGCATACAGCCTGCGTCATAGTTTCTGTCTGCATCATATTCTGCCCCCCATTTTCAAGAGTTAACAGTCACAGTGTATACAAAAGTGATCCATTTGGATATTGGAGTCTAATCTCTTCTGCGCTATTAGATACACGTAACGCCATCATCTCCAGCTGATGCTGTTGGGCAAGCAGGCATCGTAGAGCTTGTGGTCATTGACCTGTCCACACTCGTGGTGGTGCTGCAGGATGTAAATGTGGAGGCTCGTTCGGAATGCTGAGCCTGAGGCACTGCTGCTGCTGATTAGGAATGAAGGAAAGTGACCGACTGGGTCAATAACCGCGCCGCTCCCCAAGTTATTAAAGCCACGAGTGTTTATACAAAGAGCGGTGAAATGGAGACAGCATCCCCAGAATGTTAAAAGGCTGAGATGACTCTCATTATTTTGTTACATTATGCACCGTGCCACAGTGGTTCGTGTCGAGATTTGCCTTCTCTGTCTCATTCATTTGCACATTTGAGCATGCCGACATCATGCACATACAATTTATGGTTCACACGCACACGCAGGGCATGCATACTTATTATAATTTTGTTCAGAGCAGTGGTTTGTCCCAGTGCTTTTGGCAGCGTGCCAGAGAGGTGGTATCTGTGGGTGTAGGGCAAAGCTCAGCGAGACGTGAAGAGGGTAAGATATATGTGTTAACTAAAAAGTAAGACTGTAATGTAGATCTCCTCCGTGCTGTGCAAGTTAACAACAAACGTCTGCTGTGTGAGGGGCAATTATGAATTTAATCAATAACCTATTTATTTCTGAAAACTCATTACGTAATTTCTGTGTGCTATTAGAGGTCAGTTATTTTAAGATTTATGAAGTAATCTGGGTCTGTTTTTATTGAATTAAAAATATATCATTTTCGTTTTTTACTAAATGTTGCTTTCTAGATAAAGTAATTCGGTTCAGTATTATCTACATAAAACCAATCAATTGTTTGAAAACTAATAATTTCACCCAATAAACTTCCAACCATGCGTCATTTAGGGATACTCATCTTGAATTTATGGTACATTTTGTTCTTATTTTACGAATATAAACATCACTATTGTGGCAGTATTAGGATTACAAATATAGTATTATGTATTTGCTGCTGTTACCCTCAATTTCACCTATTTTCTTTTAAGACAACTCTCCGTTTTGCATTTTGTGTGTGAGCGTTGAGAAATGGTTTCATTGTCCTCAGAGTCACAGAGAGGTTACTTTCCTCTTAAAATGGGATTGAAGCTCAAGTGAGAAAACAGCTAGCGTCTCCAACTGGCCTGGTTGTGTGTTTTTGTGCTTGTGTCTGTTACTGTGTTTTGTCAAATGTGTGTGACACGGGTGAAGGGTTAGGGCCTGTGAAAGTGTCAGGGAGCTGGCTCTGTTGGAGTGAGATACCAAAGAGTAATAAGTGCTGAAGATATGAGAGGACAGCTCCACTGAGGGTGGTGTGTCAACACTATTGTCTCATGTTGGCATAGACTTTAGTACCATGGTAATCACTACAGTCGAACAGCAGAGAGCATGTTGGCACAGAGGCGTAATCCTGGACTTTCCCCTGCCTGACAGGGAGATGGCACAGTAATCATCCTGCTAGCAGACTCCTCCTGCTAATTAATAACAACTTCCGGGGAGATACTTCTGAAGCACTTGGCTCCATTGGCAATAAGCTAATCAGCAGCAGCAGTTATAGGAGGCTTCATACGGGCAACTAAAGGCCTCATAAAGGAGCAGCTTCAGATAAACTAAAACACTGACAAACAATATTAAATCAAGCCAAAAAAGAGAGGAGGAGAAGAGGGGGATTAAAACACATAACTATGTTCCAAACTGAGCACAGAAACAGCAGTCTGAGTTAGGTTGGGATTAAATGTGGTGAGTCAAAATGAGATTAAAGCAGACAAAGTAGCTAACAGGGAGAGCAGCTGAATCATATGGGTTGTCAGAGGCAGTGCTGCCTGTTTGCTGGGTTATTTTAGGAACTGGGGCTGCTTTAGATTAATAAAATATTATGTTGAAAATCACATGTAGTATAATAAATCTTAGTGATGGTGGATTTGTAATGGAGCAAACAGGCTTTAATACTTAATTTCATTCTATCAATATGTAACCGAAAAAAAGGTCAGAGTAGATTAACACCAAGCTTGTTTTACGAGTGTAGTGGTCAGATTTGAGTTTTGTTGCACCTGTAAAACCACATCCAACAGTGATGTCACAGGGTCCTTGAGTACACCTGTGAGAGGTTTAACCACTGGATATCAGCAAAAACTGGGGGCTAATAGTCACACTATTAGTTATAAGGTAAGCAGTTTGACCTCACAGCAAAAGGATCGGGGGGCAGACTGATTCAACAGAACGGAAAACATTCGTTTACAGTTCTTTTGTTGAATGGCTTGGCTTTGCATTTCCCACTTGAGAATGATTTGACCTGAGACAATGCCATTCACGAGAATGCTCCACAACAGTGTGTTTCCTTTAACTATGTTTTGTATAATGGAAAAATGTGTCCATCTTTAAAATCTATATCGGTGGCAATGTGGAGACAACTAGGCATGGATCAATCCACCAACTCTGCACCAACACATATTTCTCTTTTATATTTACATACAAACACATGCTTTGATAAAAACACCTCATCCACATACCTTTATTGGCACAAGCTATCCACTGCAAAGGGGTGACATCATAGTTATGCTGGCCAACAGAGAAGGTGAAGACACGGACCTGGATTGAGGGGAAAAAATTATTAATAGAAGTCAACGCCAGAATAAACAGCCAAAAGACTAACTTCCAGCAGAGACAGCTAATAAAGCAAAACAATACAACTCAAACCTTTTTCTGGCAATAAGGTCACTGTCGTGTGACAACTACAATGCACAAATCTTGAGTATGATAAGATTAGCCTCCCAGTCACAAGTGTCACACAAGGATACAGTGAGAGAGTTGTCAAAGTGCAGATTATTCCCGTATGACAGCAGCCATCATGAGGCAAACGGATAGTAACGGATATAAGAATAAATATTGGTGGGCTGTGTAGTGAAGGAAGGAGGGTGGGAGTAAAAGCAAGGCTGGAACAAAGACACAAACTCAGTATCTATTGGCTGTAATTTGATATGCTCTGATGATAAAGTGGCTAATTAGTCAGCAGGTCAGAGCTGTTAACACCAACAGCTACACAACAAAAGAGACCGAAGAGGAGAGAATGACAGAGAAACAGACAGCAACAGATGGAATGAGAGAGTTGAAGAAAGGCCAAAGGGATGAATCACAAGAGGAAAAATAAAGAATCAAAAGAGCCAAAATGGAAGTGAAGAAAGCCTGGAGAGGAAGTTATGTGCACAGATTGGAGTGCTTGGCATATACGACAGCCTAACTAACACAACTGCCTGTGCAATGCTATGGCAATGGCGGCGCTTGTACATGCTGCATCTGGTATTTCCATGAATTTCGCAACATTTTCGTCGTTATTTTTTTTTTTTCTTGTTTATTATTAATGGAATATGAAGGAATACATTCATCAACATATGAATAGGAAACGTGGGAATTGGATTAAGTGCAGTGGACTTTGAGACGATCACGATGCCCACGGCCGACCAACCAGCTAGACATGCTCGACCAAAAGCCACCAAGCTTCCTAAGGGAGGAGAGCTAAGATGTAAGCTAAGCTAACCCAGCTAGGACCTAAGGCCACTCCATTACCCAGCATACTGCTGGCTGTCTGATGCCCGGTTGCAGAAAAATAAGATGGATGAATTCAGTTCATCCCGGATCAAGCTGAACTTGAAGGGTGGACCACAGGACAGAGAGCAGGACTCCAGTGGGATGAAAGGAGGTGGACATCTTAGACAGTTTCTGGACATGCATGATCTCCTGGGATGGCAGAGCGATGTAGACGAACAGATAACAGCCTCATGGGGACAGACTCACCGTTTTGTTTGGCCAGTTGTACTTCTCAAAGATATCCTGTGCACGATCCTCCCCCCCATCTGTAAACATCATTATCATCTTATTGCAGTTAGCCCTCGGGGCACTGCTCTCCTGTGGCAGATGAAGAGAGAAGAGCAAAGAAAGAGGCAGCGAGACAGGTTAGGGAATACGCAAGAATGAAAGAGAAAGATGATCATGCTAACACATAATTTAAAACTGTCTGGTGCTGTGATAAATATGTCACAGAAGAAGCAAAATGGAAGTAAACACAATACAAAATATAAAAGATTATATTTAGCATTTATAAGCAGTATATAAACATTGTTATAAGCCATTTATTACAGACTATAATATAGTCCTATGCAGTGCTTTTAGCTCATCCTGTGTGCATCCATATGTGTATTTACAGGTATAGAATGACAATATAGCAAAACATATTGTCATAATTTTTAGAATATTCTTCATAGGACAAAATTGAGTTTACAGTATTAAATGTTTGTTTACTGGTTATAAATGCAAAATAGTGGAAGAGAGGGTAAAATTAAAGTATTCCCAATATATACTGTACCATAAAACTGATAATGTGGGAAGCTTCCTGTATGTTTTTGTACATCACAGAAAACATTTTTGTTCAAATATCTCTTTGACGCCTGATTTAAACTTACTATGGAACAGATTGCAAACATCAAATATATCATACTGTGTGCTTTCAGTTATTATTGGCAGATATGATCACAGCTTTTAGAATGATTTTAAGATGTAAGAACTAGAATTAGAGCTAAAGCCTAGATGCAATTGTAGAAATCTAGGAGGATCCACATACTCAAATGCCACAATAAATATACTGTACCTTATGTCTACACAAATGTGCAGTGAACATATATGGCTGTTTTTTTTTCATTAAATACTGCCGGTAAATTTTGAGTGTAGGATGGAAAGATTTGAACGTGTGTCCTTGAAATCTTTGTAAATAAAGGAGGGATTCTTAAATACTACATTTGGTTGCAATATACTCATCAAAGCTTTTATTCTTTCCTTTTATCATATAGTTAAATATTTCCTGGTTGGTTCCTTCCTTATATTATCATAATTTTAGCATTTAATTTGAAGTATACAAAATTACTCTCGCGATAAATTTGGTTTAAGCATCATATGCTCAGAGCAAGTCTCCAGTTTTTAGCATTCAGCTTTGATACAAACTTCCCCCGCCTTCCTGCACAGCAGCTGCCATTAATATGCAGGCCAGTGGCATGTCAATCTGACTAGATTCTAATAAAGATAAATAATATTGCTACAATTACATATTTTTATTGTGCTTCTGCCACCAATCATGGGAGCGAGTCTGCCACAGACAGCGATTAAACAGGCCTTTTTATTTCTCATTCTGCTGGTGAGGGAAGGTGGGGAGGGGGGGAGGGAGGGCAGCTGGCACTTGGCTCTGTGCCTCCAAGCCCACCAGAGGAATATAAAGTGTCTGTGGCTGATCTCCTCTGGGCTGCGCTCATCAATCATCCCATCAGAGCCCATTAGGGTGGTAGCCTCTTAAAATACACAGCAGCATACGGAGCTGAGGCAGCACCTGTGTCGAGAGCACGTGGACGCCTGCTGCTGTCAGACCCCACCGCGGTGCTGGCTGCTGCAAACGTTAGCGTCACTCCGTCCCAACAGCAGTTATTATCAGACCTACCTTCCACAATGACAGAACTCTGGAAATGTCTTATACAAACCTGGACCACTCACTGTCGGCTCTGTTTCATCACTGCTAATTCAGTTTTATTAACTGGATCTGACAGGATGTATAATAACAAGCTGGAGCTTTAGTACGTAGTTCCAGCTAGTTATTGAAGACTTTTCTGGAGGCACACAATTCACACAGACAAACATCCAACCCTGCATCGCCCCTTCCCTAAAAAATGCTTATTGGCTCTTACATTGAGAAGCTGTTCGAAGGCAAATGTGAAGCCAGATTTATAATCCGTGGTTCCTTTGGCTTGCATATGCATGACGGCCTCCTTGAAGATCTTCTTGTTCCGAACATTGGCTTGGACTAAAGTCCTGAAGCACGGAACGACAGCATCAGCCTTCTCATTGAACTAGAAGGGCAGATACAAACACTCACATGAGCATACTGTATATGTATACTTTTTTTTTTATACATTTTTAAGACAAATAAAAAAATTGTGTCCAACTGTTGTAAGACTGCATGCGTTTCTGTTAGTTCATGGCAGCAGGATGCAGACGTGGGTGTGCGCAGATGTGGGCTGCCCTTCTACTCTCTGGCTGGCTGTAAACACTGGTAATTACAACTTTCCACACAAAGAACAGGTGCACTTGAAACGCCAGTGCAAACCACTGAACAGAAACCCAGCCAAGGTAATATCATCTGTCTCATCTCATCCACCACATTAGCCTAAAACTGTGTGTGTGTGCGTGTGCATGTTTGTGTGTGGTGTATGTGTGTGTCTGCGGCGTATATTTTTCTGCTTGTGTGCACTGTCTATGCGTGATTACAACATTAGCAGCAATGTCTGTAATAGCAGGTTTCAACTGCTGTTTATTCTTGAAGGTCAACTTCAAATTCATTTGACATTTTCAGGACAGATTGGTGTAAAACATTATGTGTGAGAAAAGCTGACATTTCTCAGCGGTTGGTGTTGTGTCATATTTAAATTGTCAGACATCGAAATCAAACACACAAAAGTATTTAGAGCCACATATTCCAAACTGTGTCCCTTCCTAATATCACATTTCTTGTGTCTTAAAATGTTAGGAAATAAAGTAGCTGTGAAAAAAGATTAAGAAAAAACAAGCTGGGTTACATCTACTATCTATAAGACTAAAAAATGTCTAAGAAATAGAGTTGGTCCTATTAAAACTAATTATATCACCATTTCAGAAGTGAGACCACACTTTCATTAAGAAAAAGTGCTGAAGCATGGTGATATCAAAGATCTGTTTTTGATGATTTTTTTAAAGTAAAGTTTTGGTTATTTATGTCTTTTGTGTTTGCAAATAATTCACAGCGAGCTTTTGTAAACCCTCACTTTCATTATAAGGTTGAATCAGATGCGTTCCCACCCAGATTACCATGCTCATTTCTTGCTGTTAGAGCTGGGATTTAGAGGCCTACAGTGGCTAAGAGCAATGGATTATGACGGATTACCGAAGGGAGTCTCCAAACAGAGCCACCACACGGAGCATGTGGATGTGTTTGTGTGTGTCTTATCTGTCCTGCAATATAGGATACTATAGGATGTTTCCACTAAACATTGGTCCTAATAGAAAACTTGGTAATCAGCAGTGAGGGAAAGAAGGCCAGGCACAATCTCACACGGACAACAGCGGTGCTGGGAAAGC
The DNA here is from genome assembly GCF_027596085.1 of Anoplopoma fimbria. Taxonomy (NCBI): domain Eukaryota; kingdom Metazoa; phylum Chordata; class Actinopteri; order Perciformes; family Anoplopomatidae; genus Anoplopoma; species Anoplopoma fimbria. The sequence goes on from NC_072465.1 coordinate 17,619,898, forward strand.
AAATACACTATAATGAGGGAAGTGCAGTGTTTCCACTGAAAGCAAACAACAGGGAGGAGTTTGAGCACACTGTGCTGTTCAGAGACTCCCTGCTTAATGAATACAACAAATATTTTTTGTTATTGATTCCTTCAGGAGTTATTTGTATCATTAATCGCACATCATAATGCAAGCTTCTACTTACCCTGGCCACATTTACATAGTCGTCATCCGACAGAGTGTCCAGCATCTCCACTACAGATGTTTTCATCAGCTTCAGAGTGAGTCCGCTCACACTTCCACTCCTGCAGAAGAGATTGAAGAAGCACTTATAGATCAGTTATGAGAAGACAGGTCCTAATCCTGCCCATGTCCATTTTCCTAACTTGTGAAGGAATGGTTTAATTGTTTCATCTTCTCACTAGACCTTTCATGTTTCGGCATGCATTCTAAATCACATCTGCATGTTTCAGAAGGTGATAAAATGGCAAATAGACCTCAACCAAGGTGGGAAAATGAGCAGCGTTTGCCTTCCTTTAACTTTAGGCTCTCCTCAGACCAACAGGTGGCACTAGCGCCCTTTGAAGGAAACATCCACTGACACCAAGAGGAAAACGTTGGAAGAGGTGACAGTTAGAGAGACTGAGGAGTAAGAAACTCACACATCCACAATGATGACCATGTCCTTTGGAGACGATGCACCCTGGATATACCTGTACAAAAGAGACAAAGAATGGACTTTAATTTGTTCCTATAATCTTTGGGAATTGCACTAAAGAAAGGAGTGAAAGTCACAATGAGCTGAGCCATGATAATATGGAGCGACCATGGCTGAGCCCACTTAAGCCACAGAATACTGAAAAGGCTTATGTGCTTAGAAGAGTTAATAAGTTGTGTTATATACTTCAGTGTTGGCTCCAGCTTCTGTCGGCTGACTTCAACAGAGATACTCCTCTTTACTGAATAACAATGCCCACTCTAAATAATTACTGCATAAGCCAAAGTAATTGCTAGTTTACGGTCTAAGTATATAATAACACATTTACTAAAAGGGGCCTGCGCTGAGATGAAAAACCTCCTACGCATGCAAGACTCCAATGTAAAGCCTGGACCTGTGTCTAAAAGGTGCAGAACTTAGCATCTTGTGTCTAAACAGATGATTTATACAATTGTTCATCAGTGCCAAAAACCTAATTACTTTTTTTACAAGGGCTAAGATTTTTTTTTTTTTTTTTTTTTTTTTTTGCTTAGATGTGTTTAAACAGGCTTTTGAAATCCAAATATTACCATTTGTAAAAAAAAAAAAAAAGCATGCATTAATTAACTAGCTCATTTTTTAAAATGTGAAACTTATCAGTTACACAATGAACTGCGCTGGAGGCCTTGTTGGAATTTCTTCATTGCAGATGATGTTTAAATTAAGTTTTTGAGAACCCTTTAAATATTGAGTTTTCTTTAAAAACCTACCAAAAAGCTGACAGAATATTTTCAATAGCAATCTACATGGTCAACAAGGTCTTCCAAATCAAATTTCACTTTGTTTTAGTGAAGTTACCAACTTACACTGCCTTACCTGTTTAGCATACTGATTATAATTTCAAGATAAGGAACTTTTGTAATTATTTAAAGACAACAAAAACAAACATTTTAGAACTTAAAATGAACATTAATAACGTAAAAAAATATATTTTTTTACAGTCACGCTATGGTGACTCACACAGTCTAACATGCTTTATATTTAGTCCCTTGAAATGCATATGAACTTGTGAAGGAGCAGCCTGAGTGGTGTAGACCTGTGCTGTAGAGATCCTCTACTGTGCTAAGTGCAGTAAAATTAGATAGCGTGGATGTTCTGCTCCCGTTATGACTCATCAGTTGGGTGTTAACCACATTATTAACTCTTCTGGCCCCTTTGTTGGGGGGAGGCCCAAGTTGTGCAAAGCATCTCCTTAAATACGGCTGCTCTTCATGTGTGTCAACCTCAGCACAGCGTTGGTCCACAAGGCAGAGACGGCACTGAACTTGCAAGGCCAGACAACGTGTGTCCTGGAAGAGGCACACACATAACAGCTGTCGAAGGTTGATAGATGGTGACAAACAGTGGAAAATCAAAAATTCTCTCATTCTGTTCCAGTGGCAATTAAATTCACATTTACCCCTGATACAAAGAGAGCTGAGATTGATGGACATTGTAGGCGTTTCTATGGCATACTGAGAAGGGGGGTTCAAATGTGAGTATTCTGAGGAGTGAGCAGGCAAGCAGTTAGCAGCCTTCTTAGGCAGAGGCAGAGTAATCATCAGGGGTCTCTTTCTGCTGATTATCAGCCGTTCCACTGAGTGTGGAGAGAAGCCAGCTGCCTGTGGGCCAGAGAGGCTTTTTTTTATGCTCGGCCAAGCTGATATGGAGGTAGAGCAACAGAGCCCCGGTAGGCTTCACCACCGCTCCCACAAGTCTCACCGCTCCCACTCACTGGCAGGAGCCACTCCAACCTGCAGCATGACCTCTGACCCGTGTTGAAGTGACGTCCCTCAGCACGCCGCCTGGGCTGCTCAAATCTGTTTTTTTCAGACACAACTTGGGCCCCACTCTACTGAAAAGCTGCCTGAAACCCCCCGATGCAACAGAGAATCGGGCAACCAGCACGGCCTCGCAAGGGGTCGATTAACTGAGCATGCCCAGAGTGAACATGGGCAAAATGCATGTGTGTGTGTGTGTGTGTGTGTGTGTGTGAGAGGGAGATGGAGAGAGAGAGAGAGAGAGAGAGAGAGAGAGGGAGGGGAGGGAGAATCCAATTATTTTCAATAATAAAGAATGCCACATCAAAGGTAGAACTTCCGCAGCTCTCCAACTGTGTGGCGTATGAAATCAGGTCTGGAACCATGAGGCATATTGGCATGCATGACTTTTATCAATTTAATTACTGAAATCTTAATTTGAGGGAGTGAGAGGGAGAGCGGGAAAGAGCTAAGACTCCACATGGTGGCTGCTTCTTTCTTTTCAAGCGGATGGGGTTTGTGAAAGCGACCATCGATGCAGGACGGAAACTCGGTCAAAATGTGGCCCACGTCTCCAGTCCCCCAGGCTCACGGACGGAGACACCCCTTCTGGAGATTGAAGGAGGGTCATTTAGTGACGGCTGAGGCCTGCAGACCAACTGCAGGATTTCATTAACTTCTCTGGTCAGTCTAGTTCTTATGGAGATGAGAAAGTCCTTTAATGGGACTTCCAAGTTATTTTGAAGGGGCTAAATGTTAATTATAAGGCAATGCAGACTTCTAATACCAGTAGTCATTATAGGTCATCTTCCACAGCCCCAATGTAAAAATCTCACAATGAAGAATTGTACATGCTTTGGCCCTAAAATCTGCTGAGAAAATATCACTTTCAAGAAGATCATTTCTCTCCAACTGTGAAAGAGGCAGCATTGATCAGCAGTAATGGGGTTTAGGAGGAATGTGTGAGCAGTGATGGAGTAGACAGGAGTAACACATGAGCCATGATAGCGTCACTCAACACTGAAGCTATAGTGCTGCCATGGCTGATTTTCCCCACAGATTGTCTTGGTGTATCAGCACTCGCTCTCTTTCTCCCCTTTTCCATTGCCTAAAGCACAATTGAATTTTCTCGTTGCCTCCGAGCAGAGAACATCAGGATCAGAGGGAGCGGGATGGAGTCAAGGATTTTCGGTCTCCAGGCTGATATGTGGTTCTACGGTTCTGACAGATAAAATTCATGAATTGAGGCCGATATCGGTGTATAATTCTCCACATTTTGACTCTGGGATCCAGATGTGTTTTTTCTGCATGGATTCCAGTCAGTAATTACCTCTCAGCTTCTGCCCACTGATGCCATTCTTTCCCTGTCATTACCCAGTCGCCTGCGTGCCAAGGCCAGGTGACAAGCAGATGGGCCTGGCTGGTGCTGAACTGAGCCCTGTCGCCCGTTCTGTTCCACCATGACACAACCATCAGCCATCAGACACAACATGTCAGCCTATGGCCTCTCTGTCCGCTCACTCAGAGTTATCGGCACAAAACCACTGGTGCTGAATCATAACTAGTAAAAGCACTTTACTTCAGACAATGTGTCAATTCTCTTTTACTCTGTGGGCAGCTCAATACAAAAGATAAACTAATGTGAAAGCTTCTGAGTCAAACTGTATGTGATTTAATTCAACCTGTTCATACCTGTCCATCATGTACAGGTATATCTCAAAGTTGCTACTTTGTTGGCCATGCGAATACAACTGCCTAGTGGTTAACAAGCCAGTTTCAGACAAGGTACAGTTATAGGCAGAATAAAAATGAAACACACATACAAACAAAATTTGGTGACTTAGTTCATATAAGAACATAAACCACAATACATACAGTAAAACCTGAAAGCCTCTAAGAATACAAACAAAGTGACCATGCTTCTGAATATTAAAGATAATCTTATGTATCTTATATGACATGTTGCAATGTATAGTGCCAGTTACTGTTAACTGGCAATATACATTGAAATTAACCAATCACATAGTGACCTTATATCTTCTTCAGCTGATCAGGTCTTATATTTTTGTAAAAACCCTAAAAAGCACTGTGACCTTAATCACAAAAGTAAATTATCAAGCAAACAAATGACAAACATTTGCTTCTCAAATGTGAAGATTACATTTTTTTTCTTTTTGTATATAGTTGTCATTTAATCATTTGTTGGTTTTGGACTATCAGTCAGACAAAACAATCATGAGTAGAGCTGTGAGAGCTATGATGAAAAATGTTAACATCTTATAAACTGACTGATTTATCAAACAACACAATTCAAAAATATTTGAAAAGGGGAAATAATCGCTGAGTAAAGTGTAGAGGTTTGCAATATATCACACACTATCAGAAGGAATTTCAGATGATAGCAGTAAACATATAATTTCCTATGGTTAAGTGGCCAATGCTTTTTTTCTCCTTCATTTTTATATGTTATATAGCCAATAAATTGAAAAACAGCTTTGGCCACAGCAGCAGCAGCAACTTGTATGCCCATAAAGAAACCTTGAAAGCCATAATGTACATCACGGATGTCACGATACCAACATGTTCATACCATTACAATATATACAATCAAGATTACTTGTGCGCGCGAAAGACATGCTCTTTACACTGAGGTGGATGGAGGTCTCACTCTAAATATGTGGAGATTACAACAGCAACATTCACAGCCACCCCACCTTTACAACACGCCACCAACCGCCATCAATCCTAAAGAAATGCATTAGACAAGCAATGAACACAATGACATATTCTGCGTTGTGTTGATTGTATTTTTGCTCCTTTTGCAGCAGTCTGGTAAAGGAGTCTCATTGGAATTCATGAAATAGTTTTATCATGGCGAGGCGCTGTAAAATCAATACATTAACAGTGCCGGGGGCTAACTCTCTCAGGAGATTGTGTTTATGCACCCTGACCCATTCCACAAAGTGTTGGGCATTACATTTAAATTGGGGGAATTATCTACTACATACATTTCAGACACATGCAATAGATACATGGAGAATGATACATGGAGTGGCTTGGGCTCATATTCATGTGCGACAGTAAGTGTGCAGCTTACTTCGGAGTTGGGTGTGTGTGTCCATGTTTCATTATATATTTTTTTCATTGGGAACCATGCTCATTGTAGAGAGCATACAAAAATGAGTGGGATTTATATACAGTACCGTCTGTATTGTATCTGTTCTCCACAGTATGAGCTCTGATATGCCTCCATCATGTACAGTAGATATAAGCAGAGTAACCACAGAATAATGGGAGGACTGTATATAAGTGTGTGTATGTGTGCGTGTAGGTGTGTTTGTGTGCATGTTCCCATGTGTGCGTGGATTTGTATTGTGCTGATGGGCTTATTATTTTATGGACTGCTGCTCTCTTAGTGCTCCTGTGGTTGTGGCAGGCGAATAAAGATTGAATTAAGATTATAAAAAAAAATATATATATAGGAGGACAGCACCCAGAGAGCCCGCAGGAGAAAGAGATGTTGTCTGTCGTATATTTATTCCACTTTCAGTTGATTATTGGACATGTTGGTATAAAGATTCACATTTCCATATTTTCGGTTATGCCTAAAATGAACACACAAAATGTAAATGCTCAATTTTTCAACCACTTTCCCTTCTGGGAAAAAAAAGTACAGTATATTAAATTAGTCATGCATATTTGAATTCATCAGCATCAATTGTTAGTAGAGAAGTACTTGTCTGTTACTGTCCCCAGCTGTGTCTCTCACATTTTGGTTCAAACTGAAATGTCAAATATTTCATTGGGACAGCTAAAGCCTTGCGTCTCCCTTCAGCCTCACCCATAACACACTGGTCTTTCTTTTGACCCTGCTTCTCCCTGAAAGAGGGAGATACAGGGAATGGTATTTTCGGGATTCGAGGATTGAACAGCAGTCATAATATTTACAAAGAGGTTAGATTGACTTTTTGAAGAAATCAATATGTGATATAGCCTACATGCTGTTGTGAACCTGGGAGGTAATGGGATCTCTGCAACGCTTGGCTAACAGGACTCCACGCCTGTCTCTGGTTATTTCTCTCCTCCCCCCCTTTGCTTTTCCCTCTGCCTCTGCCTCACTTCACCCTCTGCTTCGCTTCCCTTGATAACATGAACAGACATTATAATGGACAAATGTTAATAATTAATGTCAAAGCAATTGGAGACAATTAAGTGTGTTGACTGGACCATTCATTTTCCTGAGGCTGTTGGTGGGGGAGCAGACGGGCAGAGAGTCCATCTGTGGAGGCAGGCGGCCCTCCGATCTCTTTCCTCAGAGGTGCACCTGGACAGCTTTGGCCTGGTCCGCCACGCCGCCATCCATTCTTCCCAGGAAAGCTACAGGTCTAATACGCTACAAACTGGCCGTGAATTCTGGCCCCTACTTTGACTTTCCATAGTAAATCACATCTTTGACAGGGGGACTCTTTCCGCAGATTGTGTTAACGTTACTGAAGCATATTCATGCGATTGCATCTGTGTATTCCAATTGCTTTTAATGGTATTTGTGAATTCCAGTATCAATCTGGCATATAAGCCCATATGATCAAATGCATTTGAGAGTTTGTGAGGGGGGTGCTATCAGGTATGTGGGGGGATGAGTGAGTCAGTGTGTTTTGTCTGTGCTTGTAGAATATGTATTGTACCGTTTTGCCTGTATGTTTTGAGATGTGTACTTATTTAGTCAAAATTGTAAGTACAATAAAATTACATTTCAAATTATACCTATTGTCCTGCAGTGACATGTAGCGCTCCCTACATTAGCGTTTTCAAGGAATGTTTGGTTAGCTTTAATATGGGTACTTGTAACTCAATTGGTATAATATCTGTGAGGGCGGAAACTCAAAGTGTTTGTAATATTACTTGATTCATTAATCAGTATAATACTTTGAATCACAGAGTAACATACAGAGTGCTGAGGCTACAAGAGTACCCGTTGTTGTGAGTTTTGACAGTATGGTCATTTGCCATCATCACAGCTGGTCCCATGAAAGAGAGACGGCTAACATTAGCAAAAAAATTAGACGGGCAAAACGCTGCATGTGTCAGAGCTCTTGATGACTAGGTGTTGAAATGACATAAACAAATAGTAACATTTAGTGGAAGTCAACGCTAGAGTTGGCAGGCCAGCTTTCCAACACAAGGCTAGTTAGCCTTGCTTGTTAGCTTCAACTTTACAAGTGGAGTACAAACTTAACAGCTCGATGGACGGCATCCGGACGAATTGTAGAAATGCTTGTGTTGTTGTTTGTGTTACTGTCCTCGTGACTGATGCGGCTATCTATTGCTGTCACAGAAGCACACATGACGGGCTTAACTAACCCCCATGGACTGTTTTGTGACGTGTGTGATTGGACGATCTCTCCACAGAGTGTCAGTCGGGGAGACAGCATGTTAGACTATAATAACACAAGTCTGACCTGACATATCATGACACTCCCTGCCAAGGCCCCGCCACTCAGCACGGCTGGGCACAAGTTGCTTAGCAACGGGCCACAGCAATGTCCAAGGCTCCGACATGAGGAAAAGCTCGACAGGAGTGACAAACATGGAAGACCAGTGGGGAGACAAGGTGTTCCTGCAGTAATACACCTCTTCCTGTGACTCTTCCTCTGCTGCCGCTCAGCTGTCTCCCTCATCGTTGTCTTTCCTTGTTTGTCCCCATCTCAGGGAGGAGTCCCCCAGTCAAAACATGTGTAAGAGAATTAAACCCGGGTGTACTTTGGTTGTAGCGCTGTCAGATCAGAGACAGGATCCTTGTTTAAACTTATCCTGCTACACAGTGCCTTGTGTTTTACCGTATTTTTAGTTTACACAAGCACTAGGGAGACTTGTGTAGCTGGTAATAGCTTAATTAAATTGTCAGCGATCCGATGAATGCAGAAACACTTTTCATAGTTTTGTTAAAAAAATAGGGTTTTCCCAATAATAACTTGCTATAACTTCAAAACGTGTTGAAGGATTAAATTCTTCAGTCTAAATATGTCTGCAATTTACAGTAAATGGTTCAAAAATAATTGACTCTACTGATGCTTATTATCTCTTTTATCCAACAGGGGATACAACTCACTCACAAATGTGTACAGTAAGGATGTTCTAAATTGTGAAACACATTTTTTTGAATCCTTGTTCATTGTTCTTTGTCTCTACACGGAGGATCATGTGATTGGTCACGTGTGTATGTGTGCGTGCATACACCTCTGTGTCCGTCCAAGGCTTATCTCGCATCCAGCTGCAGTAAATTGTCATTGACTGCCTGCTGCCTCAGCACTCTTTAATGGCCCCCAGCCGGTAGGGGACGCTAGTGATAACACAGCTGATTGCATCGCCCACCTCCCATCTACTACCCCTGCACCCAGAGACACCATGAAGGGAAAACAGTTTGCACATTTTCATTGTTTTAGATGGTGTGTTTGGCTAACCGCTAACGGAGCTACCAGTACAAACACTGCTGAGTAACATTATATACCACTCAGCCACTATTACGCGGGCAGACAGCTTGGTGAATTGAGTTTTGTTTTGGAAAGATTGTATGAATTGTCTTATACAAGACTTTGAAGCGACTTATTGACCCGTTGATTAGGGTTGGAGCACTGTAATATCCTTGTTTTTATGGATGAATAAACTGAGCCTTGACTGAGCCTTTAAACCCCACATAAAATGAGCAACTGAAGTTACATTCTATTTACTCCTAAAGATGAACAGATTAATTCTCTTTCAGACGTGGCTACATTTTGGATCCTGAGTTTCATACAAACTTCATAAGAATTAAAAAATGTCTTCTGCTTCTCTTTTGTTTGTTTAGTCGAGCTAGCTGACTTCATCTGACAGCCTGGGCTGACCTCAAACAGCCACTCAGGTTGAGCTGGATCCAGACAGAGATTGAAAACGGGGTCAGGTCTAATCAACATTGCTGTCATGATTATGTCCAGTTCACTCCAACCTGTAACCAGGCAACAGGCAGGACTGCCACAAAGTCAATGTGACAGTGGCAGGTAGATTGAAAGTTGAAGGGTGGACAGGAAGCTCGGGTTGGTGGGTGAGGGGGCTATTTGGCCAAACGCAGCCTAGTTCTGTCCAGACCGTCACACACACCCGCCGCGGCTCTCTGTACAGGGATCAGTTGTTACACAGAGAACCACAGGCAAAGGGCATTCAAAACAAAAAAAAACATTAGCCTCTATCTTGCTCTGTCCTTGTAGCAAAAGACAATGGAACAACATTATCACTTACTGAGATAAATACGGGTCAGTAAAACGTTTTGATCTCATTCCACTAAACAATATCCATTATTTAGCTCCGGGCTAGAAGGAGCACAGGAGGTCTACAAGAGCCAGAGATAAAGGACTGTACAGGAATCCTATTAAAGGGCTGCATTTAAGATTAAAAGCCTTTTTTGTGCATGTGATTATATTAAGTACAAAGCCATCTAGTGCAAATATGCCTTAGGCAGTCTGTTTAGTAAATATATTACAAAATATTAAAAAACTGTTTTTCTAGAAAGGCATCATCAAAAGCAATTGCTTCATTGATGCTTACATGTTGTTACTGTTGTAGAGAGTATTTCAGTTCAGTGCAGAGAAGTAATTACATGGAAAAATCTAAAATAGTTGTATGCCAGTAGGTTACTATTTTTCATTCCAGCACTGAGCAAAGAATTAAAATGATTATGAAGAAAAAATCAAATTATCTTAAATATAACAAAAAGCACATGCAGTGGCAAAGTGTGGGGACACCTCAATTATAACTCATACATTTAAAACGCGTGGGTTCTCACATCAGATCAAATCAGTGTGTCAGAATTTTAAGACAGCATGACAGCGCTGCTGCTGACAGCACAGACGTTGCAATGACATTTTTTTGTTGATTAAGTACAGGACCCATGTACCAGTGTCATTCTTTCAATAAGAAATAATGCCCCAGTCCAAATGTGCCCATTTTGGACATAAAATACCTCTGAAACCTTCAATGTTCGAAATGAAGAGGATAATGGATTTTTTGGCGTTCTTCCTTAAAATTTCAACAGACATCAATCGTGGAAGAAAATAAATAAAACCACACTGATCGTGATCCTCTTACTGATAAAGATGGCACTTACCAAGGTCTTCTGCGGACGTCGTACAGGTCAATCTTGTTGGGAGCCCTCCATGGAGTGGCTGGAGAGGGTAAAAAAATAAGTTATAAGCCATACAAGGCACTGTAGGATATTTCACATCAGATTATATCAGAGTAATCATAATTTCATTCTGTCTATCGAGTTACCAGTATAGCCATCTGATAAGAGATTGCCAATGTTCTGCAGCCGTGGAGCCCTAGGGTCAATTTAGATCTTATCTTGGTGTGAGCTATAAGGCAGACAGTTGACTCCGTACCCTGTGGCCTACCTGGGTAATATCGTGTCACTCCTGTGGCGCTGCCAAACACCTGCCAGCGCAGAGAGCTGTCCTCCTTACGGTTCTCAATGAAGACCCTCTCCAGCGCCTGGGTCCAGTTTAACTCGTTTAGTATGACGGGGGCTGTAGCAATACACAAGGATAAACACACACAATCAAAATTACTCACTCAAGAGTGAATTGGAAAATAATACGACCCATTGTTTTCTGGTTGATTAGTATGCACAGAAAAAAAGGTCAGTTTTTCAAAATGAGACGATAAAGTTTAAACATTCTTTCACTCAGATATTAATGTCCCCCTGCATCCAGAAGCTTCTTTTGTGACTCCTGCTACACTATAAACCCCAGTTTTCAGAAAAAAAAATCAAGGTCTTCTTGCAATGAGCACAACTCAGAATATGAGTTGTGCTCATTGTAAGAGGACCGAGAAAGAGAAAAATGAGAGAAAATGTAAATTAGGTGCTGATTATCTGCCATAGTCCCTCAAAGAAAGCATTAAAAAATCAAAGAGTGTCTAAAGTGGTCTAAAAATTGTTTTCAGAATCGTATTGAAACACAGTTTTGCATTATTTCTTTCTTTTTGCACCTGTTTTTTAATACTCATAATAAACACAGATACATTCTCAGATTTTTAAATAAAAAAACTCCAACAATGAGCTCTAAATAAAGTGCAAAAACACCAGGTTCTCTCTGTTAGTAACCCAAAGGTCAACTCTCCTTGCTGAACAACCTTGTCCGTGCCAGCAGCAGTAAGCTGAGTACATACGAATGGATGTATGCAGGCAGCTCGGCCAGCGGTGGCCTGGCATCAGTCTAATCTGGGTGATCTCTGAGGACTGCAGGAGGAGGAATCTCAGATGACCTTGGAGGAGGTCATATGTCACTAGCAGCATGTGGAGACGGAGGCCGCTTCAGAATTCTTGATAGCAAAGAAATACAAACTATTTCTGCAAATGTCCATGAATGTGTGTTTAAGTTAAGAGGATTTGAGGGTTACGTGGTGATAAAAGAGAGAGAGAGAAAAAAACCTTGTGTATACGCGCTTCAATGCATCAACATGTGTGTTTTGAGTTAAAGCGTGAGGTCACAGATATATCTCACAGGTCAGTGGTACTCTGTGAAATTGATTTATGGTTGTGGAGAGAAGTATTAATCATCTAGTCAACAAGAAGTGGAATAACACGCTGCAGGTTGTGGTGTGTCTTGTTTCCTCTCTACCTCAGACTCTTATTTCTTATATTGTAATTGCACAGTCCTTTTTTTTCTTCTCACACACCCACACACAGTCACACCCACAAACCATACATGCTTTCAGTCTGTGTTTAATAGCTAAGCTGAAGTCAGAAAATTGGAAGTGCAATCAGAGGTTTAATAGCCACCTGATTAAAGAGGAAACAACACGAGGCACTGAGCTGAGGAGAACTAGCTGCTCTCATTTAATTACTCAGCCAACCAAAACTAGACAAGCCTCTGAACCGGCAAGTCCAGCTTTCCTCAACCCCTGGATTGAATTTTACACAAATAAACGATCATTATCCACTTTTCACATGCTTTTCAATTACTGCTCACTGTTTGACGAGCTGTCAGTTTAGAGGTATGAAATACGCCAGGACCTTCCCCCATTCACTGATTACCTCCTTTACTGTAAGCTGAAAAAGCCCTTGAATAATCACAATCACATGACAACATATTTTTTTAAATATTTTCAGCTGAATGTTCACCTTCGTTTTGTCAAACTCTCCCCTAAAAATGCAGGTAAAATAAAGCAGAGTTTCATTACTCTTCTGTAAAACAAATGCACACAAAAAATTACAATCACACACACACACACACACACACACACACACACACACACACACACACACACACACACACACACACACACACACAGCACACTACAGCAGTATCTGGAGGATATCTGGAGGATAGGAATATATGAAAGCAAAATTGCTGCCATCACCAAGGGGAGCTCCTCAACATGTTTTTCTCAAAATTCATAGACATATACACAAAGGAAGAATGGAGGAGGATAGAGGCAGCCCTACAGATGGGGATAAACATAAAATCCCAGGGAGAGGGGGAGGACGATTGATGGAAAGCAACACAGAAATTAACACGAATGAGTGGCTGCTTTCACAGCCCGAAAAGGCAATTTCTCGCTCATGAGGGAAAGAGAGAGAGAGAAAAACCACTAAATTGAAAATGGCAGAATCAAAGACTTAAGAGGTCAAATAATTGATTTTTTTTAAGTGTTTTCATATTATGTTTCAAATGACAAAACACATTTGTCCTTGGCTTTGTAGGTGAACAACTAGCAGGTGAAGAGTTGTTAATCACTGCTGTTGGAGTTGGGACAACTGAAGCTTCACCATCATTGAAAAATATTACTTTAATTGATTTTTTGGATTTTTGTCATGTGGTTATTTGAGGACGATTTCCTGAAGAATGTGTACCGGTGACATTTCGAGCTTTATTTCCTGCTTCCAGAATTAGAAAGTGATTAGCTGTCTGTTCTATCTGTCAAAACACAGAGTTTACAACTGCCAACCGTCCAGATGGTCTGAAGAACTAAAAGAGTGAACTAGAGGGAGAAAGTATTGAGACTGTCAGTATCTCTGCTATCTGACTATGAATTTTCAAACTTGCCGCAGTCGCTCCCAAGACCAGTGGCAATATTTTACTGATGTTTTCTGTGGAGATAATCAGGGAACCACACCATGCATTTCAATTTCATCTGACCGATACTCTGTGGTCAAAGCGCCATCTGATTAATGTGTAAAAAGTTTCTTTAGGCATGAGCTATCACAGCAGGTTGCTGCGGCGGCAATCGGTGTGCTGTGAAGTCCTGGGAGCTCTTATCTGGAGAGGCACTGGGTCTGTAATGATAGCTGTCCCAGACAGGCCAAGGGCAAACAGACACCCTGCGACCTCTGTTTCAAACTAGCACCACCTCAGCTACCTTGACTAACATCAAGGCATCAACTGAACTGTGGCTATGCAAGGATTATCAGCTGCATTGCTGCCCAGGGCTGTGCATGCATGCATGCACGTAGCACGCACGTAGCACGCACGCACACAAGCTGCAGTGCGTTTTCAGACTATAAGTGTGTTCATGATATATATCCACTTTCAAGCAAGGGTTAATAAGACAGACCAACGTGTATGTGTGCTTATGTTGCCATATGAAAATAAACAAGGCACATGTAGATGTGGGCCGCCTCTACTGTTAGGCCAGTCCTGCAAATACACACACACACACACACACATACACAAACGTCTGCAGGTGATCTCCACAGAAAAAACGGGCACATCAGAGATAAGAGAAGAGAGCAAACTAATTCTCTTTGATTTATTCATTTAGAATATTCTGTGACTTCTCTGGACAGTTGATAAAAAGACAAATTTCCCCTGGGAGGAAATGTGCTCACACTGGTGGACAGGGCCTCCGAGCGCTGTGTTGGGCTCATCTTTCACGTGAAACGCGCCCTTCTCTCTCTGATATCTTTAAAAGGTAATTCATCAGCGCGCCGCTCCCCTGACATTTAGAGCACCCTTGGCTTTGCCCCTTTATGGAGCAAGACTGCACACCAAGTAGGGAAACAATTATGAGAGGGATTTATGGAGCATCTCTGCGTGAGATCATTTCTCAACCACCCCCAAACACCACCCCTATCCTATGACCCCCCCCCCAACTCCTCACATACACATTATTCACACTGATATACCCGAGATAAAGAGCTATCCAACATCCAAACCGATCTGTGCCTTATGCCCTGTATTAATCCAACATCATAGAAATAGGTGCATGCATTTAGTTTACACAAAGCAAAAAAAAAGCCACAGCGGCCTGTAATATATCAGAGCGGTACACAAGTGGTCTGACATCCATAATGGTAATGGAGCAGAGGCTATTAGCTAAGTCTGTGGAAGAGTCATAACCATTATCCCTGTCATCGCCATGAAGCGTTTACATATTCCACCTTTAAACAGAGTGATAGTCCAGTACAGATAGAACAGTTTAATTCTACTTATTTTAACATATAGGTGACATTATTCAAACAGACAGGTAGCGCAACACCGAGACGAACACAGCTTGTTTGGAATGTGAGTGAGTTAACACCCAGGCAGTATGTTTTCCCGAAGTCATTTCTTAAAGAAAAGGTTATTTTTCATACACAGTATGTTCAGGTAATGCATAAAAATAAGAGAAGCACAGCTTATAAATCACTGACAATTGACAGCATCCCATAAGATTTTTGGCAGTAAAGAGGTTCGGATTATATCAGGAAATCATTGGTCATTACTCTAACTACAAATGCTACATGCAGATTGTTGCACGGTTTTGTTTAAACTTTTCCATATTTTGAGACAACAATGATAATGAATAGAATTGTGTTGGTGCTCGCAGCACTGAAAAGTGACATTTCCAAATTCAACAGTAAGAGGTACTGTATTTTCAGCAATGTGGTCCCAATGGATAACTTAAATAACTCCCTGTGATCTGTTTTTTAAATAACACTAAAAGAAAATTAGGAAAATTAGGAAAATGTTTGGTTGTGATTTGGGTGATAAACCCACATCTTTCTGCACAATTTCAAGTCTTTACAGACCAGCATCTATGAATCCGCAACTCCTTCTGTGTCTCTCTGTAATTCTTTCTCCATCTCCCCTCTCTCTTGTTTCCTCCCTGTGTCTCCTTCTTTTCTCTTCTTTCAGGGCTCCTTTGTGGCCTGGCTGAGTGTTAAAGAGCCTGAACATTAAACCTTTCATCCTGCAGAGGAAACGGGAGCAACAGGAACTGGCAGCAGCTCACACATCCACAAAGACAAGCTAAAACAAAGTCTAAGCCTTCCCAAAGAAAAATGTGTCTTTTTGCAGCCTTAGATGAAAAAAATAACGTCCAAAAGATAACTGTATAACCTAATTTGTATTCTCTGCAGTGTGCTTTACAAAATGGTTCTTTAAGAATTTCTTTGCAACTGCATCAGCAGCACTAACTAATTATAATTAAAATTCATGTGAAGGATTGAAGCAGTTTCACTCAGAAATATAGCATTTAGTACGAGTGTATTTGTCAGAGGAGCTCCCTTTTGCTAAATGGTAATCCAAATATTCTTTCTAATTAAAGAAGAGCAGTAAATAACAAACACATGAAATGTAATTTGTGAGCCTGGTGGTGAGTGAAGTGGAGTTGTGCTGTGCTGACTGTTCTAATTAGTGTGCTGGTAAATGATAGTGCCTCTTCACTGGGCACACACTATAGGGGTGGATGGAGAGGGGCAGAGAGAGAGATGCAGTCGGTAAAGTCAAGAATGACAGAAATACAGCCCACAGTGTTTAGACTCTCTTTCTTCTCTTTTAGTTTAACTTTAAATCCTATTTCCCTTATCCCCCTTTCTCTCTAGCGCTTTCTTTTCCCTTTTACACTTTTACTCTTTTTCTTTTTTTCTTCTTTCACAAATCACTTTTGCTTTTTTTCCACACATTTAAATCTAGTTTGATGTTGAGACGGGCTGAGTTGATCAGCATGGCGTGAGTCGGTTGACAGGGAAGCTTCCTCCACTGGAAGGAACCTGGGGCGTGTGAAACCAATACCGGCTGCATGCACACACACACACGCTCACACAAAGATGACATTTTACATTCAGCTGAAACAAATCTCAAGACTCACAGCTTATGCCTTTAAGATGACAAATGTAGCGTGATATTACAGAAATCTATGGCAATAGCACAAAGTAAAGTGGGAACATTCATTAATTGGAGCCACCGCTTATAATTCTGTTCTGAGTTACAAAGAATAACTCTCATTCTCACTTCCCCTTCCTTTTGTGAACAGCCCTGAGTCTTTCTTTCCAAAGTCACCTTTGTTCCCTCAGTAGCAGGTGAGCTGACTTCTCTTCAGATTCATTTTATACAAAATGAGAAACATCAGAGGGAGTTTCTCTCGCATGAATCCCTGCAGATGCAAATCTTTCTCTTCTTTTCAAATTGTACACGAGATTGCGTTGACTCTCTATCTGTTGCACTCAATTTTCCACTGCACATTACATATACCCCATGCAATTTGCTCTTTACAAGGGTGAATTGGATGATTTTCTGCTATGAGTTTCCCAGAGGGGATCCAACCACAGACCAGAGAGTGCAGTAGCAAAATGGAGGCTAACATTCAAAGGGCATGGAGTACGAGCTTTCTGTTGGTTAAGGTTCTGATTCTGGATTTTTCTTCTTAATCAAAATCTCATAAATAGTTGAATGTTTTGGCCTATTGCCGAGATTACATATTACTGCTGACCACTCTCCAAAGCACAGCATTTTAGTCTGCAAATGGCAGACAGATTAAGTTAGCAACTACCCGGAGAACATAGTGCAGCATTTAGCAGGTAAAGAGACATAAATCTCCCTCAGGAGTTTGTGGAAAGCAAAAACTACAAGGAGACTTAAAAGTGGACTTAAATCTATTAGAACATCAAAAACACAACTCCAAAAGGAATGCTAATATTTAGTGTATATCCTGGATGTGTAGATTAGCAACTGTTTGCTAACCATTTCGCCATACGAGCTGAAAAGGTGATCATATGTGAGTGTTGTGCTAACAAATCTTTTCTGCCGCTCCAAATGGCAAAATAATTTGTTATAAGTTTTTGTTATTGCAGGTTAAATGTCTTGGAAGTCGTGTAGCATCCATGAATTCTCCAACAAGACAGAGTAATGGAAAACAAAAGCTGCATAAATGATAGAAAATCATAAGCTAAAGAAATGATGGTATATTTTAGAAATATAGACATGGTTTTGTCATCAGTAACCTTAACATGTGAACCCACCAGTATGGACCTAAAACTAAGAAAGGAGCAATGGGACAGTTAAGTACAAGGAAAGGATGGTAATCATGGCTGTCCTGTGTCTGTGTGTGTGTGTGTGTGTGTGTGTGTGTGTGTGTGTGTGTGTGTGTGTGTGTGTGTGTGTGTGTGTGTGTGTGTGGAGGCTGGGTGGGTTTGGGTTGGGTTAATCACTCCATGCAAAACATTTAAGCTCTGCTCTTTCATCTGCACACAGTTGGCCAGTCCTCGCCATTCACTTCTGATAACCAAGTTTCTCACTGTGCCTGACAACAATAGCAAACTGACAACATGACGTTAGGCCGCCAGAAAAGGCGCCGCATGCAGCGGATTTAAACTTCAAATTCAATGAAAGGGCTTCCCACATTCACTGGTGGTTTTCTTTATTCCCTGCTGGGTACAGTGGCTTGTTATTCTCACACAAACACTAATGTAGCCACACACCATGTGAACACTATACACACAAAATTGCTCCTTTAAAAATAAAAAACTGATATACAACCTTCCATCTTTTCAACATGTTATAATGGATATGCGACTGTGGGATGACCCAATCTGGATTAGTATCCTCTACTGTATGAACTGGGTCCAATTACCAGGGAGAATCCACTGAATCTACAAAATGGTTGCTAAAGAATAATTTGGTATATTCCCTCACTGTTTTCATCTTTATTTTTCAGTGATTATTTTACAGATTGTATTTTCTCGGAGCCCTTCCTCTGCAATTATTCAGCAAATCCCTGCCTCTTCCTCACCATTTCTGTAACATTCCCCGATAGAATATTTCTATTTCTCCATAGACGACACCACCCACATCAATTTATTCCTCTGTGGCTGTGTTGCGACGGCCATTCTGTAATAAGCAATGATAATTAGAGGAAAACTGTATGAATGTTTGACCTAAGCTAATTAGAAAGTTTGCAGGCTTGGCAGCAGGAATCAGCAGAGGGATAATGAATCATAAAATGGTTCATTACTGCGCTCAGGGAACACTCTCAATCTCAATAAACGGACATGGGGCCTAGCAGACAAATCAAACCAGGACGCATGCACCGCCTCATTTAGCTGCTGAAAGGATCACAATAAAAAAAAATGAAAAAATATATATATTTTTTTCTTTAAATGGTTTCTATTATTAAAGTGTCTCTCCTCTTGCCCCTGTTCTTTCTATCTTTCCGTCTATCTGTGCCGTTCTCTCAGTCCATCCCCAAGGACACCCATTTCTCTGTGACTGTCAATTTGTGCTGCCATTTTCTGGAAAAACAGTCAATTTATTCAGTGCATTAACAATGACTACAAATCAAAACAAGCAAGCAAGTGCTAATAAACAACTCTTGAGAATATAACAACAACTGTTGAACATTATGCAGTACTTTGGGCCGTGCTCCATTCTTCCTACACTTTTATTTTCCCTGCCTTTCCTCTGGCCTCCCCCTGGGCACTGAGCACTGAATCTACCCACTCACACTGCTTTTCTTCTGCTAATCCTAAACCCACAGATATACTGTAGATCCAGATCTCTCCGGACCCAGAGGACAACAATCCGCACACATTGGTTTCCTCAGACATCCTCTCAGAGGCACCCTGCCGGCTCCCACTGGTCGGACCAGAGCAGAACATGACATCATATAATAATCCACATTTACCATCTCGCTAAAGCAAACGCAGCTCACATAAAAATTAACTTCATGTAAATTCCTGTAAACTAAGTTAGATAAAAGAGTACTCTACCGATTTAGCCAAAGTCAAACTCAAATGATGAAAAGGTTAAAAAAAGATCAAATAGATGCAGAAGAACCTTTTTTATTTTATACACACATTCTTCTTCCTTGTCAAAACTTAAAGTCCACATTACCCATAATGCAACCTGATAATTAGGTCAGAGATTCATGTGTGCTACGTTAGTAGCCCTTAGGTTTAGGAGCAGTACAGAGGTCTGGTCAGCTCACTTCTTTCTAACTCTGCACCTCCAGATTTTTTAAATATCAAACTTAAAGCCCTCAGTGCCTAATGATGCATTTACCAGACTTCCTGCAGTTCCCTCTGGAACAACAAAAAGCAGTATATGCAGTAGTTCCCCTCAAGACCTATAAACAGACTTTGATGTGTAAAATCAGCCCCCCTTTAACTTTGTCTGCCCTGAATTAAACATTAAAGTCTCTACATGTTTGTTTCTAATATCTGCATTTGTGCCTAGGACATTTGGTCTTTAAAAATGACTGTACACTTAGGCAGCAACATGTTTCTAAAAGCACTTTATCGACAACGACTAAAACACGTGCACAATGGAGTTGGCACAAAATCTGCAGTTGGCAATCTCAGCACACCAGACCACACAATGGGAGGTAACTGAACAACATCAATAGTAAACATTTTCCACAGAAGAGAAGTGAAAAAGCTAATTTCATGCACTGTACCACTCTTCTCTTCTAGTCTCCACCCGGCTCAATCAAGAGGCCTTTATTCTCTGACTCATAGCTTCAGACAGGGGAACCAGAGCTGGCACAAAATGGCATGGGGAACAATATGCAGGCCTGATTGCTCTATTGTGAGTTAGCTGCAGCCTTTGACATCTCCTCCTGAACTGCGAGTGTCTAATTCTGACAAGATTTGTCTGGAGACCCAGCTGGAGGGAATTGTCACAGACAGGTGCCATACAGTGCCTGTTGAACAAAGAGGGCGAAGAGCTAGATAATAACAGAAAGAAAAAAATTGCCACTGTGAAAATGTGTCAGCACATGCTCTGGTTTTTTGAGTCTTTGAAGAGGCAGTCAGACGGTGTCCAAAAGGTTAGAGGTAGATAACAGAGGGAACATGCCAAGCGAAATCAGAGTCCCAGAAGGTACATGTGTTCCCCTTTGTCCATTTGGCAGCTACAGACTAAGGAGGGTGTTATGTCCGCAGGGAAGCACGGTGCCAAGCAGGAAGGGCAGGGTCCACGAGGGGGGGGAAACCATGCCCACGCAGAAAAAGAAAGACAGTGCAGATCTGGTGTGAGAGATTGTCTGTCATCTAAAATCATGTTGGTGTGTTAAAGTGATGACTGATGTAAAAGGATGGAGAGATCCAGCTAACATACTGAGAGAAAGGTGAAAGGTCAAGTCAAGACTGTCATCTATCCACAGCCCAGCGGTAAGTATTAAAAACCAGGAGGAGACATCTTGGTACATTTATTATATAGGTAAACCTCCATATATGATATTTATTATTTTATAACCATTTTCTCACAGGGCACATTTTTGTTTTAGTACACATGAGATTATTCAGCACACAAAACATGCCTACACGAAACAAAAAATACTTGAAGTAAAAAATAATATTTCCCGAGAAATCATCTTGTGTCATCTCTTGGTATATATATATATATATATACATATATATATCAAATAAAAAATTTTGTATTTTTATTTAAAAATCCCTCAATTTTATCTTCTTGTAAAACATGTCACGACTCACCTGGACTTGGAGTGTACAGAAACATTTATTCAATCAATTGTACTAGTACTGCTACTTCCACCTTACCATCAGATAAAACCAGTTTGCCTGTGGTTTATACTAACCAGTGGAGTTCATGGGTTTTTCTCCGGTGTGTTTTAAAATATAAGTTGGCAAAAACACTTGCAAAAGATTGTGGTTGAGTCCTCTTTATATTCTCCAGAAACGTGGGCTTGTTATGTGGTTATTGTTTTTTGTGTAATACTTATGAAAATAAGCTAAATAAGTACATATGTTAACATATAAAGCGTATAAATTGCCACTCTTCTATCAGATCAATAATAAAGACAAAGTATTCTTGTGTACTTACAGCCTTTGTATATGTCGGTAGGAATCTGGACCGCACTGGAGGAGTAGTTGACCTTGTTTTTAAAATTGGGATCGTCGACAAACTCCAGCTCCAAAGACGTTGCGCTCTCCAGCGGGTTCTCCTCTTCTCCATCCTCCGTCTGCAGACACACACATGCGCGCATGCACACACACACACACACACACACACAAACATGAGTGAGCAAACAATTAAAAGCGTGTGGATGCAAGCAAATATAGTACGGCATTCTGTCACTTCCCATCTTGTGGCTTTACAGTGCCCATCTGTGGCTCTGGTTCAGACAGTACAGCATTGTCTCTCGTTCTGACTCACTCATAGAGTCACATAGCATTTGAATAATGCTAAGCACAAAAATAGCAATTATTCCGCCTTCAGATTAAGGTGGTTCTACAGTTTGCCTCTCATCAGAGAACAACAGCAGGTATCAGAGCAGACACCTAACAGAGAGACTCATTAGTAACCGAGATGACTATCACAGACACATGAGGTGCCATACAAATTAACCCCGACAATAACTTGCAACAAACACCACTTAATCACCGTTTAGTCTCCCACCCATTCACATGATAGCATATTTCAAAACAGACCATCTCCTCTCTCTTGCCTGTGATTGTTAAAAAGAAAAGCGGTACTAATGCTGCATATTTCTAATATGTTTTGGCATTTTTACAGCTGCTCAGTGTCACTATTGTACACGATGAGAAAGCCTGACACACATATTGCATTAGGAAAGTGTCTGATATCAAAGAAAGCCAGAAGATAAAAGGGAACTGACATTTAAGCTTTTTATCTTGATAAGTTATCAATGGAGTCCAATCTGTGCCTGTTCCCCAGGAGGAAGTGATTGTGGGATGTGAAAAAAAAGCAAGCTCAATAGAATTCCTCTCTCCAGCTCAGTTTATTGGCTTATTCTAGATCAGATTTTAGAAAACAGCACTAAACTGAAACAAAACTCATATCTCTGATCATTCCTCATGTATTCTGATGGCTAAAGAGATGATTTTACTTCTATATAAATCTTTGAGTGAAGCAAATGTGCGACTGCAATCCCTTTTCATTTTAATAAAGCAGCTTGGGTTAATTGGATCTGACATTATAAAATCTGTTTGTTTTTTGGAGAAATTAAATCAAAACTCCATGTCCACAGCAGAAATTGATTGATGGGCCAACTTTAATTGACTATTAAAATGCAATTACAAGCTGTTGTTGGGACAGGCAGGGGGTTAGTTGTGCTTAAGTCCCACTGAAAGTCAACGTTAGGAACAAGCATTGTTATGACAGAGACCAGCTCATGAGAGATATGATCACTAGAAATATTTTAGGGCAGTCAAATGACAGACACACCAAGCATTCATCTGATACATTATTACTTCAATACACTTTATCAGCTAGTTGATTGAACATTGGCCTCATCAAATTAAATATTTAGTAAAGCAGTTTAGATTTTTCTGAACATACATTTGGTGACATTTATTTTCATGAATAACAATGGCAGAATTTAGAACAAGTCAATTTAAATGCACATTAACATTTGTAATACTTTTTCAAAAAACTAAAAGGCTGTGAAGTGAAACAGCTTCAGCACTTTTCTTTATTTTCGGTATGACAAGTTGGAAGGGTTCCTGTTATTCACCAGACAGCTCATCTAGATGAGGGAAAGGTCGTGAGACAAGAACTTGCAGATTTATTAGTTCTATTGGAAAGGGTCCTTACAGTATATAATGCAAGTTAGACGTGATTTATGTTTTATTAGTTTTAGTCTTGCATCCTGTTGAGAAAAGGCTGTTTGCCTGTTGTTTTAAGTCTACACCTTTGGGACCTGATCTGAGCTGCTAAACAGTCTTATTTCTCCACTGTTAAAGCAATGGTAAGAATAATATTTTCCTGTGGTTTTATTTGATACTTTGTACAAGTTGGAGAAAAGAGGAAAGTAGAGAGAGCGAGATAGAGATCAATATTTAAAAAATGGTGACTGTTTCCAGGTCATATCTGCCTTTTTGCTCATAATAAAATCAAATAGCTTTGAAAGTAACTGTAACGATATGAAAGAATGCTGGCTTTTCAACAGCACTAACTGTGAGGTTGAGGTGTTTGTTTATCAATCAGTCTGACTCTAATTCTGTCAATGTCGGGCAGGGAGGTTTTTTTTTTTTCGTCAGAAGAGCCCAATCATAATTAACGAAGGCAGTGTCTAATTAGGAGCTGAATAAATCCACGCAGCAAAGACTGATTGGTTCATTTTCTTCAACCATCCACCACCTGTTTTGCTCGATTCATTACCCAATTTGTTAATTTTATCTCCCCGTTCTCAAGGTTTAATTAAAGGCTGAAGAGGCCAGAGATGACAGTTTGAAGATTCTTTCATTCCCACCTCCAGCCAACCAGGGGTAACCTCAAACATGTCACTTAAGACCATGTATGTGTGTGTGTGGGTGTTTATTTGAGCGACTGCCGGCACGAGTTAGATAGAGAAAAAAAAAGCCTTTTAAACAAACAAAGAATCTTTACGGAAAAACAACAACATTACAATTATTAAATAGCTGCTTAATGGTTGTAAATTGCTACCAAGGAACGTTATTGACAATATTTTTCTATCAGACGGATAAAAGTATTGCAGTGAAAGTGGGATCATGCGGTCCAAAGAATATTTGCATTTTTACTCTTCATGTTGGGGCTGATCTTGTCTTTAGTTTTAACCAATGGCTGATAAGACTCGAAGGTCCTAATACTGTGCAACTTGCAGACAACAGCGCCAGTGCATCAATCAAGCCATTAAAGGACAATACAATCTGAATGTGTAATTAATACAAAGAATAAGATAAATAAATATAATGCTCTCCAGACATGCTTTGGCACATGGACAGTTAAAAAAAATAAAATAAAAAAAAAATCACATTGCACTTTTACATCAAGAGTACAGTGACAAGAAGATAAATTAACAGGGTAAAGGGTACAGGATAAGGAACAGAGGAGACAAGCCTTGAATAGGAGAGCCCGCAAATCACTTACCTTTTTTTAACATGGATTCTTATCATTTCTTGCAGATAGTACAGTACAGTAGTACATATATGTGTTAATTTCTTTCTCTCCAGTAGTCAGGCCTTAATTGAAAGGGGGCATTGTGGGAGGAATCGAGATACAGATATGGGACTACTGGTGGGCGACTGTTGGGGTTGCAGCGATGAGGAATGCCCTCAGACTGACCTCTGCCACTGTCGATGGGTGGTTGTGGGGTTGGTGAAGTGGGGGTCAGGGGGTGTGTCACTGGCTTGGCCTCAGTGTGCCATGTTAATGATGACTGATGCTCTCCAATTAGATGTGCTGACAGGCCCTAAAGCGCTGTGTCATTAATCACAGGAGTGGCGTGCACAAAGAGAAAATCACACCATGATTTATTGCTCCTCCGCCTCACTCTCTTCCTCTCTCTATCTCACTGTCTTCCCATCTTTTGTGCTTTTGGTGATCTAAGGGGGGATTCTTGCACTCCTTCTCGAAACTAAATCAATCTCCGAGTGTGACCTATCCTAAGGAGGAACTGCAGCCGCTGTGGTGGCGTGGTGAGACCAAACGACAGTAACTTGCAGGGCTTTTTCTGGAGGAAAACTGCGTTCCCAGCCTGCAGCTTGTTCGGTCAATGTCATTCATATTCTTCAGCATGAATGACACGCATGGCTGAAATGGCATCCTGGTGTATGAAAGCGCGATATGACCCGTGTTTTTGTGCTGAGGTCTAACAAACCCGCAGCTCAGCTTTGTGTAGACTCCGTGGGGAGGGAGAAGACTCTGGAAATAAGACTGAGGGAGGACAGCCGAAAGTCACTGTCACATGCACGTCGGCCCGCCCCCTGCTCTGTCACACCAACTCACCATAAAGCCGTGTCACCTCACTAACATACACAGACATCCTAGGGGCCTGTGACCGGGGGGTGGAGGTGGCATCAACACCGAGGAGGCCAGGATAGATACTGGGTGGGGTTGCAGGAAAGGGTGGCAGGGGGCGGGGGGTCGAGTGGGTAGGATTTGGGGTTTGAGGCAGGCAGACGGGGGAGGGGGGGAGAGCAGTCCGTACTGTACTCACATAGTCTGAATCCGCTTTGGAATCGTAGTATGAAATGGCATTCTCCTGTGCAGAAAAGAAAAGTGAAAAGACAGGTGATGAGAGAAGATATAGCAGCGTCTATATCAGACCCGACCCCCTCGCGGTGGTAAGCTAGAGAGAGTCAAGGTTATATTCAGTCACACTGGTCAGCATGAGAATATAATCAGCATCACAGAACACAGGAGAAGTAGTGTGATGTGGAATGACAGTCATGGGAAGGTGAGCAGATAGCTGAATGTATCTGGGCAATGCTTTGAGTTATAAGATGCAATGTTGGTGGAACATGTTCGAAACTTGTGTTAAAAACACTGTAGGAACATAGTCATGTGTTGTGGAGAAAATAAACTGCTGTGTGTGAGCTCAATTTGCAATGAGAGAAGAATAAACTCAAAATATGAATCTGCCTGGGAGGCTTATCGACCTCAGCTGGCTGTGTTTTCACTCTAAGAAAACAGCTCTCACAAAAGGACAGAAACTAAAAAAAGGAAAAAGGAAAATAATGTAAATGTATGGAATTTTGATGCACTATTTCGCTCCAATTAAGGACTGAAATTACCAGTCACAAGTCGAAACCCCAGATTCAACCTTTCACCATCATGCTCCCAGCATTAACCCCGAGCAAAAAACCCAAACCCAGGCTGTTAGCCTCCTCTCCTCTCCTCTGAAACTGGTGTCCTTATTTCCCGTAGAGGCAGCCGTGAGGGCGGGCAGTGGGTTGCATGTGGCAAGCAGCGTCCGTGGGGCCTGCCTCATTATCATGAAGAGGCAGGCTGAGGGCACGTTCTCAAGGGCACCACAGTGACTGACTCGTCCTCACTGGAGGAGCTGTGGTCATGGTCTGATGAGGGAGGACGCCTGACAGAGAAAGAGAGAGTCTACTGTACAGGTAAAGTGACTCTTACAGACAACTTACTCTCTTATTTTCTGTCAATTTATCTGTCTCTTGCTTGCTCTTCACTGTATTCATCTCTCTCCTGCTGTCTCACACACATGCTGCGCCCTGTGTTTGTTTAACTCGTACATCATCTATACGCACAAGTATTCTCTTTCTCTGCCAGCCCCCACCTTTCTCTCTCAGCCCCCTTCGGCTTGAGAGCCTCTCTACACACCACGGCCGGGGTCTTGGCCGATCTCCAGTGCTAATCAGGGAGTCAGTCATCAGCTCGGCTCAGTCCCTAACAACTCACCAAAGGAACACAGTATGATCGAAACTCACACTGACACCAAACAAGGGGCGGACCAGCCCGGACGCAGCTTGTGTCTTTGGGTAATGAGCGTGGACAAGATGGAGTAGGAGCAGAATCTGCCCCCCCTTGATAAATGTCTTCAACTTCCCAGCACTCACTCTGCCTCCACAGCTCTGTCAAAGAGATCAGGAGTGAGGACGGAGGAGAGGAGCTGAGCGGAGGGATCCGAGCGGATCGTTCAGGGAGTACATTGGGTTAAGGTGGAGGGTTAGTATGGAGGCTGAGGTTGGGGTGATATGAAGGGATGAATTGAGAGGAGGGAGATGGGTGGTGGTGGTGGTGGTGGTGGGTGCAGTGGGGACAGAGCTGCTAAAAATAGCCTTTGCCTCTGCAGAGAGAGAAGAGAAAGAGAAAGAGAGCGAGCGAGACTGTGGCAGAGCAACAGTGTTGTGTCTGCCAGCAGGATTGATCTGGAGCCCAGTCCTGCTTAGACTGGTCCCTCGCTTCTAAAGAGTTTACTCTCACTACTGCGGCATTACAACTCATTATTCAGGACTGCTTCCTGTAAATAAACGCTGGGTTCCTTGAACCCGAGAGACACAGTCCAGCAGCTTTACTAAAACAAACAATACCATCAAAAACACATACCACTCATTACTGGAGAGAGAGTTTAGCGAGAGGCCCAACACTGTAGCTCCCTTGCTAACACTTCATTGTTGCACGTTGTTCATTTGTACCTTATTACTTCTTTTTATTTCAAATAATACAATAACCTGAATAAATGAGCAGAGAAACATCCAGAATAAAGGCAGGTCTAGTATAGGTCTAGTATAGAAATTATATGAATTATGCTTGCTATGTTATCCCTCCTGTAGAGCTCCACAGACAAGTAGATGTTTTACAAAGGAGCATTGAAGCTAAAACAAACACCTTTCTCAGACACTTTATGTTATTTACTTTCTGTCTGTCACCTACCTGTCATTGGTATCATGTCTGTTTACACAGCTGGAGAGCCGTGTTTACGAGACTGCATCCTTGCCCTTTACATATCAGGTAGGTCATGAGTATGATATTTATTTGGATTGAAAATAGTATTCATTACAATACCTACTTAGTAAAGAAATAATCTCTTTCTTACCATTACAGTCATATACCAAAATCATACTTACTTATATTGTTCATACGTTGTTGCATTTGACAATATGATGAAAATAAGACCCTCTAAACATAATAACACCATCACTAAAGTTTCACCGATCCAACTTATGAACCCAACAACCTCTGCCTCCAACCACACACTCTGACACCACCCGGACATGCACAGAAGAGGTGGCTCCATGTGGACGAGTCCTAGGCCACCATGACCCTCTGAGCAGCCCCCAGGGGTGGCATGGCCATCTGCTGCGGCCGGTCACAGGTCTCCATGGACTCAGGGTCTGGGTTAAACACACATCTGATACAACACCAAGCCAGCAATTACTCCACATTCATCGCTCTGCAAGCACCGTCCTGCTATTGCACACATACACATATATAATGCATAACTGCATGCTTACAGACACTCATATACAGCATGTACACACTTGGGAATGAACACAGAGCGAGTGCACGAACAAGGCCGGGGTGTGTGCGCTCACACACCATGTGCACGCAAAGACACATACAAAGTCTGAGAAATTCCCACTGACACAAAGTGCTATCAGTAAATTAAATCTATCATGCTGAGTGGACCAACAAATTCCAAACAGAAGACAAACACTGAGGTTAGGTGATGATCTCCAGCCCCTCCCTTACATCAATCTTCCTCCGCTCATCTCCTTCCCTCTCCTCACCCTTATCTCGATCTGCTTCCTCTCTCCTCCCTTTGCAACATCTCTCCTCCTCCTCCTCCTCCTCCTCCACCACCTCCACCCTGCCTTGTCTTATCTTCATCTTTCCCAATCTCTCTATCCTCAATACCAGCCTCCTCTCACCAATTTCAGATTTCAGCAAAAGCAGCGGCGCGTAGGTTAGATGCCTACTGTTGCTATAGAAACCGCCCCTCTGCTCTAGATTACAATGTGACTTTGTCTCCTTGCCAGGGCTACAATGTCTGCTCGTTTTTATGTCTGACCAGATACATGCCTGCCTATCTTTTGTTTGTCTGAACGCCTGTCAGTCTGTCAGACTATGAGGCTGTTCTTCTGCCATCGTGTTTTCTTGTCAACGCTACATGCTGTTATTTTAATGTCATCCATTGCTCGTAGTTACACATTTAAACTTCAAAATCTCCTCTCAAGTGAAGGTCGGAGCCTCTGAAGCCCAGAAATGTCATCATATTGGAAGAGGACCTTGACAGATGATTTATCCGGTAACGCACATGGTAACAATACGTGATTGAAAAATGGTTGGTACATAAAGGCTGTCATATGTCGGGGAACATGTAAATGACGGAGTGTGGTTGCTGGGGCTAAATCTTTTGAATGTGAAGGTGCGAGCTCTCTCAATGGACCAGCTGAGACAGGTTGACATTTGAGTGTGAGACAAGCGCTCCATCATGGGTGGGGACAGATTACAGTCATATTCATATCTCCTCTGGACACCTGCTAATGATTTTATAATTACAGAACACACTCTGTGCCTCCGCCGTGCCCTGGGGTGTGCACACAGGCACGCAGAAACACACACACACAATACACACACACAATGCACACACACACACACACTGCACCCCTCTCCTGGCCTCGATAGTCTAGCAATCATTCGCAGCCCCAGTTTCCCTAATGGAAGCTGACATTATATCAAACACAATAAAGGATTTCATTTACTGCTCTTCATTAACCCACACACATCAGCCCATGAGGTACACACAGACACACACACACACACACACACACACACACACACACACACACACACACACACACACACACACACACACACACACACACACACACACACACACACACACACACACACACACACGCAGCTCACTTAATGTGAAAATGCAACCAGAATAAAGGAGGAAAAACTAAACAATGTGATTCTGCTGCACAGAAGAACTGCTTACATAAAGTTTGAAGCAAACCCTGTTATAGAGCTTTAGGTTGTAACTCCTTTTTCTTATCTCCACTCATGTCTCTACCTATCGCTCCCTCTGTCTTTCTATTTCCACAGCATCCTTATATCCCATCTCTACATGTCAAATGGTATGAAACTCAAGACATTCGAACTGGATAAACACTCGGCCATATTGGCTTGTGAGGCCTCTCCAGGAAGAGGAGGGAATGAAATCATTCAGGCTAAGCACATACTCTGCATGGGGAACACATAGCACACAGGTGCATTACAATCTATGTACTGACTGACATTCAATTTCATCAGGAGAATGAAATTTAAAGGAAATATATGCACAAGGGCATTCATACTGAAAGGGGAGATGTTAAAATGAAATCCCATACGCCATTAGAAACAAATTATTTCAGCTCATTTCCTTTAGTTTATAGGGTCCACAGGTTTGCACAAGTGTTAAAACGTGAGCTTGTGAAATACGATTTTCAAACAGAGGTAAATTAATCATAGACATGTAGGAATTTGTCAGGGATCTGAGAGCCCTTTAACCACTTTGATCTTGAATTGTAGGGGTATCATGTGAATAAAACATGGATTCTTGTTCTTTGGTGGAACCTTTTTGATTCACAGGGTGTTAAATCCTGTCCTTTACTGGGTGTGGGCAGATAGCTTATTCACAGAAATGTGAAAGAAGGTATTTGGACAAAAATATTTATACTTGAACCTAAATTGTACTTGGAATTAAATGTGGGATCCAGCAGCTAGAAGGTCCAAATGGAGACGATAATAATTTACTTTGTCGCTCTCTAACCTGCAGTCAAATACCGCTCACGGATACTGTTCTGTGAGCAGGTATCATATGCATAAACCTAGTTCTAATGTCGACAGGTTTGGAAATTAATTAAACAGGCATGTTAAAGTAATGGGAATCATAATTCATGTGTGACTTCTGTCACACATTCAAGAGGCTTCATCAATTTGGAATTGATTGATGAAAAGGTCCTCTAGAACAAACAGACAAAATCCAGTTGCGTTAAATTAAGGACTCCACTTTTGTTATGGAAAACTAGAAGTGTCCCGATCATTTTAGGAAGACAAGGATTATACCTTTTTTAAATTATAACAGTATTCACTGAATTTCTTATATTACATATTATATTATATTATTTTCTAAAATTTTTGCACAAAACTGTTATGTTATGCGCTCATCGTTTTCTTACATTATGTGCTGATTATAACATTATGAGCGTTATTACATTAAAATTATTTCATTATGTGTTGCTACACTTAATCGACTTCAGACCAAAATTTGGCCTATAAAACTACTGCATCTCAATTCATCTCAACGATGTTCATCATAATTTTTCAAGTAAAATAAACTCATCCGGCAACAATTATGAAATAAAACAAGAATATGAACAATTAAAAAGCCAAATAAAGTAATACAGTATACTAACAATACCATTACATCCAACTTTTTAATTAATTGTTGTATTTACTTTTACAAACAAGACTGTCTTTGAACACAACTTGTTGCAGTTTGTCTTGGGGGGTCCTTGCTTTTCCCTTTATAGTGTTGTTTTTTTTCAGTTTTTTTAAAAGTTAACCACTGAAGGTTACCAAAATAACTCTTTATAATGTCAAGTCAATAAAGAGCCAACCAGCAAACTGGAAATTAAAACTGTTGGCCTGGAAGAGAGAGGCAGAAAGCTATTGAGCTAGAGTGAGGCTCAGATAAAGGAGTGCATGGCGGAGGCCTTGGGCGCGGCTGCCTCCCTCCCTCTCTCCCTCTCTCTCTCTTGCTCTCTCATTGGCATGCTCTGCATCTCCAGGCTTTCAAGCGATTAGGGAGCTGCTGAGACCACGGCGTCCAAGCATAGCTCCATGCAGATGTTCATTTGTATGCCAATAAACAAATGTGCCCCCAGATTAAAGCTCCAATACACAGGGCAAATTCAGCAAAGTAAATGACATTCTCCATGCACATCTCATCAATGTCTTGCTATTCTTCAGACAGAGCGTTGTGCCTCCTAACTGCACACTCACTTCAAAGACTCACAAAGATGGGCAGCGAACCAAGAGATAGAGGAGGGAGTGAAGGAGGAGAAGAAGAGGGAGGACAATTAAGAAAGAAGAAATTAAGAAAAACATAATCTAAAGAAATATTAAGTGTGCCACGGTTACATTTCATGCCCCCAATTTCACCCGTGAATCTGCAATATCTGTTCTATAAACGTCTCTGTAAACAGCCTGCAGGTCAGAGAATCCCGTATTTCTCGTCTTTTCCTTCCTCCCTCTCTTTTTCTCTCACTCCGTCTTTCAGAGACTGACACCTCCCCTTGGTAAAGGCAGTTAAATCAGTCTGTGAATATTCCAATCCTGCGATAACGATAGAAGGCTTTTGTCCTGCTGCACTCTGGGTAATGCTGCTCTCCATTGTTTGGCTGACAGGGCTCCATTGAGGAACAGGTTTAAACGCTGATAGTATCACCACACTGCATGGACACAGTGCCAGATAAAAAGCCTATCCAACACGACACACGCATGCCAACGCCTCCCAAACAAGCACCCCAATCTGATCAACAGAGGGGAAGCAGGAAAGAGGTGCTATAACACCAAATAAAGACAAATAAGATAAACACGCCACGGCAACATTAACGCTATCATTGGATTCCAGAGGGATTTGATAAAGCAAATGCAATTATCCACGTCTAACATTTTTACAGCATCTGTAGCCGGGGTGTCCAATCACAAACAACCGGGTACGACACTGGAGATCCTCATACATGTGTGAAATGTTTCCAGGTTCCATTTTTTCCTGGAGGGTTGAATACAGCTTTTTATTCCACTGATGTTTTTCAACAATTCTTCCACTGCTAGTCCATAGAGTCCTGAGGAGTCCCCACCCCCCTCTCTACAGGCTGGCGGAGAGTGGCCAATCAACAATC
Organism: Anoplopoma fimbria; assembly: GCF_027596085.1. NCBI lineage: Eukaryota > Metazoa > Chordata > Actinopteri > Perciformes > Anoplopomatidae > Anoplopoma > Anoplopoma fimbria. Next base: position 17,652,752 of record NC_072465.1, read on the forward strand.
AACGGCGACCAAAGGAAACCTGTTATTTTCGACCCCCTAATCATTTCCATCAGATGCCTTGCTGTCCCTCATAGTGATTTGAACATTCAAATGACAAAAGGGAAGCTTGCTTTAAGATATCTGCAGACGGGCACCAAGGACAACAGGGAGAGAATAGACGGAGCAAACACTATAACCAGAGCAGACATCTCTCCTCTGCTACAGCAGTGACCAGTCTGTCACCACTCACAAAATGACAACCTGGAACACCTTGGTAGGCTGGAACAGAAAGAAGCCTCGGACGTGAATTATAAAGCAGACATCACTTTTAATTGGGCCTAGATGAATGATTAATCGTTACATTCAATTTCTGACATTGGTGAAAAGGGGGTTTAAAGCACAGGCCATGGACAACATTATCCGCCCTCTAGCTGGGAACCACTGTTATTGTTGTTCTCATGTCATTTCTGTCATCTCTCTCTCTCCTCATTTCCTGTCATATCTAATGTGAACTCTAACAAAAGGCACAAAATGGCCAAAACTAATGTCAATAAACAAATCAATGTATCACTCAACGATTTATGTGTCATTGAAAAACAAAAAATACAATAAAATAAACAAAATCAGTCCATTTTGCTTTCTGCTTTAACTAGAAGGGCCTTTAAAATAACATTTCATGGGTGTTGGCCATGTGTTAAAAGGGGAAAATCAAGTCTCGCTGGATTTCTCTCACTATTGATTCCCATCTCCTGTGAGGCAGTGGGATCGATCAGTGGGATTTAGACATGGTAGCCACTCTCTCAACCCTCCCGGCTAGCATGCTGCATCACAGTTGGCCAATCTGCTGCTGATTGAAGGCTTACTGACACACCTGAACTTTTTCTCCTTCTCTGTGCTCTTTTTATCTTAGGGTTTCTCACCACCTGCCCCAGTACTTCAGTGCTTCTTTCATTCTGCGTCATTTTAGACTTTGCCAATGTCCCCCTACTCGAAAGTAGAGCAGCATGAGTTTTCAAGAGGTCTCTCTTGAAGCGGCAGAGGAACATTAGGGGTGAGATGTGGAGAAACAGAAGGAGCGGTAGAGAGAAAAGAGTTGGAGAAGGTAAGAAGTACTAAAAAAAAACAGAGAAATGGACATTTCTACCTTGGAGAGCACCACTTTTTTACAATGGACTGCAATCAAGAAGCTGAAATTACCAAACTATTGGGTCACCACAGCAACCAAAAGCCTCAACAAAGCTGTGAGAAGAGCAGCAGTTGATAGAAAATGAGGAAAGGCACCAGGAGAGGAGACGACAGGAGAGGGAGGAGCTGGAGTCCAGTTTAATGTAAAGTCTGTATCGACATAATACTAATTAATCAATTGATCCAATGATGCTTGATCCACACAGACACAGACGTCAAGCTTTCTCATTTACGTATTAGCATCCTTTACAGATACGTTTCAGTATAGGTAAGCTAGATCCAGTTTCTGAGGCATCCACACCATCAGATACATTTAATATGGAGGAGACTCTGCTAAGTGTATACTGTAGGAATTTCTGTCCACGTAGCCACTCCTCATTTTTTTCCCTTCCAGTGGCGAACAGATGGAAGTCCGCTCCGTGGCTCAGGATTCAGTGATAACACTGTTTATGAGTTCCATTACGTGCTCGGCAGGCTGTAAGCGGTCTGTCTCGCCGCAATAAGGAATAGAAAAAAAAACAGCTCACAATGAAAATAGATGCAGTATATTTATGATTATACTGCATGGCTATGCTGCGTGTTTGAAATAAGAACTGTGTATAAAAAATAAAAAAGAGGCTCACATTATACTATATTCCAACCTCTGCATCTCAGGCCCGAGCTGTGTAGATCCTTTTCAGTTTTGGTAGCTGTGGTGCTGACACATGATGGTTGGCAGAATCAATTGTATTTTCACTTCAGCTTTAGAAGGTATGCATATGGCTTTAAAAATGAGGGATAGATATTTAGTTCAGGTCATATAGAACCGGCAAAATGAGAAGAACACGATGGTCAATGCAAAAAAATAAAATAATAAACCAATAAGAATCACTTGCAAATAAAACACCACTAGCTTGCCAATTATTCCTGTATCCATCCATTTGGTTCAGTTCAACTATTGGGGAAGAAAAATGTCACAATTCAGCAAGAAAATATTTGCTACTAAATACTAAAATGCATGTGCTTGGTCCTATGGTCAATTGCTGTCTGTTTTAGTGAACACAGTGAGAGACGAAGACACGGGTTTAGCAACTTTTCCAAAGACAAAAAAAAGGAGGAATAATGTTATAAAATTAACATGTTGAGAGAAGAGTGAGATGAAACAAAACCTCTTTATTTCAGTTTTTATTTTTATTTTTACCAGAATCTGAATTTAAATCTGTCAAAGGCAGCCCTCATAAGACTAATGTATTCTGTGGCTAATGGAGCTGGTAGCTTCGAGGGCTGGGCTGAGAGTCGCCACAATGATTCTCACTCATTTCCTCTGAAGGGCCAATTATCTCAAATAGAGGCATTATGAAAGGAGCCGAACTTGGTCAAGTGAACAACCCCTTGCAACTCTAGCTAGCACCCCTAGCTCCTGTTATGTTACACCTCTTAGGGGACTTATTGTGACTTAGGGCAGTGAATGTGGCTGAAATACTAGCTAAATGTAGCCGCAATCAATGCCCACTGAGAAATGTACAGTATATAATAAAAAATGTTTTGCCAGAATATGAATTAAAAAAAAGCAAAGGCTTTTAGCAGTGTGGACGTGAACACTGTAGGCCATGTACTGTGTGAATTCTATTTTTAGGTATTACAAAAGGTACCAAATGAACATACATGTGTGAGGAGCAAGAAAGAGGTCACATGAATACTACTCTGTTATGTATGAGAGTGGGTGGCTGAGTGGAGATGAAGAGGGAAAGAGGCAGAGGGAGAGGAAGAGAAAGAAAAAGAGAGACTGTGTTGTCCTATGATGAAAGGCTTGATTGATTAGAGAGTGATGATTGCAGTAAATGGCCTGGAAGATGGCTCCATCTCTGTTTCCCGTTTTCTCCCCCTCTTATGCTTTCTTCCCTCAGTCACTTGCTTTCTCACTTACACCTCTCTCTCCCTCCGTGGCTCTCTTTGTCACCCCCTCTCCCTGGTTTCATCATGGCAACCCATCAACAGAATGCCTCTCTCTCCCCTAATGGCACCGCTATTAGCACTAATGCATTTCAAACGTACAGCAGCTGCCACATCACAATCTGATTGAAAGTGTACAGGTCTTCCTCCGATCTCCACAATCTCTGTTCTTTCATCCAGTCTTGTGTCTCTGGTCCAAGGTGTAGCATCTCAAGTCAACCCTCTCTTAGCTAAGAGACAGCGGTCATCGTTTGTAGCCAGTATATGATGGAAGATGAGTGGTGGAACAACTGATTGAGGATAATGTAGGTGATAATATATTGTTGATCTTGTAATTAATTTCAACATTATGCTGACCAGAGACAATTTTCCATTTTGTAAAATTAGCAGAACGGGAATAATTTAAAAAAATTGCCATTGAGACTGAAAAATACTAGTTGATGCCATTTCTATATGTCTTTGTGCAGTTTGGAGGCTGTTGAATGGCTGGATTATCCAACTTAAGTTTAATAACTAAACATTATTGGATCAAAGGCGACTCTGTATAAAGATAGGGTAATGCATCTTTTAAGCGGCAATAACTTTACATTTTTTGGCCACTTGAACACTGACACATTATCAAATTTTTATGGTGAACATAAACACAGAGCAACATTAGCATTCATTTGGAGTTGTGCTTCTGGCCACCTGATGAATAAAAGTCCAAAATTAACTCTCATTTGTTTTTGGTCTCCACCCACCCCTTAGAGAAATATCTGTCTCTGTAGCTACTAAATGCTCTACTATGTTCACCAGCTGCTCAATTTCTCTGTCTATGTGCCATTTGGTGTTGAGCAGGTAGACTTTAGGCTCCTAGAACCTGCCTTAGCTAACAGAGAAGGTAAATATACCCAAAGCATAAACAGAGCAGGAGGAGTCCTGATTCTGAAAGAGAAGGAATCCACGGATATAGGCCGAATCCGACACGTCGCTCTCCAAAGTGTAGAGGGAAAGATTTTCTTCAGTTTCATGGTTCAGAGGATGAACAGCTTTCTGAAGAGAAACAACCTTGTGGACACAACAGTCCAAAAGGCAGGTATCCCAGGGTTCTCTGGATGCCTCAAACACACTAGAATGATTTGGCACAAAATCCAGACTGCAAAGAACAAGGAGTGATCTCCATGTCAATGTCCTTGAACGTCTTTGGAACTGTCCCTCACATTTTCTTTGACTTCTTTAGGATACCAGAGATCATCACAAACCTTGTCAAGGCCTATTTTCCAGATCTGCAGTTCTGTTTTACATCGTCAGACTTTACCAATATATGGCACCACATGGTGATTGGCATAATGGCAGGGTGTGCCATCTCCCAATTGGTTTTCACCATTGCGATTGAAATCATCATAAGGGCCTCCAAGTGCGTAGTGGGTGGTTAGCTGCTTAAGCCTGGAGTCTGTCTACCACCCATCAGGGCATACATGGATGACATGAGAACGCTGACAGCAACAGCACCTTGGATCAGACGCCTTCTATGGAAGCTTCACAGAGGCCAGAATGAAATTGAAGCCATCAAAGTCAAAAAGCATCTCAGACAAACTGACAGAACAAAAGCTCTCAATCAATCCCAACTGTATCAGAGAAACCAGTCAAAAATCTAGGAAGATAGTGCAACTCAATACTGAAGAACACTGATCAGGTAGACAAGCTTAGGCAAAAAATCATCAATGACATCAACAGATCCATGCTGCCTGGCAAGCTCAAGATCTTGTGCCTGAAGTTTGGATTACTATCTTGCCTTATGTGGCCACTAATCATGTATGACATCACCCTCACAAGAGTCGAGAAAATGTAAAAGACAGCTAGCTATTATGTGAAAAGTGGTACACTTCAACAACTAATCGATTAGTCAAAGAAATCCTATGAATATTAGTCAACTAAGAATTTCTTCAGCTGTAATTTTTTGGTTGGCTGACTGTGCTAATGAAATTGTATTATTGTAAATGTGTGTTTGTGTAAATATTTGAATCTAAGTGTAGACCTTCTTACTGTAGATGTATGTTGTTGCAATATGGTTTCCTCTCCAGAAAAGCAACATTTAGATATTACCTGAATATTATAAACCCCATTGTTTTATAACCTTTCTATGATTTAGAAAAAAAAAAAATAGTGATATGCTGATGCTAACCAGAAAAGTTTTACAGATCTCTGCCTTTTAGCTCCCACTTTTCAGTTTACCAAACAGAGAAGAGTTTTGATATTTGTCTCTGAAGTTGTTCTCCCTCCCCCCTATGAGAATTGCAAAGCAGCACTGAAATGACTCTGTCGCCTTGGGAAGAGTCTGTTGCCAACACAATAGTGGAGTGTCACAGAGGGATGGGCACCTGACCTTGAGAAATCAGCGGCAATCCAACACTTTAATGTCCATTTCACACACCATTTCATGCCAATGGATTTAAAACCCTGAACGACCATCACAACAGTTGTTACGATCAACATTTTGACATCCATAATGTCCGGCAGTCGGGATGGTCAGAAATCTGGCTCTGCAGTTAGGCAAGGCAAAAGCTTGAATGTGTGTGTGTGCGAGAGAGAGAGAGAGAGAGAGAGAGAGAGAGAGAGAGCGAGAGAGAGAGGGGAAGAGTGAGGTCTTCCCATTGCTACGGTAACAGCTGCGATGGCAGCCGCTAAGAGGAACAGGCGTATCATTGAGTTTCTATGATGTCACCACTTTGGGGAGGCGAGCAGATGGGCTGGTCCAGGTACTGAACCTGCCGTTAATAAACACATGCAAATAAATACCTGCTCGCCGATAAACACAAACAACCACATTTTCCAACCGCCCCCACCCACCCATACAAACACACACACACACACACACACACACACACACACACACACACACACACACACACACACACACACACACACACACACACACACACACACACACACACACATATATATACACCCTCACCCACTCAGAAATTCTATCAAACCGCTCCGTCACTCATGCATGAACACCTATTCTCTTCATTTGACAGACTGCTCCACCCGCTAGTTTAAGATGCAACGCATTTCTGCTAATATGCCCAAAGAGCATGCTAATCTAATTAGAGTGTCAGTCAGCAGAGTGCTCACCTAAAGATAAATTAGGAAAGCAAAAACTCTACGAAAAGGAAAAATATTCTTGCGAGGATGTGGCATATCTACCTCAACCTCTACCCAACCCCCAACTTATTTGTGAGATTTTTTAATGGTTTCACCGTCGCCCCTGCTGAGATTCATTACCTGGCCTAATTATAAAGGCAAATGAAATCAGCTCCAATACATTATTAATAGAGGAGAACCATTAGGATTATTTTTGCAGTATTTGCAAAAATATGATGTATTCAAACTATTTTCATGCCTGATCAAAGACATGTACAGATAACAAAATAAGCATATGTACGTGATGGAGGTGCAGAGGGTAAAGGTGGTTGTGAGGCTGGTGACTGGGCAGAAAGAGAGATGGAAACAGGAAGAGGAAAAAAGAAAAACAGAAAATGAAGAAAAGAGGGAGAGAGTGGTTTTGGTTGGGGCGATTGGATTAAAGAGAATGCTGGCTTTTCCACTTGAGGAGGTATTGATGCCATATTGGATGCAGCTACTTATGAACAGGTGTGCTGTGTGTGGTCACTGTGACCCAGGCTCCACTTCCTGCATGGCTGGCTACACATCCGATCGTGGTGCATCAGAGCCGGGCAGAGAGAGAGGCAGGCATCAACTTCCCTCCGGCCTAAGATGAAGGGACAGCCGCACTGCAGCTCCCTCCCTCGGACCAGCTGGGAGGGAAGGGTGCAGCTCAGCCACCCGAAGACTACAGCTCCAGAGAGTAAGCAACCATGAATAAAAATGGACTTTGTAGGGAAGTATGCCTCATAATTATTCGTTTTAAATCAGTTAAAGCCTTTTCTCAAATATCCCCCAGGAGGCGCCGGGTTAAAAATCCATTTGTGGGAAGTGTACCATGACAGCTAGCTCGTCTCCCTGGAGACAGAGGATGTGACAGTAGGGAATGTGCATGTGTATCAATCGGGTGAGGCTATGTATATATATATGTGTGTATGTGTGCATGTGCATCAGTATGCATGCATGTTCATGGGGCATTTGAGTGTTTGCAAATTTGAGAGTCAGTGGAGCACGCAGGCTCCAAAACACACAGTCAAACACAGACCGGAGTAAAACCATTTCTCCTTTTTTTTTGATTTCAAGAGCAGATCTCTTGTGTTTCAAAGGTCAGCTGCACGAGAATACAATGTTCAAATTGCTGTATCCTGTGAAATAAAACGCACAGAAGGCTTTTAGATAATACTGAAGAGCATTAAAATAACAACTCCAAGAATAAGCAATTATAGTGTTCGTGCGTACATGTAGGACTTGTGTTTTTGTTTGTGGGTATTATTGTTTTTTCCACTTGTATAAAATTTGGCTTTATTACCACATTGTCTCTGTGATGCTGATCACATTGTCATTAAAGAGTTACAAATAAGATAGCCTGGAAAGGAAAAGGGAAAAAAAGAAGGAAGAGGTCTCGGAGAAGGAGGGAGAGGAGTGGGTGTCCTACTTTACCGTCACACCGTCTTGCCATACATGCTCCTTCTGAAGCTGCTCCGCCTCCCTGGCCAGTTTCTACAAGGAAACATAAAAACAGAAGTGTGTCAGAAGTCAATAGGACATGGATTTGTGTGTATGTCTGTGCAGGTGTGAGAGAGAGACAGACAAACCGATGGGAATATGGCAGTGACCTTGTTCCCTACAAAAAGTGGTACAGCTGTAAATTAGTGGGATAATTCAAATGATTAGGGAGCGCCAAACCCCAAAACACTGTCCTCCTTAGTCAGTCCAAATAACAGTATTGTGACACAAGACAACAACTGCTTGTGCACTGCCACTAGGTTAATCAGCTACACAGAATTGTTAAATGTTTTGAGAAGCTGCAAATTGTTTCTCAAAATTGGCTTTGGTTATAATGGTCTAACGGGAGGTTTCTGCATTAGCGTCTTTCAAAAAACAATTGGACTTATTAACATTTCAGACACTTGAGAATCCAACTCAGGGAAATTTCATCAATCTAAATATGTGATTAAATGAGGGAATTTAATGACCATTTGCTGAAAGTGTTGTTACATATTGATGAGTTGATAATATATATAAGAATATTTGTTTGACTGACAGCTGAGCTGGCATGGGTATGACATACTATGTAAACAAAGCTGTGTGAGTAATACGCCAAGGCACAGACCAGTATCATCAGTGGTACTGAAGTAGATCCACACCAGTGCGACTCCATACTGGTTGATCTTGATATTTGCAGGTTAGTTTTTAAGCCGTGTATACTTTCTCCTGGTTTGTTTGCCAACAAATTAGCATGATAATGTCCATGTTTGTAGGCAGACATTAGCTGGAGAGGTAATGTTTGCTGATTGGTAGCTTTAGTTGCTGTCAAGTTCTTAGTTTTACAGTTGCATTACAATACAGTTAAAACATGGTTTGATTGACTTTCTGTTGGCAACTGAAAAGTCTGAACACCATGACTTGTATAGAATAAAACTCAATATTCTCTACTAGTGTTAGTATTCTCGACTAGCATCAAACACCACTAGCTACTGATGTTGTCTTAAAGATGTGCTTTAGTAGTCTAACTCTATTTACTATGATGACAGCTTAAAGTGTGTAGACTTCTCATATAGGAAGTCATCCAAGTGGCAAATATGGTGAAGCCTTAGCGTCTCTCTCCCTCCCTCTCGTGCCTCAGTATCTAGGTTTTCCCGGGCCTCTAGGGGGCGATCTAGTTCCTGTCCCAGAATAGTGTGATCAGCCGTAAAGTCCCAGGGGGGCCAGGGCCCTGAAATTAGTAACCCTATTTAGACCCCTGCTACAGTATGAGCTCATTCATCAGTGGAGCCTCAGTGAAGGAACCAGTCCCCTTCCGCTGGAGGCTTTTTATCTACCAAAAACACACAAGACATAAACTCTCATTATAGTATAAGCTGTCCTATTTCTATTAGGAGCCCCGCCCACCTCATCAAAGCTGACCCTCCCCCTCACAGACACAATACTGCCCCACCTCTTCTAAACACAGACCTGACACAGAATATCAGTCCAGGCTCTAGCGGTGTGTACAGGGACGTTAGTGGAGCAGAATGGTCTCAATATGTACATAATGTGATATCACTAAACCAATTTGTGAAAATATGGATCCATTCAAGTCCTCTGTGTCTTTATACTTTTGCATTGTGCTTTTTAATCACCTGAACAAGTATTAAATAACAACGATAAGATTTATTTAATTTCCTAATGAGACGATGAGGCGACTGAAACAATGAAATGAGGATATAATTATCCAATTTAAATTATTACCAAAGAGTCCATTAGTCATTTTGTTTTGTAAAGAGAGGATGAGTCTTCCAATAGGGCAGCGCCACTGTGGTAATCTCTTGATGAAACTATCAACACTACAGTTTTCAATTAGGGATAAACACTGAGCAGCTGAACAATAATCTAACTGAATTTCCAGCTCTGAGATCAGCCTGAGAAATGAAAGTCATATGATTCCAATCTGTGTCACAACAGCTGGAATATTTATTATGTTCTTTTGCAATATATGCAAAGTTCTTTTTAAGGATAATAAAAAATAAGTTTTCACCGTTTTTTCCTCAACCCTCTGTCATGATCTTTGATCTAGCTTCCCTTTCATCCCTTTGGCTCAGTCTTTTTCTCGGCATTTAATCTGTCAGTAACAATCTCTACTTTGTCCCCTCAGAAAATCCATTTCTCTCCCCCTGAGTAGCCCACGTGTCCTCCCATGGTATTTTCCCTCCCTCTCTCCCTGGTAGGCCACCATTTCTCTAGGACCCTATCTCTTCCCTAGCAGCTTAATGCAGTCCCCCTGCTCTAAAAACAGCCATGTGTCTTCATGTGTCTTTCGTCTCTCTGTGTTGGCCCAGATGGATGGGCAACACAAACAGCCCATGAATCAGAGTGAGAGATGTGGGAAGGAGGGGGGCAGGGATATATCATCTATGCTGGTGGCTGGAGCCCAAGCAGCTTAGAAACACTGGATGAGCATAGTGAGATCAGCACAGTACAGCACAGATAAGCTCGGTACAGGCCCACACAACACAGCAAATAACACTACAGCACGCAGGCACAAAGACACCAGAAGAGTTGACAACATGAACATGGCCGTCTAATGTTATTGCGGTTGTAACCTTGACACAAAATGCATCACATCGGGCCATTTGTCAGCCAGCCTTAAGGAAAGGTCAAGAACCATAAACACAACTCTGTAATGGATAGGAGCATGTGAAGTACCTCCACGTCTACAGCCTTAAACAACACACAATGGAGGCTGTCGTGTACGCAAACACTGTACATAATGATGTAGGTGACAGTGTAATTGTACAACCAGCTCAACTGCAGGCTGTACAACCCTCTTAATGTCTCCATTGTCCAAGAGCCCTGATGGTGAAAAGCCGCGCTCCCTCAATGTGATCTCACAGAGCAAAAAGACAGCAGGGGGAGCAAAATAAAACAACAAAAAGCTCAGCATGAGGCGATTATGATCTTTAATATTCATAACTGTTCAGTTTGCTCTGTTCCAGAGGGGAGCAGTTTAATCACTCGAAGTCATGTTATTTCTAGGGGAATGACAGCACACAAGGGACGGACAGCGTCATGCTGTGGTGAGTGCCACCTCGACACCGGGCCGTCTGATTGCCGCAGCCTGTTAGGCCCTTCCACCGAGCATTAACTTAAAGGGCACTCGACACACCACACTGTTGTCTGTGTGTGATCCGTAGGGACACTCCAAAACAGCCCTAAAATGTGCTTGTTTGAGTGAGAGGGCACTTGACGGTACGGTCTGTACATGTGATTGCAGCCTTGTGTCGAGGTACTCAACATGTTCCCAATGACCCCCTCAGCTTGGTTTCTAGGAACGCTCGAGTCACCTTGGGGACCAAAAGACTGTGAAATTACTCTGCTGAGGTCACAGCGCAGCGAGGGAAGACCCTTAGTAAATTTCACAGTGATTGGCTGCTGTGGACACTGACAGTCATAATGGTAAGCCACTAAGCTCGATGAAAATATATGTCTATATATAGAACAGCTTTGTTGAGGGTCCTTCCCACATTGTTGAATAAGATATCCAGACCTAGCATCACTATGAACTACAACTTCACTGTATCTACTGACACATGAAGGATCAGGAAGAAGCATCAGAGACCACATATTTACCTAGAGACAGTGTGGAGGACATGATACATCTGTGGGCAATATTGCTTTCCTGGTGTATGAAACCATATGAGGTCATAAATTGTCAAAGACATTGCAAGGAGCATTACAAGTTGAGTGAAAACTGTTGTTTTTAATGGCGAATTACTTCTTCATGTTACATCAAAATGTCACCACTGTGTCATGGCCTTAAGAGCTGCTGCTCACTGTGCTGTAGTAGTGCAGAGAGGTGCAGTGTCGTGGAGCAGTTGGTCCATTAGGGGGCAGCACACCGAGCGTACCAATGAGCTCCACCAGCAGCAGCAGCAGCAGCAGCCAGTGGAGCCTGTCAGACTGAGAGCAGTCTGCTTTAAGCTCTTCATTCTGTCTTCTCCACTCGGCCTGGATTAAGGCCAATCATAGAAATCACTGAGTCAGAACCGTCCCACAATAACAGATGGAGGGACTTTCCACTCCAGAATTTTAAAACATCACAGACAAACTCACTTTTCACTTCGCCTCGCACCCTTGCCACTGCAACCGCCGTCCCCCACGACCACCTTTCATTCTCTCGCCATCCTTTTATCACTCCTCTTTGCTCGGCTGTTTTATCCTCCCATCAAATGCTGTACTCCATTTGTCTCCATCTGTCTTAGTTTACTGCTCTCAAACTTTCCCCCTTCTCCAAATCCATATTAATTCCAACAACACAGTCACAAACCAACTTCAAAATGTTTAATTGACTTCACATAGCGCAGAACTCTTCATCGACGCAGGCACCAACTGGGTAGAAGCTTGAAATCCTATGACATGTTTTTTTATTGCTTGCATTGTTACACATTCTTCTAAGCGGTGTAGATGACTTCCCATTTCAAGTTGCAGTAACACACTACTATGATAAAAACAATAGGCTCTCTTCTTCAGAGTGGCCAAACAATGTTAAAGTCCATAATGAGGACAAATAATGACCCTTAATTCCAGGTCCCTGGTTGGTTTGCTACTGGTAGCTGGGTATTGTAGTCCTTATTAGCTAACTCTGACAGGGGATCTGCATGGATGGGTGGGAGACCCTGTCTTTGTTCTATGATCCAAAGCCCCCCGTGGCAGGCGCGTTTGCAGTGGCTGTGTGTGTAGTGCTATTGTAGCATGTGCTGAGATAATCCCTGCCTTTGTCCCCCCACCCCACCCTCAGATAATCTTCCCCCTCCTCAACGGAAATGTTAACAATTTCTTTTTGCTTTTCCCGAACAGAGCATTCGCAACTCAGCTCTCTGCTGTTTCCACGGAGACCGGATCTGGAAGACGCAAGCTTGTCACCTACCCGCGGCAGCAGCTACTCACCAGCTTTTTTCGAAATCAAACACCAGCTTTCTGCACTCCACACAGGCCCACAGAAACAACATGTTTCCACAGTAGATTGCCAGCATTGTGCTAAAGCGTCTGTGTGTAGTTCAATTGGAAAAGAAAGGCAGCTGTCACTCCTTTGGAACAGAACAGTAGCTCTGTGCAGCAGCTAAACTCCCTCATTATCGGTCTTCAGAGCTACACTGAAAATAATCGACCTTGATCACAAGCTCTTGTGTACTAATCAGCCTACTTTTGACTTTATAAAATGGATATAATCAAAATACGATTATGTTAGAAGCAATGTCACGGGAGCAAATGAGCTAATCTAACATATTACTGACTGCTGAAGTATCTCCATAAAAACAATATTAATTTCCATCTAATTGGGGCACGTTTTGTTTAATTTGAGATACTCCATTTAAAATAATGTGCATTTTGCTTATTAAACCACAAAGCCTTTGAAGCTAAGTGGCAGACTCATCATAGCACAGCACAGGGCCAAAGACCATTGTACTGCACATTATAATTCACTGGAGCAACTATCATTGTAGATTCAATTAAGCCTCCTATGGGAGATATTCTACAAACAGCTTTATCCCAACATTTACTTTACAGATTCCCAGGACCCAATGCACATATCCAGCACAAATTTAAAAGACAGAAAAGGTCAAACAAGGTCAGTGCAGGATCATCGTAGTGAGTCAACACCACACAGACATGCAGCCTGGACGTCTCAGGAGGAGCAAAGTGTCCTACATGCCGGGGCCAGCAGGGGGCTCAGGGTGAGCGTGCAGGCAGGGTCCAGGATCAGCTCAGTGACACGCGGGTGTCTGGCTGGCTGGGCTCACTGTCCATTGTTTGACGGATAGTCACAGACATGCCCAAACTGCTGCCCGGCCTTTCCTGCTGTCACTAGAATCAGTCAGACAACAGAGGCAGAGTGAGAGGGGAACGGAGCCTTTAGGTGTGATTTACAACAAAAAAAAAAAGATTCAGACGTCTTGTTTCTCTAGCAGCCCGTGAGGCATCGACCTTGCAGGTGACTGAGAAGGAGAAAATTACATACCCATTGTTTGGAACAAGTGATAGCTAAAAATAAATAAGACAAGAGAAGCCAAGTGACATTCCACTAGAAAGAAACGGAGCACATTACTTCTCTTTTAGTTGGTACATCTGTTAAGAGGTATGTGCGATTGCTCAGATGACCTGCTTGTTTCGTCCGTCTCCTCAGCAGGCTGAGTGGGGAGGAGCAGAGCGAAACAGCATCAAGATGCAGGGCAAATGTCTCCTTGATCAAAGGTGAGGGTGATATATGCACGCATTCTGCGACACAAACACAAAGGAACGAGACGGAGAGCTGATGCATACACTCAGCCACAGCAATCTGTTATTTGTGTCACACAAACTCCAGTTATGCCAAAGCACACCCATTATGTAAAAACACACACGCACACACACACAAACATACGCCATTAACAGGAAAACTATGGCAGCGGCTGAAACTCTTAAGAATCTTGTTTGGAAGACAAGCGTGTTTGTCCCTATGTGTGTGTCTGTGTTTTTAATGCATATGCACAACAGTGTGTCTTAATGCACAATGCGCATTAAGACACACTGTTAATCATGCCTGGTCACATTTTACACCCACACGAACTTCATTCGACACACACTGTACACTTGCAATCAGCCCTCACTGATCAACAAGCAATCAATTATACACACATTTGTAATCTCTGTGCCCTTTCCATTGACTGGCTCACACTTGATACAGTTGGAGGGGGTCAGAGGAGTGTTGTTAAGACAAAATAGAAAATTAAAGGATTCTTTGGGAGGGTAGCGGGGGAATCCCTTTAAGGATTTTTACTGGCCATTATCATATCTAAAATACAAAAAAAAAATGTTCTTTATATAATGTGTGATCAGTGATTTTGTAAGGACAGCTGTCACATTTTTTTCCTGTTTTTTCCTGTTTTTTTCCTGTTTTTTCCATGGTCAGACTGATTCAGAGATGACCAGGACGAAAAAGGAGGCGGTTGGACAGACAGAGATAAAAAAAACACCATAGGAATGGAGGAATGTGATTTTTTTTCTTTTTACACAAACCAGTATTATCTCAGTCCATCAGCTTATCTCCCTTCCTTTCACCTCACCACAGCACAGTCTGCAATTCAAGGGCAAACTGTTTATTTTTGCTGTCAATTATTTGCCCTTTACTTCAATCATCCTCCCTCTTACTTTAGATTGCTGAATAATGAAAGGAGTTACACATGCCTTATAGGAGGGTTATTATTCAACTAAAAGGTCATGACGTGTTACCGAACAGATATTTTGCAGATTTACCTCGCTCCCTCCCCCCTCCTCCTTCTCTGCTACAAAGAGAAAGTGTATAGTATCTGACAAAAGCCTTGTCAAAGTGCCAGAGAGTCCAGTGACAGCAGCTGGTGTTTGACAAAGTGTATCATTGACGGTGTGTGGCCAGGCAATTGTTTGGGATTTACACACACGCGCACACATGATCACACACCTTCAGTCATATTCATCCATGGACACACACGCATTCACGCACACACGCACACACACCCTATAAAGTATTCCAGCAGATATAAAGGAGGAAAAACGTGCAGACACGGCCGTCTCTCAAAGCAATTACAGCAGATTGAAACCAAATTAAATTTGAAGCCTGGAGCAACACCAGCTACTGAACGTCTATGACAGATATGACAAGGGAGGGGAGGGAGTGCTGCGGGCCCAAAGGGTGGAGGGTGCAGGGTGGAGGGGGATGTTGGAGAGAGCGGCAGGTGTGGGTCACAGAGGAAGAGAGAGCTACTTGGATAGGAGAGCAAACCGAGCAGAAGTAGGGCAGATAGCTGGCCCCATATAGAGAACATCAGGAGGGGTCTCTGCCAGGATTTTAAGGACCATGCAGATGTTTTTGCCCATTAACTCTAAACTTTGTATTCAATATGTTACTGGAGACTGATTTCAAAAGCGTACCATATGTTTTTGGATTGATTTCCTAGCTTCAGGGCAGCGCTGGTTTACATTCATTTCAATACGGAAAGAGCCTTTAAAGATGCTTGACACTGGTATTCCATCACGGTAAATGTTTTGTCACCTTTATCATAATGCTCTGACATCTACGACAAGAGAGCCGGCTGCTGAGCAACAACCTCTTAAATGCAAAAAATGACCAAATTCACATTCATCTCTTTTCTTGTTTGCCTCTATTGTTTGTGTTGTAGCTCCTGAATGCCATGCTGTTCTGCAGCAGTAATAAAAAGAAAAATAGTAATAATAAAAAAGCACAAATTGTACAATATGCACAATTAATGAGAGTAGATTTTCATACTGTAATAATTAAGTACAAATCCATGACTGAAAATCAATCTGAACCATAGGGTATGCTTTGGGAAATGGTCAGGAGTAATGCAAATGCATAGTAATAATCTGGCTATTGTATAGAGTGAAAATACAATGCTTTATCTATGCAAATTATGTTAAATATAGCATATTTTATACAAGAATTATACAAATAAAATGAATCACTGAGGAAATAATAAAACATGAAGAAAAAAAGCAACACTACGTCCAATAAAAGGACATTTTTACACTGGAAAATGATACCATGTGAGTAGCAGTATACCATAATCTGTAGACCATTTAGCAATCACAAACACGTGCCTGTTACAGGCATACAGATTAGCTCACTTTCCATTTCTCCAAGAGATATCATTTCTCCATTTTCTTTATTCTAGTCCAAGAAATGACGGGATTAGTTGTGGCGGCTTTTAAACATCTGATGTTATCTTCCTCTCCTGGGTGAACAATTAATCCCTCTCACTTCCCTTCTTCTCTTCATCCTCTCTCTCCCCATCCAGGCCTCATCTTGCCTCCATTTTGCCGTTCCTCTCTTCTTCTCTCCCCCCTTCACAATGTCTATCTCTCCCAGAGGAGATCTTTTTTACCAGAGAGAAATGGAGCTAAGTGCCCTGGCAATATAAATACCCACAGTGTACTGTGGAGCTATATGAAAGCAAACAGTGATGGGGGTTTCTCTAATCACTTGTCACTGGGCCTATAGTATGTTCACACACTTACAATTCAACTCTTCATCAGCACTTTAGCTGCTTGTAAAATTCTTGTTTACGTTGCTCCGGATATTAACATGTACTTTAGTCATCCAGATCCAGAATTTTTTTTTACATTTAGATCAGTTGTTTTTATAAATCTAATCAACATTTAATTTCCATTAGCAAAGACAATATAAGATGGATCTATAATTGCAGATACAGTATGATGATATTTCAAATGTCAATATGTCTTCTGACTAACAAATGAAGCCATTGTTTTCACTGTGTGGAGTATGACCAGCTTGCTAGCAGGTTTCATATGTTAATGCTAACAACATCTGGCTAACAATGTAAATGTTTGATCACTCTGCTGAGGCTCTATACTCCTCGGTCAAAGGGGGATGAGTCTCTGAATATCCAACAAGGGCTTTGATGCTCAGAATTCATATGTGTTGAAAGTGGTGTTACCATAATGTAGGATCTACAATTTATGAAAAAATATCCACACTCAAATACACAAGGGGATAGCTGTGAAAAAAGATGAGGAAATGTGTAAAGGTTTGGTTGACAAATTATCTCATTCCAAATTACTGCATGCAAAAATATAGCTCAATCCATCTTTTTCATTTTAAACTCCCATGATGCCGATTTTCTCCCCTCCCAGTCCTGTCTAAGAAAATAATCCCACTGCTTTCTTTTCATGTCTGTCAGAGCTGATAATTCACTAGAGTGACTGATAATACGGTATATGATGTTGTATTTTATTAGTGAAATATCATCTGGAATTCAAAGCACCATCTGCACTCAATAAAAAGACTCTTTATGTTTGTTACGACCACAGATTGTATAAACATTATTGCTACATATTGAGGAAGAGTTTAAAAAAAGAGTTTGTCGGTTTCCAACGTGTTAAGCCTTGCACAGCAAATAATGACTTTTTTCATGTTTATCCACATGAATGCTGTCTTTAACCTGTTTACACATCAATGGGGCAGTCAAAAGGCCTGTCATCACACAGCGAGGCAGCATATCGTAAAACTTGTAAATATGACAAATTTTCATGTGGTTGAAGAGCGTATTTGAGAGAAGCTAGTTTCCACTCCTTTTAATGCACATTAATGTACAACAAGTTTAGGAAAAAGAAAATACCTTATTAGAATACACAATGTTGTACTCACTTTCGTATGCCAACACTGAAAAGAATGACCAATAAGTAACGTGTAGCCATTGGGTCTAAAATACACATGGATTAACTGCAATGTGCTGTGTTCAAATTGATCCAGGAATGTTTTCTATCATATCCCCCATGTTGGCTGACAGAAATGATAAATGATGCATGAAGACCGAGAAGACAAATTAATTCAATAAATTGACATTCATGTGTGCTAAGGTGTGAAACATATGGAATGTCACTTCACGCTTATTTAATTACCATGTGTAATCTTTTTACAACCTCTAGAAAGTAGTCACACATTCTCTTCTTGGAAATTTGCTTAAAATATGTGGAACATTTGATTGGATAATTACTGCTCAAATAGTAAACACATTGACATATTGATGAAATGGATGTGTTCACCTTACCTTGAATAAATTAAATAGGGTTCAAACTGTTCTTTTAATGAGAACTACCCTGGAGTTTCTTTTTATGAAGGTTCATTTTGTATAATGCTATGCATTTGGATTTTAATGGAAAAGCTACACTGTACTGTATATCCCTCAGACAAGTTACAATCACCAGAAACTTGGGGTTAAAGGTGACTGCATCATCATACATAAACCCACTGACACAATAAAGTATTTAAGAAATCATAAAGAAATCGTAATTCGATAATTGCAGATGGGAAATTAACTTCATAGTGATTGTGATGCGTCATGTGAGAGAGAAGAATTGGATTAATTTATGCTGACCATGAGAATAAAGCAGCACTCAGGATAAATGAAATAGACGACAAGAGATGGAGCCCTGGGCCGTTCCCAAGTCTAATCAGCCTAAGAAAACCCACTCAATTTTAAACTTATGCACACATGTAAAGACTCAGAAGTGCACACACACACACACACACACACACACACACACACACACACACACACACACACACACACACACACACACACACACACACACACATATTGCAGTCAACCAGAACAAAGATGCACAAAAGCCATCCACATACATCTATTTTTAAAGAACCCAGGCACTCAGCATTTTTGAAGGGCAGGGAATGAAGATGCCTTATTTGAATCTGCCTGCTGTTGTGTTCATTATAGACATTGGTCAAAGATTATACTGTGCAGCACATTCTGTCTATGTGTATGAAGTCAATTTACTCAATGGCATTTTCAGTACTCATTACCTCAGTGGTAAACATTGTGTGCTTTTTATCGCACCTATTTTTTGTGCTAAACATAACTTCCGTCAGGCTGGCACAAAGACAGCTACCTAATATAAAAGACCAATGTGGAATATGGAAAATAACTGAAAAACCCTTGCGGGAGAGAAAGAAATTGTGAAAGATAAAAAGGAGGGAAAGTAGACAAATTTAAGAAGATGAAAAAAGCCAAAGTGTGACAGAGGGAGAGAGAGAGAGGAGGAGGGAGCTACGTAGTGCCGAAGCAGTCTAACCTTGACAGAGAGCATCTTCTGACAAGCATCTGCCTCCTGTAATAATTTAGAAATAATCTCCATCCACAAAGGCCCAGCAGTCTGGCAGAGCAAACACTCTGTGCCTGATCGATCACTCCGGTTCAGCCAGCTGCCGTTCTCTGTGTGCACAGGACTAACATCGATCTCAGGCCTCCCCCACCCCTCCCTCTCTCTCCCCCACAAAGTAGGATGATGAAGTGAGGAAGAGGATGAAAAGGTGAGACTAGAGATGGGGGTAGTGATGTCCAACTGAGAAAAACTAAAAGGGCTTCAGAGGAGAGATTCAAATTATTCTCAGGAATAATATTGCAAAATAAAAAAAATAAAATTATTGAAAATTGAAAAGAAACATTTTATAGCAAACAGTAGATGCAACTTGACAAACGTCGGTACAAACTGAATCTAGGCTATTATGCTGTTCCCCCATTGTGCTCTGCTTTATGCCAAATATTCACCTGCGACAGGCGGTCCTTTTGTTGAGAGTTTTTTTGGAGGTGAAGTAGACGGCCACCCAGCTTCTGACACGGGGAATACACACCAGCGCACACAGGCACGTCCCATCAACACATCCAATTACTACTCAGAGTTGTGACAGCATTAACTGCCACTGTGCATCTGGCCCCTGGCAATTAATTGACTTTTAAATAGTCTGCCATTAGCACCAATTTAAATGAATGGATGTACTCCTCCGCCTTCACTTAGCATAGTTCGCCGTGGCTGCCCCTAAGAAACAGCTCCACTGATTCAACTGAAATGGTAGTGCAGCAAGCGAGAGGTTCAAAACAATGAGTGAGGACAATTGAGCAATCTAAGATATGTCATTATCATGCACAGAGACGTTCACATTGAAACACCTGCGTTCAGTGTGTGTGTGAGGTATGATCTTAACTTTAAAATTTTTGTCTGATGTTATGTGAGAGCAAGTCATTTATTTGCTGCAAAGTAGTGTTGAGGTCGCGGTATCAAGGTCCTGCCTCATTCACCTGCCAACCAATCACAAGCCAAGTACGGCCAAAGCTTGTTAGTGGGAGAAAATCACAGCTGTCAATCATGATGTCTCACCTCCTTTTTAAAGCATCAAATAAGTATTTGAAACCAAACTTGAAAATGAACCCTTGTAAATTTATGTGTAATAAGAACTAACTGAATTGATTAAAAAAACAACAACATAGATTTATTTGACGTGTACTTTCATTTTTTGTTTTTCTCATGTCTTGTTCTGCTAACCAGGAGTGGACGGCGGTTAATAACCGTTTTTGCAGCCGGCACCCAGGGAGTTATCAAGATATTTTGGCTTCACATTTGGGGAGCTGTCATGTCGTCCATCTTTTAATACAGTCTATGATAGTGTACCGTGTTCAGTATTATAAACTGTACAGTACAAGAAGGGGGGAGTGGCGGTAGTGGGTCAAATGGTAGAGGCTTATTGTGATAAGCTGAACCTGAGCTTGTAAGTTGGTAATCAATGATAGGGATTAATGAGTATCAAAGAGAAGAAAAAGGAGTCGGGTTGCTTTTATCTGAGGTCGCAAAGATTACAGGAGCAAAGGACACACATGAAAAAGAGAGAGACATGAGGGGAGGGAGAGACAGTAAAAGAGGGGGAGAGAGTGAGATAATTATTATCGTAGTGGTGGTTTTCCAAGGTCAATATTTGAGATTCTCCTCCACCCTCCCTTCAGTACCTCCTCTCCACCGCTGCCTCCAGTCAGTCTCCTATCTTCCCCTACCTTCTTCCACCTCTTCCCTGTCACTCATTCTGCAGAGGAAGGCAGTGTCCCGTTTCTCTGGTCACCACCTCCAATGAGCCAAAGCTATAGCCGACAGCTGCCCGTATAGCCTTTCAAACACAGGATGAATTAAATGGGCAATAAACAAACAAACAGACCTTCTGTCTGTGTAGTTTTGTGGGGGGCCACCTGTCAGTCGGCTAAAAAAACAAGTTAACTGTGCATCAAACCACATCTCCAAGCCTCTACTTGGTTGGCCTGTATGAAAATACACCTGCCAATCATGGAAAGTGTTCGGTCATTATGTTATGGCAGGCTGTCAACGCTCA
Organism: Anoplopoma fimbria; assembly: GCF_027596085.1. Lineage (NCBI taxonomy): Eukaryota > Metazoa > Chordata > Actinopteri > Perciformes > Anoplopomatidae > Anoplopoma > Anoplopoma fimbria. Next base: position 17,674,200 of record NC_072465.1, read on the forward strand.
AGACAGAGAAATAGAAAAACAAGGATGAGGAGGAGGAGGAAGAGGAAAAGGAGGAAGGCAATTGGCTGCAAAAGAGAGGCAGATGTAACAGAGTTTGATAGCTTGAACACAAAACTCCTTCTGAAGACTTGAGTAGACATCTTAAATCTATCTTATTCACAGTCACAGTCAAACGTAATGTGACATTTCCAGGTAAAACAGTCGACTGTATGTGTGCGACGAAATAATTAGTATGAATCCAGTTAAAAATGTTGATATCATTAATTGTTTAAGCCATTGTTCCCCAAACATTATTCGGAACCAGCTTCTCCAATGTGAGAAGCTGTTTTTTATGAATATCTGGGTTTTAGACTATTGGTCAAGAAAAACAAGACATCGAGATCTCACATGTTCTGGGATATTTTATCAACTGAATGATAAATCAATAACTGCAAAAACAATCAACAGATTTATTGATAATTAAATGAATTATTATATGCTTTAAAATGTTTGTCTTCACCTCAAACATGCATTTAAAAGCTGGTTAACGCCACAAGAAAGACTTTGAAAGTTACCGGATAGTCCTGAGCCTTATGTGTGGGAGAAAGGGTGGCAGAGGGAACCCTGCATGCACACACACACACACACACAGCATGTGTGAAACAGTGGCACCAGCGGAGCTCTGGGCATTTGGGCCTCTACAAATGTGCTCTAACACAAATAAAAGCCCTGTTTCTTTTTTTTGCATAACCACCATCGCAGGCCAATGCCACAACTGATATGAGACAATGCAACAAGCTGAGACGGACTCTGAACGGCTTCCACTTAAGAAACAAACACAACAGAAGAGAAGTGACAGCGCTCTGCAAATGAATGCAAACTTGGGAGAAATGGAACGGGGGAGAATAATTCAATCTGCAGCCACCTTCTCCATTCGGCCAAGGAGAACGGAGCTGAGGGGAAGGTGTGGGGAGGGAGGAGATGTGGGAGGAGAGAGGGCTGAGGCGATAGATGCTGTTCTCCCTAGGCAGGGGGCTCGGGTGGTCAGCGCCTAGATAAGCCGGGCCCGAGCAAAGATTAACTGCTAGCTCTGATGGAAAGGCAAAAATAAAGGCAAGCCGACCTCTGCTTTCTTTGGCCGCTCTGCGTGAGTGTCCTTACTCTGTGAGGACAAGTGGTGGGGATTGTGTACATTAACCATGATGGGAATGTTTAAGCATATAACAGGAGGCCGGGCAAAAAGAAACTAATGTCATTCCTCCTGCGAGCAACATGAGCTGCATGACCTCTCATATCCGTTCAGACTCATCCTTTTTTTGTCTTTCACATACAGTCTAACTTTTTCATTTCCTGCAGTACTACACTGCAGACCGATACAAAAGCATTGGTTGATGCACCTGCACAACTGACAAACGGCTCCTCTGAAGATCTTTTTAATTGCCGGAGCAGAGACGTTACAATAAGACAGAGCTCTGCTGGTGAAACCGAGCTGTTCTGCAAGAACCGTAGTGGTCCAGTGAAACTGATTTCTTGGATTATTCGAGTGCTAAAGCTGTTAAAATAGATCTTTCCATTTTCCCCGGGCACCTTTTTCTTCACTGCCACAGTTTTGCAGAAAAAGTCAACGATCAGAAGAAAACCAACATTGGCTACACAATTCAGTTTTTAGTGTTTTTCTTTGTGTGGTGGATTTGTCAGCTGTATACACTGCAAGACTGCTTTTAACATTCAATCATTTAGAAAAGGCTCATAATTCAGTTAATTACAAGACCATTTCTCTACTCTACATAGTGGAATTGATTAGCTAACATCATCAACAACTTACATCAAACCAATGGCTCTTGTGTTTCTGTGATGAAAGAAATAAATTCCAAAAAGTTGCAATTACCAAAATGTATGTAACAAACAGTTTTTCCTCTGATATCATAAGAGTGTGTTTACATGCACTTACAGGGTAACTTCAGATACTAATGGGTACAATGATTTTTTAAACTGGTCCAGTATTGAGGGAGAGTGCTGCAGAGAAATGGACTGCAAAGTCATCCTTAGGGAATTTCTGCACAGACAATGTAGGTCCACTAAAAGTTCTTGTTTTTGCCACTGAGAGGATCTAATTGTTATTCTAAAAGTCTGACGATATTGATCAAAGGCCCTTATAGAGAAATTAAAATTTTTTTTTTCTTTTAACCTTTTGTTTGATCCAGTCGGTTTCTTACAGTGTAAAAACAAAGTCTTGTTCAGGTACAAAGTTTGTTCTGCATTCATTTTTTGACGGTTTAAACTGACTTTGGGGTCGTTGAAATTGGTTTTCAGGACAGTTACGGGACAAGGGTAAAAAGAAAGTGTGATTCTTGAGCCTTGCTGTCATTTATTCTGAGAAAGAAAATCTGAATTGACAGGTCAAACTTTAAAAAAGTCAAGGCCAAGAAAAATGCAATCGTGCATCTCTGTATTATTTGGCAGTATCATTCTGAAAACAGTTATTTTTATTTGAAGTATGGGATCAGAGAATCCCGACATCTAGATTGTTTACATTTACTTAACTGGGTTTCTAAAGGGTTTAAGGGATTGTATGTTAGTGACAGAGACCTCCGACAGTAAATGTATCACTGAGAGAGCAGAGCAGCGAGAGGAAAGGAAATATCACTATATGTGGCGGTTCACTGTGATATCCAAAATAATTGCAACACACACATTTGCACTAAAATAAAGACCAGTGCCTCCTCACTACAGAGTTTATCATCTTAGTATGTCACTGATTGTATGCCTTGAAGTAAATAAAACACTTTTGTCTGTATCTTTGTATTCTCTGCAGTGGAGACAGAATAACTTGACAAATGTAAAATCTGTGCCTAAAACATGAAATGCTGTAAAATAGACATTTGTTGATTGATTTACATGCATTTTGGTTACTCTGCTTGTAAGAGCACCAAACTGTGAAAACAGCCCCTGTTGTTATGATCAATGGTCTGTCAGGAACTAACAGCCCCTCTTCAGGACACAAGCCCCTTATTTGCCTTGTTCATTCCACAAGAAAGGAGAAGAAGGTCAGAGGCAGACTATGGATACCCGGCCAGCTCTCAAATAAGGATTATCTACCTCACTACCAACAGCTCCTTTACCCACAAGCTACATCTGGCTCCAAGTGATCAAGTTAAAAAAATAACAGCATAAATACTTTAATTATTGAACCAGAATAACATTTTAAAAATATGCACAAGTAATGTGCATTTTCACTGCCACATAGATTTTTATGCGAATAATCACTCAGGCAATTATACAGTTTTTAATACTGGACTGATTAAAAATGGGAGGTTTCTCCATCTCCGTTGTCTGTATCCACAAAATTTTACATGTCGACTTCCTCCCATGGGAACCATTTCGCTATATGGCCTCTCAGCCGATGAAGCTGATAAGAGGGAGCTGCTGGATAATCGCTGGGATGAAGAGGAGGCAGCGTAGGTGGAGGGATCTGATAGGGTGGAGGGCTGAGGGATTGGAGGTGGGGTGGATTTTGACCTGCTTAGTGAACCATGTCATATCTTATAAAACATTATTTTCTCATTCTACAAAAAGGGTCACACTGAAAAAAAAGCAGACGACCGTACTGTGCCTTTTGTTGGCCGAACAAGGCTATATTTTCGCGCAGAGCTTATTTCATTTCTTTCCACCACACAGCGTTATAACATTTATTTTCTGTTTGATTGCTGAGGCGTTTTTCAAAAGCCCCTTTCATAAAAATGATCTTTTTCAATTGTGCCCTCTAGGAAAGAAAACAACGAACAGACAAGAGAACTGCCTTGCAATTGAAAAAAATAAAAAAACGTTTGCGTTTTAGCACAGCGATTCCTGATTCAAGTGTCTCTATCTCTCCTTTTCTCTTCCCTCTCTGCAGATACAAAATAGCACATGGGAGACTAGAAGTATATGTTTTATGCAGTTTGGAGAGACGGCTGCATAAAAGCACAAAGCAGTCATTTCCATTCATTTGTCTCTCGCTGACGGGGAAATGAAGGAGTGAAGCAGATGCTATTGCTACGTGAACAAGTTGCTTAAACACAGAAAGCATTTTTTTCCTCTTTCAAGAAGAAGTTGGATAATTAGATGCTGTATCAACCCCCCAACACACACACACACACACACACACACACACACACACACACACACACACACACACACACACACACACACACACACACACACACACACACTTCCTGCCTGGAACCCATATTGTCACTCAAATGAATGATTTTGTGTGAGGCAGGAACACGGCAAAAAAAAAATATATAAATCTTCTGCTCTACACTGCCATTTGTTAAGAGGGGAAATAAAAGGGAAAGCAGAGCATTCAGATGGAGCTGAAAATGGTACATTCAAAGCTAAAATAAATGTGTGCATTGAGGATGTGATGTGTGCATTGAGGATGTGAAGAGTGTGAAGAGAGTGAAGAGTGCTGGAGCAGATCAGGTTCTGACATTTTGTCTAATGTGAAATGCTGCCAAGAAACAGTGGGAGGTATTTTGTGACCTTTCATCAGTGGGAGTGATAATAATGACCCAATAGTATAGATAATATAATCTAGATATACGAGAATCTGTTTTGAAAACGCAACGCTGTATTCTATCCTGCGTTTGTTTTTATAATGACCTCCGACTTTGTGAGTGTGCGTGTGTGTGTATGTGTGTTAGCATGAAGGTTGACACATCTGTATAGGCCAGCAGCATAAGCAAAGTTCAGTCGTGGCATCAGACACATTGATCAATTATTTAGATCCATACATACTATATTTGACGGTTGACTAGGCAACATATGGTCACATTCTTTGTCGTGTGTTACTCACAGAGAGAAGTGATCCACACCAGTTTATGTAGTTTATGGTAATGTTGCGCTTATACTTTCTAAATGTAATTAAATAACGCCTCTTTGTTGCTCCCACATTGTCAACAACAACCCATAACAGCTTCACTCATTCCGTTCTAACCTTTCAAAATAAAAGCCCTAGACATATATACAATGCATTAATTGGCAACTCAACAAAATGGTTAATGTTAGCGTTGTCATGATTCAATTTCTGTTGACTTTTGGTTTTAAGGTCACAATTTAATTATATTTTTGATTTAAAAACATTTTATTCAGTACTGATGACTATCTCATAGTTTAACAATGCTACATTCATTTCATCCAAGCAGATAAAGTTTTCTCTGGTTTTTACCATAACTCACGTCAAAATTTTGCCATACTGGTGACTTCAGAGAAGCAAGAGGATTTTACAGTAGTTACTCCATCATCCCTTACCATGCCAATGACCTTGGTTTCTCAAAAAGGCTAACTGGTAAGCTGCGCTGGTTTTGAAGTGGTTTCTTTGTTTTTTTTTTAATGCGTTGATGTAAGCCTAGGTGGAGAAAAAATAAATACTTGGAGATTGGTCAAACCTGCTGTTAACTATGAAGGTTGAAATCCAGTTTTGATGTAGAATTGAGATTGTGACACCCTTACTTAATGTCTAGTTTATGTAGCATCATAGCTTGTCGCTGATATGTTGCTGTTTTTGTTCCGGATCCGCCACCTGTCACCAGCCTGCTTTCATCCATTGCTTTCTGAAGCGCTGTGTGTGTCGCTGGCATTGGTAGTGTTGGCGGTGTCGCCAGTGTCCACTTGTGAAATATGGTGTTATTCCACAACAACACATTTGGTCTTTGCAAAGTGAAATGATAAAGGTTACATTTTATTTACGGTTTATTTAAATATATGCAGCTGGGAAGTGAGATCTGATCACAACTGGCCACTCTGAACTGACGGGTAGGAGCTGTCCACCTGTGATCGGATCACCTGAGAAGCATTAATGCCAGGTCCTAACAGGGCCACCCTCCTGGTGTTAGCTGGTGTTGGTGAGTTTACACGTCGCTCTCCCTTTGAAGGTTAAACAGGCGATGCTTCAGCAAATTCTCTCGAGCTTTAGAAGAAGTTATTCAGCCATACGTTGAGTGAGGTGAGTGTGTGTCTATTTGAGTGTGTGTGTGGAGTGTAATAGCTTTGCTGCAGGTTGTAACAGATGGTTGCTAATGGTAGTTCATAGATCTGAATGACAGGGGCCAGGGGATTGGAGGAGGAGATTATGGGAGGGGATGCGTGATTCAGTGCATGTGTGTGTACATATGCACAATTAGTGTGTAGATCACTAAGAAAGTAGACCAACTAATGCTTCTTGTCCTAGGGTAAATGAAGATGAATGTTTAACAGAAGTTTATAGCCACACTTGCGATGTAGCTTTAGGGACAACAATATGTGTGTTGATCGGTGCAGCACTTTAGTCCGCAATGAAATATCTCAACAACTATTGAATGCATTATCATGATGTTTTGTACATACATTCATGGTCCCAAGAGAATGAAGCCTGCTTACTCTGGTGATCTAGATTTCAACTAGACTCACTAGAAGGTAAAAGCGAATTTTTCCAGCGAATTTTCTCAAAATCTACTTCAGTGTTTCCAGATGATGAATCCTGATGACTTTAGTGATACCTGAATTTTTCCTTTAGCGCTACCATGAGGTTGACATTAAAGGTTTTGAGTGAAGTGTCTTGAAGAACTTGGTACAGTCCTGGAAGGATAGTAATCACTTTGATGATCCCTTAAAAGTTTAATCTAGTGGTCAAAATCATCAGGTCAACATCTTGATTTGTCAAATGTGAGAATGCTAACATTACTTTGTGTTTAGTGCAAATAAGCAAAAGCTATCATGATAAATCCTTACAAACAGAACCACAAGTGTGGCTTCAAACTTTTGGTATACTAATACTACTGCTGTGGAATACTATGTTTTATGCTAAAATATATAGAGAATAAAAGAGTTCTCAGTTGATGTTCACCTCATTGAATTAGATGGTAATAGGAAATCAAAATGAAAGTCTCATTTTATCTTGACAGTCTTGAATAGTTCTCAACTCATTGTTCACAGAGACAATAAAACATCAGATCATGAAGGACGACATAAAAATCAGATGAAAAATACTGTCCTTATGTTGTGTTTGTTACATTTCAGAAATCCTCAGGTGTACTATAAACACTGCAGCGACATTTCGAACAGCAAACATTTTCCTCTTACATTGCATCTGAATTAACTTTTTAATGGGTTTTACAGTTGTGAAATAAATTCCAAAACATCCTTCAAAACATCAATTTGAAGGAACAGAACGGGACCCTAAAGGCATTCGTAAAAAGATACCACAATGTTGTATGTCCTCAGGAACCTGATGGAATCTCTCTGAACTACACCGACAGAAATTTGATATGCTTTTGCCAATCAGTGCACGCTGCAAGTTGTGAAGTTTTCTTTTTTCTATTTTTACCCAAGTAGAGCTCGGCCTACTTCCCTTTTACTTCCCTGATGGGACCTGAGAGTTATAACTGCCTCTCCAAAGGCCTACAGGAAATGAAAAACCAAATTACTTTGTTAGAGTCTCCCGGTGGTGGTGGTGGTGGGTGGGCTAGGGTTGTAATATTTATGTCTGCTACAACAGAATACATAAAATGTTGCACGCATGTTAAAGTTCTGACTGCTGATTGGGTTCATTAGTTATTCAAACCATCTGACCTCCCCACAGCACTGCTCAGACACACTCATTATGAAGCCCTTGTAATTCATTAAGCTCCCTAAATGAACACAAACCATATCGCGGGGCGCTCGCCGGTACTGAGTGGCTTGCTGTGCCTCAGGGAAGTTAATAGTAAAGTGTGTGGATCAAGTTTTAATGCTATGAGAAGGGCAGGGTTGGACTTTAACTGACCGACAACATCAGAATGTTACGATATATTAGGAAGGTGTAAATATATAAGACATAAAGATGTGTTTTGTGTCCAATTCATTGAACATTAAGTATTCACAATATGAAATAATAGTTGAAGAATACACATACACCTGGAATTAAATACATGTATATGCTAGAAGACTAGTGTATGGTATGGTAATTATGATCATGCACACACTTCCATTTATTCTCACAAAAATTCACCTAAACGTTGCCCCAGAATCAGGTGTGAGGGGAGCGAGGCTGCAGGGAGAAAGTGAGAGACGACTCCTTCATTTGTCATCGCGTCACGGTAACAGGAGGGATATAATCACTCGCTGCCGGTGGTGTAATTCATTGCGGGCACACCAACTGCTGCCGTACTGCTGCTGTCGGGAAAACTTAGAATTCAAGTGTTTGAAATGATTTAAAAAGCTTGGCAGTATTCTTAAAGATCAGTATTGTACGGTAGTTATCGATTCACCGCACAGCAGGCGACACACAACGCAGCACAGCACTGGCTACCTGATTGAAAAGAGCCACCAGTAAAAATCAGCAACCAGACCCACGTTAGATAAAGAAGGGCTTCACTTTACTAATCCTCCAGCTCTAGTACACTACCACAGAGGGCCAATCCAGATCAGAGTGACAGCTCTCACTACTCACAACAGCTTCACAGTGGCTTGTTAGCGGGAGCCTCATTTCTAGGACTGGTGGCTCTTTAAAAGACTGAGGGGCTAAATTTAGCTGTTATAAATTGGTTATTTGTGCCGGATGCCTGTTCAATTAAAGCCAGTCACTGAGGCGTCTGAGATCTTGCTGGGATGACGACACAAGTCATCAACCTCACACTCCAAGGAGGTGGTTTCACTCACAGTGTTGCTGCAGTAACAATAATTAAAACTGTTGATAACTTGTTGGTTTTTAGCCCACCATTAACAAACATGACACATATAAATTATCATTAAAATTAACACTGTTGCTGCCTTTTCATTTAATTTAATACTAAGTTTGTTGAAAAATTGCTCCTAAACCTAATAAATATGAATCGAAGCACTAAGTGTGGGCAGCTTCACCTCCTTTTTGTCTTGATGTATTTTCTGAAAGAAAGAGTGTTTGCATTTTCACCCCACTTCCGCAATGTCGCACGAGTGAAAGAAATCAAAAAGATTACCTCACACTACACCTTCAATTCTCCAGTCTGTGAATATCCAATGAGTTGACAGGAGATTTGTTAACAACCTCTGTGGCAGTCATTTAGAGATCAAAACTATTAGTGTAAACTGATGCTGAGTTTTAAAAACACATAATATTGTCAGAACGAAGGACTTGTAATCGAGGTAATGAAGAAGCAAAGTGAGTGCATGACCGGGAGCCTGCAGCTACCCTTTAGATAACTGTTCAATATCAGCTATGAGTCTCTCATTTCTTTAGTGTGTATTTCAGATGTCCTGTCCTAACACGGGTGAGTAGATCCAAACGTTCACACCTGTGTCAACACGTGCATGCTCCAACTCCTTTTTCACAGTGCATGTTGGCTGTGCGTGTCACACGCGAGACTATGTGTCTCATTGAATTATTGATAGATGTAACGTGATGACAGACGACTCGGAGAGGCCCCCCCCCCATCCCCTGACCCGGCTGTGTCGTCTTGGTTTCCACGGTCAGGATGAGACGGAGCCCACGCAGTCTGATTGATTAATTCTGTCAAGCACACTTCTGCTGTCCATGCACAGTGTCCGGTCCGAGCTCTCCTCCAATCTCTCACAATCACTATCAGCGTGACTGCAAAAGTCACAGAATATCGCCGTCATTCCTGAAAGAGAAGCTGCCTGCTGTCCGCCATTTTCTTCATTTCGCTTTAAGTTCTTCTCCAATCAAACGGGCCTGCTTGACATGTACAGAAACCGTATGAAAGATGTAGAGCCTGCTTAGGCCCCCCTAGCCACCAGAGGGCCACTAAGTGCACTTGGATTGTCCCAAAAAGGCCCCACTCACTTCCTCCGTGAGAAGGCGGGTATCAATGTATACAACCTAAGAGGGTGAAGCGTAACTATCCCTCTGGTCACAAAAAGAGAAAAATCACAGGTAAACTTGGTGTTTTCTTCTCTCTAAGTTTGAAGTCAGCAAATAACAGTAACCAGTAGTTGCTGTGCTAGCTTGCAGCCCGTTTCTAGACGGTATGTATGGCTAACCTAGCTGGGGAGTGCATTTCTTGCTGCTATGTTCTGTGACTTTGTGCCAGACAAAAAAAAGAGAGTGAAATACAACTAGCCTGTTACATTTGATGAAGGTCAACAGGCCACGGTGTTTATAAATTGCAGCTCGGAAAAATAACAGTACACATAAAACTTGCGTTCATATGCGCATGCACAAAATGAAACTAGCGCTTTGTAGCAGCAACCAGTGGGGACCAGTCCAGACGATATAAGAGGACTAATGCAAGATGGAAAGCAACGGATTGACATTGATTATTGATTAAATATTGAATTTAAAATGTTGATTGGTTCAACGTACACAGTAAGGTATCTCCATTACAACCAAGTAACTCCCTCTGCTGAGGATGAAAGTGAAATGTGGCTGAAAACTCCTGAACAGTAGAAAAAGTGGAACCTGAGTTTAGCAATAGATGTACATTTTTGGGACAGACCTTGTTGTCTTTACAGATAAAACAATGAACCAACAAACTAGGCAACAGAGAGATAGAGAAGAAATATGGTGATATAAAGTTGAGAAAATATATTATAAACTATATTATTGATACTGTTTTGAGATACATAAACACTTGGATGCTATGACAGGACCGGACACAAATACAACTCCAGGTGTGAACATCCCAGGTGTGAGCACACTACACATCAGTTTCACTTCTAGTCTAAAGATATTTGCTGTCGCTGTGCTGCGAACAAACCTCAGAGTGAATCACATCTATTTATTTGGGTCAATCTTTTAGTTCCATAACGGTGGAGTAAACCACAGATCTCAGCATGCACACTTGTTTGACTAAAAATGCGACAGTATCATTCCTTTTTATTGTAACTGTTTCTTGTTATTAGGGTTTCCTCACTGTAGGGCGATTGCTTGTAGCAGTTTTATCAAATAATAATAAATAAATATCAAAATATGTTACAATTATAAATTATTCAATTACGATGTATGAACCCATAAATCAGTATAAAAATAACGATGGTACTCAGCATTCGCCATAAGTCACCATTGGTTTAACTAGCAAAATTTAACATAAAATTAAATTTAGGAGGCCACCTTATTTGATATTAATCAATTAAATCTTAATCTCAGGGTTGCTACAGAGTTCTTCTCATGGTGTACAGGTACCTATGTTTTCATATACACACAAATCAAATGATCAAGTTCTTTATAAATGACACATTTATTTGACCAACTACGTAACTAAACTACTAAAATGAAGATAAATTAATAAATGTAAAAAAAAAAGTACAATAAATAATGATTAACCAAAAATAAAATGAAAAAGAATGCATGTGACCAGATATATTCAGTGACTCATATCATTGATTAATGTATATTAATTAAATCCATTGATTGACGTTTTTACATTAAGTTTAGTTCAAAAGATTTATGCATCATTCAAATATAGAACGAACTGAACATTAGATAGACCTTGTTATAATGACACAGACAGACCTATGTTGAGATACATGTGTACCTATAAGCATAATAAATGACATGATTAAAATTAACATTTCCGCAGAAATCAGTGTCCTGGGTGAGAACGTCTCTCCATGTTATTTTGCATCAAGCACTCAGTTTCTTAAATTCATTTTTTACAATTGGATGTGTCTCTGTGTCCCTCAGGAGTGTTGAAAGGTTCAGTCATAAAACCTTGTAGGGTCAGCCTTAACAAAGGTCTTATAGTTCATAAATCGGATTGAGAGTCAAGATTGACTCCAAGTCTAACCTTGAGTTTATCCAGACACATTGTAAATATAAGGTTTAAACCACTGAGTGCCCTTAAGGTTCCCGAGAGCAGCCTCTGGACAAAGTTTATTAGTTCACATTGTGTCATTGTTGTCATTTCAGTGTTATCATCTCTCCGTGGATATTTGCTACATCACTCACATGTTGCTTTTCAATACTTTTTCTTGGCTGTAATAATGCTAGAATAGACAACCAGGCCTCGTCCCTGGAACCATCTCAATAAGAACCCCATTAGTGTGCCGGGTGTGTATCCAGCGAGTAGCCCAGAGGCTGTCATCCTTCAGCCTTTAAGTGGTATTGGAATAGTATTGAGATCTGTGTAATTGGATTAGACCAACCTTAGTCCCCTCGCTTTCCACCAGTTCCCTCTGTGAAATCACAACTTAAAAGCTTTGACAATGGTAGTGTTGCTGTGCAGCAGCTGATGGAAATGCAACATGATCTCTGTCTGTAGCTCCTGGCCTCATCTTCCCTCCCCGAGGCCGGAAAATCCCGGCAGCGGCCTGACTGACAGCTCAACTCTGCCTGGCTCTGACTGACAGCGTACAGGATGTGGTGCAGCCTCAGATGGTTCTGAGGGGCCCAACTGATCTCAGGCCTCTGTGGCGATCACATGGAGCATCACAAAGAGGAGCGCAGGAAGGGATGAAGGCTCAGATGAGTCTGGGAGGTCTATCACACCTGTATACACATGACAGGCTACATGGAGGGCTGTGTTCTCTCTGGCTGCTCTGGGTTAAAAAGGCCTGTCAGACAGACATCCTTGTATCATCGCTCAGGTGGGAGCCTGTTGCTCTGATAGCTCATGCACATAGAAGAGACAGCGAAAGTACAAAGAAGCACATGTAGACGGGTGCATGTGATGTGCACACACACACACACACACACACACCCACAGAGCTGCTACTGCACAGCGTATTGTCACCTCTCGACTAATATGATATAAGATAATCAACAAACAGAGTCGGGTAAAGTATACATTATATCCCAGCGTGTATCATTCAATTATTTCATACTGTGGCTTGAGGGGAAGTGTTGCCTACTTAACCAGAGCTTTCCATAAGCGTCGACTGCAGTCCAAACAGCCTGCTATTTTATTATGGTAACTGTTGATTCTAATAAAAAAGTTTTGATCTAAAAGATGCGATTTGGTATGCATATAAAAAAAGGTTATGTCTTTATCAGTTTCACCCTAAATGCTCTATATTAATGTGAGTGTGTATAGCTGTTTTGTTCTGCCAAGATTAAGTTGTCTTCAGTATTTGACAAATATTAGCAAAAAATGTGATACTCCACCTGCACCAAACAGATGTTTAAGGGCTTAATAAATGAACACATGAATGAACTGTCTCTATCTATATTACGCTTTTAGAAGGTGAGTTGATTCAGTAGATTTTCCTAATTTGAGTCAAGTGATTCAAATTGGTTTCTTTTATAAATAATTTAATTTAAAACCAATTCATAAGCTAGATAAGACACGAGATAAACACGTGTTTCCTCCTCCTTTGTTCATTTTCGTTGAATACGAGTGCATTTAAGTTTCTTGCAAACAAAAGCATGTCTTCATAAACTTTACACTGAAAGTGTCGATGAATAAATACAAATATATAGATAAGCTAAAATGATTCTTAATTGTAAAAGTTCTGATCAGTCAGGAATAGGCATGGTTTTGAAAATTCACCGAACCCCATGTAGCTGCACTTAACAGCAGCCCACTGCTCCTAATGCTTAGGATGGGTTAAATGCAGAAGTGAAATGTCATGTTTTACCTGTATGACTTTGACGCTTGTACATACGGTTTAAGCTTCAACGTTATTCTCCGTATATGTTGAACTGTGTACTTGCTTATAAACAAATTTCACATTTTTGTATGTTCAGCTGACCGGCTGTGGATGACTAAAAGACTATCTAAATTACACTATCAATCAATTGGAAGAAAATTGATTGCAAAAGAAAATTGTCTAGAACCTGTCTCTTTTTCCTATAATCAGTATGAAAGTTTGTTTCTAAAAAACATCTTGGAAATCATTAGGATTTAAAAAAATAAATAATGGAACAATACTTTTTTTTTTTAGCAAAAAGTCTTCTAAGACTTAAGTTTAAGTGTGACTTGAAGATCACTTTTCCTGTTCAAACGTGCCTCAACATAAGATATGTATAAAGACACTGACACACAAATAACTTGGAGATAAATTACTTTGTGTAACTAACTATAAACAAACCTGTGTCAGCTGCAAATCACAGGGCCACTGAAATAATCTAAATGTTCAACATCAGAAAGCTTTCCCGAACCATATTTTAACCTGCCTCTGAAAACAAAGAGATTCAAACAAAGTGTCCAGCGGCTACATGTAAGGCTGTCAGCCTTCCAGGGTTTGTGTTACATTTTAATTTTGGCACCGACCTGAGAATCAGATCATTGTTTGAGAAGACGGCTGGAGCCAGAGACAAGAAAGAGAGAGCAGACAGGGACATGGAGTGGAGGAGATTAAAACACGGGAAGGAAAAGAATAAACATCGGGGAGGCTTTTAAACAAAAACAAAGTCAGCTTGTGCAGCCTCCATTTTTGAGGGGCGAGGCGAACATTCAGTGCAAGGCACTTTAAATTTTATTGTTTAGACTTTAAGATACCGATTTTGATATTGGTTTTGTAAAAGCAAATACAAATGACTATATTAGCTATACCATATGAGGATATTATAGCTGAATTGCAGGGTACAAATATACTCTGTGTTAATTAAGCTATCTTTTTTGACTGTTGCAAGCCACAAACTGTATTTCATTCATTGTAATAACCCAGAGCGTGAGCCCACGCAGGTAAACAAATGAAAGCTCACCTACTGGAGTTTTCTTTTAACCCCTCTCCAAAATAAGCAGAGTATTTAAATGATTAAAATGTGTTGCTAATTTGGGAATTAAGGCTAAAGCAACTAAATCCTGAGAGCCAAGAAATGTTTCCCTCCCCACTTTATATCAGTAACTGAGTATTCACAGTCAATGTGTATTTTCTCATTAGTAATATAAACATGAATTACAGCGAATCACCCGGAGCCTTATTTAAATAGGTTGCAGAAGAATAATTTCCTCTTGCATGCACACACACACACACACACACACACACACACACACACACACACACACACACACACACGTCTGTGCACAGATACACACAATTCCTCTTTTTTTGAAATGTGTGGCAAGGAATATTTGGGACTAAATAACCATTACAGGGGGTAGAAACAGGCAGAAATATCAAACGCTGTCAAAACTGTGCAGAGCGGAGTCTGAGACCTTCTTATCTACAGACTTCATTAAGACATGGCTTTCACTTTTCCCCCTGTATGAATAATAAGTCCACATGAATTTATTAGCCTACAGTGAACTCGTAGTCTTAGTAGAAAAAAATAAATCTTAACCTGCCTAAATAAAACATATATTAACTTGTTGCATACTTTTTTTTTAAGGTTGACTCCCTATTTCTTTGCATCCCTCGTTCCCTTTTCCAATGTTATCACCTGACTCTCCCTTCCTCTCCTCTCTGCTTTCTTCTTTCCCCCAAACTCTTTTTCTCCACCCCAATCCCCCCCACCCCTCCCACCTCCTCCTCTCTCTCCTTCCCTCCCGCTTGCTGCTCGTTTTTAAATCTATGAATTTCTGAACATCATTTTCTTGATTTTTCCACGCCCCAGGGAGACATTCTCATTCCAGCCCTTCTCTTTTTTCACCTCATTTCCTCCCTCCTGAGTGAATCTCCCAGACAGGATGTGAGGTGACAGTGTTGCCCGTGGAGGTTAGGAAGATGCGGGGGTTGGTGTGTGTGTGTGTGTGTTGAGGTAAGTGCAGGGGGTGAAGGTGGTTATGGTTCTGCCTCCTCCACTACCAAAAAACGGTGGATGGAGGGTCAGTGCCATTCCAAATCTAATCCTACACATGACCACGGGAGACGTAGAGTAACGCTGTCTTTCCTTTTAGGATCCCAGCTGTAAAATTAACTTTGCCTTTGAGAGAATTTGCTCCCTCCGCATGATATTCCCTCATCCCACAAGACCTCATGCTCTTAAAAGATACATACTTCTGCCCCTTTATAAGGCTTCAACTGTCTTAAAACGGCCAATGCTTTCGCCATGAGTGACCATATCTGTGCAGAAAAAGAGGAAAGGAACATGGACAGTCAGTCGCCTCTATTCTTAAATAAGGTGCTATGTGGTTGAAATTCAAACTCTATATACTCAAAATACACTGATGATGTACGCCAAAGCTTTAGGTGATTTGAATGTTTTTGTCTGTATTGCATGTGACATGTAAAATATACATATAAATGCAGGGTAAACTCTGGATGATACGTCAAAAGCATTACAGCCTCAACTATTTTAGTGTGGGTGTGTAGCTCATGCACGATACGATAAAGATGATCGCAGTGATTAACAGGACTCAGTGTGTGTGTATGTGTGTGTGTGTGTGTGTGTGTGTGTGTGTGTGTGTGTGTGTGTGTGTGTGTGTGTGTGTGTGTGTGTGTGTGTGTGTAGATGTGTGTGCAGCTGTATGTGGAGGTGTGGGTGGAGATGATGAGAATCACCAAACTGATTAAAAGGAGTGCCTCACTGCCATTGTGGAATGAAAGAACAAATTCATCTTTAAATAGCAATAATTACAAATTCTAATCAGGTAATTTGGGAATTATATGCTCTCAAAATGTCCTGTAATATTAAATGTGAAAATAATTTGAACACGACTGTGAGACAGACTACTAAACAGGGGACAACATTTGGATTTTAAAATCAAAATTTTCAGGATGAGTAGGCATGCTTCTTTTCTTTATCTCTGGCTTTTGAAAATTAAAAGGTGATTGTGTATACTTTTCTCATTTCCCTCCTTGTCAATCAGCCTCTCTCCTCTGTGTCTCCCCCTCTCTTCTTCTCTAAAGGGTTAGAGGTTCCCCACTGTGAGAGCGAAACAAATTTGAACTAATCACAGGGCTGTCTGGGCAGAACGGTGGTAATAATTATACCCCGAAATGCAGGATATAGAAATGATAACCTCTGAAATAACTATTTTTTTCTCATGCATCAAGCAGACTATCTTTCAGAATACATGGCTCCAATATTCAACAAAGAAAAAAAACTACTAAACTAGTGCTGGGCAAAATAAAGGAAAGTGATGGCTATCTCCAATCATTAAAATTGTATTTCAGCAATAAGCAGGATTAAAATATTTATTTATATGATTATATGATATGATTAATTTTATATATTTTTTTCTTATGAGTGTTCTGTTTTACATATCTCATAGAACATGTTTCTATAAAGGTGCATCATCCTCTTACCTCCAGGGCTTTCCTCTTACTGTTGAGCAGCTTGGAGATGTCCCGTGCCACTCTCTCCACCAAGTCCTTGGGGTTGTTTCTCTTGATTTCAAACTGGCTCTTCTTCTCGTTATAAATCTGCAGAAGGAGAAAACAGGGGAATCACAGGTCAGATTACCGGAGCGGTTTGATTATTCTCAAGGTAGCACACAAGATAGTAAACATTTACTGTAAAGCAGGCAGTACGCAGCCTGGCGTTATACCCATAAGCCCCAGCACTGCAGGAGAATTAAACACAGAACAGAGCCCTAATGGCAAAGCACTTAGCTAGCCAGCTGCAGTCTGGCAGTCGGGATCAAATTAAATAAACGCAAACTCCAGCAGATCCTCAGCGGTGGGTGAACACCTTGTATCTCCACAATGTTAACTCTTTTGGAACTAACACAAGCAGCCTTATTTACGGCTCGGCAACAACGCATTTGTGACTTAATCCAACGGGTTACTGAAGGCTTTTTTAAACCAAACAGGGCAGAAAATGTTTGCAACCTATGAAGGACCATAATCCCCTCGTTAAAGTGCAAGTAAGAATGACAACATTTTCACTTTAAACAGCCATAAATCAAGCGCTCTTCCCTGGGCATTAGCAGAATGAAATCAGGTAGGACCCAAACAGACACAGACTTTGAAAACCACCAAAAAAAACAAGTAAGAGAAACGGGTTTGGGATGCCACGAGGGACTGGGATGTTTGCAAAGAAGCATCCAGAGGCAAAACGACAGATGCTTGGACCGCTGACAGAGGAAGGTACTCGGGAGATTAGTCGGCTCCCCCTGGAAGAATTGGAAAGGCTGCTGACTCAGCGGCCCAGGCTCTATATAGGATCTGTAGTCTACAACAGAGCACCACCCGAGGGATTACCACTTATCCTGCTGCCCTAAGACACCGCAAGACCCACTTTCACACCATAAAACCATTTTGTACAGTTCTTCTGAAGAAAAACCCAGGAAAAGCCTGTTGTTGTTGAATATTTTAAAGCAATTATGGTATTTTTAAATCTCCTAATGTGAGGCTTAAATGTTGCATTTACTTTGGTTTTGTGTAGTTCATATCCCTTAGTTTGAGGTACTACACATTTGCTTCTTATATCAATCATTTACTCAAGCAATTACAAACACTTTAAACTCTACAAACATGATGTGTACTTTGCAAAGCAATTCAAAGTAAATAACTACAATTGAAAAAAGTCAAATCAAGACTAAAAAGTCACATGTTAAGCTTTAGTTCAAGTCTTAGAAGCAAAAGGGAGTGTGAAGCCAAAGCAGCTAAAGGTATTCTCAGCTAATGACATTGTACTTGTTAAAGGTGTAGCTGATCAGTGTGTGAAATAATGGCGGTTGGGACCACTTAAACATTTATTTTAACGTGCGCAAGTTTGACTTTTATTCCAGTAACAGAGCTCACGGCTAGAAAATTAAGACGCTTTGAAGAAGGATCAAGCAAATAAAAGCTTGACTATCTGGATTGATAGTTCTTTTTATTTGTCTATTGTGGGCATAGCATTCAGATAACAAAAGACTAAATCATCCGAAACAACGCTTTTGTATGTGTCATTTAAAAGGTTCAAAATTCAAATTCATGGCATATCTATGATGGAGCGATTGCCTCCACATGTCTCTCAAGATGGTAACGGCTGAGCCGGCAGGCTAGCAGCTAACGGTGCTAACATCATGAACAGAGCAAAGTGCAGTGACTCACATGCACTAACATGCACGCGTGGCCAGACCGGCTATATAGTCAAAGCACGGAGAAGCTCAGATTACAACACACAGAGAGGCAGTGTGACTTCACTATCTGCTCGGATAGACATTATACCTTAAAATTGCAATTTGTTTGTGAACGGTATATTAATTATAGATTTAGTACCTTCAAAAAAACATTAATGCTGGGAACAACCTTAACTTATTTTGGGTTTTCAACCACTGAATAAGTCACAGACTACACATTGTGACAACAAAGTGCAAAAATTATGAAATGAAAATAGAAAATCATTGAGGTAAAAATATTTTTGCAGCATTGCAGTCAGGACCTCTGCTATTTGTGTGCTGATCAGTTTGGTCTGTTCACAAAGAGCAAGTCATGGTTTGTATTTATCATGCGATTAAGGTTATGAATCAATTAAACTTGGCTGTTGTGGCCTTTCAATGACAATCAAGGGTGTTTGAGATTCCATCCCCACACACTACAGCACCCAAGCAATTAGATCAAACACGACTGAAATGAGCAGATCGTCTGAGAGCCTCATGATTGTTCATAAAAAAGAAAGTAGCAATCTCTTGCTTTGGTATGAAAAATCATGTCTGTTGGATTGATGTGTTGATGTGCAGCAATTAGGAAAAGAAAACACTGGCATCCATACGATCTGTCTCTGTCGAGCTGAAAGCTGGGCAAGCGGCCAGAGGCAGTTTCCCTCCACTGGACCACTGAGCAGGCAAACCTGGCCCCAGAAGCTCAGACCATGCCAGCCGAGCACTCTGACGAGATTGCCTGGTGTCTTATTTTGGCCGCCCTCTGAGGGAGGAGGAATCGTGCTTAGTTTCAAACAACACTTTAAACTACTTCTCAAAGTGAAATGGGAAGGTGTAATCTGCATACACAATCATGATGCGACAAAAAAATATCTTTTAAAAATGTGTTTTGATGAGTGAAACAGGTGTTTCAATTATTTTAGTTTTGTTTCGATCAAGTGCTCATCCTGAATATGTCATTAGTCTGCGATCCAACAGCCCATGCATACATGCACACACACACACGCACACACACACACACACACACAAACACAAACAAACAAACAAACAAAGGAATTAGTCATTACCCCTCTGTTCTGAATAAAGCAGTCCTCATAACGGAGACCAATAATCACATGAGTATTTGCACACATGATGTTCATGAATTTACCCACACATTTGCACATGCACAGACACACACACAGTGACACACGGTGAGCACACACCATTTGAGAGGGCTTTTTCTCAAGGTGGAAAAAGCCATTAATGGAATCTTATTAAACCATAGAACAAGGGCGACGATTTCTCCGCTCCATTGACAGACTACAAACCCCTGACTCTTTTAAGCAATGCATTTTTCAAGTCAATTTAAAAACCATGTCAAATTTGTTTTTAAATCAATATTCATTCCCTTAATGTGTGGTAGTGCTCTCTGGGTCGGCCTCTCTCCGGAAGATTCATGGCCGTCTCCGGGACATTACAGGTGGAGCGCTCTCTACTCTGAGCTTGGAAGCAAAGCGGAAAAAGACAAAGACAGAGATCAATAAGACTCATATTGCTTCATGTGTGGAATCCAAAATATTTTCATTCATCATAATACGCAGGAAGGTCCACTTTTGTGAAGCCTTTTGAGGAAAAAGGACGTCTGAGAAAATTCTTTGGGGAAAAAAACTATAATGCAACTTCCATTACTTGTTTTAAATTCTCCCTGTATATTTAGGGATTTAAAATGAGTCTTATGTACTGGATAATTGTGCAGTCTCTTCTGCTACAATCATCAAACAGCCTTTTTTGGATGCACTGCTTAATTATATCCTCAAAGCATAAGCAAGCAAACCAATGACAATTTTAGTCAACCACTGTCATTGTGGTCCAAAACATATTCAAAATAGGCCGCACACCAACACACAGGTCTCAAATAAAAGCAGAGAATCTATTAAAATTATTCATCAGTGTCAATAGTGGTCCAGGCAAAAAAATACAGTTCAAATACAGGGTTTGACAATAATTCAATATTAACATAATTCAATATTACCAATATTACCATTATTACCATTTGGCAGAGTCTCTCTATAAGACTCTGTGCCAAAATTTCCATATTGATATATTGTTGTTTTGATGTCTAATTTAATAACAAGTTCAATTTAACCACAATCTGTCACAGCATATTATCTTCAATATGTGGAAATGTTGAGACTTTGTTGTACTAAAAACACACAAACAGAACTTCAAAACTTTAAATAGTTTAGAAAATATAATAGCATACTGATAAAGATTTCAGACTTTAAAAGTTTTTTTTCAATATAAATTTGTCAATGTTGCCCACCACTCAATTTACATAAGTCTAACAGATGACAGAACAGTATCATATATCTGAGCTGGCACATTCTCCCTTGGTGTAAATGGTCATGACAGCAGTGTACTGTATCCTCCTACACAGTTTGTCCTCCTCTCCAGTGACCTGTGTCCATTGTATATTGTGTTCTGCCACATTAACAGCACGGATATCAGTTTCTATGGATGTTTGCCCGAGGAAAGTCTGTTTTATTCTTTTTTTATTACTCTACATGGAATAATAAAATTAAAGAGAGACAGAAAAAAAGATAGACAGTACTGTAGGGTGCTCATCTCTCTGACAGGTTGGCCCATAACAAGCTCCTCCAACAGGCAGATGAGGCCCCTGTTTATTCTGGGAGAAGACTGAGCTGTGCTGTCAACCAGACAGAGCTCCGGCCCAGAAAGTAGCAGCCGGCCAATGAGCATTAGGTTGGAGGAGCGCTGGGTGCAGGCCGACAGCACATGGTAATGCTGGCCACGATAGGCCTGAGGAGCTGTAAATCCCCTTTAGCTAGAGGTTGGAGATGAGTGACCATCGTTGCTGAAGGGCCATAAGCACATCAGCCTGCCTGAAATTATATTTAAGGGCTTTGGAGCTTGACTCACTCACAGGTAATGGGGCAGCAACAGGAGAGAAAAAAAACAAGCAGTGTGGCAGGAAACTTTAACCATCATCATATTCAGTATTTGAGCTGAGGCAAACCACTTGTAGGTACTTGTAAAAAATAAATAAACTGCAACGTTAAAACATTAAATAGAAGAAAGAAAGAAAAATATGATTATTGTTTATAAAAATGACAACATTTAGTAGGCAAATTCAGTATGATCGTATATCTAATTACGCAGTTGTTTGATGTAAAGTACAGCAAACCTACTATCCATCAAACTACATCTTAGTATCATTGGAGATAAGTGCTGAAGCTCATTATTTGCAGTACTACATAAATGTACTCTCCCCAACTGTATACCGCCTACGCAGTGAACGTACCCACAATAGAGCAAACAAGCTATTCTAAAAGGGAACAAATACAATACAATCAATGAATGCATTTATTTACTTAAAAGCCTGTTTTTCCACTAAAAGATTACGCGAATGGTTAAGTCCTATTTACATTATAGAGAAAAGTCAGCTCTGAGCAGCATTTTACAATATAAATAAGAACATTACTTAAGAGAGAAAAAAGGATACAAATAAATTAAATGGATGTGACTGTTTAGTGGTGCCCATCCTTTTTTGTAAAGAGGATAGATAATTCATGGATTGGAAAGGATGCGGAGCAATTTAGCAGTGTTAATCAGTTATGCTGTTGGCTCGAGGCTGTGACGCCTGGGCAGCTCTCTGTGTAGGCCTGTCATTCTCACAGGAAGAGAGAAGAGGTGGCTCCGCAGAGTGCCAATGATGGCCAATCAAACCTTCTGCTACTAACACTCACACAGGATACGACAGAAGCCACTATGCCAAATCACGACCAATATGCTTTATCTGGCAGTTGGGACAGTCAAGCACACACACACAGCAAGACATGCAAATGCACATGTGCGCTAGCTCACATTCACGCCCTCTCTACAGCTCGCGTACAGTACATGTCACACATACTCACATTCTCATCATAAGCCATGATGACTGGTTCCAGTGAGCCAAGCTCTGAGTGTCACTGTAAACACACAGATGGGAAGACAGAGGGTGGGGAGACTCCAGAAAATCACAGTAAAAAAGTGCTATGCAGATTCATCTGGCTCGTAAAACTCAGTCATCACACCAGTCCACTGTTCTGCGAGTCAATCCCCGTACTCCTCAACTTCAGTAGCATTGTTAAAAAAAAACATGTTGACGCTGCATTAAATGAAAAAAACAACTCGTGCTATCGCACAAACCTTGAATTTCTCAAAATGTTCCTCTTGTCATCAACAGTGAAAATAATAACAAATGAAAAAGATTTCTGTCTGCTGCTGCCACTTTATATTAAGACTTATTTGTTGACTTTTTCGCTATGTTCGCTTGTCGTCGTTCCTTGTGATATTATTGTCCCTTCGTCTGTGTCTACCAGAGGACTGCTTATCTCTTTGTGAAGTCAGCCACAATAGGCCGTGTCTGGCTGCTGCAGCACGGAGGTTGACAGAGACAGATGCCACATCATTAAGGAATATTAGTGGGCTCTGCCGAGCAGACCCAGCTTCAACGGGCCCCGGGAAGAGTTCAATAAGAGAGAGCACACAGGGAGTAGCGGCCCCTCAGAGGAGCTCGATAAGACACAACACACCAGAAGCCTCTCATAGTTCAATGGGACTGAAAGCCTCCAGAGTCCAGTCAGATGCAGAAAAAGCAGAAACATTGACTTCTATTGTGAAGCTATAGTGTCCCAGGGAGATGTTCTGTCCCAATGAGACGGAGGAGAAAAACAGACAGATGACTGTGTCAACATGTATGCAGCTAATCTGCCACCTGCTTTTGATAGCATACTTACTCTGACTCTGACTGTCTACCACAGCTTGGAACTGCATAATGCCAAAAAACACAGTCTACAATCTATGTGATGTGTGATTCATCAGCCAAAACAGGAATTTTGCAGCCTGATTTGCATTTTGTTTTAACGAGGTTTCATTTGGATTTTTATTCAGTGATGGCTCGATTGTGCAACCATAACTTAGCTTTGGATTTCTCCACATGAGCAAGCATGAGGCTCTCCATTCTGAGTGGTGGTGGGAGTTTTTTTGTGTGTTTTTTTTAGAATGGATTAGCACAGTGGGTCTATCTGCTCCAACATAAACTGCAGTGGTTATTATATCCGGCTAGCATACTCACAAACTAGGTTACATTAAAAAAGAAAACCTATTCAGGACAAGCACATCTACTGTGTAGGTAGCATTTCCTTACTGTGTTTTAGCACAACCCGAGTCCAACTCTTATCCTTGATACTATCAGTTAGGCTAATATTAGCAGCTCTGTCAGTTTACACTCCAGGTCACTCTCCAGCAACCACAGCTAAAGTTATCAGCAATAATGTGATTAGTTAGCCCTCATCCTAAAAGCCTTTTCTCTTCGATCATTAAACGTGAAGTAAGCTAAACAGAGTTATGTAACAATAGTCTGAATATATTTGGTCTTCTGAATGGTTCATTAACTGGTGAGGATGCTGGCTCTTTGTGTAGTGCACGCAGCTTTGGCCTCAGTCTTTAAGTAGAATATCATGAGCAGTATGTTCAGTGCCAGAAAGGAAAGCTTGACATGCAACAGTGACTATGGGGTGTGGAGCTAAATGAACAGTTAATTATACTCGCAAACGACTCTGCCAGCTAGATTATTATTATGCATCCTGTTAATTGTGAAATGACAAATATTATAAGGTTGCGATATCCAAGTTATAGCTGGATAATCTTGCACATATCTACTGATGAAAGATGTGTAAATCAAAAGAAAGCCAGTAACAGAACACTTAAAAGACATAATTCCACCATAGTCTCAGAGGCAACACAGGGTGCCAATGCCAACAGAGAGTAACTCAGAGCTAGCAGCATCCGGGGACTCATCATAGAAAACAAAGGCTGGGCTAAATATTTACATACACCCCTTGGGGAGAGTTTGAGATTAGAGGAGAAACAGAAAGATGACACGGAGGAGAGGGGGGGTGGAATGGGTTGGCTTCTGTAACATTATCAGAGGGATTGTCAACTGGTGATACAAACAGGTCTGAACAAAGAAAAACATTATTTACACGCACACGACGGCAACCACACACACGTGAACAAACATCCCGCCGAGACAGGACTTTGCATACACTCAGCCTCGTCTAATCTCCTCTCTGAAATAGCGTTTTCACCTGCAGGTGCCGTGTAGTCTCATTCAAATGTAATCAGTGTATTTAAACGTACTGTCTTTAATGCTTCACTGCATCTTACCAACATCATAAGTGATGCGGTTATGAACTTCATCCAGAGATCACTTGTGTCACATTATACAAGATCTAGAGGCCGTTGAACGAGCTTGTAATTCTAGTTTTGGTGATTGCCGTGGCATGAAGTTTCAAATCAGAGAGCCATAACTGATTCATCATCGTGGGCAGGTTTAACTGACCAAGAGACAGTAAAGATCCTTAATAAAACTGACCTTGAACACTGTGTCTTACATCACTGATCCACCTCTTCTCCAAACGTACTGATGAAAAAAAAAAAACAAAAACCTGACTCTCCTAACAGATAAAGCATGCCAATATGACAGTGTGAGAGGGGATATTTACTTTGCCAAGCCACAGACGGCTCAAACCAACAGGCAAACAAGACCAGCTGGACAGATGGAGCCCACAGTGATCCTTTAACTGCCCAGTGTTGTATGTATTCATTAATTAGACCCATCAGCAGAAGCAAAGGGTCATGCAGAAGTAGCGTGTGATCGTAGGATTCATCAGGACGCGCTCGTTGAAAAAACATCCAGCGAGTTGGCAACTATCAGACAGAAGGATTCATAGTGAGGGACTTGTTGGAGCGAGGAAAGGACGAAGGGAAATGTGGGGCAGCCTCTCCCAGCTCCTCTCCTCCCTTCCGTCCTCAGTAAGGGTATTTGTCTTTTAGACAGAGATAAACTGCAGCCTTTTTATTAACTTGCTGATGGTAAGGAATTGTTTTTCCCTTCCACTAGGTTTTCTCAAATAGACAGCCGCAAAAACATCCTCCCTATAATTCTTCCCACCACTATTTCTCTTCTTTTCTTGACTTCCCTCTAGCCCCTCCCCATCCCAGCCCATACTCAATACTTTAGGTAGCTCTAAAACTGCCTAATGTCTCAGACAGGGGCTGCTGTTTATCAAACATACAATCATCCCAATTTTATCGCCCATCCCATCGCATTTTGTCACAGCAGTAGCGAAATAACACGAGATGAGTGTTCGTCTATGTGTGTGTGAGCATGTGGGCTTGAAAATGTTTCTGTGTTCTCCTTGTTTCTGTATCTAAAAAGACTTCTAATGTGTGAAACTGTGCATATTATGTTTTGGTTATGTGAGTGAATTTGTGTTTGCATGGTTGTGTTTGTGTGTGTGAATTTGAGTGGGCCGTGGAGGTCCTCCTGCTGAGGAGACGGAGCCCCGGGGGGTTTCTCTCTCTCTGTAGCATCTCATCCACTTCCTCCTCATTTGACTAATTACTGCGCCACTTCCACGCTACTGATGACGCCTGGCACCTGTCCATCAGCCTAACTGTGAGCTCGGCTTGATTCGCTCGATTGATACAAATGGCTAGCTAAACACTGTCTCATCTTGTGCACTCTTAGTTTAAAAAAATATATGAAAAAATATATATATTCAAAGAAGAACTAGCCTACTCTTTGAGAAGCATATTGTAAAGTGAAGCCTCTTGAGAATATTAAAGCTAAGACCGTGTTTTCAGTTCATTATGTTTTTAAATAATCAATGTCCAATTGCATTATTTTTGGTTTGCAGCTCACTGCTCACACTCATAATGTTGTTCTGAGGTCATGCGTACCGGAAAGTAAAGGCATTGCTGCTCTTTCACGCCATCTGTCTGTCTGTCCTCTTCTGCAGCTTAGATCCGCTCATCATCTTTTACACAGTCGTAAATCTCTCTCACCCTGAATATACTGCTGCTCTGCACATCCCTGCCAAGCTTTAGCAACTACGTTTAAACGCTAAACTATTTTTTTCCTTTCTGTTTTCACTCTGTTGCATATTATATTAAAAAAATACAGCTTCTCTGGCAGCCTTACTACTCCTGTAAACTCTGTAAATAAGACAAGTCATCTTATATCTCCACCGCTAAGTTCCCTCTGGTAGAGCATCAGTAAATATGAAATGGATAATGAGCTGAGAGTAAGCAACATGCAGAGTCAGAGACAGCCAAGCTTAGATCAGCTATAATTTGGAGAAGAGACTTCATAGAGGTATTAGAGCAGCAGAGGTCAATGAGGTTTTATTATATAATTCAAATGGGGGGAAATAGCATGCGTGGGATGCACAGCAGTGGAATACAGTGCTCATTATCTAAACATGCAAGACTTTGTTTAACACTGGGAAAAAATATGTGTCTTAATCCCCTGCCAATCCAAATGAACTTGGCTAGATTTTTAAAGAATCAGTGTAATTTGCTTTTCAAAGCAAAATTCATTGTTTTTTTTACCTTAAATTATCAAGTATGGGGAGAAATTTGGGCCTCAGTGTTTTGCTCAAGCCAGGTGAACCTTGGGAATTGGACCACCTGAACTACAACTAACAACAACTTAATCTAAAAACAATCTGGTACATTTCTTTTCTTTCAAAAGAGTGACGATTGTTTTCAGTAAATTCGTAAAAAAAAAGAAAAAGCAAGAAATAAATAGAATTATCTAATTAGTCTAAGTAATTTCATATTTTCAGATAACGTCATGGGTGTTTAAATCTGAGTCCACTCAACCAGTAAAGACGCCTATTTTTTTGCAGTGAACACATTTATGAAGCAGAATCATGCAGTCTCGGGTTGCTGGCTTTGAAGTAGCTCTCAAATTGATATCAGATAACATTTTTTTAACCCGGTATCTAAAGGGAACATATCACTTGGCAAGTTGGGGTTTAAGTCTGACTCTGCAGGCCCAGCACATACCTGAGTGACAGTCGCTATGACAGCCATTTTGTTCTGGCCCACTTATCTCTTTCTTACCACAGGCAGAACAGAGCAGAGAGGGAGGAATCCAAAGACAATTTAAACTCACAGTGCAGATTACATTTCAAACCTCCCAGACTGAATATTTAACCCTCTTGCCGTTCGATAAGCGATAGGGGGATTTTCACTGACTCAGGAACTCAATTTAACCTCCCCTCTGAGAGATGAGGCTGCTGAAATGTCCTATGGGCTCGCCCTTGGTGATGGCCGAACTCTCTTTCCTCCCTCCCCCCCACTGTCTGACACTAACAGTGGCCGTGTGCTGGGCCTGATAGAGAGCGGCTCCATGCTAAGTCATTACACACAGAGCACAGCCTAATTACACACAGACAGCCCCCCATGTCACCTGCCAACAGGGTCACTGCTCTTAGAAGTGACGGCTTTAAGGGAACAGCTATACAAACCCTGGACTACAGATAAGGGACGGAGGGGACGTCGTCAGAGCGCCAGAGTATGCCTTCGCCCTCAACAACCTTACATATTTCCGCCTGCTGAGAGATGTCGGCTTCATCCTTGTTCTTTACCTCCAAAAACGTCCAGACTCTGCACCACAACTCGCATCCCTATAACAGGTTTGCAACGACACACTAAACTGGACAAGCTCTCAGTGGAAGGAGGGCAGTTCTCCATATTGAACATCACAGGGACACTTTTACAGCATGCCAATTCCTGCCAAACTGGCTGTTTCCATGGAAACATAGCACTTAATGACCGATAATAGAGAACGACCTGAAAAAAAAAAGCAAGGCGGCGAGAGTTGAGAGCGCGAGAGAAAGAAAAAGACACTGACAGAGAGAGATGGGGAGAGAAAGACGGAGATCTTGTGGAACAAAAGAAGCAATTTAGTATCGGAGGACAGCGTGAAGCCTGATTATGTCGTCAGTGTAAATGATCATTAATTTCCTTCTGTCCAGCTGGGCCAGATTAATGCCTACCCATTCTGCACGGTAGAAAGAGAGCCAGAGCTTAACCACTTCACTGGGCGTCCCCCCAACAGCATCCGTGGCCTTAATAAAATACCGAGCATGGACCACACCAACACCCATAAATGGATTAAAATATATATATATATATTTTATAGCTCAACTTATTTAACCCAACCAGGTAATAAAAATAATATCAGCAATTTTAAATAAACACAATAAAATAAAATAAAATAGAATTCAGTCCACTTGGCTGACAATATAAATTAAACACTTATGCCCAGGTCTGACATCAAATGTCAGGATGTATTAACACACCTGTAGAAGCTGGACGCAATAGTAATGTGCTTCTGTTCTATTTAATACGAAGCCTGTTATTTCTCCAATACTTATAAAATCCTTTATTATTTCAGACCAATGTTCAGCTCAACCATTAGTCCATAGTTTTCAGTCCCATAATGGCAATCAATCTTGACAGCAGGAACCAAATTAACAGCGGAAAGAGAAAATTAAACTAAGCACTTTAAAATACAAATCTGATCCAATCAAAAACATTTTCCACTTGTGTTAAAGCAGGCTCCTGTGTCATATTCTCCTAAATATTAAAATATATGAAAGCCTTTTGAATTTACTGCAAAGATTATTTTTGGGTTGGACAAAATGTTTGAGGCTGGCTTGTCAAATGCTTTGGTCTTGAAAACAGAGGCTAATAATGCGACTTTAACCTTAACATATTTGACATAATTGTGTGCAACATATGTCAAACCCTCATTCCACAGACTCCAGGTCAGAGGGAAAATTCTCTGTGTGATCACAAATCAGATGAGAGCAAACACACATCCAATGTGTGCTTCTGCTTTGATGTCTCCCAGCAGAGCTTGCTGGTTTCCACATAACTGGGTCTGATCCCTCTCATCAGGACCAGCATGCTGTTTGGCTGCTGAAAGCCCGCAATTTCACTCCTCTTTGCATGCTGGTTTGATATTCGTAAAGCAAGCAATTATACATCCATTAAACCTGCAAATACAAAAAAACGGGATCAACAAAAGTGTCACACTGATCAGGTTCATTACGGAAAACATCCACAACATCTGTGAGACAAAACACATTCCAGAATCATGGATGACTGACAACCAATTACAGTAAAACCCGACAACATCTCAGGTCCTCAACACCTGAGGACAAAATGGTGGAAAGAAACAAAAGGTGACCTCTAAAGGTTGTAAACTGCTTAAATGTCGTTTAAACTTATTTCCAAAATACATACCTCGAATAAAAACCCTGGAATAGATAGTGAAGAAAAACAACCAGTACAAATACAAAATAGATCACAATCTTTAGTTTTCCTTACATAATGCTGAATACATCTCCAAGATCATAGATAATAGGAATCTGACATGAAATTCAGCAGTTTTAATCTCAACAAACTGAAACTGACAATGTAAAAGCCCCTTGAAGTCATGTAACTCATGACATTTTTTCATGAAATGCAGCTGATATAAGCTTAGATTTGACATCCTTGGCATTATTTACTGAAACACACTTTTTCATAGTAGAAAGATAGAACCATGTTAACCAAAGAAAATCTATTAGCTAGAGGAACACGAAATAAACAAGACTAATACAGAGAGCTAATATAATAAAATACTGTAGCAGTCTTTTTAGCTTATATTCACTTGTGCCCAAACCTAATAAACAGCATTGAAGGTCGTGCGTTATTGAACATCAATGTTACACCATGTACACCCTTCTACTGTTATGGTATCTTTGCGTTTGAAAAAAATGCAAACATATCTCTTTTCTAAACCTGTTCCTTTTGAGATGATACTAGTTTCCTCCACTACTTTAGACAAGGTCAACTGATTGTTACTGATTACAGTGTACAAGTACTCATGTTGGGTGTTTACCTGTTTAATGCTTTAAGCGTGTAACTGAGCTCTATGTGCCCTAAAGTGAAACAGGTCCCACAGTCTTACAGTAACAACACACTTGTGTAAAGCTGTCTTCCTGCTTCACTGCCTTCCCAGTACTCTTACCACATGTCTGGCATATAAACTTAAATAAGTCCTAACTTTAGCTATACTTAGTGGACCTTGTAAATCACTTATAGTGTATTCACATTTTCATTGATTTCCACACTCACATGCACAAAAATACAGGCTTCTGAAATCAGTAGTGTGGAATTGAAAGAAATAGTTATGGACAAACTAGTATTGAACATTATTGAAATTCTGCATACTAACCAAATCAGAGAAAATTTTATGAAATTCAAATGTTTACCAATCAGAGGCAAGTAGGACAAATATTGCACTCAAAGTCCTTGTTAGGAAAACAGACATGAGAGGCAAAATCTCAAGCTTTCCTTTTCCTTTGTTAGTCTGACAATTCTGACAGTACACCCAAAAAAACTAATTTCATGAGCCAATATTGCTTGCCATATTCTTTTCAACCAAAACTCAATGTTGATGAGAGACAGTTTAGAACAACAAATGCACAGCGGCAGAGACGGCTTTAGTCCCTCAAAGTTGTGTGGCATAAACAAACACAACAATCACCAAGGGCTGTCAATCAGCATTTGTAAAAAGTGTGTAACTGTGCAACAATCAATGTCTTAAACACGCAGGATGCTCTTGAAAAGCTCTACAAACACATTATTTAAATACAGATCAATACAGGGCCTTGCTGACTATGTTATCATACAACACACAAACATGGTGGATCCCAACGCCGGCTTTCTACTTGTAAAAAAACAAGCAAAAACCACATGTAACACAATCTCTCAGTATCAAGTAAGACCCTGAGTAATACGCCTGTGGTGTTTTATTCATTATCTTATATTTCATAATAAAGCACTGCTGTAGATAGGAATGTACCGAATGGTTGGAAGTTTCGAAGCTCCATTTTAACGCTGATATTCCAATTCTAAATCAATATTCGAATGCTGCGCAGTCTTTTTATGCATTTTCTAATTATTCTGTTTAAAACCGCTTATATTCATTGTAGAGAAACAACAAGTATCGCAATCATTAACATCCTGTGCCCTCGCATTTCACTAAAGGCAGACTTATTGAACGTAAAGTTCAAAAGATAGACGCAATTCCAAAATTCACAACATATTTTAACAAAATACGGTATTCTGCTTCAATCCATATTTGTCAGTACTAAGCCATTCAAAAGGAACATTTTCATTGGGGTCAAATAACTGTTTGCTCTCCTGCTTCCTGCACACAAAGGGAGGCATGCATGACGAGTTATACTCATCAAAACTAGCTCATTAATTCTGATGAATCGCTTTAGTCATATGGAGGATTTTGTTCTGGGTTTTTTAGGGGAATGACATAATAAGATACAACAGACATTCAAATATGTATTCAAAAACCTTTGTAGAAGCTTTGAATGTCAATTGGTACGGCCTTAGCGGCCTGTATTATTAAATATGTTTAAAAATATAATCACAAAACCAACAGTTACGAATCATGAGTCACTATATTGTTCAACAAAAGTCCCAATGTTAAAATAATCCACAGGTTGTCAAAGCTTCCCCTCGTTCCTAGTTGAAGATAATAAAGGTAATTTACATAAAACAACTGTACTAGAGTGAATTACTAAAACCTGCACTGTAGCCTGTAAAATGTGTTTTGAATCACACAAAGTCACAGCTTATTTTGGGTCACACAAACATTCAACATAAGAAATCCCTGTGTCAAAACACTGATCATAGTATGTGTCGTGCAGAAAATAACAACAAATATTAAGCATCACATGAAAAAAACATTATTGGATGCTAGATGTTAGATGCAACCCTCGTAGCATGGCATAGAGCTGCAGAGACGTTCTGATGAAAGATGTCCCTGCTTCATCATTTATGTCTCCTACATTTGCTCGAGTGTTTGTGTGTGTCAGAAATATTTGAGGCAGAGGGACTGTGAACCAGCCTGACTGATGGCTGAAAAGAATGATCCTCTTTAGAGCTAAAAAGTTTATGCTTTGGTGCATAAATTTGTAAAAGCTACAGTACAAAGGAAAATGTTTCATAAAATTCTCATTCCTCAAGCTGTAAGTTTCAATTTCCACTTCAGAGAAAAGAGGCCGACACAAGAGTCTGACTTTGGCTCTCGTACCTGAGTTGCATATTTTCTCCTCATACATTAGTTAATTTCTCTTTCTTACTGCAGGATAATGGGGAGCAGAATGTGTCCATTTGAACACAATGAAGACTGAGGTAATATCAACCAGTTACATGTTTCAATAGGTTTCCAGTTCCAGGTTAATTTGCATTTTCAAAAAGATTTCACCTTCATCTCAGCTAGAACATAAAAACAATCAAGAACAAATAACTGAAAAGTAACTCTATGTAATTTACGTTTTTTTCTGTTGTACATACCAGTTTGATTAATTGTTAGTACTCTGGGATTAATTGGGGTTATTTATCACTGCGACAGTAGCTGGACCTTTAACTGAACCGTTCTGGGCTACATTAGAAAAGTGTATTTATTGTCATTGACTAAAGCTTTAGTAATTTACAATATTGTAGGCGCTGTCATAAATGCCAAGTGTCTTGCTGTCCTGGATTTTCTATTTAAAGGGGTGTCTACTGCCTTTAAATAAAAATAATCAAGTCAAAATTATATCAATAGTGTGTTTTTAACCATTTTAGATTCCATCCACGGCCATATGCACAAAAATATATATCAAATTCAATGATTTTTTCTTCCTGTGAAACAAAATATCCACTTTTGTAGTTATTGTAACCAAAACTAAGACATTTCACTAACCCTAACCAGGTAGTTTTGTTTCCTACACCTATCTAAACTGTTTCTTTTTGAAGACCGCAGTTTATTTTGAAAAGACCATATGCCTGTATTAAGTAGAAATTGAAAATATTGATTGATTATGAGTGATATCCATGCAAGAAACTTTTCATTGGATTTCCAATTTAATTTTAAAGGGATGCCCTTAATTATTTTAAAGAAGTAAAATGGTCTGCTGACAAACTGATGCATTCTTTTGGCACCTTTTCTAGTGAGAGTTATATTAGAATATGTCGTACACTTGGAAAGAGAAGTGCACAGTTGACCTCAGCCTTGGCTATCAACTCACACAATCTGTAGAGTTGAGTCACAGATATAGCTGTGACTAAAAGCTGCTAATTTGAGTGCAGCAGTCCGTTAGATACAGAGAGACTCTGCTGGGTTAGACAAATGCCTTTTGAGTCAATAGTCGATGGTATCTTAAAGTCCCAGTGAAATGGAAAAATCCCTGTGTTAATTGTTCATACATCTCCTGTCATATGCCAATATATCAAAAAACAAGTACCAGAGTATTTTAATCATTAAAATCCTCTTTAGATCCCGTCTTTTATTTTCAGTTTAATGGTTTCAAATGTTTGATGACTCATCCTGCACTCAGGGGCGTTTACAAAGAGTAGCTAGCCACACCGCTCATACAAAACCGCACTTCACCGTTTGTGGATCAGTGTAGCTAAAAGAGCAATATGGAGAAGAGATGTTTGTTTGAATACAAGTGGGCTAAAGTGTTTTAAGGGGTTTGGTGGTACACATAAATAGCGGTTATGAATGTACCGTTGAATATTCTAAACATTCAACAGCTGCTTATTGGGCATAATTCTTACTAAATAAATAACAGGAATGTCTTGGCTACCCAATTCACCCCAGGGATCAATTAAGTCTCTTTAATTCTGATTATGTAAGGCTCCATCATAAGACCTGACCTGTTGATAATTCCTGAACTGGGCTGTAGTCTAGCTCTAGGGCAGGAAAAAACACTGACTCAAATGTACATGTAGTGGGCTCAAGCACTTTGACCTTATGATTTAATTCTGTATCGTCTACAATCAAGTGTTTCCAAAGATTTATCAAATATTAGTTGAACAGTGTCGGCGCAACATATCGTTGTCCATTGAGCTTGATTAACCAGGCTAGCCGGGCTAAACTAGCTCGCTACAGCTGACAACAAATGGTGAGCTTCTGTAGTAGACATAAACAACTGTTTGTCAAATCGGCAAAGTTGACCTTTTATCATCATCAACAGGTGAGGGAGATGTTTGTGTGGAACCGAAAGTTCTCTTTAGCTCCGTATCGCGCTAAACTCTAAGCCCACCAACTTTTAGCGGTCAAATCAAATGCGGAGTTTGTCACAAAACACAAATTCAGTTTTGCCGGGACTTTAAAGGCATAAGAGTCAGTCATAGAAAAGCCAGTGACTCACAGTCTGTTTGAAAAAAATCATGTGTGGACATGGTTAGGTAGAAAAGGGCAGTTGAAATATGACTGTGTGTCATGAGCTCATGTCAGCTGATCTTGCTAGTATTTAAGGTGCTGAGGAGGAGTCACAGCAGAACTCACAACTCCAGACATTAAACAGTGAATTTAACATTACAGACCCTGTATCTTCACAACACACTCGAACGCAATAAAAAGATTTCATTGTAACTACACATAGATATTTTCTTCTCCTTCATGGTACCTGAATCTTTTTATCATGAGCACATACATACACATGAGCTCCACACAGGTGCACATGGGCACATACACACACCTCCCTACGCTCTTGTATCCTTGAGTCCGTATTACATTATGAGGCTCAATCAGTCCTGGATGGACTATTTATCTTCCTCATTTGATGCTAAATCCTATCCAATACAAACAGCTTTATCCCTGTTTCCCGCTCTGCAGACCTGTAACATAATCTTTATCTGGAGCAGCTACAAACACGCACACAATGTACAAATGCACCAAGAACAGTTCAGCTGAGTGCAACTGAATAATTCATATGAGGGAAATTTACAGCAAGCCTTCATTATGGGCAGAGACAAATGTTCTTTTCAGTATGGTACAAGAACTACAGGACTGATCTTAAGTAAAATGCCACCTTATAGGCAATGAGCCATTACCATTTTATTGACATGCAAACATAAATTACATAAGCAATCAATCTGAAATGAACTCTGCAAGGCTATAATTGCTTTCGGGAGAACTCTAAAAACACACGATGAACCATTTGTCAAATATAGTTAAGGCTGTGACACAGGTGACGAACTTCGAGTCTCTGTGTTTTAGGTCGTGCCCTCTGAATGATCTTTAAATTTTGAAAGATGGTTGGTAATGAACCAAGTGCCACATCATTAGTTAATTTCAAATTTGATCTGCAGATAGGGGCTCTTATTTGTACTCAACATGATGATGGAGACATTGACTTGATCGCTTGGCAAAGCTTTGCCCCTTTTTTACAGCCATAGTAGGAAGAGATTATGGACAATTTATAAATGTTGTCACTCCATTAGTGTGAATTAAGTTGCTGTGGATATGCTGAAAATATAAAATAACACAAATGGCGTAAGATCCATCCAGTAAAAACAGATGATCTTACTGACAATTTATGTTGATTGTTCTTAAATGTTAAGTTTTGCTTCAAATTTGTACAGCGTTAAACAATTAGTGTCCTTTAAACTTCACTAATTCAGTTGTTCTATAAATTCTTCATCAGCAGATTTGATAGAATAAGGGAACTAAAGATGTTCAAACTTCCATATATGTCTTTTTCATGAAAAACTTTTTGAAATGTTAGAGCAGGAAAAGCACAGGTGTAAATAATAAAATGAAATTTGACCTGAATTCCATTTATTTGCTTAAGTTTCAGGGTTTTGTGCATCTCAATAGAAAGAAGCGATTGTTAATGCTATTAGTAACACCTGTGCTTTACATACTATGTATGATAAGTCTGCTGTATAAAAAATATGTCTTTGCAGAGCAGCTTCAGGACATCTCCTTAATTCATATTGGCTTTAAAATTAAAAGGAACAGTTCACAAAATCCCAAATTCTAAAATACAGATTTTTCCTCTTACCTGTAATGCTATTTTTAGATCTACTGTAGATTGTTGTAGACTGGTGTGAGTTGCCTAGTTTTGTAGAAATCGGCTGAAGATGTCTTCCTTCTCTTGAATATGTTGGGACAATATGGCACTCGCCTTTTATTATCAAAGTGATAATAAAGTATATTGGTAAAACTAAACCGCAATGTCTCTTTTCATAAATCATGACCCGGTTACTCAAGATAATCCACAGGTCTTGTTGTGAACAGTCTTATTTAGGAACTATGGTTGAAAGAAAATAGTTCCTACATGATGCTGCTCACAACAAGGTCCAACAACATTGTCTCCAAAAGGCAACTCACGCTGAAACAATATAGAATGATAAATAGCATTACAGGTAAGAGGAAAAATGTGTATTTTTGATTTGGGGGTTAAATGTTGAAAAAAGTTGATCTGATGAAGGTTTATATCTCAGACGAGTAAATTGACCTTAAGTGAAGATTATTTAATCAACTGAATGTGTTAAGTTTAAAGAACAGAACTGTGCACTGCAGATCAGTCCATTGACATATATATAAACCAAACTTCATACATGTTTCAGTGCAACCGTCAGTGTCCACTGGATGGATCTTCAGTCATTTTAAAGAAGTGACTTATATAGTCAAAAGCTCCAGATTAGCCAAGTAAGGGACCTTGAGTTGAGATGGCTTTGTCAAGTGCAATTTCCAAGGTCAAGAACTGTCAGCCTAATACTCCTTTATCCAGTATGTGATTGTAGCTCCAACCTCAGACCGGCTAAAGTTATGTAATGCTATTTAATCTATTGTGTGTGTTGCGTGGCCCTGTCTTAAAAAGCACTGGTGAAACAGTGCGTGGGTGAGCATGTTAAAAAACACAACCACACATAATCCAGACATGACAAACACATCTCTACTCATGTTCACTGTGAAAAAAATGAGGTAATATGTTGTTTAAAGAGCATCCACTTGTTAAAAGTTGTTTAACCTAACAGCTATTTTTGTGGTTTTGTGTGTCAGTGGGATAAACGCTTACAATACTGTAAATACAGAGAGGCATATATACAGTATGTGGGTGTATTTCCATTAACAATGCTCATTTACTCTTAAATTTAACCATCATAGACTCAAAAGGTGTATGCTAAATAATTACGAGAGAATATATTGTACTATATTACTTATACAGCAGAGTAGGTATGTGCGTGGGTGGAGGTAACACTGTAGGATGAGGTAAGGTCTCAGTGGGTTACTGAACAACCTCTAGAGGAGACAATAAGAGGTTGTCAGGGGGCAAGAGAGAAGAGAGGCCAGATTAATGAAATATGAATGTGTTTACTGAATAGCCGTCATGGCGGCCTACCGATGGCTGGGAGATATTTAAAAATACACAGTGCAGCTGATGGCTTCCTTCAACTACACTGCAGCGACCGCAGCCATCTCCAGACACCACTCTAATCAGCATACAACTCATCCCAATCACAATCACCCCGCAGAAATTATCATCATCGCCTTCTTCATCACCATTTCCATCCTCGCCATTGCCGCCTGTTCATCTACATTATCGCTTTCATCGCGCAACAGAATCACGCCACTGCAGGAAATTGAAGTTGGCCAGATCAATAAATACAATATAAAAATTTAATTAGCTGCCAAGATGAGGGGAACATGTGAAAATGAGTGTTTGGAGGCAAAGGCAGAGGTAACGCTATCCAGTCAAAACAATCAGAAAAACACAATTTGGACAGAGACGCAAACAACGTGGTGAAGGTGGCCAATCGCTTCCTGTTATGGATTTGAAAGTGAGTTAGAAGAGGTGAGGCACACATGCTTTGATGTGTGTACCAGTGTGTGTGTGTGTGTGTGTGTGTGTGTGTGTGTGTGTGTGTGTGTGTGTGTGTTTGTGTGTGAGACCATGACATCATTTCTGCAGTGTCTAATCAAGGAAAAGGGAAGCAGGCTTTTGCAAGAGGGCTGTAATGGAAACACAATTGACCTGATTTAATAGGAAAAACAGGATACTTGCCCTTTACCCACACTTTGTCAGAGACACAGAAAACCTTCACTACACCTGCAACGACAAACCGCTTCACCACCTGCAAACGGATCCGAATGTATCTCTGCTCTTTTGAAGTTTTATCTTTTCTCAGTGAAGGATGGCGATTCGGTGCACGGCAAAACTCCATCTGTTCATTTCAATATGAATGGGCATGTAAGTTTGGTGCTGCCGGAGCGGCAGAGATGTGAAATTGAGGATGGCATGCAGAGCTGCCCCGACACGCAGGGTTAATTCAAACCGCCTTTGATGTCTGTCTGTGTGTGAAATGAGCTGGTGGACCAGAGTTCACACAAACACACGCCAGCACACACATACACGGCCGCGCGTGCATATACACGTGTTTAAAATCATCACAGCGAAAAAACTCAAGAGACCTCTCCTGTAGCCGCATGGATCCAAGCACACAGGAAATACCAAATACTGCGTAGCACCAAAACACCGATGAAAGCTCGACTTTACTGTGTCAGTGAGTCTTAAATCCATTGCACTGTTCAGGATTTCACTCCTGAGCATCCCTCCATAAATTCCCTCATATGCTATCCACAGCCACATGACAATGGAAGCTAAGCTGCCTGTAGGCAAAAACAGACTGCTGGCTTACACACACAATACCTATGTAAAGCAGATACTGCAGCTTTACAGCAATAATAGTCCGAATGGAATTTTAACATATCTGTCTGACTTAGTCCTCGGTAGCCGGAAAGCTTGATCAATCGTTTTTTCTCAAACATATGATTGATTTCTGAATTCCCAAAGTTCCACAGCTATATAAATCACACCTATGCAGTCATTTGTGTGATTATATGCATTTAGCTTGAATTAAATTAAGACCAACTGTGCCATTTCCAAATACATGCTGAGTGATAGTAATTACAGTGCTGATGCTCATTTTAAATAGCAATGTCATATATAACTGCCACAACAATAGAGAAAAAAAAAAAGTCTGATTGCCAGAATTATTAATAAACAAACTGAGAAGTTGGATGTCAAAGTCTGGCAATTATAAAGGGCCAACAATTCCATGGATATAAACAATGAGCTTATATAACCATCAATGATTGATCTTTTTTTTGTGGTAGCCTACTTTTAAACCATTTGAAAGTGAAGCTATTATTAAAAACAGCAGCATTAACAATTTGCTGGCTCGAGAGAAAGCTACTGAACAGATTGATGAGAACACCAGTGATAAAAAGCTTTAGTTAGAAAAGACTGTAATATTGGTTGGGGGAATTGAAATGTTTTTCATAATGTTTTTCATTGTATGTGAAATAACCCCCCAAAAAAGTTAATGATTTTCTCTTTGTTTATAATCATTCCAACATGTGATGGTGAGTTTCAGGCCTTGTACTACATCCCCTGAGGAGAATCTTTCAGGTCTAGAAGTTTTAATGGTAAAAAAAAAAGAGGCAACAGACTGACATGTCCTTGTCTGTTTTTTTATAAAACTGTTGATGGTATAATTACAAGCAATATGGCAACTTTTGGTCACACTATTTGCTGTACATTTATGCATTTTGGTTGTAATGTAACTCCTCAAAATAACATTTCTATACTACTTATTTGTAGAGCTGCCCCTTATGAGTTGATTAGTGGACTATTCTGTCATTTTGGTCCTAGTCGACCAAGATTTCATGGTTTCTGTTGAATGTTAATGAAGTGAACACGTCTTACCAAGAACACTGTCTTCCCTCACTGTGTTTTTTGTGCTTAGACAATATAATGAAAACATGAATTATTTAGCTGAGTTTTACAGACACTTTCTGTATGAACATTTTGCAAGGGGGCTGATACTTAAGTTTTCTCGTTCCTATCCTAATCCTAATTCAGTTGGCAATACATTTTTCTCTAAATGTATGCTGTTGAAAATTTGTGGTAAACAAATGTTATTTCCAGAAGGAAGGGTTGGTACACTGAATGGATGAACTGTATGTGTTTGCAAATATATTTGTGCATGAATGCACATGCATGAGTACTGTATATGTGTAACACAGCGATTTTAGTGGTGGAGCACAAATCCCATCAAACAAGGAAGCCCTGGGAAAAGGGCCAGAGGCAGATATGAGAGTGAGTCTAGTTCGAAGCCAAAGAAGAGGGTTGTAGACAGGAGGGAGGAACAGCTTCTCTTCCAGGTTTTACATAAAACAGGAATAAAAATATTACGATCTGTGGAATTAAAAATATGTAGGTAGCACTCCTGAAGACCCCTCTCAGATGGCAGTAGAGATCAAAAGTGAAAAAGCTTTTCTAGGACTTCCACAGAAGCGTGGCGTTTAAGAAACTACCCACTACTGAGTCAAGCCAATTAAAGTTATTCAGAACTGTGACCAATCAATCACAGACTAGTGCAGTTGGAGGAGGAGGAGAAAAAGAGGAGGACAAAACCTCTGGGACTTCAGCGCAAACAAACTCTCTCACACACACAAACGAACAGCTGTAAAAAAGAAACAAATGCATTTTGTTCACAATAGGAAGTAAAAGCTGCACCTACCACTTCACACACAAAGAAGCACTCCCTCTGCAGTGGAATGAATAAAGCACTTCACACCTGGAATTTTCTAGGGCATCACGCCACTCTACATTACCACTGCAACCCACTCAGGGAACAGTACCTGATTTTTTTTTTCTCTCTGTCAAGCAGAGATAGTACCAAAGATACGTCATGCGCTATTTGAAACATCAAACAGAAGACAACTGGAAATTACACAAGGATGCACACACACTGTGCAAATAATAGTGTAAAGAGACGGAGACAAGGAGAAAAGATTTTGCAGCGTAGGCAAAACAAAGCATCTTCCTCTGACAGGGCTGAAGCGTTAGCAGACCTCTAATCCTATTTTGACACATAATGCTATATTGTCTTCCTTTAAACACGTTCAAGGCCTTATTTCTGCCCAGAAAAGACACTGGTAGCATGAATGCATCTGTTTTTTAGTTAGACGAGTACAGCTCGAGAATATCAGCGAGATTCAGACTCTCCTGTTTGTTCTGTGCGGTTTCTACCCCAGTGGACCTTTACAGCTTCCTCCTCTTAATTTAACTACTGTAAGAAGTTTTTAAAATGTGTCGAGGGAAAATGCGAAACTCTGCATAAGCAGCAGGCACCATGTATCACTGTGTATATACAGCCTTTATGAGACTGAGGAGTTAAAACTCTCAAGGTCAAAAGCAAACACTTGTGTTTCAAGGCAGAGATGTCTAGGAACTGAAATATCTGCTGCTGACAGTTTCAAAATAAAAGATAAAAGAAATACTACCTAATTAACAGAATCTTACCCTCAGAAATAATTTGTGGAGGATTGATTTGAAATACACCTTATCATAAGATTGGCAGTTCATATTCAGTTCAAATTCAAATTGGATATGTTAATATTCTGGAGGTTCTGCAATGGTTCAACACCACACAAACTTTTTATAAATGTAAAATATCTGCACCGATTATGGTTACAACACAATACAAAAAATATTAATATATTTTAAAAAAATGAAACTGGAAACAGGGCAACAACACTATATAATCTGGATTTAGTTTTTCTAAACTGTCACATTTTTTACTGCAAAGCTATTTCAAGTAATTCCTTCTAACACCAACCCCGGGATATCTGCATGCAGGGCTGCACTCTGCAGATATATGTATTTTCATTCATATAAACACCGCCAACCAGTGCCAGGCCATCAAGCCAGGGAGCTGAGGAATCCTTGTAACCTTCCCCAGTGTCAGAAAACCAATAAAGAGGCAGAAAAATAAATAGTGTGTGTTTGTGTGCCCTTCTGTTCTCCTGTCAGCCCACGGGAGTGTGAGTCTGGGAGTCACACAGGTGCTGACCAGCTCTACCAATGATTACCGTTCAGCTTGCTACTGGTGTTATGTGCCTTTAATGTCCACAGTTCATTTGTTGTGTGTTTTATTTTTGTTTTCATCTGGGGTAAACACACAGTTGGCACACAAACAGAGAAATGTGAGTTACACAGGGGTTCCACACAAAATAAAAAAGCGGTTCGCTAACAGACCATGTCTAAGCTTTCATGGCCCTGATGTGTAACCCCGATGACCCCCTTTCCTGGTAATGGCAAATGCGATGTCTGAATTGGAATGCAGCCAGGTTTTAAAATGGGACAGTACAACCACGAGGACAAATAAATGAATAGATAACGAGGTAAACAAAGCTGCACAATCTATTAGTGATTATCATGTATCACAATAGAGCAATCATTGAACTTAGGGATGCTTTTCCCCGTGCCCGTGAAAAAAAAGACAGCTCACGCATTCATTTGAATCAGCCACGTGGTGGGGGTGGCTACGCAGAAGGCTGAGCAAAAAGCGTCGTCCTCTGGGAAGGAGCTGTTTTGGCCCAATCAAATACATGTTAACGCACTTTCCTTGTAGGTAACTGGGCATATTTTTACTGTTTACCTCAAAATCAAAGAAAATGGTAATTTTACAAGGCAGTAAAATCCTTTGTAATAACATTTTGTTTAGTCAGTGTTTTGGAATCTGATAAACCTTCAAATGCATCAATTTATTACTCAAACTGGACTTCCTGGATGCATTTTTCATTGTCTCACCAGTACTGGAAACTACCCACCCACACTGAAGCAATTCCTTGCGTGGTTCTGAAATGTTATCATTGAAGTATGTTTAGTTTCATTCTGCTTCAAAGGGGTTATATCAACTGCTACAAGAGAACATGACCAACAACTAATTGCAAAGCTGACACAAGCATACATTATGTTCAGAAAAAAACACAACATCTATAGCTTTAAGTAAAGTTGACACAGCTTAGCTAAGTGCTGGAGTTGAAAAAAAGTCACAACATGAAAAGGCATCAGTGTCGGTTTTGGATAAACTTTAGTTTTTTATACCAGCTGACAAGGCTGTGGAGGGTTTGCTGATGCTGTAGATGTGCTAAAATAGCAGTCATTATTTATTCATTGATGTAAACATCAACATGTAAGACCTCAATAAAAGTAAACCGAGGTGCGTATTGATGGATGCCACACAATGAAGGGGATACTTAGGACGAGCCAGGAGGAAAGAAAAACAGAGCCAGAGAGTAAACTATCTATCCTGCAGAAATAGCCTGTGATGTTTCAAAAAGCCA
The DNA here is from genome assembly GCF_027596085.1 of Anoplopoma fimbria. Taxonomy (NCBI): domain Eukaryota; kingdom Metazoa; phylum Chordata; class Actinopteri; order Perciformes; family Anoplopomatidae; genus Anoplopoma; species Anoplopoma fimbria. Next base: position 17,717,922 of record NC_072465.1, read on the forward strand.
GATAACAAGCTGTTGTTGTGTAAGGTCCAGGCCTGAAGATGGACGAGAGCTGAGAGGGGAGCTCTCTCTCTCTCTCCTTTAAAGGGAACTTCTCATGGTGGGAGGAGGGACCTTCAACTCTCCCTGTAAACTGTCTACAGGCAGCAGGAGCTTTTAAATCAAGAAACAAATGGCACTGATCAGCTCTCACATCATCGTCCACTGATAGTCACTGGGGGGGGGGGCTGACATCAGCTCTGGAAAGTGAGTGGAAGGGGGTTGTGGGGTGAAAGCAGGGGTGATGTCTAGAAGCGCTGGGCATTTGAGACAGATTATTGGAAAATTTCTGGTGTCAGCGATAGTGAGTAAATCCACCAGTGCTTTACTTTATAGAGATATCTGTTTGTTAGAGCAGGCTGTCTTATTTTTTCTAGAAAGCAGCAGGGAGTTGTGTTCAGCCTGCAAACAACATCTCCCACAAGTCATAAAAACATACATGTGCACATTAATTTGAACCAGAGGCTTCAGTGATGTTGACGTAAAAAAGAAGTTTCCAGGGGGGACTTCCAGGGAGCGCACACACACACACACACACACACATGCAGCCATGAGCATGCACACACACACTGGAAGCACTAAAGGCAAGAAAGCATGTGTTGAAGGGAGATAAACCTGCAGCCAGCATGAGGTCAGCGGGCCGACGGATGTAGTGTTGACCACCAGTGAAAAGAGACACACAGAATGAAGGGCAAAAGTGCAGTCAAAAAAAAACATACTTGGTGAAGTAGAAGATTCAAGCTCAGGTGAAAACTGGATGAATACCACGTCCATGAATCGGCACTCTGTCTCTCAGCCCTGCTTCTACCTGTGGGTATATTGATCGGGATGTGCGTCTTCTCAGGTTTCCAGTAATCAAGAGCGGCAAACAGCAGGAGGAAGAGGAGGTGGAGGCGCGGCAGACTGATCCTCAGAGTGCAGGGTGGTAAAGTGCCGGGCGGAACCGAAGGGTTCAGGAGCAGTCATGTGCACCGGGATAAATTATTCATGCTGATTAGACTCTTCTTATTGAAATGAATCTGAGAGTTCAACACGTGTTGCATGGCATCGCCATTTAAGAAGCTTGCTTAATTGAAGCCGTGACTCTGTGTGAGTGTGTTTTGCTAATTTGAAGGTGTGGTGGTAGAAGGTAACTTAGTACTGAATCAAAGTTCATTGAATATTTGTTATACTTAATTCTACTTCAGAGGGAAATATTTTACTCTAAAATACAATACATACAGTACTTTCAGGCTGATGACTCTTTAAAAAAGCAGCATCTCATCGCGGTTCCTTGTCATGTTTCAGATGTTTTGGAGTTTTTAGAAGGACCACCAAAAAGAGAATTCCCCTTTAAACTGTGTCGGATGCTTTCATCTAAATAACTGTTCATTGACCAAAAAGGTAAACTTATCCAATGTCTTACAAAAGAGCAAAGATTACAGTCCAAAAACTGAATACACAATTTGTGCAGCACAACTTCTTTCTTACTACACTAATCATCACACGACCCTTTAGATGTATTTTCTGTGGGAACCACTGTACTAACCACCCATCTGTATAAAGGTGAGTAGTTAAAACTAGCTCCACTCTCACCAGCTACAACAGGAAAATGCTACTTATATAGTAATCTTATAATGTCATTACAATTATTTATCAGACACAGGGAACATTCTACTCCAGAATGAGAAGTTTTACTTGTGATGTACATTAAGCTGATAATACTTTCACATAAGCAAGACATTAAAGATCTGGGTACTTGTTCATCCAGCATATCTCTCTGAGTATAGTTATCATACAGCTACAGTTAATACATTGAACATGTGTCCACAGGTGTCTAAATATGTACATAATGATATTATCTCTGATAAACCATCAAACTGCTGTAATGACAGTATGTGGGTGTAGGCGCTCTCTCATGTGTGTCTATTTAAACTGTTCTGTAAAAGCCTGAGGATATGGAAACAATGCAAGTGTCCACCGCCGCCTCTCATCACCACATACTGTAACACATCAAACACGGCAGCACACAGGATAATGAGGAGGATAAGGACTATAAACAGCATTCGTCTGCTCACATTTAGATTTACCAATTGCTCGTCCCTCCTCTCTATCATTTCATCCATCTTAAGTAGTTAGATTCTAAATATACACACAAAACCGCCTGAACATCCATCTCAATTGTCAAGCCATTCTTCATCCTTTCTCTCTCTTTCTCTCTCTCAAAAAACCCTCCTCCACTCTAAAAGCCGCCCACTCTCCTTGTCTATCTGCGCTCCACGCTCTTCCATTCCAAACTTCCAACTCCTCCGATACATCACTCACCCTCCACCTTCCCTTCACTCCCCTGGGGAGGAATAACATCTTGACCAAACCGGGGCAGACGTATATTTGAATGTGATTTTAAACAACAATTTAAATAACTTCAGTTTTATTTATTTTTGAAATATATATTTATATACTTGAAACTGGCAGTATGCAAAAAACTAAAACACATCAAAACATTGTACATCTCTGGCTTTTTTCTCAGCTATTTTTGTGCTGCCCTGTCTCGGCCTTTCTTTCACCCGCTACCTCGCTTGTCAGACAAAATAAAAATCTCAACCGAGAGAAACTGAACAGACCACATTATATTCAACTTACTTCCTTGTCTCTTTCCATGTAAGACAAACTCGAAAATAATTTGCACACACTTTACATTTTTTTTGTCTTGGAGAATAAACTGCGCATGAAGAGGAAGGGGGCGCAGAGGGAGGCAATCTTGTTACCAGCCGGCATAGCCCTGGGAAGATTTCTATCAGACACACGTATAGAGAGAGGCATCCATTTAGAAAATGGCTTTTCTAGGCATGCTGGGCCATTTAGCACACCCTGTGACGACTCCTGTTTGGGGCCATGATAAATGTTCTTTCACACCCGCTCTGTGCACGCTGTCAGGCCAGCACGCACACGCACACACAGCCATATGGGCATCCTACACAAGCCTTTAACTGGAATGGACTTAATATTTTTTAGACAGTCTGGCTTCACTAGGTTCGGCCCACGGAGAAAATCTTCAGCAACATGTAGCCTCAATTAGTTTAAATCCATGGAGCAGAAAGCACTTAACGTCATGTCAACATCTCAACTCTATGTCTGGTTAAATTCAGGATTATTCAGCTGTGTCCAAGTTTTACAACAAGCAGTCAAGAGACATAATACAATTTTTAAACCAAAAATACAGAACATCACACTAAATATCATGTCGCTAAAGCAATTACTCAACTAATTGATTAGGTGACTGACACCTCATTTTTCAAAGCAAAAATACAAAACATTCCTGGATTCTAGCTGCTCATTTGTGAGGATTTGCTTCTTTGGCTTATTGGATTGTTAAGTCGATATCTTTTGGTTTTGGACTGTTGGTCAGACAAAACAAGCAATTTGATGGCAGCTCCTTGGACTTTTGGAAATTGTGAAGGACATTTTTATACTATTTTCTAACATTTTAGGTATAAATCAACTTATCAAAAACAATGCCTCTCCAAGTTTAGTTATTTTATCCAAGTTTCAGGTATATTGAAGGATGACATGCTCATTTATGAGTTGAGAAAAGTCTTGTTCATCACATGCTCTTAAAACCCTTTCAGAAACCTTAAAAAATGCATTGTCACCTAGCTTTAATTAAGATTGGTTTACATAGTTGGTTAAATAATGACATTTTGAATACTGCCTACAGATATGAATATATGCTTTCACCACAAACTAGGAAATACAAATATTTTTAAGGGGGAAAATGATCTGCTGTGTGGTTTGTACTGGTTGAGTTCTTAAAATCAACCTCTCTCTATCATGCAGTGTGAGTCTCCGCCTGATATCCTCTACTGGTCACTAACCTTTACACCAGCACCACCGCTGTCAACTCACTTTCTCCTTTCTGGGATCCATCAATGTCCCCAACACACCAACAGCCATCACACTAACCACTGTTACTGCTAGCATTAAAGTCGCCACAGGCGTGGTACCGGCTGGATGAATCACACTCACCCATACAGCAATAATGAAGCATTTATCTCAGGGTGCATTACAAACCCTGGAAGCACGGTGAACATGCACACATGGCAGGAATATGATGAAACAGTGTCAATCACACTCTGCTCAACCATCTGCTCTACCACAAGACAGACACGTGTTACGCACAGCCTCATATGAGGACACACAGACACAAACAATCAACACCATATTCTGCTAAATGTGTCATTTTGTGCTATTACTTTAAAACCTTATGCTTTTTCAAAATAGCTAAAAAATGTGTTAATTTGTTCAAATTATTTTACTTGTTTTCCAGTATACCTTTACTCAAAAAAAATCGAAGTATCAAGAGATTAGCTGATTTACAAAAAATAATTCTTAAAAAAGAATGAATTACAGAAAAAAAGTACATTTACAGAAGTAAAAATATCTCAGAATAGAGTTAATACAAAACCCAAATGTCTTTAAAAGAGGAAATGTGCTCGTACAAACACATTGCATCCCAGACAAACACGCTCACACTTGGGAGCTTATGTTGTACAACCTCGCCCAGTGAAATCTTTCTGATTAATAATGCAGAAAAAAGTGCCGCGTCACATGCAAGTATGACGTCAACTCACCGATCTCATCTGCTGAGTTCCGGTGACGTGCTGCAGAACCTTTTCCAGCTCCTTCTCGATGCGTCCGGCCCAGTGAATCATCCTGGGAAAATAAAATTAGACATTTTCAATCTGCTTCACTCGACATTATCACCTGAGCATGTCATCATCATTCATTTCTCTTGTCATGGGATGTGAGTGAGTGTGTTAGTAGGATTGTGTCAGAAAGAGTCCCTCCCAATCTTTGCGTATTCTCTTGTCAAACTGCCATACTCTCCCCCTTTTTTAAGGACCCCTATCTGGACAGATCCGTGTCCTGCCTCTCCTAATGTCTGGGTTAATCATCGGCAGCTTCCCTCCTCATCACATATTGCATATATCTGGTCGGCCCTGGCAGGACTGGTAGCGAGCGTGCTTGTCTTGGCCTCGGCTTGGATCAGCGGCTCTGCAATAAAACTGCTCAGGTCTGACAGAAATGCACCCTAAGCAGGAGCTGATCTCCGTTAGACGGAGCCAAGTTTGGAATTAAGAGATCAAACGGCTCAAGCTCATCACTGTATATCTCCCAGCAAGCAACAAATGACTTAATGGATCAAGATTTTCACTAGATTACTTTAAAGCAGCAGCAAGAGGCTAACCTGCCAACCTGGATACAAGCTGAACAATGCACAAGTATGGCCAACAAGAAATTCTCAAAAAAACATTATGAAGGCTCATCTTTCAGCAATCAGATGTGTGTCATGTGTTTGCGAGCCATCCACTGACTCTATGCCAACCTTTTCCTTTCAGCAGTCTGCAGATAATAGCTAATCACTAGCATCAACAACACAGCAGAGTCGTTTGTCTTTTAATATGATGACTGAAACAAATGTCATCTTTAAATGTCAGATTTGCTCAGAAGACAAGAGGGAAGACGGATTTATTTCATTTCACAAATCTGCCGAGTAGTGACAGCGCTCGCCCTAATCACAAAGCCAGAGCGGGCCTCATCAGGAGTTTAACAGCAGAACAAACACACCAGGCACACTGGCTGTGTTTACGGGGGGACAAGATTAAGAGCAAGCAACAGGGCCTCCTAAAGGACGGAGCAGAGCGGGGACCGCCGGGGAGAGGCCGCCGACTATGAAAAGGTCACCTCGACATGAAATGAAAACAAGCTTACAGTGAGAGTAGAGCCGAGGAGGACGCAGTGATACTAACAGTGAGGGACAATACCTCTGCCCCAGGCCACGCACACTTCTTACACAACTTCATTAGTCTACACACACGCTGTGCATATTTGTTTGTGTGTGTGTGTGTGTGTGTGTGTGTGTGTGTGTGTGTGTGTGTGTGTGTGTGTGTGTGTGTGTGTGTGTGTGTATATATATATATATACAGAATGACATGCAGTAAGAGGGTCTTATTTCTTATATTTTAAGTATATGTAAATACACATATACCATAGAGCTGGGCCATTTCGGTAAAGCAGCACAATATTGACTCAATCAATCACCAGAAGATTTTAGATTTGATTATGCTAAATTGGGTATTACTGATTTCATGCAATACTTATAAATAATTTAAACTAAGCAGGTAAAAAGTAAACCCGGTTCAGTTCACTCAGCTGGATCTTAAGGCTGGGCAATGATATAATAGTGACGCAATTCTCAAAACAATAGATCTTTAAGACAGATGTGTAAATTAGTGATAACATGGTGACAGTTTTTTCAGTTAAAGCTACTACAAGGAACTTTCATTTTGTGTTGATTTTGGCGCCCCCTGTGGATAAAGGTGGTAGTGTTCCTGAGCACCAGATTCCCTTTAGAAAACCGCTCATTTTACTGCAGCAGGGTCTGACAGTATGCTCCTCTCAGTTCTGGTTCTGGTTCTCCTATACGTTCCTTCCCTCCAGCGGGCCAAGCAGTACTGGTGAACCTGCATGATTTTGTTGGATTTCGCCGGAATCGGACCCATTGGCACCGAAAACAAGCATTAAGAATAACTTTATAGAAATAGCCAATCTTCTCGCTGATGGTCTTGTTTACTTATTAAGGTTGTATAGAATCTTCAGTGTTAAATTGAGCCTATTTCATAACCAGTTAAAAGTTTGACAAAAAAACATTTGAGTAAATAATAACAAAAGATATAGTAAAAGATAATAAAAATAGTAGTTAGTGCAACATTAATTTTGCCCATGTTGCCCACCTCAGTCAGAGACAATTAAGAAAATTTAATGAGTTCGGAAGAACACCATGTGTGTCAGCCACACACTGTTACTATGTTCATCCAATGGATCCAAGTGCAAAGCTGATATATCTTGAAAGGCAGAAAGTGAAAGGTGGATTATTGAGTCCAGTAACATCATCCTTTCAACTGTGTCAAAATACCGTGATAACAAAATACTCAGGCGACATTCAGTTTCGTATCAAAATAAAACGTACAAACATGTACCAGCTATACAGACACACATGCACACATCTGCCTTATCACTCCTTCATCCTGTTGCTTCCATTTTTTTTAATCAATTTCATTACATTGAGTTTGTCAAGTTCAATCAATAACACACTTATATATGCAGACTGATATGAATTATATAAGTGACACGCAGAGTCAACAATGGAGCCTTAACACAACTGACCTGCATCAGGCGAGATCACATAAAGTTCTTATTTAAAGGCCCTTTTGTAAAAATGTTGTATGATAACTTGAGATTTATGTTGTAATAATTCTAAATCAAAAGAGAATTTCACAGTCCCGAATGTGCAGAACCCTCACTTTAGTAACCACTGCAGAGCTATAAGGAGACGCTTGTTTGGTAAATGATATGCACTATTGCGGCTTAATCTTTAATGAATGCTTGGAGACCCTCTGTGTTTAGAACGCTGTGATCTCTCTTAAAAACGGGGAAGTTGTCACTACATGAAAGCAGACTCATGCTCTCTGGCTCTTTGTAGTCTGATGTGGTATTTTTCTATTTGGCGCCTGTGTTTTTACTATTTTCTGTGTATTATGATTTATGTTAGAAACGAAACATTACGGGAAAATGTGATGAAATGAGTTTGGATGGACGACCTGTGTGTAAGCCACACGCCGTCACCATATTCGTTCTGCTGCAATGGATCTTGTCATTCAGAGTGCAACGCAGGAATATCATTCGGGGCAAAAGGTTGACTATTTTTGCATGTGTGGAAATAACAAAATTTGGAGGAAATTGCTCTGAGTTTCATATAGACTCAGCTAAGCGATGATATTTCACATTCCTAAAGAAGATTGTACATTTAGATTACAGTTATCGAAACAGGTTTCCTCCACATAATTTAAAGATGCAGAAATAATTTCCCCCATGCAAACACTGGCTACCTCTACACACACACACACACACACACACTCACACACAGATTATTATTAACATAACACTGCAAAAAAAAATTAGGCAAGGCGTTTAGGTGGCAACCTGTAGAAGACGTACACTTTCTTAACCCTGCTGTAAAAATAAACTATGTTTTTATTATGTCGTTGCATATGTCCTAAACTAGACCTCACACACACTCCAACTGGTCTGTGTGTGTGTGTGTGTGTGTGTGTGTGTGTGTGTGTGTGTGTGTGTGTGTGTGTGTGTGTGTGTGTGTGTGTGTCAGGCCTAATCACCCGATGGACCGCCTCAGCCGCTCCCCATACACTCCAACTAGATAACTGGCAAGTAGCACATCGATGTGGGTGACACAATACCCAGTTTTTAAAACCCAAGAGATAATAATACAGGGTGCGTATGCTACCAGACAAAGACTATTTATCTTATCTAATGAGATTCACACTGTTATATTACAATGGTGACTGTATTCTATAGTTTTAATAAATAATCTAAGTACTTCTAAAAAACAAGAGCTGTATTTCCAGGGAAAAGTAGAGGAGATATTGCTATAGGATTAAAAACAATTCATTTTATTAATTAACCACAGGAATCCATGTGAATTTGTTCCCAAAACCATCGCCATCACTTTTCCTTCATGGTGCTCAAGTGACCGAATCAATGATGCGGCTAATTGTCCTTTAAAGTCAATCAACAATAGGCCTAATATAAGATTAGTGATTTTCCTTTGAAAGTCACCTTGGCCATCAGGAATAACAAAGAGATCCCCCAGTGGATGAATCAGGGAGGAATCATCTAGATTCTCCATTTCTGTGAAAGTGACTGACTAATCATCATCATGACAGGCTACAACATGTTCACATCAGACCAACACGTCATCACGAAGAGACTTGAGTGAAGAACTTTTGCACTGGCTTCACTGGAAAATGTTATATGAAACGAAGCAACGTTCACTTTAAAAAAAATGCAAAAGCCAAAATATTGTTTGAATAGTTCGACCACGTAAAGCTGGTAAAGTGAAACGTGTGCAGACGTTATGTTTCAGTCTGGCTCCGGGTGTCATTCGAGGTGAAATTATTACAGCGTTCGCATTTTGGAAGAAATTGCGCTTTTAATTCAACAATTTCCCAACAAGTGTAGCCCTGGAAAAAGTCCGACAGTAGTTTACACAGCTGGATGCTCAGCTTAATGCAACCGCAACACTGTAATACTGCCTAAAGTGCGTCTACATTTCAAATGTCATTTTTTGTTTCCTACAAGAAAAACGTCTAGTTTCTGATCACTACAACAAATGACAATACATTTGTCTCCGAACATGAAATATAAACAGGTAGTTTGGGGAGAAACGAGCTGAAGGTTTAGAGACCTGGCTCTCCTGCGGCATTAACTCGTTGGTTTGGTCTATCTGCTCTGTTAAAAACAGCAGTGTGTCCTGCTGTGGGATAGAGATGGTTATTGGTGCGCTTGCAGTATCCAGAGGAGGACTTTTAAGACTAGCCTGGTTGTAGCTCAGCCTATCCAATCCATCATGCGTTAATGCAGCGACACATCGACTGTTATTATCTCTTTATGTTTTTAAAAGAAAATCCCCTGTGGATGTTCTCATACATTCTCGCTCACGTGGCTTATTCGCCAGAGGCACCTGTGCGTGCGTGCGCCCTGCAGCGTGTTTCCCGTGGTTGAAATGGAATAAGGCTCTGGGTATTAAATGCCACTGGCCCCAAAACAACAACATTGGCTTCGTGAGATGCGAAATGTCCATAAACGCGACATCTAGAGACGGAAACTGCGTCTATATCTGTGTCTGGACATCAGGGACAGCGGCTCCTCTCGCCGCGTGTGCAGGCTCGGCGCGGGCCACCTGTCCCGGTTCCTCGCTCCGCAACCCCGGTTTATCCTCCTCCCCCCCCCAACACACACACACACACACACACACACACACACACACACCACCCCATCCATCCATCCCCAAAACGGTGCAGGGTACTTACGTGTAGTGCTGGGGGAAGAGGTGGGTCCCGTCCGTCGGCGTGGAGACGCATATGATAAGTACAGTTTGGATCGTGAGGAGGCAGAAAATACCGTACGACTGCGCGCAGATCGCCATTTTCCATTAAATATGCAAGAAACTGGGATAAATAAGAGAAGGACCGGAAGGACGAGTCCCCTCGCAGCTGAGCTAAGAATAACCGAGCTCCGGATAAAAGTGTGGCGGAGGGAAGTGATGGGATGGCGGAGGCTCCTGCACACTTCAGCCGGCAGTGAAATCTCAATTCAGAGATGCGCAGGAGGATTGTCAGCTGAAGGCAGCAGGAGAGCTGTGGATCAGAAGGATGCTCTGCCGCTGCTGCTGATGTGCCCGCCTGCCTATTTGCGCACTCGCTGTCCTCCCTCCCTCTCCTCCGCCGCACATTTGCTCCCTTTCTCTCCCACTCTCTCCAATGTAACAACCATACACAGTAAAGCTCGCCACCACAGGAATATGATGTTATAATTCCGGTTTTCATAATACAGAAAGAAAAAAACAAAACAATTTATCCTTTTTGGGTCAGTGTATATAGCATATAAGTGAAAGGAGAGTGGGACATGTTAATATGTTACCGTTGTTTCCTCAATAAAGGGCCTTCATTAGAGCACAGATGTTTACATGGAAATAGTCTGTACACATCATAAATAGTGCACTTGTTTTGCAAATATATAATACCAGGGCAACATGGGAAATAGCTGCCTTCGTAAAACATGTCAATTTTTGCTCACCGATTTGGCATAACATCCAAACATTAGTTCAAGGACTTTTTTTTATTCTTTTTTTTCCCTTGACGTTTTATTTTGAAGGTCCGATCACTTGACTTCCTCTATTTAAACATCTTATCTGTGACACTTGACTCAGCTGTTGGCTCGAGCGGTCGTTCCAGCGTTCAAACTGTCTATTGCTGTGCGACAGACGGGGGCGCGCATCAGGCCACGCTCTACGCGCACTGTGTGTTCTCCCCAAACTCTGAATTACGAGCATGAATCAAGACTTTTATTTTGATAATTAGAGGGATGTCTCTAGAGGGGCGGGTTGTATTAACTGGAGTGTAAACATTCAGCATTCACCTTGGGGCTCCTCTCCAACTACATTTGTTGTATTTATTAGTGCAGCTAGTCCAGTGGATGAACATTTAAATGAATGCAAGAAGAATGAATAACCCCATTTTTTTTTTTTTACCTTGCTATGTATACACTGTCACCAACTATTTAGAAGTGGGGGCTTAAAGTGTTTCAAATGTAACTTCACAGGAGGGCAGGGCATGTCTCATTGTTTCTGGTAACCGGGGGGGCCTCTGAATAATCATAAGCTTGTTAATAAGGTATATTTTAGTGGAGCAAGTTTTCCTCTGGACATAAGTCAGATACTGTTCATTTTAGCGGTAAACAAGGAGGAGAGATGCACTGAAACCTCAGAGTAAATCTAATTCAGCATGAAGTTACCCCCGAGAAGTGAATATCTCCCTCTATCAGCCGTGTGTGTGCGTTTGTGGCTGCTTGCACATGTGCGTGTCATTGTGTGTGTGTGTGTGTGTGTGTGTGTGTGTGTGTGTGTGTGTGTGTGTGTGTGTGCACCTGTACCTGTCTTATTACCTTTCCCTGCACTGCTGTTTGTTCTCTGATCTCCGTATTCTGACTGGAGGGCACAGAAGGGCTGACACATATGCACCTAAACAAAACACATTTCCAAGTTCATCCATGCGTTAGAGAACCCACAATAAAGATATATAGCTTTTTACATGATGTGTTCCAGGTGTGTTTCTCTCCCCACGGTCCTCAGCACAGAATAAGGGGTGAAGTAGTACATTTTTTTTTTTCTTCGCTTTTCTCCCAGTCAAGGCCAGGTTCAAGACACGCCTCGGGGAGTCTTGCATCTCTCAGCTTATTTTCTGGACACAAGTAGAGACGGACAGTCTTGTGGCTGTGTCGTCCTTGGCTAGTCAGTCAGCAGGGGACACACAGGTGCTCTGTTTTGCTATAGAAAACCCGTGCAACAGTCGGTAGGGTTGCTGCACAGCATTTCTGTCTCCTCGCTGACAGGGAGGACGGGGCTGTGTGGGTAGAAAGGACACACTGCGGGGCACGGGCCTCAGCGGGAGAGAAAAGAAAAACCCACCTGATGGCGGGGATGAAGAGCTACAGCAACAGTCCCCTATTTATGGACATAGATGTCACGGATCATTCAGTGAGAGCAAATATCTAGGCCTGTTCCTCAGGAAGTGAAAAAAAAAAAAAAAAAAATCTGCTTTTATTTCCCAAAGCTACGAGAGTTTGAAACATATTGAGCAAGCGACTCCCCCTCATCCAGCCCTCCGAACAACTCTGTGGCAGAGAGCCAGCAGACAGTGGTGCTTTGATTTATTGTTTTATGCCCTCCACAGAGATAAATAACCTTAATTGATGGCTACTCTCGCACATTAATTTTACAGCATCATACTTCCCATCAGGACATTAATGATAACAACAAACAGATACTGGTAGAGTGACGTAGCCTCGCTGACTCACGCTCAACATTTTTTGCTGACTCACAGCATCCCCTTGTTTTCTCCTTCCATTCAAACATGCATTAGGCAAAGTTATCTCAATTTACCTGGCTCATGAGGCCTGGAGAAGGAAAAATTAATACAAATTGAATTTTGAGTTAATGCACAAATATGTAGTTCTCTCTACCAGCAAGAGCGGGGGGGGGGGGGGGGGGGTTATCTAGGAACACAAAGCATCAGGGGGTAGAGATGTTTCTCTGGAGGACTATGAAGCCTCTGGCTGTTCTGCAATTTGCCGAGACCAAGAGATGATCGGCAACCAATTTAAGCAATCATTTCTGATGTACTGCATGGCCTTGTCACACTCGACTATGTCACAGGAATACCTTGAATCAATATTTAAATTACACCTGCCTGAATGTGTGCAGTGATGGTTGTGGGCAGGAGAGTGGCAGATCAAAGAGGTGATTGGCACCCCGGGGCCTTGGATCTCATTGAACACGCTGCGTTGCTCATAGAGAATCCACTCTTTATTAGAGCTGATCGATAAGGCCGGCGAAGGGATCCGCTCAGGGAAAACACACAGATCAATGACCTCACACTCCGCTCGTCCTCCAAACGACGAGAAAGGCAGACAAGAGGCGGGTCTCAGCTGCTCAGGGTCTCTCTCTCATTGGCCGTGCAGTTTCTCATGAAGAGATTGAGCTGCCCAATCTGTTATTGATCCAGAGGGGTTGAGGGGAAGGAGACAGGGCCTCGCTGTTCTGTATCGGACTTTCTCGGGACCGCTCCCCCAGACAGAGGTCAAGTAGGTTGGAGTAAAATGAATCACTCCTTGTTCACCCTGTCTCAAGGCCTCGAGGAAGGCGCACCCCACACATCCAAACACACACACACACACACACTCACACTCACACACACACTCACACTCACACTCACACACAAACAAACACAAACACACTGGCTGCTTATCTTCCTTTTTCCTCTACCTTATCCATCTTTCTCTCCTTCCCTAACCTCCTCCACTGTCTCTTTCGGTGGCCTGTATGCTGATGTTTTGCTTCGCTGGACAAAAAAAGCGAGGTTTCACACTCTGTAAAACCAAGTCTAGTCAGCATGCTGAATGCTAAGATTTTATATTTCTGATTAGAGAAAGACCACACGTCGCATCCACCGCAGATGATAGAGCCGGCTGCCCTTGAGAGAGAGAGAGAGAGAGTCCCGACACTCTCAGCAAACTTCAATGATCCCCTCAAGTGCTCTCTGTAAAAACAGTTGCATGATATACTGTCACTCATTTACCACGCACTTTTCTTTGAGGGCATATTTTCTTTTGAGAATAGTCGGCGTGCTCTTGTCCTCTACAGGGATATATTGAAGAGATCGACAGAGTGATTCCAGCAATCAAGGTTATCTTCCCTCTGTGTCCTTTTCAGCTTACTCTCTGCTCACCTCACAGCTTATCATCCCGTTTAGTTTCATCCACTCACCAGGACAGAAAGATCCAATCTGAATACCACACAGACCTCCATGTTTACATAAATATTTGTATATCACCCTTCATTATTTGCTTTATTCTGTACCATTACCAACATGACCTCAACGCTTTGCTAATATCAACAACAAAAAATATCTCATTCAGACCAAAGCGCACTGCAAACCTCCTATACTGTAAAATACAAACATACCCAGCGATGTCGGGCCGCAAGGCACTCTGGGACTTTCATGCTCAAATGTCAGAGCGTTTCATCCTGATTGATGATGACTCACTCCCCTCGCTCTTAGTCTGCATGAAAGAACAGCACCAATTAATGACCAAACCTCCTCACGTGCAACAGTAAGAAAACAACCATATATCAAGTGTTACAGCACGGCACACAAACAGTGCTATTCTGATAAAAATACAGATATTTGTGATGGAATATATACATTTAAGGCTACATTTTCTCACCCCCAGAGAATTCCCCTCCATCCTTCCCACACAGTAATATGGCTGCAAGTTAAAACAGAGCAAGACTCAGCACTCATTGACATGCTCTACTAGAGGCCTAATGGCCCCTGGGTAATGGCCTCTTTGGTCTTCAGGAAATCCTCCCTCATGCATACATCAAAGCTGGGATTGAGAAGGATAGAGAGTGGAAAATAGAGGGGAGGAAAGAGACATCAGTGCCACACAGGGAGAGGAGAGAGGTGGTGAAGTTAACACACTAAAGTAAGCTCTCATAGGAGTTCATTTTTGTTTATGATCGTCACGGCAAGGTCAATTCCACATGGTTTAGATTTAAGGTTTGCATCAGCATGGTACACCAATGCTGTCACTCTTCTAAAGGGGCTTGGAATCACACCTCAGTACATTTATAGTACTGATTGAATGTGTCCATAGCCTAGTCAGATTTGTTATCTAATTATTTTGTCAGATATTTATTTTCTAACAAATCTGCGTATTTCTTTTATAGTATCCTTTTTACACCCCTGGATTATCAGAGAAGAAATAACGTCAACCAAACTATTTGTCGTCAAAAAATAAAAAAAACTGAAAAATACTCTACTCTCTACTCTGCTTCTTGAGTACGAAATCCACTCCTCTATTTCTCTGTCTGTCCTTTTCTTCCACTCTGTGTTCATCTCTCTTCATCTATCTCTCTCTTTTTTCTCCATCATTGCTGACACACGGCATCCCAGAGTTGTCAGCCAGCTGCTATAACAGGAGACCTGTTCCATCGCCCCAAAAACACCCCCCGCCTCTTCATACTGTCCATGAGCCATCTGCTTAGTCTGCATATTGCAGATCTGTCAATGCTATCTAATTATTATTCACACAAAGGTGTTCATTGTGACCCTGACTGTGTTTGTAAAAGTTTTGTCTTGCTCCATATGTTAGGTACACAAAAGGCACCTGTCTGTATGAAGCTATGTACGCATCTATCTATCTATCTATCTATCTATCTATCTATCTATCTATCTATCTATCTATCTATCTATCTATCTATCTATCTATCTATCTATCTATCTATCTATATGTGGTCTCTCTCCTGTGGCTAAATACATCAGAGAGTTGGACAACCACATTCAGAGAAAGCTGTGACCTCTAAATGTCCTACACCAGGCAGCAGAGCGTGTGAATTCTGTCCTTTGCAATGATTTTCAACTCATCTACTACCAGTTAAAGCTAGACTCAGTTAGCCTCTTTTTCAAATGCTTTTGTACAGTAGCAATCATATTGCTTCAAACACGAAAAAAGTGATCTGGAATTGATTGAATTTAGGTCAAAAAGAAGCAGGAGTAACTTCAAGCTGCTCCACAGTGGCATGCTAACATGAAAAAAAATTGGCCTTCAAAACGTTTGCAGCGAGTGAAGGATTAGGTGTCGCCATATAGAGCATATTAAACAGTGTCAGTGTTAAAGAGGCAAAACTAACAGGCCTGTGGCGCCTTTAGTGGCTTGATAAGGCGAGTGGGTGGTCCTGTCTGAACGTGGTCTGCCCCTCTTCTCTTGTCACTGTGGAGTGAGAAGTGCAGAGTCGCTTGCCCGCCCTGCCGTCACATTAAAGCGCATCTTAATTGGCATTAAAACTGGTGATAAGGGCTTAATGAAGGAATTAATAGATAACACACATTTTGGAGCTTATTCTCCACAGTCACACTCTGACAGACACATAAACACACAGCTGTACTCAAACTGGCAGATTTTACAATCACAAGTGGAGTGAGCAAGAATTCATGGTGGAATAGGAGGCCTGCAGCGAGGGGCAGGACCAAGAGCGAAAGCCTCTAATACATCACATCACCTTGCATGACAACAGCTAACCTTCTCGGGCCGTGCAGCTGGAGCACTTAGCTTGTACACTGCCATCACTCTGAGCCGTTAGATTTAATCTGATAGGGATAACCTTTTAAGGTAAACACTGCATTAAAATGAATGATCTTAACTTTTATGTTTAGAGTATATATGGGTAATTTATTTATAAATTGTTTATCCTGATATGGCAAAGTACATACAATGGATCACTCACTGCCAAATATCACAGCATTTATAAAAATCTTCAACTAGTCTGCAACACTTTACCCTAGATGGGCTCGATTACAAATACACACACAACTCAACAGGAAACATAACACGGTATCAACACATAAGACAAAAAACGACACAATAAAATATGCACAAAATGATTAGTCAATCAATCGATTAATCAGTCTTTGGGTTTGGACTGTTGGTTTCTCAAATCAAGCAGTAAAAGCACGTCATCTTGAGCTTTAAGGTTATGTGAGCAATGTCTTATCAATATATACAGTATTAATAAAATTGAATGTCAATCATTAGTTGTAGTCCTAAAACAAAATACCATACAATACTTTTTCAACCCGAGTTTATAATTATCCCATTCATGATTACTAATCATCCTCATCAGTGCAACTGGTCTGTGTATTGCATTTAGCATGAGTTTTTAATATTGTTAAATTTAAAGCATAAATTAGGAATAATTGATGAACTTGAGGGACAGAAAAGCTTCAAAATAAATCAAACAGCCACAAATCCCGTGACATATTATTGTTTTACAAAATTGTTCCGGATAATGTGTTAGCAAACAATTAAGTTAGCTAACTTAGCTAGCTAACTTAATTACACATCAAACTGCCACCTGCAACAATCTTCGGTTCTGTTGCTAGCCACCTGAGGAATGTAACCTTGGTCACCAACAACTCTGCTGTGCTGAGTCATAATTCACAGTTATTAAATCCCTACGCAGTCATTTAATTCAGTGTTTATATACAGATAATGCTTACTGTTTTACATAACTTGTCGTTTGAGAAGCTGCTGCGGGTTGAGATGGAACGAGACTGTATGGAACGTGGAATTAATTGGTTAACGGCTGCTTCAGTCTTCGTTGGTCACGTGCCAAAGCTTTCCGCTAGGCCCTAAATCCAATCTGGTCACCTTCTTATAAACAGACTATGCTTGTCACCCGTCTAATCCATTACATTTCAGCAGGATATGGCTATTTTGTTTACATGAAAATGACCAAAGTCTCAAGTAAGTATTTACAGACAAAGCTATACATTATAGTGGGTTGTTAAACTTAAAATACCAAAATATGTGACTCTCTGAAACCAATTGCTATTTGAATATCCTAGGGTCACTAATTGCTAAATAGACTTCTCTGGAGACATTTTTTTTGTAAAGCCTATCAAATAAAGGCGTGATAAAGTATGATTAAAAAACATTAGTGGCATTTTTTTATTTCATTTCTATCACAAAATCTGAATGGACACAGATTGGATCTAATTATATAGCAATTATGCTTATAATTTTGAGTAATGATATGGTGCTTATCTATCTGTAGTGATATTGTTCTTGTGATAAAATCAGTCCATTGGCATGCTGTACATGTACAATTTCGAAATATAAGGATGATAAAATGTGTGTCCAACATTTACAATAAAAATGATTAACATAGGAAAAATGTACCTGGTACAGAGGTACACAAAGGCCTCTGGGTATCAAATCAAACAGTGTCAGAATCAAGATTGACAACATACACAATTGCACGGATCAATACCAGTTTTAATGCCATGGTAGAGCACTATTTACAATCTGCAAAATAAATTATCCTGCAATCTTATACTGCATGGGCACAAAGGAAGTGGTACATTTGTATGGAATATTAGTTAAACCATGCCACGTACAGCTGTAAAACTTTACGTGTATATATATATATCTATCACTTGTATATTGTAGAGGGCTGCAACAGATAATTCTTTTTTATTGACTAATCTGTTGACTCCTTTTGAAATGAATCTATCAATCATTTAATCAATAAAATGCCATAAAAATGTGAATAAAGGCCATTGTAATTTCCCAGAGCACAAGGTGACCTTTCAGCAGTCTAAAAGCCAAAATTTGCAATAAGATAAATCAGAAAAAAGCAGCAGATTCTCACATTTAAAAAACTGGAACCCATGAATGTTTGTCAATTTTGGTTGATAAATGATGAGTTATGGATTATCAAGGTTGTTGTTGATTGCTTTCCCGTCAGTCAGTTCATCGACTAATTGTTGACACCACAGCGCTGTTGGAGCACAGTCCTATATCTTAGAGAATCATTGAATTAAAGAGTATCCACCTGAAACTGGCTCATACTTGTGCCATTTTTGCTGTACAGCCTAATCGAAAAAATGCATGTTGTATTTCCTTTATGCACCGCTCTCTCTGGCCCAAAGGGCACTGATTCCCCACAGCACAGCACAATGAAAACAACTCTAAAACACTAAACACAGCAAAACTAACCAACCAGGTGAGACAGAAAGCCGGTTCCTTGGGGATGCATCTTTCTGAGCACCTAATGAAGCCAGCAGTGTCTCGCCTTATTACAGCTAATGGTTTATTTATGTAGTTATTTCATCCTGGGCTAAGAAACGTACATAAAGCGTTATTGTTATCAGTATTATTATTACATCACTTCCAGCATGTAGAGATAAGCAGCATTAAATCCATGCAGCCCAATCAAATTCACTATAATATACAATGAAAATTAGTGTGCAAACATAACACATATTTGCACAAATTAATGTTGTTTTTGTTCACGCATATAAATGTAATGTGTGCGTGTGTGTGTGTGTGTGTTTTCTCTCGCTTCTCCTGAGCCACAGGTTTGGGCTATTTTCCCAGAAATGTGTTAGACAGAAAGAGGGAGGCAGATGCTTTCCTGTCCTCCCAGAGGAGACTGCGACACATGTGGAGAGTGGCTGGGCTGGTCATATTAAACACACCATGTGCACCCTGCATGTGACTGTGTGTGTGTGTGTGTGTGTGTGTGTGTGTGTGTGTGTGAGTGTGTTGCTGTGCACGCGCAGGAGTGTGGCCTATAAACAAGCTTGGAGTGAGACATCTAGTGGCAAACGCACAGTACTTCAATAACAATGATAAAAATCAACCTTACAAACTGTGACTTATTGTATTTTTAAACAGCGAAAACAAAACTTTATTTAATCTGTGATCTGCCATCTTTTATGGTGGGGGGCAAAGTGAATTTATCATTTTGTTCTCCGGCTTGTGTGTATTTGCAGTTACAGTATGCTTGTGTGTGTGCATCTGTGCATATCTGTGTGTTTGTATGATTGTGGATATTGCTGCAGTACGATACCATCTTTCCTGCTGTCATAACAATAGATCTTGCAGTTGATGGTGATGTATCATCTGTCAAACTATCAGTGCCAGGACATGGTCCGCTGGTCCCATGAGGCTGCAGACATGATTCACCACAGTTTTTTATGGTGGGTGTCTCCTTTCACCTCTGGAGCTGCCTTTGGACTGCTCGGCTGTCTGACCTCGCCAGCCTCTGCAGGATGTTGTATTAACCTTGCACCACTAAGCGTTGATTATTTATACAGGGGATATTCAGGGTGTGTGAGCAGCATGTTAAAGCTTATCTCAATTAATCTAATGGCTCAGTAATCAAGACATCTGCACACAAGTAAACAGGCCTCGGCAATCCCTCCACGGTTATTAGTAGCAAATCATCAGGCTTTTACATTCTGCATCAACATCAAAGTCTGGTTCATTTGCTCAATAGTGCAAAATCCAACATGCAGTAAGCTAACACTTACCGAAGGGTGTGTACACCATAACTAAAACAGTCGCAAGTTATCAGTTGTATAATATGTAATGTGGAGGAGAAGCATTTACTAGTACGTACCTTGTAGACTGAGATATTTTACTGTTGCTTTGAAGGAACAGTGAGATGTACGGGGGATCTATTGGCAGAAATGGAATAAAATATTCATTTTTACAGTATGTTTTCATTCATGTATAATTTGTGTTGCTTAGAATGAGCCCTATAGGGAGAAGGTCCTCTTCCACGGACTCTGCCATTTTGCACCGCCATGGTACTAGTAGCCCAGAACGAACAAACCCAACACTGGCTCTAAAGAGCCTTTCGTGGTCTTACATTACCTGAAGGTCCTCTACATGCTTGGAAAGGGAGGGGTGTCCAGAGGAGTGATCAGTCGGTTGGACTCACCGCAAATTCACCGCTATGCCACTAAATTCAAAACACTGCTCGTTTTAAGGGGGACTTTGACAATTTTGCACATCAAGGTGTGTTTACAGGTTTTGAGGGGAACTAATACGTATGTGAAAAAAAGTTGTATAAAGCCTTTTGTTACTCTGGAGGGAGCTGCACAAAATTGGGTAAATTGCCTTAAGTGATGTAACTTGAAAAGTCGGGGCTGAAGACCGAATCTGGATTTGTGTGGTTAGAAAGAAGTGTGCTCATCAGGCCTCTGCAGCTCCTCATCTCTGCGTGACACACTTGATTTTCCACCAAAGTGTCACTATGAACCCCGCAGCAATTCTTGGTAAGACCAACGGGCTACAATCGACCAAGTGTCCATGATCGCTACCCATTGCAGGTCTTGCAAAGTAAACTAGTTGGGTTCATTTTTACGTCAGTTTAGTTGCATTGAGGGATATGTGGGCCTCAGGTTTGGACAGGGAAGAAGAATATCTGGAACAAACTGATCAAAATAAAGATGATATCTCTGATATGTTTCTGCTGTGTCAATCTTGCTACTTCTCTTTTAATTGTCCATGATGAGTCAGACCGTTTTATTGAAAGCTAGTTCAATGCTAAATCGGTGGAGAAAGATTGCCATTAATTAGCTTTAATTTCCACCAAAGCTGAAGCACAACATGTTTTTAACACTTGTCTCTGTACACACATGCATGGGCAGCAACGTTGCAAACATGTTTTATGAGGCATGCTTTGCCTGTTTGAGCCTCTTCATGAATCTCCAGCCTCTCTGTGGCTACTAAACAGGGAGGCGGGACCTGCCAGTGGAGCAGCAAACAGGAGATTAAGACCTGAATCAGAAAAGCAGATTAATGGGCCTGTGTGTTTGTTTGTGTGTGTGTGGGTGGATGGGTTGCTCTGTAGGTGGGTGTATGTGTTTTTGTATGTGTATGTGCGTGTGCTCTCAATCCCTTCATATCATATTATTGAACAATTATGTCTATGTAGATAAAATATGCACTTTGCTAGCAGCAATATATCATATAGGGATTGAATAAACACACAAGCGACCACTTCTACAAGTCACAGACATCACACAATCCTCCAAAATGTCACTCTAAAGCTCAGTAAGCAGATGTAGAATAATCCCCGGGTCCTGACAGGCTGTGATCCTGCAGATAGTTTCCAACATTGCAAAAACGATGTGAAAGGTGACTGTTGAGGGCATAAACATGTCATCCCTCAGCGTGCATCCCCTGGGTGCCTCAATCCTCCCCTCACACTCAGAATTTGTGTGCCGCCGCCATCGTATCAGCAGACCAGCCTCTGTAATCATCCCAAAGTGATCAGCAGAGATAACATCAGGGAAGGCTCGCTCTGCAGGACGGCACTAACAACAAGTTTGCCACTGAAATTGGGCGATAGAGCATAAACAAAGGCACACCTCGAATTCAAATCCCTCCTTGGATGTTGTGATAATTCAGTTCAAGTCCATTGAACAAGAATAATGATTGTGGAAGAGTGCTTATCAAAAACTACTGTGTCTGGGCCACCTGAAGCATGTCCTGTGCTGAAATAACTCCAGCCTCAAAGGAGTCCTCTGCCCTGGCATTGACTGTGCATGTAATTATGATGATTGAGTAATACAAGACTGTAAAGTTTGTCCTTTAAGATAAAATTCTCTTCTATGTAGTCCATTTTATTTCTTCATTTGTAATGATGACAATATACTCAGTGAAGTCATTGTTGAGATCTTATAACATCAATAAATCAACCTTTATCTATATACCACACGTCATACATAGAATGCAACTCCAAGTGCTGAAAATAAAGAAATAAAAAGATAAGAAGTTTAATGAATAAATATAAATGTGGAAATTAATATAGACATTTAAATGAGTAAAATAAAGAATATTATAATAAAACATGTAACTAGATAAAAGCAGGCTACAAAGGCATGTTTTAAGTTTTCTTTTAAAGAGCTCTACACTCTTTTCCTCCAGCAGGCCGGTCCACAGGCTGGGGACATAGTGGCTAAAAGCGGTCTCACTTAGACCAGATCCTGGAAACAACTAAGAAACAACTGCCAGAGGACCTGAGGGATCTAGTTGGTACTTCTCTTGAAACTATGCCAGGCAAGTAGTCGAGAGCGCAATTCTAAAACAAACTTGTGTAACATGGGGGCTTTGCTAAAACAAAATGCAATATAGGGCAAAAAAAAGCCAACAGCTGAGCATGATGATCTGCTGCACTTTATTTGGAGGTTAAACCAAAATCGTATTAATAATCCCTTTTTGGGAAATTGTGTGTGTGCACAACTGCAAGATAGGTTCAAGCTGAACCAGGAGGTCAGTCAGAGGATGTTTGAGTGAACCTTTTGAGTGATTCTTTCACAGTTGTATCTTCATTCTCTCCTCTGAATTAATGGTATGTTGATATAAAGACATAACTAAGACAATAAGACTTTGGTAGTATGAAAGTCTAACTTCCCATTCCCACCAGTGACTTTATATTGTGATTTCACAAAGTTTGGTGACAGATTATGAAAAGAATGGTCAAAATTGAAGGCACAGATATCGTGACTTGTAGTGTTAGGGATCAAAATCTTCCAAAACATAGGATCCGTGCGTTTCCATAATTCATCTTGATACCATCTTTTTATAATATATTATATTCAGGGTTCTTTTTTAAGGTTTGGAAAGGTCTATCCAGAGCAACCAAGTACATTTTACAACTGTTTTCCTAAAAAATCTGAATTTTAGTGTGAAAATGTGGTGGAGTGGTGCAGAAATAGAAGGCATTATTACATTTAACCTCCCACAAAACAAAACTTCAAAGATGTAATAAAATTAGAATAGATTCATAGTTTAAACATCCATCACTGTGGCAAATAACACAAAGAGAGAACAATTAGAACACAGCGCTCAGCAAATGCAACCAGGAAGTAATTCTTCTTTCATTTTAAATAAACACCGGACATGAGAGCTAAGGTTAGGAGTCATTAATCCACTCTCGAACTCTCTATGTGTCACCAGAGTAGACACTGTTGTCAGCCCTGGTGCTGCTCGTTAATGTGAAGCTTTCCATCTGTGTTTCTGAGCTTGTGCTTCTGCTACAGTAAGTGAGGCTGATTTTATTCATCCACTGTAGATCACTGTGAATAACGGGGAATATCTGTCCCGCTGTCAAATCTGGCAGACAGATGTGGACACCGACCGGTGCTGACTGCGCTGAAGATAAGGGGAAGAAAAAACAGCAGGATTTATAATAGGATGAGAATTAACCAGCTTGTTTTGAAATGCTGTGTCATTTTTAGAGGAGATAGGGGCATTGATTTCAGGTCGGAAAAGAGGATACAGGGAGTGAATTGATCACCATAACATCTCTCGGCTTATTTGGAAAGAAGGTCGGCAGTTTGTACTTGCAAATATTATGTTCAATTTATTGAAACAGAAATGTCTACATCTGCATGCGCACGTGTTTACAAGTATATCCCTGCCCCGAAAATGAGCTAAAATGAAGAGACACTCATACGTTTTCCATCTGCTTTGTCCTTGACTTGTCCCAGGAAGAGAGAAGAGATTTCCCCTATTTGTTACTCTAGAGACAGCAACTGGCTGTGACCACAGCAGAATTTAAAACAGTAAATAGGGAGGTAATGGGCTTTGAGCCTACTGTCATCTCTAGTCTAGCTCTGGCTATCACCCAGGATATTAGCAGATAAATCTGAATGGCTTCCATCTGAGGCGGTGCACAATGGTTATTGATCAGACAACTCGGAGCGGAGCGGGAGGAGAGGAGCAGAGTTTATTAATTAGGGATTGACAGCCAATTCCCTCTTCTTATTCAGAGATGGACAGCTCGGGAATCCTGATGAGCTGTGCCCTCTATGCATTTGTCAACGCCGAGCTCCACGCTGCAAACACAATAACACAGCAGCGCTACAAGAATACACAGAGGGAATTGGGCCGATGACCCTGCTCAGTGCTCATACGCTGTAAACCTGAGCACAATGAGAGATCAGCTGGCTATTCAGGTGTAAAATGATCAACCAACCCCCTGCTCAGATCTTCATTTCCTTAGCCTTAAGTGTTGCATGACCACGAGTGTTAGCATGAAGTTATCACTTTTAGTTTCAAGACTTCAAGATTTCGACTTCTTAGTTAACATATTTTGCATTTTCTCATTTATTTCCACATTTCTTTACATTCTCAGAGCCTTTCCCTCTCTCTGTTTTGATGGCTATATGAATGTCTTAATGGCTATTCTCCCAGCAGCTCTGCGTCTCCTCTCTAAACTTGACTCTAATAGGATACAGGGCTTTTCCACTGATTGGGTTGCTAGAGAATAAAATTGGCTCTTAACTGTACCTCAGTGCTGAGCGGCACCCTAATCCAGGCACCCCGGGCTGCCAGGCTCCGTTGTTCTCCCTCAGCTCTCCCGTATGCTCCGATACGGATCTGATCCCCTGCACAATTTCATGCCTGCTTTGCCCTCTTCTCCTGCAGCAAAGCATCAATTACCCTCATAAAACAAATTCTGCCCCCTTCAGAAGTTTCAGCCAAACGCGCCGCCCCACCCCACCCTCCCATATCTCCACAGCGGCCAAACGAGTCACAACTTTGTTAAAACTCTTCAGCACTTAAAACGTATATGAGCATCACAAAAATCATGTTGAAGATTAAAAAAAGAGGCTAACAGAAATACCAACTATCCACTCAACAAATCTGAAGCAGGTCAACCCAGAAAAACACTTCCACTTATTTGTCCTTAATTCAAGTACCCTTGAGTTAAGGAGATGTTTTTCTTTTCTTTCTTTCACAAATATAAGAGTGAGTTTCAATTCATGACTTGGAAACCAGACTGTGCAGCAGGGTGACTCACTTACTTCCTGACCCTTGACTTCCATCTGTGCAAGGCTAATCCCAGGTTAATGACTCGGCCAAAGAACATCAGGAGGCGACATAACAGTCATCTTAAACACACAAACACAGACACACACACATTCATGAACTGGAGCAAAACCCCTGTTCTTTAAACACTGTTTCTCAAGTTAACATAGAACAGTTGACAGCACCTGATCTAGAGAGGTGGAAGAGGTACACAGATCCTTCACTTAGGTACAAATAAACCAGCAACTGTTACAAGTATTCAAAATCCTACTTCACCAAAGTACAGAAGTATTATCAACAAATGTTCTCCCGTGACTGATAGATGGCTTTATTATTTATGATTTTTAATACTTATGCATAATCCTGTAAGCAGAATTTTACTGTTATAGCTAACTGCATACAGTAGTTCAGGTCCGGTCCCTCCAAATGGTGATGGAAAAGGGAAAAAACTATGTTCTGCTGCACAAATGGATATTCATTCTTCGGGAAGTTTCACTTAACTTTGCTTTTTATTTAAACAGTTATTTAACTGACACCAGAGAGGAAACTGTTTGTTTGTAAGGGGTCACAGTCCAAATACGTTGGGAACAACTGGTTTAACCTTTAACAATGATTTGTGCTTTGTAATGTTATTATGTGTTTCTTAATGTAAAAAAGATGTTAATACCTCTGTCACATGAATAGTGAAGTAAAAAGTACAATATTTCCCCCTGAAATAGTGGTGTATTGGTATAGAGCAGATAAGATGCATAAAATACTCAAGTAATGAACAAGTACATAACTCCAATACTTGAGTAAATAAACTGCTATTCTGACAGCTTTACTATGTGCATGTGAATGTTACACACACATTTGCACAAACCAGACAGAGACACCTTATCTTGCTGTTGTCCCTTCACTGTGCCCTTGCTCACATCTCAACAGTTCAACAGGATCCTTTTCCAAGCATTTACAGAATCATTTTCTCAAGAAGATATTCACTGTTTTATTTTTCTTCCTTCTAAGAAGTGCATAACACTTTTGGGAGAGGCTGGATGTGCACAGAACAAACACAGAGGTCTTATCTCAAGGCTGCAAAAAGAGGGAAGACTGACATGGGAAGTTTTTCAGTGACCCAGAGAGCTCTGCAGCCAAGCGAATTGTAGTTGAGGAGCCGAGGGCAATGGGGTTGAAATATGAAATTAACCACCCACATACATACTTTAGCAGCTTTAAAGGGCGCTTTAAGGCTAGTGTTTAAATACATTATATTGTCTCATTTAATGTGATTCAAAGCTATATTTAATTGACAACCATCTACAGTAAATAACCAACAGGGCAGCATGTAAATCCAATTAAACTTTAATGATTTGTGTATCAAGGTCAATGACAATTCATTACCTTCTCTCATTCAAACAGTCAATCTATCTGCAGTTGGTGCTCAAAAAATTAAAAAGAACGCCACATTTTTTAAAGCACTCATTTGGTCAACATTCGCTTTTGGGTTTCTGTTAATGACTTATTGAGTATTTTTCTTTCATCAGTTAATTAGCATTCAAATACAAAAGGTACTTAATTTCAAAGCAATTATCTCCTGATTGGCTGGCCCACATGAAAAAGTCGACCGCTCTCCGTTCTGTTAAACCGTTGTGGATTCCTGCATAAATTGATTTACCTGTGTGTGTGTGTGTGTGTGTGTGTGTGTGTGTGTGTGTGTGTGTGTGTGTGTGTGTGTGTGTGTGTGTGTGTGTGTGTGTGTGCGTGTGTGCTTGCGTGTATGCCCTGTTTGTTCACGCACGGTTCAGTGTGTCTAAATGTGTGTGTCTTTGTATATAAGTACAAAAAAAAAAACGTATACCCTTGACTGCATCCGAGTAGGTCCTTGACTGTTTTATATTCTCTCAGTCAAGCAGGCAGATAGCAAGTAGCAGGTGGACAACATCTGCTGTGCAAAGTGAAGCTCTAAATAGAAGGAAACATTGCAAGCACAAGGTATTCCATCAACATAATTACTCTCACACAAATGCACATGGGCCCGCACACACATTCGCACAATGAGGATGTATAACATCAGGCCTTCAGAGGGCTCCAGGATCACGGCCTTTCTTGTAGTGGGAAGAGATAAACAGGAAATGCTTTCTGCAGCAGTCAGCTCCTTCGTCCTATCAGCCCCCACTCTGCATTTATCTGCAAAAAATCCTGCGTACACATGCTGCAAAAATGCCTCGAGATTTCAAAAGTTAATTACAGCATCAAATTAAGTGCATGACAAGTACCAATAGAAGGCCAGTGGAAGGGTCTTTAATCCCCTTTGCTCCGCCGACTCTCCTCCATGGCACCTCAAACGCCACCTCAGCCACTGTTTACCAAATTAAAACAATCCCAGCAGTAGAAGGCAATCAACATGCACGTGGATTTACACGACTCCATCCCCCTCACTTGTTTGTTTGTATGTTATTGAAAGGAAAGTGATGCATGTTTTAATTGAATGAGGTCCCTTTTTGCAGCCAGTTTAAGGGGTAAATTTGATTGCAGTTTTAATTAACCAGCAGAGTTCGCCCCTTTCATCGGTCCAAGGGATTACAATTATGAACACAATGAAGCAGCAGCCGCGTGGTGATTTGGTGAAGGTGGCTGCACTGGGAATTTAGGGGCACTTTAAATCCAAGGTATGAAGAAACGCAGTTCAAGCTACAAGTTGTACAAAAATAAATAAAAAAATACACAATTTGATGTCGTTATTGTGAAAATGTTTTGTAAAATATTGAGTTTTATTGTAGAATGTACTGTCTGTCATCTGGTCTTCACTTATTTATACGCACAGGTTTTTATCTTTAGAAGAAACAGAGAGGCGACTGTCGTTCTAAACAGCAATGGCAGCTGCTAAGGGGTAAGCAAAGATGCTGCTCATCAGTTATATTAGAACTTGAAAATGTTTCCTAATTGAAAGAAGAGCGAAGAATGACTATGAAGGCTTTTCTTAACCGAGACGATGTTTTCGCTCTTCTCACGACTCGCTTCTGTTCGAGTTTGGTTGACAGATGGTTCATCCAATAACCTTTCATGCATTGCTTGAAGGTGCCTGCCCTTTTCCAAACAGTTTCCAATGAAACTTTCCAATGAAACGCATTTGAGAGTTAGCAAGGTGGCGGGGAAAAACAACAGGATGAGTAAGAGCTGGTTGGAGTGTCTGACACATTCTGCTGACCTGCTGTGTCCTGGTAACAAGATTTAAACAAATAATTAGAATTAGGTAATTGTCTCTGTTTTACCTGTAATTACTTCCAGGAAACTTCAGAGGACATTATTAGGAATTTACAGCCCAGTAAAACAAAGCATTACTTATATATCACTGTGTCTTCTATTTACCTTCTTGATGCACAAATGATTGAAATCATTTAGCTAAATAATACCACAACATCGTGACAAGGCTGGTAAATTCCCTGTGCAGAAACACTATCTCACTAGTGCTAATGAAGAGCTTACCCTCCATTTGAGCTGTGGCCAGCCAAACACCATTTGTTTCACTGCATCTCCTTCTTTATCTTGTTCCTTTAACAACGAGGAGGGATGTGGAAGTAGAGACGGGGGTTGCAGGGCCTCTGATCTTGATTCTCTCAATGATATTGCGTCATTGACATTATAGTTTGCGCCACTAAATGTTTAATATGACTCATTAAACAAATAAACAGTCAGATTATAGTGCAAGTGATAACAACCATCTCCACTTATGAGATGAATAAGGGTTTCATTGATACATAGGACTATAAGAAAGATGCCTTTAAGATATTTAATAATTTTACTAGATCTCTGCAGTTGGTCTCTTAGAATATTGACTTAAATCGCAATGCAAATATCTACAATAGAATATATTAACCTAACAACAAGGCAACATTTTCAGTATGCAACCCCTTGTTAAATACGGTATTACAATAAAACAACACCACAAACTACAGCCTCATTAATTACAATAGTTTGGTTGAATTTCTGTGTATTATTACTATTATATCCACGTCTTTTCATACAAACACAGGTTATAGCTTTTTTCATATGCTATTTTTTTTATTAAATGTTCCCTATTTGTGAACAAGTTTTATGTTGCTGCCTATTTATTACAATTTCTAGGGAGGTTATTCTAAAATATAACTTCAAATTATATAATCTATCTTTTTTTTGTTTTCTTGTTTTGTTTTCTTATTTTTTTTCCGAAAACGACAAAAGTTAGGATTAGTTTAGGACCAACATTGAATGATACTTTACATTTCTTGGTGTATACTCATTTGTCCTTTGTGTAATTCACTTTTATTTTTCAGCATTGAGATGTTACCGCATTGTATTCAGAGATGTTTAGTATTCTGCCCCCTCATGTAGAGGGAGAATTAAAAATGTAAACACCTCTAATATACTGCAGTCCAGTAGAACACCATCGTTAACTATGGTCACAATACAGTAATAAACATATAATTAAATTAACACATTTTTGAAAATGTCATCAATAACTGACATAAAGACAGATACTCAGGGCTGTTGTACTGGATTGCATTAGATTGAATATATGTACCTGATAACACTTAAAACAAATAAAGAGCCAATAAATGCATATTATGTACATGGTATTTCAAAATGTGCGCATTACGCTCTTTGATGTTAACTGTTTGTACAGTGAGGTGAGGATTTGGTATAATAGGGATATTGCAGACACCACATTGTTGATTTAAATGTTTATGAGTGTGATGGTGTGTGCAGTGCTCTGCAGTGCCGACCAGAGGGAAGCAGTTGTGGGGTTATTGTTATTGCACAGGAGCATTAAACATTGTATAGACCCAGTAAATGCAGTTACAGTGTACTTAATGTTCAACAAATGATGCTCAAGTCTCTCTCTCTGCTACTAATAACCCAGACAAGGACGCGAGGGCGAGGCGGACACAGACAGACCCTCGCACCCTCCCCTTCCTCCCTCCTCCCCCCCTCCCATACTGTAAACGAGCAGCGCTGGTGTAGATCAGCTCCTCCTGGCCAAATGGGTTTTGTCAGCTCACAGAGAGCATCATCATCACGCTGCTTAGTTTAGACTGGCACTCCGCTGGGAGGAGCGAGCCAATGCATTACAAAACACAGACGCAGACGCATACGTAGATGCATGCACACACACGTACACACACACACACACAGTGTAATGAGATTCAACACATCAGAAAGACATGTCGCTGCAGAGAGGTGGACAGAGGTTGGACAGAATTTAGATACATTGAAGAATAAAGTCAAGTGAAGACTGACTTACATCGAGACCTCACACACACACAAATGTTCTCTCACTGAGGCCCCACATCCAGCTTGTTCCTTCCTACGAGCCATACACCAAAAAAAACACAAATTGGCATAGATTTACCTTCATCCCCTCCTTCTCTTCCCGGCTGCACAGTTTTGTGATACGGCACAGGGCTCTGGTGACCGTGGCAGTTTAATGCCACACTGATGAGGTCAAACACAGAGGGGAGTCAGGTTAATTGGCAGCTGCTCAGCAATTCACAGGTTGAACAATGATAACAAATCCTCCAAATGTTAATGGGGGTAAAAAAAAAATTGGTAATAAATATAGCTTCCAGTTCAGCTGAATGGGAATGTGGAGCAATGTGACGAGATGAAGAATCTTCCCAGGAGATATTGTCTCTTAGAATTAGGTTATGATACCGCATTATAGAGGAAGGCACAATTATTGCATCTCCTCCCATCCGACCACACTGAGTGATTGATAAGACCCCCTATGGGGCTCCGACAGTCGTCGCCAGGATCAGACAGAGTCAATGGTGAAAGTAGCATTCATTCATTGATACAGATTAGTAGCCATTCAATTTGGTTATTAAGGAATTGTGGCTAAAATATGTACTGAGCGAGACAAAAAACAGACTTGTGCGGTGGGTTTTTAAATAACCTAAAAAATAAACTGCATCTTTGGCATACTGCGATTTCTAGTTACTATTTGGCTGACATGCTGCTTGTGCTGAGCAATGTTTTTGTGATAATTACCGTCACGACCAGGTTCAAGTAGACATAACAAAAGGGAGACACCACTTAACAAAATAAGCTTCATTTAACAAATTAAAAGAGTAGCTACTGGAGTCAGTAGAGCTTGTGGGTGCAAGAGGGAAGAATATATTTGGTTGGGTGTTTTAAAGATGCAACACAAAACATGAAAATATACTAAAGTAACATATATTGTAACACATATTAACACATATTGCAAATTTCCCCGCTGCGGGACTAATAAAGGATTATCTTATCTTATCTTATCTTATCTTACTAAACCAAAACAATGGACGCAGCAGCAGCACAGCAGACAGAGAGTAGGAGACTGCTAGTAACAGTCAAACCTGATCTCATGGAGATGAAATATAAACAGCACAAATTTTAAGGACATTCTGAGAGTCATGAAAAACCATTTTATGCTTTCCGTGTGTCATTTTATGTCACAACATTACCATTAGCCATAGCAGTTGGGTTTAGGAAAAACTTCACATTTTGGCAAAAAAATAAGTACATATAAACTAGGTAAGTAACGTGACATAACTAGAGTGAGCCCCTCTGCCTACACCTTAATATCAGCCAGAAGATGTATTGGTCAGGCTTGAATAGGAAGTGAGAGAGTTTATAAATGTAGGCCACAATTATCAGAACAAAGCAAACATTAAGGCTCCGTCATGTGACTAAATATACAAATGTTAAAAATAAAAGGCTATGGAAGAAATTTGCTAATTTATTTGGCAATGCTAATAAAATCTACTGCAGCCCTGTGGGTCCCGACCAATTCTTTGGGAACGACTAGTTTAAACATCTGCAACATAAAAATACTGCTTACATATTAAACACTTTCAAACAGCCCACTATTAACTGCTTCATCTTGTAATGGAGTATGTAGTAGTATTAATACTCACATTAAAGATGCATTAGTCTTTTTTGTGTCACTTGAAGGCAGAACTCCACAACAAATAAATCAAAGTGGCCATATAAAGTTAATTTAGCTAGAGAGAGCAGTGACGGTGAACTAAAACAGTAAAGTTGTGAGCTGTTACATCAAAACAACGAGCTAAAAGATGCTAAAACGCTTCGCCAAGTGAAGGGAACAGCAGAGTTAGTTTCCACTATGAGTGTCCCCTTTCATGTTAGATGTGATTCGTTGGACCTGTTTTTCATCTAAAAATACTGAATAGTGCAGATTTAAGGACGGGCAATTTATTTTTCACTTAAGTAACCTTTTAACAAGCGTTTCACTTAATGAATTCACATCCATTAAACTAAAACATGTTCTGAATTCTCCGTACGCACTGGAAACATACAAATGTGAATCCATTTGCGATTGAAGGTCACTCAGCAAAGAAGAAAAGGATAATTTGTATTCACTTCTCTTTTGCGTTTCAATTTATGGCTCTAGTTGTGTTGCTTTATTCAATTATGAACCCTGTCATGTTGGGTTGTTAGAAGTCCAAAGATCATCTGCAAAATGTTCTTTTAATCTGACCACATTTTAATTTGCTCTGTATACTTCAGGGCCCCTCCTTGAGTAGGACATTGCAGCATTTTATCCTCTACAGGGTATAGTCATTTATTAATAAGTTAATGTTGTCAGAATGCAGACACCTACCTGGACAGTCTCTGGGACGAGATATAGGGCAGATAAAAATGTATTTAAATTTATGACTATAAAGGTTAGGAGGTTTTCTCTTTAGATCACCCGAAACCGCTGAGTGCTTCTGTTGCTGCATTTCCACAGAATCATCCATATGATTTCTGGATCTCTGTTCTTCTGCCCAGAAGCTCCCGCGTCCTCTCAGCATCTGAGAAACATCAGGGAAAAACTATTTCCCAGTGGAGACCTTCTCTGTGAGAGGTGTTTGTGTAATAGTATTTTCCAGGCTGGTCCTGCAGGTCACACTGTCTGAAGCAAACAGAGAAGAAAAAAACAGATAGAGAGGACATGGGGACAAAGAAAACAGAATTATAAATAGTAGGTTATTGGCCTTATCATGCTTACATGCTGGGTTTTCTGTACATTGCCTTTCAGCAGGGTTGTGCTACTGAAGCGAGGATTTAACTGAAGGCAGGAATACACACACATATATTTATATATATATATATAACAAATGGAGCCACATCACACCATTGTTTGGTTTTTTGTTGTCCTGTGCAATTCAGATCTCAACAGCTTCAATTTTTCTTCTTTTCTCTCGCTGCACATCTCACACACACACACACACACACACACACACACATGCACACACACACACACACACACACACACACACACACACACACACACACACACACACACACACACACACACACACACACACACACATACTTAGAAAATGTATAATTTTTCAGAATACTCCCCACATCTCTCCATCCACATTCCCTTCCACACAGAGATAGCAGCACATGTATAATTGCAGTGTGCAACAGTGCGCACCTTAGAGGAAATAATTACCACCATAAAAAGAGCAATTACTAACCTGGCAGAGAGTTGCAGTGGATTTTAATGCTTCTGCCAGTAACGTCTGCTCACATCCCGCTCTTTGTTTGTTTGACTAATGGTTTCTTTTGAAGGATAAACAAGCCACATTTACCAATACCAAAATGCTGTCTGTTTTGCAAAAACATTTAGATGTAAAAACACGGCTTGCAGGTTCTGTGACAATCAGAGTCAGCGTTGAATGTTGGGAAGAGAAACAGGGCTGAAGGTTAATGTGAGTTTGATTCATGTAACCAAATATTAAAGAGCTTCATATGAATTGAGTGTCGGGAGAGACCAGCTTCAAATCAATGCTTAATATCCAGTTTTGATTAGCTCATGTGTCATTTCGATCCCTTTAATGTGTTATGAATAAATGTTTGCCAAAAACCGGCTGTCGGTGTATGACACTAATTCATTTTCTTCTTAAACGTCATTATGAAAGGATCACTAGAATGATAGGAAGACCGGAGTGAGTGAGTGGTTTTGCATTACAACCTCTCAGCTCTGCATGCAGAAAATGAATAGATGCACATACTGTTGTCACATAAACCATTAACAGAAAAAAGGGGGAATAACTGCAGCAATTTCTTTTTAATACATCCGGAAATCACTTTGTTGGAGATTTAATCACAATCTGTTCCTCTGCCTTCTACAGAGAATACGACCATCAGTCAAAGCCGTGCTGGCTTCACCACAGCATTCACTAGTCATCTCACAACTATTGTCTCTGGGCTTCAATGGTCTGATTGATTTTACAAGACAGCTACTGGGGATTATCACTTGACATCATATCCTGTGTGTAATTGCATAGTATTGACTAATGCTAACCCGTAGTCAAAGTAGGTATTGATGAATGAGTAAACATTCCTCAGTCATCACTGGTCATTGGTAAAAGTTAAGAATAGAAGATCAATGTATCTCACCTGAGGCAAAAACTAAGCTAAAGATTGTTGGAGGTTTAGAAACAGGGTTCTTTTTTGGAGTAAGTCATCCTTAATAATGAGCTTTTAAATTGTAAATAATGGCTTTATAAATGGTTTATTAATCCAATGATGAAATTAAAAGGGTAAAAAGTCACGGTTGATTTCAGGCAAACTGAGTATATTAGAGATACAATGTTATGGTTGTGAACATTTGTCAGGTATCAGATCTACAGTATGAAACAACATAAACTAAAAATATTAAAGCCACAAGCTGCTTCATTAAAATCAAAAGAGGAGCCAAACTTCTGAAATAATTACGTCAATGACTGATATAAACAGGATTAAAACGAGATACCCATATATGTCAAAGTCTAGTACTATAGGCTTTGCAAAGTAAACCTTTTTTCAGAATAAGATAGGAGCAGGTAGAGGCAGATCACACAAAACACATGGCACTTTATTAATGACATTTCTTTAACATGTGCAACAGCCGAATTTAAGGTTTCAATTGCCTTAACTAATGACTCATTAACAATGACAACATAATGAGTAGTGATACTGTATACAAAGATGCATACAAGATTTAAGTATTGAGAACTAATATTACACAGATGTAAAGGTCACAACTACAGTACCTGTCAAAAGTTTGGACACACCTTCTCATTCAATGGTTTTTCTTTATTTTTATACATAGATTGTAGATTAATATTGAAGACATCCAAACTATGAAGGAACACATATGGAATTATGTGGTAAACAAACCAGAATATGTTTTATATTTTAGATTCTTCAAAGTAGTTGAATGAGAAGGTGTGTACAAACTTTTGACTGGTACTGTATGTATATTTACATATTCTAATATTTGAAATCTCTGAGCATTAGAGTCAGGCTATAAGAAAAATAATGTATATATAGGGACTCAAACAGATAAATATAGTAACATATATAGAAAGAAAATAATACAACAGAATTAGAAGAGACAAAAAGTTAAGTTAAGACAGAGAATTTATAATCTGATGCCTTATGATAGATGTTTATTCAAGTTTAATTTACAAACACTGTTGACGGTTTTTTTTCACGTCAAACACCTCTACTCAGTTATGTATTGAAATGGAATTAGGATTGTAGACAGACGTTCATTCTCTTGAACGCTGTTTTACCTGAAATTCCTATACTGGTTTATTGTTTTGCTCTAGGGATGAAAATACCAATATGACAATTAGTGCACCTCTTTGGCCAAGACTGAAATATCTCAGCAACT
Source organism: Anoplopoma fimbria (assembly GCF_027596085.1). NCBI lineage: Eukaryota > Metazoa > Chordata > Actinopteri > Perciformes > Anoplopomatidae > Anoplopoma > Anoplopoma fimbria. The sequence continues at coordinate 17,753,983 of NC_072465.1, forward strand.
ACTCCTCTAGCACCATTATAAGATTCAAGTTTGTGGTTTTAGGTAAAATATCTCAACCTCTATTGGATGGATTGTCATGAAATTTTGCTCAGCTCAAACATGCTGCCCTCAGCATGAACTGTAACAACTCTGCGCCGTCATCAGATCGAAAAAATGAATGATTAAACACCTGTAAAACTAATGACGTACCCATTATCCTCTGTTGTACTTTTTCTATACTGCTAATTAGCAAATAACATCATGCTAGCACACTGAATTAAGGTGGCTTAATCGGTGAGCATTACACCTGTTGCACATCAGCATGTTAGCATTGGCATTGTGAGCATGTTAGCATGCTGACGTTAGCGTTTAGCTCTAAACACCAGTGTGCCTAAGTGCTGCCTCACAGACTGATCTTGCTCATTACTGGACAGACGAAGCATCAGTTTGTCATTAATAGTAAACTGACTGTGAGCATGTGATAGTTTTGCCCAAGACTGCTGTTAAAATAAATTCACAACTTGCTATCCTCTCAAGTGTAATTCAGTAGCATCACTATAGGCCTTTATTCTCAAGTGAGTTTGGGAGGGAGGCCAGGCATTAAATACTACAAGAACACACTCATGATCACATTCCCACGATTCAGCACACTAACAGATTGCTTGCTGGGTTAGCGAGCGATCAGCATCGCTCCTGCTAGCGGTTTAAGTAACACAATCTGGTGTCTAATTTCAAACAGCTGTCTGCTCTGCAACGGGACAGGAGCGAGGGCGGAGGGCCAGAAACACCTTGATGATTCACGGCCTGCGAAATGAAGATGAATATTTTATGTGAACTGGCATTAAGAGGTTTCAACACAGTCATCTAGATCAAACACAACAGCCTGGCAACACGGTTCTCCACTGACTGTCTGTCTGCGAGGCTGCCGCCTGTAATGCGGCCAGTTATATAGCGGGACGGCGTATAGTTGAGGTTTAATATGCATGAGTAGTGGAAGTTAATGACACAAACTAACTGATACCTGCATTATAATCAGTAATGACTGGCTGCATTTGAAGATGCTCTTTTTATTATGTTGCACATTATTTTGAGCACATTTATGTGCTGAAATATCAAATGTCAAAAAATACTGTTTAATTTAATTTTTTTACACAAATGAGAAATTGGATTTAATTTCTGTCTTGATTTAATGTTCTTAATCCTGTAAACTAATGTGGAGTGCATGTTTAAATGGAGCATATAGGTCAGCGTACATAAGCGCCATCCCACTGCATGTGTACGCCTCCCTGTCTGTTCCCTCCCTAACTAGGTTTGCAGGGGTAAATTGAGTGTGTGACTGCATATAATTCACTCTCAGAACAGCCCCATTTCCCTCTGGCTGCCTGCTTGGTCACACTGATTCAATGCACCAGTAGCAGCACAAAATCCATACCAATAAATTTCACCTCCGAGGGGTTACATGTCCCATCAGCCGGGGATGCCCCTGCTAGAAACCAAACCATAGCTGGTTAGCCACAAAGCAGTGCTGCAATTGCCCCTCGGTCCAGATCTCAGTGTGCTTTTACCCTTTTTTTTCCCATCATGGTTTATTGTTATGATTACTTAACCCGGACCTGCGCTTTCAGAGCACATCCACACTCATTGGCCACTGTCATCAATGTGCTTTTAATATGTTGTTAAATCAAGGCAACCCCGCCGGGCTGACTGCATCGGTCATCTCATTTGGTCTGTAATGGCCCAACGCTGTCTCCATGATTGATTCAGCTTATTTGACGTGCATCTCGACGAGGGTCACAGGCCAGACTTGGATCAGCCGCAGCAGTCAGACTCAGATGTGATGCATGCACCATTTCTACGAGCGACAATCTGGATATTATACATAGCAGTCCCTTCACACACCATTAACCTGCCCAGGGTCTTCATGTCATTATCGATTCTCAAAGGCTACATTGGGCTGTAAACATTTCTGATGCCCTTCAGAGATATCGCTCCTCATCATTGTAGGACACCCAAACCTGCAAGAAGAAAAGGGAGTGAGGTACACTCTGATCTCATGCATGCCATCTTACTGTGTTCCCTCGTGTTTGTGTGTGTGTGTGTGTGTGTGTGTGTTGTGTGTGTGTGTGTGTGTGTGTGTGTGTGTGTGTGTGTGTGTGTGTGTGTGTGTGTGTTTGTTTGGGCCGCGTGGGTGTGTTGCCTGCAAAATGACTGTTTGTTGATAAAAAAAACTCTCTGCTGTTACTGAAACACAGCCATGTTCTGCTTTCACACTGGAGAGCCACTGAGGACAACAAAGGCAGCCAAAGTGAGAGCTGAGTGATTCAACAGTCTGCCTCCACAGTTTGGCCGTTTTTCAGACTGGAGCCACGAGCGCTCCCTCATCACTCAGCTGAGATCCCTCAGAGTCCTTATTAATATTCACAGATGAGATTATAGTTTAGCAAAACATTATCACTGCTGATTAACTGGGGATTGCAGCGAGGGACAGATTTTCCCTGGCATTTCGATTCATGTTTTGATTTTGCAAGCATGTTGAACTCTTGATACGATGCCTCGCCAAGGCACTAATTAATGCTAATGAGTCTAAAGGCACAGAGTGAGATAACAGCAGTGTCCCTTTCTCTATATTCCCCACTAAGTCATAGGCCATGCTAAAGGATAAGGCTGTATGGGGCTATAACCAAGACATTACCAGATGTTTGACAAAAAAACATCCTGTCTAATTTCCTTTATTTGGCTGCTGTTTCTCCCATTCTCCGGCTCCCATCACCCAGCATCGTTCATGTTGCTCAAATTACACAATATGTGATAACTTCAACCTGCAGTGGATAGTTTTTTGGTGAATAAACAAGCTGTGCAGAACACACAAACGCATCATCACTTTTCAAGTTGATATGCCGAACTTGGCCGTCGGCCATTTGATAGTTCAATATTCCCCCTCCTTTATCCTTTTAAAGTTATTCTGGTGGCACTAACTTTGTCTGTTGAAGTTTGATTCTGCGAGGTAGCGTTTGAGCTTTTATGCTGAAAACATCTCTGATCAGAGCTGTGAGATTGAACCAAAACAATAAAGTTGTGGCTCCGAAAAAAACAAACCAATGAGCTGAAAGACATAAAGCAGTTTAGAACTAATGCAATGCATTCTTAATGGTTTTACTAAACTTACTGTTACCTTCTTCTTTAGTACAAGTCGATAGTAGATGAGCAAATAAAGTGACTACAAAAGCCTTTGGGTGTCTCTATAGCTCATGCGACACAGGTGTTCAGACTTAAAAAGGAGCTTAATTCAGAGCTGATGTGAGCAAGACTACCTGAAATATTCTCTCACTTGAGTCAACTTTTTCATGTTTTAATTAATTGATTATTTCTGCTTCTGCCTGCCTTCTCTCTGCAGTTATTTACTGATCCTATCAAATATTATCAATATTTTTAACGTAACTTATGTAGTACTTCAGAATCAGAATCATCAGAAGTGTTTGTAGTAGACACACTACAAACACTTGAAATTGCCTTTCAAATGTTGAACGTCAATGTCTACCATTGTTCATAAGTGTATTCACTAAAAAGTTCCATAGACTAATCAATCAATTAATAGGCCCCAGACTAGTTTAAGCATGAAAAAATATATATAATCTAATACAGGAGGCCGCATACTCGCTGAATCGTGCTATCCTTGTAAACGTGACTGCCTCATGACCTTAAACCTCATGAATGACTGTTGTTTTTGTTACGTCGTTACCTTCTGGGAAGTCAAAAATATGGCAAGTTGCCGTCCAGCTTGGCAAGTGATATACTTGATAGATACCTGCGCGTTTCACGCTGTCACTTGGTCACTAATGGACCAATAAACAGGATGATGGGAAGAGACGGAAGATGATCGAGTAAATGTCTCTTCCTCTCTCTCCTGCAAACATGGTCGACTGTTATCGCGCCTCGCTTCAAATCCATACTCCTGTTATGGATGACATGCCTCATACCTCCCATTAAAGGCTCCAGGGCAATGGCCCACCTAGTAGTTAATGTGCATCTAAAGCTGCAGTTAAAATCTCCATACAACATTAGCAGTAGCCTTATTAGATAAAACTATTAATGCTTAAGAGTGTATGAGAATAGATGATGGCCTTAGCATTCATACTGAAGTCCACTTGTCATGCATTGATTCATGCTGAAAACGCTTTTCTATTCAATGAGGTTTGACCACGCTGAGGTGTGTGCCTTTATGTTTGTGTATTGTGTGTGAGTGATGCAGCAAATTGTCCATTTGCAGTATATCCGATGGGCTCAGGGATGTCATTAGTCACAGCGTGCTCGCTCTCATTAAATGGCCCAGTCGCCATGGCAGCCCCACAAAGGCCAACCCCTCCCCCTCCTACAGCGCATGGAGAGTGACAGGCCAATTAGAGCAGGGCGCTGTGACATGCAGTCTGCTGTGATTATGGCTCTGAGGAGAGCGGAGCCAGGCAGGGGACACCATGCACCGGCAAAGGTCCCAACCAGATCCGTCTCCGACTAAACGCGATGAGCCGAGACCCTGGAGGTCGTGTCTGCTGCAGGAGTGCGACATCCTCATCCCTCCATTACAAGTGGCACCTGCCATCAAGAGCAGTTAGCTGCTGATGCCAAAGGAGGGAGAGCAGTATAAACTACACCACCCAGAGGGCTTTAGGCACATGTCAGACGCCGACAGGTTGATCGTCATGCGTTATTTTGTGTTGGAGATCTTCATTACCTGTCACACACTGCTTTGCTACAATCCTCTCAAGTCTGCATCTTCTGGGGAGTCATGGAGACACAGCAGGAGAGTGAGGGGAAATAATTTAATCTGGGCAATGATGACATCGAGCGTGGCATTGAATCTGTCAGCTTTTCTCTCTAATGCATTCAAGGTATACGAACACAATGAGGCAGAGACGAACACAAGACAAGATATAGACACACAACTGATTACTGAAACTGTTACGCGATACTGAAAAATAAAATAAACTGCCACATACTCCACCATTGTCACCACACATGCTGCGATTGAAAAGAATAGTTGCCAAAACAATCTCAGCTCCATTTAGTAGCTGTTCTGGAGCTTTCGATCACATCACAGGAGCTTCTTCAGCTGTGTGAGGATTTCCGAATTGTCAATGTTCAAGTTTCCATTTTCTGAACGCTTTAAACCATTCATAATTAAGATTGAAAATTCATCCTCCGAATCAGTGGACAAACACAATCTCAATATAAGGTCCATTTAGTAGCTGTTTTACAGCTTTCATTCATCACACAATCAAGCACAACGAGCAACCTCCTTTCAATATCAATTTTTAAGCCAATATGGATCCTCGATGTGCTCCAAAAAATGGTTATTAGAGCATCTACATTTCCATGGTAACTGGAAAAAATCTGCTGTGGAAGATCGTGTGATATGATTGAAACCCCCAGAACAGCTAAATGGCCCCTCGTGGTGCAACCAGGTCTCCTACAAAGGCTCCCCTACAACTAAATTGCACTCTCAATTGCATTTTAAGAGAAACATATTTTTATCCTGGATTAAGGTCCCAGTTTAAAATAGTTTAACACGTGGTTAAAAACACAATACAACTACTTTGTTGGGTTCAATAAAAAACATCATGATTTGGCTGAAAATTACTATGAAAATGAAACAAAACAAAACAAAAACAAAAAAGTACCTGGTTAGGTTTAGGCAAAAAAACAATTTGGTTCACACAGGACATGGACATCAGTCTCCTGGGGGAAAGCCCTGATTCTTTTAACCTCCTCCCTATGCAGTTTTCTGCAGACTAATTTGAAGCTTATTTGTAATACGTTTAAAAGTAAACGTAATCCACGTCAAAATAAGTTTCCCTTGAAACGTTATTCAGAATGCAGTTTCATTGCCAGGAACGTAATTTTAAGGAGACAGGGCTGCTGTTTCCAACGCCAAGAATGAAGTTTCATTCTCCGTAAAAACTGAATATTTTTCTCATCGTGGTTCATCCACAGTGATTTAACAGACCTTTTGAGCGTACCCCACAACCTCCTTCAGCAAATGGATTTGTTCAGGTGTCATTGTATGACCTGAGATCAGCGTTTCAGTCGCCTGATAATGAATCAGGTGGACTTCAAAAGAGTCAAAGTCATCTTCAAGGACTCGTTCGAGAAAGGGGCCCACGGACAACATTTTTAAACCCAAATCGTCAAACATAACCAACTATACTTAATAATCATTGATTTGTTTGAGGCTTTAGTTTAGAAATTATTAAACTAAGGTTATCACAAAACAAACAATGGAGTGTGCAGATCAGCAAAGTCAGTAATGAAAGCAGTGCATGTATGCAGGGGCGCCGAAAAGGGGGGGTAAAGGAGACGGATTCTAGGGGCCCATGATGGAGGGGGGCCCAGAGAGAAATTTTGCCGCTGTGTTGGGGGCCCTGTAAAGATTCTTTTCATGGGGCCCAAAATCCCTAGCGGCGCCCCTGCATGTATGTATGCCATGTGTACTGTAAAAGTGTTGAAGGTGCAAAACCAAAAGGAGGTAATGCAGGGTGGATGTCAGCTGTAGGAAGGGAGAAAGACGTAACCATATAGACCGACTTGTATAGCCTGGAAAGCCCAGGTCAGCCTAATCCTGCTGACGACCCTGTCTTGTGAGCCAAGTGCTTGCTGAGTTTGGCCAGGACAGCCTTCAAGACAATGAGAGGGTCGTAACAAGTGTCACTGTCTGAATCAGAGGTGTTTTGCATTTTAGCTCACCTTACATCTGTTGTAAATAGATGATTTGCTGGTGCTTGTATGTGTCTACCTTTGTACTCACCTGCTACGACTCAGTGGTCCTGTATGTCATCTCGGCGCTGTAACATCAAGGCCTTATGAACTGACAGTCTATTGATGTACTGAAGAGCACTATAACGTGGTGGCACAGCTTAGGGGAAAAAACTGACAGGCTCTGAATCTGAATCTTTAAACTGAACACCTCAAATCAGCAAAGTGATTGATCATTTTCAACTTTAGAAACATCAAGGAGGCCGTTGACATCCAACGCTGAAGCCAATCTTTGAACAAGAACAAGAAAAATGTCAGCGTCAGTCGTTCAGCAAATAGTCAACAACAACATGTGTTTACATCGAAATGAATAAGCGACGTTGTTATAGATTCACCCTGTCTGCAGAGGAGGACGGTCACCAAATGGTCACCAAAACACCAGATTTTGCCAAAGGACTTCACTGTTTGTTTCCTGTTTCCCACCAACAATCACCATGGGTTTCTTTTAACAAAGACCAAAAGCTTTCCCCCCAACTCTAATCAAGTCATTCAAAGGCCTAAAGCTAACCAAACGTGAACCCTAAGAGCAGTTATATTCTGATAGTTGGACAAACCGCTACTTTCCCCTTTCGATATACGACCGCTTGTTATCACATGACCAGAGTTCAATGCTTAGGTTACATGATGATGCTGAAGAAGGCCATAGGATTTGATCAAAATCTCCAGAAAAAGCTTGTGAACTTTGCGTTTAGAATATAAACAATACTAGAATTGCTCTAGAACAGCAAGGAAAAGAGATATACTATGTGAGATGCAGGTATGTTCATGTATACTTGAAGAGAAATAGAGCAGAGTCTAGCTGCTGTAGGCAATGTCTGCAGCGAGTAGAAGAGTTAAATGCCACTTAAAGCTTTTTCTGTGAGCCACAATAGAGAAAATAGAAAAAGGGGAGAAGAAAAGAACACTCTGTGGGCAGATCGAGCCATTGGCCTCTCTCACTGCACATCTTTTGTGTTTCCTAGAGAATGGTTCACTGCCTTTTGACAATAAAAACCATGGGGGGAAAAAAAACATAATTTTCTTCAGGCAATGCTGCCTTCCATTGCTAGCTGCTACATGAACACCTTCACAAAAAGCTGGAAATGTGCATGCATTTCTACTCAAACATTTCTACTTTTTTCTCCTTCCATCCCAAGGAGGCGGATACGACAATTCACTACAGAAAGGCTGCGACGGAGTAATGATTTAATTGCTGGTAAGAAGTAAATAGAAGCAAAGGCTGTGATTTTGTTATACAATGTTTATTTTGTTGTCAAATAGAAGTTCACCCAAACACAAGGCTACAACTGCCACTGAAGAGACCAGATTTTTTTAAATACGCGCTTCATATTTTCTCTAACTTTTTTAGACAGTAAAACAGACATTTGGGGGCTGCAAATATTTGTTCTTACCGATGAGAACACACACACACACACACACACACATGTTCATATGCAGTAAATTAATAAATGCAAACCTACAGATGCTAAAAAAATATCAGGGCCGTTTCAGTGGCCCCCCTTAGCGTATTAATACATCCATTCTTATGCATGTATAAATAACTGAATCAACAACTACACACATTAAACAAAACTAACTATAGACATGCATCTGTTGTGGTTATAGAGTAATCGGTTAAGGACTGTTTAGACCATGTATGGGTAAGTAAATATTACTAAAAAAAGAAAAAGTTTGAAATCTCAGCATACCAATACGCATGCAGACACCTGAATGTGACGCCTTAAGTGATGGTTGATCACCTGATTCCAAACATGCTAAGATTAAAATCTCCACTCTTCTGGGGAAACTTTTTCTGCATGATTTTGAAACCTGTCTGCAGCAAATTGCACCCATTCAGTCACAGGAGTGTTAGTGCTGTTTTGTGAGAAGGCCTGGCTCAGAGCCGGCCCCAAATTGATCCCAAAGGTGTTTGATGGGGTCAGGACTATGTGGGCCGGATCAAGTTATTCAACACCTAACTCGCTTTGGGCCTTCCACAGCCTATTGCCACAAACAAACATAATTGTCTAGCATATGATGTATGCTGTAAGATTTTATGTCACTTATTTTTTGCTAATTGGCATCACCCAAACCAAAGTACGTATTTGGTCAGGGGTGTCCACATACTTTTTGTCAGATTTTGTTTCTACATACTGTACACAATATAACAATATTTCCTCATATGTGTTTGGATCATGATTTTTTTTTTATTTATTTGAAAAAGGAATTGGACTTACTGGCCATTGTAAAGCGAAAGTGTTACAGTATTTCATAATAAAAGACAGCTGAATAAGAGCCCCCATGTTGGGGTCTAAACCTATCGACTGATAGGGAACACAGATAATTTATAAAACCTCGGATTATGCTTAATTAAAAGCTTATATCAAGGTAAGGGATACAATGTGTGTACGGTTCATAATTATTATTTTTTTTAAATACTTAATTGTAAGTCTGGCACAATGACTACGTCTGATGAGCCCGAGAACGAGGCTGGACTGAGTGGCCCGTAAAGAAAATTACGGATCTGATTTGCCGACTTCCCTTACCGGCCTTGATCTAACATGCCAGAGGCTGTTCACCTTGGAAAATGCTAGTGCGCTTGCTCTATGGTCCACATAAAGCAGAAGGTTGCCAGAAGCTCCGCTTAATTTTATCCGAGTTTTAACTTGGAAGTCAAACTTTGTTTGCTTTATGTGCATATGAGCAAATTTCATAGGAACGAACAGGAGTCGGCCTCCAACGCTGTATCCAGTTGACTTTATACATCAATGACCTCCCCCACATGTGCACTGGACTGTATATAAGAAGTCAACGTAGTCACCCTGACGTCACCCATTGGTTTGACTACAGTTTTGAAGCCTCAGGTTCTGCATTTTGTCTATTGCCATCTTGGTTTTCTGCAACCAGAAGTGAATGAGAGGGTGGAACTAAGTACAACCGCAACGCTGAATAAGACATTTTTGGGTTACAATTAATTTCATGAGTTGAAAACGCACTATAAAAGGTTTGTAAGACAAAAACACAGACAACTCCGGGATCGGAAGCATGATGGTAACGACCTGTCAATTAGACTGTAGCCACGCCCTAAACCCTACCCTGCTTTATCTTCTATTTTACTCTAAATGGGACCATGACTTACTAAAGGAACATCATGCTGTATTGAAGTAGACTTGAAAGTAGCTTTTGAGATCATACACTTATTTTTTACAATGTTTACTAAGGTAACAAATCTAGAGAGAAGTAGGGGCATTTTCTCACTTCACTTCACTTTTTTAAAACCAGAGGAGTCGTCCTTGATGGCCATTATACAGAATGCAAGTTGAATTACTTCTGCTTATGCTTCACTTTTCAGGCCCTGAATGTGCACTGGACATAAATTGAAATGTGTTGAATGGAGCGTATCTCCTGGGGATACTTTGCCGTGGACTTTTTTCAGACTACGACACCCCTGCATATATAATCAGGCACATCTACATTTTGCTCAGGTATCCAATATTATGCAAGACATCAATCATTGTGTTTGGCAACCTATTGCTGTAAAGAACATCTCTCTCTTTTATCTTCTTTTCTTTTCATCTTTTGCTCCCCCTGAGTACACAAAACTGACTGAAATTTAAGATGACAGGACAAGGTGAGTGAGCGGAGAAGAGGCTCTTAGTGACTTAAGAGTAAGAACTTCAAGAAAGAAAGAAAAAGAGAAGAGAGAGAGAGTAACGCAACCCGAAGTGAGACTTGTACGAGATGTCTTTGAGTGGCAATAGTCTGGGTCTTTGAAAATGAAAGGAAAAGTGCAAAGAGCGAGAGAGTGAAGGAGACAAAGAGACACAGACAGAGAGGACAGTGGTTGAAGGGTTAAGGGCGAAGTTGGAGTCTATGTGACAGTATCAAAGCCACAGGAGCAGCAGAGAAAAGCTGTTAACGGGAGCTCACCGTGCCTTAATCGATTGTGAACTGTGCTGCAGAGCACAGCCAATCACAGGAGCTCCTGGAGACTTCTCTGGGTTAGAGCACTTACACGCTGTCTGCCGCCCGATCAGGGAGACGACACAGGGAGAGGAGAGTGAAAGAGACAGAAAGAGAAAGAGGGTGGGAAAAAAACAACTGAGAGATGAGGAGAGAGGGTGATGTTAGTCAGGGAGACAGAAAAAGTGGGACTTCAAGATTATGGTTTCGCTTTTTCATCTTGGTGACCTTGAAAGCCCTTTTTAGTGGGGTGTTTATTGGAGTGAATATGCATCAAGTGTCCTTTCTTTTGCTCCATTTGTCTGTCTGCTCTCTATCTGCCTGATTACCTTCAAGAATCCCTTCCTTAACTTCACATGGGCTTTTTTTTTCTAGATGAAAATAAGCTGTATGCATGACCTTTAAAGGCACGTTGCAAGACATCAAATGGAGATCTGAACATTGTTACAGCACATGACATTTTGTAATGAATGCGTATTGAATGGACAAATGCCTTTGACGTGAAACTTCTGGAAAATCTTGCTCTTGCAGAATATTTTTTTAAAAGCCCCCAGATGTGTCTACACTCATCACAAAGTAAATACTCCAATGAAATCCTATTTTTCTGACACAAAACCAATGAAAATGTAAATAGATGCAGCAAAAATCCACTTATATGATCTAGTTCTGTCATCTTCATTTATTTGTTTGGTTTCACTATTCTGGCTGTTAACATTGTAATTGCCTCATTAGCTGAAATAACTCACAAAGCTTCCACTAAACTCAACAATTTACACTCTGATGTGACTTGAGACAGAATTAATGACTAAAGCTGTAACGCGTCTTTGTGACGACTGTGGGACTTATTTGTCTACAGCTGTAAGTCTTCAGTCTAATTAACATTTTCTTTATGTAATTGAATAATTGTAAATGAGCGTTGTAACAGCTCAGAAGTCACTCAGTAAAACGGGCTTTCTGTTTATTTTGGGTGTGTTACAGTGAGATCTATACAGTGGTGTGCTGCCTGATGCCCCCACTGTGAACCGAAACCATTCCTATTTTTAAAAACTATGCGTCTGCACAAACGATAAAGCAGCATTTTTAGATGAACACGACACTCTACACGATAATGAAGAAATTGCAAATAAATATAACTCTGAATTATCTGCTCAAAGTTTAAATTAAGGTTGAGCTTTGAATCCCTAAAATTACCTTTACCTGCAGATACTCCACAGGAAGTTAGAGGTTAAGAAAATAAATTGGGTCCAGTCTACTGTATCTATCCACTCTATTTAATCACAATTTTATAGCCTCTACGGAAAGAGCGAAAATGAAAAATAAATGGTCTCTTCTCTTTGTTCTTGTTTCAAGCATAACCGTTGCTTGATTTGCTTGAATAAAAAGGAATAGAATAATGGAAATTGTGTGATTGTAGTTAAAAAAAAACTTGTCAAATTGAATCAAGTCTGGACCAATAAAATAGCATCCTCAGTCAAAGTCATATAATTAAAAACATTGATTATTTATAGATTGTTTATCTTGCTCTAGATCCAGCTTCTCAGGTAAATAAATCTGTGTATAATCAGTATAGAATAGCATTTAATCTAACCCACACCTGTGGAGACACTCACAGAGTTAGATTTCTTTTGGCGCATTTAAATGAAAAATGAGAAAAGGCTTTCTTTAAACTGTCACGGTGAATAGATATTTATTTCACATTATTAGATTGTTTATATTAATTTATGTGATTTAACATATGCAATAAACACAGTGCATTTTAAACCAATAGACCGGTGTTTGCGAATGAGTGTCTCAAAGTGTTGTTGTGGTTTTGTTGCTTTCGGGACAGTTTTCCTAAACCTAACTGTACGTCGTTATTTTAAACCCGACCATGATGTTTGTGATGTAATGTCTTCTTGAAATAAGTATTTCCAAGTAGCACAAAGAAAACTGACAATTCATGTTGCTGTACATGAAGATGCATTTTGTTACTATTTCAGAAACTGCTGTGGGACTAAGTTGAAATCAACAGGTTACAATGAACATTTTTAGAATTGATTATTGTTATATTACAGTGCAACAGGTTGTTTTTTTCCCCCTTATATAAACTGAACAAATCTTTACAGTCACTGGCGTGCTTCACTTGACAGATTACAACTCACTTTTACGAGTCCCTATACGGTTTTGGACAGAAGACTAATGTGGCCTTACCAATACTAAGGACTAAATCTGGATTTATAGGTCTGCTTTAAGTGGTTATGACGTAGCTACATCGCAGCTGATATACGCCTCCTCCAAATGGAACCAAACTTAGTTAGCTTGTTTGCTCCCACAAGCTTCAGATGTCAGTGGAGGTTGTTGATAGTGAAGCAAGTTGAAGAAAGGCTCAGGATTCTGCTCATTTTCTGTTACACACATCTAGCTAAGACATTTCCACTTCAAACCCTCTGCTTGCTGCAATCAACTCTCTCTATCGCAGTGAATGAAACAACGTAAACCCAGTTATTGGATGTCAGTGGTCTCCTATTCAGTATAGGCTAATGAGACGAGAAAGAATAAGGCCTGAACAGTACCTTATAGCGTCGCAATAGTTCTACCAATGGGTGGAATCTGACAGTTAACAATCAGGATCTCTGGACTATGCTGCTTCAATTTTGATTTCTGTTATACAGTATTTTCACCAGAGGTGCAATACTAAATCCCTGAAGAATCCTTTACAAATCTCCCTGTTGAAAATATCCAGAGGCAAAACCTGTGCTGCTATTCTGAGGTGAGAAATCCCATTATTTGTGCTTGACTGGTTTCACCTCTTAGGGACTAATTTCACCATAATCAGTATGAAACAGGAGATGGGTTGCCAGATTGAGACATCAGGCTCTGTGTTGAAGGAGAAGGAGGAGAACATTTTACTGTGTTCATCTTACGTGGTTTCATTTTTAATTTGGTGGTATGGTGGTTATACAGGAGGGTGCCAGTGTGTGTTATAAACCTGTTGTCCTGTTACTTAACTGATCTAAGGCGACCGGCTTACTCAAAAAGTATGACTAAAAATGGACGCTTTTTTCATACTGTTGCTCCACCCAAAAGAAAAAGTCCCCACGTAGTTTGCATCTAACGTTGTTTGTTCTTCAACAACATCCGCTATCAGCTGCCATGAAGGGACAGTGAGTTTGCCGCGAGTTTCAGGGGGAAAATAAAGAGACAGTCGCCAGTTGAGCCAAAACAGTTTTCAAGTGCAAGAAGAGTACTGGTCAAGGGCAAACAGTCAATAACCAGAGCCGCCCCTTTAAATGTCAGTTGTCCTGGAAACAGGTGCAGAGATGGAGCATTTCGGATGGTGGCTGAGCAACCGGCGGGGAGCCACTGTTTAGCAACGCCCAAGAAACAACAGCATGCCGAGCCAATGTAACCCCGCGGAGCCACGCTGCTCCACTGAAGCACTGAAGGATGCAATTCAGGCAGACTGGGGGGTAAAAGACCAGGATAAAAAAAACGCAGAGAGACCACCTGATGTTATAATCCTTATCTTCAGTGTAATCCATGAAAAATAAGCGAGGGACTCACAAAACATGCAAAAGTAAACGGATTGAAATAATTGTTCTTAAAATGGACATTTCTCACACGTTTCAGTGGTGAATTATTACTGCAGTCAATATTTATTTAAACATGTATGTCGTGAAGTATGGGTGAATAAAGATGGAAATGAATGTTGAATTCTTTAAAATCGTGAACTCGCCCAGAAACGCTGATAGAAAACAGGCATCTTGCTTCAGACTTCAGACGTGTCTCTGAGTGGAAACACTATTCACTACTGCCCCCTGCTGTGAGCATTAATGCTAACCTGGAGCCTAAAGCACCCACATGTGAACACTTTCACCAGAAGTAGATCAGAATATCCTTCCTCTGTAGAATTAAAGTTCCTCCACTTAATAATAATAATAATAGTGGTGTAAAGGTTACTTGTCTTGAAAACTATTCAGTAAAAGTACAATAGCAGCTCATTTGACCACAAATGGGCACTGAAAACGGTTCACTGTGACATAATTGTAATTGTTCTTACCATTTGAATATCGTCCTTCTAAAAGCTTTCTCATGTCGGATTTATAAGATAAAAGTAATTCAAAGAAAATGTTTTATCCAACCAATCAACACGACTGTAACTATCATTTTTATTCCGAGAAGTAATGTAAAAAAAATGTGTGTATGTAAAAAGTAGTTGTAGTTCAGCTAATAATTAGGTGTAATTAGATTTTTTTTTTAAGGATAATCTGTGCTGTAAACTACCTGATCTGTCTCACATATTTAGCCAGAGAGCAATTTCAAAGGCTGGAGTCATTTTGTCCTCTCCATCCTCCAAATGAAGAATCTAAAAGGGTGAGAAACTGTTGCATGTCTCATGCCATCACCTGTTAATTGTCTATGAGTCATCTTGATGCACGCCAGATTTTATTCTGATTTATCACTTAGTGTTCATTGTTTTATGTGTGACTTTGTGTTGGTTTGGTTAAATCCACCACTCTGGTCTAGACTCAAATATCTCGACAGCTACTGGATGGATTGCCGTATAAATTTGTGAAGAGCGTTTCAGTCAAAGCCCTGCTGTGCCTTAACTAGAATGCAGCCTCACAGGGCTGCTAATGGGTCTGTTGACTCTTGTTATTATATGTTTTATGTGTCTTATTATGTTTTATGCTCAAGTCCCGCTGTGTTCTGTGCTTCACCTGACTGCAAGACAAATTCCCTCTTGAGGATAATAAAGTTGAAAGTAGGACACAGTGATGATCAAAACATGAATAAAAATGAATTATTTTGCAATGCAGAGTAAACCGTTTCCTTTCTTTACTCTATAACTGTTATTATCAACATAATAATAAAGCTGTAGTTAAGATGGAAGACAGCATCCCTGCAGCTGCCTTTTTTTTTTTTAATGCACCATGGTTTATGTAATGCAGATCTCCATTTGTCTATCGAAGCTGACATCAAGGACAACCTCTGATCTGCGTTGTTTAAGCAAGGAGCTGGCATTGTCAGTTTCATAACTCATGACCCGTGGTGACAGATACACATGTCAGCACTTGTGCAAACACATCTGCCTCTAATACCACAGCCCTCTTTTCTCCCCCCGTCTCTCTCACAACCCTCTCTGCAATTTAAGCTCAAAATATAATTAAAAAAAGCAGCTGACACGTGTCAAATTGACTTTTTGTGATTTTTGCATTACTATCTCATCCTGTGTCATGTTTCTGCACATCCCACATCCTCTCCCAACACGGTGTGACCCAGCTCCTATTCTCCAGCCACAGCTGATTAATTGAGGGCAGGGAGATGCAGATTCGGCGGGACAGATCGGATCCTTGAAACTTTGCGACGTGCCGTATAGTGCTGGTGTTGCTGAACTGTGGAGGCAAGATAGCCGGTGGGCATGACTTGGATGGGGACCTTTCAAATCCAATCGCATCGCGTTTAGTCCCCCATCCTGGCCCCGGCCACGCTATATCAGAGCAGATAACGTGCTCCTGTAAAGGTTACGACTCACAATGACATTTGTGTTGAGACCCAGCAATCCTTGAATCCCGTGGACTAATCTTGAATGCATACAAGTGCGTGCTTATATGTGTGTGTGTGTGTGTGTGTGTGTGTGTGTGTGTGTGTGTGTGTGTGTGTGTGTGTGTGTGTGTTTTTGTGTGTGTGTTTTTGTGTGTGAGTGTGTGTATACGCTGCATACTGTAGTTGTTTATAATAAAAGTTGGTAAATCAAATATGGGAGGAACAGACAGTCGATTAAGATAGTGAAATAGGAGTCAAGAATCCCATTAAATCGCATTCTGCCTTTATGTATTTTAGTATCAGAGACCAGAACACTTTCCAGAGGCAGGAAATGAATTTTGAACCACTTTGTTGACCTTATTCATACATAAAATAATATAAACAGGTGAAATCATCTTGGAAAATAACAGTTTATTTCTCTCTTCAAAACAGTTATTTTCCTGAAAATGTAGGATTCATTTAAAGAAATACACAGTGTATTAAGTTTCAAAAATGAAAACACTTTACCTGGGTGTCTAGAAATGTATGTTTGGGGTTTTTTCAGGTTCATCTGAGCTTATTTAAATTAAATTTATCACAGAAATATTATAAAAACATCAATTTTCTTGCATGCATGCTAAATTATGACTCTTGAATCTTTAGTCAGGACAAAGGATGATGCCGACAAGTTGACTTGATGTTACTTGTGAGAGATTGTTCAAAAAGAAAGTAGGCTACTGTTACATGGCCAATAGTGTGTGGACACCTGGACATTAAGCAAATAAGATTGCATGCAGATATAAGACTTATAATATTTAATATTATTACAACTATGTTTTACTAAATTAATTCATTCTTTGTCTATACAGCAACAGCAAAAGGAGGACTGTTCTTATGTACAAATCCGAGGTACTTAAACTTTACTTGAGTATTCTCTTTTAATGTTACTTTATACTTCTACTCAATAAATCTCAGAGGCAAATATTGTACTATATACTTCACTACATTTATCTGACAGCTTTAGGTATTTTTCAGTTTACAGTTTTTCATACTCTTCACATCCAGTAAAAAAACAACTATCTCCAAACAATTTGAAATCTGTTTTTAAAAATTTTAAGTTTTTGGAGATATGTGGTTCTTACAGGACAGCAACGCTACAAAAATGTAACAGCAAATGATGTATTGCTGTATATTTAACTTCCCAACAGTACACAGGAGTTAAAACATTGACAACAGTAAAATGCAACATGCACTTGAATGCAGTAGTAATATTAGTTAAAAAAACACGATATATAATAATAAAACACTGACAGGGACCATTTGCAGAATGGGTTCTTTTCTTTTAAAATTTTAAGTAAAATAAGCCTATAATACTTACATACTTTTACTTCAGTAAGGTTTTGAATGCAGGACTTGTAATTGTAGTGAATATTTTTAAAGTGTGGTAACTAGGGGGTATTATAGATGGGGAGGATTAAAGTTTAGTGTTGCTAAACTCAACAACCTGTTTGTGGCGACAAGACTTCTACTCTTCAATCCAACATGGAGAGTGGGATCTATGATGATTTGTGAATAAAACCCCACTTTCCCATTTCTAAAACACCCAGCTCATCGCTCTTGACATTCAAACTTCTTCTTCTTCAAAAAAAATTACAAGTCATTATTAGTATTCTGTATTAAATTGAATCTGGTATCCAATCAGCAATTTCCCTGCTGAGGTGACCAGAGTGACACAGCAGTCTCCACTCTTGTAACAAAAGCATTTTTCTACTGAGATCCACTTCATTACCCAGACTGATATGGAGCAAAATGTTTATTCAAATGAGCCTCGTTCAAATCCTTTAAAATGAATGAGGAAAACGCTGAAATGGATTATATGCTTGCAGAAAAAAAAATCATATTTGAATTAATTACAAACTGAAAGGGCGTCTTGGTTGAAAAAAGAAAAGAAAATGCTTATTCTCTTCCAGTTTCTCGTTATTTTCTTATTAGCTTGCATTTATTTATGCTCATCATCCATCACCGCCCAATGCCATCAATATGTGTCCATGAAACTGGAGAATAATTGCATTTTATCAGGATCAACATGACAACTGCAAGCATTGTGAGCCACTGATTGGCTGTTGTTTCAAGGAGAAGGCCCAACGTGAGCATTTGATTGGCCCCTGCCGGAGGAAAGACCTTCTATTAGCGATTGATTGGGCGTTGTAATTTTCCACCTGAATGGCTCCTGAGGGCACACACGCAGTTATTGTGTGACTTTGGCAGGAGCCACCTTTGTATCACCAGTGTGTGTGTGTGTGTGTGTGTGTGTGTGTGTGTGTGTGTGTGTGTGTGTGTGTGTGTGTGTGTGTGTGTGTGTGTGTGTGTGTGTGTGTGTGTGTGTGAATGTGAGTTGCTCTGAAATAGTGGGCCTATTCTCCGAGCTCTGATGGGGTCTTAAAGGAAGAGCGGGGGGGTGCTGCCCGTCTCAGGATAAGTCACATGGGACAGTCTGTCAGGTCACCTCTCATCAGGAGGCATACAGCAGAGAAAGCAAATCCTCAACAACACACACACTAAAACACACTGTGATCTATTTGTTTGTTCTTTTGCACATTCCTACGATCTCATTTATCTATTGATAACCATCAGCTTGTCTGCATCCGACCACGTAGCGACGTACTGCTACAGGATGTGGTCTGACTGCTGCTGGTAGTAGGGATCCAGCCGGTCCACAAAACCCCTCACTAAGTGCAGACATGTCAGAGCTCCGTCTCTTAAGTAATAGGACGCTGTGACCTCTCTCACACTTGGCCTCCTCTGCCTTTTCATTTCACGTCTCCGATTCCCTGCTCTGATTTCATTTACGTACATGGAGATGTGATAAAAAGTGATTCAAGGACCCTTCTCCATCGGTTCTCACAGCCTTCTCACTCACAATCAGTTGCTGTAAGTGTGAATTAGTGGCATTTTATACCAGCTCTTACAAAAAGTGTTGCTTGCCATCTGACAGGTGCATATAATTGATCATGTGGAGCTGATCTTCCTTCATTTTTTGAAATCCAAACCGTCAAATATTATTAGGGCTTCTAGAGTATTTCAACATTTTGTGACAAATTTAAAAAATGGTTTTAATGTGTACAAAAACCTGTAGAGTCTTTAAAGTGTCACTTCTCCCAACCATGAAATAGTTCGGCACATAATCACTTGGTAACAGTTAATGATTAACCAATGTTGACTGTAGGGGTGACCCCAAAACAGTTGAATATTTGATCAAGGAGCCTGATTAGATCTTACAGTGGACTTGTCAAGGTGATGGAAAATGTGGTAAACAGACAAAGTACCATGCATAAATAACAACGTGGTTATTTCAAAATCAAAGAATAGGCCTACAGTTAGTAATCTGAGCACTCAAATTATAACGTACCACAATCAGAGCGCTCAATGTATTTTTGAATTTATGAACGCTTCTTTAAAATCAACTCGGGAGGTGCTTAGAAACAGCTGTTTGTGGCTTGCTTCTCTCTCTCCTGTTGACTGTCTCTTAGCTTCCCTGTCGTTTCCCTTTTGTCTGTACACATTGAGGAAAATGGAATTAGGACCGAAAGTTGGATTTACAACCATGAAAACGAAGCAGGACAAGATACCATGCCCCTATGTCTATGTATATAGTCAACAGGCTGACTATGGACAGTGCCACAACTACACACAAAAACAAACAGGTCTGTCCATTATTCTGAAACAATAGCCAAATGACGGTAACATGAATCTCATTTGTTTGACTATTTTTCTATGGATATATAAAGCTCGACAAGGGGAATCAATGAGCAGGAAAAAAACCAGACATGATTTGATGATCAGTTGATTGTAGGCAACAGTTGACCAAACACACTCGACTATCTAAGGTGCAGAAGTCAGGGACACCCCTAGTTGACTGATATGAAACAGGAAACTAACAGCAATCTGGACTTTGTGGCTCAATAACAACATCACACTATCATTTTTGTTGTACCTTTAGACAGAGCCAGGCTAAGAGTTTTCCCGTTTCCAGACTTTGTGCTAAGCTAAGCTAACCATCTACTGTTGTAGCTGCATATTTAGCGCACAGATATGAGAGTGAAATCGATATTCATACCTGATTCTCAGCAAGAAAGCAAATAAATGTATGTCGAACTATTCCTTTAAGTTACACATTTAATAGCCTGATCCATGCACACATCACCACGGCTTTACTGACATGTACGCACATAAATCATGCAAACAAGTGCGCATCAGATCTTTAAAAAACCTGATCAGAGAGTCGAATCCTCTGAAGGACAAAGACACAGAGCGTGA
Source organism: Anoplopoma fimbria (assembly GCF_027596085.1). Lineage (NCBI taxonomy): Eukaryota > Metazoa > Chordata > Actinopteri > Perciformes > Anoplopomatidae > Anoplopoma > Anoplopoma fimbria. The sequence goes on from NC_072465.1 coordinate 17,774,533, forward strand.
CAAAACAGTTATTAAACCAAGAGCAAGCGAGACGATCTCTAGACCGAGCGGCAGGGAAAAGGGGAGACGTGACCATGGAGGGGTGACAGAGCGAGACGCCAAAATGAAGAAATGCAGAGATGGGAGGATAGAAAAAATAGAGGGCCTGCCACACCTGATAGAGGGTGGATGGAAAAAAAAGAGGACCATCCAAACCGGATAAACAGATCAGACTGGCTTCTGTTTGTGTAGTATCTGATGACATTGAAAGGTAATTTTATAGTTTGTGATATCATTTTAAAAAGGCTGCTCAAATTGTGTCAAATTACTGTGTAATATCAAATATTACAGCAGTTGAGGTTTCAACCTGTTGTAAAATGTCAAATAACTGTTTTATTTTTGAATGTTTATGGTCTAAATGTGCAAACACAGGTGGAAAAGTTAAACTATAACATTTTAAATAGGATTTTAATTTTGCAAACAAAACAAAAACTTAAATAAAGCAAAGCCAATTAAAACAAATCATTATTATAATTCCTTCTCTGTATTTGGGAGTTGGACTTTAAGCCGCCTGGGTGAAGACAATAATAAAAACGAACAGACTGACAAACAGCATTTAATGTCAATCAGTATGGGAGCCTTGTTGTGTTTCTTCCTGCCATTATCACGTAACAGCAGGTAAATATGGTGTTTTAGCTTAAACATTAAATTCTGTTCTCGGTCTTTGGAAGCCAATTGAGCAGTTTGTCTGGTTCTAGAAACTAAACAATCAACACCAAATTATATTTAAAAAAGCTCCTTGGCTGTATATGTTGCTCCACAGCTTTAGAAAAAAAGTGTCTATCTCCTGCTCATTTCCTCACAATCCAGCAAGTGATGATAAAGCCGGAAGCAGGAAACAGCGGGGCCTCTAGGGAGTCTGTCCTTCCAGCCCGCCGGCCCTCAGGGGACAGAGGAGGGAAATGACTATCAACAACACCAGTTTGGAGCAGTGGAGGCTATCAGATAAGACAACATTGTTCACACCACTCATAAATCAATCAAGGTCACCTTGTGCTCTCTCTGCCTCTGAGTTACTGTTTAATTCATCATTAACACTTCAGCTGCAGACTTGGGGTGAAAAGTTATCAGAATCTGACATACTAAGTTAAATATGTCTTTTTATTCTACAGTGATTTGACTCTTCTTGTGATTACAATAAACAGCCAAGGCTCTGACCTTGATGTCGCCTGCATCTCTTCTAGTGAGCTGTCCAACAACGCCACCTGCTGGTCAGACACCGTTACACAAATTATATTTGAATTTAAAGCAAAAGCATGTGGAATCACATCCAAGTGGTGTTTAATAAACTAACTAACAAAACAATATGTTATTTCAAATAACATTAGAGTGTTTGGTTCCAATAAAATATATTATTGGATAACTTAGGTGTATCTGTAAAGTAGGTAGCTTTGAAAGTCCAGTATTTCACACTGAAGTGTAGTCTAGCAGAAGTAACAAGTAACACAAAGTGGCAACAACATAGGATTCACCTAGCAACGCGTGACGCGTGGTCAGAAATCTATTAGTGCTCCTCCTCCGGGCAGCAACACCTGTCACCTGAGTGAAAGTTCCTACTTATATTGTAAAGATGACCCAGAGCACCTACCTGACCGATTTGGTGTCCTTCATACTCTGCTCCAGAGATGGCTCCTATGGTGGTAAATACCCAGATAACTACAACTACCACAAATCATACTTTAGTGCAGTATCTGAGGTAATGTAATAAGTTACAAGTTACTTTTTCACCACTGGTTGTCTTGGCCTCGTTCTGATTATTATTTTTATTTTATTTTCTATATTACAGTTTGTTTACAATTGCCAAGACACAAAGACGGGTACCAGTGACACACTTATTGAAACCTCTAACACATGTAACATAAGCTTTAAATTAGAAACTTTTTTTTTTTTTTTTTTTTTTTTACAAATAACAAATCCCCTTATGTACATTAGAAACATCATTTAAAACTAAAAGCCTGTGTGTGTTGTTTGATAACTCTGCTGTTGAAATGCCACACACTCACTGACACACTGACCTGCACCTGTGAAAACATCGGTAACTAATATGATCACTTCAACACTATAAATAACATTCAGGTTTGCTCTTTGGTGTGTAATAATGGGAAATGTATGTGTACTTGTAATCTATATTTATAGCATGCTAAAAATAAAAAATTCAGAGACTCTAGATAATAGTGTTTTATATTCACAGTATTACATCAGTGTGCAGTTTGCATGTGGAAAGCGCTTTTTATTTGGAGTTTTTGTGTAAAGTAATGATGCAAAATTAAAAATATGGGATAGGTTTATACATTTTTTAATAATGTGTTTACTTTGCAAGAGATGATTATGTTATGTATATGGTTTTGGTTTTTGTGTGTAGAGAGAGAAGAGTGCCCTAGATTCAGAAATTTTGGTTTAGCAACTGCAAAACATTATAAGTGGTGTTTACTTGAAAACAAAAAACTGACATTAAAGACATCCTCCAGGCACATTTTAAGTCTCTTTATTTGAAAATATATGATTTTCCACAAACATTTTTAATTTACCATTTAAAAATCATTGAAGAAAAATCTCAAATCTATGAATTGCACATTTTCGCTGCTGGACACAAGATGTCTTCTACTTCATTGTGAAGTCCCTTCCCTTAGTATACCAAAAGAAATGTTTGGTACGTCCCAATAGATAGTACGTCAAATGCAGAAGGCAACAAATACCAGGATGTTCTACTACAAGCATGCTTTTCTGGCTATTCTGACCCACAATCCTTTGCTTGGCAGATATATGTAACATGTACAAGTCTCCACGTTATGAGGAAGTAGTATGTCCTAATTGAGTGCATACTGTATGCAACAGGATGCACTTTGTAAGGGCTAAAATGAAAAAGTATATCATTTGGAAGGCAGCTTCAGTGTTTGTGTAATGGAGGTTTCAAGTTTCCACATCACACTTGTATAAATTGACCCGAAGTCCTGTTCCACGTACAAACATTAAAAGCAGATTTAAGTTCAGCATAAACAAACTTCTTCATCATTCTGCACACTGATGCGTCATGGTGAGGTAAAAATCTGCAAAACACATTTTTAGTGGAGGGGGACTTTGAGAGTTTAAGGCTGATTTCTGAAACTTTTATGGTAAATAGATTTTACACATTTTATGCAATTAAACATCATGCTTCATTTATTGTAAATCATTGCTTGGATGTAAAAATGTGTCTGTTTACATCATTAACTGAGAATTAACTTATTCAAAATGATCACCCATTTAAATCAAGACAAATTAAAGAAGGTATTAGTTAAGAAAACAGAAACATTCTCCCTGAAGAAAAATCTTTTATCCATGAATTGGTTTAGAGCAGCTCTCACCGCCCCACCCTGGGTAACAATTGCAATCAAACTCAGACTTCAAGAATGTTACCTCATTTGTTCTCATCTGACCTAAAACTGTGTAGTTCTTTCGGCTGTTTGGTTTCTTCTCAGACACCACCTTCCACACGGCAGGGTCCAGGTGGAGGTAGATCCCTGAGGTCGGGTTCTTCCTCTGGCATCTTCCCTGAGAGGAGCAAATGGTCTGGCTGCAAAGAATGGCCGCCGCCGTCACGTTCACCAGGTAAGGACCGAGAGACTCGTCGATGTAGGTTTTGATAGAGTTACAAGTGGCCTAAAAGAAGGAAAGAAGCAAAGCTCACGGATAAAGCATTAACATTTAGGCCTCTGTATTAAAGACAAAAAGTCAACACTTTAACGCATAGATGATGGCTTCAATGTTACTTATTTCAGTTCTGAAAAGGGCTGATTATGGGACAGTCCTCCTGAAAAAATAAAAATAAACTAATTTCCCAGCAGGTGACTTACATCAAGGCATGTTTTTAGGAAAGTATTTAGCTTTTTTTTTTTTTTTTTTTTTAAAGGAAACTATATATTTTTCTTTCATGTTTAAACCATTGAATGCTATATACTGACAATAAAAGAGATACAAAATAGTGCCAGAAGAACAATTCTAACACATGAATTAAAGAAGAAGAAAGTAATAACACAATTTAAGAAGTTTTAAAGAAACCGATAAAAAGAAAAACTCTGAGGAAGGAGGTAAATCTCCAAAACATATTGGTACAATAGCGTTTATTAAAGGGATCAAGTTGTTCAAATGGTCTAACTGTAAGAACGGCCACACCATCACAATTAAAACATGTTGCACTGCTCCAGTAAAACGTGATAATCGGATCACCTTGACAGCCATCCAATCGATCACGGTAACTGGTCAATTACTGTTGGCCTACCTGAGATTTGACGAAGGCATGGTCGCCCCAAAGCACCACCCCGGCAGACCCTAGAGCAGCACTCTCTCCGATGGTGTAGACCAGGTGCTCCTGCAGGAGAACAAAACAAGAGGGTTAAAAGGAAACGTTCAGACCAAATCATGACAATCCAAAAAAAAGAAAAAAATAGCGTGGAGTCAAAACATTTGCCACTTGCCTGAGAGAGGAAATCTAAGGTGTAGGTGTAAACGATGCGAGCGTACGGGAACACAGGCCTCGTTGATGGAGTCAGCAGAGCTCCTGCTCTCATGGCCTCCAGGGTGCGGTGGTGTGTGTAGAGGAGCACTTCTCTTCCGAGGTGTCGCATCTCCAGGCTGAGATAGATGTCGGGATAAAAAGCAGAAGAGACGTTCCACAACCACAGCAGCTCGTTGTTCCTCTTTAACTCGATAGGAGGACACTCCCCAGTGTAGTTGATGCTTTTGTCGCTGTAGTAGTTGTAGCAGTTGGGAAAACCATAATAACCCCACAGCCCGTTTGGTCTCTCCTGCTGCCCGAGTTTCAGTGTGTCCTCCATGAACTTCCTCGCGGCTTCCTCAAACTCCACCTGAGCTGCAGCCTCTACCTTTTCAGGGCTCCAGTCCGGATGCCTGGCCCTCACCAGTGCTTCTGATCCCTCCCAGTATATCTTCTTACTGTCCCAGTTTCTTTTCCATATTGGTCTCCAGCTCTCCCAGTCCACCACAGCCAGACCCTGAAAATCCCTGTCAGGGATCAAGGTGTGGATATTTTCAGAGGCCACTCTGAGGTGTTCTTCGAGGCTTGCGTTCTGCGGCACCCCGCCATTGATAGCCACATCTTGACTGGTGTACCTGGGATACAGACCGAGCTTATCAGCGTAAAAGATGGTTATGTTTTGGCCCATAAAGGTCTGGTTCACGTTCCGGACGATGCTGAACGTGCCCAAGTCCAGGTCCACGCCATACTGAGAGAGACAGCTGGCAGTAGGAGCGTTCCACATGGTGATGAAAGGCAGTTGGGAAAAAGGGGATGTTGCAAATTGCAGCCCTGAAACAAGGCTGATCAGGTTTAAGAAAAGCGGCACCTTATGATGAAAGGACGTCATCCCTGCAGAAAAGGAAAAGAACGCACTGCTGATATCCAGTAGTACAGATCTGCCCAGTAGCTTTTTTTTTTGACCAGTAACTTTGTTGTCCTGTTCATATTGTCCTGTTTACTTTTTGTTGAAATCTTAAATGTAAATTTAAATGTAAATTGTAAATGTCCCCACTGCGGGACTAATAAAGGATTATCTTATCTTAAATCATTTTACCATTATTTTGGATTTCAATGAAACTATTTGGGCTAACTAATTGTTTGTGTTACAATAACATAGGTGATTTTTATCCATTTGATCTGAACAAAGCTAGCTAGCTTTCTAGCAAGCAATAAACATCCATTGATGAGTATGGCAACAATTTTAGCTGTAGGCGAAGGTGGCTATGCAGAAATACACAGTATTTAAATGTGTGCTTGAACTGCCACCATGAACATCCACATGTTCTCACATATTATACGAAAGATAACTATTGACTGTGTCATAAAATATGAATAAAGCTTTAGTCTTGTTTTACTGTTTTGTTTTTTTTGTCTTTACAGTCTTTTTGCTGTGAATTGAGAAAGAAGAGAAAAAGAAAAGGTTGGCGCTCCTGTATCCCAGGAGCCGATAACAGCAGAGGTCCTTCATGTCATGGACCTCGACTCGGCTATTATATAACCAGTCTACCAATATCACTGTTAGAATCTCTCAAATGTGTTGAGAAATTTTGACAGGATATTGCAAAACTGTTAACTTCCAACTGACTTCTTTTTTTAAGTTGTAAGGCAACTGATGTTTGTAAGATACAAAAACTCAAAGCAAATTCATTATTGTGTTTTTCAGAATCTGTATAAGTCACCAAGAAAATCAGTTTCTCAACTAACACAAATCCAGCATGGTTTCCCAGATGACTCACAACTGTGGTGAAGATACATGGAACTAAAGCAATAAACTATAATGTAGTGTGACATAATGATTTTGTACAAAATGACAAACAGTAACTTACCTCTTCAACAGCTGGATGAGGATATGCAAGGCGACTTTGTGGTTGTAACGTGAAGAGAAGTCTGCCAGCAGTCTCATGATCTGAAGGACACATACATGAAAATGGGGAAGGAACAAAAGTCTGCACTGTCAACCAACCAATCAGAAGAGAGCAAATACTTCAAACAACCAATCAGAAGCATGCACAAAATCCCTGGCAGCCAATTATAGGAAATATGTAGATCATTTTAAGGAGCACATTCAAAGTCACAGGAAAGTTAAAAGTCTGAAAACAAAGTTATCAGTTTGTTTAAAAAGATAAAAAAACAGTTTACTAAAGGGACTTGACCTCTAAAGGCAATATAGTTATACTCTAAATAGCTTTCAAGCAAGCCATAATGAACTCTCTTCCTCCTGCAAATTTAAATGTATGCTTTGCTCAACTCTTAAAAGTCATAAAAATAACTCTTGGCTTAACGGTACCCTACAATTACATGGGGAGGGGGTATGAGGCAGCAGCCTGCAAAAAGTGTCCCTCCCTGAGGACCAGCTGGCCTCGCCTCCCCTAAGTGGACAATGCTGACTTGTTTCCCCCCCATGATGCTTGTCCTTTAATGACCGCAAAAAGCAGAACAATACCTCTGTTATCTGAAAACCAAATTCAGTTCAAGGAGGGATTTTTAAATGTTATTAATCGTCAATAAAGCACTACAAGTCTATGATTTACTTGTACGCTGTGAAGCCTCCAGAGCCCTCAGGTCATCTGGGACAAGCAGTGTTCCCAGAATCAAAACCAAGTGAGCTGAAGCAGCTTTAACTTTCTATGCTCGACATCTATAGAACAAGCTTCCTGATCAGCTGAGGTCTGATGAAACTATCAGCTCATTTAAATCAGGGCTTAAAACATTATTTATTGTTGCTTGTCAATAAATTGGACACATATTCTTAATCTACAACTGAGCTTATTCTAGACTACTTATTTGCATGTCCTAATTTTCCTTTTGTTTTCATTGTCTTATGAATGCAATTTTCATGGTTACTTAAAGTCTTATGTTTTATATACTTATATGCATCTGTAAAGCACTTCAAGTTATATTGTGTATGAACAGTCCTCTGTTATTAAAATAGCCTTGGCTTCAAAGTTTACTCTCCCTTCTCCACTGTGTTATGTAAATCTTCAAATAAATTACACATGTACTTTAACAAAGAAGTTTATTTACTTGGACAAAAGTCAAAGTTGAGAAAACAGCATTAAGAGAGAAACGGTCAAGTAAGTGAAATTTTGGGAACATACAAAGTGTAAGTATTTGCTTTTTTACATATTGATGTAAAATACTTCTGAAATAGAGAAAAGGCTGTTTTAAGAGAAAACTAGTAGTCATGTTTTGGACAAAAAAATAAGAAAATATTATATAAAACACCTAAAAATACATTCAAATAAATAATAATACTGTAACTGCCTCCAAAAAAACATCAGATGTCATGTTGAAAAAAGATCAGGCACTTCAAATATATTGTGCTATAAACAGACTTAAGTGCATCAATTCCACTTTCACCACCCACCTACAGACTCACATCCACTTGTTCCTAACATTCCCCCCCAGAAAAACATGGAATTTGACACCTTGGGAAACAGTGACCGAGAGGACACTGAGAGCAAAATGTAAACAAGGTCATTTCCAGCGAGCCCTCCATTGTTTAAAATAAAGATTAAAAGTATTACTTTGCAATTTCCACAGTGTTTCTTTTACAATTTCACTTTGTGTCATCCATATTTTACAGTAATTGAAAGAAAAAAAGGACACTCCTCACTCCTTAAAATTCCCACCTGTTCATCTCGTATGCTCCAGTATTATAAAACGCAGTCATATCTACAGTATTCATGGTGTATTATCAGAGGATCAGAGAGATTATCAGTAAGATCACACATTGCAGTGCTGACGTAGTGATTTGAGATGCCTTCCCTCTTTGGTGTAGAGGGTCTGTCTGATCGCAGCCCTCTCCCTGATAGCCGCTGTAACACTGGCACTGAAACTGGGTTTGAAAACTTCTCGTCTCTTCTTCGCCAAGCTCACCGACGACCGCTGGCTTACCGCGCTGCATGACGATGGTGTGGCTGAGGGGGTTCAGATGCAGGTAGACATCGCTGTCTGAATTACGGCGCAGACAGCGGCCGTGAGAACCACACAACGTCTGGCTGCATAGCTCTGCTGCCGTGGAGACGTTGAGGAGGTATTGACTCAGCGCACCCCGTAGATACGAGTCCAGGTCAGAGCAGCTGTTCTGGAGAGGCCAAAAAGAAGAAAAAAAACAGTCATCACTCACTTAGGTAAACATTCACACCAGTATGCCGGCCTGAAACACAAAACCTGCCTTTGTTTTTAACTATATTGCTCATTGGTGTGACTTTCGATGTAACATTCGGTGGTGGGAGAAGTATTCACGCCCTTTACAAACTCTCTGCCTATCTCTTGTGAGTTGACTAACCCTGAGACAGGAAACTCAAAGAGTTTTTGTTTCCAGAATAGCAGAGTTTGTTCTCTCTGACTTGAGCTTGTGGGTGGTGAAAGAAGAAAGCCATCATCAAAGGGGCGCCGGCACCATGATTCACCATGGCAACAGGTAAACAGAGCCTCCATTTTAATCCAGTGGATGTAGAGATAATAATGCATGTGTATGTGGAGTGTACACATTTATCTCACCTGAGTCAGAGCAGAATAAAGTGTCAATAAGGTAACACAAAGTTTAATTCAGTATTGTCCGTTATATCAACATTTACCAGACTTACATTTCCTTAAAAGGATGATAAAGTGGTGGAATCTCCCTGTGTATTAGGCTGTAGCCTACTTCACACTTTAAATATATTTGTACTGTATATATCAGACAGGGACAAAACACAGCAACTGAAGATTACATTTAGTTGGAGACCCAAAAAATATATAGATCAAAAACAAAAGACACATTATTGTAAGCTCACAATCTGATCTAGTAATGCTGTGTTTGGTGATTACAAGGTTAAAATACAGTGGATTTTAAATGTTAGACATCTATTTTGATCTCTGCTCAACAGCATTCAGTTGCTTTATTTCAGCTACTTCAAGAAAAGTAGTACATTTAAACACAGTCACTGAAATGCTGCTGGACCATGTTCATTCCGGCAACTGAAAAGTATTTGTCTCATTTTCTTCTGTTTGAGTGAATGCGAGATATGCCGCAACAACTGGTTCTTCATTACTGGGATCAAACACTGGCTGCTTTTACAATCACTTGGCAGCCTAAATGTGAAAAAACAAACACATCTCCTGTGAATCTGAAAATGTCCATGTGACTCAAGCCACCTCCCTTGAACTGGAGCCCACGGGGAATAATTGTTAGCTATCAGATGACTGCATACTTCACTGACAGGAGCAGCCGGGTCAAAACCTCCCAGCTGATAATGTTTATGATCAAATATGTAAGTAGAGTCTGAGAGGATAATGTGTTTGTTTTATAATTAGCGTGTGGATGCTTACTTTGCTGCTTGCATAAGCTGCGTCTCCCCACATGATGATTCCAGCTGCTCCCAAAGCCACGCTTTCCCCGATGGTGGAGACGAGGTCGGTCTGTAAAAAGACAATACACCACTTTAAAAACATATCAAATTTAACCTCATACATTTTTAAGGCTGCACAGGAAAAATACACTGTTCAGTATCACTATAACAGGGTCAAGATGTTAGTGGGGCATAAGCTACTGTGTGTGAAGCTCAACACCAGCTCTTATCTGTTCATTCTTCCATAAGGAAACGGTCTATAGGGTGTTAGTGAGATTTTCAACTTGACCAACACCCTTCCTGCACACTCAACATAAACGGGAGGTATTGGGGTGACTGTTTGTCAGCTCCCAGAACAGGAAAGGGCTGTGGCTGCCGATAAGGAAAAAGTTATAGCTCCATGCAGCATGCACTGAGCAGAGAGAGCGAGCGAGAGAATGCTGAATGTTACAGCTACATTGTCACTGAGAGTTAATCTTGGAACAAAAAGTCCATAGCCTCGGCTTTCTAAATGTTATCATATACCATTAGCATACACTTCCCCGCAACATATTAGTCATTTAAAACTTCCCCAGAATGGTACAGAAAAAAAAAAAAAAGTTAAAGAAACCAAATTCAACTACGGAAGTGTCACCTCTGTCAGCTGTTCCAAGGAGTTGGCGTAGGTGGGCTGGGTGTACACAAAGACAGGACGTGCCAACCCATCGCCTGATGATGCCAGACGCATTCCCTCCTTCACTCGGTTCCGGACAAACTGACGCCCAGAATCCGAGGAACGCAGCACTGTGGCCATGTAGATGGAGGGGAAGAGGGCCGTGCTCTCCGTCCACAACCATTTGAGCTGCTCGTTGCGGGCCACCTCCACGTCAGGACAACGGCCAGTGTAGTTCTCCAGAGTGCGCCTGTAGTCGTGATTGTAGCAATCGGGGAAGAGGTAGAAACCCCACAGCTGGTTGGGCCTCAGGTTCTTGGCGTACCTCAGGGTCTCCAGCATGAACTTCCTGGCAGACATCTCAAACTCCTGCTGGGCCACTTTTCCCACCTGCTCCGGAGGCCAAGTGGGGTTCTTCTGACGCACCAACTCACGAGAATGTCTGCGGTACACATCTTTGGTTTCCCAGTTACGTATCCAGAGTGGGCGCCACTCCTCCCAGTCAATAACGGCCAGACCCTTAGCCCCCACTTCCCTTATGTATTTCTGCACCCCCTCCGGCATCTTCTCCAGGTGCTTGGTGAGACTGGCCACCTGCGGCAGCCCCCCGTTCATCGCCGTTTCATCGTGTTTAAAGTGGGGGTACAAGCCCAAGCGGTCCCTGTAGAAGATTGTGAGGTTCTGCCGAACAAAGCCTTCATTGGGAGAGGCCACAATCTGGAAAAGGTCCAGCTGAAAGTGAACACCATGCCGCGGGGCACAGTCCTCAGTCGGGGCATTCCAAGCGAGGAGCAGAGGCTTTTGTGAATACAGTGGCCATCTCGTGGGTTTCAGCCCCGAAGCACAGAGGCGGTCCCATAGAAGCACGATCAGCAACAGTACTTTACAGTCAGGCAGAGTCCAGTACAACATGTCTTCAGATGTGAATTGACAGATGGGACTGTCGCTCTCTGATCTACAAGTTTCAGAGAAGATGGAAATTTAGTTTCTTATTGTATACTTTCAAATAAGTGGCAGTCAGTACATTCCTTCACTAAGTTAGCTACTCAAAAGGCTCATTTTAATATGTATTATTATAATTAATGCTTTCAATTTCAGTGCAATGCTTTAAAGAAAAAGCAATGCTTCAATCACAAACTTTGATGTTGCATTGTTTTTTGGTTTTTTAATCAATAGAAAGCGTCTTAGTTATTTGTCAAGAAAAACTGAGCCTTACATTTATATCAGCTGACAGAAAGTGACGTTTTACTGTTGTGCACTATTATATTAAATGCTTCAAACAAAGCTTTAAAAAATAATGAGAAAACAATAATCTAGCTGGTTTTCGTCTATATTTTTTTTAAAAAAGCAATCATTAGAATAGTTATATGTGCAGTTTCCTAATAATCTCCCAACCCCTTTCTGTCATAGTAACTATATAGTACAGTTTTGGTATGTTTTAACAATGAATGACGCCAAATCAACAGCAAAGTGAATCAGTATCTCTGCAGCTGGAGTAACTTACCTTTGCCAGCAAACTGAGGAAGCATTCCCCAAAAAAACAGAAGCCTGCTCCTTCAAGCCGCGTTTCTCTGTGTGCGTGTGTGTGTGTGTGTGTGTGTGTGTGTGTGTGTGTGTTGCCTCAAAAGAAATGAGAAAAATTCAAAATGAACATTGCTTTTAAGTTAGAAAAAAAAAATGACGACGAGCTGACTTGACAAAGGCATGCGTGGTGGGGACGGACTCTTCTGCAACTTCTGCTGTCCGTCGGCGGAGTGAAGAGAAGTCGCCCCCCTGCGATGTTGTCAGTCCCAACTCCGCAGCCGAGCGAGCCAAACCACTTTCAGGATGTTCCATTCATGTCGAGAAAAAGGGGGGCGGGGGGAGTGGCGATACAAACCGGACATCCCCAACAAGTCTCTGAGCGTTTCTTGTGTTACAGCGAAGTGCTTCTTTAACCTGCAAATGTACACATAACCCTGAGGGATAAGTTATGTGAAGTCCACGTTTTGATGTCATTTTGCTGTTTTGATTTTCTCGCTGCGACTCGAATAGATCTGTCCAAGAAGTGTGCCACGAGCGCCGTGAAACAGATATACTGTAAAGAGAAATGTCAAGACTCAGAAGGTCACAGCGGGCCAGAAGCCACATCCCTAAAAATAAGAGCATGCCCACAAATGACCACCGTGTGCCTGTGACCTTTCGGCTATCAGATATAGCTTATGAATAATATGACTATTTAGAAATGTTGTGAAAACTTTATTCTAGTTTTAAAAACATGAGGAGTATATTTTTGCTTGAAAGTGAGAAAAGCTTTCGTATGAGAAAAAACAGTGTTTTGCAATGTGCTCATGTAGGATCCCAATGCTTATAATAAGCAGATGATTTAAAAAAAAAAAAAAGGGTGTTAAATTTAAGCGATTATAAGCAGTGAGTTCCCTCAAGTCTGCTGAACTTCTATTCTGTGAGGCTATTTCTCTACTACTCTTCGTTTATACAGCTGTATTTACTTTGTGATTAACTTTTGTTCATTTTTGCAGTAGACTAGCAACACCCTGGCTCAGGCTGGAGGAAGTATTCAGATATTCTACTTAAAGTAGGAATAGTAAGATTAAAGTAGCAACACCACACACATACTCCATCACAAGTATAAGTCTCACATTGAAATAGCAAAAGTACAGAAGTGTCAAAAGTTAAAGGCTATAATTATTATGAAGCAGCACTTATTGATGCGTTCACATGTAAAAAGCTTTTGCTACTTGACACGTTTCCTTAACGTTTTCGTTTTGCTACTTGAGTGAAGTGAGTTTAATGTTTTTTTCCACTAATTCCCAGAGCACACTTCAGACAGTGGGCACACGGCATGTGGTATGCAGATGTCCCTGCGGCCGGAGGCATGCGTTGACAGCCACTGGCAATGTCTCAGTAAAGTAACCAAGTACCACATGCCATCCTGTTGCCAAGTACAGCAGATGGGATGGTGCAGAGCCGGGTTTAGACATGAGGCATGATGACCATTAGAGAAGAGGGTAGTGGCCGCGCATTGACACATAATTAACCAAATATAAACCAACAGTTTTCAAAGTTTGTGTAAATTGGAAGAAGGAAATCTGAGTGTGTTTCTGTCAGTAAGGTTTTGAATTAGGGTGTTACTCTGAAAATCAGACTTATTCTTTGCGGATACTCGTGAGCTGAAGGATCCCGGAGCATATGACTGTAGGGCGAGGTCACGGCCTGGAAGTAAGATGCTTTCCTTTGTCAGAGCCCGTTCCGCTGTTTGTTTTCCGAGCTTTGCTAACCCACATCACCATGTCATCAGTTTCTCTCTCTGTGTTTTTAAGGAAAATGGGGACATCCATGTGAATGAAGAGGGGAGGGAAATGAACAAAGGAATGACTTGGCTTCCCTCTAGTTTCAGCTTGCCTTTGACCTCTGCCTCCTGATCGTTACATCAGCAGAACTCAGCACCGCCAGGAAGCGAAAAAACAATGGCACGGAAACTGGAAGCACGCCCTTCCACCTTCACTTTGCGTCCAAAACATTTAATGCATTGCGATACATTTGGGTAAATGGAATTTCTTGGGTTTGACTTTAATAAAAGTTTACTACATAATTTGCCCTCAATGCACTGAAGTAAACAAGATCCAAAATACCTCATTTGTATGTGAGGAAAAGCAGCTAAATGAATAAATCCCTCATATTAACATATTTAAATCATGTTTGTTTAATCCAAGAGTAGTATAAATCTTCTCATCTAACTCTTGGCAAGAAAGAAAAAATCATTTTATGTGAACCTTTTCACCCATTTTCATTAAAAGTAAGTTGTGTGTGGGAGGAAGAAATAAAATGTTATTTGACATAACTCAATGGTAATAGGAGGCCATAACCAACACAATAGAAAAAAGGTCTTGAGTCCAGATATTCAGCTCAGTAAACCATTTATTCAAGTATTTCCAACTAAGAAATCTGATATTATTTACAGTACAATATGTTCACTAGTGCAGGGCTGAGCTCCGGTTACTGAGACAGACTCAGACATGACAATACAGAACATGACCATATATACAATATATTTTCCCAATCCTTCATTATTCTACCCTGTAATTACATCTTCCTTCCCTCTATCACTCACACTCACTCAAACCTAAGTGCACACATGTACACATACAAAGACACATACAGTTTCACTCTACGTCTCACAGAAGGCATAAACTGTTAAAGCCTTTTTTCACATCAAGGATGTTTTTCCCTGCAAAAAAACACACAAGAGAAATACAAATTCATTTTTGATGTATTCTCAAAGACTGCTTACATGTCAGCTGGGTAGTGGACACACATCCTGCACCAATACTACTTCTGTCAATATCAAAATATGTTTTTTGGTGGGCAGGGCACCCACTCACCGAAGTTGAATTCAAATGTATAACATTTCATTCATTGTATCAGTTTTATACGACAGTTGGATTTTCCTTTTGCTCTCCACATGACGGTTCCAGTCTTGACTTTGATGCTCTGACACTGAGACAAAACTTTGCTCCAGGAAGAGTACCTGTGGCTGCACTTCATAGTAGATCAGTCCAGTGCAACTTTTCACACCTCACAGAGGACGACGGGGAAATCTACATGTATACAGGGGTGGTCAAGCTTCACAGTTCCCTAAAAAATAATTATTAAAATCAACAAATTAGTCAGAAAATCCTTCCCTCAGATCAGCATTGCCAAAATTTGGACCTGGCTCACCTGTGGAATCAGATTTTTATGAATCCTCTTCAACTTGGACTTTTTTCTGCCGTTTTTTGTCACCACCGTCTCTTCGTAGAACTCATGAGCAAGGTCGCCGTCCTCGTCATAGTACAAAGAACTGCCAACACAGCAAGTCAAAGTCAGTCTAAAACTACAAGTCAGGAGATGGAAACTTGCACCAGATCAGATTTAAGTGAACATTATATGATCAAGTTTACCAAAAAAATCCATCTTATATTTTCTCACACACCTCTTGCGGCATCCAGCTAAGTTTAATTTGCAGAGGTTTTGAGAATCCAACCCTTACTTCCCACAGCTGACTATTGTGCCTAACACCTAGCATTTTTAGCTGTTACTATACACTTTGCACTTTTAAGTATTTTTACTATTTCTTGTATTATTTTGTGTTATTAGCTGTGTGTGTGCTCTGCCATTGTTTCTAATGTAATTAATTTAAAGTTATTGAATTAAGAGATCTGCCTTTGACTGAAACCCAGTTTCAATCAAATGCCTCACTTTGGACAATCTTTTAATGCTACTACTTTTTATTGACTCGCCCTGTTGAAGAAGGGTTAGGGTGCTGAATCCCAGAGACCCTGGTTCCATCCAGCCTGAGATCTTTGTTGCATGTCATTCCCATCTCTCTACTCTCAGCTATATAATAGAGGCGTAAAATGCCTTCATTATATAGCCGTTCACCTCTATTGTATTTACAGGATACTCCTATCTCAAACAACATAAAAAACAACCTCCACTAGAATTACTTAAGACAAATAAGTCATGATTTGGTTGACGCAAAACCTTTACAATTTTAAATCATTCATCAATTACCTCCTCCTGGTAAAAACAAACGGTGTGGCATTTCTGGAACCTTTGAGTCGGGCAACAGACTGCTCGTTCCCATCACTGGCTGAATCCCCTCCTGCTCCACTGCCTGAGAAAGGCCAGACACCTTTGGCTTTGGATCCACTTCCTCCCATTCTCAGAGATAAGACATAGTTATTCTCCAGTTAAAGCTTTCAATCTGGTTGGTGACCAGACGCTCTCAATTCCTTATGAAAGCCCGGATCTGGGAAGTAACAGTGCACAAAGAAAAAGAAACACAAAAACACACACATCAGACTTGACTTTCACTTCCTGGTGTTCAGGTAGTTGTGTGAATACTTGTGCAACTCTGCAGCATGTTGTAAAACCATATTTGTTTAGCAGGGGGCTTTTTATTAGGTGGATCTGATACTTTATTGATGAATGGCTATGATACACTAGATTTAATGAACAGCTATTATCAATCTAAAGACTGTCAGAGGAGTCAGAATTTGATTCAGAAACGCAATTGAATCAAAAATGCTGACACAATAACTGTTGTCATGATTAAAACAGGCGAATCTACTATAAAACAACACCATGTCTACGTTATATTATATGTTACACACTCATATATATATATATATATATATATATATAACCCCAACCACCCAGCTAAGCTTAAAGGTTACTTACATTACCATATTAAGGTGTAAATCAACCATAACTTCATACGTAATAAACACAACATGCATCACAAAACACCGTCTTAGTATTGGGCCAATGCAGCTATTAGCATGCAGCTAGCTCGCTGTAGCTAACGGTACCTGCATGTGTAAGGTTAGCTTAGGGGAGTTAGCCTGTTAGCTTCTGTCCACTGACGCAGGTTAGCTACAGCGGCTAACGTTAGCCTGACCTGACAGCGACACATCTCCTAAACAAACACACACAAGCATATCTGCCCTGGACAGCCTAACCCTGATACACTGTGTGTCGACAATGTCCTACCTTAAAATAGAGTATTAAATCGTCGTGTCCTTTCATAACTTGGACCTGCGGCTACGTTAAGCTAGCGGTGTCTGTTTGGGTCTTTACGGTGGAGATCAGCTGATCGGACGGACAGGCGGAACTACACAGTTAAAGGAAACACTGACAGTCACATACAGGACCAGTCAGAAGTGTGGACACCTTCTCATTCAATGGTTTTTCTTTCTTTCTTTTTTTCTACATTGTAGATTAATATTGAAGACATCTAAACTATGAAGGAACACATATGGAATTATGTGGTAAACAAACAAATGCTCAACAAACCAGAATATGTTTTATACTTGGTTGAATGAGAAGGTGTGTCCAAACTTTTGACTGGTACTGTATGTTAGCTGGGAAATTCATGAATATTACACTAAATTTCAGATTAATTAAATGCAGCATTTACACTGGTCACTCACCACATAAACTAACCAGATTAAGGACAATCAATATGCATGGTGAGGATTATTATCATTAATAGCCTGCAACAAACTGGTAAAAAAAACAATATTATAAATCTGGGAAAATTTAGCTAAATAAACACACATACAGTACCAGTCAAAAGTTTGGACACACCTTCTCATTCAATGGTTTTTCTTTATTCTTTCTACATTATAGATTAATATTGAACACATCCAAACTATGAAGGAACACATATGGAATTATGTGGTAAACAAACAAATGCTCAACAAACCAGAATATGTTTTATATTTTAGATTCTTCAAAGTGGTTGAATGAGAAGGAGTGTCCAAACTTTTGACTGGTACTGTATGTTAATCTATATACAAATGCATTTAACCCTATGTCTACGATGTGGGGGGTTAGGGTTTTGTTTGTTTTTAAAAAGGGGAATATTTCAACTTTAATTTATGATATCCAATAAATACAGAAACTTATTTGAACTGGGGAATTCTTTACTGAACGCGCTGCACATTGGTCACATTTTGAATCGTTGATTCAAAGTGTAAAAACGTTCATAGACGGGTACAATGATAGTGAACTGAAGAACGAAAGATTTCATTACATTTCACAAACATTTTCTTAAAAGGGATAGAAAAAAACAAAGATATGAAGGAATGACAAACAGCATTCAGTGAAACACATGTATACCAAATATTCATTCAAGATTCCAGTCAACCACAGTGACACTGCTCTCTCTGACATTCATAGTTGCATACAAATGTCCATACATCAGTCAAATTCACAATTTGACAGTAAAAAAAAAAAAAATAGAGTTGTACCCATCAGGGGTGTCGAGACACGGCAGATTGTTTGAGCCTGGGTCAAATTAAAATCCCAATACTCTTCAGCAACAAATGTGTATTTAACTTTCTAATAAGATAAATGAAAAATGTCAATGTGGAAGTTAATGGTTTTCATGGTAGGTTGTTCAAGGACCAGATTAAGTTTGTCTAAACTTGGCAGTAATGTCATGTTACAAATTTTGTGATCTGGAAAATTAAAAAGGAATGCAACTTCCAGACGTGTGATTATCATCGTAATTACAACATGGGGCTCTTCTTCAGCAATGCATCTACAAATGTGTATGAACTACGTTTTTAAACCAAAAAATGCTAAAACCACATCTGACATATTCTTTAAAGTTAAAGTGACACAGCTGAGGTACATAGGACTATCAGTCATTACTGAATACAACCACAGTCTCATCTGCCAGTGTCGTTTCTCGCAACTCATTTCTCTCAGGCACATCAGACTCTCCGGGTGTAAGGCACTTCTCATCTCTCGCATCATTTCACACGCACATTCGCGCTAGCTCTCTCTCTCTCATTGTCTTGCGCCCTGTCTCACTCTCTCGTTCACCCAAGAGGTGTTTTGAGTTGTATTATCTGGGATCTTTGGATGCAGCGATGACTGGTCGTCTTCAGGCGATTATCCAGCCAAGAGGTGCACGTTTGACCCCGAGCGCAGAGTCGTCTCAGCCGGGGGTGGAGCCATCCAGAGCGTCCCGCATCTTGGTACGGGCCAGAGCGTACCGCTGCACTATCTGCTTGACGTGCTCCTCCTCTTCACGCTGCAGAATGCGCAGGAAGTTCTTCAACTCAGGCATGGAGAAGGCATGCCACTGTAAGGAGATTTAAAAAAAAATGCCATTAGTACCCTTTATGAACTAACCATATGGTCTGGCCCTCATTCTCTAATTAATGTTACACTCACATTGACTTCTCCAGTTTCATTCTCCTTCAGGACAAAGCTGAGGACTTTTTCATTTGGCCCAGAAGACAGACGCAGACGGAGTGGACTCTCATTATCAGACACCTTGCGAACATAAACTGAAAGAGCAGAAAAAAACCCCCAATGAATGCAAAGCATGCACATTTTGATTTAAAAACACTGCAGGAGGTCAATGTTTAGACGTAATGAAGTGGAGTGATACCTTGCTCATGACGCTCGCTACGCTCAAACAGAGCAAACTTGCCAGGATTGTCCACCACAGTAAACTTTTTCAACAAAACCTCGATGACCTCACGGGCAGAAGTGCGTGAGCTGATGTGCAGATGCTTGGATGCATCCTTTGGCAGGTAGAAAGAGGTGCGACGCTTCACTCCGGTAGCCCTCCTCCCTCCAGCATCGTGACCTCCTTTCTTCGGAGGTGGAACTGACACAGGACGGGCCAACTTGAACTGCACCTTTATGAAGCCAGTGTAGGACCCATCCTTGTTCTGTGGATTAAAAAAAAATAAAAAATGTCACACTTAATGAAAAACCCTGTCACTTAAAAATGCATGGATTTGTTGTAAATCATCGCTACTCACCATGTTCATGAACAGATTGCTGTTGATTTGAGCGTTGTATTCCTTCACCTTCTGCTGAAGGTCTGCAGTTGTCAACTCCTGCTTTCCCACTTCAATTTGTTCATCCTGGAGGGGGACAGTGAGGAGATACAGTGTTAAACCACCAGGTGGCAGGGCTCATCTCCAAACCGCAACAGGACCGAGAGAAAGCACCGCACAACACTCACAGTTCACCGGTACATGAATGGACACGGGACAACATAAAATATGTGTCGATGACCCTCTTGATTGAGGGTAAGACTTTTAAAGATGTGAAAATCTTGCTGACCCATGCTGCTGTTGTATGAAAACATTGTACGTCTCAAAATAAGTTTTCAAATTTTGACTTAAACAAGTTCCTCTTCCAAGACTATTGTTACTATATTGTTAAGAAGAAGATCACAAACAGCCAAAGGTCAGAAAAGATGTTGATCAGTGACTTCCTGTTAGGCCACCATTACTTCTAACAGTGAGCACCAGTTGCATCAGACTCAACTTCCTGACAACGCAGCAAAGGCAAAAACGATGATGTCAGCTCTGCCCAATCCTGTTCGCCTGCTCTGATTCTTCGGCCCAGGGGGGGTTAGAGGAAGGAGGGGTATGCGCAACTTGCAGCTGTTTGTAATGAGTGCGAGCAACGGTTCTGCATTGCATTCTTCAACTTGGTATTCATGTAAAAATAGCCTCCCCTCTCCGGCTTTCACAAGGGGGAGAGACAAAGCCCTCCCTTGTTTTACAGACACATCCTGTGAAGTCAGCTGCCTCATCAACCGCAACATCGCAGTCATGTTCTAGTCATGTTCCAGTTAGGCTCATTTGGTCTTTACTATCTGCATGACCATAAACTCAATGAGGGCTTTTCCTGAGTGAACTGACCAATTGGTATTTCCTGTATAGTAGGAAAATGCAACAGAACTGTGAAGCAGCACTAATTTATGTCCTATACTGTGCTCAAGCTAATGCCTTGAGGGTCCTAGTGGCAGGGGTTTCCTGAGGAGTAAAATCAATATCCAGTATCTACGGATGCTGCATTGACACTTATGCAGATTTCTCCATTATTAAAAACAAGCTTTATACATTAAGGGAGTTTTTTTATTCTTCAAAATATTGTCAAAATGTATCTTATTCTACCTTGCCTCTATTTTCATTACTGTGGAATGTCAAATGAAAACAAACCAGGCAAGCCTTAAAAGGGCTGGGTAGCTTCTAAAATCGATGTCAAGCAGAACAAGATCAATAGTGGGGATCCTTACGAAGATTGAAAGACTGCAGAGTTAATATGCTGCTGTTAACAAGTCAATTAATCAATATGTGGGCCATTTTGAGCTTCCCCATATGGTAACAGTAGGAGGAGAAACGTATGCAACAACTGCATTTCTACGAGTCCACAAATGGAGTGTCATATGAAAAACACAGAGTTGACAGTGCCAACAACATGAAATAAAAATGGCTTCTGCACAGAGGCATATAAAAAGGGTGAATGTCATTGAGTTTTACAGTAAAGAAAGCCGATACTCCAGTGGGCGTGGGTGACTAAAAGGAACAGAAAATGAACAATTCCAAAACAACACATGAATCATCTGCGATTGAGAAATTAGTATGAGAAACCTGACCAGTCAATGAATGGTGGGTGTTAGGCTGGAAACTTGAGAAGCGGCTGTGCGTCACAAGACATGACAAATGAGTTGTTCTTTGCAAAAGTTCAGCGGTGGGTCTGTGCTTGTTACAATTACAAATATGCACTGCTGGATTGTGTTTCTTCCCCCAGTGCTGACATGCATTTTAATAGGTTCTCAATAAACATTTAATTGTAAATCTCAAGACTATTTACTCAAAACTGGAGGAACCAGAACTCCACCCTGAACCTTAAAGCTCACTTGGCAAGCATCCATGCTTGAGTGCCCTTGAGCAACAACACAAGTGCATTTTTTTCCCCCTAAACATGTGAATAAAATACTTTTTTTTTTAAAAAGAGCAGGAACAGAGAGCAGGAACAGAGAGCAGGAACCTTAAATAACGCGAGAGGAACTTCAGCTCTGATCTCTGGTCTCACTTCTCCTTTTTACACTGAGGACAGGACTTTTATTACCTTTAACCTAACTTTATTACATGTTAACTTTTGTTTTTGTTCCCCTCACCTTCTTCACGGTGGCATTAACGTTAGCTGTCCGGGTTTGGGGGAAGAAGGAGGTCCGGGCGGTGAAGTACTGCTCGAACTCGGAGTCGGACTCCTCGTCGCTGCAGTAGCCGCTGCTGGTGGAGCTGCCCCAGGTCATCTCGAAGGAGGGAGCCTTCTCCGAGCTGATAGCCGCGTCTGTCATGCTTATCTACCGGTAACAAACTTGAGATACGACTACAAAAAAAAAGTCTGAAAATAACTCACTCTTGCGCCTTGATAATAAAAGTCTTATCGATAAAAAAAAAAATACAACTGTCTCTTTTTCTTTCTCTAACTTCGACCGGCCACGTTTCCACTGTGTGAAGTCTGAGTCTGTGAGAACAGGATGTGTTTCGGGTCCCCGCCCTTGCTGCCTCGCTTCCTTCCCCCCGCAGACGCCCCACCCAGGTCCGTTGAGCTGAGTTTGGAAAATACACAATCCCTCCAGTGCCGGTCGCGATTGGACGGCGTTCATCCCCCCTTCTCCCCCTTCTCTTTCTGCCGCTTCTCTCCCACGGTTGCTGAACCCTCCACGCTGGGTTTATCACGTGATGATAGGTCAGTTCGATGGTCACACAAAGCCAGAGACAACACGAGGCTCTTATTGATCATCAGTGTATGAGCTGTAAGTTAATACAGTACCAGTCAAAAGTTTGGACACACCACCTCATTCAATGGTTTTTCTTTATTTTTATTTTTTTCTACATTGTAGATTATTATTGAAGACATCCAAACTATGAAGGAACACATATGGAATTATGTGGTAAACAAACAAATGCTCAACAAACCAGAATATGTTTTATATTTTAGATTATTCAAAGTGGTTGAATGAGAAGGTGTGTCCAAACTTTTGACTGGTACTGTATATTGGATTTATAGGCACCAAACATACAACCTAGAACTTAGACAGTTAGGTGACATTTTCCTTTTTTTAGTTTGAAAAGCTTGAGAGAGGTGAAAACCATGTCATTTCTCAAGGGGACAAGGGGGAGATACCCAGAATCCCCCTAAATGCCACCATATGCAAATAGAATCACTCTTTTGATATGGGTGTGATATTTTCAGTTGCACTGAATCATGTTGTCATTCAATCGATAAGTTGATCAATAGAAAATTAGGATTTCTCCAGCGATTATACTTTAATACAACTAAGGGATTCAAGGAAGAGGAAGACAAAAAATACAACATTATCAAAGCAGCCGAGGCCAAGATATCCTGACTTTCAGTGCCTAGAAGCGCTTAAAACACTGGATCCTACAATTCCCACAATGCAACTCATTAGGATCCATCATTATCATGACTTCTTGGAGTAATTGTTAAATTTGTTTTTGAATTGTAGAGAGCGTTTACGTCCCAAGTTCCAATTATGACTGGCAAATAGATTTTTCTGAATACTCTGATATATGTTAGTTGGCACTTACCGACACTGAAGTGGCTGAAAACCAATATTTTTTGTTTTTTTTAATCTCAATAAATTATTTTTTTTTAGAGATTTGGACAGTTGGTCAGAAAAAGTGTATTTTGAATGTCACCCTGGGAAATGTGAAATATATTTGCAATCCTGTTCTTACATTTTATAGACAAAACAATTAAACAAACAAACAAACAAACTATTAATTAAATAATTGAGAAAATGCATGCAATGAATCCCTAGTTTTCAGTATGCTGCAATGCAAACTATTCTTAAACCATCAGGCGGACTAATACAATAATATGAATACAGATGATGATTCAGTACCAAGTTTATAACCTTTCAGTGAGAATCTGGCTACAGAAAATTATAATCAGGTCTATAAAATTGTCTCTAATTTCTTCATTTAAAGCTATGATTTTGAGACTTTTGCCTTTGTTTATCTGAAACATGCCACGCCTAGCCTAACCTTTTCATTGGTTCAAGTAATAACACAGATAACATAAAAAACATGGGAATGTGTCCAACTGGTGGAGACGTTTGTTAAATATCCCCAGTGTTTTTCTCACATGCTGAGGAGTTGTTCATATCTCTTCGGCTATCAGCACAAGTACTGGCCCATGTGTACTGGCAGGAAATACTTTGGAGCCTCCTAGTGTGAAGTTAAGAGTTCACATATGTGGACTGATACGCCCAGAAATCTTCCTGCTGTTCTTACATTACAGCTCTGATTTTTTTTATACGTTTTTCAATGCAGATGTGTTAAACAGGTGTTATTTAATGACATTAATTATGGCCCTGGTGCTTCGCATGCTGACTCCCTGGCACTGCTGACTGGTACACACCACTATAACGGAGCCATCCCCCATTAGTTCCACCTGTACTTTCTCCTGGTATGTCAAGTAAAAACATCTGTTGTGTAAAAGGCCTATGCACACAAAAACCAAAGCACCAAGACAATATCCAGCCATCTCTTCAACTATTTAAACTCTGCTGAAGTTTTTACATTCCAGTCATCCTTTGATAAGCAATAGTTGTTTGATAAAGAGTGAATAAAACCTGTTACCTAGAAACCAAACCCAGCTGCCTTGAACGACTAAACGCTTGTAGCCTTGACTCCCCCCTTTACAAATAACAATGTGGTACAGAAAAGCACAGCAAGGAGTCTTCTTCTAGTAAGATTTAAGATGTACAGCAGTTAGGACTTGACTTTATCTGTCTGTTTATCTATAAAAGGGTATATTACAATGTTTTTGGCACTTTATGCCCCTTTAAAAAACTAAGCAAAGGCAGGAGTAAAGCATGAAACTCTACAATTAAAGTCAACCTCATTTTATGGTACATAATTCTGAAAGAATCATGTTGTTTAAGTTTTCTTAAATTTGTAAAACAATGGGAGTAACAACTTGCTCAGCGACTCTGCAAACAGATGTTTCACTGTAGTACTTAAATAAACTGAACCAGATCTTGCAAAAGCTTTAACCTGTAATGTTTTGCATTTCTCAACAATATCAAACTTCCCCAGTTTGCAGTAACTGGAACTGGATTAACGCTGTGTCTTAATTTGCCATGTGAAATGGTTCCCGTTTTTTGCCAAATTTACATTTGATTTAGTTCCTTAAAGCAGTCCAGCAGAATTACCAGGTAGTTGGTTATTTAGGATGTAAAATAGAGACTGGTACAAGCTACTAGTGTCCTCACTGATTGTCTTGTTTTTCATGGTAACCGTAATGATACAATATGGCAATAACTTCTTGATGTTGTGTTCTTTGACTGTGAGCAAGGCTGCTTATGAACATCCAGAGAATACAAGGCCAGTCTTATCGCAAATACAAAAGGTCCTTACCACATTGGTGTCTGTTTCGATGGTGTGCTCCACTACAAGCGTGTGGTCGGCCGCGGAGCCTCGGTCCCAGCTGCAGTCCAACTGGATCAGAGGACGGCAGCGGTAGTGGCACGTGAATCTACAATCTGTAAGTGTAGAAAGTCGAGGGTTTACACAAACGCTGCCAAACACATAAAATACACTTGACGTCGTCAACGGCTAACACAATTGTGATAATACTGTAGAGTACGATTCTGAATGAGAGATGTCCTCCTCTGACCATTACGGCTCATTGCAGTTACTTTAAGTGTGCTTTCCTCTGCTTCTCCTTCTTGTTGCCATGGTTTGAAATGTGTAAATTAAAATGTGTGTTTGTTATTGAGGTTGTACTTAAAGGTGGTGTTGTACTGGACAACATTATATTGAGAGGTGTTTCTATTTTTTCCCTTTAATTTGCATACATAGAACAGGGCAGAATATTAGAAACACCAGTGCATATAATGCAGCTCAGTTCACCAACACCTTTCTATACTATGACCTCATTACTAAACATTCTATATAATTAAAATTACACTTTTCTGACAATGTCACCAAGAACTAAACATTATAGACATAATAAAAGTAGACTTTATGGTTGGACGGTTGTTTTGGATTGCATTAGATTGTACAGGTGGACATGATTAAGTGGCCAGTGAGTCTATATAGTATTAATAAATAGCAAACACCTGTCTTCAGATACACAGTTAGCAAACCTGCATCCGTTGAGAGAAGTCGTGAATTAAACAGAGCTATGATATACAATACTCAGATGAAGTAAAAATATTGGGTGTCTTATAGATTTATATCAAAATTCTAGCTATGACTCTGTATCAATGAATATATTTATATTTGTCGCATGCAACCCCAGATGTAACAATGTTTTTTTTTTTTTTTTTTTATTTTTATGTTATGATAATTGATGCATTTAAACCTTGCATGAGTACAAACATATTTGAGAGGAAGAAAAGATCTATGTTTTTAATACAGTTACACTTTGTGTCAATGTTTCTTTGTGATTTATGTGGTTTTATTTTGAGATAACTGTTAAGAAGCATTTTTTTCTGCACACTAAATGCTTTACAGAAACCACAGCTACATTTCAGTGGGTTTCAGTAGATGGAAAGGAAGTTCAAAACTATAGCAAAGATGAGTCTTGAGCATAAAGAGCACACAGGTCTGTTGAGGACCCTCAGATAATGATCTCACCACCAAAACCACCTAAACAACTGCATGAATGTTGGATTCTTCTATTTCAAAAAACTACTAACAACATGGAGAAAATGTATTACACGGCAAACCAAGCAGACAAAGATTAGGATTTCTACGTGTTGAAGAATCAGAATGAGTACAGTCTTATTTAAGATAAGATAAGATAATCCTTTATTAGTCCCGCAGCGGGGAAATTTGCAATTTTGGCCTGCTACTACATCGGTGGCTTCATCTTTCCCTGTTTGCTCAATTTTTCACCTGCTCTCAGTCTTGCTTTCAGTTCTGCTCTTGTATATGCACAGACATCCTATACTCACTGACACACCGCAGACTCTGCTTATACACGCCCCAGATGAAGTCACCGCACAGGTCACACCATGTGGGCTGAGCGTGGCTGCAGGGCTGGAAGCTGTGCCCTTCTCCCTTCTCCTCAGGGAGCTGGGGGTCCTGGGTGCTGCTCAGAACTCTGATGATGCCCGCCCGGCTCAGCAGGTCTGGCACCTTCCCCGGGGTGATCCTCAGGGCGTTGGCTCTCTCCAGGCGTGGAGGCGAGCAGGGCGAAAGTGAGCCGTGTGTCGCCTCTATCTGCTCTCTGTCCAGCCTCAGGTCACGGAGCTCGATGAACTCCCCCCAAGACATAGTGTCACTCAGAGCCCGGCTGCCTCCATCATCCCTGAAAGACAGAAAAACATACCATAACACACTGGTACTGGCAAAAGATGACTTGGCAACAGTTTAACAATTAAAACAATGTGATCTTGGACTGACAGGTTCTATCTCAATTTAAGATCTAAAGAAATCAAAATTTTACCCTGAATATTCCTTGTTCTTAGGTCTCTCTTCAAAAGGAGGACTAAATATCAACAAGTTCCTGATTAATAAAGATTAAATAAAAGTTAGTCAATTTAAAAACTTCAGTAAAGTACAGAGGTATAACAGTTAAATGCACTAAACACATGAAAAGTGAAGTACTCATGCAGCACAATGGACCCTTTACATACTATATGATTGGATTATTATTGCTGATGCCTTAAGGTGTAAACAGCATTTTAACGTTTAAGCCTGGCAAGGTTGAGACCATTTTCATTTCAACACATGTATACTGTTAGGCAGATTCATTTGTATCAATACTCCATATTTTTTTAAACCAATCTTATTGTGTACAGCTGTCAAATAAATGCAGGAAAGTAAAAAGTACAATATTTCACTATAATTGTTATGTAGTATAGGCTAAATATAGTAGCATATAATGGAAATACTCAAATAAACTGTACTCAAGTTGCATTACAGTGTTAGAGTAAAAGTAATTAGTTACATTGATTATATATAAGTAGCCTCTTATGTAATGTTTGTTTAGCTTAGGACGTTTTCAAACAGAACATTTCAGACATTTACTTTACATACCATTTTTTTTGGTATGCCGTATTTTGAAAATGACACGTTGGTTTTGCATATGCCTCCTCTATATAAATATGGTAATTCATATTAAACAGTCTGCTTAACTAGCATAAGTAAAGCAGGGTATGAAAGTAACCACAACAGCCTAATGTGAAACAAACCACTTTAATATGTTAATGTATCAGATGTAGCTTTCTACACGTTTTACAAAGCACGAGTAGCCCAGTAATTACTGTAAATCAAATTATGAAAATCATAATGAAAACTCAAATGTTTAGTCCCAAACAACAGGCTTGGTCAATGAAATGAACAACTTCAAAGTAAATCTTACAGTCTAACTTACCAACACAGGGGAGAGAGCAGCCCTGTGGAAACCCGCTTTGTCTCAAAACTTCCATCCGAATAGAAAAAAAAAAAAAAACTTTCCGCAGAAGAATCTCTGACGGCTTCCGAGTAACGGAGGTGTGCAGCCGCGACTACATCTCTGGAAATAATCACCGGCTGGTTCCAGCAGCGACGGAGCAACAAACAACTCTCTGTAACATCAGTGGAACCTGAATCTGAACACTTCTCTATACACTAATACTTTTTCTCACACTGTGTTGTAGGAGGAAGCCGCTTATCATGAAAAACAAGAGAGTAAGATGATCATGAGCTGCGCCGACATCCGGGATGTTTTCACATAGGGGGTGCCTCTGAGTCCAGAGCACAGCAGCTCAGTGGGCGTGCAAAGTTCCCCCCCAACACTTTTCTCAGACTGTGCTGGATGTGGGTTTCATTTACAGAAGTGAAAAATCTAACGCATATAGCCTATTATGTACTTTATTTACACTTTAAACTAGAAATATGTTTAATCTTGATGTGTTTTTACTGACAGAAAGTCAGTAATCCAACATTCAGAGAGGCTGAAGTCTGAAAATAACTTTCAACCACAAATTCATAGCTTCTTTAACTAGGTCACACATAAATAGGTGACTCTATCTGTTGTGGTCACACACCTACATGCTCTTTTCTTAATAGCAATGGGGAAAAAGACAATGTAGAGAGAGTTGGTAAAGCATTTTATTTGTTGCTGGTGTGTAATGAACTGTGTTGAATAACAAAATACACTCAAAAAAAGAGTGTAAATTTCAAAAAGACAAACAATTTGTTAAAACGATATGCCATAAGGCCATCATAAACAGTATTCAAAACAAAAAGAAGCAACACAATACTGAAACTGTGAATAAACTTGTCCTCATTAAAAAGAAGATCCAAATTTGCATTGTGCACAAGCAGATCTGCTCCTCCCATCTTGTGACTCAACAGTCTCCCATCCGCCATCAGTCCTTACATGTTCTTCAACAGTCTCTCTTTATTAGCTGTTAACATGCAGGTCTCTCTGGATCTTCTCTGTGACCTCGGCCATGAGCTGACAGGCTCTCTTGTGTTTAGACCAGTGCTTCACCTGACATTCTCTGTGAAAAAAAATAAATAAGATGACCCAGACTACACATCAGCAGAAACAAATCACACATTAAGTGTATGATATCAATATAACAAAACATTTATTAAGATATTCAGTATCACAGGAGAGTATTTCTAATGGTCATTTTTTAGATGTAATTTTATATCGGATGTAGAAACACAGACTTATATCCATCCATATAAGTCTGTGTTTATATGCAACCTTACAGCAGGCTAAGTAAGGTTGCATGAACCTTGCTTAGCCTGCTGCCAGACGGTTGCCGTGGCAGCAGGCTAAGTAAGGTGGGTGATTCAAGCCATCTAGGATATGTTATTTCTCAAGCATGTTCTGGGTTCATGATCCGCAAACTACCTCACCTAGCTCCTTTCAGCCTGAGGGAGCAGCAGTTTTATTCTGAGCTCTATGCGGATGTCGGGACAGGAAACATAATTTGGCAGCTTAAATCCACAACCTCATTCTTTTAGTCATTACCCAGAGCATGTGATCATAAGTAAGGTTTGGAAAATACATCAACCACTAAATCACAAGCTTTGCCCTCAGGCTCAGCCACCTCTTCACCACGACAGTCCGGCAGAGCTTCTGCATTACTGACTTACGTACTTCTATCTAGATGTGTCTTACCTGTGACAGTACCATTCTCCCTGACATCGAGAGCATCTTTTTGCTGCCTCTTTCCCACAGGATGCACACTTTGGCTTCTCGGGGAGTAAACTCTCCATCACATCCAAATTGTACACCTGGTTCAAC
Organism: Anoplopoma fimbria; assembly: GCF_027596085.1. Lineage (NCBI taxonomy): Eukaryota > Metazoa > Chordata > Actinopteri > Perciformes > Anoplopomatidae > Anoplopoma > Anoplopoma fimbria. Next base: position 17,804,678 of record NC_072465.1, read on the forward strand.
CTGGTAAAACAATATCAATAATAATCACAGAGATATTGGATGGAGTGGATTTCTTTGTATATTAGACTTGTGTTTTCAGCGTTACCTCTGTGCCTGCAGCTTCAGTTCGCTGTCAGATGGGCTGAAAGTTTCTTTGACCTGATACTTTGCGATTGCCTTCCACTTCCCAGAATTCTCTCTCACAATGTGGTTCCATATTTCTGGGATCTACACATAAAGCAAAGCTGAGGGTAAACGCACAAGGGACGTAGTCACTGTAGGTACAGAGATATGTGTGTGCGTGTACCTGTTCCAAAATGAGCTCTATTTTTGGAGGGGCAGGGTCTGTAACGGTGAGATGAGCCAGGAAACGCTGCAACTCCACCAGGTTTGGCAGCTGATCAATCAACACCTCTGTCATGAAACCTCGAAGCTATGGAACATGAACGATCAGCACAAAAATGAATCCTCAGAAACAAAAATAAAGTCAACTTCAGCAGAACTTACTATAATGAGTTAAACAGACTGCATAAGAAAAGAAATGTGCTTAAGAGAGGATGCACAAGGCTCTCTGGTTATATAATCAAGGAAGAGTACAGGAAGAGGATGAGAAAGGGTATAATAGGAGGAAACATCTTAGTCAAAACAACCCTTGGAAACTGAATCTGTGTTTTTACAAGCAAGGAGAACAGATATGGAGTTGGAGGACATTGATCTGGCACTCACAATATCTACGCTTCAGTTTACAGCTTATATACAGTAAAGTAAAATGACTCAAGAACATAAAGGAAGAGTCAGTCAACAGTTTATTGAAAGTATACCTTTAGAAGCTGGTTCTTGTTGAAATTGTTGAAGTCATATTTCCTTTGGCAGTCTTCCTTCAGCAGCAGATTGTAAAGGGAAATCCAGACCTGACCGTCTAGTTTTGTCATCTTCAAGTGGTCCTCAACAGGAATCTTCTGCCATCTGCCATTTATGTACTTTTCTACCTCACCTTCAGTGGGAGACAGAGAGTACATCATTGAATGAAGGGCCACGTTTTAGCCAAGAGTCACACATTCTTACAAGGACACATTTGATATGCAAGAGGTGTGATATACCGTCTTTACAGCGACTCCAAGGAGAGCAGTCAATCAACTGAACCAGCACGCAAGGCATGTTATGGATGCACAGCATGCGATTGATGACACTAATACTGTAAAGAAAAAAAAGTCCTTCTGTCAGGTGAAAGGAATGGTAAATTAATACATTAACAGAAAACTAATCTGCATCAATTTTAATAAGTGATAAATCGTCTATTTTCAAGCAAAATGCAGAACAATCCCTGATCCAAGATCCTCAAATGTGGGAATTTGCTGCTTTTTCAATTTTATAATAATTGTAAGTTTAACATCTTTGGGGTTTGGACTGTTGGTCAGAAAAGAAAAGGCAATTTGAAGATGTTAACTTTTATTCCGAGAAATAACACACATTATTTTTTACAACTGTATCTTGTATTATAAACAAAATTATTAATATAAATAAAATAAAATAACTTAACATAACTAAGTTATTAAAATAACTGTTAGCTTCAGCGTTAGTAAGTATAATGCAATGGTTTAGCTTGAAGTGTAAATGCCTAAATGTTTAAGAAAATTTCTCAGATTCTCTCTTGTAAACTTCTAATCCCTAAACTTTATTGGTCCGGACACTTCCGTACCTCTCGGTGTGATCAGTGATGAAGCGCAGCACAGAGACCGCCTTCAGGGAGATTTCAAATTCCTGTGCAGCGCTCTGCATCTGTAACTCTTCCATCAGGTCTGTCGAGGATTCAACTGCTTTCCCTGTTGGGTTGTCCCTGGTCGCTTTGCTGGCCAGCAGGATGAGTTTGCGGTGGCAGTAATCCACCAAGTCAAGAACAGAATCACCAGCCGCCTCACACGAATCCTGCACAATATAAAAACCTTCATCAACATGTCACATGAAGCTTCATTTAGAACTATATAATAGAGGGAGAGAGTCTGAACTGCCTTGCCCCGTGATCACTTTTATGCTTTAACAAATTTAAAGATATGATGTAGATCAATATAATTTAGGGGTATGTATGTGTTTGTGTACATACTGACCTTGTGATACATTATCGTTTCAAGTAGGTTTATAATCGTTGCTTCATGGTGGATCTAAGACAGAAACATTTAAGTAAACAAAATAAAATCAGGTTATGAGCGCTGCAGGATGATCATTATTTTACTCCGAATTTTACACTCACCACCATATAAAGATGAAATGAGTTCTTGGGATTGAAGTCCTCCAGCTGACATAAAATGGGGAACACTTTGTGCTTCCAAACTTCGACAAGGATCATTTCATGGACCAGAATAGGTATCTAGAAAAGGGGGAGGGAAAAAAGGTTCTGCAGATTAAAGTTTTTTTTCAATGTGTTCATTGAGACATCGGATGTAATTCTAAGAAATAGAAACAACCAGAAAAGTTGTTTCAAGAGACTTTTTCTTAGATTGTTGCAGGGCTCCACTAAATTCCACTGACATTCAAACATCACATGTAGAGAGGTAACAGTCACCTTTCCATATGACACCAGCAGCTCTTTAACAAACTCATCATGCATGGCAGAAGCATTCAGTATCGCCTGCATGTTGAGTTTCTCGATGTGCGCATGCTGTCTGAACCACCTGTAAACACACAAAGAGAAAAATCCTTAAAAAAAGCACAGTTAGACTTTACGAAACCGCTACTTTTTCTTGAACCGTGCAACCTTTTCAGGTCGCCTGTTACAAGTCTGCTTACTATCCCATAGAGTAAAAACTAACATGGAGATGCAACATTCATTTTCTATGCAAACAAGAGGTCTGCGTAGACTCAACTATAAATTCATATCCTGCTTATATTGTACTCATTCAAGACTTGTATAACTTATGTAAAGAACACTTAGAACTGCCTTGCTGAAAGGTGCTTTACAAATAAAGTGGCTTAGCCTTTGGAGTAACATTCTGGAAACCACACTCACATGACAAAAACATTATAGTCACAACAAGACATTGGTACTGGACACTTTCTTTGGAGTTTTTACAAACAGAAAATGTCACCAAGGTGTTTTAATCATATTTATATCTGTTGTCTGTGAGAGAAAAAATATATGCAATCTAATTTCAGATGTTAAATTTGTACTTTATATTTAACGGTTTGTTCTGACTTGACATGGATGTGTGTGATAAACTGAGCAGACAGCCCTTACATCCTTGTGGGAGACAACGCTCATTCCATTTGATTACACATAACTTAATATCTGAACTTATTTGTTTGGTTTTCTTTGTATGCATGGATTACTTGGGTTGTTACCGGCATCTGGGGAAAAAATCATGTCAATAGCACTTTTAGAAATATATTTACTGAGAAAAATGGTGACATGTTCAATACTTTTAAAAATGTTGTTAGCTAGCTCCTCTTACCTCTCAGAGCCAACTTCCTTGAGAGAGAAAGTTTCCAGACTTTGAACAAGCCCCTCTGCTTCGACAGGCAGAATGTAACACGTGTCCATGTCGTCGTAGGAAACTACTCAAGTAAAACAGAAGACAGTAACTATCTGTCGACTAACAGCGATGCCCTTAGCTTCCTGTGGTTGTCATGGTGATTGTAAACCGAGCGCACCCAGGCCAGAGCGCAGTCCCTCCCTGCCGCCGGAGAGGGGCGGTGCATAGTAAGGAATGAAAACAGTTCCCAGAGCTGGAGCTGCAGCCACACTGTACAAATACACCATTACAAGTAAATATTACCAGCAAAATTAACTTTAAGTCCAGGACACCACGACTGAGTATGTGAATGTCTTTAAGTTTCTTTTTTTTTAAAACAAAGGCTACTTTTTTGAGAGCTTTTCCTGATTTTACTTTTCCTTTGCACTGTCTTTTATTTTAGATTTTATACCCCTTTTTTTCCAGCTGGTTTACTTTAAACCTGATTTTTTTTTTTGCTGCCTTTGAGAAGCAGTTTGTAACATGGAATTTAAAAAGTGCTCTATACATTATTGTTATACGATTCAAAGGTAAATGTACTTATTGTGTTGTTGCATTTAACATCTTATCTAGCTTATCATATATTTTGATTTGTAAAGCAAATGGCAAATATAGCTGTCAAATTATTTTAGTGGTGTACAAAGTAAAATTTCAGTTAAGTACTTATACCTTTCAATTATAGATCCAAAAAAAAAAAAATGAAAACAGATGTTGACGATGTTTCTTATTGTATTTTTAAAGTTAGAAAAATATTTTAGTCCACAGTCTGATAACATGAGATCTTATGTTTCAATCAGAGGCTCATTTTTTAATGGTTACTAAATGACAATAATTGTAAAATTCATGATTTTTATTCACTGTGATTTAAATGTCACATTGTAGGATAATCTCTTTTATTAATAACAAATTCTCTTTTTTACAGTATCAATAAATATAACAGTCCTAACTTGACCTAAACAGAATGCAAATTCTTGATTAGATTTGTAAAAACGAAAACAAAACACACACTAATACTACTTCACTTTGAACAGTATTCCAAGAAAAGTCTTTCCACCACTGAAGGCATCGTTGGTTGAGGCATCTCTGAATCTTTCAGTCCTTTTACAAATCCATGTCACTTCCAGCACACCACGATGTTTGGATCATTTTCCAAACGTTCGTCCAGCTCCTGGTAACTGATCCCTGTAAAATAACGACTCTGTAAGCAGACTTGTTTGCCTCCATTAGTTACTGTCATTAGTCAAAAAACAGAGAGCAACCTGCCTGTCTTGCAGCAGATCTCATCATAACTATGACAACCGGTGTAGAGTCGAGGCAGCCTGCTCCTCTCATCACGGATCACCTTCACTGGATATTTCTGCAGCCGTCTAATAAGAGACTTCATCAGTCCAAATTGGATCAGCCTCCTGAAAAGCAACACATGACATGACATACATGTAAACAAAAGTCACTCTGAACTAACCTTTCAGGAGTCATAAAGTATTCACAGGAACTGATAAGGCGATTGATGCCGACCTCTCGTCAACCCTTTGAAGCTGCTGCGAGTAGCGAGAACAAAGGTCTCGGACTGTTGTTCCTGGACTCAGACCACAGTACAGCTGGAACACATCTCTCAGACTGGCACGCTTCTGACCTGACAGACAATCAAACTATGACCGTCACAAAATAAAAGGGAAAAAATAACACATCAACAAACATGACCATTATTTACCTTGCTTAGTGACGTAGTTGAGGCACTCCTCCTGAACGAACTTATCATCTATGATGTTCTGGACTTTGGGGGTGGTGCAATACACATTGGAGTACTGGAGGGAGGTAAAAAAGGCAGAAAACGATTACTAAAGTTAAACCGTCAAATAGGTATGACACAGAACTAGGACGCTGTTAGACATACTCTCCGCAAACCCGCCTCAAAAAAAAAAAGAGTTTTTTAAAAGATGCTTGGAGAAAAAAAAGTATGTTTATAGTTTAAGTTTAAAGTGGAAAATATGAGAGAAAAATATATTTAAAAATGTTAATACTCTTTAACAGAAGATTGTCAAATGAAAGAGTTGTAGTTTAAGTGTAAACTTTTTCACAAAATATTAGGATTTTTCTCAAAATATTTAGATTTGACTCTCAAAGTCACAGTGGCTTAATATCAAATATAGTACAAACATACCTGAAATATTGACACCAAGGTCACAACACCATAATACCTGTGGAGGAAAAGGAAGATTTCAGCATCGCTCTTTTTGTTTGGTTTGGAAATAAAAGTCTTACAACACTGAAATGCACACACACACACACACACACACACACACACACACACACACACACACACACACACACACACACACACACACACACACACACACACACACACACACACACACACACACACACACACACACACACACACACACACACACACACACAGAGTAATTCTAAGAGAGCAAATGTAATAAAATTGCTGCTGGCGGTCATCAGCACTGATAAATGGAATAGTGGTTTGTCACACTATAAACCCCCGGGCTTACTGTACACAGAAAACAATGGATGAGGGTGTTTTGAAGAACGTCTGCCGCCGCTGGTGTGTGTTGCCCTTTACTCACTGAAATGTACTCACAGAAGATTCTGCACAGCAATGCGAACAAGATTCAGCTCTACATCCGCTTCAGCAGAGATTTTCTGGATGTGTCTAAATCCATCAATATAGGGCAGGATCTGCAGTAAACATGCAGTGAAACATTATTGGCTTGTACTAGTCTCTTTGTACTGCATTGCTTGATTAATCAGATCTTTATACACTAGTTTGTACCAGAAATTATACATTGTTGTACCCATAAATGGCTCCTTTTTCCGACACTAATGACTAATTATCATCCATAAAATGATACATGTGTTCATATCACTCCATGTACTGCTGATAACAGGCCTTTAAGCACTAATCTTTTTCCACTTCTTAGAATTTTGACACATCTCATCTTATCACAAAGCCCCTTGATATCAGCCACAAGGCCTACCTGTTGAGTTGTGAGATCCCACTGAGATTTGATAAAATGGTCTTTGCACTGGGTGAAGACAGGCACATCATACTCCTGGACAATCGGAGGGTCCTTTCGCAGCTGGATCAGCTTCAGGTGGATGGTGTTAGACTCATCTAAAAATAAAGACAGAACAGAAAGAGAGACTAAAAAAAGAATACTTCCAATTGTTGCAACCAAAATGTCATATTCAGATGCCAAACCATGAACTTTAATTGCTCAATACTTTTCATAAAAGAGTAAATCACAGTTGGAAGTCACTACTGCGCTTTCTACCTAAATAAATTAAAGTCAAAGACAAAAGTAGATTAAAGCATTGGTAAAAAATGTTTACACGTTTGAAGGATCAATAGTATTGGTTATTGTTTCAAAATAAGCAGCTGAACAAGATGTTTTCTACTAACACTTCTCAACACACTTTTACAGTCCCTCACTAAACCACACACACAATTTACATTTCACCACCATCTTCCGCTTGTATGTTAAAGAGAAAGATGGTTGTTTGCCAAAGATAAAACTGGAATATAAACAGTAAAATATAATTATATACCTATGGGTAAGGTGCAGGCTCCTGTGGCATTAAGTTCTTCTAACAAGGTCGACATAATGGGTAAAAGTTTCTGCTTGCTCTCCTCATTGGAAATAAAGCCACTCTCCAGCTGCAACACAACAAGACAAAAAGATTGAAAATCATCTCTGATATATCTTATTACTGAAACCTACGCAAACATCAGAGCAATCAAGTCATAAGTACAGTTATGAAAACGCATAATTCACAACCTCCAGAGTTGTGAGGTACCCGGACAACTTCTTGACAATCGGTTCAAGGGCACAGGTGTTGGTTTGGGCGTCACAAACAAGGCCAAGGTTGAACAGGAGGGCGTTTCTGCTGTACTTTTTATGCTCAATGCACACAGGACACCCGATTAACTTTTTTCCCATGGCGGTGCTAAAAAAAAGGTAAAAAGAGCAAATGGGATGGTTTGGTAGTGAAAAAGAGCAGCAAAGGCAAAATCACAGATCACAAAGGCAAAAAACAAATCATTGTGGCAAGGAGAATGAAGCATTATACATACACCGTTATCAATTTGTTCTGCAGTTCTGGCTTGGTGATGATATAAACTTGAACTGTGTCAAATAGCTCTCGTGAAATGTATTCCTCTGGGACCTGTCATGAGAGGACATAGAGGACACTGTGTGACATAATATATCTCATACGATATAAGCTTTAAGAAGATTGTGTACGTTTCAATTCCAAGGTCAATACCACAAGAATATAAAGAGGGACTAAATACCTGCTAAGATCATTAAACATGCAGTAAAAATAAACTATTTACCGAGACTTATGGCAACTACGGATACTATTTTTTTTAAAAAGTGTTCCGCATACTTATCAAATGAGAAACAGCATATACAGTACCAGTCAAAAGTTTGGACACACCTTCTCATTCAACTACTTTGAAGAATCTAAAATATAAAACATATTCTGGTTTGTTGAGCATTTGTTTGTTTACCACATAATTCCATATGTGTTCCTTCATAGTTTGGATGTCTTCAATATTAATCTACAATGTAGAAAAAAATTAAAATAAAGAAAAACCATTGAATGAGAAGGTGTGTCCAAACTTTTGACTACTACTGTATGACTTACTTTAACATACTTTATGCTTCTGATGTCAAATCATATGATTACCACAACTTCAATATCATGGGGGTAATTAAGCCATGTTGGTAGTTGCAATGGTAACTAATAACACACCTTTCCCCTTGTTAAAAACACAGCATTTGCACCCTTTATAACCTACCTGATATGTTATCTTGGGACCCAGGGTTGGGTGAAACTCACTGAAAAATATACACTCTATTCGAGAGGTCATGCCCATCATATACCTGGTTGTCAGGGCAACCCTACTACCAAATAGTTCACCAAATGTCCAGTTTAACAAACTCCAACCAGGCTCAGTTGTCAGATGAGCCTCCTGATCTGCCTGCTCTTTAGCAGCTGAAGCTAGCTGCTAGCTTCTCGTTGTAACGTTGAAAAACAAGCTATTGACCTCGTGTGAGATACGTTTAGCGGCTCTAACGTCAGGGCAACGTCCCAACCAATGTGTTATCACTGTGCTTTGGGGAAAAAATGCTGTCAATCTAATAGTAAACTATCCAACAACTCTCAAATACCCGATGCATTCATGCACTCCAGTTTGAGGAACAACAACACTGATGCCTTCACGAGCTCCTCGTTATTTACAGTTTCAGATAACGGAAGTCTTAAATACCACAGTGGAGGTGGGTTTTTTTTTTTAACAAACAAAAATAATGACAGCACAATATATTTTTATTACCGACACATTTGATGTATCTGTAGTTTCCTTATTATGTGGGTGAAGCATATTTACGATTATAATATACATATTTAAGTTTGAAGCTTATACATTGTCTAGAAGTTGCATACATCGATTTACTCTCGGCTGTTCACACAATCTATGTTATCTCAACGTATAAAATCCCTAAACCTTCCAGGTTTCAGTGACTGTCACTACTTTTCTCTTGATTTTTTGGGAGCTACGGGCTAGAAATGTCAAATATTCGACAGTCCTTAAAGGCAACACTGTTCATTAGGGTCAGTGTGCGCAGCGTGCGTCATGTCAACACTTGAGGAGGTTTGCTGCGCCATGTGTAGGAAATACTCTCCACAATATCAATAGAAACTGTAGCTTAATGTCCATATAGGGCGGTTCAAATGGTACATAAAGTGTACATATACGATGTGTCCCTGTAAAACGTAAAGAATAACGATGTAAAACGGATGTGTTTATAAAGATTGATCATGTGGAGGACATCTCTGAGTGCAGCGTACCGTAGCTTTGGGTGCAGGATTGTTGGACCAAAGGTAACTAAATGTCAAATGGATTTTTGTTTTTGTTTTCAGGGAGTCCTCTTGGTAACGATGCCATCTGCTTTAAGGACAGTGGAGTTAAGCAGGCTGTTGAAAATACATACATACATACATACATACATACATACATACATACATACATACATACATACATACATACATACATACATACATACATACATACATACATACATACATACATACATATATACATGAAATGGAACAGTATGAAATTCAAGATAAATCCTTATTATTACTTAAAGCTGTTCATACAAAACTTTGAGTTCTAATAGGTCAATTCTTTGTAGCAGTTAGACAACGGCACTTACAAACTAGTGCACATATTTCAATCACCATGCTTTGTTTGTTTATTTATTGAGCCATTCATTGATTGATGTGCATTTACATTTCAGTGTGTTTCTCTGTGTGTGTTTGTGTGTGTGTGTGTGTGTGTGTGTGTGTGTGTGTGTGTGTGTGTGTGTGTGTGTGTGTGTGTGTGTGTGTGTCGCCTATTGCAATTTGACTTACTGAATATGGGTAAGAAACTTCAGAAGGGACACAATCTCAATCAAATCTGGGTAAATAATCACACTCACAATGCCTCGCTTTATCGCCAAAATAAAACAAAGTAAAGGAGGGGCTCTTGTGTATGAAATGAATATGGCCAATTGTCCGAAAAATCCTAAAACAAACTTAAATCAAAGGGGCACTGACGCACCATGGGTTTGTGGTTTTACGCAGGCAGAGAGGTTAATGTCCAAACAGAATTCTGTGTTGCTGATGATTTATTTGGTCAAAACAAATAAGGCAAACAAACAAAAGAACAAAGGTAATCCTGTCACTGACTCTCTGGCTCTGGTAAAAAACTATAGGCCCACCCCGGCGCATGCTGGTCCTATACCTGCCTACTCCTATATGTAACCGCAGGTGCCCACAGTGTTACCCAATTCAAAACAAATTACGAAACCCAAAACTAAGTATACTAAACAACAACAAAAACATTATTAACCTAAACAAATGACCATCAATAGAAAAGCTATCTTAATAAATCAAACAATCTAACCTAAATAAGCAAACATCTAGAATAATTAAACATTACTTATGCATAAAATAACTAAATACTAATATCCTATAAATAGCTCCTACAATGGCAGCCAGCCATTCATTGTCCCCTTTTTAATATTTAGTGGGTCAAGATTCCATTTATATCGAAATGACATTTGTAGGGCTACAATTAACACTTCATTATTGATTAATCTTTACATCGTATTTTATAAACGGCCACCACAAGTTAATGGAACTTAATGATAAGTCTCAAAATTGATTGCCTACTTCGACTAACAGTTGAGACACAGAGGTATTGTAATTGCTCAGAAACACTACAAGATTGAATCCAAACGTAGCAACCGTCAAAGATAAAAGTAATTTTTTACCGAGCTCTGAAAAACAAGCAACTGTCAATACCAGGTACTCCGTCCAAACAGGCAAACGTAACTAGACGGTGGGCATGTGAAGTATCGTCCAATCCCTGGCCTGCTGTCTACATGTCAAAGTGTCCTTGGTACTGAACACCAAATTGCAAGTTTTAATTGGATATTTACCGCTGCTGAGTAACAGGGGGCATCTTATGGTAGCTCCTGCCATAAGTACATGTGTGTGTGTGTGTGTGTGTGTGTGTGTGTGTGTGTGTGTGTGTGAATGTTCAGTGCTGACTTATGTTTTAAAGCACTTTGAGTCGTGCTAAGACTAGAAAAGCGCTGAATAAATAGAGGTAATTTACCACCCCCATAGATTTTGTTCCTCAAAAGACAAACAATACTCATACAACAATAAACTTTAATGTTGTTTATATTATTTATAACAATAAACACAATAATATTAACTCTATGCTAAAATAAATTTTATCACTGCTATGAATAATAACCATGTTCCCTCTCTGGGGATATGGGGAGTGGAGATGGGCCGGTATGTATTCTGCTGCTGATAAGGGAAATGGAAAGAAGGTGAATATGCGAGCAGAGAAGGTCAAGTTGATGGAAACATGAATGTTGTGAGCAGGCTGGAGTTGTGACAGGTATTCTGTTTTTTAATAATAAGTAGCTCTCGCCCACAAATATTTGGTCGGCTCACTAATATAACAAGTTATCTTAGTTTCCCTGTCACTGAACAGAAGTCCATTTAGTATATGAGAGACACATAATTAGAAACACTACTGAGGGTCATGCAGTCTTGTACTGGACCGCATTAGATTGTGGAGGTATATCTAATCATCTCACATAACTTATTTGATATGCAATTCTTAGATTTGACTTCTTGGCGACACATAAATGGTGATAAGGATTCCCTCAAGGAGGAGTTACAACGTGGAAATCAACAAGTTCCTGTTTAACCACAGCTGAAATGCAGAATAGCTGTATATTTTCGGTTATTTAGAAACTCACTTTAATCTTTCAGGGACGTTGGAGCTTCCATGTGGTGCGTAAATACAGCGCTCCAGCGGTACCTGCAAGCCGGATTACCGCACTTCAGGCGGTGGATTTATGGAAGAAACACTTTGCGGAGAGAGGCGTGATGGAGCCGGACCACTCCAGTCTATACATTATCGCTCACCTGCTCGGTGCTAAAACTGTGAGTTGAAATTTCTTGAGCTCCTTCAACAATACTTTGACATAATGTCTGTGTCTGAACTGACGCATTAACATTTAACAACATACCTTCCTGTTCTCTCATGCCGTATCCAGATAGAAAGTCTTGAGCGGGGGAAGTTATCAGAGCTACTAAGCCCAGAAAAAACAGAGCAAATGTGGAAGCTCTGCAATAGACGCCTATCCAGGTAAAAAGGTTTCTACATACACCTCAATATAAATAAGTATTCATATGTTTTTTCACTGAGAATACTCATACTCCTAAATGTGTGTGTTTGATGCAGAATGCCAGTGCAGTATGTGATTGAAGAGTGGGACTTCAGAGATCTGACACTGACGATGAGACCTCCTGTGTTCATACCAAGACCTGAAACCGAGGTTTGACGGGAGAAAAAAACATTCCACACATACGAAACAATGTTCAGTGAAATCCCATCGATCAATCACACATGACCGGAGCGTCGTTTTTTCTGTGTGTTGGTGCAGGAACTGGTTGAACTCGTGCTCTCTGATCTGGAGATGAATTATGGAGTTGGTTCAGACGGCCAGCATACATGTTTGGAAGTGGGATGTGGCTCCGGTGCCATTTGTCTCAGTCTGCTGAAGAGTCTGCCTCAGGTTAGGTTTGTTTTTATTGTATGAAATAGATTCTTAGCCAAGCTAGCCTCTTGGAATGGCAGTGTCGGTCCGTCAGTCCAACACAATGATTAAAGCTGAAGTATCTATTGGATGGATTGCCATGGGATTTTGTACATACATTCGCCAGAGGAAAATGCCTGCATTTTGTATTCATGGTTCCCAGAGGAAGTATCCTGAGTGAGTTTGTTATTCATGACTTTTCATCGAGTGACACCTTGAGGTTGACATTTGTGGTTTTGAGTGAAACAACTATTAGATGGATTTCCATCAAATTTGGTACAGGTATTCATGTTCCCCTCAGGATAAATCTGAATAACTTCAATTTAGATATAGATACCGTCAAAAATAATGAGCCTCAGGTGAACTTTGTGTTTAGTTATAATACGCAAATGTTAGCATGCTAACACACTAAACTAAGATGTAGTTTGATTTAGTTTAGTATGTTTAATATGACTCCTGCCAATCATAAGCATGTTAGCATGGTCATTGTGAGCATTTTGCAATGCTGACATTAAAAAAGGACTCCACCAATTTAGCATTGCACTCCTATAACATTGTCAAAATGTCCTTTTTATTCCACGCATTATTCTTCCTTGTTAAAACATGGTGCCTACATTACCCAAAATGCAACACAACCACTAGCAGTTCAGTTGGAGATGTGGGTGTGTTATGATTGATATGTTAAGCTTAGCTCACTTCTTTCTATGCCACACCCCCGGATGTTTTTCCATTTTCAAATGTTTAGTCTCTGTAGCCATGAAAGACTTTAAAGTGTAAAATCTGGAGTTCCCCTTCAACATTCAGCATTTAGTCTGCTGACTCTTTGTCTTGTTTTGTAAGTACTGAAATGATAAGTCAGTTAAGTGATCAGTAGGTTCAGAGAAAATGCATTTATTACAGAAGTAGTTTGTCAGTTTTCTATACTTATACTTAATACTGTGGGTTTTTAGGCTGCTAGTCAGACTATTCAAGTAATTCTGTTTTGGTTACAGGTGATGGCCATGTGTCAATTTTTTAACATTTTAGGGACTAAATAATTATCTCTTAATAGAATAGTCTTATAGTATGATTTAAAAATCATTAGGTTAATTAATGAAGACAAACATCATTAGCCACAGCTGTAGAATAGATGCATGGCTAAGTAAAAGAGCTTCGCAGTAGAAAACACTGTTGTCTTCACCTCTCAAAGCTCAGCATAAAGTGTCAGCTCAATGCTGAACCAAACAAACTTTCTGCTATCCTGTCATAAGTTCCGCTATATCTGTTTATTTACTCTCTACACTGTTAACAGATCATAAAACAGTCATGCAGACAAATAGATTATTGTCCCTTGGGTAGTTGTGTCCAAAGGGTAAACATCCCTTTTATTTGCTGTCTGTTTCTCTTCCAACAGCTCAAAGTTACTGCTCTGGATCAAAGCCTGGATGCAGTGGATTTAACAGGAGAGAACGCGTTAAGGTAATTGTACCATAGCACACGAAAACAAGTTGTAAATGTCCTTATTGATTTACTTTTATTGTGGTTAAAGAATCACAATTCATTATTTAATTTTTTCTTGGGTGTAAAGATGAATGCGTAAAGTCTGATAAAGGTTTTTTTTCTGCAGGTTGGGGCTTCAGGACAGATTACAGATTCATCATTTAGATGTAATGAAAGGTAAGTGGAAGCAGTGCTTTGCAGATAGTCGTGAAATGAACCTCAACATGTTGCTGATAAAAATAAAAAAAAGTTGTGTTTTTGTGTGTTGGCAGATACAGAAACTGTGTTGAGCCTTTGTCGCCATGTCTCAGCTTTGGTCAGTAACCCCCCGTACCTGTTCTCAGAGGATATGAGCACGTTGGAACCTGAAATACTTCGGTGACTAAAACACATTAAAAAAACAAAAAAACAACTAAATTGTATGTGGTTAATTTTATTTTATTTTATTTGAAAATGTCTAAAATGAATTTTGATCAGTGCATTAGGTGTCATTTAGGATTGTATATTTTTTTTATCTAATGACATGAAATGAATGTATTTAAGTGATATATGTTTTACTGTGTGCCCAGGTTTGAAGACCATGCTGCTTTAGATGGAGGTAAAGATGGTTTGAAAGTAATCAAACAGATTTTGACTCTGGCTCCTCAGATTCTATCAAATCATGGGTAAGAAACCCCTCTGCCCGACACACACACACACACACACACACACACACACACACACCTGGGTTTAATTCCCACCAGCCTACTGGCTTGTCACAGGAACACCATATTGAGAAAAACACGCGTATCATGTTGCCTCTTTAATGGGTTAAGCTTTTTAAAGGACTTCCCATGAAAACAGGTCCAGTGACATGGCACTTGTGATAATTCTGTCCTGTTCATGATACATTTTTAATCCATTATGTGTTCTCTTTCTGGTGAATAACAGACGTGTTTACTTGGAAGTGGATCCCAGACACCCCCCGCTCATTCGACGGTGGGTGGAGGCGAATGTGAAGGAGATGCGTTACGTGGAGACACGACACGACATCACCGGCAGGTCTGTCTAGAGAGCCTCTCCGCCTTTGCTCCTTCCACCCGAGCGTCATTTAACAATTTTTTCATCATTTAACTTACTGTACCTTCACTGTTCTTGATTTAGAGTAAAATGCCATCATTTTAAAAGCTTAACATAATCACATAATTAAGCTCAATAGACTGACGCCAAATTCAGTCTGTTTTGTTTTTGTTTCTTAGGCCACGATTTTGCATCCTTCAGAAAGAGAAGTCAAGCAAGGACCACAAGCTGGATCTGGATTGAGAAACCGAGATCCTATTACACTGGCTTTAGCCCAGGTCGCCACAGCCTCAGCTCCCCTACCCCCACTGAGCCACCAAGCACGCATTCACAGCGATATCATTACTCCAAATTCACCATTTGCAGAGGCTCAAATCATTTTCATGTAACTGTTGCACTTTTAATCTGGTAACATTTATGATCGTATCCTGCTCTGCCATAAAAAACTGTGTGCGAGGTGCCGCAGAAGCAGACTGAAAGCTGAAGGTAATTACTGAGGCTTTTCTTAGAACCCTCCCTCTCAGAATCTCTCCCTCCTCCCAGGAAGCATTCAGCAGTTCTGTGAATCCGCTGATGAACGGTCCTCCCCTTCGCTCGTCCACTAGCTGAGTCAGATGCAGGCTGTACGCATTGTTGAGCAAAAACACACACACACACACACACACACACACACACACACACACACACAGAGACACAATGTGGCCTTTACTTCCTCACACAATCGACATCTCTTGCACACTTGAAGCTCAAAGTCTTTGTGTTTCAAAGGTGATTTGAAGCAGAAAATATTGTAACAAGTGTCACAAGAGCAAATCATCATGTGCCGGTTAATAAAGATGATGATGACGGATGGTATTTTTTGTTTCTTTACCCTGTGAGTTATACTGCCGTTTGGCAAGAGAAAAGGATTTTAAGGACAGCGAGTTGGACTCCAATCGGTTATTTTAATAGAAAAATGTACACATGTAAAAGGTAGAAAAAATGTTTTACTGAGAAAAATAAAACGGCGTAAAAGATGTCTCAATGGAATCAGTGTACTTCTCAGGAACAGCATGTACATCCAGAGCTGATGAAGGTTATACAGATATGGACAATTTTCCTCATCCATCATGAAATAAGGGATTACAGTACTGAGGTCTGCTCACAAGTTGTCTTCTTCTCTGGTACTTCATCAATGAGTCCTCCACAAATTAAGTCTGAAACCAGGCACGTCAGTATTAACTGAACTTGTGCACATTTCTCCAGCAAAGACGTGACCCTGTGTCCAGTATTTTCGTGACTGGCCTCCTAACGGCCGGTCGCTGCAGTCTCTGGAGGACAGGACCTGTTTGACAGTTTTATTTTTCCTTGAAGTCGTAATCATAGACTTGAGGGACCTCTTATACCTTGAAGGGGTAGTCCTGTATGTAACGCAGCAGAGGCCTCGGGAGTGGTAGCTGGTCGGGGTAGTCAGAGTGTCTGTTAATGACGAGGCGTGTGAGGTGCTGTAAAGAGGGGAGACCCTGGGGCTTGTACACAGCCCGCTTCAGTTTTAATACCACAGACGTCTCCTGTATTGTCTGCTGAGAGGGTTTCAAAGGGGCCTCCTCCTCCACCTTCCCCTCCTCCGCTTTCCTCTCTGGTCCCATGTAGTGCTGCACCAGGCTGGGCACATTGGGGAAGGACGACAGGCTGGGCCGGGCCGGGGAGCTGGAGTCCAGCAAAAACTGGGCGCCGCTGTACTGGATCCGTATACTGGTGGGACCGCGTGCCGTCCGGACCGAGAGGGTCAGCATGTAAAGAGGGTGACTGCTGTCTCGCACCAAGAACGCTCCTTCAGACGACTCTTGAAGTGCAGCGTGGGCCTGAGCTGCCGTCACAGCTCCCCAGTACCAACCTACACACACACACACACACACAGATTCCTAAATATTAGTCACTCTGAGCAGTCTGTTCTTTCAATGTCCTGTACAGTGCTTGTTTTTTTTTGTTTGTTTTTTTTTACAGTTTACAGTCCACAATTAAGCCATTTAACCACATATCTTACAGTAGAAGATAGAAATGTGCCAAACTGAATTTTCAATAATGGTATTTGCGGATGTAAAGGTGAAACTATTTTCAAACTGTACCTGAATTTTCTAGATAGCAGAAGTTGCTTGCAATTGCCCGCAGGTCCTTTGTTGGGTCCCATAGTGCAGGGGTGCTTTGGAGGCATGGGGTGGGAGGTACAGTTCCTGCCCGCATACCCCGTGGGGTTTCAGAGGACGGAGCAACGGGCAGAGGAGCTCTCGGACTGAAAAATAAAATGGAAAATATAGTTTCAAAAACAGTCACAGCAGGCTTTCCTCGTCCATAGTTTATTGCTAAATTAGGAGAAGAGGAAGACATTCACTTCTCTATCCAGTTTCAACCACGCAATGTTTATATTTGGTTTTTTTTTTGTATAACGTCATTCTTATTTTGTACAGATTATGCGTCACATTTTGTGTAACTTGTTTTTTTGCCTTTTATTGATGGCAAAGACACCCTAAATGAACATGTTAACCACAGTCAGGCTAAAAAAAAAAGGTTAAATAAAAAAAAAAGTACTGTATAATTACTTTATTAGTATAAAGACGTTTCCAATTATTTTTTTCAAGCATCAGTGCAACAGGACTTTGTATTTGGAATTTTTAGACCTCACCCTCAGAAAATATTTATAATTAATCTAATTAAAATACTTTATAGATAAATTAACACTATTTAAGAGTGCATTACTTCAACAGGCATGATGGTTTTGTGACATGTTCTTTACACAGGCAATACAAGAGAAAAAGCAGAAACAAAGAAAAAGTCAACTCACCCTGGTACACAAAGAATCATGCTATTTCTTGAATCCTCTTGGCTAAGATCCGCTCAGTATTTCTCCTTCAAAAATTAAGGAAAACATATAGAGACTGAGCTCTGGAGAATCAAAAAACTACTTAGCGAGAAAATGAGCCTTAACATCGGTAAGAAACGAGTAGGACAATAAAAAGGCACCGTATGTATTATCCAGCACGGGGGGGGGGGGGTTATGTTTTTTTGTTCCTGTAGTTTATATAAGAAACGCCGGATACAAAATGTTCAGTTAAAAAAAATATGAAAACAATAAACCTTAAAACATAGAAATCTCCTCAGCAGCGGGTTTGGAGTGTGTTGTCGACGGAATGGGATCCAAATGTGTGAAGGACACAGTGTAAAGGCTCGGCTTTTAAAAATTACCGTTTCCTAGAAGTCTATTCTGAGAACAGCACCGGCGGCTCTGACGTCACACCGGCCGCACCAACTCCCACTCCGCACCGGCCGCTCCGGTCGCGTCGCTCCGGAGAAACGCGGCGGCCGCTCTCACCGTTTCTTTCTCCGGTTCGAAAGCTCGTCTTTGTTTACACTCAGGTGTCGGGATGAAACCCCCGCAGACAGAGCCCCGTCGTTTCTCTCCGGTTCCGTGTTTTGCGGCTCGTCTCTCTCTCTCTCTCCCCCCCCGGTTTGTCGGCCGCCGGCTTCTGCCTTCGCTGAACCGGCGCTCGCTCCCAAGAATCGCGCGGCAGCTTCTCCCTATCTGCTTTCCAGGAATAATCGCAGGGCTTGACTCCGCCCCGCCGGGCGGCCCTGACAGAGCCTTCTTTCTGGGAATTCACCGCCTCAACATTAAAGATAATAGGAATGCACACAGGCGGTTTCCAGTAATATAGATTCCCCTCGATCCTGGTGAAAAACACGGCGAGAGGTTTTCTCGGAGGTTTGTCTGAGTAATTACGCTTACGACAAGGCAAGTTGTTATTGTGACAATAAACTAGAAAACGGGTTAACTCTACTGTTTGGCCAGAGAGAAATGTCATGTTACTCACAACCTTTGTTCTTCTTGATATTTGAATGTTAATAGTGTCTGTGTTCAGAATGTTAAATCGTATTTCTGTTCTTAATCTCTCCTGGCGTTTGTTTTCTAGGGAAAATATATTTTTATATCCTTTAAATTAGAGGAGGAATAAAAGGCTGCTGAGCATTATACTGATGCTGGATTTACAGCATATTGTTGTTCCAGTTTTCAAAAATAAAAGCCAGCAGTAGTCTGAGCCGTCTCACACACACACGCACACAGCCCATAAAATCACACGCACGCACACACACACACGTTGCACGGGGTAGATAGGAATCGAAGAAACACATGAAACTATTCTGTAATATAATCACAGCCAGATGAGAGCCTCCTGATCCAGAACAGCCACAACCAAAACCTGTTTTCCAAGAAATCCTGAAATGTGTTTTCTTCCTATGAAGTCTTGTGGACTTTTATCTTTCTCTTCCGGATGGGATTGAACAAATATGTTTTATTAAGTTCAGCTCGAAAATGTTTTTATTATAACGATATCATCTCTTTTTACTGGTAAGAAAAACATATTTAAGAAATGACATTCCTCATAAAAGATTCTTTGAATGTGGTGTTTGAATGCAATGCATGTGATATGGCAGCATTTTCAAGTGAATGTTATCTCCAGATGTATAATGAATTATGAAAAGGCAGTTTAGCCAAGAGAGAAGAGGCTTAGGATCCGAATCAGATCTGAATCAGAAACGGTTTATTGCCAAGTATGTTACACATACAAGGAAAATTGGCTTGGTGATTGGTGCGTAACAGTAATGCAATAGTAAAAGTCATAGTTTATTTCAAAATAAAAAATAAACAAACTAAGTATATGAGTAAAGTTGTGCTAGGATGTGTCACTGTAAGTAGTTGTGCTGAGGGTGTAAGGGTTCGAGTCAGTGGGGTCCTGGGTCTGGTAATGAGCTTAAAGGCAGATGGGGACAGTTTGGTAACTGGAGAACATTTTATGAGGAAGGAAGGGAAATTACCAAGAATTTGAAGATGGAAAGGAGCATATATATATATATAGACTACTGTATGAGCCGTCCTGGCCCCATGTCCCCACTGAGGTCTATCTTCCATAATTCTACATTTTTGAAGCACTACTCTTGAGAAGATTATTTTATTCAGAGCAAATCGAAGAGGGCACAAAAACATTAAATATGAGAAAAGAAGATTCTGCACACACTAATCCAAATCTATGGTCAATTTTATATGTGGATATTCCAATATATTTGGACCAAGGCTGCATCTAATGATTATTTTCATTACACATTCATGATCTTTATTAATTGATTACTCAGCAATCTGACAAAATAACACAGATAATCCCAGAGCCCAAATTGAAGACTTTTAAGTGTTATTTTGTCAGATCGAGCAGTTAATATTCACATTTGTCAAACAGAAACCGGTGAACTTTTTTGCCGGTTTTGCCTTAAAAATGACTTGAATGATAAATTGATCATCACAGTATTGCCAATTTATTATCTGCTGATGAACGAATGGATTAATTGACAAATCATTTCAGCTCTTGTTTGGATTTATGGGAACTACTCTGAACTGCATTTCCCATACTGAGCTTGATGTCATTATAGGCTTTGAGATTTATCTTATGTCAATGAACAAATGTTTGGCTTTACAACAGAATTACATTTGTGTGCAGAGTGTTCCTTTTTAATCTTTTTTAATTCAAAACAAACTCCAATCTGGGATTTGCAATTTTTTCGCTGTATTACACTTCTGAGAACTAGAGACATACAAAGGCAATCAGGGCATTAACGTTTTGTTTAACAGCTTTTACCATATGATTAGTGGCCACAATTCCTAAAATAAGCTGCATGGGTTTTATGCTGTTTATCTAAAGGTCTGTTTCTTTTCTTTTCCTGTTGTGCGTTTCCAGTAAATACTACTGACTGTGTGTTTTTTCATCTTGATTAAAAAGTTGCCAGCTGCTTTCTCTGCAAACAAGACAATGTCTCTGGAAAAAGTCTGTGGACTAGACAGCATTTATCTCTTGTAATTAAAAACACACATTCTCAAGTGGCAAAATATATAGAATACAGATAAGGAATATTATTATTGTTACAATAACAACAAGTTATCAATGTAATTTATTTGCAAAAACTAGTAATTAACCACTAGATATGTAGTTTTGTTTCCATTATTAAAATATCTGAGCCATTGTTCGTATATTACAGTAAAAATACCATACCATGTTTTTGTAATAGAAAACACTTAAAACCCTTTTTCCCCAAGTTTCTTCTGAAGCTGTCTGCCTCTGAGCGCAAATTACCTTGAAAAATGTTCAGTTGTGACAAACCTCTTCATTTCTATTATATGCTGGATTGCAGCACAATAGTGCCTCTAAACACACACACACACACACACACACACACACACACACACACACACACACACACACACACACACACACACACACACACAAACAAATACTGATCCTATAACTATGTTTTTCTTTGTGAAAACACTACATAATAAGAATGTGTAAGTGGATTGATGTGTGGGACAATGCATCACTGTTGTCCTCTTTCAAAATGGAGGATAGAAATGGGTGTTTTCCAGAGGATTCCGAGAAAAGCTTCAAATTCATGAAACCATCAACATAAATTAGCCAGATCAGCAGAGCTTTGTTTAAAGGGAGCAAGACATCTGCTGAGTAAGGCTCTCCTCCACAAAAGAAAGTCTTTGTCAACTTAAACAATTTCAACTAGTAGTTGGTTGATTTAATTTGCAGATCACTGTGGTGTTGCATCATGCATGATGTTTAAAATGTGACCGACTTTTTTGCCAGTTTGTCTACTGCTTTGGTCGAGACTGAAATATATAGTGGTAAATTCATAAATGCATTGTCCCGAGAGGATGTATACTGGTTTTAGTGGTCCCTGACTTTTCATATAGCGCCACCATCAGGTCAAAATGTTACTTTATTCAGAACTTTGTTAACGACTAAATCCCTGAAAAACTGATGTCAACCCCGTCATGCTGTACTGTTGCCTGTTGCACTTTGTGTTTAATGCTAATTAACAACTGTTATGCTAACATGCTAAACCAGATTGTAAACATGGTAAATATTAACATCACCATAGTATTGTCATTGAGAGCATTGTCTCACTGATCAGCAAGCATGGCTGTGGATTATTATTTTGTTTCAGTACTGACTGAGCACAATCATTCCCAATAAACGAAATATGAATGCAACTAATCAGTTTAAGATTATTTAATCAACCAAGACACTTATGGATGATTAGTTAACAAATAGACTAAGCGCGAGCAGCCCTTCTACTGTGTGTGCATATAGTTACTACCAGTCTAAAAAAGCGACCCTGTTCCCAGCAGGCTTAGCAAAGGATTGTGGAAGAAGTTTACAACAAGTACACAGACTGATCCACCAGCTGAGTGGTTGGAACTAAGTGGCTCTACAGTCAGAGAGCTGTTACCAGTTACGGAAAGTGATCTCATTACTAAGTGTCTTGATTTGTTGTTTGTCGGTGGTTGCACGTTTACTTGCTCTGTATTCTGACACTACACCGGTCAGAAATCCTGCTGAACTGAACACGGTCTTACAGGACGTAGGTTGTTGTCTGGATGCCTGAATGTACAGCTGTTGGTCTAATTTAAAACCATGATGTAATTTTGATCCACAGAATTATCTCAACATAACAGGCCACAACTATGTAGAACATTTACAGACACGTAACAAGAAGTATTTCCACCATTAAATATTGCATGCTAGATAAAAACACACAAAATCTGTACCAAGAAGGTCTAATACCACAGTATAAACAAAATTTATTTAGAATTACCTTTCATATTGTCTTACAAACATTTTTTGTACAAATCTTGTATTGAAGGCCAGACATGACGCCTGACTAAGCATGTACAAATAATTACACATCTATTATATTAAGTATGGAAGAAACAAGACAGATTGGCTTCACAATAACAAGGCCATCTGCCAGGATTCCAGCCCGAATCTTTATATATATTTTTTTCAAATGGAGGAAGTTATCTATAACTTTTGTGTGTTTACATTTATTTGCATGTAAGACTTGATTTGTCTGTGGGAGAGACGAATAATTTATCAGCATATTTTCCATGAAAAACATTTCATTTATACAGCACAAGTGTTTCAGTACATAAACAACAGAGGACACTCTTGTTCCTCGGGGCCAGATGAGGTGTTAGTGGGTGTTAGTGGGTTCGGGGAAATAGGGAGGGCTGGAACTGCAGACTTGACTTTGGGAGAAACGTGTTCCCCCTCTAGCTCTCCTGTCTGGTCTCTCCTGTCCCTTTAATGAGACGCTTATGTCCCCTTTTTCCTGCCGGGCCGCGGGGCTTAGCGAAGGCCTGTTTGTGAGCGTGCTGCTTGGGATGGACCTCATCATACAGAAAGTCGTCTGACAGTTCATCTCCGTTATCAATCTCCAACTGCACACAGATGCAAAAAAAATACATAGAGAAGCACGCAGGTGAATGAAACGTATTGCTTGGATTATAGGCTGAACATAAATAACATCTATTAGTCAGTTTCAGGTTGTGCATAAAACCTGGATATTAGAAATGCTGAGGTCATGAGTCCAAATTCCCCCTCCTCATACTTTTATATAAAAAGTTCAGTTATATTTTCAGTAAAAACTGTTTACAACATGAAGGTCTGTGGCAAAGCCTCTACACACAGCTAAGAAAACAAGTCTGGTGAAGGACACGGATGATCCTTTATCTACTTATTTATGCAGAGCCAAAAGTAGTTAAAATTAAATATATTGAGTCTAAAAACACAGAAATCAGCCTCTAAAATAAAAATAAACAGAGGAAGTGACCTCAGTGTTCTCACTGGTTCTATCCCTCCATTACCTTTTTAGCAATTTCCAAACAGTAATCTTTCTCCACGTCCTCCAGTAGTCGACTCTTGCAGCTGGAATACAACATCCGCTCCTTAATGCTACAGCTGTATCCAGGCATGGAGTATATGAACACTGCAGACAGTGGAAGAGAAGAAGACAACTCATCATTAAAAAAAATTAAGGAAAACATACATTTCTGTCACATTAAAACTTGATTTTCTTCTGAATTGAGCTTTTTTTTATTTTTTTTCTTGTGACAAAATGGTTTGAAAGTAGCACCTTCAGGCCTTTACAAATGAAACAATTAGAGAAGTAAAATAAATATTTGGTTGAACTGAAAACCCTGTTGACAAGTGTTACAAACTGGCTCAGGAAACGTGACAAAAAGGGAGCCCACACAAGGCTAAACTTAAAATGAAACTCAACTCAAACTATTATTTTAACTATGGATTACTCAAATTAACAAGGAGTGTGTAGATCAGCAATGTCAGCAAATCAAAGCAGTGCACGGATGTTTGTCACATATGCTGTGGCTGTGCTGGAGATGATGCAGGTCAGACATCAGCTGTAGGAATGGAGAGAGACAGTGAGCACCAGGTGAGCTGAATGAAACTAACAACAGCCAACTGTCTGCTGAGGTTGGTCAACCTCAGTGGAAGGGGCATAACTACAGGTAGCTATTAAGACACGTCATTGTAGGGTAAACACAAGTGTAGTTAATAACATTAATTATGGCCCCGTTGCATTTAGGTGGACCATGTTCATGGTATTTATGCATGTTGGCTCACCGGAATGGCTGGACGGGACCACAATCATTTTTTTTTTTTATCATTTTCCCCTGTGTTTACCCTGTTATGAAATGTCAAAATTGCTGTAAAGAAAGTTAGACATGTTTTTTCAGTTTCAAAAAATCAGTTTTATTTTTATTCTCATTATAATCTAAACAAGATCTTGCTCATTGTCAGTGTAGCGGTTCATTCTGTTAAATGAAAAAAAAAGTATGTTTGAAATGAAATCTTGAGTAAAAACTAAAAATGAAAGACCAAAGTGTGGTCTACATTTTGTTCTACCTTTTCATTTGCAAGTGCCTTCATCATTTTAAGTGTTAAATATAAAATAAATGTTGTATGATGATATATCATGCACTATTGCTCTCTTTCTCTCAGCATCTGCAGTCCAGGTGTGAAGATGTGTGATGCGTTCCAGTACTTCTTGTACAGGACAAAGTACAGGGGATTAGTGACTTACCGACAGATTCCAGGTAGTCTCCTTCGTGGGAGTGTTTGTAGAGAAAGAAGTGGTATCTGGGAGTGTCTTTGGGAACTCTGCGGGGCAAATCCCGGATCTCTGTCGGGTTGGAGTGGACCAACTCGATTGTCTCCTTCTCTACATCCAACCTCTGAAACGTTAATAAAGCACAGGATGCTTTTCTCTCAAGGTAAAACACCAGCAGTTTCATAAGTCAACACGGATGTAACAACGTCACTTCTTTGGAGGGAGCTCAGTTTTATATCAACTCCTTAAGCTCACCAGTTGTATGTAGTTGATGATTTTCTGGGCAAGTTGCTGCAGGGCTCTTTTGGCTGTTTCCTGCAGTGGGAAAGCGAGGCCCTGAAGTGTCTGGTGCTTACTCTCCACGCTTATATCTGTTTTCACCTACAGGGGGCAGCAAGCACACACAGTTTTCCACGGGAAAATATAACTTTACATTTTCATAAATGATGCCTTATAACAACCAATAGATGTGTTGTTCCCCGTTCGCCTCTGAAATCTGAATTCATATTAAATATAAACAGTAAATGATGCATAAACATACCTGTTTAACTCGGCCCTGAAAAGAAAAACAGAACAAAAAGTTACATTTCAAATAAAGGAAGTTATATTGCAGACACAAGCAGACTGTGGCACAAGCAATGATGACAGCTCTGCCGAGGGTATGTTGACCTCTGACCTCTGAGGTTTTGACCCTCTGGAGCTCCTCCTCGGCTAACGTGAGCGGGGCAGGACCTGAGCAGGATGACACATGATGCTGGTAGCCCAGCAAACAGATGTCCTCCTAGTGTTTCAACAAAAACAAAAGTCCCTTTACAGGCAGAACAGGACAAACACCTCTAACACACGTCATCACATCTGTCACAGTAAATTATAATATATTAATATTTCTAACCTCAGCTGTGCCGAACATCTCATACTTCAAATGGCCGCCGCCAAACTCTTTCTTCACTGTGGCCCGGGTGGCAGCATACAACATCTTTTGTTTTACCTGCAGCCAACAGAGTGGACAATATATGAACTGTTTGTATTGATGTTGCTGTCGTGTGGCAAGATCGAAGCAGAAAGAAGACGAATCGCAGAAAGGCCCATTTTCCGAATTATATCACTGATTTATATTTAGGGATGCAATAATGTATCCATCACATGTATGTTGCAGCAGGTAAAGATGAAGATACTTTTCATTACTTTATATTTAAATGGGTAGTCAGGTATTTATAATAATAATAATACACCTTATTCTTTTATTGATATTCGGAATCTGCAAAGTAACTAGTAACTTAAGCTATAATATAAATGTAGTCGAGAAAAAAGTGCAATATCCGCCTCCAAAATGTAGTGCAAATGTAAGTATCCAAATACCTCAAAGTGCAATACTTGAGTAAATGTATTTAGTTATATTTTATCAGTTGTAATCACCTTGAAAATCGAACAGATAACTTTAATAAAGTATGTCACCAAGATAAAAACAGGAGCGATTTTAAAGGGGCACTCCGCTAACCCTGATGACATCATCAAAACCCTATTCTTAAACTCAGATTCTTTTGATCATTTTGATTTATTTTTGGGGGGTTCACATCCAACTCATGACATTTATATTTCCTACTGTATGATAAACATACTATTACTATTTAAAACTGGATGATGCCAGTACGGTTGTGTTTATAATCAGAGGACCTCATTCATTTGTATTGACCTTAAGAAGTGCTGCTGGTGCAGGTTGGTAGTTGTTTCCTTGGTTATGTTTAAACACACATATGGTACTGATGCTGTTTACCTGTGTGAATTTTGTCTGAAGACCAATAAGTTGTCAACAAAGTGAGTATAAGGGATTGACGGAGTGCAGGATTTGTTGGTTCTTCTAAAAAATTCACGGACTAGGGGCTTAAAGTCAGTATATTGTGATCTTTGCTGCTTTGATTTAGACCATTTTAATCAGACTCTTGCAGGTGTTTGGAAGTGCAATACAAAATTTGGTGGAAGTATTTACTTAAAATGTCTAAATGTAAGGCTTTTAATATCAACAGAATTGTGTGCATGTAGCTTTAGTATGTGGTGCTGAATGAAGAACATGTGGTTAGGCTTACCGGAGAATGATCAGGAGACCACGATATGAAGAGCCACTCGTAGCCCTGTGCATTCTGGGAGTCGAGGCGGTACAGGATGTAGCAGGGCTCCTGGTCGTCCAGGAGAGGAAGCAGGAAGTGATCATAATCCTGGTCCCAGCTCTTTTCTGGCTCTCTGTAGGCCCCAAGCACCAGCTGCTCTGAAAATCAGACCACCACTCATCACATACCTTACCCCCCTATATGCAGCACGGCCTTTAGAGAACACAACGACACATACAGTATACGTTAGACTACAGTCTACAGTCAGGGATAGTAGTGATTAACATTTAGGAGGATTAATGCTTTTTTTAAATAATGCATTGATGGTGTTAAGGTGGTTAACCACACAAAATGTTACTCTGTCCATACTCTCTATCACACTTTTATATCTGTTCACTAAATTATAGCGTTCTTTTCCTTTTGTAAACTCAAATAAGCTGCATATTTTTACTCTTTTACCTGAAGTACAATAATGTTTTACATTAAAGAGGAATGTGATGTTTCTTTAACACACGTAATCATTGCGTCTTATTACAAACAACTTTTAAACACTTTCAGGCACTCATTTATTTTTTACCTTATGTATGATCTCTACTGAGTCTCTATGTTTTAAGTACAGTATTAATATTTCTAAGTACAGTATAAATAGCTTCAGTATATATTCATGTTGTTGCATTCAAATACAAACTCCTAAACTGGTCCATGTTGTCAAAATAAGAAGAAAAGAGGGTAACACTTTATTTGAATCGTCTGCCTACAAAATATTTATAGTATATAATATGTAGTACATAACATATATATCGTATTTGTAATAATTTAAATAGATTATTAGTTGTCATTCGTAGTATATCTGACAATTCATGAACATAACTACATATTCTCGTAATTGTTTTTATTGAACTTGAACCCAACCTTTGCTATACATGTTAAGAAACTGCTTGTAGGTCAACTGTCAAAATGTATCAACCTTTAAACTTTTGTTTTGATCAATAAAGAGGTGCAACTAAAAAATATGTTTATTATTGATTAAAGTGCAAATAATTGTATCCATAAATAGATTAATGGCTTGGTCTATAAAATGTCAGTTAATGGGGAAAAATATAAAATTTTCCTAAGGCTGAGGTGAAACCTTCAAATATTTATGATTTGTCCGACCAACTGTTCAAAATTCGCCGTCAATTTACTGTGTTTACAAAACATAGAAAATCTGAAAATCTTCACATTTGAGAAGTGAGAACCTGAAAAGATTTGGCATTTTTGGTTGATCATGAAAATATTTTCCGACCAACTCATTGATCAAGTCAGTCTGAAAATCTCGGTCCATGAGGTCTCACTGTTTGCTCCATGTGCTGTGGTGAAAAGAAGGCAAAGACTGACTTCTGATTGATTTCTGACTGCCTTGACAGTACAAGGGAAAGTCTATTGATGAAATCGACAAAACCAAAAAAGAAAATCCAAACTTTACTGGCTTGGAAATCATCTGATGTCCTTGTGGGGTGCAGGGGGATTTCCTGACCATCTCCTGGGGCTTGTTGCTATTCTGAGTCACAACACATTCCAGCTCTGCACACACACATACTTTCCATCAGCCATTCTCTCTCAGTCCCTGTTTTTATGGGTCTGTATTAGTATTGGACTGTATGCAAATGACACACTTTAGGTTTTCTTCTTTCCTTTCATGTTTAAAACAATGAAATAAACTCATAAGCTTTCGGGGGACAGTTTGGTCAGAGCAAACCAAGTGGCATACCAAAGCCAGCGGTGATGAAATCCACCACACTGAACTTGTTTCTCTTTTGACATTGAAAGGAACATGAGTGTCACTGGGCAGCAGCAGGCAACCATGTCGCGTCACACTTCACTCAAAATAGCCAAGTGACGCCTGGAAAGACCACAGTGCTGTAGTGAGGAAGTAAAACAGGGCCGACAGTCTTTTCGCTGTGCGACAGCGCGTCTCTGCAGCACCAAGCTCATCTCTGTTGACATCAATGCTTCAGATATGAGACTAAATATTTGATATGAGTGTCACAGCTCACAAAGATAGCCCCCGAATGCATCTGTCAGGAATCAGATTACAGTGTCAGATACTAAAACAAGATATAAACACCATGTGAACATGTCAGTCCACCTCCATAATCTGCTACCTAGAGACCGATTGCCTCACTGACCATTTTTCATCGCTCAGCTGACACACTGATGTCTGCTGTCACACAGCTGGCACAATCCCAGAAGTTAGATAAAGTCCATATCAGTGGTTAAGCAACTTTGTTTTTGGTTTGGGACTGCTAAATAAGA
The DNA here is from genome assembly GCF_027596085.1 of Anoplopoma fimbria. NCBI lineage: Eukaryota > Metazoa > Chordata > Actinopteri > Perciformes > Anoplopomatidae > Anoplopoma > Anoplopoma fimbria. The sequence continues at coordinate 17,834,309 of NC_072465.1, forward strand.
AGCCATATCTACTCATGATGCCTCGATGCTATTGTTACTCACGTGAAAACAATCTGAGAATTCTTAATTGTTTTTCAATCAAGCCTCAGTTTGTGCTCTCAGGTTTTCAGGATGAGAGAGAAGAGGAACGCACATCTGTGGTTGAGAGGTGTTGACCATTTTCTACCAACGTTTCTACATGACAGTCTTCGAATGCGCTGAAGAAGACTTTCATGTCGAAACATTGGTCAATTCTTAAATATGTGTGCGAATATTTTCCTTTACACTTAAGTCACAAAGCCAAACATCCGTTTTCCCCCAAAAAATAGTTCTGAAGATATCAACACAATCTTTAAAATATTCTTCTTTTCTTCAACTGGATGAACAAATATTGTGTTTGCTGCAAAGATGGCAGCTGGATAAAACATATGTTCTTGCTTAATTCTTAACATGTAAGACAAAACTTTTACAAATCAGTTTCATTAGTTTATACTGAGTTTAAACTATTCTTTTCTTTTCTTTGTCTTGTACAAAACAAGCATGGATCTATGTAATTTTTGGTCAACTTGACAAGCGGCTTGAAAATCTTTTATATGGCTCAATAAACGGAATATATTAGTTAAACAACATGTTTCTTTTCTGGCGATAACCAGTACATTCTTTTTTTTTTAAGTGATAGCTGTGTGACTTGAAACATTGACATGAGAGGCACAAACTGTGGATAAATTGCACTGATTTATTTTAGTTTCATGACAATACATTTTAGAGGTAAAACTAAATGTAATTTAATTTCACAAGAAAAAAAAAGCAAAGATTAGAAAAGATACTTAAAAGTAAACATCATTTTGTATTTTAATATTTTCTATAATCATCTTGTGACCACATAGATTAATCTCACGACCCCTTGTGAGGGTCCTGACCCCCAGGTTGGAAACCATAGGTCTATGGTTTAAAACAACGAGTTTAAAGCTCATGGAAAACGGACATGACTGGTTTGAAAACTTTTTGAGCCACTGGAGGCCACTACAGCTATCTGTTAGGTATAAATTCAATTATAAGTAGTGGTTTCCAACCTGGGGGTTAGGACCCAGCAAAGGGTCCCAAGATAAATCTGAGGGGTCAATAAATGATGAATGGATAAAGTAAAACTACTTACATGCATCACTCTTACACATCTCTTTGCTTTTTATTCTTGTGAACACTAAATACGTTCACCTCTAACAATCCTTCAAATGAAACAGAAGAAAGGAAGTAAAAAACTAAATAATCGCTCTTTGACTGAACTGTTCAGACTTCATGTCAACAAAGACCACAATGTGTGATTAGAGGTCATAAGTAGACATTTAAAGGGGCCATAACCCAAAAGTGTTGGTCACCACTGTCGTAGCGATGCACAAAGAACTTGTTTTTGCAGATGACAGTGATTTGTTCAGCGTCAATTTGTAAAGTGACAAGTTCTGGAGAGTTGCCTAACAGATTGTGTAAGATGTTTCTTTTCTCAGACTCAAAGCAATCTATGTATGATAGAAATCAAATAGGTGCTTTAAATCACACTGAAACATTAAACTAATAACATGGATGATTTCTATATTACATCACACTGAGAGCTCCACTGTGCACTGTCCTGGGTCACTCACCGTCTTGGATGCGCACCTTGATGAGGCGCACTGATCCACCTCTTGCCCTGGCCAAGAAGTCCCTCAGCTCCGTCGTCACCACTAGTGCGAGAAACATGGCGGGTCAGCAGTCTCTTCCTCCCACCGAGAACTGCAGCAGTGGTGTTAAAAGATAGACGAAGAAGAAGAAGAAAAACACAGGACTGGAGCTCCACAGCACTAGGCCCAAATATTCAGTCCAGTCAAGAGACACTTAAGTCCAACCAGAGGAGCCTGTTGACCAAAAAAAGCCTTCCTTCACTTCAGATGATGTGACTAAATGCAGTTCTGACTGCTGAAGAAGATCGCTGAGTGTGTCTGGATTCGTTGAGAGAGTGTGACAGTGTGAGAAGGGGCATCGCTCAAGTAACTAGGACAGTATCATGTGCACACAGACAGGAAACCCGATCACCTGTCTTCCCAAATTTAGCTCTCACTGACAGACTGCCCAGGACTGGGTACTGGACTGTGACACCCCCAACGCCACACAGCAGGCGCTGGAGGAGGAGACTTTGACCTGCAAACCTAATGACCAATTTCTGAGCAAAGAACAATTCAAGTAGGATGTATTGTCATTGGTAGGATGATAGATTTCTAGGGCAGACTCCCCACTGAACTATTGTTTTACTATTAAAACCCAGAAGTGGACTGCTCTCATCTGTTAATGAGTTTTATCATGTACTGTCAAAGCAAATCCACAATCACCAATATCCTGCTGTTTATGAATCACAAATCAATGATTTGGAAAATGAATAAAAAGAGCAAAAAAGCAGCAGTTACAGGAGTGTGTTGTTTATGGAAAGTTAAGGAATCTCAATTTCCACATGACGACCGTGATGGTCAACAGGTTGTGTAAGATGTCTTTGCCATCACAAATCACCTGGACATGGTGACAGCCTTTTCCCAACCTCAGATCCACAAACATACAACTGTTATTTACGGTTCTTACTGCTGCTTTAAATTACAAAATAATTTTAACCCGGAAATTAAACATGAAAAGAATATTTCACTGACAACTTAAACTTATTATAAGCAAGATTGGAAAGTAAAAAGTCATATGAACTGGATCAAAAACAGGAAATGTTTTATAGAGTTATGACCTATTCATACTTCTAGTATGATTTCCTTTCAAAAGGGTTATACAAAGTGATTCATATTGCAAAGATGCATTTTAAACTGACTTTCTAAACCGATACCACTGTGAATCAGGACAAAAATCTAAGACACATTTCAGTAGGTTTGGATAGATTCATTCATTAAAAAAAAAATCAGTGGTTGAATCAGATAAATATGACTTGCATCATTGAATCTCTTCATGACTTGTGCAATACACATGTACATATCTCCCACACAATAATAAATACACAAAACCAACATCTTACAAAGAAACAGTTTAATGTTAAATAGAAATATAAAAAAAGGATAGACAAAGATCTATTTCTGAGAACTACTTATTTACAATTTGAATTTAATAGCAACACTTCCTGTGAAATTTACACTGCGATGACTTTGCTGAACTCGGCTGCTCCCTTTGGCCTTCAACAGAAGCTTTGCCTTCGCTTTGTCGTCATCAGTCATCGATGGTCGGGAGCCAGAATGCCTGAAAAAATAAGAAAGCATTAAAAATGTTTCATCACATTAGAACCATTTTGTAATTACTGGTGTTTTTATGTGTGCGTGTGCTCCATAGGTGATGTCACACTTCTTTTTTTAAACGCATGTTTATCCAAACACATTTAGACATCAGAATCTATTTGATTTTCCAGTCTTCTGAGAGCAGAATAATAACTGAAAACTGAGTTTGAGACATGAAAAGCTGAAGGTCAGTCACGCAGTTATATCGCGTGGTTGCAGTTTTAGATGGGAGTCACTGAGGGCATCAAAAGTCTTACCAAAAAAACGATTGTAAATGTGAAATACTCAGTTTAGTGACATTACATGACACAAACATGTTATTAACACTTCATCTCATAAAATAAACTATTCTCTGGAGAGGAGCCCATTGGAGGGCCTCAGAGCACCACCTAGTTGGATGCGTATGTACTGCCAAAGGGAAATATTAAATTAAATATATATTATTTTAGGTAAGTTATAAAGCTAGTTATTTCTATATCTAAATGTGCTCAAGAATTCACACACACAAAATAATCAGTAATTCAAACAAAGCTAACTTTGTTACCAGTTACATTTTAATAGCGCCACGCCAATCACAACACATCATCAAGTAAACACAAACGTTAGCTTGCTTATGTTGCTTCAGATGCAGTGACACAAAATGGATCGTTTCGATTCGGGAGACCAACCTGCTGTGTGGTGAGGAAGCATAACCCTGAAAACCCCCTTAATTACAGATTCACATTGTCTGGCAATGTTGGGTGAAGGTAAGCACTGTATATATTTTTTGTCATTACAGCTGAAAGGGGCATAACACAAACACTAGTTTCGATTTTATATGTAATGTTGTGTTTTTTTCTCTCATTTATTTGCAAAGCTGGTCCTCAGACTTTTTTAAGCATCAAAAGTGAGCCCTAAGATACAAAAGGAGGAGATTCCTTGTGTTTAACTACCTAATGCAGATTCATAAGTTATCATTAAGAAATCTTAATCCCCCCCCACTCACCATGTTGGAGCAAGCACTTGCAAATGTCATGAACTTGGGGTTGAACTGCAGGCAGTTGATCGGTCCCGTGTGCTTCCCGTCTAATAAAGCAACCTTCATGCCGCTCTCTGCGTTCCACACGTGGATCTTTCCGTCCTCAGAGCCTTAAATATATTGACAAAAACAAACAAATATTTGATGAAAACACGATTGTATTGGAAATAAAATTTTAATTTAATGATTGTTATATAACTCCTTTGGTGAAATAATGAATGAATCCATTTCCAACACTGAGGAACTTACCGATCATAACAAACTGTGAATCCGGAGTGAATGATGCCTCCAGGTTTACACCTTTACTGTTGTTGTAGCCCTGTGGGTGAATTAAAGGCATCCATGAGTAATTATTTAATTATTTGTGCAGATTAGTTCGGCAAAGTGAATTTTTTTTTTAGAAGTTTTCAGATCCTCATAATATTTTTAAAAACAGTAATGACAACTCAATAAATACCTTCATCGTTTTAATTTGTCAGTGAACGGGTTTGAATCAACAATGTCAGGGTTTTCTAAACATTTGTCATTTTCACTGACACACTGTCCTAACTGTGATTTAGATGTAAAGTCAGTCTTTGTGTTCCTTTTTTAAGTAATAAATGTTTTCACACATTGTGCATGTCATCTCTTACCCCAAAGGAATGTAGCACAGCGCCCTTAAAAGCATCTAAAACACGAAGGGCTCCTCCATTTGTAGAAAGAAGAATGAGTTTTCCGTCGTTGCTAAACTTGAGTCCGGTCCACTCGCACGTCCGGTCGTACGGAAGCTTGAAGGTTGCAAAAGGACCCTGTTGACAAGAGGCGTCGTGAATATTTTGCTCCTAACAAATTACAGCTATTTAATTGAACTTTTGCCATCAAACTTACCTTGTCAAACGACCGCAGATCATAAAGTTTAACCATCTCTGAATTTATTCCTGAAGCAAAAATTAAACCCTCTGGATCGAAGGAGCACACTGGCTTCCCCTGCAGGTGCATCAAACCCTAAAATTGACAGATGACAAGAGAAGGTCAATATCAGCTTTATGCCTGTTTTAAATTTCATATAACATATTAGTACAACAACAGTGGATCCTCACCAAATTAGAAAAAACTGACTCACCTGGCAGTTAGGTGACCGCAAATCCCAAAGTCTGATTGTTTTATCTAATGAGCCAGAAATAAACGTGTCGTCCACAGGAGACATGGAGAGAGATGTCACTCTGGTTAGACAAAAAAAAAGGAGAAAACATTAGAACCGAGGAACTTCCAACTCAACACTACATCAAATCAAGGTTCACACAGTCTAGCATAAATCCAGTTCTCACCTTTTGTTATGGCCAGGAAAGTAGCGGATGTATTTGTTGTCATGAAGAGACAGGTATCGGATAGTATCTTAAAGAAAAACAACACAATAATGAAATTACCACGTAAGATGTCAAACCTGACCAGCAGCAGCAAGAAACCATCTGGCATCCAAAACACAAAGTTGATTACAGGCAGGTCTGATGAGCTGACTCGACCGTGGGCAAGGCAGTCACTTGTACAGTTAGCTCCTGTATGGGGCAGAATCACAGACCCTCAAACTGTACAAACAACTACCTCAGACCAAAGTGAGCAGTGTGTCCGGCGATCCAGCAGCGGTTCATGGGGGTCGTGAGCATCCACAGTTCAACCAGTCAAACACACTGTAACCTTTAGCTTATAGTGTAGATAGAAGTAACATGTCAAGACTACATAATGTTAACAATTAAGAATATTCTAAATATTGTGACATCATTTAAATGTTGTCTTCTCCTTCATTACAGTGAAGCGATTCACCTCTCTGGATGCATACAACAGCTCTAGTCAAGTGAAAAGCACAACAATATATATCTACTTGTTTGACCTTGTACCTATTATTAACGACTCTATCGATTATTTACAACCACACATATCAGATTATGATTTTACTCCAAAAAACATTGTTATATTTGATTCGTTAATGAGTTCCTCATTCTAGGAACAGTTTTACATTGGACACAAACTGAAACATACACATGCTATATTACCACACAAACATTACAAAAAAGTATTTGTGCATCAACATACCATCGATCTTGTTGGAGCTGTAGACCACAGTGTTTGCAGCATGCGTGTACCTGATGAGATCCACCCCATACTTTTTGCTGTAGAGAGTCCTCTTAGGTCTGCCATCCATCACATTACGTGAGACGGAAAAAAAAGAATAAGAATTTAAATTACTGTCAAAAAACAGTTAAAAAAAACACACAAATTAAAATAGTATATTCCCTGGTTTGCCCATCCCAGACCCAAAGATATTCAATACAAAATGCCTAATAAAGAGAAAAGCAGCAAATGTTCACATTTAACAAGTTAGAAGCAACAAATGTTTTGACTTTTTGCTCTGAAATAAATATATATTAGTGAATTACCAAAATATCAAAATGGTTGGCGTCACCTCATCATTTCAGCACTATTACTCAGACGTACAGTACCAGTCAAAAGTTTGGACACACCTTCTCATTCAACTACTTTAAAGAATCTAAAATATAAAACATATTCTGGTTTGTTAAGCATTTGTTTGTTTACCACATATTTCCATATGTGTTCCTTCATAGTTTGGATGTCTTCAATATTAATCTACAATGTAGGAAAAAAATAAAAATAAACCATTGAATGAGAAGATGTGTCCAAACTTCTGACTGGTACTGTATAGATGCATGCATTGATCATGTGATCCACCACTGCCAGGTTTACTCATGAATTCAAACAATAAGCCTATTTAATTATAACCTTACAACTCAAGTATTTATGACAGACACAATGCAACATAACCTTATTACCATTACTTACTACCTTATAACATAACACATTACAAACAGACATGTATCAAGCTGCACACACACACACACACACACACACACACACACACACACACACAGACATTTTGCATCTCATTCAATCGCTCCTGCAGCAGGGCCTCGCTAAGCTAGCATATAGCAAGTAGCTAACGTCAAAAACAATGGAGCAAAATGCAGAAAAACCTCTCTTACTTTCCCTCCTGGCAGTCGTACAGCACTAAGGAATCGTCATCGCTGCTGGAAATAATCGACTCTCCGTTGGAGCTGAAGTCGAAACAGTTGATTTTGTCGGAGTTTTCCCGGAACACCTTCGCCACTCTGAAGCTCCGCAGCACATTGTCCGTCAGCTTCATGCTCCGTCTGTGAGAGGCGGACGCGGGCCCTCGCTTCACCTGTGATCGGGGGGTTTACAGAGGCCACTGAATGTAATTATGATGATTTATATATATATTTGCCAACAGTTCTTTTTTGGTTAAAGAAGTATAATTCAAAAACTGCGACAAAAGCCCGCCTGCGATACTTCTAATCCACGGGAGAGGGGAGGAGGAGGAGGAGGAGGAGGAGGGAAAAGCCCAGCGACGCCTTCTCGACGTCGGTGACGCGCAACTCATCAGTTGACACGCGCATTGGTCGGAAATCGCGCGGTAGAATGATGTGTATGGGAGTTATCGCGAGAGTTGAATATGTGGTCCAGAAGTCATAAACAACTTTGTTGAATTGAAAATAACCTGCTTGTGCATGAATTACGAAATGAGATATGTTTATGTTTTGCACACAATCATTGTCATGTTGGACTTGGGGGAGGCTTAAAGACAATTTATCTTTCCCATTATCTGTCTGTGTGAATTATCGTCTTATCACCAGCGCTACCACTCTGGTGCAGCACTTGTTTGTCAGCCCGTATTTGGGGGGTTTTGTTTTTCCAGATTTTTCTCCAGGCAGCAAAAAATGGACGCGAGGGAGTGTAAAGACGAAAATAACAGCAGGAATTCTGCTGTTATAAGGAAAGTCTGAGGTAAACACCAACGTTAACTCTATGTATACACACGACACAACGGCCATGTATGGTCAGCTACACCGACGGCTGGTCGCCGTTAAAGTGAACGCAGCGTTATGCCAAACGGACATCGAGCTATAACGACGGTAACTATGGTAACGTACAAATGCAGTCAAGCCTCGGAACGTCAGAGCAGTTTGAAATAGAATCCACGTCGGTTCCGGAGAACGTTCGATTAAACTATGGCAACCAGTGTGGCCGTTGAACGTTATTCCTCACATACACATACACGTGTAGCGCAATGAAAGGGAAGTCAATGTGAAGCCACTCTCTAAATATTAAAGTCATTCAACATAACATATTTGTACTTCTCGAAGGGTCTAATGCAAACAAATGTTTCAAATATGTTTGATTTTAAATTTTTACCACTTGTTTACTAAGGGTAGGCCAAGGTGATATGGAAAAAAAATGCTCTTTCACGGTATTTGTACTTTTCTATACATGAATGTGTAGGCTATCATGGTATAATACACTTTCTATCCACACATTTTCAATCAGAAGGGGCTGGTTGTCTCTGGCTCATCAGATACCTGCAAAATTAAAGTACTTCCAATTGGTGCAAAACGACATATCAAAATCCAATATTGTTACAAAGCTTCATACAACCAGAGGAAAAGACACCTACAGAACAGCAGAAGCCCTGATGGTTGACCAATTCATATCACCAACCACCAGTGGGCAATGTGCTATGTCTTAGAAGACATAGCTGATCTGATAAATTACAAAACTGTTTTTATTTGTCATTCTCAAAAGAATCTCTTCTACATGATGTCACACTTTTCTTTTGTTGTGTTGTTCTTTACTGAATAAGCATAAAAACATATCAAAAATTATGATTTTTTTTTTGTTTATTTGTCTGTTTTTGTGTGTTATTGAGTGTAAGTAACCGGAGTCAAATTCCATGTATGCCAATGAAGCCGATTCTGATTCTGAAAATGCAACTTTCCAACACTGCATGACCTGAATCTGTGTCAGGGTTTTTGATGATAAGATAAGATAAGATAATCCTTTATTAGTCCTGCAGCGGGGAAATCTACAAAAGTACCAAAAGTCTATCAAGTCCCAGTGGCTCAGTACCAACATTTCACATCAAATTTAATTTGCTTGCCTACCTGCCATTTCTACAATTGATAGTAAGGGAATTTTCAGTTCCCACAAACAAACAGTGAACACTGCATGCCTCATTGTCATGTTTTTTTTTTCAAACGTTATGAATGCAGGTGTCTTCACAACTTGTTGAGAAAACAAGACTTGAAACCAGTTTGCACAGGAATTCAATGTAAAGTAGTGTTTGGTGTTGTACCCTTTGAACTATGCTGCAGCGTGAATAGCTCCAAAGTCTGTCTGCAGATAGGCTACCACTCTGGGGGGGCGAAAACCAAGAACCGACAAATGCCCAGCTGTGTGTTCAGAGGTTTCATGTGTCCTGTGGAGCATTCAAGTCAATCATTACACACAGGGTACACAACTCCAGTCAGTCTCTGGTCAGATTTCTGCTACACTGCCTGACTGCTGAGCTGGAGTGCATATAAAAGGCTTCCACAGGAATAAACAGGCTCTATATTCCATTTTACAACCTTCCCAGGTAGGCCAACTCATGAGTATTTAGAAAGCACTGTTTTACAGGTAAATGTGTAACAGGCTTAGGATGATAACATCTATGATCTATGCAGGGTTATGGTTGATTTAAACATTAAAGGTTGCCAACATTTTGTTTACAACCTTTAAAAGTAAGCTAACAAGCAACACATGAAGACATTATTCATTAAGTGAGTAGAATATGTATACAACACACCACACACTAGTGCACTTCTTAAGTCTTTAGATTTAACCGGGAAAGATCAGAGCTACCAATCAGTTTAAGCACTGTACAACTTATAAAGTATAACAGTGTTGCAATATAAGTATAGATTTCTTGGCCATAGCTAATTGTTTTTGGCTTTATTTGTTACAATGCTGCAAATGTCACTGGCATTTTAATCTTAAATGCATTATGCTAGTATTTAAAGTTTTGCAATTACCTCACAGTGATATAATTGACATATTCAACAGTACTCACTACACCATGGTTATTTTCAACATGGTCTTTTTAAAATAACATGTTTTTGTGGAAACTATAAACTATGACTTTCTAATTTTTCAGGCAATTTCGGCTCAGAACCACTGAACTGTCCATGGCCCGTGTTCTTTCCCTGTTTCGTCCTCAGCCTTTTCTGGTCCACGTGGGGAGGAGAAAACCTATGTTGTGCAAAATGTCAATGGACTCTCGGGCACGCAAGGTGTTTGCAGCCGCGGTGGAAGCCGTGCAGCCAGACACGGTGGTCCGGCAGAGTATAGAGCGCAAGGAGGACTCAGTCATAATCAGTGGTCATACATTCACGCTTAAGCACAACCTGCACTTGGTTGGCTTTGGAAAAGCTGTACTGGGTATGGCTGCTGAGGCAGAGAGGATTATGGGGGATCATTTGGTGAAAGGGGTAATAAGCGTGCCGCATGGGATTCAGCAGACATTACAGCAGCATGGAAAAAAGTAAGCAAAAGACTTGTAAACAACTTTAAAGTATTACAAAAAAATAAGATCAAGCAGCATAATAAAATCTCTCACTTCCATCACAGTCACCTCTTGTTAAAAGAAAACAGTCGCATCAGAGTGATGGAGGGAGCTAAACACAACCTGCCTGACATTGATGCCCAGAATGCAGCTGAAGGGATCAAGCAGTTAGCCAGTGAACTGACGGAGAACGATCTGCTACTTGTACTGATTTCAGGTAAAAAAATATATCTTCTCGTTTATTTTTCTTCATACCTTTAAATGTAAATATCTAATACAAGGTGGTGAAACTGTGTTTAGGTGGAGGCTCGGCGCTCTTACCTGCCCCCATCCCACCAATCTCATTGCAAGAGAAACAGGATGTGACCCGCAAACTTGCAGGTGCCGGTGCCACTATTCAAGAGCTGAACACTGTGCGACGGGCCCTTTCTGATTTAAAGGGTGGAGGGCTTGCGCATTGTGCTCACCCAGCCCAGGTAACCTACTTATTCTTAATTGTCTTTTATTGCAGTGGAGAACTCATTCCAGCAGTGTTTTGAATATCACCCCTCTAATCTCTTCTTCACAGGTGGTTTCACTGATATTGTCCGATGTCATTGGGGACCCTCTGGACTTGATAGCCAGTGGCCCCACCGTGTGGAGTGAGGTGTGGCCTGAAGAAGTTTTGTCAGTCCTTGAACGTTACAAGCTGTTAAACAGCCTACCAGCCTCAGTAAAGGAAGTTCTCGGGAGACCAATGCCAAGGTGGAGGGAGACTAAAGGTGAATCCAATACATCAGGACGTGTTCACAATACTGTGATCGGCTCCAACAGCGTTGCCCTCAAATGGGCCGGTCGCCGTGCTCGGGAGTTAGGTTTCTGCCCCGTTGTGCTGGCACCAGGAGTGTGTGGCGATGTGAGGTCAGTCTCCAGACTATACGGCCTCCTGGCTCGCTTTGCCTGCTCCCGAGAGGAACCTCCTCCAGAGATTGCGGCTGAGCTTCTGAGGCTGGGGCCGGAAGTAGGTGTGGAGAGCTGGGACCTCTGCCGTACCATGCAGGTCTTGGGTGAAGGCCGTACAGAAGGATGGGGTTCCACGTGTCTGTTGGCTGGAGGGGAGCCCACTGTGGAGCTGACAGGCAAGGGTCGAGGGGGTCGAAACCAGGAGCTGGCTCTGCGAGTGGGATTGGAGCTGAGAGGCCTGAAGCTTCCGCCTAATGGTCCCGTCTTCCTGAGTGGTGGAACTGACGGTCAGGATGGACCCACTGAGGCAGCGGGGGCCATCACTGATGGGGGGTTGTACGAAGAGGCTCTAGCACAGGGGCTGGACATCGACAACGTCCTCACCAACAATGATTCTTATACTTTTTTTACAAGTCTTTCTTCCGGGCAGCGCCTACTTGTACCTGGCCTAACCTGCACCAATGTGATGGATGTGCACATGCTACTTATTCCACCAATTCCCATTAACATGAGATAAACACATATCAAATAAAATGATCTTGGTCCAATAGATCTGGATAAATAAAATCATTAATCGTCCATTTGACTTGGCATTGTAGTACCTGTTTTTTGTTCCCTCTCTACTTGAAAGCAAGACTGGTATTGGTATATCACATTCTAACAACACAAAGTAAAAGATAGGAGAGGAATAAAAAAAAAAAATTCCACCAGTATGATGATCAGATTTAAGGTTTCAACCAGGAACAGAGAAGTTGAGAAATAGTGATTAAGCTGAATACCTTTTTGAAATCACTGCAAAATATTTTTTACAAGTCAGCTCGTGAAATTAGAGGCATCAGTATTTTCAAACACAGCAAATTTAATATCAATCAAGCTATTTACACAAAACATGCTGTATGATCTTTGCTCCTTGTCTCTTCAGATATCTACAATATGCTGATGATTTTGTTGTTCGGTTCAAGACTATGTATATCATAACATTTCAGTAAATGCACACTGCAGTACATTGGCTTCTACCACTAACTTGTCTTTTTTTCAACTTCAGATATAATAGCTGATTGTAATATGGCTCATTCAACAACCCTTTGACATATTTTTTTATTTTTAATTTATTTGACTAGGCACTTTTGGCAGTAATCACAACTTTGAATCTACCCGATATGGATAGGTTGGTTTCAGCTTTGCAAATCTGAATAATGCATTTTTCCCCCCATTCTTTGTAAAACTGCTCAAGCACTTCCGACTGAGATGGGGACAGGATGAACAGCAATCTTCATGTCCTTCTGCTTCAAATTATGAATTGAACTAAAGTTTGGACATTTAAGGGACCTCTACAGGACATTTCAATTGTTATTCTGAAGCAATTTTTAGTTTTGCTTTCTTGCTTCATCGTGTAGTTTTTGCCAAGAAATTGATTAACCAGCTGATGGTTTTCAGATACATATTGTTACATAATCTGTCACACCTTGATTACACACAGGTGATTTTAATTCAAATTATGCACTTCAAGTGTGTCATGAACAGGGTGAATTTGCTCGTCTAATAAATACTTTTGAATTGTATATTTGAACTTAATTTTGATAAATTTGTAGAGATTGTTTTCACTTTGATACAGGACTTCACTGTGAGAATGGTTAAATGTGAAAAAGTCAAAAGGGGATGACCACTCAAATCAGGCCAAACATATCTATTATATCTATGTATATCTCCCATTAAGCTCACACAATGCTCCTTGCATGTTATGAGAAACACTGTGGTAAACATTTCAGGCAAAAATTATGGAAGATGTACACCTGCTTTTGGTGGATCTGGTCTATTTTCCTTCCATACATCATTCAAATCAAGTATTTTGCTCATGGTCAGAATGGAAAATGTTTATGTATGCTTACTCCGCTATCATCACAGTGCAATTTACACACAAACCCAGCAACATTTGTCACATTTGTAGAACTTTGTATAAATAGCCAAACAGAACTATTTAAGTAGTGAGGGTAAGGTTCTTCTCAATGACCAACGTTGACAAGCCAAAATAAATATCTCACAGCACTATGTGGTTGATACAGTGGATCAGTGTGACACTGTTGGTATGGATAACAGATGTTTTTTCCATGCAGTTTCCAGAAAGTGCATCCATGAATGCACTGAAGATACTTCATTATCAGTGAACTTTAAAAGGTGCGTTTACTGTCTCATCACTGGAGTCCATTTCTCACTTGGATAAAGTCCAAAATCCAACACCATTGTCCTGTTAATCTCGATGAGTCTTCGGGGCATCTCCTGCTTTGCTTTCCCTGCAAGAATAACACAGTGTCATTACTAACACAACTATTTTAATAAGCAGTAACTGTAATGTAATTTCAGCATGACAAAACATCTACAACGCTAGTAAACACTTGTTTACCCACCACCCTCAGTGATATGTTGGCAATAAATGCTGCAGCTTCAGTTGGGAGAACACAATTACACTGTACTCTCTCTTAACTATTGGATGCTCACTTAATCAGAAACAAAATCCTAGGCATAGATCCTAAAACTAGCTTTCACACTAATTCAAGCCTACACCAATTGAAGCTGTATGGCAACAGACTGTGTGAGGAGGATAATCTATCTGTTTGAAGCGAAATGGACGATCAGAAACCTACCATCCACTCAGGTGAGGTGCTGTGTCAGGTGTGCCTCCGTTCTGTCCAGTCCCTGAACACCAACAGAGATCAAGCCAAGTTCAGCAAATCCCAGCTCCCAGTAGACCACATGACACTAATACACTGTGCAATACAATAGTTATAATAGTTTCTGTCTGTATATATAATATTTACATATAGCATATATCAGTGGTTCTCAAATGGGGGTACGTGTACCCTTGGTGGTACGTGAAGGCACTCCAGGGGGTACGTGAGATTTTTAAAAAATATATTTAAAATTAGCATCCTTTCAAAAATCCTTTAAAAATAGTTATTTAATAAATATTCAATAAAATATAAGTGTAAGTTCATCAACTGAATTCAATGCAACAATGCAATTTTCAGTGTTTAATAAATCAGACACTGATGGCACAGCGCTGTGTATTACATCTTTTTTCCAACCTAAAATGCTTTGCTCCATATTTCACAGGAGGTACATCACTGAAAAGAGGTTGAGAACCACTGGTATATATAATATTTACATATAGTATATATAATAGTTACTGTGGATTCTTTACTGTTTTTTTTTTTTTTTTTTTTTTTTTTATTGCTCATTTATATTACTTATTTTGATGTTTTTTTTTTTTTTTGTTTTTTTTTTACTATGTCTCTTGTTTTGCACTATCCTCTATGCTGCTGTAATCCTGTAAATGTCCTTTATTAGTCCCCCCCGGGACTAATAAAGGATTATTTTATCTTATCTTATCTTATCTTAAATGATGTGGGGATGCACTAGTTCTGCAAATGATGTGGACACACGGTGGGAGACAACTCACCTTGTCGATAATACATGTCGTTGACTGTATTCCCGTAGACTTTCCATGCAAAGTGAATTGCGACCAGACTTACAATTAACCAGCTGAGCAGGATTTTGAAGATGCAAACTCTCATGTCGTTGGCGAGCCAGTCGTCAACAAACTCGGACAGGAACGACAAGCAGCTGTCAGCGATGCGGGAGAAAAACTCAAAATCCCACGGTTCCTCCATGGTGCCCGGTGTCTCAGCTTAGGTTATGTGAAAACCAACAGTGTGAACAAAATGGGTCATTTTCAGAGCATCGTTCTGCCTAGGTAGCGTCAGCGTACCACATCCAGATACGAGAACAGCGTCGCCATCTTTACCGTTACGCTGTTTGCGTAGCGAGGATTGAGGAATAGGATATGACGTAGGTTACGCTGCGCAGCCCCACAACGCTAAACAACATCCTTCAAACAAATAGTTATATTATATTTATTCTTTAGCTGAACCGCACATTTTATTATGTATACTCTAAATTACTCTTGTGCCCACGGGGTGGATATTGAGTCGTATTTTTGTGACCCCACAGACGAATACCGTCCTACGTTTGGCTTACGTTAAAACCCATATTCAATTGGCCGTAACGGTAGCTTATCCAGGTAGAAACGTACGTGACGTTGCTATCCGAAACGTGACGTCAGAGGGCGGGGCTAGCCCTCGCCACCGAGCATTCTGATTGGTCGGTTTAGCTTGTCAGTAGAGATTCCGGATGTCTGCTGTCGTAAGAGGAAAATTTGTTTTCTGCTTCTCATTCTTGACAGCTTGCTTGCTGCCGGGCTGCTGATGAAAGTTGATGCTGTGAATTAGATGTTCAACCCTGCGTTTCGACGGCACCACATCGTAAGTGTTATTCTCTGACTTGTATCTGTCTAGTTTTAGCGGACCACCATTGCCTGCAAGCTCACTGTTAAATCGAGGCCATGAAATTGATCTGTGTGTGTCGCTTGCTAGCAGGCAATGTTAGCCATGTAATTGCAGCCAGCATTTACTGAGTTGCAACAGAATACCCAGTCAAATGCTTATTCAGAGTTAAAAAGGTGAGCTTTCTTCACGTGAGCAAGCTAGCAGAGAAGCAATCATCAGCTTCATAAGTAGGTTTAGCTGTTGTACTTTTCTGTTATACTTTCTTCTCTCTGTCCAGTTTATCTGCAGTATAACATTAGCCAGACTGCTGGAAGTTGTAATTCTCTGTAACCAGTTTGTTTCTGTAATCATGTGACCTGACCACTGGTCCAGTATGAGTGCTCCTATTCATAAGAGAAGGGGCTGCATGCAGGGGTATAAAGCTGTTTATTCGGAATTGTTTGGTTGAAGTATGTATTTAATGTTATTTTTATTTTTTTAAATCTGTAGAGACTGGTATGGTATCATGGAGAGAGACAATCATGAAGAAGGAGAGGCACAGGGAGTGAAGATTTGTGATCCACCCTGTGAGAGAAATCCACCTGGTAAATGATTTAGTCTTTCTTTAAAGCGATTCACATTTTAGCTTACATCTTACCCTTCATCATTCATTTCATAATTACGTTTTTGTTATTATTTTAGCTGACACCTTGGCGACTTCTCTCTCCCTCCTGGGGAATCACATGTTTCCTTATCCGGTGGAGAGAAAGGACAGTACCACTGTTAACCAAGAGGAGCCTGCAGATTCAATCCTGTCAGATGTTACAGCAGAGGAGAAGAGTCTGGATGAAGAGCCCCAGTCCAACCAGGTAACAGAGCCAGAGACGGAGGAGACAGAAAACTCTGAGTGTCAGAACAATGTGTCTTCCCAGCCGCCTGACGAGGGAACCGAGGATGCTGCCACTGAGAATGACCGTAGCGACTCGGGGGAGTTTGTCGTTACAATGTTGGCCAAGGCCAAGCTGGAGGAGCAAGGAATAGGTGTGGAGGGAAGGTCATCTCCCTTGTTGGAGGCAGGCATCCAGGAATACCCTGCTTTTATGTCTCATCGTGATGAGGACGTGACAGCTGAAAGCTGGCGGCAGCACAGGAAGCATGTTTTCGTGTTGAGTGAAGCAGGCAAACCCATCTATTCCCGATATGGCAGTGAAGAGGCTCTTTCATCTACAATGGGAGTCATGATGGCGCTGGTGTCCTTTGTTCAAAGTGGAGATAATATCATCCGCTCAGTCTATTCAGGTGAGTGCATTAGTGTGATTTTTTTTTTTTTCTAACATTATTGTAAAAGGAATTGTCTAATAACATAAATGAGAGCAAGTGAAGACATTTCACAGATAATTGTGTAGGAGCAGCCAGTAAATGTGGCAGCAGTGGCTCTGGCTCACCAAAGAGAACAAATTAATTAATACCAACTGACAGAAAGTTCTGCTCCATTGAGAAATACAATGAGCAAGCAGATATTTAGGTATTTACAGAAGTGTTTTCACATTCATTTTGGGTTTATTTGAAGTAAACTATTTTATTTTGGAAATGCCTGTTACATTAACACTCATTTCTAAGTCCACAACACATCCAATATATTTGAGTGCAGAGCTGTTTATCCCTAGTGGCATTGTTAGTAAACATCCAACGTTACTTCCAATATTCTTAATCTTTTCTGATGTCTTTTCTTCCTTCCATCAGAGGGGCACACCGTGGTGTTCTTACAGAAAGGGCCCCTAGTGCTGGTGTGTGTCTCTTGCAGTCGTCAGACTGAGCAGCAGCTCCGTGGAGAGCTCCTCTATGTGTACTACCAGATCATCAGCATGCTCACCCAAGCCAGCATCTCCCGCATCTTTGAGCACAAGAAAAACTACGACCTGAGGAGGCTCCTGGCGGGCTCGGAGAAGATCCTGGACGGTCTTCTCAACCTGGTGGATTCCGACCCCAGCTTCCTGCTAGCAGCAGTACACTGCTTGCCCATAGCTTCCTCTCTCAGGGACTCTCTCAGCCTGATCCTGCAGAAAGCAATCACCCCCAATCTGGTTTTCTCCATCCTCATTGCGAAGAACCAGCTGCTCACCATCGTCCAAGAAAAGACTGTCATTGAGGACGCCAGGCTGGAGCCTGCTGACGTCCACCTTCTGCTCAACCTAATCGGAGCGTCCTCTGCCTTTCAGGCTGGGGAGATCTGGACTCCCATCTGCCTCCCCCTCTTTAACCCTGACTGTTACTTTTATGCATACATTTCTTACCTGGACCCTCCAGAATGCACTGTTTGCTTGCTGCTGCTCTCGACAGACAAGGAGGCTTTCTACGCCGTAGCCGACTGCAAGAGGAAGATAGAGGAGGCCATGATTGCTCAGAACTCCCTGAGCCTCATAGCCAAAGTCCAGTCGTACAGTGTGAGCCAGGTGGGCGTCTCAGACCTCAGACACTTCATGTACAAGCCCTTTGATGTGCCCGACAACTACCGCCAGCTAACTCAGTTCACCAGGTGTGTTTGTGTGCTTTTTGTTTTTATAAATGTGTCTGAAATATAACATTTTCTTAGTCTCAAGAAGTTTATATACCTTGCATAAGATAAAGCATGAAAGCCCATTTCCTCTAAAAAAAAAAAAAATACAGCCTAGTGTGGTTGTTGTTTAAAAATGAATGTGCCCTGTTCAGAATACAAGTTTTTTTTTTTTTTAATTAGCTTCCAGTTACAAGGGCACAGAGAAATACAAATGAGGGGAAAAAAAGAAAATTCAAATTGCCTTCCACTAATGTTGTCAATTCACTCCACTTATCTCTCAATGAGCTGAACTGAAAACAGTAGGCGCTTTATTACATAAGCCAGTAGGCATTTGAAACCTTGACAATGAAAGTGAAGTCTTACAAATAATCAAAGCCCCGCACTTAAAATGATAAAAAAAATAACTTATTTATATGGCTCAGAATAAAGTTACATAGAACAAAAATGACTGTTTTGTGAAGCTGTGCATCTTTGTTGCATCAGTACACCATAGCCCTCGTGTTTATGTATATCACTATATCTTTATTTATGTGGAAACTTTGTTCGTCTTTCCTGTCTGTAACCTTTACAATTTGTTGTTGCATGCAGCCCAGAGATGGAGGCCCCCTACAGCAGTGAAGAGGAGAAAATGAGACTCCTGGACCTTTATCGTTATATGCACAGCCGCATCCACCACACCTCAAGACCCCTCAAGCTCATCTACCACGTCGCTGAGAGGGAAACTCTGCTAGCCTGGGTATGTAGCGGTGCTTATGTTACTTCATCACTGTCACTATATACACATTGTTCTGAGTACTGTCATTGCATTTATTCAATTATCTTTGACATGAGAGTCTGTGGATATATTTTAAGAATTTTTTACAGGAAAGATATTTGGAAATACATTTGTTTGCTTACTTACGTAGAGTTGGGTGAGAACATCAAGGCCAGACTCATATCTGTCCATTCAATATGAAGCTAGTTAGCTTAGCTTAGTATAAAGACTGGAAACAGTCGGTAAAAGCTTGCTGTTGTGGTTTAACTGAGGGTTGTGTGCTGGAATATTTCTTGGCTGGGCACAGTACTTAGCCTGTTGATTAGTGGGCTTTACGAGCGATGGTACGTGGATTTTTTTTACCTTTGAACAAATGGGTGGGAGGAATCTGTAAAGTCAGTGGTTAAGGGAGTGGATAAGGAACAAATGTCCTGCATGAATATTGTGCTGTAATACAAGGCAAAGAAACCAAAAGTCACCACACAGCACTAAAGGGTAAGAAGAAATCTTCAACCCATGGATTTCTGCTGCTCAGGCTTTTATTTTTGGGGCGTACTGGGCCCAGGTGTGTCCCTTGCCCCCTGATTACTGTCCAGTCAGGTCTGCAGCCCTGGAGACACAGCTGAGGAACCAAACAGAGGGGCCGTCAAAGCTGCTGTCTGTAGCTTCATATTAAATGAACAGATTTTATAGTATCAACCTTCTCATCTAACGCTCAGGGAAAAAAAGCAAATAAGAGTATTTCCCCAAAATATCAAACAACTCCTATATAAATGTGGACAGTGACAGATTGTTTCAGTTTGCTAAAATAACACCTAAACTGTTAATTTTCCTCTCTGCTGTAGGTCACAAGTAAGTTTGAACTGTACACCTGCTTCAGTCCTCTGGTGACGAAGGCCTGTGCTATCACTGCTATCACTAAGCTTCTACGGTGGATTAAAAAGGAGGAGGACCGTCTATTCATCAGATACCCTTCAAAGTATTCAACCACCCCGAACCCCAGCAAGAGCTCTCGAGGCGGGAAATCTGACCAGCAAGACTCCACAGATAACGGCTTCTTATCTCTTCTATAGGACTTTCTTAGCGCTCAGCCTCATTCAACAATAGTTTGTACACTGGTTCCAAGATATTTTTGAACCCCCTTTTGACTCTTGTTGGACTTGACAGACATTGACTACTGGAATCTCTACAACACTACAAAAGTTTTACACTATTTAAGAAGGAATGAACTCTTTCAGTCTAGTATTATTTCTTCATTGGATCACTGCTTTCGATCAGAAACAGTCAGGGCGAGACAGCGTTAGTGCGTTTTAAATCGAACTGTGGTAGAAAAATAATTGCAATGATATTTAATTGTATGTTTTTATATTGTTTTATAACTGGAACAAGAAGGAAAATTTCCTCACGGACAGTGAATGTATCACACAGATGACAGTTCATTCATATGCTATAACTATTCACAACAGTAAATTAAGATGAGGAGTGAAATTAACTTAAACTACCTTTCTCAGACTAGTTCTTAGATTTCTTTCATTGAACAATAACATACCAATGTCACAAAACAGGATATGCAAGAAATGAATGAACTGGAACTGCGAGTACAGGGATGGGCCACCATGCGTCATACTGGGTCATGAACTGGCCTCTATGGATTTGGTGGCTCATCCCTCTGAAACAACATGAAAACGTGTCGTTTCATATCCCACTGACGTTTCTACATCAAATTTAAATGATCAGGTTTCATTAATGTTACATTTTGTGCAGAAAACAAGTAGGAAATCCCAGCCTGTTACAACTGATCGCTTTACAGGATCGACATTGTTTGTGTTTTCATCGTCCTCTAGTTAAGCTAAGAAGATGCCACTGAGCTCACACAGTGTTTTCTGCAGGTACGACTATCAGTCGACACTTGACTTAGTGACTTCAGGTGACTTGTCCTTTTGGATAATAGTTTTGTAATAATTGTCTATAAACAGTAGCCTCATCTTTGTGTCCTTTGAGGAATTTCCTGTCAATTAAAGTCTTAAGAGTATGTCAATAGTATTATAAAATAAATCCCCGGTTACACCAGTCTAACCTTGTTCTGATTAAATAGAGATGTTGAAGTGAATATGCTTCATTTATGACCCACCAGAAAATGAAAAATTCACTTTACAGAAAGAAACACTTGATTTTCTGGGTCTGGCATTTTCTAAAATATTTTCCTATGAGTTTATTGAACTACTTAATTTGGTACTAATTATTATTCTTATTAAAAGAAAAACAGACAGTTGGTAGACTGCCAGTTAATTGCTTGTTTAACTTGAGTCTTTTTTTTTTTTTTTTTTTAAACGTGCATGGCAGGTGAGCTTTAGGTGCAATTATGGGAAATGTATTTAAAGGTGAGCATTCAGTTAACAAATATGATGAATAAAGTTTCCAACAACAAATGAGAAATGAGTGAATATTTACTTGGATTTCTGTGGAGTGGTAATACTTTAGTTAGTACCATATTACATAGTTCATTTCCTGGGAAAAATTAAGAATGGTATTAGGAATTAAGGGACCCATAAAATCAAGCATTACCAAAATATATTTGATATTCTTACTGTCATGATGTGTTTGTGTTATTCTGCCGTTAACAAACTTCAGGGGCTTGACGAGACGGAAGGCCAGCCCTCATCTGACCCTCCGTTAAAGCAATTAGCCAAAATGAATGTACCTGGGCCCTGTTGCTCAAAATGGTATGACCTAGAATCTCCCTTTTAGCAGTCAACAAAGTGTTAATACCAGTGGTTAACTGAGATGACTTTCAAGATGTGTAGAGTACAAGCTTTGAATTGTGACTCATACATTGTAGACACTTGGTAAATATTTTTTAGTAGCTCCCTTACCCTAGTTACCGCCAGTTAAAACGCACTGCAAAAAGTTACACGCACAAAGTTACAAAGCAGCATACAAAGACTCAACCTTCAAGGCTTTTGTTAGACCTCCATGACATCGGAGCTTTCAATATTTACCTCTTATATTCCTAGAAATGTGGAAGAGCCTGTGGTGATGTGGGACACTTTCACTTCAAACCTTCACATTATCTTCCCTTCTAATACTTTAGATTCTGTCTTGTAATGATATTTTGACCAAAAGACAAAACTCATATAAAACCGTTTACTGATGTGAAACTTGATTATTAGATGACACACATGCAGTTTTTTTTCAAACAGCATTTATTCTTGTGTGAGAAAATATTGTCTCAGGCAGATTATAGATCTTGCAGTACAATTCAAATAACAAGATCAGAAATCTCCCGTTCCACCCAAGAAAACAAACCAAAAAAAAAAAAAAAACAGCTTTTGTAGACTAGTGCGGTCACTGCTGCCTACTGAGCTCAGGTCTTGTGCCGCCTCAAATCTAGAGAATATATTCTGACATGTTGGTGAATACCATCACTGTTACAAAGAGCTACTTAGCATCATACATAAATCTTTTCAATATTTTACTTATTAAATAACACTCTCGACTGCCACAAATTATAAATTAAAATCTAAATTAGATTTTTGCATTCCTTAAATTACTTCATGTAAGCCAATATAAACATACATTTACATATTTACAAAACTATACACATGCACCTTTACTACATTGAGGTTGTATTTTATATATGTATATACTGTACACACGCACACACACACACACACACACACACACACACACACACACACACACACACACGTTTTTGCCACATATATGGCTCCAGGAGACACCAATCCTACAAGTCTTCTTTAAAACTCTTTGTGCTTTTCAAGTCGTTTCAGCCAGATTTGCAAGTTCTTCAGTGAGTGATTGCAGTAGAATTTGTCATAACCACATAATAATCAGCTTCATCTTTGTAGTGGCCTCACACCTCACTAACCAAGTAGCTGCACCGGATACTCCAACATTCTAGTATCATAACACAGTTTCACAATATGGAAAAATAAGTAAAGACCTCTAAAGTCCCACCTACAACGCGTCATATCTGGACTAAAAGTTCAATGTTTGCCCTGGCATCAGCTATCAGTATTTCTGTTTATTTCAAATTGTTCTTTTGACAAATATTTTGTGTTAACTGAGCAATTCTCAGAATTGTTGAATGAAGTGTGTACACACTCGAAACATAATCTAGGAGCCAAACAAAGTTATGATCCACTGCTGGTTTAGTGGTAAATGTAATGTCAATGCCAGCTTGAGCAGGTTTGATGTGGTTATTTATGATAATGTTCTGTTCAATATCAATGATAACTAAAAGGCTCTCTGATTCAATGGAGGGAGGATCTGGAGGAATGGTTTTAAGTCTTGTACCCTTTACATTCATTTGAAAATAATGAAAACATTTACATATATACCAATTAGCATTAGATTTGATAACTTAAAGAGTCATTTTATTTGGCAAAAATTAAACGTTTCTTCCAAAGCCAAACTATTCAGCTGCTCCAGATATGACGTGAACATTAAGTAGGACTTTCACACTTCATTAAACACAGTGACATTTCAATGGCAAATACAATCTAAATATGTTTTGAATCAAGACGTTCCCTTTGACGATTTAATATTTACACTTCTCTCACCTAAGTCTTGACTCACTTTGGCCTAAAATAAAATCTGTATATAGACACATAGCAACAGTGGTTGTGTAAAATCTTTTACAAAAATTTCATGAGTAAAGGAACATATTCATCTAGGAAAATGTCTTCGAGCACTTTCCTCTACATTTTATAAATCAGAGAAACAGTTTTATGACAGAAAACTCTCTTATACCACCAACTGTTAACCCTTTGTTTTACTTTCCCACCCTTTTAAGAGCATTGATGAAGCTTCTATACATAGAACAACAAAGCCTTTTTGACATGATAAAATCTTAAAACTTTATATAAAATTGGAGGGAGTGAAGTTTAGATTTCCTCTCACGTGATTTAAATGTACCATGGCCCGGTCGTATGCAGTGTGTACAGACTTGCGAACGCTCGGTTTCTTTCCTTCCATTAAGCGCAGTTTGTCTACAGTGTCGTCCAACCCCATCGGCAGCAATTTGTTCCGAGGGAGCCATTGCCTGAAAACCAAGAGGCACAACTTTCATCAAAGCGACCAAGACGTGATTGTTTATAAAAAATCAGCATGAGGTTTAGCTGGCCTGTCTGAATCTTACCAAGTTCTTTTGGTGTCAAAGAAAAGCACCAAGAAGAGCTTTTCCCCTTCTTCCGTTTCTCTCCACTCGCCCAGTTTGAGCACCTCCACGGGAGGCACTGGGATGGGGATGCCGTTGTGAAGAAGCCCTTCCTGGGGCATGTCTGGGTCAACAATCTGTAACAACAAATTATGTCAGTCAAAGATGACCGGTTTGTCGTGCCCCTCTATGGGATGCCGCTCTGAGACTTAGTATAATACAGCATAAACTGCAAGAGCAGATAGGTCCTCACCATTGCTGGGTACGATGGATATCCTCTGCATTTGGCCCAAACTAGGTCCAAAGGTCCGAGCTCGGCCTCACTATCTAAAGATAGAAGTGTAGACTGTCCTGTGAACAGGATATTCCAATACATCCAATTAATTTGTATTCGGGACACATCTTGAGACCAAACATAAAATGTCATGAAATTGTATTGCTCATAAAATAAGTTGTGTGCAGCATTTTACATTATGCATCCATTAAACACTGAAAAATTGAGGCATTTCACTGTATTTTCAAATTGCCTTCTCATCATACACACCAGACCCACAGATGTCTCCATTCTCACTGTTAGGAACTTTTGCCAATGCAGGTTTACCCCGACTTCGTTTGGGTGGGGAGACACTACAGCTGTAAACAAGAGGAGAGAAAAGCAACAAAAGGTGGGTGATTTTTAAGTTAAAGCACAGTTTACGGTGAGACTATCTAATCTTGAGGAGTCCCCCGACTAAAAATGTACAAAGTTGAATCTGGCTGGAGATTCATGTTGCCATCGCTTCGCTGTTGTTGTTTTTGTTGTTTCAGAATAATGAAGGAAGCGGTTTGTTGTCTGTTTCTGTAGCTGCGGTGAGTCATAAGACAGAGAGACACAGCTTCTTATCCTTCTTGCTTTTTGTGGTTGTAAATAGAGCTTTTGGTCCTAATTTCATTTCCACCCATTGCATTAATCCAGAAGAAGGGAAACAAGCTGACTCATACAGCTGTTTCAATGTGCATCCCTCTGTTTATTTTACTGCCACCAGAGAACCAATCTGTATGTTCGTGTGGTTCTTGCATTGGGCCCATTGCCTCCGTGACTCAATACTCACTTTAGTTTTTGGTCGTCATCATCATCATGCTCTGCAAAGGTGTGCTTTCCATTTGTCAGGCCTAGCAGAAACACGAATGAAATGGTGACAAATATGGACCTTTTAGAATCTCTGATTTTATTAAACTGATCTATTTTTTCCTTACCTCCTTCTCTGGGTGGTGGAGGGAGTTTGTCTGCTTCACTTTCTGAGCTGGGGCCTCTGGACCTCAGGTGGTGTGAGGAAGGAGAGGGAGGTGCAGGGGAGGCGTTTGGAGTGGATGGTAAGGGGGTGATGTTGGTCACACTGGGTGAATTTGGGCGGGCAGGGGGGCTTTCCAACCCGTTGGTTTTACCCTCAGACGTTTTACCATTCTGTTGTGGTGGGGACTTGTTTTTAACCATCCGCGCCCCATTTTTAGCTTTTTTAAACAGAACAGACGTACGACGACCGACTCCAACCAAAGGCAGAGTCGGGGGTGTCCCCAGCGGAGTAACCTCATGAACCGCCTCCTGTTGTGATGACGGCGTTTCACCAACTTCAGCCTCATCTTCACCTTGGCTTTTGCCTCCACTGCGGGAGGACCTCTGGCGCTTATAGGAGCGTCCAGGAGACCTCCGCCCTCCAGGTACGATGCCCAGGACAGGAGGTTCCAGAGGAGCATCTCCTGGCAGCGGCGATGAGACTGGGCAGGTGAGTTCAAGCACAGGTGGAGCGTCATCTGGATCAAAGAGACATTTATTGAATCATCATGAATACAGCTGAAACGATTAGTCACTAAAACTTATATGCCTTTCATTAACTAAAATCTCCAATATGAAGATTTGCTGCTTTTCAATGTTTCATTCATTGTAAGATGATGATGATGATGATGATGATGATGATGAGGTCTATTGATCGGACAAAACAAGACACTGGAAGACGTTACATTGGACTTTAGGGAATTATAATAGGCATCACAATTTGACATGCACTAGACAAAATTATTAATTATTAAAATCAAAACGGCAGATTAATCAATAATGCAAATATTTGTTAGTTGCTTTGAATACATAAAAGAATGTGCTATTACTGTCTACATTGTGTTCAAATGGCACAAAATATATTAAATGAAATATATATATTTTTTACCTGTCCCAGAGTTTGACATGGCTTTCAAAGGTCTATTTGTCTTCTTTTTCTTTTCCTTCTTCTCCTCTTCTTCTTCCTCCTCCTCCTCCTCTTCCTCCTCTTTTACTTCATCCTCCTTGTCATTGCCATTCACTGATTGAGAGTTTTGCTGCTGCTGGTTCATCTTCTGTCTGAGAGAGTTGATCTCTCGGCGCAGCAACCTGATGCGTTTGGTTCGACCACCACTGGTGCGCATGGAAGCAACCATGTCCAGTTTGTCCAGTAAGGCCTTCAGCTGTTCGTCCGTGTTTAAGTGGAGTCTGTTCTCCGGGTCCAACAGAGAGTCGACTGTAGAGGGTGTAAGAAGAGAAACAAAAAAAGGAAGAAAAACAGATGAGGCATGAAGGTTACGATCGAGGAGAAATAGCTTGTTCCCACTCTCAACTCACCGTCGTCCCACGTACAGTTGTAGAAGCCATGTCTGTTGGGAGACTCTGGGAGATGCATCCCGGTGCTGGGGTCCAGGCCGATGCTCTGAGACTGCCTGTGGGCGTGACGGAGAACTGCTCCACCCACCTCGCGCAGTTGTAAGGCTGTCTTGTGAAACATGGTGTCCTTGGAGTTGTACTTGAGGCAGTTGGAGATCATGAGGTTAAAGTCCTTCTCTAGGTCCGCGATGGAGCAATAGGCATGTCCCTCCAGTTTGGTACACATGGTGGAGAAGTCCATGGGTTGGGAAATAAACTCCAGGTAATCTGGGACCTCGGTAAATCATGAAAATGAGACTGTTAGCCGAGTCAAAGCCAAAGCAATTACGCTGCTTGATGTAAAGTGTGTATTTAAGCGGACTGCTTTCTAACTGCACCAACCTCTGATAGATTGACAGGCTGAGAGAAGATTTTTGCCGTGTCCTTCTCCTGCAGTTGTTCCAAGGTGGATCGCAGAAGCACCAACGCAGGAGTCAACTTCAACTCCAGAGCAGCCTGCTGAACTTTCAACTAAGGAGAGAAGACGTAAACACACACGGGTGTGGAGAGGAATAACATGGTCACGCTACGGTGGTTCAGATGAAAAACAATCGCCAAGTAAAACAGAGATAAATGGTGCATCAAATTTCATAATCAATTTATCTATTGTTTTCTTTTAAATGATGAATAATTTATTAAATAGATGCAATGTGTACTGTTCGATTAACAGTACACATTGCAAACATATTTAGATATCCGTCATAGAAGACAAAAAGCATTGGATTTTGGGGCTAATTGCTTAAACAATTTATCTACTATCAAATTGTTGCTGAATAATTTTCTCACATTCGACTGATTACTTGAGAAATAGTTTCAGCTCTAATAGGTATTCGTATGAAAGAGAATGCTGACGGGAGTCTTGTAAAAAATACCCTAAATAATTATAGCCTGCCCAGAACTTCCTCTGTAACGCACCTGTTCTCTCTTTAGCCTCTCTCTCTTGCGGATCAGTTCCACCAAAAGCCTGGCTCTTTCCAGGTCCTGCCTCAACTTTTGCCAGTATCGTAGCTCTTCTCTGGCCGCACACAGCTTCTCATCAGGCTCCCTCTGAACACAAAAGCAACCAGCACAAAGAGAAAACACTTCTGATTTAGTTTTAAAATCCCCCACAATCAGTCTTGATCCCACCACAATCAGCAGGTTCCAGACTCTTATTGGAAAGTTTATTTATTAGTCCTACACTTTTTTTACTTCAAGTTTTCCATCAAGAAAGAAAATAATTATGACCCGGTCATATGTCCAATAAGCAAAAGCTGTGTAATCACAATTTTGATTCAATTTGCAAACAATAAAAAATTTCACTTAAATTAAATAACCTTTCAAAAAAGCAACCATAGAGACATTACTGTAAAAAATGTATGCTGTCATAATAATGCATTTTACAATCCCATACACAGCCAAGAGTAAATCTTTTTAAACTTGCATTTTATGGTTTAAAACACCTTAACACCTTAACAACTAACAGCTTAAGGGCAATAGTTTGAAACTAATATCCAGAACTTTTTACACATTGTCGCCCTCTGCAGAAGTGAGAGGTCTACAGCAGAGATAACAGAGCTGTGAAGAGTTTTGTGGAAGCCCACCGTCTATTTCAATCAGCCATTTCAAGTGTGATGTCTGGACTTATGTTTGGATTTCAGTGTGTGAGAATACAAACATGGTGTGGTTTGATTTCACTGACTTGGCTGATTCTGTCCTGAGCAGACTTCATTGGTTCTGTGAAGGCTTAATACTCAAATTAATGTAAATATACTGGTGTGAATCAATGATCTTGCTCCACCCAACATATTTATATTAATTAAGTTAAATTCAATGAAGCTGCCAGCTTTAAAAGTACTTATTAGTTATATTTCATTTTAAACACATACACTGGTCCTTATCTCTCTCCTCACCTGCTCTGCAGTCCTGTGGGTCTGTAGATGGGAATGAAGTCGGCGTATTAGAGGCATCCCATTTCGTGACTGTCGTTTCAGTAACCAGTAGTTATGAAGCCTCTGCATGAACTGATTCTTCCTCTGGACTTCAACTCCTGTGCAGATCTTGTTCAGCCTGTAGAGATATAACAGTTGGACATTTAAACCTGTGTGGCAGTACTGGTGGTCATAATAACACCACTAAGGTGTTATTTTAAGTATCAATACAAGTATAAAATATTCATTTTTTAATGCATTGGATCAAAAATCTAATTAGATTGGAACGTGTTTCTTGTGGAACCCTGCAAGAAAACTAATAATATCTTGTAAGGCAGCAGACACCACAGTAAATGAATAAGGCATGCTGGGTATGTAAATTTGGACAGTATGCAAATGTCACACCTGTGAGAGGGGATCTGAGGCACGAGCAGCACAGGCACAGTTGAGCGGCGTGTCGACCGACCAGACCCCTTCGTGTTCTTCTTCTTCTGGCCCTTGGTAGCCTTCTTGTTCGGTGGTGGTGGTGGGGGGCTTTGAGTGTAGGACCTTTGACCCCGGTTACCCCTGCCCCCCACCAGTCTCCCTTCAACTGACTCGTCTCCAGACCCGTCCCGCCGAGACCCCACTGGAGAATGATGCTCACAGAACGCCGTCTTCTTCACAGAGAAGGTGGTGCCGTTGACTCCTGTCTCCCGGACTGGGTCTATCTTCATAAACAGGCCAGCCTTCTGGGCACAGGTGACATGAAAGGCCCTGTAGCAGTTGGCTTTGTGGCACTGGATGGATGCTCCTCTGCCTTTCTGCTTACACAGGTAGCAGGTGAGTTTCCAGCGAGCGGGAGGGATGTTCTTGACCCCCTCAACAGGCTCCAAAAACACTGTGTTGGCAAAGCACACCTCTGGGATCCATATGGCACAGACAACGTGGGCCCAACGTCCATCACTTGTCTGTTTGAAGGCACCTCCTCGGTTGGGACAGAGCACACAGTCTACGGGACGGGAGGGGGACTGCAGGCAGCAGCGGCACAGCCACTGACCCTCGGGTACGTAGGGCACACCGTAACACTCCTGGTGGACGGCCAGATTGCAAATGTCACAGAACAGAATGACGTTACTGTTCAGACATTCGTCATCCAGACAGACACAGCAGAAAGCATCCTCGTCCACGGCACTCTGGGACAGAGCCTGGCTGCGGGACTCCAAGATGGATTCCCTCTCCAGGCGGTCGATTAGCAGCTCAAAAGTGTCCGCAGATACGGAGGCATGGCCGTCACGCACCCTCTTTTGGTTAACCATCTCCAGCCAGGCAAGGTCCTCCTCGTCCATGTCGTACTCAGCCACACTGTCCTGTTCCTCCATTGACTGCTCTATGAAACGATAGTAGGCTGTTGGGAGAGGAGGCGCTTCTGAGGGGCAAACTGAACTCAGCACACGAAAGATGGGCTCAGGCAGAGGGATTTGGTGGGACGGTTGCTGGAGAGAATTAGTAGGTCCCGTGTGTTGCTGGGAGCCAGACCGTTGGTTCTGGTTGGACATATTTTTACTGCTCTTCCTGCTTTTACTGTTTGAGGGTTTCCTCGAAGATCTAGTTTTACTCTGCGTTTGTTCACTGTTCTCCTTGTTGCTGTTGCACTCGGCGATGTCCTGGGCCATCATCTCGTCCTCAGTAATAACTGGCAGAGCATCCGTGATGTTGATCCGATGAAGCCTCCCCTCTAGGTCCACTTCCACTATTTTCTGCGCCTGAGCGTACGTCAAAGTCTCCCTGGACGGAGAGAGCTGCAGTCTGTAGGGCGAGGGGGGCCGCAACTGGCCAGATGATCCCCTGCCCCGTCCTCTCCCTCTGCCTCGGCCCCTACCCATGTTGAGTCCGCTAGCAACTGTCTCACATTCCCACCTCCTCACCTTCCGCATGGGAGTTTAAACCAGCTCCCTAGCAGACACACAGGAAGAAAAATGATTTAATGCAATGTGTGTCAACACTTTGTACTTTGCAAAATGATCTATTAAGATTTGCAGTAGCTGATGTTTTGTCATTATTGAGTTGTACATGTTGTTATCTATACCATGTATATATGGTCGCAAGTAAATAAAGTGTGAGATCTGAATCTGACTATATTTATATCAGGTTATTATTACACCACGAGTGAAACCTGCAGTAAATGTTGAATTATAAATTAACATTAATCTACAGTGTCGGCTGTTTCAATTAAAAAAACAGCAATGCCTTGTAAATTTTGAGGATATCACCATTTCTGTTCATCGCTTAAACTTATCCCTTGCTGTTTAAGCTAATTATTTTGATTATAAAAAATCTAAATACCAACAGTTTTAATGTTATAAGCAATTAATTATATAATATTGCCTTTAAACATGAATAGTTCATAATTTGTTTACAAAATTATATCACATTCTGCCCTCAGAGCTTGTTTTATATTCTACATGTATGTTGTGTCACCCTGATTAATCATGCTCCTCTCCTGCTGCCAATATAAGTGTAATCTTATTTGCAATTTTTTTCCTAAGATTTGATGCGTTTCCATTTTCAATTCTGGACACAACAGTTACTAGGGGAATAAGGAGGTCAACTCTGGTGCTGTTGTAATAAAAACACAGCATGTTACCTCAAGTACTCTTGCTGCACAAACACAACTACAGTTAGTTCTGTACTGCTTGCATGTATCCGCCTGAGCTGTCTCTCCATTGGTCCAATCAGGAGTCTGTACCCGCCCCTTATTTCCCTCGGACCAATCAAATGCCAGTATCCTCTATTTTTTTTTCTCCCCTGTTGCTGTGCGTAGTTAGGTTGACGAGCGCTAAATACCAACCCGAGTATCTAACATCTGTCAGCCATTTTAAGCGCACAACAGCAGAGACAACATTTGGATTGCAAGTTGATTAGTAGCCCAATTATACATCCCACGAGCAGACACACTGTATGCACCGTGCCTCAATGCATAAATTACTTGCATGTATACATTAGATCACGACACCGCAAATGTGCAGCGTTTCGTCTACAGCTTTGTGCTCCAGACCCCTGCAAAAAAAGACTGTCTGGTTGATGTGATAACGATACTCGGTCGGACAGGACACACAGAAGTCGTGTAGCGTTAACCAAACGGGCTGGTTCACTAAAGGGAAAGCTGCACATATCGGGAGTGGTTTACCTTGTCAAATCGTCCTCTGCGGTGCGGGTGGCAAACAGGATAACTGCGCCTAGCTAAATGTCAGCTAGTGACAGGCTGCAACCAAGGCGGACATGCTAGCCGTTAGCTTAGCTAGCCGGTCATTTCAGGAGCGACAGCGTCATCTTCAGTACTTCAGTTCTCCGCTGTGACTTCGGTCAGACAGATAAACTCGACCTGGTTTCATAGTTGTGGTTTAAACCTGTCAAACGATGTCGGTCCCCAAATCAGGGGTTGCAAAATTCAGAAGATATCAAATTAATGTTCCTTGGATGAGGCTAAATAATCAGTCGAGATGGGTTGAAAAATACGCCCCTTTGGAAAAAAAACACCTCAGCCAATAGGAGGGCGCTGCTGCACCTCGCGCGCAACGCGCATTGTGTTCTGATTGGTCGAAAAGATAAACCGAATACATCGCATTCAACCTGGAGATGAAAACAGAAAGCAGCGATGAGAAAAACAACGAGACGTATATTGCGCGCCTTATAGCCCCGTATGCGTTCCCCATAGAACCGTGTTGTACCTGTTATAGGCCTACACCTGCTGTCTCTAGGGGCAGACTGTATGGGGTTTTTTTTTCATAGCTTTTTCTTGGTTTGTCTGTTTAAATTGTAGCTCTATGTCTCTGCTGGTTTGTCAAGTGTGTGCAATGACACGATTGTGAACGTATTTGACATATACAATTGATAGCGTGATTCTTCCTTTACTGGGGTCATGTCCTCAATATGGTTTCTGAAAATGTTCAGACTTTAATGACCTGTAAAAACGTTTAAATTATACAAATACAGACATTTATAAAACCTAAGAAAGATTTGATAATATATCAAAATTATATTTATTTATATGATTTAATGTTTACATTACTGTAAATGTAAAGACTTCTTTTAAACAGCATTAAGGACACAATGTAAGGACATGAAATGTATCCGTGAAACGTATCCATAGCATTAAAAGTATAATGTGGAATCATTATCCAAGTATTTTTAAAATCCTGCCTGCACCCCTGACATGCTATTCACACAAATTATTTGTACTTCCATTGGCTGATTAGACAAATATGACTCCATTACAGTATGTGTAGCTAGGTTTATGACCTTCTGGTTCCATTGGTACAATACTAGATTTGACAGTTATGTTATAGGTTTGAGAAAAAAAGACTGGTTCAAATATTGATTTCGGAGCTGCACAGTAAATAAAAGTCCTGGCTCCCTGCTACCTTTCAACAGATTGGTAGTTTTTATCTGTGCTCAATCCATAATAAAAGATTCTTACTTTTTACCCAGTTTTACTGAACCTCCAACTTCTTTCCAAGGCCATGATGTTTTATGTTTTTATCCTCCTCCATGAATATGTTCACTCAGATTTTTCTCTCTCCTTTTTGCAACAATTTGATAAACCTTCAGGGCCTTAAAAGTCTTTAGCCAGTCAGTCAATTCTGTGGACTGATTTTTTTCCTTTTAAAGTGTTAATACAGAGCAGAGAGTGCTGTCGTGCTCCAAACGCTGATGTTACAGCTTGTTAATCTTCTAATACTGGGTTTGCACAAAGACATCCAAATAAATCTACACTTGTAACATTCATATCTGTCCCTTTAATGTATAGAAGTTTTTCAAGTACGTAATTCATTGCAGAAGTAGCAACATTTCTAAGAATCTTTTTTTCGAAACAAACTTTATGTGCAGCTCTCTGTAAGTGTAATATACAATGACAGCTGCTCCAAGCAAATGTTCAACTTTGTTCACATGTAATGTAAATATATTATAAAATATTTGATACTCAGCTTCACTACAATATAAGTTTGATGCTTCTGTTCTGTAACAAGAAAATAATAACCATTCATATTATTAAGATATGTTCTTCATTTTGAGTAAAAAAAACCACATTTTGTTCCCAAGTGAAAGCTATATGTCCGAACCTCATGCTGCTTCTTCCCACCCCTTCAAAATTCTTCCTCTTTCTCCACCCACAAAAACTTTGCTGGCTGTCTCAACACATTTGAATCCGAAAAACTTCAGATCACACTGCATCACAGTCGAGCTCACTGGGGTCTGTCTGAAGTCTGACGTTCCAGCAGCAGCCACATCTTGGACTCTTGTCAGGTGCTATGTACTTCCATTATATCTACTCTGCTCATTGATTGTTGGTGGAACTATTTCATTTGTTGATTTGATCCAAGAAAGGTCTTACTATACATGTATTTAAGTTTATCCATGTTTATTCATGTGATGCACAACCGACCACTAATTGTCTTATGTACTTGTAGGATGCAAATCAGGAGAATCAGGATGCTTTCTAGCTTCTTTGTATTGTCTGTTGGGGTTTTCCTGGACATGGGAGTGTGCAATGCAGGTAGGGAACTACATTCTTTTAATAACAGTTTTGTATATGTGCAAAAATAGTACTGACCCACTGAATCAAATGTCACAGATTTAACCAGGCTGGTTAGACAACACTGATCAATTTACATTTTTTCGAAGGTGACTAAGTATGTGCTGAAGTGGTGTGATTGACAACATTAGACAATTTAGTGTTGTCACATTTTACAAAGTTTGACCCGGTCACTATTTGTTATTCAGTGTGGTGGCAGCTTGCTTTATTTCTCTGCCAAAACGTCTCATGTTTTCGCTGCTGGATTGGTAGAAATGTCTCAGGCTTGACGAGACATAAATACATAAACAGTCAGCTCGGATCAATATCAAAGTGTAGCGCTACATCCTGTCCAACTCTTGTAGAAAAACAGAAAGGGAAGCAGGCCAGTTGACCCTCTCACAAATCAACTCTATGGACCAAACAAAGGCCTTGTGTCTCAGAGTGGCCAAAAAGTCTTGAAGAGCTTGTATACGTGTCATCTTTTGAAAAGGAGGATCTGATGGTTGTCAGGATCACCCTGTGGTGACGGATCCCCAATGCCTTGGCCTGAATCGAGGCTTTTGATACTCTTTGACTTCCCTCCCATCTCACAGTGCCACATCTTTGAGACTCTTTGAATTGAAACACTGCTCTAAATAGATTGTGATGTGCAAACCGTTTCAAACAGTAGAGGAGAGCAGCCAGATCTCTAGGATACAGGAAACCAGTTATGTCTAGAAGGTCAATACATTCGCTCCAAAGTTCACCTCAGACATCTCTGCATGTCAGAGTAAAGTCTGAAAATGGCCAAGCACAAAGGGCTCATTGATTCTGCTAAATTTAGTCGTGAAAAACTTGTCCGTCAAAATAAATCATTAGTCAGTTGTCATAATGAATCAATGGTATGTGTTTCCCCCTCACACCTTTGACACTTTTTATTGTCAAGACAAACTATGCTTATATATCCAAAACAGGCAGCTATTTTTAATGATGTTTCACCACATAATTAAGAACGAGGCAACATTAACATCATCTTCATATTACATTACATTTTCAAACCTACTATAACAGAACAACCAAGCAAAAATAATTAGAATCATATAAGCAAGACTAAGATTCTGCAGCTACGTTATCAGTTTTGCAAGGCTGTTTGTAGATACAGAGGTGCTTTGAGCTAAATGCTATTTTCAGAAAAGTCAAGAGATCACTTAAGTCAGTAGGATTCATCCTCTGGGAACCATTACTGTCTGTTCAGAAGTATGTGCCGATCCATCTAGTAGCAAAGAGCAAAGTGGTGGATGGACGTTGCGATCACTAGAGCAGGCTTGGAGGTAAAAATATCCAGTATTTCGATTAAGATTTTTTTTCTTCATTTTCAACCCTTTATTCATCTGGTGACAATTAAGATTTATTTTAAAACCCAGAGGCCCTGACCCCCAGGTCAAGAACCACTTATCATATATTCAGTAACTTCCCAGTTTTCATAGACAAGAACAAGATGAACGTTGCTTATGTCTGAAACTTATCTTACTAACGTGCTCCTTACTTTTCTCTCTCAACATCAGTGCAACCAGAGATGAGAATCACAACAATAAAGGTAATTAATTATTTTATATTGAGCCTCTAAATTTAAAGATAAAACCCCTTTTCCTGATTACCTTCTGACATATTTTCTTTTAGCAAGAGCCGTATGCAATGTCCAAAGGCTCACAACTGGAAGGCTTTTGCATGGACCTGCTGTCTGAAGTAGCAAAGAAACTGGGCTTCAAGTACAAAGTGCAGCTGGTGAAAGATTCTTCGTACGGCAGACAGGATGAGAACGGGAACTGGAATGGGATGGTTGGAGAGGTGGTAAGAGGGGTGAGTACATGAAAACTGACATTTGGAGGGGTCAAAGGGCAGCCAACCACTCTGCAGGAGCTTGAATTATTCAGCTGGCATCTGTAACTCACAACGGATATATTCAAAATCAATGAATGTGTGGTGTGAACAATATCAGCTGGATTGTTGGTGCAATTAAAATCTTCATATTCCTTTAGGAGTTTCTATAATTGTACAGTAAGTATATATGCGTTCCTACAGGAAGCCGACCTTGCGATCGCTCCACTGACTCTCACTGCAGCTCGGGAGAAAGCGGTCGGGATGACCAAACCTTTCATGCAGACAGGAATCAGCATCCTGCTGAGGAAGGACATCTCAGAGGGAACAGGCTTATTTGACTTCCTGTCCCCCTTTGCAGCCGAGACCTGGGTCGGCATACTCATTGCCTACCTGGGGACCGCTGTTTGCATCTTTATAGTTACCAGGTTGGTGATGGAGGTAGTTTAGAGTCCTGGGAAAAGTGATAATACTGATTTATCTGTTTATTGTGCTGTGGATTTGAATATTAATTTATATAATTATTGTCTGTTGATATTTTTCACATCTCTGCTGGCAGTGGAATCCCTTGGAGTGCGGTCACATTAATAAGTAAAATGTTTATGTAAATGCAGACTCAGCCCATGTGAGTGGAGTCAGCCTCAGACTGAGCAGAACAGATTCAGCCTCCTCCACAGTCTGTGGTACACAGCTGGAGCTCTGACGCTCCAAGGTAAACTGCAAAACAAGACACTTTGTATGCCACCAAATGGAGACTGGGGATAATGGTTGTATTGATTTGTCTATTTTCTGGAAGTTTTCTTCCTCTTTGCAGAATAAATCTTTTTATTGTACTCTTTTTGTGTTGTCAGGTGCTGGCCCTCACCCCAAAGCTCTTTCAGGACGTATCATCAGCTGCAGCTGGTGGTTATTTACCATCGTCCTCTTGGCTTGTTATTTCTCCAACCTCAGCTCCTCTAAGACCTCTGAGTCCACTCACCTGACAGTGAAAGGGTTTGAGGACTTGGCTAATCAGGATACAATTGAATACGGCTGTTTGGCTGGCTCTTCCACCCTTGCCTTCTTTAAGGTACAGACATCGGATCACTTATGGATCCCCCCGTGTCACTGCTTATTCTCTAATACTGTTTATCCCTCATGCAGAATTCAAACAATCCAGTGTACCGCAGAATCTATGAACACATGGAGAGAACCAAGAGTTTTGTGTCATCTATGGATGAAGGGGTCCGGCGTGCAAAAGAGGGAGACTATGCCTTCATTGGAGAGTCTGTTTCTTTGGACTTGGCAGTAGCTCGCCACTGTGAGCTGGTCAGAGCACATGAAGTCGTTGGAATGAGGGGATACAGCATTGCTGCCAGCCTTGGTGAGCTTACTCTTTTTGAAAACTCGTAAAAAATTAATAGTTAGAATTGTATAATTTACAATAAGCCTCAATTTTACCATCTTCTTCCTCAAGGCTCACCCATCATAAAGAACCTCAGCGTGGCAATCCTACAGCTGAGCGAGGCAGGAGAGCTGGCTTACCTGCGAAGCAAGTGGTGGGCCAGCAGCTGCATAGCAGACAAGGCCAAGTCTTCAGCTGTGCAGCCACACAGCCTCAAGGGGATGTTTCTGGTTCTGTCCCTAGGCCTGGGGTTAGGAGCACTGCTGGCTGTTCTGGAGCTCACCTCCAAGAGCCGCAGAAGTGCAGCTGAGCAGAGGGTGCGTGCGAGTCAGGCGAGAAAGACCACAACCAGCTATCTCTAAAGCCTTGTTGTGTGCTCCACAGTGTGCATATGTGTTCATTCAATCAGGTTTTAAACTGTTTTATAAGCCTAAAGTGCTGCAACGTTTGCTCAATAATTTCATGGCAACACAGTCATGTTACTGTTAAAAGCCAATAGTTACAGTTTACCAATTGGTTTTTTTCACATCAACTGAAGAACGAAATGCAGAGGACACAAGCAGACTTAGTCAGTCATGCTCTCTCATCGACACAACATTGTTTACATTAAATGCATCAACATATTAATGGATTTATTTGTTTCACTACTGTTTACATTTATTTTTCCTTCCCACAGAAATCCTGCTGCACTGTGCTGACTGAAGAACTGAGTCTGCGCTTGAGGAACAGCAATGCAAACAAACCCGAAGAAAATGTAGACAAAGATAAAGAAAAAGCATGAACACCCTAGGAAACATGTAGTTTTAACAAGTCTGAACATTTTAACTTAGATTTTTTTGACATAGACTTGCAGAGATACATCAGATAGAAAAGAAAAAATACTGCATTTAAAAATAAAAAAACTCACATTTTATTAAAATAATACATTTATTGATTTTTAAGTAAGAACGCTACAATTTAAATGAAAAAGCAAACATTATAGTTTGAATATTATAAAAACAATAATTAAAATGATCCAACTAACAAATAATGCTCATGTACTTAGTTTTTCGAGTTAACTGTTTTATGACTTTGCATCATGCTGTTTTGTACAGTTGGCAATGGCATTACATGATATCAACAATTTCTTTTAAAAAAATGATTTCATGCATAAAAGCTGTGTTGATTGTAAACACTACAGCATTTCTAAAACAATAAAAAAAATGGTCTAATTGTGTAATTCTGCGTGGTGTCTTTCTACTGATCTAGTCAGAAAATCTGATCCTCCCACAGGAGGAAAGAGTTGTCACTCTTTTTCTTTGTCTTCTGAAGGACCTTGTTGTTCAAATCTAAACTGGTCTAATCTAAAAGAAAAAAACAAACAGTAAAATCACCATGATTTTAAACACATGCTAACTTTAGTTTGCAATTATTTTTATTTAATCTTTGCACATACATGAATCAAACATCACCAATGACCCACCATTTAGAAAAAAATTGGTGATTTACAGTTGATCTCTCTCATCCTCTGGTCAAAGAGGGCCTTCATCTCCCTCTGCAGGGTGCCTTCACGCTGCTCTGCCCCAGCTGGCACACAGGAGGGCACAAACTCCAGGCTGTCGGTGCTGCCTCCACTGCTGCTGGATGTGTTGTCGGACAGAAAGAGGCCGTTGGGGATGGGCCTCACATGGCTGCAGGAGCTGTCGTAGTTTTGTGCTCGCTGTGTCTGCCAGTGGATAGCAGGCTGGCGGTTCACCATCGGTGTCTGAGGGCAGGTGGTTGGTTTCCGAGGGCAACTGCGTGAGCGTGCCTTTGTTCGTATTGGGGTGGACAGTGGGAGTCTAGCCGGAGCCTCTAAGGTCCGTCTCACCCTGGCAGGGGACGGTGGAGGGATTAGTGGAGAAAATGTGGCCTCAGGCGGGAGCATATGCAGGGGCATGAGTCGAGGTCGAGGGAGTGAATCAGTCTGACTTTGAGTTTCTGTTGGTTGTTCAGGTTCAATGGCACTGCCCCTGTCTCGCTCTGGTGATTCCTCCGATTGTTCAGGCTGCTCTGGATCAAACATCTGAACTGTCTCCTGCTCAGGACAGTTTGATTCATCAGGTTCATTCTCTAACTCCTCTTGAATTAGATTCTGGCTATCAGAACAAGAAGCCTGCGGTGAGATCTCAAGGTCAAAGCTGTCCGCCTTCGCACAGGGAGCAGCCCCGATGTGGTGGGAGTCAGTGGAGGACATCGGGCTGAATATCCCTCTCCTTGTCTCCGGTGGTTCATGAATTTTAACTCTGTGAGCTCGCCTCACTGGCTCACTCATGGCCCCTTTGTGGATGGCAGCCTTGGCTGCTGGCCCTTGTACCAGAGGAAATATTTCCACATTCCTGCTGTCCTGAGAAATGGTATCCATATCCTTGCGTAGGAAGAGAGTGCGTCCGTCTTCTGAGGACTGGACAGAGAAGTCCAGAGAAGGCTGCTTTTGAGGACCCTTCATATGCTTCTGGGCTGCTTTTTGGATGTGTTTTTTGGCTGCTTGCACCGCATTAGTGGGTTTGATCTGTTTCACAAAGGACACCAAAGGTTTTAGGATAGAGTCCTCGGGGGAAGATGAAAATAGTTTTGTGAGTTTTTTAGAGAAACATACCTTTCCTGTTATATCATTGATAGCGACATGAACAAAAATGGATGACTCCGCCATCCCTTCCAGGTACACGTGCCGATAACCTACAAATATTGCATTCAAAACATCATTAATATTAAAGAAATAGTTTGACATTTTGGAAAATATGTCTATTCACCTTCTTGTCGGTAGTTTGCTAATCAACAATTTATGTCCCATTTGTTGAAACTTTACAAAAAAGAAAATGTAGAAACAACACGTTGGGGTTTAACAAGTTATGTTTTGGACTTTTTCTTTACTCTGCAGAAACTTCCTGGAGTGTTACGCCAAGATTAACTTCTCAGGAAGTTACTACAAGATGTTAATGGTTAGTAGTGAGTTTAAGAGGTGATGGTAGGCAGATTTAGTCACTTTTAGGAAGATCCAGGATAGTATGCTAAGCTAATTGCAAATTTCCCCGCTGCGGGACTAATAAAGGATTATCTTATCTTATCTTATCTTAATCTAACTGGTTGTTGCCTTATTGATCTGATACACATAACGGTGGTATCAATCTTCTCATTTTACCATGTGCAATAAGCGTATTTTCACAAAATGACTAACTCTGTGCAACTCTGAATTGTGGATACAGATATTTCATCATGTAGTCTACCTGGCATTATACTTCTGAAAGCAACAGTCCTCTGTCCAATGAAATCTCGTCCAATAGGATGATGATCCCACACTTGGAAACGAACCAGGGCGATCCGTGGCATTTGAATGTTGAAGACGAAGGTCTCCTCCCACATTGGGTTGAAACCTGAATGACCATTAAAAGGAAGTTACACAAATAGAAAAACTGGAAAATCGACTGTCTGTTGTGAGATCATGAGATGAGAAGTACCATTATCATCCACAACCCTGGTCTGCTGCTTGGAACAATCTACATTTAGGCCGATTATCTCAACCTCAACAAAAGGATCGATAATCTGTAAGTAGAGAAACAGTAGTATTTCAGTGATGAAAACGATTTTTTTGTCAGGTGTCTCAATAGTAGATCATGTCTGCAGCATGCTAACCTCTCCTCTGTCCCCAAACATGGAGTCTTTGGGTTTGGGAAGCTGCTGTCCACTGATGATCTTTAGCACTAGCTGAGTCTTTCTGTGTCCTGGTAGAGGATCCTCCAACATGGGGTTAAAGGCAGCTGAGAAAAAAAAAAAAGTCTAAACATGCACAGAAAAGTGCTATTAACTCTGTACAATCTGGATATGTACATACCTTTACACATGCACTTAGGCCTCAGAATATATCCACAGTTTCCATTGCTCGAGAACTTAGCTTGGTTCAGTTCAAGCATTCGGCCCTCTGTTTGATAATTCATTGCAACTGAAATGAAACATTAATACATAAATCAAATGCTGTCATTGTAATGTTAAAGTGAGCAGTATTGCAGTCTCTGTGACAGTCTTACCCATATGGCATCCTGTGTTCCAGTAAGATTGTGGGTTGAAGTTACTCGAGTCCAC
Source organism: Anoplopoma fimbria (assembly GCF_027596085.1). Classification (NCBI taxonomy): domain Eukaryota; kingdom Metazoa; phylum Chordata; class Actinopteri; order Perciformes; family Anoplopomatidae; genus Anoplopoma; species Anoplopoma fimbria. The sequence continues at coordinate 17,876,314 of NC_072465.1, forward strand.
TCTGTAGTTGGACGGGTAGACTCTTAGAAGTTGCCGTTGGTTGAAACGGACCAACTCCCCCGGCTTCAGCTGTAAGATCTGGTTCATAACAGTCTCGTTGAGGGATGATACCTGCCAACTGTTCATCAATGCTACCAGACAGAAGAAAAAAACCCCACATCATTACACATCTATTCCTAAAATATGTGATGAACTTTGAGATTGTGTGTGTGATAAAAAGAAGTTCTGGTTTGATATTAACTTTGAAGACCCTTTACCTTGTGTTTCTATGTCATGCACACGGACAGATTTTGTGTACTTGACCAGGTCAGACAGAGCTCGGGACAACCTCATTGTTTTCCTCTTCCTGAAGGGAGAGTTAACAGACAATGTTTCAAGTCTAACCGCTGGAACTAAGAGTATTACATGGCTTAAACAACTTAATTCAATGAGTAGTCCTACTTGGGATGGTAAACAATCTGTGTCCTCTCTCTGTCCATGCTTTGGTCTGCCTCGCCATCAGACATCGTCTTACTTCTCACTTTGATTCTCTTTTTCCTCTGAAAACAGAAGCATTATTTGCAATTTTTCTGTAACCATATACAAAATAAGTTGAGAAAATAAGCAAAAGAGCTGACCTTTCGTTTGAAGCTCCTCATGATTGATCTGCAAAATCGCCTCTTCTTTTTGGTCTGATTGGTAGAGGTAATGATACCCCCCTCCTAAAAGCAGTAAAACATAAAGTATAATTATCTATCTATCTATCTATCTATCTATCTATCTATCTATCTATCTATCTATCTATCTATCTATCTATCTATCTATCTATCTATCTATCTATCTATCTATCTATCTATCTATCTATCTATCTATCTATCTATCTATCTATCTATCAGGTATTCATTTGCCTGTGAGTTAACATTATCATCATCATCATCATCGTCTTCTTCCTCCTCCTCATCACCAGTGTCTTCATCAGACACATCACCCTCCTCTGCATCAGGATCAAGGTTTGCTGGCAGCTTTTTCCCCTTGAAAACAAGAATTAATGGCATAACAAGTCCATGTGTTATTGTGTGTGTTTTTGTGCTTTGTTCGTGTATCCTTGAGCAGCATATGGTGGCGCATGTTGCTTAAAACAACTTTACCTTGACTAAGACTTTCCCTTTCAGGATCTCAGGGGAAGGCAGCTTCTTGCATTCATGCACATTGATGCTGGAAAGATCCAGTTTGTCCTGCAGCACCTCTCTCAGATACTCAGCCATCTTCTTCTGCTGAGGCACAGTGCAGTGGTTCTCTATGGACAAGATCACTGGGTACCTGGGGAGGTTGAAGTGATGGCACCTGAGCTACAGGTATGATGCTTTTTTTCTATTGTGAAGGCTTGACGAAACACATTATTATCAGAAACTCAGAAGTACTTACGGTGATTTTGTGAAGGCATATTTGTTAATTGTTTCAATGACATCTTTGAAGAGAATTTTGGATGTCAAGGTGTAGCCATGATGAATGATAGGCTCCCCGTCAGGACCGTCCCAGCAGTCCACTAAGAGAGGACGAAGAAAGAACAAAAGAGTGTCTTTTATCTCATAAAATCACAATGAAGAGAGATGAAATGCTGTTTTTTGGGGGGCTCTTACCCTCAACACAGCGGCAGCCTGCCTGGAGAACATAGGCGTACATTTCCACTCGAGACTGAGAGAGCAGCTGGTCTCCTGTCAGATAGGTGTTGTGTGAGGTGGCAATGAAGTAGTTACTTAGAGGCTGGGTCATGTCCTGGTTCACCTGATTGTGGTCGGGGTTGAAGATATCACCTGCAGGACTCCTCATGTAGTTGGTAAAACCTGAAGGAAGAAGGTTTCAGAGCAGGTGTGTTTTTGCATGTTATATGTTGTATGTCTGGTCCAAGTGATGTATGAGATGTTATTGATGCATTGTTAAATAGTTTGTAATTAGCAAGTTCCCCATACCATCAATACCGAGTACCGTACGCTGCAGGTTCTCAGGACATGGCTCAAACTTGGCCACTATATCGACTAAATACTCTTTGACCAATCCTCGCATCTGCAAATAAAACAATATCATGAATGTCATTTTTGGTTTCACTGATTTGACATTTTACACATTTGCACAGCTGTTGAATGCTTTTATTTTGAAGTAGGGAATGTTTGTTCTTTTAAGCTCTTTTATATCAAGGTTTAAATAGGATAAATTCAAAACTCAGAGTCTTATTAGATCAGTTAATAACTATTTGCTATGTAAAGGTGGAGTAACCTAATGTACCTGAGCAGAGAATAAAGATGCTTTCCCTTTATGTGTGTTGTTATCCAAGTTTTTCTGTGTTTTGTTTTCTTAGCGTGTTTTCCATAGCGTGTGCAATTATGTTGCATGTTAGTGCATGTGAGTGTGCCCCACTGGCTAGTGCTCAGATGGTTCTTTTCACTGCTCTCGTGCAGGCGGTTACAGCTGAAAACTCCATCCAGACACAGAAACGTAGCAACCAGACTCTGGTTCCCTATCAGGTAAACACTATTGCGGTTGTTTACACTTTTTGCACTGTTTTATGGGAGCCGCCACCTTTGCCGTCGCCATGTTGAGAGCCGCATCGAGGCAATATGCTCTGAATTTCTAATTTAGCACCTTTAAACCTGTCTGTTTGTCATGTATGCCTTTTATTAAATTACATTTGGGACTATAATTTGTTTCTCGCACTGCGCTGTAGCTGTGCTGTAACTGATATTCCACTGTTTTATCAGTTTTATTCAAACTTTGTTAACTTTTTTATTTTCTCTTTAAAATTTCTAGTAAACAGTGAAAGTAGATGAAAGTACAAACAGTAACACAGCATTACATGCATGCATTGCTTCCTGTGACTCCCCTGTGCGGACTGTGCCTCCAACAACAGGGAGGTAAAAAAATCCCTGTTCTCAATATTGTAAAATAAGGGAATTTGTTTAATGAAAATCACATGTATGATACTCTAAAACAAATACACACAGACACAAAAAAGTGGCATGGACCTTTTTACATGTAAAATGTACCTTCTGTTCGTTTTCCAGAAAGCGTGTGAGGTCGTGAAAATCCAATACTTCTTTCTGATTGCTGTAGGAGATCATTATCAGGTAGAGGTCTCTGCGTGTGGAAATCATCTTGTAGAACGAACAGAATTCTTCAAAGGCCAGAGAGCCCTGGTTCTCGTCTGTGTCTGCTTCCTACAGATAACGACAAAAAGTATTTTATGAGCAAGAAATAACTCTCTCAATGTGTGATTTGAGATAACCATCCTGCCAAAGAAAATATGTACCACCATAGACCTATCTGAAGGATATATCTCTATCACCATCAAACGTGATGCAGCGCGTTCACAGAGACTATCACCATCAGGAGGGAGGACAGTGAGCTACTGAACTAAAGCAATACTGCAGTACAACTAAAAGCCATCTGTTCAGCTGTGGCCATATGGCCTTCCTGTGGTACTCTCCTGCACTGTCCTGCCAAAATACTGTAAACACATATTTGTCTGCTGGCTCCATCTCCGTCCTTTATCTTCCTGCGTCTCTGACTGAAAAGATGTGAGTACCACATTAAAGAATAGGCCTCTCAGGTAAACATCCAGAATCTGGCATCTTGAACCGTTCTTTTTTTTGTTTTTTTACTTTTTCCAGCCTGTTTTCTTTCCGTTCTGTTTCCCGCTGAGAAACATCAGTGCATTACAGTAAGAAAAAATGTAATTATAGCCCTGTCAGGTTGATGCTCTCTCTTTTGTTACCCATTTGTTTAAAAGTATTTTGCGCTGGATTACGTTTTTAACAATTCCTTAACAAGTATTTGATGGATTGCCATGATATTCTGTAGATACATTCATGGTGCCCAGAAGATGAATCCTACTGACTTTAATGAGCCTCTGATGTGTGTGTGATGTGTTGCCATGACATTTGGTATGTACATTTATGTTCCCCCTGAGGATGTATTGTAACTTTAGTGATATCTGACTTTTTCCACTAGCGCCACCATCAGGTCAACAAAAGTATTCTTGCTTGAACAAGAACCTGCAAAACTAATGACATTGCCTTAGCTGTATTTTGAGTTTTTTTGCTATTTAAATGTGGGCATGCTAAGATGCTAAACAAAGATGGATGCCATGAGATACATAAAACCTGTAGCAATGTCATTGTCAGTATGATAGCATTTAGCACATAGCGCTGTTGTTGCTAAGTTCAGTTTCACAGATTGTGTATTCTGTTTTGTAGCCATGAAGCCACAATTGAACGAAGGAACATCTCCAGCTAAGAGATATAAGTGACATTAGATTACTGAATATACAAAGGCACAGAGGCAGTTTTGATGGTGGGCCATTGTCAACCATTTTGGTTAAAATTCTTACTTGAAACATCTGCCTGACTTTCTGCTTGGGTAAATTCACATTGAGTTTGTGGAGCAGCTGGTGAACCTCTCCAATGCTCAAGGTGCCATCTCCGTTTTTGTCGGCCTCTGAGAAAGTCTGCTGTAACCACGTGAGGCTGCAGTTAAGGAGGAAACTACAAGCATCAAAAACAGGTCAGTTCATGTGTGTTGTTGTGTTTTTTCTACAAGTGGATGTGTTGTTAAATCGTTTTTATAAGGGTTAGGGTTAGGGTTAGAGAGATTTAACATGTTGAGACGCTGGATAAAGGATATTGATCACGGGTGCGCTGCCTCCGGGCCAAACAGTCCTCATCACTGATGCCAGCCATGAGGTATTTCAGACCAGTGATCCAGGTGCGGACCTCCTCTGCGTTGGTGGAGACCAGGTCCAGGGACTTCACTCGCTCCCCGTAGTAAATACTGAAGCAGTAGTTTGGGTCAAAGCGGTTGTCTGCGTACCGCCTGAAGATCTCTGACTTTTTCCCCTCGCAAACTTCATGGATGGAATCAATAGTTACTGAAACAGAGGATGAAGAAATGTGAGCTTCATCTAATCGATGACTTTATTAAGCTTCTTGATGAAAATGAAAGACATTTGGGGTTCAGAACTTCATAATAACCAATAAAAAACATTGTAACAACAAACATTTACTCAGAGTAACTTTTGTTTATCTTTTTTTTTGAACTCCTATATTGTGTCTAGTTTATAAAAACATCATAACTTGAGATAACACAGGCAGCTATTTATTGAAGTCTTTATAGCCCCAATTAAGCACAGTCGACTGCTGCAGGGATGACATATTTTTGTAGGCAAAACCCAGAAGTTAGCATGCCACTGGTCCCCTCACATTTTTCCATTGGATTTTGGATCATTGCAGAAAAGAGGCTCTGTTGCAAACACAAGTTGATGATACTCACTAGTTTTGTTTCTCAATATAAACCTCGCAAATTATCAACACTTTTTAGATTTTTGAAACATGAATGCAATCGGCAGAGGTTCAAAGCTAACTGTATCCTATAAACAAACTACGCTACGGTCGCATGAGTGTGAGTATGAAGAAGAATAGGAAGTTCAATTTATGTATTATTATCAATGCTGTTGGTATTAAGCGCTGCAAAAATCAATATGTGGTGCTGGACATGGTTTGGTGATGGCTCACTTTTGGCCTTGTCATGTTTCCTGGAGGGCCGCCACCGGATGCAGGACTTGTGCTCGTCCAGGTAAAAGAATCGAACCAGTCCCTTCTTCTTCCCCTTCATTTTGGTCATCTGAGTGCCGGTCTGCATGGTGCACATACACCTCTCCACTATAGGGGAGCAAAAGGAGTCAAGCTTGTCAGAAAATCCACAGAGGTCATCATATTGTCAGTTATTTACTGCAAACATCAGAGGCAAATAAAATAATTTAGTGTACTGAATATTTAATCATCTATAATACTATAATGAAATTGAAATGAAGAATACTGGTGCTGGAGATTGTCCACTCTGCAGTTGATTTGTCAAAAGTGCCTTATAATAGTTATTCAAAAAATGTTCTGAGACAATTCGTAATATATGAAATAATGCAGTAGATGTGTTGTGATTTGAAGGAAGACTCAAGCAGTCGAGACAAGAAGAGGTTCACCAATAAGCACTTGTTTATGAGATTATAAGCTGCGTCACAGAGGGATTTAAGTAGCTCTATTTGTGTTAATGACGATAGGAAACGAAGGAAAAGATACAAAAACCCTGAAATGATCTTTGCCTAAAAGCAAATCCATCAATAATCAGTTGCCTCAATTATTTCTCTAGAGTTTGCTCTCCTTATATTTCGTACAACTTTTGAATGCAGTCTGTTCACAGTGCTTGTAATGAAATAGCATGCCAGATCCAACAATTACTTTGTAACATTTAGGTCACATTGGCGAGGTGTGTTTGTTTTGTGCGCATAGAGCAGGTAACCTTTGTTTGTAATCTAAAGCTCAGATGCATGTGACGCATTCTGGCCCATTATTCAGGCTAATCCTAAAGGATTGTCGACTGTCCATATGCCCAGTATCTACTCACAGGCTTCCCCGCAACTCTACTCTGTTATGTTGGAACATTTACACATTTTACAGGCCTGTTGCATGAAGTTGTCATGGTTACAGTTTCAAATTCACATATTGTGGTATAAATACCATATTAATGTAATTTGTTTGGAAAATATATATTTATAAAGCTCCCCTCTTTTAGTTTGCTGCAGCTTGTAGACTCTTCTGCTTAACAACCTGTTGACATTCTGCAGTAATTGGAGTGTTGGAAGACGACATTATTTAATATGTCATTAAGGAATCTTACCTATCTGACCCAGTCTCCATTTTGGCTGTGCCACCACACTACCACCAATCCAGAAAAACTCCTCAGCGAGTCTGGAGATGGATGCTTTCGACCAGAGCTTTGGAGAGCTCATGATGGACGGGTTGGATGAATTTAATGGACTTGAGGCCTGTTTTTCCTGATGAGTGGAGCCCCTAGCAAGCAAGGGGGAGAACATTCCTGATGACAGAGATCCTAAAGACTGAAAGGTGGCCTTCTTGGGTGAAAGAGAGGATCCTGGTGGGGTGCAACTCAGCCCTGGAGACAGAGGTGCCATCGCTGGGGTGCTGTTCATCCCTGAGCTGTTCATTTGAGTCCAACCCTCCTGTCCCATTCACACCACATTAACCCACCTTCCCCTCATACTGCTGGGCTCCTGAGCAGTGTGTTAATAGCACAGCCTCTCTCATGCAGCATATCCTCTTATTCCACTTAAAGTCTTCCCACGTTGGATTCGGAAACAATATTCCCATCATTGAAGTTCATTCCTCGTCATCCTGTGTCCAGTGATCCAGTGAAGCAGCCATAGGTTCTTCTGTATTATATTTTTTGCCGTCAGAGAAGGCTCGCAGAGAAAGAGTGTGCAACAAGTGTCAGTCACTAAATCTTCCTCAAGCTGTAATCCAGCCTTGCTTTAATGGAGGGATTTTCACACAACCGGTAAGCCTCTGAAGAAAGACTGTGGGACAGGAAGGGGACTAATATTCATTTAACTACACTCATTGCAGTCCGAATCATTAAAGAATATAGAAGTTGCAGAAGATTTAATAGACCTCTTTTAGGGATAATCGTGATTTAACGTTATCACACTGGTGCATTTGTCTTAACAAGCCTGAAGTAACCACTCTTTAATTTTGTGCAATGATTTCCCCCTGGAGGCAACTGTGTGACATACATGTATTTTATGTATGTATGTCATATAATGTATAACGGGATACACTAATAATAAGATGTAGAGTTACTTATTTGTGATTTCAAGCTGATTTTACTATTAAGGCCCTGCATGCTCATGATAACCCATGCGGGGATTTCATGAATTTGCCTGCACAAAGAAGATTTTCTTACTCTTGTGTAAGCTTTGCTGCACTTATTAAATTGGGACAATGTACACCTCTGTCAACATGATGATGTCACAGGCCTTACTTGTTTGTAAGATAGGTATTTTTTAGCATGCTACCATTCTAACATTTGCTAATAAGCCCTAAACACAAAGTAGATCTGAAGATGAAAAGGTGACTAGTTTTGCAGGTATTTGGTCATAAACCAATATTGGACTAATTTAAAAAATGTTATCTGATGGTGACGCTATATGAAAAAACGAGACTTCATACAGAGAAGAAATCAACAATCTTGCAGGGCGGACTCAGAGAACATCCTACTTCTCAACGTCACTTAAATCAAGGATGTGATTGTTGATTTCACGGAAAAGGAGGCAAAGTCATGTCCAACCCCTGTCTACATCAATAGTGCTGAGGTGGAGCAAGTGAACCGATTTTAAGTTCCTGGGAATAAGGATAACAAACAACCTGACATGGTCAACAGTGATCTCCATCCTGTTGAAGAGAGATCTTAATTTGTATTTCTAAGGAAACTTGTTCTGGAAAAAGTTATTTTTAACTTTTATAGAGGAGCAATAGAAAGGATCTGTTACTGGAAACATGACAAACTGGCATGTCATGTGCATGGCGCAGGAGAGGAGGGCTCCACAGCGGGGGATTAAAACCACCAAGAACAGTGATATTGGTGAGAAGAGGTGCCTGCGAAGAGCCCAAAGGATGTTAAAAGACAAAACCCACCCAGCATCAGCCTGTTCACACTGCTGGCGTCTGGCATGAGATACAGAAGTATCAGCTGATGTACCACCAGACATCGGAGCAGCTTCTTTCCTCAGGCTGTGAAACTCCGTAATTCATCCTCCACCCTTCACCATGTAATATATATATGCTTTTTAGTTTTTTTTCTAATATAGCAAAATGTGACTACAAACTGCATTTTGTTGCAAACCTTGTGTTTGAAAATGATAATAAATGAAACCTTGGACCTTGAAAAAATCAGGGGATCACCAAAGTTACTAGGATACATCGTCTGAAAACCATGAGTGTCTGTAACCAATTTCATGGCAGTCCATCTTGTATTTGAGATATTTTTCGTCTACACAAAAGTGGTAGACCCAGTGGCAGACATCACCCTTTCTAGAAATACAAACAAAAGATTAATCCACACACACAATCATGTACAAACACTGTTTCCATTGTGGTCGAAATAAAAAAATAAACACGACATAGGATTGATTTAGATTTTAATGGGTATTATACAAGTTTTCCGAAGGAAAAGAAAACATTTAAACAAGAGGCAAGTGAAAGCCCACTTCCAAACCAAAACTACAACAGCATCAGCTAACAAAATGGATATTGTTATTACACTGTACCCAACAAATACTGAGCGAGGGTATCATAATTAATGATAAGACATAAAAGTGTTTCTTGTCTAAAATATACGATAGCACCTAAGGATGAAACCAATAGAAGGTGTTGCTTCTACTCTATCTGACGAGGGAGCTGGAGGTGCAGCGATTTCAAATCCATTTTTCAGTTTTTGGTCTGCGGTGTAATATATACTCTATAGTTCATCAAATGTTAAAGATCTTCTCAAATAACAAAATCAAGGGACAAATTATAATATTCTGTTGGTGTGAAACCTTGAAAATCTACTGACAGGTTCACAACCTTTGTTGGTTTCATTCTCTTTGTTTAAACCAACAGGTCCATCCATTCTGCTAAATGCCCTGTGATTGCAATGATACTCAGGGATACAACAACAAAACTGCTGTTTTTCAAATCCAAATATAGTCTCTTTTTGGTTTCAAGTAAGAGCAAAAAATAATATTCATAATCAATTTAAGTCTTGAGCAAGCAAACATACCGACAAATATCTTATTTACAATATCATTGTATTTACATCAGAGGATACTGAGGGAAAGTGTGTTTAAAGTCAAAGTTCATGTTAACTTGAGTTTGGAAAAATGTAACAGGGAGTACGATGCACAATGCAAGGTTCTTTTCTTTAAAAAGTGCAATTCCTTTTTCTTAAAGTAAAAAAATATATATCCATATTTTGTATATATGTAGAAATGTTGTTCATATAAACAGCATTTGTTGATTTAAGAGCCCTAAAACCAGTGACTAAAAATGTATGCTCTCTGTTGATAGGCAGCAAATTATTATAGAATATAAATTATTTTACAATACTCAATAGAAAATCAGAAGTACCGCATTCAACAAAAACAGACATCTATTGATTTTTTTCTTTTAGGAGGGCATTTGTAGACTTATCTGCGCTAATGTGGGCAAGAATTTTTGCTATTCATCATTTGGCTTGGTTGCAAAAAACATTACTGGAAAACAATGTTCAAACAACAAATAAAGTTGCAATATAATATTAAAAGGTAACACTTCCATAAAATGTCTAAGCATAAAACAGTGGTGGACCTGAAGGAAGCCCACCTAACCTCCAATACTTCAGGTTTATAAAATACAAAAGGTAGACAAGCTGGTATACATGCGTACATGTTTGTATATGGATGGTTTTTTTTTCTTGCCTGTGGAATAACAGTGCTGCGCAAGCAATAGTTCTTAAAAAGTACATCCTCTACACAGTTATAAAAAGCAAGCCGATATTAAAAGTTAATAGTGGTAAACTGGTGTCTCTTGTTTCCAGTGGTCTGCAATGACACCTTTGAGTGTACCAATATTTTGTGGCACCAAGAGTTTCATTGACCACTCAACATTTTTCTTCCCTTCATATTCAAGTAGTGTTATGTGGCTATATTTGCACATCTTAGAATAGCTTATACCAAAATAAAATCCTTGGACAGCGTCAGATGTCTCTGACGTCACTGGAGAGATGTGGTCATCACTGAAGAAGTCTTTCTTAATTTCACGCTCTACAACATGCTCAGACATCATGCTACTTTCCAGTTCAGTTCATAAAATTAATATATTGTCATAATGATATTGATTTATATCACATCATATTATATATGACAGATTTTTCCTCTACAAAACAGACTTTGCATTTTGCTGAGTTTTCTTTTCCCTAACAGGAGGTGCAACAAAGTCCTTAACCATGCTCCTTTTCATTGAGTCTCTTTCTCCAGTTCTGAATGTGCAAATTTAGGAACCGTTGGTGTGTTGTGTGGTCTGTCTGTGTGCATCTGTGTTTGCGTCCTTGGGGTCTCCAGGAGGGCTTCTGTCGGCCTGCAGGGCCAGCTGGCTTTGCAGGTCTTTAACAACACTCTCCAGGTTCTGCCGAGCTTCTCTCTCCTGCTGAAGCTCCTGTCTCAGCTGCTCACGATCAGCTTCGGCCTGCTGCAGCTGCACATGCAGCTCCTCGATCTGCACAACACAAGCCGAAACAGAATGCAGTATAAATTAAACTCAAATGAGGGACAGGATGAAGAAAATCACAAATAAACAAAGTATATACTGGCGGTTTTGGTGAACAATTGGCTTACCTGAGTGGAGTACTTGACCCGGAGACGTTCAGCCTCACAGCCTTTGTCACACACTCGCAGCTGTCTCTCTCTCTCCAACTCTCTCTTCAGCCGCCCACATGACTCCTCCGCGTCCCTCATCTTCCTCTCCCAGTCGACGCGAAGGCGTTCTATCTCCTTTCGCAGGTTGCGCTTGGCTTCGATGGCCTCACGAAGACGGCCTTTCTTTGCCACCCTCACAAACTCCAATTCCTGTAAAAAACAACAACATGAAGAATAATATCATGTTTAAAACACTCATATTCAGAACTCACTGTCATTCCTTTCAAGTAGAATTTCACAGGAACAGGATGTAATACCTGCTGAAGGCTGCGTTTAGCTTGCATAGCGGCTGCAAGCTTATCCTCCTGCTTCACTCTCATTTTGACAATCTCCTGCAGGAGTTTTTCCCGGGCCTCTTTGGTGTCTGCACCGCCGTACAGCATCTGTCTCAGGCCGTCCATCTCTGGGCAAACGGTCCCCTCCTGAGGTCGAGCAACACTCTTAGGGGTCAGAGTCTGAGAAGCGTTGGTGCAGGCTGAAGGAGGAGAAGCGAGGGAGGAAGCTGGCACTGGACCTGAAGAAGAGAGAGTTTTAACTTTAATAAAACAGCAATTGCAAGAATACTGTTGTGTTCCTTCTCATAATAGAACTAAGCTAAATGATTATGTTCCATAACTTTTAGCTATTTTTACAATTTATCCTTTTAGCTAACCATTTCAGACTCTGCTTACATGCTAGCTAGTTTTCACTCTTTCTTAAATGTGACATGTAGGGTTTTCAGATTGGTTAAGCTGCTCTAAAATCATTCCACGTACACTTTGGCAACTGTGGAAGTACCGCCTGCGGTAGAAATTGGGAATCACTATGATAAAGAAACATACATCATTGTTTTTCACAGCTGCATGTATCAGCATCATAAAAAAAAAAAAAGAAAACCAAAACGGAAACATCTGCTCTACAAAAGAAATAATTCATGCTACACTTAAATAGAATGGTATGTTTAAACAGCAAAATCTGTAACTTTTCTTCTTTTTCTTTTTTCTTTTTATATATTTCTTCAAATAAACACCAGGTGGCGCAGTTGTACAGGAATCACCCTGACCCAGCTCTGCTTTAGCTCATGTCTGGTGGGGCTTACTGTGTAATTCAAGTTTTAACTGTAAAATCTGTGTCTTATATCAACGGACTCTCGTAGTGTTTCAAGTTTTCTGTTTCTCTGGATTATTACAAACACTCTTGGATCGGTCGTACTCACCGTCGTCACAGTCGTCCACATCAATCTCTCCATCTGTGTCCATGTCCTCAGGTTGGTCGGCGGTACTGGAGGGGGGCGGTTTTGCGTCAGGTTGTGTGTCTCCATTAGGGAGCTCCTGTGGCGGCCTGGAAATGGCTGCAGGCCCCCTGCCGGGTGCGTGGCTGTCCCTGGGATGGACCGGAGGGGCCAGGGGAGCTGGTGTCAGATTGGTAGCCGCCAAAGTCTCGTGGCTCTTTGAATAGTTCCTGTGGAAGAAATACAGGCATATTTAAATAATTTCATTGGTTACAAGCTTGATTTAACTAATATTGTCTCTTTAAAACTGAAACTATCACAGCTCTCATGAGATGACTCACCTCTCCACCTCAATCTTAGTGGCTGGTTTCTCTTTTTCTGCTGCTTTAGGAGACCACGGGCGGAAAGCAGAGGGCCTCTGTTTCAGCTGGACTTGTTTCAGATCCTGGATCAACAAACAAAACAATAAACTTACAATAAACTCACAGTAAAATGCCATTAGAACATTAAATCAGCCGTGACGAGCACACTCAAGGGCCCCTCGTCATTCAACAAGGCTGAATGACTAGAGGTCATACGTAGGTGATAATGTGATGATTCAAAAGGACAACGGCTTTTGCATCACCCTTTTGACCTTTGAGCTTAACCTAATCCTGTCTCACACCAGCACCATGCGCACACAACAAACCTTGTGTGCAGACTTTGACAGCGATTGTAGCCAGTCGGGTTTCCTGTCTTTGTCAGCTGATGGAGATTGTAGTTTGTCGAATTTTGACCTCTTGGCTGGGACGGGGCTGGGAGCCTGAGGAGAGGAGAGAGAATAGACGGTTAATCATTGCGATCTGTACAGAGATAAAGTGCGGATATTACATCATGGAGTACAGTGGATATTTCAGGAGCCCACAACTTCTAAAAATGCTACTCTATGACTGTAAAGTGTATCATTTTTAGCAACACACAGACGGGACTTTTTAAAGCCTTACAGTAAAAGAGCAGAGAGTCATAGAAAGGAAATCACAGAGAGACAAGGGGGATAGAAGATGTGTCTGTGTAAGCGTTCAGGCTCTGAGCTTGGCTTGTCTGCATGTTTGTGTGTGTTTGTGTGTGTGTGTGTTTATGTGTGTGTGTCTTAGAGCAGTGCTTTGAGCTGAGCAGACACTCAAGCTGGTCTGGCTGGCAGCCAGCAGGGCTACATTGCTCCCTGCCAGGCAGAAGCGGCGCCATCAGGTGGAGCGGATCGACTGCTCGCACCACAGAAATATTGCAATATAGAAACAGAGGGAGACAGAGAGGGCGATGTATTAAAGTAATTGCACTCAGATCTGACAGACGATTGAGTTGAAGTGTTCAGAGAGAGTTCATGGAGGGCTTTGGAGGCATGAAATGTTTGAGGGATTTGCAACAACCAGAGGAGGGAAGCATCTGCCTTGTTAAGTGCCACAAAGTACAGAATCTCCAGAGACCCCTCTTGTATATATTTTGTATCTATGTATGTGTGTGTGTGGCAAGCTGCAGGACCATGTGTTGAGATAGCTAACCTCCTCAGCCCTCAGGTCTGCACTTGTCAGACAGAGGATATGTTTACCTAGGCAGGCGCAGAGGCCAGCACAGACCTGCCTGCTACTCTCTTACTCACTACTATGACATTCTGCCTCCAGGAACGGCAAACACTCCCTACTCCTCGTCTGCGTGTGCGATTCAAGACAAATGATTACTCTGTCTACATTCAAAAATCCTCAATGGAAAACACTCCTGCCTGGGTTGAGCGTAGTTGTGAAACCTTAATCACTGCTCCGCTGTAATCACCTCGAGATGCAAATGAATGACAAACCTCATTTAGCATTAAGCGAGAAATAACGGCTGGTAATGAATCACGTCTCACAGCTTTTCTACATGAAGCGTGAGTGTGTGTGTTTATGTGTGTGTGTGTGCAAACGCAGCTATGAGTGGGTGTCGGGAAACGTGGGGGAGATGGGCGGGTGCGGGTGTGGACTTGCATATGTGTGTGTGTGGGAGTGTGTGTGCCTGGTACAGTGTGCTCAATGGTGGAGCTACCTGAACTACAGATACTAAAGTCGGTGGTAGCATTGCACAAAATACGTTGACAGAAATGGATACAAAACTATACGAGTTTTATAACATTTTTGGTAATTTATCAAAAAAAAAACAACTCTAGTTCAGGCTTTGATAATGTGAGGATTTGTTGTTTTTCTATGATTTATGTCACTGGAAATTGAATATCTTTAGGCGATAAGACATCGCCATTCATGATCAGCATCTTTCACTATTTTCGGGTATTTCATAGAGTAAATTATAAACTATAAAATGGCAAACTTCAGACTCTTCAGATCTGCTGATATTGATTTCATATTCCCGTATAGAAATCCCTTTCCCCCTCATTATCATTATCGTTTGCCTTTATTGATATTTTGATAACCTTTCTGAATTCCTCTCTTTTGATTAGATTTTTTGATAGCCATTATGATGTATAATCTGTTGTTATTATTCATTAGTACTCTTTGAAATATGCCTGGAGTTTATTCAAACTTTTATGTATTTTGATGGTTATTTACATGTATTTATTTGATTATTAAAAACATTGTACAGATTTATTGGTGTGTAATGTACTTTAACTCCCCTGCTATATATTATTTATAGTTACTACATTTTCAATTTAAAAAATGGTTTAAAACACACTATAAAGTAGTTATAAGCAGATATAAGTGTTAATTAATGTATATGTCAAAACTGGTTATTGAATAACATCTACACTTGTTTATATAATTTTTTTCCAATATATTAATAATATAATAATTTTGTAACATTTTATTGGTTATTCTTGTTATGTTTTGCTATAACTTGTTTAATATTTAAAAAAAGATATACTTGATCTAATACATGACAATATATTTAAACACAGTTGTTATATAAATATATATATATATATATATATATATATATATATATATATATATTATTTATTTATGAGAAATCTGCTTACAATTACAGCAAAGTGTGTTCTAAACAATTTCTTAATTTTTAATATACTGCTTATTAATGCATTGAGTTAAAGTTTTAGTGTTACCGATTAATCCATAACTGTTCTCACGTCTATTCCGACTCTTCAAACTATTACTTCACCCTGGTTTTTGCTTCATGAGATGAATGACATATTTGTCTGGACACTCCCCTCCCTCCTCCCTGACTCACAAATGTCTCTACCTGTCTAACCAGTAACCACATTACACACACACAGACACACACAATTACCAAGCGTCCTGTTTGGTTTTGCTACTGTAGGTTAATCTGTGTACCCAGACCTCCTGCTGACTGCATCCTGCTCAGCCTAGAGTGACTTGGCCGCTCACCTGCTTGACTCAAGGTTGGTGGTTTTCTAAGAACTGCTGCCCTGGTGTAATCAGACTCTGTAATTACTGGCATGACTATTGTTTTCCCGACAAAAGGATGTCTGCCTGTCTGGTACTATTTCTACCCTGAGGTTTGCAGCTCCAGGAAGGCTATGAGCGCTAGACATAATAGAGTCAGAAAACAGACACTCCCAGACACCACAAGGGACCTGCTGGCTAAATCTGACACTGACCTCACAGGAGAGCAGCCGCACCGGCTTAACTCACCACCACATCATAGACATAGCACGGCCACGAAGTCATAACACCCTCCTTGCACATCGTACTGCCTTTAGCAGGTCCCACTGAGCCAGATGATAGGACATCCCCCCTCCCCTCTCTCTCTGGTAAGAGAGAGAGACTTCCTCTGAGGAGTTTGCTTTGGCCGAGTCCCCTGTGGGAACTGAGTCTTGAGTGGGAGGGGGGTGGGCCAGGGGAGCGGGACCACAGAGGAAGCACTGAGCTGAAGGAATGTATACTTGAAGGCCAAGTACAGCCTCTCCTTTAAGTCTCCATTCAAGCATTGCCCTTTTCAACTCGCTATTGTATGATATTTCTTTGAGGCGCTGTAATGAGGGAGCGTTTCAAAGCAAACCTGTAGGCTAAACAGGTTCTAATAGCAGCTGGGCAAGAGGAGACATGCTTTATTTTTTAATTAGAGCCACATAATAGTATGGTAATACCGGGATAAGCCCCAGCTATTTTCATGCTGGCCTGGCAGATAATCACTGAGAAACACGTTACACAACACAACACATCGCAAACATATCAATGTCTAGCGTTTGACCTGCTTGAAGAATCATTTGTCAATATTGTGCTAACTGGAGCATGATGGCGATTGAACGGTTATTTCACTTGGAGCTAATCAACAGTATTTGTTTATTGAACCATGATGCAGTAAATCTGGGACTAAACCAGGGTCGGCATTTGTTGGTATGGGGGTTTAATTTAAACACATATATACATGTATATATACATATATTTATTACACACAGAGAAGGCTGATTAAAGGATTTGATCACCCAAATAAAATACAAACGTACTGTATATTCTCACAAACGGTGCAGATAGTGTTGGTTTCAACTAGCATAGGTTTAAAATATGTGTCATTACAATAACAATATACTTGTATTTAGGGTATACACAGCATTAAAAATGACATTTAAAAACCTGGGATCTTCTGACTGCTGTGTTTCTGGCCCTGACAGACTTTTGAATATGAAGCTACAACCTGGAAACTGGAAACAATAGGAAACAGTTGACCTAAACGGGAGCACGTAAACAAACAAGATACAACATGACACTTTGGAGTTGCATGTAGACAGACTTGTTACCACAGAGCCAGGCTAACTGTTTTCCATGGTTTCCAGGCTTTATGCTAAGCTAAGCTAACCTGCTTGAGACATGATAGTGGTATCAATCTCTCATCTAAGTATCACCAAGAAAATAACTTTACATACGTACATGTTGACCATCCTTATAATAGCAGTCTAAATCAAAACTTTGAGCATCTGTTGTGCCACTTAAATAAACTCTAATTAAATTATCAGGAAATAAAACATGGGGCTCTCATCTGGTGGGACAAAAATAGTTTCCCCAGCTGAACTTCCTCGGGCAACAGTCATACAATACCAACGCATGGTGCATGATAGCATGGCATTAAGAAAAGTGCACAGCAACAAGACACAACAGTTTCAGATTACAGCCTCTTTTCCCCTCCTAAACCCCTGAATGTAATCCCCAGATCGACATGTGCTTAGTGGGGCACTGTCTCACTCAAGGGCACACCAACTGGCATGGCTCGCTTGGGTAACAGCCTTAGTTGGAAGTGAGAGAATACTAGTTTTAGTAATCTGATCCCTGTAGTTTGGTGTGGATGTTCCCGGAGATGCCCTGAGCCCTCTATTCAACTCTCGCTGCATAAATTGTGCGACAGTCTCTTGATTTATATAAAGCCCTGTGGTCGCTTTGTAACAGCTGGGGGAAAATTATTGGTGTCTACCCAGAATATCACTGAAACTTCATCCTTACTCCACACAGATACAGCTCAAGCTCCCATTTCCCCTCACTAAATCTTAGCTTAATTTATCAATTTATTCTGTCTCCGTTGTGCCCAGTTTGGGGATATTCTGTTTATGTAGCTGAACTGAGCCATGAGAGTATACGGACACACAGAGGGAGCTGCAGGGCCTGGCATCAGGTCGGCATTACAGTAAAGCTTATTGGATTGCCCTAATTGTCTTTGGGATTGAGACTTGATGAGGTCTGAGGAGGACGCAGGACGAGCTGCTGCTCCTAAAGGTGGAAAATATCTCATCAGGTCTGCACAGCTTGACACATATAGCTTAAAGGCAGACGTGTTAAAGAAGAATTCAGCATTTGTCAAGCATTTGTCAAGCATTCATAAAGCGAGCTGTGTGTGGAAAATAAATGTTTGCTCTACCGACCCCAGTGGAAGCAGTTGGGGTTATTCCTACAGAACAATAGTACATGTTTGTAATTTAACTGACATTTCTGTTAACTCTTCATATATTTCCATGTCCATTTTTGTGTTTGTTTTTCCTTATGCGGTCTAAGTTTAAAGAGCTACGTCTGTTGGACAGGCTGTGAAGTCCTCTGAGGCAAATGTATGATTTTGAACTCCATAAATAAAACTGGCCTGTCTTGACTTTAATGCTGCAAAAATCTCTTTCCTGTCCTCGGATGCATTTGGTACTGGCTGATTATTCTTTTTTTGCCATTCATCCAAGAGTTAAAACTTTAAAGGAGCGTTACAAAGAATTCAGAGCAAATCTGTGATTGAGGGATTGCCTCCACATGGCTCTCAACATGAGGATGGCTGAGCCAGAGGAAAGAAACTCACAGTGTTAACAGACAGAGCCAACGGTCAAATAGTTGTTTGCTGCTTTATTAATGCTCTGAATGTTGTATAGAGAACCTTTCAGGACTGCATTTTGTAATGTTTGCAGTTAAGACATAAAGTACCTGTATTATTTTGTCTTCAATTCACCTCACTCAATGCAATCATACCAATCACAATGTGAATACAAACTATTAAGACACACTTAACTCTCATTAATCCTTTGATGACATGTTTAATTTCTACCTTCTGCGTCATGAAAAAGAAAACCTGTTCTTGGTTGAAAGGAATTCCCTGAAAAGATCATTTCGCTTGTGTGAGCAAACAAAAAGAAAGATTAATGGACTACTGCAATAGCGGGAAATTAATTTCAATTCAGGTCCAAACAAGGCAACCATAACAGGACATGCCCGCCTGACTTTCTTACAGTATATTGACAGTGGTGTCCAAATCACTGTGTCTCCCTCAGAGGATGACCTCACAGTATAAAGGGCTCATAAGTCATTTCAACAGACATGGAAACCCAAGACTAAAAGACACAAAACAGACATCACTGCAGATTATATATTATTAGCATGAGCATGTTTGGTATGGTTGTGAGGCAAAGTTATCTTAGGAAATGAAACGTGCTTTCCAACAAGTGTATTTATAGATGCACATAGCGCCAAATTCAGCAGATAGTTGTCTGAGCCCCCCCTGCTGTGGGCCTACTATTGGAATAAGAGAATTAAACATCAGATCACGTGATCTGAGGGAAGACGCAAGGCTGTGTCTGCAAACCAATAAAGGCAGACACACACACACACACACACACACACAATCCTGCATATCCTTTGGGACATACCACACACACACACACACACACACACACACACACACACACACACACACACACACACACACACACACACACACACACACACACAATGCCTTTATGCTTCTATTCCCATTTAGAACACATATAATGTAGGAGCAGCTGCAGTGCTAACCAGGAGGCCGGAGGGGATTAAGGTTAACGAGAAAGACAGAAAAAGAGGGAAAGAGCAAAGACAGACTCGTGCTGACCTACGTTTATGGAATTTAATTTAGTGCTCCTGAAGGGTAAAATGAATTTCTATTTGAAAAGTATTCACGCGACTTTCAGGAACATCATGAATAAAAGAAGAAAGGTGTTCTGCGAAGGAAATTAGATTCAAAAGCCAATTACCACTTTGGCTTTGGTCGATTCTGGGTTCAAAACATCTCACTGTAAAGAGTGTATTTTTTCATGCTTAAAGCCAAACAAATACAATATTATTACTTATTCCTTTTTTTCTATTCTTGCATCCAATATGCAACAGTATTCATTGATTAAAGGAAGCTCTGACCAGGTAGTTTTACCTGCAACGCCACTGGAATACATAGTGGTGATTCAGATTGTCTGTGCTCTTGAATTTAATTAATGATGTGAGAAAGTCTTTACTGGTAAAATAAAATGGTTTCCAGGTAGGCCTGTGCCAGAATACATCCCATAACCTAAAAAAGTGAAATTCTCAATGCATCTCAGCTGTTTTTACTGTTCAAAATTTACTAAGTTATCAATGTTTCTGTAATTGCGTTAAATAACATGCAGCAGTGTTGCAACCTTTCGTGGGCTGTATCCTGACTTTCATACATGTGTGCGTGCCTCAACAGAACTTGATCTCTGTTGTGCAGCAGTGCCAATGCCATCTTTGCCATGCAAGCTTAATCCCTTGTCATTACACTCAAATTACTCTGTGCCGGTGATGCTTCTCTGCTTCTGTGAGTTTAAATTATACACAATTTACGTTTACTTGAAGCTTGATCATTTGGGACTTAAAATGCTTTGAGATATTATATAATTCAGTTTCGTCAAAAAACAATTAAAGATGCGTATTGCCAACATTTACAGTTCTTATCCAAAATGTAAATAATACAGCTTTGGTTCAATAAGTCCTATAATGTAATCAGTGCCATTTTATTTGTGGTCATAAAAGAACAATAAATTGATTTCTAAAAATAAAATGCTCAGTTTGCTTTGATGAGATTGAGAAGGATAGCTGACAAAGGATGTATTTAATTTGTATAATACATCTTGGAATTTAAAGGAGGTATTACATTAAATAGACCTATTTCATACTTGTAAAAAGAATGCTATTTTGGGTGAGTTGAAACTAGATGTCGTTCTACAACCACAATTTTCTCTGCAAATAAGAGTTTCACTTGTATGGGTGCAATTGAATTGCAGCAATGGGAATTTATTTTTTCTTTTGCAAGAAGTGGAACAAACTGAAATTATAGCAAGGACACATTATCTGGGTCTATTAAAATCTATTAAAAGATTTCTTTTAAAGGGGCACTCAAGCAACTTGGTATTGCACATTCATAAAGCTGGAAGACATCCACATGAAAGGATTTAAATAGAATCATCGAAATTGAAGCTTGAAGTGATTTTAAGTCCTTATAAGTAGCCAGCTTCAAAACTAAATCCTACATTTCCCATAATGTAATTCAATAGCATCTTTTATTGTCCATAAAACGCCTTTGTCTTTTAGACTTTATATGCCCACAGTTTAAAACGCAGGTTTCCGTTAAATATTGAAGTCTCATCACCAGTCTTTAGCAGCCTTTAGAAAGCTCCTCCAGAGCCACAGAGGACACAATCCATATGTTTTCATAGGATGAAAAAAAGTACTCTCCATGATGAGTAGCTCGACCTTCATGTGTGTACAATCACCTAAATTAAATCATTTCTGGAACAAAAGATGAACATAGGATTGTATGTATGAATACAAGATAGTAATTGCAGCGTAATGAAAGAGATGATTGAAAATCTGTGGTTTTCTCACTGATATAAACCTACTCTGTCCGGTCTCACAGTTTGGTGAGTTAACAAACCATCCTCTCATCAGAGGTCGGATGTCTCTTGACTGGAAACCTTGGTTTGTCACTGATAAGCACATCCGCGCCTGTACGCAGGGTAGCGTGAGCCGCCGTTCTCGCTGTTAGCACACTCCCTCTGCTCTTACAACAAGACAGCAAGTCCAGTGTCTGACTGGCTGGGATTTAATCCTGCAGATTAATACTAATGCCACGGCAAAGAAGGCAGAAAGACGATTAAAATGTCACTGGATAACCTCTCCACAACCCAAACAGTACCAGATCCAAATACACAGACCATTATATCACTTGCGGTACCTGGTACTGCAGGACTCCTCTGCACCTCCCTCACAGGGCAGAGACAGTGAAGGAGTCAGGACAGGAGGAGGCCTGGGAGACCGACGGAGGGGAGGGAGAGCAAACGCATGGGGACTGCTAGTTACAAAAGCCAGGGTCTAGACCTCCAGTGCTCTGAGAGATTGACGGGCCGGATGACAGACCACCTTGGTCCCTAATGACACCCAAGAACTCAGATAGCACTTTTTTATCAGTGAGTGATCTTGTGATACGGAACTCTTGATTTTATTTTATTTTTTCACTATAAGTGTATTTGAAACAAATACTCTACAAGGTAATGTGATGTGATACTCACAGGTTTTTTTTTTATCTGGCCATCATGTTGCTGTCTTCTCCATTCTAGCTGCAATTAACTACTCTTTTCATTATCGATTAATCCGACGATTATTTTCCCGATCAATCCATCCATTGTTTAATAATGAAAAATGCAATTGCTTGTTTTGTCCTTCTAACAGTCCCAAACTCGACAATCAAATCAGTTTTCTATCAGATACGAAAAGAAAATCATGAATTCAGAAGCTGGAAATGGAAAAAAAAACCTTTTGCTTACAAAATTACTTTAGCAAATAATTGATTACCAAAATAGTTGCAGATATTTTTCTAATTATTTCAGCTTCTAACTAGTCCATCTTTTCGTTTCTAGGTCATGAGCATATGTATTGCAGACTAAATATATACCATACATTCAGCAGACCTTGAGCTTTAAATAATTTAATTTGAGCAACAATAACTATGAGCACAGTAACACACGGCTAATTTAGCTGAGCCACATGAGCACATGCTCCCCGAGCAGCCAGTGGAGAGGAGGGCAGGTGGCAGGTTTATTTGGAAAGATGAAAATGGGATGAATACCAGAGGTTAAGAGGTGTGAGGAGCCGGGATGGGGGGAAGACAGGGATTTAGGGGAGGAGGTCATAAAATCTGTGAGAGGGCGAGGTGAAGTTAGGGTCACTGCTCACTCAGGGTCCCATGTGATGTCATTTCACCAACACAGTATATGTCCTGAGAACTGCTCGGGAGCTAATTGGTTGAACCGAGGTTATAAATTCTACTTAAATGTATTGATACCATTCTAGTCATTCTGTTGAAATGCTGCCTTCCTGGTCAGCAGGTTAGAAAACCTAATCTCTTCTCCACCTCTGTTGTTTCTAGGACCATTCAAACAAGGGCATACTATTGAAGTTAATGCTACAGACGCATAATGTGTCTTTTAAGGGCATTCTTTATGTTTGATTAGCTTTGAACTTCAAATTTAGCTTATCATAGCTTTTACACAGCACCACAAACAATAGGTGTTTAATTAATACTAGAAAGCACAACCATAAAGCTGTGCTGGTTGAAAAAAGCGAATGGCTCCATTGAAATAGACAGGAAAAGAATAAAAGAATAAAATATCTTATATTAAAGAGGCTACTTAAGAGAATCACAGCTCAAGAAAAAAAAGGAAAGCCAGTGGGTTTTATAAGTGTTCGACCAATTAACTGTCGACACATTTTCAAAACTACACTGGGAGTAATTGCCTCTGAAAATGTTCTCCTCACTGAGTCAAATGTAGGAGGGCCTCACAGTGAGCGTCTGTGTATACAGTAATATTTGACAGAGATCAAATAGCATTTCACTTGTTTCCACTTGTTCAAGGAATTGACTGTAAGGGAAATAGGGGATAAAACACCCACAACATCCGCTCTTAAGAACACACATTCCATCCTTAAACACTGGTTTTGTTTCCCTCCTCCGTTCATAGGAAAACATATCTGCTTACAGAAGTAAATAGGTGAGAGGGCTCGAGCCTCGAAGCTTCCATAAAATGAATACGAGTGCTCTAAAATGGAGGGCTACGAGGGGCGGTCGGTGGACCGCAGCACCTCATGAATTCTGCAATTTGCCGTCTGTTTCTTGACTCTGAAAAATTCTTGGAAACGTCTTTTCCTGGATGATTTTATTGCACAAGAGCCTGTGTTTTTCTCCATGGCAACCACATAACAGTAAAGCCCAACTAAGCTCTGACTCAACAAACAGAACTCCACAAAATACCCATTTCAGCGCCAGGGTTTTCCCCCCTTCGCCCAGCTTTCCTGCAAACCCTGGCCGAGACGGCTTTAAAACAGAGGGCGAACGATCGCCCTGACCATGAATGAAGACACATGCTGGGATTAATCAGGGCACATATGTGACATGCTACAGAAGATATGTGCAGGGAAACAGCCTCGCTGGCTGCTGACGAGCCTCAGGTGCTGCATGGGCTCAGGCTTTTTCGCGAGCCAGAGCCATGAAACACGTTCAGTACAGTAGGACGGGCAGCAGCTGGGTACTGTTAACCTGCGGGAGCCTCGCTTTAAGCAACAGCAGGTTCAGAACAAATACACCGGGCAGAGCGTTACATAAAAGTCTGTCTCTCTCTTGGTGGGCTAAGCTGGAAGGATGCAGGCGCTTTGTGGCGCTAATGTAGCTGCTAACGGGGAAGGCAGGCCAGGGATTAGTGTTGCAGGCAGGCACAGGCCTGAGAGGAGGGCATGATGTGTGTAACTATGTAATCTCCATGGCCTTTCTCAGCAAATCTCTGGGACCTGCAGGTTGGACAAGATAACCTACAAGAGACTAATTACACAGAGCACTGCAATAATTGCAAACTAGCTTGTGCTGAAGGGGCTATTGACTCTTGCATTATACTCGTGCTTTAAGAGGTCCTATTTTTTTTTCATGGCCGTCATTTATTGTAAAGACAAAGTTGTTTGAAGGAGACTGAAGGAGTTGTCGTCCTCCCACCACCTGTCCTTGAATCATACTCATCACTTAGCACGCCAGGAGAGGATTTAGTTTGCTGCTTTCTCATTGGTGAAGCGCCAACCTTCTTGTCTTGACTAGTTAAGACCATTCCTAAGAAAAACAGAACATGTCTGCTAAACTGTAACTTAAGACAACAGTGAGCTAGGCCGCAGTTTCAGCTGCCGTCGAGCAGCTGTAAGGCTGTTAGCGTGTGTGGTTGCTCTCAGTCTTTCAGAGGCTTCACCCTTGCAAAAACACACAATCAAACAAAATTATCCTTTATTTGTTGCATATAAGGTCATTGCAAAGGGGCATGGGAGGCTGCCAACTTTTCTCTTTGCCTCTCCAGTACTCCCCGTCTACCTCGTAGAGAGCACAGAGGAGTATGCCGCAGGGAGGGGAGGCCCTACACAGGAACTCAATAATAACTTTCAGCAGTCTAGCCAGGAGGCTGGAAGCCCAGACTGCGGCTGTTCCCTCCTGTCCTCGTCCCTCCCTCCGCCACAGCCCCACGCTCCTCCCTTCGCCCCCCTCCTCCTGCTGGCCTGTGTCTGCTCCACAGGACTGATGCATTCTGCAGACAGGCCAGCGCTCTTAAAGAGACACAGGCCACATTTTTATCCCCTGAATCACTGCAGTGGACGGAACCACTAAAGCAGGAGCAGAGTCCTTCATTTCCAGCCCCTCAATCAAGGGCCTGGGCTTTATTTCACTCCTTTTCTTAAAGCTGGAGACTCTGACATGATGCAAAATGTGAGTGTACAAACAGGCTGAAGTATGTTGAGAGGGCTCTCAGTGAAACTCTGGCTGGATTCTTTCACTGCGGCTGCCTTTGAAGGTGTCTTTGATGCTTTCTTTAAAGTTTGTCAAGTGCAATCAATGCTCCTGCCAATGGCAGTATATTTAATTATCATTGTCATGATAATTTTTGGAGACACTCCAAAATAAACCTCACACTATAGACTCTGAAATGACAGTGACATCGCTGAGGTTCTGCTTTAATAATTTCCTCTGTTGTTAAACTAGATAACTTTGTGGTGTCTACTCAGAGGAAATTAGGATATCAGGTAACAACTATTTTAGTCATCGTTTATATTTAGGGTTCCTCGTTAATTTGCTTGGTTTCCTGCTGGGTTTATTTGTATGACCCAACAAACATTTCTCCCAAATAAATTTTTGATCTTGAGTGAAAATATCTAACTCACACTTTCTATTCCACCTATCTTTATGAGTTGAACCGCGCATGAGCCGCCTAAATAGTGTGTGACTGAGCAGAGCCATGTTGAGCTCTATACCACAGCAAGGAAACGATTAAAAATTTATTAGAGTTGAGTGACACAGAAACCTACAAGGGCGTGCCTGCCAAACACGCTCTCATTCTTTTGCTGTCAGCACTTTTTGTCCCTTCATATACAAAATGTACAAAGCGGCAGAGGGTCTAAAAACCCAAGTCCAGACCGCTGAGAGAAAGAGGTCAATATAACTCATTTATATAACAAACGCATCGGGTTCCACTCTTATTTTACTCTTATTTTCATATTACCCAACGAATGTATATACATACAGCTCCATGATGTTCTATTACCTAAATATCTTGAAGGGGCTAAAGGGTTAACACATCTCAGCTGCAGCATAACAAAAGATGAAATCGCTATGGGAGGTATCAGTGCCAGAGTCAGCAAAGCAGCACAGTCCTCTGCAATGATAACCCCATTCTGGAAAACCTATAAGGCTGAGCATCCAGCGTCAGATGGACCAGACAGCGCCAGCTCAGGCTCTTAAAACTGGGAAAGAAATCTTCCAGCAGAACATAACTGAGACTCTCAGGAGTGTCTTCAATGCAGAAATCTCCACGCGAATCTCACTGGCCTCAAACTCCAGTGTTTTCATGGCTTAACAATGCTGTTATTCCCACTTACTGTAAATCAGATGTGCAAACGAAATATAGCCACCACCTAACTGTGAGACTGTTTCTGGACAAAAAGAGAGAAACCTGGATGCTGTAGTTGTGCAAAACAACTTACTGTTCGTTACTCTGTGGTGTGCATGGCGCTTTGAGAGGGTGACGCATACCCAAACAACACCAAGCCATTGAATCACCAGCGTTACGCAGCCACATAATTCTGCACCATCTGTAGGACTCAGATCTGATCTTTTGCATATCATAACAAGCTGACGGCAATGCAACAACAAGGGGACACACACTCACTGAGCTACCGTCTTCTAAAACGCTTTTCAAGCCAGCCAGCTCATTAAATCGAAACAAAGATCTCTAGCCCAGAATACATCTTTATTTGCAGCAGTGGTAACAGCTTCACGGTGACGTCCGCTCCTTTGCCCTCGAACTCTGAACCAACTGTCACCTCCTTCACCTTACAAGGCAGATGCAGGATGAAAAAGAAGGCAATGAACTTCTGACCTGTCATTCAGACGGCAGAGGAAGCTTTGCAGCTCGGGGGCAACCAGAGTCCACCATCCACTCTGTCTCTCCTCCCCTCAATGTCTCACCCAACCATCCCATAAACCCCCACTAAAAACCTCCTGCTCCCCCTTTTATGGCTGCCAGATGGTGGGGAGGCCTCCGTGCCTCTGGACTTGCCTCTCCAGTCTAGTAAAACCAGTTGACCTCAGCAACATAAAAACTGCTATTTATGAAAAGGCTTGGAACAAAACACACAAACATCCTGCCACTGAAACAATCAAATGCCATCTCATCTCCCAAAGAGCCCTTTTACAAGATGAGAGCAGGACAGCAGAGACACCAATAGACATGCGCCCCTGCTCTGGGCTGGTGGTGAGGTCCAGATGTAGCGACTACACCCAGGTACGTTTTTTTTTTTCTTCCTTGTGAAGGGTTTTTTATTTGCGTGCCTTGGGTGTGAGCGCAGGACTTTGGCAGCTTCTAAATTTCTCCCTGAGAAACGGAGAAGCAAAACAAACAGAGCCGTCTGCATTCAGGTCGAAGCTGAACCGCAGAACCACAGTCTGGCCTGCGGTTCACAACATTCTGTTCCAGCACTGACTTCACCTAAAACAAACACTCTCAGGACTAGTCCACCTCAGCCAGAGAGAGAGGAATCTGAGAAAAAGTTTAGATTTGAACTCCATTAGCAAATCCTCTTTTCTCGCACTTCTTCTTCTGCTACTTCTCTGACCGAAGTTTTCACCAAGTGCTGGGCAAATGTTTTCACTCACTTGTCACTTGTGTAGGAGTTTTGCCCTTTGACGGCATGCTCGGACCGATTCCAAGGTTTGTGAGCGTGCAGAGTTGGGTGGGATTGAGGGTCAAAAGGCCACAGATCGCCCCTTGTTATAAAACAGCACTACAATAAATGGCTTCCTTTTACTGCAAATCAATTTAAGTGATTATCTGCTCTTCCAATAACAACTTTCTTTCCCCTCTGCTCACCTCAGATGCCCCTCCTTTTTTCTTCTTCCTTTATTTGTTCTACCGGTTGGATTCTACCATTTATGTCCTGCAATTCAACCTGACCTCCAGGCGACCCCTGGTGTGGCTGCCTAAGCCATTAAGGTAGCTGTGACTGTGGGTTATTAGTGTGATAAAAGTTTACTGTCCCTCCAGCCACTCTGCACGGCTGCTGTTTGACGCCTCTGAGGAGCAAGTCTGTGGAACCTTTCACACAGCAGATTGGCCATGAGGGCATTTGGTCAGTAGGCCAGCACACAAATGCACTTTTAAAATCAGACAAGCGACACGAGCAGCCAGGACAACAAGCACAGAAAACCACGGAGCAAACCAGCCTTCATCCAAGTCAGGATGGTGAATCAAAGCAATGCATCCCCTATGCGTCGGTTCTGTAGAAATATGTAGACAAGAGGGCTTAGGGGGGTGGTGGTTGTCTGTGCTATGTTTTTTCCTGTGCGGCAGAAGTTGTGGGCAGCCGAGCTAACTGCAGCCTCAGCACTTCTCTTCATATTCTCCAGTTTCAAGCCAAGAGAGAGAACAAAGGCAGAGAGCTAAGCTGCTGCAGAGGTAATGAGGACAGAAGCATGCAGCACAGGAGTGTGTGCCCTCAATAACGAGTGTTGCTGCAGTCTATGATGGAGTCCTGTTGGACAGCAGGGATAAAAATCCATGCAGCTGCTGCTAGCAGCCACTCTGCCTGTAGTCTACCCACAGACAGCAGTAACTGACTGACTGCAGCCCACCCCTTTTTAGACTGCAGCTCTGTCTACCACAAAATGGAAACCACAGTGTGACTGGAATTTGCTTGGAGACACTTTGAGATCCATGAAGAGAGACAGTAAAACTGTTTATTCCGTGGAGATACTTGAGCAAGAAATGATCTAAGAGTGGCTAAATGTTTTTGACTGTTTAAGTCATTGCAAGCAGAACAGGGGTTTTTACTTTACAGCAAAAAAAAAAAAAAAAAAGATTTGTAAATGGCTTGAGACATTATGGTAAAAACAAGTCAACGTGACAGAATGACTAATTCATATAAAGCTGATACTAATAATGCACTGTCAAGAAAATCAACTACAGCGTGTCAGATGGTAGAGCTGAGTTTTCACAAATGAAACAAGCTCGGATTCAGATAATGACAAACACTGCGGGTTGTGGTGTGAAATATTTGAATAAGAATGGCGCAGCAGGGCACAGATCTGAGGAAATCCACATTATTGCTGAAGGAGAATCCCAATTAAACTTGAGGACACACCCTTTATCCAGAGAGTCTGCCAAAGTCTCTCCAGCTCACCAGTTGGAATCAATAATGTGATTAAGAGGGAAAAAGCGAGTGAGGGGAGGAATTTTACAGCAAAAAATAAAACTTGGAACGGAGGTAGAAAAACTCCAAAAGGAGAAACATGTCTTTCCGGAGTTGGTATTCATTATGCACTTAATATCCCTCTGTAGCCGAACAATGCTTAGTCTTTTCTTTTTGTGTGCTGTTTCAAAGCGCCATGAACGACATGTTCAGCTCTGCTTTGCAGATCCATTTCATTACAGGAAAAACATGTTAACATCCTATATGTTTAAAAAAGTAACTAATTATAGTAGTTAAGTATCTAACGGGTAAATATATGTATTCTAACATTATTTACCCGAAATGTCTTTAATTTTGAAGCCGGAGGCATTCCACAGAGAGGCTGTTTTGGCAGCTATTGGCTGTAAAGCTGTGTCAGTGCTGGTCCATGCCAGCCCCACCCCATTAAGGCCGAACCCTGCACATCATGTGTTTCCACTTTACCGATAGGGTGGAAATGACCTCAACGCAGTAAAAGATGACAGGGGTGCTAGCGCTGTTCACCAGATGTGAGCAAAAAAAAAAAGAGAGAGAGAAAGAGGAGGAGGAGGAAGGGGAGAGAAAACCATTCGCCTGAAGAATTTACTGCAAACCCCTGAGGAGCCCTGTGATTGAGGGTTCAAGTCGAGCTTTAGAGGTTCCTGGTGTATCTCAGCGGCACTTGGCGAGCACGTACCCTTCTGGCCCGGACAGACGCAGAGCTGCATGCACACACACATACATGCATGCACGCACACACGTGTACATCCCAAAAAACCCACTGTCACTCCACTGCACCTGCTGGCAACACAAAAGCCACTTCCTCCCACTGTGTCCGGCCGAGCCCCTTTATCCCATTTAGTACTGCCTGCACCACAACAAAGGCAGAGAAATTAGGGAGCTGCATTGGTGATAGGGCGACTAATCTCGTTGGAGGGACACATTATATCTGCAGCCTGTACAGTTCGGCAGCTGAAAGGGGTGAATTAAATATGGACATGCAGAGATGGGCGCTTTTGTGAAGATGAGTGCACCGACAATGCCCTGCGATTACCTCTGGAATAATTCATACATTCCATATGGGACAGATGTCCTGACCAGACTATTGTCGTTGCATTTGATTTAACACATTCAATTGATACAAGGTCAGAAGTGAATTGATTATCTCCAAAATATCTGGTTTGTGTTACAGCCATATTTTCTAGTTCAAAACTGTCTTCCTATATTGTCTGAGCCTCAGTTGAGTGTAAACTGTATATCATAAAAGGTCACTTGACCTTGGACTCAAACACATACTTACGTTAAGACTACTGGTGCCAAAAGGAGACGAGATTACTTTACTTTACTTACTTGCACTATTACTTTTTGATGATAATCTGAAAAGCAGCTTGATGTTTTTTAAGATGATTTGTGTACTACCTCTTCTCTTGACACCTGCTGATACTCTGCTTAAGACACACAATCCCCTCATTATAGGATAAAGGGCTGGCCTGCTCTATTTCAGGCCATGGCTGCCTGCGTCTGCGCTCGTTGGCTAGCTGGAAATAAAGCCAGACGCTTGTCAACGCCACAAGCACAAGGGAGGCAGGCGGCCCTGCTGGGCAGCCGGCACAGCGTGCACAGTGCGGGGGCAACCCTGCAACTATTAGACACCTGCAGAAAAGGGGGAGTAGGGGGGGCGAGGGGAAGAGGTGTCCTCAGCATGTGAGCAACTGTGGCCCATCTGTACGCCTGTCTTTATAGATGTAGACCCCGCTGTATTGATGCAGAGACAAAGAGCAGAAAGTGAGAAATAGGTGGGGCAGGCAGCTAGAGAAACCAAACGGGGATGTATTCGCAGTACATTCTGCTTTCCAATGAGGTAATAAACAAAACAAGCAAGGTCAAAGGGGGGAAAAAGGTCCACCTGACCAGATGATGCTGGCATAAGTGACTGTGACGGATCCCGGGGTGACTGTAATACTGAAAAAATACTCCCCCCCCACCACCACTCACTGCAATAGAGTCTGCTAGGACAGCTGTGCTGAATTCATTTGATACGGGTGCCTGCTGACAATGCTGCATTGCTCCATCTCTGCAAGAAAGCATGTCGAGCTGGTCTGAGGAGCACACAAGGGGCTTGCAGCTTTTCACCAACACTGAATGATTGTTCTGCTATATAACCCAAAGCTCTGACCCCTGCGAAACTAACCTAAGAGAAATAAACCATTTATTAGGGGGGTTGGACGGGGAACCTGCGGTACGTGCAGATTGTCATGGAGGAAACACAGTGCTCTTAGATCAGTTTTTGAGATGCAATGTCCTGGTAGCAGAGCAGATACGTGAGATGATAGGCGCCTGTAATGGCACACGGCAAAACAGGAGAGAGACGAAAATAATTTGGATCCCACTCATTTGTTCATTTTAGCGAGCTCTTGAAACGAGCCTGGAAAAGGAGATAGAGGATGGTTATGAGGTCATCCTGACAAATAAGCACTGCCTCTCCATTTCTTTCTATCTATCTATCTATCTATCTATCTATCTATCTATCTATCTATCTATCTATCTATCTATCTATCTATCTATCTATCTATCTATCTATCTATCTATCTATCTACGAAACACAATGAAACACAGACAGATGGCAAGTTTTTATCTCTTCAAAACAAAGACGATCAGCCCTCACACCCCTGGAGCAGTACAGTGATACATGTGCGGCGTATGTAGGCCAGTCTGAATACAGACTGATACAGCATGTGCTCACTACAGTGGAGGTGGAGATCTAAGTATAATGCAGTGTGAGGGGGAGTGCAGTAGGAGATCTCAGTGGAGGAGGAGAGTCTGTGTGTGTGTGTGTGTGTGTGTGTGTGTGTGTGTGTGTGTGTGTGTGTGTGTGTGTGTGTGTGTGTGTGTGTGTGTGTGTGTGTGTGTGTGTGGCCTGCAGGGTCGAGGAGGTGTCAAATGGAGGAGGTGAGTGATGGTGGCGGGGCAGAGGAGGTGTCAGACACGGAGGTCTCGCTGATGGAGAGGGGAGCTTTATACAGTGGTGACCTGTGGTAGAAGTGTGTGTGAGGCACAGTGTAGGAGGAGGAGTTGGAGAAAGGAAAGCAGCAGGAGGAGGAGGAGGAGAGACTTTCATTGGAGGTCACAATGAAAGAGGATGGGCAGTGAATGGAGGAGGCTGAGGTCTCTGTACTGTAAGAGGTCTATGCACTGTGAGGTCTGTGCGTTCATATATGTGTGTGTGTGTGTGTGTGTGTGTGTGTGTGTGTGTGTGTGTGTGTGTGTGTGTGTGTGTGTGTGCGTGTGTGTGTGTGTGTGTTTTGTGTGTGTTCTGGCGCGCTTCTTTGAGCCTACCAGCCAGAGAGCACGAAGTTCTTATTTAGCACAGGAAGAGCAGCTCTGCTTAGCAACCACAGCCGCCCTCCAATCACAAGCGTACGAAGCAGACTCCAACTGAGGACGAGTCCTTTCTGATAGTGTGTGGAGTCTGACAGAAACCTCTAAATGTTGAGGTCCTCACCTGCCCACACACACACGCATACGTACACGAAACAGGTCTGTGATTTAAACTATTTCTCAAGAGTCAAACTCTTTTATGTCACTGGCACGCAAAGACAAAAGTACATTATCTCCCTTCTGTGTCTCCTCCGCTTCACCGTCTCCTGAACTCAGCAGAGAATTCACAGTTAATCTAAACCATCCTAATCCAAACATTTTAATTATGCATATCCCAAAGAGCAGGGGAGACGTGTAAATCCTTAAAGCATTTATTCTTTCCTTTTCCCCGCAGCCGCACACGGCATCGTGCCTCAACTTGGCACAGCACCAGTTGCAAGTGAAAAGATAGCGGCCCAAATTGTGATCTGCTAGCCATCAAAACAGGAGGCACGAACAAGATTTGGGCCAAATGCTGTCTGAACACTAAGCAGTCTGTTTGGTTTAGCCGCGTGAGCTAATCCTTATGATAGCTTTGGAGGTGGTCGGTGGGCGGATTGTAGGCGAGAGCAGCATGCCGATTTGTCATATGGCACCAGCAGGGCCTACTTCTGCTCTGGCTGGAGCTCCGATAGCACATCTCCAATGTGGTCTAACAGTTATGTGGCTTAGAGATGAGGGTCATTAAGGAGAGACAGAGGGATTCTGCTCGTGTCTCTAAAGTCTCATCAGAACTCTTGAATTGGTATGTACAATTACAATGTTGGTTTCTCCATGTAACGTGCTCTCCGCAGTATATCTAATTCATGATCTAATTACAAGATTCCAGAGGGACTGGTTATAAATTGTGAGGATGCTTAGAGTGGGCCAAAGAGGGAGGAGAGAGTCCATGGCTGACATTCAGTCTGTCTGAGTCTATCCGTGTTCCTGAAGACGCTGTCCAGAGAAGATGACGGTTTTGATGTGCACTGTGGTCGCTGCATTCCAGGGGTTATGTAGGATTATCAGAGTTTAAACCCCCCCCTGACTGCAGCAGCTTAGTAGCTCAGCCAACAGCAGATGCAGACTCCAGGATTTCCTGTCTCTGCACCAGATGGGTCTGACTCTTAATCACAGAGCTGGAAATCAGGAGGTGATCGAGGAGGAATTGATGATAACCCAATACAGGCATCTGTTCTGCCACTAACACATCGACGGACCGACTGGCTTGTTGACTGCAGTCACAGCCAGTGCTCATCTCCTCCCTCATCTCATCATCGCTGATCAGCACTAATCATCCTACTCCCTCACTCCATGAGTTACACAAGAAGTCTTTCACACATTAGCACTGTGCTGTGTCATCGAGGTTTAGAGAGGAACGGAGCAAAAAACTGTCCGCATGAAATTATCGTGATTAGAGACGGCTTTACAGTATGTTGCCATGATACTGATATCGCAATGAATCCGACTGGATATATATATATATATATATATATATATACATCAGAAATGTTTTCTTTTTCAGGTTAAATGGTTGCGCACAATAAAGTAATTACATCTTTTCTCTAAAACCTCACTTTTTTAAAATGTTATGTTAGGCGTGTGGGCATATATATGTTTATTGTTCAGTCAGGAACACTTTGTAAAATAAACTTTATTTACATTGCAAATACATTTTTTTATTTAGCACTATCATTATCTTCCAAACATATCTGATTGTTGGAGCTAAGTGAAATCAATTATAAATGCCTCTACAACAGTCATGCCCGAGTCCCCAACGTAAAGCAGGGGATTATAACTAAGTGTGTTTAGTACTAAGTACTGCACTTGAGTAGAATTTTGAGTTACCTGTACTTTACGTTAGTATTTCCATTACACTACTATACACAATAACTTGACCACAGCTTTTACATACAAAACATATGATCAGTTGAATGATAGTGTAACTACACAAGCATTATGAGTATTTCTGCTATTTACTTGTGATACTTGAATTAACTGCATTTGATTTTTATACTTTTAACAGTGTTTTACTTAAAGTAGAATGTTTTACACTGTGGTTTTAGTACTTTAGCTTATATAGAGGATCTGGATACTTCTTCAATCACTACAAATATATCACAATAACTTTATGGAGGAATTTGGTCAAAAGTATTGTGATATATTTTAGTTTCCCAGCAGTCTTAAACATATCTAGACAAAAACGGCACGCTATATTATTAAGGATATTTTCAAATATTAATATATAGCATATAGAACATGATTTCAAATGTATTCAAAACCACATATAATATAATCAATATGATCTGTTCAAAGTAATGCTTGAGGCTAAACTCAAAATTTCAATAACTAATTTTGTTAGATTTTAATTAAAACTAGCTCAGAATCATGCGGCGGCTGTGGCGTAGTGGAGAGCAAGGTAGTTCTCCAATCAGAGGGTCGGTGGTTCGATACCCGGCTTTGGCAGTCGATGTGTCCTTGGGCAAGACACTTAACCCCAAGTTGCTCCCGAAGGCTTGCCATCGGTGTGGACTGGATGTTGCATGAATGTTAGTTAGAGTCTGATGGTGGCACCTTGCATGGTAGCCTGTCATCAGTGTGTGAATGGGTGAATGATATGTAATATACTACTGACTGTAAGTCGCTTTGGATAAAAGCGTCTGCTAAATGACTGTAATGTAATGTAATGTAAAATCATTGATATTAACGTACATTTATGTGAGGGAATATCATGATAAGATCATTTAATTGCAAAACCGTTCTGCTGAAAGACGATAAACAATTATATTGAACTATGGCCCAGCCCTATCTCTGTCAGACATGCAGACACCACTACAGGCTCCAATCTGTCTTTGTGCACGAAACAGGGAAACCAGTGACAGGGCAAAACTCACAAGCATGGATTTCCCACCCTGGGAGAGGCTGGATGTTATAGACCAATCCACACAGCAGCGAAAGAAACAAGGCACCAACAAAGAGAAAAGGCTGCACTTCACAGCATCTGAAAGCCCGGCCCTCAAACAAAGGAGGCGGCAGGTCTTTAGCACACATCACCCATGACAGAACCCCAGCTGACACCCTTTTAACATGGGGTCACCCCTGCCAGAATGGAGGCCACAACCCCTGGGAGCTTCTGACACCCCTTTGCCTTGACACGCTGTCTGTGCTTTGGCCGAAATGCTCCGTCCAGCAGTCACTGCATAGACGAGGTGATGGTCTACTGGGGCGTGGGGGTGGTGGTCAGCAGGGAGTTCGGGGGGGGGTTTCTAGAGTCAGGCGACTGCTCTCAAAAAGAATGATGTTTCCAAGTGATGGATAAGTAGGAGAAGCTACGTGAAACACAAGCGACAAACTAACAGAAACGTGAATTTGCTGTACCAGCATTAAGATTTAGAAGTTTGCTAAATCTGAACTAAATGCAAATGAGTCTGTGTGTATCAGGGTTTTGTTTGTCGGGTTGGGTCTTAGCTGGCTGGGTCAACGCTGGGCAGACAGGCCCATCAAGGACCAAAGAGAAGCACGTTGTCAGCTTTCAGGGATTCCCAGAGGTCAGCAGACAGATGGGAATGGAAATGAGCCGGCAGAGAGCTCACTTTAATCTGGCCCGCACAGCTGATCCAGTCATTACACTTGCCTGTTTACATGCAAACACAACTCATATACTCGCTATACCTAAAAGAGAGACACACACACACACACACACACACACACACACACACACACATGCAAGTGCAGATAAACACAGTGACCTGATAGAGAAATGTATTTTTCATTCACTTTTAATAAAAGCTAATAACTGAAAACACACAACCCTTTCCCCTTCGACACACACTTGATTGGTTTGCTCCAAGTTTGAGGCTAATTTCATCGAGTGAGGAGAACAATGGGATGAAAAATGGCATAAATTGGCGTCAGCTGAATGGCTTTAATATCCATTCCATTAAGGAGGGTCTACACACTTCCAGAGTCCCCCTTTACTCTCCACTCAGTCAGATGATTGATCACATTGCCCTCACTTCTTAAGGATTGTTTTTTTTTTTTTTTTTTTTTTTTTTTACAGTTAATGCTCTGTATTTGACTTTGAATGAAAAAAAAACGAGTTTTTGCAATTCCAATCCCCTTTCTTGAATATTTTCATGCTAATCAGAAAAGTTAACATTCAAATTTACACTCAAGGTTCAGCAAAATGAAAGAAGTAATATGAATTGGACTTAGTTTCCATGGAATTTACATTATTTTGGCAGTGTGTCAGCAAAAGAATCATCCAGGATTTGAAATAAAGAGCACTGTAAGCATTGCAAAATGGCAATGTTTTATTGGATTCAAGCGGCGGTTGAGATTTTGTTATCTGTCCACTGTGTATCCCTCCGTCCTTTATCAGACAGCCATCTGGCCAGTGGACTGGACACAAGGGCACATGATTGGATGGTGTGAAAAGAATGGGGGAAGGCCAGGTCAGTGTCTTTGGGGAAAGGTCAGGGGTTACGGCCCTTTGACAACACATGTCAAGGCCTGGCTCACACACACCCTGCATCTTATGAATGAGAGTCTGCAGCCTCCTCTCAGCAATCTGGCCTCATCTGCACATTAAGCAAAGAGCCAAATGACCAAATGCTGGATTTGATGTGAAACAGACACAATGGTTCACTGGGCTCATTCCCTCCTCAGATCCGGCTTCTGCTTTTTGGGAGGAGGCTGGTTATGTTTCAATTTCTACATTCACAGCCTAGTTCTGAATCAAACTTAAATCTCTCTAGCAAACTGCGCTTCAGGACTATTCCACGAAAAAAAAAAAAAAACACATGCTACATCAGCAATAATTGTCTCAGCAGTTTCCCCCAGCAGTGCTGTATCTGCACCAGCCACCACGTACAGTAGATGAGGTGGGAGTCTAGACAGATGATACAGGCAGAGGAGGTAACCTTCCAAGGCTCTCTCTTATTAATAAAACACTCTGACATCAGAGGGGGGCTGAGGCCGGCCGATAACATTGAGTTTTTGTTTCATAGGTAAGCCAAGCCAAGCCCCCGTCCGGCCTTTCAGCAGCTTGGCCTGTCAGGCTGATGTATGGGGGAGCGCTGGTCTGCAGCTCCCTGAGGACCAGGCCTGTCTGCTAACTGGGACACGGCTGACAGTGAACCACGGCGAACACGCACTGCCCCCTCTGCCACACTCCCTCCATGATGCTCAGCCCTCGATTATTTCACACACACACTGAAAGACTGTCAGTGCAGGGCTGCGCAGGACTCACCATTCTGAGGAAATATGTAAGTTACAGGTGATACGTCAAGTCCTGCTGACTACAGTTGGGGAAAAATGTGTCACAGGTGCTGACCTGGGACCTGTGATAACTTTTGTTTGTACAGACAGATATTTCTTGAATTCACTTGGCCCACTTTCTGGGAAAACACGCTGAACTCAGGACTGATAACCTTTCCCCCTGTCGTTATTTTTGACATGTTTCTATAAACCAACAACATTTCCCTGAGCATCTTCTTTAAAGAGAGCACTGAGGTTTCCCTGTGAGACATCTTCTGGCTCCTGCTCAGACTGGAGCAGCACCATGGTGATGCATACAGAGATGTCCACTCATTAGCAGAGTCCCACACAGCAGCTGCTCTGTGACGAAGGAACAGCCACCTCGTCTCCTGTCCACTTTGTCCACACTCAACATCTCTGACCCACGCAAGGAGCCTGGACATTGACACTCACACACACACACACACATTCATATCTTATCCCATCCTGACCGGCCACAACGCCTCCTCTCTCACACACACACACACACACACACACACACACACATTTCCATATCCTAAACCTCATTAAACTCTTATCCCCCTTCCTCACCTCGTGGAACCATCATGGGCTTCCCTGCCCCCCTCTTCCCTCTCACACTAATAAAATATATCATCGGGACTCCATTTATCATAATGCAGATGCCCTTGGGTAACCCTGAGGGTGGGGGTGGGCCGGTGTGTTTTGGAGGATGGGGGGGGGGGGGAGATGCTCAGGGGTGTCAGCTGATGGTTGGAGGCTTCACTGTCACCTCTTTCAGAAATATATGAGCTGAATGAGGCTTCATGCAAGATGTTTTTACAGTGCAAGAGCAGAGGACACACACACACACACACACACACACACACACACACACACACACACACACACACACACACACACACAGAGAGAAAGATGTGATGAGACATGTGATTTGCATTATTACTGTGCTGGGCAGTGACAGTGACATGAGGAGGAAGCCTTCCTCAAAATGAGTGTTAATTAATGCAGATGCTGTAGTAGGCCTGGGGTCATTGAAATCTCCACAGATGCAAACTAAACACGTCAAAGACAATAAGTTGTGGTTAAAAACAAGGTGAAACAGAACAGACTTACTCTGCACGATTTACTGGACCGCTTGCCCGACAGGTCATATTTCCCTTTTAACTCTTTAAGCAGCTGCTCCAGGTGACTCTTCTCCTCTTTCCCGGTGTAGTCCGGGTCCAAGAGCACATAAGCCCGCCAGTTGGCCGAGTCGAATCCCCAGTGGACTGTCCGGTTCTCCAGTCTCTTGTGACTGTGGACCACAAACTTGTGAGGAGGGAACATGAGTCTGCAATCCATGCACTGGATGCAGGCGGCACTCGGACCGGTGTACAGCTCCGGAACAAACACGCCTTTACACCGACCGAAACATTCATGGTAGACTTTGAAGCTCTTCTCGGTTCGCTCCAACTCCAGGGAGCCCAACTCCTTGTTGCAGTGAGGAGGGTAAGTACCGCCGTAGATGAGCGCGTTGCAGAGGCGCTCAGCATCCGTCTGAGTGATCAGCCCGCAGGACGGAGCCGAGAAGGGCAGTATGCCCACCACCTTCAGGATCTCCAGCTGGTCCGCCGTGCACCTGGAGCAGTAGATGTGCAGGTCGTCGCACACCGAGTTGATCTGCTGGAGGGAGAAATCTCTCAGGACGCTGTTGAGGATCTGCGGGAGGCACAGCCGCTTCTCACCGCCGACCACGAAGCAGGAGATGGGCTCCCGCTCCAGGACCGTCTCGCACCTCTCCGTGGACCGGTCGGACGGGATGAAAAGTGGACCGGACATGACCGGAGGGGTCTGAGCCGGGAGGGTGAGCATCATCTCCATGGATTTTCCATCTTTACCGAAAAATGAGTCCTGGTGCCACCGGGCGGAGAACGCCGCCGGTCCGCCGAGAGAGCGCCGGGAACTCAGATGAAACTGCTTCAGAGTTTGTTGAAGTCCGGGATGGGGCTGGAAGCTCGTGCCCTCCATGTTGTCGCCGTTTGGGGGGAAAAAAAGAGAGTTTCAAAAAAAAAACTCAAAATGAAAGCTGAAATTGACCGATCGGATCGTGCGTCCTCAGCATCCGGCCACACGCGCAATAAAGCGCATTTCCATGTCACCGGAGAAGCTTCCCAGCGCGTCCATTCAGAAAACCGACTGCTGCTCGGTTCACAGGGGCTGTTCCTGTGAGCAGAAGGCAATTAAAGTCGACAACTCCGAGACGCGAGACTCGTATTATCCAACGTACAATCACCGGGTACCGTGTTTCTGTGCGCTCCTGCGGTTTTACGCACTCCTAATGTGAGCTCCAAATATGCCTCGTCTGCTCAGTCTGGCGTTAGGCTACTCGCAGTCTGTCTCCCCACTCACTCAATGTGTGAGTGTCTCTCTCTCTTTCTCTCTCTCTCTCTCTCTCTCTCTCTCTCTCTCTCTCTCTCTCTCTCTCTCGCCCTCTCTGTTTGTTTGTGTCTGGTTCAGTCATTGAATCCCAGCCAGGAATGTGACTGACTCCCCGGGCTGGCTCTTCCCTCAGCCAGCTGTTCCTCCCTCTGCTACATGGCAGCTGCACATTAAAAAAAAAAAAAAAAAGAAAAGAAGAAAAAAAAGGAAAAAATCCCTCTGAACCGAGGGGAAGGTGGAGCTTAGGAAAACATAGTTGAAGTTGGAAATGTAAAATTAAACTTTAGTATTTCAGATGTTTAAGCCTTGAAGATCAGCAGTTTTTGTCTTTCTTTAGAAACTTTTTGTGCAAGTTAAAATGAAATGATCTAGAATATACTGAAGGCTATATTTATGTGTTTGCTTGAGAAGGTCAACCTGAAACAGTAGAAACATGTGGTAGTAGAAGGAACAGGGACTGCACTTAAGTTCATATTTGCGGTACTTAGAGGCTATACTTTACTTTAGTATTTACATTTTATGATACTTTTTACTCCACTACATTTATACATTTGATAACTTTAGTTACTTTACAGATTACAATTTAGAGAAACAAAACAAATGAACAAGTACAA
Organism: Anoplopoma fimbria; assembly: GCF_027596085.1. Lineage (NCBI taxonomy): Eukaryota > Metazoa > Chordata > Actinopteri > Perciformes > Anoplopomatidae > Anoplopoma > Anoplopoma fimbria. The sequence goes on from NC_072465.1 coordinate 17,917,561, forward strand.
CAATACAATTGCATGCATAAGTACTGATAATCTAATGATTAACATGTCATTGTATAAACACACAAAGGGGATTTTTCATGCATTTCATGCATTGAATACCTTCACTTTTATTGTTTAAGTATTGCACTGATATTACTTATGTTTGTTCGCCAGAGTAACATTTCCAAAGCAGGAATTTGAAAGCATCACCACTCAGCTCCATATTTTACATTATTTTGGGAAAAATTATAGAGATAGCATGAGATTGTTGTTAACAAAAACGTTTTTTCCGATGTGAATAATTGTTGCCCTACTTATGGAGGAGTGTCGATTTCAATGAAATTATGGATGTAAGAGTTGGACGTCACTCTCAGAAACTTAAAATAAAATTCCATACCAGTATTACATATATTTAAATCCAATATAATGCAACTTAGATAGTGTGAAATAATTGGAAATTCATCAAAAGGCAGAACAATTTACATCACATTGATTTCCGTTTGCTCACGCCTCCTCTCATACGTTGGCAATTGTTTTACACTTTGCACTACTGTTTCCTAGTTCTTATTGTTTCTTAGCAAACAACCAACTGATGACTTAAAAGTAACTGAACACCTCTGAATCAACCTAATTTGGTATTTTACCTTTCCTTAACCACTGGAGGGCGCTAAATATTAACAATGAACATTAACTCATGGAAATGGATGCAAAATATCAAATTGGGAGAGTTTGTGAGGGTTACACAACATAGAATAGAACAAAGAAAACATCTACAGTTAGATTTTATTAACAGAAAGTAAAAAGACAATATAAATGTCTTTATTAAACTCATAGCAAGTCTGTAACATTGTGAAGGTCATGTCTATTATGCATTATAAGCAAATTTATAACACATTATAATGCATTCAAAAAGCTTCATAAAATGCTTTATAAATGTTTATAATCATGCGAGATAACTTATAACAATGTTCATAAGTATAAAAAGTGGTGTACATCATTTGTTGTAAGTTCAGCAAGTCTGTGCGTGACTTTTCATTTGACTTTTTATGACATACATTTTTCTGCCATTTTTTGTGGCATGCCATACATTTTTTATGACATACTATACCATGACATTTTGTATGAAATGCTATATTATGACATTTTGTATGAAATGCTATACTATGACATTTTGTATGAAATGCTATACTATGATATTTTTATGACTTTTTATGGCATACTATGATGACATTTTTTACGACATACTGTGACTTTTTTTGTGCTATACTATGATATTTTTTACGAGATAATATATTATGATATTTTATGACTTTTCTATGACCTTTGGTGACCTTTTTATGTCATACATACATTTTTAATGAGATAAAATACTAAGCAGTTCTATTATTATTATTATTTATTTTTTACAATACGTCTTGTCAACATAAACATTCTAAATTGGCCCTTTGTATTTCAGGTTGCTAAGCTTTTTTATGTAGTAGTTGACAGAAGTAAACTTGGACAAAAACTGTGCCGTAGCAATAGAATGGTTACGTAAAGGTATTTTGGTTAAATAAAGTGACTTTATTTGCATGCTTGGATATCATAATATTAATACACTCCTAAAATGTTGACTTTAATTCAATGTTTCAAAGATTCACTTTAATACAATTAGAATTCTTCAAGAGAAAATGTGTCATTGGTCTGTTTTCTGTTGATCCTGTATTTTTATCAAAAAAAAATAGTTATTGATGTACAATAAATAGGACTTGAACTTTTACTTTATTTTGATAATTATTCTTGACTAGCTCAACGAATATCTTCCACATCAGACCTAGCCATTTGGGGAAAGTGAATTCAGAAGTATGTGCGCATTGTAATATAGCTGACCATGCAGAACACATAATAATGCACTGTGTCAAATATAATCAAGAAAGGTTATGTTTGTAACAAAGAGTGAGAGAGGCTGCATGAGAATGGGGTTTGGAGGGGATACTAGGAACAAATGGAGATACGCTGTGGGAAGCTAAGTGAGGTAATATATTTCTTAATCGACAAAGGTGCGTTTAATATAATATACAGTACCAGTCAAAAGTTTGGACACACCTTCTCATTCAACTACTTTGAAGAATCTAAAATATAAAAACATATTCTGGTTGTTTGTTTACCACATAATTCCATATGTGTTCCTTCATAGTTTGGATGTCTTCAATATGAATCTACATGTAGAAAAAAATGTAAATAAAGAAAAACCATTGAATGAGAAGGTGTGTCCAAACTTATGACTGTTACTGTAGTTTATTTTCCTTTCTCCACCCTTTCTTTTTTTATTTTTTTATTACAGGCTAATGTAAAATAGGTCCTGCTCTACATACTCCTGTACGGTAGGTGTCGCTATGCACTCGGAAGTTGTCGTGCATCTACCGAAAGAGGTTCCACATCCAATCAGTGCGCGGCATCACTGAGAAACAATGCCAGGACGAATCACAATACTTTGGCGGTTCTAATTTGAAAATGTTCACCCATAAGACATGATTATATGTTTCAGACAGGCTACGGGTCGTTTAGAGCAGAACATACATCCATCATACGGGTTCACTATGTTGTGTTCAACCCATAGAAATAGAGTGAGTTGATCGGGAGTAGGGTGGTAGTAGCAGGATAACTTCCGCATTAACTGAAAGGAACCTCGAAAAAGAAGGAAGGGCCATGACGTCATCCTGACAGCATTCTAATTTTGTATTGGTGCCAGACTGTGGGCAGTGCAAGTCCCACTATAAAACATCATATATGTGCTGTTTCACCTTTTCCACCAATTAAAACAAAACAAATTATTTGATACATATTTTTTATCTTAAAACAAAACAAATTATTTGATTTTGACTGATACATATTTTTGTGTGGCTTCCTTGATATTGGTGTCCAAACAGATCATGGCTCAGTCCAGCTGTTGCATGTAGATAAGATAAAGATAAGTTCACATGAAGCAGGTTCTACCTTTTTATCACTGACCAATAAGTTAGAATGAGAGGCTTCACCTGTGCCTGATGAGGACGTGGTGTAAGGATTACTTAGGTTGAAAGGGAGACGGTTCAGTGTGGGCTGTTGGTTCTGGGGAGCGGCCCTTTGTGGGGAAAGCTTAGAGAAGTAGACAACTCATTGCTGGGTTTGTAGCTCACAGCTGCTGCTCTGCAATGCTCTCCTACACATTTACAGCTGATAATGCCTCCCTGACCAACAGCATCGTCGCAGAGGTGTAGTTTGTGTACTTTGGCCAAAGTGCACTGTTAGAACTGTTAGCCACAAGCCGCCAGCTCGCTGACGACATGTTGAGAGCCACTGAGAGGCGATTGAAATCCCCCCCCAATTCTTGGATCTGGCACCTTTTTTAAATCGGGAAATTAGGAATGCGACAGCTGCTTCTCAGGTTGTGTATAACCGATCCTAATGCAAGTGAAGCCCTGACAGCACTTGACTAGTGTTTCCCCCACATCTAAACCTCCCAGGGGAGGATCTCAAATCCTGGCAAAAAGTCTTTAAAATTACTATTTTCCATGTTTTTGTGTTAGTGTGCCCTGTTTATGTAGTCTAGAAATAGGTTATTGTTATGACACATAAATAAATAATTTAGATTTCACCAATGGACTTAGTGTGCTACTTTCCTATGAAATTCATCTTAAATTTTACCTGTCCTTATTTTCACAGACACAGTGCGAGAACGCCCGAATACCAATTTCAACGAGATCCGAACCCTGCTGTGGATTAAATGTACCAATGAGGGAACACCAAGGTTCCCTGGCCATTGCTGCCATCTTGAAATATGTACATTCTAATTTATTTTTTACAAAGCTGTACAGTGTGTAAAATTTGTATTAATCATTAAATGTCAATAAAATTGTGTTTTCTCATACTTGAAGTGCAATTTTTCATGGAACAGAATAGCAGATTTCATGTTGGGTGTACTAAAATGGGAACCAGAAAGTAGTTTAAAGTGCATGTGAGTAAAGTATACTTCTGTAGCACTTGAAGATATAATCAGTTTAATTTGTCAGTTGGTGTTTGCAAACACACAGCATTTAAAATCGGCCACTCCTGATATTTGACAATCTGAAAAGGCTGCACACCCTGCATGGTGTTATTGTCTGGCCCCACCTGGAGCTAAAAGGCTCCTTGCCAAGACCAGGAAACGTCCCAAACACAACAAAATATGAAGAAAAGAGAAAATACATGCATACATGTCTTGTATCAGTCTATACATTGTGTTCTAGGAAATTCTTTCATGTTATAGGCTTCATACTTAATCCAAAATTCTAAAATAATCTAGTCATCTGGCATCTAGTGGTGAGTTTGCAGATTGCATCCAACTGAAAACCCCTCTGCTTACCGAGAAACATGGCCGACTCCTTGAAAAAAATAGTTACCTATGTAGATATAAGCGGCTCATTCTAAAGTAACAAAAACACATTTCTTAATTTGTGGTCATCATTATTCCATCATACAAGGAAAATATAGTTATTAGAGTATTCTATTCCTTATCTGCCAATGAATCTCTCCGGAATCCTATACACTGTTCCTTTAAGTAAAACAATTATGTTTTTAAAATGTGAATTATTAGTAAAAAACAATACTGTGACTTTTTATGACATACTATAACATGAATGATGATACCCTTTTTTCTGTCTTACAATTGTCACAAACCGGGCCGCACGGCCATGACAAAAAGGTGAGATACACACAATCAAGAAGTTTTCAAATTATTTATTAATTCAAATGGCAAAATATAAGAAAAACCTAATCTAACAGTGGTGTGTGGAGTCAGTAATGTCAGCAGTGTAGGTGAGTGCATGAGTGGAACGTGTATGTGCTATGTTGTATGGTGTGGAAACAAACCATGATCAGAAACCAAAAATGGGTGTCTCGAGCAGGAAAGAGATAGCACTGAACACAAAGGGATTCTTAAATAACATAGAGCTGCTCAGGTGCAACCACTCTGCTGACGAGCCTCTGCCGGGCAGAGAGGGTCGTCACACAATGGTGTGAGTTTTATCATGTTTTTATTATGTACTATACTATGACATTTTCTTGACCATTTCATGACATACTATACTATGACTTTTTATAAAATATTAATGACACGCTTTATACTCTAATTTTCTTTATTTTTACTGACATACGACTTTTTGTGACCTTGTTTTTGAAATACTTTTCTATGACTTTAATGAAATTTCAATTACATGCTATACTCGGAAAACTCTGGAAACAGCAGACAGGTACACTTTGGCTGCAGCTTCGGTGAGACTATAAAGAAGCACATTCGGTTTGCAGTTAGAAAGTTCTGCAAGGACTAAGGTAAAGCTGGGCTTGTCTCAGTCTCTGTTCAGCATGGGAGGAGAACTGTGGACTCGGACTGTGGATATTGTCAAACGGTGGAAAATCACTTTGATGAACTCCTTAACCCGATCCAACACGTCCTACTTGGTGAGGACTCAGGAGTAGAACCATCCATGGTTCAGCCTTATAGATAGGGTGAGGGGTATGTGGAGCAGAGCCACTCACTGCTCCTTTGCCTCGAAAGGGGCCTGCCAAGATGGTTCAGGCAATTGATCAGGATACCTTCTGGATGCCTCCCTTTAGAGTCTTTCCGGGCAAGTCCAAGTGGTAAGAGGGCCCTGGATAGACTTTGAGAACACCAGTGGGATTATATAGCTTGTCTGGCCTTGGAACCCCTTGGGGTTTCCCAGGAAGAGCTGTAAAGCGTTGCTGGGAAGAGATACATTTGGAATACCCTCTTCAGCCTGCTGCACCCACCTGACTATTTTTCAGTGTCATTTTGCAACAAAAGTATAAAATCTTGTCATGAGGTAAATGAAACAATACATTTATTCTCCACTATTTACCAACAACATACAGCATAGTTTAAACATCTAAATACCTATAAAGTCCTATGAAGCAATGCTTAATTACTAATGTCACTTCCCATACCAGAATATCCAATAGTGGTTCCAATATTTTTACTGTTCACACTGAATGTTAAATAGATGGCATTTTCATTTTCAACAAAGATTTAAAAACAACTTACAAAAGTCAATCACAAGCAGCGTTTTGATCATACATGTTTGGCCTCAGTGCATTTTCTTCAACGTTACAAATCCCCCAAAAAAGGTTGCACATCTAATGCTTTTGATACTTAATACAACTTTAAAATCTCCCTGGTTATTAGTTTCCCCTTTTGAATTACAACAATATGGTTGAAATTATTCCACAATTAATCAGCATCAATATACAGTAACAATAATAAATCTTGGCAAGGTGTAAAACATATATAAAAGTTCAGGATATTGTCCATTGCAACACAAAACTGGCTATTAAATAAAACTGAACTGCTTTCCTCATGTTTGACAGTACTGGCACAAAATCTCAACGTTGACAGCTTATCCTTTTACACAGACTTAATTTTGGTTTTTATAATAATATGGAAAAACTAAGCCAATCACAAGCTTCAGTGATGTCAATGTTCTCATTTCAGGAGTGTGTCTGTATGGCCTTCATCACGCTGCTCCAAGCTATATTTAACCTACTGAATACCAACCTTGAAAATGGGTTGAAAAATGAGTTATTTATATTCATTGGGAGCACTACCCTAATTCAGGCATCTTATTGTCATACTGCGGTGGTGGAGTGATGGGTTCAATGGTCACTGGATTCTGTGTAGGGGTGCGGATTTGGAGGCGGAAGTCCTTCAGGTGCAGTTTGTCTGACTTGATCCTCCTCACTCGGAGGGGCCGCAGTAAACGGCTCGCCCGGCTGGTACTGCGAGTGGGCAGGCTGGGGTTTGATGTAAGGCCAGGAGGGTCAGCCTGGAGCTCAGCAGCAGGTTCAGCAGGAGCTGGTGTGACCTCGGGAGGGTTGTTAGTGGGTTCTGCTCCTTCATTTTCCACGGCAGCTATGATGTCCTCGTAGGACGGCAGCTGGGAGGTGCTATTGCGAAGGTTGCTCTCGCGGACAGGGTAGTCGCCACTGCCAACAACCTCCTCGTAACTCGGCACGTTGTACGAAGCTCGGTCGGCCGCTCTGCAAAAAAAGTCTCAGTGAGAAAGAGCAGTATAAAACAAAATAGGTAAGAAAATCATTAACTTTAAACCAGAACAACTATTCTGTTGCCACTCAGGGACAGGAGAAACAAGCCGTGAATACAACACTGACATATCACTTTTTATGTTGATATGACAAAGGTGTTGGCAAACGGTTTCAGTTTTTCAAAATCAGCATATATCGAGCAATATTATCATTAATTTTGAGTCGTGTTATTGTTCACTTATCAAATGTAGTTCCGATATTCACTCTCTTTTAGTTCTGTTTTTTGGTCTCTTGACAACTACCAGGAATATCTGGTTATTTAGTTGTTAAATGCTCAACTGTGTTCACCAGCTGTCTGTACAGCAGCCTGCTGTGGCTATGAGAGCTGTAAGACTGAACCAACACTAGTTCAGAATTTGTCAATTTCACATGACTCATGCTCCCGTCATTGATCCATTGTTATTATATACATATTGATTATAGCATCCGTTTTCCTTATATAACAAACCATGATCTTAGTTTCTCAGCTGTACTTGAGGTTTTTGCTTTATGATGATTTGGTTGATGCTTTTGAGAAGAATCTGTACAGTCTGACTGTCAGCAGGGCAACTTGACTGCTTAGATTCATAACATAAGAAAAAAATCCATATATCATATTATGTGACAGCTATTTGGGCTGTTTCATGAAGCATGATTATTAATTTAGCTGGACTGGGGTTGAGTAGAACAGCTCACATCTATACTACGTATAATGTATAGGTGAGTAAAGCATATTTCAATTTTTTCTGATGACATACGTTTTTTGTGTGTACTGAAATGAAACGCTCCCAGTGATGATTTGGTGCATTAATATGTTCTTAGGTCTGTTTTTAAAGGGGGAATGCCCAAGTAAAGAACTTTCAAATCCTAAACAAAGTGGATTTAGATATTCAAAGTTGAAATGCTTCAGCAATAATAATAATAATGTTCGCACTATACGTTTCAAATTGCAGTAATACTGGAAGTTGATAACATCTTATGAATAAAATAAAAAGACAAAGGTCCATTACTCACGCTTCCTCCGGCGCCCTGGCTACATGGTTCATGAGGGGGACTCCTGTTGCCACTGGATGCCTTCTTGCATTGCTTTGTCTCTTCTTGCTCCTCACACCAAGGAAAATGGATAAAAGCAACATGCATGCCCCTACTCCAACCAGCACCATAGCCACTACTGAAGGTTTCGAGCTGCCTTTGTCTTCCCCATCACCGTCTGGCCCTCCAGTGGTGTTGCTTGGCGGTGTAGGGGAGCCGCCTGAGTCCTCTCCATCCGTCGGTATCACAGTCCACACAATCATGACGATACCCAGGGCGATGAGTCCCACTCCAAGTGCGCACAGGGCATAGTGAGCGCCTGAACCAGTGCCCTCTGAGCTGGAGGATCTGTTGGGACGGTTGTTGTCACCGCATAAACCCCGACTGGAACACATCCCTGCAGGACAAACTGAGAAAGAGGATCACCAATAGAGTGAGAATAAATTAGAGATACAGAGATGTTAACTGTAAGGCTGTCATACTACAATAATAAAAATGAATTGTAATCCTATTCAGCACACCTGTCTCACTTAACTGCTTGTTATGCAAACTCATGTGGTGAACAGGGAGCTGTTTTTTCCTGATTTGTGCCTCTTTGAAAAAGTTTTAAATTACAATTGTTAAAGCAAAATACTGTTTACGTTCATAACCAGCTACCAGCTAAGGCCTGAATGGAGGGTTGTGGAAGTTCTGGCAGGCACAGAAGTAGATTAACAGTCACATGTAGTGCTGCAACTAACCATCTTTTTCATTATTGAATATGCCTATTATTTATTTAATTAATATATATGTGGTTTTCTTTATAAATTGTCAGTAATATGCAGATCACAGTTTTCCAGAGCCCAATGTAACATCTTCAAATGTCCTTTTCTTGTTTAATAAACATTCCAACACCATCAACCACATATTACTATTACTACTACTTTTACTAAGAGCCCTTCTCTAACACTACACTGTCATATGTAGTTTGCACTTTGTAAACTCTGTTTCTAAAGGTGCTATATAAATACAGTTATTATTATTATTATTATTATTATTATTATTATTATATCTTTATACATGTCAAGTAAAGCCAAGCCTAAAAACATCAATTTGTGTTATTTACAAATATATAATGAGATTGCTACATTTTTGAGTAACAGGAATGAGAGAGCAGGTTGACAAGAAAACAGGTTTAACTAAAACAAGTGCATTAGTAGCTCCACACGTGTCTGAACATGACAAAACGAGAGACATCAGATCTTTTGATTGAGGGTATGACTCACACTCAAAAAATGGAGTGACAAAACATGTCTTTGGTATGTTGGTATAATGATATATTACTTAACATTCATTATGATGTATACAGTTAAACACAATGGAACCGAATGGAACTTGTAAAAATAGATAAGAAAGGTAGCATAATTGTTGTAACTTTAGTTGTACTGTAAGAGTTCATGTTATTGTGGCTCTCTACCTGTAACATATACACATGCTTCGTTGGGTACATCCAACTAGGGCTTTCTTCAGAAATCTTTGCAATAAAACAGTGGACTTTATCATTTTTTGTTATTGTCAACCTTTAAAGCAAAGGATCATCTTTACCCTCCATTACCTCAGTGAGTAATTTTTCCACTCAAATTGTTCAATTAAAAAACTTTTTAGATGGCTGACAAGCAGCTAGTATTTCTCAACATTTTTTTTTTAAATGATAAAAAAAATACACAGACTCTCTAATGTAGCAGAATATGATTTTGGGAGGTACTCCTGAAAAAGATTGCAGATTGCCTCTTCTACTACTGCCTCAACCGATGTGCATTGTGTGATGACTGTTAATTACACTAAATGGGTGTGTTTGGAAACATGTTCAAACATGGAAACGTATTCAAATACTGACCTGCAGGAAGTACAAAAAACGTAGAACAGGTTAGCGATAATGTTCTTGTTGTACTGCAGTGTTCATAAAATGCTACATTAGTACTAAAGGTGCTGATGGGCACCAAGTAAATGGCAAGCCTTTAGACCACTAAAAATTCAAACAAACACTTTATCTTTAGCAAGGTAGGCTGGATCCATATTCATGCTGTTTAAACAGTATTTGGGGTTGGCGCTTAGGGAAAGCAGTGAAGAAGAGATTGGTTTTGAGGCAATTTTGGAAAATCGGGAGGAACACAGAGTCTCTATTGTCTTGTGAAAGGGAATTCCAGAGCATGGGAACTGCCCTGGAGAAGGCTTGTGAGGATGGTGAGGTGAGGACAAGGACAGGTAGGCAAGTCTTCAGCACGTTAGTGGGTCGAGGGAGCTGGTGTGAACAAAGGGAGGAGGTATGCATTTCCTAATTCTGTAATCTGGCAATTTCTTGGTCCAAAATAAATAACTTTAATCTACTGTACATCATGAATTTAAGTGAGTCCACCAGTTTCTTGCATCCATCATTAATAAGCCACCACATGCTGCACTATTCTCAGGACAGGTTTGACACAGATGAACTGATGATTTATGATTTAAAGGGCAAAATATTTTACGCATGTCATTAATGTGCTAAATGCAAATGAAAGTCCAACCCTTCGTTTAAAGCACGCCCTGCAATTAAGTTTCTGTCTTCTTGTTCTGACTAAGAAATGATGGGATGGGCAGGGAGGGCTGAACAATGCTAATAAAGTGGTCCTGCATGCTCTGTACGCACGATTCAAAGAGTCTGGGAGAGCAGATGACTGGTATCGGGTGATCAATAATTGATTATCTCTTTTATCATGATGTGATCAGTGGGATATGCTATTGATACACCATCACCAGTATCACAGTGCATTTGAATTGATACTGAGGCCGTTTTTTTGGCCCACAGATTTTATTTAACAAGATGAAAAACAGTTGAATCTGTAATGTATGTCTCATTATATGCATCAATATCAAATGCACTGACCTATGTTGTAATTCTATTATGTTGTTAATTCTGTACAGGTGGCATCTATTGCACTTCTGTCCATCCTGGGAGATGGATCCCTCCTCTGTTGCTCCCTAAGGTTGATTCCATTTTTTTTCTTCGTTTTTCCTCTTCGATACAAGGGTCCTGGGACAGAGGATGTAGTGTGTATTTCTTATTTTGAAGCCCGCTGAGGCAGATTTGTGACTCTTGATTTTGGACTATACAAAATAAATTGAATTGAAGTGAATTGAAAAAAAAATATATATATATATTATGGGTCAAGAAATATGGTTGACATATGGCTCTCGCTCGTTTCCTTCTGGTTTCGTTGTTGTCTGTTCTCACACTCTTAGCTCTGCCAGGAAGCTTGAAGACCCTGTTGCACTGGAGAGCATTTATGCTGTTGTTCGTTTACAGTTTCTATGTGAACTTCACAATAGTTGTGCAGAACAAACTAATCACCGATAAGATAAGGAAAGTCCCTCGTTTTGTGTCAATTGCCCTCCTCAAAGTCGCAAACCGTGACTTCAAACATTTGCTCCTTGGGCTGATAATGTCGCTGGACTTGCCGCTCATTATTCACTCTAATAACAGCTTGCTTCCTAGGCATGTAGGCAGTAGTAGCATTATGAAATGCAGAATTCAACTGCACAACAGCTGTTAGTATAGACAACAAGATCAGTTTGTTTTGATGTTTGTTTTCTTCCTGCAGAGTTACGCATAAGGGAAGTATACCTTGTGACTGCTAAGACCCAATCAAAGTAGCAAACACAGGTGTTTACGTCATTGTTTTCAAAGGTCTCCGTGCCTGTCCACACTAGGATGCAACCCCGGAGTTTTCAAACTAACACTGCGACGGTAGCAATTTCAAACGCCCCCCTTTTTGGGGGTTTTAAAACTCTGGAGTAGTGTGGACAAAAGGCATAAAAATAGCAAAAGATATGTGCTTTAAACGGAAACGTAGTAGTGAGGATGTAGCCTTAGCAATTTCATGTACACTGTATTTGGCTTAGTGTGTGTGTGTGTGTGTGTGTGTGTGTGTGTGTGTGTGTGTGTGTGTGTGTGTGTGTGTGTGTGTGTGTGTGTGTGTCCTACTTCCTACCCCTTACTCGGACCACAATCATCTCGGTACTCTGCGTTAATTTATTACAACACACATTTAAAGTTCATCACTGCATCTTGCACGGTTGCAACTGTCCACAGACAGACAAACATACAAACACCTTGCAAACTAATTAAAACCCCCTCTGTGGTAGTTCTCACTACTGTAGTCGTCTCCAGGACCAATTATCATGATGACACACAGACAGACTAACACGCTAAAAATAATACCACACCCACATTAAACACAACTTCTTAGTCAATGTCATTATACAATTCTGCTACCATTAAATCACGGCGGGCCACAGAGTTTTTAGTGCCACATTTACGCCTAGCCTTCTGTGACTTTAGGTAAAAATTATTTCAATCATACAGATTTTAAATGTGTGAGGAAAAAAAAGGAGCACTGCTATTGGATCAGAATTGGTATATAGAACCCCTCATATAATGTATTACCATCTTATCAAGGCTAAATATGGCTACAGTTTGGTATCACTGTGATTTTATCAGTTTGCATTGCTGACATTCTGTGTCATTAAATGCACCAGTATATTGTTGTGCATTAACACACAATTATAGAGCAGTTTGTTGTGCATGTTACAAGCTGGACGGTGTGCATGGGTGTGTCCTGTTCAACATCAGGACATTCCCAACATTAAAAAGAACAGTCCCTCCTATAATGATAACAGGCCTACTAACTGCTTCAATAAGGAAAACTGTTTGGGGAATAATAACTTCTAAAACATTCAACTTTTACTGGGCAAGTAACGCATTTAATCAAGCTGCCAGTTATTTTGTTGTTTGTAAAGTATGCACGTCCCCTCACAGGAGCTACACTAAAAACACAACTTATCTGGACACAGAGAGTTCATAAAGACAGATATGCGACCCAACTACAAGCCCCTGTTAATTTGATAATGAGCAAAACGTGTCGAAGGTGATCAGGAAGAGGCCTTACCTTTCTCCGCTCAGCGCTCAAGGACTTCCCTCTTCACCTGAATCTCGCAGGTGTTTCCAAAAGATCACAGGGAAAAAGAGGAAGAAGACATAAACGCAACGACTGACAACTGATATTCGTTTTTAAAAATCACGATGTTTTTTTTTTATATAAACTTATATACAACGTTTACCACCACAGCTGATGTTAAAGAGAAACTTTTGGCAAATTCCGGGCGGAGTGAAACCTCCCCTCTCCTTGTTGTAAAGCGTGTTAGTGACTCGTTTTCCGCATGGTCCTAGCGCCGCTCAGGTAACTTCTGCTGGGGATAATTTGGTGGACAAGAAAGGAGGACACACCCGGAAATAGATTATTTAATGGGTTTAAATTTATTGATATAATAAAATAAAACATGGTAATGTTTAAGTTTTAAATAAAAAATGATTATTGTGGCTGATGACTATTTTCTACATTTTTATGTTTAGTGTACGAAACACCAAAAGTATTCCAGAACCCAGGAGGGCTTCTCTGCTTGTTTTGTTTGACTCACGATCTAAATTTACACACCAAAATATTCAGCTTTCTGAAGTCATATTTGGATCTTTTTGCTTGAAAACTGAGTTAAACTATGAATCATTTCAGCTCCAATGATTATTGTTAAGATATAATTAAAGCAAAAATAAAGGTATCCTTAATTTTATAGAAGAGGAGACCAACTGGTGTAACATGTTGTGGTCTGAAGTATACAACTCCTCTTCTTTATATCATCACAACCATCAAAGATACGTCTGACAAAGACAGACCTACTATAAGGTCCACTCAGTAGCTGTTTTGGAGCTTCAGATTGTGTCACACAATCGTACTTAGCAGAGGGAGTGGTGGTCTAAAGGTTAGAGCCCCAAAAGATTACTGGTTTGAGTGTAGAGCAGCACTCTCTCCTCATTACCAAACACAACGGGGCCTAAAGGCCATTATTCCACCCCTACTCTGCTCAAAACTAAAGGGGATGAAATGCAAACAGGAATTTTGATGCATTATTTAATTAAAAAACTAAGTATTACAAACTAATCAAAAAGCTAATGTGACACTTTGGAAAATTCTGATCAGATTTTAAAATATGTAATATAAATAAAAATATAAAGTATCTTTCCAAGATCTTCATAGGATAATATCTTTTTTAGAAGAGATTTGAATGCATTTGTCTTGAAAAAAACCCCAATAACAGGCCTAAGCTTTATATGAGTTGACAATAATTTCAGCTTTAATGTTGGCGTACATGAAAAGCTCTGACAGCAGGGTGAAGAGAGACAGTAAACAGTCATAGTAACACTGGTGTTAAAAGCATAAACCATTGAGTTCTTCCCTTCTGTTTCAATACAGGTTTGAACTGGTCTGATCTTCCCGCTTAAACAACTTTGCTCTTTGTGAAGGAAAATGCCAAGATTGTGATGGACAAACCTGTTTTCTACTATGTGGATAAACCTCAGGCATTCAGCTGCATACAGTGTGGCCCTGTGACATTTAATATGTGTGTTTTCATGCTGAGGAACAAACTTTAAACACCTGTGTGTTATAAAACACGATTGAACTGTACAAAAATACCATTACATTCTCTCACCTGGGCTCATAATATAAGTAACAGCATTGCCTTTATGTCAGTGCTTAACTAATACAGTATAAACATGTGCAGAACGTTTGCTTGAATTTTTTTACACATTTACACTTTCAAAACCCAACATTCAGCTGTATGTTTTATCTACATAAAACCTAGATGAGTTTTGTTAAAAAATATATCTCAACATTCACATTCAAATGAAAACCAAAACAATTTCAATTATTTAATTAAATGAATATATAATGTAACACTAATGAGAAAATGGATTTCTACCAGTTTTCAAAATTAGAGAATTCATATTAAAGATGGTAGAATCATTAAAGTTTAACTTTTAACCATGTTTTGCTTCCCACATGTCCAAATGACATATCTTTTAATTATGTTATGAAAATGAAACAACATCTCACTCATATATGTAGAGCTGCTGACCTGACACAGTTCAGGTTACAACAGCAGATATGTATCTCTACAGTGAAAGCATGTTATAATGACTTTTTTTCCTATAACTCAAGCATAATCATTTATTTACTGTATTGTTAGAAATAGTCAAAAGAGTAGAGCAGTAAACAACAGTGCTGTGAGACCTATTTCATATAAGGCAACCCAGGAGAACAACACTGTGTTCATTTATTTGTAGGTTATTCTTAAGCCTTGTATAAACTCATAAAATAAAACTTATTTGGGCGTTCAGTCGAAATTAAGCAAATTTCCCTCTTCATTATATTTATATTTCGGGTCAAAAATTATTGTTGTTTCTGTTTAGAGGATGTGTGTTATTCTAATATTGGCCCAAAATAATGAATCATTATATCAAGTGGTACACCCCTTTAAAAGTTACTCTTAAAAGTAAATCAATGCTGATTGTAGGTAATTCTCAGTAGTAAACAACTATAATACAATAGCAATGTAAACAATAGCAACAATGTGGATGGTCTGGATGGCGGAGGCTGGTTCAGACGTTGGTGATTTCAACACTCTTGAAGGTGTGCATCGGGCTGCCTTTGGCCCGGGGAACGGCCTGAACTCGGGCCTCTCTGGGCGGAGAGCCGCAGCTGCCGTGGAAGCCCAGACCTCTCTCCACAGAGTGGCTGTTGGCACGCAACCTCAGTGGACTCTGTAAATAAAAGGGCATTAAACAGAATGTGGAGTTTATTTCTCAAAAACAAAAAAAAAGCATGTGACCACATTGTTTAAATATTATCAGCTGACATTGAAGTGAAACTGTCCAATAAAAACCTCGAAATTGCCAGAGGACTCACTTTAGATGAACAAATAGTTTCAGTTGCATTTCCGATACAAAAAGGATTTTTTAAGAATACCTATTTCACAAGACTAAAATGTCCAAACTTTAACATGCTACAACAACCAATTAAACAGATTTGTAAACAATTTCACCTTTCTAAAACTTGAAGCAAATTACACTTTCTCAAGTTTTTTAATCTAGCGTTCTCTTGCTGTTTCTCCAATGTTACCCTTCCAAAGCATTAAGGAAAAATGAGATATGCCTTTAATTCAAATCTTGAGCTGTGTAATTGTATAAGGTCTTCAAGTAGTTTTGCTATGCAGAAAAAAAGCAGCTACTAAAATAATTAGGGAAAAAATACTGTCCTTCTGCATGCATGTGTCGTCTGAGAGAGAAAAGTGCGGTACCACCACATATTTATGTATGCAACAAAGTAACCCGGACATAATCAAACCATGTCTTAGATCACTAGAATGCAAGAAAACCTCCAGGAAGATAAATATATACAAAAACATTTTAACTACTGTAAGTCTGGTGATGTTAAATAAAGGCATGTGTACATTTATAAGAGTGTGAAATGAAATGATACCTTTCCTGATCTTCTCATCGACACCCTCTCTTCGGCAAAGCGTTTAACAGCCACAGGCGAAGAGGAACCGATAACTTCACCACTCTGCTCTGCATTGCTGTGAATACAAGGAATAAAAATATTAATTTATGTGCATGATGTTTAAGATTGAATCCTTAGATAATCACATTCATTTTCAAATGCAACAAAATAACTGGCAAATACATATTTTAATATCGTAGAACAAAATCACTTGTTGCTTTAAGAGCAGGATAGAATAGGAAAGTACGTAACAAGAGTTGAAGTGTTTTTAATCTACCTGTGAGGGACGGCGAGTGACTTCATCTCTTCGTACAGGTGTCGATGCAGCATGTGTTTGTTGCTGGGGATCCCCAGGGCTTTGGCCATGGTGTCTGTGTCAAAGGACGGGTCCAGAACCATCACAGCTCCGTGAATCCCTTTACCCTGAAGGTTGTCTGCAAACTCCTGGTGAGAACATAGAGAACACATATGCAGACTCAGTCTTGTCAACGGTCATATTGGAATAGATAGATAGATAGATAGATAGATAGATAGATAGATAGATAGATAGATAGATAGATAGATAGATAGATAGATAGATAGATAGATAGATAGATAGATAGATAGATAGATAGATAGATATCCTTATCTTCGTGTCATGCCCAACCCTCATGGGCAGATGTATTCACTAATTTGAGTTTTGAATAATAGTCAAATTAGTTCAAGGCAAACCACAATCATGGGGGTGTTTTTGTTTTAGTGCCAAAAGTTCCTCTAAAAATGGAAGAAGGAAAACTATTACTCATTTCCGATCCGGAAAAAAACACTTGTGGCAAGGCACTATTTTAAACTTAATTTCAATCGTCACATAGATACATGAACTTTGACCCCTGCATTAAACCAATCATAAGCATTAAGTAGCAGTGAGCTGCTGTAAAGCGTCGGGGAGAAACTACAGTGTCTCACTCAAGGACGCTAAGACATCCGGACAGGAAGAGCCGGAGATCGAAGCTCCAACCTTGAGAGTGAAGGACAACTACCTCCACCCGCTGAACCACATCTGCTCAAATTATTGAGCGAAGGGGAATACCATCACTGACCTCCCACCCACCTTGAGGTCTATGTCTCTGATCCACTTCATTACTCTGTGACATGTCCAAACAATGGGGTCCCGGTCTTGGTGTTCACATTTTGCTCGCTGTGCCTGAAGGGCCTGGGAAAACACAAAACACAGATAACACTTATGTGGAAGGGACCAATAAAAACACAGAGCTAGGACAGGTAAAGATGATGGCCTACAGAGATAATGCTCCAGCGAAGGCTCCAGTGCGCCTCAAGCTACGATGGATAATTATGTAAATCACATCCAGTTTTGTGAGTGTAGTTGAGTTAAACGTTATGCAGTGGTTAAGGAACAGCTATTAGTTCCTTTTCATCTAGTCTAATGTAAATGTTAATCTATAATCTGACCTCTTTATCAAAACTGAGTATCTGCAAGAGCTGTATTGCAATGAGCAGACTGGTCTGGTGGAACTGGTCGCTGATGTTGAGGAATCTCTCCAGGTCTCTGCGGCTCAGAGAGTTCAGCACTCGTCCGTCCACTAGATGAGTCTGGAAGGTCTGCGAGTACTGAGGCAACCCCACGTCACTCAGCCAAGACGTTGCAACCCAGTGATGGTCCATCTCGGACGCTTTCGATAGTCTAAAAGATGATTGGACAACACTTATCAGCAGTGGCAGAAGTTTTCAGATCCTTTACTCAAAAAAGAGTAGAATATCACACAGTCAAAATACCCCACTGCAAGTTGAATTCCTGAATTAAAAATAGACCTTAAAAGTACGCAAGAATGATGAGCTAAATGTACTTACAGTGTCAGAAATAAGTGCTAATAATGTATGAAAATTGTCCCTATGACTGTTCAATATTTTATTGTTGGATTATTATTATTATTACTGATGCATTTTATTGTTGTAGCTGGACCAGGCGAGAGGATTTTAACTATTTCATATACTGTTGTTGTGTGGTTTAATACCTTAATCTCTAAATGTATTGGATCAAATACTATTCTCTGGATTGTAGTGAAGTAGAAGTATGAAGTAGCAATGAAAGGTAAACACTCAAGCAAGAATACCTCAGATTTGTACTTAATTACAGTACTTGGTTATTAAATGTACTAACTCTCCTCTTCCGATGCTGATAACTAATATTAAACTTCAGTTTTATGTTAGCTGCTGCTCACCCTTGGTCCCCTTCAGCTCTCCTGTAATCCTCAATGGCCAGTCTCAGTTTCCTGCGATGAATGGGGTTACTGATACCCAGACCCAGCTCCAAATCATCATCTGTCAGGCCTAACAGCACCTAGAAGAACCAAAATCCAGTTCTTAATCAAACAAGAGCAGCATCATACCACATTCTCAAGCACAAAGCAAACAAACTTCCACTTGTATACCAAAGGTGTACCTTGCCACTTTTGACGTTTTCAGAGCAGGCTCGGATGTACATGGGCATTCCCATGACAACCTCCAGCCAGGCCTGGACTGCACCTGCCCTCCACAGCGACATGCATGTGTTTCGAGTGAGATCGGCCTGCTGGAGGCGGTCCAGCTGCTCCTCGCCGTCAGACAGGCTCTGCTGTGTGAGGCTGTCAGAGTCTGGATTGGTCAGGAGAAGTTATGGTTTGGCATACAGGAGGGGTTCAGGGTCAGAGGGATATGGAAATCAACAAAAGTGACTCATCTAGAAAAAGGGTTTACATCAAAATCAGAGGGCGTTTGCATTAGAAATACAAAGAATCTCTTTTGTATATCAACAACTGAAATTTTGTCTAAAAAACTAATTGAAATTGCACCAAATGGCCACTAGATAGAGCCAAACAATTCATTGTAGCTTCACCTCTCGTGTCTTTGGAAGAACTGTATTGAATATGGAAATAGTTTACCAGGATTATTACAAAAATAAATTAAAAAAAGTCCACAAAACTACACAATTGAGTCCATCTAAACCTGAATCTCAGAAGGAATACAATCCATTTATTTTTATTTCATTAAAGTGTAGTAGTCCGGTGGGTTGTAAAACTACAGTACCATGTTTAGTAAAGTTGTTTAAATACTTCAGCAACCATCTGATGATTATGACGGGACTAAAGACCATTAGGATAATGTATTAGAGACACAGGGATTATTCATAAAACGTCATGCAGGAAAACACTGATTCATACTGAACAAACAAATCCAGGATGAACGCTGCGTGTTTACCTGATTCGTCTCCACATGCTGACAAAAACGCTGCATGCATAGTCCACCATTTCTTTTTCAAAAAGATTTCCACAAGAAAATGACACAAACTTGAATTTCTCCAATGGACTTGAGTAGTATGAATAATCCCCAGAGTGCAGAAACAGACAGCTGGTAATCACAGATGAGGAGTTACTCACTGGCAGGAAAGAGTTGCCATTAGAAATGGCAGGAGGAGAGGGAGAGACACGTTAGACTGGGACACAATAACAAGATTACTCATGGAACAGAAAACTACCACATAGGATGTATTCAGTTACTAGTTTTATTTTTAAAATAAGATTTCATTTCAATTATAATTCATTTTTGAAAATGCTAAAACCTCCTCAACATCTGGCTGCAACAGCTGCAGCAGATAAATATTTGAAGTTAATTCTTCTTTGTATTTTTTCTTTTTAAATAAAATACTTCAATAGATTTAATCTTTTATGCAACATCTCCTAAATTACAAAGCATTTAACATATAACTATTAGAGCCACATTTGCAAGAAATGAGGAGGGATTCTACATAAAGCAAAACAAAAACAGCAAAAAAAACAATAAAAGGGGCCGTGCATTCATAATGCAAGGAAGATAACTTTGCAAAGGGAAAAGGTAACACAGGAGCAACACAGGAGTATGGAGAATATAAACTTGATTGGCAATGAATGGACATCTAATTGAAGCACAGAGGGATCATGCAGGTGTTTAATGCGCATTCCTTCGTCTCATATTGGCACGTTAGATAGCTCTCAATAAGAAATGAGTCAGACATAAACAATGTTACGAGGCTAGTGCTAACAGTGACAGAATGATACGCAGACTTTCTGGAGATGAGTGTTTCACCTTTGGCACTCGCGCATGGTTTCAACAGCAGATGAGAGGTGTGTGACTATGCATCACTTTTGTTTTTGTTTTCAGGTCCGTGCAATTACATTTTCAGAAAGATTGACTTAAAAACTCTTGTTTGCCAGTCGTTAATTATTGTAACTGATAATATGATATTGAGCATAAACGGATGAGAAAGCTTCGTCAAAAAACCTCCCTGCTGCCCACATTGTGATATGTTAATATATGAGCCAGATTTTACAAAATGAAAAGTATGGCAATCTTGTAGCATCAATACCTCTGAAACAAAGTACTACTTTCCATTCCAACAGGCAATTTGAAACAACAGAATTTTGGCCAATTAAACTCCAAAAGATACATTTCTTTTAAAGCCAATCAGGTAATATCTTCTCTTTCATAATAAGAAACAGGCCAAGTAAGATTGGGAATAGGAAGAAACCTTAAATCAATGTTGCAAAGCATGATAAAAGCAACAGTAAAGTAACAAAAGTCAAATGACATTTACAGTAAAAACACTAGTTTCACAATAGCTCCTATTTACATATGAACAGCGGTCCTTCAAGTCTCCAGTTATAAAAAAAACATAAAACATTAAGACATTGGGAAGATAATACAGCATAAACATGTCTACACATAATAATAACCCAATGTATATATTTATATGCATGTAAACATATATACATATGCATACATGTACATCTATAAATATATATCTAATTTACAAACATACAATTTAATGGTAATATACTGTACATTTATGGGGATAGCAGTCTCTTTTAGGCTTTTCTTTTAAAACTGACCCCCCCTCCAGACAAACCCACACACGAAACACTCTTTACACACGTTTAAAGCCAGGTGAATATCCACACAGGTTTACCACTCACACACAGGCTCACACACTCAGCATCACCAGTCGGCATCCTCCTCTATGTAATAATCAGGGGTGGCTGTACCATCAAACAGGCCGGGGTCCAGTGACTTGCGCTGCTTGCCTCGAGCGAACACCCGCGACAGGGATCCCAGAGTCATCTTCTCCTTCTTCTTCTTACGCTTCTGGTCCTCCAGGTCCTCCATGGACTGAATGGGACAGAGGAGACAGGACATTTGGGTTTGCCCTCTCATAAAGCTGAGTCAAAGCAATGGCAATAGCATTTTGGGAAATATGCTTATTTTGAGAGTAAGATTGCTTAGCTTAGATGGTTAGCTTAGCTCAAAGACTGGAAAAGGGGGAAACAGCTATCTTGGCCTTGTCCAAATGAGACAGAATTCACCTACCAGCACCTTGAACTCAGGGGCAGGTTTAGATTCTTTTTAAATGGGGGGCCTAGACAAATTTGTAAAATGTGTTAAGACTACAATTTTTTGCCTGCCATCCTGGCAATAATACACTACACATTATTGTTACATTGTTAATTCAGTGTCAGAATGAAGGCAAAAAAACCCCAAAAACGGTATAATGTGAAATTAATTGATAAATAATATGCTGCTATTTGTAACTCCAATTAGCCTATTTTATGAATGGACTAAGAGAAAATGGGCCCCTTAACACAGACAGGTACGATCTCCTGCATCCCTCCTACATAGGAGCAAGACTCCAAGACTGAAAAAAGAGACAAAATGACTCTCTGAGTTGCTTCTATCACCTTGTTACTCTGTTAGGATGGGCACCAAAGGGGCCCAGTGCCACTCCTGGCCACCTCTGGCTCAGCCCCTGATCTTAAGTTCACCGATTTACTAATTATATCCTGTTTATTTAATATATACAAAAAAGGTTAATGTAGTTAATGGGGTTATGTGCCAAACTACTTCTTGGCCTGGAAGATTAACTTCTTGGAATCTCGACTGGTTGCCTTGGAAACCTCACGCTGAAGAAGACTTAGTCCAGAAAATAAACCCCTGCACCTGGCTGCAGATTCTTCCTTAGCAAGACAATGAATAAGCATATTTCCTAAAATGTCAAATATTGCTTTAAAGTGACCTAAATGCAAAATAACATCATCACGCCTACCAAGCAGGCAGGCTGACACCCAGCAGGCCGACAGAACAGAGAGACAGACACAAAAAGGAGAAGACAAAGAGGGGGAGGTATACGCAGACAAGTGTGGAGGTGTGATTACTTGGTCAAGGAGGCCAGGCAGCTCTTACATTGCAGAGGGAGTGGGTCCGGTGACGAGGTGAGTTGATGTCGCTCGGCGTGGACGAGCGGTCTCCGTCGGCCGCAGAGGCGTCAGAGATGACAGAGGGCTGGCGAGAGTGGCAGGGGCTGATCCTGACCACAGCTGGATGTGCCACACACACATGTGCACACATACGTTGAGAAATGTTGAAAAATACCCAGTTAGTATGAGAAACCTCTAGGAAACCCTCTGTTAGTATGTTTAGTCTGTAAAAGCAACACAAAGCAGCACCGAGACTGAGAAGCAGAGCAGATACAGTGAGAGAGCTTACCCTGTCTGTCAGTGGTGTGTCCATGGTAGAGGGTCTGCTGGCTCTGACGGATGGCGGCAGTGAGCGGCAGGTCGGCCTGCATCACCCACTCCTGACTGCCGTTCATCACGGGCTCTGTAGGCATGGCCAGTGAGTGGCGCTTCGGTACGTCTTTTGTCAAAGTGGCCAGAGACTGCTTCGCCTGGGAAACACACGAGAAACAGAAACTGAGCATGAGCTGAATGTAAAACAAAGCTTACACCGATACACACATTTTTAAAAATCATTTTAATTGATTTAAATTGTGTTTTTATGTCTTTTGTTTGTGTTTTCAGTGTCTTATTCTATGTCTTCATGTCTGTTATGCATTATGTAAAACACTTGAAATGTGCTGTATAAATAAACATGTCTTACACATAAACTCACATGAGCACCGTATGCATGCTGAATGTATGCATCTACACACACATGTACACAATATTAGCTACACTACACAACTAAATGTGGGATCTTGATAGCTATAAGATGGACTAGTAGTATTCTTTGTTTACTTATTGTCAACAAATCCCATGAAGACCAAAACCAACAAACAACTTATTTTTCTGTGCTGTAGAGCGCCGCTGTTTTCCAAACACTATGAAAAATCTGATGGTTGCACTGGCCAACATGTTCCTCTATTATTTGCATAGTAGTTCATTTTGATTCAATCCAACATTCACTGTCCTGTTGCTGTAAATACTCACAAGAGCAATCTGCTGCTGAAGTTACAAACAAATGCATCATCTACTCTTGGTTGAGCAATGTTTGCTAAATACTACAATGCTCAGCTGTTTTAGGAAATTATTTCAACCTTAAAAAAAAATATATGTTTCACCTGTTTATAAAGATTTATGTTTACAGCAGGAACCAACTGGCTTGGGGCTGAGGGCCACAGCAGGGTAGGAAATTGGGAAAGTGTTGAGAAATGGAGTAACACATTATTGGTTTTGCTCTTTTCATGGGATAGTAGACACAATACAATACAATAATAATAATATTGAAGAACAGCAGCACTACCCTTTGAAGTTAGCCAACAGGCAATATTCTAATACAGCACATTAAAAACTGTTCAATACTGTGCCAAAACTATACATGTTTGATGTTTTCCACAGGATTTGTCTACTGGAAGCCTATGAAAAGGCATTTAGTGGGCATCCACTTAGTGGTAAGGGAAACATTTGGCGACAGCAGGATTTTAAATAGAAAAGAAAAGATGAGAAAAAAGAAAGGTAGAAAGATATATTTGTTGCTTTGTTGCTTGGTTGCTTGACAGCGATGCAGTTCTTGCACTGATGTAACAACAACTCTGATCTGTGATGCAGCTTGATGTGAGGATCTGTGGGCGGTTATGACTCGCCGAGGGAGGAGAGAGATTAATGACACACAGACTGACAACTGTACCTCCGAGGCTCCGACAAGGCAACACAGAAAAAAAAAAATTGAATTTCTTCCTCAGCCTGGAGAAAGAATTAATGCCTTGAGAGAGGAAGGGGATGAGGATGGCAGAGCGGCTTACTGAATGTGTTTGAACTGATATGAATACGGCGACGGGATTGCAAACCCACACCTTGTTTGCATTTATGCCATAAACACCAGATAACGATGCTAATGTGACACTTTTCGTGCTCGACGTATTAATTCCACAAAGTTGTGACTGTGTTTGCGTGCAGGGTGACTCGCCATGGTGAGCTCGGCCTCCAGTTCTTTGACCCTGTTCTCCTTCATGTCCATCTGAGAACGCAGGATGTTGGCCTGCTCTGTGGCTTCTTTGGTCTGCCTCCTCAGGTCCCACTTCTCTCTCTCCAGCATGTCCTTCTCCTTTGCCAGGGCTTTCACTGCATCCTCACTCTCCTGAAGATCACGCACACACAAAGACACGGTTAATCCTCTCCAAACTCACATTGAACGATCAATGGAGCGCGACATTTGAGTCAAGAGGCCTATCAGAGCTACATTCTGTGTTGTAAACTATTTCAAAACTTGTATTTTTTTGAAAGGGTGGATACAAGGTGACACTAAAGAGACAAATTATTTTAATAATCACAGTAAACAACCTGATATATACTGTATATATGTAAATTGATATATCAGCAAACAGTCCTTTTTTTTCTACATCAGATGAATCAGCATTTTTAGCATTTATGAATTAGCCTTTGTAGCATAATATGAGAAATATATAAACATTTAATAAATGGTTTCTAAAACACTATAATGTGTTTGTGCACAGATATAAATACATTTTAAGTGTTTTTAAATGTATAGTATTTGTAAACAATTATAACTTCTCATAAGAAGACATACTTTATATTATTACAACAACTGTGTTTTACTATATTTTCATTCATTATCAGCTTATGCAGCAGCCTCCACTTATGGGTGACCAGGGGAGGAGTTATAGTCATTGACAATAACATTAATAAACACCTATATCTGCTTACAACTACATTATAGTGTGTTACAAACCATTTATTAAGCCCTTACATACGGTTTTATGCTCTAAATAGGACATTAAGTAAAGTGTTACCACACTGGGAGACATTTTACATTTAAACTGTTAAAAATAAATGTGTCAGTGGCAAAACTCTGATATTGAGACATTGTCTTGGGCTTTTCAGTACAATAAACTAATGCTGATGAATAGGGGAGGGCCGCTGTTACCTTTCGGTGTTGGTCGTAGTTGCGTATGAATTCTCGCAGCTGGTCTTCTCTGCTCTCCAGTGTTGTGTACAGTTGCTGCATTTGATTCCCCAAGTCTGCCTTCTCCACTTTTAGACGCTTACGGTCAGCTTTCATAGCTGCAACACAAAGACAAACACGTTCACAACTGAGCAGCACATTCAGAAGTAAATCAAGGAGCATTTTAACAGCCAATTTTACTGTCAAACAAATATGTGTCAGTGGGATCTGGACGCCTTTAAATCAGAAACAACTTTGCAATTGCAACAGGGAGCCACTAGGTGACACTGTGCCTTCTGTTAACGAGGGGCTGCAGCTGGTGTTTTTTCTGTTTTGTTTTAGATAAAATTATGAAATCATCCCAAAAGATAATTGGCACTGTAGCAAGTATTCATTCATACATTTAACTGTTTCGGCTGGCATGTGGAGACTGTTGGCTCATCCCGGAAAAAAACAATTGGATCTGATTTCTTTCAACTTTCAAAGAAAATTTAACAGCCATGATGCAACCGGAGGGGCTCTTTGCAAGCAATAATAATATCAATGCTACCTTGAGGGTTTGTGCTCAACAGAGAAACAAGACTGGAACCTGTATTTTTCATAACTGCACACATGTGTCATTCAGGAGGCATTCCTCCTGACAACGGTTCAGTCTCTTCACATTTTACACTCAACATTCAAACCTGTTTTTCTGCAGTTACACAACACAGTTTACAAGCTTGCAGTTTACCACCTGTGACTCAGAGCAGAGTAGAGAACCATGCAAAGCAATACTTGCAAACAAAACTAAATCCACAATTCCCTTTTCAGTTTCCTCTCCTATTTTCGTTACAAGAAATGATCCTTAATGGATGGAAGTTTTTTTACTCCCTGGTTTTCATTGTGGTTGGATTTGTTTTCATACAAGAAATGAAAACAATCCAAAACTACACAATCAGCACGGCATTCCAGTCTACATCAATACCACATTAATATTTCAGAGAAAAGCTTCTATTGCATGATTGATGGATGTTAATTAAAATGAGGTAAACCTGGAGTCTTCTTGGCTGCTCATCAGGGGCGACGCCCATTTGTGAGACTGAACAATGTTGAAACACATGCACATATACAGTATCTCTTGTCTAACCTCACAAAAAATAAGACGTTTACTCTAAAAGATCACGTTTCTCTTCTGAATGATTGCACACTGTTGCCATTCGAGTGCACACGTTTGACATCTTTGGCACATAAAAGACCAAACAGATGACCCCTAAAACTGATTTTAAACACACAGTCCTCGTCTTTTTAATGCCACAACTTATCATTTGTTTGCTGAGAGTAAAGAACATGAACTGAACGATCTATGATGATGAAATATGAATGTGTTACAGAAATATATTCTTCATTTCATTCATCTTATAAGCAAAGATCTTTATGTTCTTACATAAGCCGATGCATCTTATTTTATACTTCGATACCGATTTTGACTCATTGCTAAGTTGAGCTCTGTTGCTTATTGTATGTTTTATTGCTGGTGCTCTGTTGCTTTTTGTATATTTTATTACCGATCTTATGTGATGTAAGGTGACCTTGAGTGCCATGAAAGACGCCATTCAATAAATGTATTATTATTATTTTTATTGGTATTTTACTACTCAATGTTGAAACTGGAAGCAATGTCAGTCTGGAGGAAGAAAAATGGGTTTGTAATGGATTGTAACCGATTTTAAAATGAGCTTCATAATATTTTATAGTGTTCATTTTACCGGGAGCCCCACAATACTGTCTTGAGTACGATAACAATGATGGATGATTCACAAAGACTGAGTTGGCTGTTCACATACAGTCAGATAATCCACTGGGGCATGTGTTTGATTTGCTATAAAGAAATATGTTAATCTGAAATTGGATAAAATATGTAGTTCATTAAATGATTCATTCGTGTTTGTTGCACATTAATAAAATAAAATATGTCACAGAAAAAGACACTTCAAAACAATGATTCTGATCTTTGTAGCAACCAAATTTGAAGCAAGCAGACTTAACGGCCTTTATTCAATTGTTTGCCATCCTTGACATCAAGGGTAAGAAATGTAACACATCACTGCCAGAATGTATAGATTAGCCAGTTATGTTTCTTGTGGTTTTGCAGTGTAAAATTGTTACATCAGAAGTCTTATTTAGTTGTTTTTTTGTAATCCCTTGGGTGATGGGTTACTATCATGACACAGAAATAAAAACTAATTACATTAACTGACTCAATATTGTCATTGGTGAGATAAAGTGGGTTTCATTACTACACAATCTTGCTTGTTGGAATTTTAAAGTATGAAAGTTCCCACTGACAGCATGGACAGCTGTATTTGCTGCATATTTGAGGTAGCTGTTCCCTGGAAAGAAGAGACTCTGGGGGATTAAGCGGACCAAAAAGACGCCCGTGTTGGCTCCTGACCTTGTAAGGCCTCCTTGGCACGGTCCAGCTCCTGCTCCTTGTCACCCAGCTGCACTCGGAGCTCTGTGGCTGAGAGCAGATTGGCAGAGCAGCCTCCCTGGGTCTCCTCCAGGTCCTTACTCAACATGTCCTTCATTTGCCTCAGCAGGTGGACCTCCTCTTGAAGCTGGACCACCTCCTCACGCAACAACACTGAGGGCGAAAGAGAGAGAGAGTTTGGGAATTTAGAGTATGCAGAGGAATGAGGAAACTGAGAGCGCAGGATTGAGAATATGAAATAATAAGAAAGGAAAGACTAAGTAGAATTTGAAGAAAGACTGAGGGAGGGAAATCAAAAGAAAAGAGAAAAGGAGGCAAATAGAGAGGAAAAAAACGAAATGTACAAGCAGGATAAAATGAAAGAAGTCGTATTGGACATGTGGAATAAAAAAAGAGGGTGTGATTATGCTGCATATCATAGAATATGCGCTAAAATCAACATATGAAACCCCTCAAGACTCACAGCTCCCCCTCAGCTGTTGCCACAGGGGTTTAAGATATTCAGTGCTGAGTGACAGACTTAGGACTGAAACCTGTGAGGGTAGTAGGTAAGTGAGAGACAGCAGTCTGATAAGATTTAATAAAATATCAGCGACACACACTTGAGGCATTATCCACAGTGATGTGTTTTTCATCGGCTGTGAAACGCCTCCCAACCCTCAGGGAAAACAGGCAAACAAACAGGAGCAAGTAACTAAGGAGAGGACACAGCGAGCTGAGGAGGGAACCAACGGACAGGAGCTGGTGGACATGTTTGCTGAGGAGCAACGACAGAAAAGATGAAATAGATAAGAAGAGGTGTTTCATGGGTTGAATTTCAGTCCAGTGAGGCAAGTCGATACCAGCAACAGAGGAACAATATGTCATAATGATTTATATCGCACACATAAGGGCAGAAGGTTTGTCACAGAAGAATGGACTATTTTCATAAGAACAGAGACAAATGACACACACAAGCAGCCAAAACATTCAACTTCACTGTAAAATCTGCCGCCCCTGATGATAAATGTGTAATTCAACAGCAGAAAACTTTATGACACCTCAAGATGGAAGAGTACAACAAAGAAAGTTTGCAACTTAAATAATGCAGGAAAGATTTGTTAGTTAGTCAGGTAGTGGATCAGAAGAGCATTTACTATTTTGATTAACAATTAAGTATTTTATCAACCTTTATCTACAAATATGCAGATTTGCTTCCCTACATTACTATAATTGCAATATCTTTGAGTTTTGGAAAACAAAATGAGCAATTTGAGATCAGGAACTTGTGATTAGCATTTCCCACTGCATTCTGCCAATTTAAAAAATGAGCTTAAGTATTTGTTTGTTATTGCTGATGATGGTGCTAGATAAAAACTCTGGGGATCACCAAAGTCACCAAGACAATGAATGTTTGGACCACATTACAAAATTCATGCACAACAGTTATCGAGACATTTCCCTCCAAACCACACATGTCAACCTACTGGTGGAGCTAGAGGAAAAGTCAACGGATCCCCTCAATCAGTAGGCTTCATTCTCTGGGGACCATGAATTTCTACGGATGACTTTGCAATACATCCAATGGTCATTAAGTTATTTCACACTGGACATTAGTGCCAATCGACCGTCAAACACTTCCTTCCCTATGTGGAAGATTGCTCGCAAAAAAAGTAGACTGTGCCCTTAATTTTATGCAGATCCCTACAAGACTCCATGTTCAATTATGTAAAATTCAAGAGCAAGCGGGCATGCAACAAAGTGTGTAAGTGTGTGTGTGTTTGTGTGCATGTGTGTGACTCAGAGAAAAGAAAGAAGGCCTCTGCAGGCCTGCAGCCAGACCTCGTGGGGCTGCAGCAGCTCCGATAAGAGAGGAAGGGACAGTGCATCGGTCTCTGTCGACTCAGGACTATGGAATCACACCGGGCAGCTCTGTGCTGCATGTGACAAAAAGAGTTTGTTTCCCTGAGAGAGCAATCGTTCACGGGCGTCTTGCAGCCTAAATCCGCTTATTCATCTGTTTACCTACAGGCTTTCCTATATTTGTCGCGGGGAGCCAAGCTGCTGCTTTTTATGCCACTGGACAGAAGTGTGCATTTTTAAGGTGCTTTATTGTGTTTGGCTTAATCTGCAACTCTAAACAGGCTGTTTAAATTATCGGCTGCTCTTGCTGTGATGCGAAGGTTAGCCTGCTCTTGTTGTTAGCAGGAAGAGCAGTTGTGTTTAGCAGATAATTTGTTAATTATAGTATTCTCAATTGATGATGAGGCGTTTCCTCTTTTACATCAGAATCTAAGATTATTTAACTTGCTTAGTATTAACTATAATCGCACACATAACATTAGTGTGCTATTATCTACTCTAGGTTAATTAAAAACTGTGTTATAATTGTATTAGTGAAAAATGTGTCTAATTTGCAGATAAATCAGTTACATAGCATCATCCTTTTATTCACTAATATACACAGACCCACAAACATACCCACATAGGTATAGACAAACCCACACTCTCCTCTAACGGGTTTCTTGCTACTCAAATTGTGTGTAAAATCAAGGCAAAGAGTCCAGTGATCTTCCAATCTTCCCTGAATTTGTTGCCATTTCACATTTAAGAAATGTGTAAATGGACACAGAAAAGCTGCTTCATTGCACAGTGACTTGGGTTAAAGCTTCACCTATGACACAAACACAAATAATCTACCAACAGATAATGTTCCTCCACACGCACTGTTTCATTTGATCTAAAAAGCTATTTAAATTGACAGGAGTCATATAAGCTGTGCACTGCAGTCTATACTCTGTTTTCATCTGGGCTCTCTCAGCTCTGACCCTGGAGTGGTTGTGCAGTGAGCTTGGTCTAGCTATTATGGTCCTCCCACAGAAAGAGAGAAGCCCACTCTTCTTCGTATTCAGCAGAGGCCCATTCTATTAATTTCTCATCCAAGCCTGATTAAAGTGTCCATCAAAGCCAGTGAGGTCCAGGCCATCACTCCCAGTACCTTTCCCCCCGCATAGCAGAGCCTTCACAAGAGCCTTCACAACACACACACACACACACACACACACACACACACACACACACACACAAAGAGAGAGGGCTGGGGAGGGAGGTGTAGTGGGGCGGCTGTGGCGTAGTGGAGAGCAAGGTAGTTCTCTAATCAGAGGGTCGGTGGTTCGATACCCGGCTTCGGCAGTCGATGTGTCCTTCGGCAGTCGATGTGTCGATATGGCAAGACACTTAACCCCAAGTTGCTCCCGAAGGCTTGCCATCGGTGTGGACTGGATGTTGCATGAATGTTAGTTAGAGTCTGATGGTGGCACCTTGCATGGTAGCCTGTCATAAGTGTGTGAATGGGTGAATGATATGTAATATACTACTGATTGTAAGTCTGCTAAATGACTGTAATGTAAGGTAATGTAGTGGTCATGATTAGGATTGAAAGAAAGCATGGCTCTCTGCTTGGCAAGGAAAAAAGAGGGGTCTGAAAATGTGTGGATTGGTGGTCAAAGACCTGAACTAGTCTCCTCTGAAGCGTATGCAGGATTAAAGTTGAGCTATTTATATACATGAATGATCAAAGACGCTTAATGTGAGCTTTGTTGGAATACTGAGTTTGGATGAGAAGTTCAATTTTAAGGTTTTGTTCTTCTTGGAAAAACTCTATCTTAGAAATTGTAAAAGCAGTTGAAAGACTAACTATTCTCAGTGTATTTGAATTGATTGGCTCTAATCGCAAATCAATCACTCACCAATCAGGCAACTTTACAGCAAGTGAACTGACATGTTGTTGGAAAGCTTCCTTCATTGTTTACCTAATCTGAACCAGAGAAGTTGCTTTTTTGATTCAGTTTAGTATCGTGAGCTTCTTTTGTATGTATACATTTATATATTTACCCTAAAAATGACTTGAACAACTAATTGATTATCAAAATACTTATTTTGTGTTGATAGACTAATTTATTATTTGACTAATTGTCCAAGCTCTGGAAAGTTTTATTAAAAAAGCATAAACAGTAAAGCTCCATTCATAAACAATGTCCCTATTATTCTGGATAGTCCACAGACCTCACTGTCAACAGTTTGAATGGACCATTTCTGCATCTCACAGTCCAAGGAAACTATAATTGTTATTATAGGTTCGCTGTTGCAGTCAAGTGAAGTGAATGACATCAGCTGACAGGAAGTAAACATGGAACCAAGCCGTTGCCTAGCAATCGGTTCCATTGAAAAAGACTACAAAGAGTAGATCCAGTGGAAACTGTTGACATGGTGGTTTGTGGATTATCCAGAATAACATTTTGGTGAAAAATGGCTGTTAATTGTTGAAATATACCGTAATTTTTGTAATGCTGTGAGTGTCACAAACAGCAGAATTCTCAGAACCACATAACTTAAAACCTGGACAAGCAAAACTAAAACTGCCTGCATGGCTTGATACCTCGAAAGGGTAAGTGAGAAAATACATTTATTTTTAATATACTTAACTACAATTAAAACAACATTAAAAAAACACATCTTCAATGGACCATAGTTTATGTGAAAAGAGAACCATGAAAACACTACAGGGGTATAAACGATTGAGAGGGGTGTCAAATATCTCCAAAGTGACAGCAGCCAACTGTTCTGCCCTGAGGAGTTACGATGTGCACGCCTGTCACTTTTCCACATCGGCCTCCCTGACAATTCAAATCTGTGTAATTTAAGTGAGTACAGTGGTTCAGCTCAGCTATTTCTTCCCAACACAAAGCCAGAGGCAAAGCTGCCTATCCCTCTCCTCCAATCTCTCAGGTACAGTAACTGATAGTTTGACAACAAGGTCATACACTATGTTGGAACTTTACTACTGTATGTAGACTTACAGCGCTGCAATAACAATATTTTTAGTAGACGTCTCCTGTGAACAACTAAAGCATATAAACACCTTCTTGTTGGACTCTGGACGAGTTTAAAGAGCAAGAAACAAATCTTCAACCTGTTTCTATCACCTTGAAATACCTGCTGAAATTTCATGGCTGTGTTATAATTATAATAACTATGGCCTTTTTAAAACAGGGGCTTTAACCCTTACACTGTCATTTCATAAAAGATCTCATTTTTCCTGCTGCAGTCCTGACCTTGTAAACAACTAGAACATACCCATGAACATGCACTGCTGCTGTGTGACAGACATGTCGAGGTAGGACAGGAGGGCTGCTCGGTCTGGTTTAACATCTTAAGCTTTAATGGAACAAAGATATTTACAGATCACTCCTCAAGATATGACTATCGAAACACCTCTTTAAATATAGTACTGGATTAGGATTCGTTTTTAATTGTCAGTCTCCCCAACTGACGTTTTCTCCTTGAAACTTTTCACTGTTTTCCTATTCCCTGGAGGCTCCTGTGGCATTGGTGCACACCTGTAATACTTCATCTGTAAGGTGGAGACAGGTAATGTGTATGTGAGGGGGGTGTTCAGAGTTATTGGAGCTTAAGGAAGAAAACGGTAATGGCTTTCTAAAGAAAATGCTAAGAGATTTTTTGCTGTAGCATTGCAGGGTTTGGAGCTAACACAGCAAGACATCAAAGCAACGCCCTTTTTATGTTGCATTTCTCACACATATTACAATGCAGCAAATAATGAAAGTTTTCTCTAAACCAAATTAGAAGCAACATGACAAATTTTCAGTAGGGACGTAAAAAGCAGCAATACAACAAAAGGTTTTTCTGTAACTTGCTGATATGAGCATGAGCTTTTTTCAAACAAAAAGGAACATCTTTAAAATGCTTCATCAAAGACTTCTTATAAGCTTTACTGAGAAAGAACCTTAAAAAAACTAATACTTGTTTACCCAGAAAGAGTCCTGCTTAGAGGCGGCCTGTGAAATGGGAAACATTTCAAGTGAGTACCTGCAATGCAGGTGATTGTGTTGACTCAAACTGTCGGCCTCCCTGAGGGGAAGCGAGCCACCGGCGTGTCTCTGTAACGACTTGCGAGCTAAATCATACGGTGACCACTTGAACAAAAAAGCTCCTGCTTATGTTTACCTCAATGACACAATAAGTCACATTCTTGCTTTACAATACCATGAAGTCATAATGAGAGTCTTTGAATCAAAATCTACAGGGAGATTACATCAATGTAAGCTTTTTATTTTAAGTCCTGCACAGTAAAAACTAGATTCAGAGATACTGGCTGGACAGAAAAATGCTCAAAAAACTCTAACAAAAATATACCAACAGCTGTAAAGAAAAGCTAGTTAAGCTTTCTGTATTTAAGCTTTCAAATAAAATGCGCTCATAGTTAATTAATCAACATATTGGTCAAATGACGACAAGCAACAGAGACAAAGAAAATGCACATCTTCTGTCTGCATGGTCAGTCTACATAGTACATTGCATAGTAGGTTGCCAATTACATCTGCAGGTCTATCACACTTTAACTTAATGGGTTAAATGTCAACTAATTAAGTGATGAAACTAATCAAGGTCAACATTAAACATTTTCTAATTAATTGAATGGGCCTAAAGACATGCACTTATGAAATTAAGTTGATGAGGCAGAGATGAAAAGCAAATCTGTTTCACTCCAAAGTCACATGTACACAACACCAGAAAGCAAACTAAGAAGCTTTGGCATCATATATGTTATAGGTAATTATCCAATTAGTTATGTTCATATACTCATCATTATATTAGTGAAGTGTTTTCCCCCTGTTGGTGGTGGATTATTTGATTTGTGTTTGTGTGGATGTGCGTGTGTATGTGCCTGTTTGTAAGGCCATCTCTGCACTGTATTATGAGAGTAGCATATGTCTGCTGAGCTCTGGCTTCCACTAATTACAGTATAAAGATCAGTTGAGTTTGCTCTGGGAGAAGACAGCAGTCTGCTTCAGTTCTTGATTAAACTCATCCTGGAGGTACACCATAGCCTTGACAGGCAGGAAAAATAGAGCATGGATGGACTGAAAAAAACCCTGCAAATTGTGCATCGCCGACGAGCGTGCAATAAACCTCATCTTATTATTAATCTGTGTTGCTTTAGAGTGTTTCCTCATATGACACTCAGTCTGGCTCAAGATAATTAAGCTGCAAAGGAGAGAATATGTAATAATATGGTACGGATAGCACTTGTCAACAGGAATTGTCTATTTCAAAGTACGCCTTATGTCTCAAAACTTATATTTGTTTTAAGCCATGCTAGTGGCATAGCTCGAAGGATAAAAATGTCAAAAACGAATCTAGCATATCTGTGGTTTTAGTTGAAATATCTCAACTATTAGATGGATTGTTATTTAAGTAGCTACAGACATTTGTGTTCCTCTCAGGATGAAATGTAATAACTCTGAAGATCACCTGACCTTTAATCTTGCACCGCTAACAGTTAAAAATTTCAGTTTGTCTAAATTTTCAAACATAATATCTGCATAAACACTGCTAATTAGAAAATGTTAGCATGCTACAACGCTTAACTTAGACAATCAACATGGTAAACATCCGCTTGATAGCATTATCAATGTGAGTCATTTGCCTTACAAGCAAAGGCATTTAGCTCAAAGCAGGGCTGTGTTTTTCAGCCTCACAGAGCTGCTAGCATTGCTGCAAACTGGTTACAAAATCAGCAAGCGGAGCTGCCAAAAAAAACATCTCTTGCACAACAAGTCCAAATTTTGTGAAACTGATAAGACTTAAAAGAAACATCCTATGATCCTAAGGCACTCCGTTTACAACTCGAGACAAAAGGACAGCCAAAATACTTAACGATTTATGAAAGGAAAGCGTAAAATCAGCATGAAACCCAAATCTGACAGAAAGACAGAAGGGAGGGAAAGCAAGAGAAAAGAAGACTGCATCCGAGGCTTCACAAATAACCCCATTCATTCTGTCAGCGGCTACCTGCTGAGTCTCAAATCCCAGGGAGGCCGGGTGGGTGGGTAGCAGATGTAGGCTGCAGCGATTAGGGGCTTCTTTTAAATCATCAGCAGGATTATATTTAGCATCTTCATTGTTAATTTGTGCAACAGGCAAAGGAGGAACTTGTGCGCTAGTGGAACAGAGGTTTTCGACCTGCTTGGGTTTGTAGAGTTTATTTGACATGCTTAAGGTACAAACAGCGGTAAAAGAAGTGACAAGCCTCCATCTCATGTAGCAGGAGACAGTGATGTTGATGGGTTTTCAATTTTCACAGGAGTAGTCATTTGAGTGAGTCCCAGGAAAATTTAGTGGGTCACCAATAAAATGTGTGTTTTTTGACAAAATGCGTTAAACTCGTGTTTGATGTCATATAAATGAATATGGTTATAATTATGGTTATATTAAGGTGTGTTGAAAATGTATCTGAAAATTAAACAAATAAAATCCCAAATATGAAAAATGTAAATACAAAACATTATCAAATTAGTTAAAATTATCAAATTAACTGAGTCAAAAGTGATCTGAAACTTTTATCACAAACATGAAAGTTGACTAAGACAGCGGTAAAACACTGTCCTCTGAACATCTGGTGATAAATTAAAATGGCACAAATATTTAGCAGCAGGGGGCATTTAGTCTTACAGATCAGCTGTTCGCTGTTCGATAGTTGCAGAGAATAAACTAGTGGTAAAGTTGTTTCGTGTTATCATTACAGTGTCTAACACACGCACACACACTCCTAAAACTAATCTGGCGCCTCTGATTATCAGGGAATAAATAGAGTGTGCCCATCAATGGTGAGTCCACTGTGTTTTTCTGATTTTAATGCATCAGAGAAGCAGGACGGCTACCCGGCAACATCAGAGGAGACAAAACAGAACCCGGCGCAATCACCTAATTCCTGATGCCTTAAAACACTGAGACTCCAAGCACTGCATTTTCTGCATCTTGAAAAGAACCTGCATGTACGGGTCAGGTCAATTTCCTACTCTGGGTATTGCACTGCCTCTCTATAATACATATGGCCATAAATAATGCATGTTGCTGGCTCTCAAACCTACCTGAGTATTCACCACTTAATGGTAATTCATGGCTGTAGATGCAGACAAAACATCACTTGCTGGTTCAGTACATCTATAAAATCCTAATATATATTAGATCATTTTATTGTTTTGTCTCTAAAAGATACTTCACATACAGCACTTGAAAGTAGATAAAATGCTAATATGGTTGTAGCATATGTGTCCTGCATATTGTTTGTTTGTATGTTGGTCTGAATATTATATCTGTGCATGTTTGCAAATGTACTCGTGTACAGTATATCTGTGCAAGTATACAGTATCTATTGGGAACAGCCTCTATTAATGAATTGCCTGTGGGTTTACACTACAACTGAGGTCAGTGCAAGGATGCCAAGTGCAGATAGCTGTAATTGATTCACACGTTTTATTATGTGCAGATTAGGCACGCTGCCAAGGATGTGCCACGGGAAGAGCCCCGAGAACTTAGACAGGGCTGTTTAGATTTCTTATACTGCTGTCAAGAGCTGCATTTTGAAAAACATACCCTCACTCTAACTTGACACCGGTATCGTTCATTCATTCGCTGTGCATGGATTGGGTTTAGACAGTGATTAACCTGACTGACATGGTGTCTCTGAACAGCAAAAACAGAGAGTCCTTTGATTTCTGCAAAGCCATGATAATGAGGTGATTTTGCGCAGTAATTCTAGTATTTATGAGCATTGGATATCCTAGTTTTCAATTCAGTCAACCATGATGACCCTTGTCCCTCTTAAGCACCACCCTCTTATCTCCTCCACTTACTGCAGGTGACATGATCATGTCTGTTTGGCTCAAAGTGTCACCCCCCTGGCCTAAGCAGTAAGTAATGAAACCTCACACACTAACCGACTTACTGTTACCTGTGCAGAGAGTGGAAGAAGTGAGGACTCCTAATGAATTTATGTACTTTGTGAAATCACATTACCTGGGCAGTAATGTTGATATTTCATACGGTAATACATAGTTTTACATTTTGGAAAACAAGTTTATTCTCTTACTAGCCGAGACCTAGGTGAGTAGACTCTCTGTATCTGTTTGGTAAACATGTAGCGGTAGCCATGTTAGCTTAGCTTAGCACAAAGACTGGGAAAAGGGGGAAACAGTTTGGCTCTGTCTAAAGGAAATCAAATCTGGCAACCGGCAAACCAAAGTTGACCTGAGAGCCCTCACACTCTTGCCGATTTCACTATGGGACCGCCCTGAAACCTCTTGGATTTAGTGGGCGCATGTGTCATAGTCTGTAAGTCCATGGGGGCAAAAACTGGAATTGGGTCTTAGTATCTACAAAACAGCGGATGTACAGAGTAATCAGCAAAGGGGCGGGGTCCATGAGGTCGACTAACTTGTATAAACCACTGAGGACCAAAATGCCACAGGCCATATTGTCCCTGTTGAATCTGTAGTGGGGACTCAACATCTGTCAGAAACAGCAGGATCTAGTCTGTGGAGAACCGGAAATCTACATGATTTGATACACAACCTCCTTCATGGGCATGGCAGAGTAATTTCACAAGCTGATGTGGCGCTGGAGCTGCTACTGAAGCTTTTGTATGAAACTGTAAAATTATTACTGAGGGGTTTGTCAACAAATACCTATTCTGATTAATATTCAACACTTTGTCAGATGATGAAAGTAACAATGGTCCTTGATAGGCTCAGGGTAGCTACAGCTCACACAGAGACTGAAGATTAATTATTCTGGAAAACAAAACAACAAAATGATGCTTTATATGGAGATGAAGGATATTACAACAAAGCTGTGAGTGTAGAGCCTAGGTTGATGGTACCATCTGTCTCTTCTTTTTGTGCAATCGGTCAAACTCATTATCTTCTGCAGTTTTGAGCGGTGACCTCAGGGTGTACACCGCAGCGGGAGTCATGCAAAACACAGTTGAATCAAACTAATTTAAATTAATTCATACACCACCATACAACACGAACATCTTCACAAGCTTTATTGCATGTTAGGTTCCAACAGATATTATTGTTCCTCAGTGATATTTTCTCCCATAATATACCAGCTTTAGTATGTCTGCTGCACTACTACAGTCTGTAATACTGCACAGTATCTCACCAAATACCACTATATTCATGTACAATGATTATAGAAGATTAACAGATTACTATGTTATCTATATGAACATGTAATATCTAGGTCAGCATTTAGCTCTTATCTTAAGTAAAACAGTAAATAAGTCTTGGTCATGGAATACATTTAAATAAATCAGCAATTACTATAAAGGGCTGTGCCAAAGAATAGATATACAAAAATAAATCATGGAAAATAATCTTCAGTGTATATCGTTGTAAACATATAAGAGGAAGAATTAATTGCATTGTGGTAAAATAATACATTGGATGTAAAAGTCCGGAATTTTTTTACCAAAATACAATAATAGTATTTTCATAAACATATACTTAAAGTAAAAATACTCCTTGTGTGTGTTGTAATCTGAGGTTCTCTGTGCTTTGTGCATGTGAGTGACTCACACATGCACAAACATGAACGACGGTGAGTCCCAGTATATGTGCCCCACTGGCTAGCTAATTGCTGACGTTTTGCTCTGTGCTCGTGACGCAGCGGTCACAGAGGTTGTCCCCACCGACAGCGTCGTCACAGTAGCTTAGCATCCACCCTCAAGATCCCCCTCAGGTAAACACTGTTAGCTCTGTCACCACTGTTGCTGTGTTGGCACTGTTCATTCTGTAAGCAACGTTATTTGTGGGCCATCGGCTCAGCCATGGCCATGTTGAGAGGACAACTCCTGACATTTTGCAAAGAGGCCCATGAGTAAACTAAACCTGATTAACATGTACTGTAAGCTACATTTCAATGCTGCACCTGGTTGGGGTAGGGATAAATCTGGGTGACAAATATCTAATGGCAGCTACCTCGATGCCAGAAATTGTTATGTTTTTGTGACTTTTTAAACAAAATGGAAGAGGTATCTGGTTAAACTTTCTCAAATGTGAATAATCTGTGGTTTTCTCCGTCTTCAATGATAGTAAATTAAATATATTTTGAGTTTCAGGCTGAGACAGTTTAAGTTAACATTATGGGCTCTGGGAACTGTTTTTATCCTTATTTGCTGACTTTTTATTGAACAAACAATTCAGTGATTAATCAAGAAAATAAGAGGTAGATTTAAAGATAATAAATGTAACGAAGATGTCTAATGAAGCATAAGATGTACAGTATTAAAACTGTTCTTGAATAAATATACTTTCCACCATTGCATTTGTATCACACATTTCCTCTCACATTCCTCTCATACAATCAATGCACGCAGTTATAAACACACGTGAACTTGAGCCTGCTCACCCACAGCCGACTCAAGCCACTCTTATGGCCTTCACTATTCCTCCAATACACACAAACAACATCTTTTCTCCCCCTCTATCTCCACTTCTATCTGTCACTCACCGGCCTTCCCCTCCTCCTTCTCAGACCTCATGTCCTCCTCCTGGGCACAGGCTCCACTCGGCTCCACTGTCAACTGTGGTGTGAGCTCTCATAGCAGGTGAAAAAAAAAGGAAACACACACATGTATACGTACAGACCAGTGCACACACACCATTCAAACCAACGCACTGAATGCACCACCACAGCCAGCCGCTCCTAACCCTGCCTGCTGAGGCTCCACCCAGACAGGTTACCAGGAAGTCGTCCCCTGGTATCCACTCGGCTACATTTCCTGCTTTTTTCTTTCCCTCCTTACGTGCCTCTCTTTCTCTCCCACTCTCTACCTGTTTAGTGACACGCCCTGTGGCAGCCAGGACAACTTTCACCCCACGCCCACTCCTGCTATTCACCTTTTCCCCTCTAGTGTACAAACGGGATGAGGGGGAGGGGGAATACAAACTGCACCTCAGGCCTCAGGTAAAACCCAGGTGAGTCAGCGGAGCTTTCACGCCACCTGATGGCCGAGAGCTAACAAAGGACAGCGTGTGCAATTACACTCAGCGACCGAACACAATACTCCCCTCTGTATGCAAGCTGTGCACTCCCTCTGAGCCCACAGTGCCTTTTGTAGCCTACTTGAGTTTACATTACTCACTTCCTGAATGTGAATGTGTGTTTTGGCCAGAGGAGGTAGGAATGTAAACTCTGAATAAAAATGCTGCAATATGAACTTCAGTAGAAACGCCTCAAAAAATGGATCATGACAGCAGTGAAGTGATACGGAGTTCATGCTTCCGACTGAACTGCATTAGCTCTACACACTTAGATTGGATCATTAATAACAGCTCTCAAATGTTATCTTTAACCCAGCAGGGATTTATCCATGGATTTCTCTCCTGCCTTTCTGAATAAGAACTGTCTGTCTCATGTTTGATGGGAACTCAGATGTGTGCAGACAGTAAATAAGTTTAGGCTGGACCCGTTTGCCTGACAGGGCTGTTTAGGCCTGAAACCCTAAGGCAGGTACAGGTGGTTTGAGGAAAACAGATAGGGCTGCAGCTGAATTAATTCAGCCTGCAGAGCCTGGCTGGATATAAATTTATAATGGGATTTTTGGTTTATGAGCACTTGAGCGCCATAACTAGCATACTAAAGCACACGTGTAGGCACAATGTGTTTGAGTTTGTGTGCAAGAGAAAGACGAGTTAAACCTCTTCCACTTAGGACGTGACAGCAGTTCAGAGCGAGCATTTCATTTGTCCTGCCTGTCAGAGGCCGACCCTCTGTGTTTCTGCTCCGTCCAGAGATCAGATGTGCTCTAACAACATACTCGTCACATGAGGCAATGGATCTGTCAATCACACGCTGACACCTCAAGGATTACTGCCAGGCTCATTTCTCTCTGACTGATCCGAGCTCAAAAGATTGAAACAATGAAGTGGATAGAATTAACGCCTCATCAAAAGATAATGCATATTTTTCTGTGCGGGTCACCTCGGTAGTATTACAACTACAATATCGAGCTGCTCTTAACTTGTCAGAATAGCTACAGCCTTTTACATGAATAAGAAAATTTTGACCAAATGTAACACTTCATAATTTGAAGGTCATGCTGTAGCCTGCCTCTCAGCTACACTGAATCTTATTCACAGCGTTGCTTTTATCCTGACAGTTCTTCAGTCTGAAATTCTCCACTCCTCAGTGTCCTTATTCTTCGGCTTAACTCCCTGTATCACTATGTCATTCATTTGCTTTGCTCACATTAAAGCCAAAAGAAATCCTTGAAGGCCTTTTTTTTCTTTCTCCTACTCCCTCCACAGTATTGCTCTCGCTTCTCTCAGCTGCAGACGGTTGACCTGTCAGTCTGCATTATCAGTGCTGGGGAGTGTTGATAGAGAGCCGGGATGGAGCCGCATTAAGATATTAGCTAGCCTTGACAGAGAAGAAGAGGTGAAAAAAAGAGGAGGAGGGAGACTGAAAGCAGTGATGGGCACCGGGGAAGAAGGAGAATGAGTGAGCGAGGTCACCACTGTCGCTGCCCATCGCTGGTGGAAATGACACAAGGCTTGTCTAATAGCCGCTGAGCAGGCTCTGCCAGCTATAAGGGGATAGATGGGATGAAAAGATTGGATTTGAAATTATTGAGGGAATTAAACTGCAGGCTCTCGGGGTTTGGCATCAGTGTGAGAACAATACAGAATAATAGCAGCCATTATGATGAGAAAAATAAATGGACAACAATACAGATGCGATCAATAAACTTTATGATCAATACCTTTTGTGGTGCGTGTTATTACAGGCTGGTCAGTTTGATTACTGCACTCGAGGGATTGAGAGAGACTATTATCCTGAGCCACACAGGCCTTTCTATAAAACATTTTATTTGTCAACCTGATGACAGTGATTGGAGAAAATAAGTGCCCTTGCTGCGATGCGATAATTGCACATTACAATACAACTCTGGTGCAATTAACTTTAATAAAGCTCCATTCAGATTCTTTGCTAAGAAGTCAATCCAGTCTCAGAGTCTTATTGAGCCACACATTGGGTGACAAAACATGTTATCTAGCTGCGATAAATCAAAGCCGGCGCTGAACTGTTAGACCCTGGTGGCCAGGTACCAACAGCTGCTGTCTGATTGTTCTTACACTCTTAGCCCTCTCAGGCCTTTGCTCAAGTGTTAACCTCGCAGTCAAGCTGACAGCTCTGTGTCTTTTCACTGCCAGGATAAATATCCGTGCACATTTCCTGCTGTCACCAAGGCAACACCTTTTTCAAGCAGCACCGTACCTTTGCCTAGCGAGCAGTCTTGAGTGCCAAAGTCCATCAGGCTGGATATCTCTGTCGGGTAGCACATGTCCGTCACAACTGTCTTCTGTCTGTGATGCACAGATGGATCTGCACGGGGAAAGAAATTAAGAATAAATGCAAATTCACACCATCAGGCAAATCACTTTTTTTATTCTCTCATCAAAACTTCTTATTTGTATTCACTCAGCAGGGTTGTTGGAGTATGTTGGGCTCATACTAACACTGTGTAGCTACAGCAGGCCTGTTAAATCAGATGATTCATTCTGACAGGATGTCAATTTCGACACGCACTCCTGAGCTTTCAGACACGTTGCAAATATGAATCTGTCCTACAAATCACTGCATTTGTCATTTGCATTTCAAAGTAATAATGAAGCACACACTGTATTAGTAATGATTCATGCGTGTCTGACTTGTGTTACAATGCCAAATATTTTGCCTTATTTTAGATCACACTGTATTACTCTTTCATACCTTTTCCCTTTTCTCTGTATCTTTTATCCACCCATTTATCTGATTCCACTATACACTTACTATACCTTTTTCTGCTCTTTACATTCCTCTAATGACACAGATCAAGTACTTCAGAGAGCTCCAGTAACTGAGGCTCATTTATAGAACATTTTCTCTCCACTCACTTCAAAAAGAAAATGGATTGAGAGAAATATATATCTGATTTAAATTCATCAAGGTCCCTCTGTCCACTGCTTTCCCTCCATCTCCTTTTCTAAACGTTTCACCTCCACGTGTGAAGCATGAAACGCTATAAAAATGACAATGATTATTGGAGGGAGCAATATCCTCTCTGTGCCGGAAAATGGTTTTGTAAAGCAGATACCATAGCATTACAACAGAAATGATTTCCTCTTGAAGTGGGCTTCAGATGCAGCTATTGATCTAAAATCTCCAAACCGATAGTAATTCTGCTGATCTTATAAATCCTTCTGACGCCATAAATGCTGGATTTCATACCAGATGAAGGCGTGACAGTACCTCCTGTGTACGTGCTAATGC
This sequence comes from Anoplopoma fimbria, assembly GCF_027596085.1. Taxonomy (NCBI): domain Eukaryota; kingdom Metazoa; phylum Chordata; class Actinopteri; order Perciformes; family Anoplopomatidae; genus Anoplopoma; species Anoplopoma fimbria. Next base: position 17,961,955 of record NC_072465.1, read on the forward strand.
AGTGTTTAAATGAAACGTGCTTTCTAGTTTAACCATGAACCTCGTCCATGAGCACAGCACCGCCGTCTACCCTCGGGGGCCTTCTGAGGAGAACCATCTGCACAACCACTCTTCCTCAACAATGATCTCAGCTTTCCTTTCTAATCTGCATATTTTGACAGTTTCAATTTCATGACCGTATGGTATTTATCTAGATGACTGACCTTCCCCTCCTCGGTCTTCCTGACCCGTCGAAAGCTGTTTAGGTGTTGTTAAACTGACCTTTCCCTTGTACTTTAATATGGAGATTGGACAGCGGGCAGGCTGCTTTACCAACAGTAATGAGAGAGAGAGAGAGAGAGAGAGAGAGAGAGAGAGAGAGAGAGAGAGAGAGAGAGCTGCTGGCAGTCAGACAAATTCACATACAATCTATTCCAGCACTTAGCTGAAGGTGCTGACGCTTTGTGCACTTAAAAATAAAGACGTCAATACATAAATTTACAGTTGGGGAGCCATTGTTTAAAGATGTCATCACTCTTAAATGTGCAGCCTGTAAATAAAAAAAAAGGAGCTACTGTATGTGCCAGAATTATCACGTGTGCTTCATATAATGAACATGTCAAAAAGAATCTGGTGTTGATGCACAGCCCTGGCTCTGTAAATGGGAAATAAACAAAGTTGCTTGGATTGAGCCACAGCTAATCAGCAACAAGGGCCGTCTGTTCTTGTGCACGGGACAGGGGAAAGGCCATGGACGTATAAAGAGAAAAAATAACAACGTCTCTCCAGAACCGCCACAGTAACGTTATAACCTCATCTCAGTGGCGCACAGACGCATAGATAACAACCTGGTTCTTGGTAACTGTAGCTTTGGCTCCTGCAATCAGTTATTGTCACAGTCATGCAGATGAAAAGACAACGACAGCATCATGTGAAGCATATATGATTAAAAACATTTTTTAAAAATTGGCTTCAGGCAAATAAGTTCACCGTCTCCAGAGATAGATGCTCAATGAAACAGACAATAGACCTTAATAACAAATATTTAAAAATATATATTAATATGAAAATGTTCCCTTTTTGGTTATTCTGTTATTTTCCTCCAAGGAGAAAGCAAGATATGTCATATCTATATAACTTAAGCAATAAATACACATTTTCATTAATGTTAGACTTAAAAGTGTATCTACCATCTTTTTAAATATTAAAGAGACTTCCTTACAGACGACTAGGGAAAAACACAGCCCTGACGGCATAACAAGGGAAAACACCCACGAGTTATTAATGAGAACATACTGAGAGTGTGTGACTGCAGAAACGTCCCCGGGTGTGGTAGGAAGTCAGAGAGGCTATCCAAACATCTGACACAACTTCCCTTCCTCGCTAACAGCTGAGGGATGCAGGCGACATGTGCTGTAAGGGACATGATGGAAAGAGGAGACAAAAAGAGTGGGTATTCAAGCAGAAAAAGGAGGCAACTATCATTGGTGTGCAGACAGCTCATCAATGCCCACCCTCAGACAACCTTTAATTAAACTGGCATTCAGTCCGTCATGAAGGCAGCAGACGCATTCATTCCTGTATCAGTCATCGCAGTGGAATGGAAGGGAACATCTCCATGTTACTGTGGAGTCACAACACCGTGAAACCCCGTCCTGCTGACTGCAATAACATGGCTTTATGTGTCTTTCTGAGGAAAGACAGAACATGTATAGGTACCACTTACAATAAATTACAATGGTTGGAAACATGCTGTAATTACCAGGCCATGTGTGTGTGTGTGTGTGTGCATTGTGTGTGAGAGTGTAAAAGAGCAGGCTGGCTTTGAGAGGCTATCAGCACACAAAAGGTCACTGTAATGTGTATTGTTACCACATACTCTCAACTACTAAAAGGTTTTTGTTAGGGGAGAGGGGTTTAGGTGATGATTGGGGGTTGTGGTGCACATTAAAATACAGATATTCAAAGCGTCTGCAATGGATGCAGAGGATTTTTTTTGTTAATTGCTTATTCTATGTACATGTAAGAGAGATATGTTGAAAAAGGATGTTGAGAACAAAAGCGCTGATAAAAAGCTTAAGTAACACTGGGACAAAAAAAAAAGTTGAGACGTTTTATGGGGAAAATTGCATGTTCATAATCCTAAAATGTAAAGCCCTAAAGAATTTAACCATTTTCTGTGGTACACAGTATATATTCCTCATTGGCATGACTATAACCACAGTGTTAAAATGTCCATTATTTCCTCTCTTTCTCTCTCTATTTAAATTGGCACGACATCATGTGAGAAGAATTTCAAACACCATCTAAATGCAATTTCACAGCATTGGCGACAGTGAATCCATTAACAAAGCTAAATGATGGGATGCCTTTTGGGTTTCTAACTTTGGCAAAAGACGGAGCCAGGAAATATCGCCTGGTTACATAAGACAACGGGATTGAGTTCGGCTGAGATATTTAGTGTTGAATATTTCACAAGGGAGATTGCTCATCCCTGACCCCGATGCTCACAGGTCGCGTCTGGTTTTATCAGGCAAAGAGACATGGAGCTCATCCAAAATCCCAGCATACAGAATGCTGACACGGCACACCCACGGCACAATGCATCTCCACTGGTAGGTATCATTACGATGAATTGGAAATAAAGTTCCTTTAGGAAGGAACTAGATATTAAATCAAAATATTGTGTAAAACCAGAAAACAACAAATTGAAGCTGCCATAAACACAGGCTGTAAATGTGTCAAATCATTATTTAACAACAGCAGTGAAATACTTTGGGGAGAAGTTGACTTAGTATTCAATGCACTTTTTACACCCTAAGAAAAGCAACGGGCAGATTTCTCCTCTGGGACAGATTGAATGTGAGACTATAAACTGTAAATCGAAGGTGGAGCTGGGACATCTCTGTTATATATCCCAAACATGCAGCCAAAACTATGCAGCAAAATGTCATCCCTCTAATACTTATCTATGGCCGCAGCTGAAAATTTACTGTGCATTAATCTGTGTTTATAATCATACGTGACACAGTGAATCAATACCCCCGGTGCTCACAGAACATCAGCCCTGAAAGGCTGCTCCAAGGCTGCCGTGATCCATAGCCTCTGGATTCTTTCTGTGTGCTGCTGTTAAGAGCACAACAGCAGTCTGCCCTGAGGAAACATACGTGGAAAAAAACGGCCGTTCAGGGACACGTCCATTACATCAATGAGGAGAAATTGCTGGAGGAAGCGAGTGTCCAGGGTAACCGGTGTTAAGGCTGTTGTTGCTCAGTTGCTCAGCCGTTTGCTGTTATGGTGCATTTCTTTCGCTCTAATGATTTCAGTGTCAAAGGACTACATTCAGGGAGGATTTTAGAGCAACATGTGCCGTAGAGAGTTGGCGTCCTGACAGGCAATTAGAAACCTCGGGAAATCCTTTTTAAGTGTTGTTAAACTGTAACTACAGGATTTTCATTACAGGACTGAGAGACGGGTGATAAGAAAATATATTATGTGATGATAAAATGTTTCCACACCGTTTATGAGGGGTTGTTATATCTCAAATATCTCAGGATGTATAAGGACATTGTGGCCAATGTTTCAAATCACTGAGTAGAACAGTTTTATGGCAATTTGGGGGATTTTTGAAACGTTGTGACAAAGTCAGTCAAAGTTAAGCAAAGTAGTGATTTGTCACTTATCCAATTCACTGGATTATAATAAAACACATATTCCCATCTGTTTATTTTATCCATATTGCTGAACTTTTTTTACATGTATCTATTTGGCAGATGCATTTGTTCAAAGGGTTGAATGAAGTTCAATCCATGTTTCATTTTGTAAAAAAGCAGTGCCGGGAAATTAATGTTTTCTTTTAACCTTCTTCTTGACTTTAACACCCTCCTCTTAATATCTTAATGGAACTTCTCATGAACACATTAACAAATCCCTGATATAGAGACAGAAATGCATATTGCAAAGAACACATTTATGAACCATGGCACAAGTGAAAGTTGTCTTTTTCTGGTGTTTTTTATTTATGTAACTTTTATGAATTTATGTAACTATTAACTGCACTGCAAAGGATGGCTGTTATAAAACATAATTGTAGGGTGAGGAAAAAAAGATAAAAGCCCTCAGCTGCTCTCCCAAAACTACATTCAGCCAAAGGAAAAATGACTATGCCCCCCTCTTACTAAACTGTTTCTCAATAGAATTTGCAGAAAATATCACAATATACATTGATTAAAACATAAAACGAAGATGATAGAGGCTTTTATCAACCACATTGTTTCGTCTGTCATGTTGTATTTTACTGTGTTAGGATTTTGTACAGCTGCTTCCTTGGCCAGGTGTCTCTTGAAATAGATGTTTTATCTCAATGGGACTTGCCGGTAAAATAAACACAACATAAAGTAGTCCTATAGGGTCAATGCAATTAAGTTGCTAATTAAACTATGTCAGAAGGAAATGACAGCATTATAAGAGTACAAAACACCCTCTGACATGTCAACTGAAAGAGAAATTTGAATATCCATTACAAGTACACAGGGGGGAGATTGAACCACTATCCTATGAATCACTAATTCAGTATCACATGCCACATCTGCTCAAAACAATATCAGCATTGCAGAGCTCAGCCCTGTGATTAAACTGAGCTATGTTGTTATGCTGAAACCAAAACAGCTGAAGGGCTCAAGAGAGCAGAAAGTACCTCAGTTGATTATTCATAACAATACCATCAGGAAAACCAGGTTGTGTGATGATGCCTATCCTTGGAGTCACTGTGGTATGATGTAGTTATGCATCATCCCAAATGACTGGTATGATGATCTACGCTGACTGGTGAATAATCACAGTGGGACTGACCTGCCAAACTGGAATAGTAAGGGACTACGGTTTTAAGATAAACTTCTGTATACAACTATAAAAAAAAAAATCACATCATCCTTCATGATGGCTACCTTACAGATGTGGACATAGGACAGATGTAGGACAGTCCATCAACGTTTATTATCATTGTGGCTCAACCAGTGAAAAATGTGGAATATGACTGAGATAATAGATGTTTCTGTAAACCCACAGGATTAGTTTCATTCATTCGTACACCAGCTAATCCAACACATCCTCCTTCAAGAGCTCCATAGTGAGCTCAAGGGTCAGTTGAACAAATTCATAACTTCAGGTTAACTTTGGGGTTCACCCTCATGCGGCTAAATTTGCCTTAGTAATCAGGCATAATCCAAGAGATGGAAAATATGTTGGAGTGGATAAAAGAGGTTTTTATAACAGAGCTCTCATATCAAGTATTTTTGATATTTCTATACCATCTCTAAAATGTCATAAATGCTGCAATATCCTTACAAATATTTAATTATACCTACATTTTCTCATATATTGTTGTACCCAAGAGCACAACACAAAAAGATACACACAAAATCCCTCTCGTACTCTCACACACTCACTTGTGAGCTTGTGCACACACATGCAGACGGACTTCATGGCTCATCTCGTTGATACTGTGGGTCACAGCTTGTGATTGCAGGGCATCATCTGCCCCGACATAACCCATAGGCTTGCATGCCAGACCAGGAAAGCTAGATGAGGGCGGATTTAAAGTGAAGATTAAGCAGAATAAACTGCCTGGAAGGAATCCAGCACTGAGACAACAACAAAAAATCCTCCAGCTTCTTGTGCCGAGGCCTTTCCTGCTCTGGGTAAAAGCTGCGAGGATGGCAGCAGCGGGCTTGGCCTCGGCTCTTTAATACAGAGTAAGCAGGGACATTTGGAAAATGTGAGACGTTTTGCTGACCTCTATCCTCTTATGGGCCTGGGAATTGATTTATGCTCTTTTCACACATGCCAGTCCCGCCACGCCCATCCCAGCTGCCTCTGCAGGATCCAAGAGGGACCCTTTTCTCTCTGGACAGCAGGACTGGGACAGAGGGCGGACTGGGCATCATCTGCCTTTAAAAGACAGCTAAAGGGGAATTCATAGGTGTAAATGGTTGAGAGACTTAGCTATACTTTTTTAAACATATTTTCCAACTCTTGACTTCACAACCAAAAAGGTGAATTAATAGTTTGTTCGTGAGGTTTGAGAGGAAAGAGGAACAGCAACCCAACAAGCATTACTAGTGGGAGAGCAGATATTCTTCTCCAGGGGAAACCTACTCTACTCATCAAGACAGAATAATACAACACAGTGAAGTCAGTGGTGGGCGTAACACAAAGAGCACAGAGATTTTCTGTTGGTGCTGCTATTGTATAATGGCTGGCTGTAGTAGTATGTGAGGCACAGTTTGAAGTGCTGATCAAGAGAGAAACTGGCTAAAGGTGTGAATAATAGAACTAAGAGAACCATGTCCACTGGGCCTTGACAAGCCAGCTACAGATGGAAAGATGGGAATCACTCACACAGGAAATGGCTGTCAGCTTTATTAGCTTACATACCGTCTTCAAACAGAATATCAGCTGCAATGTACAACAACTCATTAAAGCGAAGCTTAACTCAAACCTAGTGACTAAATCTCTGCAGGAGCAAAAATAACGGTGGCAACATATGTCATTGATCTTCAAAGATCCTATTGTGGTGTGACATATCTTGCTCTTGTTATAAATAGTGCTTGCCTGCACGTTGACACTTCTGTCTGTTACAGTTGCTAATTGCAGGAGAAAAACAGAGTACACAAAAGCCATGCTGTGCTCCTGGCATCAAGCGTGATATGCAAAAAAGCCACAAGTGCTCTTCTGCTATCTTAGACCTGACAACAAAGTCTCGAGCTATTAGTCAAAATTAGTTCTCTTGCTGTAGTAATGATGCTCAAACTGGAAGGCACACAATGAAAGTGTGAGTGTGAGGGCCATGAAAAAATGCATTTATAATGAACAAAATTTACAACAGGTGTGCAAAGTTTGTGACACAGTTTTCCTGTTAAATTTTTTTAATTTGTTAAGTAAACTCCATTTAAATGTAATGAATAAAATAAAATAAATAATAGATTTGGTATAAAAACTCCCCAGTTTGTATTAATATACCAGCAGGAGTAGGCCTTGGTCAAGCCCTACACCCCCGCCCGACCACTTTGCTCTGCTGCCTCGGGGCGATTGGTTGCCCCGTCGCTCAGAGGTCCCTGCGGCCGATCCACCCGGTCACAGCTTTTTTCTGTCCTGGCCCCTCAGTGGTGGAATGAACTCCCCACCGACGTCAGGACAGCAGAGTCGCTGCCCATCTTTAGGCGCAGGCTGAAAACTCACCTCTTCAAGAAGCACTACCCTGAGCCTTCCTCGTAGCACTTATTGCATTCGTATTAGTTGTTGCACTTACTGTATTCGTATCAGTTCGCTGCACTTATTGAATTCGTATTTGTTTACTGCACTTATCCTATTCGTAGTAGTTTGTAGCACTTATTATATTCGTATTAGTCTGTTGCAATTATTGTTTTCGTAGTAATTTGCCTCTGCACTATACTTTTGCTCTGGCTTATGCTTTAAGATGCTTGTTTAAGAAAGGAGATGCACTTATGACTTCTGGTGACTAGTAGTTCTCTTGAATACCTATGTTGAATACACTTCCTGTAAGTCGCTTTGGATAAAAGCGTCTGCTAAATGACTGTAATGTAATGTAATGTAATGAGTAATGAATATATGAATCTCTGATTCAGATCATTATATTTGATTATCCCTGAGGGGAAACCTGTCTGTCTTTATTTCACATTAGATTATCCCTAAAAACAAAAAGGCATGTAAATAAATATATATCACAAGGAAACTAGAAAAATGAATAAAGAAGTATAGAAAAAAAACTCTCAACTGCACAAAAATCGAGGCACTCTCATCCAATCCACACATCCCCAACACCCAAGGGCTTCCTCAAGTGGCAGTGAAGACATCTTGCACAACCCCTGCGGTCAACAACATGTTATTGTTATGTTAGGTTGACAGCCACAGGAATAAATTAATGGTCATGGCCATTTTGCTCACATTGATGAGAGTTCAACAAGTAGGTTCAGGCTGGAATTTAGTTTAACTGGGCTCTCACACACAAGTGCAAATCTGACATTGTGCAGAGTGATGTCAAATATTTCCTATTGAGAGAGAGTGTTTGAGCTTTTTCAGGCAGCTGAGCGAGCCATAGCTGTCCACATAGCTGCCAAAGTAACTAACTAAGCAACTTAATCGAATGCTGACAATTGGTTGACCTCCACAAAGACTCTCCAATGAGATTCTGGCCATGATGGAGGACAAAAGTTATGGCAGCTATAATTTTACCGTAAAGAGGAATATTAATTTGTGCATTAATGAGTTCTGAAGAAATGTAACTCTCTGATCTTTTTGTACGTAAAACCTCTCAGGCATGACTGAAAGTATGAGAGAGATAGAGAATATCATGTTAGGACATGTACATTGTGATACTGATATCTGATATTGGCTCGATACTGATTCAAATGGCTGGATCAGGTATCAGTGACAAAAGACTGATCTGCTATAGAATATCATTATATCAGTTAATACCGATTCAGTACATTTATATCTATGTATTTATTTGTTCCATTTAGTTTGACAAAGTTAGGAAATGTTTAAGTCAAGATGATGTTTGCTTACACACAAAATAATGATCCCAGTGTCTTCCACACAGTGAGGCCTACAGCTTATTAATTAAACATTGGTATCAGACTGATACTCAAGACACGGCAAATACCCGAAGCCCAGCTAGCGGTAACAGGGCTGAAAAAGTCGGATCGGCGCTTGGTGATTATTTACATTATTGTGTAGCAGTCCATTAAGCCTCTTTGTGCTGCTTCATTCTGGGCACCACCTCGTGCAAACTATTCACTCTTGTGTGTTTGGAATGAAAGGTTAAACCTGTGCTTCACATATCTGAGTTACGTACTTTGGCCTAAGAAGAGGGAAGGTGACTTGACAACAGTGCCCTCACTGACTCACCTCACAGCATGCCCTACAGGCTTCTCTGTCTGACACTTAAAGGTAAATTACAAAAACAAACTGTATATCCATGATAATAAATAAAAAATAAAAAAAACATTATTTGCGTTTAGTGTGTCATGGTGGCTTTGGAAGCTTGTTCAAGACTTTCTGTTAGAAGTCAGTTTAGCACTGCAGTGAATGGACCTGGTCCGCAAAGGAGGAGGCGTTACATTATTGCAGAAATCCTTCATATCCAGTGCAAGTCATCCCACCTCCACTATTGATATTACAACACATGAATTACGTAATAAGATCTGATAGTAAAGGGACGTATGAGTTTGCGAAATACAAATAGTAAAGTCACTCTGTTTTCCTTTGGAGGTGGAAATACATCACACAGATTTACATCCCACTGTTGAGGTGATGAATTACCCATTGAGTTTAACAGTAATGGTGAAAAAACTCAGCAAATGAAAAATGACCCAGTAAGCTATCCACGCCGTGACTTCTACTCACAGCCAGTGTTACAATAGATGCTAAAGTCTTTAAGGTCATCGCCTTCGTCTTGCAATACCTTACAGTTCTATAAGAACCTGAATCAGCTTTTCGCTCGGCAGTAGGCACCGCTCAGAATGACTAATGTCTCGGTGCGGGCACAATCCCCAGAAGGCAGTTGACCACTTACTCCTCTCCTACCGCATCAGAGAGCAGCACAGAGATGAGTTTCTGTGAAGCAGAACATCCACATTTAAAATCAAATCATTCTCTCCTCTCCGTCAATGATCCAGCCTACGTGAAACTGTAATTAGTGGGATGGCAGTGGAAGTGCTAATTGGCATCTCAGATAAGTTTACTAACTTTACCACTTTGCTTCATGCACTTCACACACCAAACACGTCTTGCCATTAAGTGCACTTCAAATCTCGACCAATTACTGAAGATGCTCTACCTGTATCTCACATTTAGTTGTTTTTAATAGTGATCTCTATTCAGGGTCGTAGAGTTTGTTGAAAGAAATAATGTCCTCATATTCTTCACTCATAATAGTATATTAATTGTGGAATGGTATAGCTCTGTGAAGCTCTGATCTACTCTTCTTTGCAGGGCGCTAAGACGCTGCCATATGGCAGACAGAGACAGGTCAAAGAAAACTGTGTCACACCTGTGAAGTCAAGTCACCTATTCTGCTGCTTGTGAAACATCATTTTAGCTTTTGCAGAAGATCTACGCATGGTTGTCCTGTTAGAAGTGTTTGTTGATATTATGAGTAGCTATAATAAGCATCCGTATGGTTGTAATACCGTACAGTACATGTATGTTGCATTAGGCGTGTGTGTGTAATTCATGCTTGAAAGGATTCCTTTGTGAGTGAATGTTGCAGGGTTCGTTCTTCAAATGCTAATAGAGATATGAAGAAATACTTGCAGTAGTGTCGCAATGTGATTTTTCATTTTAGAAAGCTATATAAGAAATGGCCATGTACTCTATTTATTTGATATATGCTTTGTTTCTTTTTTATGTGATCTAAAAATACCCTGCACCCCCATGGTAAACCTACACACTGTAAGAGTATGTACAAACGGTGTTTGATTGACATCTTTATGACTCTATAAGGGTGGATTACTTACACCTTTATCATTCTTTAGTCTACCTTTATCCTGTAAAAAAGACTATTCAGAAGTGAATACACCTGTGGGGATGCGCAAGACAATTCAATGGTACAAAGTTTGTTATATTGCAGCACCATGCAGCCATGTTTCAGATCCAAATAGGATTACCAGTATCTATCTTTTAATTTTTTTAGGAATCCTGTCTCTGTTGGCTTTCTCGCCATCTTTTCTCAACCGACTTGACTGGCCAGTATAGTACACAGATTTATTAATACATGTAAACTATTCATTATATACAGGGAGCAGTTAGCTAGTTACTGATAACTTACTTACACATTTCACAGTAAATACTCAGACATGTGTCAGTCTTGTTGTAAAGTATTTACCATATCATTAACAACATTAAATGGCATCTACAAGGAAGGGAGAACCTTCAAGCTTCATGTTAGCTCATATAATTAAGCCAAAAACACTTAATTGAGGAGAAAGGCCAGCCTGGAACATGAAGCTAACTTTCAAAATAGCAGTGGAACACAAGGAAGAAAGCATTTTACAGACCCAGTATATGTCATTCATAAGTGATAGAAATGGAAGAAAACTGAAGTAATCTAATGTGAAACTTTTATGTCCAAGTTGAAAGTACTGTGTTCTGATGAAACTCTGTCTCAGTGGAAGACAGCGCAACTTCCCCTGCAGCTGTCAGGACAATGGTCTGATGCAAGCTGATGTTGAAAATGTCTGTTCAAAAACCAGATGAATCCATTTTTTGGTGTGGTAGACCCCTACGACATTTAATAATTCAACATTTATAAGATTTAGAGAATATGGTCTGTAGGAGTCATTGGGGTCTATGCTGTTGGATGTTGTCTCATGCTGCTTACTAAGCTCTTTCTTCCTCACTCTGTTTGTTTCCCTGCACTCCTGCTACAGGCTGTAATGATAATTACTGATAGGAAGCAGGGTAAGTAGGCAACAGTCCAAAAAGCTCCTCCACCTGTCCAGGAAGCTGACCTTTTGTGTGATACTGTAGATCACGAGTGCAGACAATAGCCCGCTGGCTTAGTGGTCCACTGAGTGATTAATGCATATCATTAACTATAGGAGTTGAAACTGCTGAGAGGGACGCAGGCACTTTTTCTCCATATGTCGGTGTGTACACTCTTAATTCGCCCGGCCTTTTCCTATGCTGTAGCCAACACTGCAATTGTCCTCTCTCTCACTGCCCTCTCTTCCACCATCCTCCTTCATCAATCAACCTCTTCTCGAAGTTTTAAAATCCCCAAATCCCTCAACTCATCTAGTTCTTTCTCTCTTAGGATTTTTTTCCTCATGATTATTAAGAAGCCTCTCCTGCCCGCGTACTGAAACTCCTGAAGTAATAGATGTTCCCTCTCTCTCTCCTATTCCTTCTTTCTCTTTTGCTTTCCGTCTGTCACTCTTTCTCCCTACGTCTTTAATGCGACTGCACAGAAAATTGTACTTTCGATCTGCTGGGGCCACTTCCCAGGAGAGTAACTGCAGTAATAAGAGCAGAGACAGCCAGCGCCCTGCAGGGCAGCAGCCTGAGAGCCATGAGGTCCTTTCAACATAGTCCAACATTAAGAGCAGAAGGGATATGAGAAAACTAGATCTATAAACATTAATTTCCACAAATCCTTATGACACCACTGCAGAGTATCAGCATGGCTTCATTATCAAACCAGAAACATTAAAACAGCAAGTTTTCAGTTCCTGTGTCTCCCTGAGGCAGTGCACTCTCCAGGGACAGAGTTGAGGTGACTGGAGACCTTCATCGTTGCCTCTTCCTCCAAAGTGTAGTCCAAAGTGTAGTCCAAAGTGTAGTTAACGAACAGTCAGCTCAGAGTCTTGAGGCGCCGTTTTGTTTCTTATTTGTACCATATTCCTGTAGGCAGACCTCCCAAGACATTCGTGAGCATCTGGCCAACCTCATACAATAACCACTTTTTCACTTTGAACAGCCGAGGAAAGCTTCTATTTCAACACCGGAGATCAATTTACCATGAAAGTTACTGTGTGAAATTTGTCTGGGGGAAACTATGGTTACTGTTGTGTGGAAGCAGAAGATTACTTTAGTATTCACAGACAGGAAAATGTGTCTGAACTGCGATGAAAACATTGAAACTTTTATCGTACTGAAAAATATTAAATGTGATTTTATGGGTCAGTGCTGCCGCTGTCTCCTCACTAGTCAAATACACCTCTGTTTCATGATAATTCAGATTTTGTTTCAATGTGGGATGAATTTTGGAGTTTTGGCTTATAATAATAATCCTATTGGTTCTGATTCCCAGTTTGAAAAGTATTTTCCCAGAATCAATTCAAATCAGCCTTTATGCTCAGAGAGATATTTAGAGAAAGTTTTACAAGTATGCCAAGTTTTGAATTTAAATTGATCAGAACCACCACAAAACTGACATTCACGCACACACATAACGAAAAAAATCAAAGAAAAAGATGAAAAGCAAAGAAGTGCATCAAAGCACAAGGATGGGAGGAAAGAGTCGATCGAAAACATCATCACTAAAATATGTAAGGTTAATCATTTTGATTTTTGAAACTAAAGACAAAATACCAAGCTTTAAAAACTGTTACATAGCCGGGACTTGATTAACATTGAAGGTTGTGAGCCCGAGAAATGTTAGCAATTGTCTCTTAATTTCTGCTCTCCTCACAATGATCTAAACCATGAAACCCTGTAGGATGTAATTCAGTTTTTGCAAAAAGACATATCACTCTATTTTAACATATTGTTCAGATTAAAGATCGCAACATTTAAGGCATTGGCTCTGAAAATCTTCCTAAAAGTAATCACTAATTTATGTGTAATCGTGTAATGTAACCTTGTCCTCAGGTCATCAGAGCCCCTGCATTAGCTGAGACAAAACCAAGGACATATCCTTGGTGTCCTCTATGAAATCTATGGCCCTGACTGCAAATTATTCCATGTGGATGGAGCAGAATATCTGAAAGCAAATTCCAGTGTATTTACTGTTCAACCTGCAACTGATCTGCATAAACACTTTAAAAAGACTTTAAATCGCCTTGTGAGAGATAAAGATGTAAAAAAATGACAGTTTGTTTGGATGACCTTTATCGATAAACAAGACACAGTTAGAGTTTTCTTACATCGATAGAAGGTCAGTGCACATTTTGAAAGAGTACAGTGGTATTATCAACAAGTCAATGTTTAAATGTCTTGTTTTCTCTGAACTAACACACTGAGTCAATGCGCTGTGACAGAAAATATGAGAAAAGCATTAAATCATTACATTAGAGAAACTTGAGCCAGAGTATGTTTGGCATTTTTTACTTGATAAAACAACTTGTGCAAGTAATCAATAATCTAATTTTGTGAATTTTCTGCCGATCGATTAATAGTGTCAGCTCTGGCATGTATAACTTCAAACTACGGATGATTGAAGCTTTTATGTCAAATTCAAATCAGAGTTAATCTTATCAGATGCTGATTAAGTGATGCTCATTTTCTTCTCTTAGATTGACTGAAATCAACTGGCAGCTTCAAAACAAGCAACTGGAGAGACCTCAACATCCATTGTTGCTCCTTGGCATGCCGTCCTACCACGGTTGCTAAGTAACAGTTTTGGCGGCAACCTTTGGCTTAAGCTTTAATCCTTTCTCTAAAGAAAATGTTAGAGCATGTCAGAGAAAGTAGAGCCTCTGAATTATACAGCACACGATTGATGTGAGGTATTAAAAGTCAAAAGTCTTCATGCATAAGTCCTGTTCAGAAACGGTCACCACACGCAACTCTCATTAAGCTGCACATGCAGTCTGAGCTTTCAAAACTTGCCCACCAACATCACATATTAACTCTTTTAACTTTAGCAGAGATGTTTAAGAACACATTTTTAAAAAACATTTTCTTATGGTATGCCACTTTCTGTAAAAAGCTCGCTGAACTTTTATTGCATTTTTGTTACATTCTCTGCAGTTGTCTTGAAATATAAATTTTGCTCTCCTCTCCTTTACTTTTTGAAAGGAATGGTTTCATAGCAAGCTGGCCAACAGTGTTATGTTATTGTACAGAATATTTTATAGAATACACACACAGAACGGTTAGCAGCAGTTGGAGCTTGGCCATCTTCTCTGAAGCGGAGACCACACAAATATATAACCTCTATAAAAAGATTAGAGGTGCTATTTCACAGAGTACATTCCATACATTTAATGTGTGTGATTATTGTTTAGGCCTTAATATACTCACTACATTGATCCCTAGACGAGATCAGGATTCAGGAGGCTTACCATCAATCAACAATTCCTCTGATTTTATGAATCTATTAATACAGATATCAACAATACTCCAAGTTGAAGCGAATTAAGAGAAAATTAAATAATATGTATACTCTGTGAGCTGTCTGAGAGTTTGGCGTACAGATAGCAGGAAACAAAAATATTAAGTAAAAATAAATGTATTGTTTCATCTTTCAGTGGAACTGAAAAAGCCTCTCTCTAAACTGTATAGATAGAATAAGGACAAACTACATCTTACATACATATATAACCACATCTACAGAATATTTGAAAAAGATAAAACTAACCCTGCTTATCTTCTCAAGCGAGTCTCTCCAACACCTAACTGCTCTGAATTAACGAAGGCAGTGGGTGGCTGGCCTTTCTTAAATTAACCATTCTTCATCTTCGTACCTGATCCTGGCCTAGAAATGTCAGAGCAGCTGGCTGCTGTTGGATCAGCAGGACTCAAGCTAAATAGGCTAATTTAGTGCTTAAGAATGTCAGGAAATGGCAAAGCCATCAAACACATAAAGAAATAATATTTAAACAGATTTAGTAAGCTCATTATAACAGGGCAGTGGAGCTGACAGAATGAAAATAATTGATGGTGTAAGTTTAGCTAATTGCTGGACTGCATTATCAAGAAGCTGTCCGAGGCACAGAAATAAGAGGCAGAAAAAAGGAAAGCCTCAGAAGACTCAGTACAGAGAGCAGCGCCGCATATTGATTCACACTCATCCACTTCCTGTTTCATGATGTGCCTGGGACCCTCTTTGACACAAACATCATTCATTTTAGAACGTATCACCCAATCATGTGCATTCACAGCATGCACAAACCCACAAATCCTTTAGTATGCAACGACCACATATTGCCGTTCAAGAGGTTAAGTGATAGCATGCTATGTTCATATCCATGCATACCTCTGAAGGCTGAAGACACACAACCTCATAAATCAAAAGTTACTACACTTCAGCTGCATGACACTGGATGGAAGCTAACGCATATAGCGCCTCGCTGTATTTCTGACCCTGGTATGAAAAGTAATGCATTGCTGCCGCTGTACCTCCATTCGTCACAGGTCCACGCAGATCCCATGGTATACAGCTGGGGCGCAGCATCTTCTCAGCCCTCAACACGAAGGAAAAATCCATGTCTGTGCTTCCTCCTTTGCATCTTTCTCTTTCAGTCTAAACACTGTTAGTGCAGCATCAGTTTTCTACACTGAGTATCCCAGATGAGGGATTGGGACACAGATTACCATGAGGATCAACCTCCCATCATTTCCATCCCCCACCTAACCCTCCAAAGAACTATGGTGAGGCTTACCCTGTACCACCCTGCGATGGACTTGCCCACCCCCTGCTGGTTTAAACAACCCCAAAGATCCCTCTCTACTATCAATCCCAGTATGAAAGTTGGGACGGTCTTGTAAAGGCCAAAGACACTGATTCACTGCTGGCTTATAGTCATTCTTAAGCCGGCAACTTGTGTAATCAGACAGCTGAAGTAGACTGTATTAGAAAGTTAATACAAGTTAGTGACACAGAGACATATGTAAGGCCCGAAACAATCTTGGTGTAATCCTTTGATATCAGCGGTATTAAAGGATCCACTTGGAACATACAGTACAGCAGCAACATTGTGTCTACTTCCCCTGATACCAAGGGCACGGTTGAACATGGAAATGAGACACTCTTGCAGTCATAGTCTGCATTTCAACAGCCACTTTAGAATCTCACACCCCTGTCAGAGAAATCAAAGGACGCCAATATGCTGTCTCCCATGAGAGTACTTATCCAGCACTGTACAAGAGCATAAATCAGCAGAATGTGTGCTGAAATACTGTAATCACTGTAAGAGATACTACATGTCTGTGTGTTTACAGCATTTTAATCATGTTCTCGTAATTACATCTTAATTGTTATTCTTCTGGACATTTATTTCTGGAATCCCTTTTAAAATGACAATTATTTACAGGCATTTCAGCTGCGTTCAATTATTTTGATCTGACATTTCAACTCCTTTCAGTGCCTTCAACTTTGAACAACAACAACATCAACATTCCTCAGCCCACAACTTCCAGCGTTCATGTTCAATTTACTCAAACTGCTTCAGAGCTCACACTTCAGCTGACACCCTGTTTTAGTTCATACTCTTGGACTGGCACTCATTTCTGTGATGACTTCCACTTCATCTGAAACTTCCCACTCAGTTTATCATCTACGTATCAAATGTCATTCCAACTCCTTTCATCCAGTCACTTTGAAACCGTCCTCAAAAGAACGTCTGCATCAGTGGTTTCAGCAGGAGCCCCAAAACGAAGACTATTTACGTTTAATCGACAAAAGCCTGTAAGATGCTGTAATAATGACGGGAAGCTGTTTTTGTGCTGAAAACCGCACCAAATCTAAACCATATTTTTGTCCCATTACAAAACATATTTTTCAGCAGTGATCTTTTACGGTTTTGAAAGGCATAGACCAATGATGTTGTCCTGCTGATGAGGGATTTGATCAGAAAAACATTTTTACATGTCGTTATAAGGGGCAGGATGAACAACATATTGTGTCGCTTAACTTGGAGGACTTGTTGTTTCTACTTCACCCAACACTCATTCTTAAACTGCAATTTCTTTCAGGCCTTCCATCTTAACATCTATGTCAAATTCTTTAGTACCAGTAATTGTATTTCAACTGCCACTTCAACTTTAGCTCACTTCAGTATCTCAACAATGTGTGAATTTTCTTCAGCGACCACACCTTAATGTTCTTCAGAAACGTTGCCTTTTCTAATCAATATAGACACGGGTTCAGATAAAAAAAAAAAAAAAAAAGAAGGGATATTTGAGTATACATAAAGCTTTGTTAAGCCTGGTTCATTAATTAAAGCACATTCCATAAACAAGCAGGTAAGAAATCTAAACATTGAGGCTTTGGGTTTGCAGCAAAACCACTCAATCAACCAAGTAGCCAAGGTTTCTGACAGCTACATGAGGAGAGACAGGAGTCGTGTCTGGAGGAGAGAACCAATTAGTTCTCCCCAACACGGCTTGTCACCTGACAGTCTGCTCATCCACAGCCTGATGGAAGAGCCTCTCCAGTCTGCTCATTCAAACCAATTAAGGTCTGGAGGTGTATTACCACACACTCATTACCTGACTCTCACAGTGCTCTGCTGCTCTTCACATCGCAGCTCATTGGTCTGTTGAAAGTCTCAGAGTTTTTCCCTTTCATATCAACTTGTCTGTTCCATATCATCTCTTTTTCTAGTTGTCTTATATCTCCTCTGTGTGCCTCCCTCTATCTAATTCTGTCTTTCTTTTTCTTTGTCTCTTTGTTACAAGAGGGAAATGTAGGAAGCAGCAAAATATATTCTCCAATATTCTAACCTACAGATAATATCATCTGTGCCTGTGAATGATTATGAATCAGTTTGGACATATGTTACAGTTTAAGTTATATTAGGCACAAAGAAAAGAGAAATTAAAGAGGAGCATGTTCATGGACTCATTCAAAACTGGAAATACCCTACAGCGCCTAATGGAAACTATGCAGAGACATCCATAAATGCACAGACACTGACAAAAGGCTCGCCCCTCTACATTTTCCCTTTCTGTTGGCACAAAAAACAATAAAACAAAACACTCAGATGTTGAGCTACAAAGGGCTGAACTGTTGTCACAGACAGAGAGTGTGCTGTTGTGTGTGTTTATGTATGTGTGTGTTTGTGTATGGTGTTGCTTAGGCTGTCCAAACAGTTTGTCCGTGTGAGATGGATGACATATCTGGAACGATTAAAATTCCCACATTCCCCTCTTGCAAAACACACTACAGACCATGTAACCGTAAACCCTTTCAGAAATTAGCTGCAATTTTGGAGCACATTTTGACTCAGCACTGAGATGGCTGGAATTCCCCCATGACTCTAGCGGTGCTGGGAAAAAGCAAAAGGAAAAGAGAGGTTATTCCACGACAACAACTTAAGGAAACAGGAGAGTGACTCAACTTTCTCACCCTTAATTAATAATTTCCGTTTCATAATCAGCTTTACTGCTATAGGTCTTTGAAGTGAAACCAGCCTTAATAATTACTGTACAACTCTCCTGCTCCTTTTCATTTATTCATAAAGGCGGCACAGTGTGAGTAGAAACCATTTAAACCCCTGTTAACTTGTTGAAAGGTCAGAACGACTAATAAGGAAAAGTTGCATGTATTATCAGATACTAATGGTCACTTGGTCTCAACAGTGAATACCAGGACCTCTAATTGAGTCCAGATGGAGCGGCCAGTGAGTCCACTCAGCAAACAGAAAGCCTGCAGAGGGCTCAATATGGTGAGATTTAATTTTGTTGCAAATGTCAATTGAATCTAATTCTAACTTATTTAATTGTTCTTGCTCTGCTAACATGCCATATTGTTACCATGAGGTGTTAGCCAGTGACACCTCTTTTGTCAGGTGGTTTCTCCTTCACACAGATCCATTTACACTGTAAAGGTGTGAACAGCGTTGGGAAGCAGCTAAGATGATAACGTTTTCCAATTTTTAGAGTGAAATATTGAACTTTTTTACTGCATGGGAATTGTTTCACAACCATAGTTACTGGTTACTCTTCAGTATGAGAGCTTACATACAGAACATGTGTTGCTGGTATGAATTCAAATACCCCAAAGCATATACATAAAGCTGTTCAACTTTGTTTCACCTCAGCCAACTACAACATTCAAGTCATGCTTAAACAAGTATCCAACAATATAATAATTTAACACTGACAGGTACCATGCATATGCATAAGGAGTACATTTTGTTGCCATTATTTCTGTGCTTTATTATGACTTGTAATGGAATATTTTCATAGGTTATATTGCGACTTAAGTTGATTATCTGAATGCTTGGAGAAAGATACGTTTTTTATTTTCGCAATCAATTGCACTTATAGTTCTACATGTGTGGCCCTCTGATTGGGCCTCATGTGACAGCAAAGAAAACAAATTCATGCAGAAAGTGAACATGTGTGAAAGACAGAATAGATTCTGTACACTTTGAAGCTAATTGGCCAACAGAAGCACTACCGAAGTGTTCAGAACACCACCCCGGTACTTTTTCTCTGTTTCTAGTGGCAGTTTAACGCACCTGTAAATTACTCCACAGCCCTATCAGCCTCCCCCTTTCTGCCAGTCCTCCCCCTCCTCACTTATAACACCATAATGATACCACTGTTAGTACAGTGCTCAGGCAGTGTGCTTTGTGGACTGACCTCAAAATCAATTCAGCAGCACACAGGGTCTATTAATGGAGCCTAAGTCTAAAAATCCTCCTCTCCTCTCTTTTCTCATAACCTCTTTTCTCATAACCTCCAATATTTATCCCCTTGCCTCTCCTCACCTCTTCTTTTCTAGTTTTTGCTTCAGGACCTCACCGTGGATAGTAAATTACACACAACCAGCTCTTCTCGTACAGACCAGTTCCTTGACAAAGCACTGCAGCAGATGCTCTGCAGCCCTGTGGCACACATTAACCTTATAAAGGGAAAGTAATAGAGCCTGTCTCAGCTGACACACAATAGCCATGAAAAAATGTATCACATCACCAGTGCCTCCCTGAGACTGGACCCACAGGTAAACTTGACTCAGTAAAACACACAGGTACGGCAGGTGGCACTACTATCCCTCCACAGCAGATAATAGTGATGGTCCAACAATTTAATACTACCATGAAATAAACTACTTCATTTTGGTTCTCATTAGCGTCTCTGGTGCACAGTATTTGGAAATGAGGAGGTTGCTGCAGGGATGGAACAGAGGCATACTTTGCTTTGGGAGCACATTCCTGGACAGAGAGAGTAGCTGAGTCTCTTGCCGTGGTTAATTAGGGGAGTCTGTGGGAAACCCCCCTCCAAAAAACCACACCACTTCAAGTAATGGCGGCCATGTTGAATGGAGCTCATTGTTCGGAGGCCAGAACGGAAGATTCCATCACTTTCGTCCAGTCGTCTGAGCTGTCATCCTAACATAGAGAGGGCCAATACCAGAGTGTGGCTGAGGTGGTAATACCAAACGACAGAGGAGGAAAAGTAAGAAGAAAGATAACAGCTAAAGGGGTGGTTGAAGGGGAAATACACCAATTTAACATGTCTGCATAGTCACAATGAGCACTAAAACAGAGGTGCAATGTCTCATTTTGGCTCTAGGGGCTTTATGAAGTCTGAGAAAACAACCTCAGTGAAATAACTAGGGTTATCACAGCACCTTTTATTTTTTTATGAAAGGCCTGCATTACAAACAAGGCAAAAGGCAAGAATGAGCTATGGGCCCCTCTTGGTGGTTGTTTTTAATATATTTTTGAACCCATCTATATATCAATAATTGTGGACTAAAAATTTGAAATACTTCTCTGTTTAACTCAATTCAAACTACAGCCTGCAAAATGTCCATTATGTTGAAACAACGCCTCTCTATTTAAACTTCTTGAAGGTAAGGCTTTATTGCAGTGCTGTGTTATCAAACTACATAAAAACTAGATTTGATACAGCGCTCCTCAAAAAAACATGAGGTGTAAAAGCAGAGTCGGCTAAAGTGCCTTATCATTTAATTATTTTATGTGCTTTAGTGGTCCATACGACCAAACAAATTAATTACATTAAAACTGAGTTAATCCTATTTCCAAAAACCTGACACGTCTCTGGGGTCTGTGGCCCCGCTCATTTACTGGGCAAGTGGTGTTGCGTAGCTAGATCTCCACAGCGCTGTGTCAGCGTTAAAGAAAGGGCCACCTACACATTATCATTTTTGCACTGGACAAAAAAACGCTCTGGCTTGTCTGTATTTCTTTCAAACAAACATAATCCTTTTGGACCACGCTAAACACAGGATGCTGTGACCATGCCATTGCAAAAAAGATGGGGAGGAGAATGCAACATGAAATACGCGGCCAATGGCTGACTTATACAGCCTACGCCCAGTGAGTCAGACTAGAACACAAGCAATCAAGTTGCATTATAGGCAGTGTAGGATCCAGCATATTCAGAGCTCCGACTACTAGCAAAAGTCAAGAGATTTCAGCCTCTGCTGCATCATCCAACACTGAACCATCTTTTGAGGGTATAAATGTTGGGTGTGTCCAAACATGAGTAATAGCATCTAAAAATCAGTTTTAGTCAGGACACAGTTATTTCTTACAATTTAAGACAAAAGACAAAACAATAATAAAACAACAAAAGGGAGACAAAAGCAGTGACTAAAGGAAAGTTAACATAAATGTTATCAGGGACACATAGTACTGAAGTGTTGACTCACACACATCATTTAAAGTCTGAAGAAATTATGATGTGAGTGTTAAAAAATAGCTTCTCAGCCTGAGATGTAAAAAAAAAGTGATAGCAAGAAGAAAATCATGATCAGATGACAAAATGACATACCATTCAATCAATAAAGTGAATCATTGCAGCGAGGAGCCATACAGTTTAATTTGTCTTATTGCTATGCATGAAAACTGAAATAATGTTGATACAAATGAAGGGTCTATCTCAGCAGTAGCCTGTTGGGAATATTAATGCAGCTCTATGTATTCCTAGTTTACCTTATTAGTCATAATGGGAAGCAGATACTGTAAAGCTAGAAAAAAATGCTGAATAGAATAGAAACTGCTGATTGTTTCATTCTTATTTTCATTGCAATTTGCATAATTCCGGATCTAATGGCCCATGGCAATTTCTTTGAGTAGGCATAGATGTAAAGTCAATTTGGAATTATACAGACTTCTATCAGCTTTTGGTTTGTTTTTCTTTTTTTTAACATGCAGACATATTCTTATTCTAAAAAGGAACAATGAGTGTAATTCATCCATGGAGATTAACATGTGGTATGTAATCAGATCCTTTTAGGTGGAAAAATTTGGTGGACACTTTTCAGAAAAAGAAAGCAATCTCTCTATCCATTGATCGGACTGCCTGCTAGCTGTGAGCAACTTTAAGAGGCCTGGTGATAAAGATGCTTCTTTGAATTGCCTCCACTAAAAATGCACAAACATTCTTCTAACAATACACATAAGCTTTGAGGAAACACCATCCTCTCTCCTGCTTGGTGAAGCACGTTTGCGTTTGAGATAAAAATGTATCCACTTATTGCAAAAAATAAACAAATTTACGGCAATGCATATACACAACATTCTCAACAGAGCCACAGCCGGTTTGTGTGTGTGTGCCTCAGTACACGGGGTACAGTAATTGGCGACCTGATAAATATTTGTGTAGAACCTCCACAGCAGGAGAAAACAGACAGGCATGCTTTCAACACTAATGCCTTCAGGCTGCAGACCAAAAATAATTCAGGGATGGAGCCCACTTACATGCTTCATGTCAACATTTCAGGGGGCCTGTGGAGTCGATGGTGATGCGTCAACACAAACATTAAAACGTTTTGTTGTGCTGTTTTGTAATAATCAATTTTTTTTTCCTAAAAAAGAACATAATAATATATACATAAATGATTATTTAACTAAAAGAGACATAAAACAAATGAAAACAATAAAGAACAGTAAAAATAATTATTGACTGTGTCTGGTTTTGGTCGATAATATAGGTCCCCAACAAGTAGCTTTTATCCAGACAGACAAATGAGATAAAGTTTAGTCACGTTCTTTCCAACTTTAATGGCGTGCTTTGTCAGGAGTATGTAATCTCATTTGTGAAATCCATGTTCTCCCTAATGATGAATTCAAACACTGAATTGATTCATTTTAGAGTAATTGGAAACAACCCGAGCAGCGGTGCTCCATGGAACGCCACCAGAAAGTGAATAGTGAGGTGTGTTACTGTGAGAGCCATCTGTCGTTGTCTGGGAGGAGCAGTGTGGAGATATACCGAAGGTATATGGAGAGAAACATGGAAAGTCAAACGCAACTTCTACATGCAGACACATATTTTGAGGTGTAGCATCTAATCATTGTTTTTAATCGATTTATAATTAGTTTATTTGTTGCAATCTGTAATTGTTTACTCACAGCAAAAACACAATTGTCAAAAGCCCAAAACGACATCTTAAAAATTTCTCATTTCATATGACTAATTCAAATTTCAAGGATACAAAACAGCAAAAGACAATTGCAAATTCCCATATTCAAGAGGCAATCTAGTGAATGTTTTGCATTTTTGCTTGACAAACCACATATTTGATTAAGTATCTGCAAATGTACTCTTGTCCATCAACTAAAGTTGCATTTAACAATTTCATAATTTTCATAATCAATTAATCTCAATTGTAAAATTTGTGAAAAATGCCAATCACAATTTCCCGAAAGCCCAAGTTGACATATTTAGATTGCCTATTTTGTCCAATTAACAATCCGAAACCCAAAAAGTAAACTGTCACGGAGGACTAAAGGGACTGTAAATGTTTACATTTAGAGAAGCACAAAACAGTGAATAATTGGCATTTTTTGCTTAAAATCTAAATCATTGCTTCTTAATTTTCAGTTGCTAATCAATCAATCACCTATTAATTTCAGCAATAATACTAAAATAAGTTTTGAGGATTTTTAGGACAGGGAGTGTTGTTTGCTGTACAGACTGTAAAGTATATGCATGTACTTTGTTTGGTTTCAATATAAATTGATGTCTGCAGAGGACTTGAAGTTTAGCCTCAAGTCCACCAGTATATTCTGACAGATTATCAGTTAAACAACAGATATTCTATTTAAATGATTTGAGAGGAGATGACACTGAAGTGCAATACAAATTATTTGCCATATATGGATTGTGTGGGTGTTTAAAAGTGCACAGCATTGTCCTGATGCTCAGGATGTCTTCAATCCATCAATATTGTGAGAGCCCTGCGTGAACCAGACGATGTGAAGCAGTGGCAAAGTGTTCTGCTTATCCTCCGCTCTGCTGGAATGTCACGCTTTGCGTCCTCTCGATACGAGGGGGTGTTCTGCTCTTCCTCAAAACTCATTTTCCTCCTTGTCTAGTCCATTCTCTTCTGGGAATGGATTTAAACTGCAGCCAAGGCAACAATATGTACCAGCAGCAATAAAAAGTCTCCGCTGCTAAAGCAATGAGGCATTTTAATAGGATGAGCTGAGACTGTTGTGAAGGCAACCAGGCTTTCTCTCCCTCGCTGTCTGTCTCTTCCTCTCTTTCTTAGAGTTGCAATTGTTTGAAGTTTGGACTCTACAGGGATTTGGATGATTTAAGGTGAAAATGAAGGGTTAGATGTGGGAGGTTTAAAGTCTGATCATTATCTGCTCCTCCTGCAAAGCGGGCACCGCAACACCAAGGCACTGTCCGTGAAACAGCCCACATGGGAGAATTATACTGAACACGTTGTAAGAGCTCATTCTTCGTCTCAGCACAGACATATAGTGAATCTTGCTCACTCGTGAGTCCAGTGTGTCATTAAAGGAGTCATACAGTGTATCCTCCACCACATGAGAGTCTGCTGTGTCAGGCTTCAGTCAGACACCCTGCTATCACCAGACCTCAACATAATACCATCCTACCATGTCTTGTACTAACTTCCTTAGCCAGAGAGTCAGGGAGATCATCTTCAGTGAGCTGCTTGTTGCAAGTTTCCCAATCCTAGACCTTGAGTCGGATCTTAGATGCACATGATTAAGTTGAAACATCCAGTTGGGCCTTAAAACACAATCAGGAAGCAATACTTCACCCAATCCACAACATGAATTCTCTACGGACATATGGTGGTGATAAAAACAAGATACCCACCAAAGATACGAGGAGTTCTTATTTCCTACTGTCCAATTCTTTACTGCATGCAATGTTTTGAAGAGGGGCCCATACGAAGGAAATGGGGGAGAAAAGGACTATAAGAGGGAGCAATAACGGTGAGGAATATCCTCATTAGTCGATTCCTATCTCTACTCCCCCAACTAATAAAAGCCAGTCTCATAATGTGCTGTTAACCTGAGCCATGACCTAGACGCTAGAAATCCATATTAAATGGCGTTTTGATAAAAAATAAAATAATAATTATCTGGGAAACATAGTGTGTCCTGAGCCGCTGGGAAGGAATCAGTTAAAAAAAAGTAATTCAGTTCTGAATCTAATTAGCATACGTAGACATATCAGTCTCATTTAGGAATAGTATCATCTCAGAGGCAGAGTGTCACACCGGAGAGCAATTCAATGCTCCGTGCCACGGTTAAAGTGCTCCTCAGTTCTCCTTGAATTGGCTTTCACTGACTTGCTCTGTGAAGTTTCATTCAGATAAAGCGTGCCAGGAACATTTAAGTGCAGAGGAATGTCTGTTGGAGATGTACCCTGTCTAAGAGTTGGCATCTTTCTTACAGCTTCCATTTCTGGTTCTGCTCCACTGCCTGTCTACCTGTCTGCCCGCCTCTCCTTTTTTGCAGGCTCATTCCCCCTAAGGTGGAACATCACATCAGGGGCCGTGTGGTGATGTCACTATCTTCGTCCATCTGCCATCCAAACCGAAGGAATGCCACCACCAGCTGCCATCCAGGGCAACACTTCTGTCACCTCTGCTAATAGACCTGAGACACACAAGGGTCAGCTGTCTTCTGTCAAACCTGACCCTTCACTAATGCTGCAACCAGAAATCAGTAGCACGCCGCACTGCCCTCCCGTTGAACCACAAACTTGGAAAGATTTCAGAGTGATTGGAACAATAGAAGCCAGCTTCGTCTGCCCCTGTATGGACATGAAAGTGAATACGTGCCGCCCAGCTGTCCTCCCTGCTCTCTAGGCAGCCACATTCAGGAGCGGAAACTCTTTCCCAAGTCAAAGTCCACGGGGCTTCAGCTCCCACTGTCAACTTGCACAGCTCTGTCAGTTCATTACCTGGGTTTGCATTCCATTACAAAGCAAAACAAATAACCAGAGTCATTATTTATTTAAAGCCATTACCAGCCACTGTAGAACAAAGGCAGCCAATGTGCCAGTAAGTACTTCTAACCCCTGTTCAGCTATTAAGTGCAGAAACACTCGACTAAAATTGAAACAATATGGAGGATAAAATAAATTAAACTCTGAAAAAAGGACCTTAGCAATGAAGTAAGTAAATTGCAAAGACTGCAATAAAGATGGGTTAGTTAACTTAAAGTCGCAATCCAATTAGAAGTGTTTGTTTACTAATATGACAGATACTGTAAGCATCTGTCATATTTTTCTGCATTGGTTTCAACTTGCTTTTTATTTGTGTTGTGGCAGTTTTTTTAATTGCATATGTTGTCATATTTTTGTCAGCTTTCTGTGACTTATTTATCTATTTATACACTCAATATACTGATTTCGTGTTTTGTATTCATCTTCATTTACCTCAGCTGGATTCCAAGAAAGTAATGCAACAACAATGTCGTAAATTCCTAATTTGAAAGTGAACGCTGCAGGCCTTTAGTCTACCATCATTGAAGAGGATAATGAGGAACTTTTAGATCACTGCCTTTTGCAAACATCACTGTCGTCTGAAAATCTTCTCCAAATGTAAGAGTAAAACCTCCGAACCCCCCCAGCGCCCTTATTTTCATCTGGTTTTAGAGCCCCAGGAGTCCCCTGCTACGCCATGATTAGTTGTTTTACTGGCGGGAGTCTAGTGAGGAAGAGGAAGAGAGAGGGAGAAATGTGAGGGCAGTGAGGGGCTGCCTCCCTCTTGCTATTGTTTGGATACAGTTCCTCTCACGCTGCATTGACCACAGACAGGGCGTGGCTGAGGGAGGCCAGGCAGGGAATATCAGGGGGGGAGAGGGGGGAGGTATTCGAGTGGTGATGGATACAGGGTGAAGGTTAGAGCGCACTGCATACTTTCTCTGCATGTGGACAGCGAACAGGAAGGCGGGTGGTCCCTGGTGAGTGTTTCAGTGAGAGAAAGAGAAAGAGCTGGAGTGGGTGGGATTTAGCCCCCGTAGTTTGCCGCTCTGTTCCCAGCCCTGCTCATGTGCACGATGAAGTAATGAGAGACCCGGGGCCTCTGGCAAACTCAGGCCAGATGGGGAGAGGATTCTTCCCCACAATTACTCAGCAGAGAGCATTAGAGCTAGTGCAACTTCTCCTTTACTGAGAAAAAAGATACTTAATCAACACTTGTTTTTAGCTCTCTGTACAGTTTAAATGATGTCTTTTACGGTCTAATCTGAGTGATCTTCCTCTTTCCCTTGATTACAGTAGCCCAGCATGCTCAATAGCACCTATAATAGGGTTGAAAACCCAGCTGGTTCTGGAAGTATTAGTTTTTACAAATCTAAATTCTCATCTGAAAGTTTTTTTCAAAGGATATTTTCAACGTACCTCAACATACTGAATAAACATAAAAAGGACAAACTGGCGTGAATTTTGCTTCATGAACAAAAGGGAATATATATTTGTCACACTCAACAAGCAATTCTCTTTAGTGTAAAGGGCTGTGTCTATTGCTAACAGAGTAAAAACCAAGTCACTCTAATTCCTGATTACAATAAAAGCCTTTAAAATTCAATGTCAGGAACACATGATGGGAACACTGGACTCTTGTAAAAGACTTGACGATACCATAATGGCCATCAGTGTTAATTGTTTTTAAATTTGTTTATCAGAAAGCTTTTTGTCTGTGCTACACTGGATGGTTTTATTATTTGAATAACAATGAGCCTCTATACCACTGTCACCATGGAGAAGAATCCAGTTACAGGCAAGAATCAGAACTGTAGCAAATTGAAAACTCTTTGTCAGGGAACCAAATAAACAGCTATAGTTACCAAATACATCCACAATTAAACCCATGTCTCAAATTGAATGATTTAAACTGCTGAATGTTTCATGATGTTTCTAAAAAAGCATAAACTTCGGCCACCACTTCCTGTTCTGGGAGCACACATGACAGAATTTTAAGCTCTGGATTATTCACCAAGTTCTCCTTGGGAGTTGACCTCGTGCTACCTGTAGCTTTCCATTAATGAACCAGATATTTTAAAACACAGGTGCTCATCTTTTGTTCAGCCTGGAGAATTTCATCATATATCCCAGTCCCAGGCGTGCTCCAACTGCAAGCCAACGGACATCGCCAAAGCTGAAAATTACTTTTACTTCCATAATCCTCAGCGTCCGACATAAATCATCTCACTGTAAAGCTTTGGTCTTAACCTTGAGCCCCTTATTTTAGCTTTACTGTGATTGGGACAAGTGGAAATGTGTCGTCCAGACTCCTCATGTTGTTCTGAGTCACTAACAGCTGCATCATGGTGGTCTTTTAGAAAGGTTTATGGATTAGTATTGGCAGATTCCCATGAGTCTGGGATGAGCACTTCCTCACCAACCGACTGCAAGATACCGATCAACCAGGAGCATAAGAGCATAAATAATGTTATATCCCATAAAGTGAGCTCACATTGATTTTAGAGTACAAAATATTTTCCTATGGCCTCTGTTCCCAAAGACGAATTGTGTCTAAGCTAAATCTTTTTCCTCACAAGTCAGATGAACATTAGATATAGCAGCAGTGAAGTCCCTTGGTGCTGAAACATCAACGTCGTTTAGGAACGTTAAACAAATCCTTGACATCGATGTGATGGATTAAGAGGACTGGCCAATAATAAAGGGGTGTCATCACCCTGGCAATGAATACATTACTGTCAGTGGCTTGAATAAAAGAATGCAGGTCATTCCTTTCCCATTGACTCTACTGTACTCTAAAACATAGACAATACTTACACAATCTCTTATAAACGGAGATATGCTTTGAAATATTACACAAAATGTACATAAGCATAATTAAATTAATCCTGATGCACACTTTAGAGACTGAAAGTTTCAGGTGATTTAATCTCTTTTCCCCACGAGAAGAGGATGTGGTTTGTGGTCTGACGTTTTGAAGCCTCGATTTCAGCATTTTGGACATCGCCATCTTGTTTTTTTGCAACCAAAAGTGACACGCGAGCTGTAAATCACAAGGTAGCCATGTGCTATTGCATAACCTGCTTTTTCTTCTATTTTACTCTAAATGTGACCATAATTTACTAAATGAACATCATGCTGTCCTGAAGAAGTAATTTATGCATCGACTTAACTTTTCACACCCGGCTGTTACCGCCTGGTTCCGAAGGGCAAGGCCGAAAGGAACAGCAGGCTGAAGTGCTGTGTTTATAGCCTTATTGGACATCTGTCAGAGATGTTATTGAAGCTCTACAGGGAAACCGCAAAAATCCTGGCATTTTGGCATCATATTATATATCTACAGGAAGTCAGTTCATGCATATTAAAGAAATTTGTCTGTGTGTTTGCTTTGATCCTGCACAGGGCAGAGCCAACAAATGGACTAACAAACAGCCTTGCCTTGAGAGGGATACACACCTAAAGAACATTTAATCTCCCTAAGCCACTGGACGCTGACGCTGGCTCATCACACACCAAAACCGCCTAACCCTGAGATCTCTCAGACGAATCATCTTAAATCTTAAATCTTAAAAAAACATCCTTAAGCTAAGCTGTTCTCAGGCTCATCCCTCTCTGTTGTGTTATTTTAAAGGAAAAAGAGGGTGGTGGAGGACTGTGTGGCGGTGTTTGGTTTGATCAGTCACCTGACTGCTGGCCTGGCCTCTGGGAACAGGAAGTATGACATCACTGACATTCAGGAATGTGGGAATGTCAGCCGGCCTGTTAACACTGCTGGAACGAAACAGCAAGCGAGCAGGACAGCCACAACGGATAATTCACTACAGCTGAGTTATCCTCCTGTGGGGGAAAAAACACTACTTTTCATTTGAATGAGTCCATTTTGTTGACGCAGGGTCGTCAAGCAAATAAGTTCAACCTGGCTCGACTTTAGCACAATGGATGCTGATGTACTGGCCAATCAAATACATGCAAGCTCACATCCCTAGAACATTACTTCGTAATGTGAACATCATATTTTTGCTGCTTACCCGCGCAACAAACAATTCAATGATGGCTGACATCATAACTTGAGTTACAACATCTCTCATCATGATATAATAACAAGCTGTTTAGTATTAGGTTGTCTGATAAGCCTTCAAAAACATTCATCTGTTACTCAAACTAGACTTCCTGGATCATGTTGTCTCATTAGTACTTAAAACAGCAAACCCCAAACAATCACTGTATTTTTTAAAACATGGCTGTTCTCGCTATGAACTCGCTAAGAAGTGGAGAACCTGACGCAACCTGCTATACTGTACCTGTTCAAATGCTGCAATTACTTCACCAGTCTCACAGGCCAAGAAAATCTACCCAACTAGTTGAAGTCTGGTGACTTACTTGCTTTTAACAAAAGTGTAGACAAATGACTGTGATGCAAGTTGCCTTGCATACTTTTGTGTGTACCTGGAGGATTAAAAAGTAGATCCACTAGGCAGCAGTTGAATCCAACCTGGTAAATAAATATAAATATAACCTAACACTGGTGGGGTTTTTTTTATGGTTGATGAGGGCACAGGAGAAAAAATAGCAGCAGCAACAATCTTTTTTTATCTCTAATAACCTTCAGCCATTGTTGCGATATGTTCACTGTGTGCTGTTGCGCTTACTTCACATTCTGATTAACTATCCCCAATTCTCATGTGCTTAAAAGGATAATAATTCAATTTAGTTGTATTTCAATTCCTTAAAGTTGAGTGACTTGCAAGACACAATTAAAAAAGGATGTCCAAAACCAAAGCAATTAAGGCTCCGTAATCACTGTCTTACATTTCCCATAATGCAACGTGATAGCAAATTGTATCTCTTAGATGAAGTCATTATAAAAATCCGTGTTATTTTTGCAGAGGACCTTATACAGCTGATGATCATGTGTTTAATCAGTGAAGTTGAGGACACATTAATGGGTTAATTCCTGAGAACATGCAAACCTGAGGAAACGCATGACTCACATACCGAGTACATCAGCGCACTAAAAACAACATTTCACACAGATCAGCCCTAAGCCTTAAAGCCAGCAGCAGATATAAGGAATCACCTGCTGCTGCACTACATATGTCCAACACAGGGAGCCATTTAATGGATACTGACAGCAAGCTGCCTGAAAGGGTATGATCTCAATAACCCCTGGGCTTCTAAAGGTATCCCAGGCCATTGCAGTCCTCCAACATAACGTATTTTTGTTCAGTGGTCTATTCACTATTTCAGACAGCCAAACTTTCTGTATATGCAGGTGATGATCAGATATTTCTGCCATGTCTTGCTATATTCAGCTGTAAGATTTAAGTCTGTCGTGGCTAGTTAGTTGCTCAAACTGATCTGATCAGTGGACTTTGCTGTTCAGTTCAGGGTACCCTTGTCACAGGGAATTCCCCTTACACAATTATTCCACTCATTACAAAATAAAACTCATTATCA
Organism: Anoplopoma fimbria; assembly: GCF_027596085.1. Taxonomy (NCBI): domain Eukaryota; kingdom Metazoa; phylum Chordata; class Actinopteri; order Perciformes; family Anoplopomatidae; genus Anoplopoma; species Anoplopoma fimbria. The sequence goes on from NC_072465.1 coordinate 17,994,031, forward strand.
AATCCAAGATGTCAACTATATAAAAGTAGCTTAGCTGAATCTGTCAATAGAAGGTGTGATTAAACACAGGCCATTGTCTTACAAAAGTTGAAGCAAAAATAACATAGCTATAGATATTTTTAAAAAAATATAACATTAGGGCATGCAACAACTATTATTCGTAGTACTTGGGTTATTGCTGACAAGACATGAATCAAAAACTTCAACATTCCCATGAAAACTTCAGTTTAAAGCTCATTTTTCATTCATCACATCTCTTTCCCAGCTAAGTGACGGTGCCATGGTGTCTGTCGGCATCCCGTCAGAGATGTTGGCATACAGTTCCTCCGCCTAAAGCTCAGTTTGAGACTCCTTGCCAGAGTCTGCGAGAGAGCGGAGAATGAGCCAGAGCTTGAGGGGAGGATATGCCCCAGAGGAGCCCAGCTGCTGCCTGGGAAACCAAACCCGGACCGGCTCTGGCCCACGCTCTCTAACCCCAAGCCCCTCCCGTCTAATAACAACACTCAGTCTGCCTCATGTTCTCTTTCTTTTCCAATCTGCTGCCTTTTTCCACTGTCATTGTGGTGTGGACTTTTGGGGGAAAATGAGTCATTGGAGGAAGGATGGAATGATATTAAGTCTCCCCGGTGCACATTCCTCGAATACTTCCCACTGTTGATCTCAAAACACTCTCACACGTTCATGTTCTCACTCTCACACACACGCAAAGAGGCTGAGGATTAGGTGTGAGTGTGCACACATTCACACACACACACACACACACACACACACACACACACACACACACACACACACACACACACACACACACACACACACACACACACACACACACACACACACTGTCACATACATGCACATGCTGTGACACTCACCCCGGTAGTGGAGGCTGTCATCGTGGTGGTTGTACTGGTGGTGGTTCTCCAGAGCAGGGGGGCTGCTGGCACCCAGCTCGGCCAGTCTGCGGCTGGTGGAGGAGAGCTCGGAGCGGAGGTTGGTCACTTCCTGACTGGCGGACTGGATGGCCCCATCAATCCTCTGTGCCAGCTGTTTGTTGTCTTCCATCATTTTAAGAATTTTCCCCTGAGGACCAAATCCACACAGAGCAGCATGATGTCAAGTGGAGCATTAGAGGGGCTGAAGCTTCCTCCTCCTCTTATCCCCCTCTCCTCTTCCTCCTCCTCCTCCACCTGTGCTTCCTCTCCTACAGTTTACTTCCACATATAAAGAAAAAAAGCCAAAACGATGGTCCCTCTTCTGTCCTCCGCGGAGCAGCACAGATATGATGTCTACCTGTTACTGCACAAAGAATAACGTCTGTGTGGCCAAGCACCACACAGTCAGAGAAAGCATGTCTGTGTGTGTGTGAGTGTGTGTGCAGGGCAAAGGAGAAAGACAGTGAGCGTGGGAGAAAGAGAGGAAGAGAGAACGTAAAGAGAGCAGAGAGAGTAAAAAGAACAGAGGAGAAAAAGAGATTTAGCTCAGCGGGCGGAGGGGAAAGTGAGTGCTCCCGCAGAGGAGAATGTGCTGTGAGCAGCTGCTCTCAGAGAGGACCCAGCACACACTGAGATGACATGCAGCCTTTTAAATGGATTGTACCATGTGCTGGAGGACCAGGGGAGAGGGGGGGACGCAGTTGGACTGTGCTGCTCTCCAGCAACTCTCTAACGACAGAGTGTGTTGTGTATCACACACCCTATGGAGTCTGTAATGAGTTAGCAGTCGGCTCTGTGATAGGGTAAAAGTACAGATTGTTTCTCTTCACTTCTTCTTCTCTGTGTTTCCCTGCGGTCAGAGCCTGGCAGCAGTATTGAACACTTTGACAGGCACTTGTCAAGCCCTCTATATCTTTTCAGTCCTGCTCCCACTCTCCCTTCCTCCCTCTCACTAACACTCCCGCTGTCTTTTTGTCTCTGCCACCCCCTCTTTTTTCATCCCATTATATATTCATCTCTTTGTCCTGGGAAAGCTCACCCCCACAACGGTGGAAGGGGGCTGGCTCAAGGCACCCAAGGGGAAAAACATTTCAACTCTGAGAGCAAACTTAGCAGAGGGCAGAGGCACAGCCCTCTGATGGGCTAAACACAAAGAGAAGAGGCCCGGAGAATTAGAATCGAGCTGTTGCGAGAACATAGCGGAGCTTTAATTCTTTGATCAAAAACAGTTGGAAGAACAGCAACACCATCAATTCTTATCTGTACAGCAGAACCATTCCATCACACACAAAGGATTAGAGACGGGGGTATGCCGTTCATCTTAACTTAAAACAATCCCGGATATTGCTGAGCCATCACAACTTAGAATCTGCATTAGACATTTCATTTCCCAAGTAAGAAAACACATACTGTCTCCTGCAACAAACTGAGGCAGATGAGTGATACATCACTCAGATGCTGTCATCCGAGGCTCGGGCAATAACGGCTCAATGCTCATTGGTATTCATATAATGGCAGAGAGAGACTAACAATGACACGACTGCAAGCGTGTGTGACTGACGACCGAGGGAGACACACAACTTGTTGGTTACACTGCTAGTTTGTTAGCTGCTTTATGATGACGTCTGCACAGTGGTGGTGTAACAGATCAGATTTCTATAAGATAAAGACCATCAGTGTGAGTGCCTTATGTGTGAGAATATAACAAGTGTCTTGCCTCAATTTATCAGCTCCTGTACTCTCTACAGTAATACTGTATCAGGGTTGTGTGATATAGAAGGGTTTGCAGTTAGATATTTATCTATGGATGAATTCCCAATAGATTTTCTAGAATATTTACTATACACACATATCACAATGTCTTTGGGATATAGAATAGAATAATAAAGTCTGTCCACAAGGCAGGGAATTATTCCCTAGAAATGCCTTGATAAAAGCAGCTAAGCTTAAAAGCCTCTATTATCATGACTGCATGGTGAAAACGAGACCAATATGTATCAATCAGTCATCTCAAGGGTAATACAATCACACAGTCAGATAAATAGCATAAGAATGGAGTTTGTGCTGCAACATTTGACTCCCTCAACACCTGAGGTGAACTTTTAATCTTAACTGTCTGATAACTGTCTGAACTTGAATAATAACAGTATGATCAGGCATTCATTCATTGTGTTTCCTAAAATTACAAAGAGTAATCATGAATGATATCATAAAAATGGTGCTAAAATGATCAGTCAGTCAAATAACAACTCAGTCAACAGACTAATCCAACAGTTTCATATTGTAAACCAAATAAAAGTTGACAGCAGGCTAACATGCTCACAGTCACAATGCTAAGATCTTTATGTTAAGCAGGTATAATGTTTACCATGTTCATCATCACATTTCAACATGTTAGCATGCTAACATTTGCTAATCAGCACAAAACAGCTGAGGCTGATGGAAATATAGTTTTATGGGTTCATAAACCAAATTATTAATTAATTAAAAATTTGACCTGTTACATGGAAGGTCAGGGGACCCCAAAGGTCTGTAGGATTCATAGTCTTGAGTCCATGAATGACAAAATGTTATGCCAATCAATCCAGCAGTTGTCCAGATATTTCAGTCTGTTTGTTTCTGTTTCTGTCTCCAGCCTCTAAATCATTTAATCTCTCTCTAACGATTATCAACATCTCTGCTGTTCACCTCATGACCAATGATATGCAAACAGGACAAATATTACAGTTACTAGAATACACCAGAACTGGCATGTTTGATCACATCACATGTTAGCAGATCATTATCACGGTCTAGACAGTCATATCGGCGTCATAGATTAGTGCATTGGCCCTGATTTGTAGCTGATTATCAACGGACAAATGTAGCACAGAGCGTGGAGAAGGCTCGCTTTTCACAGAAGGGTCTCGTTATTCCAACACAACTGGTTTTGTTAAACAACGTGACATCTAAGTCTTCATTCATATTTAACCACAACCACAGTCTGCTAAGTGCTCAGTGAGGGCTTTTATACTCTCAACTGTGGAATGCGAGGAAATGAATGATTTTGGGGTCAAGGGTCGGGACATGTCCCAGATATACATCAATAACCAGATGAATACTATGAGGATGTAGAATTGTGGCGCACAAAGTCATCCTCTGTCTCCTCAACTGGACTGAAAGCCTTTCTAGCCATAACAGGGACTTCAGACCAGTGCAGGAACTTTGTTGATTCCCTTAAATAACCAGTGCTCCCACCAGTGCTTCTATGGATTTGGTTCACTTTTACAATCATGGCAGAGTGTTTGTGTAGTCAGCTTGCTCACTTGTTTGATGCTATTAATGGGAAGTTTAATTAAGTGTGCCGAGGGTGTGCAGTTAAAAAGAGGTATTGATAAACAGTCACCATGAGTGTCTGCCTGGGTTAATTGAATATCGACTAATCCTCTGCGCACTGGAATGCTTTCCATTCTTTCCCAATAGCAAAGCGATATAATGCCGTACTCGACTATTTATACCGGTCTTATCAGGGGCCTGGGGAAAATATCCACCTCACTCTACTAGACTTACTAATGTCCATCAAATGCTATGACAAAAAGAAAGCTAAAGTCCCTGCAGGGTGTGTGAATATCGGGTAGTTTTATGGGTGAGTAGTAGGAGCTGTGAAAAATGTAATATTGAAAACTAGAATAAAAATAGTCTTAAGAAGGTGTGGGAGACGTGTTATTTGTCCAAATTATGTGTTTATTACTTGTGAATAAATCAATGTGTTGGTGGCACACAGTGCAGGGTTCAGGATTTCACATCCAGAGAATTACATTTGGTGAGGAGTGATACTTTTAAAAAGAGAAAGTATAGTTTGGATCAAGACATGTGGCTGGTGTTTGCAGGTGGACTAAAGGCAAACTTCCATGGGTGAGTATGAACTGCAGGGTCAAAATGCACAGTAACATCTCACATTGTGGTTGTCCCTTGTGATTGAAGCGCAGACAGATGAGTTACAGAACAGAAGAACTAACTGATGCCACAAGGTCATAACTTTGCAGAAAGATGAAAGAAAGGAAGCCAGAAATTGGTGTCCTTGTATTCGACATCTTCATGTTCACTTATCCTTGTTCCACAGCATCACATCAACCCCCTCCATTTAGCATGTACAGGCAGTAAAAAACATTTAATAAATGGTTATTAACACACCAAAATGTCATTGTTAGCAACTGTGTTGCTAAGCATCAAGTGTTGATTAATATACCATTTAACTAACCACAACTCATACTTGGGTCACCCATAGGTGGAGGCTGGTGTATTAACAGATAATGAATGACAATATAGAAAAACCATGTTAAATCTATGTAGAATATGTCTGATGGAAAAATGTGGTTAAAGTAAATTGTTACTGTAAGCTTCATCAGGGTAGAAATTACAAGATATGTTGAGACAATGAGACAATGGTGAGAAAAAAGAGACAAGACCACTTCTTATTCTCCAAACAATCAGATTATTTATGTACTGTTTGTACATATTTATAAATCCCATACAACTTGGATGGGTTTTTCTTTTGCCAAAGATTTAAACACAACATTTACTATTACTTACTTAAACATAATATGGCTAAGATGTTAGCCAATAGTGTCAATAAGATAATTGCCCCTGCACAATACATACCATTAACTTGATTTCCAAATCAAACCTTCTTTTTTATGATTAGGGCAGATCAGAAACTGCAATACTCCGGGTTATTCCTTGGTCAAGTAATAAAAGGCCTCTTTGATTATTTGGTACAGAGAATAACACAAATTATTCCACTATCAATGAAGCCCCTAAGCTGACTAGAAGCATCACTGGATGGCTTTATTACGGCACACTGCTAACATTATGTTTATTTCAGATAGATTCTTAAGAAAGTATTTCTCAGCCTACAAAGCTAGTAGAGCTGCTCTGAATCTAACCCTTCACAGGCAGCAGTTTTTGAAATTCTAAATATCTTCATGTCTGCTGGGGACTGAAACAAAACAGCAGGTTTCAGGACATATTATTCTGGAAGTAAAAGCTGTCTCTGTACACAGCACACTCTCTGCTAACATCAAAGCGTACAAGAGTTTTGATTCTCCTCTTGGAGACAGGTAAATTGGCACCGTGTTTGTGTCTTACTTCTGTCCATTCACCAGCAGTGAAGTGAAAAGAAAGTGTTGCATTAATAGGATGAGAGGACGAGTTTGAGTGAGTGTGTTGAGTTCCTATCAAAGTTACAAATCAAAACAAGTGCTTTCTGTCCCACTACCTCCTGCTTCTTTTTCCAACATTCTTGACAAACAAGACACTTGAAAAGAGATTGGCCTCTGTTAGTCGGATGGAATACGGCACCGCTTTCCCACAGCAAAAAGGCAGCATTGACACGTTTGTTAAAACATGGTGGTTGATTTCTTTTGTTTACTAAAGAATATGTGCTGATGAAACATAAAAAAGATCATCAAGCATGCATTCCTTGACAGCAAGAAAACAGGAAAAAAACTATAGAAAGCTGAGTTTCTGTCACTTAAAGTTCCTGCTTTCTGTGCACACAGAATGCAGATTTATCAAATGCAAATGTCACAGTTGGAGGGGGAAAAATGGGTATTTATGTCTGTTTAAGTGACGGGGAGAGAAAGCCTTTCGCCCCGAGTGGTGACAAACAGGGACAGAGGGGCATTGATGGAGTAAACAGTGAATGTCAGGGAGCGGAAACTCAACTATTTTTCTTTGTCTGGGTGTGTGTCAGATTTTTCTCTCTCCCTCTCCTGCTCTGTCGCTTTCCATCAGCTTTCTAACTCTCTCACTCCATTAGCTTTATAGTTAGTTAGCCAGGAGTTTTATTGTTCATGACGCGGAAAATTTGAAGATATGGACGTTGTCTTTGGTTTCACCACACCTCATAAATTAATGCAGATATAGCCAGTATTTCTAAATGAACAGTGGGTCACACGATTGTATGTAATGTGAAAGGTGTCCCCTCAGATCTACTGAGTGTCTTTTAACTTACGATTTGGGTTTTACTGCCCACAGGTTGCGGTTTTGGGGCACTGGGGCACCGTTCTCATCAGTGTTGTATTTCAGCGATACATTTCCAGCACCAAACCGCAGAGTAAAAACATTAGTGAACATAGTGGGAAAAATGAGCAGTTAAAAAGCCATATATTTCCAAACAGAGCTAAAAGAAGAGTGAATACTGCTCTTACAATATCCAGGTTGCAAGAAGCTGGTTGTGTAAATCTGCACACAGCTGCACTGTCTTTGTATTCTGTTTAAGTTGCATTTGGGGCTTCCTTGAAATTTTAAAGTCAAAAGAAACTGATTCCTATTGCAGTAGTCAATTTTAGTATTGAGCATCTGAAACAAGACACTTGATCATAAGTAGCACTTGTCAGCCTTTCAAGCAAAGCCATCAAATGTACCTGTCTACAGTCCAGGCGGCTCCTGACGTCGCTATATGCACTGTGGTCTTTAATCAATGAACGCTCAGTCAAACTGTCAGCTATCAACAGGTTGTTGAACAGTGGTAAGCGGTAGCTCATTTCCTCCTCTGCGGCTTGAACTCTGGCTCTTTTGGCGCTGGCCTATGGAGGCTGAGATAAGACCTGGAGAGAAGCACCTATTATCAGTTGGCAAACTCAGCACGTCTTCCCCAAGTTCCACTCTAACGCCTTGCAACCATGTCCTTCTCCCATCTCTGATGGTCTGGTAATAATAAACAGTTTGACAGCCCCCTCCACTTGAGATATCGGTCGACAGGGTTGTGGATGAAATGCAGTGCCAGAGGCCTTGATGAGGATCAAGATAAAGACTTGTCTGCAGGACTCTGGGGGAATTGAAGTGAGAGAGGATGCAGGGAGGAGGGGTTGGCTATGATGAACTTCAAAACTTGAGGGATGGGAAATATATGTCTTATAATGGAAAATAAAACTGCAGTAAAATGCCATTCCTCCACCCTATCACACGCATTCTCCCCACAGAGATCCTTACTGATGCACTTCCCCTCGATCTCTCTTCTGCACCCTGCTGGCTGTTTTCTGTCATTGTCTCTTCTCCTAGTGGTCCCCACAACGCGCAGCCCATTGCTGTCCATCTGCTCTATTCCTCTCTTTTGTGGTCATACTTTCGTCTTCAACGTGTAGACCTGCAGAGCTGAATGTTGCAGTCATGTTGCAGAGATGTGAGATCACACACAGAGATGTAGTCAACACAAAAGGACCGTGTTTTGCACAAAGCCACTTTGCTGTGTTCTAATTGAGTTCCTCACCCCTGTCATAATTCTCTGCTTTCTACTGCAGGAGGCACAATCACACGTTGATGTTGAGAGGATGTGAGATGTGCCTATAGCTCCAGGGGGAGATGGGAAAGCTAGCTGACAGTGTTATAATCATCAACATAATTAAACTCAATTGAATGAATCCTAGTAACATGGAATCATTGGAGTAGCTAGTGGAAGCTTTATTACCGTCCTGATTCTAGAAAAAAAAAATCAACTACAGGTTATAACTATTGACCAGCTGTTCAATGGAGCTGAGGATCTGTCTATGGGTGATGCTACAAGAGGATATCTCTCAAGGTAAAACATTTTCTACGACACAAAGAGAACCTCATTCATTGCCAAACCTTCCTCCATCCATCTCTCTCTCTTTCCTTTCTCAGAGCAGCAGAGTGATTTTCAGAGGGCACTTGCAGTGGAAATCACCCTGACAGAGCTCTCCCCTGGTGATTTATGATATACGTTTAGTTATTTATTGGCTAATCATTGCAGGCTGCTGAGAGCAGGTTAGAGTACACCTCCCGAGACAACTGGGCAAGCCTCGGATAAAGAGATGAAGGGGCAGGACTGCTGCCAGGCTTAGTCTGTGAATAACGGAGAGTTTGGGGTGATCCTTTTTTTTCAACGTTAAACAATTTATCTCTAATTAATGGAAGAAAGGAAGATCATTTAAAGAAGTAGTTTGACGTTTTGGGAAAAAAAACTTATTTTCTTTCTAGCTGAGAGTTGAGAAGATTAATACCACTCTCATGTCTGTGTGGTAAATATGATGCCACAGCCAGTAGCCTGTTAGCTTAGATTAGCACAAAGAATGGAAACACTGGGAAACAGCAAGAGTGGCTCTGTCCAAAATTAATAAAATACAGCTCACAAATGATACAATAAAGCGTGTTTGTTGAAAATAACTGCACAGACATGAGAGTGGTGTCATTCAACATGCATTTACCAAATGTCACACATGGCTTTAAGTGACCAAGCTTGTGAATATCATACAGTAGCAGATGCAATATAGTCCATCTACACTGCAGTGAAAACATTTTAGCTGAGACCAAACAGGAATTTTCTGCACCAAAAAAGACCACTCCCAGGTTAAATGTAGCACTGCAGGCAAATAACTGACAGACAGGTTTAGGGGGGGAAAGCTGTGCAGTACTGAGAACAGATTAATCCATATCTGACGGAGAGCTGTTTTGGTACAGTGTATATTGATAAGGAGCTTATCCCCTTGTCTGTGTGTGTAAATGCACATCTGCAGAGCCTATTGATTGAGAGACTCTTCTTACTATCATGTGTTCCCCCTCTAGAGGAGCGGTCCAATGAATGGTAACACTAGAGACAATAATCACTCCATCACCGCTTTATCTGTGTCTTCATGCAGCTACTTTGTATGCACGCCAATACACTGTACACTTTTTCCAATTCTTTCTTGCCCAAGTGACATCCTTAGTTGCCTTCTTAGCAAAAAATGCCTATTGCAAGCAGGAAAATACTACCCCTGTCCAATTACTGTCTCAGTTATGTATTTAAGTGCTACATGTTTGCTCAAGATGACAAAAAAAATTGATGACATAAATAGAGTGACATTCTTGTTTCATTGTTAAAGGTGCAATAACAGTCGTGTTGTACCGAGATAATTCAAAATTGTTCCTAAGAACTTCTCTGTGTCTCTGTGTTCTGGGAATTACTTCCTTTATTTGCGAAAGCTAATACTACAAGATATGAAACTTGTTGGAACAAGTTAAAAGATGAGCAACAAGGGAAGCGGAGAGAAAGATAAATAAGGCTGAGAAATGGAATGGCACAGTGAGTGTGAGACAGTGTAAGAGAGAGAGGCGAGGTGGAAACCAAAACATGTGAAGTCATTTATTATATTTCAACATTTATCTCTGCGAGAGGGAGCCGAGTTATCAGAAGGACTAAATTGAAAGACATTCAAGCATGCAGTAGGAGTCAGTAAGAGGAACACTGAAGACCAGACCGGTGCAAACTCTCTCAGTATTCCAGGCTTAGCATACTGTTCTGCATGAAGGGCCTTTAATGCACATATAAGCAGCACTACACACATGTACACACTTGTACTCACATGCATATGCACAAGCACAGGGAGCTCAAACATTAACATGCAAAAGCAATTAAATGCAAGCCACAACAGTGCAGAAGAAGTGCTAACCTGGCAGCAGGACTTTGATTATTTTAATTAGAGCAATATGGCTGACTCATCCACGAATATAGTTGAAGGAAAAGGAGGTTTGTTCTTCTGCCTGAAAACCTGTTTTAGACTGCGACTACAGTTAGAGGGTGCCACTACTTTACATATGCTTTAGTGCAGAAGGGCAAAGCACTTATGCAAATGTGTTTGGAGAGACAAACTGTGCTGATGAGATAGTTTTGTACTATGTCTTTTATTTAATGGCTCCAACTTATTCTAATTGTAAATGTATGTGATTTAAATGTGTTTAATAGGCTGCCTCCTGCAGGAGCCGGGAATTGCATTAATCTTCATGCTATATTAAGTTTGTCTGAAACTTGTTTGGCTGAGGGAGTTGAGCTCTTGTAAGGGATTATAACAGGGTATTAATATTAACATCCATGGAAAGCAAAAAACAATGAAATGTTTCTTTCTGTTTGTATAAAAAAAAGGCACGAGAACAAACTAATTACCATCGTATAATTTTACAGTCATGCTGGATAGATGAATATGCTCCAGAGTATGTACACAAGCAGTATCCTTGTAGACATGTCCCTGTGTGTATATTGTCCTTTGTGTGTGTGCATGTATTAAGACTTTGTTTGAGATGTTTGGGTAAATATGACTGCTGTCTTGCAGTTTGTATGTGTGATTCTGTCTGGGAGATGAGAAGAAGTGAGAAGAGAGTCGGATGAAAGTGGGAGTGAAATAGGAAGAATGAGGACAAAAAGAGTATTTGTTGATCGACGATAAAAGGCAGTATGTTTACCGAGGACAACAATCACATTGAATTGCAATTCTTCATCACATCAAAACCATCTTTCATTTCACAAGCCTTTTAAAACGTAATGGTCATCCTGCTATTCCCTAAAGAGAAAACCCATTCCTAAACATAAACCACAGATGTGGCGGAGAGGCTGCAGAGTACAGTGAAGGGCTCTTACACTTAAATACACATCAGAACAGATGGTACATCCTCTGTTTTTCAATTGCAAAGCTTTGGATAAATATACAAAATGTTCTCCACCCCTTACCCTACTAAAATATATAAAGTCTCATTCAAATGTCACCTATAATCCAAACAATGTGATGGAACATGTATTAAAGTGAAATACACTGTAAAATGTCACCTATGAATTGTTTGCAAAACCTGTATAATATTCATAGAATTGCTAAGTTGTTGTTTAGCTTTTTGTTCCCTGTTATTTCTGTAAATATCTACTAAAAGTTCAACTTTGCATTAGCCCTTTCTCCTATAATTCCCTCAGGACTACATTGTTTTGCCATAGACGTTTTAAAAGAAATGTAATTGCTTCCTGGATTATGTTTTTTTATTTTTTTAATAGAAGTGTTACCTTCTTGTATCGCACAGACTGCAGGGAGGTTACAAACTGTCTTCTCATTATGTTGATGACAAGACTACAGTCAAGTTAGCAGCTCTTTGAGGCTTTACTGAGGCACAGTGGTGCTCTGAGTTGAATGCCAACATCCCCATAACATGCTCACGTTGACATCCACCTCTTATATAAAGCCTAAATATCCACACTATAAACTGATTATTCACTTGTAAAGTCTACTTATTTTCCTGTTATCGTTCCAAGATTTCAATGTTTGACACAGTTTGATCTAAAACTTACATAAACTAGACTTATTTAGAGCATCAGCTCTCAAAATATTCCACTCAAGGTCCATTTTCAAAACAGCTACACTCCAGATCAAACATTGTGCTATCTCGCATGGTGAACGAGCAGAACTGGTTTCAGCCTAACAAACTGGAAACCTGCTGAGCCGCATTTTGCAGGAACCTGGGAAGGGTTACGAAACATAAAAATAAATATTGTTATAAAAATGTAAATGGCCAGACTGAAAAAATACTGAAACCAAGAAAAGAATATGATAAACTTCTGATGACTTAAACAGAACATTAAGTAGCATCCTGGGAGTTAAAATACAGTGATGCTAAAGTCACATTTTCATTCATCTTAAATGGTAAAATCAAGTGAATTTAGACCACACATAAGACTCCTCGGTAATTTACAATACAGATAACAGAATTGTTGAGTGTCACCTTGCTTCCAAAGAATAACAGTTATAGCTCTTTCAAAAGCACCTGCCTGGCATTTTATGTCAGGGTTGCAAAAGGACAAGTATCACATTAAAATATCTTCTGTGGTGTTCATTAAAATACCATCTGCTCACCAAAAAACATCACAAAGATTCACAACAGCAGAATTTCTCTCCAGGGAACTGTAAAAAAAAAAACTGCTAAAATTCAGTAATCTGGCAACAGTGATGCATGATTATGCATGCTGATAGGCTGATAGGATTGAAACATGAAGCAGTCAAACAGCAATAAGTGGAGAATCCAGGCAGCGCAAAGCGATGCAACCAGCCAGCATCACACACTGACAAATTCATACATGAAGAACCGTAGGAGAGCGTAAGAGGATTCAGAGTCGAGGAGAGCACTTACAATCTTGAATACTAACAAGGTTGGGGAAGAACAGAATAGCACATTAAGAACATGATTCATTACACAAGAACGTATACTGCTCAATCACAAAGACTGCTTCCATTTTTAATAATAAGCTTGTAACAACATACTGAAATTAGCTTTTGCCGTTATGAGCATTTGTGTTTGACATTTCTGATCCTATTTGCTGCATTTACACTTCGTCATGCTTTCACAGCAAAGCTTTCCGTTTAATATTTGTTGCCTCTTTATGCATTTAGCATGTCGTCTTGTTCACAGGAAGTGATGAGATGAAGCAGAGGAGTATTAATGCATGAGCAATATGGTAAATTGAGGGGCGACCGTGTGGATTATGGCCGAGTGAAGCATGATAAATGTACATTATGATGCATCCAGAGCACAAAGTAAACATATTTAAATGAACTAAATATGAGAGACCGAAGGAGAATCCCCACAGATTTAAGCATCAAAGTCTGCATTTATACTTTAAGCTGTTACTGTGAGGTCTCTAAGCCCAGGGACTCATATTCGATTATGTGTAGGCTTTGCCTGCTGACTGTTGTAGCACCGATTTATGAAGGTAAATATGTTGCAAAATGCAAGAGGTTGTAGACTTGATGTGAGAAGTTGTAGAAAACGATGTGAGTTGTGGAACAAAAATCTGAGCTTGTATGTTTAAAGTTTCACTTGCATGAAATATTCACACACACACACACACACACACACACACACACACACACACACACACACACACACACACACACACGAGCAGAATGTGAAGTCACAGAGAGAAAGAAAACTGAGTGCTTGCAGAAAAAGTCTGAGATCATATCCTGAAAATTTTAGTCATAGAAAATATTCACACACACATGTGCTGAAAGTGACAGTCACATAAAAAATAGGAACCAATCAGAAGTCGGAAGACAAAGCGCTCCTTTGCTCTGCAGTCACCTATGTGCTATCACTTCTCTGCAAAGTGAAACCTGCTATCGCAAAACGATGCAAAACATCTGCATCTTATGAGTCATTAAGTCTGACATTGCTTTTGACAACGTTCACATGTAAACAATCTGCCTCGTCTTGTTTCAAAACATTTTTTTTAAAGGTGCACAAAAGCCCTGCTGAAGTCCTTTTTAGTTTATGACATTTTGACACAATTATTAAATTATTCAGCCTTAACATGTGTTGGTGTGAGTGTCCCAATCAACATTAAACATAAGAACAGTGAAGTTATTTAAGTCACAATATTTATTTAGTTATTAGTTTTAGTTAATACAGTTCAAAGTCTATGTGAAAATTAAGCCCAGTGAAATGGCTTATTATGTTAGCTACCTAATCATATGCCAGTAGGTGTAAATAAAACAATACATAAATTCTACAATATTATAAACAAATTTCTGAATAATCTTTCGCTTCAACCTCTAGCATCAAAATTGTCTTTCTCTCCATAACTGAGACCCCTTTTCACTAAACCCATTAAACATTAAATATATCTAACTGAAATAAAAAAAAATGATGAACTGCTTTTATATAACGATTTAGCTGCCTAAGATAAGCAGTTCAATCTCTAAAAGCTAGAAGTTTAGACTGAAACTCTGGCATAAATTAAACCACTTAAGGATTTAAAAGATACTGTTGGTCTTTTTTTCACATAAATCTATGATGGCTGAATTCCATTTGGGTGCTTTGATTTCAGGTTGCTGAAATTCTGCCATTCGGCTCAATGTCACTCACAGATACACTTGAATGGAGAAGCCCCATCATTAGGTCTGTGAGAAACACTTCACCTACTATGAAAATCTTAATATCTGCTGACAGAAAGGTCTATTGAAGAGAACTCAAAATTACAGACTACCCAGAAAGTCTCAAAATGTGCAGTCAAGAATAAATGTGAAATACGGTGAATATTAATTAGACCAAAGCAAAATGTTCATCATGTCTTTTTGGATTTAATCTGAGGGAGAACTGAGTGTGTTTTTACAATGACAACCTGGTGGCGTACTCTTCACAGGGCAGCAGGACAGTGAATCCCTACGTCCAGACCCATTGGACACGTGTAATGATCCCCGAGCACCAGAACTGAGGGCTGGTGGTCTACAACAACCTGCACCTCTTGATCCTTATTTACATGGTGGAATTACATTCAGCCTCTCTGTTTAATTGCATTGCAGCAGATTACACCAATAGATTACAGGAGTGTATGGCGGGAGAACCTGAACACTGTATGGTTCAGATGATAAGGATCAGAGGGATCAAGCTTCTTGATCTATACGATGTGATTCCATTCATTGTTTCTGGGTATTATGTGTTATGTTATCACTGTATTGTGTTGTTTTGTATCACTGTTATAGTGTCTCAAATTCTATCTTGAAATCCTATATTGTTTAAATTTTGTTTAAAGTCATCCAGTGTTGTTAGATAGTATTAGTATGGTATTTATCGTATTTATACCTCCAAGTTAAACATGCCATGTTCCAACTGAGAATCATGCACAAACAAACCTGCACAAAAAAATTACCTATTTTCTTCTATTTCCTTCTATTAGTTGATATAATAGATAATATAATTTTTTTGCTACCAATGCTTACATATTATATGGTATGCCAGAAAACGATTTAGTATGTCCCAATATATAGCACGTGAAATGCTGTATGCCAAAAATACCAGGATGTCCACTGCATCCAGTTGCATTTTGCAGTATGCAAGCCAGCATGCTGTTCTGGCTATTCTGACCCACAATCCTCTGTACAGCGGTTATATGAGGGTCAAAGTTCAAGGTCCATTGTTATGACAAAGTAGTCTCAATAGAATGCATGCAACATTACGTTCTTTGTAAAGACAGCTGTGATGTATGCCATTACATACGCAGTGTCCGTTGTTGTACAACAGAGTGAATATTTTGAATATGTCTGTTCTGCACAACATGATTGGTTGATGCCTTTATTCATGGTGCGAAAGGTTGGAAAAAACGTTTTCGTTCTTTAAAAAAATTACGCTTTTTTAAGTTTATTTTTGGCTGAGTAATATTCCCATTCTGTGTGAAAGGACTCATGACAAAAACAACACTTTTATATTATTATTAATAGATTAAAAATAGATAACAATAAACGCCCCTTTTGCGTAAAGGCCTTCAGGATCAATGAAAGTCATAAGCATTTCACAGCAGCAAGAGTTTATCAAGGAAACATGAAAACTAAAAGAGCTCCAGTGAAAATGATCAGTGGCCAACTGAAGGTGCAGCGGTCAAATAAAAAAAACCTGGAAGTGTTTGCTGCTTTAAAAAAATAATAAAAAAGGGTGTGTTAAGCAGCTCTGGGCCAGATGCCCGCCTGCCCCGACTTTTCAGAGCGATTGCTTCTGGCAGAGAATCAGATAGAAGGGAGAGTCATTTATATTTCCTGTAACACCCCACAAGCTGTGGAGCCAGGGAGCATTTAAATCTCGTCTAAGGTCAACAGGGAACTCAATGGCTTTGATAACACGTATCCCATCTTTGATTTTACTCTCTCTTCTCGTCTCTGCAGAAATCCTGCCTTTGATAAGGGGGTTGTGCAGAAGGTTTAAAAGTAAACAAGACGAGGTGAACGAATAACTGTGTTCAGGGGCAATGTTTGAGATAAGGGAAACAACAGGCACACCAATGTCACTCCACGACACATTAACGTCCCTACTCATGTCTGCTGTGAACAGAGAAGCCAATGTTTTCTCATGAATTATTCAGGTTTCAGTTCTGTGGAGGCAACTCCGGCAGCAGCACCACAAGGAAGCTCACCTAAGGCTGAACGCTAAATAATGGACTGATAGATCAGTTTTCTTTTCTCTGAATGACTCAGAGCAGCGTAGACCAGAAGGTGGGTTCACTTATCTTCTGTGAAAATCTCTCCAGGAACTTTAAGCTTTCTGTGGTTGACGGAGAAAGTCACAGGAGGACACAAAGCCAACTCTAAGCACTTATCCACACCAGCCAGACACACAAACAACCCCACAACAAAAGGGCTGCAAAGAGCACAAACAGCCCGTCACTCAAGAAGAAAATGACAGGGAGAGAAGCCTTTCCATATCACTCAAACTCCCTCAGAAATTGAGGTGAACACCTTTGATCCGCAGAGAGATGCGAGTACTGATCCGGATCAGCTTTGTGACAGTGCTCAGGGTTTCCATAGAAACATGCGCACCCCGAACACGCCACCTTAAACATCCAGAACCGCATCAACAGATGGTTTCTGGAAAAGCTGAAGGATGATGAAGTCTCACAACCTGGCATGCATCATTTCATCTGACAGAGGCCATATTGTCATGTTAGAAATATCCACAGTGAAAGTTTGAAACCTCCATTATTTACAAAACAGCATTTGTTTGATCGGATTAGAGATTACTGTGTGTGAATAATAATGTGACGGGGTCTAGGAACACAGAAATGAACGTGTCTGCCTCATGGCATTTGGAAAACAATCTCATCTGTCTTTCCGTATCAGGAAATATATATCTACACTCATTTTATCCCTGCACTCAGGTTCGCCTTATCATCAGCTGTGACGGACGTGTTTTGAAATCTTCTCTGCAGTCAGCTCCAATACAGTCAGTCTAATGCGTACTCATTAATCTTTTTTCTTCCCCTGGTATTTCTGAGTGAGTAGAAATGTGGAAACTGATGAGAGACGACTACCGGCTGAAACTGCAGTTGTTAAAAGAAAAAAGAGCAACCCCAGCTCTTTGAAGTCCGGCCCACTTCAGCTCGCACTGTAAAACAAAGGATGTAACATTGAAATACAGTTAAAGGATTAGGGGTGGACGGATTTTCATACAATAGGGTAAAAAATGTGCCTCAAAATGAGGCATGAGATGAAAGCTTTGGTTTCTCTGTGTTCAAACACCCAAAGATACCTACAGAACAAAGATAGCTGCAAATAAGGAGGATCTCATAAATGATAACCCACCTCTCCTGCTGGAACTGAGACTTAAAATGGCTGAATAGAAAAAATGAAATCATGGCTGGATAGCAGGATTAGGGCTACACTTTTGCTGCAATCCTTGGACCACCTTTGTCCTTTTTCTCTGACTATATCTCTTTCTTTCCCCATCTCTCTGTGTCAAATAGTTTAATAGCTATACACTGACTCCATGATTTAAGCTGGCCTGTATTCACTGTTCTTGTTGTCCTTTTGTTGTTTTGTGTATGTATTAACTTGTCTTTCTTGTCTTGCAATAAAAATAAAAAAAAATAGATAAATAAAAAAACGTTGGAGGTTTTCTCCTCACCCTAGGGGAGTGGATCAGATCAGAGCAAAAAGCATTTTTTAAAGAATTATGGCAAGCAATGTCTTCTCTGTCACGCCATCATCAGGCCGCCATTGTAGCCCCGCTGACTTCTCAACCAAAGTGGCTAATGCAGTGCAACGTTCCACCACATCAATTCACAGCTTCCACACCCTCTGAAATGCATTTGATTAGTCACCCCAGCACGGCATCAGGGACATAAATAATTCATCTGTGCAAATGACAAATGAGGCAATCAATTCTGGGACAGTATTCAAAGAGAAACTATTCAAATCCCCTCTAAATTAATTTTCTGCCTTTTAGTGGACGTGGACTTGAAATTTTAACGCTGAATTCATCAGATGATTTTTTTAAACCTGATTTCCACAAAGTAAACAAACAGTTTGGTGTCAGGATATGTTTTCACAAGATACACATACAGTAACAGTGACTGTGAGCTTTGGAGAGTTCTCTCAGACCAGCAGTAAAAGTCTCACTACAACGCTGGCATCATTTAATACTGGAGATCAGAGCCTGAACTACACAGACCTTGAGACAATATTAGAAGGAGAAGGAGGGCTGGACTAATTCAATATCCCATCTGACAGCAGAAACACTACTCTCCCTATGAATGGAAAACCCTATGGATGAGGCGAGCTCCTCTATGTGAGATGAGATCACACTTCACTTTGACCTCTGAGACTCAGAGAACAAAGAAATCTGATGCATAATCTGCCAACAATTATTTAGTCAGTCTGGTGTAGCCTGAGTGATGATAGGGAGCCTGAGAGCTCAATCCTGCTGCTCTGATAAGGTGAATAAAGTCAAGAGACAGTAGTGCTGTAGTGTTGAAGCTGGACCCTGTATTAAACACAGTTATTGAGTATGAATACAGTATCATATACAGTAATTAAACATGAATCCTTTCAAACATTATTGTACCTAATTAGGTTACGTTAGGTTCATAAATGACTTAAGTTAGAATAACAAAGTGAAAGCTTTATAATTAACTTTGTTTTATTCATTTGAAATCTGGATTATATTATATATAAGAAGAAAAGGCAACATTTTCTGAAGAACACTTGCTAGGGGCTAAAAATTTACAATTAACACAGGTTGAAGTGGCAGTTGAAATTAATTACTGAAATAAGTTGACATGGCAGTTTAGATGGATGGGCTGAAAGAAGTTGAAGTTTCAGTTAAAGTGTGAAACAAGTTCTCCAAATAAAACGACAAAATACGTTGTTTGTCTACAAACTCTAAAACGATGTGACTATGACACTATGGTTAAGGTTTGGTTTAGGCATAAAACATTTTTTTGTTATGGTAAGAGAAACATAGTCATGGTTATAATAATTATTGAAGCTTAGGGAGAGACCATGGTGGTTGTTTTTGGATTTGATTTACCCATTTAAAACCCACACATAATCTTTCTATTGGACTTGGCTGTAGCCTCAGACTTAACAAACATATCGCCATAGCAACTGTCAGTCAAAAGTCAGCACACCCTGCTGATCCGTTTCGTCCTCTGATAGTTCAGAGCAACAAGCCCCATCTGACAGAGGCCCCCCCTCTGCAAACCTTCTAAGAGAAAAACTTGAGAACACGTAAAGGTTGTGGATGTACCGTCTGACACAAACAAGGCCAACATGCAGAGAAATCTGTCATGCTGACGTGTCTGAGCGCTTCACTTAACACTGAACTACCGGCAAACTTTTTTCTTTTTCCAAGTACAACTTCTCGGGGAGATAATCGGCACTCCATCTGCGGCTGAGTTTCCCACTCATCCATCAACTCCCAATGCTATGTTCCTGACTAACAGAAAAAAACTGACTGCAGGCTAACAATCTTTCACTCCAGCTTGCATACAAGTGAGCTGAGGTGAAAGCAATGGCCTTTTGCTGAATTACCTTCCCTTTAATCAATGACACCGCGACAGAGAAAATATCTCCAGGAGAATGGCAGAGGGATACTGTATCCATCATGCACGTCCATGATGGGGCTAATGGATAACCCCAATGCATCAATGTGTCATCCATCAAAATGTAGAAATATAAATAAAAGGACAAATTAAAGCAACACTATAAGGATACATTTTCATGTAATCTGAAGCAAAGATGAGAGATGGAAAGATTTTACTACTTTGGTTGCCTTTTTCTTTTTTTAAAGCAAATGTAGAAGCAAACAACTATTAGATTTGGGAAGATATAGTGGAGTAATGTCTACCAGAGCAGAGACTCTGTGTGCTGTAATCTGGACTTCTTTATATTTTGTTTACAGCTGGGCTTTACAGTGAGCGTGCCCCAATGGTTAGCTCACAGCCCCCTACTCTGTGCTCATACGACAGTTACAGGTGATAACATCGTCCTGACGTCGTCATGGAAGCATAGCGCCCACCCTCTGGTTCCCCCTGTGGTAAACACTGATAGCTCTGGCGGCACTGTTGCCGCTATTCACATTGTTAGGACTGATGGCTATGAGCCGCCAGCTCAGCCGTCACCATGTTGAGAGCGGTGTGGAGGAAAAATATATGCTTTGAATTTCACATTGAGCACCTTTAAGACTGAAAGAGTGCATAAACCTCTGGAAGTAACTCTAAAAAAAACTACAGCCAACACTGATTGGACGGAAACAAGCATTTCCCTTCCATGGATCCTGAGGATAACAAGGACAAAAGTCTGCCAAAGCTTTCACAGAGGTTGTGCTGTGGGTAATAATTTCAGTTAGTTCAGGGATGAACTTGTGGTTTCAACCTCGGCTCGAGGTCACAGTGACGTGCCGTAGGCAAAAGAGACAAGACAGAACATCTCATGTTTTTTTCTCAGTTCATTGGAAAGTTTGCAAAAAAAGGTGTGAGAGGAACATTAGGTTATTGTAAACTAAACTGCAGGGAACAACTGATATGGACAAACATGGGTCGAATATGAAAAGCTGCAGTCTAAGTTGTTGTTGTGTTTAAAAGCCGTCTGTGCACAGCAAAATATTTATTGATTTACTTGGCTGATTTAATGTTATTTCAAAAAATACACATTAACAAGAAATATTTTTTGTTGAATTAGAATGATTTGCTCTGTAGAACTCTTCTTATTACTGAACAATGGACAAAGCTTTTAAATATATATATATATGTTTTTTTTCTGTTGGCAGCAAAATGCCAATGGGCCAATCATCAAGCTAAAGGGACATACATCAACTCTTAACCACTCAAACCATAATACATATAAATGTAATGTAATGTCACATTAAGCATTATTAGCAAATGCATGGCTTATTTATTTAAAATAAAACAAACAAATACAAAAATAAAAATGTAAATGTCAACATCAGATTTGATGTTTCCAGGGTTAGGGTTACGACATTAAAAATGCTAATTTAGTAGAACATTTGTCTCATCGGGTATATTTTAGTATAAGAGAGCATGAGAGGACAAGAGAGTACCATTCTATTTCAAGATAAAACCCAGAAACACTCAAAAGCCTGGAAAAGAAGGCAAGATTGACTATTCAACATATTTATTCCTACAGTATTACACAGTAAATGTTTTTGACAGAGATTTATGACTTTGATTGTTAAAGTTTAATTTATGTTTTTTTTGTAAGCCCAACTGAGCTGAGCATAGTTGTATGCATGACATTATGATAACAAATTAATTATTTAATTTACTAATACAACTGTTAAAGGTTTACACAGCAACCAAAAGGTAACTGACGAATACACTAAACCAGACAATTGCTATTGAGCCTCACCAGACCACACTGAGCGAGGTAGAATTCTGTGAACCTGTATCTTAATCAGAAGGACAAGCATGCACCAAGTGACCTTTGACCTTTTGTCGGCAGGGGCTGTACCTGAGCATCCATGAGCAGGTGTCTCATCAGAGTCATGGACTTCCTCAAGGTGTCTCTCTCTCCAGGCATGAAGGCCTGGTCCTCGTGAGCCAGGCTACAAGGTCTGGTGACCATGAACTGGGCGATCTGGTCGTTCAGGCTGTTGAGAGACTGCACCGCTGCAAAAGAGGCGAAAAGAGAACTGAAATGAAAACACATGACAGTTGATCTATGCTTTATTTTAGCGCCATGTCGGCCAAGGAGCTCCAAAGACACTTTCCTCTCCCTAAAGTAAAATTTTCTGGATTAAATTTGTGCGATCTGAGACAATTCCTACATCCACGGCCACAGTCGAACGGCCTCCATTGTTCTCCTCTTCAGAATAATCCCTCTTTTGGACAAGAGGGGCATCATTAGGGCTAAATCCATTAACAAGACACAGAAACTCACACTCAACCCATTATATAATCCATTTTGTTATGGAGAGAGTCCCAGTAATATAAAGTCTATTCTGTTGGGTTTGTTCGGTCAGAGGCTATATCAACACAATGTGGAGCTCTTTGGTCTTTGTTCACAGCCTGTGGGTGGTAATATAAAAATGTCTGATCAATACTGAAAAAATTCTGTCCCAAAACAAGTCAGCAGGGTGATAGAGGAGCATTTTGTCAAGTAAGTATCATGTAATCGCATGCAGTTACATGATGAAACACAACCAGCCACTTAAATAAGTCAAGTAAATGATAAACAAGGACAAAGATATAAATGAAAGCATTTGCATTAGACTGGTGGTAATCTATCAATGATTGAGGCCAAATGTGAGACACTTATTAGTGTGTTCAAATAAACCACAATGTCAGGTTCAATTTCGGAGAGATGTTTATAAAACGATGTAAAACATCTAGAATATTTACATTTGATGGAACGCTGCAGTCGTGGGTTTGAATATTTCATATGGCTTCAGTGACGATTTGGAACAAGCAGATACAGAATATACTGTATATGATTGTGTCAGTCACAGTGTTGACTTAAATGATTTTCCCAACTTTAAAACTACTGATGGGTAAACAAAAGGTTGAACTGTATGTTGAAGGGTTTTAATTGTTTAGATAGAGGCGTCTTCAAATTCTTTCTTTTCTCTGTCAAAAAATATCTTCAATTTATGATATTAAACAGAGAAAAGCATTAAATCCTCCCATATAAGAAACCCAAACTAGCAAATGTTTGGCATGTTTGCTGTGATAAATGACCAAATTCATCAGTTATCAAAACCGTTGTTGTTCAATGGACTTTAATGTAAACATCAGTCTCTGCAGGTACAGCATGTTTGAAGGCGGTCAGGACACTTGCTCCAAGCAAAGCATCACTTTCTCACAAACACAACACACCTAAGAGGCTAAGAGGTCAATTTAGGGTGAGAGTGACAGAACGACTGAGGCAACGTGTGACTCACAGACGACAGTCAAGGTCAGCTTTTCAGCAGAATGATCAAAGATTTATGTCCACACCTTCCAGCACTTCTCTTGAACTGCAGTTGCATGCCAAAAGAGGCATGTTTACGAGCACACATCAGCCTTGCAGGCAGCTTGGCATACATCAAATCCCCACAAGGTAGGTGGAGGGAGGGGGGGGATAAAATGTTTACGAGAGAGGTCGACGATCGGATTCTAATTTCACATTCAACATTTACAAGGTGTACCTCTCTGCCCCAAAGACGGCCAAACGCGTCAGGTTATGGCACTCTGCTTCTGAAAATGACACGTTGTCAAACTCCTGAGAACAAACACACCCTCTCCTCCTCTCTGCTCCACTTTCAATTTATATGGAATGCATCCTGTCACACACTGATACATGATGGAGAAGGCAGGTGGCTTTCTGTGAAAGCAGTGTTACTTTGCCTACCCTGAATATGTCAACAAACCATATCAGAATCAAAGAGCCACAGCGCCCCGGCCAAAGCCATAAAAGACCACAGAGATGTGACAGAAACACCACCTTTTGTAATGGATTTCTTCTCAATCATGAAATTACAACAAATGCTGAAACTCCAGCGTTTGACAGTATTTCAGCTATGAAAGTACATGTGTACCTCTCCACAACCTGCACATTAAATATTTTTCTGGTTGGAGCAAACCAGACGAGGCAGCAGCATGATCCTCTGCTGGGAAAATGTAAGTGAGGATACGTCAAACCATGTTTCGCATCGGTTATCAGAGAAAAAGCTATTTCCATCAGGTTCATTTTTGCCAACTTTCTATGAATTAATTTTTGTCTTTGTTTAGCACCTTTTAAACTGTCAATACCCCATATGCATGGTGTTCTTTTTTTCCAGCACAAACTCAGCGTGACTTATCATTTTGTCAATATAACAAATACAAAGCTGCCTGCAACCCAAAATACAAGAAAAATGACACCAGCAGACACTAAAGTTTCCAAATCTTATATGAAAATTGCTCAAAATATTGTTATAGTAGTAGAAAATACTGTTTTACTATTTCTACACACAAACACAGCACAGACATGAAAGATATGCAACTATAATACAGCATATTTACATTTAAATAGATGAATAAATATGAATAATGAAACATTTTATAAAATGTTTCATTATTCTTTAAAACTTTGAGTTTTCTCAGCCTTTCACTACATGACACATAAATAAAGTTGCTAAATGTATTCACAGATAAATAGATGGAGATTACTTTATATCTGTACAAAATGTCTCTATTGCTGTGTATTTACCACATTTAATTTATTCTGGAGTACTTTTCAAAGATGTGCATATACAAAATCTCCCCCGTCAGGTCTTTATTTCTTCACATCTGTATTTCTGATGTAAAGAGTACAATTATTCAAATCAGAGGGATATTATGTTTTTTGTGAAGCACCCTCCCACACACAGGTGGCTCAGTGCTGCTGGTGACTGTGGGATGTGGACAGCTCATTACAATCTTCACCCACAGGAGCAAAACAACATCAACAATGAACTCTAATGAGGCATGTTGGGGTTTTGTCAGTCTGCACAGTCCTTGTGTAAGGAGAATATATATACCTCACTCATAAAACTCTATCTCTCCTCCGGGAAAATTATCCGGTCGAGTTTGTCTATATGATCGCTGTTAATTTGCAAAATTGAAAAATACAAGAACAAGGGACTTTTTTTTTTTTTTTTTATGCAGATGTGCTGGAATACAGTAAAATATTTTCGAATGAGCTCAGTCAGCTTTCCCACCAGGAGGTGTGATGAGAAAAAATATTAAAATGACTCTTTTGCTTCTGCTCGCTTTGGGGACCGACTGTTACAGCCACAGAGTCACAGAAGCCGAGCAGCCTTTGCCAAGGCAATTTGAGGAAGCTACAAAACTTCACACTTCAAGCCCAAATAGGCCGAGAGTCGGATGAAAGGATGGAGGAGTCTGTGAGACTCTGAGGCAATCTCAAGAAAGAGAGAGAGCATGGCTACATTTCAATTACACCAATGCCAGATAAATACACAACACAATCTTGTTGAGGGACAAAAGCCTGTATTGACCACCAGGTTTATAACACCACAGCAAATGTTCATTTTGAGGCTTTTGAAATGCCACTGTAAAGCTAACTGCTAGTTTGTTCAAACGCAGGGATAGGGATAGCTTAGCAAAGTTTCCCTTGCATAGAATGAATTGAATCCCCCTCAGTATCTGACAGCATCAACACAAGCCTGTAATTTTGCTGTTTGCCTCATTGTTCTGCATCACTATCATCAGCAGGGTCCAATTCACCCGTCGATGGTCTGTGCGTCGCAATTCCCCAGAGAAATTGGACACCTTCCCCCAAAGGAATACTACTCTACCGTGCAAGCATGTTACAGCATGTTCCACAAATCATTTTCATCTTTATGTAAAGCACAAAAGGCACACCTCACTTCAATGTCACGCTTCATCAAAAATGCATTTGATCCTTTCCCTGTGGCCAGTGTCCACTAACTTCTGATGCAGAGCAGATGGAAGCTTTTGTGTGTGACGAGCTTTGTCTGCCTTTATGGGCAAAGCTGGGAATATGTGAACATGGAGTGCATAATTGTGACAGTGGCTATAGAGAGATTGACTTCTGTGGAAAACAAACTACATGGGTTTTGGGTGTCTTTGTGCCGTTGTGTTTCCTCAGAACTCTAGCTATGAGAAATCAGAGAATATGCCCAAAACAATCATGCAGGCAGGAGCTGAGCCAGACAGCCAAGCGTCTCTTCTCCGTCCACAGTGAGCAGGAGCATCCCTCGAGTCCACATTTCATTCTCATTCCCACAGTTCCCACA
The DNA here is from genome assembly GCF_027596085.1 of Anoplopoma fimbria. Classification (NCBI taxonomy): domain Eukaryota; kingdom Metazoa; phylum Chordata; class Actinopteri; order Perciformes; family Anoplopomatidae; genus Anoplopoma; species Anoplopoma fimbria. The sequence goes on from NC_072465.1 coordinate 18,020,262, forward strand.
CATCGCAACAAGCATGTTTTGGCTTGTTTAGATACTAAACTGTATCTGATCGGATCAGATCTGAATCAGACACTAAACTCAATTGAGTCAGCTGAGAGGAGTAACACACAGGCCTATTGTGCATGTTTTGTACCCTGCTCTACTGCATGTAAACAAGCAAAATAAGGATCTATATACAATAGGCTTTATATTGCATTTGTGTTACTAATAGGTCTATCAAGAGTATCATAAAATTGGTTGAGTCAACTGCTAAATCAATTCATCACTTGTCTCTAGGACACTTTACAGTTGTCTCTAATACAGTAATATAATTAATTAAACAAAAATTAAACAGCCCTGCGACAGACTGGCGACCTGTCCAGGGTGTACCCTGCCTTCGCCCATTGACAGCTGAGATCGGCTCCAGCACCCCTGCGACCCTTAACTGGATAAGCAGATTACGGAAAATGGATGGATGGATGGAAAAATTAAACATAATATATATAATCTTAATGCAAGACTAAGAGTCTACAGCCTTTCCAGCAGCTTTGTGAGGATGCATGTTAACATGCTCACAATGACAATGCTGACATGCAGATGTGTAACAGTTGTAATCTTTACTATGTTGACCATCTTTTAAATTTTTGTAAACTAACATTGGCTAATTAGCACTAAACACATAAGTACAGCTGAGGCTGATGGGAATTTCATTAGTTCTGCAGGTATCTGAACTTGCAGACTGTTCTAGTTGATCTATTATATGCCTTAACCACTTGGTCATTATATCCACATTACTGATGATTATGTATCAACAATCTCATTGTGTAAATATTTGTAGATTTGGTCAAAAATAGAGTGATATTTCACAATATACTATTTGGTCATTTTGAAATGGTCAGTTGGAGAGGAATGGCTAATTTGTGAAGATGAAATTAGGTGTTATCGATATGAAACGTCCTCATTTCACAACAAGTACATAAATAATTATATAGCATGTCATTTCCAGTAAATATCCCAATATATTTTGTGTTATCAGTATAAAAAGTAAAATAAAAACCATAATTTATGTGGTAACGTGCTTTAAAAAATGATCGTAAATCCCGGCTTATAAACAGTTGATCACTGTTACCGTTATCACTATAAGTGGGTTCCACTGAACCTCAGTTGCTCTCTAACAGGTTGTTTATATTCTAGTCTGCTATTCAGCTCCTAAAGGTAAGAAAGTTAAGACCTTGAGGGCAGCCCAGTGGAAAAAATCTTCACAATGAGGCCTGCAGGGCAGGAAAGAATTCTACTCTCCCTGTAGATCCTCTGCACCGCAGTGTCACCAAGAAACACCAAATCTAAATTTATGATAGACTGAGAGTGGTAAAACCTTCCTCACACTTTTTCATGCATCCCAAAACTGTTTTTGCAGCCTAAATCAACTATTCAATTAACCTCCCTGTCTCAAGTCTGTTAACATACAAACACACAGTAATTTATTTCATGCTTACAAGTCGAGAGCATACTAATTAACTCCAAGACAGACCTACATGTGAATAAAAAGAACTCGAGGGAAACACAAGTGACAAATGAAATACAAAAGCTTTTCAAACCACCAGCGACACTGTGTAATATTTAGCTTCTTAAGATTGCAGTTTGGCAGTAGCCTGTTGGCAATTAACAAAAACAGATGATGGTGTTATGTTGAAACAGCGAACGATCCACAGAAAGTGTTCCACAAAGTCGGACACATACCGTTGTCTCAGATGTCATCGTGTTGCACTTCCATAAGGTTGTGGGACTTGTCAGAGGCATGTTTAAGAAATAATTTTCTTAATCTAAGCACCAAAGGCAGAGAGATATCCTAACTTTTAGTCCCTGATATGGTTCACGCTCCAAAACTCAACTCCAGTTTGTAATGAGGGCTTATGTCTCATCTTTTGGTCTCAAAGGCTAAAATTGAGAAGTTCTAAACCTTTAGAAAGCTTCTTAAGAGCCACAGAGACGACATCATACAACTGTTTTCATAGACTGAGTGGTACTAATCCTGATATTATGTATGTTAGCATGCAGACAGGGTTATCAACATTATTTTGGACATATAGTGAAGATGAGCACAGACTACTTCTCACATGAATCTCAAATCGTTATGATGCAATTTGTGATTTGCATATCTGAAAATATGTGCTACGGGCTTCATTAACATGAAGGTTTCACTCTCAACAGTCCGTAAAATTAACTTCCGAGGCATCTTTGCAGAATCTCTAACATACAAATATATAAGTTTCCCTTTCATGTTAGAGCTGAGGTGAAGCCCTTCAGGACCCATTGGGATGGAGGGAGCTGCATCTCACTCTGTCATCCAGCTCTCCAGTTTGGAGGCAGAAACTGCAGGAGGGATTTCATTTTGCCCACAGCAACATTGCCACCACCTGGTAGCTTTGGTACATGCTGCAACCGCATGAAATAAAAATGTACCTCTCTTAGCTGTCTCACTGACTGTGTGGCCTGAACAGATACAAGTGGAGCAGTGACAAAGACGGGTAAATACAGCGACCCTTAAAAACATCTGCCACTGCCTCCACAAAGTGAGGTCATTAAGTTATCGCAGAGAAGTGATTGCAAAACATCACACCAATTGTGTTAAATAATTAATTATGGCCAAACCTACGTACATATTAACATTTCAATTATACAACAACTCCAATTGCACTTTTAACAATCACAATCCAATAATCTCCAAAGAATATCAACATTTATTACAAGGAAAAGGCCAATTCTAATTTCCCCAAAACCTGTTTGTGATCTATAATTAAAATATGATCTTTAACAGTCCACAGAAAGCCAGCGTGCCTCCCTTAAGTGTCCTCCTCGCATAACTTTGATCAGTGTGCCACCTAGTGAGAAGTACAAGAGATCACCGCAGAGCGATCCAGGTATCGCTTTCTTCCTTTGAGCCAAAGACTTTAGAAAAACAAATCTCAGGAGGGGCGCTGAACCACCGGCTGAACATAAAAGCCTCCGATGGCCCTTTGATAATCTGCCTGAGGCCTCCTCTTCAACACCTAATGAAACCACTCAGAGAGGATTGTGGCTCTCACTGAAATTCTTCCTATCACACACAGGTAATTAATTTACAGATAAGGAGCAGTTCTCCTTTACATCAGGTGTAATGGTGTGTGTAATGGCAAAAAACGGAAGGTAACTGTCTATTCTTACAAAAAGGTCAGGGGTCAGGACACAGACTTCTTGAATGATTTAAATTGATTCTCTTGCTCAAAGGTTCATTAATAAGCTAAATTCATTTTTCAGAGCAGAAGCAGGTAAATGCAGCAAACAAAGGAGTGAAATCCTTTAAGATAAGATAAGATAAGATAAGATAATCCTTTATTAGTCCTGCAGCGTGGAAATTTGCAGCCGTGTATATAAGTTAAAGGGGAAAAAATGCAAACCTCAGTCTTCTTACATAATCATTTGTTGTTGTTGGGTGAACTCTAGGACTCACTGTGTTTTAATTCATCTCATTGGTGTACCCGCTTTACTGCAAACTGACTCATGTGCTCCTTCATCAGTCAGTAACTTTAATGTTTCTCAAACTCCCTTTGATAAGAGCGGGCGTGAACACATCGCATTGAGCTGTGGGTAATATGTGTAGGTGGAGAAATATAGCATAAGTGACAGTGACAGAAAAAGGGAGAGACAGAAACTGCAGATAGCTGAAACAAATGACTGCTGGTCTTTTGTAGCTGTGCTACTAATATCTCAACACTATATCACAGTGTCTACATTTATCCATAGGAATGAGACATATACTGCACAAACTGGACCCAGGAAAAGCAAAGGTGCATTGCTAATAGCTGTTTTTAGGCAGCAACTACAAAAGCATGAAAATGAGCTTCAGGAGAAACTTTGAAGATACAACTGACAGACAGCAGAGAAGTAATCTCTGCATCAGCCGAGATAAGGAGAGGAAATAAGGATCCTCCCGTCTTCTAACAGAGTCAGGGTAAACACAGCTTGTTAGAGCAGACCTGTGTGAGCTCAAACGTGACATTTCAAAATCCAGAGGCTGCACGCTGGAGTGCGTTTTTCGAGAGCCAGGCTACAGGCGGCACCGGTGACAAGGCCGCAGCCAATTAGGACTGTTTGTGAGCAAGTGTCTGTCTTTCAGAGCGGATGAAAGTGGGTCAGAGCTGCAGCGTATCTTTGTACCGGAGCACACCGGCAGGTAGCACACAACATACAAACTTCAAAATGAGACAGATGGGGATTAAATAGCTGAACTTCAAATTCGCTCAAATATGGGGTGACGGTTCTGAATCCATTATTATTATCAGCCACTTTGATGCTCAAAATTCAATTTCAGGGCAGGTTTCTAATAGTAGACGAGCCAATCAGAGTTCAGGCTGCAGGTTTTCCCACTATCATTCATTAACACGTTTCTCTGCAGGTAAACAACTCTGCAAGTTCAAAGGCACATCACCTCAACATTTTAGCAAGTTAGACATTACTTTGGGGAGAAAACTGTTGCTGCCATATTTCGTGAGTTTTTCCACTTCCCTCTCACATCAAACGCTGCAAACTGTGTCGGAGAGGAGAGAGCTAAGCGCTGTTTAATGATGCCCAGCATGTCTCTCCAAGTTCACGTTTGTGGAGGACAACTCAGACCAAGATGACATCAGAGATTTGATGCAAAAACCACTTGACATAATTGCCGGTTGGATGCGGTTGTGAACCAGGACGGAGCCGCTGCCTCTGACACACAGCCTGTGTTCAAGGTCTCTGATCTCAGCTCTGTCCACATGTTTGGTACAACTCACACTCGAGAGGATTTGATAACATGAAAAATTAATGATGAACTAAATCCATGGAGCAAGCTTTGCTGAAAGGTCAGCTGTGTGAGGTTTCATTCATTTTTCTGTGTCTCAATGTTGGTCCACAAAAAGAAAGACATTCATAGATGATTTTTAAGCCCATTTTTCAATGTTTTCTGGCAGTTTATAGACCAACTTAGAAAATGACTAAGAGGAGGCAACACAGATGAACAGGGTAAATATTTTAACACCAGGAAATGTCCCTAGTTGTTTCACTGAATTAAGACAATAATCTTTTGTAATACAAGTTTTCTAAAATGTTATATTAAAATATGCAAATAATGGATTATCTCTTGCTAACTTCTGGTGATTCAGAGAAATCTACAGACGCAAATAAACAAAGTGTAGCAAAATAAACACATAAATGTATATTTTGGGTGTTTCTCTCAAAGAGTCTGAAAGAAGACATGTCATGGAAGCAAAATAGCCCAAAATCAAAATCTAATAAACAATGTTTTTGCCTTTGTCTTAATTGAGGATATAACTACCAAATTAAAACAATACAAATAATCATTAGTTGCAGCTCTAATTAATGTATTAGATATAGTGATAAAAAAAAAGTTAAAACAATTCCTGTGTTGATTCAATTTACAATTTTATGTTTATGTATTTTGTTTTCTGCACTTAATTTTTTTTTCACTAATTCAGAGGCAATTTGGAAACAGATGACGCCTGGTTAGTTATCTTTTGTAGAAACAAAAAATGAACTTATCAAGATGCTAATTGGCATGCCTTATTACTAAAACATTCACTTTCCATGACATGTTTGACTTATTTTCTACCCCAATATTTAAAGCCTTACTCCACTGGCAATATTAAACATACTTTTTTCATTGTGGCCTTTGTAGACTGGCTTTGTTAGCATATACAATATACAATATGTAAAAACTAAAGTCAAATTAGCCAGTCCTGAGGTTTGACTGCACTTTATATTCCTGGTAACGAGGAAGGTATCGGTTTTTGCACTAAAGTGCGTTTTGATTGGTAAGTAGAGGATATTTTTATCCTGCTAGTGTAGTCTGGTGGCTGAAAGAGCAAAGGTGAAGAATGAAGAGCAGTGCCGTGTGCCCAACAGGTGCTGCAACGCTTTTAGAGATTCTAATGAGAATGGTCTTTTATTCACACAGTCATTTCTCAATGCTTTGCATCAGTCTGAGAAAGCATCCTCACAGCGCTTATGCACTTATGTAGAATTCACCAGAGACATTTGCCAGAGGCATTAAGTGTTTGACACTGGACCTCATTGAGGCGTTGGCTCTGGTGAGTTTGGTGTCAGTAACAAATCCTCAAACAAAAAATAAGCAGCTAATGTAATGTAATATGACAAACTAGTGACTCTACACCCGCATTAAGACGGGCATGAATACAAAGCAGGCATTGAGCCTGACTACACTGGTGGATGGCTGGTTGTCACACACACACACAGACATAAAGACACTCATCTGCAGATGTACAAAAACTCATTTCACAATGCTCTTGTTAACTTGTTCCCACAGAATGATGGCGTCTCTTCAGGGGGTTTCACATTGAGCCTTTTCTTATGAAGAGTCGTTTATCACGAGCTTCGGTTGATTCAAAGCCCTTCGTGATGTAGCCATTTGAAATTATTCGACTACTCTCTGACATGCAAACTCTGTACACATCTTAAGAAACTCTCGGAACTGAGGATATGCCTCCCTTTGTGGTATATATTTATACCATGTACAGCCAAGCTACTCACTTTGCAAGCATATCTGATTTATAGTGCGTAGGTTCAAACATAGCTCTTCTCATTAGCTTTTACACTGTCAAAACCTCACTGAACTTTATGTGCTTGAGCAAAAAGTGTGCTTCTCTTTCTTAGCTATAATTCATAGGAATAATCTTTAAGAACCTCTTTCTATATTTCTATTTTTAATGGAAACAAATGGCCCCATTTGAACTAAAAATAAATGCGTCCATACTTTCTGGTCAGACACAGACAGTCAATCCAACTGAAAGTCTCGATCTCTTATTGTAACATTGACGTGCACACAGTGTGCACCGTCACTCCCATCCATGCACGGCGTGCCCTGCATGTTAAGGAGAAGCACTCGGGAGAATAGGCTATATTTCATCACCACAGGAGCGCCCGCATTAACTACTGATGCAAATTTATACAGAGCATGGCAGATTCTTTCTTCTGCTTTCCTGCATCACAGTGCTGTAATGCAGTGAGGGATGAGAAGTGGGATGTCTGATGGAATAGGAGACTATTTACAGTCACGCTGAGCCGTATAACAAAGATTTAGCATTTTTCAGCTCAGGTAGCTCATGTTAGCTGCAGCAAGGTGACAGTTTTGCAGATTAGACTTTGAATTAAATTTTTCTATGAATGTAAGTTCTATGTAAGTTTTTCAATTTGTGTCGACTGTTATCTTGTCCCAAACCTCTGTCTCCTCTCTCTCTCTCTCTCTCTCTCTCTCTCTCTCTCTCTCTCTCTCTCTGTCCCCGTCTGCCCTGTGGAGTATTGTAGAAGATGAACACTGGTGTTTGGGGAAACAGCTCAGCATGTGTCTGCAGAAGGCTGAACAATGTAACTAGCGGGCACGGAGGAAAAAAGAGGCCAGCAGTACTGGGCACAGAGAGGCAGATATGCAGAGTCAGCAAACACTCAGGTGAGTGGTTCAATGACGCAGAAAACGCAGCGTGGACGTGAACTGCACACTGGAAGCTGCTCTCAAGATGTATGATTTCATTACGAACATCTTTCATCGGGGCAGCTTTGACCTGATTGAGATAAGAAAGTGTATTTTTACACTGGTAGGGAAGTTAAACATTCACTCAAACTAACACCACACTTACTTCATTTACACATTTACACAAACCCCACAGATACACACTCGTAATCATACAGTGCCAAAATGAGCAGGATTAGCCCCCCCCGTGAAAACTGCTGTTGTTCATACCTTTAAAACTCTCCCAGCAGTTCGGTAGTGTACACAGCAGATCGAGCAGTGACAAATTTAGCTGCTTTAAAGTGGTGGAGATAAGTGACTATTAAATCCGGGAGATGTGTTCACTGAGCGAACAGTATTCAGCTTATATGCATCCACTTAAAATTTTGCAATAACCTCACTTTTCTATGTGTGTGTGTGTCAGAGAGATAGAGAAAGAAAGAAAGAAAGAAAGAAAGAAAGAAAGAAAGAAAGAAAGAAAGAAAGAAAGAAAGGGAGATTAAGAGAAAAGGGAGGCACAAATGTTCAAAATGCGAGAAAAATAACTACAATCCTTTGAAACAATGCAGCAATGTATGAAATGTCTTAGAAAGCAAAGCACTTTGTCCTCAATAAATCCAGGAGCTCCAATAAAACACTTTGTGTTCAGTCGTGTGCTGCAGCAAAAAATTGCCTTTTGTGGAGCAGGGAGGGATGCGACAAGCGTCAGGTCAAAATTAGTTTTGCAAAAAGAAAGTGAAGCATTGTGTTGTGCCCCCTATTCAGAAATATAACACAAAAATAAATGCAGAGAGACTTAGAGTTTGTTCCTCTTCGTCTTGGAAGCAATTGTTGACAAAAAAAAAAGATGTGATAAAGCTCCAGCACGGCCACTGAATGGACCATGTAATGAGATTTTTTATGTAGTATATAAATATATTTTCTTAACTTTCTGTGCCATCATCTTTTTGTTACTTCCTAATAGCAGACAGGTTGACCATCTTCACCTTCTGCTTTTAAACCAGAAACAGAAAGTATTCCCTCTGCATAGATATAAATGAATGCCTACATGTTATTAAAAACAAACTATCATTTATATACCTACATTTTTATAATTAAAGAAAGAAAGGGAATTGTCATTGCATGTAATTCATAATGACTAAGTAATCTTAGTCAATGTTGGTCCAGACAAAAAACCTGCCAACCTTATATCATTCCCATCAGCCTGAGCTCTGTTTTGTCAGCTGTTTGCCAATGTCCAGTGTGTTAGCATTAGCATGCTAACACATTGGACATTGGACTAAGATAGTGAAAATAAGTAGATATCATACCTGCTAAAGCTCAGCATGTTAGGATTTTCATTGAAAGCATGTTAGCATGCTGACGTTAGCATTTAACTCAAAGAACCATGTGTCTAAGTTCAGAGTCACCGAGCTGCTAGCATGGCTTTAGAACAATGGCTTCTTGACGTCTCCTGTCACACCGGTTTCACATTCGTTCATATTGGAGCAAAACTATAAATAAGAATAGTCCCCCTGACCTTGTGGTCACCATGAAATCCCAAACGTCCCTGCTTTGATTCCAGCTAAGGACGACTCTCCCTATGTGTCTTGTTTATTTCTACTGGCTGATTAAATACCAAAATTGAACAACTAATTATAAAATGCGAGAATGTAGAAACATGTATTAGTAACAAAGTCCATTCCCTGGAGTATTCCCTTCACTCTGTGTTTGATTTTTTCATACCATAACACCCACAGTCAAAGTGTGGGTGGAGGTGCAGCATGCAGCACATGCTGTATTATCCTACTCTAGCAGAGTAACTGTCTTGTCATGCTCTCAGTAACTGCTCAGCAGTTCATGAAGCTCAACATCTCCTCAAAACAGCATCTACAGTCAGTGAGGAGACCAGTGTCAGTCAAAGATAAGATGTTGGTCTCCAGACCAAGAGCAGGCACTTCAATTCTAAAAGAAAACACCGAACTAATGCAGTCAGTAAACGCCCATCGGTTTATTGATCACCCCAAGGCAAAGTCTGCTAATGAAGATGCATGTGATCCCCTACCATGAAGAACTAGAGGAGCGAATGGACCTTAATGCATGTAATAATGACTCAATCAAATGTAGCACACTGCTGTACATTGATTTAACCAAAACATAATCTACCTTTAACTGAACACATATATTTAAAGCAGCTTATGTAGATTCATGGAATATGTCTAACTGGCCTGAGGCTGTCGCTGTGAGTCATGATGTACTGACTGACAGGCAGACGAGGTCCACCACTCTCAGCTCAACTGGGGTTCTTAAATCCAATATGGGGATTAGAAGAGAGAGGTAGATCTAAATCGGGCCTGTAACTACTCTGATTGAGCGATTTTGAGTGCTGGCGGGGATACCAAGGGACTATAGGATCAATAATGTAAGTAAGCATAAACCAATGTGAGGGACGTATCAGGCCAGTTCAGCAATGGTCACAGTTATTATTTGTGTATTTGATATATCTGATTGGGCTTTTCCCAAGAGAAGTAAAGTTCATTATGTCGTTCAAGAATGATGTTAGCTCTTCTGGGATTAGATTCAGTACACACCTGCACTGAAAATGACTCAATTAAAAAAGCCATTTAAAGAGCCTCTCTCTCTGAATTATATTACTATCGGGCTCGATGGCCGGCAGCCCGGGAGTCTAATAGGGACGAGAACATTGGCCATAAGCCAGCACCTTGACCTCCCTGAGCAGAGACATGAGGATGGCTCTACTGCAGAGAGAGAGAATGAAGATATTTAGAGTTATAGTCCTCTGTGGACTGTGGACAACCTTACACCGCACCGATCCTCACATCACTTCGGTCCAATGGAGCAGAAAGGTGACTGAAACCGCTGCACTGTCAGGGCACGGTCATTTGGGCAAGAAGGAGCCTCGTCTGAGCGTGCAGGGATTTGTGCCAACACAGTGAAAGTGCACATGAGGCTTTTTTTCCTTGTAGCTGTTAACAGTTATGGACATTTTGTTTCCGCAAGAAGTAGGACAGAGTGTTGGTAAAACAGACAGCAAAGATAAAGAGGAGTAAATTCATCCAGCGCCGAAGAGTCAACACAAAGAAAGTCATGATGTAGTGAATAATGCATGTTGTTCACAGAAACAGAGTTTTCAACTGCCGTTTGCCTGGGGCAAAATTATAGCATGGCGCAAAGATGCACAAATGTAAAGGACAAGAGGACACTTTTGCTAGTGTTTAGCTTGACATGTGTTTAGCTTGACATGTGTCCATGTAAGCATTTGTCTAAGCACTTGTATATCTCTGCACAGAAGAAGGACAATGTTTTATCTCTCTTATAAGTTCTGGAACACAGCTATACTATCAAGATGAAGCAGCGTTTGTGTACTGACTAACAGCTCTTGTTCTTCTCATTATAACTTCACTTTCTCATAAAAATTGTTATTTGTTCTGCAAAAACTTGTCAGTCCCTTAGAATGAAACCCAATTTCAATGCACCAAAACCCAACAGCAGCCTAACTGGAGCTGTGATTTGCATATCTGTTAGATTTGCCCCTCTTGCTTGTGAAATTCATTCTGACAGCTAACCCGTTCATTGTGGCCCAATCAAACAGAATTTGTGCAAGGCAGATTGTGTTTACACTTCACATCCCACTTTCATGCGGCCTTTCGTGATAAAACACAGTGGGCTGAATAAAAAACAGATATGGCATTTTTAGAAATCAGTTGTGTTTACTTGTGGTAAGAGGAGTAGCAGCATCTGAGTTTTTCTTCATCAGTAAACATCTGTGGTACCCAACCTGGAGATTGCTAGATAAATCTGAGGGGTTCGTGGCAGGATTAATAAGCACACCACCTCTCTAAAACAGCTTAAACAAAAACTGAACCTTATAACCTTCATGAAGGGAGGATTTGTTGCAGGACTGTTGTGTTATAGACAGTATTAGTTTTGACAAAGTGTACCTAATAAACTTGCAAACTGAGTGTAAACTGTATCTTACAGTTGTAGTGTCTCTTAAGAATGTTCATTTTCTAATTATTACCCTGTGCTGCACTTTCACGTTTCAAAAATGTCAGGCTTTTATTTTGAAGGCTAGACTGTCTCTGCAATCAGGCATAATGTTATAGGATATAAATCTTCAGAACTGCCACACCCTCTTCTTGTTTTACCTCCCTTTTATACTGTGTAATGCCCTCCAGATAAACTGGCTTGAGTCACACATATAGCACAGGGCTGTGAAAAACACACGGAGATTAACATAGGCCCGACATATGTAACAAACTCAGCATGCATTAAATGTTTGACTTTTTAAGTGTTTGTGTACATATTATTTGCACATAAATCCTGAGAGGGTCGCCCTCACTGCTTGCCATAAAAAACATCAAACTAGAGTAACACCCATTAGATCTGCGCCACTCCAAAACCACTCAGTAAGTACAGATGTTTACAGCATTCTGCCTGTATTAAGTAGAATATTAATCAGGCCCTTAACCTTTCAACAGTGTTATGCCCTTCAACACAGTATTAAGCCCACAGATACATTAAAACAAAGTGCATTATTGATATAATGGGCAGCCTCGTCCAAAGTGGGGCGAACAACAACAGCAAAGAAAACAACAATCCACTGCACCAGATTTTCATGTTTATCTTCTCAAATACCTCCACGTATCAAACAGGCGAAATAGATCCCAACAGATGAAATCCTGCAACACAGGCCATTAAGAAACACGTGTTAAGGAGCATGAATTTTCCAGCTGCCGTGTTTCCATTATTAGCTGCGCAAAGTGCTGTCTTAGCGCTGTTGTTGTTAATGACACTCGCTTTGAAACTCCACTCAACACACTTCTATCTCTCCAGGTGGTAATGAAGGGAAACACGGGAATTTTAAAACTAATGTGGCAAACTCAATATATGGGATCCAGCTCGAAAGGCAGTTTTATTTTGATGTCTGCCCTGGGCTCTCCTCATTATCCATCATAACACTACGTGAAGAATCACTTTACATTTATGGCTGAGTGGAGGCATCAAAGGCACTGACTAAGTTCTCACAGCACGACTCCAGGAGGAGAGATGCCAGGTCAGATGACGGAGGATGCAGCGGACACTTTCTTTCTGGAGGCAAGTCAATCTTCGCTCTTTCTTCCTCCCGAGGGAAATATGTATTCTGACCATGTGAATTACATAATAAGATATCACTTGAAGTGTGCTTCATTTGCAGCGCTCCAAGGTTGTGTTCAATGTTCCTCTGCCCCTGAAGATCTTGATAGATTCAGTTTTCAATAATTCAACTATCAGTCTGAGCTCTGAGAGCATCTGTGAGAGTGGCTGAGCCTGTCAGACTCAACCTCACTAATACTGTGCACCAACATTATAAATACATTTCAGCTGTCTTATTGGTTTTACACCTGACAGTAAGACATATCTAGATCTGCTGCTGCGACAAGCAGAAATGTCCAGCTCTGTTAACAAAACACTAACGTATCCACTAAACAGCCTACTTTCCTATCTCCCCATAAAGTGCCCCTCTTTGTCCAAATGCAACCAGACCCTGAGTTCAACCTGTGTATTGTCTGAAAAATACAAGCTTTTGTAGCTTGTTCTTTGAAATACAATAGTACACAAGTTAATTATTTGACCTGCCTAACAGCAACTTGCTGAGCATACAGAAACATCAACCGCAATCTAAATTATATTTCTTCTTGCCCTTTACATAAGCACGCACATCTCTGACATCCGTCCTAAAAATAACCCAGTTTTTTCTTTGTTCGCCCCCCCAAAAAGCAACCCAGGAAGATTTAAACGATGATGCTTTAATCTTTTGTACCTAATACTTCTTAGCACCTGCAAAATTCAAATAGCAATACCATTGAGGATGGTATCGGGAAGCAATGCAGATGTTGGAGATCAGTAACGCTGACGTGCGGGACGTGCAGCTGGCTAATGATTTGTCAGAAGATTGTAATTGTGGCTACTCACTGGCTTGCATGAGCTGTCCCTGGCGTCCAAACACCTGGGAGAAGGTGGCATGGCTGCAGGTGAGGGTGTCCTCCATGGCTGTCCCACTGGCACACGCTGAGGAGAAGGAGAGAGGAGGGGGATGAGGGAAGGTCAGCAACACTGCGTCACATCAAGACAGAAAAGAGGAGAGAGGTAAAAAGAGAAAGAAAGAAGAGGGAGACAAAAGCGTAGGGGGAGTTGGGGGGTGAATACTTGCCTTCAGTTGCAGAAGCTGCTGTGTGTGATCTCTGGTGATGACTGCTCGAATCTGGACCTGTACTGCTGTTGCTGTGCTGCTGCTGCTGCTGCTGCTGCTGAGGAGCGAAGTACAGCCCCTCGCTGCTCACACCAATATGAGCAGAATTGCTCGCCGCACAGATAATGGAAGGGGGTGTGCCTGCCTGCCTGCCTGCTTGTCAGCGTGTAAGTGTGTGCGCGTGAGAGAAAGTTCTCTGAATGTGTGCCTGTGAGAGCATTTTTGCTGTGCGTGTGTGAGGGAGAGTAACACAGCGTGGTAGAGCAGGTAGCAGAGCTGCTGTAGGCACAGTTGCTCTGCCAGCACTCTGATCTTGTGTTCGTCTGTACAGGCTGACAGTCCTCTGCGGCTCCAGACAGGATGGGATGAAGGGAAGAGCAAAAGAAAAGGGGAGGCGAGGGGTGAGCGCCGCGTCTACGGCAGGTAGAATGTCAATCCTCCCCCCGTCACCAGTGTGAGGAGACAGCAGCGGTTGTCCTCTGGGCACAGGACGGGACTGTTGTTTTCTGATCTGTGTGAATATGCCCCCCCTTTTCTCTCCTCCCCCTCCCTCCTCCCCTCTCCTCTCTACAGCCCTCATTTGCTGTGCCTCAGCAGTAACATCTCTCTCTCACACACATATCTTACTCTCTCCACCCCACCCCATGCAAATCCCCTCGATCCATCTTAAAGCTCGGGCCGCTGCTGGGAAACAGATTCTAGCAAACTCGAGTGCTTCATCTTCCCCCAGTGCTGAGGGGGAAAAAAAGAAAAGAGGATGAGAAAGTGGAGGGGTTGAATAAAAAGTGAAAAGTAGGGCTGGTACAGCTGGTGGTTTCCAGAGGCTTCATCTTGAAAAGGAATTGTAGAAAACTGCTGAGTATAAAATTAGAATTAGCTCATACTCAACTGAAAAATAATTCTTGTAAACTCCTACTTGCCTCGCTGTGTATGAGATATACTGGCATGTGTGAAAAAACTCTACTTGCTGGAGCAAAAAGGTACATAAAGGTGTAGTGATAAATAAATTAACAGATTCACAAATGAGCAAACGTTACAAGGTCTTAAAATACCTTCTCAGGCACAGATATTGTACTCACTGTGCAGCCGTTGGCATGGAGACCTCTTCCACAGACAAGACTCTGACATTCCAACCTATTATTCACCCCTGCACTGTCTAACCTTTCTGCAGCGTGTAAAACCTGCGTTAAACAGCCGATTTCCTCCCAAGCAACAAAAAAAAAATAACTTTGCCAGGAAGCCTATTGTCATGGAGCCATCTCTCACACCAGCGCTCTGCGAGGCAAGCCCACTGGGGACCTGACCGCAGCACTTACATCCCCGCATCACATCCTCCTGTTTTGAAAGGAAATGGCAGGACGCTCAGCGGGCCTCAGTGGGAAGTTTGGAGGAAGGCTCGGGTGGTGGGCTGACTTAAGCAGGTGGTTCTGCAGGTGAGAAGAAAACAGACAAGACATGAAAACCCAAATAAATGTGAAATAAATGTGTTTTTGCTTAAGAGCAGGTTAAGGAAGTTGGAAGCAGTAACAGACAGCATGTGGTAGCATATAAACACGACTACAATCTGCAGAATACTGAGGTCAAACTGGGCGCAGACATTTTACAAACAAGGAGAAGACTTCAGACGAAACTTCACTTTCAAGTGTAGGAGACTAATGCCCAGCAGAATACATCTCCTCTCCCTCTTCATCAGCTTTAATGCTATTCTCTTTGAACAGGAAGTAAAGGCAGAGTGGGGTTTTTTTTTTTCAGAGGCTGTATATTGTCATGTATGAGCAGCTGTCATTCCCTCCCACTCTGTCTCCCCATCACTGGCGGGCTATCATTCTCTCAAAGACAAATAACAGTATTGTTTAAAACCAGCGATCCAGTCTGATCTAGATTCTTTATATTCCACTAGATCTTTTTTTGTAAGAAAAGGAAAACACTAGCTCATTTTTTTTGAAGCTACAACGATGCTGTTCACACTCATGCTGAAACGAGTAGTTGATTGATCGATTAGCTGAGACAGAAAATGAAAAGGCTGCAATTCTGATGAATTAGTTAATCATTTAGAAGCCCCCAAAAGACTGGATCTAGCTTCTCTAATGTGAGGACTTGATCTGTTTCACATTATTGTATCTTTAGTTTTACTCTGACAAATCAAACAAATTAAAGACATTGAGAATTTGCGATGGGCATATATTACACTATTTTCTAACATTTTATCAACATGACAATTAATTGATGGCTCCAGGAAAACATCAGATTTAAAGATAATGAAAATAATCAATAACAAAACATAATACTATACCAAGGCTAAGTATTCTGTAGTATACCAGCTCTCTGTAATCAAATTACATACAAATGAATACGATAAACATCATATTAACATCGGTATGTTTGCATTGGTTTTTAATTCTTTATTTAGTTTAAAGAGTAACTTAACTCCTCCCTGACAATCCTGTCTTTGCTTTTCACCTTGCTGCAGTGCAGGATAAGTGTTCTTTCCAGACCTGGTGACATCACTGTTGGGTGTGACTACAGGTTCAACAGAGCACACGGCCGAACACCCACCACACCTTACAGTGATGCTGGGTGGTTTCAGAGGTGAAACTTGAAATGTTCAACCAGAGAGGAAACAAACACTGCTTTTCAAAACGGTGTTAAGTTACTCTTAAAGAGTTGGATTCATTTAGTCATAATAAAAATCCCCACGACAATACATTACATTGTATTACTGATATCAAGTTATGTAGTGCAATATTAGAGCACCATACTTTGAGTCTATTTCCACAAACAGATGCTTGTCCTGAACCTTCTGAACGGTAATGGAGCAGCCTCGGCGCTCTTCTACGCCTTAAAGCTGCCTCTCTGGTGTATCGTAGTTTATTTCCTCGAGCCAGGCACAGAGCTGTATGGAATTACATTTTTATGAATAGGGCTGAAGCACCGTACACAACAATCAAGAGAGTGTAGTGATGTATCAACCTGACAGCATGAGTATGGTGCAGCACTCTTCCTACAGCCCACCCCTCCACACTCACACAGCTGAAAAGTCATAAACCACATCCAGTCATAAACAATACCAGCATGGCACTGGGGCAAATGAACACGTCTCCCCATCCCTCTGAATAAAGAAATAATCCGGCCTGTGGATCACATCAAACATACAGATTGCATTTAATTCATAACCCCATCCATCAACGTGATAACGTCATGTGAAGATCCAGTCATAAGACAATCCCAGCGCTCCAAGTTTCTGCTCCACACTGTCCGTCCGGTGGGCTTCGTAGCTCATTAATGTCCTCGAGCGTGATGGATGGGGTCTGGACAGAAATAATTTCAGCAGATGCACATATGCCAGTCGAGACCTTGAAAGGTGTTCATGGTGACGAAAGTGACATCAGTGATTCTGAGATGCTTTGGTTTTCTATCCAGGCTAATACACTTTTTTTATACTGGGTGATGCTCTGGAAACAAAAAGTTCTATAAACTCTATTATTATGTGAGGGAAAAGGTTTATTTCTAAAGCCGCTAGAGTGCATCTCATGAATATTGATCAATTCAGAAGGTTTTCTCATGCGTCACTTTATTTGGATTAATTTCAAACATGAATTATACAAAAAAACGTTGGAAGGAGTTAACTGTGACTGAAAAAAGTGGACTTTATTTTTAATACCTTTGCTGCTGACACTTATCCTGAGAGACTTAATTTTCTGTTTTTCCACATAATAATGTAATTACTTTTTAGGTGAGGATTAAGTGTTTGGTATTCCGTTTATTTCCAGTTTATTTCTTATGTTGTGAGACCTAAATGAGATTTATAGTTTTGATTTGATTTAATTATATTCATAGTATATTCAGATTTTTATGCAGTTATTAGCAGTTTTGTTGTGCTTTGTCTCTTAATGAAAAAACCTTAACTGTACCCCCTGCTGTGATTAAAGGCAGTGGCCAATAAGAAACTAATAAGCAGACTAATTTACAGAAGTTCAACTGTCACAATAACCAGTTTATTAAGAAAAATACCCCTTTAGTGCGATATCCTTATTAATTTTATTATAATATCAAATATCTGTGAGTAACAAACTACTCTGGCACAATTTGCTCCCGTTTCCTCTACACAGAGTGAAGCTACACAGCAGAGGTAAGAATTTAAGGTACTGAAGGACTCACATATCAACCTCTCTGACAAGTGCATTGCTCCCAAAATAGAAACAGATCTCGCTGCAACTAGCAAGCTGAAGATGGCCATGGCCCTCCAGTAGCAGCTCGCTGACCTGCGGAGTAGAGGCAGCAACTTAAAATCTGATTTATGTGAAGCACTGCCCTCTATCGAATTCAAATCAAACATAAACTAAAATTCATCAATATATAATCCTACCGGTCCCTGACAGGCTGCAAGTGGAGCAGGCAATCAGCAAATGTAATCTGGAAAACTTTATTACAGCCAAAATAGCAGGGACATCTATTATATTAAAATAAATAAATACAAAATGAGTTAACATCTCGGTGAATAAAATAGCCTTCAAGGAGTCAGAGCCACTTAAGAATGGAGTTAATCATTTTGTCGTTCTACTTCCACAAAGTAATTGATTTTTACATAACCAGTAAACTATAATAATGTAGCAATACATTACATATAACATCATGAACTTGAAAACTCCCTTTCTATAATGTACTTTTCTATAAAGTATGAAATTGAATGCGTGGAAATGGACCTAGATCAATGTAAGAAAACCATTTGCACCCATTAAATTTATTTTTTTTACTCACATCTCGCACAGCTAGCATAATTGGAAACCCCGTAAGCAAAAACAATAAAAGCTTAAACACAATTTGAAAAACTTTTTTTTTATTATTATTATGTCAATTACAGCAATGTTTTACTTGAGGTCATTCGGGATTTTTGTCTTTGTTCATCCTTAAATACATAATCTTGATGCTGAAAGGCATAAATGAAGATTTCACGTGGAAATTAAATTAGTTTCAAATCATATTGTTCAATTTACTTTCCCATAACATGCTACAAGCGTTTAAGCACTGCCCGTGGTACAACTGGATATGGTCAAGAGTGAGAAAGTGGGATGAGCACTGGAGATTATTAATTAAAAATAAGAAGCTTTCCATTTGTACAAATTTGCCAAATATATCGACGCACAGAAACAAAGATTACTTTTTCCTTAGAAGAAAAAATGTTTTTTTTTTTACTATTGTATGGCTCCTGAAAGAAAATTGACACATGAAACATCTTTGCACACGTCCACTTACATCGGACAAAAACAAAACACTGCTGCATTCAACATATCTGAGGATTTGAATTATCATCATGCATTTTGGCATATAAAAAGGTGGTTCATGTGTCATTTTCATGCTTAACGGAAAAAACCAATGTAGAGATTTGTTGGCTGTAAAAGAAGTATTTGAGATCAGATGAATGCTTTGCACCAATTTGGTGCAAATTGCCAGTGTCTGCAAAGTGTCTGAATACATTCCATTATTCACCGTTCAATTAAGCCAATCCTACTGATTCAGCTAGACATTTTGGCAGTTTGTTTTAAAGTGCTGTAAGAAACACTGGGCTGAATGAGTGTTACTCAAAATGATTTTCAAGACGAACATTATTTAAAGGAGACTAAACATAATTTCTATCATTTTACAACTCGAATTAACTGCCAACGTGGAACAAACAAGAATATGAGAAACCAAGTAAAAACATGACATACTTGAGATTTATCCAAAGGAATAGCTGTCAGGCCACACATCCGACTAGAACCATACACATACTTACCACACAGATATACAGTGTTCCTGAGGACCAATTGTTGCAGTAAACTACTGCCATTTTCATTTTTGTTTCCCAAACAAAAATATACCAGTAAGATATATTCTACAATATAATGACTACAGAAATTTAAATCAAAACATACATACTTTGCAAATCATGTAGAAACTGAAGTAGGTGCCTGTTGGGAGAGACATGGGAATTGGCGTAATCTAGTTGATGCTCTATTCTGCACATGCATTAAGAGACTCTGGAAACATCCAAAAATCTAAACAACCAAATGGGGAAAATACGGAACGAACGAATAAACAAACTATTTTCGCTAACCCTCACTGATACATGATTGCCATTTGCAATATATCAGCTTTCCAACATAACGGAGCCCTAATTTTACTGTTTTGGGTCAAGTAATGACTCGTATTGTTTATATATTAACTCATTGTCATTTACAGTTTCATTTTTTTTTTTTTGCAAGGCTGGCTGAAATCGAGGCTCAGTTCAGTTCATAAGATAGATGGAAGATAAAGAGAGTTCCCTCCTTAAATCCAGCAAAGGCAGTTGAGAGACTTCACGTGTTTTGATTTGAATAATCCCACCACAAAAGGTTGACCTCAGTGCCTTGATTAGTCCGGAGCATTGCCTGAGAGGTGAGCACCGGATACCCAGAGGAGCTCAACAGTGTCCACATGGCTCACTTCATCAGCACTTCCTGTAACACACAAGACAAACAAAAGTTTACCAACAAAGAACTGTGTAGAGAAGCAGAGATAAGTTGAGACGCACATGAGAACATGAGGACTTTACATTTATTTGTTTGTCAAAATTCAGCTGTCCAACAGTACTTTTAAGAAACAGGATATTAAGATTTCAGCCCGACCAAAACCGTCTTCTGATGCTGACGCTAATATTAACATTAAAGAACTTTATAAAGAATAACAATAAAACAATATATATCAGCAGGTATTTCTTTTCTTTTTTTTTTTACATTGTCTTGAGAAAACCCATTTAATTTCTCCAGTTTATCTTAAAACAGCAACGATAATCAAGATTTTTATAAAAAAATAAAAATAATTGTGACCAAGATATAAAACTATGTAAAGGGTAAAAGTTAATAAATTGCCTTTAACATATCTTTGCCAATTATGTGCTGCAAATTCTTGTCACCTATCAGCTGGCATGTACAGCGACTCCAACATATCTGCAATAAGCTCATATTTACCTGGTTAGTTAATCGGTCTGGCCCCAACAAAGATAGACAAGACACAACAAGAGAGTCAAAGAAACAAACAACGTGTTGGTTGTCTCACCTGAGTCTCTTTTGGCTCTTGAATCGGTGGTTCTTCTGTTTTCACGTCAACAGAAGGAGCGGCGTTGACCATCTGTAAGCTCCTGGTGACTGGACCACCTACTCTGTCCCTCGTTCGAAGGGAGAACCGCTCCTCTTTCTTCAGCTGTTGTGGTGGTGGTGGTGGTGCTGGTGGTGGTGATTTGGCCTCGGCTAGTCTCTTGGGTGCTGCCTCTTTGCCCATACGCTGCATCCTCATGGCTGGTCGTTGTTGCGCAGCGTCACTGGGAGTGTCGGGGGCTGACGGGGTGGGAGGTAGAGACTGAATTTGGGCCTTCTTCATTTTTTTGCCTGTAGAAACTTGTGCTGGGAACGAGGCGGGCCTCTTTAGTCTGCCGAGCGTAGCAGCGGGTTTTCCTTTGTTTGCCTGGGAGGGTTCAGGGTCTGCTGCACCAGAGCTACGAGCTCTGGTCTTTCCAAGGGGTTTACGCTGCGGCTCTGTCTGTGGCATTTCACAGTCTGAGGCCTTCTTTCTAAGGTTTATGTTTCTATCTACCGCCGACCCCCCCTCTTTTTTCACCTCTGCTAGACCTTTTTTGCCCCTTTTAACAACAGGCTTCATGGGACAGCTGACTGCCATATGTTTACAGAGACTCGCAGGATAAGTGAACTCCCGACTGCAGTGGGGGCAAACATTAGAGGGCGTCTCTTCTTCAACTTTAACAGTAGCCTTCTTTGCAGTGGTGGCAGCTCTATTTCTCTGTGAGATCGCCTTCTGGACTAGCTGGTTTTTCTTCTTACTGAGGGCACTCATTTTTGTTTTACCATTCGTATCTTGATTAAAGTTAAGTCTCTTTGGCTGACCCATTCTCCGGAAAGGACTCTGGCCTGCGACGGCTGCCGACGGTGACACGACTCCGTTCGGACTCTTCACTATTTGCTTGAGGGGGATGGGGTTTTTCTTGGGAGTGTAGCGCTTCTTATCGCTGGCGCTGGCACAGGCCAAAATGTGCTTGTGCAGTTCGGGCATGTTGTCAAAGCTGTTGCCGCACTTGGTGCAGCGTATGGCAGTGCTGAAAGTTTGTGGTATGTTGTGGGTGGTAAAGTTAGTAGCCGAGGCCACCGAGCCGGCGTGGGAACGGCTATGATAAGGAAAAGGGGGTGGTTTATAACTGGGGTAGTGTTGGTTAATGCCAAGGCGAACATCCGGGGCTTTAGGCTTCCCTCCTTCTGAGGCCATGATCTTTATCGTAGTGTACAGCTCCTCATTGGGGTCCTCTGCCCCGTCCTCTGTATGATTACCGTTAACGTCAGGCTCTTCTTTTGCTACATCGCTGTCACTGTGTGGAGCAGCTTCATCAGTCGCCTCCGGTGCTGGTGTTGAAGGACTGCTTTCCTCTTTGGCTCTGGATGGATCCGTGTAGTTCTGTGGCCTAAGCTTGCCGCTCTCTAAAGCGGTATGTGAACATGTCTCGTTGGGATGCAAATCTTTTTGGTGCTGCTGGAGGTTACAGAGAAATGCAAACTCCTTGGAACAAACGGAGCACACGAAAATCCTGCCCACTCCGTGCAGCGCTGTCCGATGGGCCAGCAGGGCCGGAGCGTCGCCGAACAGCTGCACACAGAATTCACACTTGAAGGGCCAATCTGCAGCGTGCTCACTGATGTGCCCGCTGAGCTCTTTGATGGACTTGAACGGCTCCTCGCAGACATTGCACACAAAAGTCTTGCAGTAGGTCAGGTCGACTTCCTCTGCCTCTGAGGTTTTATCAGACGGTTTATCGGGAGCACTGGGCTGAGGAGAAGGGGCAACACCGTCCGGAGGACCATGATTCGTATCTGGCAGCTCACCTACGCAGGGCTGAGGCTCCTCTTTTATCTTAATCTGAGGGAAGGATTGTAAAACCAGTGATGGGGATGGATCGTGAGATGCAGGAGGAGATGATGAGGAAGATGAGGATTCCGCTTGAGGTGAGCGGGCAGCAGGAGATTCCTCTGATACCAGGTCATGGTTTTGGTTAATTTTGCCATTTGCCATCACGGCGGAGGTTACAGTCGGGGACACATCTTCTTCGATAGCGTCCAGATCTACAGACGTCTCCTCAGGAGGGTTTAATGACGCCGAGCGATTAGCGGGATCTTTAAGTGGAGTGTTGGGGAAGTCCTGTGGCTCAGAGATATGGCTCCCTTCCTCATCTTCGTTTTCTTCAGCAGACAAATTGTCCTCAGAGTCTGACAGGGGATCGCGTTCCACCGATCTTGGAGACATTTTTGGCGAGAGGACAGGAAGAGGTCTCTGGGCAGAGGAGTCCGAAGGCTGAGATAGAGGAGAGCTAGGCATAGCCGGCGGAGACGGTATGGTAGGTAGTATAGGGGGAGGCGGTGTCGGGGATGTCACGCTGGAGTTAGCGGGGGAAGACGGGTTCAAGGTGACGGGGGTCAGAGCGGGTGGAGACGGGTGGGCAGACTCTGTCGCAATGCTTGGAGAGCGAGAATGGAGAGAACTCAAGTTTGCTAAGGCCGAGGGGCCCTCCTCTCCTGACAAAGGTAGACCTAAATAATCATTCATCAGCACCTTTTCAAGCATGCTGGTGTTGGGCTTTCTCTTTTTTATCAGTGGCTGCGGTGCTGGACTTCCCTTTAATTCAGGCTCGACGCTGCTCTTCCGATGGAAGCTTAAATCTAGAGCTGAATCCCCGAGCACCTTGTTCGAGCTGTCCCTCTTCCTGCTGACGGAGTTTGACAGATCCAGGGGCTGCTGATTACAGGAATTTCCACCGCTATTAGATGAGGTTTGGCCGTGCATATTATTTTCAGAAAGGTTCAGGCTGTCTCCATCTTCCTTGTCCAGTAGGCTCACAGGAGGCGACGCATTGAGTCTCTCCAGCTTTGGCACCTTTAGGGCGAATGAGCTCACCGCGTCGGATTTACAGCTCTCTGTTTTACATGCAGGACTGAGTTGAGGAGATGACGGAGGAGAGGATGTTCTCCTCTTAAACCTGCCCGAAGCCCCTGGAAGCTGCGTGACTGACAGCGGTGAGGCCAGTCTATGGCTTTCTGTTATCAGGGCGATGGTTGATTTCTGAATGTCTTGTGTCTGAAGGAGCTGTTTGAGCTTAGGTGAGAGATAAACAGTCTTCTCTCGCTGAAATGCTGATGAATCGCCAGCTTGCTGGAACAGTCCACCCACTAACAAGTTAGATGTGGAAGATGTAGAGGATGATGAAGACGATGAAGAGGCTGTGAGAGATGCTGACTCCGTCTCGACTTTAAGGCTGGGAACAAACGGGGGTGTGGATGTTCTTCTTTTTCCTGCTGGCTGGCCGATGCTGGAGACTTGCTTTGTGGCGCCAGTTCGACCCTCCACCTTCAGTGCCTGACTGATCTGATTCGGGCTGATGATGACTGTGTCCAGACCAAACAGGGCTGCAGATCTGGAGTCCACCTCTATCACATCACAGCTGCTCACTGAACTGGTGGACACGATCTTGCCGTCAATGTAGAAGCTCAGATTCTCAGAGATGTTTTTGGATATGTCAACGGCGTAATCGTCCCTGTCCACCTCGTCTTCTGTGTCCGCACTGGGCACGTAGACGGTCGGAGGGCTGGTGCTGGGTGACTCATCGGGCTGCTGCTGCTGCTGCTGCTGCTGCTGCTGCTGCTGCTTGGGCACCGATGCCTCTTGCAGCAGCATGCCTTTCCTGCGAACTCCCTTCGGTAACAAGTGCCGTTCGTGTATTCTACGTTGGTGTCGACGCATGTTTGTGTGTGTGCCAAACGCTTTATTACAGTACTTGCAGGGATGGAGTTCCTTTGACTCCCCGTTTTCATCTAATATAAAAGGACGGTCGGCATACGGCCCCGACTCCTTTCTCTGCATCTCAGAGTTGTGCAGAGTTCCTCCAGTGAACTGGGACCCTATGGCTATATAGTGAGTGGGCGGGCTGGTGCAGTCGGGACTTGAACCATCAGTCTGCATCACAGGACTGAGTAGATTGGCAGTGCCTGCCAGAGAGCCAGGCCTCTTCTTAAGCCCACTCTCATGCCGTCTCTCGTGCCGCCGCCGCCCCACCTGTGAGCCGAAGGATTTACTGCAGTACCGGCACTTGAACAGTTGTGTTTGCTGGTTAGTGATGGCGTGAATGTGTATGTGACGTTCCAGACCCTGTCTGGTGGAGAAATGGCGCTCACAGTGCTGACAGGGATATGACTCTCCATGGGGATCGCCTTCAAGGTCACCATCGGGGTCGGGGTCAAGATCAGGATCAGGATCAACCTGTGGTTCTTGTCCTGCAAGCGAGGAAGACTCAACCTTTCCCTGTGGATCTTTATGGCTTTCTTCGCCACTGTTCAGCAATGAGCCCGGCTGCTTGTTTAGTATGGAATCAGCTGCAGGTGATCGCTGAGCAGTTTGCTGCTTTACTTCACTCGGTTCCTCCAAATCATCAGCATCCTCCTCCTCCTCTTCTTCCTCCTCCCTGTTTCCCCGGTCAGTTGTCACTGTTGACATGTCCTCCACATCCCTACGGTCAGTGCTTCTCATGGGATGGGTTTCCTGGAGTTCCTGTGAGGGCCCCAAGGTTGAAGGCCTCTCGTCCTCCTCCTTCAGACCTGTAAACAATTTAGCAAGAGTGTCAAGTTATGCTTTTCCTCAAACAATTTCAGGAATATCAGTAAAATTATTTATTAAAAAATAGGTTAAGTAACTAACTGAGACATGTTTATTAATGAGTGGGTGAAAAATAAGCCGACTTATCCCCAACAATAATTCACCTTACCTTCTTCTCCATCCCACATCTCCAAGCCAGTAGGTTTGGTTACACTCGTTTTCTTGAATCCACCCAAACCAGCCTGTCTGGCTTTCTCCAGCAGCTTTCTTCTGGCTGCAAGCAAATGAACGCAAGCACACACAGACACACCTCAGTATCAGACTCGATCAAAAGCAAACAGAGGTTTAAAATTAAGAGTGTGTGAGACCCATTGTTGTAACATGTTAATGACATGGTAAATATGCATTTGAGCATTATTGTTCCCAAATAATAACATACATGTCTGGCTAAATAGAAGGCTTTGGTTATTTATTGCAAATAAATTATAGTAGTAGGAGGGGTGCAAAGACTTTATTGTTACTTAAAAAGACAGCAACAGTTGTTAAGATATGATTTTTAATATACGATTATTAGACCGATGAAACCTATGTAAAAAAAAAAAAAAAAAAGCTTTACAACAGCCTCGTATTGCACTCATAATTATTGAATTGCGTGCATCTTTAATTTGTATATCTAACCCGTCTGACTTAAGAGGCTTGCCTATAACCTCCTCATCATTAAGAGCGTGTCAACAAGGTCACCTGACGTGGACTACAAAGCCTTATTCATACCAGAGAAACACATGCTGCAGGTCAGTCATCTGACCAGCATGGTCACAGGTATTCTGATAAATCACCACCGCGACACAACTACACAAACATTTTCGTAATGAAATAGCATTTGGGGGCCCTATAGTCTTTTCTATCCAACAGGTGCTGTGCAAGCACACGAACTCTGGCATACACCGGTTAGATAACATGCATTGTGTTTGATACTCAGATGAAACTAGCAGGATAGGTGGGCTAACTTCATCAAGTTTGACTCTGCAGTACAACACAGGGCTGCCAAAAGCACTGCAGTATAAAGAAATGATGTGCTCGAGGCTATTTCTTGTAGGCTACATAAGAAATGACACAAAACCAACTGTACAGTTAGAATAAAAACTCAGGACATTAGGCTCAAAGCCCTTAAATGTAGTTTTCTACCTTATTTCACAGACATGTCAGGTATGACGGACAGATTTTTACCCTATATATGCCTGAATTCAAGTGTTTATTTAATTGCATCTACATAAAAAAAAGTCTCTCTGAATAACATTTGCACGCATTTAACTGCCGCTTTAATCAACACAGAGCTTTTGCTTTCTATTGGTAGCTCATAACACTTTTTTTTTGTATGCTCTTAGATGCTTGCTTAAGAAAGGAGAAGCACTTATGACTTCTGGTGACTAGTAGTTCTCTTGAATACCTATGTTGAATACACTTATTCAACATTCAATGGATAAAAGCGTCTGCTAATTGACTGTAATGTACTGATATTTCTGCAGGGTTTCTTTCTCCTACATTACAACACACTTCACAATGCCCCCTATCCCGCATGACAATGATTTACCATGAATAGGTGAATCCAACAGTATCAATAAAAGCCCACAACTGACATCAGATTATTATTATTTTTTTAAACAATTAACACTTTTCCTCATGGACAGGATCCATTAGATGGAGAGCCTGTGTCCAAAGTTCATACTGGGGGGAAAAAAAAAAAAAAAAAAAAAAAAACTGTAATTATGACATACAGCAGCCATGTTGAGAAGTGAATGTTTTAAACGTATTCCAGTCTTCATGAATACGTTGAATACAAAATGTAAAGTTATTAAAAAGATTGTCACAATGACGTTACTAAAAAAAAAAAAAAAAAAAAGGTTTTAGTGTGTGTTTGGATGTCTGAAGTCCCAAAATGTGAAATGATATCAAACGAGGCTACAACACTACAGAACCCCTCCACAAAGAATGCAGACTTTGCTAAACACCTTCTCATCACATCCTGATAATAACTTATTATAACAACAATGTGCTCCTCACACAGTTAACCATCTGTTCCTGTACTCTGGGGTTTCCGTGCTTAGCCGCTTAGCTTCACAGCTAGCATGCAACACCCCAAGTCTGACAACTCGATCAACTGGTTATTCTGGACCCAAAACCGAGCGCAAGATCATGTGAGACCCCCTCCACAACATGTGATGTCTGTCCTGCAGGTTGTTATCAGACACCCTCGCTCCCTGTCGGCCTGCTGTCGGCGGACAAGGCAGCGGGCTAACTAGCCGAGCGGCTAAGGCCATCACCAAGTAAGAGGCTCGCCGATGGATGGCTCTCACGCTTTAGGAAACTCAGGGAAGGTCACATCCTCGACTCCGTCCGGACCCAGAGGAGGAGGAAAAGCGGATAAAAAAAAGTTACCCAGGTGCTTGTTTAAAAGCTAAACGTGGGATTGAACAGGTTACGGGTGGTATCGCGGAAGATAAATGTGCATGCAGCGACGGGGCTTCAGGTCGGGGTGTGAAAGTGGAGAAAAGCTCCACACACACATCACGTTAGCTTCAGCTTAGCTTCGTCTGCGGCTAGCTAGCGTTAGCTCCCCCTGGTACAACTTCTAGCCGAGCAGCGTAGGGACAAAAACAACGCGTGGCTGAGCTAGAGCCCGGAGGATCAGACGGGAGTACAGTCTGACATCTGGGGGTTAGCAGTCGGTAAGGCCTCACCTCGCTTCGCCCTCCTGGGTGAGTGTTTCTTGCTCAGACTGCTGGCTCTTTCTTCCTCCAGTGCAGCTGTTATCTCGGGGTTGTCTTCCACGGTGTACCACACCAGCAGCTCCTCTCCCGGCCCGATAGGCTGCAACAATGAGAGATGAGGTCGGCCACCAATCACAGCTCGGCTTGCTGGGAGGCAAAGGGGGGGATATTTGGGCCAGTGTGCATCTTATCTGTCTTTGAGGGGTGGGGTGGTGGGTGGTGGGGGGGGTTGGAATTTGACAGTGTTTTCACCATAGTCTGCAGTTTATTCACCTAAAAACACTTCTGGATGGCACATTTATTTACCATAACTGCATTAAACCACTTTTTTTTATATATTTGTATGATTATGAAAGGGTGGTAAGCTTCTTACATCACAGGAAGTGATTACAAAACAGATGCATTTATGCTCTATATTACAATATACAGTACCAGTCAAAAGTTTGGACACACCTTCTCATTTAATGGTTTTTCTTTATTTTTTTCTACATTGTAGATTAATATTGAAGACATCTAAACTATTAAGTAACACATGTGGAATTATGTGGTGAACAAACAAATGCTCAACAAACCAGAATATGTTTTATATTTTAGATTCTTCAAAGCAGTTGAATGAGAAGGTGTGTCCAAACTTTTGACTGGTACTGTATGTTAGCTGGGAAATTCATGAATATTAGACTTAATTTCAGATGAATTAAATGCAGCATTTACACTGATCATGCACCAAATAAACTAACCAGATTAAGGACAATCAATATGCATGGTGAGGATTATTATCATTAATAGCCTGCAACAAACTGGTAAAAAAAACAATAATGGCAAAGAGTAAATCTGTGAAACAGTGGGGGAAAATCACATTTTTGTTGCCCGCTAAATAAACACACATACAGTACCAGTCAAAAGTTTGGACACACCTTCTCATTTAATGTTTTTTCTTTAATTTTTCTACATTGTAGATTAATATTGAAGACATCCAAACTATTAAGTAACACATGTGGAATTATGTGGTAAACAAACAAATGCTCAACAAACCAGAATATGTTTTATATTTTAGATTCTTCAAAGTAGTTGAATGAGAAGGTGTGTCCAAACTTTTGACTGGTACTGTATGTCAGTTTAATCCAGCGATGGAAGAGGTTTGAATTCTAGCCAACCTTGACAATAATAATTAGGTTTAGTTTTGATTGACACTGTTAGACACTTCATTGTATGTTTATTATTGGGGTTGTAGTTTGCAGTGGTGTTGAACAGGACAGCATTATATTGAGAGGTGTTTTTAACATTTATATGCACACGTGCCGATGGTTGCATGACCCATAGGCTGCATGAATGTGTTTGACCTACCTTTAAAACTTTGTAGTAAATGGCTCTGTTGATCTCCAGGGGGAACAGATTCTGCTCTTCACCGGAGCGGGCCCAGTTCACGTATCGAAGCCAGTTGCCCTTCATGGGGTCTGTGGCGTCAACACACATCCAGCCCCGCGATGGGAAATAAACCTGCAGGACACACGTACAATTATGTTTTAATATGTAGACAGGAACACTGAATGAGGTCAAAGTTACCCGAGAGGGAGCTAAAACATAATCAGCAGCATTTGTCATAGCAACAAAGGGTTTTATTTCCTCCAAAACAGCAGTTGTGACTTGAGATGTTTAATTTAATGTATCATTCAACTCTTACAGGTGACAACAGATTATGTAGGTTACCTATATAATCTTCTGAAACTGTAGGCTGTAGTTGGGCTCGTTTTATGCAGAGAAGAGAAAGGTGCAAAAGAGTATTTTAGGGAACAACGCTAAAGGAGCATCCTGTAACGTACCTCCCACATGTACACGTTACTGGTCACCTGGGACCTTTTTTTCTTCTCCCCAACAAACGGGCCGAACCTCTTGCCTTTAGGGATGAACTGAGTGGCCCAGACACCTGGAAATAAGAATAAGTAAAACATCTTATACACATTACATTTGAGATTTATAAGGTTTAAATATAATAAAATTTGTATCAGTTTATGAACAATTTAAATACATTTAGAGAGTGGTTTCACCTCAACAATAGGGGAACCTTTAACTTCACCTTACACTCAAGGAAGTGGATCTTCAGGATTGGCATAATGAGATTTACAGTAACTAGAGGTCATTTAAACCTGATTTTATATTTTTCAAATATATATTTTGTTGCTTAGCCTTGTGTACAGAACAAGTCTGTCTACTGTAGGCCTGGAAACCTTAATCTGCCAGTTTCAAAGAAGAGATACGTATAGCTAATGACATCACTGGCATTTAAATTCACTTTTGTTAACACTATTTGATCATCCCTTAAATGCGTTTAAAATTCTTCATTTTCCAACACAGTCTAGTCTCAGTGTTATTTGCTGC
Organism: Anoplopoma fimbria; assembly: GCF_027596085.1. NCBI lineage: Eukaryota > Metazoa > Chordata > Actinopteri > Perciformes > Anoplopomatidae > Anoplopoma > Anoplopoma fimbria. The sequence goes on from NC_072465.1 coordinate 18,050,833, forward strand.
TGGAAGGCATTTTCAAAGTTGGTCATCAGTCAATAGAGAGGTTTAGTCCCCCATGGGACCTTATTTTAAAAAAAAGAAAATTGGATGGTAGTCAACTACGAGAGACAAATGTTTTTTGGAATGTGCCATGAATTACAGATATGATGTTTGTCAATTTAAATGATAATTTTGCAAGTCAAGAAATTCACACTTTGTCGTAGGTTTGCCATAGTAACATATAGTTTTGTGTGAAGCTCTTCTTGCAAAATATATGTCAACAGCACAAACATGGCCGAAGGGACTTGGTAGCAAGCTAGGTGATTTAGCTATGTTCCAGGCACATGTTACATTGTCTGACCCGGAAGGGAAAGAATGAGCAATACCTGTTGTTAGTGTGAGTACATGCTGGTACAAGACACAGCTTCAGTGAAAGACAACACTTAAGCAACTTTTGGGTGTTGAGTCTTTCTTATAATATATTTATTTACGACAAAATGCAACTTTCTTGATACTTGTGCTTTAAATTACACATATTATGTGTAATTTATAGCACAATTCAAACAGGATGAAAAAAATATTTGTCTTCCACTCCTGACTACCTTACTTTTTTCCCCAATGCTGTGGCACCAGAAAGGGCAGCACCTCGCCTCCCTATGGTCTTTAAAGTTGTTAAAGGTTCTCCAAGACTCTCATGCACTAAAATACATGAGCGGCTATGTTCACACAGCACAGAGAAACTCAGATTACAATAAACACACAGAGGGAGGTTGACTTCATTCTCTGCTCAGGTAGACATTAATCCACTATATCTTTTCATAGCAAATAGTGGTTTGCTGCTATATTAATGCTCTGCATACTGTATATAGATACTTTAAAAGTTGCAGTTATCTAAACAGAATAGACACACTTTTGTACTCACCAACGCGGCTTTGATTTATAGCAGAAGGTCTGAGACTCAAACAGTCCGGCAAATCCTTCCACACATGACCTGGAATTTCATCTAGAGTTTCCACTGTCCCTCCGATGAAAGCCATGATCTGCAATACATTAAAATGTTTTGTTATAAAAACGCATCAAAGCCCTGCAAAAATGTCAAATATAATTATGCATGACATGTTGAACATCAATATAGTATACTAATATTATAGATTGTAAGAAGTAGATATTTGTGTTCAGGTACAGTACCAGTCAAAAGTTTGGACACACCTTCTCATTCAACTACTTTGAAGAATCTAAAATATAAAACATATTCTGGTTTGTTGAGCATTTGTTTGTTTACCACATAATTCCATATGTGTTCCTTCATAGTTTGGATGTCATCAATATTAATCTACAATGTAGATTTTTTTTTAAATAAAGAAAAAACATTGAATGAGAAGGTGTGTCCAAACTTTTGACTGGTACTGTAGGTTTTCAAAAAGACAGAAGGCACCAGGTCTTAATGGAGCATTATCACATAGACTATGATTGAAGAAAGTGATTAAAAAGTGAATGGATGTGCTCAAATTGTAGCCTATTCATTACAAAGATTCATGACTGCATCTTAGTGAGGGCAACACACCAGCTGTCTAATACAGCTTTCCTTTGAAAGGGTTGAGGTTTTCTGCATAACAATGAAACGTTGAACCAGATTAAAACAAAATGTACCCTTCTTATCTTTAATAGTGGCCCGCCCTATACTAAAGTTCATCACAATAGAATGCTGTGCCTATGGGCTTCATGAAAGTTGTGACATACAATTTGATCTCACAGGTAGACAGCATATTGAAGATACTTTCCTCCGCCTTTCATAAAAATAGCTAAAAAGAAGTTTAGCCTAAAAAACTATTTTTATTGTGAATTAGTTTGCAGATCATTTTAAGATGAATTAACAAAATGTTTACCAGTAGTACCATTGAAGTCTTCAAATTGCTTTTTTTAGTCAGAAAACCCCAAAGATAAGCGCAGAGATAGGATGAGCACAGCGCCAAGAAAGGCTCAATGTGCTAAAATCTTCATGAGGAAAGACGGATATGCAGATCTTTAAGATTTCTGACTAAATTCATGTTGTGTAATTAACAGAATGAGATGTGACAATTCAACATGTATTTGATACGACTGCCAAATGATACCATGGTTATTTATTCAGGATTATATGAGATAGATGCGATAGTCAACGTACACATGAATAAAAAGAAAAATCCTGACATTTGAGAAGCTTAATCTGCTGAATGTTGCTAAGAAAATGATTCAAGTGAATTGTCAATTATCAGAAAAGTCAAACACACTTTCTTTTGATAAACTCATCTATTAAATTCCCTTTCTTGCCTTAATGGAAATACAGATTTTTCCATCAAACTGCTTTGCTTTAGTAACTTAGCTTCTCAATTTAAACGTCAATTGTTCAGGATGCACAATGAGCGGACTGAGCCATGTGTTGAGGGGCTTAGGCTCACACATCACACTGACTTAATTACTTCAAACAATATTCCACATACCTCAATAGCAGATAGGTTGACCTTAACGACTCCTTCTTGACTTTACTGATGAGGTATGATCTCAAAAAGACAAGAATAAGGCTGACAAAGCTCAGACAATGAACCTCACTATTAAAGATGCATGGTGCTCGAGCTATGTTCTATTCAACATCCTCTCTAAATAAAGGATAACATTTGATTCCCCCCCTCACTATAATCCACTGGTGCTGGAATTGTGATCAGACATTTTTAAATCCCCTTCCAGTTTAAGCAACAAAGTGAGAGATTTAAACGTGTGAGTGTGTGTGCAAGTGTGTGTGTGCAAGTGCGTGTGTGTGCAAGTGTGTGTGTGCGTATAGCGGATTTTAAAGCGGTTTGCTCCCATGCATTAAAAAAAAAAAGTTGACAAAGACATAAATAAAATGAGCGGCTGTGTAAAGCCAGCAGCGCCTGAAGGATGCAGTTTATTGTTACCGTCCGCTCTCCTTATTCTCCCCGACGCTGGCCGGAGCACGGGGAGGTTTTTGTTTTCTTCTTCTTCCTCAATGTTGCCTGTCGGAGGGTGTTTTTTTTTTTTTTTTTTTTTTTGGGGTGGGGGGTTTAGGCTACTCACACTCGCACTTACCTGCTTTATGTGACCGGGGACTTGTGCTTTTTGTGCTCTACCTGCTTTCAATCTGCTGAAAAATGGCGGATGGAGGCTTGAGCCGAAAGCCTCTTCTGTAACTCGGATCGTGGTGTGTTGTAGTTGGGGGAGAGGCAGCCGGTCAGACCCGAGAACACTGTCACAGCGATGGAGCAGTTATGGGGGTTGTTTTTATAGCCCATAAGGCTCCCTGGTGTCCTCTCCTGCAGGCAGTGGCTCCAGTCCTGTCCACAATGCAGCCTCACATGAAACCATGCCAATTAAGTACCTTGCTTAGATTCATCTGTGAGCATAATGGGCCTGTAGGCTGGTGCCATCTGTGCAGCCATGAATAGCTGAGGAGAACTCAATAAAAGCAGGCAAATAAATGCAGGTTTAAAGGTGCTATTTAGTCATCTTTCTTTTTTTTTTTTTTTTTTTATGTATTAAATGTTTTAATAGTTGCCAGTTGTTTATTTAATGATACTCTTATTGTAAAACACCTACCAACTGATTACTAAAAGTGAGTAATTTACAAGTTCAAAAACAAATGAGTTGAATGTCTGAAAAATGCTGCATAAACACTGTTTTTGGTTTGACTCAATTAAAGTCTTATTTCACCTGGATAGTTTACTTAGTATCTTACTAATCTTTCAAGGGAGTCCTACAAAATAGTATGAAACAAACAACAAGACAGTTTAAACACATCAAACAGTCTGTTAATTGAAGTTTCCACATTCCAGTTTATGAATTCAGGACCCAAAATTAGGTGACAACAGAAAAAGCAAAGATGACCCGCACTATTTTTGAAAGCAAATGATTTTAACATATGACTCACAATTTTCAGCAGTGGGGTGCAAGGTGAAGTTCAAGGTTCCCCTATTGTTGAGGTGAAACCACTCTCTAAATGTATTTAAATTGTTCATAAACTGATACATTATCTCGTGAGTTGAGATGATGCCAAAGTTTCAGGGTTATTTTTTCTAAATACTATATTCAATCGGTAGCCAGTTTATTAGGTACACCTAGCTAAAACAGATGTACTCTGATACAAACGTCATGCAATACATCCTCCTTTTCTGGAAGGTTGTAATGTTCCATTTTTAATATAACTGTTAAAGCCCTGAATGGTCTTTTTGTAGAATGTAATTTGTGGTGCTCTTGAACTGTATTGTATTATGCATAGAGGTGTTTATGTTATTTAGCCTACCCTCATTTATAAATGTGATGGACACAATATGTCAGTATAATGCAGTTGTTTTAGCTTGGTGTACTTAATAAACTGACAAGTCAGCTTATTTGTCATTTTGGAGAAAAAGTCTCCAAATGGGCATGAAGATCAGCAAAAATGATGCAATGACTAAAAGATTATTTATTTTTTTCAGCATTTTGGGAAAGAGGTCTCTAAATCCTCTATCACATTGAAAAAATAACATTACACTATCCATATATACATCTTGTTAAGGTAGTCTACATTTTCTCTGAAGACCTGTTTATTAGTAAAACAACCAGACAGGAATACCTGTTTCGGTTATTTACCTGACACATAAAAGTCCGATAGATGTTAAAGGGATGCTGAAGCTGCCAGGTAAAAAAAACAGTAAGAGAAGGAACATCTTTGATGGATACAAATTCAAAATCTGACCACGGTATATATTATCATGTTTTCCAACAACGCCTCAATAGAGAAAAACTAGAAAACATTTTAATTGCTCTCATGAGATGGGACGATAACAACAGCTCAGACAAAACTAAAGTCCATCTTTGTACAGTGTGTGGTCTCTGTTCTCTGCAGTGTGCAGGTGTTAATGCCTGAATTAGCTTCGGTAGGATTCAGTTCCTGTTTGGATACTTTGTTACTTCAGTTCCCACATGTCACATTGCCTTTCAAAGGAAGGGCATGCTAGGTAATCATGACTGTTATCATTATATCTGTGGCCACTAGAGGCTGCTGTGCTACCATAAACAGGTTGTGTTCTCTTCAAGTTGAAGTCTGTGCCGGGAGGTTTGTGAGCTAGTTAGAACAGGACCGATATAATTAAATAATTAATCTGTCGGAGCAGCACTACGGATTTACTGGCTGAGTTGAACAGGAGCAATCATGCAACAATGTGTCTTTCTTACATAAACCTTGCAGGAGCAAAATGCCACACAATTCCTTCTGTTAATAAATATGAAAGGATCTGTGTTTGCAGCTTCTTAAGGCGGGACCTCATGCCACATTAGGACACAAAGTTCTTACTCTGAAAGTCTGGCAATCGGCGCACCGGAGGGTACTCAGGGTTCATATAATCATCACATCTCCTGTTTTGAGTTTCCGTTCACATTTATTCCAACATGTATCTGTTCAAATGGACCTTTCATGTACCGCATCTGCTTCTTTAGTGTCTATAAACTCAGTGCTCAAAAGCATCCCTCAAACAGATGTGCTTATTCATAGGCCCCTTTTCACAAGCTTTCACCCTTACTCCTCAAGCGGTGCCAAATTCCTCCACCACTGCGCCACCCTGATGACCTTCCCATGTCCACCAGCTGCCCCAGGTCACCCTGCCTTTTATGACTCCTCGTCTACCATATGTAGAAGTGTGAAAACTAGCAGTTGATGGACACCCTCATCAATTACTAGTGTTTTTGAACAAATCATGACGGATTCTTAAAGGATACAATACTTGACAATAGTCAGGCGCTCACATGATCTAATCATCCATTCTTAAAGCTGTTTAAATGTAAATCTACAGCCCTCACTTTGTGGAAAACTACTCAAAAGTTCCTCCGAAACCAATATGATGCTTCAGCAGTCTGAGTTAGATGGATCAAGTGGATATCTTACAAAGTTACAGTCTTTTTATTGCAAACCTCCTTCTTTTTGTTACCATCTACCATCTACTATCCATCTACTGCAGCAGCAAGAAAAAAAAACAGTCCAATGACAAACAAAGAGGGAGGTTTGTACTCAAAAAAGATATCCACTTGATTTGTCTAACTGAGACTGCTGAAGCAGAGTAAAAGCTTCAGACAAACTTTGGAATACAGTTAAGCACAAAATAAGGGCTGTAGGTTTTGTCCCCCATCACTTCATGTGAAAGCACATTCCTCTTTGTGTTTGCTTGCCAGGCTGCAGTAAAACCAGTTACAAAAAGAGGGAGTGAACAAAAAAGACTAACTTTGGAAAATATCCACTTGCATTTGGCAGGCTCTGATGGCAAAGGGCTCATATAAGCCCCACATAAACCTGCAATACATTTTAAACAAATAAATAAACACATAAACAAAAAAACTAATAAAAATCAACTGAACAAGTCTTCATTTATTCAGCACTATAATGGGATATAATCATTACTGTAAAAGAACTGACTGAATGAATGTGGATACACTTTTAGACACAATGATCTATAAAAAGACCATGAGTATCACAGGTACATCAAATTGCATGTGAATATTAAAAACATGAAACCATTAAATTAAGTTTATGGGTGCTAAAGAACCCCCAAAAAATAAATCTGGTATTAATGACAAAAATATTAAATCCATATTTTCACAAAGAATGATCTAAAACTCTCCAAAAGATGTTGGGTTATTCTTGCTTATACACAAAAGAGCCAATATTTATATAAAGTACACATCCTAATATACTGGATGTTAAATATAAAATGCACTTCTTGTGATTCTTTGTCATTGTTTGTGTGATGACTGCTTTGTATGACTGCTTTGTCTTGCTGTGATGTATGGAATTTGTTCTCACTGACACCTAAATAAATGTCTTCTACAGTATGTGAAGGCGTAGTATCAACTGTAAATTCATAAAAGTTCTAAACACCAAACTGTTTGAGTCTTTAAACCCACAGGTTTTGTAAATCTCAATTTGTTTCATACAGGCTCTTTAAAAAAAGGGTGCAATGATTACAGTGTGATATGTTTACTATATGTGGTGCAGTTTTAATACAGAACACAGTTTAAAGCTCTCACTTGGTACACTATGTCCCCCTCAACATCCTAAAAATATTTACTGTATGCAGGCGGAGCTGTGGACATGTAGCCGGTGCTGCAGCATGCCAAGTGTGATTGATAGGAGAGCTCTGCGTCTCATGCTGCATGACAGAACAGGAAAAGTGATAGGCCTACTTGGCTCTTAAACAGCATGTAGGAGGCTTGGGCTTTTTCATGCATGCATTCATGCAATCGTTCTGTATGTATGAGCCATGAGGCCAAGGGAAATATGCATACTGGATGTAAAGAACATTTTGAAATGAGTGTTTGATTGAGCATCCCAAGAAACAAAATATTTACTATATCCACAATTGCCTTTTCTTTAATGACACATTACATTACATTACATTACATTACATTACAGTCATTTAGCAGACGCTTTTATCCAAAGCGACTTACAGGAAGTGTATTCAACATAGGTATTCAAGAGAATACCTATGTTGAATACACTTCCTGTAAGTGTATTCACTTACAGGAACTAAAATGATTAAAAAATCTCCAAAAGTAAAGTTTAAGTGCGTCAACGTTTTCATCATCCATGACTTTCAAAATCAAAACATGATCACTCAGAAATTCATAAATGCTTACACTACATGTTATCTCCATCTCAAGTATCTAATAATCTACGTCAAGTACAGTCATTAAACAGTCAAGACACAGTTTAATGATCAGAGGTGCTCATACTTCACTTGAGTATTTCTATTCAACCTAGTCGGCAATTTCTTTTGCCATTTCATGTTTCAAACCACAGGACACTTTAAATGTAAACGTTTCAGAACCCCCAACATTTTTTTCTTAAATACATTTCATATCCGCCACATATCACTTTTGCAGAAATGCACATTAAGGTTAACAAGGCAACATTACCACTTGGTAAAAAAGATAATGATTTGTGTTGAAATAGTAAGAAACGTAACTAGCAGAAATAAAGAACAACCACTCTTGGCAGACTTTCTTACGTAAGGTTGCGTAACAAGCGTAAGGTTAGTGTTTACTTTTAGACACAAACAGCGGTCTCCTGGGTGAAAGTCCTGTGTTAGTTTAACCTATTCACCGACCCTCCCAGCTGCCCTTAGTGGACATTTTCCCTTGGTATACTCTTAATTATACCACGTTACTTTCAACAACGGTCACTCGATATACTACGTTATTTGTTCTGCTCATTGCTCGTTGTACTACGTCACTTTCTCTGACCAAATCCACTAACAGCGACATTCAACGTAGACGTTGCTGGCAGAAACGTACAATGCCAACATTTTTACCAGCTTATTAGGCTGTTCTATTATCCTGCAAATACTTTAGGATAGTGCAGAATGTTTTACTCCCCTGCATTTATTTGACACCTGTATCCATTTGCATAGATTAAAGGTAACCCGGGGAGCTTTCAACCACTTAAAGGTAGCGCCAGGTAGCAATGTTTTTAAGTGTGGGTCCCCGGTTTGTATTGTGTTTGTGCACAAGGACAAGGGCAACACAATACACATTCCAGCCACCGGTTTCAGGCTTTTCAACAGTAGGGGGTTATAACGTGCAAGGAAGAGCAGACAAGGGCAAGACAAGCAGTACAAGGGCCCTGCTAGCATGTAAACAACACAGGATTTAAAATATCAATAGATCTCTCAAGAGAACAAACAATGTACTTCGGTGAGACAAACTGAATGTTAACAAAACATATTGTTTACAAAAAAAACTCAACAGGACTCTTTTAATCTACCTAAAAGTAAATAAAGCAGGTAATGATAGCTCCACCTCAACCAACAGGAAAATGCTGTTGAATGAATACAATTATTTTAAGTTAATTTTCCATATTTATGCTGCAGTAAAATATGAAAAGGACTAGTAGAGTACTTCACATCTTAAAATAACTTAATACCTCATCCACCACTGGTTTCCATTATTATAGAGGATCCTTTAGTGGACTTTTATCAAGCAAACATCCAGTGTAAAAAAACTTGTTCTTCACAGTGCTTTAGTTTCTCCATGTCATCAAACACCTCCTTCATTTGTCGATTCAATCTTTACTCCAGTGTCCTAAAACATAAAATATTATGTGTAAGTTTAAAAGACATCAGTGTGAAGAATGCTGCACCGAGCACTGACCCTCTTCTCACCTGAGCTGGAAGACCAGAGGCGCCATTAGTGAAATCAACTTTTCACGCTGTGAGCTTTTAAGCAGACATGAACATTTCCTCACAATCACAGGGGATTAATTGAGGCTTTTCACACTTTTTGTAATAATTACATCCTGGAAACTTGAACAAAGAGACACATTTACATCACAGTGAAGTATTAATTAAAAAAAAGTTTTCCATAAAGCTCAGAGTTGGATTCTTACCTACAGGTTCTTTTTCTATCAATATAGCTGCAGCTTTAACATTTCAGCTGATTTTCTTCTTGCTGATGCCTTTACCTCCCTCTAAAGGAGCAGCAACACATTTTTCCTTTAGGACAGCTGGGGCAGGATGATCTGTGACTGCTTCAGTTGGGGATTCAGTTAAGATCTCTGTCGCAGCAATAGCCTCGGTTACAGCTTCTGGGTCTTCCACTCCTGGATCCAGTGCTGTCTCCATGGTGACATTCTCAGATTGGGTCTCAGTGACAGATGGTAGAAGTATATCCGCATTGCTGTCACCTTCTGTGGCCTCTTCCAGGGCAGTTTCCTGAACATCTGATGGGACAACATATTCTTCTGTGTTGTCCTCTGGAGCATTCTCCTCTGTATCTTCCAGGGAGATGATGAGGATTGGGTCTTCTTGAGCCGGTTCTTCGCTGGTGGGTTCCTCAAGAACAATGACAGCAGGTTCTTCCAGAGCTGGTGCTGTTTCTTCTGCAGCCGGTTCCACTTGACCTTCCCTTTCTGTGTCGATGACAACAGATTCCTCTTCTATTGGTGCAGCAGGGAGAGGTTCTTCAATCGTAGCAGGTTCCTCTTCTGGGACTATTGCGACCGGCACCCCTGCAGCTTCTTCTTCTGCATATTCCTCTGTAGCTTCTTCTTCTGGTGCTTCTGGGGAAACTATGGGGATTGATTCTTCTATAACTTGTTCTCTCAGCTCTGGCTCCTCATCAAGTGGATCCAACGGGACAATGACAACTGGATCTTCTGGGTCTGACTCTTGTGGGGTTGTTTGTTCTGTAGCAGGTTCAACATCACCTCCATTATCGGTTTCAGGCTCTACAGGAAAGAGGGCAACAGATTCTTCTTCTAACATACTGGGAAGAGCATTTTCTTCCAGGATTTCCGGGGCAGCTGCTTCTTCTTTGTTTGCATGATCGTCTGGAGCTTCCTCCTCCATTGTTTCTGAAGAAATGATCGAGACTGTTTCCTCTTGTTCCTCTTGATTCGGCCTTTGTTCAGCAGGTTCCTCTGGAGCTGACTCCTCTTGTGTTTCTGAAGAAATGATCAAGGCTCTTTCCTCTTCTTCTGTCTCCTGTTCAGAAAGTTCCACGGGAACAATAATAACAGGTTCCTCTGAGGCTGACTCCTCTTTTGTTTCTGAAGAAATTATTGAGGCTGTTTCCTCTTGTTCCTCTTGTCCCATCTCCTGTTTAGAAGGTTCCATGGGAATAAAAACAGCAGGTTCCTCTGGAACTGACTCCTCTTGTGTTTCTGAAGAAATAATCAATACTGTTTCTTCTTGTTCCGGCTCCTGTTCAGAAGGTTCCACAGGAACAATGACAACAGGGTCCTCTGGGCCTGACTCCTCCTGTGTTTCTGAAGAAATAATCAATACTGTTTCTTCTTGTTCCAGCTCCTGTTCAGAAGGTTCCACAGGAACAATAACAACAGGTTCCTCTGGGCCTGACTCCTCTTGTGTTTCTGTAGAAATTATTGAGGCTGTTTCCCTCTTGTTCCTCTTGATTCGGCTCCTGTTCAGCAGGTTCCACAGGAACAATAACAGCTGGTTCCTCTGGGAATGACTCCTCTGCAGCATGCTCCCATTGACCTGCCTCCTCTATCTCAAGTTCTGCAGGGACTAGAACAACAGATTCCTCTTCTTCTGGCATTTCAAGAACAGCTGCAGGTTCTACTTCAGTTTTGTCATCAGGGACTATAAGTAAAGGTTCTTCTGAAGCTTCATCTTCTAAAGTAATAACAGGGATTGGTGCTGCTGGAACTGGATCCTCTGGGGATGCAGTTTCTACAGCAACATTTCTACAAGCACAAGTTTCTTCTGTTGCATTGCCCTCTCGAATGACCCCAATCGGGGATTCTGGAGCTCCATCCTCCACATAATGCTGTTCACTCTCAACAGCAACAGCCGGGACAATGTCATCTGTTGTTTCATCTGGAGAAAACTCTGCAAAGGCAGCTTCTTCAGAGACAATTTCATCCTCTGAAGATTCTTGAGGAGCTCCAGCCAACGGCTCCTGAGGAGTGGATTCATCAGTCTCATCAGTGTCATCAGTGTCATCAGTCTCATCAGTTTCATCAGTTTCATCAGTCTCATCAGTGTCATCAGACACCTGATCTTCACTGGAAATTGGTTCTGGTTCTTTTGCAATAATCGAAATGTCTTCTTCAGCAGGTGCTTCCTCAGGAGACGGAGCTGCTTCATCTGCAACAGCTGGAAGGAGTTTCTCATGAACTGGTTCTTTTTCCTCTTTAAAGTGACTCTGGTCTCCGGTTACTGGTGCGGGTTCCTCCGGTCCTGGTCCAGGTGCCTGAACAACTTTGGCAGCTGCAATAGAGGTTAGAGCCTCAGAAAGAGTTTGAGCTGGTTCTCCAGTGGTTTAACAGTATAGCCATTTGATATGTTATAATTAGACAACAAAGGAACCCTCATTTATCTTAAATATATTTGAATAAATATCAGAATGATAAAATTGGGAACTTTACATTAGATTAAGTTAATTAATATATATTTCTAAACCCACATTCTTTTCCTTCATCATTCCTAGAAATCTTGCGTAATATTAAATAAAGTTACCAATTAAAGCTTACTTTTGGTTTTGCTAAAATGGCCCAAACGTGACAAACTACTGAATACTCAATTTAATACCTCGCAGTATATGGTATTTTGGACACTTATTGTAATCTGAAAGGGTCTGAAGTTAAGCATTAGTAAAGCTGTTTTTCATAAAGTAACCCCCACAGCACCATATAGCTCTGAACAATGGCTGATTATGTGACCTGATACAAACGGGGTGTGTAGGGATCCAAGTTTAGCTCACGTCTCACAGGGGAGCACGCTAACAGGAGCAAGTGTGTCGTTGAACAGGCAATGAAAGTATTTTTAAACTTTTGGTTGTTAATCACATCTATGTTTGCAGTCAAGCACAACAGTTTTATTCTCAATTGACAAGGGTGACTGAGGTCTTTTTCAAAACTGAATGCATATTCTTTATTTCTCACAGCTAAAGAAAATTCAGAGAAATATTTGCCTTTCTGTCTTAGATTCTGTTGGCTCATAGACTACCTTTTATGTAACACCAAATTTAGGTTTACCTTTTTAAACAATATATTTACTTACTTCTGTATCATATTTCTGAATTAAGTTAGCACAATTTACTGTATTCTGACATTCATGTAAATGAACAAATATACATAAACTGCAACTCCAGCAATCTGTTGAATTAATTGTAACACATACAACTGAGAAAGTATATGAATAAGAATTAAATTGACAAGTTAGATTTACTCAGACTGTAATAATATGTAACATTGAGAAATTAGTTCACAGTATTTTATATTTATGTACCCTGATACATGTTTTTGCAGTGCGATATATACAAATATAAATATTTTAACAGCCTACTTTATTTTCCAGATAGCTGGCCGTGCAATCATTTCGCATATCATTGAATTAGAACCTTTTAATTTCTAATAATTGTGTCATGCCAAAAGAGTCAGAGGAAATGCATGGCTTACATATTGGTGCTGATGAGCATAGCTGTACATTTAGGACCAGGGTCAGCAGTACCAGAGAGGAAGCTTTGAACATGATGTCCGTCTTCAGAGTCTTTTCATTAGAGTCCAACAACTTCCAATAAGTCCAACATAGCAGTCAGACCGGTAACCCCACTGTGAAGGGATATACTGGAGGGGTGAAGCATGTAAAGTGTCAGTGCAGACGCAAGTTGTGAAGTGACACAGCATATGGAAATACTGGGAGGGTAAAATAAGACCTTCTGTGAGATATGGTCACATGGACTTCTTCAACAAGACTGCACCAGCTGTTCCTTGTCCTGGATCAAAAGGTCCAACTGCTTCAATACTCTATTAAAACAACTAAAAAAGATGCCTATTAAAAGAGGTATATAAAAAATACACATTGTATTCTGGTGACTTTCCAAATACTACATAAAGATGCATATTTGCATTTGCTTGAAAGATAATTTACACACTTTTTTTTTTGTTTTTGCAAGACTTTAAACTCTTTCTTAATCATATTCAAAGAAATTAGAGAATAGTTTTGATTTACAGTGTTCCATTTTTGTTTTTCTATTTACAATTAAGGTATTTGCTCTGTGAATACCATGTTCAATTGCAGACAGAATAACCCTCTCATCCAATACATGAACTATTCACCAAATCTCAAAACAATTAAAATATTTGGAAATTATACAGCTATAATTTGGTACCTTTTCAAGAAAGGATACACAACCTTTTAACACTCACATTATCTGGAATAGAGCTTGAAATTGCCTTAAACCTTTATAGTTTTAGATCTGTATACTTACGTTTGTGCATGTTTATAAGACTAATCATTTTGGCAAAGCCCTAATGTTATAACCTTGAGAGTGATCTTTTATTTGCCTTAACGAGTTATATGTGCATTACTGTTAAGTTATGTTGCTGTTATGGTGAAACAAAAGATAAGCCAGCGAACATACTGAGACTGAAACATCATCCTGCCATGTGATATTGATGGAAGTCTTCAGTAAGAAAGCTCAAACAGCACATTATTCCACAGTGAAGTTACCATATTTTATTTCTTTAAGTGCCATTCATGCATATTGGGGAAGGGGGCGGGGTGGGCGGTGGTATCGACAATTCTAATAACACTTGAGAGTTATTTTACAGCACTAAACGAATACAAAGAGTAGCTGTGTCACCTCATTGGACAACAAAAGTAATAAACCGTGCAATAAACAAAAAGGACAAATAGGAGAAATAAAATACAAGAAATGACAAAGACGAAATCAAACAAAACAGAAAAAATAAAACACAAACCAAATATATATTATCAACACTGAAACACTGAATGTAGAACCATAGTACAGGTAAAAGGTAGTGTCACACAAAAAGCAAACGCATTTTCATCACATATATACAATATAGATATATACATACTGTCACCCTCTGATTGGACAATAACAAAATACTCTATTCTTTTTGCTCCTGTCTTTTGTGAAAAAGACCCACCCCCAGCCTCGATACCCCACCCCCAAGAGGAAAAAAGGGATGATTGAAAAGACACATATGTACAAGCACAACAACACACCAGCACTGAATAAAATAGGCCCCAATCAGCAGTTCTTGTTGGCAGTTCTCTCCCATATCGTAACAAGGCTTTTTTTTTTTTTTTTTTTTTTTTTTTTTTTTTTTATCATTTCATCTTTTTTAACCCAATAATAGTAATCTCTCTGGCAGGTACATGTCCAGCGGTATTTGAAAACTTAAATCGTCTTTTCAAAAAGAACTCACACAAGCAAACACAAATAGACACACACACACACACACACACACACACACACACACACACACACACACACACACACACACACACATACAGACACAATTAAAAAAATGTGATTGTGATCCAGTCATTGTCTTCAGCTTTTTCCCTTTTAGCCACATCTGCTTGCTTAACATATTTTGTTTTCCCAATGGGCCGCTGTTCTCAAATAGTAGCTTGTGTGTTCACGATCTTCTCCTGGAAGAACTGAGACACACTTCACCTTCACACCAACCGAGGACTCACAGGATGCTCGTTATTTTAGAACCATTAGAATCCTAATGAAACGCACACTGACGCTTTTTCTCTGCTGCCTTTAGTTGCAGTCCTTTGGCCCACACTCACCTAAAAGAGTCAGGAGTTGTGTCACTTAACTGACTAAGTATTCTGTCTGAGCACTTATAAGAATTTATGGCAGTTGAACAAAACTTTTAAAAGTCATAGTTGAAATCGGCAGGTCAGCGGGCATTTGATATACAAAGACAGACAAAACAGAGCAGAAAGAACTGGGTGTGGACAGGCATGATTGGCAGGAAAAATATAAAAATGAATGGCAGTATAATCAGTTGAAAGAGAACTTGACTTCATCTGCACAGTGCAGCTGTGGACAGTTTAACAGAAGCTCTGCAGTAGAAAACTGGACTGGTTTTAGTTTGAAAAGAATCTTGTTTGTGTTCAAACACAGCATCTGGTTCTAAAATATCCAATAAAACAACCATGCGAGACTTGAACGGGCCCTTTCTAACTACAACAAAGGCTTTATATAATATAAAATAAAAAAAAGTCCATGATTGTCATACAAATATGAAATCAAAACTACGGTGACCTCTGGAGTCTCTGGTTGCTGAACTATCCTTAAAAGGGATGGATTCACATACAGGGAAATACACTTCACAGGCAGATAAGAAGACCGATTACCACTCTCATGTCTGTACGGTTAATGTGAAGCTACAGCCGGTACACATTAGCTTAGCTTAGCACAGAGACTGGAAACAGTTAGCCTGGTTCTCCGCCTCCCAGCACCTATAAAGCTAATAAATTAACATGTTATATCTTGAGTAAGTGACTCCACCTGGCAAAGAAAGAGTCTGACACATTTCCCTAACACTAAGGTTTTTGTACGGATAAAAAAAAAAACAAGACACAGCATGTTGATTCATGAGCTTTAGAGGTGCTTGCAGGCAGAATTTGTCACCTTTTGACGGAGCCGTGCAAGCCGTTCCACATATACAGTCTTCATGCTAACGGTCACCTTGCTGTCGCTCCATATTCACAGACAGGAGTGGTATCAAACTTCTCATCTAACTCTGGGCATGGAAGCAAATGAGCACATTTCCCAAAATGTTGAACTATTCCTTTAAGCAAGGACACAGTGTTATAGATGCAAAGCTCCATACACAGTTTAGCAGTATTGAAGAGGTGAGAAATAATCCTGTTCATTGCTATGGCCGACGTTTTCACTCTGAGTGAATGAATGAATGAATGAATGAATGAATGAGACTAGCTTTTGAGATCAAGGAGGTGCTTTGCATCTTAAAAACCGTTAAGTGTGCAAAGGGCTTTTCTTTTCCCAACATAGTGTCTCTAAGGTTCAGCACCTGTCTGATTGAGGAGCCATGTGTTACAGGTTTCCGGAACCGCTGATCTCCCTGTTCTGTGCTTCGGAAACCCTTCAAACATTGAAAAAAAAAAAAAAAAAAAAAAAAAAAAGGCATGTCTCAAATCTAGTCTTTAATCACTGTGTGCATCTGCTTTTGTGCTCATTGATGGCATAGAGATGAATGCAGCAATCAATCATAGCCCTAAAATTACAATAAAACCCATGAATAAAACACATGCACGCTCCTTTTGTTCAACACGCACACACACACACACACACACACACACACACACACGCACACAGTATGAGTCACATTTCTCATTCTGTCATGATTGTATAATAGCAAAATCTGACGCTATCCAACTATCACAACAAAACATTGGGCAGTTAAAAATAAGAATAATATATCTGTAATTTAAAAAGTCAGAAGAGATAACAAACACTGAGTGTAGCGTCGAAAGCTCACTTTGATGTACAATAGGTGGAAAAAGGCATAAATTTGAAGAAACGTACAGTAAAACTGGTGCTTTTTGTTGTTGCCCTTTTCAAATGGAGACAACATCTGATGCATATCCTATTGATCATTAATCAAAGTATTGGGACACTAAGAAGTTTTAACGGCCTTCTTTTAGTTTTTTTTATAATTTAACATAATAATATAATTATAATACTCTACTAGCGATGCTTCAAGTCAGTGAGGTTGAAACCATGATTCTAAAAATTGCATACAGGCTCATGATGTTTGACTTGTTACCATCATTAGCATTAATTATTATAACATGGTTTGCATACAATTTGAAGTCAAATTGTTTAAGGAACAATGAGTTTGGCATGCTGGGAGATATTCTTCTGAGCTTTCTTGCGTAAACGATCAATACCAGTCTGGAAAAACACAGAAACAACCAGCCTGGCTCTGTCCGACTGTAACAAATGAACACATTATATCTGCAGGAAGTCAATAAACCTGCCAAGAGACAGTCCGGCACATAACTCCTGCAACAACACAATTTTGTTTACGCTCTAGTTTTTTTACGAATTAAAACACGACCGATCTAACGTGTTGATCTGTGAGCTTTAGAGGAACTCGTAGGCAGACTTTGTCACCTTCGGACAGAGAAAGGCTGGATGTTTTTAGTGAAGTTTCATATTTATCATAAAATCTTCTCAACTCCCAAAATGTCAGACTACTACACCTTTAATCACACCAAAACCTGCTGACTTGGAGAATAAATTTGAACAAAAACCTTCTTGCAAACTAGAGCCCATCCGATACTGGATTGCAAATAATATCTGTATTTGAAAGTTTTAAAAAGGTCAGATGACGATATATCGGCCAATATTTGTTTTTTTTTAACATTTTAGTTTTTTCTTAAATTGTGACAATGATACGTGCTGAGCGGGACAAATTACTCCACTTGGCCAACTGTGTAATAGAAACACAGTTTATCTCAAACACATCTTTGACATTTAACGATTTATTGTTCCTTATTAGCTGACACAAGCAGATATATTGGTGATCTGCTGATCAGCCTGTAATACTAATCAGACTCCATTACAAATGACTTCATTGTCTCTAAATCATGGGGCTTGTTTAATGATCAATAGGCTACTCACCTAAAATGTCTGTTCTTTACCATTAAATCTAGCTTGAAAATGTGACTTTGTCTTCACATTATAACAGTTTCTGATTGGTTAAGCAATTATTAACCTACATGATGCACACAGAGGACCAAAACCTCAGGTTACTTTGGGTTGAATGAATTAAAAAAGACAAGAAATGTTTGACATCCCTGCTTTCACCTTCCTCTCACACTCATCATATTCACTTGGCTTGAAGTGCTTCAGACAGAGAACTAAGAAAAGAAAAAAAAAAAAAAAAGGTTGCTGTACTCCCATAACTAGTCAGTGGCAGTGAGCCTGATCACATTGGTAGTCTATGAAAACAGATCCCGATACTTTCTGTGATCTCTCTCTCCCATTTCCTCTCTTGGTTAGTTTAATATCAAGCCTGCTTAAACATTTAACACCCTGTTCAAAGTAATTGTAAACCTTGCTTCACCACCAATCCAGCCACAGTGGGGCCCACTTTCTCCCAAAAGTGACCAACGAGCACCATCACATTACTCACAGAGACGGCCTGTGTTTCTTTAAAAACAAAAAATTAAAACTAAATCTTTTTTTTTTGTTTGTTTGTTTTGTTTTTTTAAAGAGAGATAAACTCATCCAAGAGGCAGCTGAGGCCAATGTCAACACGAGAAGAATTACAAGCTGAACACTTCGCTCAAATCACATAACAGTTACGGAGCAGGGGGTGGGGGTGGGGGTGGGGGGGGGTTGGGGGAGGGGGTCGGGAGAGGGGGTTGGACTTTGGAAGGCTGCTGGCTAGGGACGGGGAGAGGGCTGGCTGAGGAGCTGAGGAGCGTGTGGTTTAGATGAGAATGTGTTCTGCTTGTCTCTAGACAAGTACATAAGCAATCACTTTAACATGTCCGACTAAATATGATTGTCTTCAAAGTAACATTTTCTGGTTATGTTTTGCTTTTGTAAAAATGTCAGGACTCTGAAGTCTGTCTTTCTCCAAAGATCGTCAAAAGTTCTTCCGCATTCCACCCACAGTGGCCTCCTCTTCCTCCTGCAGCCTCTCAAGCTCAGCCTGGCTTCCTCTGGCTTCCACCTCCTCTCCTCGCTCCCTTTTTGTGTTGCACAAGGAGGTCTAGGGGCTAGACAATGGAGTCCCAATCAAAGTCATCCTGGATGTCATCAGCTGGCATGCGATGCATCTGGAAGTTTCTGGTAGGTATCATGTGCTGCTGGTTCATCTGTGCATGGTGTCCTGGAGAGAGAACAGAGGGGAGGGAGAGTCAGATCCACACAGCTGTTAGCTTTTCTAAGGCAAAAAGCTGGATTTAGTGGGTTTATTTATAAAAAAAAAAAAAAACGTTAATATAATGTTTCATAATGTGCTGCAAGTTATTGTGTTAATCATGTCTTTCTCTGTGTCTTCTTGTCACCTGTCATTGTGGGTCCTGTGCTGCTCATGGGGGGCATGTGGGAATATCCTGGAGGACCCATCATGGACATGCTCTGTCTGGTGTCCATGTAAAGATTTCCTGAAGAGAGAATCAGAACAAATCTTTATTTTAAGGCCTCATTCAAACCAGGAAATGCACCTCTTAAATTCAAGTAATGCAGCTGAACAAAAAAAAAGTTTTTAGGGGAGGACCCTGCAGTGTGATTAAGTCATTTCAACAGAAGAGCTCTGCAATTTCCCAAATGATATATGCTACCCACAGGTGACACATCATGGTCTTTACTATTATTTACACGGCTGCCAGAAATCATTGTTTGGCTTTCAGCTACACGGTATTTTACCTGTGGCTCACTTTAAACAGAAACAGGAAGAGTTAATTAGTCACGTGTACACTCGCAAGGTTTGGGGAGCAGGAAAAAAAGCTAAAATCTGACACACAATTTATAAAAAAATTTCAGACCTTACTCTTATCTTTAGTTTTTTCTTCATGAATTACAGAATAATTTGATCTCTTCAGGCCTCTAAAAAATATGTGAATAGAAAAAAAAAAATCATTGTTTGGTTGAACTGGTTACAACTGGTAGACATGTGCAGACTGTTTCATTTGAAGGGGTTGTGAATCACTGCATGAAGGGCAAGCAGAGCTCATCGTCTGCAATTACATTTTTCAACCTTTTGCTTTTTTTTTTTTTCTTAGAGATAGACCTCATAGCTATACTTACATTTTTTTCTATATACTGTAAAAACACACCATCCTAACGAGGAAACAACACCAGATGAGATGCCTACATCTGTCAAGTTACATTGTTCATTTAGAGGCAGAGAAACAGCTGCAATCTATATGATAATGAACAACACACATTCCATCCAACCGTGATAAATATGAGGCGGTAGGGTTAAGGAGCGGGTGTTTAACCTGTGTTGAGGTGCTGGCTGGGTTTGTTGGGGTGCATGGCGCCATGACAAACAGGAGGCTGCACTGCCCCTTGTGGCTGGATTACACCGGTGCGGGCAAAGAACTGGTTGATGGACGAGCAGAGGTCGGCGATCTGGGTGGGTTCCAGGGACCAGTTGTTCAACTCTGCTTGTCTCATACTGTCTCTCAATCCTAAGGACCATAAAACACATTTATAGACAATTGGAGTTACTATCAGATCTAGTGACAGTATCTGTCTGCACTAAAAGGCCTTTGTGACAATGAAATGTATGAAACTGCGCCAGCCGACTGTCCAAAGAATATAAATTTAGTAATGAGAAACTAATTAACAAACACAAGGAGAAACTTTGGTTGCAATATCTATTCATTATGTCAGTAACCTTCAGTGGGTGATATTTAAAAAACATCCTACCTTGCAATCCTAGACTGTAATTGGATAAACTGACCTGCTGAGCTCAGTGTTTTGGTAATTAAACTTGAAGGCAGTGTTATTTAATTGAAGAGCTCGGTTTAATTAAACTCGTAATCAACTCCACACTTCAACACTCAATCAAAAGCTGGGGCAGTACAGTACTATCAGCTCCTGGCTTTACATATTTTGTTCCTTCTGTAATCTAGAAAAATCGTAATCTCGCACAAATAAATCAAATACATTACATGACTATTATTTGTTTAGTATTTGTGTCCAAACCGCACCTTGGAAAGGTGAAAGGTCGACATCAGCCCAGTTATAGCTGCTAGCAATACGACAGCTTTCTTTCAGTGCATCCAGATTTGGGTACCAGTCAGACAGTAAACCTGCAACACACACACACACACACACACACACAGCAGACTATCTTTAACATTTCAAGATAAGAGACCTCAAGGATAAAGATCATTTTTGGTTTTTGGTTGACACCTAGTTCACTCTTGGAACAAATGCAGATTTAGTCCCGATTACAGAATTTATGGACAACTGCACAATGATGGCTGCTGTTAATGTTATAAACTGTGGGTCCGGTAATAAGGCCAGATGATGCGTTTTCATTGAAGTCACATTTGTATAGCTGTGCAGGCGGTTGTATAGCCAAATGAATGAGGAGGTAGCACCAAATAAAACAGTTAGTCAGGCTCCTGAACAGCTGAGCTCTGTGTTGTGGCCACTAGGAGGAGCCAGTCGACTCTGTAAGAGCTGCTGAAGTCACTGGATGCAGCATTGCTTTGTTCTCACAACAGCACAGATAATAAATCAGATGATGATTTACTGTTGAGCACCTTTACGTGTCCGTAGCACATAACCATTTCTAAATGCTTTATGATTAAAAATGACAATGAGAACAGAACCATATGCAGCTGTTGTCTTGGTTGACATGCGTCTGAGTGATGAACATGATGAGGAGAGAACAACGCGGTGAAGACAATGACAGACAGAGGGTCCTACCTGGGTTGCAGGCCATCTGTTGCTGGGTAGGATGGGGCTGGTGGGCGAGGCTCTGATGCTGCTGTCCGTGTTGAGAAGGGTGCTGGCTGTGCTGCGTGTGTTGGGAGGGGTGTGGCGTGTGTTGCTGCGGGTGCTGGCCGTGGGACGGGTGCTGCGATGGGTGCTGCCCGTGCTGGGAGTGCGCAGCGTGCTGTGGGTGCTGACTGTGTTGGCTGTGCTGGGCATGTTGGCTGTGTTGGTTGTGGGGGCCGCCGTGCTGCGGGAGGTGCTGTGCGTGGGGCGAGCCGTGGCCAGGGTGGGCCTGGGCCGGATGGGACAGGGGCACCTGGCCGCTGTTGGCGGAGTGGCTGTTGGGGTGGCTGTTGGGTTGGTTGTTTGACAGGCTGTTCTGAGTGCTAATGGTGCCACTGGGGGAGTGCTGATAGGAGCAGGAGGTGTGGGACTGCTGGGAGGAATCTGACGGTAAACCCATCAGGCCTGGGAAACAAAGCACACCAACACACAGCTTTTAATAGTGCTTCAACAAATAGTCGGTAACAGATATGTTAATCGACAGAAAATTATGATTATCAACTATTTTGATTATTGATAGTGCTGCGACTAATCTTTTAATGTTGATTAAATTGGAAATGATTTCCCTAATTTATCAATAAGTTGCTTTGTCTAATAAATATCAGAAAATAATTACAAATGGTGTTCAAATTATCTTAGAGCCCAAGATGTCTTCTTTAAATATCTTGTTTTGTCTTGATATAAAAATCAGCAAAAATCAACAAATTCTCAGACTGAAAGAACTGGAACAAGCTAATGGCCTCAAGCGATTAATCAATCATAAAATTGTTGCAGATTCATTTTCAGGAAAAAAAGCCACTTGATTGCAACACTTGCTAGTTCCATTTTCTCAATTTTGAGAATTTGCTGCCTTTCTCCATTTCTTCTCATTGTAAATGGAATAGATTTGGGTTTTGGACCACAGAAAAGAGCAATTTGAAGACACAACCTCTGGGAATCACTGAATCTAATAATCTTAATTGATAATGAAAATATCTTGAGTTGAACCCTTTGCTGTTGAAATGAGACTGCTAATTCCAGGTCCCCACACAAATATGAGTCACATAGTTTATGTACTGAGGTGTATTGGCATAATGCACTTCAGGACAACACAAAGAGAGCCAGGAGCGTCACATATAAATATAGATTCTTCCATATATCTTAACATCTTACAAAAATGGCATCCATGTCTCACGTGTTTGAAGGAATATTTCACCCCCTAAATGACCATTTGTATATCAATGACACACACTGTGTTACCTTAAATCTGTGAGGAATTTTTTTGTTTTCCTTACATGCCTCAATGTTGAACAAAGACTGAAAAAAAATGAGAAATTTCTTGATGAATTGTAGTTAAAGGGGGCCACATATACAACAACAAACTACATTTAAACGTTTAAAAACTCGCAACTCTGGCAATATAATCCAAGTCTCATTTATCCAGTCATATGTTCACATCTTCTTAAACACATGGATCCTCCCTCAAAACTTGCAATTTAAAACAGTTTTGCCTTTAATGTATTTAATGTTTTCTCAGTTTTTAGAGTCTTCATTCCCCGTAAAGGCATGTAAGAAAAAGATAAATATTCTTCACCAATTCAAGGTAACATGATGCGAGTAACTGATGTAAAAATTGTCATTTTGGGGGTGAAGAATTCCTTTAAGTAGTTGTACGCTTGAGACGGACCAGCTGCCATTTTGTTGTATCTGGGAATGACTCAGCATCAGTTGTGTCTCTGAGGTTCCCGAGCTGCCGTCGCCTCTCGTCTCCAGCTACACAGCTCTGGATTGTCTTTGACAGATTCATTGTGCCGCTGCACGGCTCTTAAAACAGACATGACTGGAACATGAACATCTGCACACCCAACTGCAATCATCTGAGTGGCAGGGAGTGGTCTTAAGAGGCCCTGTCCTTCACAGCTTTGGCACAGTAAACCTATTTCACTGGAGTGCTTTTAGAGCTGACTCTAGCCCTGCACCTCCACAATCGGCACGTAACACTCACTGCAGGGGTGACAAAGGTGCATCTCTTATCGGCACCGAAAGCCCATTGTCCAACCAGGGAAATACAGAAAGCAATTAACGCGGCACCAGAATAATAATGCGAGCTCATTACCTATTATCAAAGCCAGTGAATTAGCTCACTGTCTACAGCGGCAGAGTGTGAAATCCTCTAGCTCGATTATTTACGCTTTTTAATTGCTAAAGCTTGTCTGACTAAGAGATTTCACTTTTATGCGCATAAAAAAAGGTAACAACTTTGAACTAATGAAACATAGATGATAGATTAAAGGAGAGGAACTCTTTGAAAACATTAGCATGAAATGCATTTGATTTGTGAAAGTAGGTTATACACAGAAAGCTCAGTCTACTTTGCTCATAACCTGCTTGTCAAGTGCTCTTTGTTTATCAGTCAATCAGATTACAAGCTAAAATGCATTTTGTTCTGCAGGGATTCGCAAGCTTTTGGAAAGCTGTGCACTATCCGCTACTATGTATTATATCGTACAAATTCCCAATCATCATGACAAATGAACCTCAAATCCAGCAGATTTAACCTCCTTCACTCCTCTGATGAAACACAGCCTACATGAGAAAACATTTCAAACGTGCCAACGAGACGCAGACAACTTTCATATCATTTGAAAAATATAAAGTAAAAAAGGCTGGTGTATCAAATCTGAATTAACCATTAAATGAATGCAGTAACATCTCATTTTACATCCTCTAATGAAATATTAAAGACATCTCTCAGACTCGGCTTCTGAATATGAAATGGGGCCTTTTCCACATTACTCTGGCAAAAAGACCATGAAAGTACTCAATATAGATTTGCACAATAGGCTACTGTGGAATACCTGCTCACTTCACAGTAAATCTAATTAGTACCTAAAGACTCTCTATAGCCCGAGCTGTTAAGAACAAACCAACATTAGGAAAATCGCTCTGAAAGTCGTCGCATTCCTTGATAAATAAAGCTTGGGCTCTTTATTAGATCTCCACTTGATGCTCCTGTGAGGCCACTCACCTTGTTGGCTGAAGGACTGCTCAAAAACAGACTTGTAAAGGCTGCGGAAGGAGGCACTGAGATCTTCAAATTCAGAGAACAGGAGCTGCTTGTCCCTGTCTGGCATGTTGTACTGGGACTGGGGGGGCTGCTGGAGGCTCATCGACTGGGACACGGGCTCTGGGTGACTGCTCACCTGGAGAGACGGGGAGATAAGGAACGATAAAGATTAAACGCGTGTTTCATTTATCAGATTATGTTTAATGTTTGACGTGTGATACAAGTACATTAACTACAGTTTTGCTACATCTGCACCACAGACTACAGGTACGACTGATGCTTAGAGGAGCGCACTATAATGTTCAAACATACACATCAATAACATACATACTTTTTAAAAGAGCCGCCATGCTCATCTGGTCATGGAGCAGCAAAAACAGAAAACAGAACACCTCTAGAACATTAAGTGCAAAGTGTGTGATTTATGTGAATGCACGCAGCAAACACCCCGAGTCAAATATGAGGAGGGTTCAAGACTTCTGAGGAGCCACTTTAATAATGTTGTTTCTGTCTGAAGAGGTGTCTGTCACTCAGCATGTAAAGAACAATAACACAGATCACAATGATCTAGGTCAGTGCTTGCCTTGGCTCACATACCATTAAAAGACCAACTCGAACGGACACAAACCCAATACTCTGGTGGCCAAGCAAAATGTATTTAAAACAAAATCAATAGCAATACCTTCTACAAATAAGCAGCCATTTTATCCATGTATTTGTGTGGGCAGTCAATGTTATGCACTGCCCCGAGGTGTGAGACGGCAAGCAGCGTTCCCTCCAGCAACGAGTTTGTCTACCAGATTCATCGCAGCGAGGGCAGCACTTAAAAACCATCGTTTTTTCCCCCCCCAAAGCAGGCCCTGACCTGTGTCAACTGTGGGGCTAGCATTACATGAGAGGTCATGTCCAATTTTTGATCATAACATCTTCCTCTCCCAAGATGTGGCCAGGCTGCTGAAGTGAATGGCTCACAGTCTGGCTTGGGTAAGAGTGAAGAGGTGAAAGAAAGAAAGAAAAAAAGCCAGAGTGTTTACTGTGAGCTGCTGCTTTGGCTGTGAGAGAGAGAGAGCGAGCGAGAGCACATCCATCAGGCTGAGCCGATCGATGCTCAGCGCCTAAAGCAGGGAGCACTCTAGGATGCAGGAGGACCACACCAAAGAGGGGGCATCTCTGGTGGGAGGACATCAGAGGAAGCGCTTTCCTTTGTCTGGCTTCCAGGAGCGTGCACATTTTTCTCTGTTTCCCTTAACCCCCTTCCTGATGTTGTACTCCAGTGCATGTCCACCCTGAACCGCCGTCTATTGCTGTCTACGGCTGGCTCCTCTGAAGAAAGCCTCCTGGGGCTTTCTCGATCAGATGAAATATGGGATACAGTACACCTTCTAAGTCTGGCGGTGTTTCATTTTCATTCATTTAGAGGCTGTGGCTCTCCCACAGCTTGAAAAAAAAATATGTGAATAAAATGAGAATTCATCTTTTGGGTCTTGGCGTTTAGTGCTAAACAAATCATCAGCTACGCCACATTTATATAAATACCGTGTTACAAATATACAACTAAGAGACATTTATGAGCTGCAACATCGACATCCAGAATTACCAGCATTCTTTAAGGAACAGCAGGGCAACAGTGTACTGCCACAGCGGGACCGTATTTGTTCTGTCTTTGTACCGCCGCAAAATGTGGACTGATGAAGAGCGGCTCTTGGTCTTACCGGTGTGTAGCTGTGCACACTGCCCACACTGTTGAGATTGACGGAGGCCAGACTCTGATCAGACAGGCTGTTGTTAAGGCTGCTTCTTGGACTATCGCTCCCTTCCTGGTCTGTGTTGTACAACGCCACCTGAAACACACACATGTACTGTTAGCTTGTTATCTCAGACACTCACTAATGTTGTTAAGATGTACTGCATTTTGTAATTCCTATTGCATGCATGTGTCACCTACAGAACCCAGTAAAATAATTGTCAAATAACATTTGAGTTGCTTTTTGAGAGTTTGTATAAATGCAACTGATTGTTTTTAATTATAATTGCAGGGACCCTGAATTCATCAAATCAAAATCAACATTTGCAGACTGTGATATCACCAGATATGGAATCATTGTTCAAAGAATCGCCATAATATCGTATCGTTATTGTATCGTATCGTGATGAAACTTGCGATTTACATTCCTAGTTACTAATTGTCATCACCAATCTTGCTGATGGAAGAGCATGTCTGCATTCCTCTGAGATAATGCTGGTCTATGGTGAAACAAAGTAATTTAGTATGGAAATGTAAAGCCTGAGCGTGCGTGTGTGTGTGTGTGTGCTGCATGCAATGACATGTCATAATAGCAGAGTACTTGCTTTTCACTTGAGGGTGTGTGTAGGAGACACAGGGTGCTGCTGAACAACCACCACAGTCACTAAGGGGTTCAAGCTGAGCGCGCAAAGGGGTCTGGAGACAGCTGAGACATTCCTATCACTAAAGGTCACACTACTGGCGATGTCAGCCACATCTGCTCACCGAGCGCGAATACTTTTGGGACAACTAACAAAGGATTTCAGTGCAGCCGAGAGACTGACCTTTCAATATAGCAGCGAAACTAGCCGAACCACTTCAGGACGACAATCTTAATTATCGTCTCACAAGGTTTCTGCCCCCACCCGCCCTTCCCAAAATAACGTGCGCCGTCAGACAACTAAGACAATAGTAAGAAAGATCCAGATAATTAATATAATGATACCCACAGAGAATAGTCCATGTGTTGAGTTTTGCATTGTGAGAAAGGAATGGCAGCAATGCACTGATGGTGTTGCGGTGGAAGAGGGCCTGACATTCGAAGATTGGTGTTTGTGTGTGTCCTTCCATGACGGAGTGCAGCATGGTGGCTTCTGCTCATCGCTGTGAGTGGAACAGAGTGGGCTCTGTGCTCAGCACAATGAGACAGCAGTTGCAGCAGCCTTCAGCCAGGCAGATTGGCCCGGCCCTGCCCAGCATCCTGCCTCTCAGCAGCAGCAGCAGTGGACTGAAGCCTCTTGTCTCTCTGCTGAGGCACAGTGAGCTGCCACAGAGGCCACAAGGACGCAAGGAAACCCAGGCAGCCTTGACTGCCTTCTCTGCTCTGACTGATTGGCCCGCTGACTAACATGCTGGTACGACTCCAGGACGCACACATGCAGAGTGAGAGCGTCCGATGGTATTAAGCTTTTAATATGGAGCTGGTAGAATGAGAAAGAAGTACTGCAATTGAAAAAAAAAAAAAAAACACCACCAAAAAAAACGGCGCAACTGCTGAATCCAGGCAACAGTGTACGAGGAAAAGGGGTGAGGTTGAGGGAGAGGAGAATAGGGGGGTAGTAAGAGAAGCTCATTAGGCAACTCTAGCCTTCCTCCACTCAGTGTGGGCTTGGCTCCAGTGTTCATTAGCGTGAAGGGGAACTCAATGAGCAGCTAAGACTGAAGGCTTAAGCACGTCTACAATATCAGCCCTACAATGCTAATCAAAAGCAGCGTGCCACAGAAATATAAATGTTATGTGTAATGAAGTCATAAAACAGGCTTTTAGCCTTAACTCTCCCACCGCAATCTATTTTTACTCTACTCACCCATAAAGTGTGATGATTTCAAAACCTCACTGCTCTGTGGTTTACGCAGACCCCCAGAGTCCCTTGAGTGAAGACACCCACTCGAGCATGCTCCGTCACAGACGAACACCCAGTCGCATCTCGCCCACATACGTAGAAGCATGCGCAAACATATGACACACAGACACACATACACACACTCTCACACGCTCATACAGCTACAGATGTGCACAACGGCAGGATGACAAACACACATACAAAAACACACAGACAGAGGCAGGCATGCTCATACAGGCAGGAGCGGCTCCATGGTAAATACTGTGTACAGTGTTAGCTAGCAGGCAAGCGAGTCAGAGTTCTATTCTTAGCAGTGAATTAAGTAAAAAGCCAGAGGTGTCTTTTACATGGGGGCCTAATCTGGAGCATGAGACATGGATTATGAAATCAAAGCAAGATTGGCCCAGGTGTCTCCAACAATGCCAGCCAGTGTTCAGCACAATCCCTGCGTGCAGGATTTAACAGACAGGCAAAGGCAGAGGGAGAGAGAAGGAAGGGATATGAGAGAGAGAGAGAGAGAGAGAGAGAGAGGAAAGCGAGAGAGAGCAAAAAAAGCCAGACTATTCATCAGCAAACATACTTCACAACAATCCTCTCTTTCCCTTCATCATCACACTTCCGTGCCAGAGTTTCATCACATACAAGTCAATGTTTAGGGCCGCCTCTCCCCCCCCAACCTGACAAACATCTGAGTCTATGTGAGAAAAGGCACACGAAAAAAAGAGAGGAGGGACAATCTTGTGAGGAATGTCCGACAGAAGAGAAAAAGGGAAAAAAGAGATTCTTGCTGGTTCAGTATTCGTCCTGCCAGCGTCTCTCATTGGTCTATCTGAGAAGGCGGGAATGAGGGAGAGAGACTGGAATAGAAAGGGAGAGAGAGAGAGAGAGAGAAAACCAGAGAGGGAATTCCTGTGGCTTGGCACACTGCACCGAAAGAGGCGTGGCCTGTCGTGTGTTTACAGTGTAAGACAGTGAGAAACAAGCTCTCTCCGAGGAGTTAAGGCCTCAGATCTGTTACTATTTCACTTTGTCTTCTGTTCACTTCGCCACCTTAACAGTTTTTGTCACACTCAAGTGAACAAAAAGAGACAAATCAAAACTTCTTTTCATCAGCTCCTGCGATCGCATGGCAGTCATGTTTTCTGCCGTTTTTAATGTTTTCTGCTTGTTGCTCATGTGAGTTATTTGACTAGAGGTATTTGATGGCAGGAGGCCAAACTCTAAGCTGTCAGCTCTCTACATTAGGGCCTCATTATGCCGTAACCACTGGTGGAGACGGGTGCTGTGCAAGTGCTTTTTTAGTAGCAATCACAGAGAAAAAAAAAACACCAAAAAAAAAGGGTCATCTTTCCCAACACATGGGCCCATGAATCTGAAACGGTATGTTCTCTATAGATACAGCCCCAAGCTAATAGTCACTGACAAACCCGTCAAAACAAGCCGAAACTCTCTGTAACATACTCTACATACATGTACACACAAGTAATATCAGACACCGACATATGCTCAGACTCTAGTCCCCCTCACACACACACTAACTCCTCTTTCCTATGAACAGTCCTGTTCACTTTTTTTTTTGTAATGCTTGCAGCAAATGAATAAGCGACTCTTGTAGGCTTTTTAAAAGTACACTTGAGAGCTGCGCCCTCTGGGCCCAGAGGATGAGAGCTTAAGGTTAAAAAGCCTATTTAAATTTCAGAGTGAGCGGCACACTCACAGCTAACAGCTAGCGGTCCCTGTAGCTTTGCTCTGCGAGGTACAAGTGGTTCCAAGCTTTTACACGTATTGAAAAATAAAATAAAGAGAGCAAGAGGAGGCGGCAGCAGGGGTGGTCACCTGTGGCGTGGCGGCGTAATGTGGTCACAGAATGAGAAACACGAACTCTGGGCGTCAACCTCCACTACAGGTGTGAATACAGAAACCCCACGCCGCGTGCAGTGTATCCTATTGCAAGTCTGCAAGGGACTGTGTAAGGTCTATCAGGTTGCAAAGTACTAAGTATCAGTGTGAGAATCATATTTCCGTGCTGAAGATAACAAGAGCCTGCTGCCTGTTGTTGTAGAGGAAAAAGGTGCTGCAGTGCAGATAGTTGTGTATTTTAGTGTGGGTTGCATTGCAGAGAAGCTTTAGGCATATGAGCGTGTGCTTGTGTGTGTGTGCGTGTATGTGTGTGTGTATCTCCCCTCCACTAGAGTGCTCCTCTCTCTGTGGGGAATATTGCAGTAGGTGGTTGGAGAAGTGGGTGGGGTCAGGGTGCAGCCTGTAGCCAGGTGTGTGTTGGAGCTGGAGGCTGGATGGCTGGCTCTAGTACCTTGTTAGTCACAGTGTTGATTGCCAGTGTTGGAGAGGCACTTCCAGAGATCATACACTCCATCCCCAAAGACTCCGACTCCAGGCTGTACGGCGTGGAAGCCTGTGGGGGTTCGGGGCAGGGTGTGGAGGCAGACAGAAAAAATAAATAATAAAAATTCAACACAGTCTAATTATCAAACACACGAGATCCCACAGCAGGTTGCAAGGAAAAGACCTGTATAATGTTTGTGACAAATCTTCTTGCACGATACTAAAAAAAATAAACCAGATCTATTGTCATTTGGCAGAGCAACACCTTTATTTAGGTCACATTTGAACTGTGCTTTCTGAGACGGTGGAGACAGCCAGCCCCCACCCCCAACCCAGCCCTCACCTCCCACCCAAACGCACACGCATGCCCTCGTCTTGGCGTATAGGCGCGCTGTTGTGAGAGATAACTCTGCCATGCCTGTCTCACAAAACTGCTTACTGTAAGAGGATTGGCTGCCAACAATACCATTTTTAATTCATGATAAACATAAATGAGATTTCACAAACTCTCAATTTCAATGTCTGACTCTTAATGGAATGCCTTGTAGGCAGACAGTGTCTAGGGGAGAGGGGAGGGGAGCGGGGTGAGAGCAGCGCATGTGTCCTACAGAAAACACACTCTTCACTTGGTGCGTTCTTTTGTGTCATGCTCAAATCAACAGAGCGGCATCAGGAGAGCTTTAGCTGAAGCTGTTGGCAGGGCTGTGTATTAAAATCAATGTGCTTTTCCTGAACCTTTACATTTGTTGTATACAAAAATCCCACCCCAGCAAAGAGACGCAGTTTGTTGAATGAATGTGATAGTATTTCTGAGGCTGTAGGGAGACTACATGAACAGCATGTTAAGTTTTATGTGCGTGTGTGTGGCAGAGACAATGGCACGTCTTAGCGTGTGCTCGCGTGAGTCTGCCTTGTCAGCCTAACATCGTTGCCTCTGGTCAGCCACATTGTGGGGAAGGAGGAGACAAGAGCTGGCTGTGTCGGGATGCCCCAGGGCCCGGTCAATCTGAGCAGCTCACTAAAAACCTGTACAGCTGTACGTAACGCTGGAACAAACTCATCCATAATTAAAGACAAAAGCTCCCGCTCAGAATAGCCGGGGCGCACAGCTCTGCATTAATTGATGTTTGTAAAAAAAAAAAAAAAAAAAAAAAAGAAACGAGTGCAGAATGTAATGTATGTAATGGCTGCCTCGGGCATAGTTTATTATTGAGGACCCCACTTCATGACAGGCTAGCGGAGCAGCATGGAGAGGCAGTTACATAAAGTCTGGATACGAACTCCTACTGAGTCTCTGTGTGTGTGTGTGTGTGTGTGTGTGTGTGTGTGTGTGTGTGTGTGTGTGTGTGTGTGTGTGTGTTGTGTGTGTGTGTGTGTGTGTGTGTGTGTGTGTTTATGCATGTGTGTCCGCATGAGGTAGAGAACGAGTGGGAGAGAAAGGAGGGCAAGAGGAAAAGGAAAACTGAGGCAGAAGTAGAGGCACAGTATGAATATTGAACCAAGTGGAGACGGAGGCAGAGGCTTGAGCAGAGGAACAGCATATGTCGAGTGTTTTTATTGTTGGGAATATGCAGAGTTTGTGTCATCAGACTCACCCGCTCTCCAG
Source organism: Anoplopoma fimbria (assembly GCF_027596085.1). Lineage (NCBI taxonomy): Eukaryota > Metazoa > Chordata > Actinopteri > Perciformes > Anoplopomatidae > Anoplopoma > Anoplopoma fimbria. The sequence continues at coordinate 18,083,247 of NC_072465.1, forward strand.
ACCGCGGCCTCTTCTTCGGCCGTGTAGGCAAGGCGTCCTCCTTTGGGTTTGTGTCGATGGCCCAGTAAGAGCCCTGCAGACAGAAAAAAAAGACCTGTGAGCTAATAAAACATTTGTTGTTTTTTTTACATGACATTTGCACTTCGGTTCTCTCTTTGGTACAACATTATTTAGAAATCAGAGAGGCCTCATCTGCTCTGCTAAAGCCTGACCTAATAGTCCAAGTCTTTAGTTGAGTTGATAGCTGTGTGTTTGTGCAGCGTGTGGGTGGGCTTTGTTAGTAAGAAAGGCTTGGCTTTTCCTCCTCTGCGGCTGCTTTCTCAATGAGAGGCTGGTGAGGGCAGCTGCTGGTGGTGAAAATGCTAAGCCTTTCCTGAAGCTGTACTTCCTCTGCCTCAGGTACTGAATCAGAGTGCTGTTGCCAAGGATGAAGGCTCCGCAGTCTCGGCCCAGGAATGGAGGCAGTGCTCGCCCTGCCGCGGTGCTTTCTTGTTAAGGTCTGAGCAAGGCTAATCAAGAAGAGAACAGTTGGGCTGGCTCTGGGGCTGCAGCTAGCAATCCCACATCCAGGCTGCATTATTTATCTTTGCATTCGGCCCCATTTAATTTATTTTTCAATGGTTTTTCTTCCTCGAAGCCAACAGGAACGCCGCTCACAGTACAGATTTTTACCCGAGGGCCCTGCGAGTTCTGAATTTATTTTTAATATTTCATATGACCCTCGATAAAAATCGCAATTGTCCAGAGAAAGTGAGATCAGGACCTTTAAAATTACTTCCTTAGCAGAGAGAATAATTGTTACTTCCATGAGAAATTCTCTCCACAACAGGAGAGGCCATAGAACAAGCTGCATCTCAAGTATCTATACAATAACCGCTACATAATGGGCTGCTCTTGTTATTTTCACAGCTTGCTTACACCACTGCTGCAATTGCTGAAAAATGAAAAGCCAGGGTTGGCCTATATTTGTCAGGGGGGTTAAAATTATAAGTTTTAATATGTGAGAGGCTTTGGGGTCAATTAACATTTTCCTCAGAGGGAAGAATAATTCACAGCACAATCAACCCAAGATGAAGAAACATCTCATATTGATGTAGGCCACAGAAAAATGCAGCAGACACCTCATTACCCAGTCCATGTCTTTACAAGAAGCTTCACTGAAGAATGTATGTAAAGGTGAGAAAAGATGTCTCTACATGTGGTTCATCTCTGTGTTTAGGAGAAGGGGCTAAATGCAGAGGTACATATGCAGATGTTTCAAAATTAGAGGTCACAAAGACAAAGCCATGCTTGATGACGTTTCTTTTAATTAGGCGGGGAAGAAAACATTAGGTTAACCCTCATGGGAGGGGAGTTTCTGCATTTCCCTACACCCACCCCAAGAGAGTTGGTGAAAAAAAAAAAAAAAAAAAAGAGAAACATATAAAGAGTCATTAAATTATTCACAAATATGCTGCAATATACTGTAGCAATGCCAAGCGAAGTGTGCCCGTGGAGTCTGGGTGCAAAGCCACAATATCCTCTACAGACAAAACAAAGGCTGCTGTAAAGATTGTTTTAAAAAATAAATTAAAAAAACAGATCCTGGTAACAGATGCACTCTACCTGCTCACTACCCGTAAATGACGCAGCTCATTTTCATACATCAACACACATTTTGTCATCTAGTTCCCCCTTTTTTTGTGTAAATATAGGAAGGACAAACACAACAAGTACACTGGTTATCCTGGCAACTCCAGACGGAGATATAAGAGCAATTAAAATACTGATTATTAACGGTAGCCTTCACAGGCTGCATTTCTACCTCCGAGGTAGACAGGGTGTGTGTATGTACAATACCAACTGTCATCTCTTACACCATCTCAGAGAGGGAGTCAGACAGACAGCGACATGACTCTCCTATCTCCCCCAACCAGCAGTTCTCATATTCCTGCCACATTACAATATTGATGCAACATATCAAGAGCGGCTAGCGCTTCTTTGAAGTTGTCTTCGGGGGGGAAGGGAGTGAGGAAAATTCCAAATTAAACATTAAGGATGCGAGCATGTTGGCCATGCATTTGGAATGGGATCCATACAGCAATAGATTATTTTGTATTTAGTGGAGCAGCTCCCAGGAGTGTCAATATCAGAGGATTACAGCAAAACATGAAATTAGCATTCAGTCCCCATCCTCTACACAGCTAGGCGTAGCTCTTCATGCATGTGTTGTGTGTGTGTGTGTGTGTGTGTGTGTGTGTGTAATTATTTGTGCGGTTCCCTAAGCATATGTAGCGTATGCTCTGACAGTGCCGGGGATGAAATCTGGGTTAGGCTACATATGGTTAGACCTAAGCACGCCATAAGACTAAATATAGGCCCATAGGCTCCTTCTCCATGAACTAGTGAGTGGACCAGTGGACACTACTACTTATCGGGGCAGATTGTGAAGTAAATCGGGCTGAGAAAGCAACTGTAGGTGGTCCTACTGAGATTCAAGTGTCAAATTAACATGTTGGACTAGACATCCTCTTACAGAGAAGAGAAATGGGGGCTGAGTAGAGAGCAAATGAAGACGGAATTATTATTTTTTCTGAATAGGTTCCGGTTCACCTTGAGTAAACACTTCAGGGACACAAGAATCTAGAAAGAACCTGAATGCCTCATTTATAACCATTGCGTAAACACAAAACAGGGTCTGAGTTATGAAATATATAGAAACAAACTTGATGGGAGAATGTGTGCAACTGTACAGGATCGACCCATTTGTACGACGGGAAATTGGCAACGCGGATGGAGAGGTGGTGCTTTGAAGCCAGATTGTATAATGATGCCTCTCACACATTTAACTTCACTAAATATCAAACGCTAATTACAGATTTACATTATCAACCGCCAGTGTTACTTGTTTTTGTGCTATAACTACTCCATAAACAGCTTTCAATTTGAAAAGATATAAAAAAAAATCTGTCCAATATTTCATCATACTCTGCCCTTAAGGTGTGCCAGGTGGGGTGACTCACCCTGCACACATTGATTGTGTAAATTAAATTAATCTGGAAATAAAGTGAAAGCTCTCGCACAATTGTTACACTCCATATCTTCATTATCAGTCATAATGCAGGCCAGGTTAACCATAACACATTCTTAACTAAATAAATAAATACATTGTGTTCACCTATCAAGCTTCCATTTTTGAATGATATCCAGGCTGGAGGATACCACTGATTGTCTCACTCATTTTGGCAAGTTGTAAAGCAATCAGTGTGATTGCTGTAAACATATGATGTACTGCAGTGACACTCGTGTGTTATGCTGCATGATTCCCCATAGGCTCATTGGTATGCACAACATTCATGAGGTGATTTGCATTGACCATTTATGTCTGAATGTAAGTATGTAGAGGGCGGGATACAAGGCTAGTTCAAACATTTCCAGGTGGCCTGTGATTGATAAAGGTAACTTTGCCTGCAGGTGTGCGTACCCACCGTTTGATAAGTCTGTGATTTTTTTTTTCTGCCCACCATTTTTGTCTTTTGTGCATATTAGGGATGGGACGACATTGGATTTCATTGCGATACAAACACATTTAGTTTGTTGTGGTGAATTTTCCATTGTTGGGATAATAGTGAATGTACCCTCATGAGAGACTTCTCCATCACTGTAGAAAAGAGAGAACTAGAGCCTAATTTAAAAATAAACAGGAATCATAGAAAATAACAGATTGACACAATGTTACTATTTTTATATGAAATTAGTTTTTTTAAAGGAGAGGGACCTTATGATTCATGGTTAACATATTCAAGATTGTTTGACTGTTTTTCGCTTAAAACGATGTTCACTAAAAAAAACACGTGTCCCATCTGTAATGCAATAAACATCATTGTTTAGCAAAAAGTGATTCCAGTATGTTTTAGTACCATTTTAACAGTTCTAAGCATATTTTTATGATTATCGGGATAATCATGAATTACTTTTGAGCAGGATGATCATGACATTAAATGTTCACATCATTCCATGTCTAGTGCGCACATATATTCTAGGATGGAATCCTCACACTGTTTTAAAAATGAGACTCCTGACTTCTACCCTGCTAAGGCCGTCTTTTACTTTTTTTTTTTTCTCCTACATCACCCAAATCTGCTGTCTGTGCTGGTCCAACAAACTTGTCTCTCCTTACATTTGAAATGCAATTCTGTGGGGGTGGGAGGTTCATAATAGATTATGAGCATGCCGTGCATTTCCAGACTGGCAGAGCCCTGGCAGTCATTCAAAGGTAACATTTTTCTACCACAGATAGCTTGGTACAAACCACAAAAATGTTGTAACTGGGAATTTAGACAGCTGTGAAAGTAAACTAGACACATCTCTCTTTTTGCATTTTTTTTTCATAATTGCATACATTCCTGTTGTATTTAAACGTCTCACCTTTCCTGGGTCATCTTTGGAGCGAGGCACTTTGAGAAAACACTTGTTCAATGACAGATTGTGCCGTATTGAGTTCTGTAGGAGGAAACAGACAGAGAGAAAAGGTGGAAAGGTGAGTGAACACATTAAAAAAAAAAAACATATTACACAAACAAGACTGCAGTATTTGAGTGTGGAAAACATCAGTGCCAACAGCAACAAGGGCATACAACTTGTTGGCATGTATCATGTCGGTTTAGTCACAGCTCCTGTCATCGAGGTCAGCGTGTTTCAGTGGCGTGAGATCTGGCCTGCAACTGTGTCCAGATTTCCCTCTACACACATAGTCATGGGCTCGATCCGTGTACAAGGCTAACAGGAAGCAATATCTTTCATCAATGTCCAACAAACTGCATTCTGGTTGCACAACATATCAAATTCCTCAGGTGCCAAAAATAGGAGCCAGAAGGAATCCCACACTGGGATGGTTGCTGATACCAGGGCCTGATATTAATTAATGCTTCAGCAAGGTCCTGCGGGGGGAGGAAATAAATTATGTAGATCATTCTGAAAGTTAACTCATTACAATGTTACAAGCTACTCCACAGCAGTGAAGAGGGAGGTTCATCCAGCTGCCTGATTGGGGAGGCGAGGTGGGCTGAAGTAGCCACGAGGGCTGGAGAACGATGCTCCAGTCCTGGGTTAACCAGCTACGGCAAGGCCCTCAGAACCAGCTGGAGGCAGGCCAGCTCAGGGCTTGCAAGAGCCAATGTATGCACACGTTTCTCCACTCCACTTTATGGAGTGGTATTGACAGATGGCCACACTAAAAAGCTGTAGGATCCTCTGATGAGTTTAACGGATGCAGAAGATAAGTAGAGAGAGAGACAGGGAGAGACCCCCAAGTGCAAAAGATGGGAGCTGCTTATTCAACAGTATTATAGGCAATTATACCACAGGAGGGATGATAATGACAGCCTCGTTGAAATGCTGTCAATCTCTCTGGTTAAATCACTCCGGTGTGAAACTGCTCTCCAGCAGAAAATATAGAGGGGCAAAGCGGCGCCAGAGTCAAAACAATTCTCCTCCTGTGCCAAAAGGGTTTACTTTTTCTGTGTGCTTACAACGTGAGCATGAGAATGGACTGCAGAGGAGTGGATAATGCTGCAGGAGATTTTTGACTATATCTATTTCACTACCATTGTAATCCAATATAAAGGGACACAAATTCAAGATAACCATAGCTCCTGTTTTTTCTGAAGGGGAAAAATACTCAATTTTAAAACAGCCACCTTCTAAGACTGCAGGGCTGAGTGTTTGATACTCAAAAGATTTTGGGTGGAGTGTCACCCATATCCCTGAACAGAGGAAATTTAAACCACACAAATTCAAAGACAACTGCACAACATACAATAGAGAGGGTAATAAGAAACTTAGATACTTAGAAGTCATGTGAGGAGCAGGCATCGTACTCTAACACGCAAGATTATCAGGAAACAAAATAGTGACACAAAACGGAAGATTCCCACATTTAAAACATGTGTGCTCCGTCTCATCAGCAAATTATGTTTTCAATTAATAATGATAAATCGTTATGGTTATGTAAAAATAAAAAAGAGCAAAGATTGCTATCACAGGCTCTGAGAGCCCAAGGTGACATCTTCAATAAATAAAAAAACACGGAAAAGGAGCAGATCTTCCCATTTATTTTCACATTTGCTTGAAACTGCAATGATAAATCGATTGTCAATTAATTCATTTTCTGTTGATTGACTAATCGGTTAACTGAAAAAAGACACTGTTACACACCAGAATACATCCGTGGAGGGGTCTTAAACCACAAAATATTTTGATCACACTGTTATCGGACCTTCAAAACAAGATACGGAAGCAACCAGGCCTGCACTGCGATCAGAACTCTGTGTATTCCAGCCACAAGACAGCCACTTTCTCTCCAAAGGGAGAAGGTGCAATGCATTGACGCAGAAAACGCCAATCTGTAGACTCTAATAATTCACATAGAACACAGACAAAGTAATCGTGATCTAGTGGAGTATAACACTTACTGATTGACACATAAACATGACAGAAGACCCCGCCCTCTCTGAGGCTCATAGATGCTCCTCCTCCTCCTCACTAGGCCCACCCCGACTACTTTACACAGACTGATACGGCACCATTAAACAGGCCTTATCCTTTTAGCCAAACCCTGTCCCTTGCCTTGTCACGGTTCCAACTTTAGCTCAGATGAATAAAACAATGTGAACGCAGAATGTCGTCATGCATAGTGGATGGTGACAAACAGACACGAGGCTCCCCCATTTAGCCAGCTACTATGCTCCTTTAAAACCCTATGTCCAACAAGGCAGTGTCTGAGCGGGAGGGAGTGTGATGCAAGCTGTAATGTCATACACACTTAAGTACTTAAAGCCATTTCCCCTTCACAGCCCTTGAGTGTGTAGGCCACTTGATGCAAGGTGGACAGAAGCAGCTGAACTTGCACAGCGAGGTGGCTCGATCCATTAAGGACCTTCTGCTGGGCCTAAATCATTGATACGGTCGAGCAGCCAAGGCCTGACGCTACATTAGAAGTTTACTTTTTAATGAACTCTGCCTGCTCTCTTCTTTTCCTGCCAGGCCCGGCGCCCGCGAACGTCCCGTATTGTGTCAGACAAACTCTTTCCACTGCTGCTTTGAACACATTCGTGGAGTGAAGCTAACAGGCTGTGGGTCTTTTTTAGGTGAAGACATGAACCAGAAGACAAAAGGGACTTCAAAAAAATGACAACGGCAGCAGGGAAAGAAACGGGAAAGAAAGCATAATGACAGCGACAGTCGCTTCATTTGATAGATCACAGTGTTTTTGCTGAGTAGGAGGGAAAGGGGACAGCGAGACAACGATAGGCTGATGACAAATTAAGGCCAATTACCTCTGCACGTGTACACAATATGTCAGCATTTGAGCGGTGGCTCATTAGGTTTACAATCTACGTCTGTGTGAGTACAAAGTGTTTGGTTTTAAGACAGTAGGCTATAGGTTGTGTGTTAGGGTATACGTGGATCTACAGCAGAGAAAGACGTGAAGTAAGTTTGAAGAGGTCAGAAGGTGTGAGCAGCGATACATAAAGTGAGTCAGACAAAGCTCACTGCAGGGGTCCTGCCCAAGTGCTGCCCAGCTTCTACCTGCAACCCCCACAGAGCACTTCATATCCAACCTCAGCACAAGCCTGTGTGTGTGTGTATGTGGGATGACTCCTACACACCTAAAAAACGCACACGCACACACACACACGCACACACACACTGGTACGTGTCTCCTAACAAATGGCGGTGATTTAACACACCAGGACAGCAGTGGAGGCGTAAGCAGCTCCGCCCTCGCTGCCCCCCCCTCCTGCTGAGGAGCGCTGCAGCTCAGCAGAAGGGCCGCCAGGGGAAAGTAGGTCAGGCTGACCTCTGCGCTCGGCGTGTCAAACGTTCAGAGTGAGCTAAAGGGACAGGCCATGTCAGAGCCCTGCTCCTCACAGCTGGGGAGGAGGAGGTACCCTGTGCACACGGTCGGGGACCCAAGGGAGAGAGCTCGGCATGCTGGGACGGACACACGTACGCACACATACCGGTTATGACATAGGTACGAACAGCAGCAACCCAGGGAGAGGAAGAGTCCCGCTGTGGTCCCCTTCCCACATTCACACCATCTACCTGCAACGTTATGCCTCTACTCAAGGCTAAAAAATATATAAAGGAAAAATAAAGTGCGCGGGGGCTCGAACCAACCAACACACACCAAGCCCACTCTTTACTTGAAACATTCCTGAGTGAGAGTCTGAGATGACCTAGAGGAGCTCTTAAAGTGATTAAACTACAAATGGAGGGGAACTTAAATGCTGTTGGATTTGCTTCCTTTGCGATCAAAGTGTTCTCCCTCGCATTGCTGTCTGTGGGAAAATATTCAGGGGTGAAGGGTGTCAGGAACCAGCAGCTAAACATTACAATGACCTCCACTGCAGGAGCTGCTCTTAAAGTCAAATATTCAAACTAAAAATTATTCTTGAGTTCAATTTACATTTCCAACAAAGAGCAGGTTTGGGGAGAAAGTCAAAGAGATGCACAGTTTTAAGCTATAGAGTTAGTTGAGGTGACACTGTGTACCTGATCACAGTCTTTTCACATTTACAATGAAGTAGAAGACAGAATGTACTTTTACAGGGCTTTTACAGTCACAAAAGCAGCCATGTTAAAAATATTGTACAGGCCCGTGTTGCCACATCTAATATCTTGTATGGAGCGTCTTCAGAGGGAAGAATGACGAATCAGAAGAACCAAACATTGCTGGTGCCACCGCTTGGAGGAGAGGACCTCAACCTCTAATTGACCTGTCAGCAAGTCTGAATGATGGAGGGAAATAAAAGAACCGAGCCGCTGCCGAGATAGATGCTTCAGATCTTTTTAGAAAAATACACAAAATAAGATCTGTTGGATGGATGAATGGTGAGACAGAGAGAAAGAACTGGTCTTTGAGTGGGTGAGTTGAGCGAGTGAATGAACGAGTGAAAAAAACAGCCAAGCAAATGGAAAGAAGGACGGACCAACACAAAGACCTAAGAGCTGGTTGTTTGTGAGCACGGAGTGTAGATATTGCTAAAAAAGAGTGAGCAGTGAAATCGTGAAATTTAATGAATGTGTGAAAATGATTTCATGCAAAGGAGGAAGCCGGTCCAGCATGACAAAGCATTTCCTGCTGCATGCTTGAAGAATGCACCACTTTTTTTTAAATAACACTAGGTCTTTATTAGAAAATTGTCAACTATTCTAATAGGCTAATTGATTAATAAATAAGGTAATTTTTCCTCCAAGCAATCTCTGGGTTCAGCTTCTCAGATGTGGGGATTTGTTACCAAGCTTGTATGTATGATAGGACTCTGAATAGGTTTGGTTTCTCGACTGGTTAAAAGAAATTAAATAAAGTGTCACATTAAGTTATTATTTTTAGAAAAAAGATAACTCAAGAAAATAATTGGTAGATAAACAATAATTATATAATTAACAACATGTTACAATATATCCAATACAGTATTGAAAATAATAAATCATACAATCTTAGTGTTTTACCACAATAACCTTGCAAGCTTTTAAAAGATTTTTGAGTAAATACATTTTTAAGTATTTAATCTGCAGCCACAGATTTTGGAAATAGTAAATGTATCATTTATTTCGACTTCAGTACTGAGAACCACCGTGTCTCCATATCTCTCTGATAGAGTGCTGCAGGGATGAGGTCTCTTTGTAGGCCAACCTCGGTAGTTTGCATCAGATTGGTTCCCTCAACAAGAAGCCAGTGAGATTTTTGCAGAAGATAAGCTGCGTGGCAAACACAAGTGTTTGACACTTACACATTTTGTTCATTAAGATAATCTTCACAGGTGAACAATACTTTTATGATTTTTGAAGTGAAAATACAATCGTCAAAAGTAAAAAGCTAACATTAGGCTGTAAACAAACAAAAAATAGTGTTCTAATTTAGCCATTTGTTAGCAACCGCCTTTTTCAAAATTCATGAATGGGGTATTCACCAACGTATTTTATGCCGCAGAAGAAAACATTAAAACCTCTTAATCTTGATAAGCACAGACCTTATTTCACAAATCTAACCAAAAACCCATTCAAAAAAACCTTTGATTTCAAGACAAGGGAACCAGAAACACAATTATGCTCACTCATTTCAAGGTTTTAGGACTTTTCCTGCAGCAGTCTATGGACAATTTTATTAACAGTTAACATTTCAAAAAAGTCCAACCAGGAGACCGACTGAAAATCAAAAAGATAAAGTGTGACAGTGAGGAGCGGTAAGAACGGAGTGCAGCAAGCAAACCCACAATAAAAGAAATGAGAAGTGAATCAGTAGAGATACAGTAACCCTCTCTCTCTCTCTCTCTCTCTCCCCCTCTCTCTCACTCACACATGCACAGGTACATTACTGTATTTTTAGGCTTTTGTTATTTCATAAGGACCCTGTGACATGCCCACCAACACAGAACATACTCCTCAGCCTCGGGGATCTGCACCGAGGCCACGGAATGTAGCACCTTCGCTGTCTATTTGTAGTGGGTGTGGGAAGGCATGTGGGATACTCAGCATTCGCTCCGCAAGGCACCGCTTAAAAAAACAACATGTTTTATTGGACACACACACACGCGCACACGCACGCGCACCCTCACAGGTAGAGAAAGGTAAGTTCGTCCAGGTGCAATCACCAGATGATTTAATCCTTTTAGCCGTTTGGAGAGCGGTGACCCTAAGGCCTTTGAACGCAGCACTTCTGACTGACAGGATGAAAACCTGCTGTATGGCGACAAAGGATGCTGAATGCTTCACCTTAAGAATACTTACAACCACCTCCTGTTTGATAGCACGCATTCACATCATGTACAGGGAAATCAAGAAAAAGAAGGGTAAGTAAAGTGGGTTTTTCTGGGCTTCGATTACAAAAATAATTACATATTGCACCTGTTAAATGCATTTATAGCTTTATTGACTACAGTGACCCCCCCCCACACACACACACACACACCGATGCCGTACTGTCAGACTCAAAAAGTCTGCCAACGCACACCGCAACGCTCTCTCTCATCTAGCGAAGCTACCAAGAGACCCAAAGCCCACACTCAAATACAAATTAAGTCAACGATAACGATTTTCAAACTTGATTTTTTTTTCTAACCATCTTCAAAGGCATTTGATCTGCCTCCCATGGCATCTCGTAGTTATGTGTTGCCATGCTAGGTTTTAAGCCCGGTAGTCTCTGATCTTTACTGACTTGTATGTAGTTTTAATAAAACATAAACAGTTTGCTTGCCTGCCGCAGAAAAATACATGGCAAGGTGAAATCTGTCATAATTATAATAACCTGTTATTCGGTGCTAGGAGAGCTCTTTGTCTACGTCCATAATGCAACGACAAAAGAATACGAGCGATCGAGACGACTCAAAAATGATCGCCAACTTTTGCTTTCTAGACACAGGTCATCTGGTGTAGCACATTGAGGTATTATATTAATTAGAACTCAACAGCCACTTCTGCCGAAGGATATGACACTATGGGGAAATTGCAGCCCCCCCCCAAACAGTGAGCATTTGGCTAAATTAAACCCATTTTTCACTGGCAGCCTCACATAGTGAAGCCAATACATGCAAGAAAGAAATTAGCTTGATAAGCTATTACATGTTGTGTGGACTCAGAGTGAGAACAATGACGGCATCAACAACAAAACAAAAAAAACGTTCAGAACATTTAAATACTGAAATGCCTGCTTTATTATTTATTATTTACGGGTTTTAAAGAGCTATAATTAATGGGGAAAAAAATAAAAAATAACAAACAGAGCTGTCAAGGTACAGTAAAGAAATGACCCACCCTAGCTTTAATGGGGAAAAAAATAAAAAATCGCCTGCCACTGCAGGGGGGCCAATTGAGATGACAACTGAGGTCACTGGTTTGCATCAGCCTCCACAGGTGGATGGTTTTCCAGAGGCCAGCTACATGGGATCAAACTGCAGGAACGGCAAAGAGGACAGAAGAGGAGGCCGCGGGTACAAATTGTGCTTCGTCAGTGGAACAAAGCCACCTCAGACATTTATTCTAGATAAATAGAAGCAAGCTAACGGACGTCTACAGCACCACTTCACTCTCTCTGATAACTACAGCAGGTCACATTAGACCAGGCTGTCTACATATTAACTACTCTCTGATACACATTAACCAAAGAAATGTCCAAACATAAAGTAAAAGTAGATGTTGACTTTCTCTGCCTAGTCTGATACCAAGAAATCAAAGCAATCCTGCTTTATCTGAGGGTAATCCAGGGATACTGCTTCCTATAGAGCTCAGACAATAGACGGAGCCGAGACAAAACCCCATAGTGGCATAGGAAAAGTTTATGAATGCTACGCCAAGGATGTTCCCTTTTCAACAGAAGCGTGAGGTTAGAGAGCAAAAGCTCCAATATAAATGCTCTGAATTAAATCTCACTCAGGCACATGCACCTACATTCCCTTCCCTACCTGCTTTGTTGCTGCAAGACCAACCTTGGAATGGACCTGCAGCGATTCAAGGGAAAAAAACAACAACTTCTGCATCATTTTCTAGGTGCACTTGAGGTTACAGCCCTGGCTTGAATGCCACCTATGAAATTCGAGCACTCCCCTTATAAATTGGGAGGCGGACACTGCAGATTTGAAAAGCTGTGGGGGAAAAATTCATTTAATGCAACGCTGAATGGCATTTCACATGACAACAAAAGGCCCTGAGCCACTCGTATGAGGCCTATTTGATCACAGTCCTTCAGAGAGCCTCTGCCTCTCTGTCCCGCCCTCTCGCTCAGAGCCAAACCGCACTCAGTCAAACCGCTTGTTTCTACACTATTGCACGGTGCAGCGTGCAGAAGTGCAGCATTATTCCATTAAGTGGATTATTTCAGAACATCTCTGACCTTCGACAGGGTTGTCATTGGCGATGAACAAAGAAGAATTGAGAAGAAATGATGATGGGCACAGACCTCTGTGGTAGTTGGCAGGATTGAGCGATAGATAACAGTAAACCAGTCAATACAACACAGTAGATCAGGTTGAAACAAAAAGGTTGAGACACGGCACGATTAAAAATCAAGTCAGGAGAGCAAAACAAAAGTGTGCAAAAGCCACTGGAGATAATCCAGAATGAGCCAGGATTGTATCTAATGGGCCAGATTAGTACTTTTCTAGGGGGTCACTGGTGCTAGGTAATATGAAAATGACATGACAATTGATAGACATGTCATACTATGTGAATAACGTTTTTAATTAAACTAATGAGTATTTTTTTTCTTCATTATATGGATAAAAAAATAGGGCGATCAAGAAAGTACACCTGTTTGTTTCACCAATGTTAACTGTAGCACTGACAAATATTTCACCAGGGTTTTGCTTGAAATTTACTTTAGGGATAACAGCTGCATTATTGCAAATCCTAAAATGACCTTTGCCACAACACTTTTCTGTTGAGGCAAACATACACCATATATATATATATATATATATATATATATATATATATATATTAATATAAAAAAGAGGAGCTTGACAACCCTTGATTTTCTGAGGAGGATTGGGAACAGGAGGTTGTAGTGATGGGACATTTTAGGTTTTAAGGGGGTTATAGTCAGAATAGCGCGCTGTGGACAAAACTCTGTCAGCCTATCTATTCTCTCGCACTCAGCAGTTAAGGTCATCACAAGCTACATCAGCCTTGAGGAAACAAAAGTAATTGACAGATACTCAAATGGGAAAAAAAAAAAAAAAAAAAAGACGTAGCACATACTGTGTGCTTGGTCACTCGAGACTAACAGGGAAACTGGTTCGGTACAGACTGACAATATCAGCAAAGACAGCCGTCCTGCACAGTGCTCTAAATTGAGTCTGGTTCTCTGAGCGACGCAGACTCGCACTCTTCTCCTGTGCTACACTACACAGGGCGCTTTTTTCTCTCCCTTCCTCCTCCACTGCAGAGGCAGCACAAGGCCATGAAAGATTGGAGGCAAAGTGACGTCCTCCAGTTTATCCTCCCTGAAAGCCTTCGCATGCTCTCAGTTCCACATGAGGGATCTGATGAAAGCCGTTTGTCAGTACGCCACTTAATTATCAGCCAGAAGAAGAGCCTCTGATGCTATCCTCTGACAATGGCTCAGAGCAGCCTGCTGACTACAGTGCCCACTAACAATGAGGAACTGACTGCAGCTACTAATGGTGACGGGGTAGTGCCAACTGTCCACTTAAGAGTTGGACAAATTAAGTAACGGCACAGAAAGCTTTTTGTGTGCTACTTCAATGTATGCTCTTTTCACTGTAGGCTTTACATCTTTTTACCAACATTTTTAAATGTGATGTTTGGAAGACAAACTGACAAACAGAACAAGGTCCTACTGAAAACACATTATAACGAGCGGAGGAAAAAAACTGAGACGGTTTTGACCTTTTTACTTTTCCTGCATGTCTACACAAACATTATGGAGCTTATGCTGCTGCTCAATATGCACGTTACCACCAGACTGCAAATAAATAGAACAGTCGTATGCATCCCTTAACCTTCTGTCTTTGCATAGTCATGTTCATGTGACTGCTCAATGCTGACAGTTGAGAAACAAATAGTGACCATGGCTGGATACCTTTTTCTTTTTTTTTCTATCTCTGTGCAGATGGATAAAAATAAAATAATTCTATTAAGGTTGATATATATTTAAAGAAACTCTAGCATCAGAATCAAATAGGACATTTGAATACCGTACGGAGGGAAATGTTGAATACGAGCGCCACTCTGGTTCCATATTTTCAAAATGACTTGGGTGTGTATCCCTCAAAAAGGTTGGTTTGTCAGTAGAAAAAGGTGAAGATCAGCTCGAGAAAGGGCTTTGTTTTTGTTATCCAGTTGTGTCGTTGTCTTGCATTTCACTGTTACATTTACTACAGTTGTCCTCAAATTCTTCAATACACTCTGCTACTACACAACCATTGAAAGAGTAAAGCCACTGCATTTACCATCGTCTGTATTAATCTGATCCAATTCTTAGTTTTCATTAGCAAAAGTACATTACGGTACATGTCCATGACAGACACAGGGTGATGACTCAGTGTAACCTTGGATTCCCGCAGTAACCTGTCAGCATGGAGCAAATCCAACAAGGAACGGCAACAAGCAACGTCACATTTTGAATCACTGCTCTGCTCTCGCTAAAAAGAAAAAATACGAAAAAAGAGACGCTGAGAAAAGAGAAAGAGAAAAATCACAGACTCACCCTACAGTCCATTAGACAAGTTAATGCAGAGCTGCCAGACTTGCTGACCCATTAATAATACATTGCAGTGGTCAAAAGAGGCCAGACACCTCTGTGCACTCCTTCATCTCTCTACACGACCACATTAATGGACTAATTCAGATGCAATTAACTGGTGGGGAGAGGCTGTGGCCTTGAGGCTCGTGGAGCACAGACGGAGGGGTTTACAGCCAGGGCTTGGATTATAATCACTGTGAGCACACACACACACACAGAAAACAATTTACATGCTATAAGAAATTAGCCAATACATTCAATACTACAGAATTTAGCTTTAACCACTGGATACCAGAAGCAAAAAGAAAATGTATTAATGCATTTACACTAAATCATCATATTTATTTCTAGAAATACTATTTGTAAGTGTTTCTTTGCTACATAATCTGTGTCAGCCACGTGTTTTGCTCAAACACTACGCTGAAATGAACACGGAAACCAGCAGTAAACGTGACATATTACCACATTTGAAGTTGATATGGCAAACATGTTGGCCAACTGTCCCCTGTTTACACATCTAGCAGAGGCAAAGTAACAGTGGTTTTCATGTGGAGTCTCGTTTGTGACCACCCATTGAATGCAAGTCCAACAGCGCTTTCTTTTAGCTCAGTTTTGGTCCCCACCAACTTGTTAGCAGCTAAATGCTCTGCTTTGTTCACCAGCTAGTATCTGCAGCTGTATCTGTCAGTCGCTTGGTGGGTAGGTAACAGATAGTCTGTTTTTAGAGCTTTTCACTCTGACAGCTGCCTGCTGTGACCAAAACGGCACTATGAGAGTGGTGAGAGTAAACCAAAGCAGTAGAGCTAAAAAGAAAAAGAAAAAATGTACTTTTCAGAGAAAGCCCCCACGTCCATCATGCGAGGACCCTTATGCAAATCTGCACAAGACAACAAACGTGTGAAATGCTTACACTGCCCTAAATTGCCTTCTAATTTCATCAGTTTCTTTCTGATGGTTGTTTTATTCAATAATGTCGCTGCAGAAATCTGCTCTTTGAGAATGTGACGTTGACAAATGAGCAATTACAGGAGCGATATTCACGCATCACATCTGTGGCCGGCATGACCCGCGATTAGCCCAACTGATGCTGAATGTGAGATGCTAGAGCCATGCCTGTCAACACAGGCGCCTGGGAAGGCAGCGCGGGCCCATTCTGGCATGTCATCCATCACTGGTTCCACTCGGCTGCCACAGCTGTGTCACTGTCCCCCCCCTCTCACAGACTGCTGACCCCACTGAGGACGCACCAGCAGCATGATCAAATATCTCGCAGGGATAAGAGACGCTTCACTGGCAAGTCAGAAGACAAAAACTACCCTTGCCTACATATCCTCTGCCATGGTGATATCTTTATCAATAAGCAGCATTTAATAGAAGGTAGCAGCAGAGTAGTGTAGAGACACACGGCTGTAGAATAATCGCCTCTGCAAACCAGACATGTCGCAGTTAACATTCATGTCCGTCCAAAAATGTTAGCGCTTTATCGTTTTATCATAATGGACATTTGTGGGACATTGTCCTGATTTGCAGATTAATTATTGAGCTGTGGCTAAATATGTGTGTAAGGTCAGTCCAACTTTGAGCGCAAGTTTTGATTTCTGTGCCAAATTTGAAGAAAGAGTTCCTGAGTTATCGTGTTCATGAGAATGAACCTGACGGATAGATAGAAGGACAGACAACAACAAAAACAGAATGACTCTGGCCACGGCTGCAGTCGGCACGGAGGCATTCAAAAAAAAAGCAAGGATTGTGAAGAGTGAAGCCATTAGCTGCGAGAGGCTGACACAGAAGGTGATGCGGGGAAAAGTAATTGCCAGAGAAGAGAGAAGGTGGATTAAAACAAAGATGAAATGGAACAACATCGGCAAGACGTATTTCCAAGATAATTACTCGCCATGCAGATTTGTATCAACATGGCAACCATCAGGGCTAGAATTCCTATCAGATGTGAATGACCTACAGTCTGGATGTGAGGCGGCATGGCTGAACTCGCAGTCGCTCTAAGTGGATATTCAGCGGAGGGCTTACCTCAGTCAAGCTGCAGACCTTTGACCCTATCAGCAGTCTCAGGTTGCTGTATACTTTTTCAAAGACCCTTCTCCAGACTCTGCTAATTAATCCTGCAGCCTCTTTTCCTTTCATTTCCAAAAAGGAAACGCTGTGTGCAGGCTACGGTGCCGGCAGATAAATTAGCTGCATGCTTCACAGGAGGCAACCATTCTTTAGGGAGAGCAGGCTACCTTAATTATGAATAATATTAATTACATTTTTAAAAAAAGACCAGGAGAAGTATAAAATAAAAAAATAAAAAGAAAGAAAAAAAATCAATCAAAAAGACTCACGCTAAAAGATATTTATTAAAATTTAATCACACCTTGTTTACTTTTCTAGAATAAAATTGCATATGCGGACGGAGCTGGGAGCAGTAGCCTGTCTAACCCACCTTAGATTAATTTAACAGGCAGATTCCAGGGACTGTGATCTATTTATAGCTCGCAGAACTCATCAGCGTTCCCCCCTCGCTTTTTCTCTGCCTCTTTGTCAGGGCGAAAATCAGTGCACACACAAGAGACTATGTTAAAAGGGACCATCTGTGATCCCAATGTCAACAAAGGTAGCCTGATATTCAGAATGGTGCAAGCATTATGGTGCACCTCCATTATTCAGTCCGACATTGGCTTCTTATTAGTCGTTTCTGGAAGGGTGGATTCGATTTTACCCGAACCCATAACTGAACTAATGCATCCGGAGGCGCCGGCTTTGTTAGGCTGCGTACAGTTAGTGCAAGTTGATATTAATATATGCAGAAAACAGCAGTTGGTATTGAGATTCAGTTTTTTGCAAAGACAATTTGCCTATAAAATACCACACATGGCTTTGTGTCCAGGTACAGGAAAGTATTAGACAAAGCAGCGTTGACTATTTCCACAACACGAGATAAGAATTCAATAAGTGCATTGTTTTCTTGTTTTATCACAACAGAGGAGCATCGTCACAGTTATTAAATGGAGAGATATCAAAGAAACAAAGTCTTTATTATCTTAAGACAAATAGAGGAAACAATTAAGATTTATTGAAGACTGTGCTTGCTCAACTTAGCTTGTGTGTGCTGCAGCCGGAGGAAAGGAGTTTGCCAAGTTAGCTAAATAATAACTATGAACTGGTTTACTGTGTATTCACACTTTAGTCACTTACAGTTTAATATTACATTCTAAGAAAAACAGCTTTTTTTTTTAGACAATTATATCATCAGTTGAGAAAGAAATATGTCAAACAGAAATGTCATCTAAAATTTTGTGAAGCTACTTTTTTTTGGTCAAAATGACAAACACTCGTACTGTAGCATTGAAAGGATTGTATTAAAAAGGATGAACACGTTCCTGATTTCTTTTGAGGGGGTGGCAGTATTCACAGTAATTCTCAGCAATATTTAGCTCTAACTGTACATATGCTGTATTATGCAAAGGCGACAGAAAACCCAAGCGGAAAAATGATGGAGGGCAAAAGGCCACTCGCTGGGAAAAGTAAGTTAAAATACAGGGAAAGCAAAGTACTATTTTTGTCTAAATCTTTCTAGCCACGGAACGATGACTAAAGAGTTTCTGAGCAGCTCCCCGTGGCCCTTCATCTTCCCCTCTGAAGAATCGCAGAACTAGCTAATGATATTTCCAGTTACGAGTTATTTTGAAATGTGCCTCGAATTCCTTGCAGTTCACAACTTTTGACTGTGACACTGGGGTTGATTTTCCTGCCCATCTGCGCTTCAGGCTACATATCTGTGACAGAGAAAGGGCACGGCCTTCTGGAGGTGATGATGTCAGTCACCACAAAAATGGACCGCTCTGGAAAAGACATAGAAATACAGATCCTAACCCCTTCTCCAGTTATTAAAGAACCTTATGGGTCTCAATAATGCCAGTCAGCTAAATACATCAGTCTACTCTATAGTTCTCATATCCAAAACTCTATCCATCCGAGACAAATGCCAAGCCTTAACTAACTTGTGAACATATGGTAAAATAACTACCCGACAGACATGATTATACGGAGAGATCCTACATCCTTGAATTCTCATAATTCTACATAACTAAGTGAAGTGCATGCCTCAACAATACAAACTTGTAATAACTTTCAAAAGCCTGAAGCTGTGACTAAGAATGTCTACAGGGATCAACAACCAAGTATTGTCCAGAGTTAATTATGCATTATGAATGATTCTTGGAAAGAAAAGAAGAAGAAAAATAGGTGGCTGCAGAAGTGGTGTGTCCCCAGCCTGTAAATCAGATATCCACTCCAACAGACGTCATTATGACAGAGGAGGAAGTTCACTGAAGTGATAACCACGGTCAACAGCGTTTACTGGCTGTTATGGGTTAATGAGTGTTTGAACAGGAGAGCGGAAGCTATACCATATTTGCTAAGAAATATATAGCATGGCTTCTCTTATCATTTTAAACGCTCATTAACCCACAACATCGTATATGGCCATAGCCATGACTGTCAAAAAAGACAGCTACAGTTTCAAGTAAAAGTGAAGCCAACTTCTCTACACAGGCCTGCAGGCCACAAGAGGAAGCGATAGAAGCCTCAGGCCTTTTATGTTCTGCACTGCAGTCAGCACTTCACTCAGCGGAGTGTGGGGACAGCAGCTCCTGCCAAAATGTATCCGTGCCAAGGCCTGCCAGCCTGCTCTCCCCGCCCACTCTGAGGGCCAGAGCGTGAGCGGTGGGGCGCCGGTAGGCGGGTGCAAGGTGAGGCTGGTGGGCGGGTGGCCAGGCTGGAGCTTCCTGACACGGGAACCCGCCTCACAGCAGGATCAAACTGGCTGCCGAGTGAATCACTACCCCTCCCACTACCTGACAAAGTCGTTGCCGGGCCAGAACGTAGCCACTAATATTGTCTCTACAATTAGAAAAAAATACTGCTGTGTCACCTGAGCGCTCCTCAGACGGCATCTCACTCAGCCGAGGTTTACATGACACTGGACTGAAGAAGAGACGGCAATGAAGTTCACGAAAAAGGATAATATTGGACTTGGGGTTGGCGTGTGAGTTACAGAGTAGCTCTAAATATGCATCAGTGCTACTGAAAAATTCAGTATCTGCAAAGTGCTTAAAATTTAAATGCTTGCTTTACGGTGTAATGATGATACAAGCTAAGAAAGTAGATGAAGGTATCAGAGAGTCTGGCACCGAAGCAATTTTACACTTTCAGATTTCAGGCACCGCAAACCCAGGCTTTAGGTGGGAGATAGTGGCAGGAAGCACAAATTCTCATACCTGACCAATCTTATTTAAATAAGCAACAGGGGCAGGGATTTTCTGAGCTGTGGCTAGTCGCTAGTCAGAAGCAGGAACATTATCTCCAGAGTAAATAATGTCCTGGAGGACCAGTAGCTACCCAAATCGCTTCTTAAAAAATAGAAAACTGCTCCAGGCTGCTATTATTAAGCCTCAGATCCAATGGGAAGTTGAACCTTTGATCTGTTTAGGGTACTGTGTATTTGCATTTTATAATGAGATCAAAGCAAGGTCCAGGGCCCCTGCAGAAGGAAGCCCTGACGGTTTACAGACCGAAGCTATATTTCCCTGTTAACAAGATCATGTAAGAGCTATGGGCCTCAGTGAAAATGCAACGGGAGACTCAGTGTTTGTGAGGCAATCAACAGTAGCCTGCATCGTCTTCCAGCTAATTCTCTTTCCTGTACACAGGTGTGCAAGTGGAAAAGAAAAATAAAATCATGCCAGTAGCAACAATCTCCTCAACAGTTAGAGTTCAAGAGCAAACATTTCAAACATTTTTAAACTGGTTGAGAATTGCACCAGATTTTCTTTGGCATCCTTCACCTGGAAGACATGCAGAGGGGAATTGACACACTGCCTGAAGTGAGCCTACGAGGAGCTGGGAGAAGGTTTGAGATCAGCATGGGGGTCAACGTTTGAGAGTATATGTGGAGTCTCAAGTACTCAATACTGTTCCTGACAAAATATACCAGAAAAGAAACCGCACACAACGTCGCTCCTACTTTGACGGAGGTGAGCAGACTCGTATTTTCTGACGGCCTGATCGGAGGTGGAGTTGGGAGAAGGACTGCATACAGACAAGAATAATTAGGGAGGTCTGTTTGCTTAAATTAAACCATCTAGTATTAAGGCGTTATTGTAGAAACACATGAGAGCTTACATTTATTTTAAGTTTAAATACAGTGAAAGTATTTGCAGTTAACAATAAAGTCAATAGTTAAATGCATGAAAGAGAAGTTTACCTTGTAATAAAATATTTGCTCAAATGTATTTCTTGTAATACCTCCTGTTTATTCAAGATGACACTCTACTATGTAAAATGTTATAAATGCTACTCTATCTTTGTCATGAGGAGAAGTACTTTAATCTTTAAGCAGTTATCTTAAGATGTCCATTTTGATTTGGTCACCTTAAAAGTGCTGAATTATTTATTCAGAGCATTAATATAGGAACAAACAACGGTTTGCTATATAAAGATTGAATGGAGTAATGTCTATCTGAGCAGAAAATGTGTGGGTTTTTCTTTGCTGACAGCAAAGAAAGGATATGACACTGGTTCACTTTGGGATCAACCAGAGACTCAAGTATCTTTATAAAAAAATAAAAAAAAAAAAAAAAGTAGTAATTGGCAAAGCAACACTTGCACTTCAATAAACTCCTCACCACTACGGTCATGGTGCGTGCAAGTAGAGGTTGACTAGGGGAATATCCCCTCCCCTGCATCCGTCTTCTTGAAGTGTCTTGAAGCCACGCGTCTGCAAATCATTTATGCAACAATTGCCCCACAAACAGTTGAAGCGAAAGTCAGAGATCGCTGATTCGCCCATTCACGACACGCAAGACGGCATCCGTGAAGAGACGGAGGAGATTTGATTAGTTTTGACAAAAGATTTGAAAACTAAATTCCGCCCTTATTTTATTCATCCGTTTACTGATCGTATGAAGAATCCTCAGTTTTAAATCTTTAACCGAATTCCAACATGTATGCTTATGGAAATCTTAAATAGTGAAACTGATCCAAAGTTTAATGTTTGTGAGGAATAATAGAAAGGACTGGGCAACAGATAAGAATTATATATACAGGAACACATAGAAAGATTACGCAGAATTTTGATACTCCTTCAGGTAGATGATCAAAACAAAAAAAGCCACGCTCGCCATACAAGGAACAGTGAGACACAGGAGCTACAAGCCGGATCGTACAAAAGGCTGCTTAGACTGACCTGCAAAGTATGAATCAAAAGTACCTCAGAGAGCTGGAGAGAGTGTTAAGAAAAGCAACATCTAATTGCTTGCTCATCGATGCCGAACGCATTTTCTACACTCTCGGATGCAGCCTTCACATTCTGTGACCTTGATGAATTATCCGTTTTTATTGACAGCACTTATTGATATTTCTTAAAAGCGCAGGCTAATGGAGTCCTATTGAGATTATTAAATGAGCTGCTGGTGCCCGGATTAGCCCGGTCTCATCTCGCCGGCACAGCTTGCATTATCATACGGAACAGACTAATGCGTGCGTGGAGTCCCAAATTCCTGCGACTGACATCTCCAGGGGAACAGAGGAGCGATGACTACATCCGACCTACATTCACCCCACCCAGGCACGCTCGCTTCCAACTAATTACACACACACACATGCATACTCTGCCACACTGTAGGTGGATTCATACCATAGACATGTTAACAGTACAGGGACACCTTACTGCCTTATGCATATCACAGAATTATACAATTTCAATTTGGTGCGCATGCATGCTACTTTTGCAAAGCAAATCTCTGAGGGTTTTAAAGCTGAAAACAACTCATGACTGCACAAGCTCGTAGTGACCTCCTGATGTTTGGGAGAGAAACTTTACTTTGGATTTTTTTTTTCACAAGGCTTAGATGAAAATATAATTTGTGTGATGGGTTGTGAAAATGCTCCAAGCACAAAAAACATTAGGAACAAACCTAAGGCTACTGGAGCTTGCTCAAATGCCCCGGGCATGGAAACAGCATATTGGATTTCATTCAAATGTCTGTGCATTGAAATGATTTTTTAAATACTCTACACACATCATTTCATGTATTTAGATTCTCAGAAAAAAAACGATGGCAGGGAAAACCCCCCATTAACAAGAACTGAGAAAGAATTGTGACGCAGGCTCTAGCGTATGAGCACATCTTCAAACCGCTTTTTCAGCGTTTCCTGTGTTGTACAGCATCCTGGTTAGAGTGATGTGGTTTTTGTCACTTTTGAAAATGGGGGATATTTCTACAGTTGCAGCCCACATTAAGGTCAGAGTGTGTTGATCTATGCACGCCTTTGCTAAACGAGAAAGTACTTGAAGAGCGTCAATCATAACCAACGCTGACTAATTCTCGAACTTGCTCTTACACCTAAGACATCATTCCAGTTACGTCAGATCTCTGTTACACCCGGCACTGAAAAGAAATGCTTACCATCGCAACGCCACTGTGTATAATTATGTTAGTTTCATTGCTGTGGTAGAAAAAAAAGTAGAAAGCACATGAAATCACATGAAATCAAAATCAATTGTGCCTTGATTCAAGGCCCATCGGTCCAACCCAAATTCATAAAGTAAATAAACAAACAAAAAAATAAAAACGTGTTTATGTTATCAGGATTTTCTTATAGTGAAATAAAGTAGTGAATTTAATTATGTTTTCTGTAAGTTTAAGACAGACACACGGGTAAAAAAATTAAAAATAAAATATAGTTGAGCTGCTGCATATTAACCACATCTAAAATGTCACATTTTCAAAAACAGCTCTTTTATTTTTAAAAACCTGTTATCAATAAGGATTGCATGACATTTCCAAATCCTGACTGCCATTTATTATTTGTAGGAATTCAAAACAACGTTTTTTAAATACATACATTTTCTGAGCATGTGAATCCTAAAATCAGCAGCTGATTTGGGGATAAATCTACACTTAACAACAAAAGAACCGAAGGCATGTGAAAAGCTGCACATATTAGTCAAGCGTTGATGAATAAATACCACGTAGTCTCTTCTGCTGTATCTACAGTGGGACTGGAACTCTGTGGGTAGAGAACCTCTCGGAACCTGCCAGCAGCACCAGTTTGATTCCCACTGAGGACACCCACTCCAAAATATATGAGAAGTATATGCATTTGAGTGTCAAATAAATGCTGTGTCTTATCTACAGTTATTTTAGTTGGGCTAGTCAGTTACACCTTCATATTTCCTAGCAATAAAGTCTGCGGATGTGCACAAGACTTCAATAAGTCCACTTCAACCCACATAAATGATGATTTAGTCATAGCTGCTGCTGAGGGTTTACCTTGCTAGATACAGACTGAGCAATGAGTGCTACATGCTCTGCAACCGCATTTGTTAACAACAGTAACGCAGCAACAAAAATAGCCGAAAACCTCGCTGCGACCTTGTGCCGATGTCTAGAGAGAAATCGTTTACTGTACAATGAGTGGTTAAACTTAATGCTAAAGAAGGTGGGCGGTATACAGAATACAGATCTGACCGCGGTGTCGAGTATAAACGCCTCACACTCAAAGCAGACCGACGGCAAAACACGCTGCGAAGTTGCTGCCAACTAAAAAAGGGGCGATTAAGGCAAAAGAGGAAACAAAGGATGCAAAGTGGAACAATTCATTTCCTTTCAAAAGGCCTTGCCACAAAAACTAAAATCCATCCATTTATAATAACACATGCTTTCTCATCACACACACACACACACACACACACACACACACACACACACACACACACACACACACACACACACACACACACACACACACACACACACACACACACACACACACACACACACACACACACACACACACACACACACACACACACACACACACACACACACACACCTCCATGCAGCCTGTACACACGCCAGATCTTGTCGCCCCAGGAAATGGGCTTCATACATCTTGTCTGACTGCAATAAAGCAGAGCCTAAGATTCTATTTCCAATAAACGTCGACTGATTGGAAAACTCATTCTAATATCAATTTCCATCTGGGCCCTTTAAAAGGCAATCAGCGTAGCTTCATCTCGGTATATCATGGGCTCCTTGAGATGATGACACAGCACTGGCTCTCTCTTCTGCATAATGGCCTTCTCCTATCAAGGCATCTGCAATGAATAATACCACCCATGAATGGGCTATTTAGTCTGTGTTCGCACAGATAGGGGCCACTTCTCTGAATATTAATCCAGGGTTTTACACTTCATATGGTTCTCTCAGGGCTGCACCATTTTTCATTCGGAAGCAGTAAGGCACTTAGTGTGATTCGGCACACTCGTAGTTTCTCTACAAGCTTTCTCAGAAGTGACAATGGTGATTACCAATGGCATCTCACTTTGTTTAAGATGCCTGGCGACCACAAAACAATGATTTACTTCAAGGAATATCAATCTCAACTCTTCTACAGGCTGTCCACAGTTTACTGCAAAACTGTTAAGTCAAAGAAACAGTTTAATGAGTCAACTAGCGGATTTCATTTACTGTATACACTACCAGTCAAAAGTTTGACAAAAACAAACAAATGCTCAACAAACCAGAATATGTTTTATATTTTAGATTCTTCAAAGTAGTGGAATGAGAAGGTGTGTCCAAATTTTTGACTGGTACTATATATATATATATATATATATATATATATTCAAAACTAAACGGACATCCAATTTCAAAAAGGTCTACAATTATGTGTCATTATTGACATGAAGTTTGCTCGAGTCAGAAGCCCCGCTATAACCAGAACCATCATATTGGCAACAAACTTTAACATCTGCTTTAAAATCAGCTTAAAATAAAAGGCCAGGTGGCTCTTTTTCTCACCTTCCAGCCGCTTCCCGCCTCCCTGTAGTAGGGAAAGTTATCACAGATCCACTGGTAGATCTCGCTCAGTGTCATCTTCTTCTTTGGCGAGCTGTTGATGGCAAACGTGATGAGGCTGGCGTAGCTGTATGGCGGCTTGCCATCCTTGTGCTGCTGCACCTCCTCCTGGTCCAGCGTGGTGTTAGGATCCAGTAGGGTACTCTTCTTGCCCATGCCTGGCCCGTGGGCATTCTGAGCGTCCGCCTTGCGGATGGCCGCCTGCATGGTCAGCTGAGGAAGCCAATCCATGGAGGTCAGGCTGCTCTCCAGCTCCGACGTCATGGTGACGGCAGGCTGGGCAGGAGGGGGGGGTGGGGAGAATGTGGAGGTGGATGCTGTCCGTTGACTGACGCAGAGGGGACCAGGTGTGGAATAATAAACAGAGACAGGTTGAGGATGAAGTCTTCCTCACCTCAAGGCATCAGCATGACGTCTTCTGTAGGTCAACTCTGGAGAAACGGGAAACAGACATGCCTTTATTAGTCAGCTATTCTTTTTCACAAGGAATACAGGAGTACACTGGAAATAAAAGATATGTATATCAGCAGTACTGCAGAGAGCGAAAAAGAAACGCAAGGGAGGAGGCGACCCCGAACAGTTTGGCCAACATCAAAAACCAAGTGTCTCTGTAAAGTATGCTTATATTAGCTGTGCAGCAGATCACAAGCCCACCACTTGCTGCTCTCAAAGCTGACTCATAGCTGGGACTCCATCTGCACACACACACACAGAGAGAGAGAGACAGAGAGAGAGAGAGAGAGAGAGAGAGAGAGAGAGAGAGAGAGAAAATGCCAGGCAATTGTTTTCACAACTGCCAGCCAAATGGGGGAATGGCTCAGGAGGAATTCCGACTCTCTTGAGGCTAGTAAACCCCCCTCTCTGTTCTTCCCTGCCTGCCAGCTTGGCCTGCCTGCTCCCCCTTCCTCCCCCAGACGGAGCCTCTGCCGTAAACAAGCCAGCCAGTGTCGTCTTGCAAACCGTCCTCGGCCGTGTGCGTGACGGCCGTGCTGTGCAGAGCGCAGCCCGCAACAGCCTGTCTCTCTTTCCCTCTCAGCACACTGCCCTCCCTGTCTTAAAATAGAGGGGCAGAGTAGAAAAGGCCTAAAGTTACAAGCATAGGTGAACACGGGGATATGTGTGGGGGGGAGAAAAAAAACCTGAGCAGGATGACACGGCAATCCAGCTGAGGGGAAGAAAAAAAAAAAAAAAGAAAAAAGAAAACGGGCGGGAGAATGAGAAATCCTCACCGAGTTGTGGGATTTTTCTCTTGACCTAGCATGCTCACATCACTGCCTGTGTGTTTGTGTGTGTCTGTGTGTGTGAGCATGTGTGAGTCTGAGTGTGCACTCAGGCTGTCGGGCTGGGAATAAATAGTCCTGACGGCACTCAATAGGTCAAATACCGTATCTTTCAAAAATAGTATTTGTAAGTAAGGAAGGATTTCTTTTCGAACTGTGTTTCAAAGGCTTTCAGATTAATCTGAAACACTTTGAATACAATTTATCCAAAAAGACATTGACTACAAATCCATGTAGTACTTTTTATGATTATTATCTTAAATATATATATATATATATATATATATATATATATATATATATTCAATCCTACTTCTTTAGTGAGTCACAAGGCAGTGAAGGGTGGTAGCAATATGAAATACAGGATGAATAGTTAGAAATTCCAAAATTTGGCAAACTGCTTCGGCCGTAGTTGGTCACAACAGTTTGTGGTTGTGTCCCTATCAAGTGATCTCTCAGTCCCAATTCAATAACCGCTACCAGTGTATACAGCCAAAGCCAGATGATGAAGGCATTTTTCACACATCCAAACGGAACGTAGAAAAAAGTCAAAAAAAAAAAAGATCCAGTTGGGGAAGATCATTTGTAAGTTTTTTTGGATTTCCTGTCTTTTAAAGGCAGTGACACACATTTAATATATCCTTTGGGAATTCTTATAGGTGGATGATGAAGCAAAGCAGCTGTAGTCATCTTGAATTCATGTCGAGTTTCATTAAAAAAAAAAAAAAAAAAAAAAAAAATCAATGTCTAAGGTCTGAATAATAATAATAATCCAATCCTCTAATATGATCATTTTTAAATCTACTATATTCATACGTGTGTATATATCACCGATCTATGGCCAAACATGCTACTTCTGGCTGAACTTTTGGGATAAAAAGCTGCGTATTTAGCCAGAATCTGGCTAACGAGGGCTGTTTTGAGAAGTTTTTATGGATGTTTTGATGCTTTATTTCCACTATGAATACTTGTCACTTTTGTAATCTCTTGTAACTGACTAACTGAAATTCAGCAGCCCACAAATATTCAAATTCAATGAGAAGAAGTTTCACTTTACTGTTTTGCTTGGATAATTGCTTGAAAATGATTTATTGTGTTTTTTTTAAATTCCTCCTTCATTGAACCACGGTTGCTCAAAACGGTTGGAGGCCTGGATGAAAACAGCAAAAGCTTTGTTGTAACTCTCCCGCTCTCTGCAGTCATAAGCAGACTGATAGATGAGCAGACTTGCTGACTGACTCTTGACAGGTGACTCAGCCTAATGGTGGAGATCAGTTCCTCATCAGCCAAAAAGACAAACAAATGATGCACCAAATATCTCCACCCTGTAACTGAAACAAAAGTGACTCACAAAGCTGCTGTTGACGGTAATTTTCCTCTTTGAGTGGCGGCCTATTGAAATATAAAACTAAATTAGATTTTGAACATGTAGCTACATATTATTAACTATTTGAATATCCGCACCCCGGCACACTTTTAATAATCATTCTATTTTGACATGTTCCATGTATATTATAGGAAACCTTTCACATTTCAGTTACATATCACTTAACCTAAACTGCAATGAATTCAACAACCCGTTACGTAAAGGTTGATAGCAAAATACAGTAGGCACACATATATTATAATAATATATTGTGGAGCCCGACAGCTTCAAATAATTGATACAATTAATTGATTATGTTTCCATTGACACCGAACGCTCAGTATGAATGGGGCTGTGGAAGAAGAGGAAGCAGGCAGAGTCTTCTGGTGGCCACCAGAGGTTAGCTGACGGAGACAGGAGTTGATGAAAGGCGCTCCTGCCTGCTACACAGAGACGTAAGCCATTTGACCCTCTACGCTAATGATCCAGCTGCTACATAATCTGCAGGGCCAAGTCGGTGTCTTAATTAGAGAACCTTGGGCTGTGGCAGGAATGATGAAGCGCATCACAGGCGGGAGCTGTAAGGCGGCGCCGCCCCCCCGCCCGCCTTCATTACCCTGCCAGGCAGCGGGACGGTCAGAGCAGGGACAAGCCCCGGCCTGCTGCCACGTCAGGGATGACTGTCTGAGTGTGTTCGTCGGCGGGTTCTGGGGGGTAAGCAGAGGATCGCTGGGGGGAGGTGAGCAAGATGAGAGGAAAAGCCAGGGGAGACGGAGCGGTGTGGGAGGGGGGGTGTGAAGACAACGGGGCGATGCTGGCATCAGGCCCGGCAGAGAGCAGAAAGTGGCAACAGAGTCTCTGCATCCAAGAGGTCTGAGAGTTCAGGCGCTATGATTACGAGTCCCAAGTGAACAGACACCGAGTGATATCACACACACACGCACACGCGCACACACACACACGCACACACACGCTTTAGGAAAATGGGGTTCCGTCACTGTCACCACCAAAAAAAGAAAAAGGAAACTTCTTAACTCTCTCGACTCTAATTAGTTTTTTAGAATTGAGCACTAAGAGTATTCGGGGGCTGAAAGAGAGAAACGGACGGTCAAACGCTTTCTCTATTCAGCATTCAAAGTTTCTTGATCCTCCGAGGATTAATGACATTCAGTTCTGAACGGGGAAATTGAAAGAGTTTTTAAAAATGTCTTAATTTACTTCATTCTTGACAGGAAATATCAATGTTCCTGCTGCCAACAGAGCACTGACGGCATATCTGTGATTGTGTTTCGCGTCTCAGCAAAGTGGCTCAATCAAACTGACGGCATCACTATTACACATGTGCCAGGCCCTATTTTATAAAAAAAAAGAAAAAAAATACAACGAGGCAACCAGCTGAGTAACAACCAGGGATTGCTTTACACAACACAGCAGATTACGTCAACTTCGTCATGTTAGGCAAGTAGCTACTGAGATGGCAAGTCAGCAACTGCGTCATAGAAATATGTGCTGTTCCCCATCTCCACTGTTGCAAAATTCATGTCTGTACTTAGCAACTACTTAAAAGTTTTAGTACCCCTAACGATGGATGGCCCAGGATGAAATTAATATTTCAAGTGTGATATTGCTACAATGAATGGCACTCAGTGATCTTCAACATTTCCTATAATGACAATTACCATCTGCTTACTTTGTAATGCAGCAGGTATAGATGTTTCCTGAATGTGGGTAATTAATTATTTGAACGTGATACATTCTTTAAAAATTCTTATTATTTTGAATTTTTTTCTAACTCGTGATTTAATATGATGAACATGAATGAACATTTACCATGTTATTCTGCTTGATGAATATTGTAAATCCACATGGGATGTTGTATTTTGTAAGTTATTTTGTTGGTGCCAGCTGCGTCCACCTCCATGTAAATGCTACGTTATAATCAAATATCGCATATAATTTACTTTCCCCACAGTTGGGAGGGGATGTTACCAGTTCTACAAGCAAGAGCAACCTGAACCTGATGGTAATTATACTGTTTGACACTTTAATTATCATTTCATTGCATATTATTGTCCAGCAGCAGCTAAACATAGTCCGCAGTGTCACTAAACGCAGGTGCAGCACTCAATTTGCACTGACTATATCAGTCTGCTTCAATCGAACTATGGGGAAAGGCAGCGATGGGGCTCTGAAGCCTTTTCACCCTTCTAGAACCAGTCTGAAGATCTGCTTTAATGAAGGTAATGGTTTAATGAAGGTAATTTAATCAAAGATAAGTACCTAACGTGTCATCTGCATGATTACAGTCTGATACTCTATGGTAAATGGAACATAGTTAATATTTATTGCAACACATGTAAGGTGCAATGTTTTCCCTCTTTTTTTTTTTTTTTTTTTTTACTGACTTTCACTGATTTACATTTAAATGGATTTTATGTTCCCATTTAACAGATTATTTCTGCTTCCTCCTGCTCAACTGTTCACCGAGAGGACTCGGTGTTTGCCTGCACTATGGGCTGTATTTGTACTGCAAATGCTCTTTCTGTGTCCAAGTAAAAGTTGCTGTTTTTGTGTTAACTTGTATAAACATGTCACTCCATTGACCAACGTTTCAAAGACGTCACACCATTTATGACCTTAACTAGCCCCTCCCAACAGAATGATCTAACATTACACTTTATAATAAAGCTGAGACTTTTCCACAGAGTACAGTTGGTTGGTCTAAATTGCTGAATGGGTTTTTTTCTGCGCTCTACGATCCGGTATGAAAATCACCTTGAACGACCTGAAACCTGCTAGGATGGGTAATCCATCTCCGATCCAACAATTTAGCTTTTATCAAAATTATGTTGTAGCGCATATTGAGTTTCTGTTGTGAAGTTCTAAGATCAAAATCAATGTGAACTAGTTGTTATCACTTTGTAGGTCAAAGAGCTAAACATCCCTAGAAATATCAGAAACCCACAAGCAACAATTTCAAACCACTAGTTTCAAGATTTGAAATAAACTACAACTACTAAATATGCTATAATAAGATCACTGCACTCTTGTCACATGCGATCTACTCTAATGAATGAAACTGACATTGTTCCTGTGGTTCACAACATTCTGCAGACAGAGGAAGCTACTGAAGCAGAAGTAGAGGAGTCACACTTTAGGGAAGTATGAAGAATTAAAACGTGAATAAGACTGGTTTTACTATTTGAATTACAGTCCAAGTCTCAGCCGAGAGAACTAAAGCAGGTTGCAGTGCATCCCCCCCCATTTTCAAACCATCAGCCATGGTTTGATAATGTAAGGTCAATAAACCTGACCAAATAAATTTGTACTGTGTTTGAGTAAACCGAACACACATCAGTTTACCTGTAAGCTGTGTGTGTGTTTAGGACAAGAATGTGCAGGGATAAAACCAAACGCTAGTAAAGACAAACATGAACAAAATCAGATGTAGTGCTTTACTTGGTGTAAAAATGGGAGTTTGATATTGTTGTGGATGAGTCAACATGGCTTATCTGATATGAGTCCATGGCCCTGCTCGTAACAAGTGTTTCAAGCAGGTCTGACAGTGCTCAACCTGTGAAAAGGGGCATGTGTTGCTGGGCACGTGCTCACTACAGAAATCACTAAGGACAACACAAAGGATTTTCTCCACAACGGATATTATTGGTTACTTGTACTCTCAGTCATAATCCCCCCTCACCCCCTCTTTTATGGAAGCATGCTTATACATGACTAGAAATTGGAAGCTTGACTCTCTTTAGGTGATCATGTTACAGAAATGCTGTAAATTAAAGGACTAGTTCAACATTTTGGCAAATAAGGTAATTCATTCCTTTTTCAAGAATTAAAAAGATGGATATTTAACATTTATGATATTTATTCGTAAATGTAATCACCAGAAATAAAAAGCTAACGTTAGGCCATTAACGAACTACACCACGATAGCATGACTTCATGTCACACCACAGACTTCATGTCACACCACAAAGCTTGATGTGTTTGGTTTGATGACGTTTAACGTCTCAGACAACCTCTGTAGTCTCATTTAGTCACTTGTTAGCAACCGCCTTTTTCAGACACGTAAAGGTTTCTGAATTCATGAGTGGACTATTCAAGCGTATTTTAGGTCGCAAAACAAGACATGAAAAGCTTAAACCGTATTTTAGGTATCTAACCAAAAAACCTAAAAAGGAAAAACTAACTTGTGGATTTTGGACTCATTCCTGCAGCACTCCATCAGCCTAGCTTAGCATAAAATACACTTCTATTCCTTTTAGGATTTGGCCCTTAATAAAAGCATTAGCATTTATTTATTTTTATCCTAAATTCCCATGTTGGGTGTGATTTTCCATTTTCAGTATGCTGTCTCAGGTGTCTCAGACAACAATGCATTTACGTCATAGAACACCATAGCTAACCTATTTTATTCTCTACCTTGAACACCTAGCTGCCTACCTAGAACCACTTCCCTCCGAATACCAGTGCATTACTGTCATCATTTCCTCTCTGAGAAAAGAGTCGGCTATTCAGCTCGCATTCTGACTCCCACTTGCAGACACAAGACTGTTGATAGGTACCAGACCAGTGCTCTCCTGCACTTATCTGCAATTTCCGCGATTAATCCCCTTTTACAGCAGTCATGCATCCATCACGGGTAACACTCCAACAGCATGCGTCTGCTCAGCTACACAGACACAACCATTAAGGCCTGTGATGGCTGTGCTGCCATATATGCTGCCTCAGAACAGTAGACGTGATGAGTGCCGAATTAAAAACAATGTCACTGGAATTCAAACAGACCACAATAAATATTTACCTCACTGATTGTTAAATGCTGGCCAGACTTTGGTGTGTGTGTGTGTGTGTGTGTGTGAAAAGATAGACAGACATTAAAGCAAGAGAAAGAGCTTATTATGACAAGAATCTTCCTGTAGTGTGATGGTAACTTGGCAAATGGGAGGGGAATTGCTAAGCGTGCTCCCTCTGTTATGCCTGAAGATTTGGCACATGCACTCACAACAACAACAACAGTGATGTAACCTGGTAACAAGCCTTTGGCATCTTTACTCTCGACCGAAACCCGGGTCATACCTTCCATTTCAACGGCTTTATGTCTAGCGTGGGAGAAGCCCTTGTTTTCTTAGCGATTGCAAAGGGGGGATAAACAGGGAGGGGTGGGAACCTGGGCTCACCTGCCCTTCAGTCAAAAGGAGACTCCTCACTTTTTCCAGCCCTCGAGGCAAAGGACTTCGGGAGTTATTTTTGATCTCCCTCAAACTAAAATAGCAGTGCGTCTGGGTATTGTGATTGCACGTGTGCTCTGTAATCATGCAGCGAATAACCCTAAGCCTCATCTTCATTAGAAAACAAAAAGTAGGTAACGGCAATACCAAGGCAACAGCTTTTAATGTCAGTCTTCCTTCTCAATTAAAGGCTTAATGGTTCAGCTGAAACCACCCCCAGGAAGAAAGCATTAATAACCCAGTCCTTACTTGCATTTTTAGGATGTGTCAATTATCACTTCCCCACTCACGCGGCTGAGCACATTGTTTAGCCTTTTGCAAGCCTGGAGCAGAGCCGGGTGCCAAGCTGGGCCTCGTCGCCGTTAACAGAATGTGCAAAAGCGTCTTTGTTTTACAGTGCAATCTTTGTGACAGTGTTATTAGTGGGCTATGTTGTGTTACAGTTGGCTTTTAAGATGCAGTCCTCTCTGCTGTGCTCTTAAAAGAAGAAGGAAAAAAAAAAAAAAAGAAAAGGTACACATGCTCTTTCTGCTCCCCTACTCACTCAATCCCACTCCGCCTATGGTTGAACAAATCAAGTCCATAATTATTCTGCCAATCAATCGGGAGTGCAACAGTGGCTGTGGGGCAGTTAAAAGCTGAGAGGAGAGAGAGAGAGAGAGAGAGAGAGAGAGAGAGAGAGAGAGAGAGAGAGAGAGAGTTGTCAACAATGCAAAGCTAAACCTCGAGTTCTTTTAAACCCACTGAAGCTTAAAAAGGAAAGAGAGACACCGTTATCTTATTAGTCAGTGCCAAACAAACAGAGGTCTTCGAAGTATTTGGTGAAGAGAAAAAAAAACATTTAGCTGCTGCAGACATGCAGGAGGCAGGCAGGCAGGCAGGCAGGCAGGCAGGCAGGCAGGCAGGCAGGCAGTCAATGAAGAGGGACAGAGAATCAGAGTAGTAGAAGATCTCGGAGTTGGCTGTGGATCAACTGAGCCGCTTCAGGCTGTCTGGAGAGGCCACGGAGCGAGCAACAGGGTTTGTGACCCTTGAATGCTGACGCAGTCAATTCGAGAGAGAGAGAGAAAAAATGTGACTAGATGCAGCAGCGTTAGATATTAGATATGCCAGAGATGCTCTCAGCCGTCGGCCACTTTACATGTTAATGTGTGTTTGGTGGGCTGGATGTATAGATAAAAAGGTACAGAGACACAGAGAGAGAGAGAGAGAGAGAGAGAGAGAGAGAGAGAGAGAGAGAGAGAGAGAGAGAGAGAGAGAGAGAGAGATCTCGGCAGATGAAGGAAGCCCTCGCAAGTACAAGGACCTCATTGTGTAATCTGCAGGTCAATTAAAAGAAACCCACATAAAACAGTCCAGTAATTGAATAAGCTTGCAGTGAATCAGAGCAGCGATCAGGAGGGGTTGGTCTCGCCGTCCCTAAGAGCTTGCCTGCGAGGTGGCCTTTGTTTTGGAGGTGGCAGGGGTGCCCTGACACCGACCATGCAAACCCAATTACCTCGGTCCCACGGCCTGGGGGCCCGCATTAACACACTCCCTCTGGGAGGTTGACTCCATGCCAGCCTGGCAGCCAGCAAGATCCTGCTGCTGAATCACAAACAGACCACTTAAGGCTCTGGCAGGCCGAGCGTTTTGGTGGCAATCTAGAGTGCCTATCCTCATCTGCATTCACTAGATCCATTTCAGCGTCGATGTTAAACATTGAGCCAGCCTCCGAGGCGAGCGGGGTGGTAACGGGAGATTGGGGTCCGCTAGACTGGGATTTAAAGCTGTCCATAGTAAAAGTCATAGCCAGGAAAGCATTGGTCCACCTGGGAGAACAATGTCTCTCTATAGTGGTGATTTAGTCAGAATTTAGTAAAGATTAATTATTAGTATTTTGAAAACCAATTCTATTCTTATTTTGTTAAACTAAATATTTTGGGATTTTTTTTTTTTTTAACGATTTTTAGGCAATTGTAGACACTTAATTATAAACTTAATAATTGGCTTATTCTTCATATTCATTAGTTACAGCCCTAATCTGAACTCTGAGTGACAGGCATTCTCAAATATTTCTAATGAGATGAGAATTACAAAAGATTGTTCGGTCTAATGAATAACTCATATTTAATTGTGTACATAATACAGTATACTGTGAGTCAGACATATTTTAGCACGGTTAAAAGTCTCCCGGTAAGAAACAACCGTGTTAGAGCCTCATTTCCAAGTGGCAAACATAGGCGCGCTACAAAATGAACCATGCTAGAACTACCCAAGCGTGATTTGAAGGAATTACCTGGGTGGGCGATGCATGTTCTGAGTGCTACACGGAGCAGGAATCAGGTCATGAATTTCAAATTTAGACAGTGGATCAGCATCGGCCGCTAAGAAGCTGGAGTTGAGAGAAGGAGCTGCAACACGGGTTACACCGAGACACAACGCTCGCTCTTCAAACTCAAAAAGAACAAAGTACAAAAACAAAATTCAAAACGGAGTTTGATATAGCTTGAGGTTTGGTGGATTTGTTAGATGTTCATCTCACGTAAAGCCTTAAAAATCATCATTTAGAATGGTAATGGAGTTGTAATTAAAACCATTTTGCTTTTTTAATCAATATCCAATCTCTCAGAAATAATTAACAGCATATTAAAGAGTTTACTGCCTGACGGAGCTGGATGCCTCCACATCATTAAGCTGTTGAAGCGCTTTACTCTTTGACTCCTCGTGTCCCATTTCCCTGGTTTACTGCGCCTCCGTGTAGCCTTTTTAAAATGCTCCTGGAGTCGTACTGTACCTGCAGATAATAACACAGCCCACTGATAACATGCCGCATGTATACTCTCCCACTTTCACTCAGATACGGCTTTTAGCACAGAACGCGTAAACATAGATACGTGAGGGAACCTGTATGCGAGATGCAAGGCTTAAAGAAATCAACTGAATGCAAAAGCTTCACAGTATATGGAGGCAATTTATGATCCAGGTTTCGATGGGATATTGCTGAGGAGCGGCCGGCCACCTGCCATAAATCCATGCCCTGCCCCCCCCCCGAGTGATAATGCCGCCTCGATTGGAAGTTGCACAACACCCCGTGTTGTTAAATATGTGCTTTATTAGATAAATTAAAAGTCAGAGGTCAATAGTTTCATATTTTCTTGGTGCTCAAATCGGCTGCTTTACTACAACATGTAGGCACTTATAGAGGGAAAAAAAACACTATCTTTAACTGTATTAAGTCAATCAATCATCTACCTGATCAAAACCCACAGCCTCCTGAAGAGACGTGTGGGGGAACATTTACTGCAGGAGCAGTCGGGCACGCCGCAGAATACAGTACGAAAGAACTCCAATCAGCTGTTGAATTTAAACGGAGCTGGCTTACGTCACCAGGAATTGTCTGTGTTTATAAAAGATCATAAATTCCTTGGGCATTCTCCAGATGACTTCCATGGTAATTCGGGGGCAGCTTGGTTTTCGTCTACTGCTGATCAGAGGAGAGCAGTCTGAGGCCGTCTACAGCACCGTGTACGACACACCGGGAATTTGTTTTCACTTGAAACGGACATCTGTCGGTGTCTATACCTGCTCTCTTCACCCTGCTCCGTTCCACATCATTTCAATTAATTTGGTTTCCTGGAGACAATGTTGCTATTTATCTGGGTGTGGATGATGGGGGAAGGTAGCAGCAGCCATTGTTGGTTTAAGCTCTGCAGTCAAAATACCTCCTCTGTCATAAAAAAAAAAAAATGGATTCATCGCTTTGAGGCTACTATCTTACAAGAGCCACAATGGGTCATCACAAAAGCAGAGGATTTAGCATAACAAATAGCAGACACACGAGTTAAGCCGAGAGTTAAAGAGTAAAAGGCGTTTGGTTTCCACCGAGAACTGTCGAGACGAGATTTAACGGCAACTCAAACACAGTGATGAGAGAGAGGAGGAATGCGCACCCGGTCCTGGAGAGGTGCTGACCAAGTGAAAGTACAGGTGTGAAGGAAAACAGTCGCACACTCGTAACCACGATGCAAAAAAGATTCCAAACCACCCCTGCTCAGTGGCACCGAGAGGCTTTTAGGTAAGTTATGGATTTGCTGCGAGCATTATTTGTAAATATGACTAATGTCCATTATAACAATAAATACCCTTGAAACATCCTTTGTAAAGTTTGGTTACATTTTCAAATAATATTTTGATCGTCGTTCATCGGTTTGTAGAAAATGGGATTTTTAAGAAAAGATAATGTGAATTTAGCAGCTTCTTGTGTAAAAGAAAAAAAAAAACCAATTGCTGTTCAGCAGCTGACTTTTCCAGCAGCACATGACCGCACCACATGACTGCTCAAATGAAACGCACTGGGGTACAACATGGACAACACTGTCGTGGTCCTTGAGCATCATTACAGAAACAGTGAGGAAAAGGAATAAGTTAATAACTTTCTCACGACTAAGACTGAAATGTACTTTATCAAGTATTTGAAACTACTAATGTCACACATCATGCTCAGCCCAAATTTTACTATTACAACATGAGATTGGTCAATTAATTTCTCCAAAAACAACAACATTAAACCGTAATGCCCGTTAATAACTCTGCTCTAATTTCAAAGAGATCAGTTAACCTGTTTAGTCAGCCAGTGAGGAATAAACGTCACAGCCGCGTCAGACACCCTGAGGAACTCCGCTGACGTCCCCGCCCATTGCACCTTCTGACAGCCTAGCACGTCACAAACACAGGAAATACCTTCAGTGTGAAGTAGCAGTCAGGCAGCAATGTGAGAGGGTTGTCAGACGGGAGGCGAGAGCAGAAGGAGAAACGGTAGTACTGTTGTGAAATTTGAAGTGGTGTTTCCAATGAGGAACTCTAATATAAAGAAGGAAGGTGGAGAAGCTGTGTGGGCTGCTGACATTGAATCCTGATCTTTGGCATCATACTGGCCATGATGGGTCAACAGCTCACTCCCAGCTTGTGAAATAGCTTGCCTTTGACATGGGTAGAGTCAGTTAATGTCAAATGTTTGGTCCAACTTCACTTCCTGAGTTCCCCTAAGTCTCTGCTCCCTAAGTACTACCAACTATTGGTTAAAACACTAACAGCGTGGGGTTTGTTTGCAGTTCAGAAAATGCCTTTCCAGTCAATAACCAGCCTCACAATACAACAACTACGCACAGCATTCATTCAGACGGCAAAAAAAAAAAAGAATGGTTGTCACTTGCTTGCAAACCAATGCAAGTGTCACTTGAATGGCCCATTTGTTGTGGGTGCTGCCTGTTACGTACTCCAGGGATTGACTGTCTGCATCAACATATTTGATCAAAATCGGATCTACTTTCAATAACTAACCAGGATGCGAGGCCTCACAAAACGGTGGGTTTTAAACCGGCGCACACGGACAAACTGAGTTTCTCACGTGGCACAGAACTTTACCTTTCATTGTTTTTGGGTTTATTCATGCGCTCTTCTTTATGTGGGCATCTTCCAGTCTGATTGACAGTTAAGTGATTGGCCACTGCAGTGTGACGTTGGGTTGCGTTTCTTTAACAGTCGATTCTGTTTCAATTTTTTGTCGCTGCATTTTTTTTCTAGCTTCCCCTACACAGCCTGAAACGCACTACCCACAGTCAATTTAATGGGAGGACTGGCGTTTTTCGCTGCAACAGCTGATTTGGTGTGAAAACAGCTTAAGTCCTTCATATGAGAGCTAAAGATGGAAATGTTTACAGTATGTTATTGATGAACTGTGTCAATGACGAGTACAAAAGCAGGGGACAGAAAGTCAGAGAAATTAAACTGAAACTTAACTTTAATTGTTACAATGGAGTCGTAAAAAATGATTAGAACACATAAATCGTCTCTTTTTTCTTTTTTTTTAATATGGATGCTTTCTCTGGTATGTTCTCTTTCCAACAAATTTGCCTAATCTTCATGGTTCTTGATAAGTGGTAGAAAATGGATCCTTAAGTTCCTGAGTTAGTTACTGACTTTTAGATCATGGAGCTTATGGTTTGTGTTTTTGGGGAATAAAAATCTTTCTACTATGGCCCTCGAATAGTCAAGATTTTAAAGACCGCATGACATACTGTAGGTCTCAGCGTATGTTAAGTGGCTGTTAACCTTATATTGATCTGCAGAGCTCATCAATATACATTATACATTATTGGATGGAGACCGAGGAAAAAGCGTCCCAACATTGATTGGGAATTGAATTCTTTATGAGTGAATTAAAATCACATTCACACAGCTGCTGGACAGCCCAGCACAGACTTCTGGGGTTTATGACACACTACACAGACTGCAGTGTGAACGCACGTCAGTCAAAGCAGCCGCAGCACTGCATTTACTATCTGCATAAATCAAGTGATTTCCCATTTTTTATTTTTTTTTAAAACAATTGATTGGATCTTCTGTGATCCGTCTGATCACAATATCAAGATACTGTCACTCAAAATGTTTTGTTGCCGTGAGAGTTAACATGTTACCTCTTTGTAGTAAGCTGTGAAACATTTGCCAACCTCGGAATAACACCAACAACAAGCGTTTTTTAGGATGCTAAACTTTCAGCACAATTCACACAAAAGGCTCATTACATTCGTTAACAGTGGCGATGGTGCAGAGTTGTTGTTTGTTTTTTTCACACCACACCACCTCTCGCTGGTGTAAAAGATAAGGCTAATTAACATGGCACCATTTGCATCTTTACCTCGATGTTTCAACAGGGAAGGGAAGAGAGCAGCCACAGCGGGCTAATGACGGTTTGATTTGAGAGGGAAGACTTCCTGTCAATTCCAGCGCTCCTGACATCACCCTCTCATAAACCCCTTACATTTACGTGCGCCGCTATCCTGCTCGGCTGTCGGCGTCCCACCTTTCTCCCCCACCCCCACCTTAAATTCCTGAGTTCATCCTCCCTCTCCCTCTCTCTCTCCTCTCTCCCCCCTCCACTACCACTAACACCACACAGGCAGCGCTCATTACAGCAGATTTGCATGTCTGCTCCAGAGCAGTATGAGAGGAGATGAAACAGAACTCCCAGTGGCTGCCTCTGCAGAGCTTCACTCATCTGACAGAAAGAGCTCCACCTTGGGCCCCAGACACAGCCAGCAAACAAATGCAGGCTTCTTAAACAGGCCACGAGCACACACATATCCCCACACACGCGCACACACACACACACACACATACATACATACAAACAAACACAAAGATACTCCCCCAGAAAGAATTTATGCTGCGCCGTATATTCGGTTTAAATATATCTATATTCAGGAAATAAATTGAAAAACAGAAGAAGTCTAGCTTCCAGCACATTGCTCCCCTCCCTGCGCATTACCAATCAAGCCCGCTCAGCTGAGGAGGATGACACCACAAGTCATGTTACTCTGCCATCTGTCCCCGTTCCCACTGAGATCTCACACACCCGAAGACCGATGACCATCTTTTCTTATTTAAGTCATGGATCTTTAACCGGTGCTTTTTTATTTAATAACATTACATTTGTGGGACAGCTACTGCTGGATGATACTTCAGAAATACCAACTACCACCTTATTGTTGTTTACACATCAGTGCTGTAATGCTAGGTCAACAAACATATTAGTCAATTGACTTGAAAAATGAATTGCCACCAGTCTGGATTAACTATTTGAGTCATTTCCAAAGCTTGTTCTTTTTGCTGGTTACAGCTCTTCAAATTTGAGAATTTGCTGTTTTAAATCATTGTAAATTGAATATCTTTGGGTTTTTGGCCAGTTGGTTCGGAAGAGATAAGTTGAAGACATTACTTGGCCGCAGGAAAAATGTTATTTT
Source organism: Anoplopoma fimbria (assembly GCF_027596085.1). Taxonomy (NCBI): domain Eukaryota; kingdom Metazoa; phylum Chordata; class Actinopteri; order Perciformes; family Anoplopomatidae; genus Anoplopoma; species Anoplopoma fimbria. The sequence goes on from NC_072465.1 coordinate 18,125,092, forward strand.
CATGTTTCACAATTTTCTGACCTTTTAAAAACAACAAATCTATGTATTTGTTAACCTCGATAATGTTTGAGTGAAACAATAAATAACACTTAAACCCAACGAGACAGAAATTTGTTTAACTACATAATTTTAATTTTAAAGAAATGTACATAATTAGAAATAATGCTCTAATAAATATTGCAATATTAATTATTTCCATAATCACCCTTAAAAAGGAGCATAGACGACAAGCAATGAACAAGTCAATAAATCAGTCATTGCAGTCCTTGTATGAACCAGCACGAGGTGTCACTGAGGCAAAACCAGACAAATGCAACACCTCTGAAATATTTGATAATTTTTGTATAGTCCTATAAGGTGGTAGAGTAGTGTGTTGCCACATTCTGATACTACCACCTGCTTTGTGGTATGTTATCTTCTTGGTCAGCGATGACTAAATGTCACATACTTTACTAAAAAAAGAGCAACCCTCAAAAAAGGGGGAAAAAGTGTATGTTTCGTTTTTTAAATGAGATGTTTTTGTTGTGGATGACTCCCTTGGTGAAAGTTGTGCATCATGTGCGATGAGTCACCGTGAACGAGGAGGGCAGAGGGACTTTCAACATGCTAGCTCCTGAACTGACCGGTATTGTTCCTCACTGGACTCTAAACCTTGATGACTTGCAATCTGTAAAGGTCAGTCCTAAAAATAAAAATAAATGCATTTGTTGCATCATATCGAGAAGGAAAATCCTAGTCAGTCCACTATGACTCATACTCAGCAGATAAATAAAATAAAGAAAAAATGTAAAAAAGAGAACTCGTTATTTTTGATTCAAGACTTTCAGATCCATATTCTCAGAAAGTTGCATTATGAGGTTGAGATAACCAACTGTATTACTACTATATTTGAACATATAAGATATAAAACAAGCGAATATTGCAAAATAAGGTGCAGAAGGGTAGATTTAAGGCCCCCAACGCAAAGCAGGTGGTTGTTGGGTCCCTGTACATCTGTAGCAAACTATTTTTAACTAAATCTGACATGAAACTGTCCAGCAGGATATCGGCAAAGGGCGGGGCTTCTTTGTCGAAACGAGCAAGAGAGCGTGTGTGACAGTTAAGTTAGTTAAACTTAGTAACCGTGTAAGTGTGAACGTAGCAGTGCCGTGTGTACGTTTTATGCTGTCGGTGAAGTAACTGCTACGAGTTGAGTATTTTCGTTGGCAGACATTTTTGTGTACCTAAAGTCAATTTGTTGACTTTAGCAGTTTTTGTATTGAAGCTGTCTTTATTATTGGACAGTATTTCATGTATTACAGCAAAGTGGCAAATTGGAAACTGCTGTGATATGTGAACCACAAGGCAACAGTGTGCATCATAACAACACATAAAGGGAAAAGGTGAGAAACGTTATTTTTACTTGAGCCGATATGTCTCAAGCTGAGTGCAACTAAACGTTTTCACTTATAGACCACTCGATAGAATGCAATACAGTTCAATCAACACCTCTCTTCAACAATTTTAACAAAAACTGAACTTTATAAACCTTCACGAAGGGAGGATTTATTGCAGGACTTGTTTTCTTTATCAGGCAGCATCAGTTTCAGATAGGTGTACCTTATGCCACGTGTTGGTGACTGAGAGGATTCTAGTCAAGACTTACAAAAGTAGCCTCTGCCATTTGCAACTATATCATATCAAGTTGTATTACGTCATATTAGATTATTAGTTTTGTTTGTGAAAAACAAAGGGACACTTAATGTCACTGTGTATTCATTGTGCAGCCCTGTGTATGACCTCTACTTGAAATGCATTTGAAATTGAGGCTTTAAATTTCATCAGTGCAGCTCCTTTCCAGCTTTAAAATTGATTTTGCATGTCGAAAAGCATACGTGTGGTTCCGTGGGGAATAATGTGTGGTGCCGAAGCAAATTTTTGGGTGTGACCAGATTTTGTGCTCGAGCCAATAACAGGAAAAAACTTAACTGGCACAAGTATCACCAGTGATCTGTAGCTCGGCTTTTTCTTTCAATTCTGGAGCAATTTTTCTACCAAACCACACAAAGAGCAAATACAAGGACATGCATTTTGTTAAAGACGGAGTACATATAGTATATAGGCGACTTTGGAGGTAAAGCATTTTCATGCTTGTGTTTTATAAAAAAGGCACTAGCAGGATTTCACCAAAAATGGCATTTTGATTCCTCTTATTGTTTTATCAGAGTGGCGGGACTTCTTAAAAAGTAGCAGAAAGATGTCAAAATTAATTGGAGAACAAACCATGTCCAAGTCATTTGGGATGACTAAATAGGGATTATCAGACATAAAAGGGAAGCAGCAATCAGCATTAACCGAAGACTTGATAATTTGTTCCTCCCCAATTATTGTCACTTTTGTCAGAGCATCATTTTTGAATTTCCTTGACTTGGACTCAAATGAAAAGGCAGAAATCTGAGCACTGCGAGCTGCCTGCAGAACTTGAGTGTGGCCGGGCTGCACAGCGCACATTAAGTCATTAAAGTCCCCGTGCTCACAGTCCCTCCCTACCCCCCACTGTACACACCAGTAACCCCCCCCCCTATACTAAGCCTTTCAGACCAAACGCTGCTCTGCCTTCTGCATCTTAATAAGAGGAGGGAAACTAGAGGGAAGTGAAGGCATGGCAGTCTTTTAGAGGAAGCCGAATAAATGACTGAACACACACCCTGGGGCGGGCATGCCGGGGGGTTTCCAGGAGGTCGGAGCAAGCGGGGCCAATCGTGTCAAGACGAAGGCGGCAGACTAAAACAAAACTGACATATCAAAGCAGCCAAGCCGTGTAGAAGGGAAAAGAGCAGCCAAGACACCGCATTCAGCTGCACAGCTTGTTTCTGCTTCAATGAGAGACAACACGACCAAAAAACGGCAATTAGCGATTAAAGTGGAAATTCCATCTGCTGCAAAGCTGCATCTTTTTTTCCCCCCAATCAAAAACAAGCTCAAACCATCAAACCATCGGCGTGATCCTATGGCCTTTGATCCCATCTTTCTTTTCTTTTCAGTGGTAGGCAAACTATGAAGCATGCATTTCGAAAGACTGCCTCTGTACCCAGACATTTGTATCCCCTGCCCTAATCCTTATAATATTTAAAAGCAACTGTTCTTTACCTTCTCAGTGCAGCCAAAGCTCAATCATTACTAAAACAAACAGACTAGGGCTTGAGGCGACTTTCACTGATTCATGTAGATAAATGCTTTGTCTACATGTAGAGACCATAATCTCTGACAACCTGGATACACTGGGAATGTGCAGTATGAAAGCAAACAGATATTGCAGGAGTATGAGAACACTTAAATGAGTTATATTTTTAAATTAGCTTGATGAGAGCCAGTGTGGCCTTAAACTCAGTTTGCTTCTAATGAGATACCAACTGTTTACTACATATCTTCTTTCCTTGTGATAATGAAGGGATTCCTCTGAGGTTGCTGCCGTGCTGACACAGCCTTTAGGTGCTTAAATCCAAAAATGGGTGCATTAAGTGCATTTTAATTGACTTATATTTACCCACAGTATTGTCTTGCAAATAAAAAAAGATCTTCTGGCAATCCTAGAAGACTAAAATAAGTAGGTCACTCAGTCTCCTGTGAGTCATAGATTTTGGCAGGGGACCAAGCAGAGCAGGTATGAGAGAGACGGAGCTAGAGCCGAGAGGGGCCTAATGGTATGCTGATACCATTTCATTAGTATTATAAAAAGATAATCAAGTTTATTTACCACCCTGTGCATTTTGTGGTACAATGTAATATCAAGCAAAATTGGATGCAGAAGTTTAGGGAATTAAAACCAGAAAACTGGAGTGTTACACACTTAACGGCATCATAAATTTACACACACAAATGGATATTGTAGTCGGGCCTCCTGAGGAGCATTTAAGCCCAGTAGCTGCATGCAAACTCCTCCACAGTCTTTACATCCCACTGTATACATTCCCTTCAGTGTAGCAGACTCTCTCAGATTGCAGGTGCAGTCTCGACACACTCCAGAGCCGAGGCCCCTGGCTTTTTCTCCAAGGGCCACAGCACCTTGGCAGTGTGGCTGACTTGCGTGGGTGAGAGCTGGGCATGGGATTTCCAAACAGTTACTTTTTTTAAGTCGGTGACTCAGCCTGGTCAAAGCCGTCGGTCACACAGTCACCTAGGGGCAACCGCATTCTGAGTCGGCACTAATGTGCACGTCTCAGGCCCTGTGACCAACGCACCGATACCTTCTTAATCACATTGGGCAACTGGCACAGACCACGTCGCCTCAGCTATTGAGCCCCTCCTCCAGCTAACCTCTCCGCCCTCTCTCATTCATCCACCCGAGGGAGAGGCATGCAGGCCAGAGGAAGTATGACTCATCTGAGTAACAAGATGCATTCTTCTGAATTCTCTACAGACGTGTTGTTTGCTAAGTGAAGAGCACAGGAGGTCTAGAGAGAGATAAAGAAAAAGAAGGGAGGACACAAATGAAACAATAATCAAGAGATTAGACTGTGTGTGTGTGTGTGTGTGTGTGTGTGTGTGTGTGTGTGTGTGTGTGTGTGTGTGTGTGTGTGTGTGTGTGTGTGTGTGTGTGTGTGTGTGTGTGTGTGTGTGAGAGAGGAAGAAAGAGGGATGGGGTGGGAATGACGGGGCAAGAGCGAGTCATCATTTGTGTGGGTTTCCTGGTCCACGCAGATCAACATTTCCTCCAACTCCACCGAGAGAATCCTTGGCTTCTCTTAGGGGTTTTCTGAATCACAGATGGAGACTCCAAGTACTACATTTAAGGCTAATCCTTCAGGTTTCGTGCAGGGAAAAAAAAAGTGACAAATGACAACAACAGAGAGGTTTTGAAGTGCAATTCTGCTGAGCTTGCAGAGGACAACGGGGCATATAAAATAAAAAAAGACACATGGAGAAAAATTGTTAAATCACAGAGTCAAACCGATCCAACACAGCTCCTTCCCAACCAGCACCACATCTGCAACACTTGGCAATCGCCCCTACAGATCATGAGCCTCACACAAACACACACCACATCACACACAGTCTCCAACTTCAACATGAAGCTATTTCTGGACCAGCCCACATTAACGTTGTCTGAAATCACAAAACAAATGGAGAAGCTACACACAGCCTTCGGGTCTGATCAAATGTGGCCCTGTTTTGTGATTAAATGATAAATGATGTGATTCTCACCAGAGTAAACAACGTCTTTAAGGCTTCACAATTTAACCTACTAAGCAGATTTAGGACTGTGCTCTTAATTAAACCTGACCCGATCTGACTTTCCTCTCAGAGTCGGCAGATTGACATTTAAACATGTGAGAAATGTTCCACTCTTACTACATTGCTGCATAGTGAACACACACAATACACAGCAATAAGCCAATAAACCTGTGAGGCTGACAAAATTAAAAATTTGCATTGCGCGCTTCCTTTACAATTACTAATACTTCTGCATTAAACAAGCACGTTTTTTATTACAGAAGGGATTATGCCACCAGACACCACTGACCATCTTGAGCGGGTAAATTAAAGGAGAACTTGATTCTCTTTTGGCTCCAGGTTTGTTACACTCCTCAAGAGTCAGTCAATCTAAAGTTCTGGTAAACTGTTCAAAATATCCAGTGTTTATCTTTGCTCATACACATGTAAAGAACCACCGCCTCACAGAACTGTGAGATTATCACATTATAAATCAGGGTCTTTTTCTCAGTCTGATTTATGGGACTCTGCACTTGTCAGTCATGGTATCTCCTCTAAATTGTCATGAAATGCATGCAGTCCACAGAAGGGGGCTGATGGTGACATTTTGGAATATAATGTTATTAAATTGTAATTTCTCTGTGGGACTTTAGTACAGGAGCTGTTTCCCCAATTTGTACAACCAGTCATAAATAACAGCTCTGTGGCTGCTGCTCTGCGGACAAAGCCGCTTTGTTTAGCCAGTTGTTGGAGCCACCATTTTTCTTTTCAAATATCTCAGTTAAAAACTGACAGGGCGCCCCATATATTCTATATTAAACTGTCTCCTGGTATTCTGCTGTTTCACCTGGAAGTGAATTCTCTGTCTGCCCCAGGAGCCACTGTAATGATTAAAACAGATATACCAAATACTATGAAGAAATCCCCGTTCTTATTACTTAAGCGGTGTCAGCTTAGCGAGCTTCTCTCCCTGCACAAAGCTTGAAAGTCTCCAACGAGTGTGAATCATATAAGCATATCAATTGCTTCTACGGAGTAAAGATGAAAAAAGCTTAAAAAGAAATGCACCGATACTGAGGGCCTATCAAGACTCAAGGACAAAGCATACAATATGATAATTATCAAATCCTTCAAGCCACAGAAAAGTCAAGCCAGTCTTATTCGTTTCGACTTGGTTATTCGTTGGCACCGGAGTAAGTCAAATCTCAAACGACACAGCGGTGCATTTACTCTGAATTCTTTTGTTTTACATGTCATTGAGCACCACATTAACTCCCCTTTAATGGAGGGGATTTGTAAGCCCTGATTTCGTGTGCTCATTTCGTGCATTAAAACCAGCTAACACGTATTCTATTTTTAATATTTACACTTCTGTTCGTGTACTTTATCAACCTTCTAAACTTGAACTTAATGCAGAGATAAGATCAAGCCTAACATTCATAATAGACTTGCCACAAAATATATTAGTCTTTTTCGCCACTACAAGGCTGGAATGAGTCACAGTAACCACCTTGCAACTACAAGAACCACCAATCCCCCACCAACCCCCACTCTTTTTCTCCTATACTTTCTAAACTTCCCCAGCCAGCTCTGGTGCGGGTTGTTACGGTCGTTCCCCGGTAGAAAGAAAGGCCCTGATTATCCAGACTGGGGACATAAAGGTCTAAACACATTCAGATAAAACATGTATCTGAGCAAATGTGCCGATAATATTAGGCAGCAAACCCCGTTGAATTAAACATCACATACCTCCCTCACTGATTCATGTCCACATCCAACTGCAACCCAGGATGTGAATTGGAGCATATAGGCTAGGACTAGTTCACTGACAGATTCAACTCAATAGACTGGGAGGGGGGGTCGGGATGAGCAGAACTAGGCAGTGTATTGCTGGATGAATAAAAAATGAAAGTGTAGTGCTTCAGTAAATTCGCTCTCTCCATCCCGTGAGGAGGGTGGGTGGTGAAGGGGTGGGGGTGACGACGGAGTAGAGGTTTGTTTGAAAACCGAACCAGTGCTGCATTCCCACATCCACCCGCATCCAGCGAGGGACTCTTTAAAAATTCATTAATTTACAGCAAAAATAGATTAAAGCACCCAGCTGAGCAAAACTCAAAATTTGGCTCCTGAATAACATTAATGATAAAATGATTGAGGGAGCCTTTTCTCCCTCAAGCCCTGGGGGGGTTTGCCTGAAAAAAAATGTGTTCTGGCTTCTCTCACCTTACAGCACCTTGAGAATAATTTATTTCAATCATTACTAAAATAATGCATTTCTAATTGTCATTTTTAATTATGGTTTTCTTTCTTTCTTTCATTTGGAAAAAAAAAAAAAAAAAAAAAAAAGAGCTGAGCAAAAACCTGCATAAACTAATTAAAATCCATCCAAGGATCTACCATTCCCATGATGCCATGCCAATGTCATTCTATTCACTATTTGATATCTCAGCTACAGAGACTTAATGACAGCTGCTCCAGGCCCCAAAAAACGCCTAGAACTGCAGTTACAGTAATTGCTCTGGCCAGCACTAAATGAGGTTCACTTAAGTGCAATTATCCCCCTCTGATCTCTCACATAAAGAGACTTCTTTAACATGGAGAAGTGGGCTCACACAATGTGACTGCAAACAAGATTCAAATTGGAATCAGGGAGGCATTTCCAGCAGATGAATGGCTTCATAGCTCATCTGCATTCTAGTGATGCACGGCGTTGCTAATGAAGACCGAGCCAGTCCCTCCTCACCAACATGGCTTCCATGAGAGCAGAACTTCACACGCTGGATGCATAAGCAGAGCACGGGGAGACATTTCTAACAAAACGGTCCAGTCCGTTCGCCCCGAGCCGCATTAGAGGACAACCTAGCCTTGACGCAGATTTAGAAGGCCGTTTAAAAAGAAAAGGAAAATCCTGGTGTTTTCTGCCCAATCCAAGGTGAACATACACTGAAGGGGAAGATGATGAGCGATGAAGTGAAAAGAAAGAAACTCCAACCAAAAAATAACTTCACATTTCAGAGCAGAGAGGAATTCAGACAAGCCCACTTTGGGCTGAGACCAAAAGTAAGTCATCGTAAAAATACTAAACAGAGGCCTTTAATACAACAGCATCACCGTTACACCATGCCAAAAAAATATATATCAGGACGTCCTCATGAATAAATAGCCATCTGCCAATCGCATAACACAATAGGTTTTCAGCCTGAGGGGTAAGATGTGGAGGTCTAATAGGGGTTGCTACAGAGAGTACCTGTTGGGTACAGTCCAACAACACAGGGTGGTGGGGAGGGGAGGGGGGATGCGATGGGCATTCATGTTGCCACAGGCTCAACTACCACCAGGAGTCTGATAACTGCATCTCACGGATGGCCATTTGAATAATCACTTCAACAAGGGGGGAAATTAAAAAGCCTCTCAGTGAGATGGGGCTAGGCACAGGGCCACATACTGAATTCCAAATGAGGAGCTTGTATTTAAAAAGTAGAAACCTGTTGTAAAGTCACTCTACTGCAATGGTTTGCTGACCACCCTTGACATCTATTAAAATGAGCTCCGTATCATGTCACAATTCCATTGAATCTATTCAATTATACTTATTATCACTTTACAGATGAAGACAAAGTCATTTTTCTTCAGAGATGAAAGACGAATGTGTTACTAGCAACGGACATACACCAAACACAGGAAGACCTTGGAGAAGTAGGTGTCGTGTTTTTAAACCATGAGGCAACAGACTTCTCAAACACCACTGCAGGCTAGAACCACCATTAAAAGGGAAGCTGTAACACATCAACCCATTCACACTTTTAAACGGTTACTGTGAGAATAAACAGATGTGTAATCTTCTCTATACTTTCTTCGCAGCAGTTCGATCCATTCATCAACACCTTGAGGTTGTTTAAAAAAAAAAGAAAAGGATTCATAAAAAGTCCCCAACTCTGCATAGAAATAGGAAATAACAAGCACTAAAAAAGGCTTATAAATCACCAGAAACATGCATTAACAGGAGCATGGCGATCTCAGCCCGCACAACATCTCCAATAACTACACGTATGCACCAACAGAATTTGATAGATGTTATAGTAGAGCTCTGAAGGAACAAAATCTGCAATGTGTGAGCCATGATTCATAATTTTGCATGCAATCTCTAAACATGCACGCATTGGCTGCACTCTCGGTCTGTTCTTTAACAGCCGAGTAGCAAACAACAGCAAAATGCCAATTCCGCTGTCTCTGCCAATTATTCCACTGCTGCATTTCACATATTTGTTTTAATCGACATAAGTTCTTGCATATAAAAACAACTCTTTCTGAAAAAAAAAAAAGCTGAATTTCATGAATGGCATGGAAGTTTTAAGTATTTCCCATCACTGAGTTAGATGTCGGTCAGTGTTAGACCCAGCGATAAAATGCCAATTAACATAAACTGCACATGGAGCCTTTCACAGAGCCAAAGAAAGTACAGCAGCGGGACAATTCACAGGATGTGACAGAGTGACTGACAACTGTTCATTCTCATTTCTAGACAATAGGACAAATGGCTCTACCCTGGCTCTGCTTACCTGGATGGAGTGACATGAAAAACTCAAACCATGTGTCATTTTTAAGCTGCATGGCCCAGATAGCCTGGATGCAGACAGCTTGCTGTTGGCCTGCTATTTAAAGGATGGGTGATTAAGAGGCAAACCAGGTCTGACCTTTGATTGTGGGTGCTGACTAACGCTTTGGGCATTTTGTTAGTCGAAGCAGAAGGTCTGGCAGGGTTGGGATATTCTGGGGGAATTTATAATGTTTTGTTTTAGTCATAAATTCAACCTTTTTAACGCTGGCCTTATGACAAAATAAACTTAGGGAGCAGCTATTAATTCTGCAACCCATTGCATCGTCTTTAGAATAACAACGTGACATCATTGATAAAAACATGCACAAGTTGACAGCGGGACAAAATGAAGAGTTCAGTCATCCATCCTCTAATAGAAGCCGTCAGGGTAAAGCGAGGGCACCGTTTTGTATACAGCTGCACACAAATGCCACAGCTGTTTAGTTTTACAGTCGTGGCATTAACTAATCGGTGCCTGCCCCGTACGATCACACACACACACCGACATCAAAGGGAGAGTGAAGCCCTGAGAAAGGTCTAGGTCTTGCACTTGCACACACACACACAGGTCCAAATATTTAAATGCAACAGTGCCATCTCATTGCATTACACAAGGTTAGGCATGTAAACCACCACCAACACACAGATTCAATTCAGTCACAAAAAAAAAAAAAAAAAATCCACCTGAAACATGCCTTGCACTTGTTGATTGTCCAGCCACGTGACAAACCTGCGCCTCCTCATAAAGATCAGACTAGTGTTTTATTATTATTATTATTTAAATACCAGGATCATTATTTTCTAGTTTACCAGCCGCCTGAGATTGACAGACGAGAAAACACACTGCAACAGCTGTGAGTCAAATACCATCAGAGCATGCAGGAAAGAGACACACACACACACACACACACACACACACACACACACACACACACACACACACACACACACACACACACACACAGTCTCACATACCAAACAGCTAGCTAACGATAGCTGTTGAAGGGCTGGGATCTGTCATTAAAACCACCTTTAATGCGAGGAACACACACACATATATACATACACATATACACACACACACATATATACATATACACATATACACACACACATATATACATATACATACACATACATATACACACACACACACACACACACACACACACACACACACACACACACACACACACACACACACACACACACACACACACACACACACACACACACACACACACACACACACACACACACACACACACGGCCCCGGGGAGACGCTCTGCTAAAGTTAGCAGCATGCTATGAACTGTGCTAGCTAGCTGTCAAAGTTGCCCTGTCAGTTGTCACCGGTTGCACAGCGGAGCTAGCAGGCTAACGCGAGAGCTGTCAACTTGGGGAGAGAGTTGCAGCAACACGGCCCGGGGGGGGAGAGGGGGAGGAGGAGGAGGGGGGTACAGTGAGCACTGACCACAGAGGGTGAAAACACTGACTGGCTCTCCGGGAGAAAAAAGGTGTCCCGTCCCCTCCACCTCCACCCCCACCCGCACCCGCACGCACGCCCCGCAAAGCCGAGCGGAAAGCCCGGTGTGCCAAGGCCTGCTCGCCGGGCTCAACCCCCCCAGAACTTCGCTGCTGGCTCACTTCCCCCGTTAAAGTCGTCCATTTCGTGGGCCTCGGCTCAACTTCCATGCCCGCGTCGCTCACTTACTCTGGGGTTGAGGACGCCGCTGTGACGCCGTCTCTCTTTAATTCCTGACGGTAGTTTTCAGAGTGAAAAGCTTGCCCCCCTCCCAGCTCCGTCCAGCTCCTCGTCTTCAGCTCGCGGGGGCTCCCCGGGAGTGTCCCCGCGCTCTTCACGTTATCGTCCTGTGCAAAAAAAAAAAAAAAAGAAAGCGCCGTAGCCGTCGCTTCGCCGGTGTGCCCGCGGTGCCGCTGCGTCCCTCCTCGGCTTCTCTCCGCCTTCTCCCGTTCGCCTTTCTCTCGGCGGCCGAGCCAACATCCGGGACTCTCCCCCGTTTGGGTTAGGTGCCCGGAACTACTTTCACATACGACGACGCACATGAAGGTTTCTCTCTCTCTCTCTCTCTCTCTCTCTCTCTCTCTCTCTCTCGCTCACCACCCTGCCGCCACAGAAACTAGCGCGCGGTCAAACGCACAAGCCCGCAGTGGAAACGGTGGCGCGTGCTCCCACACATGAGCTTGACTATCAATCAGTCAATTGATCAACAACTCAGCTTTATTTAGGGCGCGTTGTCAGTGACTACGACCCAAAGTTAGATATATAACCAATTAAATGAAGAAGTGAAGTAATGAGACTGGATCACAGAAAAAGAAGAAGATAGTCCACGTGTGCACCACTGCCGCTTTTTTTTTTATAAAAATCGATTACATTGCAATAAATTACAAGTCGATAATAGTAAGAACTTTTGGGTTTTACTGGTGTGTATTCTTTTTTTATTGTGTGCAATTGCATAATAATCATAATAATAATAATACATGATGTTAATCTATTAACAAACTTCTGGGTTCACACTTTCTAATAAGCCTAATTTAAGTCTGCAGTTCTACATGTTTATACGTTGTTAACAAATGGATTTGGGTCCACATTTGCAGCCGGTTTTTCCAGAAGTGGAAGTCGTCCATTATGGGTCTTCCTGATGATTCAAAGAGACAAAAAAAAAAAACCTACAGACGGATTATTTTACATGATGGCAACCTTAAATATGTTGTTATTATAAATGGATGATAACTAACCTAGCTTTAGTTTATGATTTAGGCTATCAAAGTAAAGGCTTTAGTTATAGCCTATACACATTTGTATAGAGATTTATTTTAAAGTGGTGTTGATAAGTGCACAGAAGCTGATAAAAAACATTCTGTGCATGATTAAAATATGGATCTTTTAGGAGTTGACTATGTGATAAAATAAAATAATTGGTAGAAAAACTTGGACAATATAGGCCTTGATAGGTGTGAGCTAGCAATGGTCCTCTCTGAAAACTTGCAGTGTGCACCCAATTTGATTTTACAGTCACTTCTAACTCTATTTGTTACTGCTTTTAATTCCTCTAGAGACAGAATAGGCTAATACAAACAACATTATGGCACCGTTCATTTGCAGACTACGGCTGGAAAAAATAAATACCTAGAAATACCAGTCTTTCTCTAATCAAAATAATTTATTGTTTCAGTTTCAGTGCAGTAGTATATTCCTGAGTACCATACTGGTCTAAATGCTGTTTCATAGTCGTGAAATACTGAATTCATTCATTCATCTTTTTTCTTATGAGTTTAAAAAACATGTTTGTATTTTCCTTAATAATCCCAGCATGTATATCTCTCTATTGTACAATGTAAACTGCAATTGAGGTTAAATGTACAGGAAAAAAAATAAAAATAAACAAGGACATGACCTCAATGTCCCCAATGGGACCTGCAGCCCTGGTCCTCAGCACTCTCGTGAGCTCAGGTTGACCTTGTCTCAAATTACTTTCCATACTTCATAAATTATAGTTTTTATGTGGTATATTTGAGTTATAGCATCATGTTTCATACATACTAATTGTTTTGTGTATTCTTATGACAAAGTGTTGAAGGACAGCGTTAATGATGAAATGTTGTAATGTCTGTTCAGCAGGTCAACAGCGCCTCTTGTGGGTTGATCCGTGGCACTGCCGTTAATAAATCCTTTGCCTAGTTAATAATTAATATCATTTTTAAAACAAAACATTTCCCTGCCTTTCTGTTCAAGATGCGGCTTAAGATTGAAACACAGAATTTGAGTTTTTGTACAGACATCATAACGCTGCTTCTCTGAGACGCTACAGGTAAAACCGTACAGTCAGTCGGAAAGTATTTCCATCCACAGAGTTTCCAATAAACCTCTTTGCATTTTTTTCATACCAGTCGTTAATTCCCCTTCAAAATGATTTAACATTCAGCAAAGCAACATTTTTCCTCCCCATTGAATTCTATGAACATCTAGTCAATCATGGCGGTCTCTGCAGGGGCAAATGTTGCATTTTCTTAGGTCACATCAAGATATATCCAACTGAAGAATATATAATAAATTAAAACGTGACAAAAAGGCCTAGAGCAAGATGTCAAATGTGTAGTGGATGTTTAAAAACCTGGTGGATATCCAAGCTTTCATGTATTATATATTAAAACTATTTAAAAAAAGAAAAAGAAACATAATCTCAATCTTTTTACTCTGTATAAAGTTTCGGGGAGATAGAAAACACACTTAGAGAATAAACAGCAGCGAGTCCTACTTGGTATTTCAAAGTCATTTTTGTACCTGTAATTTTCAATTATAAATCTCAGTACATCCTCCTTTCATAAGAAGTATGATTGCAAAACTCACCAGCAATTCGATGTAGCCCATAATCAATAGTGCATGGTACACCCAGAGTCAACCAGCATTTCTGAAGAAGTGAGAACTTTAAAAACTATTCATAATTTTTTTTTTTTTTAAAAAGCTTCAAAGGTGACTCAAGGGAATATGAGCACCTAATACTGATGAACATTAAACAATTCAATATGCGTTTCTTTGCCATGTCACCTGCCGAGGCAGTGGGGACAGTCCAGTTCAAAAGATCCCCTTTTAGAGGAACTTCCCCTCTGCCCTCTGGGTGTCTGTGTGCGCCACTGGTGATGCTAATGCTCACAGTCTCACACCTTATATGAAAGTGAAAAACAATAATTGACGCGCGACATTTTTTTTTTTTACCTGACTCATAATTACCATGTGGTGGGTAGCGGTATACGTGCAGTACCGCCCACGGCCAGCGGGGGCGCTGTGGGGTTTCTTCTGTATTTATAAATACCAAAGAATTCAGCTCAGTGGATTCAGGAAGTGCAGAAGTTGTTGTGAAGAAGGGGATTGAGAAACAGCATCGGAATATAAAGTAGGACATTTCGCAGTTTTATATTGAACTATTGTGATGAAACAAGCGTTGTTTTTATTGCATTCAGGCTTTTGTCACGGTGGTAAATGATTGTATTGATAGCAGGTAATGTTAACGTAACGTGGTGTTGTGGACAGCTATGCCAACATGAACATGAACCACACTCACATCTGTAATGAGCAAGTGTTACAGTGTAGATAACACTAATAGCATTTCACTTTGAAACTTGATCACGAGTCAGAATGGGAAATCAAGATATCGACATTAACTAATAATAAAAAAAAAAAAATCAAGATATCAGTAACTTTGATTGCACTAGTCAAAACTAAATATAAAATCTCTTTAAATCCTTCAGAAGTATAAGTGGTTGTTAAAGCATTGAATAGCTGGACGGGATATGTATTGCAAATAACTGTAATTTAATTATTCCTATCCAAAAAAATAAAGTGCGTCACGTTTACCATGCATGTGTATTGGGCTTTCAATTAAATTGATAGTGCAGATATCCACAATTGCATTTTCTTTTTTTAATCTAGAAAAAAGCATTCTGGATATCTGCAATGGAAGCAAAAATTACAGTTTACAACAGGTTAAACAATGATATCCAAAAGTCCTCTATTAAACTTGAACACAGACATTCACTACTTTGCTTAACTGACTGTGAGTTCTAATAACAATACTAACAATATTCAGTATACCAGAAAAACATGTAGACTGTGTTCATGTTCATTATTTTTTTTTCTTGTGAGGTAAAACACTTTTTTGTATTCCCCTTTATAATCCCAGCATGTATATCTCACATGACCTCAATGTCCCCAATGGGACCTGCAGCCCTGGTCCTCAGCACTCCAGTGAGCTCAGGTTGACCTTGTCTCAAATTACTTTCCATACTTCATAAATTATAGTTTTTATGTGGTATATTTGAGTTATAGCATCATGTTTCATACATACTAATTGTTTTGTGTATTCTTATGACAAAGTGTTGAAACATGTAACTGTTGAGGCCTTAAAATATTACTTTATGGTTTTACTAACTAGGTCCTTTAAGTCTCAGGGCTAAAGCCTCCAGCTGTGGGCATCAGAAAAATGTCATCAGTGGAAAACAATCGACCTGAAAAGAAAGTCCCATATAAACCTACACAGATCTTTGTTGTGTTTTTGCCATTTTATAAGTTGATTGTAAAGTAAATATTGTATCTATATTTTGCTATAGGCCTATTTGACTTACCTGGAGTCATGTGTGTCTTAAACTAACACACATGACTCCACGTATTGGTTTTTCAAAACCTGAACAAACTCTTATATTGTCTATTTAACTGGTGGTGTCTCAGTAAAAGGACCATTTTGTTTTTATAAACGTAAACATACATATCAACGAAATGTTTGGAAACGAATCAGCTTAATCAAACTTGTATCAAGGACAGCATTAATGATGAAATGTTGTAATGTCTGTTCAGCAGGTCAACAGCGCCTCTTGTGGGTTGATCCGTGGCTCTGCTGTTAATAAATCCTTTGCCTAGTTAATAATTAATATCATTTTTCAAACAAACATTTCCCTGCCTTTCTGTTCAAGATGCAGCTTAAGATTGAAACACAGAATTTGAGTTTTTGTACAGACATCATAACGCTGCTTCTCTGAGACGCTACAGGTAAAACCGTACAGTCAGTCGGAAAGTATTTCCATCCACAGAGTTTCCAATAAACCTCTTTGCATTTTGCATAGTTTTTCTTTTTGCTCTTAGAACAAACAGCAGCTGCTTTTACAAAGTGTGTATTGTTGCATGTAGTATACATTCAGTTGGAATTGACATATTATGTCTTGAGACACACTACCTGTACGTTCCAATACTCATACTACCATACCAGAAAAAGATTAAGCATGCCCCAATACATAGCATATCAAATGCAGTATACAAAATACTAATAATAGTTTGCGTCTGTTTGATTCTCACAGTATGCAAGCCAGCATGCCTTTCTGTCTATTCTAACAGACAATCCCCTTCGCAGCAGATATATGAGCGACAGGGTCAAAGTGCAAGGTGCAATGTTATGATGGAGTATTAGGTCCCAACTGAAGGTACACCGCATTTCAACAGTACGTACTTTGTCTGGGCAGCTGCAGTAAAAGTGCTAAAAGTCAAAAGAAAAAGAATACAATTTGGAAAGCAGTGTTAATCTTCCCTCTCTCTCTCTCTCATTAGGTGATGGCTAAACCCAGAATGTCTTCCATTGACGGGAAGTTGGCTGAAGAATTTGCCGTTCCCTCCCATGTCGATGAGGTCAAAGAGAAGATGGCCGCTTTCGCCAGGCATCATGCGGCAGCAGGTCGCAGGGTGGTTCTCATCACATCAGGTGGAACCAAAGTGCCCCTCGAGTCCCGCACCGTCCGTTTCCTCGATAACTTCAGCAGCGGCAGACGAGGAGCCTCCTCAGCAGAGTATTTCATAGACTCGGGCTACGCCGTCATCTTCCTACACAGGCATCGCTCCCTTTACCCCTACACACGGATGTTCTCAAACGTAAACATGCTGGACGCCCTGAACTTCAGCGGTGGAGAAGGAGCCTCCAGTAACTCTGGTGAAGTGGTGGTTAACCAGCAGGTGTTTCCCAACATTGCCAAAGCTCTGAAGCAATACCAGGAAGTGAAAGAAGGCAACCTCCTTCTGCCCATTGAGTTCAGCACTTTGTCAGAGTATCTGCATCTACTGAAAGCAGCAGCACAGGCACTCAGCACAATAGGTACAGATTAAGAACTATTTACAGGTTGAGGTTGTGGCTCTTATCCAGCATATTGTTCATAACTCAATATTCTGCACTCAGGATCCAAGGCCATGTTTTACTTGGCTGCAGCGGTGTCTGATTTCTATATCCCAGCGTCAGAGATGCCTGAACACAAAATCCAGTCTTCCAATGGACCTCTTCAAGTGAGTGAAAAAAAATAAATAATAATAAATCTAGCGAATATACATGCAAAATGTCTTATTTCTTTAGCCTTGCAAGCATCACAGCTCAGGAGATGGCAATGTCTGTGAGGGCATTTAGCCACAAATAGCTGCTAGCATAGCTGTAGACTCTTAACCTTGTAATTAATTAGAATGTACTTTTCTTTTTCTTTCTTTCTTTCTTTCTTTCTTTCTTTCTTTCTTTCTTTCTTTCTTTCTTTCTCCCCTTCAGCTCAGCTTGAACATGGTCCCTAAGATACTGTCCCCGCTGGTGAAGGACTGGGCACCTCAAGCTTTTGTCATATCCTTTAAGCTGGAGACAGATGCAACCATCCTGCTGGATAAAGCTCGACGGGCTCTGGACACCTACAGGCACCAGGCGGTGGTGGCCAACGCGCTGGACTCTAGACGGGGCTACGTGGTGGTGGTGACCCCCGAAACTCAGGCTGAGCTGATCATCACAGACGAGGACGTGAAGAATGAAGTGGAGATCGAGGAGAGGATAGTGAGCAACCTGACGTCGGCACACAACAAGTTCATAACTCAACAGGGAGGTTGACAGAGATCGTCCACGCTGCATGTTTGAGTCAATGGCGCGGCTGTACCTCGTTGTCTGTGCTCTTCCCACATCCTGAGTTTGGCTTCGAGTCCTAATTGCCTGTTCTGCTGTCTTACTGTATATGCTGTAAGGTTGCATAACTTTAGTAAAAATGATAACTTTAAACAAATTACTGCTTCCCTTGTCCTTTTAATAATGGTGTCTCTGAACAGGTACAATATACAAGTTTGAAAGTTTATTAAATGTTTATTTACGTTGTGCATTGATCTAGAATAGAAAACTAAGTTGATGACTTTTCAACAACAAATTACTGAGCGCTGAATAATTCAGTGACATGCTTTACTACACACCTATAAGAAAGATTACGAGTACAGTCCATTGGTAGTTTTTCAATCCCGTGATTCCACTCGGCAGCATATTTTCTATTCTTGCATGGTTACTTAAGTTTGACGCTCTTCTTGACACCAGCACGAATACCAGACATCTCTCCACTGTATCTCGTCTCCTCCCGACGAACATCTCGCACCTGGTGAATATGAACAGAACGTGTTTGACACATATACTCTAGATTCAAACTGATGAGCCTACAGACAGAGACAGATCCCAGAGGCTTCATGATGCACCTCAACGGTTTTATAAAAATGGTCTCATCGATGTGAGGAATACTAACCTGGCCCTTTCGGCGGATTTTGGCTCGTCTGAACTTCTCTCTGTGCTTGACTCTGGGATTACTGTCAATTTTCTTCCTCTTAGGTGTGAGCCCCTTGTTCTTGGCCATCTGTGGAATAAGTAGAGGCACATTATTAGAAAAAACTATACAGCAATGACAGTTAAAAATGTAAATGCATCAAATGAATACAGTGTGAGGGGCACCATATATTTAATCATATTGAGAAGAAAAAAACATTTGTAAGCTTGCTCTGATGTACCTGTAGCTTCCCAGAATGTGCACTCATTAACCAAAAAACAATCAAATATACATTTTACCCTCTTTGAGAATACAAAAGACCTAAGCTGCTGTAAGACTAAATTACAAATTAAATCCTGTTAATATACATAAACCTGTATAATATAATACATTCAGGTTTGTTAGTCCAGCATAAAAGTAAATCTTGCACTTTTGTCCAAATAATCACTGGGATGATACATTCAGTTGTTGCCAATTTGTTATCAATCACCTCATCAGATGCTGTTCGGTTAACATTTGAGTATTTTGTTTATCTCGTTCAGAGCATCTGACTGTAAATACTACTCTTTCATTGTGTAAGTGGTTGTAACTCTGTACCTGGTAAGTGATTCCTCTCTTAGCATCTGGATCCTCCTCCTGATCTTCTCTCTCCTCCGTCCTGCAACACAATGAAGAATTATCAGATCCCCAGTTGACTTTGTCCCCAACTGCTATTTTTAAAACCCAAATCATACTTACTCTTCAACTTCAACTTCTGGGTCATTGCCCTTTCTCTTCAATTTCGACCGCTCCTCCACGTCTCTGTAGAAACGCAGAGCCGCCTCCTCGTCCAGGTCAGAGTCAGAGTCCTCCTCATCCTCCGGCATAGCTTCTCCCGAGTCCTGCAAATGACGTGAACTTATTACTATTTAAGTTCCACATTAAAAACACCTGCAAAAGATTCAAAGCGAGAAAAATCACGACACGCACCTTTTCCTTCTTGCTGGCGACTCTGGTCTTCTTTCCCTCCGCTGGTCTGCCGCTGGTCTTTTCTTTCTCCTCACCAGCTAGCAGCTTGCGAAACTGAGGTGCAAGCCGGGCATCTACCGAACCGAGCTCATTGATGAGCTGCAGACAGGTGTGGAAGAGTCAGTAAGACAGAGAGTTGTAACTAATGTGGTCATGTGCTTAGGATAGATTATTTCATGATCATCTGAATCCCATGACACTGGCCGTGTGATGTCAAACAGTTGTATCAAAAAAACGTGCCAGAACAAAAGGATGCCGTCTAAAATAAAAACGTAATTGTGCAGTTTTCTTGACAAACAGGCTGCAAATACATCCACTGATACTGTATGTTAATGTCAACGTGTCGGCTTACATTTCTGTAGGTGAGCAGTCTTTCAATCACTGGATGGTTATGAGCAGGGATTCGCTTCGCCTTCAGCACCAAGTAGAAGCTGATGTTTGTGCAGTAACTGCAGAAGGAAGGAATCATGAGCCGTTCAATGAGGGACTATGATGTGAATCTGCAACATGTCATTACAATCACATTACAACTTACTTCAGATACAGTTGCTGTTTAGTCTTCAGGTAGTCAGCACCCTTTGGAAAACAGTAAAAAAAAGAAAAAATATTGAGATTCACATACTGGATTGCCATAGCAACAGGACATTATTCATACGTTTCTTGTTACTCCCCAACACAAATACACACTACAAACTTTCAACACGGCAGCTCAACTTTCTCTCTTATTCATAAATGTCACAATAGCCATTTCATTAAAAAAAAGAATGAAACAATGTAACTGTTGTTGTGATTACAGTCATACTCATACAGCTCCATGTTAAGCACGTTATGGAAAACAATCATTTTAACTTTTATCATAAACAGGCTATATAGATGGTATGTCATACAATTCTGCAGAGTAGCTGATGCTCTAAGACTGTGGGTTCAATACGATGAGCGACTTCGTTCACATTATAATTTGATACATTGTTATTACAAAATGATTATCATAGCCTTTAAAATTCAGTCTAGTGACAAATTTCAGAGCTGCAAATTTAACTAAGTTGCGCTCACCTTTCCTGGTGGGATCTTTCCATTCTTGACCATCTGCATGAGAGGCTGCAGCTCATCCTTCAGTTCACTAAGCTGCACGTATCAAGTACATACAAAAACAATTCACATCATTTACATGTTGGTCTGTGGCAACTGCATAAATATCTATTGGAAATGTAAATCTAAGGGTGAATTACGGAGGTGTTTTGGTTCCATCCTTGTGTTTTACCTTTGCCTTGAAGTCCTGAATAAGTTCAAGCAGCTCTGGTGACTCTTTCTTTAAAAGTTTCATTTTTTCCTTCTTGGACATCTGCTTCAGGTCTTTCACAATCCTCTCTTCCTTTTCCACAGTCTTGTTTTCATCCTTCTCCTCCACAGCAAATTCCTTCATTTAGACACGCATAACAATTGCAATAAACAAATTAAAATGATGGCCTCATACTCGTTTGCCTCCGCCAACCAGTCATGTTCCAGTTTAAGCCCATGTCTGTCCAAAATGTCATCATCTTATCCTATGAGACATCTGTGTGAAATTGTCATAATTAGAATATGAATGATTGAGTTATGGCCAAAAATGTGTTTTGTGTGGTCACGGTTCATCCTTAGACGAACCTGAAAAAAAAATGCCTCCGGCCGCAGCTATCATCCGTGCGGAGGAATAAAAACACATTCCATCATGACATGTTTAAACTGCAGGTGTACAGGAGAGATTAACAAAGACAAAATACCTGAAAAAAGTTTAAGTCATAATCCTCCTCGCTCAGATTTGCAGCTAAACGTTTTTGGATATTTTTAGCCTCTTCTTCTTCCTCTTGTTCCTCAACTTCCAACTCGTCCTGAGATTTTCCCTCTAGAATAACACAATTTAGCATAAGCAAAAGTTAGAAAACACACAACAAAAATATAATGAATTCTTCCAAAAATATTGCTGGGGACAAAAGACGCTTACTGGTGGTGACGTAGTCGGAGTCGTAGAACATCTTCTTCTTGGTGCCCCAGGCCATTTCATTAGGAAGATCTGAGGAAGGCAACACAGTTACGGTTAAATAAGATAGAATGACATTAAAACAAATCCTGGACGTAAACTTGTGTTTTTTATGTTTACCTTCTTCTTTTTTGCCCTCTAGATCACTCTCCATGTCTGTCCCCTCATCCTCTTCTTCTTCTTCCTCCTCATCTTCGTCATCATCCTCTGAATCGTCCAGGGCCATCACTTCCTCCTGTGAAATTCAGCTGAGCTTTAATTTTCTTTTTTGAACTACATTCATTTTTCAGAAGGTAAATCCAAAACTAACACACAAGTCATCACCTCATCATCCAGTTCCTCCTGGTCGCTCTCCATTTGAACACCGCTGGCGAGAAGTTTCTGTGGAAAAGAGACCACAGCAAAAAAAACAAGTTTAGAGAAAATAAAAACAGCAGCCCCATAAACATCCAACAGATCTATTGAAGTAAACTTACTGCAATCTTATCATCGTGAAACTCGTCAATTTTGTCCTTTGTGTACTGTGACGATTTCTGAAAAGCAGAGAGAAGACTTGTTCATATCTGACAGTTGAAAGTAACAACAACACCAAAGCAGGGTTCACTTAGGGACAGTTTGTTGATGATTGAGAGCGGCTTGTTTGATATATTAAGAGTACATTTGATCAGATTTTGGTCACTTTGAGAATGTAGAAGTATAAGAGAAAAGTTTTCATATTTCGTATTATTATTCCACAGTTTTAACTGTTTGGCCTTCATTTCCACATTACTACTGACTGCTTTCTTAGACATACCAGCCACCTCTAGTTTAGATTGAATACTGTATACCAGAGCCAACAGTCAAAACATTATTGATATTAAAGTATTGATGGAAGAAAATCAGTGTGTAAAAGAAGCACCACATCACTGACAGTTATGAAAAACAAAGCAGGTGCCCCTGATGTACAGGTGGGTTAATACTGTCTAAAGGTAACGAGGTTACTTATAAAATATATACAGCAATATTTGATTTGCCAATATTGCTTAGCTCCAAATTGAGTTCCATTTTTGTGCCCTGTATCCACCGATATTAAAGGGGCCATGTCATAAAAAGGTCTTTTTTTCAGTGCTTGTGCACATACATTTGGGTATCTGGAGTGCCCACCAACCCACAACCTGTGAAATCAGATGTGTGTCCGCTTCCTCTGTCACATGCAGGCTCTTTAGAATATACTGGCCTCCATCTGAATATTGTATAGCTTGGCTTGAGAACCACCTTTTCAGAGTTGCACCACATTTTAGCCAGTTACAGCCCACTAGGCATTTTCAGGAAAGGGGGCTTTAAGAGACAGACACTAAAACTGATTATTTTTTTTACTTTAAGCATGTAAACAGGTTCCAGTAGAAACCCAAATTAGTATGAACGTAAAAATTGCCATGATTTGACACTTTTGATAAATTATTCCGAAGCTTGTTGTGAAGTTTTCTTTAGGTATTAATTGGTTATATAGTTGGACATATACAGTATAATACAAACTTGTTTCTTTTGCTCGGAGTATGTTGAACCTCACATATATGATGTTTTCGCTGGGCCCATCCTCCTGGTGTGTGTTAATGTAGTAACGAAACAAAGCTTTTGACTCAGTGACATATTTTAAACTGGTTTATGTTTTTGCAACTCTGTCCAACTGGAATCAGATTGTACATAAATAACACACACACACACACACACACACACACACACACACACACACACACACACACACACACACACACAGTAATGGATCTTTCCATCTGCTGCTGGCTCCTCTTACCTTGTCAGGGACAGGCATGTTCTTGTAGGCTTCAGGGTCGTCTTCATCATGGCGATCGGTCTTTTTTGGCTTTGGTATCTTTATAGTCCTAAGTGATAATATAAAGGAGACATAGGTTTACTTCAAACTTCTGCTCTGCAACATTCAGACAATGTGTAATAACTAGAACATCTGTTAAGTTCCTGTAGGACCTGGTGAGAAATGTGAATGAAGTAAAAAGGAACCATAACACATCTGTTGTTAATGAGCACAAGACATCGGAATAAACAGGGTAAGGACACTAAGTTTATCGTTTTTATCGTTTCTTTAAACATACAAACAATAATCCGATTTTAGCCAAACTCACCTTTTTGTTCGGACCATGATGGAAATGAAATAAACGTGTTTGCTTCACGTTGACCAACAAAGACGTGGCAATGATTACAAACTACACGGCTCAACGTCAGTGTTGATATCTGGAGATAATGGAAAATAACAAGTGTAAATATCCAGAAGAGTTTAGCTAGATCTTAATATATCCACTCTGGTTTTGGGAACCATGTGCTTCCGTGATTTCTTCTTCTTCTGTTCTTTAGATGTCGGTCTACTCAGCGATGTGAAAGACTCACAGCGCCCCCTGCTGTACCGGAGGGTGGACTTCACTATTTATTTGTAGTGCGTTATTTCTGCGAACAATCCAAACAATGGCAACCAAATATAAATATAAATTAATGTGCAGAAAGAGGAAACTATCCAATATATTTTTTTATTAAATAAAATGACACAACTTAATTAATAATCAACCTAGTAGGGAAAGGGTTTAATTAATTAGGAACCCTGTATCTGATTGAAAATCGAGCTTTGCTTGTGAGAAATGTGTTTGGAAATATGAAGATTGTTCCTTTTCTTTGGTATATTCTAAACTATTATATTATCCTACTTTACTCCCATTGTTTGTTCCTTAACTCTAGCAAACCTTTAACGCTGAGGTACCTTCTTATTTAAAAAAAATACTGAGGTCATAGGTCAAAGCAGCCATTCAACTTTAAAATTATATTAATTTTTACGCAATTTGACTTATTCAGTTGCTGCATTATATTTTTTTCTCTTCCTTCATTTCAAAACTGTTGTCTCTACATTATGGTTTAAAATAGTTTTCTCCACTGTGCCACAAATAAGCTAACTTCTAGGAATAGTTGAAATTAGATATATTATTCTTGGCCTATAAAGAATGTCTTTAAAGACAATGTATTGGTACCTGCTTCTTCAAACAAACTGTTACTGTTGGCTACAGGCCTGTTGTCTTTTTCTACATTGGACCTTTTTCCATCTTATCAGCACACTCAACATCTTCCTTCAAAACCATTTATTATATTTACTCATCCCTTCTTTTTCATGATATACTGTATAACGTTCATCCAGCCATCCAGTGGTTAAACCGTTTATATTTTTCATGGTGAGCAGCATTAACAGAACAATTGTATTTATTTAAACACATTCTAATGTAAACCTTGCATCAAACAGACTGTATATAGTAAAACATCTACCCATCAAATTCAGTGGGACATTAAATCAACAGATATAACTTGTATTCATTCTGCATATATAACAATGATTTTATTCTAAAAGTCACAGCCTTTTTGGGGCATAGTTTAGGTTATTAACACTGCAAAGGTTGTAACTAACAGCTAACGTCAGCTGCCTTTCCTCACTGACAGAAGCTGTTACTAGAGAACATATTTCTCATGCATCTGTTTCCTCACTCCTCATTCCTGTTCTCCGTTCGTCTCTGCCAGTGACCTCCTCCAGAGTCCATAACTGGAGCTGCGAGGCCTCTCTCTGGGCAGAAAGTTTTTTGGAGTTCTGTGCAATGATAGTTTCAACTCTTCGTTCCTCTTCCTCATCAGGGCAAGAGCTGGTGTCATTTGTTCCAGGTCCAAGCACTGCCAAGGAAACAGGAGACTTTTTGCAACAACATTT
Organism: Anoplopoma fimbria; assembly: GCF_027596085.1. Classification (NCBI taxonomy): domain Eukaryota; kingdom Metazoa; phylum Chordata; class Actinopteri; order Perciformes; family Anoplopomatidae; genus Anoplopoma; species Anoplopoma fimbria. Next base: position 18,150,763 of record NC_072465.1, read on the forward strand.
TTTTGAATCATGTGCTCAAGCACAACATCTCTTTTTGTATGAAGTATCTCTTCCTCCATCAATCCTTCACAAGCATTTACACGGAAGAACACAACGTATCTGCTACACTTACACTGGCTTTGAACCTTGGCACTGGGACTCTGTCATCATCTTTCTTGTGTACGCTCAGGTCCATCATGGACTGGCTCACTTCTGACACAGCGACGTTTGATGCTGAAGTGCTCTGCCGAGGCTGAATCCTCTTCATTATGTCACTTAGAGAGCTGAAACTCTCAGACTGCGGCATCCTCAGGATTATAGGTTTCTGTGAGGAGAGAAATGCATCTCAGTTTCTTACATTTTTTTTCAGAAGCTTAACTAAAAATAATTACTTACTCTAGAAGATGGTGTGTTCTCCACCCTGGATCTAGTTTCTTTCATGCTCCTCTCTTCTTCCAAAAACGCCTCCATCCTTGAATGCTCTCTCCTCATAGAAGAGGAAAGTATGTTTGTATTGTGTGTTGGTTCTACTGCTTTATCATTATTAATACTTTGAAGATATGTTGTTTTTCGGGCATCTAAATTGGTGCTCTTCTCAGTGGAGAGTTGTCTGGAAAGGGATTTATTTATTATGTGTTCCACCCTGCAGGAGAAAAAAAATTTCCTTTTAGATTTGATATGTCAATAATTATTTATTCAGTGTGTTTCATTTATCTTTTGGCTGTTACCTTTTCATTCTTTCTTGAGTTGTCTGGTCTGTAAGCAAGGGTTGTGTGTTGCTGTTAAAATGATAAAGGTCCCTGGGGAAAGATTTAATTAGCAGAAAAAGACAAGAGTCAATACTCTATACTGTATACTGACAGAATTGGCTGTAACAAGACTCACTTGAAAGTTGTTGATGTATTTGGCACATTGTTTGTCACTGGAGAGGTGCATTCATATTCCCTGTCACATAGAAAAAGACAAATAAAAAAAACATGCAGTACAAAATATCACAGCTATGCTGTGCTACACGGAGGAAATTACTAAAAGAATGATAAGAAACAGTTAACATGTTTCAATATTTTGTGTAAGTTTCAGTAAAAGGTAAATTATGGTAGAAATATAACAAAAACATCCTGGATTGCGTACAGAAAGGTTGTATTTGTGTAAATGTCAAAGTCAATTTTACATATGTATACTTTATGATTGGTTAAAAGACAACTTAGATTGGTTAAAGGTGCAATATACGGCATTGGGAGCAACTCCATTGCCTTTCAAAGGCTTCCACATGTCAAAATGTGCACAAAAAGCATACAAAGATGAAGTTTGGATTTCGACACACACACAGAGGGAGAGGGACTTTACTCTCTGCTCAGATAAATATAACTCCACTATCATTTAGATAGCATATTGTTGTTTGTTGCTATGCTTTAAATCCCTTACATTGCACCTGTAAGTCAAGATGATCCAAGTACCTTTTCTTTTCCACAAACTGGTTTCCACTGCTATTGAAAGCCCCCAGAATGGGTGTCTTTTTCATAAACAGCATTTGGCTCTGCAGTGGTATTTCCTTGGCCATGTTTTCCTCATGCTGATCAAGAGGACTGCCCGGGATGGAGAGGTTACTCTGGATAACCCCCATGGCTTCCCAGTCCAGGAGGTAATCAGCAGGTAGGGATGGAGGGTTGGTAATCTCCGGATCCAGATGGTGAAGTCTTTTAAACCCAAGATCTGAGCGGTCTTTGAGCTGATGAGGCACATTTGCATGAGTACCTGTGGCCCTCCATGTGTCTGGGACGGGGAGCGAAGCAGCAAAAAGGATCCTGAACTCCCTGTCAAATGATTCAACAACTGGGCCGTTCAGAACAGTGATCAGCTGCCGGTGCAGGTGGGCATCTGTCCACGTGAGGCTGCAGAGCGCAAAAGACAGCGTGTTACAACACTCTCAAGTGTGTGTGATACATATAAAAGAAATGATCTAAAAGAAAAGACTGCTCACCTGTAGCTGCCATGAATCACTGTCTCCAAATCCACCAGAAGGAACTTGTCTTTCATTTCCCCGATCACATTTCTTCCTGTCCTTGAACAGAAGGTTTTCCCTCCAAGAACCCGGACCTGCATGTTCTGCCAGATCAAAAACTTAAATTGAAACTTGATATTGAAACACTGAAACTTGGTGTTTATCCATGACGGAATGTGATGAACTGGCCTATAGTATCCTGTATTACACAAAGTTTGTATTTATAAAGGAGTCTACAGCCATGCTAGGGGCTTTGAGCCAAATGCTACCATTAGTATGCTTACATGCTTCCACTGACAATGCAAACATGCTGATATACTTTTATTTTTGCAGGTATAATGTTTATCATGATCACCATCTTATTTTTTGTGTGTTAGCATGCTGACCTTGGTGATTAGGACATAACAGTTGTAGTATAAAAATGGCTGATGGGAATTATTTTGTTGTGCCAGGTATTTAGTCATAAACCAAAGTATTTGACCTGATAATTGTGCTATGTGAAATGTTATAAGTTGTTACTATTCATCCTGAGGGGGACATGGATGTGTGTACAACATTTATTGGCAATTCAATCAATAGTGGTTGAGACATTTCACAAAAAACACAAATGTCAACTTCATGGTGGTGCTAGAGGAAAAAGTAGCATACACCGTGAAGAAATCATGAATGTCTGTACCAAAATGTATACCAAGCCATCTTTTAGATGTTAAGATATTGCACTAGATTGATTAAATCTTTGATCTGTTGCTGGAACTAGAGGAAAAGTCAGGGGATCACCGAAGTCACTAGGGTTCATCCTCTGGGCATCATGGGTAATTGTACCAAATTCCACGGCATCCTATAAAATGGTTGTTGATATATTTCAGTCTGGACCAAAGTGCCAGACTGACCAACCAACATTGACATCTCTAGAGCCACACCCCTAGCATGGCCCAAACGTGTGCATCAGATTGTTATTGTCAAAGCTTACCAGTGTAATTAATATCATATAATTAACATAACAAGTAATTTCCCAAATTAAGTGCTGCAGGATTTACTCCTATAACCCTGAAATGAGTTTGCATTTTTGCAATTCCTTTTCCCTCATCTTGAAGGCAATGATCTAAAAAAAGGGATCTGGTTAGAAGCCAGAAATAAGGTATGTGGTTAACACAAGCTTAAGAGATTTTGAAGGTTTTTCTACAATATTAAATAGTGTCTTTAAAAATAAAGTTGTTGACAATTGGCAAATGAGACTAAAAAAATGTCATCACGCTGACTTGTCCCCCTTTACAGTCTCTTCTTTGGCATTTATGAGTCTTTGTTTAAATCTTAATGTGGTTACTTCTGGTAATTATATTCACACTTTAAAAACCATGAAAGTGTTGTACATTTGTGAAGGTTAAGTATCACAAACATGTTTTCCACAGTTTATTTTATTTGAAGTTTTCTGCAATAATACAAAATCCAGTAGAAAAATCAGAGGGAAATTTTGTCGAGGAGACCAGTGCGATGTTAACTTCTGCGGTTGGCCTACAAAATACATCATCCCTGCAGCACTCCATAGACGGAGAGTTCAGTCAGTCAGTCAGTCAGTCAGTCAGTTGATCAATTTCATGTATCATATTCAAGATTATAAGATTTTTCAATTTTTTTTACAACATCAGTTGCAACATTTCACCACTAGAAAGAAACACAGGCAACAATGAATGCTGTCCAACCAGTTTAAATGTTAAAGATACATGTTACATTCCTAAGATAAGCATGTCAAAGTAAAGGACACGTATGAGATACCTCTCAATAGTATATATGCAGTGTGTCAAGTTTTTAATAACTCTAAGGCCTACATTGGGATAAAACCTTGGTAGAAAGAAACCCATAAACACCATGTGTTGTTCTGTGAAACTGGTGGTGTTTGGTTTTGTCCAAACAAAGTCCCTGGTTTATTCCCTGCCATGTCAAACGTACACAGCAGATGGCTGCTATAGGTGTGTGCTGATTTGCAGGAGGTGACTCACCGGATGCCTGAGCCTGTTGAGCGTGAAGTTCTCTTGAATGGACCTTTGGTTCAGGATAATGTAGACCGGGACACCCCGTGAGGCAGCACTGTGTAAATCGCCAATTATTGCACCATCCGTCAATCTGTCTGTCACAATGGCAATTACCTGTGTAGTACACAAAATGTCACTTGAGAAAGTGGCTTACACCGAGATGAAATCTTCTTGTTTTTCTCAAATGATAAAAAATTGTGTATTTACAGAAGTAAAACTGAACAAGTAGGCTTTGACCATCAAAAATGTTGTTCAGCAAAAGCAGGTTATGTCAGATGGTTATCATTTATTGATGCATTAATCTTTAAGCAGAATTTTAATATCTTAGCTGGTGCAGATTGCTTCATTTGTGGATACTCCATATACTATTGAAGAGTTTAAACTGAAGCAGTGCTCTATTTATTATTTTTCAAGTAAAATCTTAAACTAAATTCACCAAATAACCATAGTGAAGCAAAAACTACAACATTTCTCTCTGAGATGTGGCGGTGTGAAAGTATTAAGAGTCAAAACATTTTGATAAGTAAAATACCAGTTCCTCAAGTTAGTGCTGATGTGCTTCACCTCCACCCTTATGAAGAAATGTTTGCATACTTGGCCAGCCCTTTGCAAGTGCTGTCTGATGATCTGTCTGACTGGAGGTTCTCCGTCAGCAGGAGGGCTGGTGTGGACTGTAACGCTTGCCTTTGACACCCAGGGGCCTCTTTCAGGCCAGCCCAGCTCCAAGTTTGGGGCCGGTGTGTCTGAGTCGGAAGGGAAGTAGGTGGAACACAAGTCCTCCATCTCCGAGCTGCCTTCCTCTCCATTCTCCTGACTTTGCACCTGTAGCGGGGTAAAGTGATAGTCCTGAGCCCAGCTGGTTATCTGGCCGACCTCCTCAGAAGACAGGAAGCAGCCAGAGCGCTCCGTGCCGGTGGAGCTGTAGAAGGCCTCTGTTCCTGCAATTAGGAGTCTCTCTACTGCTTCTCGCTCCTTCTCACAGTGGAGGAACTCCGGGGAGGACTCATTCACTGGCAGGAACACTGCATTCTCATCGAGGCTCTGCTCTTTGGAGTCCGACATGACCGCAGCCTTGTGTGTCTCTGGGAATATGTGATACCTGTCAAAGTTCCCGCTACTGACTCCTGTTGTGTGACGACAACACTAACACAGGCCAGCTCAGGTCAGCCTTCTTTCTAGTCAAAGTGATTTAATTCATCCCTCAGGTAAAAAGTCACAATATTTCCATGCTGGCCAGAGCTGCCAAGAACACGTATGATATCTTGCTGTTGATGTTGCAGACAGTCGTTTCCGAGAAAAGTCTGTTCAGGGTTCACAAGTTCAGTCCTGAGCACATTTTATAAGTCTTCACCAGCCTCGTCTCCCACCTCATGTTGACATAAGAAGAAAAAAATAGATGAGTAGAAGTGATCAGTGTTTCCAAAACAAAATCTGTTTCAACACACAAAAAGCAACTTAATGTGAAACTCACCTCCTGGGCTACATGTCTCATCTCTCAGGCTCAAGTAATAGAGATCTCATAAGCTCACAGGAGCTGTAGATCTTCATTTGTTCCCTCCCCTGAATGCCATCTCAAAACTCTTTTACCTTCCACTCCTTCTTTCCGACATTGTTCACAGATTACAGAAATTCTTTGCAGCTGACAAATCAGCTGGCTTCTTCTGACACAAACTCTCGATCCTACTGTGCCTCTCTCTCTCAGTATTTGAAATAAGTCATCTTTGATATTCTTGTTCCAGGTCATACACTTGCTTAAGGTGTTCGGCAAATAATTTACATATCTAAGAGGCTTCTATTTACCTCACAGTTTACCTTTTGGACTGGTCCAGCCTGACAGGTAGGTTTGCTGAGAAACACGAAACACTGTATCTGACTTCCCATGTAAAGGTGTCAGGTGCAATTACAGCTGGGGTTTTTTCTGTGGAAATACCTTTGTAAAAAAACAACACTCAGAAGTGCAACCAGACAGTTTTCTATCAGCACATTGTTCTCTATTCTGTAAAAAACTGTGCGAGCATACTTTAATAAAATATACAATCAGTGACGCAAAACGATGAGTGATCAAATGACAAAGAGGGCACACCCTTTTTGCAACCATGATGTTGTATCAGAGGATTGCACCTGCACTGTTGTTACACAGAAAGCACTTAATACCAAACAAAACAGGTCTTACACAGATTTAGCCCTTTAGAGAAAGGAGTGCTCTTTAGTAAAGTTTACGTCAACAATCAGTGTGTCACGTTTTTTAATAAGTAAACCGATACATGAATCATTCATGAAGCACAAGTTATTCATTCATTATTTTAATTTTTATATCAGAATCCCTATGTTACATTCAAAAGAGCTTTGGATCTTACAGCATGACTGAGTTTTAGTTTTCTTGATCTTGAGTGACAACTATGTGTCTCTCAGACAAAGATGCCACCATGATGACATATTGTCCCTCGAACCATGCATCACGGTAGAGCGGATATTAAGTCAGAAAGAATACAGAATTGTATCATTAAAGGACGTATTTCCTTCTCAGTCATCTTATTTCCTCAGGTGCAGTTTCTATTAGCTGGAAAGTGATTTAAGAGCATCATACTCTTATTAAGAGGTTTTCCATCCTTTACGTTTTTGGCTCACTGTTTCTTGCGCAGGTGGACGTAAAGGACTCCACTGACGAGGAGCAGCGGGACACACAGCCACGCCAGGATGAAACAATAGCCAAAGCGACCTTTGCTCAGATCTCTGGATTCACTTAAAATCTCCTTTCTGTGGAAGGTGAAGATGAGGCAAGCAGCAAAGGTTGTGAAACCTGCAAGTTAAAAAAGTTTTCGTTAGAATTCTCTTATCTCATCACAGTCATACTGTTATTTATGATATGTAAATATAAATGAGGATGCTTACGTAAATATTAAATAAAAAATTCTAAGTGCAGTTACATTGTCAGTGTCACAAAATGAAAAGCTTTAAATGTCCTTCAAAGAGTGAAAACATTCAATGCTTTTATTATTTTATTTTTTATTGACAACATTTTATGTGGTTTATTTAAATGAATAAGACTTTAAACACCTGCAAAAGCCTGACAGAGGCCTGTGAAGTAGAAGAGTCCTCCTTTGTTCATGGTGAACAGCTGACAGAGGAAAACCACGAAGGAGATGGAGGAGAAGACCACCGAGAGGACCATGAGGGCCTGGACAGACTGCAGCCAGTCTGAGGGAGGAGGTCAGAGAATGAGTGTTAGACACTGACTCACAAGTATAAACCACAAGTAGTGCAGAAATACACACAGACCAATATTTCTCAAACTTACCACTTTCATTGGTAGCAGCACACAACCAGGTATTTGTGGCATTATCATGGAAACAGTTATACCAGAGGTCGGTGATTTCTAAATCATCCCATATCCACCAGGACTGCAGAAAGAAACGACACAGAGCACAAATGCATCTGTCAATACGCAGCATTTTTTTTATGTTTGGGTGTATTGGCATCATACAGGGATCAACAGTGACATCTACTGTAAGAAGAGAGAAAACATGATTTAAGGCCTAAGTTTAGATGTGTCTCACCTTCTCCAAGGTGGCGATGAAGAGCATGGTTAAGATGACCAGATGCAGCATAGTGAGGAATATTAGCAGGAAGACCATGGCTGCCTGGATATGAGGGACCAATCTGGTTTCCTGCGTATGATTCATTTGTGTTAATATTGGTGGTTCCACATAGAACCAAACAGCTCTGCAGTCAAAGAAACACCATTACGTCCGTGTCGTTTGAAATAGCCTGCAGATTTCTGAAACAGTGGACTCTCTGTCTGCCCCTCATGGATAGTCGGAGCACTTTCATCATGCGTCTTGACATCTGCACTGACAATATCTGCCCATTTATCAGGCCAAAAGCATGCCCGACAGAGGGTCTCTGTCTCCAGAGTCAGTCCAGTCTCTGAGACTGTTGTAAACAAGCATGCAGGCTGAAACCCTTTCTACCAACGGGCTGACTTACTGCTGTGTCTTTTTTTATAAAATCTCCATGGTTACAAGCGTTATACCTACAGTATAAAGGATGACAATCTGTCATTACACTTCAGGTTCAATATTAGAAAACTACAAACGTATCCCCTTTTCTTAATATTTTCAAACAATCTCCACAACCATCTGTTCCAAAGAAAGCTATTGAGAAAAAGGCATTTACTTCAAAAGGCACCAACTCTGAATAAAAAAGATTCATGACTCACTGATTTGATTCACTTCTTTTATCAGATATATTTTTGAGGACACAAGAAGGGGAAGTCATATTATTAAGTAAGACTTGTTCCCTTTTTGTTTCAGTTCCCCTAGATATTGTAAATAGTTACCAAAAAACACAATTATTGTGTTTTTCCTGTTTAAGGAATTATCCTTAAACAGGAATATGGTGTTGTGCGCTGTTTTTCCACTACATCACAGCTGGCTTAATTAGAAAAAGGGCATAACGCAAAAACTAAAATAATTCTTTTTTCCAATCAAAAGTTGATACTAATACATAAAAGCTGTGGGTTTGGTACATTTAGTTTTGTTGGTCAGAAAGAGAGAGAGAGTTGCCTGGTTTCACAAAACATTGCATCTACTTTCAAATACATGTGTAAATGTAGACTTTTCCTTTTCCTAAATGACCATCCCTCAACTGTACGGTACACTCAAAGAAGTGGGTACACTCAAAGAAGTGGGTATTCAATGCCTTGCACATGTTTGCCTTTCCCACCCAGCTCTGTCCATAGAGGCAGAAACCTCTGTTGCCATTCGATTGTGGACAATTCAGAGAGGCATGTGTTTGATTACACACTACATCTGGTTTATGTAACAGTGTGAGGTAACTGGCACAGACACAACGGAAGTAATGAACACTGTGGAAGAACAGAAATGCATATTCAAACAATATCATTTGGTTAGTATCTGATCATATTTGGGTGTGGCCTGCATCTCATCAATAGCTACATACTAAGATGTATGTGAAAATCCAGGAATAACGTGACTGTTTAACATAACCAAGATGAAGTTCTTACCCTTCAGCTTCAGTGCCTTTGAGTCTGTACCCTTCAGTGATCTTCTTTGATTTTCCTTTTCCCAGTTGGTATTGTTATCGTCCCTCTGTGCTCTCTCTGTCCTCAAAGACGTTTGAGCTCCGAAACTTTGAGAGAAGTGTACAAAAGAGGAATGTTTAGTCAGATTTAGGAGGAGTTCTCAACACCCATTTCCTCTTAAGTTTCCCTGCCCTCCCCCTTAAATGTGTGGTCTGGACCGACTCAGCACCAAGAATAACATTCCTCTAGACCTGAATAAATACAGAACATTTCCCCCAAATCGGTATTGGTGATGTCTAATCTGCATTAGAGTTTGGAACAATATGATGAGGTAATGTTTGCCTAGATCCATCAGACAGATTCTAGCGAAGGACAAATAGAATCACACATTTGAAACACATAACTGTAACAGTCTCAGATGTGTGGGCAAGCAATTGTTACATTGTGAACTATTAAAGCCACACTTTTTTTTGTCAGAGCTGCACATGCACTCATACTATTCATCCAGATGTGCAGCTTGGCATTAAGACCACAGCAGTATTTCCAGAGTGGGGTGAATGAAAGGCAGGAAGTGAGGGCTGATTAGTGCCCACTTTTGACAGTAAATGTGCAGGAAATCTCAGACCACCCAAGACACAACACACAGTGATTAATCCTAAATGTAATACCCAGAAAGAATAAGGATAGATAGAACATAGATATTCAGTTTCATTAAATGACACTAGTTACAGTGAAAATAAACTTTATTCTCCCACCAGGGGAGGACATAATATCTCACCAATAATCTCCCAGCTGGTTATATTTTAATGCTGTTTGATCCTCATATTGATTGCGCTTACAGATACGTTCAGTTAGTGTAGTATTGATGTTTCTTAAATTAACCAATAAGCAGTGGTATTCAGATCCTTTACTTTAGTAAAAGTAGGTAACCCACACTGTGACATTCCCCATGACAAGTCCAGCATTAATAAGTATATTAAGAAAAATGGATAAAAGTAGCAGGAAAAAATGGCCACTGAATGAAATACTATTATAAATCTTATCATGGGATATTATGAATGTTGCAGAAATGAGTGAGCAGCATTTTATTTTGGTTGCCTTTGATGTGGTGCTTAAACATTATAATCAGTTATATATACAGTATGTTGGGTAGTTTAATCAGTGACAACAATACATGCGTAATCACAACTTTTGTACATTAAATCTTAATTTCTAACAAGCCTAAGTTTAACTAAAACTGTGTCAAACTAGACTAAAATGTTTGGTTTTTTTGTTTTCATCTCAATTGCAGTGGAGTAGAGATATGATGTAGAAATGGAAATACTCCAGTAAAGTTTCTGAGGTTTTCCGGTGGATTTGAACTACTCACACTGGCAACGATCCCGCAAGACACCTTCAATGACCCACGAACATTCCACGTTCGCAGTGCACAAGTACTGTTCCTAACAGAACCTCGCACTATCACTCATTCCAACCCCAGACTGTGAAACCTTACTGTACATTCCTTCAACCTCGGCCCACATCGCGTGTCCGCTCTTTGTCGCAGGTTTCGGGGGTGAACGTTTCGAGTATGTGTCTCTATAAAGCGTGTGGGAGTAAGGTTTGAGTGTGTGCGTAACGGAGTGTTATGGATTGTTATTACCGTCGGACAACGGGGAGACGCCAATGTTTACGCCGCGAGCGAGGCTTCGTGAGGGCTGATTTTCGGTGTTAAGAGTTTATGTCGGACTTTGGGGAGAAAAAACCCAAAAACAAGGAAAATAATGAATGCTGACAAGTGATTGTAAACTATTATCGAAACTCGTTTCCCGTCGCAGGACCAATGGATCAACCAGAGGTAACGTCACCAGACGCATTACGCGCTGTCTTCCTTTAGCGTTAGTTTACTTCACACCTAAGCAGCTACAACTTTAACGAAAGAATAACGTGAGAAAGCTTGTGATGCAATCAAAGTAAATCTTTTACATAACGTTACAGTTTGAGTATGGAAACTTTAGTCCACACTGCAACGTTATAATACAACAGTATCATCAGTTGTTTCCAGTTACGCTGTTTATACTAAGTGAAGTGAAGAGTTGTATTAATGCTCCATTCCATCAAATGGAAACACGGTAGAGGTCTACTGCATCATGTAACACTTGTTTTCCTAATCGTTTCATCCTGATGTAGTTCGTATGCTTTACTATATTTTTAAATAAATATCTGCTGGTTTGCAGATCATGCTTATAATAACTGAGCTTGAAGGGGTTAACCTTAACACCCAAAATAAAGTGTGTTCAGTTATTGTTTTGTTTTATTATTCCGTTATGTAAAAGTTTCATACCCCCCCCCCCCCCCACACACACACACACACACACACTTAAAAACAAGGAAGAGGGTGATCATGGCAATGCCAGTTGTCTTCACACACACACAGAGAGAGAGAGAGAGAGAGAGAGAGACACAGCTGTTCCCAAAATGTGCAAACAGCTTTAGCCACAGCCAACAGAAGTGTCTAGTTCAGAGTTGGGGAGCCTTCATGCATAAAGATTATTTAGAGAAGCCTCTTGCAATCTTGAGATGTATGTTGACATGTAAGTATTATAAAAACAATGCTAACAAACACCTAATCGTATCCAAACACATTGTTTGGATACATCTATTTTAATCATGAAGTTGCAGGGTGAGATTTAAAAAAAAATAAAAAATGCATCTTTTAATAAAGATATCCTAACGGCACAGTGAAATGACATAATGTGAACATCATAATAATGAAAGATAAGAAATGTAATTCCGTTTCTCCTCCAACAATGCACATAACAATGCAAGTAGTCAGAGACAGTAAGCCCTTTCTAGTATAAGAGATAAGGTGGGTTATCTGTGACTATTGTCCACATGTCTCCCATACCATCCCCATCCTTAGGCGGAGCTGGAGCGGATCGCCACATGGTTCAGTGAGGAGGGACTCGCTCCGGACTCCCCTAAGGAGGCTCAGCTGTGTTTGCTATGGAGTGCCCTCCAGCGTACAAGAAGTCGTCTTAACAGTGTGACATGGGACTTGGACACCCACCGCTCACAACACTTGGTAGAGATGGCAGATGTAAGTAATCACTGAATTACCAGTGACATCCCAAACTGTAAAGGAGAGACAGAATAACTGAATGCATGCGTCGGCCTTCTGTCTTGTCTGTAAGGTACGCAAGTCCTTGGAGCAGATCCGAATCTTTACTGAGCACAAAGATGTTTTGACTCAGGAGATACAAGATGAAAACGATCAGCTCAAGGACCAGCTGCAACGCGTAATATCCCTTCAAGGTTGGACATTTCTACCTTTACACCACATACAAATAAGAAATACTCCAACAGGAAGAACAGTAGTGACACCATTAAAACGTCTTGATTTTCATCTGCACTATTGCAAAGTCCTCCAAATGTTTTTCAAATAGCATAATAGTATATACACACGTGGACAAAATTGTTGGAACCCTTCCCTTAAAGAAAGAAAAACCCACAATGGTCACTGAAATAACTTGAAACTGACAAAAGTAATAATAAATAAAAATTTACTGAAAATTAACTAATGAAAATCAGACATTGCTTTTGAATTGTGGTTCAACAGAATCATTTTAAAAAACAAACTAATGAAAATGGCCTGGACAAAAATGATGGTACCCTTAACTTAATATTTTGTTGCACAACCTTTTGAGGCAATCACTGCAATCAAGCGATTTCTGTAACTCTCAATGAGACTTCTGCACCTGCCAACAGGTATTTTGGCCCACTCCTCGTGAGCAAACTGCTCAAGCTGTCTCAGGTTTGAAGGGTGCCTTCTCCAGACTGCATGTTTCAGCTCCTTCCACAGATGTTCAATAGGATTTAGATCAGGGCTCATAGAAGGCCACTTCAGAATAGTCCAATGATTTGCTCTTAGCCATTCTTGGGTGTTTTTAGCTGTGTGTTTTGGGTCATTATCCTGTTGGAGGACCCATGACCTGCGACTGAGACCAAGCTTTCTGACACTGGGCAGCACATTTCGCTCCAGAATGCCTTGATAGTCTTGAGATTTCATTGTACCCTGCACAGATTCAAGACACCCTGTGCCAGATGTAGCAAAGCAGCCCCAGAACATAACCGAGCGTCCTCCATGTTTCACAGTAGGTACAGTGTTCTTTTATTTGTATGCTTCATTTTTGCGTCTGTGAACATAGAGCTGATGTGACTTGCCAAAAAGCTCCAGTTTTGTCGCATCTGTCCAAAGGACATTCTCCCAGAAGCTTTGTGGCTTGTCAATATGCATTTTGGCAAATTCCAGTCTCGCTTTTTATGATTTGCTTTCAACAGTGGTGTCCTCCTCGGTCGTCTTCCATGAAGTCCACTTTGGCTCAAACAGCGACGGATGGTGCGATCTGACACTGATGGACCTTGACCTTGGAGTTCACCTCTAATCTCTTTGGAAGTTGTTCTGGGCTCTTTGGTTACCATTCGTATTATCCGTCTCTTCATTTTGTCATCAATTTTCCTCTTGCGGCCACGTCCAGGGAGGTTGGCTACAGTCCCGTGGACCTTAAACTTCTGAATAATATGTGAAACTGTAGTCACAGGAACATCAAGCTGCTTGGAGATGGTCTTATAGCCTTTACCTTTAACATGCTTGTCTATAATTTTCTTTCTAATCTCCTGAGACAACTCTCTCCTTAGCTTTCTGTGGTCCATGTTCTGTGTGGTACAAACCATGATACCAAACAGCACAGTGACTACTTTTCACCCTTTAAATAGGCAGACTGACTGATTACAAGTTTGAAGACACCTGTGATGCCAATTAGAGGACACACCTTGGTTTAACATGTCCCTATGGTCTAATTATTTTCAATCTTTTCTAGGGGTACCATCATTTTTGTCCAGGCCATTTTCATTAGTTTGTTTTTTAAAATGATTCTGTTGAACCACAATTCAAAAGCAATGTCTGATTTTTATTAGTTAATTTTCAGTATTTTTTTAATTTATTATTACTTTAGTCAGTTTCAAGTTATTTCAGTGACCATTGTGGGTTTTTCTTTCTTTAACGGAAGGGTACCAACAATGGTGGCTAATGGGAGAGACAGAAAGGGAAGAATGGGCAGAACAGGACTAAGTCAGACGATGTGAGACCAACCTGTTAGTCTTCATCCTCAAAGAGCACAAGTCATGTTGTCAAAGCTGATGTGAACTGACTGTCCTCTTAAGACAAGACCCCAGACACCCCGCAGTCTAAAATTTCAGATACTAAAGCATTATTAATCTAACTGTCCCCATTCTCTGTTGTGTTAGATTCCCAGATAAGTGAGGTGGCTAAGATGCTGTACCAGCAGGGCCTCACAGAGTTGATTCACAGCAGCCCCAGTGAGCAGATGGCCTACCTCCTGGTGGAGAGAGCCTCACTACTCGAGTCCAGTGAGGATCCTAACAATCTGACGGGTGATGTAAACACAGCCAGCCTGCTGGGGACTGAAGACCAGGCATTGAACAGCAATGCAAACCAGGTTAAAGGAAGATTTTTGGTCTTCTACAATTATTAAAAGGGCTTGCTATACACATACATTGATTGTGATCTAATGTTGTTCCACAGTCTTTCCACAAGGGGGCACCACGTGGCATCCAGAGCCCCTGGAGGAGACTCTTTGGACTCCACAAAGCTTCACAGAGCAAACATACTTTTATTCCTGTATGTCTGTATGTTTATCTACAGTAATGTTTCCGCATCACATACTAACAAACACTAACAACTGCACTCAGGTCAGTTGCAAAATCAGGGACAATCAGCCACACTGACTTTTGTGTATCCCAAAGTGCACGCTTGAATATGAGGATCTTTTTGCACTTTTTTCCAGTTCAGCAGCATCCACATTAACTGCAACCTCTTTTTTTGTTCCAGTGTTTATAAGCTCTGTTACCAGCTCAAGCTAGGAAACTTTGCATGGCAGAGGAAAGTCAAGATACTCACCACTGATGCATCTTGATTTAGTGCACTTCTCAAGGTCTCTTGTCTGTTATGGCATGCATTTATGAACATTTCTTGTTTGTATAAATCGGTTCTTTTCATGGTAGGGCAATCACTTCAATCTTGGTCGTGTGCTCTCTCCCTCTCTCTTTAGATCGAGGCCAGCCATTTGGCTGGCCAGGCAAGCAGCGTTGAGAGGGAATGTTCCCGTCTGGAGCGGGACCTGGAGGAGGGCTCCCGCCGGCTGGCCATGGCCCACAATGAGATCCGGCGGTTGACTGATGAGCTGGAGTCTGCTCATTTGACCCAAAGAGCTTATGGTGAGAGATATTAATCAGCTACTAAGGAGACTGTAAAAAACAGTCAGTTGAGTCAAGTTTGCCAACACTGCTAAAAGAAAGAAACATCACAAACTTTAGCAGAATCCTTTATAAATGACTAGCATTCAGAAGTTATTTTACCATCATACAATATCCAGACAGACTTTGAACTTTAATTGAAGTTACCACCAACTTCCACTGCTCTAAACTGAGGCAGAAACTCTCGCAGCAACTTTGAGTTTATTCTAGCGTTTGTACTTTTTAGAGCCTGAGCTGCAGGCAGCACAGCAGGAGGTCGATGAACTCAGGCAGGAAGTACAAAAACTGAAGAAATATGGTAAGAATTATTTTTCATGTGCTTTCTTTACTCTGTTTTCAAAGAATTGACAGATGTTCTTGAGCTTATATTGGGTGTAAAAGGCAGACAAGATACAGGTCGGACGAATCTATTTTGGATACCAATGTGTGAGAGGCAACACCCTGGACATGTCATCAGTCGATAACACACATAAACAAAGAAAGTCACACTCATGTTCGTACGGCTAAGACAATTTATAGGTTCACTCAACCTGCAGGGGACAGATGTATAAACTATGTTTACGGACAGAAAATATGCATACCCTTTTCCCTACACAGAAACTGAAATGTATGTGGGATGTAACTAGTTTAGTTTATTTGTGGAAATGAGGCTTGTGCTTGTGTGCCAGCTCCACAGCGATTGAGATATCTAGAGTCAGGTATACATGCGGCTTTATAGATATGATGAAAAGGTTGTATATGCACATTTCTGCTTTTGCACATTTGCATGATTTCTGTGTAAGTCGTGTGGTGGAAATCTCCAATACAATTTACTATACTAATACCCAATTTGTACTAGTACTATCTATGTCCCGAGATGAGTCCCAATGAGCGTTGAAATAATGATCAAATGACAAATGAAATGTCCTTGCGGTATTTTATTTCTTTGCATGAAAGAGCCAGAAGTTTACAGAGTCACCGGGAGCCTGCAAAGTACTGAACTCCCGAGTAAGGCTGCTCACCCCTGTATATATGGGAGCCGGGGTGGCCAGGCTCAGTTCTGAGTTAGCATCTCCTGACAATGAATGTGTGATGGAGGGGGTATGAAGAACAAAAGGGGTGCATGAATATCAAAGAAAAGGTAGAAAAACAGAGGGGTGAAGGGACATAAGGAGCAGGGGGGGTGTAACATCTCCACACAGTGTAACTTAACATACAGAGAGACGAGGTTCTCGACCTTTAGAGTACACATCATAGTACATTTCATTCAAAAGGTTGTGGGAGTAAACCCACACAAACAGGAAGTGGATGTGGCTGCCCTAGATATGAGACCAACTACAGTATTTGGTCTCAGAGCTACCTCCTTTTTTTGTTAAATCATAAAAAAAAATATAAACCTAAATTATCAATATTTGTATTTTTCAGTATGCAAATGCTGGAATACTCACAATCGACCCGCATTTCCCAGACAAGTATGTGTGGTAACAGAGAAATTATTTACATGTATTATTTATAATCACATAAGTGCATCATCTGACTTTACTTCATAAGAAATGGTTGAACTGCGAAAGGCCAAAGAGCTGAACGATCGCCTGGACCTGGAGATCAGAGCCTTGAGGGGCAGGGTACGCACCCTGGACGCTGAGAAGAGTTCTCTGCAGCAGATGGTAAGATAGATGCTGGAGTAAGGTACTTTATCAGTAAACATTATGCTGAGATCACACTACATCAAGAATTGTATTTTCCACAGTTTTTGCAGCAAAGACTTTCGACTTGGTTTGTATAGCACAGCATCTTTTCAATATGTATGGTGTAAACACATAGATCATCGACGATTGGCTGTTGATGTGTTCCAACCAAGCAGTACTGTAGTTAACTACTTGACTTTCCTGTTTGCTCAACCAACAGACAGGAAACGTACAAATGACACCCCTCTAGCGTAGCTGACCTCGGGGTCACAGTGCTCTGTTAAAACACCTCTGAGGAAGAAATTATTTGAAAATGAAACGTGCATTACAAATGTACAAATGTGTGTCACTGGTATAGATACAGAAGAATTACACACCAGTGATATCATGTTATTGCACTTTAGTGCCAGTTTATTAATCGATTGACATCAAATTACTTGGTAATTATTTTGACAATTGATTAATCTTCTTTCAAGCAAAAATAACCCAAATTCTATTGTTCCAGCTACTTAGATGTGAAGAGTTGTCAAAAAAATTTACATAGTAAACTAAGCACATTAAGATATAAAGATAACCAAAGAAATATATTTTTAATTTAATCTTACCACACATGGATGTGGCAGTACCTCCACAGCTCTAAGGCCAACCAGTGGGTCCAGTGGTTGAGAATAGCTGTTGTAGACTAAATGGTTACTTGATTGATTGAGAAAATGATCAGCAGATAAATCAGTAATGACAAGGAGTTGCAGCCCTACTTTACTGTATATATGTTTGTCTCAGGTGGTGACTCTGCAGGAGAGGGTGGAGTGGCTGGAGTCAGCTCCGCAGGAGCAGCCGCAGCTCCACCCTGATCAGGTTCAGGATAACGGGGCCACAGAGCCTGCCGAAGTAAGCCTCCTTGATTAACTGTGAAAACAAATAGCTGTTTTAGATGTTCAAGAACTACAGAATACTCCGTTCAATGTCAAGTGATGATTGAAATCACATTTATAGATACTTCTAATTTTTATGCTGTCAGCACGACACATATTTGCATTGACCAGCAAAAGTTTTTAAATCATCACAACTTTAAAATCCCTCCACTCAGCCTCACTAATTTTTATATTTTTGCCCAGGTCTTATCTCTGAAAAGGGAGGTGGAGCGGCTGGAGGCAGCCCTGGAGGAGCTGCAGCAGCAGACTGAACAGGTTCAGGCAAGCAAAGTATTTAAAGTAAGTAAGTTCTACTCAGGGGCGCCGAAAAGGGGGGTAAAGGAGACGGATTCTAGGGGCCCATGATGGAGGGGGGCCCAGAGAGGCCCCTAATGATGATGAAATTATAATACAGAAAAAATAATGACACTAAGTTATTAACTAACATATAATCACACATGTTTTATTTTCCATGTCCTGGTAACAATTCCTTTATTTGTTTTGGAAGCATCAACCCCTGCAGGGCCCCTCAAAAATACCATTGAAATGCATAATTGTATGTAAAATAGCATCAAAAAATGTTGCCGCTGTGTTGGGGGCCCTGTAAAGATTCTTTTCATGGGGCCCAAAATCCCTAGCGGCGCCCCTGGTTCTACTACACAAACCCATGAGCATTACATCTGACACTGAAACATCTACAGATCTGTATCATTATCACCATTCTTTGCATGTATTTTACTGGAGATATACCACTTTAATGTAGGAGACAGTACTAACACAGACTAGTTGGTGTTTATTTTCTAGTAAATCACCAGTAGGACCTTTTTTTCATCAAAGTCCTTTAAAATGGCACACCTGATAGATTGTGTATTTTTGTGTTGAAAAAGTACTGTCTTGTTTTTTTTTTAGTCTCAAGCAGCAGAACTAGCACAGAGCAACCAGACCTGCAGACATTTACAAGAGGAACTCACTGCTCAGACAAGATGCCTTTTGGATAAGCAGGAAACTGTGAGTACATAGTAATAGGATAAGAGAGCAAATTAATGCAAGTTATAAAGGATTGTTTCGAGTGTAGGGCTGTCAATCACACAACAAAGCAATTTCAGCTCCCTCCCAATCAAATAAACTGGACAGAAATACCATCAAATGTCTCTTAATGACTATGAAGTATCATCCGAGTGTTGTGAATCCAAGTGAGTTCTGAAGGTCTACCTAAATGTCTCTAATATTTATGCCAACGACATTTATTCATTTGCACAGTTTTACCTCCCCTCGCACTTTAAATTTCTTTAAACCATCAATAACTTGAAATGTCAAGGATTCAGTGTAAATAAAAGAAAATTCTGGGTTAAATACTGTGAACCGTAGGGTTTGTGGGCTTACGGTGTAATTGCTGGGAGACAACACACTTTTTTGGACCAAAGACTAAATGTGAGATAGAACTGTATAAATCACGTTGTGTTTAGGGACTAGTGTGTGACTTAAGTGAGTTTTTGTTTCGGTTGTTTGGAATGTAAATGTCTTCACTTAAAATGATGCAGAGGTTGTTCTCTTCTTTGTAGAAAATTGTGTAGAATTCTTGAGAAACCCATAATTTTCACCTATTGTAGGGGTCATCAAGTACATTTTTCCAAGCACCAGAATTTTTTTAAGCAAACACTGTGGGGGCCAGACTTTCGAGTAAAATTTAAATAATTTATTTATGGCTAATTAGACTATAATTGTTTAATATTTTTATGTTATCGTTATTAGCCTAACATGAACCAAAAAACGCGCACCGCCGTCCTGACAATGTCAGCAAAGCCACCCAGTGAGCATTTTTCCATCTAAAAGACGTCTATGGCCGACGTCTAATAGTGGTTCAAAAGTGAAAGTTTAATTAACGTATCTATTACGTTCACGTTTAGACCACATTTAGACGTGATTTTCAATATTGGCTTTCAACTGATAAATGGTAAGTGGTTTCATAGTAAGCCTCTAAAATGATGATATAACATTATTAGCACAATGTAGAGGATTACAAATGCACTATTGCAAATCACGTCTAAATGTGGTCTAAACGTGAACGTCTAATAGACGTCAACAAATAGACGTTGATTAAACTTTCACTTTTGAACCACTTTTAGACGTCTTTTAAACGTCTTTTGAACCTCAAAATGCTCACAGTAAAATATGTACCAATTAAACACGTAGTCATAGTAAAACATTAACAGTGTACACTGACAGGACAAATAAGACCATCTGACACAGGCAACAATTAATTAGTTTTTATTCATACAACTACAATGACATTGAAAAAAACACACAACAGAATCTCCCGTTTCTTCTTTAAATGTTGTCAAAGCCTCCAGGTTTCAGGTCTGTAAAGTAAACAAGAATTATAAAAACAGTTGAACCAGTCTGTTCACCGGTGACCATAGCCGTTTTTTAAACGGAAACATGCTCACTGGCAAATAATACTTTATGTTGTTCATAAGTTGCTCTTTGCCAAACAACAACAATGTTCTGACCGTCTTCATGTTTGTACATTAATTTGTTTTACTCACTACCTCCCCATTTAAACTGTGTACAGCCCCACTAGCTCTCTGTAATGTATTTAAATGTAAAATGGCCTAAAACTCACTTTATATCAATGAACTACAGCGACAGCCCATAAACACATCAACATTAACTTACACACATGTTAATGTTTACTGTTGTCCATGTAGCAGTAGCTCACGATGCTCACCTGCATCGTGAGCAGTTTAAAATGATATTAATGATGCTAATTTCTCTTTGAATAACTGAATCCAGTAGTTCAGTACTGACACAGTGTGTGCAGCGTGAAGCCTCGTGCTCATTAGCTCCTTCCTGTCGTTGTGTCTCGTGAGTCTCGACCGTTGCTCTCGTGCAGTTCAGTCGAAGTTCCAAACTCTCTAGAATCGTTACAGCTGTAAGCGAACTTTCTTATTTCAGAGTAATGTATAAAAATGACCGGATCATGACGTCCTAGAAGCTTATTTTAGCAGCAAACAGTAGATAAAGTCCGATATTTCCGACTTTTTATATGAAACATTAAATGCGTTGAAATCACGTCTACGTGAAGACCACATTTAGCCGACCAGTTGAATACTTTACATAAATACTATAATGTATATAATATGTAAATATCGTCTCTCTTACAGCCTTACGTTACAACAGAAAACATTTAAAAAAGTTGAAAAGATGGCTAAAAGACGTCTATAGACGTTTAGACCCGATTTCAACCAGTTTTCAACCAGATTTAGACGTCTAAATCCCGTCTAGTGTTCACTGGGGGCAGCCAGCTGTGACCCGCACAGTCAAACGATGGTCCGATGAAGCCGAGGAGGCTCTTAAGGACTGTTTTGACTCGACTGTGTGGGAAGTATTCAGTGATGCCCATGGGGAGGACATCGACGGTCTCCCAGACTGCATTACAGACTATATTAAGTTTTGTGTGGAGAACACCGTACCCACCAGGACTGTATGGTGTTTTTCCAACAGCAAACCCTGGATCAATCCTGATATAAAGACCCTCCTCAAGGAGAAGAAGAGGGTTTTTAGATCAGGAAACAAGGAGGAGCTGAGGAATGTGCAGAGGGAGCTCAGGAGGAAGATCAGGGAAGGGAAAAATGTCTACAGGACAAAGATGGAGGATCAGCTGCAGCAGAACAACATCAGCGGAGTCTGGAAGAGCCTCAAGGCCATGTCTGGCCACAATGGGCCGAACCAACAGCCTGTGGGGGACCAACAGTGGGTGAATGATCTGAACTCATTCTTTAACAGATTTGATCAGCCACCCACCCCTCCCTACTGCTGCAGCCCCCATCGTCTGCACCGCCTGTAGATTGCCCCTCCTCTTCCTACTCCTCCACCCCCTTTTCCACAACACTCTGCTCCCCTCCACACTCCTCAAACACTGCACTCCACCAGCACCCCACCCCCACTCCAACAACCTACAGCACACAGCCCCCTTCCCCCAACTTGTCCCTCACAAATAACCAGGTGAGGAAAGAACTGAAGAGAATAAAGGTGAGAAAGGACACGGGTCCGGATGGCATCAGCTCAAGGCTCCTCAGATCCTGCGCAGACCAGCTGTGCGGGATAGTGGAGCACGTCTTCAACTTGAGCTTGAAGCTGGGGAGGGTACCACAGCTATGGAAGACGTCCTGCGTGGTACCAGTCCCAAAGACCCCGGGGGCCAAGGACTTCAGCAGCTTCAGGCTGGTGGCTCTAACATCCCACCTGATGAAGACCCTGGAGAGGCTGGTCCTTGTGCACCTCCGCCCCCTGATGATCTCATCTTTGGACCCACTTCAGTTCGCCTACCAATCTGGCATCGGTGTGGATGACGCACGACGCACGGGGGCCCCACAAGGAACCGTTCTGGCTCCATTCCTCTTCTCCATCTACACATCAGACTTCAAATACAACTCTGCTACCTGCCACCTGCAAAAGTTCTCTGACGACTCTGCAATCGTCGGCCTCATCTCTGCCGGTGACGACAGGGAATACAGGGAACTGAACCAGGACTTCATAGGATGGTGCTGGCGGAACCGCCTCCAGATCAACTCTGGTAAAACCAAAGAGCTGGTGGTGGACTTCCGCCGGGGTAAACACTGTCCTCCGGAACCAGTGAACATCCAGGGACAGGACATTGAGATTGTGCAATCTTATAAGTTCCTGGGTGTTCACTTGAACAATAAACTGGACTGGACTAATCATACAAATGCACTGTATAAAAGGGGTCAGAGCAGACTGTATCTGCTGAGGAGACTGAGGTCCTTTGGAGTGCAGGGAGCACTCCTGAGGACCTTTTCCGACTCTGGTGGCATCAGCCATTTGTTATGCAGTGGTCTGCTGGAGCAGCAGCATCTCAGCAGCTGACAGGAAGAGACTGAATAAACTGTCATCCCTGATGAACAACACCTCCCACCCCATGCGGGACGCCCTGGCAGCTCTGTGCAGCTCCTTCAGCCACCGGCTGCTTCACCCCCGGTGTGTGAAGGAGAAGTAGCGCAGGTCCTTCCTTCCTGCTGCGGTCAGGCTGCACAACCAGCTCTGCTCCCAGCAGACCACATGACACATGACAATACAATACACTGTGCAATTATAACTATAATAGTTTTTTCTGTCTGTAAATATAATATTTCAGTTATTGTTGATTTTCTACTGTTTTTTTATTGCTTATTTATAATACTTGTTTTTTTTTTATTTCATTTATATTTTTATCTTGTCTTTCTTTTACTATGTCTCTTGTGTGCACTTTACCCTATGCTGCTGTAAGCCTGCAAACACTAATTATCTTATCTTATCTTATAATTACATTACATTTGTTAAAAGAAATGGACTACAATGGCCTTTGTTTCCTATTACATGATTTCAAATATTTCCCTTATCCTTTTAGGTACATTCCCTCAAGCAGCAGCTGGATACTTCCCATAATGACCTGGATCACCTCATCGCTAACATCTGCACTAAAGAAAACAATGTTCAGGATCAAAAGTAGGAGATTCTACCTCCAGGATATATCCAGCAGCTACTGTATGTGCATGCTAACTCTCAATTTTGCAGTAACACATGGGTTAGTGAAGGTTTCTGTGTGTGTTTGAAGGCTGTTGAAGCAAAAAGGGCAACATTGTGAAAACACTCACTGTCGGCTTAAAGATGATGAAGAGCTTCAGGCACAACTACAGCTGCTGCAGAACAAAGAAATCACACTGCGTGAGGTAATTTCTTATATATTTGACTTTATTGGAGAACTGTTCATTTATCAGGACCATATCTGGTTACTAGTATAACTTCCTGTTGGCCAGTAGTAAAGGGCAGAAAACTGTTGCCAACCACTTGTTAAGCTAAGGAAAAGCTATATATATATAAATAATTTAAAGGTTCCAGCTGGAGTTGCTTATTTACTACATGGATGGTAACAGTTCATTCCTGTCACTGCTGCAGGAGTGTCCTGAATACCACGAAGCAGTTAAGACTCTGTTGGCCACCCAAAATGAGTGCGAGACACTCAAGAAGGAGATCTGTGAAACCCTTAAATGCCTCGACAGAGAGCGAAGGTAACAGACCCATGATGTTGCCGTGAGCTGAAAAAATTCAAAATTCAAACCCGACTGAATATGAGAAAAACAATATAAAACTTGATGAGATTGTAATTTTTTTTATAATAATAATAATATTTTTTTTTAAATATTTACATGTGTGAACGAACAAGAAATACTTTCTTCAACCTGCAGAGGTCATTGAAAACTTTGACACTGGTGACCACATATGACAATGTGTCCCCTCATATAACAATACAATATAAATATGTGTTGTAAGTAACGTACGTTATGTGTCACTTTGGTCTTTCTGCTTACAGGAAATACCATGAAATGAAGGAAAAGCACAAGGCAAAACTGTGTCGAGCGAAACAGAAATGTGTTGACAAAACATCATGGCGTGATGAGAGGATAAAGAATCTAGAGCGAGAGTTGTCTTTGTGTACCCATTCATTATCAAAGGTAAACCTGCAGCTTTGTCCTACTTCACACAAAAGAAACCCTGATGTTTGAGGTGGGGCAACTGGATCAATTAATCACAATTAATCATTATGTCTGTTTAGTTTATTTGTTTTAGTTTTTTTAATGATGGATTTCAATATCAGTATTTATTCCCACCTGTGTTAACATAAGAGTGTTTGCTCTGGAGAAAAATATATCAGCTTATGTTCACTATTGTTGCTATTGGATGTGCATATATTGACTCAGTGACCATGCCATGCACATCCAATAGCAACAATCATGGAAAATGGTGGCAGCGCTGAAAGTCCGTAGGAGATGAGTCCTGCTGTAATTACTGTATTAACTCACTCTATAGACTTTAAGAAATAGATGACATATAAAGTTGGATGATGAATTGAAGGAAAATCTAATTGTTTTACTCTTCCAGGAAAAAGAGCTTACCATAAGCATTACTGTGGAAAATGAGAAACTACTTGTTGAGAGAAGAAGGCTACTACAACAGCTAAATGAGGAGGAGCACAACAAGAAAGACAGTAACCTAACAGCCTCTTTGTCCAAATGCAGGTACTTAACTCAAACAGACAACCCTTCACTGTATGATTCCACAGAGTCCACACATAATGTTGAAAGGATTACTGCACATTTACCAAATGTGTGTTCATTGACAAAGAAGAGATGCTTGTCTTGATCTCAAGGGTGGATTTTCTAGAGATGGAAAACAAGAAACTAGGAAACAAAATACTCCACATGTTCAATCAGCTAGCGGTCTTGGAACGCGACCTGCAAAACATGCAATCGCTCCACTTTGCTGAGGTACGAAGTCTGCTTCATCTTTATTCACAGGCTTTGATCTAGAGTCACTGCTGCTGCTGTTATTGTTGTAGTTTGGCCATTGTAAAGCTATATCAGATCAACTACCCCCATAAGAAGGGACACAGTTAAAATACCTTAACCATGCTAACAACTATGTGAGACAGAAGCAGAGTATCTGTTTTATTCATTACAGCTGACAGATGAATAACACAAATTTACAGCCAGGTTTATTTTTCTCCCTTTTTAAGTCATTCTATGTTTGTTTTTTTCGGTGGCACTTGGACATTTTTTACCATCATAAGTGAACCTTGAGTTACATAGGGTTGAGACACCCTGATTCACTTTATTTTCTTTATTGTGGTCAACTCTTTTTTTTTAGGAACTGAAGAAAACATCTAATCCTATGCAGGTTTTTAAATCTCTCCCTGTGCAAACCTCAAGGTAAGTCTGATCCCAACTCAGAATTAAAGCAAAATCTGTTTTCTTGCTAAGTGAAACACCATTAAATCAACTTTGATTGCGTCCCTAGTGTGGTGAAGCCTGAGATGTCTGAAAATCAGGGCTTATTGGACAAAACTCACAGAAAGCAGACGGATGTGACTTCATCCCCTCATTGTTTCATCTCTGGGCCCCTGTCTCGATCAGCAGAGATGGGCTACCTGAATCTGACCTCCACTCAGAGACACTCAGAACCCTCGACTCCCCCGGTTGCCCTCAGCAACTCAGACAGTACGTGTTCCTTAGATTAACTGTCTATCTGCAACATGAATATATTGTACAGAAATAGGGATTTCCCTTTCTGTCTTTCAGTTCCCTTTCGGTTTAATTTTCAAGTTAACAAAAAAATTATTGACCTCTCTAGAACTGAGTGAAAACAGTTCTCATGTACAACATTTTTAATATTCTTGTTAAAAATTAATCCACATCCTGCGACTGTTCAAAATATAGAATTAAAACCCGACCAGACTTACATTTACGCTGCATGAATTTCCCCTGAGGGGAACGCAAGCCACACAAACCTGTCACAGTTTCCGCCATGATGATTGTTTTTACACATACTTCTCGTGTGATTTCCTTTGCACAAATAAAAACATTGTTTTTGAACTGCACTCTGGGGTTTCATAAAGCAGTGGTGAAGAAGCCACTGTACCTACTCTCTCTCTCTGCCGCAATCAATGAAATGTACTTTTATTATGTTTATATTAAGTCCTAAAATGTCCTTTTTGTGGCTGGTTGCCTGTTGCATTTGTTAGCATTTAAACTACAAACATTCAATTGACTAGTTGGCCTCTTGGTCTGTTAAACACAGTGAGACATCTGAGTAGACAGTGACTACAGCTCAAAATATTTCTAACCAAAGGGATCTATTCTGAATTAGTGCTCACTGATACAGATGTTAGATGTTACAGCTACTTGTCAATAACAGCTTCACGCTTTAACTCCATATCAAACTATCATGCATAAACTATATTAAAACATTTAGTATAAATGTACAAGATTTAATGTATAAGAATGGACCAGATTATGGTCTTATGGGTCCTCAAATCTATTTCCAACACTACATCCCAACAACTTGGACATTTTAGAGAACCAATGTGTGGCCTTATCAACTTTTATTCAAACAAACAGCAAAGTAAATTATATTGATCATCTCTAATGTGCAGCCAGGGCAACTCCAAAGGCTCTTTCCTTTATGACTTTTAATGAGGTCAGACCAGTACAAAGGTCTGCAACTACATGAGACTGTAACGTGTCTGTCGACAGACTACTGTTCCATTAAAATATATGTATTAAAGAACTAATAAATGCAAAAACATCTCTGGGACAGGGTTCATTGGGGTATTAGATTTCTCCTTATAAATGTTCATTTTATTACCACGTATTTTAAGTTAATTTAAAAATAAAAATAAAAGTAGTTTCCCTGCAGAAAAGCAGCTGAAGCAGTAAATTAATCTCAACCTGCCAAAAACGCCACTTGAAAGAATGCGACCAATATGATACATCTGATTAAAAAGTTCTTGGTAACCAGATAACTCTACACCAATGTTTCTCTACACGGTTTCATAACTAACAAAAAGGAATATGAGATAATGTAGGCCTTATCTCATATTCATAATTTTTTATGTTGCAGCTTGTTAAGGTGGAGCTGTTTTTAACTACTTTCATACTTTATAGTAGGCTATATACTACTTAATAATACAAAAATACAACATTCCCCCTGAGATGTACTGAGTAGAAGTATAAAGTTACATGAAATGAAAATTCTTCTCAAGTACAGTACATGAGTAGCCTAACTGTACTCAGTTACATTCCACCCCTGCTAGAACAAGGGCACACCTCATAGATCTAGCCTCCTAATTTTGCTCTCAAAGTGCACCATTTTGATGCATTTAACTTTAAAACTTACAAAATGTTCTTCGGGGTTAGCATGCCGTACCCCTCTAGAGGGCCAAAGGTCTACCCACCATAGTATCACACAATCTTGTGGTAAACACCGCTGCACGCATCATTTTCAAGGTTGTGTTACAAAATATATTGCATTTGTACTTCCATCCTACTCCAATAATATAAATGGGGTCAGTCATCATCAAAAAATGTAAAGCTTTGACATTTGAGTGACAAGCTGAGTAGACTTAATAAGTGCTATTACGAACTGAATTTAAGACTAATAAAAAATAAATAAATAAATTAACAAAACTGGAAAAAAAACAGCGCAAAAATAAAATAAAATAATCAGTATCATAAAATCATAAAAGGGTGATTTGGGAAACATTGGTATAAAAGATAAGATAATCCTTTATTAGTCCCGCAGTGGGGAAATTTGACAAACTGACTCCCACATAAATATAAATCTTATCAACTAGCACAGACAGTCTACAATTTGTATGTAATCACCACACTGACAATGAAGCAAGGGCAACATTTCCATAGATTTACCTAGGCTGCAGCAGTCAATCAATGAAAGAAGCCATAATCAAATTTGGAAATCAAACACACTAGCCCGACAACCTGAGAGTGTAATGTCTTTCACTAAATATAGGAGGCAATTTTGCACTAAGGTGTGCGAAGTGTATCATAATATTTTGGTGCCCACAGTAGTCGGGTGACTTGTATGTCTCTCCTGTAGTCGATACTTGTGTCCCAGCAGTACTCCGGAGAAAGCACCCTGCTCGGTTTGTGAATCCACATGTACTTGTTGAGATGACTCTCATCGTGCCACAGAGCCTCCACATTATTCTCTTTATCCTCCATGATGCTCTGATAGCAGGCGTCAGTCAACGCTTTTACACTCTTCCACGAGCCTCCAAAGATGGCAGCATGGTAGTAGAAATCCCCAGTTTGCATGTACGCCTGGGACTTAGGGTTGCGGTCGTAGGTAAACAAACTCTTTGGGAGGTGGTAGTAGTGGGCGTGGAGCAGAGCCACAGATTCTCCCAGAGCCTCCGAGCCGAATCTGCCAGTAAACACCTGATCCACATCGAAGCAAAAGACATGCGAGCAGCGGTGGCGAATATCCGACCCGATGGCATCTGATATGGCTTTCATTCGCATCATAGAGATGTCCTGCCACCTGGAGTTCTTCTCCACTTTGATGACCTTTATGCTTCTCTGAGGAGCGAGCTTGATGTCTGGCACCTTCTCTGGCACATCCGTAAATACGTAATACGTCACGGGCAATCCCAACATGAAGTGATGCTCTGATGAGTTTAGGAAGGTCATCAGGTAAGCATCCAGGTACCTTTGGGCGGAAGGGGAGACAAGGACAATGTCGTGTTTACATCATAATAGTTATCACAATTACACATAAACAAATAAGCAGTTGGCGGACTAGGATGTATTCCGGTGTGATGAACAGTTATTACAGTATTAATGTGAAAACAGACCTGCCCACAGCAAACACCGTTAGAGCCACAGATGATCCTTCCTTCTTGTGCACCTCGTCGTAGAGGTCAGGGTCAAACATCCCTTCCCAGATGATGGGAGCGTTCCAAGATGTACATGTTTGCACGTCAGATCTGGACCTGCAGTACACGAAAATTATTATAATAAAAAATAAAAGACATTCACTTTAAAAATAGTTTTGGATAGGTTTCTCTCATCATTTTTGTGTGTTTTATTTCTTTTAATTCTTTTTTGTATTTTTTTTACACACATTTCTTTAAACTCGTCTTTACCAACATGCAGCTCAGCACTGCAATTTACATAACATGCAAAACATCCACTAAAGCAACAAAACCCACAGCAGCTCTTCTATTTTTTTTTGCACACATTTCTTTAAACTCGTCTTTACCAACATGCAGCTCAGCACTGCAATTTACATAACATGCAAAACATCCACTAAAGCAACAAAACCCACAGCAGCTCTTTTACCAAGCATGTTGTCTCAATGACCTAGAAAGCTTTAACAAGCAACCGCACTGCAATGAGTTTTCTCTTATTTTATTTTACTTTTTGTATTACGAGATTGCATTACAATAAAGAGACTCTCGCTTCTTTATTACATGCATTTTGCCAGCTAACTGTTTATGTTACAGAAATTCAGTTTCAGTATTATTTATTTTCCTAAACTTAAGTAATTCAGTACATGAGTAGCCTAACTGTACTCAGTTACATTCCACCCCTGCTAGAACAAGGGCACACCTCATAGATCTAGCCTCCTAATTTTGCTCTCAAAGTGCACCATTTTAATGCATTTAACTTTAAAACTTACAAAATGTTCTTCGGGGTTAGCATGCCGTACCCCTCTAGAGGGCCAAAGGTCTACCCACCATAGTATCACACAATCTTGTGGTAAACACCGCTGCACGCATCATTTTCAAGGTTGTGTTACAAAATATATTGCATTTGTACTTCCATCCTACTCCAATAATATAAATGGGGTCAGTCATCATCAAAAAATGTAAAGCTTTGACATTTGAGTGACAAGCTGAGTAGACTTAATAAGTGCTATTACGAACTGAATTTAAGACTAATAAAAAATAAATAAATGAATTAACAAAACTGGAAAAAAACAGCGCAAAAATAAAATAAAATAATCAGTATCATAAAATCATAAAAGGGTGATTTGGGAAACATTGGTATAAAAGATAAGATAATCCTTTATTAGTCCCGCAGTGGGGAAATTTGACAAACTGACTCCCACATAAATATAACTCTTATCAACTAGCACAGACAGTCTACAATTTGTATGTAATCACCACACTGACAATGAAGCAAGGGCAACATTTCCATAGATTTACCTAGGCTGCAGCAGTCAATCAATGAAAGAAGCCATAACCAATTTGGAAATCAAACACACTAGCCCGACAACCTGAGAGTGTAATGTCTTTCACTAAATATAGGAGGCAATTTTGCACTAAGGTGTGCGAAGTGTATCATAATATTTTGGTGCCCACAGTAGTCGGGTGACTTGTATGTCTCTCCTGTAGCCGATACTTGTGTCCCAGCAGTACTCCGGAGAAAGCACCCTGCTCGGTTTGTGAATCCACATGTACTTGTTGAGATGACTCTCATCGTGCCACAGAGCCTCCACATTATTCTCTTTATGTACCATCACACTAAAGCAACAAAACCCACAGCAGCTCTTCTACCAAGCATGTTGTCTCAATGACCTAGAAAGCTTTAACAAGCAACCGCACTGCAATGAGTTTTCTCTTATTTTATTTTACTTTTTGTATTACGAGATTGCATTACAATAAAGAGACTCTCACTTCTTTATTACATGCATTTTGCCAGCTAACTGTTTATGTTACAGAAATTCAGTTTCAGTATTATTTATTTTCCTAAACTTAAGTAATTCCAGTAAAAACTGATTGGCTTCTTAAATTTCCTTTTCCTATATTTAAAATGTTTCTTGTATGTGAAATCATCCATAATTTCTGGTTGAAGTAAAACACGTATTTTGTTGCCCTTCTGTGCAACTTTAGTTGTCAGAGTGCTGTGACCAAGTTAATTCCACTCTATAGCTTTCAATTTGCTGTAATAATTACCATAGTTTGATTTATATATATAATTTATTAGTAATTATATTGTATTCACATTGTGAAGGGTAAGCTGATTTTCTTTCAGTACACTGTTTAAACCACATCAGCCTTTTATAAATCTAAAGTTTCGGGGGTCTACCCACCATAGTATCACACAATCTTGTGGTAAACACCGCTGCACGCATCATTTTCAAGGTTGTGTTACAAAATATATTGCATTTGTACTTCCATCCTACTCCAATAATATAAATGGGGTCAGTCATCATCAAAAAATGTAAAGCTTTGACATTTGAGTGACAAGCTGAGTAGACTTAATAAGTGCTATTACGAACTGAATTTAAGACTAATAAAAAATAAATAAATGAATTAACAAAACTGGAAAAAAACAGCGCAAAAATAAAATAAAATAATCAGTATCATAAAATCATAAAAGGGTGATTTGGGAAACATTGGTATAAAAGATAAGATAATCCTTTATTAGTCCCGCAGTGGGGAAATTTGACAAACTGACTCCCACATAAATATAAATCTTATCAACTAGCACAGACAGTCTACAATTTGTATGTAATCACCACACTGACAATGAAGCAAGGGCAACATTTCCATAGATTTACCTAGGCTGCAGCAGTCAATCAATGAAAGAAGCCATAACCAATTTGGAAATCAAACACACTAGCCCGACAACCTGAGAGTGTAATGTCTTTCACTAAATATAGGAGGCAATTTTGCACTAAGGTGTGCGAAGTGTATCATAATATTTTGGTGCCCACAGTAGTCGGGTGACTTGTATGTCTCTCCTGTAGCCGATACTTGTGTCCCAGCAGTACTCCGGAGAAAGCACCCTGCTCGGTTTGTGAATCCACATGTACTTGTTGAGATGACTCTCATCGTGCCACAGAGCCTCCACATTAGAGCCTCCACATTATTCTCTTTATGTACCATCACACTAAAGCAACAAAACCCACAGCAGCTCTTCTACCAAGCATGTTGTCTCAATGACCTAGAAAGCTTTAACAAGCAACCGCACTGCAATGAGTTTTCTCTTATTTTATTTTACTTTTTGTATTTTGCATTACAATAAAGAGACTCTCACTTCTTTATTACATGCATTTTGCCAGCTAACTGTTTATGTTACAGAAATTCAGTTTCAGTATTATTTATTTTCCTAAACTTAAGTAATTCCAGTAAAAACTGATTGGCTTCTTAAATTTCCTTTTCCTATATTTAAAATGTTTCTTGTATGTGAAATCATCCATAATTTCTGGTTGAAGTAAAACACGTATTTTGTTGCCCTTCTGTGCAACTTTAGTTGTCAGAGTGCTGTGACCAAGTTAATTCCACTCTATAGCTTTCAATTTGCTGTAATAATTACCATAGTTTGATTTATATATATAATTTATTAGTAATTATATTGTATTCACATTGTGAAGGGTAAGCTGATTTTCTTTCAGTACACTGTTTAAACCACATCAGCCTTTTATAAATCTAAAGTTTCGGGCTGCAGTTATTAAATTATACTATTGATCATTTCGTCTTTAAAATGTCCTAACAACTAAGGGGACACCATTACATTTACATGACATTACAGTCATTTAGCAGACGCTTTTATCCAAAGCGACTTACAATAAGTGTATTCAACATAGGTATTCAAGAGAACTACTAGTCACCAGAAGTCATAAGTGCATCTCCTTTCTTAAACAAGCATCTTAAAGCATAAACCAGAGCAAAAGTATAGTGCAGAGGCAAATTACTACGAAAACAATAATTGCAACAGACTAATACGAATATAATACACCATCAACTTAAGAACCCTGAAACATTCAGTTTACTTTAGTATGGTAATAATTAACGGTAAATTGATCATTGAAGTGGCTTCTCAACATGTCAAACATGGTAGTGTTGGTTTGACTTCTCTCAGGTTGGACATTCTGTGCAGCCCAAACATAAGGCCTTAATGGACTTACCAAAGGTCGAGGCTGGAGTCCACACTGTTGTCAAAAACCAGCATCTTTGAACTTTCCAACGTGCATTTGTCCATAGGGAGAAGGCCTAGTAACATTCTGATATCAAAAACAAAAATAATTACCAAATTGAAATAATGTTATGTTTGCATTTAAGCTTATGAATAGATCTAGAACAGTAAGTGTTGTCTCTTGAATTTAAATACAGACTCACCGTAAAGATGGAGATATTAAGTAGAAAACACAGAGCACGACAGGAATGCAGAATAAACATTTCAAAACACCCTTCATCGTCTGAACATGCCTACAGGAAAAGAAAGTCAGATTAAACTCTGAATCATAATTCTGAAAATGCAAAACTCTGTGGCACAATTAATTAACCAATATTGTTGAGTTTTAAAATATGTTAAGATACCCCATGGTTGAAAACGGTGGCTTCCAGGCTCAGTAGACCATGAACTGTCTACGCAGAATCCGCTCTGCTTCCACCTTAAAGTCCATCAGGTGTGTCAACGGACAGCCTACCTTTCTACTGTGCGAAAGTTGAGTGTCGAAACTGCTCTGAATAGAAAGTGGGAGGGCCGATGCGCATGTCTCCATAACACAATAAAAATGGGAAACAATCAGATTTTAAAAAATAAATAAATTAGGTAATCCAGTTTAAAAATGGCACCAAGGACAGAAACAATTCTCCTCAGATCAATAATTGAGCGCGTGGACGGTTTGTTGTATGCCTTCACTAGTAATGTTCCCCTACAAAAGAGCTGGGTATCCACACCGACCGCCTAAACACGCCCATTAGGTGGCTGCTATCGTCATTATTTCATCCCATGGAGCCGTTTGTCACACAATCACAGTGGCGATCAATTGTATCGATCATATTCATAATGAGTTTACAAAGTGAACGATTACACACATGAATGACCAATAAACAGCACAACCAGTAAAAAAGGTCTGAATAAATACTGCAGCATGCCCCTTATGTTCTAAATGTATGCCTGAGGTCACCTGTTGTTATTTCTTACTGTGGAAATTGTTTGCTTTGAGTGAGAAATGATCTCACAAGTTCTTTAATGATACAAGCTTTTTAATAGCCTCAAGTATTAGTATAGCATAGTATTTTATGATAACAACACTTGATTAATCAGTGAAGAATTCCTGACATGGGGCCTCCTCCAACCTGAGTGCAAGCCTTTAATCTGATTTAAAAGGCCTGTTTCAGGGTTTGCTCAACATCTGTGTCTTGTCATGTTCCAGATGGATCGAGTTGTCAGCTGTTTAACAAAAGTTTTAAAGTTTAATTTACATAACTGCCTGAGGCCCAAATATTTTTGTCTGTGTGTCAGCACTCAGTTTTTACATATAGTTGTTTGCTGCTATATAGACGCTCTGAATGCTGTATACTGCTCCTCGCCCACCTTCCTGTTTGTGGTTTATTGTCTGTGATTAAAGACACTTCTCGGATCCTTTATCTAGTACCCAAGACATAATGTAAAAATACAAATCCAAGTTTAAAATGCTGCCTAAGTAAATGAACAAGAGTATTATCAGATACATGTTAATGTATTTCAAGTAAAAGTAATCCTTTTGGCAAAAAATTGGCTCTTGTAGCTGATATAATATGCATTAATGTGTAAAGCTGAATTTTACTGTTGTAGCTGCTCGAGGTGGCACTACTTTTTATAGAGTTAAGTAGTTTAGTTTAGTGGTTCTTAATCTAGGAGTCAGACGCCTCCAAACTATCACCAGATTAATATGAGCTGTCCTGAAATGATTAGTGAAGTACAAACGGTCGGAAATTTCTGATACACAAATGTGTAGTTATTGCTCTTAGACTTTTATATAACCTTTGTTGTCTGTTTTCTTGAGGGTTTCACCTCTTTGGGCCTCAAAGAGCTGATAAATTGAAAGGGAAAATATCTTTGTGACTCAAAGAGATTTGAAACGTGTTAGGAAGCCAAAACTAGACACTGCTTACACAAACCAAGAGTTTGGAAACGACTAGTTTAATCCTTAACAATGCATTGTACTTTAAAATCTCATCATGTGTTTTTTATATGTTCAATTGTAGTCAGAAAAGTAACAAACAACTAACACTGTGAAATAAATGTAGATGAGCATGAGTGTAAAGTAACACAATGAGTGAAAATACTCAAGTAAGGTATAAGTATCTTGAAAAGTACTCAAGCACAGTTCTTGAGTAAATGTACCTAGATACATTCGGAGGATTTAGTGTTCAATATTCACTCGCTTTAGCTCTTTCTCTACCCACTTTCTCTGAGACTGCTAAATGCTCCACAAAACAGCCATTTCTTTTTTATGTAACTTTTTTTCATGTCACCTTTTATTATTCCATAATGCCACTTTGGGCCTCCACACTTTACAGGCTACAGTCTGTGGAAGTTGTAGTAGGCTGTTTTTTAAAACCCTCAACTGTCATCAAACTGAATTAGCACCAGAACACATTTTATCTCACATGTGTTGCTGCAGTTTGTTTATCAAAGGTCATCACATGGTTTCTTAGAACAGACACTTCCTTCCTCTTAACTGCCATTGTTCTGTGCATAATCCAACTGAAACTTAATCTTCAGCTGTTGCAGTGGTCCATTGTAAAACAAGTCTACAGCTTTGAGTCACATAACTACGATCACTTTTTTGTTGAGTGAAAAGAGTAAAACCTGGTGCACTAAAGAAAGGGTCTGATGAGGCCCCCCATGGGGATCAATAAAGGAACATAATAATAATAAAGGTATGCTGATGAATACAATGCCGTCCTTTATCTTTTTATATTGTTTAACTTGTTTTGCAGAACAATCCCTTTACAGGCAAAGAAAACATAAAGCTTTTCACCAATACTTGTAATTATAGTTATTTATTATAAAACAGGTTGACAGTTAATATAGTTTATTTACAGTATATATCATGCTATGAAATAAAGGCAAATGTAAAGTGATAAAACAACAGCGTGGAGAGTTGTAACAAATTAAGGCGTAAATGCATATCAAATGTCAACATTTTCATTCATAAAACAATGGCAAAATGAGTATTTAAAAAAGTGTGATTCTTTAGTTAAACATTATGGCTGAAAATCCAAAAGCCGGACCTCATTATTAATGTTTTCCTGGAAAGTAACACATCTGTAACACATTTTAGTCTTTCCACTGCATTTATTTATTTGCTCATCAAAAGTGGACAAAAAAAGCACTGAGTGCATATAAATGATCATGTTTTTAGGGGGTTTTGACTGTTTGAATTGAAGTTTTTTGCTTGGTTTGTGTGGTTCTTTATATCTAACCTTTTTTAACACTTCTTGTTTTTTAGGAGACCTACAGCACTGATTTAACTAGAACAGAGGAAACCTGAGGACTGCCTTGAGCTTATTTTATAACATCACAAAACAAAAGTAAAATAAAATATATCTATTTGTCTAATTATGAGTCACACCTCATTGTGATGTTGGCAACAGGGTAAAAAATACTGTAATGAAAATGTAATGGCCATGTGATTGGTGAAACATTGCAAACACTGACATAACAAGTGGCAAGATATACATGAATACGCATTATATAAGCATTCTCCTTTATGCTCACTTGGCCACTCAGCTGACGGAAGACTCTCTCTGATGCAAATATATTTGTTTTCAAATTCTTGAATAAAGAAAGAAATGGACCATATAAAAAAAGACAATGTAATCTCATTATTACACAAAAAGTTTTAAAAGATTTCCCATGTACTGTAGCTGCCTGGAGCAATACTCTTTTTTCCCCCTGTGTAGTCACATAGAAAGAGACAATTTTTAGGCCTGTCATTTCCCGGCCTGAAAGTGCTGAGAAGTCATCTTTGGATGTCCCCGATAATACTATCTGGTCAGCAAGAAAGGAAAAGGAGGATACACTCATTAAAAGAGCACCTCTTCACAAGATACTTGTACAATCCGGCACATTTTTTTAAACCCGTTAATGGGTTCGAAGTCCATCAGAGGAGTGCAGACATCACAGGAAACGTCTCTGATGGGAGGGCAAGAGACTGGTGAGGAGCTCAGATGAGGGAGATCCGTATAGGGATGGTGGGAGACTCTGTCCTGTGCTGGGGGGAGTGATGGGACACCACATGTTCCACCATTGTGTGTTTGGACATGTGTTTTATAAGGTATGTCTCCTGGATAAAAACAACAAAGAACAACACTTTTTGACATCTTCCCTGCAGTCAGCTCAGATTATTTTTTTTTAAACTTGGAATTCCAACTCACCGACGTGTATGCCCTGCCGCACATGCTGCAGCAGTAGGCCTTGGCATTTTTGATGGCGTGTGCAGACATATGGATCTGCAGCGAGGCAGAGTCTGAATAGGCACGGTAACAGTTGGAACATTTGAAGGGCTTGTCTTTGTTGTGCTGCCTCTGGTGAGACTTCAGCAGGGGAAAAAAAACAACATAATGAAAACTGAGTCACCTTCACTTTGCCTCAGAGTTTAAGCTGTGGAGGATCAGCCCGGTAAAACAGGTGAAGTTAATATTTACCTGCAGATTAGATAGCTGAGTAAAAGCTTTTTCACATCCTGGGTGCAGGCATTTATAAGGCCGATCCCCTGTGTGAATTCTGTGACAAGCCAAAGGATGCAAATGTTTGATCAAACTCTTTTCCAGGTAAGACAGGAAGCCAAAAACAACTTTCCCTTAAATTTGCATTTCCTGTTTGCGGAAATGCTTGTCTGTGATGGCTTGTGGAGCAACAAACATCTTCTACGCATGCTCCTCCCTAACTGATAAGACCGGACACAGCAAACAGAAGAAACAGTTGCTACTACAAGTTAACACTATTTTAAAGGGAAAAGAAATTACAAAATTAGAAGAAATCCTATCAAGTTCAAGATGACATTTTCTCAATTCTAGTAGAAATATGTGACACAATCATTTCTAAAAGCTAATTTGTCTTTAAATGACAGGCAATTACCCATATATCCATGTTGGAACAGGTTTTTCCTGCTGTAATTATTTCTCTTGTTCATGCTGTGTATTAGATTAATCCTAATGCTCTTCCAGTGTAAGTAACGCAGGGGACAAAATCCACAGCTTTGTTAAATTTATCTGAGGTTTATATGAGAAGAGACTTTATTTACCCGGAGGGAAAGTGTCTTGCAGCAGTTGCTGACTGCTGTTTTAAGACATTGAAAAACATTGTCTGGAGCAATAACATTGTGCACCTATCCTTTAAACATTGTATGTCTCTGTTCAATCAAGCAATGGGAAATTTTCCAAAACCCATTTTAATATAAACAGTCAAAGAAAATGTGTTTAGTTTTTCAATATAGTCTTTACAAAAATTAACATTTTTATGTTTAATGTTAAACCTTTCCCTAAAAAGCTCATTAA
The DNA here is from genome assembly GCF_027596085.1 of Anoplopoma fimbria. Taxonomy (NCBI): domain Eukaryota; kingdom Metazoa; phylum Chordata; class Actinopteri; order Perciformes; family Anoplopomatidae; genus Anoplopoma; species Anoplopoma fimbria. The sequence goes on from NC_072465.1 coordinate 18,189,352, forward strand.
AAGGTTAAATGTGACATTGTCTTCTTCAGTATCAGTTGTGGGTAAATGCTAGATCAGCAGAGTTCATAGTTCCTAAGTAAAAGAGTTTCTAGGAATGCTATTCACTGTGAGTTCTGTGGAATTTCTCTAAAACATTAACTATCACTATGGTTACGGCAGATATCATCAGAGGGAAGGAACTAACCTTCTTTTAGTAACACAATTTCTACCTCCAATTCCTTTTTTAAACCCTACTAAAGTTTTTAATCTGTGATTCATATCATTAGGAAACAGAACATTAAAACTCCTGCTAAGAATATAAAGAATGTTATTGAAGAAGGATTGATGTCATGGATGTGCTGTGACGAGATCAGACCTGGTGTGTTGCTGCAGATGGGAGAGTTGGCGAAAACATTTCTCGCAGTAGGAGCAGCGGTAAGGCTTGATGCCCAGGTGTATGCGCAGGTGCTGGGCCAGGTACGACGCGTTGGCAAAGGACTTAGTGCAGTGAGGACACTTGTGGGCCTTGGCCTCCGTGTGCGTTTTGGAGTGCATCTGCATGTCCGACTTGGAGAAGAAGGTCAGCGGACAAACTTTACACCTGTATCAAAAACACAGCGACACAGACAGAGGACACTTGTTAAGGGACTTGAGGTTTATTTCATCATATTTTATCTCATTATTGAGCAAGACCACAGATAACATCGTGTGTAACAATGTTGAAACACTGTCTGTCTGTATTTCCTGAGGTACTTGTACTGACTTAAGTATGCCCACTTTATGTCTACATTAAACGTTTTTACTCCTTACATTTACATAACACCTATTGTTACTAGTTACACTGCAGCTAAATATTTTATACACAAAACACATGATCAGTTTATAATAATCTACTGCAGAATACTGAAATATAATGTACTGTATAGCACAGTGAGTACTTTTAGTTTTCATGCTAATGCATGTATTTTTACTTAATCCTTAAATATCAGTTTTTTTTGGCCAGCAGGGCAGCAGAAACAAGCTGTAAAACATCTCACCGACATATCATCACTGTTTATGTCGATATGGCAAACTTGTTAGCAAACAGTTGCTTATATTCACATCCAGCAGATACAGAGCAACATTTTCATTCATTTGGAGTCTGTTTGTGTCTAACTGGCGATTGCAAGTCCAATATTTACTGTTTTTTAGCTCGGTTTTGGTCTCTTCCTGCTCCATAGGGAATTATATGGCCTTTAAGCTGCCAAATGCTCCACTACGTTTAGTTGCTAACTGAGTCTGTTGGCCGTTTGGTGTTTTTACCATACAGTATGTTTTTAGATTTCTTTTGTGAACACACATGCCTGAAAATAGGGAACCAAACAGTAGTTGTGGCAAAATAAACCAAAGAGTTAGATGGAAATGATCTGTGGGGTTCCTCATTATCAGCAGCTCCTTTCACATTAGACTGAGTATTTTTGCTTAGTTTTCTTGCATTTCTACTTGTACCCAAGTAAATGTCTTCCATCCCCAGAGTCTGTGATTAGTAAATATCAACCCTGATGCTGAGTGACATGTAAACTGTGAAGTCAAGAGAAGGCCATGAACATGCAGTTCTCCTCCTTTATTTACTCATTTTGAGACCTAAAGGAGGCATGATAGGGTGTCTTTGAAAGTCAGACATCATTTCACACAGTATTTTATTTTGTGTATTAATAGTTTTCTTTTAGCAATGATATTTATATTGTTCAGTGTACTGGGTTCTGTTAACATTCTTGTTCGATATATTATGGGTTTTTGGACTGCTTTTATGTTTTGGTGGGCCAAGACAATTCTCAAATCTGGTGGACATTCAGTTTAAATTGTATTCCTTTGTTTCTTAATGAAGAAAAAAAATCACTATATTTCCTCCTTTTGAGGAGTAAAGGGAGATTTTAAACCTACTGTATCCACTGGATTCCTAATTATCTTAAAACAACTGGAGCCATGAGTCAGATGCACTGCACCTCGGTTTACTATGCATCAATCTTTAGAAAAAGTCCCTCTAACCTGTAGGTTTTTCCTTGCTTGGAAGTAATGGTGACACATGACTGGTCGTTGCCTGAAGCTAGGATTGGATAGGGCACCACCAAAAGAGACGACCCATTCTCTGCTTTGATCCTCTTACGCCCTCGTTCCTCCTTCGGAGGAGGGCCGAGGAGTCCCACGAGGCCCCCGTTGTTTTTCCCGTGCTCCATGCCGTGGCCGCAGGCTAAACCTGAGATGAGGTGAGGTGTGGGGGCTCCACCCAGCCGGCTGTGGCTGCTGGAGGTGGGTGTGGTGGGGGTGATAATCTCTGAAGTGTTAAGGTTGCCTGTCCTGGATGCCAGTGCCACACCTATTGGATGCAAAGGTGAGGAGAGTCAAACATGCCAACACATACAAACTGTAGCATCACAAACTGCAGACCAGGACAACGTTTTCCTCGTTTCTAAAGCAAACAGGAAGTACCAGCCGGACAAACTGGTGCTACCTGAGACGTGGTTCGTCCTGGAGGGATGGTCTATAAGTTGACGCAGATGCCAGTCTTCCCATAATCCTCTGGCTTTTATAGCTGCCTTGTCGTCCAGATTCAAGTTTACATCTCCCAGAATGCGACCTGGTAAAAATGTGCAGGAAAGTTCACTTGTCAACAATTTACAGCTGGTATAAAAACACATCAATTTTCTTTAGGCCATTGTACAGCAACATTCATACAACAAACAGTCTTATCCTTTGTTTTTTGTTGTTGGCTTTACCTTTTACTGTTTTAATCAATGAATTAATTTGACAGGGACAGTGCAAAGCTTCTTAGCTGTATCAGAATAATAAGCTCATTTAAATTACACTCTGTAGTATAAAAACACAATCACAAGACAGTAACTTCACAATACAACGACATTAAGGCAGCACGTAACAACCACAAGATTTTCACAACATTAAGACAAATCTTGATGTGATGCTTTCGTGCATGATAAGTACATAATTGAGTTAATCTTAGGCTTGATTTTCTCAATTTTTTATTCTCCTCAAAGGACTTGGGCAGGAAAAATTGCAGTTATTGGTCAGCAAGTGGTAAAATATACCTTTACTCCACAACATCTCAGAAGCAAATATTGTTCTTTTTACTCTGACAGCTTTAGTTATTAAATTTCACACTCACTAGTCTAGTGAAAACAACCAGTTTCTGTGGTTTTGAATTTGAAGTGTTCCTTTATGTGCTAAGACATTTCTTCTCCTTCTTAAGCTAAATAAACTATTAAAAAAGCTCTCTTGGATCAGCTGGGAAAAAATGCATTGTCACAAAGCTGAAAAAACAGGACTGTTAATCTGAGCTCATGAAAGTTGACTATTTAAGAGATACGAGACAGCGACGCCACAAAGATATGATCTAATAGAATATGATGCATTGCTGTAGCTTAAACTTCCCAACTGTATGTAAAGGAATGGAGATATCTAAATAAGTAAAATACAACATCGACTTCAATGAAGCAATAATAATAATAATAATATATATATATATATATATATATATATATATATATATATATATATTATAGAAATATTCAATTTTACGGCACAATGACTACTTATACTTTTGATACCTTGAGTACATTCTGCTGATAATACTACACATTTTTATTTAGGCAAAGTTTTAAATGCAGAACTTTTAGCCGTAGTTTTTTCGCAGTGTGGTATTAGTACCTTTACTTGATTAAAGGATCTGAATACTTCATCCACCACTGGTAAAAAAAAGTGAGGACAGGGAGGCAGGTGAGGAGTACCTGTGACTGAGCTGGAGGCGGGGCGGGCGTGCAGGGCGATATCGGGCTGAGACGGGCTGTGGCTGTGGAGAACCTGCATCTGGTGAGTTTTGGACATGGCGTGCTGGCCGCCATCCACCTGGATGTTGGGAGCCAGTAAGGGCTGTTGGGAAGGGGCTGAGGCAGCGGGCAGATGTTGCGGTCGGATCTTCTCTGCCATCAGCTGCTCCTTGATTTTATTAATCAAGACTAGGTTATCCAGCTGACAGCCAGGAAACAACATTTGTGACAAGAGAACAACCATCAGTTCAGTCAGTTTCACTTTATGAGGCGACGGTTCCCTCTAGAGGCTGATACGTGACATTGTACCGAAAACATCCTTCCAGTTAAACACCATATTAAAACCAGTGGTTCCCAACCTTTTTGTTCTGAGACATCTTAAAATGAAGCAATGTTTGTTTGTTACGAGCTTTATGCACTCTTTATTTTCCGATTACTGTAATTTGAGGGATTTTTGGAGACCAGAATAGATAGAATCCAGTATTTCAAGGGAAAATAGCTTAAATTAGTAAAAAGTAAGAAAAAAAGGTTTAAAGGTATTTAATCATGATGACCCATCAAATTAACCCTGGGACCCTATGGGGAGTCCTGAACCAGAGGTTGGGAAGCACTGCTTTAAAGGAATAGTTTGAGATTTCGATGAATGCGCTTATTAGTGTTTTACTGACATTTTGATGAGAAGATTTCAGACCTGTACGCTAACTGTGTAGCAAGAGCCAGCAGGTAGTTAGCTTAGCTTAGCTAGCCTGGCTGTCCAAAGGTACCAATCTTCAAAAGATCTACAATCTTCTCATGAAACTCTCGGCAAAATAATAGTATATTCCCAAATGTCAAACTATTCCTTTAAATGGCGCATTATTTAAAATCAGATAACAAGACAAATTCTGGCGGTTGAGTCTACAGAGTCATCCGTAAAGAGAATAGACATCACTATCAAGGACTGGGAGAGGCTATGTAACATAATCACAAACAAGTAACACACATCTTAAATTACTGCAGTATCATCAGGTGATGTGAATGTATATATATATATATATATATATCTCAAGTGTGAAAATGTAGAAAGAACACTTTTCCACTGTCTTTGGCAGTGTACTCAAATAAAAAGTTCTGTGTCCAGGACATTTGATCAATACAAATACCTCTAGACCCATAGCTTTTTAACTTAGGTTTATATCCAGCTATTCATAACATTAGAAGGAGAACATTGTTTTTTAAAAATAGGTTATTGTATCGTCCCAAAGAGTTATTGGTCTATCACTGAAAGAGGTTGGTAGGCCTGGGTAGATGGATTTCTGAATTATCTACGACTCTGCCCTTACACATACTATTAGTATATGCACTGACACTATCATAACTCTTTCACAACATCTAGGGTCCATTCATATATTATTTAGAGAGGACAGCCTTAGCCCTTATAAGCACCTAAGGATATACTATAAGTATCCTTCCATCCAAATCCAAAGTTTTGTTATTTTCAATATTTATACATTCATTCAAGATGTAAATAAACTCAAGTGTATTACCCCTATTACATCAGGATTGATGGGCAGATTGTGTAGTGTGCGTTTTTGTAAAAAAAAAAGAAAGATGTATATATGTATATCTGTGTTGGGTTTTTATAAAATCAACAAAGATATTGTTAGAAAAAACAACAAAAGTAAACATCTACATTGAATATTTACACTACAATAATCTTTACAGCTAAAGGTTAACTTTTCCATAATTAAGTGTGAATACCAGAATCACTCACCTGGCCAGGCATGGTAGGAGGAGGAGGCCAAAAATAGGGATTGTTAAAGCGAGGTTCAGCCATCCTGAAATAAAAACACAAGGATCATAAACAAGGTGCGGGCAGCTCCTCCGTCCATCAGCGTAACAAGGGTATAATTGTAGTCAGACTGGTAAGACAATGCTTCTCAACCTTTTTGGATTCGCACTTCTTAAACGCAGAAATGTGTAAGTGTGGCTCATCACTACTGGTTGAATAGGTGAGTGATTTTTTCCTTAATTTTCAGAAACGTAATTTACACACAAAAATGCAAAAGATTAGAGGAAACCTTGACTCGTCTTGGGACCCCTCTGGTTTTTTTATTTTATTCTAGGTTGGGAACCAGTGTTGTTAGATATTCCTAAAAACTGCCTTCTTAATTACATAAATAAATGTTAAGATCTGTTGTTAGTGTACAAACACAGTGGTTAAAACTTGTGACGGGAGCTCTCCACCCAAACAGCAGCTGACTGTTTGACGTGATAGTTGGAGATTAACTTATCACAGTCTTGTGATGGTGTATTTCTGTATTAGGTCTCTTCCTTTCTCAAAAGTGCAAGAGGAGACTTTGTGTCTTTACACGGTGCTTCATCAGAGAGGATGTTTCTGTTGTCAAAGGAGGACGCTTAAGTGAGTGATGCAGCTTTTTCTTAGGATTTCCGACCACAAGACTTTGAGATGAGCATGCTGCCTGAGAGATAGGCTCTCACATGATTGCAACTGCTAGTTAGGGAGCTCTCCAAAAACGATTATCAGAGAAAACAGAAACTTTAAAAGCAATGTGGCTCAGATCCTGATCTGTCACTGTCTGTCTCCACCTCGACACAGGTGGGCCCCGACAGGTTCAGAGTCTGATGGGAAACAGGTCTCACCTCAGAGTACAGCGAGACCTGAATGACGTAGTCAAAAAGCTAAGAGGTCAGTAACAGAACATGGAATAACTAAAATGAGGATGCTGCACAGAAACCACACTGATTTGTAAGTGACACAGTAGTTATTTTTATGGCAAATTAAGAGCATAGAGTATTTTCTTTAAAATTAGAATATCTTATTTCTATGGGTTGCAATTAAGCACAAGGCTTTTTTCCACACTGCGTTAGGCCAGATGGACAGAAAGCTAATTTTTTTTGACAGTAGATAGAACGGTGCTGAAGTTTTGATCTGAAGGCTTTTCTTTCCATAGCTTTTCTTCTCAACCTCGTATGAAGTTTCTTTTTTAAAACATTTTGCATTGCGTGCTTTGGCAGTCTTCACCATTCCTAAGTCTGTTTGGCTTAGCACAGGCATAAAACAGCCCATCTCCGCGAGCCAAGAGAAACAAAAACGATACGTTCAGGGGTACGAGCGTACAGTAAACCCCACAAAATATTTCTCTAATGATGCCAGTGGGGATCAGTTTCACTTCCTGGAGGCTTTCTACCTCGAGGGAGCAGGCTCAGGAGTTTGATGGCTGCTGGACATCTTTGTGTCACTTTCTAAAAAGACATGATTCACGTAAAAAAAAAAATGAATGGCAGCAAGTAACTGTATATGACTAAAAGTTCCTGTGTGGTACATTCATACTGTGGTTACTTTCATGATAAATGCCAATGCCAGTGAAAGATGGCCAATATAATTCCCAAGGTCACAAGGTGATGTATTCAAATGCATTGTTTTGTTCAACCATCATTCTAAAACCAAACAATTTTCAGTTTATTATAATATTTGACACAGAAAAGCATCACATTTTCACATTTAAGAAGCTGGAACAACGATTTTTGGACATTTCTGCTTGGAAAATTACTGAAACGACTAATTCACTATCATAACGGTTAATGATTGTTTTTATATGGATTGCACTCTACATCAGCGTTTTGTTCTCTTTTTACTTAAGTTTAATCATTGACAAAGTAATTAATATGCTACACTGTGAAATAAATTGTGGGAATATCATTAAGCTTTCAGAACATCTTTTGTGTTGGCAGGTTGTGAACACTTTCTTGGGACCAAAATCCATCCACTTAAGAGTATAACCATACGACTACAGACCTGATGGCTTAAAACCTTTTTATTAATGACTTATTGACATTTATAACCTGAGACATGACGTCCTTTTATATAGTGCAAAATCCATGATCATTTATTAATGAATTGCCAACATGTTTATCTCCATTAACACCTACCTTGAAAGATAAACATTAGTAAGAGCACACTCAAAATATCTTATTAACTGCGTATAACTGATCTATTAAGTATGAGTAAATAACTTATTAATAATAAAAACCATTTGTTACAACTTATAAGCCCTTAAAGATGATAATAGAAAGTGATACTCAAGTAATATTAGAGCCACTTATGCTACATGATGTAAATTCATTAATAACAGTTAGTATTCTTTCATAAGTAGAGGAAACTATATATGTGCTCTCTGACATCTGGGTGCTATAATAATCCTACATATGGTGGTTCAAGTGTTACCACAAAAAAAACAACAACGTGCAGTTAGCCCGTCTTTGCAGACAAAGCAATATATTCCAGTTTAAGTGTAATAAAACGCGATGCAGGATCATCATCCTGCTGTTCGATCACATCCAGAGAGAAATACAAGTCTACCTCTAAAAACTAAAGTTAGGGTTAACTTTTTGTCCTTTTTGCTGTGCTGATTTATTCCTACGTTCAAAAGGCAAAATAAAAAATAATGCATTTTTTTTTTTTTAAATCTTAAAAGATGCGCATCTTAAAACGAGGAGCATCTCCTCCGGAGAGAAGCGGCCGCAGCGCAGCGCCTCGCTCTGCCGCCGCCTCTCCCACATTCTCAGACAGTTTATTAAAAAATTTCAGACAAAAGGAAAACAAAAATGGCAGCCCTGTCTTATTTTTATAAGCACTGGACGCCATATTCTGCAGATCCGAATATTATAAAGAGATAATTCTCCAGTTGGCATGAAATAAAACGCTCGCGCGATGCGTGGGGATGTGGCGTATTTGCATTAAGCGTAGGAATGATTGTTTACTTTGATTCAGGTTTGAATAGCCCGGCTCGAGGAGGAGAAAAAAAAAAAAAAAAAAAAAAAAAAAAAAAAAAAAAGCCTGACACTTCCTACAACAATCATCATGCCCTCGCTGAATCCTCTGCAGCTGCTGAGCCATAGACCCGATGCCCGTGTTCATGCTGGCGCTGGGTTGTTTTTTTTGCACGACAGCAGCAAATAATTCAGTCTTTTTCATCTCTGCGCTACAAATGCTGTTTTTTTTTTAAATGCAACTTTTGCATGACTTAAACAGAAACGAGGACGAAGCGACACCAGCATATCTTGTGTGTATAGAGAAAAGAGCAAAGGAGGAAGAAAAAAAAGGCAGATATTTATATGCATCGAGCGGCCAACCTACCTGAACCAGCGAGGGAAGAAATATTTTATAAAAAGGATTAGACTCTTCTTTCTGCTCGCTCTCAGTCGGACTTCAAACCTTCCGGGTCGCCTGCTGTTCACTTCTGGGTGCTGCAGGCTTCCCAAACACACTGAGCTGAAACTGATTTTTTAACCCATTTTCTGGTTTCTAATTTAAACGGTGGCTTTTTTTTTTTTTTCTTGCAGATGTTGTGTTGTCACGTTGGATTTAAAAAACCGTGCATGTGTGCGGGGAGTTACATCATTAAACATGTGTGTCCTGCACAGTGACAGTTGTGGTGTTAAGATATTATTGCATGTGTGAGGCTCACTTTTTATCTTATGTGCCACATCACTCATAATAGTCACAAATAAACGCTGTACACCAGAGATGGAGCTCCGGTATTTCTTATCTCTATTATGATAATAATGTTGCCTGCCTGTCTGTCTGTCTGTCTGTCTGTCTGTCTCTGTCTGTCTGTCTGAGGCCTTACATGTCATGTACAGTAAATGTGAAGTGTAATCCGCTCAGCAGCAGCATGACAGGCTGCTAATATGCTCTGTGCTTAGCTCAGCAGGAGATGGCACTGCTGCCACAAGTCTGAGAGCTTCAGCGAGTGGTGATCATGTCGGATGATAGTATGAGGAGGTATAAACGATGAGCAAACACTTTACATGTGAAAGGAGATATTACTAAACCCAGGGTGCTCAGGTAGAAAGAAAAGAAAAAAACACATCTCAAAATCGAATTATTATGCCAGGAACTTGGAAGTTTTCTTGAGTTCAAAACATTTTGATCAAATATTCATTTTAGAGGCTGTAGTTTTTGTGGCCCTGTTGAGTATTATTGTTTATAATATTTTGTATCAATAAGGGTGTAGACAAGTATAATAAAGCTCCAACCTTAGTGCTCCTGCATCTTTATTTCAAGTTATCATATGTGTTTGATGCCTAATGTTTATTGGAAATGCAGGTTGACATCACCGCAAACACTAACCTCCAAAATGGTTATCATTTGAATTAACACTTTCTAAAACAGATTCAACAAAAACTATTTTTATTTTTTATTTTAAGTGTGATTGTCATTTATACGTATGGAGGCCACATTTTACTACTGTTCAACCCTGCACAAAGGCTGTTTTTCTTAGCTGCATCCTCTTTACTTTGGGCTACATGGTGTTTTGTGCATATACAAAGTCACACACACACACATTCAAATTTATGTTTAGGTATTCAAAGAAAATGCAAATTCCACAGGCCTCCATCTCATATCTTTGAGGTGAGTCAGACTGAGGATACAAAGAGGATAATTAGAGAAGTAGGACTGTGCCAAACTTCTACCGTCCCATCACTCCAAATCTATGGATTTTACAAACGCTAGAACTAAAAACAAGCAGTTTAAATTTGCAAAGTTCAATTCTAATCATAGAATATATAGATAGATATTTCAATCCCTACTATATAGACTCTATTCAAAGGCTTAACATAATTTTTCACTTGCACTTTAAAGAAACTTAATCATGCACAAATTAAGCAATTGTTTAGATCTTCAAAAACTAATTTGTTTTCGGTTTTGCCAACAAAAAAAAGTGACAAATCATTTCTTTCTGTGAGCTTTATCTGACTCTACTTTGCACAATTTCCTCCTTCCTGCTGCTCACGTATCTCAGAGAAGAAAATGGTAATAAAACCTGATAATAAATGTGGTTCGCAAACTTCTTTGTATCAGTAGTACACATCAACATTACTGGGACCTTCCTTTTTTTCTAAAAGCCTCTCATGATCAGTTCCTTTAGGTAGCTTTTTAATAGAGATTTTGATCGTATTACACAATCTTCCTCAGCAGATACAGTTTGAATATGTTACTTCTTTTTGTTCCGGAGCATTCTTAGGATTTCACGTCTTCATTGGCTTAATAGTTGAGTTTCAGATTCTTGACCTTGAAAACACCACAAGGTCTATTTAGTTCTGGGGCTTTTGATCATCAATAATAACCCGTCAAACTTTGCTTTTAAGCCAACATGGAAGAGAAGTCCTCAAAGGGCTCCGGAAATGACAATTTAATGTCAATTTGGCCAACTCCATCTACTGAAGAAGATCATGTGATACAAGCAAAAGCTCCAGAACTGCTGGTGGGGTCATTTGTTTTGTCAACAGCTGTTTCAAAGGTCAAGCATGAACTTTCACTCACAGAGTGTTATGTTTTAAAGTCCCCAAATGGAAAAAAGAGGTTTTAACTTGAATGTTTTTCATATCTCATTCTATCTGAGAGGATCATCCTGTTTCAAACTATTCTCTTTCCAAGATCAGTTTTTATATGAGTAAAAACTGATCTTGGTAATCGGAGAACAGATGAAGAGTCAGTTCTCCCAGGAGAGCCTTATATATATATATACGTAATGTAGAAGGCAACTCTCCTCTGTTGGTTAAACATTGCCATTCCACCTGTCCAAACTGTAACAACTTTAAACTAAAGCAATCATCATTTATGATTCATTACTGATGGGGAACAGCATTTGAATAGGGTCTCAGGTTAAAATGAAGCATATAAAAGCATGAATGAATTATATAGTTATGTGTTATGTGATCTACAGTACAGTTTAATCCTGCTTTCCAAAAACAACCTGCATTCGTGTTTTTGCTGTAACCTCTAAAAAAAAAAAGACATACTGTGGATTACACAAGAATGGTGTAACACAGGAATGTTTGTACATCCTCAGTGAAAATTAAACATTGTTTGTCCAGAATATCCATCACTGGTGTCAACAAGTTTACTTTAACACACATGCACACGATGACACAAGCAGACTTTGCATCTCTCACTGTTAGTTAGTTAGTTGTTGGACGGGTTTTCTTGCCTGTACAAACAGTGCCACACCCTCTGAGACGCACATGTTCTCTCACCTCAACACAGGCCAGGTGCAGCAGGGAGCACAGGAGGGGGGGGGGGGTCATTATCCCCATGAGGGCGGAGCAGAAGGGGGAGGTGAAGAGAACGGATGAAACATTTGAAGCTCATATTGACATGCTGCTCTGAAGGCTCCTGTGAGTCCAGGTAAGAACTAATGTACCTCACTGCAGTTTTTGATGTATATTCATACATTTCAGTTACAGAGTTTGAATTTTCATACGGTAACCATGTGATAACAGGTAATGTTGTTTTTACAGGTTGAAGTAGTCTGTTTAGTATCATCGTTCGGTGGTGGACATACAGTCTGTCTGTTAATTTGCATGCGTTTTCACATTACTGAGGAGTTTCATGGCATTTGTTTATTCATTGCTGGTGTTAAATATCACGTTTGAAATCAATTCTTATATCATCTTGACAGTTGAACTTCTTCCTTAGTTTCCTGATTTTTGATCAACTGTAAACAGCTGTCTAGTCCAGAGTTCACTACTAATGTAAACAACAAAAAAATATTGATCTGCAACCACGGGGCAGAAAGATTCACTGAAAGTGGAATGACCACCTAAAAACAATTTATACAGATATATATATATATATATATATATATATATATATATATATATATATATATATATATATATATATATATATATATATATATATATATATATATATATATATATATATACTATATATTTAATAACATTGATGGGGGGTGCGCAGACAGCAGAGAACCTGACATTCCTGAGCTCCTCCACCCTGAAGCAAAAAGAAAACCAGTTTTTCGATAAGTTGAGCCGCGTGTATGTGTTGTCTTGTTGCAGCCATGGATAGTGTTTTGGAAGGAGCAGCGTTGTTGTGTGTGTGTAAACTGGCCTGCAGTCTCCCCTTCCTGCCCTCACTGGCTCGCTCAAACAGCCCCGTCAGCTTCTGCTGCTGCTGCCTCCTGGTCTTCACCGACTTCCTGGTCGCAGGTGAGTATCAGCCCATGACCAGGTGTACTGGTTTAGCACTGTGTTCTGGTCCAGAAGCTCCCAGTCTAACGTACCCCAACAGCTTCACCAACTCCACCTTTAAAATATTTTAAACAGGATGTTAAATTAGACTACTAATATATTTCACAGTTTTTACACATTTTACAATATTTTTGTCATTCAAGACATAAGGGTTAAACATTTAATTTACTTTCTTGTTTCTTGCTTCTCAAATGTGAGGATTTGCTAAAGTCAGTTTTGGTTTAAATAAATTGTAATGGGCATTTGTCACAGTTTTCAGTTATAGAGCAAATTATTAGTGAATTCATGTATAATAATGGTAGTGAAATATTCTTTACAGTGAAGTAGGACACATCTTGAGTACAGCCGTCAAACTTTTGAAATTAGCAATATTTGCATATTCATAGATTCTGGATCTATTTTAAAGAGGTAGAAACAGGTGATGCAATTTTAGGAATTTCTAACTTGGTAATTGAAAAAAAGACTTACAAGACACAAATTAAAACTTATAAAATGTCTTAAAACATGGGTACATCCCAAGTCTCTTATTTGTCGTTTCCTCGCTCCTCGCTTGAACCGGAAGTCGTTCTGCGCCGCCATACTGCCGGCCGTCCCAAAGCTCTTATTACAGCACCGAGGAGCGAGGAGCGAGGAGAGAGGAGCGAGGAGAGATCTCCGAGGAGCCATGAGCGAGGATGCACGAGATCATCCTTTCAGGAAGTGTTGTGAGGGCCGACACGCCCCCTCATCGTTCATCTGTTATCTGATCGTACTGATCTGATACAACTCATCATCACTGGAGATTCATACCAGAGTGATGACAGATGACAGATTGAATGGATTAAAGTTAGAAAGAGAGTTAAAGAGTTGGAGAGTCTGTCTGTTTGTCAGTAGAAACACTTTATACATAATGTATCTTCATTTCCATTCATTCATATGAGGCTAATAATTCCCGAGTGTCATGTTGGATGAGTTATGTAATTCCAATTTACCCCGAAACATTGAGCCTAATAAATTAATTCCAGTGTTTAGGAGAAACCATAATCATATTCTGGAATATTTAATAATGACATCACAATCCGAATTTCAAAACATACAGACGTTAATAATTAATAAATAAGACAAACGCATTTCGCCGGTAGAAATCGGTGAGCTGCGCTTATGAGCAGGACACAGAACACAGTAAAAAATACCAAGAACACAGTATAAATACCAAGAACACAGTATAAATACCAAGAACACAGTATAAATACCAGTGGTGTATTGTAACGAAGTAGAAATACTTCGTTACTGTACTTAAGTCGTTTTTTTGGATATCTGTACTTTACTTTACTATTTATATTTCTGTTGACTTTCACTTTTACTTCACTACATTTTGCAAAGAAAACTGATACTTTGACTCCGATACATTTCCCCTGAAACCTTCGTTATTCGCTACAAAATCAAATCTATCTTTAGAAAAAAAAATGAATCATGAGACCAACGTCGGGGACTGTGGTGGAACACAGACTGCAAGCAAGCAGGTTAGTGAATCAGTGGTCCTAGCTAGCAAGTTAAATCATTGGTTAATCACGTTAATGCGCAATTGCAAACACGTGCTCTCAAAGCCGCGTTTGTTGATGCCCAGTGATGCCAGCTAGCGAGCGACCACATGAGTAGAATTCCACTCTACGATGACTGGTTTCATGATGGAAGCAGAAACGGAAGCACCTGCTACTCCCGCAACAAACCACGGTGGAGACGAAGACCAACACCTGTGGCCATATTTGCGAGAAATGTTTTCTTATGTTGGAGTGAAAGACTCTTCGTACCGGATGAAGTGCCTCTTATGCTTACCCAAAGCTACTGAAATATTGGCATTCACTTATTTATTAAATACACAGTTTGTTAAACAGGTAACAGGCTGCAGAGAGAAATACATTTATACTCTGGCAGTGATGATGACTTTGTGTTATTATTAATATGAGTACAGTGATTACTTTGTGTCATTATTAATATTAGTACAGTGATGATTACTGTGTTTCATTATTAATATTAGTACAGTGATGATTACTTTGTGTCTTTATTAATATTAGTACAGTGATGATTACTTTGTTTCATTATTAATATGAGTACAGTGATGATTACTTTGTGTCTTTATTAATATTAGTACAGTGATGATTACTGTGTTTCATTATTAATATTAGTACAGTGATGATTACTTTGTGTCATTATTAATATTAGTACAGTGATGATTACTTTGTTTCATTATTAATACTAGTACAGTGATGATTACTTTGTTTCATTATTAATATTAGTACAGTGATGATTACTTTGTTTCACTATTAATACTAGTACAGTGATGATTACTTTGTTTCATTATTAATATTAGTATAGTGTGCAGACATACAATCAAAAGTCTCTCCAGCTGTTAGAGCAGACTGACAGCTGATCAGCTGTGATCAGCGGCCGCCGTCATCAGAAAACAGACGTCGCTTCACGTGATGCTTCAGAGGAAAGGACGTCTCATGTCTCTTAAAACACATTTCCTCGTTTCCTCTCTCCTTGATTGGTTTCCTTGCGTCTCTCCATGCATCCCTGGTGGGCGGGACTAAGACGCAAGGAAAAGACTCAAGTGAGGGAATCGAGGAGGCAATTTAAGAGACTTGGGATGTACCCCATATCTTGAGGGGATCTTTCAAATCATTTTTTCCCCCCAAACTATACGGCTGCTCTGCCATCTTTCCCCATGCCCCATGCTCACCTGACTCACTGAGATTCTATCATTTTTTTCTCCCACAGTCTTTCTGACTTTCCTTTGCATCTCTGAGTCCTGGCTAACTGAGCAGACCCCACATGGTGATGTTGTTGCCCTGCGCTTCCTGATCTTCCTCAGCCACACATACGGCGGGGTGTTGCTTCTGACCGTACCTCTGATTGCAGTGGACACTCTGACCAGACTGCTGTGGCCTCGCTCTGTTGTCGCTCACAGGACCAGGACAGTGAGACAGACAGTGGGCTCTGATGGACAACGTTGTTATGTTTGGGAGGTAACTGGGGAAGAGGAGGAGGACAGCGAAGACAACAGAAACAAAGAAAAGGGGTTGTCTCATCATGATGTCAGCTACCTCTGCTGCCTGTCGGTGTGGGTCGTCGTCGCCCTCAATGTCAGGTGGCGATGGAAGCGGGAGGAGGCGTGGGCTGCTGACTGTTTGCACACAACCAACTCCCTCGTCAGATGCTTGCCCAACCTGTTAAGCCCCATGTCCAGCACTTTGAATCCCTGCTGGGGCATAACCTTCCTCTCCGTCCTCCTGCTCCTCCTGACCGTGAGCACAGGTCTGCACTGTCGACACCGGGCCCCTGCACAGACGACGAGGACGCGCACAGAGAAACGTGGAGTTAACAATAACGACAGCGACAGTCGCTGGCAAGACCTCGCCTCTGCAATGTCTGGGCCCTCCAAGCCTCCGAACACTGGGATGCCGGAGCCGGAGCCAGCACTGTGTGTTGACCCAGGGAAAACAGAGAGCAGCTGCACTGTTCACAGAGCGTATTCCTGGAACGGCGTGCAGATGTCGGCACATCACCATGGAGACTTTGTTTTCATCTCCCCTGAATGTTTGTCTGCAGAGAGAAGAGGACAGGAGCACGAACGGACAAAGAATTGTATACCTTTGACATTTATCACAGAGGACGTGGATGCACAAAACAGGAGCCAAAGTGGGTGGGGACAGTGGGGTTTTCCCTGCCCTGGGGTGAATGTGATAGGGTTCGTCTGTGTGCTCTTCATCTTTGTGCTGCCTCTAAACCTCAGTGTGAACATTCTTCTGATCAGGACTATAGAGACTCTGCTGGAGCTGTGTATCAAATATTTACTTTCATCTGCAGCAAACACAAGCAATGCATCCACCTCTCACAATGAAACGCTTGTATAAAACCAGACTAGTGAGAAGCAAAAGTGGACGCTGATTGAAGGCTAGGTGCAACAGGATAAGCAGATTAATATTGCATGTGTGCAGACAGGAGGTCTACCTGTCAACACTGGCTTGAATAGAGTGTAAATAAGCATTTCTGAGCAGCTATTCACATGGGAAGAATAAAATGAAGAAACTGCTGAAAGGTACAGAGGAGTCATGTTGAGGCGTGCTTGGTAGTAAGGCACTAAACTAGAGAGAAACAGGCGGCTGGAAGGCCTGTTTTTATTGTTCAGAGCCTCAAGATCTGCAGCGATTTGTCATTACTCAATGGGTTATAGAACCAGCCTCTCCAAAGTAAATAAGACTAATCCAGATGCAAACTTTGTTTTCAAAGCAGTCATATGAAGTGTTCTGATGCTGCATCACATACACCCTACATAAAGCAATATAAATAAATACTGAGTGACTTGAGGGTGGACCACAAACTCTTTGTAGTTTTGTCTTTGTTCTTAAACCAGTTTGTGTGAAAGGATTGTACTAGTCCTCAGCACTGAAAAGTCCTTTAGTCAAGTAATGTACTTTAAGTATAATGTAAGGCACTTTTGTTCACATTTATACTTCTGTTCCACTACATTTCAGGTAGAAATGCATGTATTTGAACAGTGACTTTTATGCTTAAGAATTTACATTAACAGTTTCACCAAAGAGAGATTTGTCTTCTGAACCTCTCATATAGCTTCACTTAAATACCCATTTAAAGGCTAAAATAGGTCAAACTATTCAAAATCTTGGCCAGCAACAACAATATAATGTTGCTGACTCATTGATACACCATTCTTAATTATATTATATTGTTCAATATAATATTCTAATCCCATAAACATAAAGTTACAGCCAGCTGCCTTTTAGCTTAATTTAGCATAGCATTAAAACTGCTAACAGGGGCAACATGAATTAAACAAGCCCACCAGCACATCTAGCTCACTGATAAACATGTTATTTATGTTATTTCTGTAAAATATTTGCTTCAATCCGTACAAAAGACCTTGTTTTTACATTGTGTGCAGTGACTTCCTCTCTGCTGGTTGCCTGGCAACCGCACTGTATGACAAGTCTTCAACAAGTTGCTGAACCTGTCGAGACATAATGTTAGTTCCCCTAAACCACAGGTGGTGTTTTTACTTCTGTTTTTTGAATGGAAGAAACAAACGAGATGTAACATGTTTAATAATGAGGGAGCTTCGGAGGTGGTTGTTGTGACCTTTGAGGCTGCGTGCTGTTTAAAGGACAGACAAGAATGGCCTCTCCTGACTCGGTGGACTGGGCCGATTTAAAGAACTGGATCCAGGCGACGAGTGGTCTCGGCTGTTCCTGTAAATAAAACACAGATAGATATAGTGTGTATGTGGATAATCTCAACGTGGCACGGCCTCCTTGTTCTCACATGTAGGACTCACCAAGCCTGCGAGCCGTCAGGTGTTGCAGCTTAAGGTGAGCAGGGACACAGATGTCAACACCAGAGGGCACTCTGGTACAACAACAACTCAGAGCGACTAACACCAAAGACCTTGAAGCCCCCTACATGTTTGATAGATGAGCTTTGGGAAGTAACATGAGAAGGATGAAGCGGATTCTGCAGACAAAAGACTGCACATTTAGGTTTACTGAGCCTCAGGGCAAAGTAAACGGACTGCACAACTCCTCTTTCAAAGTGCAGAGACCCGTGCAGGAAAATACTAAAACAGCAGCATGAGGTTAAATGAGAGGTTCACGTTCATTATGTCTGCGTGTCCATGCTATTTTAAGGACAGATGGAGATAGTGTTAAAGCCCAGATGTATCCAAAGGAAAATTATTGCTTCAGACAGAGGGTTAATGAGTGCAATGGTGCTCAGTGTCTGAGGATATATTTTGCAATGTTATAATTATATGAATGTCATGAGAAACATCAACTATGTTATTAGGCAAGTAGAGTGGAGGTCATTTTCTTCCTTATAGTGGTTCATTTTATTGCTTTAGAAAAAAATCCACGGGTAATTTAACTGCTCCCAGAAAGATGAATAAAATTGCAAAGCACATATAGATATCCCTTATATTCATTTAAAATATTCACAAGAACAAAAGCTATAACTTACAACAGACTGCTAAAATAACTTAAATATGTGGTATTCCTGTAGATATTCCAATGTTTGAACATGTTTTTGTATATAAAATGAGGAAAAATAACCAGAGAAGTGCAATTCTATAACTCCACCATGATGAATAGACCTACTGTAATACATCCTCCAGGGCACTAAACAGTGTAGGGCTGCAACTTAAGTATGTCTTTTATCTTAGTTAATGTTCAGATTGAACAGATTGATTAAGAATGTCAGACTATCCAACCAACACTCCAAAACCTAAATATACCTTATTTTTAATAATGTAAAAGAGAGAGAAAACGAGATATTTGACAAGCTGGAACCAGGAATTGTTTGGTATTTTTGCTTGCTAAATTACTTAAATGATATATCAATTACAACAACAGTTGGTGATAAACTTTTGTTGTTTTTATTGTTGTTGTTTAATCTTTAAGCCTTAAGCATTATTCAACCTGATACATAGTCCTAAAACATGTATAATAATATGGATGATGTATCTGGTGGTTTGTGCCACTAGCGTTATAACTATAGTTCTTGTTCTTTAACTGTGAGTGATAGCAAAAGTGAGCCTTCATTTCTGCTTTTTCCATCGCTTACAAGATTAAAAACCTTACACTCGCGCCTCAGGAGGGCCACATCAGACTGAAATCAGATAAAGGTCTCTCAAAGGAGAGCTCAGTGACTTTCTAATGGACACTTTCCCCTCAGGTAAAAATGTCTATTACAGAATGGACACCTTCTCCTCGGTCTCAATCACAGGAGTGAGAGGAGAAAAGTACCCGGAATCAAAGCTGTGGATATGAAGCCACTTGTCCTGAGGGTCTGCTGTGAATAAAAGGCACTCTGCTTCAAACTGCACGGTTTGTTGTGGAACAGCTGTAATCATGATGCAACACGACTCAACTTCAGAGTTTGAATCAACAAAGCGGAAGGCTACAAAGTTGCACAAAAAAAACAATACTTTCTCGGTTTCTGACGCAATGTATGACTCAGTTCTTAGTTTTCTATCAGGATTTCAGATTGAATGATAATTTATGCCCACCAGTTTAACAACCAGTCATTCAAATGCGTCACAGATGGCAAATGAAGAGGACCTATTGAAAGCGGCAGCTCACCCGCAGTGAGGGAACACTGAACCCATGCAGACATCTTGTTATTCATCATGTCACATGCCTGGCCCTCAGCCTATGCCAAAATGGGGAAGGGTAATAAAAAGAGAGCACAGCCTCCCACCTCCCAGCTGGATGGCATAGCAGGACTGAGAGTTTGGCACATCTCAACTAAAATTCCTGGCATGAAACTCTTTTTCCTCTGGAACAGGTATTGACAAGCAGAGCCTTCCTACATTTCAAAGAGAACTTGTCTGCCTCCCAGATATGTTTCATTTTGAGAGTTTCAATTTCACCTATGTTGATTTTCTTGCTCTCAAATTAACGTGATGGATCATGTTCACTTTCTGGCTAAAGGTAACAACACTATTCCAGTGTCAGTATTAAAGCAAATAGTATGTCCTCTACAGCCCTGGTTCTCTACCTTTTTAGCTTATGCTCTTTAAAATGAAGCATGTCAAACTTTTCAAAGACAACATTTTTAGGAAGCTTTGAGCACTTGAAGTAAAGATTTATTTGTATCTTATTTCGATAATTGCTTTGAACGTTTGTTCATCTATGGGAATCAGAGAAGTCCCACTGACTTTATTGATCCCCTGCCTTTTGATCTAGTGCTTACCAGTAGGTCAAAGTTTTAATTTGTTCAATACAGATAGATTGTATAACAGCAGTATCCACGGCAACAGTAAATACACATAAATATACATAACAACAATAGAGATATAGATCTATAGAATACACAATATAAAGAATTGATTAGAATACAATGTAAATATATCAAACAATTACAATCTGAAATATAAACATAGGATCAAATACTATTTACATTAGAAATAAGTTTGCAAATAGGTGGCAGTTTTTTCTTTGGAATCAAATTAAATGGGGTAGCGGGAAGTATAATGATGTACAAATCACCATGTGCAGGTTATTGAAGGAGTAAAACAGAGAAACTATAAACCTGAGAGTTCTCTGTTAGACAGCGGAGGTGTTGTAGATGGTTAATGCCTCGGGAAGGAAAGATTGTATGAATAAGTCTGTTAGAGAGCTCTGCTGACCGTCCAGTAGGTGGTTGAGAGGGTGGACAGGATTATCCATGATGGGTAACAGTTTGTTCAGTGTCTTCCTCTCCATCACAACTTCAAAGGTGTCTGGTCTGCACCCAATTACTGAGCCAGCCTACAGAATCAGTTTATTAAGTCTGTTGGTGTCACCGGCTCCAATGCTGCGACCGTAGCAAAGTAAAGTGCACTGGTCACCACAGACTTATAGAATATTTCTAACATCTTGCTGCAGAAGTGGGGTAATTTGTTGGTTTATGACCAAATATACCAAATAATACCAAATGCTAATGACGTTCCCATTGTGTTTAGAGCTAATTAGGTGATGTTAGCATGCTAATGTGCTATGACATGGTTAACATTACACCCGCTAAACATCTGCATGTTTTCATTGTGACCTTTTTAGCATGCTTACGTCAGCATTTAGCTCAAAGCATCACTGTGCCTAAGCAAAACCTCACAGAGCTGCTCTAGTGCAGGCCTTTTATCTAAAAATATGGGTCAACCTCGCACCAAATTGGTCTGGTCCAATACTGGAGAGGGGAAATACCTTTCAAATATGACATAATCATCGTTACTAGGGCGGATGGCCATTTTGATGCTGGCCATGACATGACCTTATCCATATTTATTATATTTATATGTTTATATTATTTATTATTAAGTACAATTCAGTGTGTGACCTATCAGTTATTCATTCAGTCATGGCTACTGCAGACTGTTCTGATTTGGTATAAAAATCTGCGTTGATGCTGTACAGGATACAGATAAAGAGACACACTGATTTTTGCAGTAATTTATTGTACATTAAAACATTACCCACAAACCTCAGCTGCAGCTAAAGCACACTAAAGTGTATTCACACAATGATGGGTGCACAGCGGCCATCATCAAAAGACACAATCATCATTATAATCATTAAAAGTGTCATAGTTATCATCATCATCATAAATTGTTTTGACAATTCACGTCATCAACACCACCACCAGTAACCCAACACCACCTCACAATAATCTCCTTCTTAATATTCAACAGAAAGTCTTTAATGAAGCAGAGTCCAATGACGTCTGCAACACAGCAAACTGGGGTCAAATGTAAGCATTTGTTTTGAAGCACCAGCTGGCTGGGACTTACTTCTCAAGGGCAACAAAGTCTCAATCAGAGAGAAGTAAAATGACTTAATCTGTCCTGATTGTCTAAAACCATCTGGTAATTATTATAATCACACATAATTACATAAATCCTGTCTCACAAAACTAAAGATTTACAGAATGATCTGGATGAATCTGATGAGTAATTCAGAGGAAAGAAGACCTGTAGATCTGCTTCTTGAAAACAGGCTCCTGCACATTTGTGCGAGTTAAAACAAATACCAAGAATATTTTGCAGATGCTTCACATTTGACCCTAGTTTGCTTCATACTGCACATATCGGAATCACATCCTATAAAAACAAGGGCACTGCCCCAAT
Organism: Anoplopoma fimbria; assembly: GCF_027596085.1. NCBI lineage: Eukaryota > Metazoa > Chordata > Actinopteri > Perciformes > Anoplopomatidae > Anoplopoma > Anoplopoma fimbria. The sequence goes on from NC_072465.1 coordinate 18,211,870, forward strand.
TTTCTTTTACATGGACAACACAGACAACACACACACAAATGCAAAGATGTACAGCGGAAAAAGGAAGAGTGAGGTGATTTTATTTTTGTTGGGTCTTTTTGACGGATTTACCAAAGTTCTACCTGATTCCAAAGTATTTTGTAATAATCACTTTTGGCTGGTGCTCGGGGGGCCAGATGGGCTTTAGCAGGCACAACCAAAGCTGGATTTAAAAATTACAGCTGAACCTGGCCGCACAAACATACCCGTGCACATGTCCACCCACCCACAGACACATTTCTCAATATGCTGGACTTGGCTGAGCGAGCAGAGCCTCCTAGAGCAGATTCTGCAGCACTTGTGTACAAATAATGATGAACAAGAGCACTTGAGGCACCTGGGGCGAAGTAATAAACATGGTTGAGCCTCAGGGGGAAATATCATGGATTCAGACAGCAGCAGCCTTGGGAATGCCAGACGCACAGGAATAGCATGTTTAGCGCCAGAGTCAATCCGTCCATCAACATGTTCCGTGATAATTGCCATTTCCCAAAACATACAGCTTGATTTCATTTATTGTTATATGATTTAAAATAAGAGAGATCAGTTGGTGTCTGTAGAATTTTTGTAATAATTCATCTTTAACCTTTTAGATTCTCAGATCTCAGGAGTTAAGCTTTTACAACAACAGGGCTTTTCACACTGCACTTGGCCCTGGGCTGAGGGAGCTTTCACACCGGCACATTCCAAAGAGGGCTGACGCCGACTTTAGCCTAGGGCTCGCATGTGCTGCTTCGGAGCCGGGTCAGACTAGAGTTTGTGTGGTTATCTTCTGGAAATCGACTTAACACAGGGCTAAAAGTTGCCAGTGTGAAACCGGGCTAAAGTAAATGTGATTTGCGTCATGTTTTGCTGTCTAATTGGAGTAGTCACGCGTCATTCTAGAATATAAAGCCAAGTCACATGTTCCAACTGACATTTAACCCAGGGTTAGCATAACAGCATTATGGATCATATAGTCCTGGGCTAAGTTAACGCTGGGTTTACAATGTGCGTGTGAAAAGCAGCAAAGTTATCCCAGGGTCAACTCTTAGCCCAGGGCTAAGGATAGTACAGCAGTGTGAAAAGGTCATAGAGGTCTCCACCTCATGGGGCTCTCTGTCTACTCAGACTACATGATTTAACATTCTTTTGTTTTTAAGAAAAACTAATCAAACATCATGACTGAAAGACAGACATGTTCTTAAAATCAACATTGAAGTGGACAGAAAAACCAAACAGGTATAGTGTATGCTGATGGCTAGCATACTTTGAGGTTATGATGTGGAAACTTAAACATGAGCCAGCATGATGAGAGACTTATATCTTTTAACCCTTGATACTTTATATACAAACATGCAAATCCTCCATCAGTAGCAGCATATTTCTGGACAATCTCCAATTCTAAAACAGACTTTTCTACCACACATGGGTAGGGCCGGGCGGTGGATAAGGATGGGTAGCCTATGAACTACTTTTTGATTCATTTCATTGCTTTTGTTCTAGGAGACGTGGATAATCGCTGCTGCACTTAGAACAAGAGCTTTTCCTGCCATGATAATGAATGAACAGTGGACATGTGGACGTGACCTGCAGGAAGAAAACAAGGTCATGGTCTCAGACAGGAGTAAAAAGTGCCAACAGGCCTGGAGTTCAAGGTCTACTGCTGGACAAACAAAAGCCGAGTGCTGTCAAACACATTCCACACACAAAGCTAAGCCAACTGTACAGCACAGAGAAGAAGAGTGACCGGTCTTCAGTGTCCTCTTGCCTGGAAAGAGAAGAAAACGCCAAGACGGACAAGCCTGGAGCTTGATGGGAAGAGCGGTGCCCCCTGGCAGTGTGCAAGGTGGGCCTGGGGCTTTAAGAGGGGGGGGGATCTCTTTTTCTCATTTTTTAAACATCTGCCGCAGACCCCAGAGGAGCCCAGGGGTACCTCTGTCTCCACTTAGTGTCATCTTTTCAATTAAAGATGTGGAATGAGGCTCAACTGCAGGCCATTATCGCACGGTCGTTTCAAGTCACACAAAAATAACAGCGTACGTTTTAAGAGCAACATCAAGCACAATTCTTAACTGCACTGAAATAATTAAACATTTCACACACCCTATTAAACATTTTTTTTTTTTTTTTTAAACTGATTTCTTGCACATCTTTTGAAACCTACAGAAGTCCTGTGAGTTATCCGTCGGGACAATCTTGACCATAGATGTGTGATGCATCCTCTTAAAGGCGCACAGTGTTGATTCGCAGCGGCTGCACGTTCTTGCCGTTGGCGTGGCTCTGGCCCGGGCTGAAGTAGGGGAAGACCTTGGCGGGGAATTTCTCCCGGTAAGTATAGAGCCAGGACATGTCGTCTGCATTGTAGAAGATGAGCAGGCCTTTGTGGTAGTCCAGGTACACCCCCACCTTCTCCAGCTTACTCTTTACATTGAGGCGGGTCCACGGCTCGGTGCAGGCGCTATACTGGTTCCCGTCGTGCATAACGATGCAGTAGAAGCCGCGGCTGGGCTGGATCTGGATGCTGCCCTTGCGGCTGACTGTCTCGTGGGCCACACCGATCATCCACTGGGTCTTCTCCGACACCATCACCTCCCAGTAATGAACGCCCGACACGAAGCCTTCGGCGCCCAGAACGGACACCTCCACGTCAAAGCGACGCGGGGAGTCCTGCAGGGGTTGTGGATGGAGGTTCCCGTAGGCCACTATGGTGCAGTCGTCTGAGAGGATCAGTCTTTGATGGGCTGTGATGGGGTCGAGGGTCAACGCTGCTGGCACTGAGGACGAGACAGTTTCAGCACAAAGAGTCAGCATTTATCTTAGACTGAGCACCTTGGAGAGAAAACAGTCATTCTAGATAAAGCACAAATTTATCTATGTTGTTTGGTCAAACAGAAAAGCGAGGAGGACTGCAGTGTTATTCTCATTTTTTCTTTATCGCTGCAGATGCCGTGTGAGAACAGTTTTATGCTGAGGCAGTAAGTAAATACATCCTGCTCAGGCACTTTACAGGACAGGTGGGGTCAAGGTTATGAACTGATCTCTGAAATGCTCCCATAGAAAAAAAATCTTCACAGACAGCAGATTAAAAACACTGTCTGGTTGGAAAACAGATAGTGAAAATACTTTGACCAGGAGGTCACTGGAAATGGTTTTGGATTTATTTTCTTATGTAACATGGACTACGGTGGGAAATAAAATCAATGCATCGATGAAAAAACAAGTCTAGCTTTCTTCCTGTCTCCTCTCACCCATGGATCCAACCTGTAAACTATTTTAGCACAGTAATCGTTGCTGTCAGTCAGCTGCCTGTCCTTTCAGCTCCTCAGGATCTGTAGTTCTTAAGTTTAACATTTAATGTAAAATCCCCCTAACTCAGTGGAGGCCAATTAAATGTAATTTGTGGCGCTCGAAGCATTGAGAAATCGCATTTTTTAAAGATTTTTTTTATTTTACTTCCATTTTGCTTTTATCTGATAGTGTTGACTACAGAGGCTGAGAGGAAAGATTGGTAGAGAGCAGAGGGAGTAATACGCTGCAACAACAAAAGGTCCCCAGCCAGAAGTTAACCGTTCAGGATATTAGAAAATGCACCTTGCTGTGTTCACACTACAAGCGACAGAGCTGGTGACAAAATGGACGAGCGTGGCCAGCTGCCTCCTCGATAAGTCTCTGTTGATGTGTCGCTCACGTAGTTATGTCAACAACTGCACTGGGAAGATGGAACGGAACAGGGGGAACAAAAACCTACGATTGGTTGATGCGTCAGTTTGTTGCTTTATGTCGCCTGTTGCTGTTTTGCTCTTACAGTGAATGCAGCAGTAGACCTGTTCCCACCACAGGACACTATTAACTACTACATTAAAAAAAAATGTACCGGTTATTTTGAATGGTTAGCCTCACTGTGGACAGTTTCTCGGTTGAGGTAGAGGAGGTGATCAAAGCAAAAAGATCAAGGTAAAAGATGACTTGTTATTGTAAAAAGCCACCGTTGGCTCTTCAACTTTTATTTCAAGAATATGAGCAACATTTTTTTATAATCTGTTTTACCTTCATGCATAAACTAGAGTCTTCCAACTCAAGTGCTCTCCAGAGGCTGATTGTGTAGCTCAATTTGAGCAATATCAGACCACAGGACAAGTGCAAATAATACAGTGAAGCAGTAATTACAGTGAGGGGGGGGCTGCTCCAGGCTCCACAGGCTCCAGGCCCGTAGGAGGCTGTTTCTCAGTGCTGTTATGTGATTTTAGGGAGGGAGAATTGGCACCCTAGTTTGCTTATTAGGGAACCATATCAGGCTGAACAATAACGCCTTGTTCTCTTTGCTCTCAGGGCAGAGTGGCAAAGGCTTTTTTTTTTTCCAGTTCCTCTATAGTTACATCAGGATAAATGGAGGTGAAACGTTTGGCGCCCGTCCAGCGGACAGGACAATGCCTTTTCTAGTCAATGACATCCCCAGTGTTTGTTACAATCAAGTCATTAATATTTCAGAACCTGAGTGCCTCTTTGTGTCATACAGAGAGACCTGCAAGCGTACACACATCAGCGGAGGAACGATTTTTCCTGCTGAACATGAGAAGGGTGAAAAAAAAAAATTCTCGCTAACCCATCAGTGACAGCGAGGGATGACGGGAGGAATGTCTCTATTTCGTCTCAGGCAACCGCTGGTGATGGATCGTAACCAATTGTTCCATTTGGCAGCCAGTCAAGGGAGGCCCAAAAAATGCCTAGCCCCCCCTTCCCTCGGCCCAGTAGCGGGCTGAAATGGGAGAATTGATTGAGGGTGTAAAAAATACCTCAGCACATTATTCTAAATAATCTCCTGTGAGTGAGTGATGGCTGTAGGGCAGAGGGGGTATAGAGCCCCTCTAGGCACTGACGAACAGAGAAGAGCATGGCCGCCCTCCAGGTCCGACCACCATTTCTCATCAAAGGAAGAAAAAAAAGAAGAAAAAGACAAAGCATCCCAGCAATCCTGATTCAGGGCAGGATCAGTTCCTGCACTGTGTTTCTGAGTCGCACATGCAGCCACTGAAGTACAATTATATAATCAACCAAGTCTTTGAAGAAACATCTACACATTTCGGAAAACTTGGTTATTATCTCTCTTGCCGACAGTGAGTTGAAAAGACCACTCTCCCATCTGTCTGTAATATTAAATAGAGGTCTACAGCCGACTAGAAGATGGTTATCTTAGCTTAGCATAAAGAATGAAAACAGCTTGCAAGGCTCCGTTGAAATGTAACAAAATCCTGCTACAGCATCTCTAAAGCTTGCTAAAGAAACAGCAATTTGTGGTTTTAAATTGGCACCTGGCCTAGAAATACATCAGCTCATAACTGTGAGTAAAACCACACAGAATAAACAAAGGAGATATAAAGTGTGAGCTTGAGAGGTGCTGGATTTTGTTTCATTTGAACAAGGTCAGACTAGCTAGCTGTTTTCCCGTTTCCAGCATTTAAGATAAGCTAAGCTGATTGACTGCAGCTCTATATTTAACACATGAGAGTGGTATCGATCTTCTCTTTTAACTCTCGGCAAAAAAACAAAGGGAGATAAGTATATTTTGTTGAACAGTTCCTTCAACACCTGCAGTTCTTAACTCTTAATTACACACTGAATATTTATCAACCAGCATGTTTGCGTAACATAAATCTCATGTTCCAGTCATGTTCACATACCTGGTGAGATATCCTGGAAGAGAGACTTCCATATAGTGTACTGTAAGGGTCCCATGTACTTGGATGTCGGGAAGTCTTCATACGTCAGATTGGTCTCATGTATCTTTCCTTTAATCCTGGTACAGATATATAAAAAAAACAAAAAAAAAAAAAAAACAGATCAATAATAGTCTAAATCCAATTTGCTGCTTTTTTCTTAATAACACAACCCAACGTCGCTGCTTCAAGTAATTATTCTGGTTTGTGATTTTGAAATGTGCCATTATTGAAATTGAACAGCAGACAAACTGCTTTATGAATCTCAAGGAACAGAGATAAATGTATCAGTGAGAGGGGGGGGTTCAGCTATAACACCATAACAATGTCATTCAATATGAACCTCCACATGAATAACTCACTCACTCTATATATTTGTGCATTAGGTTATTCATGGTGTATTGTCAAACAACAGGGAATGAAAATAAATGAATATAATGTTTCTGTGTGTACAATTCAGTTTTTGAATCATAGAGTGAATCGTACATTGTTATACCTGCTTGTCCATCATATTTACAATCTCTTCTCACACATATCATCCACCTCCAGTTTAGATGAAATACTACCAAAAACATGTTATGTTATGTCACTCTTGCTAGCTCTATATTCAACATCATTAATCTGCCCTAAGATATTAAACTGTTCAATTAAAATCGTCCTCAAGTACCCCTCCCAGATTAAACACTACAGCTGGTTCATTTCAGGCCTAATGCACCATCTGTTCAGGGATAATCTGATGCTGTTGCTCAAATCTGTGCTTTCTCCAAAATGTAAGCAACTGTACATTTCATACTAGCAGAGCACACATGTTGAGAGATAAAATAACTAGAACAACTATAACAGCAGATATTTTACTGTTTGCTCAAGTGTTGATGCAAGACTTCAAGAGTTGATAAAAACCTGATCCTTCTTGAAGCAAATGTGTTTACAACCACATTCTGTTTCTTATCGGACTGCAGTGATGACACTGGGACTGCTTTAGCAAACTCAGAGCAGGTGAAGCACCTCTCAGATGTGACGGCTACTCCCTCCAGGAAGTCGTGCCTCCCCGTCTCGTTGAGGCGGTCCTGCAGGATCTGGATGCCCTCCTTGACGTCTCGCAGCTGCTGGCTGTAGCGCTGGATCTTGTGCTCGATGTCGGCCAGCTTGCGGGCCGTGTCCATCTCCAGCTCCTCCAGCATGCTCTTCTGACGCTCGCGCAGGAAGCGGTGAAGACGTTCGAATGCGTCGCCGATGGTTGCGCGCAGACTCTTGGCTGAGGACTGAAATAAAAAGTAATAGGTTGTTGACTTAAAAAGAAAAAAAGAAAACAGCAGGAATATTTATAGCTAGCTATTCATAGTGAGCTGGGTTTGTTGAGTGTTTGAGTCACAATAGCCTGACTCTTAATTAGACATGGGTCAGTAATTCAAGGGCTTACAAAGTGCTCTAAATTGTGTTAATATTACATTAACATTTATTCATTGATTCCATTTTTATAGATTTTAAGTGGCCCTTTGAGAACAGTGTGTATTAAACCTTCCACTGAGAGAATGAAGTAGTTTTTACACTATTTTAATAAGGAGAAACAAACAGGAGTGTAATGTAGCAGAAATAACCCCAAAAGACGACCAGGAAAGGGTCACAAAGGACATCCCGCCTGTGGAGACGGCTGATTACTTTCAGACAGAGAAGCTGAAGCTATTACAGACAGAACCGAGCAGTTTGCAGGCGACAGCAGACTGGGAGCTGAAAAAAACGGACTTGTTACTGAAGAGGGAAAATGGGAAGCTGGACATTAAAGAGAATAAATCATCACAGTGTCAGAGAGACAGAATAAGAGCCTTCCAATTAGAAGCATCTGAGGAAAGCAAAGACTGGACTTCATTCAGAGATTTAATTAAAAGTTTCCCAGTCCGTCCTAAACAGTCATTGCTTTACTGAAAAAAGTTATAATAGTGTTTGTAGAATAAAATGAAATCAGCGCATCAAAAAGCAGCTCAAAAACAAGAAATAAGAAAATAGCTTCAATTTTCTGTTGGGCATTACAACCACTCCTTTGATCTTTTCAGAATTTAGGAGCTGTAACCTGAGTTTTAATTAAACTTGCCGAAAAAATCCAATCAATCCTTCAAACAGCAGGTGTGATACTCCTGTTCTCTCACAGACCAGGGGAAGGTATTCTCACTCTGCCTGTGGGAAACCTCAGACGACTATTTCTATTCAAGCATGAGAGTTATGACATTAAGGTGGGCTGTATTGCAGCCCTCCTACCCAGTTAAGAGTTGAAAACCGATGGCGTGGAGAAGGAGGAGGAGGAGGAGGAGGAGGACTGCAGCAGCCCAGCTATCAGTCTCTTGGTGACGTGTCTGCTGCTTTGGCCCAGCAGGCTGTGAGGCACTGAGAGGCCGTCTGCAGCCCTTGGAGACAGGAGGCTGGCTACCTTACAGGGAAGCATGTGATTATCAAGTGAATCCCTGGTGGGCCTGTGAATAGGACACAATGTCTATCCTTCAGACGGCAACCCTCCAGAGCACACACACGAGCCACGGACACATTTTGGAGTGCGAGGCGGACACATTCAGTTAAAGTGACAGCCGGGCTGTTCAGTGTAAGAAACACAGACACAATCTCAGTGTAAGAAACTGATACGCAACTCAGTCATCAACACTGATTTTACACATCAAATATTGTTAAAAGGTCTTTAGGGGTACTACTGTATATGTTCAAATGTTTTATTAAGCCTTCTGTGGCTCAGACAGAGCTGAGAAAAATCTGGTAAATTGCCTCGAATGATGTCACGTGAGTCAGCGTTGGTCGGGGCTGAAGACTACAAGTTTAAAAATTAAAAAAATCTGGTGGCTTTGATTTAAAAGCAGGGAGGTTACCAGACCTCAGTACTTCCTCTCTGCTTAAGGCTCAACGCTTCAGTAGCAGCTACTATAACACACATTACATTACATTACAGTCATTTAGCAGACGCTTTTATCGAAAGCGACTTACAATCAGTAGTATATTACATATCATTCACCCATTCACACACTGATGACAGGGCTACCATGCAAGGTGCCACCATCAGACTCTAAATAACATTCATGCAACATCCAGTCCACACCGATGGCAAGCCTTCGGGAGCAACTTGGGGTTAAGTGTCTTGCCCAAGGACACATCAACTGCCGAAGCCGGGTATCGAACCACCGACCCTCTGATTGGAGAGCTACCTTGCTCTCCACTACGCCACAGCTGCCCTCTCTCATGAATCTTCAACTGAACTGTCAGCGGTAGAGATGCATTATGGGTAATCTAGATGCCAGGATCCAACAAAGATTTAGAATGTGTGGAATAAATATGACGATATCTCTGACTCTGCAACATTAATTTTATCTTCTTAAACCGTCCTTTTTGAGTTTGACGACATTATAGAAATACAAAGTTGATGAGGTACTCCTTTAACAACATTCAGGTAAAAACCTGAAAGAAGAAAAATGACCAATATTTAGCAAGATGAAGATATGCAGGAGGACATTTCCTTGTCAGCTACCTAAACGCATCAGAGATCAATGTTGTAACAGTGCGGCTCTCTTCCAGGCAGAGCACTCTGTGCAAATGGATGTAAATCTAATGAGATCAGCTCAATTCCAATGAGGAGTGGGGGCGGCTGAAAGGCTTACATCGAGCAGTCAGCGTGAGTCAATGGACGGGCTGAAATGCACAGGGACCGGCTCTCTGTGGCAGAAAGAAAGACGAGTGGCGCTGTGAGGTCCGACAGCAGGTACAAAAACCGGAGAAAGATGAATGTGCTCCGTAAATGAAAAATAACGCTGACGGCTGAGACATCATCTCTGAGAAAGAGACCTTTCCCTGGTCAATAATGTCACCACAGGAGAGACAATGTGTGGAGGGGTGAGGGACTGACATATTGACTGGATGCTCATGGTTCCCCGATTTAAAAATAAAAGGTGTCCAGATAAAAACAGCCGCTCAATACGGCCATTTTACATGTTGGATTAGTCCGAATTGGTTTGAAAGAACGGATTGATAATTAGTGACTGAAAGACTGCACAGGTTAAACAGCCCTGACTGTTTCATGCTCAATCTGACATTTTTTACAAGAGCTCATTGTACTAAGTGAGTATTACTGTGTCATTTGTTTAACATGCGAGCATAGATGTCTTGTTCGAAAATTTCCACACGGAAAAAATGCCAAATACCTCATCAAAGTTAAAGATCGGCTGCTTTTGTGTTTTATATCTTTGTAAACTGAATGTTTTTCACTGTTGCAGGATAAAGCATGACTTCCCCTTAGGAAATTGTGGTAGCCATTTTACACTATCTTCTGACATTTCTATTAACTAAATCGACGGTGAAGCTGATTTTAGTTGCAGCTGTATGCAGCTGATTGATTGCTGCTGGTGCAGCTCTATCAACGAGAATTGTTTGTTTCAAAAAGCAGAACTGTTTCGGTACCTTGGTCTCAGTAAGTTGTCTTTGCAGGAGCTGCAGGGCCTCAGTGTGTCCCTTCTCACTGTCCTGCAGGGTGGCCAGCTGCTCCTTCATCTCCCTCTGCAACACAACAAACAACAGGTCAGTGACGGATGACTGGAGCTCAACATAACGAAACAGAAGAATACATTCAATGTATTTAGAGGGTTTAATTAAATACTGTATGACATCACTTTTAAAAAATGCTACACTTCTTCTTTGCTAAAACAATGTCTCAAAACAGTCATTTGCATGAAAATGAATGCATACATTTGTAAAATAAACAGATATTTTTGCAATTCTATTCCTATTTATTTAAACTGTATTATTTGTGTAACAGCTCTCTTTGCTCGAGAATGAGGCAGCAAAGATTTGAGGCTCAGCTACCAAACAAGCAAGGCAGATGGAGAGCGAGATATGAAAGAGATGAAATGCAATCTCTGGAGATGTTGGGCTGTGTCGGAGAAAACTGGGTCTCATCTCTAGTCGGGCACACGCTGGCACAACCTGCACCACTCAGCCACCTTCAAGTCTCCCCAAGGCAGCAAAGAGGCTCTGCAGGAGCTGCCTGGGATGGCTGCTGTCACGAACGGTGCAGAGTTTTTTGTGCAGATCCCATGTGCCAACAACCGGCGCACTCAGATTTAGGTTTTAGGATAGAAGTGGTTCGGCAGATTTCCTCCGTTAGGTAGAGACTTGCTTTTACAAATGTGCAAGTACAAGGCTCACGGTGCAGCACTTTGTTATTCAGTACTCGGCTGAAATTTTCCTACTGAGTAAATAATGAGGAATGAAATGGTCGAGAGTTTAAAATTCATTGTCTCACTAAAACACTTCAATTTGTTGATGGGACACATGTCCGCTCCAAGAGAATGAGCAATTATCCCCAGGTATGTAGGGGAAGTACCAACTTGTATTACTACCTTGAACGTTAATATACAAAAAACATTTCTAATCATAGAACTATGATAAACTGGATCATGAACCTGACTCTTGTCAAACTGATGTGGAGCATGGTTATGAACTACGGCAGAGCATAATAAGGTGGCCGACTATAAAAACCTGAAAGTCCTTTTAGTGATAAGAAAAAGCATTCTGGTAAATATCTAGAGGGTTGGGATTTCTGCTCATTAATAAAAGTGGTAAGTTAAAAACACATTTTTATGTAAAAAAACAGCAAAAAAATGAACATCAGGGGAAGAATGCCAAAACGTTCAAATGACACCTTTATCAGTTTGTCAGTAAACATTTTTGGAAAATGGGCCAAGTACAAATTATTATTTACAACATAGCCACAAATTAAACAGAAAGTACGCATTGTACAAAAGCGAAATTCATTAAATAAAAATATATGTGTGGTGGCAGTAAAAATGGTGTCATTGTCTTTGCTCAAATTGAGGGGAAAATGGAAAATGGAAGCAAAAGAAACAACCAGGCACAAGCCTCATTTATTTCAAAACCCCCACCGTTAAGCCACCCCTGCTGCTGGTCTCTCTGCTCATGTAACCCGTGTGTCACACAGTGTCACCTCCCCTGAACACCAACTGCGGCAAAAAAACACCAAATGGAACTGTCAGCTTAGTGGGGCTAATAAAGCGACCAGCACTCGGCTACCGGGCTGAAATAAATGTCAGAATAGCTCTCCACAGGAAAGGAAAAATACATAAGAATGTAACCATCTATAAAGATAAAACAGGTTAAGGTAGAGAGAGAATACAAATGGTGATATATCAGAAAATTTGCGACCTCGATGATTAGCTGCAAAATGAACAACGGAGCAAATGTGGGCTGTTGAACATGAAGCATGTTTCCTCTCAAGGACAGGAACAGTGGAAAACAATGGTTGGTGCAGAGGGGGAGCGTGACTCTCCATGCTAATGACAGGAGTGCGGCAGGCTCAGCGGGCTCTCCGCCTCATCACTACATGCTTGTCTGCAGCAGGTCAAAGGCCGCTCCCACACACTGAGGTAGACCAACACTGACAGACTGGCAGAGAAAACATGCTCCTCCACTCTTCTGCTGCACATTGTCTGTCTGTCTGTCTGTCTGTCTGACTGACTGACTGGTCAGAGACGGGCAGCTCTAACTGTTGCTGCAACGCCAATAGATGGATGCATCAACATGAATACTAAAACCCAAAATAATAAACCTAAATTTAGATTCACATTGTCCGAGAGTTTTGAATCGTCTTCTGCATTACAGAGTGTAACAAACTGGGTACGCTCTGAAGAGAACTTGTCGCTAAAATTAAAAGCACTGTAGAATGTGTACTTAAACTGAATTCAAGCAGGCAAAGCTGCAATATAGAAACAGCAAAAATCCAACTTGGTGAATTCATCTTCATACAGTTTAAGGCCATAAACCTCGTCCATAACGTGCTGTTACATAATCCTCTTCAATCCTCCTGGAAGCAAACACCGCCCTTTGAGTATCCTACAGATGGGAGATTTTCTGTGGTGACATATAGCCGAAACTGAGAAAAAGCCACAGCTGTAGTGTCCATTACTACACATGAGCAAAGGAATGAGGATCTGAATTAGATGTGATATCGCTGGCATCTCAGGGAAAAGGCATTATTATGTGATGAAACAACAACAAAGACTCTGACAGGGTGTTTGTGTGTTTGCGTTGTGAGCGGAGGTGTTGCTATTGCGTCCATCACATCTGGCCAAAACAAGTGTGACGTGACATATCCCCAGGACATCAAGTTGTGGGAAATGGGGGTCACGGCTGGGGGATTTTAAATCTAAAATACATCGCATCCTGTCGTCATTACCTACTTCCTCCTCCTCTCCTGTCAGGTTAGCAGCTCTGGTAGATATTTTGGAGTAAATAAATGAATAAACAATAGACCATCAGCAAGATTCAAAATGTGCATGGGGCTTAAAAAATTCCTCAAACTTTCCTTACAGCTGCGAGCTTGATTATATTCAGCAGCTCGTTTAGGATTGAAAGAGCGTTATTGGCTTCAAACTGCTAGCCCCGGAGAAGATGGGAACAAAACAACATGCAGTGCCACAGTATGAATAATAAAAAGCCTACAGGATGGGAAACTTCCTCTTACACACAGACAGGACTCGCTTCCAGTGATTTTATTCACACGCACTGATGAAAGGGGAAAAAATAAATAAACAAATAACAAATTACACTTGCAACTCATCTCCTGACTGGAGGACATACAGAATGCAGAGCAAATATGCTACTTAGACTTATAATTAAAGTGGAATCTCTTTCATCTGTTTATCATCAGACATGGACTCAAACCCCAGCAGAGCCCACAATAAGTCAATGTACTGCAAGGACAGTTTGGCATAACCTTCATCGAGCTGAGGGTATAATTCTGTCAGGTAGCAGACGGGGTTAGTAAATAGGACGCCAGCCAATGACGGAGCAGAGAACACACTGCAGCCGTTAAGTGAGGCTGTGCGCTTAATGTGCCTGTTGTAATGTAACATGGACCGGGTATGAAATATGTCATTCATGCCCGATGCTTATGGTACACCGAGGAACAGAGTCGCAGAAGCAACGACATTCAACACCATCACTTTGGATATTACATGGAAGCAGCACACAAATGTTCACCCACGCACAAGAACTCTCCCGTTATTCTTCACATTAAGTATCTGTAGACAGAGCACAGTAAGGATGCTTTCACACCTAACCTGTTTGGTTCACTTCTATCAAATGATCTGGTTTGGTTTGTTGTGGTGTGAAATCATCACTCGAACTCAATTGGGTGGGGTCTCAGGGTCAGACTTTGGTACACAACAGGTTTTTGTGATGGTAGATGTTACTCTATCATGAATTCAAAGCCAGACTGCTGTTAAATCTGTCTGCTAATTGTTAAGTTGTAAGAAAAATGTTCTCCCCATTTGTAGGCGGGAAGCAGTGCATTGACTTAATTCTTGAAAGTGTTCATTCGTTATTGAAGGTTAAAGGTTCATTCATTGTTATTGTTCAATACTTTGTAAATCGAGTGACTGTAGCGACCACAAAGTAACTATCCGTCCATTAAAATATAATATGATACATAATGCCTCTTGCTTTTCCTAGTTATACCTTCCTACTTCTATATTATGATATGTAATCATACATACCTATATACATTAAGATATATAATCGTACCTACCCGTAACTATATACGTTATGATATATAATAGTATCTACCTATATCTGTATATGTTATGATATATAATCGTACCTACCTTAACTATATCAATACTATATATAATAATACCTACCTTATCTATGTACGTTATGATATATAATTGTACCTACCTATAACTATATATGTTATGTCATACAATAGTACCTACCTATATCTGTACATGTTATGATATATAATTGTACCTACATTTATCTATATTTGTTATATAATACGACTGTACCAACCTATTTCTATATAGGTTCTGATATACAATCGTACCAACCTATTTCTATATATGTTATGATATATATTGGTTTCCTACCTATATCTATCGATATACATTATGAGATATAATCTAAGGCCCATGTACTGATGATGAAGGATGACATTCCTGGCTGCAAGAAGAAAATAATAAATGAGTAAAACATCAAGAGGAAAGATGAAACATCAACACTCATGTCATTGTTAGATTCAGCAGAAAGTAAACATGGCACATGCAGGTAAAAAAGGGAAATAAACAAAACAGAAAACAATGGAGAGAGCCAAGATAAAATATCTGCCAGTGGACCAAAGAGAAGTGGAATTCTTCAAAGTGCTGTGTTTTCTAATTGGGATACAGAAGCTAGGAGTGAAATAAAAAATCACAAATAAAACCACCAGTGAACCATGCAGGCCATCTCCTCAGCAGGTTGTCCTGATGAAACATGGCGACAAGCTACTATCCTGTGTGTGGACCTGTCCTCGCAGTGAAAGCACCATTCCACAACACTCAATGACAAACCCAGTGCAGCCTGGAGCCACTGACACAGTGAATGAGCCAACAGCGGAGTTCGACAAGCAAACAGCAACTACTGATGTCACAACCACAGAAATACACTCTGTCATATGAGCTGAGGTCCAAGAATTTTTTCAATTTTTTCTTCTTCTGTCATCTCTGACGCACTGTTCTTACAAGGACTGCCGTTCAGCACAAAATCAAAATGCAGACCAATAACCTCTGGGAATAGAACACATTTTGTAAGCATGCAGTCTTTCAAAAATATTTCTTATACACGAGTCATCACTCTCGTAACAGAGTCTGATATATTTGAGGCGTGTGCTGTGATAAACTGTGGACCTATTCGAGACCAATCACAAAAATGTTTCACCTGTCCGTCTGGTGTGACGGCTGCTTGCCACCCTCCAGCCCCGGGAGGCAGCCATAACAAAAAAAATGCTGTCTTAATGCTGCAAACTCTGGTGTATTTGTACCCAGACATCAAGTTGAGCTCATGCTGCGGACTTCATGCCGCAGCCGTGTTTCCTCCATCATCAGCAGAGCCTGCAGCCTCTCCAGTGGGATGAGAGCATCCCCGCACCCTGAGCTCAGCCAGCGGAGCAGGCAGAGGCCAGCTGCACAGCACTGGATCAGAAAAGATCATTGTTCTTAGGACTGCAACTAACAATTATTTTCATTACTGCTTATATTTCCAACTCAGCAGTTTAGTGCTGAAAAGCCTGCAAGATGGTTTAATTCATTGACTTAAAATTAAATGCCAAACAGTTTGATCATTTATTGATTGCTTAAATTGAATGTCAAGCAAAAATACCAAACTGTCTCCAACTTCTCAAATGTAAGGATTTGCTGCTTTTTACTTTATGGCATGACTGTATATGGAATTTATTTGGTTTTTGGACTGTTGGTTGGACAAAACAAGAAATGTGAAGAGGAGACCTTGGGCTCTGGAAACTTTGTTATAAACATTTTGGATTACTATTTTCTAACATGCTCCTAAGTCCACCATTCATCTACCTCAGTAACTAAGGTAAAATAGTTTTTTCTGACTGGCAAAGAGTAAATTAAAAAAAACTAAGATATTAAGATTTCAATTATGAAACAAAGGGGAAAAGCAGCAAATTGTCATATAGAATTAACTGAAGCCAAGAAATGTTTTGCATTTGTGCTTGATAAATGATTTAAAGATTAATCAATACATTTCTTTTGATCAATTTTCATCATCCATTTTTATCCACCCTTAATTGTAGCGCAATTACTAATTTGTTAAATACCCATCAAGTAAATTTAGCTAACAACTTGTAAGGCCAAAGAATGTGAATTCATCATCTAGTTGTATTACCAAGCAGCCCTTTAAAAATATACTGCTACAATATCAGCAGAATATTTCACAGAGATATCTAAATAAGAGCTGGAGAAACAGGTCTGCTGTGACTGATCCTGGGTCAGATCACAAATAACCCCAACATTTACTACATCTATTTTACAGGAAACATTTGGTAACAGCAGTGGGGATTATTGGAGGCACTGATGCTGGCGGCTTCCTCCAGTCCTGTGAATATAGGACACGTCATGTAAATGATGAATGCTCGGAGGCTGCTGCTCCACTTCCTGGAGTGAGGAAGGGCACAGAGTATGCAAATGTTTTACCCCAAACATGAATAGCTAGGGAAAAAAACAACAACACTGCGTGTCTGTTTTAATATTGTTTATCTTTGAAATAAAAAAGATTTATGGTGGTGAATTGCTGACAAAGGTCTACAGAGTCCACACACTGAACTAAAGAGAGAAGTGAGAACAGAGTGTGTGTGTTATTATCGCCAGGGAAGAAAGGTAGCTGGATGTCTGACGATTTTAAGAAAGACAGACAGGTCTCAGAGCCGTCAGCGTTAAGTTAGATAATCTACACAGTGCAGGACAAGCCATTTAAGAGGAACAAGGGGTTTGCTGTTGGCACTAGAGTGGAAATCTGAGATAAGAGCGAGCCTGTTTGCAAAGAGTCACCAGCTTGACAGAAGCCACTCAGTGCTTCACCATTTGTTGCAGCAGAACGAGCTCATAGCTTTTTAAATACTAGTCTGAGGTAAATACACAATTTATGCAGCAGAAGTTGGAAATGTATTTGACAGACAGACGGTTTAAATGCTTACGGGCCTACTATGTAATTTCAGAATACTCTCACCACAGCAACCAGTTTCAACCCATCTCTGAAAAGCTATTATTCAACCCCCGTCAAGTGCAAGGTGCTAATCTCGGAGAGGGCTATACATCATCTAAACTGGCAACCGGTGAAAAAAATGTCACATTCCAAAAATGTACTTTCCTTGGGCCTATGGGATTAAAAACAATCCAAAACAAACCAAAAGTGTATTACATCAATCAATAACATCTATAGTGATCATGGGATCATTAGGAAAACTGGTTTAAGAAGTGACTTTATTTGGAAGCTCCACTGGCTGAGGAGAAACCAGACCTTTTCAGATTTTTATATTTTTGTATGTAGAGAGCCAAAGTGAAACCAGAACTTCCTGGTTCTGTTCAAAAAGTCCAAGTGGTATTGTGTGTTTGTCTCCATATGTTTCTTAAGGGAGGGTCAGGATCCTCCTCGAAGGAACAGCATTTCATATATGACCTACACCGTCACAAGTCAGGGCTCGACAGAAGAGTTGAGGGTCTGAGGTGAGTTCAGACATGTCTGTAGCACCAGCCGGACAGAGAGAAGTTCTCAAACAGGATTGGGGACATTGAAAGACTGCATGTTCTCCCTGTGCCTGCATTTTTTACGACAAAGCCAAAAGACCTGCAGGTTAAGTTAACTGTGTGTCCTTTTGTCAGCTCTGTTTTTGAATAGTGCACAGGTAAAGTTCATGGGAGCTGTAGTTACTTTTTTTACACAAAGCAACTGTTGTTTAACTTGTCTTAATTTGTCTTAGAATATGGAAAGTAAAAGATTTTTATATTTGTAAAGCTTTTCAATTTCTGTCCATATTAATATTTTGGTTGTGGCTTCAAATACAACTTCCACTCCTTTCAGCATTCAAACAATGTCAACAGTTCACACCAAGCAAACATTTTCTTCAGTTTAGCTTTTTCTAGTTTTATTTTGAAGGGTCATCCGCCAGATTGCTAGAATAAGCTGCTATAATTGGAAGCTCCACCTTGCTATGCAGAAACCAAACTCGCATGCAGGCATAACAACACAGCTATGAAGACCTGCATTTCCTGCTTACACCAACATCTCTATCCTGCTGCACTCTGACTTCACTCTGAGGACACACTGGGTAAACACACCCTGAAAATGACCCTTGGATATGTTTTGACTGCCTGCAGAATGTTTCCACAACAAAATACAAGCCTGAGTCATCTTTTCCAAAAAGCCTTTTCAGGATTAGACAAACCTCTCATAATCAGTCATAGTCAACATGTTGTTAATATAAAACCTTTAGCATGAGCCTCGCGCACCAATCACCGCGTGAAAAAAACATGATGTGGTTGCATGCCAGTCAGCACCACACGGCCGGGATCACAAACAGATTTTTTTCCCCCTCTACATCATTTTAGCTGCTTGGGCGCAGCTGGAAGCCATTCGGCTACAGCTCCTGTGTTTGCACTATGCAGTCGTGTTTGTTACAGCGCGCCAGCAGCTCTGACCAAATAAAGTGTGCTTCTGCTTCTCTTCCACGCAGTCCCCTGACATCAAATAAATATTTGGGATGTATGCCTCTTTTGTCAAGTCACACTGTAGAATAACAGACTGTTTCTGCAGAAGCTGGCAGTTGAGTTCCATGAATGTTAAGTATAGCCTTCAGTCAGGTCTGCATGTTATTAAATCCTCTGATGATTTCCATTAATCTACATATTAAAGCTGGGATCATCATATAAAAAAAACATTAAATTAAGGCTCAGCCAAAAAAAAAAAAAGTCGTCAAGAACACACTCTCTGTTTTGCTCCAAATGATAGTCAAACAAAGGCCATATAAACAGCAAAGTATTGTGTGGTCTGCAAACAAAAAACAGAAAATAAAGAATACAGAGTACATTATTAATCAATACAACTACACTATAGAGAGACAAGTTAATTCACCTTTTTAAGGCTAGTTTCTGTTTCACTTGCTTCAGCCAAACAATTACATTTTCTACTGTGGATTGTTTTCACTTGGCTCCCAGCTGAATGTGCTGTGTATCTACTACTGTGCGGAACAGAAATGGGCATGGGAGCTGTAGTTGTTGAAGGCTTAGTCATTTAATCTTTGTTAGCATAGCAATAAATACCAATTCAGCTTAAAACATGGATTTTGTTTTGCTTTTCAGAAAGACAGATATTCTCTACAAGATAGTGGAACAGAGGCTAACTGGAGAGTAGAGCAGGACTTCCGACCTCCATACAGCCTCTTGAGAAAATGCTTATCTTGAACCACATTTCATGGCTGGTTTTAAAACAACAATGTGAAATCAATGTTCGTTCACTCTGGAGTTTTAGGGTATTTTTTGTGAGGATCTCTGGCCACACATTAAACAATAAAAGAAAGGAAAGCAGATAAATCTTTTCTGTATCGTCCCGTTTTGGCCAGCAAACCCAAAAGCTGTGCTCGCATGTCGCCTGGTGAGGAGTGGAACAGACACAGCCAAGTTACTAACCTCAATGAACAATATATTTTTCATGCAGACAAATTCAGAATTCAGTTGTTTTCATTTAAATATTTTTCTGTTCCTGTTAACAGTCATTTCATTGCAGGTCATGAATGCTACTTGTTAATCAGGCAAGATGTAATTCCTTTGTTGCCATGTTGAAATTTGGTGCGAATCAATAAGATCATGAGGTCGCCTCATGACATCACCTGTACCATGTGAATGACATTCAAACTGAAATAGGGTTAGAGGCGGCAGACATCTTCTTAACATTATCTCCCTAACTCTAGTTCCACAAAGTCCCCATTCAGGATCACATCATTTCAAAAGCTCAGTTTTCTTTTACACATTAAAATGTTTTCAGATTTAATCACTCTGGATACAGTTTTCAAAAAGCTACATTTTTCAGGTGTCAAAAACATCAACTTAGCCAACGAAAAGCCAAAATGAGGGGGAAAAAAAAAAGTCTTCTGAGAGACGAGTCAATCAAGCAATCATACCAAACAGCTCTGCCTTGTATTTCAAGTAAAATTAGTAATATTATATGACAATAAAACTCACACAAGCACACAAACGCTAGATTTGATTTGTGCCAGTTTTTGTTGCCATCGTTCTCTTTCCTTCCTCTCATCTTAATACCACTTTCCAGACTTTATGTTTTTAGTCTCTCCATATTTAAGAGTTTTCTCTGTCACCTCAATATATGAGAGTGCTGATAAGACAGATGTTCTAACTTTTCCTGTTTTAAGATGTAACACTTTATACAGCCCTGTAAACTTTCTGACACTTTTTGATGCTTGACGAATGCTCACTTGTTTTACAGCTGCAGTTATTCTTCGTCACTGTGGATAAGAGCTTCTGCTAAACGCTTAAACTGTGAACAGCTGCTGGAGCAGGAAACCTCTGTTAATGTGCAGACTGTGGAGCGATGATGAGTGGAGGAACCGGGGCGAGGACACACAACACAGCTGGCTGCTCCCCACTGATTAGCCTGACCCTGGATGCACACTAAATGCATTATGGGAAATAAACAAGCTCTAACATTACCTGGCCAGAGAAACTTGAATTGGCTATACATCACACTAACAGGCAATGTAGGAGTTATGGTGTTTAAAAACAGCTAATGGGGATATCAATCATTATGCAGGCCAAACCAGGGCAGGCATGCAAAACCTTTATTCACTTTCACCGTGTGTTTTCCCCTTCCATACATTATGACCAAAACTGAATCTTAAACAAGGTTTTTTCCCTTGTATATATTTTGTAAAGAAATGTTGGTTAATTTGACACCATTTCTCTAATCCCAAAGATAAAACTAGCCTGAGACTGAGCTCTTCTCCACCTATCAATCATGTCCTGTCCCTCTCATTTAGAAGAAAAAAAAAGAGGTATTTAACAGGTAAACATCTTCAGTCTCCTTCTCTCTCCCCTCCTCCAGAGACTTGTTATCTCAGTGAGCAGGTCAGACCTGCGTCCGGCTGATTAGAAGCTGTAAAGGAGGACTCCTATCAGCAGCAGGTCTAATTAAATCATCTGCAACAAATCACGGACGCAGGGAATTACAGGAGATTACAGCTCCGGTCCGGCCCTGCCCGAACCCCAGAGAACAATAGCTGTAATCTGTCTTAATTCCCCAGCTAATCAAGCAACGCGGGGCTCATAGTCTCATGGCTGCAACGCCTGGGTGCAGCAGTTCACATCCACCCAAATATCAAACTGACACATACACAAATCTATAAAGCAGAGAAGCCTAAATAAAGTGACCACTCGTGGATTTTTAACATTTACTAAGATCTTAAATTGTCTGTCGGCCCGAAACGCAATCTCCTTCAGACTCTCATTTCATATTCACCACTTTTTAAAGGCTATTCTACCTCTGAGAGAGGAAAAAGTAACATCTTTCTCTGCCTGGTCTTTTTCATTTAATTAAATGTTCATAGCGGTGTCGCCGGTGTGCAGGCGGCTCTCCCTGCTGATCTGCCTCACTTTAGGGAGGCCCGAGCTCAGCATTAAGCCTCTTTTTTAAGCTGCAAAACTTTAAGGACAGCACTTCCCCTTTCATCCGCTAAGGTGACCAATAAATCTCTGCACCAATGATCCTTCCTCTTCCTCTCCGGCCTGCCGGGCCAGTTATGGCACGTTCAGCACCCCCGTGACCAACAGGTTAAACTGGCAGACACATACATGTTCTACTAATGATGACATAAGATAGGTACAATGCATTAATTCATAATGAATCACGGAAAGAGTCTCGTGTGGGAGCTTGTCTATTTCAACAGAAAAGTAAATACAGTTCTGAAGAAACATTCCTCTTCAAGTGTTTTGGAGGTTGTACTACATTACTAAAACGAATGCCTTCTGGGGATATCTGGGCTTCATGACTCTTATGTGACTTTTACCCTTTCCATAGTTCATAATTGAGAATTTGTGTGTTGAATCTACATTACAACTACAGTATATATATATGCATTTGACAACAGAACATAGGCATCATAAATAAATAAAACAGAAAATATGGAGACTAAAAACATAAAGTCTGGAAAGTGGTAATAAGATGAGAGGAAGGAAAGAGAACGATGGCAACAAAAACTGGCACAAATCAAATCTAGCGTTTGTGTGCTTGTGTGTTTAGTTTTATTGTCATATAATATTACTAATTTTACTTCAAACTCCTTTGAGAGAATAAGTGGTTATGATAAAAAAAAAAAAAAAAAAATAGTTTGAGGTTCATCCTGCAGCTTCAAGAGCTTCTTAAGACACCCTTAGCTTTCTATAGGCAGGTGGGGAGTTACTCGTTAGTCTACCATCATTTCTAAGAGTATCATTAGTTAATATGCTTTTGAGAAACACCCGTTAAAGCTTTTATGATCATCTTAACCTTAAATTAAATTAACGGAGCTGTATTCTCTTTACAGTTTGTGGCTGAAAGACATCTTTCACCTGCGTGTTTTCCCGCCTTCTATCAAACCTACTTGCTGGCAAACACATGTCAAACTGCAAAAACAGACACCTCTGTGCAGAAAGCCTACATGAACATTTCTAATGCACAACAGGTGTATCGACATCTGACTCACTTAACTAAAGCCAAAGCAATCATCCAAACAAGACAAAACGTCACGTGTGATGGACGCAGCATCAGCTCTATATCTCTCCAATCAATGCAGCTGTTTATCTGCTGATCTAACAGCAGCCTGGGCTGAAGGAAACATGCAGATCAGCTCAGATCTGTCCTCCCTCAAGCATCATCAGTGGAATCAGTAGTAAGCGCAGTACAAGCTACTGCCTCTCTCTGGATGAGGAGAATATGCCAGCGCTCCTCTAATGGATCATGACTGTTCTGTCTTTCCCCATGGCTCCATTTCCGCATGAACGCTGCCTCTCTGTCACACCACCCTGACTGACCGCCAAGCTGGACAAACTCATTTGTTTGGTTTGGTGGGGGGTGGCTGGACTGGGAATAGTTCCCCCAAAAGAATTGGTTACCAAACCAGATCCTTGGCTTTTAATAAAGCGCAAACCTCCGAAACAAGACGATTACTGAGAGAGAAGACAGCACACAGGAGAAAAGAGAAAAAGCAAGATGGAGCTGCTAGAGGAAAGGAGAGCAGTGTGAGGCGAGCCACAGGGGAGATGGCAGCCGTGGGTGCCCTTGAAATTGCCTGACTCATTACTGCGGTAGTACGGCCGTGCGTGGTGATGGCAGGCTCAGAGAGAGAGAGAGAGAGAGAGAGAGAGAGAGAGAGAGAGAGAGAGAGAGAGAGAGAGAGAGAGAGAGAGAGAGAGAGAGAGAGAGAGAGAGAGAGAGAGAGAGAGAGCTCTCTGCTGGGCTCTGACCGTCGGAGAGTGAAAGACAGCCATGTTTTTAAAAACGCCAGAGGAACACTTCAAAGGATGCTCGTTCTTCTTTTTCTGACACCACCCTGCATTACAGCGAGGCATGCAAGGAAAAAAAAATAATACAATACGTTTTCATGATTAACCCCCTCTGTTTGTTGTCTGATAAGGAGGGAATAAGTAGGTGTAGGAACGGTGTTAATGGAAGACAGCACACAGGTGCATCTGGACACTTTGAGTGACAGGTCTGTGTGGGTGACTCAACGCCACTAATCATTTAATTCTTCAGCTGCGCGGGCGTGAGTCAAACTGAGACCGGCATTGCTGCACATCTGCCCGCTGCTATACCATCGATACACTATGTGGAACAAAGTAAAGTCCCCAAATATGGATAAACCAGGGGCTGCAGACATATTTCCCCCTTCTTGTCTGGTCTTACATCGCTGTCGAGTAGAGCGGAAACACGTCCCTAGGGCAACTACACAGCCGGATGGGTCCTTCCAGCTCTGCTGCACCGTGGTCGCACACGGACCGCTGACAGCCTCGATTATCACAATTAAAAGGCACGGAGGCTGCTGTGGCTGCTGCTTTGTCCTCTGCAGGAGTTGACTGCCAACTTTCGGCCACAGTGGTGTGATAATAAGTGCACAGCTTCATCCAGCTCCAATCAAGGTTACAGCGATCCAGCCAACCTCTATTTCAGATGGCGCCAGCGCTCCAAGTGTAGCTTGACTGAGGGAGGGATGTAATCTCATCACCATTAACCATGTTGCCTAGAAGAAAAGGCTTTATCTCCCAGGACATGAAACACGTACTGAACAGGGTGAGAGATGTGGCTCAGTAGATTTAGAAGTCTGGCTCTCTGGTTATAACCACAGTTAATAAGTTCAAAGTGAGACTGACATGCCAAAACAACTTCACAACAAAATAAATAATAATAACATGATGAGACTGCTTGGTGTATATTAAGAAGGTGTTGATCCAGAGAGTGCTGATTGTGTCTCAGTTTAATGTTTCAGTTCAAGAAAAGTTTTTTGCATTTAGAGTGCTTTCTGCTCTCTAACGTTACGTTTAAATGGTGTTTAATGCCGTTCAATATGACTGGTGGAATAAAACCACTAATCAGAATGCATTAGTTTCCTGTGAAATTTCCGCTACCTGACATGAATGTCAAGCCGCAGAAAAATCCTCCTCTATCCCACCTTAATATCCTTTAGGTTGTGAATTATCAAGCAAGCAAGCAATTACGCGTTGGGTGACTGTTTGCCAGATGTGCATGTGTCACCCTGCAACGAGCGGGTGTTTGTACGTTACAAAAAATGGCCGCAGGAGCGATTTCAGGAGGAAAAGGATGCAAATCAGCAGGAGGTAAAAGCTCTCAACTCAGCAACAAGACTCGGGGGCCGGAGGTCAGCGGAGTGACATGCCAGGCTAAAGAGATTACAGGCTGCCACAGACTAACCAACGGCTGGCCTCGTCAGTGGCCACTGGCCAGCCAAACACACTGTGGACACAAAGTCGACAGCAGTGGTGCCATGACATAACAGGAGTACATTTAAACCTAAATCAAATCTAAAAGGTTTTGGTGCTGAAACGTGTTGTTGCAGTGAATTAAAGCTTATGTAAAATGACGTATCGACAGTGATGACATTAATCACCCCAAAAACGTCTGAACAATTTGGCTGACACACAGCAGTTCTGGATCACGACAGACTACATCTCTATGTTTCAGTATTTCTTCATGGTGGCCCATCATAGGTGTGGACTGTGGATGTTGAAATGGGATTTTGTCAGTCTTGTGGCTCTGATTGTGAAACACACTAATCATCAGTGTTTTGCTGTCTGAAGATGGAAGGGTTGCTAACAACAAAGCGATGGAGGACACGTCTGTGCTATCCTGCTCCTCTAGCGGATGATAGGAAGAGGGGATGACGTAACTAAAGAGCAAACACTTCTGGGGAAATGGACAGCAACAGTGAACCATTATTACTCAGACATCGGTGTTTTTTATTTTTTATCTTTGCGGATTTTCCCACAGAACAAGATCATGACTGTTAACAGAGTATCTGGCAATCTAAAGCAGAGCGCAGAAGTTCTCCTCCCCCTCTTTGTGAGCGAGTCACAGTTCTGAAGAGCCACACAAATGATGAGTTATATCACCCTTACAGAGGCAGAGGAGTAAGCATCATATAATTAGAGACAGCGTTTGCCAATCCCAAACCCCATGTGCCAAAGTGTCAAACAAATTCAGCATAAAAAAACATGAAAATAAGCCATACCAAAACCTTTCACTCATCTCATCTACAAACTTTCCCACCCAACAAAAACTCTAAGGTTCATTTTTAAAAGAGGTCACCAAGCTGGCACGGCATGCACCCCTCTGGCCCAGCCAGTCAAAACACTGGAGCTGATTGCTGGTGCACATTAACACATCCTCGCCATGTTGTTTTTGGCACTTGAGTTAAGCATTGTCGAGCCTCATGCTAAAAGGGAAGCTTGTGCCTGCAGGCGTATCCCTCACGCGTTTGTTTCTATCCGACAGCTCCTGTCTGCTCTGGGAGGTAAAAAGGAATGATGAGTAAACTTATAAGTTGAATAATATCATAGTTTAGCAATTGTAGTGGCTCCTTTATTCAGAGAATAACGTTAACAGTTAGGATAGACACGTTCCTAATGAAGTTTACTTTATAATCTCAAACGAACTTGACGGAAAAGAATTGCAACACCATCTGCTGCCTTGTTCTGATGTTTGTGTTTGTCTGGTAAAAGGATGAGACCTTGCATAACAAAACACCCCACTTGTAGATCTAAAAAGGAGAGTATGCCAAGCTCGTCATGGGACGGGGTTGTTTCCGACGGGGCCTCTGTGTGCTCATACTCTCTTTCAGTATTGTAGATCTGGGAAGCTTCCAAAGCTCCTGCCAGAATACAAAATGCCAGAACGCTGCCTTGAAAAGAGCTCCAAGCAGACAGGACAAGCTGGTGTCCAAGAAAAGAGAAACATCTTGTGCTGGGCCTAATTACTTCTGCTTTAAGATTACACGGTTTTGACCTTTCTCAGGCTTCCAGTGCAGAGCCTGATTGGAAATTAAGGAGGACAGCATTGATGTTCACAGCGCTGTTAATTATATTCAATGCAGAACACAGAAGGGCACCGCTGTAGCTCCATACTACCCACTAACAGTCTTACTATGTTTACATGTATTCTACTAATTGAATTGTACTTGTCTTTTATGTTTTAATTCTCTCCTCACAGCTACCTCAATTGAGGTAATTGGTTGTAATCCAATTAAAAACATCCCTAAAAACTATTAATATTTAAAAGCAATTGATATTTAGCCTCTTAATTAGACTGAATTGCCATTTTGTTTCACTACGTTTATTGTTTGCAAGGGTTCTTAATTATGCCTGAACAGATTGAGATTTTATTCATTGTGCAATTTGTTTTGATGCAGTTGTCAGAACAGCAAAGTCAAGACGACAGTAAAATGAAAGAAAATAAGATCAGATAGCTGAAGAAGACAACAAAAAAGGTAGCAAAATAAATTTAAATAATTAGAAAGATTATGCAGGATATATAACTAACAGAGGAAGTAAGGGTGTGTGATGGGTCATATGTACAAAGTGTAAACAGATACCGGTAATGTTGCTGTTAGATAAGTGAATCCAGTGTAATCAGCAGCTTAGATAACTAATAAGCAAAGGAAAGTATCTGTGCTGCAACTTAATTTTCAGTCAACGTGAAATCTTCAGTAACACATGTATAGCTGCATAATCTCATCCACACTTATCGCTACTTTCCTGGACATTTATCTGTCTCTGGCAACAAAAGATGAGATCCTAATTCATCCAGTTTACAAAACTCTGATTGGCTTCGTTGTTTTTCCACCGGCTGTCAATCAGGCAGACACCAGACATCAGAATCTCTGAATAATCTTTTGGCTATTTGTCATTCAAAATGTCCATCAATTCTGTCTCACTACTCTTCATCAGAGGGCATTCATGATTCAGCTGCAGTCTCAACATGAACCTGCTCACAGATTCAGAGCAGTGAGAGCAAATTGAGCTTGCCAGTGTCAAAGATACACTTTCAGGAGGGTGTAAGAGGTGAGTGTAATGAATAGTCAATCTCACTGATACAGTCTCTGCAGCAAGGGAGGACTTATAAAGTACCAGTCAAAGTTACAGTGTCTGACCTTTTACAAATGTGGACCTACGGCAAAGGTGATTGCATAGCATTAAACTCAATGTCATGAATCACCAAAACTGTGAAACTAAAGCACAGATTATGTTAGTGTGACATCCAATGTGGTTCTGAGTGTTGCTGCAACAGGGGAGTGTAATCCCTTCAAACCTGCATAGCTGAGTGTCAACGATCAACATTTTGGTTTTAAGTTCACCTTTCTTTCTGCCGAGAAACCTGGAAACCAAATGTTCTTTTTTTTTTTTTTTTTTTTTTACATATCATTGGAGCAGATCTCAATATCTACATTGGTAACATCAGACTTAAGGAATGAGACAGACATGATGTGAGACTGGAATGTGTTGCTTTGCATACTGGAGCAAAGAAAGAACAGGATTAGGAGCTTTGTTTCACAGTTATTGGATTTTGGCTCTGTGGGAATGGAATTATCCAAACACAGAGAGGAAGGCAAACACTGAACCGTTCCTGTTAATGTGGAAAATATGACTCAGTGTCAACACATATGACACATTATCATAAGTTTCAGAAAGGAGCTCATATCTTAAAAGTCACTGTCATGAAAAATATTATTGATCTGAACTTTATGGAATCAGTTTTTGATCAAACACCAAACACTTTACATCTGTGCACTTTCACTTCCTTACTTTTAGAGTCAAAATCCCTTCACTAAGACAATACTCGACGCATACTTCTAATGTCCAAAACACTCAGAGCAATATGACACTCTAATGCTATCAACTGCAGTGCATCCATTTCATCAGTGTCGCAGTGGTTGTTGTACATTTTGTGAGTGTTTCCAGAAGTTATATTTAAAATAATCGTTGCAAAAAAAGGCAGTTTTTACATTTGTTCACTGTGTAATAAACACTTTATTTCAGAGAAGGAATGAAACACAACTGAACTCACGGATGAGCCAGTTAATGTCGGCATCAGTAAGGGAAAAGTAAATTAGATATGTTTCACTCCTGAGCACCTATTGGACCCAAAGTACTCCTGAGCAAAGCACAAAATCCCCAAACTGCTTCAGTGGAGCTGCTCTGTGGCAGTAAAGGACCGAGGATGGACTGTCTGAGCAGCTCCCACAGGGCGAATGAGTGCAACTGCCTGAATGTGGCGCAGAGTGCTGATGGGTTTTAAGAAAATGTCAGCCTCACCCTTGCTAATGAGCTGTCAGAGTGCGAGCGCCATGACTGACCTGTATCTCCTCGAAGGCCTCGTCGATAGTCGTTACTTGGTGCTGCTCATGTAGCGCCGGCTCGTCGCAGAAGAAGCACACCAGACTTTTGTCGGTGAGGCAGAAGAGCTTGACCTTCTCGTGGTCCTTGCAGGGGTACGAGCTCCTCTGAGCGTTGAGGATGGCGTCCAGCGGGAAGGCCGAGTAGCGCTCCACGATGTTGGACAACTTGAGGCTCGGCGAGAGGAGGGGATCGGTGAAGGTCCTCCGGCACTCAGGGCAGTCACGCACTCCGTGGAGCTCCTGTCTGCTCCAGTGCTCGGTGATGCACTTCCTGCAGAAGTAGTGCTCGCAGCCGAAGCTCACGGGGTCCTGGTAGATGCTGAGGCAGATGGAACAGAGGAGCTCGTCCTTCAAGCAGCAAGCCATTTGCAAAGACGGAGACTGAGCGGCATCTACGGGGGCAAAGCTCTGGGGCTGAGTGTACTTGGTTTAATCTTCAGTCGAGGGGTTCACTGCCATGTGAGAGATGACAAGACAAGTTGACAAGATCCTCAGGAATATTCACCTACAACAATAACAACAACAATAAGGTGCCATCAATCTTAAATTAGGCACCTAGTACAGGCTTCTATACATTTCTAAAAAAAACAAATGATTAACAGGTGCAGATTCTCTTGGTTACACATTAACAAAACACACTTCAATGAGAGCCGGTTAGACATTTCATTTTTCTCTTAGTGATTTCAATTGGCTGTCACTTTTTAACCGAAAACACCAACCAAATCACAGGTTCCAGCTTCTCAAATCCTAATATTTGCTAGTTTTCTCAGCATTTTATGACTGTATATTTAACATCTGTTGGACAGTTTTGTACTGTTGAACTAACAAAACAACTAAACTGAAGACTTCCCTTGGGATCTGGGCAAATTCGATTTTGTTTGTAACTTTCTGACATTTGTTCCAGACCAAATGATTCATGGCTTGAAAAAACAATCAGCAGATTAATGGATTAATCAAAAAGGCTTGCAGTCCTATTTGAGAGCACTTTTTCCTCAGAATAAGTGTAAAGTGCAAAAATCTAATATCATAAGTCCCAGGTTGCTCTTGTAACCTCTAATTTCCTTAACAAAAACAATAAACTCAATTTGATGTCATACTATGTTGAGCAAAGCGTCTAATTTCACTTTGGAAGCTCCCTCTTCACCTGAGGAAACACCTGGATATTTTGACAGTTTTATCTGAATACCTTTCCACTATCACTGTTGAGGATTTTTTTTTATTATTTCCACAGCAAACTGTGAGCACCAACCAACAAGGAAAAAGGGAAACACCTGCAGCGTTTTTATATATCCGCTGCTGTCTTCCTCCTACACCGGTGTTAAGGAGCTTCCTTTTAAATTCCCATTAGGGAAGATATGTTTAACAGCCTGGCCTGAGCTTGTTTTACTTCCTACATTTGTGTTGCACCTTAGCATGCATGCTATTTTAATTGGCTTGTTCCACATTGCTTGCCAGCTGGATTTGTAAACATACCCGAGCAGGACCACAACAGGAGGATGAGAGGGGACAGAGACACACAAAATGGGGCAAAACTAATTTAACAAGCCACGTATTAAAAAGTGGTGCAACATGTCAGGGTTAAAAGTGTCTACATTTCACAATTCATAATCGAAGAAATGAATAGGAATGGAGGAAAAAAAAAAAAAAGCCTCAACTCACCGACTTGTTCGCAGCGACATCCGCGGCTCCAGTGCAAGTGTCTTTCAGGAAGGAGAGCAGCACACAGCGGTAGCAGACCATACCAAGTGCATTAAACAAAGGGGGAGATGGAGTGAGGGGGTTTATTAACAATAGCATTTATAAGATTACTTGCTGTTCATCAATAAATACGTTACCAAAAAGAATGTGCTTTAATTTAATATAATTTGAAAATATGAGCTTTTTGATTTGTGTATACGACGTTAACGAAATAATCACATAAAGTTGAACCCCCTCTGACAATGGAGTGGCTCAGACTTCCTCACCTCCAGCTTAGCATCGCTGTTTAGCTACCTTGATTACAACAAATAAACACCCTAACATACACGAACTGTAACTGGATTTGTACAATAAACGATTTGCCTTCAAACAAATCAAATAAGTGTAGAAGTTGTCGTAAAAAAATTGACTGTCACTTTTCACTGAAACGCGTTTATGAGCCGGCTTACACAGGCTGCAGTGTCCGCATTCAACCAGCAGGTGTCAGGAGAAAACATCTTATTCTCCCCAGTGCCTGGGAGGCTCCTTCATGAGAGTCGATGTGTTGTTAAAGCTTTAATCTTGGCCCAGCTCTTTTGTTTAATCTGCTTCTGGTGATTCCCCCAAATGTTGGAAAATCATGTGACACAATGATCAGTGTTGCAACATGTAGATTTAACAGGTACACATTTGTATTTAGATCGTGTTTTTCCATTTAATATGCTACTTTATACTATCACTCCACTTTAATTTTGTAAAGATGTAGTTACTTTGACTATTATTATGATGGGTACAAAATATGGTATAAGCTAAAAAAAAAAGGGGGGCATTCTTATAATAAAACTAGCCTACAAGTTTACCTAAATCAGTTAATGTTATCTCCACAATGACCAGCTACAACATTTAAATGTGGCTTACACAGTGATGCAGCAGTATAATAGTGTTCTAATACAATCATAATGTAAAACTGAGAGCCGCCTAATGAGTACTCACAATTTATTAACTTACTTAGTTTATTACGTCCTTATATGTACGATTATGACTGCAGGATATTAGAGTATTCTTTACACTTACTCATAACTATCATAAAAGATATAAATACTGTAAATTTAACTGACATTATTGGAAACAATGTTATATGAGAATACTGTTGTCCTCTTGTAAAGATATGTAAATTACTTTATGATGACTGTAGACTGCAGATCATCATTTATATCCTTTTTAATTGTATTTGCACTACATCACTGAAGGAAAAGACAATATTTACATCTTTATTTACTGTATATACATATATAAACACACAGTGACAGTTGATGGCTTTGATAAGGAAACACAATTAAGGTTTGAGCTTGTCTGGTTGTCCTCTTAAGAAACATGTTATTCAGTGTATCTTGATGCTAGTCAAATGTTTTCAATGTTGTTTCATGACTGAAGGAAGGAAAAAATGGACGTATCAGTCTTTCAAGCAGGTGACTCTTCATGCGCAGATAGTTTCACTCTCCTGCACGGACATCAGTGATTGTTTGCCAGCTTCTTGCTGTGGGATGCTAAACGTCTGCTCTTCCTCTCCAAAGGGGAGTTTAGAGTCGACTTGCATCGAGTCTGTGGGAATGACAGACGGTGTCCCGCAAGACCTGTTTTCAATGTGGAAAGTGATGTTGACGTTGACATGGGGGCTGGTGGTCACGGGGCTGATGACCTGCGGGCTGGTGGGCTGAGAGGAGAACTGTGTTTGGACGCTGGGCTGCGGTGTGAAAGGCTCTGTGTTGGAGAGTAATGGCATGGGCTCTGACAGGGCAGAGGGTGGATTGTGAAGAGGTACAGTGGATTGCAAAGGGCCGATGGACTCTTGGCTGCTGGAACCGTCTGTTTGGATCAAAGTTTCAGTGTTGTTACTGCACTGACTGTGGTCACTGCTGGCTTCCCCTCTCTGCAGCAGACACTGTTGTTCTGGTGACGGTACTGTGATATACTTCAGCTGGGTTTCCACCAAATAATCCTGATTGATCTGCAGTAGAAGGAAACAAAAAGATGGATAATCAGTATTCTGTAAGGATAAAACTATATTTAAAGGTTTTCAAGAAAAAAAAACAAGGAAGACTCACTTTATCACCACTCTCACAATTTCCATTTGCATCTACTTTAGGATAATATATTGCTGCATCTGTGCAAAAAAAGCAATGTGAACATTTAGTAAGGAAGTAAAAAATTTGAGACAAACAGTTCCTGATAAAGATTTTGACAAATAATAGTCATTATCATTCTGTATTTCAAGTTGGAGATAATGTAGATACAATCATTGCTTTTCCACAAAACAAGAACATGATTAATGGACTCTTTTTTTTTTACAGGATGAAGTTACCTTTCTTCCAGACTGGTCTACAAAGGAACAGCAGAATGATAGCGATGAAGAAAAGTAATAACCCACTGACAGCGGCAATGACTGCAACTAAGAAAGAGATAAACAGAGACACAACACGGAGGCAGCAGGAGAGAGATGACACATTGATTAGGCCTCACAGTTTTCTCACGATGACTTGCTTAGAAACACAGAATCAGTTACCGTACCCACTGTACTGTCAGGTACTGAGCTTGGTGGCGGGGTTTTTGTCGAAAAGTTGAACACTGGATCTGAAAAAGACGTGCTAATGGACAGTGTGGTGTCTGTCGGTCCATGTGGAGCCTTGGAGGCTGAGGTTGCTGGGACTGTGCTCATCACTGTAATGCGAGGCTCTTGTTTTAAGCTGTGAGGCAACATGGTGGTTGGAAAAAGCTCAGGTCCACACACGGTATCCGAGGTAGTGGTGCCATTTTTGACAACAACCCTCTTATGACAGCTGGGGAGAAACAGAGTGAGAGATCAAAGATCTGAGCTTCAAACAGCTGCATACAGATGTGAGTATATGATTCACTCACATGGTGTGGGGCTGACAGGGGTCCGTGGAAGAGACTGTGTTAGAGTACGTCCCACTGGGGCAGCGTTCACACTTCACATCTGCGTTGCCTTTCCCTGAGAACAACACCCAAACATGTTGCTATTATCTAACATTTCACTATCAGACATCCCATTTCATTTAAACTTAATGAGGCATACTGTATGTAATTAGTTTGACAGTAAATGTGGTTAATATAGACCTCAGAGACAGATGTAAGCAACCAATAGTACGATGGATATGAGTTATTACAATATATATATATTGATAGTCAGTGAAATGTGTCTTGTTGACCCATGAAACCAAATCTGTAAATCTGTTCTTGACACATGCAATAATGCAATAAATATAATTGAATATCAATGAGATCTTAATAAAGCGTTCATGTCTATATTTAATAATATATATTTGATGGTAAACACACAAACAGTGACAATTGACCAATAGCAGTTGCTGTACCTGGGACAGACACTCCAAAACCGTGTCGGCATAGCTTGTACTTTATACATGCTGAGCAGAACGGGTCATCAAATTCCATGTTGCAATACTTCCCGGGTTGGCACACACACCTTGACCTTGCAGTAGAGGAGCAGCTCTGAGCTTCCTGCAGACCTTTAGCTGGTTGTAAGTAGAAAAAAAAGGTTTCGCTTACAGGAACAATTATGTGTTTAAAATAAAGCAAAACAATATTTTTTAGATTGCATCCTTAACAGTGTAGCTACTGACTCGGTTTGCATTTGGCACATGAGAAGCAGTTCCAAGCGTAGTTCCAGCTGTCCATGTACTGGCCTGCTGGACATGGTTCACACACAGTCTCCATAGTTTCATTGCATTTTGTTGACAGCCGCTGTCCTGTTGGAACATATGCATGAATGAAAAGCCTCTTGTTAGTTACTCAAAATGCATTTTATAACAGCACACAAGCATTGTAACTCCAAAATTTCCACCAATAGATGGAAAATGTAAAGATTAAAAGATACATTTCAGATTATTCCACTTTTTCATTGTGCATCACAGTACCATGCCGTTATGTTGGTTTGATTAAAACATATCATCACATATTCACGCCTAAAATTGTGTTTTTCATCACAGTCCGAAATGAAAGTGTGATACAGACGCAGCATACTGGCTTACGTGTATTTTATGTCATGATTTTTTAATAATGCAATTAGAAATGTTAATTTAGAGAGAGATTGTGGCTGTGCAATTTGGTATACATTCAGTAGTTGGTTAGTTAAGCACACATTTTAAAGCTGAAAGGCATTCAAATAAACACATGCTGCTAAACTTGCTCACTGCATTGTGGGGGATGAAAGACAATTAACTCCACACCGAGTGGGAGACATGAGGTCAGTAGACACATGAGATCAAGGGACTGTTTCAGCACATCATCAGTTTTTACGGCCCAAATCTTTACAAGAAGATTGGGAAAGTGTGGGGAGAACGGATTTGATAAAAACACTTCCAGGGAAAATTCATACAGAGGACGTGTCTGTACTAATGTGGATACATTCGACAATGTGTCTGGATTCTGCCCCTCATGAGCTGCAACGTTGCAATGCTGCAAAGCCCAAACACTTTTGTGCATCATAAGCTACAATTGTATCTTTATTCTTTGTGGGGTAACAGGCTATTTTACAATATAACGAAAAGAGTTCTGTTCCCCATTAGCACTATACACTAGCTGATCTCTGAGGCTATTTGGCTAATGTTAGCGACTTTGTGCTGCTCTATTGGATTTGAAGTTTACACTCCAGCAATCACAACAACAGTACCCAAGATAGTGTTACCTTTGCCAAACATTTTTCTCAAACATTTGAATTAAAACATGCTGTTTGAGAACACAAACAAACAGAATAAGGTTAAATAAAAAATGATTAGATTAGACTAGATAGATTTATTTCAAACGTATAACAAATAAAAAGAAAACCTGACAAAACTAACCAATAAAATGAATGGATAACATATAAAGCATGTGACATGGGATTATGGGTATCTTAGTTTTGCTACCGCAGTATCCCCCTTTTAGTCAGCATGGAACATTAGATAAAATAAGATAATCCTTTATTAGTCCCGCAGCGGGGA
This sequence comes from Anoplopoma fimbria, assembly GCF_027596085.1. Taxonomy (NCBI): domain Eukaryota; kingdom Metazoa; phylum Chordata; class Actinopteri; order Perciformes; family Anoplopomatidae; genus Anoplopoma; species Anoplopoma fimbria. The sequence continues at coordinate 18,247,587 of NC_072465.1, forward strand.
AATTTGCTGATTCTTTTAAAGTTAAAAGAATCAGCCAGAAACAACATTTTCAACCCACTTATAAAGCTAATATTAAGCTTAATTCGCTATTTGGATGATAAAATCAGCTAATGACAGTTATTTTAGACAATAAAATCAATGATTGCTTGAGGTTAATGATAAGCTGCTTTTGTCCTCCTCTGTCTGAAATGGACCCTGTGATGTGAGAGCGAAATCTGACAGGCATAGCAACAGTAACTAGGAGGGTTGGGGCTTAGTAAGTTACACTGCATGGGACATTTGAGACTTTGGTTGAGAAGGTATGTTTAAGTGCTATTTTGTCTTTTATGCAATGCAATTCCTCATCAATTATCAGCTTATACACATATACTGTTACTGTGTGAGATATATTGACCCGACAAAGTTTCGGTCTAGCCCTACTTTAAAATTATTTTAAATATTTTCCTCAGATAAATAATGTACACAATAAACTTGCTTCATGTAGTCTCACAGGATGAAACAAGGTGTTGAATGTCTTAAGTTCCTGTAGGTGTTAAACTTCACACCTCCATGCCCAACCTTTTACCAAACTGTTTAACTGCCTGTATCATCAAATAACTTTTGGTGAAGGTATAACACCTGGTATTACTTATTTTAGAAACTTGCAGTCGTTGTTGTGTTGCCAGGACATCACTTACCAGGGGAGCATTTCTTGCAACACAGGTTTGAATCGTCTAACGAACGGTACTCTGATGTTGAGTTGAGACAGTTTCCATCTGAGTCTGCCTGATAGGGCTGAGAGCAGACCTATGGGAAAGAGACAATGCATAAGAGCAACTCATATTGTGCCATTTAGATGAGGAGAGCGAAGAACATTAAAGTCTTTTCTTGTAATGCTCTGACACAAAGCTGCATTAAGGCTGCTGGGGACTTTAAACTTCCAGGTAACTACTTATTTTAAATGACCCATGTGGGAAATGGGTTTGCCGCCCACTTTCGGATAAGCCAGACATTTTTCCTGGTAGTAATTAATATTTAAAAAGACATTTAGTCATTGGGTGACCACAGTTAAACAGAACCAGTTAAAAAGGAGCTTCAAGTCATGCCAGACCACCCACACCTGTGCCCACCGTTTCCGTTCTGGTAATGCTGCCAGCCTGAGCCGCATACATGGTCAAACAGGCAGCCTTTGTTCTGAATTTGTAGGAGGTGCATTTCACCTTTACAGTCTCTTCCTGTCTTTGGGGCCCTCTGAAATATTCAAGCTTAGGGCACTGCACACATGCACCCATGCAGGTACAAACTCTCCCTCACACATACCAAAATATCAGGTAGAGAGCTACTACAACTACCGCATTGGTGTTCTGAGAAGTCTCCACACAGTGCGCAGCGGCTGATACACCTGTCCTGTGCTTAAGAGTCTAAAGTCTCCCACAGTGCCCTCCAATGACATGCAGAAATTAGATTATGCTGACAGAAGCATTGTATTTCTCGTATAACAGGAAACAGAGGCGGCAAGCTGAAAGCCCTCTGCACAGCAGTGACTTCTTCTGTGGTTTGACCACCAGTAGCACGGGATGTGATGACAAAGATAAACTTCTGTGAAGCTCCACATTGTTAATTACAGTCAGCTTATCAAAGAGAACATTCTGTTGTTTTCCCCATTCTCCTGGCTGCGTGCCAAAACCAACTCGCCCTCTTCATAGAAATGCACAAGGATGCCGGACAACAGGAGAAAGTTTGCAGCTGGGGTCTTATCAATGAGATATTGTGTCTGAAACTGCCAAGCAATTGAAACCAAATATTCATACAGGTGCCCCACAGTTAGACTTTCTACTGTAATGTTACATTGTCACACACTTGACAAAACTGGCATGCATACAGAGAAGAAATGTTTTAAAAGAGATACAAAAGTCTCCCTTTTCTTTTGCTCCATGACAGGTGACAAAGTAAGCCGCATCAGAAATTAAATTAAACGAGATATTTAAAAAATACAATTCATAAATGTACATGTAAGATGGCACAAACATTGTTTTACACATATTCCAAAAGCTGATTTTTAAATTACTATCCCTGTTTAATGTCACACTTCCTTTAATAATGGAAGAAAGTGAAACTTAATCTAACAATTCACTTTGTGTTAAAGCACTGCTGTATGCTGGTTGAGAGAAGAATGCGGACGCTGGCTGATAGCCAACCTGTCCAGAGTCCCTGATAAACATTGTAAAAATGCACGACAGACTTACAGACAGACACAAAACCTACCTTAAGAGTTTGGGCATTCAGCAGAACCAGCAGTACAAATATGTCCTTCATTGCCTCTTTAACTCAAATTGTAGACTGTCAAGGATACAGCGAACAGCGTGTGCACTGATCATTTTAGAAAGGCGGGCCAGCAGTCTGTGCGAACTGCAACAATTTCCTTGAAGTGAGTCGAGAGTTTGGAGGAAGGAAACAAGCAGGCACGCTCTAAACTAACTTTACTGGTTTTGAAAAAGCACTGAGGTTTGACACAGTTTAAATGGGGTTGAACATTCATACTGTACTGCCATATGACCGACAACAGATGTCTATTGTATATATACAGAATAGAATAAAATGAATTAATCTCTTTTTTACCTGCAGCTGATTAGAGGAAAAATATAGTCTCTGTATTAGTATTCACAACCCATTTGAAGTTGAATCAAAGCAGATTTAATGTGACTTTTTTGAAAACAAAAAAAAGATCTCCACAAGGGGATTTAAGTACATTACCTGTCTGCATTAATAACCCCCTTTAATAGGAAACCCATCATGCAGCCAGTTGGTTTGAATCATCACATAATTAAATGGAGTCCCTGTGTGTACGTAAAGTGCTTCTATCTGTAAGGTCTAATGTTTGTTGATATGCATCACTGCACAACCTACAGTGTACAGTAAACCTTTTGATCAAATGCCAATGACCTGGTCCCACTACTGGAGTTGAAAAGACAAAGCCCTGACATGGCAAGTTATCATCTCGTTCTTATTATTAATATATTCTCTTGAATAGTATGAAGGCTGCGGAAAAAATGAAACCATGTGAAAATGAGTGATCTCTCTATGCTGCTCCCGTGTGATTCATGTCGATTGTGTGAATCGGTAGGAAATGAGCAGCACTGACAGGTAGTGAAAAAATAAATTCCCCACCAAAACAGCAAGTGGACTCACTGGAATTTTATTTTGTTGTTCAGCTGCAGTGGAGTTCAACAAAGCCCAGCTTGGTGTGCAGCATCAACTGTAATAGCAACTGTTTTAGTAATGGCACAATAAAGTGTTTTTTTAAGAGTCCGTGTGGTTGGACTTCTACACTGTGGGATGAAATTGTAGCTGATATTTACATAATAAAGGTATTTCCATTCCACATGCGTAATAACAGAACTCATCTTTCCACTAGAGGCCCAGGTTTAGTTCTTGCTCGTGACTGCTAGTATTTGTCATAACTGAAGTGTTACCGTCATCATCTCCAACTTTACCCTTTGAACTCCCTGTGGACACGAGGGAATAAAGTCAAACAAAGGCAGAAAGCTTAACTGTATTGTACTCTACTGACTACTGACTGCCAAGTAATGCCTCTAAAACTCGCTCTGTTTGTTCCTGTGTGAGACGTTGACATTTCACAATAGAGTTTCCCCTCCCACATTCTCAACATTTCACTGGTACTCAAGTGTACCAGTAGCAGCTTGTTATCAGTTGTGATCTGGTTATGTTTGGACTGTTACAGTACATTGCTTTTATCATGAAATTCTGCTATTTTGTTATATCATACCTTCAGTGTTTAACTGGGTTGGTTGCTAAAGCATAAAAACGTGACCAGCAGAAGTGAAACCTTTTTTTAAAAAGATTAAGTTTGGCCTACTTTCAGGTTTACTGATCTTGTATACTGTACGCTTCTGATGAGTAATTCCGAAAAGCACAACATAATGGTTACGATTTTTATATGAAAGACTTGAAACTTGCTTCAAGCGGATATGAACATACTTTTCCTGCTGAATTCACATCCTTGATTTCTTATTGCGTGGTGCATATTTTTTCACATCAGTCTGATGACAGCTATACTGAACTGAAAACAGTAAACTCAGACATGATGTTCACAGTCAGTGATGTGCTGTTAGTCTCAAGTAAGCAAGTTTCAAATCCTGTTTTTTTCCATACTGAGTGAAATAGGAACCAATGACTATCTGAAGGTAGAGCAATAACTTTTTATCTAAGGCAGTACAGCACGCTTTGAAAAAGGACGGTATTATTATCGACTCGAAGGAAGTAAAACTAAAACATGAAAAAGACACTTGTATGGCTAGTATCTGCAGACTCGAGTATTTACCACTGAAGTAAAATCACCTGGTATATCTCCCTTTGACAATTACCATGTAAACTCCCCATTATCATCTGATCAGTGCTGAGTCTTTCCCTTCACAAGTGCTTGCGGTAAAAATTAAATTCATTATCAGAGAGCCTCATCTCACACGAAGCTTCGCTCTCATGTCATGATGGCATCCCTTTTCTAAGATGACTTGCTGCCTGCCAGAACACAGCACACGGCTCTGAACAAGCGGTTTGTGCTACAACATCAAAGTATTGCAGCCACAACACTGAACAGGAACTCAAAACAAATAGATATATCTATAAATCTGTTAAGCTTCACAACAAAAGATAACTATACATTTGCTTTGATTTTTAGTTCATTCTATTGGTCATCTTTGCTTATTTTATTGAATGTGCCCTGACACATTTTGTTTATACTAGCTACATTTTTCAAATGTGTAAGCCTGCAAGACACAAACTGGAAACAATGAAGTGTCAACTTTGGGAGTGCTACAGTGTTTGACATTAAGTATAGACGGTTGTGGTTTCCTGTGAATTGCACTGTCTTTACAGTTTGTACATCAGCCTCAGTGTTTGGTGTCCCGCAGCTAGGAAGAGTCAAAGGAAGTTAAAAACAGAAGTACGCATCAACCTGGGAGCCAAAGCAAACAACTGTAAAGGGCAAAAGAGAGGATTCAAAATGACTTCCTCAATGTTGTGGAATTGACACACCAAAGTTGATTCTAAAAGAGTCTCCATGGTGGTGCAACACTATGAGCTCTTGCTTCCTGTCCATCAGAGTGCTGAGAGTCACATGTGGAGTCTAAATCTGTCCAAACTTTTTATTATTTGTTCAGATCAGGACAAATGAAATGCAACTCCTTCAAACATGAAATATGCTACGCTGTCTTGTGCCCAGTTATTGCCATTTAATTAAGCTGCCATGTAATTAATTACATTATGTATAAGTAAATAGACAGAAAACATCCTAAAATGTAGCATTTCATCCTATAACTAATTCAATTCTTGAAAACAAATGATCTCATGTTTCAAATGAATCTATTTAAGACTAGGCACAAATGTCAACCCATTACCTTTTGAGATCACTGTTTGTTTTTTTCATTTTGAAAAACTAATTTTAGCATACACAGTTTAACTAGGTTATGACAGAAACCATTATTGACATAAAACATCGTCAAAAAACCCCACAATACAGAGACTTAAAACATGAGCACGAGAAAGGAAATCATTTTGGGTGGTGTCAAATGTCTCAGGAACCTCTTTTATCACCACAAAATAGAATGTTGATTGCTTGTCAGTGCAAAGGGTAAAACATGCTTCCTAGCTTTCTTTTGGAGGAGAAGTGTTGGAAGTTGTGACGAGCCAAACAGGACACATCTGAGGTCTGGGCAGAGATTTTACCCGACACTTTGGGTGAAGAGAGATCCTGAAAATGATTAAAACCACCATATGAGAATTTGGCACCTCACCTCATTTATGTCCTCACAAGATTAAACATTGATCTTCCTCTTTTACATTGTTTTATAACATTAACAACAATTGCATAATATTTAGATAAGCCAGTTCTGGGGTTTTACTATTGTGCATGCTGGTTCACTTTTGGAACTTAATGTTTTAGTTGCACACATGCTTTTCCTACGATGACATATCAAAATGTCTCCTGTGAAAAAGTTCAACAACATTTAAGTTTGAGATACTACAGTGTGTCACCTCCAGTTCCTTGTTCTCCAACCAGGTGGAGCTCTTCATATTCAGACTGCTCCGCAGATCGAGGCTGCTGGGTGGCGGCAGCGTGCTCTGACCTGTGTTCGACCAGCCTGAGAGACAGTGCTGGACAGGACCAGAGAGATGCATGAAGACGATTAATGACTGTAGAAAACACTTAAAATGTTAAACTAAACACAAGAATTACAAACAAATGTTAAAGGATAAATGGCACAGAGGGGGGGTCCCTCACTCACCGATGGTAACCCCAAACTATCAGAAGGGTCAAAACTGCATCGCCGATGAGCTTTGTACTTGTAGGGTGGCAAGAGGGTGGAGCGAGGGATGCTGACCCTAACAAAGAAAACAAAAAGAAAACTCATGAGACAATAGACATGCTGCTACAGTTGTAAAATGTAGTGATTTTATTATAACTTGACTTAATCTGATAGTTGATCGTCAGAGTTATCTCCATAAAACATGAAGATAAAAAATGTGAAAGGCATTGTACTGGTTTGAAGTGTATTCTCAAACATTTTCACGATATGGACAATCAAAAAGACTAATTTTAGGACACAGACACACAATTTTGACTCACTCACCACTCATATGTTTTTTTATGTTTAGAAGTGTTATGCAATGCCCCACAGCTTTGGCACAGAGCCCTTTCATTCTCCTATTACGTGTTTAAAGGAAAACACACTACAACAGGTACCATTATTTGATTGTGATATTCACAGAGATACAATTGAAGCCAGGACCAGGAGTTGTTTATGATTATAATACGTAAACAACTAGGAAAAGTAACACAGTATAAATGATCTCAGCCTCACTCATGGGTTGAGTGTTTTTCTGTACCTGAGGGGTCATAAAAGGCAGTTTCAGTGCACATGATCATTACCTGATTAGAGCCGGTTCAGCAGTAGTGTGAGGCTGGGAGGATTTGTGCTGTTTGCACACGGGGCAGCACTCCTGAGAGTGAAGTGGGACGGGGAACAGTCTGCTGTTAATCCTGTAAGAAAACGTACCTGAACAAAAAGGTGAGCAAGCAGAGATGAGAATTGCGTCAGCAATTATAAAAATATAAATGGAACAAGCATATTTGAACACATAACCTGTCTTACATTGATGAGTATCTGTGTTAGCCTCTGGACGGTTCTTGTCAGTGAGCAGTGATGGGACTGATTGGTTCTCCTCAGGAAATCTATAAGGAAAGGAAATTAATAGTAATTTAATGAAGCCACCATTAATCACAAGCAAACCAGGCGAGCACAATCAAAGGTGAAGCACTCACTCTGCTTGTGGGCTGTGGACACACTCGTCTTTATTGAGCGTTCGAAATGTATGCAGGTCATTGAAGAACTCGTCAGAGTGCTCTATCAATGAGTCCTCAGCATCCAGGACACCTTGGAGGGAACAAACATCCCCTGTTAGGGCTCTATGAGATGGTTGTGTGTATAAGACAGAACCAGGTATATGGAGAGACCAATAAGGCGTGCGTACCTGCTATCCAGTCATACCCGAGTAATGGCTGCAACCGATGCCTGTCTGAGGCAGATATCTCTTCTGATTCATCGGACTGAAATGTGAGATGACTCCGTACCTCCCTCTAAAAACAAACAAGTGGAGCAGACAGAGTATTGTGGTTAACATGATCTACTAAAATCAATTTCAGCAAATCTGCTGTTAAAAAAAATATTTATCCTACTGTAAAATTTAAGTTCAAACAAAACCAACACACAGCAACATGCAGAAACTTGTTGTTCCAAATACTTCTTCTTTACAGCTCCAAAAAGCTATAACAACGATAATATTGGACTTTTGGACTCTCAGTGCAATTGCTTTGCTTTAAATAAACCGAATAATTTTGAAAAGTTCTTCTGAGACAGCTGATTGACATTTTATTCCTATTTCAAGGTCTAAAACAAGATAGAGAGACAGATCCAGTGAGTTTCCAGCGACATTGGGGTGAGTACACTTTCAGTTTGGGATGAGTTATTTCTTTAAGCTAACCAGTTTTGACAATGCTGCTTACTGTTAAAGATAACTGAGATTTAGGGGGGAAAGATCAGGGTAGTGCCGATTATAAACTCAATATTGTTCAGCTAATTACAAAAACATAAACAGAGATGAACTTGTTCTTTTCCTTTCTTTTTTCCTACCTGTTCTTTGCTGTGATTTACTAGACAGGACTTGGTTGTGGTCTGGTTCATATGCCGCAGCCCGCTGTGGACAAGAGGAAGTCTGTTGCTGTCTTTGAAGAGGTGGGATGGTTCTGTATATTCAGCAGTCCCTCTTCTGTATTTGGAGGTCAAAGACGGTGATGAAATCGTGCTGCAGATGTCTGTAGGTCCCTCACATGTATCTGATGGAGACACGTTATTATTAATCACATGCACAGCACAGGCTTGCAGTGAAATGTAACATGATAAGCAATATAAAGCAACAAGGACTTAATGTCCAACATGAGAATATGGTAAAAGGTCAAAAAGCACAAGAAATATCATTAAAAAAAAAACCCACATATCAGTAGTTCAGTCTAGTTTTACACAAGCTTTCAACCGCATCCAACATCTTAAAATGTGACGGAAGCTTCACACTTTACATCTCTAACGTTGAACATAACTTAAAAAAGACTCCTGTCAAAGCTTTGGGTTTTAATGTGACGACAGGGTCATTACATTTACATTTACATGACATTACAGTCATTTACTGAGCAGACGCTTTTATCCAAAGCGACTTACAATAAGTGTATTCAACATATTCAAGAGAACTACTAGTCACCAGAAGTCATAAGTGCATCTCCTTTCTTAAACAAGCATCTAACTAAAAGCATAAACCAGAGCAAAAGTACAGTGCAGAAACAAACTAATACAAGCTCAAGTTGATCAAAATATGTTGTTACCTACTGAATATAGTGCAAGCTATTTAGAAAAATCAATACAAATGAGGACCTTATATGCTCTTCTCTTTATGGTTTATTTACCCGCAAACCTGACTGTGGGTCTGGCCAGGGCCCGGGCAGGGCCTCGGTGCCCGTCGGTCCGGGTCTCTGCCGGCTCTCTGCTCTCCTCAGCCTCGTCCTCTCTCTCCCTCTTGCGGCTCTCCCTGCAGACGCTGAGCAGCTCCAGTTTCTCTCGCTGCTGCTTCAACCGGTTCAATAAATCTTTGTTACGCTCTCGTAAAACGTCCACTCGGTCGGCGGAGGACATTTTTTTTTTTTTTTTTTAAACAACACGTTTAAATAACGTGTATTTAACTGAGGGGGAAACAAACAGGAAATGTTTCATACTCTTTTGTGATTCAAACCGGACTTCGCCAGCAGCTTCCTGACAACGCGTTGACAACAATGATGTGATTGGTTGACGCGTTGATAACGATGATGTGATTGGCTGACGCGTTGATAACAATGATGTGATTGGCTGGCGACTTTCTACCCATCATGCCTTGCAACCGTCCGAGGTTCTATCTTAAAGGGACAGACACACATTTGATTGACGTTACAGGACATGATGTTGAACAACAGAGGGAGCTGTTTATTTAACTAGGGACACTGAATGGACACAGTTGATGGTAGTCAGTGCAGATAATGCAGATCTGTCAATAAAATGTTAAAAGGAATATCATATGTTAAATGATACTCTATTCAAGCAGTCGTCTGGGGAAGTTCTATATTTTTCTTATTGGCATCAAATTCCAACATTGGATTTAAGTATTGCCTATTCGGCCAACACCTGATATAGTATACATCTCTGTGCCACAGTGTTATCAAGAAACAATTACAACTGGCAATGTGATTTCTATTTTAGTAGGAGCCAATGGGTTTGGGACCGAATGCCACAGACAGACACAGACTAAGCCGATATTGTTGTTTTTTATTTATTGGATTTGTTAACAATACAAAAAATATAGTACATTGACACCCTTATCCTTTACTGCTTTAAGTAAGGTCCTGCATTCAAGTAAAGCTGTCAGTTCACATAGAATATATGAACATATTACATCAGATGATTATATATTTTGTAGTAAAATCTGAATCAGCAGAGCTAAAAACAACCGTTAAAGAAATGCAGTGGAATAAAAAGTATAGGCTGGGATATTTTCCTCTGAAATATAGTGGGGTCGATAGGATCAAGTACCTCTTATTCTTCTTAATAGCTTGATTAAATGTGAATTACAACTAATTCAATTACGTTCCACCATTTGTTAATAAGGTCAGCCGCTGAGTCAATGCACAAAATTACATTGTTTATTTATCATGTCAGGTCAAATTAATTCGCAAAGCATCTTTCAACAAATTTAACAAAACCTGAGCCTAACTTAATCCAACTGATAACTGAAGCGAAATAGTTGCTGTAAATCAGACTTAAACTCAGGGAATAAAACAAAGAACAAGGCGGTCTGTTGAAGACATAACAACCCTTCACAGACGCAGTTGAGCCTTAACAGTCCCACTACAGTCGGCGAGATAACAGGGACAAGACATAAAACCATATTAGGTAGAAAGAAGGACTGAACTTCAGGCCAGATGATTTAAAGAGGGAATCTCATACATGGAAATCTACAAGGGGTGCCAGGATAAAATAAGGAGCCCAGGAGTAACATGAAAGTATGAGCAGACATCTGGCCAACCAGTTTTACATGATCAGTTAAGGTTAGAAGTTGTGAGAATAAGTATGTAATGCCATACTTGCTCAGAGATATACATGCTGTATATTATTCACTTGTGCACCATCAGAAGGCAAATGCCACTGTGCCTGCACATTATCAGAAAGCTACTATAAACCTCTTCAGGGTCTGACTTCCTTCTCGTCGGGAGGGAGGACAAATGTCATGCGACAGGGAACTTCAATTCGAACATCTTAAAATGTCAGATGAGGAGTTAACCAATCCACTATGTGCACAAACCTTTAAATGACAGAAGATCATAGACAGTGGCATTGAAATTACATTTTAACTTTTGTCAGTGCAGCCTTTAAAATGTTTCAGTCAGTTGCCATTATATGATTAGGTACAATGGCAAAATATAATGCAAAACAATACAAAAGCTCATCCACAAATGCTACCTACAAAGGTCATATTGTGACAACGTGTGGCTCTTGTTTTCACCTTATAAATGTGTGTGTGTGTGTGTGTGTGTGTGTGTGTGTGTGTGTGTGTGTGTGTGTGTGTGTGTGTGTGTGTGTGTGTGTGTGTGTGTGTGTGTGTGTGTGTGTGTGTGTGTGTGTGTGTGTGGTCATGGGGAAATGTGATCCTGGAAGCACCTTATATAGCTGGAACTACCATAGAGGTGGATTTGAGTACTTTGCCATGTGTTTAAATGCCTGTGGAAAGATTTTGCGGTCGCGATATAGCATCCCAACTGTGCACGATGCAGTCATGAAGCTTTACAGGTGTGTGGTGGAGCTCAAAATGAAGGTTGAGTTCAAAGAGGGGTGTGGTCTAAGCAAGGGGCTGGAAGCGGGAAAGTGGCCCTTGGCCCATTTTGACACATCTGAAGATGGTCTGTAGTTTAACTTTGTGTTTATTGTGGAGTTTGCATTGGACTACATTATATTGGGAGGTGTTTTTTTATTAATATTTTGCCCACCCCATTTCAAACATGATTTCTCTCTGATTTCCTTCATACAGTAGGCTAAATGTTGGTCGATGGATCAACATGCGGATTTTCTCCCCATTGTATCTCTTAGAGGACAACCTGTGCTTGTGAAAATGGCGACTCTGCTTGGTGGCTTGATGACATTAGTTTATTTACATTAAACCTGTCCATCCGTGGTGGCACTAATGACAGTGTTGCAGGTGTTGCAGGGTCACAGCCATAATCGTCTGCCTGATCCCCCATGGAGCGAATGGTGTGGAACTGCGTGGGCGAGCTGCTGCTTAGTATTCCAGTCACGTCTCGTTTGCATTGAGAGCTGTCCAGGCCAGTCCAGTATGATTAGTTGACCACAGTAGTGTGGAGTTGCACCCCATTATCATTAAACGGTGGCAGTCATGAAGTCATACACTCCTCCCTGTCTCTCTAATTACACCCCCACTGTTGGGCTCCGAGCAATTACTGCCTGCCGCCAGAACGCTTCATCGTTCATTAAGCACAGATAACGGACACATCAACAACAAAAACACATGAAAAAGTGATATTACTCATATTTCTACTAAACAACAAAATATCACCTAAGATAAATTATTTTGAGGAAATGAAAAGTTGTGTTTTGGAGGAAGGTGCCAAACATTATTGACAAATAAATCACGTCGATTCATTTTTTCAGCTCCAGATCTTCCATCAGATTGGCATGAACGCACATGACATCACCTTTTTTCAACTGAAGCCCAATCACCTCAAACCAGTAAGAAGAGTTCAGACAGATTGGCAGAATATTTCCTGTTCAACTCAAATGATGCTATGCTATCATATACAATTTTAAATGAATGTCCTTCGTATTTACAGGTCTCTGCAACAAACAAAGTGCAGAAATAGCTGACAAAAGGAAGGAAAGAAGACCTAAGAGCATATGGTCATCGATCATCGATCATGCATCAATATGTTAATTTCCGGGTAATTAATGTTTAAAAAAAAAGGTGAGATTCTCAGGTCTCCTATATATTTACCTGACCATTTAGGGGGCTGTTCTCAGTATATATCACAGTCATTTTCCAAATGTCTGATATTGGAGTCATTTATTATTATTTGACTACACAGTTATATGTATTGATAAGTGGGGTTCAATAGGAAATGGTATTCCTGCTGTCAGTTGAAACATTGTTTAGTCAGACTGCAGTCTTCTGTCTGACTCTTGAATGGAAATCAATGAGCTTTGTTTACAACTTTGGAAATTGCTTTTAAAAAGTGGCAATTAACATGTAAACAAGAGTGCTGCTCGAATAACAGTTGTTTGTCCCGAATCCACACAAAGATTTCCTTATCATCAGTTTCCTAATGATAAAGTAAAGACACCAAATTACACACAGAGAAAAACCCTGCACAGAACAGGACACAAAATGATCTCCTGAATAGTACAGTGAGATCAGTATAAAACTGGAGGTTCGTATCAAATCATACCTAAAACATTACAGTCAGGATTCTGAGACATGGCACTATGTTTTTCCCTCCAGAGTTTTTCTGTTAAAAAATGAAATATATCATCAGTTTCCAGTGGAGGAAAAAGAGAGACACACTGAGAATTACAAATGTATTTAGGCTAAGCTATTGTTTTTTTTATTTACTTCAAGTTAACCAACTGTAGGAAAACCAGCAAAGGGAATATTGTTTTAAAGTAAAGCACACTGATTTTCGTACATGTTGACTTTGAGTAGTACAGCATACCCGCTAAAACACAATTTCTACACTTAGCTTCAGTTGAGCAATTGTCCTGGGAAACCAGAGTTTGTGGTTTTACAAACCTCACTATGTGAGGGTTTTGAAAAGAAAACATGGTTTTACCACATGATCTGGTCAATCTCTGCTTTTTATTATCTGATCTTAAAAAGTCTAATCTGACTCCATTGTTTTAGAGCTTGGTATTTGTTCCAGTTGGAATATGAGAAGGCAACGATAATAACCCAGAGCCAAGGTACACAGCCGCCCTGTGTGCGATGTGTGCGGTGTTAGTGTGTGTGTGTGTGTGTGTTGTGTGTGTGTGTGTGTGTGTGTGTGTGTGTGTGTGTGTGTGTGTGTGTGTGTGTGTGTGTGTGTGTGTGTGTGTGTGTGTGTGTGTGTGTGTGCACGTATGTGAGCTTGTGGTTCTGTGGAAAACATGGGCCATTAGTCCTTTTCAATAGCAGCCACGTCTCCCAACAAGCTTTTTAGATTTTCCTGGAACCAGACATCTCTAAATAAATACTAGTTAGGTAAGACTGTGACAAAGCACAACAAGATGAGGTAACATCAGAGAGCAAAAAAAGACCAGCCGAGCGGTCTAATGGAGAGGGAGGGGGATCTGACAGAGGGGGGGTGACCAACAGGATTGTGAAGGGAAGTGGTTTTTGCTGATAAAGAAAGGGAAAGGGTCGATTGCTCCCACCGCTCTAGAGATAGAGGTGGATGCCATTAAGATAAGGAGGATTAGACCTGCCACCTAGCTGTCCTAGCTGCTACACCCTGAGGACAGGTGGAGAGTTAAAGACCCCATCCAGGGGGGTTTGTTGTCACGTTTATAGGATGGTGTTTGGATTTAGAGCAATCCAGTTGCATTTGTCACCACGAGCAACTCTGTCGTGAGCTTGGAAAACAGAGAACCACAAAACATTTTAATCAGGGCTGGATGAAGTATTCAGATCCATCACTTCAGTAAAGTAGCAATACCACAACGTATCAATACTCCATTAAAAGTAAAGTCTGGCATTTGAAATGTTACTGAAGTCAAAGGCTGGTTTGGGCTTCATGCACTGTTAAACTTTTATTTCAACAAAGTTTTTATATTCATGCAGTTTGTTCCAAACTAGGAACAGATGTTATGATGTTCTCATCACTCCCCCTTTTGTTATTATTTTCAGATTATTTTTGTGTAGTTTGACAAAATACTTTCAGGAAATAACTATTTGCTCTTGTTGGTGTCTCTGGGACACTACATATAATATTTACAAATGGAGACCAGACTATTTCAAAAACTGTATGCTCCATCTACTATGACCTTTTTCATATTGTTGCAACAGCACCAAGTTTACTGAGAGTTGTAAGCAATAACACATGTGCACATAAACATGTACTGACACTAACAAATACTTAACATTTTCCCTATAGCCGGCCCTGCATAAGTAGATTAAGTCTCCTTTTAAATGGCCTGTTTTTACTTGTTGTTGTTGCAAAGAATTATGCACGTTCACGCTCAGGTTTGGCCTGAATGAGGAGAAAAAAAGAAATGGCAGTGAAAATGTCCAGAGCCACCACGCTGTGGTTGCCCGTATTTCAACACATCAGACCTGGAAATGGTGATTTAATAGCCGCTGATTTATGAGCAGAGGACAGAGACCATGAGGTTCGCTTCAGGTCCGGTTTCTCCAAGTTAGTCAGCAGTGGGACCTCACGTCAGGGTTTTATGTCACTGCTGTGCTTAATGACCTGTTTGTTCTCCGTGATTAACTGCTATATTCTCCTCCTTCGATTTAGTGCATGTGTTTTAATAGGCCTCAGCCTTTGTTTCGGGGCTGAGGGACGACAATGAATCTAATAGAACGCCACCGAGCTGACAGAGTGTGTGAGGACGACCAACGCTGTCTGGTCAGACAGACAGTCTGCCTCAGCTGCCACCTGCGTCAAACAATCAATGCCTCTATTTCATCCAGCAAACCCTCTTTATATAAGCAAGACTATAGCATTGTTAGTATTTGTAAGAAAAGGATAAATGAAAGATAGCGTCACCTCTTCACAATAAATAGGCTTCTTGCTGGAAAACAGCCTTGGCCTAAATCGTTGCAATTAAAAACTCAAATATTCTGGGCTGGTTAAGCTGACTGCCGGTCTAATCCGACAGCATTTTACCCGAGTCATAATTAACAGGGAGAGGAGAATGTAAAGCAGTGATTAATACTATTGTCAAGCCGCAAGCTCAAAAATAGAGATTTCAGGCAAAAGAGAAAACAGTAGAAATGAAAAACTGTGTTTTATGCTGATTAATTAATCTGGCTACAAGTAGATATAAAACAAGCTGTTTTTATATCTAGTTCTTCTGTCCGAACCAGAGAAAAGAGTCATTTGGTCCTTGTTGTGCAACCTGTAATTTGATATCATTGTTCGTTATGAGACAGTTTTTACTGAAATATATAAACTGTCATCCAACAACAACATCCTTCTCTCCAGTTTCCAAGCACACAACATTTTCTGCCACAGGCTTTTAGTAAAGTTGAGCAGCCTTCTCCATGAAATACGTACAGTGGCATTCATCAACAATGCCCTAATTAAAAAGCTTTCAAGCTTGTTTATCAGATCCACTAATCACAGAGGCAGTCCATTATTTGTTTATGGCCTGTGTGAGAAAAAACATACGCTGCCTTACAGCTAATAAATCTCCAATAATCACATTGAACTTTCCTACTTAAAACGTTATTAGACTCTTGTAATTAGAGTCTTGTAAAAGCAGAGGATACTGTCTGCACTTTAGTCAGAACAGACGATGTCCTGAGAACTTAGACTAAAATAAAGCAGCTTTCAGGAGCATTAATTAGACTTTTTACTTGAATTTCATTGCTCTTTACAGGAGTTACATGGGCAGGTATATGCGTCTCTGTTTGCAGTGTACCTACCACAACGCTTACAGGATGACTTCATAGTTCAGAGGGACAGAAAGTTGACCTAACACTGTTATGCTTGATTACATGCGCTCTCTTGGCCTTTTCTGATTCCTGTGAGTACATCTCTCCCCAGAGGGACAACATGTGGACGTTGAGCACTCATTGAAGACGGTGCTCACATATGACACAATATGACTTACCTCAGAAGTATATAAATATTGAGAATATGATGCACATTATATTTAAAACCTACACTGCTAGAGTGTTGTATTTCGATTTATTTTGGGTCTTTTTGTTAGCAACAGGATTGTTAGACAAAGTAATTATCCTTTTAATGCAAAATAGGGCTTGTCACCAAAATTGCTAAATTGTCAAATGTATGTTTTTGGTGGCTGTATTCAAGGAAATTCCATGATTAGACCCAAATGCAGATGAAGTGATAAGAAAGGCAGGGAGAGTTTCAATGAATTAATGAAAAGATTACTTACAGCAGAGAGTTTTGCTGGTATAATGAGTTTATTACAAACAAGCAACACATGTCATGACGGACGTCTAGAGCGCCCGGAGGTCTCGAGTCGAATCTGTGAGTTCCCTACTTTTCGGGCTCTTATACCTCCTTATATATGGTACATGTTATTCACATTTGGGCTGAGGTCAAGACCTTGTATGGGGCTCCGACATTCTACACACCCTTTGCCCTTTGGCCCCTGGTATCCTGCACATCTGCTTCTTATCATATAAGGACAAAACACTTGGGGCCTTCGCTGTATTGTGCAAGACCTGAAAATATACCACATATTCCCCCTTCGAGACTTACACAAAGTCTCGAAAAAAAAGAAAAGAAGAGACATACAGGTGTATAATCATGACAAACTTAACAACCCGTCCTTTTTAACATTAAAGCAACTGTACGGAGTATAAAAGTGAGAGTGAAAAACCTGTCAGGCAGCTAATCTTTCTTGAAATATCCATTAAACAATGTAGACAGGAAAATTCTCTCACGGTCCCTCTGCCAAGGCGACCATACGCAGTACTCCATAACACTGAAATGTGGAATTTTAGCAATTTGTGTAAGGAAATGACTTAAGCAAATATATGGAACTCTCAGTAAATCAAAACAAAACAATGTCCAAAGTCAGGCTGGTCGACCCATCGCACCTTTCTATGGACCTTTTCCTGCCTACCCCACTGTCCCTAAACATCGAGAAAAAGAAAACATCCGAGGTCCCATTATATTTAGAAACCATCATTTCCCAAGCATTTAATACACAAAGAAGAAAATTCATTTTTAATAATACTAATGTAACATCTAAGAGAAGACATAAGACTGTATAACGCTGCAGTTTCTCAGCAGCCTTGACTCAGGTGTAGTGTCGATGACGTCTTGAATCTGGATGTTGTATCGCCAGTCCACGTTCAGAGTCCTTCAGACCATTCGTATTTTCATGTTTGAAGTGTCTGAATCCATTCAGCCCATCGGAGTCCCTGACAATCCACCACCCTCACAGTGGTCTTCCCCCAATATGTTCTAGAATGAAAGAAAAGAAAACCAGTATCTTTTGCATACAGAACAGATACAAATTAAAACATCAAACACAGAATAAGAACACTTCTATAAGTAAAAATGTGAAATTATAAATCATATTGTCCATTAATCATATTGTTCATTTGTTTCCATAATCATATTGTTCCCCCTTCGAGACTAAACAAAGTCTCGAAAGAGCAAAACAAAATCAACACTACAAACTACGCAAGCAATAACAGAGGTAAATAATAGGATTATAATCATATGAGATATTCAAAATGGATATTCCTCCACCAATTCGATCTTTATCGCGTCATCCTCATCCACGTCCGTGTCAGCTTCGTGTAATAATGGCATCAGAGTTTGATCGCCGGGCAGCACAACTCCAACCCATCTAATTATCATAGCCTTTGCAAAGGTCAACAACAGCGTACAAAAACAAAACATCACACACAACGACAGAACGAGCGCTACCAAAACCTGAACTAACACTGCTCCTAGTGGCCCCAATTTATCCTGCAACCAAGCATTTGCAGACCATCCCGCGTCTTCTGACGGGCCAAACGCATCTCTTATGAGCTTCAATGCCTCTATGACACTAGTCATATTATCAGAACTATCAGGAATCAACGTATAGCAAGCCGACCCTGTTAAGTTCAAAGTCATACAAAGGCCCCCTTGTTTGGCCAAAATATAGTCAAGAGCCATGTCATGTTTTAGCAACGTCAGTCTGTGGCTTCTCTGAGTGTTTGACAAATATTCAAAACCTCTTATGGTTTCGTTCGCAAAGCCCTGCAAGGTGTAGGTAATGTTGTCGATGTGATCTGCCAAGAATGTCACCCCATACCATGGAAATAATCCTATACCCCACTTCTCTCCTATACTTATTCTCCAATGGTAAGATTCCAAATTGTGGAACTGTGCCAACTCACGTTTCTTCCTACTACTTGAAGCGACATCGGATTGGACCCCATCTGGCCCTACTCCCTTCTGGATAGTAAGAACCTCATATGGAAGTTTCAACAGTGCCATATAACAGCATCCTGTCCACCCATATGGTAGAAATATGTATGCCTTATTATTACCACAGACCCACCAAATATCTTTGAAATTTCCTATAGTCACATTCCCCGGCAATATCTGGTTATGTACCCTTAAAATTGTCTTCTTTTTGTGTTCTGGTACCTGAAAAGATGCTTCATACGAATCATTACTATTCCCATGTTTCATTTTACCCAAGTCCATCATATAGTCATCACAATCTGATAACCCCATAAACGTTCCCGGCCCATCATAAGTTGTATTTGAACAAAAACAGCTGGTAGCTCCCACTTCTGTCACCTCCATTACATCAGGGAACGCAGTTCTGATATCTTCATGCTGATCAAGTAAATTTACATATGATAATTCCATCAACCAAGAACAAGTAAATCTAGGCCTAAACAGATGCACTGACAAAGACATCACTATATCTACTGCTGACTGCTGGTGATACAACAGCCATGATAATGCATAACTTTGACACATAGTGGTTAGTGGTTCTGGTATAGTCTCTAAAATCGAAGGCCATGAGTTCGGCATAGGACTTTCACCAGACATGGACCATCCGTTTTCACAACCGATCTTACAGAGTGGGTTACTTGCTGGAACCATAAGTTCCTACCTGCCCAAGGGTCTGCGATGTGTAACACTGAAGGATCAAACCCAAATGCTTTCCATTTAGTGTCTCTCTTTTGTACTGTATGGTATTGATCCATCATGTATTCTGGTGTCTGATCAGAGTCAACAAAGTTATTATCTACGTTTGAAATAGTCCTCTGAGCTGTCATAGATGACTCTACATACCTCTCTTCTATCCTCTGTTCTCTAACTTCAACAGTGTCATTACTGCTGTTCACGCTAGGCTCTAATTTTGACATTAGCTTCTGGGTTGCATTAATCACATCCTTAAATGTCCAAGATGTCATATTAGATGTCTGCGTTATATTTACAAATGTCGTAGATGCCACAGATGTCGTCACTGTTGTAGCATTCATCCCCTTTGGAGTCATAGCTAGAGTAGTAGCCTGGGTAGGTACATGAACATTCTTAGTTGTTTCTGGAACTAACGTAACAAGCTTCATCTGTGTACTAATCACCTTTGGAGTAGTTACTGTAGTAAATTGTTTCTGAACCCCTTTAGTATTCGTAGAAACTCCAATAGGCCCCAAATCTCTTATCAGGAGTGACACTCTACGAGTTACACGACCTTCGATCCAATAATTTTGATATGGAACAAATTTAAACTCCGGTTCTACATAAGTACACATGTATTCTCCTTCGTCTTCCCGAGTAACATTACGCAGGACAAGGGAACAATCATCTGTACTTTTCTTCCACCTCATCTCATTAAACAAAATATACTTCCTTTGATCACGAGGCACAATGTCATCTTCAGGTCTTGTCAACAACAAATCTTCACCACGACTATTCTCCCATTTGGGAGGCAAGTTACCACCACTGTTCCATCTCCCACATTGACAAGGAAGGTAAGCTGTTCCTCCTAACCTAACTCTGATCACAGTACTCAAAGGAGGTGACGTTATAGATACCACCTGAGGCGCCTTTGTAGTTACATGTGATGCATTTATACTTTCAATAGCTTTTGCCATTGAAAGAGTAGATTTCTCTTCCATTTTCCCAGCTTTCGTCTGGAGAGTTGATGTCATCGTTGTCAATTCTCTTGTTTCCCCAACATCTTGGAGGTCTATACTCTTATTCCCCCCTAGTATCACTAGAGACACTATGCGAACTCTAAATCCTAACTCGGGCCGCTTACTTCCAATATGTCGATCGTAAAAAGTACACCTGTAATCACCCTGATCTTCCTGTTGAGGCTTATGTACATAGAGACTACAGTCTCCCTCAACCTTCACTCTCCTTTTGTCATTAAGTAATGTATATTTCCCTAATGGTAATGTCTCTGACAGATCTAAGATCTTACCATGGCCATCTTTCCACTGAACTCTGAGTTTCCCTTTACCACTATTTTCTTCTGTACACTGACATGGAAGCCGAACTGACTCCCCCAAGGTTGCTTCAACCCTGGTTCTTGTAACGGTTTGGTTTGACTCTTCTCCTAACTGGTCTCGGGCTCCTTTGTCTAACTGGATCCCTGGGTTGTCCTGCAGCGGAGTCACCGCCCTTTGATATCTCTGGCGCTTTGCAGGCAACTGAAATAGGTCCTGCTGGGTCTGGGACATGTTGAAAGACAATGTCTCTAAATCTTCTTTCCTGTCCATCAACTGCCGAGTCATTTCTGGCATCATCAGGAATATGTACAGAAACATCACCATTGTCCACAACTTGGACGATCTCTCCTTCTGAATTCTGACTCTGGGGATTGTCATGCATCTCCCTCTCTGGTGTGTGTTCTTCCACATTGTCCTCGGGCTCTCTTGAGCCTTCAACATCTTGGCTCGGTGAATGTGGCGCCTCTTCACTTGGCGCTTTGACACAATGTGATAAATGATACCACGTGGGAGACCCTTTAACCTGGACCGCGGTTCCAGTACTGCGAACTACTTCAAATGGTCCTTCACGGCGTTCGTTATACCACTTCCGTCTAAACACCTTCACGAACACCTTGTCTCCAGGTTGCACTGTGATCCTTTTTTGCTCATTGAGCTTCTCCTGCACCTCCTCCTTAGTTTGCCTGTCAGACACATATGTGGATATTCTTTTATGTAGATTAACCATGTATGTGACATATGTTTGCATTTCATCTTCTAAAAGGGCCAGACTTGGACCTTTCCCACTTGTCCGCAGACAAGGCGTTGGCATCAGTCTTCCTGTAACCAACTCATGAGGTGTCATATGCAAATCGCGGAGCTCACTAGAGCGACATACCATTAACGCCAATGGAAGCGCTGCTATCCAATTTAACCCCGTGTGCTGGCATATTTTGACAATACGATTTTTCAGAACACCATTCATTCTTTCGCACATCCCTTGACTTTGCGGATGATAGACTGCACCAAGACGCTGTTTAATTCCTAGTTTTTGCAAAATCAATTTCACCGTCTTATCCACAAACTCTTTCCCATTGTCTGAGGATATTCGATCTGGAAGTCCCCACCTGCTTATGACCTCTCTACATAAGAACTTGGCAACCGATTGAGCATCTTTCCGTTTTGTTGGACAAGCCTCAGGCCATCGTGAAAATCTGTCCACAACGACTAGCATATATCTTTTCCCTTCAATCGGTTTTATCATGTCAACATAGTCCACAACTAGTTCACGCATAGGACCCCTTGGAGTTGGGATGTGGCCAGGAGGAACCGTCACTCCCCTCCGAACATTGTTTTTCAGACAGATAGTGCACCTGCCTATGACATAATCAATCTGTTCAAGCAAACATGGTGCCCAAAAACCATACTCTTTTGTAATCTTTCTCTTAACTTCCCCCCTTGCAACGTGAGCTAAACCATGCGCCTCCTGAATCATCAGACCCAACAGGTCTGGAGGTGATAGTATCAGCCCCTCATGATTTCTCCAAAGTCCAGTAGAATCTCGGGTGGCACCTCGGTCTAGCCACAACTGTTTGTCCATTTCAGGAGCAGCTTCCTGCATTAAAATCACATCTTTGAGCGTAATTTTGTCTTCCAAGTTCACTTCATGCGTGACGAGAAGAACTTTGCCCAATTTATCTGCTCCTGTGACTGCTCTTGCAGCTTCATCAGCCGCTCTATTCCCTTGTGAAACCCTTGATGCATCCCTCCTATGTGCTGCACACTTAGCTATTGCTATTTCTTTAGGCTTCATCATAGCATGCAGCAATTTCATGATCTGGGCGTGATGCTGTATCGGCGAACCATCCGTTTTCTTAAACCCTCGGTTCTTCCACACTGCTCCAAACAAGTGGCACACATTATGTGCATATGCAGAGTCGGTATATATCGTCACTCGCTTCCCTTCTGCCAACAAACACGCTTCAGTTAGCCCCACCAGCTCAGCAAGTTGTGCCGATGCAGGCTGTGGTATCCCTTCAGCCTTCTCAACTGCAAATCCAGTTCCTTGGGCTTTTACTACCGCATAGCCAGCACTTAATTTATCGCCCACACGATAACAAGACCCATCAGTCCAATACTCCAGGTCCACCACATGCAATGGGAGAGCTTGTAAGTCTGATCTAAGCCTAGAGTATTTCTCTGCTTCTTGAACACAATCGTGTGGCTCACCATCTTCTGGAGTTGGCAAATTCTCAGCTGGATTTACCGTAACACACCTTGCTAGGGTAACATCTTCCTGCTCTAAGAGCCTATGATAGTCTCTGAGCCTAGACATAGTCAAGTTGTTCTTACCATAATTCAAAAGATTTCTGAGACTATGATGTGTAAGAATTGTCACTGGATAACCCATTGTTACAGATGATGCTTTATTGTACATTAGAGAAACTCCCACCATAGCTCTGTAACACAGTGGTAACCCTAGCTCCACTTCTGAATAAGCCGTGGAGTAATATGAAATGGGTTGAGGACTCGTCCCCGTACCCGTTGGTTGACAAAGAACTGCACATGCATGTTTACCCCCAGTAGAAGTCGATACATATAACACAAAATTCTTAGAGTAGTCTGGAATTGCTAGCGCCGGAGCCTCTTGCAACTTCTTTTTTGTCGTTTCAAATGCCAAAAGGCCATCGTGTGTCCAGGACAGATTACAGTGTAGCTTAGCATTCCCAGTACTTTTAATCATAGCTCTCAAAGGCCCCGTCAAGCTAGCATAATCCTCAACCCATGCTGAAGAATATCCTGCAATACCAAGAAATGTCATCATCTCTCGGACTGTTCTGGGTTTTGGAGCCTTGCGAATAGCCTCCACGTGACTATCAGAGATGCTTCTGTGTCCCTGCGTTATTGTTTGACCCAAATAAGTTACCTTCTCCTGACAATACTGCAGTTTCTTCAGAGAGGCCTTGTGACCCCTCTCTGCCAGTATTTGTAGCAATTTAATTGAGTCCTTATGACATGTCTCCTCATCTGGTGAACAAATGATGATGTCGTCCACGTATTGAATTACA
Organism: Anoplopoma fimbria; assembly: GCF_027596085.1. Classification (NCBI taxonomy): domain Eukaryota; kingdom Metazoa; phylum Chordata; class Actinopteri; order Perciformes; family Anoplopomatidae; genus Anoplopoma; species Anoplopoma fimbria. Next base: position 18,271,424 of record NC_072465.1, read on the forward strand.
TTGCTTTTTAATACCTGCTCTATCCCCTCCAAATCGTCTTTCACTATTTTGTTGAAAATGTGAGGACTATGTTTGAACCCTTGTGGCAGTCTCTCATACTCATAAGATTGTCCGTTGTACGTGAACCCAAATAAGCTTTGGCTTTCCCTACTAAGTGGAACACTGAAAAACGCACCACATAAATCTAACACTGTGAAATGTGTCGCATTTGGCGGAAGTTGGGCTAACAAAGTATGTGGATCCGGCACTTCTGCTGGAAAATCAACCACCACTTCATTGACCGCTCTTAAATCATGTGTCAGGCGATATGAATTATCTGGCTTCTTTATTGGCAACAAAGGCGTGTTGCTCTGGGGATCCTGTGTTATCCTTAAAACACCCGCCTTAAAAAGTCCTTCAATCTGTGGTTCAATTCCTCGGATTGCCTCTAATTAAAGGATTATTCTTCTGTACTATATCAACAGGAGTGATTACTTTTGGATTTTTAGTGTTCTTTTTCCCCATTATAACGGCTTCCTTATGTTTCGTTATTGTACTTTAAGAAGTAATTGCTAAAATTAAAACTACTCAAGGCTATTTAGATTACTTAACGGAAGCCTCCCCTTGGACGTCAGCAAGCCACACTCCGTGATGTGCCGGCCCGCTGCCTTGCCTCCCGTCTCAATTCTCATTCACCGTAAATGACATAACAGACAAGAAACAGGCAATGATTTAGTCTCTTGTGAACCCATTAGGTCCCTTTAACAGCATCATACATTTTATTCCTAAATTAAACCCCTACTTAAACATTGTAGCATTTAGTGAACACCAACTGGACCAAACAGTTCAAACGGCAAAGGAATTCTCTGTAACTCCCAAGAAAGTGTCACCGAACGCCTTCACACCCCTACATTCCGACCTCCATCTAGAGGGAGTTTTGAGACGAGTGAGGGGGGGTTTCAAATGCTACCCTTCTTAAACGAAGTTCATTGTGCATTTAACATTTATTATATTACGTCCCTTTTAAGAAGAGCTCATGTTTTATTTACTAACTTGTTCAATTCATTAAGTCTTCTAAAAAGAAGCTCATAGTTTTATACCTTACCTTATTCAATTCATTACGTCTTCTAAAAAGAAGCTCATAGTTTTATACAATACTTATTTAATTCATTACGTCTTCTAAAAAGAAGCTCATAGTTTTATACAATACTTATTTAATTCATTACGTCTTCTAAAAAGAAGCTCATAGTTTTTTACACAATACATCGGGCCACATATCTATCCTTACAAATTATTAAATGTCCCGTTCTCAAATCACCACCTATGCATGTTTATTCAATCATAATGTGTTTTTCTTTCTTTTAACTTTAACACATCTATTCTTTTCCTATGCATTTTATGGCACACAGTTTGAACACATCAGCAGCCAAGTTTCACACACACACATGCAGCACTCCTACGCACACCCATTCTCCCCCTCTCTTCTCATCCCAAAGTAAACACACACACTCATTCTCTTCACCAGTTTTAGATCCCTTCATTCATACAGCATGCTTATTGCCGCTATTTCCTTATTTTTTCATAAAATTTATGCTACCTCTGAGATGTAGATATTCGATGAGAGGCTGCATCAGACACCGTTCGTCAACAAATGTCAGAGTGGGAACAGTCAATCGAATTGTGATTCTACACTCTCCAGTTATTAAACTGACCATCAGATGTCATTCCAGGTTTTATTCGGCCCATACTACATGCTCCTACTCTTGAGGGCTCTATCCTATCCGATTTTGCGGCTCAATCATATGATCCTTTCCTTTATTTCCTTTATTTCCTTATTTCCTTATCACTTTTTACATTTATTTATACAAATTACCTGGATCCAGGTTTCCCCAATTTTGTCTTTCTAACTTAATTCCGGACTATGTCAGAGCCATCGTTACGCAGTGGCTAATATGCATGTGTCTTACCGTTAAGAAGTTGAGGGCCCCTCTTCAATTAATCTTGCACGATACTGTTTAGCACACCTTATCGTTACCATGAAGCTATTCTAAACTATTCCTTGTATTTCTCATACTTCTTTCCTTCACTTTTTATCTTCCCCCTTTTTACATTTAATTTAGCACGGAGCCTCACTTTAAACATCAAATCAACAGGACGTGTCCATAACAAGAAGGTTCTTAATTTACGGTGTGACCAAACAACTCCACATAACAGCCCCAATTCATGACCAGCATTCAATCGGGTGCGCTCACCGTATGTGAAGTTGTAGCAGAAAACCGTGAGGCCACCTCCGATCCTGTTCGTGACGCCAAATTTGTCGTATCTTTCATGCGACAGTGCTGTTGAAGTGATGAGGAAGGATGCTCCGCGGACACTGTTCTTGCTGGTATAATGAAGTTTATTACAAACAAGCAACACATGTCATGACGGACGTCTAGAGCGCCCGGAGGTCTCGAGTCGAATGTGAGAATCCTACTTTTCGGGCGCTCACACCTTCTTATATAGGGTACATGTTATTCACATTTGGGCTGAAGTCCAGATCATGGATGGGGCCCCTTATTCTACACATTTTGCCCGTTGGACCCTGATGTCCTGCACATCTACTTCTTATCTAAAACAAAGAGACGTGGGGCCTTCGCTGTATTGTGCAAGACCTGAAAATATACCACACATCCCCTATTAAAGGGTGGCTTAACCTTGAAGTAAACAAGTGTCACCTAGACAGGGACCAGGCAAAAAAGGAGAACGTTGTCTATGACACCAACATTTAACAGATATGTTTTTCATATACTTTTATGCAGACATCTGCTGTGGGATATCGTCTCCATCTCAGATGAAATCAGATGAAACATAACTGCATTGAACAAGTGTCTGTGTTCTTCCTATGTCAATCAGCTCTATGAGTGTCTGACTGTTCACTTCCACAGATGTCTCCTTAAGGACTTCACAACTCTCTCCCTGGGAACAAAGCACATCTGAGAGAGTTTAACTGGGTTCTGGTCCTGTGAACACAAATAGCAAGTAAGGGTTCTGCAAGATGCTTTTGGAGCATTTTGGATGAAGATTTCAATCTCACAGGAGACTAACCAACACTCAGGTCTAGTCTTGGGTCATGTTGGGCTGACAGGATTCTGGCTGTCCTTCTTCCAGCCTTTGAATGAACTGTTTTTTTTCTTTGAGCAGCCACAAATGCATAAACCCAGTATGCAGCCTCAGCTGAAGTCTGTGGGTTTTTCAAACCAAACCTGAAGTTCTGGAGACAGAATTCTTAAAAATGTTCACGGTTTCCCAAGCATGATTATGAAAACAGGGCTCATTTTGTCAAAACAATTCAGATCACTGCAAATAAAAATGCTTCAAAACTATTCAATACAGTAACACACAAACTTGTGGCTAAACACTTAAAGGCAGGAATTGAAGTGATCTGAAATTAGGGGAGAGGTGTGTATTACTGGTATAGAATGTAAGAAATGACTACAACCTCAAAAGAACAATATTTTTGGTTATTTTCACCCCTCCACCTGGATATTTAATTACTAATATCAAACCTCAAGGACGTGTTATTAACGTCTCAATTCCCTCAACCCTAAAAATGAAATTCAGGATTCAGTATATAAGGTAATAAATGATATGGCACTTCACACAATGTGAGCTGAAACATCCTCCCTGCTAAATAAAATCTATGAATAAATTATGAACTCTGTTGCAAACCTCCGCTCCCCGCCGTGTTGCACTCCATCAGTCATGTTGTTGTTAAATGTCTGCATTCTTCCTCACTTACAAACATTTCTGCGACATTAATCCTCAATATATTTAATGATCCTGCATGTGCATTGGTGTGAGAATGTGTTGGCATGTGAGCAACAAAAAGGATCCTTAACGTATTAAATGCGCAATCTATTTTGGGTTCGATCCACTAAATTTGTTGACTCTCATCTCATCTTGGGCAGCATCAGCCACCTGAGCAACTGAGCGTCGGCCAAACACACTCTTCCTTTTTTATTATCAGCTGATTAGTGTGGTTAATCAGGCTGATAATGAGCCTTGGCGCTATGCCATTTCAATCTGACACCAGGCCAGGGTTCAGATCCCCACCAAGAATCACCTTGGGCATCAGAGATCTCCCTGAAGACGGGTCCTTCTGGACGTGAGAGGAGAAAGGGATGACAAGGTCAACAGTGATGAGTGGTGCTCGTTTTCATGATAACAGGAGGGCATAACTCCACATTTTTATGGCTGCAGGGATGATAAAAACAGCTGAAAGGGCTTCAGGAATCTGTCTTATCCGCCCACAGAGTGCTTTAAGAACATGTTTGTCTTATCTCCCTGTAAGATTTCCAGAATTTCTTTCCTCTCAGCAGCTGTGGTCACTCCACAGAGAGAAAAAAAGAGGAATCGATGATCACTGTAACACATCATGTTGACCCTTCAGATACACACAAATCATAACCCCACATAACACACACATCCCCAACATCTACTTTAATCGAAAACAATCCTGCAGCCCACTATCACCTCCCATCTTCCTCCCCTCCTTCCCTCCCTCCCTCCCTCCCTCCTTCCATCTCCTGCTCTCCGTCTGTCTCTGCTGCCTCACTCAGTCCCTGAGCAGCACACTGAGCCGGATAACGTCTCTTTCAACCCGCAGCACAGACTCATTTCTCCACACACCAGCTCTGAGTGGATGCTCAGCAGGGGTGTTTGAGATATTAGCGCGCTGTGGGGGGGGCAACGGCTCAGGGACTTCTACCATCCACATACAAAGGTAAGCCTCTGGATCCTTTAGATTACATTCCTGTTTGCTGTCAAGCACCGAAGTAAAGATGGTTAAAGTTAGCCAACTGAAACTGCAGCCTTAAGGCATCACTCATGTCAGCAGTCCCAGGATAGATTTATAAGACATTTTATACGATTTTGCACTGGTTGGACTTTGAATTTAATGCTGCTGTCATAATTATAGTCTTGAAGCTATATACTCAGTAGCAAAGTGCTGAATAAAAGAAAGTGTGTTGGCAGTCTGACCTGTGAGTTAATCCTTGTTTTGTTTGGAGCAGTAAGTTTAGAGAACAGTACCAGTCACTGAATGTAATCGTATTGTGCTTAAGACAAGGAGAACTGAAAACATTTAGTACAGATTGGTCTCACTTTCAGAAAATGGATTTTATTTTGACAGACTGAACCGTTGCCCTGTTAGAATGCACCGTGCTAATGCTTCGTTTCATGCTTCATATAATGTCCTTTTCTTACTCGTTTTGTTGAGACATAGTCAGAAAATTGTTATTTGAGTTCAGTCTCTGCATGAACGACCACATTGTTAACTCAGAATCCTTGAGCTGAACTAAATCATCAATGTCACTGACCGGATCAGTAGCTTTTTGCATTGATGCTCCTTTCACTGTTGACAGAGAGATAGATTGTGTTTCTTATCTACATCTGTCAAACTGTCTGCATTAATGCATAGAAGCTATATAAGCTGCAATTTGAAGTCAATTTGAAACCAATATTTTATATTGAATCAGTGTTGTGCATCTTCACACTTAACAAGTACGAGCTCAAAGTCCAGTTCACACTGATGAAAATGAACTAGATCAGTTTTCAATTATTTATTATTTATATTATTTATTAATTAGTACTTCAGAATTTTCTTCAGCAACTGGTCCCACACCACCAGGCTCAAGGACAGATTCATCCCACAGACCATATACTGTCACTTTACCTCTTTATACTTAACTCACTGTTTAACATTTCTGTTACAAAGCTACAAAGCTTCAAAGTCAACTTATATAAGTTAATTATAATAATACTTTATTTATACATCATGTTTGTAACAATGTTACAAATTCCTTTACATAAACATAAGATAAAACATATCAGATAAAAGAATAAAAAATGACAACATAAAAGAACAATCAGCACATCATCAAGTAAAAAGACAGTAAAGTGCAAAACAGGAAATACTGTATATCTGTTTGTAATTTTTTGTTTTCAATATTTGTTGTATTATATCTTTCAAATAATAAAATAACATGATATTCAGCAGTGTTAGTGCATTAATGACACACCAATAATAAGGATTGTGAGGAAGCCTGACCAGAGTGGCTAGGAAAGTGGTAGGAGGCAGACATGAGAAACTTTGTCCAGAGAACAAAATGTATTTATTTACAAAAGTCACCCTGCTATATGTGCAACCAAATATATATAAATAAGACAAACAGTTATCTCAACTCATAATAACGTTTACTTCGCTTTAACCTAACACCCCATGCACACAGCTACACACTGATGTCCCTCCTCCTGTAAGTGCCAAAGGCCTCTGCTTAAATAGAGCCTTCCATTAGCAGGATCTGGTTCGTACCATGAGTGCAGGGGAAACGTATTACCTTCTCAAACAGGTAAGTGACAATGGCTTTACCTTACTACAAACCTTCTGATAGAAACCACTTTTAAATAACTCACCATATGCTTATACAGTTGCAACCATGCATAAGGGATAACATCTAAACTAAATACATACCTTTACATCATCGTCTTGGTTTAACCCAATGACATCAATGCTGATGTCATCCAGTGTATAAATAGAGGAAATGTTTGAGCACCTCCTCCTTTTAGAGTCTGGAACACATGGTGGATATGCTAAGTCAATACTTAAACCTTACAATACCTGTCTGTGTTTTGCTTTAACCAGTGATGTTGCTATTATATGATCTGTACTAAAATAACATAAAATACAAAACACAAACAAACCCGGGATAGTTAGTGTCTGCAATTACAGATCATGGACTATGGCTAAACAAACAATTGCCAAGCATGGTTGGATTTGTAACAACATGGCAGTAAAATATGGGGACAAATTGTGTATTCTCACCCACTTTATCACAATGATATACACCAATACTTAAAAGATTAGGATATAAGTCTTTAGCCCTGTCTGTATTTTGCTGTATTAAAATGGACTTGAAACAAATAGAAATGCCCTCAAAATAGCTCCTGTGAGAAGGATTATAATGCTTTGTAACATTTTCTGCTAGATATTTCTTTGATCCAGCACCCACCCTATTGGGTTCTGGGATGTGCGTGTCTTTTTTTAATTGTTTTTATCGTTTCCTCTTGAAATGAAAGAGGCAATGGACTTTATATGCATGAATTTGTCCTGCTTATAAATACAATTAGAAATGGGTGTTACTAAAATGGGTAGAAATATTAAAAAGAAATCACACACAGCTTAACATCAAGGGACATTTTTTAAGATGTGACCAACTCTTTCTACTGGACAAGTATTTTTGTATTGTCACAGTAGACAAGTTATTGCTCAGTTCTCCACCGTGTGAGGGCCTGTCTTTGATGCAGTAGAACAGGATTTTGCCTCAGACTGTTTCTGTGTTCAGTCTGATGCTGAGGATATCCGTGAAGCTCTAACAAGCCCCTGCGTGCTCTTCATCACTGTAGTGCCAGATATGTGCCCATGAGTATTCATCAGGGAGGGCTAATGGAGCACAGCAGTGGGAACCTTTGATTTACAGCCCGGCCCCTGTCAGGCCTTAATGATAGGGCAATGGGGCTGGTTAGTGAAGAAACAGGTGCTGCAGAGTGAATAGATGCAAAGCAATGCTGCTGAAAGCCATGGGTGATTGTCATTTTGTCCCCTGCACAAATGCTCATTTGCAATATTGTGTTCACACATACATAATTATTGTGCATAGAAATTAGCTCTCTTGAAGTAGGCTTATGGCTGGAGGCCTGGTGTGTGTGTTTCTGTGTGCGTGTGTGTCTGCATGTGTGCGTAGCAAATATGTCAAACAATAGTCAGTGAAAGTAAGTTTAATGGTTAATTTACTGTTCCACTAATTGTTTCCAGATTCAATGTCACATTAAATAACTCTTTATCCATATTAACAACAGATGGAGCTCAATAGTAAAGTTGGAAGCAATGTCCTAAATTAACTCATACCCTGAACATGTGTTAACATGTATATCGTTAACTTGGATAACAAAATGTATAAAGACGGCTACCAAAGTACCCTTACAAAATGGACAATAATAATCTTATTGGTCTAGAGCAGAGGTCTTATTGTAAGAAAATAACCTTTTTGTCTTAGTGAGATGATATACTTGCGTATATCTCTAATAAAAGAATATAGTGCTTGACGCCTCAAAGGCTTTGATCAGAGTGAGAACATGAGATGTGAGCAGTGTTTTTTTTTTTGTTTTTTTGTATCTTTCTCAGATGTTTAATTTAGAGGATTTGAGATGACCTGAGGAGCTAAACGTATCCAAAATTCGACATGACAAAGGCAAAAGTCAGAAAAAAAGAAACCTTTCAAATCTTATTTTATTTCTTGACCCTTTAATCATCTTGTGACCCTTCTGAATAATGTTGGACCCCCAGGTTGGGAACCAATGAGTAAAGTTGTTCTGACAAGGCAATCATTGTCCTAAATCTCCCAATCAAAGCTGTCGTGACCTTTTAAAGGTGAGGAAAAAACCAAAAGGCCAATTTTGTGCAATCAACAGGCTCAAAAACTAGTAATGAAAAGGCTATAAAAATGAACATACTACACTAAAGCAAAGAATAACATGTACAACTGTATTGTGCAACGAGCCCAGAACAGTTTCACAACTCCTGTCAGTGAAGTTGTTGTAGGTGTTCAGCAGTTGAAGCTCACTCACTGCAGGTCAGCTGGCACAGTTTACTGATGGATCACTGCACAGCCCACACACACACACACACACACACACACACACACTCTCGTAGCTCTGTGCCTGGACCATCCCACACTCAAACGGTGTCTTTCCCACAGAGCCGGCAGTCAGGAGGAATATGGGCAAATCGGAAAGCCAAATGGATATCATGGAGAAATCAAGTAAACCAGGAAAGCGTCGTTGGACTGTTGCAGAAATCGGTCTGTCCGTCCTGCTGCTGTTGGTCAGCTGTGCCTTGGCCGGGCTGGCAGTCCTCTACACATCGATTGTGAAAGGTAATGGCTCTGTCAGACTGACTGTGGAAAGATCCAGATATTACAGATGGCAGCGATAATGACACGGCAGCGTCTCTGCTCTGTTTTATGTGTGACTGCAAGCTGACATTAACACAGGAAATGATCCTGACCTTTGAAACGCTTTCAGATATGACAATGACAATGTTTATTGCAATGTACTGATGCACGTGTCATCTGGTCGCTTTTCAAGAGTTTTTTTTTTTTAGGAATAGAAACAAAAGAACAACCCTGTTTAAGACTTGATTGTGTTTCTCTTGTCTCACTGTTAAATTATTACAATTTAGAATAAAGTCGTCCTGACTGTGTCTGATGTCCAAAAATGTTTTTGTCCAACCAATTCAGAACAATATAACCAGACGAGTGTGTCAAGGAGCTCAACAAGTGAAGGTGAGTGTCGTTGCATTAAGCTTGTTAACTGAACACAGAAAGCGCTGTGTTATAAGTGGACTGGCATGTGTCATATTGGAGCCTGCACCTCTGATAGTCACTGTAATTCCCTTCACTGCCTGATCAGCAGTGCCACACAAAAGTGAGAGATCAGAGTCACTGCTGACATAGACATTGCCCATCACACACGCACATATAGAGACTACACCATTGATCTAAACTATTTAGAATGAGCTTGTTTTTTCACATAAGAGCATCCTTCTCGTCTCATTTGTGTGTAATTTGTCAAAAACCCTGCATGCTTTCTCATGAATGTTGAAACTGATTTTTCCAGGCCAGCTGTTTCGCTCCGGCATCAACAGTGTGTGCACAACTGCAGACTGTGTTACTGCAGGTGAGGGAAACTGTTTTTTCTTCTCTCATCCTGCTGTGTCATTTTGCAAACAAAGTGAAACCCCCCCATCACTGCAGAAAAAGCTTACCACATGTGGATGTTCACCATCATGTGTCTCTCTCTCTTTCTCTCCCTCTCTCTCCCCTCTCGTCTCTGTGATACCTAAAAGCTGCTCGGCTCTTGCAGAACATGGATAAGTCTGTGAAGCCGTGCGATAATTTCTACCAGTATGCCTGCGGGGGTTGGCTGGAGAGACACGTTATCCCAGAGACGAGCTCCCGCCACAGCGTCTTTGACATTCTGAGGGACAAGCTGGAGATTGTCCTCAAAGGTCAGCGGGGTATAATCTTTGGTGGTCAGTGGGCTGGAGCATTCAGAGCCAATGCCTGGGCTTCATTCAGAGACGAGATGACGTGTGCTTGTGTTTTGTTGTTGCAGGTGTTCTTGAGACGGAGAATGAACAGGACAGAAATGCCATCATGAAGGCAAAAGTACTGTACAACTCCTGCATGAATGACAGTAAGGCTCTGTTTACATTGTCTAAAAACGGGTGTATTCCTCTAAAAGGAGACGAGAATACGTAGACATAAATAGTTTGTGTTTCTGGAGCTGTTTCGTCCTGGATGTCTAGTCTTTTTAAGCCATTTTTAATTACAAATAGAATGCAATTTAATACCTGTTTCAAGATCATACTGGCCATAGTAGGATTTTAATGGAAACCAGTAGAGAAGAAATGGCCTCAATTTATTTAATATTATATCACGTTTTTCAGTACTTACAAGTATAGAAGCATAGGTCTGATGTTGCAAACTGAAAATTCACCAGAGAAGACTGAAGGGCCTCCTAAAGTTCATTCATCGGTCAAAACAATCCCACTTTTATACGTGAAACTTCTCCTGGCAGATACAAGAACCAAGTAACTGCCTATAGAAGTAGATGTTCTACTTTCCCTTTGAGGATTTCTTGTCCATATTGGTTAAGATTAGGATTGAGATTTAAAGTTTATTCTTGTGGCGGGATTGTTTTTGTTAACTGCTGTTTCTAAAGTAACAAAAACTTCATTCAATGGCCTGATCCCAATTCCTCCTCTAAGGCCTTAAACCCTGAACGCTCAGGGACTGACTGATGTCACCTGGTAATTGGTTGACTGTGAGAGACTGTAAGGGCTTGAAATAGTGTATAAACGAATTTGACAGCACTTTGCTGCATATCAGGTTACCATGACAACGTCAGAATAATTTAATGTACAATTCTGGGTATTTATTCTAACCTTTTACACCCTGATTTGAAAGTATTCCAGGTTCTTTCCTTACAAAATGAAAAAAATAATCTATTTAGTTTTTTGTCAAAACAGCTTAAATAAGTAAATTAAAAGTTTGATGAATAAATCTTTGTAATAGTCTCTGCTTCTTTTCCTCTGATTTCATGTGTTTTTATGTTCTGCCTTTAAACCTTAATGTTTCTGAGTAAATGTTATCTGCCAGGCTGAACACCCATGTGCTGTCCTCTTTGTTTACCTTTTTTACGTCCATGGTTACACTGGTAACCCTGTGTTTAACTTTACTTTGCTATGAATTGTGGGTAATTCCCCTGGGCAAAGTCTGCAGAAATGCAGACTCATAGAAAGTGTTCATAAAGGGCTCAAAATGTCTGTGAGAGAGCCCTTAAACACAACTATTTGACAGCGGGACAGACCTTAACCCAACCGGATTTTGTAGGAGCGCGCCTCAAAGTCCGTAAATCCTTGAGTGTAGAGTTTTGGATTGGGCCACAATAAGGCATGTTGTCATACAGAACGAGTAGTAGAAAGATGACAGTGTTGTGGTTATGTTCTATAAGTTGTGTTTTTTTACCTGCAGGCCTCATAGAGCAGCGTGACTCCCAGCCCCTCCTGAAGCTCATTGAGAGTATCGGAGACTGGCCTGTGGCGTCAGATGCCTGGAACACCACTACAGGTAGAAACACACTCTGATCAATATCTGCAACTTGTTCTGAACAAACATGCACGTGCAACACATCCGCACAAACAAGCATTCATGTTCCTACTCAATAATATGTGCTCATGCAGAGCTAGTTCAGTCATATTTGCACTGAATTGCTGAGTGTGAGCTTTGTTAGCGGGATCGGGCTCTTCAGCTGAGCAGTCGTGTGGGGTTCAGGAGCGTGATGAGTGGGCAGAGGAGCAGGTCCTCACTCAGGACTGTGAAGGATGCTTTAAATAGTCCACGCAGCTCTTCCCCAAGCTCCTGGCTCTTGCCACTTTAATTAAATGTAATCATGGACGGTGGCTCAAACAGAATTAATCACACATTACTGCATCTGCACGCACAGATTTACAAAGAGAGCCCAGTTAAATGGGCAGCAGAGGCAGAGAGGGAGACAGATATTTTGTATCCTGCTACTTTGAATAGTTCTTTACAGCTAGATAACTGTTTGAATTAAGAGCTGGTTTTTTTTGTGCACTTGCAGAGGAAGCGTGGAGCCTTGAGAACACACTGGCAAAGCTCACCGCTCATTTCCACAAGAAGGTTCTGCTGGACATGTACGTGTGGACGGACGACCGTGACTCTCGGCGCCACATAATTTATGTAAGATCACAAAGAACAAATTACCATTATAATGTAATTATACAGTCAGTATGTATCCAGCTTCCCTACCCTGTCTGTGGCAGTCAGCTCACACCTATTCATTATACTGAAGATGTAAATCTCTATGGGTATTTGGGATGGACTCAATATAAACTACAGTGACCTTGTTCATGGCAATGAAGGAACGTCCAAGGCAACACGTTGGCTCATTGATGTGTTTTTAGACTCAGGGTTTACCTACTCATATCATTCCTCCTTGTAAAATATGTTCATTATTGGTTTTGGTAATTTAATGGGAATTATTAACAATAAGACAGATATAGAATATCAATATCCTATAAATAAATTGTTAAAACCAAACCATAATGCTTTATTGTTATTTTTGGTTACTTTGATTAGATTGACCAACCAGGACTTGGAATGCCATCAAGAGACTATTACTTCAATGATGGAAACTACAAAAAGGTGAGGGCCTCAACGATCGGTTCACACAAATCACAAAAGAACATATTTTCGGACTTGTAGTCAGTCGGATCATTTGTCACAAGATATTTTGTTTGTCACGGTTGCTATGAAATCACTCTCTACTGAAGAAACTGTCCACAGTCACGTGTTAATCATCTCTGGTTTTACTAGTCTCTGGGTTATCCTTGGTATACAGTTTATTTTTAGAAAATAATATTTGAGTGGTACAAATATGATTCTATTCACCCCTGTTGTTTGAACCTGTGATTTTGTTGTGAAAACAACATTTATTAGCTTGTCATTGCACCATAGGTTCGAGAGGCCTACCTACATTTCATGGTTTCCATTGCGAAGATAACCCGAGAGGACAGGAACTTGACTCAGGATGACGACCGTGTGTGGGAGGAAATGATGCAAGTGCTGGAGCTGGAGACAGACATCGCCAATGTGAGTGCCAGTCAAAACAGGAAAATGAATAATGACAACTGAAAAATGAGTACTTCATCTCTGCTTCCAGTAAATGAACGAACCAGGCTACATTTAGTGTGGAGACAGGAGATAAGCCAAGCATAAAACCATTTTTTTCCGTGTCTGTCAAGAGGAGCATGCCAAATGAGACATTGCTGATGAAAGGAGAGCAAAATGTGAATATATATATATATATATTCACATTTATTTATATATATATATATATATATATATATATATATATATATATATAAATAATCATAAATAATCAAGCATGAGTTTGTAGAAGTTTTCTCCCTTCCTGTTGATGGACAGGCCACATCACCAGCAGAGGAGCGCCAAGATGTCACTGTTCTCTACTACAAGACGACACTTGGAGAGCTGCAGAGCACATTCAGCTTCAATGTACGTGTGATTTCCCTTCTTCATTGTGTGTCACATAAAGTGCAATCAGGTCACTGTTTATTGTTAACTTCTTGCTCGCTGTAAGTGTTGTTGCTCAAACACACATTGAATGTTGATAAAATTCTAATATATTTATGATAATACAACATGGCAGACTTTGAGACCATTGTTGTTCGTGCAGAGACAGGTATTCATAGTATTGCATTAGAAAAATAGTAGAAAATAGGATCTAAAAAGGAAGCAGAAAAAAGGTACAAAGTAGCATAGATACCCCTCCTGACAGTGTACAAGATGCATCAATAAAATAAAAAGCAAAACATGAAGTAATTGGTTAGCTCTACCTTTGACTTGGTTCTTTCTTTCTTTTTTTTTTGTTCAAAAGAGGTAGCTTATTTCTATTAAATGGCACAAAATACTGCATAGAAACTTGTATATAGAGATTGAATTAAGCTGCACTGACTGTGGTGTCATTACTATGAACTTTCCCAAACTCTGTGAAACGATTAGAAAAGGAGCTGAGAACACTTTCATTTAAAACATATTTAACCTTATGGTATTCGAACCATATTTAACATGCAAAACGTCTCCTACCTTTTGTTTTCCAGGGTTTTAACTGGACACAATTTATTCAAGGTGTGCTGTCCAGTGTGTCTGTTGAGGTGCGTCTAGAGGAGGAGGTGGTGGTTTACAGCTCCCCTTACCTTGAGAAGATGAATGACGTTCTCTCTAAACACAGTGTCAGGTCAGTCCGAGAGAGTTATGCAAACAGGAGTCCATGAAAATGTAATTATCATAACACTTAAACCCAAAAAACATTAATGTTTGCAGAACTATGCAGAACTACCTCACCTGGCAGCTCATCATTGACAGAGTTAATAGCTTGAGTCGCCGTTTCAAAGATGCCAGAGCTCGTTACAGAAAGGTGAGATGAGCGTGACATAACAGAGCAGCACAGATTAAAAATGAGCTCGTTCAAAAACTGAATTATAATGTGTTGACGGTCTGTGTGCGTGTCTGTACGTTCAGACTCTCTATGGGACAACTGTGGAGGATGCTTGGTGGCGAGAATGTGTCCGTTATGTCCAGAGCAGCATGGAGAATGCAGTTGGAGCTCTGTATGTGCGTGAAACCTTTGCTGGTGAAAGTAAACAGATGGTAAGTCCTTTCTGTCTGTAACCCTCCTCCTGAACATATCAGAAACATCAGCTTCCTTGATGCATGGAAATCAGTTATCACCACAGAGGCAGTTAAACTATGAATGCAAGCTGTAACTGTCACATGCTGCATTGCTGTTGAAATGTACCACTAAATCAAGCAAATTGATTCAGAATAATTTCTCTATGTTAATTAACACTTTTGTACATCAAGTGCAATCTATTTGTTCACAAAATGCATTGTGTTACCTGGGACCCTATAACTATAACAGTGTGTTGCTGAATGGGATTGTGATTACATTGTTCTCAGGTCAGTGACCTTATCGGCAAGATCCAAAAAGCGTATGTGGAAACACTGGAGGAGTTGAGCTGGATGGATTTTCCCTCAAAGGAGAAGGCAAGAGAGAAGGTAAAGTACACAGCCAAGCTAAGTAAATAAGGGTGTATATTTAGAAGTTGCCATATTATCATAATTATTGTTCTGCACGTCATGTAGGCCATGGCGATCAAGGAGCATATTGGCTACCCGGATCATATCCTGCAGGAAAGCAACCAGAAGCTTGATGAGGAGTACGCTCATGTAAGTAAGAGCTGAGTCTGTTTCCAAGCCGTGTTGGAAAAAGGCTGACATATGTCAACACTGATATCTGATTTTATTCCAATGTCTCGTTCCAGCTGAATTTTAGTGAAGAACACTACTTTGAGAACATCCTCGAGAACCTCAAGTCTGAAGCGCACAAGAGTCTGAAGAAGCTCCGAGAACCAGTTGACCCTGACTTGTAAGATGTCGATACATCTGACATTCCAATCTGACCTTATCAGCAAAACTTGTAATCAGGTGGTCAGAGAAATCTCAAGACATAAAACGTCATGGAGGGTGACAACATAAACTCTTAAATTAGGTTGATAAATGACATTTTTGCTCCACCTTTCTGTTGCAAAGATGGTAGTAGCCTTGTTCTCAGCCAAAACACAACACAAATTATTTTCTAAAAGTTTGCATTGAATGTTTGAACAGAGAAAGGTTCTCTGTGTCTTCATCAAACAAACTCCAACAAATATTGAAAAAGGTCTAAATATTTCATGGAGCAAAATATGCTCTGTTCATGGATTTCACAGCATAGCGTCTAGAAAATGAAAATGCAGTTTAATGCTCTTTTATCAATAATAAACCAATCACTCCTCAGGTGGATCATTGGTGCCGCTGTGGTGAATGCATTCTACTCACCCAACAGAAACCAGATCGGTAAGAGCTTTGCCTCTGTGGACAAATAATAGCAATAATGTTTTTTTACGGTAACAGAGTTACCCCTTCAGTGTAATCCTGTTTACTGTTAACAGTGCTTATTGTGTTTTCATTCCTGTTGTTTTTGTTGTTTGCCCAGTGTTCCCAGCAGGAATCCTGCAGCCACCTTTCTTCAGTAAACAGCAGCACCAGGCTCTTAACTTTGGTGGAATAGGAATGGTTATCGGACATGAGATCACACACGGATTTGATGACAACGGTAAGACATGAATGACTCATGTTTATTTTGAGCAGTTTATCATTCACTGTCATTTCAACAGTTTAATTTTACAGTTTGCTGGTTACACAAGTGACTTTTTTTTAGATGCATCATGTGTTGCAAACAGTACTTTACTCTAATGCGTTGTTTCCTCACAGGGCGTAATTTTGACAAGGATGGTAATATGCTAAACTGGTGGAGTAATTACTCTGCTGAGCATTTTAAAGAGCAGTCCCAGTGCATGGTGCAACAATATGGCAACTTCAACTGGAAGCTAGCAGGTGGACAAAACGTAAGCACCCAGTGGCATGTAATCCCAGACAATGTAAACCATGTATTAAGTGACCACCAGAATGAGTGTTTTTATGTCGGTGTGTGTGTGTGTGTTCATGGTTTGGTCTGTGTGGCTGCAGGTCAGTGGAATCAGCACTTTGGGGGAGAATATAGCAGATAATGGAGGCGTTCGTCAAGCATATAAGGTTGGATGTTGAACAAAACCACATGTTACTATTCCAGCAACAATGACAAAGTCCAAAATGTTTAGCTTGTGCGTGTGTGTTTACAGGCTTATCTGAAGTGGGTGGAGATGGAGGGTGAGGAGCCTCGTCTACCTGGTCTAGACATGGATCACAAGCAACTTTTCTTTCTTAACTTTGCCCAAGTAAGTAAGAATAATGAGGGGATGGTGAGTGTATTATTTCAGCAGACAATGACTTCTCCGACTGCAGTCGAGAGTCAAAGTTCAGAGGTACATTTTTACGGTGGATGTTTAGTGCGGAGAAGTAAACAACAGGGCAAAGGGAGAGGGTCGAGGGGGAGAGGCTGCCAGAGAAAATCTTTGATAAGATGCACACACACACACACACACACACACACACACACACACACACACACACACACACACACACACACACACACACACACACACACACACACACACACACACACACACACACACACACACACACACACGGGTGGAAGAAGAGCATCTCAGTGACAGGTAACGTAAAGAATAAGCAGAAAACTTAAATTTACAATTAAACAGGTCAAACGTTACAAGTATTCCAAATGATTCCCCATTGTGATGGTGAATTTTTCCAAGTGAGGTTGGTACATGATTACAGTCACTTTAATTAGATGCAAAGTGCTGTAAATACATAGTATAAACAGGACTCATATTTGAAGTAAAATACAAAATGTGTAGCACCCTATTTAAATGAGTGCTTTTAAAAGTAGATTATTCTCAACTCATGTAATCACTTTTTGTTTCTAGGTGTGGTGTGGTGCTTATCGGCCTGAGTATGCCAGCCAGTCCATCAAGACTGACTCACACAGTCCCTTGGAGTACAGGTAAGGAGCTTTGAATATTTTAATAAGTAGTTTGACTGATTTAATTACTTGTAGCTTACTTGTAAGTACATTGTGGTCTGGAATCTATTGTTGTAATTACATTTTTTTTATCCAAATTTGCAGTGCAAATTATCAAAACTCTAAATGAAATAAAGAATAAGTACATTACTATGTTTTCACAATCATTATTATGAACCAGGCACTCTGTTTGTGCAGCCATACGATCAGCTTGCTGCTAAATTGACTCACTCTGGTTTAGAACTGAAAATCTGTGGCCAACTTTTATTCTAACAGCTGTGCTAAACTCAAAGAAGTTCCTGTAGCTTTGGTCATGTGTTTCAGTATCAACATAAGTAGTTTTGCGATATTTTCAGTTTGAACCAACAGATAATTATTACTCTGCAGACCCTCTTGTGTTTGGGTGCAGCAGCAGATTTAAGCAAAAAAGCTCCCAAAAAACTTTTTATACTCAACCTGCTCAGCACCAAACGACAGCCAAACAAAGTATGTGACAAGCTGTAGAACATAGTGGAGCATTAAGCAGCTAAAGATACTGATGTTTTTGTCATGAGTTGGTAGAGACCAAATATGGAGCTAAAAGGAGACTGAATATTGGATTTACATTAGTCAGGTGGCAGGAAACAAAACTACAAATTATTATTGCCCTCAAAGTGGCCAAAGAAAAAACAGTTATTATAGGTTTAAATTCTTGTGTAATGACAAATCTGAGATTTGTTTCTAAATGCAATATGTATAATAATTCTGTCTTTCTCCTTACCGGCCTGTGCCTGTTATTCGATGTGTGCATGAAAACTCAATTAAGTTTTTAAATAAGTTTTATTTTAAATTAATTATAATCAGCAGGCCCATTCGTTGATCCCTGATAAAAGGACTTGGAAGCTGGACCTCCGGCAATCATAACTCATTGAAGCTTTTGTCATTGTGTTTTGTTCTTCTTTTGTCTTTAGGGTGCTTGGATCTCTCCAGAATTTCGAAGCCTTCTCAGAAGCCTTTCAGTGCCAAAAAGGCAGTCAAATGAACCCCGAGCAGAAGTGTCGCGTCTGGTAGAAAGTTTTATTCTTAAGAAATGTATTTCTCCACTTGGGCAACTTAAATCAAAAGAACAAGTTGTGCTCCTTAAACCCACAGAGACACACTGCTAATTTCCAATTTATTTGGGCGTCTGATGACACAGATATTTGCATACACTGTAGACGTAATTAAAATGGATGTCATGTCTGGACTACATCCTAATTTCAAAACTCGAAGCAAATAAACTTAAAGAATATACTTTTAAAAGGAAACTTTCTAAAATATCTCCTCAAGTTTGTCTCTGGATGAGTAAGTCACATGTTCTTTTTTTTGCTGTGTCCCACCGCAGATGTGCGGGTACATGAATAAAAAAAGCTACATAGAAAACTAAGACCTTGTGTAAAAGGTTAGAGCTTATACGGCTAGCTTTAAATGCTTGGCCAGCCTTTCTTGAATAATCCTTAAAGAAATCAGTGCTGGAAAAAGTGCAGATCTTTGTGATTTATCCATTTTCATTTGGCACGGAGCTGCCTTGGTATCTTTCCCCTGATGTATTGTTTTCAAGACAGTGGGCCACTTCAGAAGAAACAATAGTGAAAAAATCCAACTCTCACTGTAGAGTATGAAATAAATGGAAGCTCGGGGCTTTGCCGAAATAGAACTACAATGGAATTAGTCACACTCTAAGAGTTTGTTCATTTACTGTTACATGAAACAAATTACCTAAAGACTTTAAGACTGTTAAATCTTTGCAGCTTTAACCTTAAATTAACATTCTGAGAGCTGCGGCTTTCAACATTTTTACATTTACAGAGTGGATAGATATTTAAAATATACAAAGCTATTTAGTACTTTTTAGAGGACAATTTTTTTCTAAGTTTCTTTATCATGTCCTGCAAATGATTGTTGTTCAGTACTCACTGCAGAAATGTATCCATATGTCATGAAAGTTTTACTGTAAGAAACCATATTCCAGGTGTTTTGAAAAATACTGCTGGCTTGCAAATTTTTTAGCTAGTGAGAAAACTTGTGCTGGAGATAGTGATGTGATAATGATAAAAACAATGTATATCATTTAATTGCATTAATGCTAACTGACAAGTTTAGATACAGGTTTGGATAAACAGTAGGTTAGGTGTTATGTGTTTGAAGCTTGCTTCTCTTTTTTTCTGCTTCCACACATTCAACCTTTTACCAGATTTTGACCGAGAGGTTATATAAAACTAACGTGCCATTTGTTAGATGACACTTTCAAATTATAATGACTGCTTTTATCATATCTGAAAGTTTACATTTAAGTCGACATGGTGATCGATATATAGACAAACTGTTATTTCCTTCACCACACGACCTCCTGACAAGAAACGCGAACACAGTGATAACAAGACTTTTAGCCTCTGGTAAAGCCAATTACATGCTAAGGGAGAAGAAAACCCCTCAGACAGAGACGCACACACACACACACACACACACACACACACACACACACACACACACAGACAGAGACACTCACACACAGACACACAGACAGAGACACTCACACATGGACAAGCAGCAGATGAAGTGGTTTGTCCTCTGATCTCACATTGATCAGTGCTGTGTAAGATTAAAGGATGAAGTGTGGTGTGGTGAAGCGTTGCGACCGCTGTAGCCAAGCCTCGAGCCCACGGGCGGGCGCACACACACACACACACACACACACACACACACACACACACACACACACACACACACACACACACACACACACACACACACACACACACACACACACACACACACACACGGGTAAGAATGGGGCTTGTCATTAAAGAGATGGCCAGGGCCAGGACTGTTATTTTCTACCTTTATTAACAAGTAATGACAGGAGAATCAAAGCATAGCAGAACTCATCAGAGAGGTACTGGCTGCAGGAAGCCACCGTTTTTGTGCTGAAGAAAGCTTTCAAACACAGCAGAAAAACAAATACACAATGCAGTTTTGAATGTTTGCTTGTCATTACTCACATTCAGGATGCCTTGGTAACCTGAACACAACTTTTTAGGTCTCAACAGAGGCTGCCGAATTGAATGTGCATATAGAAGCTTTACTCAAAGTCTGTCTCTCCATCTTCGCATATTGGCAAATACTGTTGTGTTTAGCAGAGGGAGAGGACACATTGATTAACTACCATGTAAGTAGTGATAGTGTGGCAAAAGTTTGACATTTTGAGAGTTCAACACTTAGATGAGGAAATGTATACATTTTCATATCTGTTTGTTAAATATGAATCAACAGACAGCAATGAGTGGCTTAGGTGTGTGTGAGACGGCACGGAGGGACAACTGTTCGTTCTTAACAACAATTGCTGCTTATGAAGACATTTAGTTTAGATGCTGCAGCAGCATCAGTTATTTCAGAACTGGAAAATATAGGAGCAAAGAACGACACTGAAGGCTTTCCTCAATGGAAAAGATGTTTTCATTCTTCAGTTTCTAACGGCGGTTTCTCAGATGCTTATAACCATCTGGTGGGTCAAGTGAGATTGACGAGATTAGAACAGGGACTAGATTTTGGCTTTGAAAAAATAAACTGATCAAAAAAAGAAACTATTGAAATACTATTTAAAAACTTGTGTTGAAAACCTAACACTTGTTCCAGAGGCCCTCTGTCAAACTCTGTAGTAAACACTGACTAGAAGCTGTCAGCCTGAAAGAAGAGTGACATGGAAAACAAAAAGGGATAATCATTGAAAAAGAAGGGTCACAAAATTAACAAGTGTGTTGACCTCATTCTTTATTGGAAAAATTGATTTTTTTTGAACACCCGCGTTTAAAACTTTTTACAGTGCCAATACAACTTTTAGTTTTAATGCTCAGATCTAAAGCCAATGTCTTGGCTCCATACAAGTCTGGCATTATTAACAGAATCTGCCTTTCAGCAACACTAAAACTGTCGTCACTAATTTGCCATATATGCTGGACTAATATAAATGTAACACTTGGGTGAACCACTAAACAGGTTGATTTTGTTTCAAGTTGACTGAGTCAGGAAAGCTGTCTTCCCGTTTCCAGTCTTACTTACTGATGGCTGAAGCCTTATTTTTAACAGACAAACAATCGAGAGTGGTATCAGTCTTCTCATCTCAGTCTACTCCAGAAAGCGATGAAGCGTCCTACCCCAAATGTCAAACTACTCCGTCTGTAAATCGTACAGGTCGGATTTGACCCAGGCTGCTGTTTGAAGGGCGACAGCTTAGACTCCTTATTTTGTCTGTTTTCCTCTAAAGGAGTAAAACCGTTCTAAACTGTTAACTGAACATTAAAGGGTATATCATATAGAATGTGTTATTGTAGATACTTGATGTTCTATTCTGCAGTATTTACATATAAAGAATTTAAATCGGGTAAGAAAGGAGGCGTACATCTCTTACCTTAGTTCTAGCTTCACATTTACGTACATGGTGAAATTGTGTCGTTTTAAAATTACCAGCCAAGTACAAATACATTATTGTTATATATGAAGATGTTTCATCTATATACCCATCAGAAGAGTTTATTTATCTACATGAATATTTATGATATAACATTGTTGCTTTGCAAGAATTTAGACGTTAAAGATGTTTTATGAATGTTCCTGCTGCTATGTAATTATCTAGATTGCCATTAAAGTGACTGTCTCAACTGGTACGATCTCAAGTCTCAAATTTAAATGTGTAATTTTTATTTAATAGATTTATATAAAAACATTAATTCAAAATCTGTGAAGAAGTTTTTTAATGGTTCTTGCCATTTTAGTTCATTATAAATTCTATTCATGCATTTGTGATCCTGTAAAAGCACTCAAAAACACAATGTGTATTTTTATCTCAAAACGTTGAGACACTGGAGGTGACATAATCATGCTATTCTAGTCTCAGGTCAACACATTGATGGAGAGTCAACACAGCAGTGGATATAAAGTGAAGAATTCTCGCTGTAGGCGAGTAAAGAAAACACTTTAGTTTTGTGATGGAGCCACAAGAGTTTTTCATTTTAAATGTAATAAACAATTGATCTTCCATATGGTCAGTATACCTATGTCATCAAGTAAGAGACCTCCTCACCTTTAACTGAACTCCACTCACGTCTGCATGGAACTGCTCATTAATTAAAGCAAATAATGTTTTTTATATAAATAAAATTATTTATTTTATAAATTGTAATAAGTGCAAATTCATAAAAAGCCAATATTAGTTCAAGAAACACAATCCACATACAATTAAAATGTCACTTAAATGTTGCTGTTGCTTTCCCTGTAGATTTACATATTATGTGGCTGTCACAAAGAAATTAAAAGCAATTAAGAATATTGGCAGTAGTTTTATGTGCAGCTCATGATTTCACTGACATTCCACTTCAAATCTCCATTTTAGCTTCCAGATGTGTAGAGATTCATCTGGTAGGATGTGCAGCTGTCCTCATCGTGTACAAACATCATCATTGCACTGCAAGAGAAGGTACAGGAGAAGTCAAGTCAAATCAGTTTTATAGCCTAATATCACAAATTATAAATTTGCCTCAGGGTGCATAACAATCTGTACATCCTCTCTGTCCTTTGACCATCGCTTTTCGATAAGGAAAAATTCATTCAATTCATGGAAAAAAGTGGAAACCTCAGGAGGAGTAATTGAGGAGAGATCCCTCTCCTTGGACAGACAGACATGGGATAGATTATAGTATAGACAATCCATATGAAAAATATGATTTGAATATATATGAAGAAAAAGGATTTTGGAGGATGGCAAGCAAGGTAGGTAAGATTTTACAGCTTACTGCATATCAAGTGTTTTGATATGTAATGCAAGACAATTGATTTCTGTATGATCAGGCATATAATTAGATGTTTACATTGCATTACATTATTATATATATTTATTTTTTTCCCCAGGGACAATGCTGATCAAATGGGATTTTTTTTTAATGAGCTAGATTCATCATAACAGGCTTATTTCCTGTTGTGCCTGGTTTCGCTTATGTAAAAACACTTTTTATAATTTTTGGGGGCAATTTGCCTTTACACAGTAGTAAGGTAGCCAGGAAACATGGTGAGAAACAGGATCATACTGAGGATGCTGTGGATAAGTATTTGTGTTGACTAGGCCACCATGAAACACAATGTTGCTGACTTTCACAACTCATCTGTGAGTTACTTAGATAAGGTGATAGGTGAGTAGCACTCAAGTTATAGGTAAGAGGCCCATGTTAGACGAAGCGTTAAACACGTCTTGTTTATGGGGCCTCAGAATCATTGTGCTGAAGTTAAGATAGAGTTTTCTTCAGAGAAAGTATCTAGTATGAGGTTTTCTAGACGCTGATAAGAGAAGTGAACAAGGTCTATCAGCTGTTTGAACAGGAAAGGTTTGAACAAGAAGACGTTTGTTTGTTTTATCCAGATCAGCCGACGACTTCACTCTGGTAACAGGGCTTCAACTTTTTCAGGGCCTCTTCCACACAAGCCTGTCAGCTAACTTGTGACTCGCATTTGTTTCTGACACCTTTTGACCCCCTCGGAAATAAACAAGTACTCTGCTGTTCCCGGGGCTCAGCATGACATCTGTTTGTCTTCAGACAGGTCATGGGGATGCCAAACTGTACATGCTGCAAAAGCTCTGACATGGTGGGTCTTGTGGGAAGCAAACAGAGCCAGGGGGACTGGGCTATGAACACCATGTGCTGGATGTCGTGGGCATGCTGAAAGCCCTGACGATCACAGGACAAACCCCCTGGCGCTCTGGACACAAGATATTAAGTCTATGACCTCTGAGCGATTTCTCCCTTACTACGCTTTGACTGCATTTTACATGGTAGTTTCTATTTTCTGATCTATTATATATTCGCACCACCAGACTTGAATCAACTACGAGGCTCATTCTCTCTTTTTTAAATTATGGAAAACATACTGTATCATCACTCAAGTTTAAAAAGGTTTAGGGGTCCGATGATACTGACGGACCATGAAGATGGGGTAATAAGTGTGAAATTGTCTTTCAAGGCTACTCTGATTCATGTGTCACTACTGACGTAAAACAGAAACTGCTGGAAGAAAGTGACGAACTGACATCCGTCCAGTGTGGTTTAGTAGAAACAATGATACCATTGTGCTTAATCCTTCACTATGCAGCTTCAAGATCACTCAAGGGTGAAGACGGGGAGTAAAGAAAATAGAGGGAGGAAATGAATAATGGAACATGGTAATAGTGTGCATCTTTTCTTGTTTATGGGATGTCTTACCACTGGCATCTGTCCTGTTTTTGCTTTGGATGAGATACTCAAGGCCGTGGAAATATCCTCCAGAGGTACGTGGTCTCCTGGTGAATCCTGGATAAAGTGCAGTAGGACCTTTTCTCCTCCTTTTCAGAGCAAAGAATATGTCAGAGAAATCAGCTAAGGAAGCAGCCTGCTGACTTTATCCATTACAAATAAAGATTGTTATGAATTTGCTTTGGTGAACTCATGACTCATAAAAGCAGTAATAAAACACAAGATAGAGTTCAAGTAAATACTTAATGCACATTTCAAATCCACATGTTACTGCCGATAATAAAAAAGATATTAACAAAGGAAAAAGATATAAGTCCTGTGCAATGCGGTTTGGTTTAAGAGGAGTAATGCTGGCTGAGAACTGTCTCCAATAAGGACTTTTGGTGGAGCCAAGATCTGGAGAGAATGACCTGCAATCTCCTTCCTCCAGCTGATTTATTTCCATAAGAACAAGCTGCCCATAAAGAAGGCACACGATTAAATGTTGACGCGCTACTTAGTTTTCCTAGTGCTGTGCTGTAAATTATTTTGGACTGTCTGTGCTTCTACACACCACATTAAAACCATCCTTACTGTAACCAACACACAATTGTATATTTGGAAAGTTAAATTCATTGAATAGTTTAATCTTTATACTTTTGTAAATACGAGAAATAAAGAAGTGAGGGAAGTCGCCAGCCCTGGAGAGCTCTGAAGTCGTTCGAGGGTGAGTGGTTTGAACTACAATGCAGCACTGCCCTCTAGAGGACAGGGTGCAAAAATGCATTCCTTTGACCATTTATTTACCTTTATATACATGACAGGACAAACTTCACCCTTACCAGTGCAATGCTACAAGGTCATTTACATGTTGACATCCCCATAAGGTGTTTTAAACTATCGATTTGTTCAATTCCTTTATACACCTTCTCAAGACAGACCCTAGTAATACCCCTTCTATTGTATTTTGACCGTACCTTTGGCCACAATGAGCATGCCTCCGCTCTGGAGCAGATCTCCTGAGAAGTTTCCCTTGATGCCTTCAGCACTGGCCTGAAAACAGCACAGAAAACAGGCAGTCAGGGGTCAGAGTGTCAATCTGGGACTCAGCAACTTTACTGCTTCTCCTGTGACCACGCATATGAGCCGTGAAGTAATTATACAACCATTAGCTACATACCTTTCCAGCTGCATCTCGTACTTTCTTCCCCAAAGCAGCAGGTACCACAGACAATGCTGTGTATCTGAGTGTAAAGAAACACAGTTTCTCAATTACAGATCATCACAAGGCAGCTAATCTTTTGCAAAGGAGAGAAGATTAGCATGAGCGGATTAGCATGAGCGGTAAAAGCTAATAACCTTATAATTCCCCACAGCCAAGGAGATTTAGTAAAATGTCCTAATTTATGTGAACAAAGGTCCAAAACCCAGAGATATTTAGATTTATATCATATATAACAAAAAAAGATAGAACCGGAAAATGTTTGGCTTTTTGCTTAAAAAATTACTAAATGACGAATAGATTACTCATTGTGGCTCAAAATCATGTGATTGAAGTTAAGATCATCTTTGACAATTGAAAGCAATTTACATCAGGGTCAAGCAAAATGTCACATAAAACAGCTTTTCTATTACACAAAGGGAATGTGGATTTGCTGTACTCACCTTTTGAAGCCCAGATCCTTGTAGCTTTTCTTGTGTTCATCAACATAAATGGCTGAAAGAGGAAGATTGTTAGATGGTCATTTACAATCCTACAAAATAACTGGCTGTTGAAAGTGATGGGCTCAATAAGCGTGTCTGAATCCTTGTGACTAGAGATGCATCAATACCGATACTGATGTCAGCCCGATGCAGACTCAAAAAGCTGGATCTTGTATCTGATACCAATATTTTCATAAACAACATTTCAGTACATTTATATCTATGTATTTATATGTAGTTACATTTTGTTTTATAAATGTTAGGAAGCAATGTTTTAATCAAGCCTACATGTTGCCCTACACATAAAAGAATGAGCCCAGCTTTGTCCACACAGTGAGACATACGGCTTATTAATCTAACTCTCGTATTGGATCTGTACTCAATTTCGTCCGATACTTAAAGCCCAGGTATCGGTATCTGGACTCAAAAAGTCAAATTGGTGAATCCCAACTCATGACACACCCAAATTTTCAACTTCATAGTTTGGTTGTGTAAGAGTGACAATGCAGCTATTTAGAAGCTACAAAAAGAGTGTTGTAGCAAAGCTCAAGTAAAAAAAAAATGAAATGAAATGAAAAATATACCTGACCACAATGAAGGTCCTAGGTGCTAGCTATTTGAATATGAAAATAAACCAGTGTGTTTGTCGTAGATGAGTAAGCACTGCTTACATCCTTTGAAAAACTCTCCTTCCATGAACTCCTTCAGCCCAAACTCCTCCGGTCCGACCCCCACCAGGGCTACACCGCTGGCTTTCAGGTCGGGCTCCAGTTTGCTGATCTCCGTTGCCATCCACCGACACACCTGACAGCCAAACCTGCGCAGGAAGAACAAGACCACCGGCTGGTCCTGCCACAGGGACTGGAGCTCCACACTCTGAAACACACAGGGGGGGGGAACTCACAGTGAGGCCACAAAACATGTGACGCACAGGTGGAATGTATAAGGTGTGGATAGATTACACACTATGACACACATCATAGATAATAACAGAGCAGTATCATTATTAACATCCAAATGTGTTTCCTTCAGATCATCATTACGTCACCCTTGAGGCCTCATTTGACACCAATTATGTCAATGCTGTGAGGTAATGGCAGGTATAACACAGCTGGTCTCAGCAGGGATTCTCAGTTAATCTAACAGCAAGGCTTTAGATTAAAACAGAGCACCTTTAAATACATATTATTATAATTACAATTATCTTTCTAAACATACAGTCGTCTGGCTTTCCAGCTTACCTCTCCAGTTTCACCGCTCTTTAACAGGTTCTTTCCGAGTTGAACGAGGTCGACGTTTGCCATTTTTCTACAATTAACCTACACTGACTTAACCTGCTGAACGAAGCTACAGGAAACGTGCAGCTTTCCTTCGGTAGTAATTGTATAACGTTACACAGTAGCAGTAGTAACGCCCACACAACAGTTGCAAAACATCTGCATCCTGATACGCCCACTGAGCACTGACGTCCAATCAGATTCTGTTGGCGCTGAAAAGTGAGCCAATTAGAGCGAAGCGGTGTGGAATGGAGGCGGGGCTTCGGAAGGGCAGCTGTCAAAACGTGCATTTACACCTCTCAAATCTACTCCTTGTGTTTTTGTTATTAAGAGCCGGCATCAGCTTACATTTACTGGTTTCTCATAACTAGCACCACACATGAAAACAGTTTTAACATAAACTCAAATAGTGACAATAAATTGAACGCATTCAGTTTTTCATAATGCAGGGTGCACGAGGCGTGTAGTACAGGTGAGCTCAAAGGTAACACCGTTTATTGCACGGCCTTTGTTTGCATTTTATTACTGCTAGTTGGGTCCCATCTGTCTGTTTTCTATTAACCCCTGAGCCAACCAGAGACACTTTGTTCTGCTGTTTGGCACTTGTGCTCATTCACATCTTGACTCATTGCATTTTTTTCTTTGTTTTCTTGTTGTTTATAATGTATTGTTATTATAAATCATATCTTTTTCAACGATATTTTCATATCATATGTATTTTCTTTTTGTATTCGTTATAGTATTGTGATTTTAAAAAAAATATTATATAGGCGGAGGCTTCAAATAAGCCCAGTGGGCTTTCTGCCTCTTCCTGCACTGTAATATCATTTATCAATGTTATGTTTTTTATATTTTTCAATTGTGCAAATAAACTAAACTAGACTAAAAACTAAAAATGTACTTAACTTAAGCATTTCCCTCTTCTACCTCTTTATACTTCTACTCAATTTCTGAACGAAATATTGTTCATTGTTTACTGCACTACATTCTTCAAACATATATAGTTAGTTACTTTGAAGATCAAGATTTTAGTGTACATAAAAAAAAGTATTATATCTGTGGTTCAGTGACAATTCATTTAATACATCAGTGTCTTAGCCGTTGTTGCCATCCCTCAGTATCAAGCTGGACAACCTGCAGGCCAGACCTTACAACAGGTCAATTAGATATGAGATGAGCCTGCTGTCAGAAGTGGCCCTAAAATCCCTTAAGTATTTCTATAGGTATCGGTGCATCCTGATATAGTGTATGAAATGAAAATAAGGTATCTAAAAGTTGTATTTATTAATAATACTAACTAACTATCGATCTACACGTCAGCTACGACGATGCAGCCTCACAGCATCTGCCACCTCTACTGACCAGTGACAGCACCTTCTCTGCCTCGCCTAACTGTAACCTACTCAGGTTTCCATAAGGTGAGCCAAACCAATTCAAAACATTCAACAAATAATTCTTCTAGGATTCCTTAATTATGGCTGACAATCACAAGTTCCTATTGGTCACAAACGTATACACCCATGGGTGCATTTACTGCACGTCATAGCAGGACAAGCACAGGTGTAATTGATGACATTAAACTCTATTTAAGTTAGCTAGTTTCATGGTCTTAGTATTGTCATATCTTACTGGAACACTTGATGAGACTGTCACCTTGTTAATGAAATAGTAGTCACCTGTGCTTTTCCTTCCTTCTACACATTGACGGTGCTCTCTCACCACCATGGACCTAATCATGCACACCTGTTTTCACTTTCACTGATTGAACAAAAGATGCACAAATGTTATACGCTTGTCTTCTGTTGCTTGTAGGCTAAAACCCCTAATGGTATATTACAATATTAAACCCGAAAAAATAGACTGAAATTAATGAGCTAGAGCCTTCTGAAATTATTCCTATGTACACATTTTAATAGCTGAAAAAAAATTGTACCTTTGTTATATTACAGTCTCCTCATTTTATTTTACACTTCAAAGATGTATTTCATTTATCTTTCATAGCTTGCAATTTTTTTGATTTGATTAGTTTTATTTATTTTAGTGACCATATTTTTTCTATATAATTGTTTAATCACAAATTGAGTTTATACTAATTATTTAACAATTCATTGTTTCAGAGAAAAATGTATTTAACCCAGCTTTCCCATTTGGTCTTGAAGAAGCCATACGGTTGTTAAAAAGTGTCTTATTTTGCATTATTTGACAATTGTATATTATGTATATGCAGCTTGTTTGCATCCTCATTTACGCTCTATGATGTTTAGACAGTGAAACAATCAAACCTACCATTATAATGAATATTGTATATTTCTTTCTCCCTCACATTATGCACATTTCCCCAAAGTACATACTGGAATATTTGGTATCTTTAAAACTTTAACTATTGACTAGAATTTAAAATAAACTTGTTTAGGTTTGAACAATGTTTAGCTGCACAACATGTGTTTGTAATAATTGACCCACCAAGGTTTAAGGGGTTTTAAACAACTGAAGACCCTTTAATATTACATATAATTGTTCTGGAGCCTTTTCTTTCTTGTGCTTTCTCGCCTCGCAGGTTCCCAGGAATCGGGGTTATATTTGGACTGTCATCGTGCCACCTGCTGAGGCCCTGCTGACACCCACTACTACTACCACTATCATTATTAGTCACATTACTATTATTATTGCCTGTACTATTACGCTTATTGACTTGCTTGTACCCTGGAGTCTTTGTGCTTTCTCGCTTCGCAGGCTTCTATAAATCGTGGCTGTACCTGGACCGTGGTCGTGCATCCTGCTACGGCCCTGCTGACACCGACTGCTACCACCATTATTATTACTAGTCACATTACTATTACTATTACCTGTACCATTAAGCATTTTAGCTTTACTTCCACCCTGAAGCCCTTTTTGCTTTCTCGCTCTGCAGGTTTCCATGAATCGTTGTGGTACCTAGACCGTAGTCACCCACTGCTACTTCGATTATTATTATTAATCACATTACTATCCCTATTTTCATAATTAGAATTCTACTATAATAATTGCTGCTGTTATTATAAGTAGTCTTATTATATGAATCATTTATGTCATATACATTGAATGTGTTGTATCTCTGTTATGCTGTTCATTCTGTACCCATGACATCTATTGCATTCTGTCCATCCTGGGAGAAGGATCCCTCCTCTGTCGTTCTCCCATAGCTTTCTTCCTTTTTTCTCCCTGTTAGGGGAGTTTTTCCTGTGCCGATGTGAGGGAAGGACAGAGGATGTCGCATGTGTACAGATTGTAAAGCCCTCTGAGGCAAATTTGTAATTTGTGATTCTGGGCTATACAAAATAAACTGAATTGAATTGAATTTCTCCCAAAAAGGGAAACATGTGTTTTAGGTTAATAAACCTTATCTCTAACAAATAGATTGTAAAGTGCTTGAAAGAGAATATATAAATATATATTTATGTATGTATGTATGTGCCCCTTTAAACACAACGAATATTCAGTCAATCAACATTATTCACTGACTATTATCATCTTACTTCAGTTCTGAAGTACACTATATATAAAAGTAGATGCGCACATGGACAGACAGTTGTTTTTTCCACCGGTGACTCTCCGCGGTGCTGATGTTGCAGGGAGGGACGTGACGTCACGGGAGAGACCGTGATGATGAGGCGAAGGAGGAGATGAGAAGAGGGGGAAGGAGAAGGGACGGAGGAGAGAGCGGGGGGATGACTGCGTGAAAAGGAAAAAACTAAAAATACAAAAACAAAAAACAACAATCATGACTCCCGTAATTCATCCTTCGTTCTTTTATAAATCATAATGCTTTGGTCTGTTTACCTACTCAGTATGCCGCAATAAATGACGAGCCTCCCCGATAAGGTAATTACCATCTTTCACGTTTTCAATGTGCACGCCTGCATCATCTTCTAACACAGTTAGATTACGATTGTGTGGTCTTCACGTTAAGGACCAAATGTCAATTAATATCTCTCTATCTATTAGAAGAAAACACTTTAAAAAAAAAAAGCAATCGATCGGCTACCTGGCTACATGCGGGATCTATATTGGACAAATGTTTAGTTTAAATCTGAGCGATAATGATAACGTTATCCTTGTAACAGCCTTGAAAGCCGTCATTGTGACCCCCCCCCCCAAGCGACTCCATTGTGCCCGGTTTGATCTTCCTCCATAAAATATTTAAAATGGAAACAGGCTTCATGAGAGCGATGCCGCATACGACCCTGCTGTATAGTCAGCCACGCCGAGCACATGGGCTTTTGCGCACAACACTAACATGCGCATTGGTTGCATTGCGTCGTGCTCATCACTGCTGTGCCATCGCTGCTGTCTGCTGATGACTTTAGTGTCCTCTTGGTAGCACCACATAACCATCAGCGGCACTAAGTTGCTCACATGAAAAAAATAAAATATATTTCTTTCATGCTACATTATGATGATCTTGAATGACCTCTAATGTGTAAAAATCAATGTGTATCAACCCCTTTATATGCTGCAGTTTACGCTGGCTTGAGAGAGATGTCATCTCCGGGTATGGGCACCCCCAGTGACCCCCTCTTGGCCAGTCCAGGAGGGAGGTTATCCTCAGCTCAGGAAGGTCTCTGGAGGAGCTCACTCTCCAAAACAGCCAGCTTCCCAACGTCCACCACCCGGCACCTCAGTCACAGAGCCAACAACTTCCAAAGACAGCCAAAGCGCCGGAAGCTGATAAGACCTTCACCACCTCCGCCGCCCAACACACCCTGTCCCCTGGACCAGCTGGACCTCAGTGAGCTTCCCCCGAGGCGTACTTTCCAAGATCTGCTCTTCAATGGCTGCATCCTGTTTGGTATTGAATTCAGCTATGCCATGGAAACGGCTTATGTGACACCCGTGCTTCTACAGATGGGCTTGCCTGATCAATTCTACAGCTTGGTGTGGTTCATTAGCCCCATTCTGGGTAAGCGAAGGGCAAGGCGAGATGACTATCCGTTGGGATTTATGATACATTATCTTGTGATTTTGAGTGCCAATGATTTTGTGAAGTACTTAAGGCTCTCACTCCTTCCTCTGTCTTTGGTTTGAAGGATTCCTCGTTCAGCCTCTCCTCGGTGCATGGAGTGATCGTTGCACATCCCGGTTTGGACGAAGGAGACCTTTCATTTTTGCCTTGGCTATAGGTAAGAAAAGTATTGTGCCTAGTAAGTACAATACTAAATAAAAGTATGTATGTTTGTATTCTTTTGTAAAGTTGGGGGACTTAAAAGAGACAGATAAATGGTTGAAACTGATGCAACAGAAGCTATAACATCCTGACTTTTAATCTGTATTATAACATAAAAACACAGGATTTTAAGCTTCTCGTAATGCATCTTTTGTTAGACTTTTTCCTGCCTGGTTATTGCAAATGTCTTCCAAACCCCACAGCCCAGTTTTAAACAGTTTCTAAGCCCACACCGAGAAGCCTCGTTGATGTCACATGAATATTTGACAAAGCTCCTCCAGAAACACAGAAGACATTATACAACTGCTTTGCGCTTCTCTCCATGCCTAGTAAATTGTCTGTAAACTCAGAGGAGGGTAGGTTAACCCTAACCCTGGACCCAGGATTTCATTTTAACTTTACTTTCCTCCTTTCTTAGGGGCTCTGTTTGGTTTAACCCTGGTGCTGAATGGGCGGGACATTGGAGTTGCGCTGGCTGACACTGCATCAAATCACAAGTGGGGAATCATCCTGACGGTGTGTGGTGTGGTCCTGATGGACTTCAGTGCTGATTCAGCCGACAACCCGAGCCATGCGTACATGATGGATGTGTGCAGCCCAGAGGACCAGGATCGGGGGCTGAACATCCATGCACTACTGGCAGGTAAGAAAACACTTCACACGGTACAAACTCAGGGTTACTTTATCAATACAAAGTGGAAGCAATAACTTATACTCATTATTATTTGGAGAAAACAGACCTAAAATAAAGCTTTAAGACTTCACTAATATTTTTTGTGTTTCTTACTCTTGCTCTGCAGGACTAGGAGGTGGATTTGGCTACATTGTGGGTGGCATCAACTGGGACCAGACACAATTTGGAAGGTCGATGGGAGGTCAACTTCGGGTCATTTACATGTTTACGAGTATCACTTTGGTGTTCGCCACAGCCATGACTCTGATGAGTATCCCCGAACGGCCCCTACCAAAGAACAAAAACTCCAGCAAAACTCATCTAAAAAGCCCCATCCTCCCTCTACCTCCCTCCCCTCCTATCCCCCCAGCACTGGGACTGGACGAGGAAGACGAGGAAGGTCTTTACAGCTACAATTTCTCAAAGTCTCACCCATATAACTCGGAGCATCTTGCCCACTCTTGCAGTGCCAATGCACGCCTCTGTGCCGGTCTCACTAGCCCCATATCGCCCATGAGCCCCCTCACTCCGAAATACGGCAGCTTTATTAGCAGGGACAGCTCTCTCACTGGCATCAATGACTTTGCTTCTTCATTAGGAACCTCCTATATAGACAGTGTGCTCATAAACTGCTACACGGGTCAGCAGACACCACAGGCCCAGGCCTCCACTGTGGCCCTGCCTCCAGGGGACTCCCATCCACCTGACGAGTCCACGCAGGGACCAGGGAGCCATCCTGCAGGACAGACCCAGGCCGCCGTGGTGTCTCATCCAGCTGGGGGAGCTCAGGATGCAGAAGCGCCACAGCCTGATGGAGAAGCACAATCTCAGGTCACAGCTGGGGCTCAGCGTGGTGCTGGATCACATCGGGGCTCCTCTGCTAGCATCCTGAAGCGACCCCAGAGTCTTGCACTAATGGAGGACCCCAGTGCAACCCAGATTGTTGGGATGGAGAACGGACGCAGGAGAACAGTGACCTTCAGCCAGCAGGTCTAGACACATATTTTGAAAATGATAAAAAGGTGTTTAATCGGTAGAGGCCACTGCAGCATTTTTAAACACTGTGTCTTTCCTTTTCTGATTAAGGTCGCAAACATTTTGCTGAATGGGGTCAAATATGAGAGTGACATCAGTGAGAATGTGGAGACTGGAGAGTCGCAAATGTCAATGAGGCTGCTGTGTGTGGCCATCTACAGGATGCCGCCCTCTCTGCGGAGCTTATGCACTAATCATTTCCTGGGTGAGAATTACCACTATTAATAATTTGTGGCACATAAAACAAGCCTGCAACACTGTAAAAACTGCCTGCCTTGTATTTATTAATAACAGAGTTGATACTAATTGTCTCTCTGTAGGCTGGCTGTCCTTTGAAGGCATGCTGCTCTTCTACACTGACTTCATGGGGGAGGTTGTGTTTGAAGGAGACCCCAAAGCACCCCACGACTCTGAGGCTTACCAACGGTACAATGCTGGCGTCAGCATGGGCTGCTGGGGAATGTGCATCTATGCATTCAGTGCTGCTTTCTACTCAGGTAAGCTACACTCACAATCACCGCATGTGCATCTCTGTACATTCATTTGTTTTCCCGTTCCTTTGGTAATCTTTAAATCTGTGCCTTCTGTTTCCTTTCTGGGTTTCTTCTTCAACTTTCAGCCATATTGGAGAAACTGGAGGAGCGTTTCTCTCTTCGCACTCTTTATTTTTTTGCCTACCTGGCGTTCGGTTTGGGCACAGGCCTGGCCACACTATCCACCAACCTCTACGTGGTACTTTCTCTCTGTGTCACCTATGGGGTGCTCTTCTCCTCTCTATGCACGCTGCCTTACTCTCTTCTGTGTGAATACTACCAGAGCCCACAGGTCAGTACCTACATATGGAGCTTTATGATATTTTAATTACTTCAAGGAACAGTTCAATATTTTTGGGGAAATAAGCTAATTTGCGTTTTTTTGTTTGGAGTTTGATGAGAAGATCTATCCCGCTCACATGTTTGTACAGTAAATATGCAGCCGGAGCCAGCAGATGGTTGTCTTAGCTTAGCACTAAGACTTTGTTTTGTACATAAAAACAAAGTGTAACAATGAAGCTTTATGTACCAGACTATTTAAGATATTTAAAAAGTACTGGTAGCCAGATTTTCACACCATTGTTTCCCTGTTTTGCATTCTTAATGCAAATGTTAGTTAGCCAAATGCTTAAAAGTAGCTGCATATATAGCGCACAGGCATGAGTGGTATCAATCTTCTCATCTAAATCTCAGCAAGAACGTGTATGAATGTATGTCCCAAAAATGTTTAACTACTCCTTTAACGCTGTTAGTGTTGTGGCGCACTACAGAGATTGATCCTGTACGTAAACTGTTTGAATATGTTCCTCAGTTCTGTGGCTCGTCGGAGGAAGGGACCAGACGAGGGATGGGGGTGGACATCTCTCTGCTCAGCTGCCAGTACTTCCTGGCACAGATCCTGGTCTCCGTGGCGATGGGACCTCTGACCTCACTGGTGGGTGGGGCCCAGGGAGTGATGTACTTTGCGAGCCTGATGTCATTCGTGGGCTGCCTGTACTCCTCTCTCTTCGTGGTGTACCATCTGCCCCCCCCTGAGGGTGAGCCCCCCGATAGCGAGACCCAGCCACTACTGGTGCACATTTAGAAAAGTCTCTTTATTTACTTCCACCTCACACACGCAGTCTCGACGAACACACGCTCTCACGCTGCCGCTTAGCGTCTGAGTGTGTTTGACCTTCACAGTAGTCAACAGGACAAACACGCCGCACATTGTACAGCACAATTCCGTATATAGGGTTATATCACACCAATCGGCACCGCTCTTCTCAGAGCTAGACAGACAGACAGACATTGGCCACCGCTCTAATAGGTGTATACATGACCCGTGTGTTCATACAGTGTGTGCGTGCCCATGCCTTTTTTCCCTAACTCTTGAAAACAAATGTGTGACCTTTTTGAATGCAGTGTGGGATAAGTGGATGTGGGAGAGAGAGAGAGAGAGAGAGAGAGAGAGAGAGAGTATGAGTGATCTCTTTGAGGATAGAAAAGCCTGATCTGTTCCTCTGTCTGATTCTTTGCTGTAACATCTTGCATCATCTTTTCTTGCCTGTTTGTGTCGAGTATAGAAATGTTGATCACTACGTACAGGCTAACCACAGCTTCCCCCCTCTTTTTCTTCCTTTTATCAGTTGCCTAACGTCTGCATGAGCTGCAATGTAATCTCTTAAAAGCCTCGTGTTATTGTTTTGTTTGGTCACACGGCCAAGGGAATGTCTACCTGCCTGTTTCTCTGAGTTAGAATATTAGCATTACACCTTTTGGCAGCTTTTGTCTGACTAAATGAATGTGCCGCCAGTGACCACTCGCACTCACTGTTAATGCACCTTCATTCATTTGAGAGCTTTTTAGTTTAGCAAACACATACTTAATATTTACTAGAAGCTGAGCTACGCTTAATCACTGTAACAGTCTTGAAGGGCTTCACATTGTTCACATTTAACAGCAAATAAAAACAACATTTTCCACAAAAAAACAATCATTATGAGACTTACCAGTGTGCTATTCCCAAATTTCACACGTTGGTGCTGGTTGACTCTTAATCAAGTCCCAAGTATGAGTACAATGCCAATTAAGTACCTAATCAGCATCAATCCATGACTTATAACATGACGCACATACACACGCTCGTACACAAACTTTCAAAAAACACAGAGAAATGCGTGCCGGTGGCAAATTCTGCCTGGGCCCTCACTAAAGCCACGGTGCAGCCGTGAGCTGTCACCCTGCTCCTGGCCATGCCATTGTAATAATGACAGTGATTCTTGTCATTATCAGGAAGAGGAGAAGTTGAAACTGGGGTGTGATTCAGCATTCAGTCGGAAACCGAACAAAACTGAAGAGCAGCAAACAGGGAGAAGACTCATGTGAACTATGGGTAACCCTGAAGGTGGACGACATTCAAGGAAACAGACTGTGGGGGTTCATAGAGCCAGCAGCAAGTGCTTATTGTCATCATTAGGGCGCATGCTAAAGGTAGTAGGCTTCTGCTCCACCCCGCTCGGCCCATCAACAAAGCATAGTAATTATCTTATGTTCGTTAGCCAGCTTCCTCACTTCCTTTTTGCATCCTAAAGAAAACGTATTTTTTTGTTTCTTTGTTTTTACATGTTGATTCAGGGCAAACGGTACGCTTTGTCTATTCAGCCTGGCCAACACAGGCACCATGTCTGACTTCAGGGCTTTAACTAAAGGTTAATTCAAGTATAGAACCTGTTTTAAGCCTACCATTGTGATAAGTGTCATTGACTGGCTCTCACACTGAATACACCAACATTAGGGTGCCAGTCTTAAGTGCTGCCTCAGCAGAATGTCATTAATTGCCTACTATTTAAGCCTCCTGGACTGAATGGATGCACACCCTGCTAACGTTTCTGAGGGAACAGTAACTGTATGGATCATGCTGTTGCAGCTTGCTTGAGAAAAAAAAAAAGAAAAACACCAGTTTTTGTGTTATATGGTACCACCTAATGCTCAATATTAGCAGTGTTACTGTAAAAGCTACTTTTATTCAGGGTTCAGTTAAAAAACTAAAATGATCATTTTGCCATTTTGGACTCCTGTGTCAATTATTGTTTTGCACTGATAACCATTATGGTCCCTACCAGTTGCCGAGCCAGCTGACTGATGGAATAATGATCTGCAATCTTTAAGTACACCACACGGGGGCGCCAGGAGACAAGACTGCAATCCACTCTCAGCCCCCTTTTCCATAACCAAGTGAATTAGATTATTCCTTCCTGCATCTAAGCCAGCCATTTTCCATGTTAAGAAGAAATTGGGTCAAGTGACATCATCTACTTATAAAACCATGGTTTCAAGAAGCACAGATGATCAAGTAACATACACACAAAAAAACAATATACTTAAGTAAAAAGACAATTTATTTGTTAATCAGAATATACAAAGCAGTGGCTGAAGTAACCGAATGTCATTCTGGTTCGGAAAAAGGCAGTCTTGGACACAAAACTGGGCTACCCAGCCATAACATAAAACTCATTGAAATTGTAAGAAAAACAAAGTATAAATGGTACAAACTTGCGTGGAATGCATACAGAACAAATGACCAAAGCTTTAAGATTTAAGAGGGGTTAATTAACATTGCAAAATCCTGCCTCCATTAAACAAGGTCAAGAGATCTTATCATGGAGGCGCAAGACAGAGCCCCTTTATTCATTTGCACCATCTGTTATGTTAACAGGGCAGCCAAGCCAAGGATTAACAAGCAGCTCAACACAAGAAAAAAATGATGCCTCAACTAATAATGCTAACAACTGTCCATTAGCCCCTGCTTAAAACTTATCTTTGGTCCTTAAGTGAATCCGAGAGGTCAACATGAGCCATGGAGGAGTTGAGCAGCTGCCTGTACGTATGAATCATCTGGTCAGCACTGACATAATAGAGATTGTGCTTCGAACATACTGATATAAAACCTCAAGAAATGAAAACAAAATGATCTCATGGTGTGGCCCAATTTGTACAAGTAAAAAAAAAAGCTCATTTTAAAGACCAATAAATAACATTTCATAAAAAAAAAGGATGCAGGGCCACTATGTTTCAGGACTCCAGTGCAATGTGATAACATGGGAGCAAACAAAAAGAAATATTTCTCAAAAGGTATAGAAAGCACAAGCTCTACAACAGGATGTTGACCAGGCCGGTGGGACAGTGCTGCAAACAAGTAGAAGGACAGAGACCTAAGCCTTCACTTCTGCCTCTTTTGAATCTCCATTTTCCTCTGTCTTCTGCTTTTTTGTCTCCACCTTTTCCTATTAAAAAAACAGGGGAAAAAAATAGAAATATTATCAATTATAATCAAGCATTACCAAAGGCTGAAGTTCACCAGATTAGGCAACACATTTGAAAGCACTTGATTATAATTGTATATTTCAGCCTTGTGACAACCCACCTCCTCCTCTTCCTCCTCCTCCTCTTCCGCTGCACGCTTCACAGGCTGTGCATCAGTCTCCTCAGCAGGGGGCGCCTCCTCTGCATCTCCTGTAAGCACAGTTTGTCACTTCAGAAAAATACAAACCCTTCACTTTGAGTGTAAATAGGACAAGATTCGTGAAAAAAAAAAATAAAAAAAAAATGTGTCTTGTCAAAATAGAATTTTGATCTCAAGGCCACACAAGACGCAAATTCAAAAACAACAAAGTCAGACATGTAAAGACTTTTAAACTTGATTTTTAAAGTATTTTCCTGAAAACAGTAACACTTCTTTATATAAACATACCATCTCCATTCTTGTGTTTCTCCTCTTTCTTTTTTTCCACTTTGTCACTGTGATCAGCACCATTCTGAAGGGAGAGAGAGAGAGAGAGAGAGATGTAAGTCCAATAAAACATCAAAATTCATCAAAATTCAAGAATTGGGCTTTTATGACAAGAGTAATGTTGCATTAAAAAAAAACCAAAAAACCAAAAAAACAAAACATGAAACTCAAGCATATTTAAAATAATCCTCCTAGGGTCTTACACATACAGACCCCTGTGGGGACACTTAAACAAAACAAAAAAAAAGGCTTGTGTGTGGTGAGCTCTTACTCCCCAGAGGATTAGCCACCAAGCTAAACTAAAGACACCAATGGAGACTAGCTAACATCTGTGCCATTTCACAACCCAAACAAAGCGCTGTGTGGAGAGCAGCTGAACAGAGAGGGGAGGCGGGTGCAGCGACACCTGCATGATGAGGGGCGCTAAGACAAAAGGCCATGAGGCTGGTCCTCGTTTCCAACTCACTGTGCCATTGGCAGGTGCGTCCCCGTTGTCGGTCTTCTTCTCCTTCTCCTCCTCCTCCTCCTCCTTCTTCTTGTCCTTCTCCTTCACGTCTGCTTCTTTCTTCTCTTTCAGCTCCTACAAAATAAAAGCATGGGCTCTGGATCAATGCAAAGAGTTTATTCTGAAGTGCCGCACGGTCTTAACCCCCCCACACACACACGTCTGGTTTTAATGAGAAAGCTGGTTTGTCCTTAACTGGGATAAAAAGTCAAATTCACGCGAGACTATGTTGGAGTGAATTAGTGGTAATGTGGAGCGTTTTTCCTCCCAACCCTTAATGTAGCGTTACCGACACTGTGTCTTCCCGCCCACAGCAGCAGCAGCAGCCCCGCTTCTCTGCACAGTTTCACCGCTTTGTCTGCTCAACAAGACATGTTCAGCAAACCACATCCACATTTTTAGTTTCCACACACACAATATATTCATCTGTGCACAATGGAGATAACACATGCATCACCTCTGGGGTGAAAGGTTGTCGACAGGTTACAATTAAAAAAAGACTCATTTAGGTAATTCACATTTTTCCCCCAATTACTGTGAACTTCAAAATGAAGTAAGGCTGTCGGTACCGTTCAGCTGCTGCACACCGCCCACCACTGTGCACTTGGCACAAATAATACAACAACTTCAAAAAAAGTTCCCCCAAAATCTTTTTCACACGACGGTACATGCGTTAAATATAAAAAAAAAATTAAAAAATAAATAAAAAGAAAGGGAATGAAACGCACCTTGGCTGTAACCTCTGCAGTTGCGGTTGTGTCAACAGCTGTGTCGGCCATGGCTAATTTTTCTAAATTAATTTAGATAAATATATTACTGTTCAGAATTTTTTGTTTTATTTCTTGGCTCTTTGCCTTCGTGTGGATAGTCCAAAGGGCTCTGAGAGAGAAATGATGTCTGCCCGTCTCCGCTTTTCTCTCGAGCTCGTTGAAAATCCACTGGTGTTGGATACAGCGGGTCGATCCGGCACACGATTGGTCAATTTCTTCCACCGGAATATCTGATTGGCGGGATGCCCTGTCAATCATCCCAAGGTAACCCGCCTACTGGCTATCTCATCGCTGATTGGTCAATTGTATTAAAGCGCCGCATTAAGGTATCAGACTTCGTTTCTTCTTATTTATTTTACTACACATCACTTTGCGTTTGAATTTTGTTCCTCAAATGTTAACAATGAATGTAAGTGGCCATTTGTTCAAGTTTTGATAAACCACGAGAGTCTACTCATAGTTGAATATTGAATCGAGTAGATGGAGTGAAAAAGTTTCTAAACATATGCCCATGAGCGGCATCTTTTGTCTTAGCGCCCTTTCTCTGCAGAGATGGGGTATCAAATTACAAGCAGAAAGGATTAATGTGACGAGTTCAAAACACACTAAGGCCACTCCTCCTTTTATATTTTACACATGTAACAAAATGTGTTCTGGCTTAAAATGTGCTTACACTTTACAGCTTGAACAACCTGGTAAACTACAACACTGCAAATTTGCACATTAAACAAGCGTAATTAAGCAATTAATTATTCTACTACAAAACTCCCTAAAGACAACATAGCTGCAAAGCTTATGAGCTATACATCCACTTTACACATGTATTCAAACGCTAAAGTTGGCAGTGATTAATAGTTTGATATCAATAAACATAAATTGATCATTTTATATAATGTTTTCCTTCTGAAGAATTTGGAGAACAATAAGTTAGTGAAACTAGAGTCTGTTTAAGGCAATATTTGATAGAAAGAAAAGGAAAAACATAATGTGCCACACACTTGCTGAGAACAGGCTAAGCAATAAATTGCATTGTGATTAGTGAGTATCGGGGACAGTAACGGGGTGATGTGTGGTACAGTAAGTGTATGAAAACATTAACAGCACGCATTGAATCACTGTTATTGTCATATACCATTAAAGGTGATTTTTTTTCTCCCCTAGGGAAAGTACAAGGTGACCTTGCTATAAGCACTTATATACAGATGCAAAAAATGATAAATCACAGGATGCACCTTATGAATACAGTATGATGTGTCTTGGGGTTTTTGGTTGGAAGAGACTTGCCAGACCTGATAGATGCTTCTGAGATACGATTGTTTTTTATATATAGACAGTTTCACGTGCAACTGTTTATTTAAAGGTTGTATTTCTTCAGATATGTGTCCCCTTTCCTCTTAATTAAGAAGCATTGTCTTATTTAAACAGTGTCTGTTTTACTTCTCCTTCAGAAGTTATTTTACTTTTTAACACTGCTCTTTCTTTGCCGTCACTGCGCTCACTCATCCAACTGCTAAACCAAAGGAAGTGGCAACACACAGCACTTTGTGGGTCCTGGACTCTGTAATTTAAACCTCCACATGGTCAGTCCCTCAATTAAAAAGAAGGCATCGTTTTTTATCACAGGTAAAATCTACACATTCTTTTGACAAGATACCATGAACTCAAGTTTCAACATAATCAACGAGAACAACCTTATTTGCCACGCCTGTTATTGTTTTCCACCCACACACAGCTATCATAAAACTTTTACCTGCAGTTATCAGATCGTTGTCAGAGCAACAGAGTAATTTCCACTTGCATGAATCTAGTTTACAAAACATATTTGGGTGTGTCCCAGATTATATGAATTTTAAATATATCTAGACAGCCTTACAACTGTTTGTGTCCTTAATTTGCCCCAACAAACTCATGGAGGATATCTTGACACAAGTATGTTTTCAGTCTCTAATTTCAGGGCCTGATCCTAAACCGCCTCACTTATTCTCTATGCCAGTATTCAAGCTACTTCAAGCTTTTGAAGAAGCCTCCAGGCCTCATTTAGTCATTCACCTCACATTCAGCTGACATATTATCATAAAGACTGTAATTACAGAGATCAAAGTGTTGTGTGTCAGTGTGCCATCTGGTTACTTTGAGATTTATTTTATGCCTATTATAAGAATGTTTTTTTTACTTATTCTATTGTTCAAACATTACTATAAGGACATGTAAAAAAATGTTTATTTTAATACAAAATCTTGACATGAATATGAATATAAATGAACGATTATCATCTTAAATGGTCATGTACATACATAGATACATATACACGAAATTTCCCTTCTGCTAAGAAGCGCCCAGGGAGCAACTTGGGGTATATACTATATATTATGTGAAAGATATATATATATATATATATATATATATATATATATATATATATATATATATATCTCATCACAAACAACACACAAAAGAAAACAACACTGACACAGCCATTTAAGGCATTATGTCACTGCACTTAAAGGCAAGGACTCCTCTGGGCCTTGCTTAAAGTGTATTACCCTTTTATTTGGGAAACGAAGACCATGTGGAGACTACAGAGCATTGAAGCAGACATCCACAATGTTATGGTCTTCAGTAGATCCTCGGGAGGAACAGAGGAGCAGACTCAAAGCAGCAGAAGGCATTACTCACTCTTTTTCTGTAACTGGAAAATGGGAGCAATCAGAGGGGGAGTGTTTGTGAGATCATTTCCTGTCCCTTTTTTTCTTATTTGCCTACCTCAACATGTTTCCATGTAACACCAATCTGTAGCAAAACAAAAAAGTCCATCTATGGGCAGCCTATTTCACTCCGCAGGTAAAGAAGTGAACCAAACTGTTGCAGCAAGTAGGGCGGTCAAGGAAAAGCTGAAAAAGAGATTCTATTTATGTGGTGATTTTTGCAAACTTCTCATTTCCCAACAGCTGGAGTGTTTACCACACTTTCCACAAGTAGGAACAGGAAAACGTTTTAGATGCTTTTGAAAGTTATGGAAACACAGAAAGCAATACTGTATGAAAGAAAAGCCTCTTTGTGTTTGCAATAACATTAAATTAAACAGTAAATTAAGTGTTTTGCATCAGTTCCCATAGCTTCGGGAAACATTTCTTAAACTGGATATAGGATGGGAAGTGCAGCACCTTAATTTCTTCAGGATAAAGGACTGACCTGACTTGTGGAATGTCAGTGCTCAGAGGTAAAGGAGGCCCATCAGAGAGCGGAGGTCGGGATTAGGCGGGGGAAGGGTCCCAATAATTGGTTGAATTGGTGGGGGGCAAACTGAGCTCTTTTGTCTTGAACAGCGGGGTCCTGCATGGTCCGTCTGGCTTTCTCTGGCTTCCAGAACAGGACAACATGAAGTTGACTTCTCAGTGGCACGCTTCAGTCGAATGCATAGTGAGGGAAGAAAGTTATTGATCTATAATTAACACAATTAAGTACAGCCATTGTGGACCATAATGAC
Organism: Anoplopoma fimbria; assembly: GCF_027596085.1. NCBI lineage: Eukaryota > Metazoa > Chordata > Actinopteri > Perciformes > Anoplopomatidae > Anoplopoma > Anoplopoma fimbria. The sequence continues at coordinate 18,316,365 of NC_072465.1, forward strand.
AACATGTACACTAGTAGTGCTGCCACAAGACCCCCAGACGCTCATGGAGTTTCTAAAGTGACTTCATGGCCAAGAGTCACATGTATAATATAATTTATGTAAACTAATGCAGTTATGCAAGGTGTATATTGAATTAAACAATGGCATTTTAATGAATATTGTTGTTGTTTAATATCCCATTAAATATTATTTGACATGATACAAATAATTGTTGGAACAATAAAAGTGCATCAGTATCACTCAATAACAACACAAACACCAAACAAAGAAAACATAATAAAACAACAACAATAAAATAAATAAATAAGTACATTAATACTGTATATGAAATTAAACAACTTTTTTACATTGCAAGGGTCCAACAAATTTCCCCTGAAAACTAAATAATTAACCCAAAAATTCATTGAAAAATCTATTTATTATTTTGGAGCCATAGAAGATTCAACTGATAAAGGGAAGAGAAAAAACGGTATAAAAGTAAGCAATAATAAGTGCAGGACTACATTAAATGTATGTGAAAAAAAGAAATGTTTCAACAAAATAGCTAAATTAAAAACAAACGGCTAGTAAGAATAGAACAAAATAAATTTAGATGCAGAATGAAAAAGTTATGAAGAACACACATAATGTAAACAGAAGCTCCTCGGAGGCAGACTGCCAAGAGATCCTAAAATCCTGCGGTTTTCTATTTGGGGTTGTTGTAGTTGTCTCTTCAGTGTTGCACGGATTAGTCTGTAGGTTCTTTGAGGATTTAGAAAATGCCAGAGCTAGTGTTTCCCAATATCAAAGTCTATTGGTCTCCGTACACACGGATTTAAAACACTTATAGTTTGTCACTATCTCAACCCAGTTCAAAAGGATGTGCGTTGTCTCCTTTCCTGTTTCCAGGATATCATGGCGCAGCAAAAAGTCTGGAGATGAACTCCGCTGGCTCTGGCTCCATTTTTTAAGCACAGCAGCCAACGGCTCCTGGGTGTAAAGTAATCGGGGGGGAGTAACACCTCCCAAACTGAGGCTAAGAATTCTCTCCATAAGATAAAGATGTCTTTTCCCATCCAAGGGAGGGGAAAGCAACTACCATATGGAGAGGAGTTCAGATATTGCAGGGTCTCATTATTAACAAATGTGAGTAGAACTCTAAAGTGCATCAGCTGCAGTAGCCATTGTAAGCTACTGGACCATTAAGCATGCTTTTTGGCTGTCCATCTTTATTTTGTCTCTGACCTAAAAGTAATGACCAAGAATAACAATGAGAATACATGCAGCTGAAATCTTGGGGGAAAAAAATCAAACTACAGACTGGATGGAGGCCTCCCTCTGAAGGACTGGAAAAGGATCCCAGAACAGACTCAGGACATTACATTGGGGACTACATCTCCCAGCTAGCTTGTGAGCGTTTGGTGGAGGTGTTGGAAGGAACTGCTGTGGAAAAGGTCACTTGGGTGACTCTACTCACTGTGTTGCCACAGCTAGGTTGACTCAGAGAAGCTGCTGGAAAATGAATAAATGGATTGATGGATGAAGAGATGTGTAAATGTATTATGTACTCAAGTTACAGAAGTCAAGATACTGCATGTATTTTGTACATTGTATGAACAAAACAAAGGTTTAAATGTCAAATAATTTATTTAAATTCAACAGACGTTGAAATGTGCACAGATTTATACTGTGTTTGTATTTATTATTACAACAGAGCAATAGCAAATGTCATATTGCATATTTCAGTCCTGCCATCTGATTGCAGTGCAACATATCATGTGTCAGAAAGCACTCATCCCACTTAACTGGAAAACTATACATAATACCAATAGAGCACATGCATACTACATTTCTCTTTAAAACAAAAACAAGATTCATATTTTATATTGAAATCTTAAGCTGAATTTGTGAATCATCAGGGATCATTTAAGTCTTATTTTATTTTTCTTAAATTTCAAATTACAATGTCTTTCATAGATCTTGCATATCCCAAGCTTTTTGTGGTGACTTTGGTTTATTCAAGTAAGATATCCTGATTATTTTATGCCAGAACCTGAAAAAATACTACTGTTTGTGATTGCTCTAAAAATTTCCAACATTCTGTACTGAGGAATCAGAAATTGAACATACATGAATTATTCAACAACTTATTGCATTTACATAAGCCCATTTTCTAACATTGCCTCACAGTATATTAAGCTGGATGCATAACTGAACAAACAAAGTAACAAAAATAGGAACACAGGTGTCACTTATCAGATGGATATAATTGAAAAATGTCTGTATTGTTATAGTGTTATAATTACTGAGCACACATAAAAATGTCTTTTAGGTTTCATAAACTTAATAAAGAAATACATGCTTGTAAGAGTAGCTACAGTTTTCCCTCCTCACTGTTGAAGTTCAGCTGCACTACCTTATTTATTTCACCTCCTACAGCTCCACCCGTGTAACTGCTTTGCCAGTGAAGTGGAAATTTCCAGTAATTCCTTCTGCTTTGCAAGAAATGCTCCTCCCCCTTCCAGTTTCCCGCCTTTCAGTCTACCTGCTCCTTCCTGCTGCAAACACCAAGACCTCACGGCCCTCTGCTGCTGAGCCGTGTGTGGCCCAGCTGATTTTACTTTGTACAATGGAAAAACCTACTATTTCTCCCATAGACAAAATATAACATCTGTTTATGATTATGGCATTATCATTTATGTATAAATGTATGTTATTTGCACCAAATTATTGTCCTTAAACTGAACATGTTAAAGATTAGAGCTTTAAGATCTATTTCATGTGGATGCCAGTCAGATTAGTACATGTGTAATTTGCAATGATCTTTCTGAGATAGATGCAAAAATGTTTCTTTGTTTACTAATCTGAAACTACATCTAGTTGTCCTCAGAATTACTACAAAAAACGGGAAGCTATAAGTGTAAGTATTACACTCACTCTTGAATGATGAAGGGTTGGATTGGGATCACAGAACAGATGGGAGATTTGCATTTCTATTTCTCTTCCTGATCTGATATTCTGCTGTCTGGTTGGTTTCAGAGATGCTCTTCAACTGTCATATCAAGAATCAGGAAATGTAACGAGTGTTTAAGAGCTCACAAAGAAGGCCCCGGCTTAGTGCAGGCTTTTGAAAACAAGGTGATGTCTGTTATCGTGTTTACAGCCTCAGAGGTCCAGGCTCTCTACGCTACATCTGTGGTTTTATAACTTCCTCTTATTTCAAGACCACAACATAACGTGTACACACAAGGGGCCCTGATGCTTGCTGGTGAATTATTTTAGATATACTACAAATAAAGCCACGAGACAGCTGCAGTGGAGAAGTTTGAGTGTGTTGATGGCATGAGGCACACTGACCTTAGACCCATTGTGAAGCACCAACAAAGAGCCATCTGCACAGCAACCAAAGCTGAGATGAGGGACTCGCACACAGGGGGATCTAGGAGGGGGAGGGACACTGGAACCTGGGGAGTGTAAAAATAAAATAAAAAAATCAGTGATTAAGAAACATTTGAATGGGTATTGATCAGCTGGATGCTGTCTAAAAACATCAAAGCAGTCAGTGCTGAATATCTCATAGGGTTTGTAAAAAAAGAAAACAGGAAGCTGTACAACGTATCAGCCCAGAGTGTATGGATCGCTCCACTGCTGGTAAAGTGGAAGACAAGAGCTGCTGGCCTAATCACTCAAGAGCACATTTCCTGCCTCCTGCATGATGAGATGAAGTCAACTGAAGCCGTTCAAGGCTAATATTTAACCCAAACCTTGATCTCATACACGGCGGATATCTCATTCCTTCTGCCGGCAGAAACACACAGGCTTTGTCTCTGCAGTGCCCTGACTGGTAATAATATCTTTATGAGGGCTAATATTTTGGGATGTGACGAGATTTTATAGTGCAACCAATATTTTTTTTCTTTAGAGTGGAATTTTGCATTTCAAAATGGTGAAAACAAAGACAAAATGGTGGCAGGGACATCTGTAAAAATCAAAAAATGTTTCACAGGTAAGACATGAGAGTCAGGATTGCTTAGCAACAGCAGTAAAAGATTCTTGCAGCCTGTGTGGTAACAGAAACTGATCCTGCTGCCACCCAGTGGTGCTCTGTCAGTACAAGCTAGGAATGAACTGGCACTGAACACGATCAAAGGCTCACTTCTCTAAAATATGTGTGCAGCCAAATGAAATAGCCACAGTTACCTGCAAGGTGTAAACCCCGTAATTGAAGAAGGACTTGATAGTGGAAAAAAAGTGATATCCTTGTTCCTTCCTCAACACTGTTCGAAAATATGTTCAATCATTTGATTGGCCGGAAAATGCACCAGCTCTCATGTTGCTTAGCAACATTCATGGAAGGGCTGATTGTGGGTGGGAGGGTGTGAGAGTTGGGAAGCAGAGGGGGAGGGGGTGGAGGTTCGGGGGTGGGGGGGGTGGAGTTTGTCTAGAGGAGGGAACATTGAGGGTGCAGCAGACAGACTGGCTGGGGAAATACCTGGCAAAATTCCCAAATAAACAAACCAGAGAGAGAGAGAGAGAGAGAGAGGAGGGCAGAGCGGGAGACAGAGGACTTGGGTACTTTCTGGGTCCGGATAACAATCATGTTTGAGATAAACGGAACAAGGCATTTTATAAGTGCTAACACAGTCTGTTCCTAAAGCAGAACAAGACTAGAGATAGGAAGTTGAGAGCGTTACACTGAAAACTTTGCCTGTAGTGAGATGAAAGTTGACAAGAACTTTACATTCCATAATAAGCTGCTATAGTGGCTTGAGACAAATGTGTTCCAGCATTAGTTTTTGGAGAGATTGAGTGGAATTGTGAGTAACAGTATGGTCATAAAAAGACATGGGAGGCTGCAGTTGATAATGTGTAACAGTTTGATGAGGAACAGATGAACAGGCCGCGGACAAGCGTGTAGTTTCTTGATGAGTGTTGAGAAACGCTACCTGTTCTTGCATGTTTTTGTTGCTGTGGTTTGGTGTGTAGGTGTTTCCAAGGAATGGCTAATTATTTCTTTTTGATCAGGACAAGTTGGACTTAACACAACAATCTCAACAGCCTGCAGTTAATATAAAAAAAGAATGAAAAGGACTACAATTACAAAAGATTACAAGGTGCGAAGCAGAAGGTGCACTAGAAAAACGAGGAAAGTGTTAGGCTAAAGAAAGAGAAAAGGTGGAAAATGTGCTTATATGGAGAGGGAGGGGTAAATAAAGCTGCTGCTGCTGGTAGGTACAGCCAGCAGAAGGAGGCGGGCCTTGGAAATGGCTGATGCAGGCGGTCTCTACAGGCATGAGGACTCTTTTGTCAGGAGTAGGAAATGAGGTTTCTGTTGTGATTAAAAGGAAGGTTTCTATGGCAATGCAGAGGGCCGTGTGCACAGAGCGTTTGCTGGGAGTGGAGGGGGCTAAGTGAGAGTAGAATTTCAAAGAAAGCAGCCTCCTCCATCTCATCTCCCACCATCGCCACCCGTCTGCCTTTCCACAGCGCTCTTTTATCTCCGATAATCTGTTTTCACAGCCACACAGTTCAGACTGCAAGGAGGATTATCCTGAGCAAACCAAGTCATTGGTCAATCAGTCATAAATGTTTGCACAGTAACAGTTTCACTTCCCAAAATCGCTGCCGTCGAGACAGGAAAAAAACCTTCAACAGATTAGCTAATTAAAGCCACATATCTCAAGTTAAATAATTATCATATTAACCTATGTGTCTCTTTCTTGTTTGGACAGGCACACTTGTCAAATCTTTCTTTCCTTGAACAGCCCATGATGAATAAAAAAAAACTATGATGGCATCAGGATGACCTTTAATGCTAAAAATAGCAACACCCTTTGTTAATTGTTTCACAGTTAAAAAAATATGTTCCTTAAAATAAGTCCCCCTCTCACGATGTTCTCATTTAGACAGAGGAAACTGATCTCTGCAGCAGTGACTGCCATCTTTTCCCCACCACAGGCGAGCACCAGGATGTTTGGATAAGATGAAATTTGAAACTCATGCAGATCAAAGCGAAGTTTCTTTTGCACATTATAGGCCACACTGGCTGAAAAAAAGATAGACGCTCCTGATATTACTGGTACACAGGAAGATAATATGGCAAGCCTACAGTACAAATAGGTAGCTGACTGAGCATGAAGAAAGGGTCAAGGTTAATGATTGTGGTGTAAATAAACATATAATGAATTTAATAGGAAGGTAACAGTCATTTAAATAATGACACTGATTTGATCACATAAATCTGAATAAATGAGCGTGATTCAGCAAAATACATCTGAGAAAAATCAGCATTATTCCAGCAACAAAAATGTGTGTTACAGTGAAAGCTCCTCATGTCCTTTACGGAAACACAGACTCAAGGTCTCAGCATGCCAATTAGAATTACAAAAGGTTCTGCTGCCCCCAACCTTTCCGTTTGAGCATAGCAGCAACTATCATGTAATGAAACGTTGCCAGTGCGGGAGGGTTGTACTGCAACCAGATTGCATAGTCAAAGCCAGATGGCAAGTCCCACATCAAAAAGGACAGCTGGTTACCAGAATCTGAAAAGGCATCTTTATAGCTCCAAACCTAATTAGTTCCAACAAAACAAATCACACCAACATGCAGGCATTGCACAGGCCATGCCAATAATTCATCATAAAAGGGGACATACATAACATAATTAAGCTTTAAATGTCTACATGTGCAAGCTGCAACATTTCAAAATGGCCAATCAGGCTGGTTCCATCAGCGACCATGGTCATTGATCTACATAATATTAAACAATGAAAGCAGGCCCTTCAGATGCAGATGACGAGGATCCTATTTTAAACATCAGCTCAATGGGTCAGATTAGTGCGTCCTCCAGTGAGCGTTGTTTGCCATCAAACTGCTGGCTGATCTTTGAGGCTTTGGTTGCTGCCTGCCGGGCTGAACTCTCTTTATGCAGAACCTGTGAATCAGATCCAGAAGAATGAACAGAGTACCTGTTAAATGTATCATGATGTAAAGCGTAAACAATCACTTAAGTGCAGGATTGGCACTTTGCATTGCACTAACCCCTTCTAGTATTCGTTGGCGAAGTTCCCCCTGTGAAAGCGGTCGTTCTTCCTCATCAGTGACAGGAGACTCTTCTGCGTCATATTCCACACTGGGGGGTTCAAACCAACACAGATACACTCATCAAGCTGATGTTTGAGGTGTTTAAATGTATCTGTAGGTTTACTTGTTATAAACACATGAGTTTTAAATAAACTGATAACAGTCAGACCTGTTGATTGTAGGGATGCTAACGCTCTGCTGAAGCAGTTCTGGATTTTGACCCAAAAGATATTTGGCCAGGTCTTTTGGATTGTAGTCTTTTTCTAGATCCTGTAAGAGTCAAAAATTCAGAGAACACATTACATTACATGGAAGAAAAAACGGGAATGTTTCTAAGTAAAGACAGAACCACAGGTTGACGGGTTACTTTAGAATTGAGGAAAGCTTGTATGGTGAGCAGCTCGTTGGTCTTCTGTTCCACCAGACCCAGGTAGGACATGATGTTGTTCTCACTGATCCCAGTAGAGGAGCTCAGCATATCCTCTATCACTGAGCGGTCGCACTCCATTTTAGAGAAGATGCTGTTCACACCTGTGAGATGGGAAAGACCAGAGTCAGGAGTACCTGGAACTGTCTGTGTTTTCTTGTGTGATAAAAATATATACATATATCTGTAATTGCTTGATCATTTTAAGGAACATAACCTGGAAAAATAATATGATACTTATTTTAAGGAAAATAGGTTTTGCTAGAAATAACTGGTCAAATCAACCCAATGTAAATATTCAGTGATTATCAATTTACTATTGGATATTAGTTTTGGATATTGTGTGGAACTGCATGCTTGCCTGTAGACAAATTCTAAATCTTTGCATGTTCATCCGACCTGCTAAACACTGACTAAAAGCCTCCAGGTTACGCTGATTATTTATTGGAATCATTATTTGATTATGATTATTTCCCTTATAATTACCAATTATAAAACGACGAATGATGAAATTACAACCAGCAGAATAAATTGTTGCCAAACTAATGCTGGGCATTATGGGCCAAATAGAACATCATAATATTTTTTAATTAATAATTAGATATCAATATTGCAATGATAATGTAGTGTTGACTATTGGTGTATTCACAAAATATTTATGACAATGAGATTTTGGATAAAATCATCAGTAATGTGGAAAAAATGACTCACTTTTAAAACCAGGAAAAGACGTTTGTGCGATATTAGGATATCAAAATGTAATACATCTTGTCTCATTTCACAATATTGACATAAGTCCAAGCTGTATGTCAAACCTGTTTTGATCTGGTCCAGGATTTGGCTTATGATGCTGGCTTGGTTTTCATAGTCCTCAGCTTTAGACTCGCTTTCCTTTTGCTGCTCATCAATGTCTCTCAGCAGAGAGCAATGATCCTCCTCCTGTTGCAAACCTGCAACTCGGAACTGCTGTATCTCTGCTTGTGTCTGCAAATTCACACATTCACACATAGACATTCAAATATATAGATAATTGGTGTGAACCAACAACACTGAATACCACATGCTCCCTTTCACTTGCTCTAACTGCAGTCAAAAATTTACCGTTTTCATTTAAATAGCAAGAACTTGCTAGAATTAGTACTGCTCAATTGTTGCAATGAGTAGGAGTAAAGGTACATTACATTACAGTCATTTAGCAGACGCTTTTATCCAAAGCGACTTACAATCAATAGTATATTACATATCATTCACCCATTCACACACTGATGACACACACCATGCAAGGTGCCACCATCAGACTCTAACTAACATTCATGCAACATCCAGTCCACACCGATGGCAAGCCTTCGGGAGCAACTTGGGGTTAAGTATCTTGCCCAAGGACACATCGACTGCTGAAGCCGGGTATCGAACCACCTACCTTCTGATTGGAGAACTACCTTGCTCTCCACTACGCCATAGCCACCCCATAGGTACATTTTGTGAAGCTAAAAAAGAGTAGATGGAGAAAACAAACTCACCTTGCTGATTTGATCCCTCAGTGCCTCAGCCTCATTGTTTTGCTCATTAACAAAGTTGAAGAGAGCAAAGTTCTGGTCTTCAACTACACAGCGAAACAGCAATACAACAGAGAGACACATTTAAATATCTTCATCTGAAACTGATTATTATCAAAGGGGGACCTAAAATTGATTTAGTGGAAGGTAAAGAAATGTAAACAAAATTCAAAAAAATCCTATATAATCTTTTATCAAAGTAAAGAGATGTAATTATGTTGTCATTGTTTATGAATCAACAATAACTATGCAAATATTATACATTTTCGTAACTCGAATAATGAAGACAAGCTCCAGAGCCAAAACGACCGTAAGAAGTGTTGTCTTTCTGAATGCATGAGTCTGAACCAGTCAGCCTGGGTTGGTAGGACTTACCCTGGATGAACCTGGTCACCAGCATGTCCAGGTCGTCCTCCCCTGTCACTGAGTGGATCCTCTCGAACACCTCCTCTAAAGCGTCCAGCGACTCTTCCCCGAGTCCATCCTCCTCTGCTCCTTCATCTCTGACACTTGGACAAAAAAGCACCTTCATATCAGTATCATCAGAGCTGTATAACAGCCACGATCAGCAAAACCATCATCATCATCTATTACTGCTTTGAATGATTTTAACTCTGACGTTTTTCTTATTCCTATAATCCTCCTTTAACAAGCCTAAATTAACAATGTAAGGTAAATTACTGTATTTTGCCCCTAAAATCAATATAGAACAACATTGCTGAGGGTAACAGGAAAATATTGCTAACATTATTGGGAATGCAAAAATAAGCATAACCTGTTTTTCAATAACAGTTATGGTTATTGTATAATTACACTGGGTCTCCAACTTACACAAAGTCTCAAGTCATTGTGTGTGTGACTTGAGTAACTTGTTGAAATCCCCATTTCTGGCTACTAGTGGCTGAAACAAGTTAACACACTCTGGGAAAAGTGTAGTGTTTGGTTCTATTACAGTTGTGATGACTCCTCTCCTTTATTTAGTTTGCTGCCTGATTCCCCTGTCAGGGCTCTCTCTGCAGGTGATTGTTAGAGCAACTGAGAATACCTGAGGGCTCTTTAAGGCAGCTCTGACTGACCATCCACTCTGCTGCAGCTTCGTTTCTCTCCTTTTTGGCTTTGTTATGTTGCTTTAGTTTCTTGTTTAGCTTTAATGCACCTTTTCAACACCCGCACCCACATCTTCCACTCATGCACGCCACACGCGTCAGACTTTACTGATATCCACGCCCCATATTTCAAATACTTAAGTTAACCCTTTAATTTGGTGTAGAGTGCTTTAATTTGTTAGATAAACCCTATTTTGTTAGCTGTTCATATGGCGTGTCTGTCTTTGTTATTTCCACTTGGGCCAGGTCATAGCACAGTGTGCAAGGACTCGCTGGCAGGACAGACTATACTGTTTCCCTCTTCTTTGTCTCAAGGCAACAGGAACCTTTGCACAGTTTCTTTCTTCAGTTTTTTTTTTTTACTGATTTTTATTATTTTCATTTGTGGTAATATAACCTTAACTCTGGCTGCTGTCTGATTGTTTCTGCTATAAAATCCTAAATAATTGTTGGCTACTGTGTCAACTGTAAGTTGTTATTAACGTTGTATTGCCTACTATTTGCATTGAGCAGGCACTGCTGGTGGTAATGTAGTTATATTCTTATATTCTTATTTTGTCCTGACTGAAAGGAAACACAAAGCTATCATTAAAAACAAACAAACATTACTGATACATCTGAGGACATACTGATTTTTAGCAAACCATCCTTATTTTTGTGAGCATAAACTGAACAAAGCAATGCTATGGTGTTTGCCAGAATACAGTTTGGCACAGACAGGGAATGACGAATAGATGTTGATGAATCAAACAAAAAGTTCCTCTACATTGTTACATTGATATATATCTGTAGTGTCCAGGGTTCAACACTAAGGTTTTTTTTTCACATGCCCAGTTGAGCAAGTGGGTCAGAAATCTACTTTTTTAATTTTTATTAACTTACCCCTATACAAATTGTTTTATTTATTAGCGGTTATATAGCAAATACTGAATTTAATTGTCATGTTTAATCTGTCTTCAAATAAATCAGAACAAAGACAAAGTATGTCATCGATGTGAAGAGTGAGTGAGTAAGTGAGTGAGCTTAACTGTGAAAAACGAAGTGCTAGATTTAGGAGCCCAAGAATAGGGCGATCCTGATTGTTGAGCCCTGCTGTTGTTGTTTAACCATCATAACACAGAATCCCTGAAAAACCTTCTCAATGTTGCTACATCAGGCCTTTGAATCGTTTCAAAAATCTTACTTCTTGGACCTTACATTTGTATTACATGTAGACCACATTGGATTCTTCTCTCTAGCTTGAGCTTGTTCTATTTATTTTATGAGACTGTTGCCGGGGCATTCATAAAGCACAAGCTAATAACTGCTCAGACTCCCCACTGAATAAACACTGAATAATCACTGCCAGCGTGATTATGGTCGCTAACACTACTTCCATTAGCATAATTATGAATATTGTCAAAACTGCAATATGAGCTACAACACAGTGGCTGTTTCTTACGTTGTCTGTCTCCCATCTCATGGCCCTCATCCTGCCCGCTCCTCTCGCTGCACTTTATGGTCATGAACTCTTTCAGGCTGCACTCATGTGCAATAACCCTCTCCAGCTCCTTCATCTCAGCGTTGTACTGGGCGAGGTCCTTCACTGCCTTCTCCCTCATCATGGTCATCTTGGACTGAGCCTCCACCCTGAGGTAGAAAGGTTGATAAATAATCCCAAAACCAAGATGATGACGTGCATATCATTTTGATTCTTAAATATTATAACACAACCATCTAAAATCTGACCTGGCATCGTATGCAGCAGTGGACAGGTTGACAATTTCCCCAATTTTCCTGCGGACATCGTAAAGTTCCTAAAACACACAAAAAAGAACAACGAGGTGTTGAAAACCAGTCTACAAACATGTCTTTAAATCAAGTGTGGTGTGACCTCTGACCTTGTCCAGCTTGTTGTGTAGTTGCTGGAAACGGATGCGCTCAATATGAAGTGTCTGCAACTCCTCTCTCAGGTGGCTGTTTTTGGTCAGCTGCTCATTGAAGCGAGTCGAGGACTGGAGAGGACATAGAACAGTAACAAACTTAAAACAATGTAAGTATATGTGAAGATATTCTATGCACTGTGAAAACAGACATTAAGGACATTAATATGATTTCATAATATGGTAATATTTGGAGATACGTTTTTGGGGTATTTTGTGATAATGACTTTAACAACTCACTCGGTCCAGTTTGTATTCCAAAGTGCTTATGGCCTTCTGAGTCTGCCGTATCTCAGACATTTGTGTATCTCCAGAACTGACCTTCCCTTTTCTCAACTCTGCCAGCTTCAACTCCATGTTTGTAATCTGCTTACATTACAGACACATGTCATAAACTGTGGTTTGTGACCAAAAATATCAGTCAACATGAAATGTATAGTATCATATATAGTGAGTGGACTTAATTCACCTCCTTCTCCAGCTCTTTTTGACACTGCTTCTCTTTCCACAGCTCCTCCTCCAACATGTCTCTCTGCTCCAGCAGAGCACGAAGACTCTGGGTGTCCTCACTGTCCTGCTGTTGGCGTGACAAGCTTTTACATGCACCAAGGTTTCTATGCAGTTCCTCCTGCTCCTTCAGCAGCTTCTCTATCTCCTGCCTTCATCCACCACACATATACAACCAATCAGGTGAATTAAAAAACCCACACATACACGGTTTACAATGTGATGTAGGTGTAGTGCTTATTCACTGTTGTTTGCGGATCTGCTCCCGGGCCTGAATGTTGTAGGCCTGCCGATCTCCTTCCATGATCCTGAACTGTCTCTGCAGCTTAGCTATCTCTGATTCTGCTTTAAAAAAAACAATATGCATATTATAACCGTTTTAACCATGCAACTTGCAAAATATTATTACTAAGAGAGCATCTACATCTACTAGTTGATAGCAACATAACCAACATTACCTGTACCATCAATATCCATCTCACTGCTGTCAGAGCGGGCACTAGTGGCCAATCTTCCACGTGGCATGGTGACACTGGGCTTTACCAGGTGAAAATAAAAAGTAAAATGACGTTGTTCGCAGAAAATATTGTACTTTCACTTGTGGAAATGTCATTGTCCTCTGAACATTAAGTTTTATCCAACCTAATCTCATATTTAGCTTACAAACCTCAACCTCACCTGAATATAAGACTAAATGAGTTAGAATGTTTCATTTCAGTGAGTGTCTTGAAGCAGCATTTGATTAACATTGATCTTGTCAGCATATTGCATCACTAGAGTAAGACTTAAGATTGGAGGGGAAATTGAAATAGTTCTTCCCCCTTACATTGTTTTTGAAGTTGTATGTTATGTAAGGAATGCTACATAGACATATTTGTCTTGTTGTCTTACCCATTTACTTAAAACATCCATTTGAAAATGCAGACATTCTATTTGATTATTGCATACTTTGTGTTATAGGTTTACGTTGAATGAGACACATTTATCTTCACTAACCATTAGTGTGCACTGCTGCATGTTCCTATCTTTACAGCATATATCAATCATACCTTGATATTAAAATCTAGGTTTAAGATCATCTAACTAGCAGAATAGCAAATCATAGGCATCACATTCATTTATAAGATGAACAGGTCGTCAAATCTAGGGTATCCACAACACACATTAATAACATAGCTAGCTAAACCAAACAAATTTGCCATGATTCTTCCTAGCTGTTATGGAAAACTTGAAATACTTATCTTGGTAATAGTTATCTAACATATGAAAGGTGTGTAAAAGGTGGCTGCTGTTAGGGACAAATAAGAATTTATCTCACCAGTTTAATGTTTAAAAAGTAAAAACCCCAGTGGCAACTCCCAGGACACACAGCAGGCTCACAGCAGCCTGAGTTGTTAGCAACCGTTGCTAAGTGCCCTGGGACCGGAAGTCCCTAATGGCCAGGTTTAGTAAAGAAGTCCGAGTCTGCCAGCAGCACAAACAAACAACCTGATAGGAGAAGGGTCTGTGAGCATTCTAATGGATTGTTAAATTTTTTTTTGTTGTTTCCTTTAAAAAAAAAAAGACCGGAGCAAAACAGGTTAGAAAAGTAACTTCAAAAGTATTCAAAATAAAAGTCAAGACAATTGAATGACCATATGCAAGACATTCTTATATTAAGTCTTTGCTGCAACCACACAACAGGGTAACGTTTGAAGAATATCAATAAATATTAATAAATAAATAAACCTAGGCCGACGTGAGTATGTTAGCACCAGTGGTTGATTACAGGTGGTGTAATATTTTATATTTTTCCATTTATATTTTTTATAAATATCCAGTTTTGGATTAATGAGTGCATTGTTTGTCAGGATTTATTCTATGTATCCTCAGCCACTGCTGTCAGGATCCGTGCTGTGTGGAGACTCAGTAAAAGAGCTTTGCAGATTTCATGTTTTTTGAGGTTTGAACTGTATTTGTTTATGGGCTCTGGCGCGGTCATGTATGTAGTATCTTTCCTTCTACTTTGTCTCGTACGCTCACTGCCAAATGATCAAACAGTCTGCTAACACTCTAATGCTCCACTGCTCTCGTTAAGATGATAACTAGCTTCACAGCTATTTCTTGTTTGTGTATTCAATTACAAAGCATTCAAACCCAAGAAAATGCATTTTTGTCAGACTATGAAAATAGATATAATTTTTTTTTTTATCTTGTTACAGTTTATTTTTTACACATTTAGTTGTTGCCTTGACAACAAATGCTCTGCCTGGGATCCGAGTTAAAATGTACAGTGAATTAATGCCAAATAGTTTTAACATTAACCCCATATTGAGTAAAAAAAAAAAGTCACAATATCATCAATTCGGCAACCCCATTATTGGCTCCAAGCCTCCAACTTGACCAGCCACATTGAAATACTCTTTAATTGTTGAGACAATACAGAAGTAAAATATAAGTCACATATTAATGACAGCATTTGTTTTTTGAACTTAAGTACATTTAGATAGTAACAATAAAAAAAATATATTAAAAAAACCTGAAGACATCTTCACCACTGATGGGTTCATATATATATATATATATATATACATATATATATATATATATATATATATATATATATATATATATATATATATACATATATATACATATATACTTATTTCTAAGTTTATATTGCCTGAAGACATCTTCACCACTGATGGGTTCATATATATATATACATACATATATATATACATATATATATATATGTATATATATATATATATATATATATATATATATACATATATACATATACGTATATACTTATTTCTAAGTTTATATTGCATAAACATAGAAATGTTAGCAATGTTAACAAGAAATGTTGGCCTTTTATTATTATGGAACACTACAAAATGCACATTTGAGTTGTTAACAAGAAATGTTGGCCTTTTATTATTATGGAACACTACAAAATGCATGTTTTTCACAAAATCATATTCCTATTACATTATAGGAGCCTAAATGTGGGCCTAAACTAGCTTTCAAAACTCACAAACATTCTTTGTTAACATATAAAGCATGCAAATGTACAATTTAGAAGACATATGACTGGTACAGATACTTTCTTTGAGTTTTTAGGTATAAAACTGCACTTAAGTTTAATTCCCTGAGTCTTTCTGGGGCTGTGATTCCTCCTGAGCTTGTGTTACTGAAGCGCCCTCTAGGAAGGTACAAAAGTGCTCTGCTGTATTGAGCTCAGGCTTTCTCAACAGGAAGTGACATTTTGGGAAGTAGTAGGCTACTACCAATCCCAGGTTGCTTGCCAGGGAGAAATGAACATGCACTAAAGACCTGTTCTTCTCATTCAGACCTATGTAGATCGGAATAAAGCTCACCCAAATCACACAGTAGATCAGAGAGGAAAAGGTGATGTCCCTGGCGAGGTTATACTGACGAAGAGGCTTTGCTGCCATGAAGGTGCACATGAATGATACAAGGGCCATCACGCCGTTGAAACCTTGTATTATAGCAAATCCGGACAAAGGTGCCATTGGACATGATAGAAATTCTCTCACAAAGGTTATTTCCATTTTTGACATATACTCAGACAGCGAAGGACCTTCCTGAACAAACCAGCCGCAGAGACCAGCCTGCACAGTGCAGCAGACCAGCACAAACAGCCATCTTCCAGGGCCTCTTAGTATGTGCAGGTGAGAGGCGGCCATCTTTGGGAACTCTGTCACGTACAGAATCTGTTTAAAAAGACGGGTTTGCAGCCAGATTACAATGCGCGCTCTTTATTTTGTTTTACAGCTGTCTACATTAATGTATTTTACTTGTCATTCCTCACCTGCAGTGAGATGGACATGATAATGGAGAGGGCCACTGTTTGGAAAATGGAGGTGAGGGGCAGCTGAAGACGACACACCAAGTCCCCTGGCTCCCCGAGGAAGAGTAGCAGACTGAGGCAAGCTACCATCAGGCTAAGCAGAGTGACAAAACTCAGGGCTCCACCCGAGGCCGTTACCAACAGGGTCCCCCGGTGTTTCAGGAACACGACACACACTGAAATCTGAATAACCAGGAGTCCCACCACAGCCAGTGTCATTCCCAGAGCCTCAGGCGTGTCCCAGGACAAATAGAAAAAGTTGGGTTCAGTGCAATTATTGCTGCGGATCAGAGACCATTTACGATCGGGGCACTTAGTGCACTGGATGTCATCTATGTGTCAGAAAGCACAAAGAGAATTTTATTTTGATTAACAAGCACACCATCTAGAAATCAAACCAAACCATGACTGTATATGATGTGTGGTTCGATTGCATAACTTTTAAAGGAATATTAGTAGTTTGACCTTTTAGTTAAATTAGCTAATAGCTAATCCACTGTCTTGCAGAGAGTTAGATGAGAAGACCACTCTCATGTCTGTGTATTCAATCTGAAGATACAGCCAGCAGCTGTCTTGATTAGTTTAGCACTAAAGACTGAGGCAGACTAGCATGGCTGTGTCCGAATGTTGTAAAAATCTGCATACTAGCAGCTCCAAAATTCACTAATTAACCCATTATCTTTTATGTTTAATCTGTAAGTAAAACTGAACTGTGAAAATGTGAAGTTGTTTTTTTAGGCAGATTATGTTACCTTTGGAAAGATTTAAATTAATCTTCTTATTTAGCTGTTGGTTTAGCCAATAAGCACATTTCCCGAAAAAGCTCCCCTATTACTTTAAATAAGGATCAAGTATTTGACAGATACCACATTACCCTGATCTGCTTGGTAAGTTCCTGGCAAACAGTCAATACAATCAAAACAGCAGGAATGGAAGCCTTTGACTCTGCGGACCTGGCCTTTCTCACAGTCTGCTGAACAGGTAGATTGAGGAACCTGCAAAAGTTGTTCCATTAGAGTTAGGATTGTTACAGTAACAATTAGGTAATTTCAGGAACCCAAACTAGATGACTATGAGGTGGAAAACTTTTAAAGTATACATGTTCAAAAGTTTATAACAATTTCTTAACAAATTGCAGAAATAACCTCAGAGTTTTCAGTGTGCCATTTGATGAGGGTTTTGTTGATGGACAGTTGTACATGAAAGTTTCCAATATCTAAAAAGTCGACATCCGAATCTTTCCAGACCCACTCAATGATATTGTATCCCATGTTTGGGTTGCCATCACTGTCAAACTTTAAATGTGTGCCATTTATGTCCACAGAAGTATTCTTTAAAACCTCCAACAGCTGCAAAAGAAGATTTTATTCATAAATTAATCTCAATGTTGTTAAAAAATCTTTCATTCCAAATAACAATCACCTATATAGCAGACCAAAAGAAAAAGACATCACCTTCCAGGGTAAGATTTTGGTTTCCGGTCCCTGCATACAGGCGGTTGAATTGCATCCCAGCAGGTTGTGCAGGGCCTGAGCCACACTGTAGGTGGCAGCATACACACTGAAAGCTGCATGCGTCACTGCAGGGGTTTTCACCAAGCTAATATTAGCAGTGGTTAGGTCCCAACATTGTGGGCAGGGATTGTCAGGAAGGCCTGTGGACTTTCGAGCTGGAGGGGAAGTCCTCGCCCTCTCTTCACTCAGTTTGGTGAAGAGCTCCAGTGTGTAGGGAATGAGCAGGTCCAGGTCCTGTGTCTTGTCAATGAATCCAATAATTGTGCCGACTGTTCGGATATTGGGGAGCGAAGACAGTTGTTCGCTGATGCCCCAACTTGTGCTAGCAATCCACACAGCAGTTACGTTCCTCCTGATGACCTGGAGTGGATTAGATTTGACCGTTGGTAGTGAATTGAATATAATCTATACAACAATTTCATGTAATTTTTGTCTAAAGTACTTCGCTAACCTCTTTAAAAAAGGCCACAGCTGGCCCTGTGACAGAAAAGACCACTACCACTTTAACTTTTGTTGCTTGGATATTAGTGATGATGGTATCGATTGCTGTTTTAGAGTCACTATACACTGGAATCAGTGCCTGATAGGCCACACAGACAGACTGTTTTTCTGCTGTTTTGGAGAATTCCTGCACACCTTGTTGTCCATACTCCTCTTCACTGCCCACCACTGCCACCCAGTTCCAGTTAAACTCCTTCAGCAGAAGCACCATGACATACACTTGCCATTTGTCACTAGGCACCGTACGGAAGAATGACGGGTAGAGGAGCTTGTTACTGAATTTGTCACTGGTGGCACGGTAGCTTACCTGAAGTGAGAAAAGTTACATTATACCACTTACGTTACCCAGCAATTCTCCCTTATTGAAATAGGCCTAATGCACATTTACTGAGGTTGCAGATAATTTGCACGGCAAGTGGGCAGTTGTTCTTTATGTAACTAAACTGTAAAAAAAATGACAAAGCAGTTAACGATTGATAACAAATTATTTTTTTATGTGATACAGCTTGCTTTGAAGGACAGCAAGTATTCATTTTTTTCTCAATTCCCTCTGAGATAAAAGAATAAACCACCACACTCTAGAGGCAAATGTTTAGCCTCACTTTCAAAATAAAATTTTAACATCAGGAGTATTTCTTGAGTAAATGTCAAATCAGCCCAGGACGTGAATGTCAGCAAACAAATGACCAGACATATTTGTAGCCAAACCTGCGGCATCAGAAAGAATCCCAGGAGTTTTCCAATGACTGACACCATTTCTGAGCTTAGAGGACCAATCACTGCTGATATGCTGGTCTCATAATTTGTGTAATTACACTCCACAGATAGGGCTTTGTTAGATTTTGCAGTGAGGAAAGAAAGGGTGGACTTCACAATCATGGATGATTGTTTGCACGTATCATAGATTTCATAACCCAACTTGATGCCAGGGAGCAGAACTTGTTTTGCGTTGATCTCATCCACTGCATATTTCATTACAAAAGCGAGGCCCAGTCCAAACTCATTTATACTGTGGGACCACAAGCAGATAAAAAACAAAGTACAAGGCTTGTTAGTTGGGTAGAGCATGAATATTTGTGTAGAATCTTAAAGAATAGGGTCATTATTTCCCAAAAATGCTATTTCCCCAACCCCTTACCTTTCACAGCTGATGTTGTTAGGCTCCGTCATCTGGCTGAGGTTGCTGGAGAGCTGGTTAATGGGAAAGAGCCCTCCGAGCATAATGTCCCCGGACAAATTGAAGAGATTGGTAGAAATGTTGTGGAACCATTCAGGTTTCTCACTGCAGCTCAGTGTGAAAGCACAGCACAAAACCAGCAGAGTGAAAGGTGCAGCCATGATGCAGATAACCGGGGGACTGAAGCTAAAGTAATGAGACAGCGTGCATAAGTGTCAGTACATCAGTTGTTGTATGCAAACTCAGCCGAAACCCCCAAAGTGAAATTGGTAGAACTGGCCCCTCCCCTTACCGGCCACCTGAGGGTGTAATACCAAGTTACTGCAAATCATGTGAAATGATCCTTAGAATTTTTCACCCATATTTCCATTTGTGGCATTAAAGAACATGGAATTTTATAATATTTTTTTGCTAATGTTATCAGAAAAAGCCATAGCTGTAGCATTAATTGCACTTTTATTGTGATCATGTAGATCAATAGAACCTTAATTCTGAAGGAATTGTGAATGATGAGCATCTTATTTTATGACATTATTGTCTTATTTGTCAGGCGCTGCATGAAAGAAGGAAAGGTTCACTCTGCACCTTGTGTGTTTGTATACGTTTGTGTCGTGCAAGTGGTGTTCATCTTTCCGGAGCATTTTCCTGACATTTGCTTGTGGCTTGCTCTTTGATTCTCTTTGGTTTAACTATCTGTCGGGAGATAAGCGCAGTAAATTCCCTTTTTCCTTCTCACCCTGAGTTGTAATCACAGCAAAACCTCACATTAAGCACTTTGCAAATGTTACTTTTTGTGGTTGTCTTATCAAAATGTATACCACATTAACCTAGTCACTGTTTAACAGTTAAGTGTGTAGTTAAGAAAACCACCAATAAGTGTCAAGCTCAATACTCCTAAAGCTTATAATACAATATATGTTAAGACTTTTTTGTATTGGATGCTTTTATTTTTTAGTTGTTATGTTTTGCATTCACCTCAGTGTTGCTTTTGCATGAACATTTGCATGCAACACTGATTGTTTGTCATCCATACAAGGACATTGACATATTTCCTCCCAAGATATTTGCGTAAACCTACAGTAGACATAATGCTCTTTTTAAATGGTCTTTGTCAACAGCATTTTGAACAAGCTGTAATATTTTTGTTCTGTTACAGGTCCAGGCTACTTTTTTCAAAGCTGTTGATCACAGAACTTGGTAAACCACATAGCTTCTTTGTTTACATGTTTTAACATGTATAGTAGAAAACAATTAAAGTGGTGAAATAAGAACAAATGTGTATTATTTAGCTATATTTGAAGGTAAATACAAAACATTTTTTTTTCATAAATGTTCACCTTGATTATAATTAGTTTTCCTGAATGAATACAGAGTTTAACTATCACAATTAAACCAGCCCAGATTGTTTCTGTTTTATTCACTTACATTATAAATGATTTTGTCCAGAGGGTCAAAAGCATGTTAGGTACACTTTTCTCAAAGGTTTCGAGTGTCAGCCATATTACTTTTCCAAATTTTAAGCAAATATTTAAATATGCAAACTGCCCTTTCAGCTGTCTTGTTATCAGAATACTACTCATAGTCATTGTACTCATTGGTCAATTCTTGTCATGCTTTTTATGTATTTCGTCAGGAAAGTAATTAGAAGGTTTTTTCATAAGAAGAGAAAATGATCCTTTCTTATCTAACATGTTATGATATAGTGGAAAGTGGCAGCGCGCACGGCTCCAAATTTTGTATTGGGTGCATGGAAGTAGCAAGGGCAGAGGAAACAAAGCACCGGCACTCACAGATAAAGGATCTTTTTTTGTGATAGCTTCAAGCTGTAGCACGTTCGTAATTTTCCCACGATAAACAAAAAAATACTTTTTATCTGTGACTGTCGGGGCTTTGTTTCTTCTGATTTAACATGAAATGTACATCCTCTTGTACAGTAAAGATATTTAAAATCTGCATGGTGAACTATGCTGCACTGTCTCAAACAAAGGCTAAATATGAGAATAATCTTGTCTGCTATTACATCACTAAAGTAAGAAAATTAAGTTAATGGCATTTGTCACAGGCTAGAAATGTTACATTAACTAATTCATTGCAGCACAATGACAGAATGATGGATGCGGTAATTGAAAACAGAAACAAAGGGAGACTGCTTCATTGTATTATACAAGGAAGACTTTGCTTTTGTTCCTGAGCATTTCTCTTTGATGTTTGCATACTCACTTTCATACAGACTACAGAGTCAGTGGAGGAAGTGTTTTCTTTTATGCGCCTCACATGGGGCAAACGTATCCTTCTGAATCACATCTGAACACAAGATTCTCATTTGATTTATAGGTCAAGAATTAGTTGCCAAACCGGACAGAGCAAGCGTCAGTGTAAAGTAATTACCCTGCACACCTTAATGTTACTTGAATCAACAACCACTTTTAGTTTCCATTCATTAATGATTTGACTGAACAGTGCAATTGGCTCTTATAATATCTATTTTTTTGTTTTTTTATTTACATTGGTTTCAAAGTGTTGTTGTTTTTGTGGAAAAATGCTACATAGACATATTTGTCTTTTGGCCTATTTACTTGACTTTTTAAAAACTATAGATTTTGTTCATTGACTGTAGCATTTTGCATCAGATTTGATGTCTTATCACAATATAGAATTTCAAGTTTACTCCTAATAATTTTGCAGTTACCAAGACACATTTATCTCTGCAGGTTCTTGTAATTATATTTGATTGCAACTTTTTTTTTTTCTTGCATTATCATATATCTCATGTGAATCTATCTTTTGAGGTGAATCAGACTGTTGCAAAGACGTATCAGTTACAGGAAGGGTTTGTTCAGGGACATAAAGAAGGTATTCTGTTGCCTATCTTGTTAGTCATCTTGACGTAAGAAGACCGTTGATAACGCTGAATGTTTTCCTTTAGCACAGCATGTCATCTTGTTCCACCTACTGAACGTTCTTATACAAAACAGCTAGGTATTCAAGGTTCAATCCTCTCTGTGTATAATCTGAATCACTTTATTTGCAGAAACATTTGAAGTTGCAAACAAACTCCTGATTGGTTCTTGTGTTGGCTCGGTGTTTCTGCTCTGTTCTTGTGTGCAGACAGTGAATTTAGATTAACATCTTGTTTATGTTTGAGCAGCTTTCTTTCTCAAGCATGAATTCACCTTTTACCTTGTTGTGTGTCATAGCTGCAGAAAACTTTCATTGATTGGTTGAGCCAGCATCATACATGCAAACACATCTCTCTGTTTTGTTTCTAAGTATTACATATTTTCTCAGTGGACTGAGACACATTTAATAGAAAACAACTGGTTCATGGACAATCACTATCATTATTGCCACTTGATGGTCAAATAAGTAAGCTCCCTGTGGGTTGTTCAGAAGAGTCAATGCATGATAATAATGTTGTGGTTTGGAGGTAAACGTAGTGTAAGCAATAAGATGAATGCTTGTTAAACCCTCAAATTACATGGCAACTAAAAAATGGCATGGAAATAGTTTTGTTTTTATACGTTCGGTTTTGGGACATTAGTTGGATATTGATTTATGCTTTAATCAAAATACAATTTTGTTAATGGTGCATCAGCATTGAAAAACTGCAAAATATATATATTTTTAAATGCAATGTCCCAGTTACACTGGATAATCCACATATATTACTGTCAACTGTTTTCATAGAAACCCTCTACTCAAAATCAATCTCAGTTTCTACATACGTGTGCTTCTGAACCAAAATTACTTGTAATATCAATATTTCTACACATGTGTGTATCACTTTTAAAGTGTTTTAACCACTCGTGGCACTTTTGCTGTTTTGAAACTGCACTCTCAAAGACGTTTAGGTTTTTAACAAAAATACTACATTTCGTAAAAGATATATTTTTTGGTTAAAATAGGTACCATGCTTTTAGTTTCACACATTTGACCAATCCATTCCCTCCTCCTACCTACAGGGGCAGACATAGAAATGTCATTGACAAAGTAGTTTTGTAAATTTCGTAAATGGACGGAAAACCATAATCAGAGTATTCAGTGGTGAAATGTAAACCAAAATTGACTGGACACCTTATGTCATCCTGTTTTTCAATAATATAATTTGATTTATTCCGGTCCATTCTGTACACACAACATTTACAACTGGATCTAATGTTTATTTTCAATATAAATTAATCTGCATATCATTTTGCACACTAAATAATTACAAGATTACAGCACCGATTAAGCACTGCACTTATTCCATGCATTTTTGTTCCTTGTCAAAACGTGGCAGCTACATTACCCACAATGCAACTTGACCGCAGCGCAGACAGTTCAGTCTAAGATGAGAGAGGTGCGGCTACTAGCCTCTAAACCGCTCTAATCCCACTTCTTTCTAACTCCACACCTCCAGATTCTTTTCATTTTTAATCTTGTAAACTTCAACCACAACCAACGCTGTCTGAAGTGTCTCTTTTTTTATGATTTATCAGCTTTCTCTGGAGCCACAAAAACCTTTTTCCCATGCCCAGTTGTTCTCCCAAAAACCTAGAAAACTGTTAATAGTTTGGCCAAAAAAACATCAGAAAACTGTGACAAAAGTCCAAGGTGTTGTCTTCAAATGTCTAACTTTGTGCAACCAACAGTCCAAAACCAAAAATATCACATCATTGACAATAAATAGGTCAAGAAGAAGCAGCAAAGTCTCACATTTTAGGAAACTGTAACCATCACATTTCTGGCAGTTTTGCTTGAATAATGACTGAAATGATTATCAATTATCAATAGTTGTAGACTATTAAATTGAGCAGCTCTAATGTAAATAAAATGTACCTGACTTGATAGAGGCAAATGAGAACATATATTTCCTTCCGTATCTTGGATGAACTGATCCTCTAAAAAGTGGTTCACACTTACATCTACTCCTCTGGTTGCCCGATATAGTGAATCTTATGATATGTGTACATTTACATAGCTCAACCACTAGATGTCATGTGTGTGTATTGTATTGTATCTTCACCCTTGGACTCATATTATCTGTCTAGTAGGGCTGTTGAAATCTGTCACTTTACTTGTAGATACAGATAGTGAATATTTACGTTATGAGGAGCTGTTGAGAAAACTCAGAACGAGACGTATTGTGTTGCTGGTGATGGAGGTGAAGGAGGAGCTTCCTGTTGCTGTGTGGGCAGCAGGTACATTGTGTAGCAAAGGGCTGAACAACTGATAACGGAGGGGAGTCAACCTGCGTAAATGCTGAAACGATTTTTTTGTTACTGCCATGTTTTGGTTCCTGAAGACACAGGTTTTGTGCTGTCAGTAGATTTCCCCGGGTTAGCCTCATGACCTGCAAAGAAGGGAACATTGTTGCACAACACCTCTCAGATCGTGAAAACACAGACGTTCTTTGCATCAAGGGAGCACCATGTGTGCTATGAAGAAATACATACACGGTCATGTTTGTGTGCTTTGTGCATGTGTTATGTACTGTGGCTGGCAAACATAATATCCCACCAGTGCCCCCTCTGTCAGTCCCATACGGCCGTGACTGCTGCAAAACACTGATCTACATTCCCTCCCTGAGAGAGACCCAGGAATACCACCCTCTCTCCCTTGCTTCCTTTCACCCTCCTTCCCTCCCACTACTGCCCCCCCTTTAGCACAGTGGCCGGATCAGCCCCGCTCTCTAATCTCCATCGCTGGCCTGAGAAACACTGGGCCCGTTGTTGACATGCTGGCCTCATACCCCACAGGGGCTGACAAATTATTAGCCAGCCTCTCGGTGCAGAGTGAGGCCAGCCAGCCAGCGGGTCTGTGCAGCCATGCACTAGAGAGCTAAGCTGTGCTGCCGGACATCTGTCTTGATCAGCTCTGTGGCATTGATTCTAGAGGAAATGTGGAAACGACATGATTCTGTTATACGACGGTGTGGGGGCGGCTGGTTGAACAGTTGAACTAGCTGTGGTGGTGCAACATTGCTCAGTTTATTACATCATGCAGAAACGCTTGTGCGTTTTATCACAGCCTGAACACTTGCAGTAGGAAGGTGTTGTTACTGCACCACGAAGGGTTAAATAAAGGATTCATCCTCCCTCCTTCCAGCAGTAAAACTTGTTCTTCTTCGTGTCTTTAGCCTGTGTGTGTGTGTGTGTGTGTGTGTGTGTGTGTGTGTGTGTGTGTGTGTGTGTGTGTGTGTGTGTGTGTGTGTGTGTGTGTGTGTGTGTGTGTGTGTGTGTGTGTGTGTGGCTCACAAGTGTGTTGCAACTTGTATTTGTACATACATTCACATGTGCAGGGATATATAAACAATAGGATACATTATTGTGCATTGATTTATGTAGTTACAGTCGGATGACTGTTCAGGCCCTTGCTTTGTTTCACATCCACGAGTGCCTAATCTTCTCTGTGGAGGTTTATCCACGGCTACAACATTTTACTGTACACAGCAGTGAGAAAACTTAACTAAAATTCAACAAAGGGTGCCTACAAATTAACCCGATTCCTAGAACTGTGTCAGCACTGTCCAAGGACTGGAACATTGGTGTTTGCACTCTGAGTTGACTAACCTGCAGGAAAAAAGAAAAGCTCTTGTTGGTGTTCGGCTCTGAAAACCATTTACAGTTCATATCTGGGACAAGAGTGTTTGGCTTCATCTCTGTCAGTCTGCACTCCTACTTACATAGTTGTGAATGACTGACTAGCAGCAGCTCATGGGCTTGAAGCAGTTGGAAATTTATGAGCTGTTCAATAATCAGAGTAAGAAAAAGAAAAGTGATTCACCTGGTTCTGGAGGCTCGTGTTGTGTTGACATGAAAAGGGATTGGCAAACTTGCACTCAGTTGTCACGCAAAAAGTCGAGTTACTATTTTAAGTGTTGCAAATGTTGCATGATTTATTCAGACTGTGAGGGCAGAAAGTTGGAGGGGGGAGAAGTGAACGATAGAATGACAGAAGACCTTGAGATTTTGACATCAGTGTAACGATTGATTCGGTTATCTTTCAGTGTTTAGAAATCCAGGTTGTCACAGCTGTGTAAAGTCTGTTGACATTATGGAGAGAAAGAACAGTTTGTGTTGTACAACCAATGCCAGACCTGTACAAAATTGAATACACAATATGCACTCACTGCACTGTATATATGTTGAACAGAAAAAGTAAGATGTGCTCAGTTGTTATCTTGCGCATAAAATGCACATTGTCGGACAAAGTTGTTCATCTGTTAAGGAACATCATGTGATCGTAGTATACAAACATATTCAGATATAATTCTTCAGATGTCAGTGTTTAGAAAAAGAAAGAAACAATTTAGTAGTTTGGGAATTGCATCAGCCAGGATGTGTGTAACTGATCCATTTTATTGATGCTGCACTCTGTGGATTTACAGATTTCAAATGAACATGAGTAATGCAGCAGAAAGCTCTTACTATCTGACTTTATATCCGTCATGTTTGACTGTGTGTGTGTGTGTGTGTGTGTGTGTGTGTGTGTGTGTGTGTGTGTGTGTGTGTGTGTGTGTGTGTGTGTGTGTGTGTGTCTGTGTCTGTGTCTGTGTGTGTGTGAGCTCTCCTCTGGTGGTGTTGTGTTACATCCCAAAGCGAACTGATAGGTCTCATCTGCCATCCTCTGGTGTGTGACTCATCAAGTGAGTTATCTGTGATCTCTGAGTTGATCTTCTCTCCTGCTGCGGTTTTTACCTGCTGGAACTGGTGATCTGAGACATTCTCTAAAGTAGAAAATAAATTGAATCTGATCAGCAATTAAGAAATGAACAGACAATTTAGTGCAACAGGGTTAGAGTCAGACTTTTAAAAGATTAAAGCAGCTGTGAACTATATTTTTCATCATAACATTGTATAAAATGACATGACAATGTGATAGGGGTGGCCCATAGTGATGAATCTACAGAGAATTATTACCTGAATCTTCAGTTCGCCTCAGCTTTATGGCGCTTTACATAAAGTTTCCGCTCATTGTTTAGCTGTCCGGTACACAACTTTACTGTCTTGGCACAATCTCACCTCTTCTCAGTGAAAAAGTTCTAAAAGCCTATCTTATGCCATACATGAACAGCCCACTGTCCAGCACCAAACAGCAGATGGAGAGAATTGGCAACAAGCTGGTGAACATAGTGCAGTATTTAGCAGCTTAAGAGCCAGGAGTTGGCGGAGACCAAAACAGATCTTAAAGAGAGTGAATTGGAACAGAAACAACTCCAAATGAATGAAAATAGTTCTCCTTAATCATGGATGTGTAAATACTCTGTGCTAACAAGTTTGCCTAGTGAAACAGAAGTTAGAGACCCTTGAGCTCCTATAATGTGATCTACTCCCCAGTAGAACAGAACGTATTGGTGTACAGTTACACAAGAGATTTTAATCGAATCCTTTGTATTTGATTGGATGGCTAAAAAGTGGGAGGGATTAGAATTCCCTTGTTGCTAAAGTTAAAGATTGTCATGATATTATTGGTTGAAATTGGTCAGTACTAGCTTATGTTAGTATACTTCATATTTTACTTTACAGGAAAAAACAATGATTAGATATTGATATAAAAATATGAAGAAATGTAGTTTTTGTTAATGTATATTTGGACAATAGTTGCACAATATGACTGTGGATTTAAAAGGGTTAAAGGGCATTTTTCATTTCATTTTAATTATAAAATTCAATATTTTGTCAATTTTGTGCATTTAACTGTTTTCTCTTCAACCAAGTGGAAAAATAGTTATTGCACATTTCATTTGCATTCAGACATTATAATTTTGTCAGTTACAGCTGCAAACATTTTTTTCCTGAAACTTTGTAAACATGTGCAAAGCTCCCTGATTTAAATTTTTTTATTAAGTGAACAAACTTAATATAGTATTTAATATATTACTACCACATTAGCATCCGATAGTTGCTGTGTTCAGTGTTTAGCCAACTTTAGTTCAATCACATATTTAGTTTCCTATTCCCTATAGATAAAAGTCCTTCAGATCAGTAGCAGACAAAGCGTCACCAGTTCACATGAGTAGCTTCAGAAGACGCTTGAGAGTGGGAAGACCACTAACAACAGTGACACACAGTGTTTTCAGATGATGGACTCTCATAAAGGTGAAGCCTCTCCTCCATTCAGGCTCCATTTAAAGTGAAGCGGCCTGTTTGTGAGCAGCTGGAAAAACATCCTATGAGTGGGCAGCTAGATCTGAACAGTAAGACATTTTTTGTCGCTACAGGGTGAGACACCTGGACGTGAGAGGAGCAGGGAGAAATGCGAGCATTGTGGGATTTTACCAGGTCAACTTTATGTAATAGGACAGAGGATGAGAGTCAAACAACCAGACGGACACAGAGGACAGAGAGACTGTAGCCAAGTCACACTGCTCGAGTGGAGGATTGAAATGCTGTTCATGAGGAGAGAAATGAAAGTGTGGGATGTCTGGTGCCCGAAGCTCTGTCCTGACTGCATGACTCTGCCTCTATTAAGACCTATAAATCTGTTTTCTCTTTGTCACTGTGGAAGCTCTTCACTTCCGTCCAACATGTGAGTCACACTCCCAGGTTGTCAGTCATCGGATGATTTGATGTGGGTTTATTAAAAGGAGGCGCGTCTCACCCTCTGACTCAATAATTGCTTCCTCCTGAAGACAGACAGGATCAGCATCTGCTGTGAAGAATAGTGGAGGAGGTGAGGAAGGGAGGGTAGGTTGACTGTTTTTAGAAGCATGCCAGCTGCCACAGTCTGACCCTCGGGGTGTCTGTCTTCCTCTACACAGGTTAGGAGCTGCCCCATGCAGCCACATGCCCAGTCAGGGAACCCGACTCTGTCTCCAGTCATAGTCCTTATATCATCATTGCTAAGCTTCCACTTGCATTATCTTGGTAAATGACTCATTGTTTTAGGTCAATTTTGCCATTTTAAATCTTTAAAAAAAGTGTACCATCATCACTGAAATCATACAATGCACATGAAGAAATTCGAATGAATCATTTTTAATTTTCTGTGGCAATTTCATTAGTTTTAAACAAAACTTATACTTTCATGTACGTTACATGGGTAACACTCTGCTTTCACCTGTAGTTATTTGTCAACAATTAGCCTTTAATATCTCCTGAAATCCTATTTTATATTATTACCACATGTTT
This sequence comes from Anoplopoma fimbria, assembly GCF_027596085.1. Classification (NCBI taxonomy): domain Eukaryota; kingdom Metazoa; phylum Chordata; class Actinopteri; order Perciformes; family Anoplopomatidae; genus Anoplopoma; species Anoplopoma fimbria. The sequence continues at coordinate 18,346,108 of NC_072465.1, forward strand.
TCTACTATATTTTCATTCATTATCTGTTTATGCAGCAGCCACTTATGTGTATCCACAGAAGGAGTTAAAGTACATTAACACAATAATTAAAGCTTATATCTGTATACAGCTGATAGTGTGTTAACCATTTATTAAATGTTTCTATACTGCCTATTAATGCTTCACAATTGGAAGTTAAAATAAAGAGTTACTAAAAAAGAAAGAAAGATAATTCAGATTTGGACTTTTGCCAGCCTCTTTTGTTAGATGTAATGGAAACACTGGCATGACCCTCATCATCACTTAACTAGAGCAGCCTTCACGTTACTGTTATCACTGTCCCAAATTTTCCAGCGATCACTGATGAGTTTCGGATGAAGGCAGTACCTCTGCAGCTCTTTCCAGCTGCTCATTAAGGCTGCTTGACAGTGTATCACTATTTCAATTATTTTTAGTGCCGCCAGCCCAAGGGCAGCCGTGTGGGTGAGAGAAACGAGGGAGAAACGAGAGGGAGGGGATGAAAAAATGGAAATTGGTAAAAAGGATATTAACAGATTTGTTTTTTCAGGAAGGAGGAAGGGTTTTTTATGTGCTGTGTTAGCTGTATTAAAACAAATGGTCTTACTATTCTAAACTCCTTTAAATGACCTTCTTTTGCCATCGGAACATTAATCAAGCTGGAGTCTATTTAAGCTGTAACAAGACACGGACATATTATCACCTTTATATAGCAAAGTTGTTTGCAAACAGTTGCCTATTACGCATCAAGCAAACACAGAGCAACATTAGCATTCATTTGTACTCATGTTTCTGTCCACCTATATAGATCCCTAATTCACTGGCCAATCAGCTCTTTGCTCTCCACCGACTCCTGAGGGAAATATCTGGTTCCTAAGCTGCTAAATGCTCCACAATGTTCACAGCCAGACGTTAACTTTGTCTGTCTTCTCTCTGTTGCTAGACAGAAAGTGTGCAGTGAGTGGGCTCTTTTTGGGCTAAAAACAGCTGCTTGCAACAATAGGAGTGTGGTGAGAGTGAATCAAGCAGTCTGTTAGCGGGCCGGAAAATGAGAACAAAAAGCTGAAAGACAATAAAGCTGAGGGGAACTGTAAGTCTGATCATTCTTTCGAGGTTCGCCACAATGAGGGACTGCTTTAACATTACACAAAGTCACTTGATTCATTGGTATAAAAAAATAATATTTTTTTGGGGGGATTCCTTATCCTATGCGACGGTCCAAGGACAGAGGATGTTGTATTTTGTACAGATTGTAAAGACCTCTGAGACAAATTTGTGATTTGTGATATCATGTTTTTTAAGTGTGTCTTAAAAACAATCATACAGCCTTAAGTTAGTTAGACTCTTTTGTGTGAGACATTTCTGAGGTCTGTTTGCTAGCTGGGCTGGCAAACATGTAGATGTCGTAAGCTTTATTGTTCACGAGTTGAGCTATCTCGTTGTTTTTATTTCCTCTCATCAGTTAAACAAACAGAACGATCGACAGCCTGTCATTTTAGATTAAATGATATAAGTAGGCCTCAATTATCAGAACAAAACGAACATTCAAGTTCCCTCATGGGACTTCAAGGTCTACTGGAGCTACAAATATTAAATTAAAAAGTTCAAAATTCAGCAAATTTATTTGGCAACCCTACTGAAATCTCCTTACCCAGTCTTTTGGAATGACTGCTTTCATACATAAATGTATCTTTCATACATACAGGCTTGTTAAAACAGTTTTAAAATGTGATCCTTAAGGGTGTCCTGTGGTCTACTTATTAACGTATGAGGTTGACATGGTGTTGTAGGTGTTATACGAATCAGTATCAGAGTTAAAATGACTTGTGGAAACCCATATAGAGAGATCAATAAAACTACACTCAGAAACACGCCTGTCTAACCTGGTCAGGTTCCGAACCACTGAACCATGAGGATTTCTTGTCATCTACTCAAGATGAAAATCTGCATAAGAGGGCTGCTGTTTATCATGTTGTTAGATTTGGCACAATATGTTTTAAACACAAGCTGATAGACATGTAAAAGCGCTGTACTCACACCAGGTATATTGCATTTTATTTGGATAGATGACTGAGTTTGTACTCTTGAGACATCGGCTTTTGCGTCACTCTGGTGACCTTACAGGAAAATCCACATTGCATTACTCCAGGCAAGTGACAATACCAGTCATCACCATTATCATACATTGGTAATAGCCCTGATGATGACAGGCTAGCACTGTGATATAGGGCAGGGCTCTGGGTTGGACCGAAGACCCCTGACTTTGTTGAAAACTCCCTTAACCTAAAAGGAAGAATGTCTTCTGTGTTTTTAGATCCTCAGTGTGTGTGTATCTAATCTGAACATCCAGATTTAACTCTGTTTGTCTCTTTTATGGTGCGCAATACAACCATTATCAGTGTTTGTTATCCTTAACCACAGTACGTGCAAACTTTACCTGCGTCTGCTATCAACTTGCCACCCAAGGGAGAGATCAGTTGTATCCAAGCATGGACTAAATCTATCAACGTGTAAACACAGACACCCCAGCTGCAGACCCTCCGACTGTCTCCAGTGTGATGAATAATAACCTGGATGCTGCTCCTGACTGACAGCGGGCTTGCGTGTGAAGATGCAGGCTGCCTCATGACTATAAACCTTAAAAAAACCTGGGGAAGGGGGAGGCTTAAGAGGCCTCCCTTAAATTGCAAAACACCTGTATCTGACTCACACAGAGTTAATCACACACCTTTACGGCGCAGCAGAACAGCCTGCACTGTTCCTGACTGACAGAAGAGAGAGAGAGAGAGAGAGAGAGAGAACAATGAGACAGACTCTGTTTGATCTATATTTGACCTTTCATTTGTTTGAAGTGGCATGTACTAAATCAATCAATTAATATAATTGTTGTTTGGTGTTTACTGATACACTATAAAAAAATGTCTCTCTCTATTAATTTTTACTTTCGTTACTGCAAATTACTGTTGCAACTGTGCTTTTGCTGTAAAGTAGGACTCACTGGATTGATGTGGCAGAGGATTAGTCTACGAGCAAATGACTCAAGGCGCAATCTAGACATCCATTAGCAGCTGCGTGGGATATACTGTACTGACTGTCAAGTCCTCAGAGAGATGCATTTACATCAATTTAAACCAGTTGCATGCTGCTGTATTGCTGCTGTTGGTCAGTGTGTGAAGGAGAGCACAGTCCGAACCACCAGCTATTGCTATTCAGTGCCAGACCTCGCTTTAGCAGAGAGAGAGTGTGTGTGTGTGTGTGTGTGTGTGTGTGTGTGTGTGTGTGTGTGTGTGTGTGAGAGAGAGAGATAGAGAGAGAGTTGAGTGGACAAAACAGGAGCAGGGAGGAGCTACTCTTCATATCTTAAGACCTCAAACTGCATATGTTTACATTTGGTTGGCAGCAACAAGATTGAGACTGTTATGAAAAGCGTGATGTGCACTGGGAATACTTTGTGTATGTGCAGAAGAGCAAGACAGATGGTGTGAAAGGGGAAAGTTTTTTCAGGGTAAAGTAGATGGTATATATTGGGTACACCTTAAGTGTTCAGTATGTGTGTGTAAGCAAGAGAAAAACTGTAAAGAGGTGATGTGTATGTGTGTGTGTGAGTGTGTGATGTGTGTGTGTGTGTGTGTGAGTGTGTGTGTGTGTGTGTGTGTGTGTGTGTGTGTGGAGGGGTGTGTGTTGTGAGGGCAAAGTGGATGGTTGACTCCACTGGAATGCGGCGCTGACTCAGTCCGTCTGTCAGCCACGACCATGTTCGCTCTGTGGACTTATTCACACTCTGCGACCCTTTCAAGGGGGCGGCCTGTTGCCTCATGTTGGATTTCCGGCAGCACTCTTGGAATTTCAGGGAACAGAACTCCAGGAAGCTCTGGGATATGGCCTTGTTTGGGTTCAGGCTTCACTGTCCTATTGTAAATAAAACATGTCTGTTGTTTAATTTGAGTCATTTACTGTGGGAAAAATGGAGTTTTAGTAAATAGGTTTAAACTACGTTTGATGCCTAAAGGTAGAAGAATAGGATGGGCATAAAGGTTAAAAGTAGTATTTTGACTTCCTTCACAGCTGATAATGATCACTGATCTATAACTGATCAGAGACCCATGCAATAAGCTCAACTGGTCTGCACTTTTCTAAAATCAAAGTAAGCAAGTGAGTGTTAATTACAAAACCAAAGCACTCATTTCATAACCACTGGTGGCACTGGCGGACGAAAGTTCTCACTTTACAAAAGTGCCCTCTCGGATGCCCCTATAGTAAATAAAACATGGTTAAATGCTCTACAATGTCCCAATGTGCAAGAAAACAGGATGAAGTGTCCTCTAGGGTGGCTTTCCAGTGGAAAAAAATATGATGCAATGCCATATTAAGTGCGCTATTTCCTAGAAAATGTTGTACGTGCTGGAGTCCCACCAAACGGACTTCTTCTTCCCTGCCCCTCAGACAGCCTGAGTCTGCCACTGACTGGCTGTCTTATAGGACGCATCCTACTACCACTATCATTATTAATCACATTACTATTATTATTGCCTGTACTATTACGCTTATTGACTTGCTTCTACCCTGGAGTCTTTGTGCTTTCTCGCTTCGCAGGCTTCTATAAATCGTGGCTGTACCTGGACCGTGGTCGTGCATCCTGCTACGGCCCTGCTGACACCGACTGCTACCACCATTATTATTACTAGTCACATTACTATTACTATTACCTGTACCATTAAGCATTTTAGCTTTACTTCCACCCTGAAGCCCTTTTGCTTTCTCGCTCTGCAGGTTTCCATGAATTGTTGTGGTACCTGGACCGTAGTCGTGCCTCCTGCTGTGAGCCGACTACTATAATAATTGCTGCTGTTATTATAAGTAGTCTCATTATATGAATCATTTATGTCATATACATTGAATGTGTTGTATCTCTGTTATGCTGTTCATTCTGTACACATGACATCTATTGCATTCTGTCCATCCTGGGAGAAGGATCCCTCCTCTGTCGTTCTCCCATAGGTTTCTTCCTTTTTTCTCCCTGTTAAATGGGTTTTTTAGGGGAGTTTTTCCTGTGCCGATGTGAGGGAAGGACAGAGGATGTCGCATGTGTACAGATTGTAAAGCCCTCTGAGGCAAATTTGTAATTTGTGATTCTGGGCTATACAAAATAAACTGAATTGAATTGAATTGAATTAAAGAGACATGTGTATTAAGTCTCTTTAGGATGCGTCCTATAAGACAGCAAGTAAATATTAAAGTATAAAAATTGATTCAGACTGTTAAGGTACCTAGAGGATAAATCTGAGTGACTTTTATAGTCTAGAGCCACCAACAGGTCTGAATTTCCACTTGTCCAACATTTAAGCTATTCTTTGATGAATGGTAAATGCTAATTTTAGTACAGTACGCTAGCATGTTAATCCTAACATTGAAAACATGCCTAATGTTGACATGCTAACTGTGTTTCAATATGGTGACATTATTTTCAGCAAGCCAAATGCTAACATGCTAACACGTGAGCATGTTTTCATGCATTTAATGATTAACATTTTTGGTGTGTGACAAGATTCCTGTTAGCCCTAACTTAAAACCTGCACATGTGTTTTTACCAAAATCAGTTGGTCATCCAACAATAAACCTCACAGTGCTGTTTGTATTTCATCTGTTTGCAGCATTAAGACATGTCTCATGTCAGTGATTGACTGGTGTTGTCATGTAATCACAGTTGTTGAAGAAAAAAAAGCTTTGTCTTGGCCTCCCATGCTCCACGTCCCACCCTCTCCAGACAGACAGAGATCTGCTGAGTGTATGTGTGTCTCGTCCTCTGTGGGCTCATCAGATTGCTCCTCCCTTTCCAGATGCTGGCCAGGGAAGAAAACTAGACCAGGACTTGGTGTTTTGGGATTACCTGGGCCTCCTCTCCCTCACTGGGCTACCAAAACAAACACGTCAGCTCAGAGGAGTATTACTACTGATACAGTGTATGTATCCAGTGAAAGTTTACCGTTAGAGAAATTTGGTTGGATTTGCATGAAATTTGGCATGAATTGTTTCTGGATATGGATACAAAAACTCAAAGCTGTAGCCAGTGGTGTAATGTATATAACTATAAATACACTTACTCAAGTAGTACACTGTTTTGTGACTTTCTGACTTTACATTAGTATTATTACTGTCTGCTTCTTTAAACTTTTAATTCAATACACATTTGCTCCACTGCATTTATGTAACAGCTGTTGTTACTATAACTTTACAGATTACTCTGATGGTTTTATAAAATATGATAAATTGCTATTCATTAAACTGCATTCTGTTAATGCATTCAATTCTTCTGCTGATTTGTTGATATTAGGTTGTTCTTTCATTAATGTTGGGCTGCTATTTTAATGCAGTTTTTTTGTAGTGTAGTATTAATACTCTTATTCACATAAAGAATTTGATTCCAAATCTAATTTAAGAAAAATAATCATCAAATTATCTCTGATGCCGGTTACCCATGCAGTAGTCCTGCACTCTATATGAAAAAAAACAAGTTTATTTCTATAGTCTCTGCCTCGGCTGGATCTCTACGACTGGATTTTTAAGATGCCAAACTGTGTTGAATTTCTCACACTATAGTGCTCCATGGACTCTCTTCACTTCCGCTGGTGTGCTCAAGTGTCAAGTGCACAGAGTCTAAATCAACCAGATAGACTTAGACTATGCCTATCTGCAACTGATCCTAAAGGATCAGTGTCCACCCCCGAGCAAACAGCAGTTCCTCAGAGCACTCACTTCCCAGCCAACCAGCACTGTTGAAAGTATGTGTGGAGACAGCCACATTAATCACACTCCTGTATAACATGTCCTTTTAAAGCTCTATATTTCAAATACAACCTGTGTGTGTGTGTGTGTGTGTGTGTGTGTGTGTGTGTGTGTGTGTGTGTGTGTGTGTGTGTGTGTATGTGTGTGCCCCTCTATCTGTCACAAGTGCAAAACTCTCTTGCAATGCCTCTCCTCTAACAGAATGCAGTTTGTGGCATGAAAGACAAACATTTCATGCACACACGCCACACAAACACACATGCGCACGCACACACTTCCACACTACTTGAACCCCGGGGCAGAATGCCAAAGAGCTGGAGGAATGTGACCCGGTGACCTTGGCTTGCCGACTTCCACATGGAGACCGGACACTAGGATGGTGTGCATCGGAAGAGGAGGCTAGAATAGCTCCGGTGTCCGGTAACGGGAGACTGACTCTGTTTGTAAACTGTAGCCATATGACACACTGAGAGCCTGCAGTGCACATGTATATGCACAGATCCACAGGTGATCGAAACACATGTACTCATGTATGTCCAGAGGTTAGGTAACATGAAAGGGGGGGTGCTCGCTTTGAGATCGGTACATTTCTCCTGTACAACACTGGGTTAACCTTGCAGCAACACATTTTTTCTGCTTTCATAAATCCTGACTTTCCTGTTTGACTTTCCATGTTTTTTTTCTTTTTCTTTAAATACATGCTTAGAACAGAGAGAGAGGCCAGGTTTGACTTACTCGATAGTACTTCAATCTACAAATCTGTCCGTATAAAATACGTTTTTCAGTAATGCATTAAAATAAATAAATCATACATCTGTGTGGACATGGAATCAGAGATGCACGTGTATGCACATTCAGGTTACAAAATGCAATTTTTGCATTTGTTTCTGCACACATTGTACTTGCATGGCCTGCCTCACAACGATCTCTGTGTCAAATGGTTGCTCAATACGCTGTCCTGTTTTTTTCTCTGCTTCAGTGAGTGCATGCAGTTGTGAACCAAGTCATGCATCAAATATTGTAAAGATAGAAGTGTACCACAGCTGCAATAAATATATGTGACACTTTTATAAACTGCATATCGGTAGTTATATTGTCAGAGCATCGCAGCAACAATTAGCCTTCCTTTCTCAGATGCCTAATAAAAAGTGAGTGGTCACATCATTGTTTTAGTAAAAAACTTTTACCTATTCCACAAAAGACATATTTTAACTTAATCTAATTTGTTTCGAGAAAAAAAACTGTTGTTTTTTACCCAGTTGCCTTGGGAAAGTGGAGAGACGCTATGATTTTCAAAACAGAAAATGCTCAACGATACAGACAGAAACATTCAGTGTAAATCTTATTTTTTCTTTTACCCTTCTGTGCAGAAAGGCCAGGGGTAAACCCCACCCCCTGTGCTCAGAGGGAGGACAGAGATACAAGTGACAGATCAGGTCCAACCAGTCACAGATGACAAACCTTCAGTGTTGCCCCACGATTATCTGACAAACATTTGAACCCTCTGCAAGAGTCTTTCTTTGAATTTCTTCTGAATTTCTTCTCTTTGAAAAGTTTTATTTCTTGTTAATGCAACCAACTTATTTGAATTTCTGGCATTATTTTGTAAATAAGTTTCAGATTATTCATTTTTAAAGGTTTGTGGAACTAATAGAAGTCTCTGTAACTTCATAGTTTGTTGTTAAGCACTTTTATGTTCATATTGTCGGCACAGTAGCATTGAATTCACTGTTCCAGTGTGTGACAGTGTTGTATGGTTTCCTCTGAATCCTCACTTAACACTTGCTCATAAAATACCTGACTAGTCTGACTCAGGAGACAGTCAGCTTTTGAAGTCTTAGGAGGCTGTCTCCAGACCTGTGTGTAGTTTGTGTGTGTGCGCCCTATCAGTCTTGCTGAGCACACAGGTGCAGATCCTACCTGAGGCAGACGGTCTGGTGCCAACGGGTTGTAAAGCAATCAGACAGAGGTAATATACCCTTCTGCCTATCAAATAGCTAACAAGAGCAGGAAAGGAACAGCGTGTTGATCCAGAAACAAAAAGCGTACAGCCCCCACGCCTCCCCATCTGGCCCAGGATGATCTGTTTTTAGTCGCTCTCCATCACTGTCAGTCCAGAATAAGACTGCAGGCTTCCTTCACGTAGGATAGCGCTACCAATCATACACACAGCCCTGAAAGTGACCATGTTATTTTAGAATTTACCTATTGGAAAGGTCTTATTTAAGACAAAGCCTTATGGACAGCAGCACTGTAAGAGTATATCAGCAGCTGACAGAGACTGTATACTTTGCTACTGAAAGCAAGCAAGCCCAGTATGATTTATTTGCTTGGATTGATAGACTATAGTCCATTTCTATTCCCATACGTTTAGCAGAAGCAAAGCAAATTGAAGCTGCGCCTTCCACTAAACCCATGGCATCTATTCAGGTCAACTATTGAGAGATGCCACTATCACTATGGCAACAAGTAAAACAAACAATGTGTGGGTTTTGAATGTGGATGAAACACTAGACTCAAATCAGTCAGCCACACAAAATGCAGCTCAAAGGTCTGCGCCCAGTTCAAGCTGTACTTCCAACCACGTCCTGCCTTTATGAGACAGTGTGGGTGGTGGGAGTTTAAAAACTGTCAGACCTTTTCTAATCCATGTTTACCAAAATGGGGAGCTCAGTAAACACATGGGTTTGCCACAACATTATTCCAACAACCCGGCATGCCTGGATCCAGAGCTCACTGAGGTCTCTTCCAGCTGACTTGACTCTGAGATGAGCTGGCTCCTAACTGTTTAACTTTTCCCAGACTTTTGGTAACATTGTGGCTTGGAACAATGACAGGTCATGATAACTTGGAGACGCCAATTCAATAATGTGTTTAAGATGGCCAGTCTTTCAACATTTTTACACGGGTGTTTAAAATCAAAATATGTAATACCTCATACTGTAGTATGCTTGTGCAGTTGTTCATCTGACTTTAATTGTATGCATCTGGCCAAGCTGACTAACACCAGAGCTGGCACCTGCTCTTAATTTAATATAATGGTGACAAACACAACTTGACCCCTGGGCTGTTGAGTAATCAAGTCCTACACAAGGTGCACTCCAGGAAAGTTTTTACATTGCGTGTCACCGTGTGGCCTCCGTAGAACAAAAAGATTTCAACATATCCAATCAGGAAACACCCTAAAGCCCTGGGAGAGCTGGTAAGAACAGATTTATACACATCACATGTGTGTGTTGTGCCCTGGAAAGAGTGCACGCTAACCATTCTAGATGTTGTAATCACAGACTCTTATCTTAGTGTCCATAGGAGGGAGGGTTTTATCAGCTTGGCTACACAAGCCGGAGAGAAACAGAGTGTACACAAAGTGACCAGGGACACAGTGAGAGGAAAACAGGGAAGGCCAGGTGCTAAAACAAAACATCAGGTGTTACATACAATCATAACAACTCAGGTTGATAGCTAACATGGGACAGGAACAATAAATACTTAAGAAATTGCACCACAGCTCATTTGCCTAACGTCCTTTCTCATGTCTTACTTTGTCATGTGAAGGAAAGCAATCTCTCTTCCAGGAAGAGGAGCTTGTCTTGTTTTCTCTGACCACCACACAGATATGATTGACCCTGTTAGAGCTGATTAGAGATTGTAGAAAAAGAGCAATAACAAGCACACAATATGTCAAACAGTCCTTTCTCAACAGTGTATATCACTACTGTTCAAACACAGTACCAAACAAACAGTTGTAGAAAAGTAGCGATCGGACAATCAGAAGTATAAAGCGTTGCAGAGCTCAGTTATTCACTGCTGAAGCATGCTACACACCCTCACTGCAGTAGGAGTGACACTTATGACAGTGTGCATGACTCCACGCTCTGACATTGTGTGCTCTCTGCAGGGTTGTATGTCATGATTAAGATAATTGTGTGTCCATTCTAATCAGTGGCCAGTCACTGTGGCTCCAGTCGTGAAAGCTGCTATGAGTGATCTGGATGCTCCACTCTGCTCCGTCTCAGGGGCAGGGCATCACATCCTGCAGAGGATCCCCAGTGTAATGTCCCCGTCCCACAGCTGTGTGCCAACCAAACCGCATGAGTCAAGCCTCTGTGGTAAGTGTGGGTGGCTTCTCTTCCTCTTGAACTCCCTCTTTTCCATGTGAATCACCAAGTAGATTTTTTTTTTAAGAATGTTTAGCCTCAGAAATACTCTCTTCACCTCCTGACCAAGATCTGACTGAAGGTGTAAAATCTCACCAATACTACACTGGCTTTGGAACAACATGACACAGCTCTGTTTGCCGAGCTCTAGCCATGTCACATGAGAGATCGCATTACGTCACATGGACATGTGACTATGCAAACACAAAGGGCCAGAAGACAGCAGGGAGTGGTGTTTGTGCTCTTGTATAAGTAAGGTGTTCGGTGCAGGCCAGCACGTCCATCAGACCAAAGTCTGTCCCATTAAAAAAAGCAATTCTTCCCCTGTGTGTCTGCTGTTCTTCTGAGTAACAGGCAACCAGGGAGCTAGAAAAACACATAGGGTCGCGTCTGCTTCTTCTCACACGGAGTGCCAACAACATGCTGACATACTCCCATGAAGTGCTGCCTGTGCTCTGAGCTCTGCTGTTCATCCCATGCTGACGTCATATGTCCCACTCTTACGACACAATGTGCATGTGGACATACTGTACGTGCATGCAAAAGCTCATAAAAACAAACTCATCACATTTCATTTTCCAGGATTGCTTTATCTACTTCCCATTAGCGCAGTTTCCTAGGGCAGGGGAAAAGCCAGAGGAAGCAGAGCTGTTGTTGTCTCTCTCTCTGCTGGGTGCTTCCTGTCCTGATAGAGGTTCAAGTAGAGATACCCCTGAAAGGAGCTGTTGGAAAAAGGGGGGGAGAGCTGGGTGTTTTGGACCGCTTTCAATGACTTACAATCTTATCTGGCCTGAGTTTGGTATGCATCCACTAGTTAGAGCTGGGCACAGTTTGAGAGAATGTGTTAGAGCCTTGCTTCCCCTCTCCATTACAAATAGGAACCAATTTTTGCAGAGCTACAGATAGCTCTTCATCAGTGGACTTTAATGTAAAAACACCTTTACATCCTGACTTGAATCATGCTTTCTCACCACACAGAGAGCAGACATTTATACATTAATCTGAAAGATTTTTGCTGAGAGATATCACAGGGATTTGTTTGGTGTTTGCAGAATTTCAGACAGTATTTCAAAGGAGCTACTTTCAGCATTTTAATGAGCATGAACTTAATTAGTGCGTCCTGGTGGGAACACTTTGCAAGCTCACTTCAAAAGAAAATTGCAGCTATGCGGGATAAGCTCAAAGCACTCACTGTGTAGCAGCATGCTGTTTTATATAAACAACCAGAGCCTATAATATACCATCACATTTATATGCCAAACATCTGTTTAAAATGTGATGTTTTTTATATAAACTTTAACTTTACCCTGTTTCTCTTGTCGTGGCCAAGTAGGTGTGATTGCCTTTGCCATCATTGTTTTTTTATGAAGCCTTTCAACGTGACAAACTGCAATCTTGTTCTCCTGGCAACTTCTCGTGCATTTCAAGATGCTTACTTTCAGTTTGAACTCTAATCTGAGTAAACATTCAAAGACAGGCCTCCTCCCCGTCTGTCTGGTCTGTCTATCACACTGTGTGTCCTCTCTCTCGTTTATGACACGATGGTGGCCAGAGGCCAGTCTATGGGAAAAATGCATTCAAATCTGTGTTTGTGGTGGGACTAATGCAAACATTAGGCTCCTCATCCTGTCTGAGGATAAGGGTTACGGAAATGGATATGATTAAATAATCAAGTGAAGAGCAGATGCGTCAGGACTATCATTGTTAGTCAAGATAGCCGAGCTTATCCTTGTCAAGGAAACAGGATTGGTAATTGGATGGCCAGCTACAGTCGCCTACAAATGAAGGACACAGATACTGATGTCTCAGACGTCACAGACACACATGCTCATGGAAAACTACCCATGCTTTCATCTGAGGCTTTGTGCTCAAGTGTATTCAGGGCAGAGTTATTCCAGGGTATTATAGCAGCATTTTAATAAAGGCTAATTATCAGGCCGGATTAATTCAGGGAGACACGCTTTCTATTGTCTGATGTATTATATGTTTGATCTCTCTTAAAACTCACAGTGGACACTTAACATGAGCTGAGGATGTTTTCACAATACTGTCTCTATGTTCTGAGAGAGTAGTATTGGTAAACATGCTGTAAGAAACAAGATGCCATTTATTTTCTTTTGTAAAATTAGAGAAATTGTTCCTATCTTTAATTCTTTTGAGAATGTCTCCTGAATCCAGACACGTTCAGGGGCTGGTTTGGGTCACGAGAGATAACACGCAAGGCTCTTTAACGCAAGCAGAAGTGTCACAATGGTTCTTAATCACTTCGACATGAGCCCCTATTTAAAGCCAGTCCTTCAACAAAGGCAGTCTGAGGTCAGAAGCACACGTATGTGAGTGTGATATCTCTCAGAGAAGTGTAAAACGACACTCTTTTCCTGAGTAGTGGATATCTCACAGCGCTTGTCAGTCAAGGGGATTCGGGGAAGGCTCCAAATGATGGAGTAATTTTGTGAGGGGCTTTACAGTAAATATAGTTTCAAAGGGAGATTTGTAGGTAGAGGGTGTTAAGTATAGACTACTGCGCTCAAAGTGTTGTTTAGAGTGTGGAAAGAAAAATGAAAATGAAAATGTTTGACTTAAACATTCCTGTCTGTACATCTGTCTGTGTGTATACTGAACTATGTGCAAGCGTCTTTAGGTGCATGCTTTTTTTCATGAGTCAATATGAGTTTATTTGCAAGTATGTGTATACAGCAGAGTCTGTTTTTTCACTTGACGAGGAAGTAACAAGCACACTGTGCCCCGTGAGCTCGGTGCACACCTCCCACACGCCTTCAGGCTCCAGAGGCCCTTGCAGTGTTTGGTCTGGGGCGGCTCCCTGGCTGATTTACTTCCTGCTGGGGACCACATCGGTGCGGGGAGGAGAGTGACTGCAGGGTTTGCAAGAGGGCATAAATAGGACAAGGATAAACTGAGATTTATGTTAAATTTACCAGGCATAACATCAGTTAATTACACATTTCAATGCCTCTTCAAACAGAAGCGGTACGTCTTAGTTACCCTCCTGTTTTAGAAACGGTTAGTTCAATGAATGCACAGTAGACCTACAGAACAAAGCATGAACTATGTTAGAGAAGCTAAATCACAATTGCTCTGTTGCACAGAAGTAATTTCAGCTCAAGAACCATCATCTTTACTTGTTTCATGATTTAAAAATAGGGTGTACCACAGTGATAACTCATTATTTTTCTGCAAAGCTGAGAATAATCTGCTGGCTCCAAGATAATTACAGCCCTTATTGAAACTTGACTTTGAATGTTCTTTCCACCCAGAGCTAAATTTACAAAGCAGTGAAGGTGGCTCCTGTGAAGCCTATATTTTGCCTTTGGTTTTGTCTTGGCTGTACCATGGTGTAAAATATTCTGCATTATACAGTTGTTTTGGGAGTAAGTACAGTAAATATGATACAATATGAAGATGTAAATAAAAGTGTCCAGCTGGGTTGAGGTCTGTTGATTGCTGAGGCCATGGCATTTTTTAAAATGTAACATCTTTCTCATAAACATCAAATCACTCAGTGACCCTTCCTGCCTTGTATAAAAGCATCTGCATTTGTTCAGTCTCTCCGCTCATTTATTACTCTTAGCATTTGTATATTTGCACCCCAGCGTACACATTTGTATAGTTTGCCTTGCAATTGCGTACAATTTTACATATTAACAAACTGAAAACTTGGACAACCCACCCACACACTCAACTGATATACATGCATTCCAATACTTCTGTTGTACTTGCAGTACTTTTTTTTCATACCCTCTGTTTGATTTTTCAAATTCTTATTTTATTTATTAGTGTTCATTGCATTCTTGTTTTTTTGGCTCAGCCATAAGGGTCTTTCACTACATATTGTTTGTGTAAATAAAACCTTGAATATCTTTGAATCCCTGAATTTATTTAGGTTTTTCCTTCACCTTTTATAAATATAAAACGTGGAAAATTAAAATAATGAAAAGGAACAGGTCAGTATACTATGCATGAATACGTCTAAGGGACCTTTACTAAACGCATTAATGAAGCTGTGACTGTCCAGAATTTAGTGTTCTCCATTTCACACCTTCGGTTAGTGTGACTTTGCATTAACTCTTGAGAAAGGTACAAATGATGTTTTGGTGCAGATTAGATGACAGTTTAATTAATCATTAGCTTCCACCGTGAAAGCCCAAGGCTGTAATAGTCCTCCTACCCTGACGATTGAGTTCAGGACAGGACTATATTTACACCCATGCACGGTTCTCCCTTGAAGCGCCACATTTTGCCCCAAACATATGCATCTGCACAACCAATCTACTCATAAGGGATGGAAAAATGGGAGCTGGACCTCATCTGCATTCTCCCGATCCAGGAGGCTCGCTCATTAAGAGGCTTGTGTGAGCGGTGATCCATAGCATTTCTGTCGTGAGGAATTAATGTGGCTGCTGCCCAGCGTCAGATCAGGTAGTCTGGCTGACTTCATCAGGGGCCCTAAATCCATGTGTGAATGGAACAAAAGGCACTCTGACAAAGCACATACTCTGCCCTGAATGACTCAGTGCCTGTCATCAGACCCCACCACATAAAAATATTCATACACATACACACACCCACACACACATATACAAATGGGGAAACAGGACTTGTTCAGTTCACTGACTGTAGCTCATCTGTGGACCCCATCCTTCATTGAACATGTGTTTTTCTGTCCTGTTGGTGCACCAAGAGAGCAATACTTTCCTAACCCTGTGGTTACTGATTTATACCTTACTGCAAATTAAGTGTCCTCCTTTGATGTTAAGACTGGTGATCTTCTCAGTGGACAACATCTGAAATCTTTATCAGCGGCCTTGGGTCCTGCTGTGTCCTGAGTTCTAATATTCCCCATGAGTGAGGCTGAGGCAGGAAATCTGGGGAAGAACGAATTCCCCCAGCAATCAGATGTTACCTAAGATTAATAGATTGCTACATTAAGCAAAAACCTAAACCTTCTCCTCTGCAGGCTGACATCAAAAGCAACGGAAATCTGGGATACTCATTGGCCAAATGCCAGAAACTTCTGTTTGAAATGTTTGAAATACAATACAGGCATTACATTGCGGGTAACAGGCTCTTCACTAGACCCTTTAGGATTTAATAATGCAGACAGCACAGAAAATGAAAATGTAGGCAAAAGATAACTGATGTTCTGTGGACTGAACATTAGCTGTGAGGCCGGAAACAAGGCACATTAGGCGCGGGTTTCCATCTGTGTCAGTCAATCCTGTAGAGCTCCTGAGGTGCAGCCTGTGAGCAGAGTTGGCTCTGAACCAGCGGCTGGAGAACCAGCGTGACGTTCTCCATCACACCACAGCTGTCGTTTTCACAGCTTCTCCCCAAACACCAGACTCAAATGAGAACGTTTGTGTGGGTGTCTGTGTAGAGGATTACGTGTGACTGCGAGTGTATGTTTCCATTCTTTCTTACTACTGCCCGTAATCCAAAAAGGAAGAATTAGTAAGGTATGTTAGCTTTAATTATATTAAGTCGTCATAATCACTAACATGACTTTGATTCAGTCTCAGTCATAGGATGAGCTCGCCAATAACTCCCCCAGTCTATGTCTAAAGTGATCCTCCGGTCATGGAGACTAAACACACCCTGTCATCATCAAGGAGGCGGTGTGGCTCGCTCCACCCGTAACTAACAGCAGGCTGTGGCTGCAATGAACCACTCCACATAACAATGTCGGGGAGTGATGCAATCATGACTCGTTGTTGCTGCTTTTGATTATATTACACTCCAAATAGAAAATACCTGTGTGTGAGGCAATTTACTCTAAAATCCCTTCATTTCCCAGAAGTCTTTGTACCAATACAGGAAGTGATTAATAACTGAGGCAGCTGGAGGATTCTCAGGAGTTTGGTATGGTTAACAAGTAGAAGTGCTTTAATATGGTCGTATTTACATAGTAGAGAGAAATGACAGTCCGTTGCCTGGGGATTTGTGTATTGTTTCCAGGGCAAGAGCCAAGTGTGTGGGTCTGCCAGACAAAACCACGATCCAGCACTAATACACAGCGATGTGTCAGCCCGAGTCTCGACTTTGCTGCCCACAGCTGCACTGGATGGAAGCTCAGCTCATCTACGGTGTGAGCACAGTCATATAGATCTGAAAAGTAGAGTCTATCTGTGGATAATCTGGCCATTTCTTTGTGGATATTTAATGATTTATCGATACTATTGGTTCTCATAACAGTTCATTTGTTGGCACCTCTGTAGAGTCACAAATTATTTTAATTGCAAATACATCAAAATAAGTCAGGTCAAATCAGTTCCCCCCAATTCCACATGGCAAATATAATGTAAGTGAATGTGATTATTTTTCTAAAAGCTTTGAAAATTTGCTTTCAAAGGAATAGTGTGACTTGATCAATACCAATAGGGGGTAAATATAATAGGCTATATGCAGATTTCTACTTAACCTTAGTTTTTTAACTTAACTACAGTGATTTTTAAAACTCTCAACATCGGCCACAATTCTCATGTCTAACGGGAGAAAGTTGAAGACTTTCCTTACAATAACCTTTCAATTTGACAGATGGATAGCTAGCAAACAATGGTCCAATCCTGTCCTTAGTTTAACAGAAAAAAAAAT
Organism: Anoplopoma fimbria; assembly: GCF_027596085.1. Lineage (NCBI taxonomy): Eukaryota > Metazoa > Chordata > Actinopteri > Perciformes > Anoplopomatidae > Anoplopoma > Anoplopoma fimbria. Next base: position 18,363,654 of record NC_072465.1, read on the forward strand.
GTTAACAGAGCAAAAACAAACACAACTTTATCACCTACTCACTGGAATCTAGAAAAGCTTGACATCACCTTACTACAACACTGAACCTTCTGCTGCTCTGTTTATATCAGCGTGAACTTTGGACGTAGACTAATTATACCAAAATGTAATTACCTCTGCAGGTAGAAGCAATCAATGCTATGACCTCCATAGTCAATAAATCATTTACAATGATGATACAGGTTTTTTTTCTTTTCATTTCCATCTGAACTCCTCCCTTCCTGTTGATGATTCCTAATAAGCCGAGAGACTGAAGCGTCACTCGATAAGTATACATTTGTGTTGGCGTGTGAACCATGAAGGGAAATTCCTTTCTGCTCCAAGTGCAGATGATTGAGAGACGAGCTGAAAGTGTCACTTTTTCGGGGCTGGGAGGATGCTGGATATTGCTGGATAAATCTCAGCGTGAGTCATGAAGCAGAACCAAAAAAAAAAGGCAGTGTAATTTTCCCTGAGAAGGACATCCTATTTGGCACGATTTATTTTCATCTGCCATCTCAAACTCTCATCAGAGCTGCTTCGAGCAGTGGGTGCTTATCTCCCTCCCTTACTTTTTTTTTTTCCCTCCCTGACTAACTTTATAAGGAACTTCCTGTGAGTGATGACATCACGATGTGGCTCACAAACAGGGAGGGGAGGGGGACTGGAGTGGGAGGAGAGACTGTTTGAACTGAGGCCTATTTATCCAACTGAGTGTGTCTGCTTGGTGAAACATGGAAAGAGTTTTACTGACAGATTCAGAGATGTAAAGCAGGAATAATCATAAGCAGATGCTTTATTGAACTGGATTTGAATGCATTTCATTTCTCTCACAAAATGTACATTTATCATTAAAGGTGAGTATTTCCTGCACCATTCATCAAATCAAGCATGTAAATCATTTATAAAACTCTGATGCTCATGTTATTCACCTTCACACACAAACTTATCACCCAGCAAAACCCCCTCCTCGGCTATTCACAACTGGCCAAGGGAATCCCAAAAATGTGCCTGAAATTATAAAGAGGGATTAGCAGTAGCCTGGTCCATGTTGGGGCCAAATATGTAATGATAAGCCTTTTGGGTTTCAGCGGCCCCCGTGCCCAAGCTGGAAAGGATTTACGAACTCAGGCACAAGAACACTCTGTTCTCTCTCTGCACACACCTCTGCTTTCTGTAACTATTGATTCAACATACAAGCTGTTTGTAGCCATTGTATCACTGTGTTTGGTTAGTGTGCATGTCAGTGATGGGGTTTGTATAGCCAGGTTATGGTAGGTGACATAGTTAATACAACACCACTTAAGATCTAAGTAGGTTAAGTGACTGAAAATAGAGGGTGGGGGACCGAGGGATGGCACATGCACAATTAATTCACATATTACCCTAAACAGAAACAAAGAAAAATCTATTTACATCAACCCTGTAGACTGGATTATCATATTATACTGGGTTTAAGTGAACATTATGTCAAGTAAACAGGTCAAGTTGAAATAATCAGAATCTTGTTTGATAAGCGAGCTGCTAAACAATCTGGGCTCCACTCAGCTAGCAGCTTTGCAGATAAGAGTGTTTCTTGTTGTGTAGCTTTGCCTGTTGTCTGTGTTATCAACCCTGGAGGCATCCCCATTACTGCCCTTTGTCTCCCTGCAGATCCATGAACTTTATGTGTGACTGCAGCACATATGCTTGCTGTTGATTAAAACCCACACAGCAGAGACACAGTAAAAGCACAATATAGGTCAAGACGTGGAATGTTTTTAAAGGCTAAACTAACAAAAACAATGTGGCACCTTATAATTATCGATTTACTTATGCAAAGCAGTAGTATACAATTATGCCTAAACATCACTACACTGCATCAACCAATCCCCATTGAGCTGCTGCAGCCAGTTCGCAGAGCAGCTGCATGCCTAACAGTCTTAATTATATACTGTACATTTTTATTTTTATTCCTGTTCTATCTTTATTTTGTTGTATAGTATGTGTATTTATTGTCTGTGTCTGTGTAGTTGTATAGTATGTGTATTTATTGTCTTGTCTGTATTTATTGTCTGTGTAGTTGTATAGTATGTGTATTTATTGTCTGTGTAGTTGTATAGTATGTGTATTTATTGTCTGTGTAGTTGTATAGTATGTGTATTTGTTGTCTGTGTAGTTGTATAGTATGTGTATTTATTGTCTGTGTCTGTGTAGTTGTATAGTATGTGTATTTATTGTCTGTGTCTGTGTAGTTGTATAGTATGTGTATTTATTGTCTGTGTAGTTGTATAGTATGTGTATTTATTGTCTGTGTCTGTGTAGTTGAGCTGCTGCAACACTTGAATTTCCCCCATGGGGATCAATAAAGGAATATAATAATATAATAATTGTTGAGGTGTTTTACTGTATATTACATGTCCCCCAAGCTGACTGCATCCTTGTGTTCACACCTGCTCAAGCTCTCCTATGGTTTAAAAGTAGACTTTGATCACATCAAATGAACTTAACGCTCAAAAGTAGACCCTGTGTGTATATGTCCCATATGTGCACTCAGCCTGTCCTGGGGCACGTAGGCTGCAGAGAGACGTGGTGAAAAACGACGACTGCGCCTTTAAGGGCAAGTGTTCGAGGCGGAGCCAGTGCGCCTCTTGTGCGGTGGAGCTTATAAGACATTGCACACTACAATACTAGACTTATCTATAAAAAGTGTCACAGTTAAACCGGAGCGCTACAATTTCTGTCCCCCCTGATGCAATAAGACCATTACAGACTCAAACAAGCCAAAAGAAACGGAGGAGCTATATTACACCAAAGAGGAGTCTAGGAGTCCGCGGAGGGAAAACTACTGAAGTTATTTAGGTGAGTTCAGAAACAGGGTTTGAAACGTCTGGTGTGGGCTTCTGTAAGCCAGAGCCCACGTCTGTCTATTGTTGTGTATGTCGGTGCCAGCACGACAGACACGACTGATTGATGGAACATTGCGATTAGACACCTATTCGTGTGTATTTTAATTTGTTCGTTTATGTATATGTGTGTTTCTTTATTTTTTTTATTTTTTTTTGTTTTGTTCTAAGCCATTCAAAAGAGCAACTTGTCATTTAAATCGACATTTCGAGGATTTAAAAAAAAAAAAAAAAAAAAAAAGTTCTTACAAAATTAAACCACAAATTGGGAACACATTTTTCATTTTTTTACTCAGTATATAAGACTATGTCTGTCTTTTATGATGGATATAAAATGTGTGATCCCTTACATAACTGTAAATCGATTGCAAACCTATTACTGTTTTTTATTTTTATTTTTATTTATTTTTTTATTACGAGGTCTTCAATAAATCTTTGTATCTTTTTCCGCTTATACTAAAGGGAAATAGCAATCCATTCTGTATCATCACTGCCTGTCCTTGCCAGATAGCTGACTTGTTGTGGTGTGAGTCACCTGCCTGCTAGAGGGCTTTTAACCATTATTATCTCAATCCGGTAAAGTGAGGGGGTGTGCGCGCTGTTTGCTTGCCGCACAGGTAGAGCGGGTATGGTTGCTCGGAAACCGCTGCAGGGGTGTCATGAGCGGGGTGTGAACTCCTTCTTTCAAGGTCTGCGTGACTGCTGCAATCCTCAATCAAAGGCGAGCTCCCTCCTGGCGTTTTACATCACCGCTAACCCCATCAGGCCTCTTCCTCTCCAGCACCCATGGGCCCTGTGTTATCTCCACACTCCACACGCATTCAGCCTGGCCACCTATTGTATAAACAGAAAAAGGCCAGACTTTAAAGGCCAGACTTTAAAGGCCAGACTTTAAAGACCATTTATAGACCATATACAGACTCCCATTCTCTGGCCGAGTTATCTGAATTATTAAAACTGACTTAAACACATTCCCTGTAAAGAGGGTTAATGCTCTGCATGACTCGTCATTTGTTTTAATCCTGTTGCCTGTAAATTCTCCTGTAGTTAACTGCCAGGATGAACCGTCTTTGCACCTGTTGCAAGAGGAAGCACAAGCCCCCGGGGTTCATTATCGAGGATCATGTTGCTTCCCCATCCCCTCCGAATCGACGACCCTGGGCATTGGGATTGCATGCCTTGTTGGGCAGTTTGGCTCATGTTGATGCCCCGGACTTCCTGTTGTTTTAGAGCTTTGTTTCTCACCAGCTGTCAGTGCAGCACATAAATATGGCTCATAGGAGACCAGGAGCGAGGGGGGGGCCGTGTTCTTCTCAGTCATCACTTCAGCGTTATAAGGAGGACAGCGTGTCTCTGGGTGTGCACGCACCTCATTTGTGGTCTCCGGAAGAGTTGACCACCAGGCTGACGGATGCACCTGTTTTGCTGCATTCTGGAAAAAAGGACTTCTGATAGGGCGCTGAAGTCAAAGACAAACAAAGACACCTATAGTTACCCATGATACACTTGCTTGAAAACCTAAAGGCTCTGCATACTCTGATACAACACTTTCTAAACGTATGTCTCCAGATATCGTGACATACTGAGCAGGTTAATCCAGTGCGAGGAAAAAATATATTGGTCAGATTTTTACATCCAATGTATTGCTGACCCAAGAAATATCAAAATGCTGCCAGGTTTCTCCCCCTCTGAATATTGTACACATTGTTTACTCAGCCGTGACACATACTTGACATGACACATTCAGGTCATTTGACTTTAGGAGTTCTTGCAACATCAGGTATATCTCTGGTAACCAGAGGAGCCCTTTCCTCTGCTGTTCAGGACAAGCGAGATTGCAGCACTGGAGCACGGCACAGTCTAGTTTAAAATAAACTGTAAACTTATTATGAGGTGGAACAGTCTGTACAAATAGAAGTCTGAAAGTTGCTTAATGAGGTCACACATAAGATTGAGCTTATTGAGTATGGTTGAATTTAGACTTTTATGTACTCTCTGGCTATAGTAATGTAGAGATCATTCAGTGAGCTGGTGGAAAAATAACAATTGTATTTGTTTACCAATTTGAAGCACAAGTTATTCTTACTGTTTACACTTTATAAAACTCAACTCTCTTAACTTCTATCTACTTCAGGCCAACTGTTCAAATAGAGAAGACTTGAAGAACGCAAAAAAACAACATTATAGGGACATTCTAACATCAAGATCCTTGTTTGTTATTTTGGTCTATTTGACTACTTTTCTGCTTTCTTTTGTAAAATACTCTGACAAGAAAGTTATGAACGGCTCCGTCCTATTGGTGTTTTTTGACACGAGAGTCCTAAAATCCAGTCAAAGTGAGCTTTATTCATTCTTCTGTCACAGGAGCTTGTTGACTTGTCTTCTCAGAGGGAAACAAAGCACAAGGCCATCCCTAAATATTTGGTTTGGTGGGCAGCAGAATGGGGCAGATTTGTGTCATTTGCTCTCTAATATCAGGACTGAATTTCTTTCTTCTCTTCAGCAGATGATGTGGGCTCTGCTTACAGAGAGTACTTTTCAATGTGCTACCACATGTTCTGTTTCTCTTCATCTGCTTTTGCTTTTAACCCCCTTTCCCCGTCATTCATGCCTTGTGTCTTGGCTGTGTTACAGGTACACCAGAAGCAGGGGCAGCCAGCCGGGTGATCTGAGTGTTTCCTGACTTTGATGCGACCCGAGTTTGCCTGGAGCATGTCCACAGTGGGCTTGACGGCCCAGGAGATTTCTTTTCCCGTAGAAAACCCCTTCCTGAGGGGCAGCTACTGTCACTGCATGGCGGGATCCAAACCCTCCTGGAACTATCGCCATGAGCTGGACAAGTGAGTGTTCAGGTGCCAAGACTAGCAGGCCCTTTAGGGGAAGATTCTTAGAAAGGGTTTTTTAAAAATCTGCATGCGTACTGCAATTTTATGGTTCAAGTCAGAGGTTCTTTTGGTAATTAGGATGAAAGGTTATGTGTTTTTTTTAAAAACCGGTACTAATTCTTTTTTTGTTCCTTTTTAACAGCTTCTACTTCAGTATGGACACTGCACACTCAGATCACAGCTCTCGTGCTCATCATAAAGGGCCACCGCCACCGTCTCTAAATTCTGAAAGTAAGTGCTGATCTGTCATCTGCATCGTGCAGGTTTTCTGAAATACACACATGCTACTTTGGACGTGCTGTTTCTTTGAATCATCTGCTACATGCATATTAGATTCTGCTCAAGCATTCCTGCCTTACATGTAGTAAGTGGTTTGAAGTAGTAAATTGTGATTGTCGTTAACCAACCTTTATAATTTATTACTGCGTCATTAATGTGATGGTTATTTTTTTCTCTCTGACAGGACAGAAACACAGTCCCAGTTCACAGAGATTACCTCCAAAGAAATCCCGGCCCTCCCATCTCCCCCTGTCCTGCAGTGCTGAACCCTCCACTCCGAGTCCTGCTGATGACGACCAGGTGGTCCCCTCATTCCAGAGGCTCTCGGTGTACGAGTGCAGCAGTCCACCACAGACGCCGGGCAGATGCTCCAAGCCTCTGCCCCCCATCCCTCCGCAAACGGACATCTCCCCTGAGCAGGCTATGGACAATGAGGTAGAATTTTTCACGAGTTCGGACGACAGCCGCTGCCTGGTGTCAGATCAGTTACCCAAATCGTCTCCCTTTCGATATGGAGTCCCCAGTCGGAGGAGCTTCAGGGACTGCGGGCAGATTAACTATGCTTACTATGATGGCCCATTAGGACCGCAAAGCCAGAGGCAGCCCAAGCAGCAGCAGCAGCAGCAGCAGCAGCAGCAGCAGCAGCAGCAGCAGCAGCAGCAGCAGCAGCATCAGGCACATCCTAAACAGGAACATTATGAGCTGCAGCGACAGGAACCACCTGAGCCGGTGGTATATCAGAGACAGCAGGAGAAAGCTCAGAGGAGACTGCGACGTTCGCACTCTGGCCCGGCTGGATCTTTTAACAAGCCCTCGCTGCTGCGCCTCACGTGCCACAAACGCCACACCCAAAGTATGGATAAGCCCGAAGTGCCGCCCCCTATCCCTCCGAGAACAATCAAGACAGGAGACTACCGCCGCTGGTCAGCAGAGGTCTCGTCCGGGGCTTACAGCGATGAGGACAAACCACCCAAGGTGCCGCCGAGGGAACCTTTGTCTACAGGCAGCTCCCGCACCCCGAGCCCCAAGAGCCTCCCGACGTACATTAATGGGGTCATGCCCCCAACCCAAAGCTTTGCACCGGATCCTAAATACGTCAGCTGTCGGGGTTTAATGAGACAGAACAGTGAGGGCTCCCCCTGCATCCTCCCCGATATGGAGAACGGCAGGAAGTCCAGCACCACACATTACTATCTCCTGCCTCAGCGGCCCGCTTTCGTGGACTCACCTTGTGTAGATAGATTTCTTCGGGTCATGGAAAGCCCCGCAGCTCGCAGTACAGATGTATCAGACTCAGACTGGGACTGTCACCCCAGGAGGAAAGCACATGTGGATTTAGTTTAAAAAGTTTAAGTGGAAGTAGCAGAGGACTCTACTGTACATGAGCAAAAGCCACTTGAAGAAAAATGGTGAAACTGGACGCTAACAACACTCAAACTGCTGCTTTTACTTTTTATTTTTTAACCCTCTATGTATTCTGAACACACAGGGTATGAGCGCACTGTATTCAGTTACTGGTAATGTTGAGTAGCTATCACAGCTGAGATACTTTCTATAAAAACTGTATCTCTGACTATAGATTGTGGGGAAAATTCAACGTTGTAGAGCTTACTTTTGATAATATTTTTTATTTCATGACATTCAATAATGTGTGTTTTTGCTGAAGTCGTGGTACAGTCAGAAGGTACAAGCGGGCCTTGAACCTCATGTGCTCAGTGTTTTTTCTGTGTCTGGAAGGTTGAGGATGTTTTGTGAGATGCATTGACGCTGCTTTTATGTCTCACAAGGGACAAAGGTCAGTAATGTAACCATGAATTACTTAATATATGAAGTCTAAATACAAGGCCAATTAATTTTTAACAAAATGAAGGATGCTAGCACACAAATCTCTTTTCTGTTTGCTATTGTATATCAATACCGATGTTGTTTCCATGCCTTGATGAAGTTTCAGTCTTACTCAGGCCACTGTATCTGTGTAAATTAATATTTCCCAGATGGTACACCTTGTACTAAGAGGTGGGTACATTACTGGTAGCTACGCATGTTTCCATTGGAATGTCTAGTGCAGCTTATGTGGTGTAGTTGTCTGTTGATGAGTATGTGTGTCTGTGTGTGTGTGTGTGTGTGTGTGTGTATATGTGTGAGCGTGGACGTGTTTGTGATCATCAGTTGGAAAAGTGTTCCGGTGAGACTTTATAAAAATGACTTTTCTACAATTGGTAGAGAACTGTCAACCATAGTTGTTACTGTGCGCTGCTTGTTTTCAGCGCCTGCTTTTAAGTACAGCCCTCTAAAAAAGTGATTGCTTTCTTTTAGTGTCCAGGTCTGTTTTGTTGCACAGAAATTGGCCTGTTGAACATTAAGTGAATGCAATTCTCAGTGAAATTCCATCAAACAGTTGGAGGAGCTTTTTTCTTTTTTTTCTTTTTTTGTCAAGCTGTGAGTCATTGCTTGGAACTAATTTGCCTCAAGTACTACCTCCCTTTGATATTAATCCTATATTTCACATACTCCCCATTAATAATGGAACAATTTGAAAATATTATCCACAAAAGATGAGGTAACCAGCTCCATATGTGATCTGACAAACTGTTTAACTGTTTAATTCAAGTACACTAAAGTTAAAAGTAACACAAAGGTAATTAAAACCGGATGTCCTTAAATAGAAATTTTAGATCACGCTGATCTTAGTTCACGGAGATGTTAGGCTAACCTGTTAATACAGACGTGCATCACAAAGACAGTGCAGGGTTTACCTACCTGACACAGACTTTCCTGTTCTGCTCATGCATTCCTGCCTTACATGATTGCAGTGGGTGTGGTCTGAGAGACTTTGGCTGCTGGCAGCCTAGAAAATATATGATTTTTATTGTTGTAGATTAATTAAAAAGGCGTCAGGATGATATAATAAATGTAGCACATGTATTGAAGTAACCCTTGGTATCGAACACGGTGTTGAGTTTGGGAAACGGATAACTGCTAAGGTCAAACGGTCATTGAAATATACTTTCTCTCTCCCTCCTGCTCACAAAACCTTGCCAACACAATGTTGCTTTTTGACTTAAATGTCATTTAAAATGTTTACATCATACACTGATACTATTTAATCTTAAGGTATTCATATGTCTTATTAGAAATAATAAAACTGAATGAAGACTAGTTTATCATGAAATAACTTCTCTGCTGTGGTGAAGACATGCACTGGGAGGGTACAGTATGCTGTGTACAGTATTTAACAATTCCATTTGTTGTTATGAATAGTTGATACCTATATAGTCTTTAAAAAGAAAGCAAAATAAAATGACTTATTTATGAGCCTGCTTCGTTCTGTTTCTTGAATCTGTCAAGCCTGAACTCTTGACTCAGCTGTTTGGCCTGTTGTATCACCCACACACCCTCATGCTGTGCCTTATTGTGACTGGCCTCTATCCAGAGAAAGAAGAGTCACTTACAATGGTCCACTGACAGGTGTACAGTGCATTTGCCTTCCTCTTCCTGGTTATGACACGCTCTCCTCCTGCATGACGGCTCAGATGCTCTGTGGCAGCCAGATTTGCGCCCACAGGTTTTCTATGCGCTTAACAATGTTGCAAGTGTTTTACTCTTGACTTGAGTCCATGTGGTTTAGGCATGGAGCCCAAACCGCAGCGAAACACACACAGAGCATTAGAGGTCAAGTAATTACTAAATAAGATGCAAATTTAGCTGCAATAACAATGTCCACCATAAACTCTCAGCAAGTCAGGGACCATTTAGGTAGGTTTATGGTATACCATTATTGTCTTAATCGAACAAAAGGCGGCAGTTTGAACTATCAAGGCAAACCCTTTCACCTGGTTCGTCTTAAGGTGAGCTGCTGGGCGACAGCATGGGAGGTGACCATAGCAACTAAAGACACAGGCTGCTCATTCTGAATGTCCGTTGGGGGCAAGAAAGATCAAGTGCCAGGTGAATTAACAAAGCGTGTGGTTTGTGATTAGCTTGTGAGGGAAACACATTATTGCACTGCTGTGGCACTAATAGGGATTGTTGTGCTCTAAATAAGAGCTCCGACATGCTCAGGCTCCACTTTCACCATTTTCATTACGTTTTTATCTAACTTGGCATAAAAAAGGTACGAGAGATCATTACCATTCTTTGTTAAATTAAGTCAGTTTGTCTCCCAAACCATTTATGTGGCTGATTATGTCTCCTTAAACCTTTTTAGCTTGATTTAGTCAACAAAACTTGAATCTTTTGCTTAAATACATCATTGGATTTTGACCCTCACATGGGTTCAATTCAGCATCGAGTATATGGGACTTAACTTCCACTTGTAGTGGCTCAACTACATCCATTTTTTACGACATAGTCAGTTAATTCCAGTTAATGAGATTGAAGTCCTTGAACAGCACTGCTGATGGATTAACAAGTGCAACAAACTTTAATGATAAAAATTATTACAGTAATTAAGATTACTGCCTCATTATTGCTTTATGTCCTCTGCTGATTAGTCTGCAGTTGTCTGAGCGGAAGAGAGCAATGAAGGTTTTCTGTGACTCTTAACACATGGCTGCACTGCTAGATAGATACAGATATACGATCAAAATTTGAGAGAGCAAAGAAAATGATAAAAAAAACGACTTTAAATTCTGCTTTAAATAAAAAGGTATGCTGCGTGGCCTCTGGCTCAGGCCCCAGTGTTTATCTGCAACTGCAATGTCTATTGGTATCATAATATAGGTAACACTTGTGAGATTTCTGCAGGTGTCAGCATCAGCATTTATGTTACTGGGTATATGTAAATGTAGATTAACAAAACTGAACACTTTTTAGCGTGAGTGAGATTTGAAACTTTTTTCAAGTAACAGTAACACTCTTTACATGTCCCTAAATCCAGCATTTTCTTTGCTTTGTTTCAGAAAAAAATAAATCAATCAGACCTCTACATATGTTCTATACATGCTGCCATTCAAAGAAAATTATAACCCATTGGTCTATTTGATCTCATGCAAGTATTGAAGGTCAATTCTTTTATTATAAAGCAGTTCCACTACTCATCCACAAGATGGAAACATAGACCAGGTTTTCACATAAAAGGTCAGCCTTTTATGTGAAAGCCCTATGCGGGCTGTTCGATACTCAAGTAAATGAGTGCAACTAATCAATAACAGACAGATGGAATCGACCCGAAATGACCCAGAGACATTGGAGTATCAATTAGCATTATTGACATGCCCTGGAGCACAAGTTTTGATCACAACAAACAAACAAACAACAAACAACAAACAAAGGTAAGACCTCATTTATTTTAATGGCTGTAAAAAAAAAAGTTTAGTTTTCTGTTATTCAGTTTCTGGTTCAGTAAGTCATAGATAAGATTTGACACAATACTATTCGCAGCTTTTGCAATGACTTCTTGTTTGTTTTCCAGGAAGTAGAAGAAAGGCCAGCACCCTTATGCACCCACGCACCTTTAGAATGTTTTGGCTGTGTGCTCATTTTGTTGTTTGATAGTAGCTCCCAGGTGGAGCTGGAGAAAATTGAGTCTCGGTGGGGGCAGGTCCTGTTAGCATAACAATAAAACACTCCATCCCTTTATCCGTTTGTCACATGAACTCGTACAACTCAACGTACAATTCAAGTAATATGCAATCCCAAGGGTTTCAGTGTCCTCTGTTCATCAGATTGGTAATTAACGGTTGTAGTAACAGTTGGATGATGCTGCCGGGTAACGTTATCCAGGGTTTACGCACGTTTCCACGAAAACAAACTCATTACAGTTCCTCATATCCCGTGAAAACTGATACGGGCACATAAGTCATTACATTGGATGCACGGCGTACAATTAACTGCAAATGATATACTGTCCAGTATAATATGAAACACTCTCCAAAAATGCACCAAGACCACGAACATAACTGAGAGATCAAATTCAGTGACCTTAATTATTTGACGTGATGCCTAGGCCAAAAATTGAAATAGATTTTCAAGCAGCTTTTGTTATTTACACACAACAATGAATTGGTTAAATGCAACCTTTGTCTAATGTGTTGCAAATCAGGGCTATATGGAAGCAAATTCACAATCAATATTTGGTTTAAAACCTTTAAAGGTCCAAATAGCTTTCTTCTGCATTTTTATTTTTGTTCTGAAATAGGCCTACTCAACAATATAGTCTTCGAAGTTTAAGGATATTCAAACCAGATCTCATTTCTAATCCATCTATAAAACATCTGCAATGTTTTTTTTACGTTCAACTATATGCTATTTTTTTGAAACTCCTTTCTCATAAAATTGTGCCCATTTTTTGGCAATGTATTGTGATTCATTGTGAGTGAAAGTTAACTGCAGGCTTTTGTTATATCTTAAAAAAGAATGAGAATCTGAGCTGGAAAAGCTGACAAATATTGATAAAGAATCCACGGTGCTATTCTGGGAATATTACTTGTTGTGCTCACTCATGTCTATTATATATAAATATACTTTAGTTTTAACAAGAGCAATCTGTCATAATTTCAATAGATGAAAACATGCAGCCAGATAATCGGAAAAATCTGCAAATGAATTCCATTGTGTGCATTTACTTTTGGTGTAACTTTTCCTATCATTTGCTGTGAGTGGTGGACTGAGTTGTTAATATTTAACTTTGACTGAAGTGCTGCTAGTTAAATTTTACCCTGGTCTGAGTACTTGTAAAGAAAATATAGTACATCAAGCGAGGTAAAGAAATTGGTTACAAGTCTGTGCTATGAGTCAACCACGAGGTGGACACAAACAGCCATCACCTGCTCTGATGGGAAGACAATCGACAAACTGTATATTGCTGTTGAGGACCAGCAAGTATTACGAGGTGCAGTAGCACAGTTAAAAAAAAATCTTACCAACTCTATTATCATAACTAGTAGGATTGCTCAGTAGAGCTGTTATTACCTGAAGCTGACAGTACACAGTCCCAATTCTACAACAGGACAGTGATGGTCACTTCTGAGGTTGATTAAACAATGACACATTTTCAGATCACTCTCATTTGTTTTATAGATCATACATGTATTTGTAGAGCCATTTTGTTATTGTTTTGTTTTGGTAAACCTCCAACCAATTGGTGGCATAGAGAGCTCAATATAATCAGTGGGGGAACCTGAAAACAGCTGTTGCTGACTGGGAGGAGCAAACAGTTTTTGACCATGCTTTAGTGAATGAAGATGAATGTTATGATTTATTTTGTGTAGGACACATGGAATACACTTTTAACAGAGAAAGAGGCTGTGCTCTGTTAGTGTTTGAAAACCCTGTAAATGTAAGCAAATAAATTGCATTTAATTTGGAAACTGGATTTTACATAATTTATTGCATTTACTGCTAATCAAAAGCAATCAGCAAACATAGGGGCCTTTTTTGATAGGTAACAGGGTCACTACAGTATTAAACTCACTATATCTCTGTGCCTCTCTTTTCACATACTGCAAAGGCAAAACATCATTAAAATGAGTGTGTGTATGCCATCTAGTGACAGGATATTGTACTGATTTTAAGGGATGCCGACAAGCAAACACAAACCTCTTAGGCAGTTGAAGTAGAATTTGGTAAGGCCACTGTATTGGATTGCAAAAAAAAAATCCAGCCCATGTGATTGAACCTAAATATTATTGTTTTTGTTACAGATATTATATGGTTACAATAAATATCAATAACTGCTATGGGAATACTAACTGTATAGGTTACTCCTGGTCCCTATTGCATGTGGAACCTATGGGACTTGAGAGCATTTTATACATATTTTAAATTAGTTTGTGTATTCTTTGTAAATGTAGATGTACAGTACAATGCTTTCAGCAAAATAACACCAGGTCAAAAATGTGAAGAACAGCATTTTATTGACCCCAACAAATGTTACATTTGTTCCTTTTGTTACTCCATTCAGCACGGCAGTATTGCGCATTGACAACAAGTCCCTGCTTTGTGACCTCAGATGAGGACAACATTTAAAACAAATCTTGGCAAAAACAGTTTGCTGTAGTGTGGTGTGAATTAACTGGAGTCTGATGTTCATTTGTATATATGGGAACACGAAGGGAACTAGAATAGATATAAAATCATAAATATAAAAACAACAAATCACTAGTATATAATATCATGTTCATTTACATTACAGTCATTTTTTTTTTTGATATGTTCAATATTAAGTTGTTGGCTCATACTGATCCGCAAGAATCGAAAGCCATTGTAGTTAAAAGAAAATGTTGCGGTCCATAGAATGATCACATTTTTGTATCAACATTTTAACGACAATCATTTATCTGATCCTTGTACTCCAGAAGCTGTCCATATGTACTATATATATGATTTAGAATAGTACACAAGATACACAATAATACCTGCTATTGGTTGTCAAAATTGATTACTGATGTGTAAGTGCCTGCCAATCCCACGTTGTGATCTCCTGGGGAAAATAATCGATGTTATTGTTAAAAATTGTTAAAATACAAAAAAAAATCTGTGATAACAAAAAAAAAACGAGTTCAGGACGCACCGTTAATGGAGAAGTCAAAGAAATCTTCCTCAAAAGCAGACAGTCTTCTGTTATAGGAGTTGCTTATTTTCCTAATATGGAGAGAAAGTTTCATTAGTTTCACATGGCAATGTTTGTAACTTTACGATAACAGGCAAAAATAATCAACATTTGCATATTTCAGTAAAGGAAAAAGCATTTTGGGCATCATAACCCACCGAATGCCCGTATGTCTCTTTTTGAAAAGGATGACAGCAATGACAATTATAATCAAGAGCAGGAGTGCTGCTGCCAATGATCCAAACAGGGCACCGTAGAAACCTGGACCCCGACGGAAGAGGTCACACTGTGGGCCATAAAACTGCTCAAGGCTAGACTTGTAGCACCTGGAATGAAGGGTCAAAAGAGTGAATTATGTTAATGAGATTATCATTATTAGCCAAAATATTAGACGTATTTAAACTCCTTACAAAGAGATACTTGCCTACAGGTTGGCCCTTTGTTAATGTCATTGAGACATTCTCCATGTTGATGACAGTAGTCAGGGTTTGTTTTGCAAGGTCCATCACACTGCCATTGACCATTTACAATCACAGCAGTGTAATTAGCAAACTGTGAGCATTTTACATAATGCTTCAGATCTGTGATATCTGATTTATAAAAAGGGTTGTATTAATTAGTACCATTATGCAAATATAGAAATGATGACATGCATTGAATGACAAAACACTGACTGTGCAAAGCAGCAATAGGTCAAATATTTAGAACTGACAGAGTACACTTACTTGTAATCTCAGGTGTCTGAAAGGTGAGTCCATTTAACTGCACACCAGAATTGTTAAAGGCCTGAGAAATCTTTTTGATATTACTTTTGTTTTTCAAGATATTTGTCAACACCCCATCAAGCTGAGTGTTGACAAACTGGATTTGAGTTTCATTGTTTGGATAGATGTACTCCACCACGCTATCTGCAACAACACTTCCTGGTCTACAGTAGAAAAATATAAAAGGTATTACCAAAAGAAAACAGCTTGTGCTTGATTAAAGAGTAATTAAAATAATTGTATCAGTAAAGTTTATGGAAAACCTACGATAACTTGATGACTTGTACTTTTTTAAAGGTTTCAGGATCTGCTTCTTTGCATAAGACTTCAAGCTGAAACTCAGGACAGATGTCATTATAGCACGGTTACAAAATAAATACAATTCTGTGATCATTATCAAAAACAAAACATCAATAACATCAAAAACAGCATAGAGCAAAACATGAATGAAAAACAAAAGATCTTTATATAGTATGAGTTAGTGCAATTATTGCCTAGTAAAAAAGTATTACAAGACATGATGAATACTAATATAATACCGAAGACTTATATCATTAAGTCATGCAACCATAATAAAAAAAGAAATATATATATATATACCTCCCGCTTTAATGTAGTGATGAATTCTAATGATTGAGGTGAGCTTAGATCATTGAAAGCCAGGGAATAATTCATGTTGATTTCCAAAGTAAGATTTGCTTTTCGAGTTGGAATTGCTCCAGTATCTGCAAAAGATGATGACACACATGAAATTGACATTGCTAAATCATAATAGATCTTCCAATAACATTTAAAAAAACTGTGGTAAGAAATATTAATGCCAGTATTAGACATATTAATGTTGGCATACTGCTTAAATCCTATAATTTAGCTGCATTCATTTTTTCCCTGCAATTTATACAATGTTTTAAAGAACTGTGATTGATTTTCATAAAACCTCACCGACACGTGCTGGGACGTCATTATTTCCAAGAGAGCATGTATCTCCAAGGAATAATGCTTGACATTGGCAATGACATCGTCCAAGTGTCTGGTTGAATTTACAGGTACCTCTGATACAGTGACAGTCCTCACACGGAGGAGATGTGAAGTCAGTAGTCAGTATGGGGGATGTTGCCATTGAACCTCCTGATACCTCTGTATTTGTGGTTGGATTGATTGTTGTTGTGGAATGATCAGTGATGGTAGTGCTTCTTCCTCCATTTGTGGTGAGTGTTGAGGTTGATACTGTTGATTCCATTCTCCCTGTTGGTCTGGTTGTATAGTGTTGCTCTGTCGTTGTGGGCACTATTGGTGTCGATGTTTCCTGGCTAGTCAATGGGGTCTGAATTGTGCTGGTACCTGCTGGTGATGTTTCAGTATGTTGTTCAGTTGATGTTTGATTGAAGTCAGTAGTCAGTAGGGGGGATGTAGACATTGAACCTCCTGATACCTCTGTCTTTGTTGTGGGATTGATTGTTGTTGTGGAATGATCAGTCATGGTAGTGCTTCTTACTCCATTTGAGGTGAGTATAGAGGATGCCACTGTTGATTCCATTTTCCCTGTGGGTCTTGCAGTTTTATTGGTCGTATGTTGTTGCTCTGTCGAGGAAGGAACCATTTCTGTAGATGTTTCCTGGCTAGTCAATTGAGTCTGAGTTGTGCTGGCACCTGATGGTGATGATTCAGTTTTTTGTTCAGTTTTTTGTTCAGTTGAAGTTTGAGTGAAGTCAGTAGTCAGTGGGGGGATGTAGACATTGAACCTCCTGATACCTCTAAATTTGTGGTTGGATTGATTATTGTTGTGGAATGATCAGTGATGGTAGTGCTTCTTCCTCCATTTGAGGTGAATGTTGACGTTGACACTGTTGATTCCATTCTCCCTGTGGGTCTTGCCGTTTCATTAGTCGTATGTTGTTGCTCTGTCGATGAAGGAACCATTGGTGTCGATGTTTCCTGGACTAGTCAATTGAGTCTGAGTTGTGCTGGCACCTGATGGTGATGATTCAGTTTTTGTTCAGTTGAAGTTTGAGTGAAGTCAGTAGTCAGTGGGGGATGTAGACATTGAACTTGCTGAGACATCTGTATTCGTGGTGGGATTAATTCTTGTTGTTGAATGATCAGTGAAGGTAGTGCTTCTTCCTTCATTTGAGGTGAATGTTGACGTTGACACTGTTGATTCCATTCTCCCTGTCGGTCTTACAGTTGCATTGGTTGTATGTTGTTGCTCTGTTGACGAAGGAACCATTTGTGTCGATGTTTCCTGGCTAGTCAATTGAGTCTGACTTGTGCTTCCAACTGATGGTGATGATTCAGTTTTTTGTTCAGTTGAAGTTTCAGTGAAGTCAGTAGTCAGTAGGGGGGATGTAGACATTGAAATTCCTGATACCTCTGTATTTGTGGTGGGATTGATTGTTGTTGTGGAATGATCTGTGTTGGTAGTGGTTCTTCCTCCATTTGAGGTGAGTGGTGACGTCGACACTGTTGATTCCATTCTCCCTGTGGGTATTGCCGTTTCATTGGTCGTATGTTGTTGCTCTGTCGAGGAAGGAACCATTTCTGTAGATGTTTCCTGGCTAGTCAATTGAGTCTGAGTTGTGCTGGCAGCTGATAGTGATGATTCAGTTTTTTGTTCAGTTGAAGTTTGAGTGAAGTCAGTTGTCAGTGGGGGGGATGTAGACATTGAACCTCCTGATACCTCTGTATTTGTGGTGGGATTGATTGTTGTTGTGGAATGATCAGTCATGGTAGTGCTTCTTCCTCCATTTGAGGTGAGTATAGAGGATGACACTGTTGATTCCATTCTCCCTGTGGGTCTTGCCGTTTCATTGGTCGTATGTTGTTGCTCTGTCGACGAAGGCACCATTGTTGAAGATGTTTCCTGGCTATTCAATTGAGTCTGAGTTGTGCTTGCAGCTGATGTTGATGATTCAGTTTTTTGTTCAGTTGAAGTTTCAGTGAAGTCAGTAGTCAGTAGGGGTGATGTAGACATTGAATCCCCGGATACCTCTGTATTTGTGGTGGGATTGATTGTTGTTGTGGAATGATCAGTGATGGTAGTGCTTCTTCCTCCATTTAAGGTGAGTGGTGACGTCGACACTGTTGATTCCATTCTCCCTGTGGGTATTGCCGTTTCATTGGTCGTATGTTGTTGCTCTGTCGAGGAAGGAATCATTTCTGTAGATGTTTCCTGGCTAGTCAATTGAGTCTGAGTTGTGCTGGCACCTGATGGTGATGATTCAGTTTTTTGTTCAGTTGAAGTTTGAGTGGAGTCAGTAGTCAGTAGGGGGGATGTAGACATTGAACCTCCTGATACCTCTAAATTTGTGGTTGGATTGATTATTGTTGTGGAATGATCAGTGATGGTAGTGCTTCTTCCTCCATTTGAGGTGAGTATAGAGGATGACACTGTTGATTCCATTCTCCCTGTGGGTCTTGCCGTTTCATTGGTCGTATGTTGTTGCTCTGTCGACGAAGAAACCATTTGTGTCGATGTTTCCTGGCTAGTCAATTGAGTCTGAGTTGTGCTGGCACCTGATGGTGACGATTCAGTTTTTTGTTCAGTTGAAGTTTGAGTGAAGTCAGTAGTCAGTGGCAGGGATGTAGACATTGAACTTGCTGAGACATCTGTATTTGTGGTTGGATTGAATGTTGTTGTGGAATGATCAGTCATGGTAGTACTTCTTCCTTCATTTGAGGTGAGTGTTGATGTTGACAGTGTTGATTCCATTCTCCCTGTCGGTCTTACAGTTGCATTGGTTGTATGTTGTTGCTCTGTTGACGAAGGAACCATTTGTGTCGATGTTTCCTGGCTAGTCAATTGAGTCTGACTTGTGCTTCCAACTGATGGTGATGATTCAGTTTTTTGTTCAGTTGAAGTTTCAGTGAAGTCAGTAGTCAGTAGGGGGGATGTAGACATTGAAATTCCTGATACCTCTGTATTTGTGGTGGGATTGATTGTTGTTGTGGAATGATCAGTGATGGTAGTGCTTCTTCCTCCATTTGAGGTGAGTGGTGACGTCGACACTGTTGATTCCATTCTCCCTGTGGGTATTGCCGTTTCATTGGTCGTATGTTGTTGCTCTGTCGAGGAAGGAACCATTTCTGTAGATGTTTCCTGGCTAGTCAATTGAGTCTGAGTTGTGCTGGCACCTGATGGTGATGATTCAGTTTTTTGTTCAGTTGAAGTTTGAGTGGAGTCAGTAGTCAGTAGGGGGGATGTAGACATTGAACCTCCTGATACCTCTAAATTTGTGGTTGGATTGATTATTGTTGTGGAATGATCAGTGATGGTAGTGCTTCTTCCTCCATTTGAGGTGAGTATAGAGGATGACACTGTTGATTCCATTCTCCCTGTGGGTCTTGCCGTTTCATTGGTCGTATGTTGTTGCTCTGTCGACGAAGAAACCATTTGTGTCGATGTTTCCTGGCTAGTCAATTGAGTCTGAGTTGTGCTGGCACCTGATGGTGATGATTCAGTTTTTTGTTCAGTTGAAGTTTGAGTGAAGTCAGTAGTCAGTGGCAGGGATGTAGACATTGAACTTGCTGAGACATCTGTATTTGTGGTTGGATTGAATGTTGTTGTGGAATGATCAGTCATGGTAGTACTTCTTCCTTCATTTGAGGTGAGTGTTGATGTTGACAGTGTTGATTCCATTCTCCCTGTCGGTCTTACAGTTGCATTGGTTGTATGTTGTTGCTCTGTGACGAAGGAACCATTTGTGTAGATGTTTCCTGGGTAGTCAATTGAGTCTGACTTGTGCTTCCAACTGATGGTGATGATTCAGTTTTTTGTTCAGTTGAAGTTTGAGTGGAGTCAGTAGTCAGTAGGGGGGATGTAGACATTGAACCTCCTGATACCTCTAAATTTGTGGTTGGATTGATTATTGTTGTGGAATGATCAGTGATGGTAGTGCTTCTTCCTCCATTTGAGGTGAGTATAGAGGATGACACTGTTGATTCCATTCTCCCTGTGGGTCTTGCAGTTTCATTGGTCGTATGTTGTTGCTCTGTCGACGAAGAAACCATTTGTGTCGATGTTTCCTGGCTAGTCAATTGAGTCTGAGTTGTGCTGGCACCTGATGGTGATGATTCAATTGAGTTTTTGTTCAGCTGATTGAAGTTTTTTGTTCAGTTGAGTGAAGTCAGTAGTCAGTGGGGGGATGTAGCCATTGAACCTCCTGATAACTCTGTATTTGTGGTGGGATTGATTGTTGTTGTGGAATGATCAGTGAAGGTAGTGCTTCTTCCTTCATTTGAGGTGAGTGGTGACGATGACACTGTTGATTCCATTCTCCCTGTGGGTATTGCCGTTTCATTGGTCGTATGTTGTTGCTCTGTCGAGGAAGGAACCATTTCTGTAGATGTTTCCTGGCTAGTCAATTGAGTCTGAGTTGTGCTGGCACCTGATGGTGATGATTCAGTTTTTTGTTCAGTTGAAGTTTGAGTGGAGTCAGTAGTCAGTAGGGGGGATGTAGACATTGAACCTCCTGATACCTCTAAATTTGTGGTTGGATTGATTATTGTTGTGGAATGATCAGTGATGGTAGTGCTTCTTCCTCCATTTGAGGTGAGTATAGAGGATGACACTGTTGATTCCATTCTCCCTGTGGGTCTTGCCGTTTCATTGGTCGTATGTTGTTGCTCTGTCGAGGAAGAAACCATTTGTGTCGATGTTTCCTGGCTAGTCAATTGAGTCTGAGTTGTGCTGGCACCTGATGGTGATGATTCAGTTTTTTGTTCAGTTGAAGTTTGAGTGAAGTCAGTAGTCAGTGGCAGGGATGTAGACATTGAACTTGCTGAGACATCTGTATTTGTGGTTGGATTGAATGTTGTTGTGGAATGATCAGTCATGGTAGTACTTCTTCCTTCATTTGAGGTGAGTGTTGATGTTGACAGTGTTGATTCCATTCTCCCTGTCGGTCTTACAGTTGCATTGGTTGTATGTTGTTGCTCTGTTGACGAAGGAACCATTTGTGTCGATGTTTCCTGGCTAGTCAATTGAGTCTGACTTGTGCTTCCAACTGATGGTGATGATTCAGTTTTTTGTTCAGTTGAAGTTTCAGTGAAGTCAGTAGTCAGTAGGGGGGATGTAGACATTGAACCTCCTGATACCTCTGTATTTGTGGTGGGATTGATTGTTGTTGTGGAATGATCAGTGATGGTAGTGCTTCTTCCTCCATTTAAGGTGAGTGTTGACGTTGACACTGTTGATTCCATTCTCCCTGTGGGTATTGCCGTTTCATTGGTCGTATGTTGTTGCTCTGTCGAGGAAGGAACCATTTCTGTAGATGTTTCCTGGCTAGTCAATTGAGTCTGAGTTGTGCTGGCACCTGATGGTGACGATTCAGTTTTTTGTTCAGTTGAAGTTTGAGTGAAGTCAGTAGTCAGTAGGGGGGATGTAGACATTGAACCTCCTGATAACTCTGTATTTGTGGTGGGATTGATTGTTGCTGTGTAATGATCAGTGATGGTAGTGCTTCCTCCTCCATTTGAGGTGAGTGAGTGATGACACTGTTGATTCCATTCTCCCTGTGGGTATTGCCGTTTCATTGGTCGTATGTTGTTGCTCTGTCGAGGAAGGAACCATTTCTGTAGATGTTTCCTGGCTAGTCAATTGAGTCTGAGTTGTGCTGGCACCTGATGGTGATGATTCAGTTTTTTGTTCAGTTGAAGTTTGAGTGAAGTCAGTTGTCAGTGGGGGGATGTAGACATTGAACCTCCTGTACCTCTGTATTTGTGGTGGGATTGATTGTTGTTGTGGAATGATCAGTCATGGTAGTGCTTCTTCCTCCATTTGAGGTGAGTATAGAGGATGACACTGTTGATTCCATTCTCCCTGTGGGTCTTGCCGTTTCATTGGTCGTATGTTGTTGCTCTGTCGACGAAGGCACCATTGTTGAAGATGTTTCCTGGCTATTCAATTGAGTCTGAGTTGTGCTTGCAGCTGATGTTGATGATTCAGTTTTTTGTTCAGTTGAAGTTTCAGTGAAGTCAGTAGTCAGTAGGGGTGATGTAGACATTGAATCCCCGGATACCTCTGTATTTGTGGTGGGATTGATTGTTGTTGTGGAATGATCAGTGATGGTAGTGCTTCTTCCTCCATTTAAGGTGAGTGGTGACGTTCGACACTGTTGATTCCATTCTCCCTGTGGGTATTGCCGTTTCATTGGTCGTATGTTGTTGCTCTGTCGAGGAAGGAATCATTTCTGTAGATGTTTCCTGGCTAGTCAATTGAGTCTGAGTTGTGCTGGCACCTGATGGTGATGATTCAGTTTTTTGTTCAGTTAATGTTTGAGTGAAGTCAGTAGTCAGTAGGGGTGATGTAGACATTGAACCTCCTGATACCTCTAAATTTGTGGTTGGATTGATTATTGTTGTGGAATGATCAGTGATGGTAGTGCTTCTTCCTCCATTTGAGGTGAGTATAGAGGATGACACTGTTGATTCCATTCTCCCTGTGGGTCTTGCCGTTTCATTGGTCGTATGTTGTTGCTCTGTCGACGAAGAAACCATTTGTGTCGATGTTTCCTGGCTAGTCAATTGAGTCTGAGTTGTGCTGGCACCTGATGGTGATGATTCAGTTTTTTGTTCAGTTGAAGTTTGAGTGAAGTCAGTAGTCAGTGGCAGGGATGTAGACATTGAACTTGCTGAGACATCTGTATTTGTGGTTGGATTGAATGTTGTTGTGGAATGATCAGTCATGGTAGTGCTTCTTCCTTCATTTGAGGTGAATGTTGACGTTGACACTGTTGATTCCATTCTCCCTGTGGGTCTTACCGTGGCATTGGTCGTATGTTGTCGCTCTGTGACGAAGGAACCATTTGTGTCGATGTTTCCTGGCTAGTCAATTGAGTCTGACTTGTGCTTCCAACTGATGGTGATGATTCAGTTTTTTGTTCAGTTGAAGTTTCAGTGAAGTCAGTAGTCAGTAGGGGTGATGTAGACATTGAACCTCCTGATACCTCTGTATTTGTGGTGGGATTGATTGTTGCTGTGTAATGATCAGTGATGGTAGTGCTTCCTCCTCCATTTGAGGTGAGTGGTGACGTCGACACTGTTGATTCCATTCTCCCTGTGGGTATTGCCGTTTCATTGGTCGTATGTTGTTGCTCTGTCGAGGAAGGAACCATTTCTGTAGATGTTTCCTGGCTAGTCAATTGAGTCTGAGTTGTGCTGGCACCTGATGGTGATGATTCAGTTTTTTGTTCAGTTGAAGTTTGAGTGGAGTCAGTAGTCAGTAGGGGGGATGTAGACATTGAACCTCCTGATACCTCTAAATTTGTGGTTGGATTGATTATTGTTGTGGAATGATCAGTGATGGTAGTGCTTCTTCCTCCATTTGAGGTGAGTATAGAGGATGACACTGTTGATTCCATTCTCCCTGTGGGTCTTGCAGTTTCATTGGTCGTATGTTGTTGCTCTGTCGACGAAGAAACCATTTGTGTCGATGTTTCCTGGCTAGTCAATTGAGTCTGAGTTGTGCTGGCACCTGATGGTGACGATTCAGTTTTTTGTTCAGTTGAAGTTTGAGTGAAGTCAGTAGTCAGTGGCAGGGATGTAGACATTGAACTTGCTGAGACATCTGTATTTGTGGTTGGATTGAATGTTGTTGTGGAATGATCAGTGATGGTAGTGCTTCTTCCTCCATTTGAGGTGAGTATAGAGGATGACACTGTTGATTCCATTCTCCCTGTGGGTCTTGCCGTTTCATTGGTCGTATGTTGTTGCTCTGTCGACGAAGAAACCATTTGTGTCGATGTTTCCTGGCTAGTCAATTGAGTCTGACTTGTGCTTCCAACTGATGGTGATGATTCAGTTTTTTGTTCAGTTGAAGTTTCAGTAAAGTGAGCAGTCAGTGGGGGGGATTTAGACATTGAACTTGCTGAGACATCTGTATTCGTGGTGGGATTAATTCTTGTTGTTGAATGATCAGTGAAGGTAGTGCTTCTTCCTTCATTTGAGGTGAATGTTGACGTTGACACTGTTGATTCCATTCTCCCTGTGGGTCTTACCGTGGCATTGGTCGTATGTTGTTGCTCTGTCGACGAAGGAACCATTTGTGTCGATGTTTCCTGGCTAGTCAATTGAGTCTGACTTGTGCTTCCAACTGATGGTGATGATTCAGTTTTTTGTTCAGTTGAAGTTTGAGTGAAGTCAGTTGTCAGTGGGGGGGATGTAGACATTGAACCTCCTGATACCTCTGTATTTGTGGTGGGATTGATTGTTGTTGTGGAATGATCAGTCATGGTAGTACTTCTTTCTCCATTTGAGGTGAGTGTTGACGTTGACACTGTTGTTTCCATTTTCCCTGTGGGTCTTGCCGTTTCATTGGTCGTATGTTGTTGCTCTGTAGACGAAGGAACCATTGGTGTCGATGTTTCCTGACTAGTCAATGGGGTCTGAATTGTGCTGGTACCTGCTGGTGATGTTTCAGTATTTTGTTCAGTTGATGTTTCAGTAAAGTGAGCAGTCAGTGGGGGGGATATAGACATTGAACCTCCTGATACCTCTGTATTTGTGGTGGGATTGATTGTTGTTGCGGAATGATCAGTGATGGTAGTGCTTCTTCCTCCATTTGTGGTGAGTGTTGAGGTTGATACTGTTGATTCCCTTCTCCCTGTGGGTATTGCCGTTTCATTGGTCGTATGTTGTTGCTCTGTCGTCGAAGGCACCATTGTTGTAGATGTTTCCTGGCTATTCAATTGAGTCTGAGTTGTGCTGGCAGCTGATGTTGATGATTCAGTTTTTTGTTCAGTTGAAGTTTCAGTGAAGTCAGTAGTCAGTAGGGGTGATTCCTGTGATTCTAGTAAATTAATCATATATGGTTGGACATTTATGTTTGACAGATTATTTTCTTTGTGGTTATTCGCTTTCTGTGGTTTCCTCCATGTTTCGTCCGTTTGATCTTGTTTTGCATTTTGATCATCTGTTTAGGAAGACAATATTTGTGCATGATGAATGTATTTGTCATTGCACATCACAGCAACTGGCATCACCATTAAAGTTCAGTCAAAACTTAAGTTAAAATTATTTTACACTTTATTTAAAATATTTAGTTGTTTTATTGTTTCAACAACGTTTGCTTGGAACTAGTAGTAGTTAGCATAACAATGCTAACTACTTTAGCATTGTTATTTACAGTAGTACAGAGGCTGATTTCTGAACTTTGATATAATCACTTCCTCCAACACTGAATAAGTTTATTTTGATTAGCTCGTGCAAATATCCAAAGGCTGTGTAATGTTTGTTTTCTCACACCATTCTGTTTCTTCAATTATTAACTGAATATGCCAGTTAATCTACAGTATCAATTTGCACCCGTGAAAAAAAATCCAATCCTGAGATTATGCATACTAAAAATGAACTGAAAACTGACGTAAAAACCCATCGGTATTAGGCTGCGCTTTGCAAGTAATAGAAAAAAAGTGATTTGGATGTGAGATAGGTTTGTGAATAAGCTACCTAAACTGCATCCACAAAACATTACTCCAGGTGACTTATACATAAACATTTAAAATAAATTAATATATGAGTCACCAAATTCAGTCCCATTTTTGTGAACATTTATGATCCAAAAAACTTATATATATGGAATATAAATTATAGTGTGATGTTTAGTGTGCATGTTAACAGGGATGAGCAGTGCTTGCACGTTCTGCATTAATTGTAGTTTGTCCTAAAGGATTATCAGGACTAAAATGAATGTCAAAATGTTATGGCAATATACAGTACATAAATACTCTCCAATGATATCAGTGTGAAGAGTAGTATATTCAAAATTCATCTTAAGTCAATTGATACAGGCTCACCTGATTATGCAAAGAATATCAGAAATCATAGACTTACCTCTTTTTTGTGTTAAGAACACACAAAATGCCAAGAACACGATGACCACAAAAATAGGGATTATAAGAGAATGCCTCCTCCAATTACAGGATCCCAAATAAATCCACTTTAACATTTTCCCGTCCATTCAGGTAATCATCCAAAGATGTAAAACTGAGATATCTCACCTGCTGCAATTACTTTCAATCCATAAACTTGCATACAGTTTAATGTAGCTGAATAATTTAGATGTAATGCTATTTTCAGTCTTTCACTACACTTTTATTGCCCCTCATAAACTTCTGCAAGTTGTCACTTCAGTCTGATCCTGTTGGCAGTCGTATGCCATATAAACATTTGTCTATTAGTACCATATATACTCTGTGTCATCAATGATCAACTTGTAAACCGAGGTTGTTACTGATGCAGTGCCCTCCCTAGGCAAACCTTTTTTTTATGCATTGTGGCATGGAGCTGCAGAGATTTGTGAGTTTCCCTGGAAGTGCACACCTGTGATGTTGAAGTGGACAAGGACTGAGTGGGTGAGGCAGGGTTTGGGTTGCTGTGTTTTATGAAAAGACTTATAAACCAATATTATATCATTAACCATTATTAATTGTCAATGACACCCGTGATATTTAATATACACGTGTCATGCAATAGCTTGACAAGTGATAGAAATTTTCATCCTGTAAGTACAGAAATAGTTATTAATAGAATGGTCTTATTCATATGACTATGCATGCATTGTTATGCTTTTCATACACATTTATTTGATTAGTTGTTTTATTGCAATAGATCTGGAAAATAGTATTTTATTTGCTTTGTTGTTGACATTCAATTCAATCCAATAACATGCTGTGGCATTCAGCTGGACATAATACATAAGGTCAAATTATGCTTAGTTAAGGAATTTTACATTGAGCAACATATTGACAGTAAAGTCATTTGAATTGAAGTTATGCTATAAATAGACTGGTAAACATGATCACAGGAGGGTAAATGAACCGACTCAGTAGCACAAGGATAAAATGAGCTGTGATGAGGTTAAACACTAATATTCCCTTTGAGCCACGTACGTTTTTTTGTAAAGCTCTCCACGCCCCTGTTTGCTTATTAGAAAATCATTTCTTGGAATGCCACGCAACATTAAAAAATACATATTACTTCCTGTTACATTGCAAAAATGTCAGAGCAGGGCTACAATAATCTGGGCAGGAATATTTTAAGTTTTGTTTGTTTCTGCGGGACTATCAAATATCACCTAGGCGTTGTCAAGTGTGTTTTGGCTCAAATTACTCTTTTAATAATTACCTGACTGACGCAAGCCATACTTGTGGTTTGACATATGGACCTCTTCAGAATAAAATAAGCATGCAAGGAAACACATGTGACAGGCACACCAGACAGCAATTTACATATACTAAGGAAAAAATATTATCTAAACATGACTACATATCAGTTCAGTGTTTGTAGTACTTCATTGAATGATCTGTCCACAGAGCTCATTTAAGAGTTTTTTGTTAACAGAGAGCCGAAACAATACAGTACAGAAATAATTACATAGTGTGTTTGTTTTCATTGCAGTAGGTTGAGCAATCTTATTTCTACAATATGACCGGTTAATAAAGAAGAGATTTGCTGCTTAAGGTTGTTAACCACACAGTTAAGTATGGAGTTATCATGTTTTAGCGATATCAAAATTATATTACCATTTATTTTTCCATCATGAAGGTCAAATATATTCTGAAACTGATTATTTACTTTGTGTATGATTTGTTTTTCATTTAAGTGGTCATCAATACAAAGTAGAGCTTACAGCATAACCGATAGTAGCTTAATATGGTCCGTAAATATTCACTCTAATATTTAAAAAAATAAAACGACACTCGGCTGTTTCCTTTGAAACAGGACAAACATGATTCACTGCATAATGGTTTCAACAACATTGTTAACTCCCAGAACTCATGTAATGGTTAACAGTAAGTTTCCAGTTTGAAAAGGTTTCAGCAACACAGTTCAGCATACTGGTGGAGAATTTACAATTGAGCCTATAAGAAATTAAGTGCCGTAAAGCTTGTCAATAAGAATATCAGCAAACCCACTCATTTCTGATTTCTCCTTATTCTTGTGTTTGACATTTACTACAGCCGAACCAAATGCCTCAACTATTGCCATGGTAATTGACGTCCAAATCACTATTTGAATGCACCTTTCTTTCCCTTATATATATGCTATGCATTACCCCAAAAATCCCAAATAACCCAAAATCTCAAATGATTTATTAAGAATCAACAGGAATTTCTTTGATTTATTGTCAGACGGCTAGTGCCGTTTGTGTGTGTAGAGGGTGTGTGGGTCATTTCGGCACTGTCCCGGGCACTGAGAGCCAGCGGAGCTCAATAGACAGTCTCAACAAAGCCAGGTAATTTATTTTATATGTTGGCATAGGCTAGGGACTATTAAATATTTATTCATTTCAAAAGAAAGAACACAGACAAATAAGGAATTATAACACCCTTCACAAGTCAGGTTCAAAGTATCATAAATCATTTTTTCATAAAGGTCTTGAAAATGTAAGACAGAGGACGATAGAAAAAAAAATCAGCTTATTAACCTCATCCAAATGGAATTATATTGAAATGTTTTATTTAAGTCAAATATAACAGTAAATACACACAACTGTCTTTCATGGCACTCCACTCTCATAGACATAACCTGAAACCATTGCGTTTTATCGAGAATCAGTTTTAATAAGAATGGTCCATAGCGACAAATAGAGTAACTAGAACTACAATATGCCATCTGACATTGCTTCAAGCAGTCCACCAAACAAGTCAGGAAACAAATAGATCAGTTCCCTCCAAATAACTGTGACATCCTTTTGACCTGGACAGTCACACACACAGGCCACAGCTTTAACTCTCACACTTCAGCCTCTTTCTGTTCCTCCTGCAGTCCCTCTTCTGTTCCTGTTGCTATCAGCTGTGTTTGTGCTCGTTGACGCTCTGCCTCAGTTATCGTCATTGGATGGAGAGGGAAAAATCCTGCCAACCCTGCAGAAAGAAGTAGGGGGAAAGAGGAAGCCAATGTATTTTAGTAAAAATGTTGATCCACCTTAAAAGAACCTGCTCATGTAGTGAATACATACCTAGAAGTTTGGCCACTGGCTTCGTAGGGTGTGCGCCACAGCCGATCCAGTACTTGATTCGGTCGAAGTTGAAGCTGACAAGTTTCTCATTGTAGATGTTGGGGAGGGGGTCATAGGTACCCAGCTGCTCTATATATTTTCCATCTCTGGCCCTCTTGTTGTAAGCTGCCACTATTCGATAAAAAGGTCTGTTTGCTTGTTTGTGGCCTGCAAGGGCCAATCGGAGGACAACGTAACCTCCATGGTACTTCTTAAGCAGGAGAGATGCTGCAGAAGGAAATGAGCACAGTAAACATTGTTATTGTAACTTTAGAGATATTGACCATCTTGTTTAAGTAATTTTTCAATAAAGCATATTTCAGATCATGAAATTAAACCACGGACTGACATCTTGCTTGACAACCCTATGTTTTACAAATCAAGATGGAAGGAAGAGACATGAGGGGAGGAGCAGTAGTGAAACGTGTGACTGCACATACACTTAAAGACAAAAACATCAAACCCGTCTGGATGTGCCTGTAGTATACTCACATAAATGAACCATGGTGTTGGCTCGATTATCCTGCAAACAACAAAAAAGTTAACTTTAAACCAAAGTGTATATTAGTAGTAGGTAAGTCATTTATTTTTCGAAACAGGATGGACCAAAAGGTGCCCAGCCCAGATGGGTTTACAGCAATAGCACGATGTGAACAAATGAACAAAATGCATTTCAAACCAAGTTTAAACAAATGTGAACACAATCCAACTCCTACACATTACAGATACACTGATATACTGGACCAGTCTATTTCATATTAAACGTGTTTTATTAAACAACGCCAGCAGTAAGTCGCATACTGTCACATGTTCATTACATATCCATTGATAAACACTGAATAGCTATGTTGAATACACTTATTGTAAGTCGCTATGGATAAAAGCGTCTGCTAAATGGCTGTAATGTAATATGTAGCTGTTGCTAATGGCTAACTTCTTAAAGCGCATCTCCTGTTGGAGGACTAACGTTTAACGTGCAGTTTAGAAACGAGCAAAAAATGAGCAAAATACCTCTGCAGATGTTAAACGTAGTGAAGCAAAATCTCCCCAGTTTTTGCCTTTTTTTATGCGCTGGACAGGTGATAAAATCAACGTTAATAACTGTATGTTTACAGCAGCAGGACAAATGTGACATTTGTCAGTGCGCGGCCATGTTTTAACAGGAAGTGACGTAGCTACATCAGACGTCACTGCATCATAGTGACGCCAGATGGCGCTGTTGCACTGCTCTCCACTCTACCGCAGGAAACTAAAGGCCTGGCTTACAATACCGTGTAGCCTACTGTTAAAGTTTGAGTTGTGAACGTGTATGCTTCAGTGTGAAATATTTTCGGACACATTAAAACTATTTTGAAGATGTTTTATGTCAGCCTTGAGTATGTCACTCAACTTTAAAAAATAACTTATTTAAAATGCCCCATTAAACATGGACATTACAGTCAAGTTTGTATGCTGTGATTTTATGAATTACTTTTTTCATAGGTGGAAGAAATACTCAGATTCTTAAATAAAAGTATTACTAACACACTATTAAGTAATATAATATAGTATAAGTTTAGTCATGCATTCAAGTTTAAGTAAAATTACAATTTTATCAGCCTAATGATACTTGAAGTATCAAACGTAAAAGTAGGCCTACTCATTATACAGGATTCCCCCTGGTGACTGATGAAGTGCTAATATTATATTAGCTCCTACTACATCATATAATTGTATTATTATTATTATTATGATTATTATTGGTATATTAAGCAGCATTTAAATACTTTAGCTGGTTGAGGTGGATCCAATTTAAACTACGTTTTATAGGCCTACTGATGGGTAGTTTAATTAATTTCATATTTTATAAACAGATTTAGTTTTGTATGTAAAATTATAATCTAGTAACTTC
Source organism: Anoplopoma fimbria (assembly GCF_027596085.1). NCBI lineage: Eukaryota > Metazoa > Chordata > Actinopteri > Perciformes > Anoplopomatidae > Anoplopoma > Anoplopoma fimbria. Next base: position 18,394,923 of record NC_072465.1, read on the forward strand.
AGCTGTCGGATAAATGCAGTGGATTGAAAAGTGCAATAGACTATATATCACTTATATATCATGTATATGTATAAATGCTAAATAACTTCATTTCATTTTATAAGCTCTCTGGTTATATCTGTGCCATCAGACAGGTAATCTTTCACATACTATTTTCTATCATTTCTACTCTACATGTATTGTGCGTCTTACATCAGAAATGCATTGAGTTTCAAATCAGTTTCCACTGTTGACCCCAGCAGAGATGAAACACTTGTTTCCTGAGGAGCGATCATGAATTCAGGGGTCATTGCTTTGCCTGATGTCGTCTGAGTGCAAGAGATCTCTGCCCACTGGGAGCACAAATACCCCCCCAGTCTTGGAACATGGTGATTTCACACTCCTGTTGTGTAAAGCTTGTTTTTCTGTGTGTGTGTGACAAACACATGGTTTTCTGTGGGGAGAGGTCACAGAAGACACACAAAGGAGATGGGCCCTCGTTTGTATTTCTGAAAATATCCAACTGTCCCTGTGTGACTCCTCATAAATAAGGCAAGGTTTGACTTACAAACAGCATAATAGACATTGCTTAGAATATTTATAAAAACATTTTTTTATACAATTGATTTTAATCCCATTCCATCACATGTTTTCAAAGTTTTCAGTAAAGAATGCATAGACGGTTTCCACTTTATATTTTACAATTTCTTCTGTAATGTAGTCTAACTAACTTATTAAGTTAAATCCCTCTCTAATTATGAACTAATAATGCAGAACTCTGTAGCTAGGATGTTATTGCAAATTATTTATGCTATGTTTGAAGGGGAAACATGACAAATACTGAAAACAAAATGCCGGAATGTGAAATACTTCATAGTACATAATGTTTAAGCACCAATATATCATGCTACCCAAATTCTCACACACTTATATAACTGAAAAGAAAACCAAGGATGCGTGTTCAGAAAAATTTGAACATTTTGTCAGTTTGGTTTGTCACAGAAATAATTTCAACATAACACAAAAAAATACTTGATTCTCAACAACCGTGGCTGAAATTTCAAGAGAAGAGCGTCATTATTGAGTTGACCACGTTTTTTCTGGGGAAAAATCTGAAAATGAATAGAGGCTTTACACAGTTAGGCAGCAAACAAAATGCATCTTACATGGTGAATCGGCAATGCGTGATTATCTGAACGGTGACATTGATTCTAGTTGTGGCTCACTCTCTCGTGAGGACCCCATGCTCTTCGGGATACCAAGACGAGTTGTTCCTCCTCTAATCATCTGTGACAGCTCAGTTAGAGACGCTCAGATGACCAGATATTTTACTTGGAGGAGTCTGCTTTAAAGGTTGAGGCTGCACCAGACATTGTAGTCAAAGATGCCTGAGTTTAATTTGATTATGTGGAAGAAGAAGACAACACCACTAATGTCCTCTAAACACTGAGCTTGATCTTACATTGTGCACTTAACTCTCATACCCTCTGTAAGCTGAATTAAAGTAACATATAAAATTGATGTGGGTCCATGGGTTTTTTACATGGTCCAAAACTGCCACATATATTTTAATATAACACATCTTTCCTTGTCAACCAACTCAAGTTGAGAGTCGCAAAATTGCTTTGAATCCCTTTCGGCAGTTATTTCCAAAACTGCAGCAATGTATATGATCTGTTGAAAGACGTTCTTTTGAGAAATGTGTTCAAATTATTATAGCGAAGTGGAAATGTTAAGTGATGCAGAACTTTGGTCAGACTTGTGTCAGTTAAAATTAGTTCAAGGTACAAATTTTTTACATTCACAACTGTGCCTCACACCGAAGAAGCTTCATAAATCCAAACCTGAATCGTGTTTCAGATTGAAGTTCACACTTCACACACAGGAATGAAAGGAATACTTTGACATTTTGGGAAAGACATTTATTAACTTTTTGGTGGGGAGTCAGATGACAAATTTTGTACCACTCTCATGTCCATTAAATATAAAGCTACAGCCAGCAGCTGTTAGCTTAGCACACAGATTGAAAACAGGGGTAAAGTGCTAGCTAGCCGGCTCTGTACGAAGGCAACAGAATCCGCCTACCAGCACCTCTAAGGCTAACTAATGAAAATGATATTTTGTTTGTACAATCTGTACATGAACCAAAGTTGACAGGGATGGACTATTTCTTGGCTGGGAGCAGTAACTTCCTGGAGTCTCCCTGGTTGCCTAGCAACTACTCATATGTAGTCTTGGTACTAAGCTAACCAGCTGCTGACCGTACCCTTTTTTTCACCCGACCAATATGTGTGAGTGGTATCAGTCTTCTCATCGTCGCGAGAAAGAATATAGGTGTTCTTTCCAAAACGTCAAAGTACTGTAGAACTTTGTTTAATGAAAAAGGATACTGTAAACATTGTGTCTCTTCTTGTGTATTTATTTACTACCAGTTTAACATGCCCGTATGTTGGGATGGGTAGTGTCTAGAAAGATGTCTACCTATTTTGTGTTTTGAAAGAAGAATAAGAAAAGGCCTTGAATGATAATTCAATATGATAATTTATTGTTTTTCAATGGAATCATATCGTGATTAAATCATATATTGAAATATCGTGATAAACAATTATGTTGCCTAAATTAATAATAACGAACACACACTAACAAAAAATTCTCATAAAATCTGATGGTGAAGAGCTTGTGGAAATGCCCCACTGTAGTTAAATTAATCCATTGTCTTAATCTGATTACTCTATGTGCACGCATGTGAACGTATTTAGTGTATAGTTGTTGATGTTTTCCTATAACTTATCTTCAAACTGTTATGTTCGCTTTGCACCAAAGTTCTTAGTCGTTGTCAGTACTTTTCATTGTCAAATATCTAATTTAAACAGGAGTATACAAAAAAAGGCTTTATCATGTAGGAATTTCATCTAGACTATTTATTGAATTGCCAGAAAACATACTATATTGTGATATCGTTATCAGGAGAGGACATTACCTACTGTATATCGTGATAGAAGATATTGGCCTTAGAAAATTCATTGGACAGGACATCCCAACACAAATAATGTGATGACATTTATTTGTACAGTTTGAGCAATGTTGACTATCCAGTACGTTTGATACTGAGAGTGCATGCAAACACTAGATGGTCCAGAATTGATCAGGAGCCAGATCACAATACGAGAGGCTATGTGAAATTTCTCTGACCTGGGCAAGGGGTGAAAGTCAAAGCAAAAGTGAATTTTCATATCTTGTCTGTGGAACATTGAAATGCCACGTAAAAACCAACAGGGATCAGACTTAAGTCCCTGTGTTAACCGCTGAATCACCCCAACTGAACGCTTTAAACCATTTTATGCTACTTACTCCTGACCACCATTTCTGCGCCAAATAATACATTTAATAAGGTAGATTATCAGTAAAACAGCTGGCCAAACTGCTCATTAACACTGAATGAAAATCAAAGTTTGTCGTTTTACGTGTAGTTTTTGAAAGGAATAGCATACGCATAAGATTCTTCAGCTCGGTTTGTCATAATAATGGATCTTTTCAATCACAGGAGCCGTGTGACTTCTCGTCTGTGAGCTCTTTGTGATGCCCCGTGCTTTTTTAAGCATCTGTGTCCAGCGTGAGCAGAGATAGACGTTATGGTTGCAGAGAGCACCTAATGGAAAGACAGGATTTGGTCACAGATAGGGGGTCAAGTGATCTTCCTTCTCTGGTAGGATCTTTCAGAGGGTGGTGGTGAGACTAATTGTGCTAGCATGCAAAATGGAGGCATTACTTTTATCTTCATTAACAAAGAGACTTTTTCTTTTTCTGTGACTTTTTGATGTCGAAGATTTCTCTACTATTGCAGCTGATTAAAGCAGAAATGCTCTGTGTTCTTTGGAATTGAGAGGCATGTGGTTGCTTGCCTCGTTCAACAAAGTACGTAATGTTGTGGGTGATACACAACCTATTTCATTAGACAAAAGTGTTAGATACTCTGATTCGAAATAACTAATACTGTTACTTTGAAAAGCTTTTATCTGTCACTAATTATGTAGAAACTACATTAATTTACCAAGCAAACTGTTGGCCAAATGGTTCTCTGGTTCCATTTTTTAAACTACATAGAAAAATCTATGTATGTTGTATCTCAACCTGGACCATCACATAGTAAAATGTTGTTTTCCATTATTTCCAACTTGTACAACTCAACCTCTTCAACAGCTTTAGCTTTGAGAAACTAACCGACTCTTGTAGGGCTTAAACACGGTCTAATAGGATGTCATGTTAGTTTCAAATGCCAGGATGACATTTCAGAAACAGGAAGTTCACAGGATGGTTGTGATCAACTCATTGAAATTGGGTTGTAAACTGCACTTTCTAATATGTTTTAATGACTTTATATCTTCTTCAGCACTGGAAAAAGGAGAATTTGTAAAGAAAAATCTATTTGGCCTGTTAAAAAGCAAACGTTTGTGACCATGTTTGTGCTTGTAGAACAAACAAGTCAGTCTGTTTAAAATGTTAAGTCCCCATTTTAGAAAATGATATTATGAAAGCCCGAACAATTGTCCGTTTAATAGTTGCACATTGCACACTGATTTCTCCTTTCCTCTCTTTACTTACTTAATTTCTACGTTCAGCACCAGAGAGTTAAATGCACTCACATCTCAGCTATTCCTTCATCAGTTTGCAATAATCATTTAGTTATATATAATACTATCTGGGTTTAAAAAAACAAAACCCTATTTGGGGAATGATAATACATTTTGAAAATAGATTTTTTTGAGAAGCCACTAGATTAATAATTGACATTATGAAACAATTAACATCCGTTGAGATTCCAGATTCCAGATGTTAACGTCACTCCGATTATACGAGTGTAATCGCGTGAAAATCTTTTGCTGGTAGGCTGCATAAAAGAAAGAAAATAAATAGTAAATATAAAAAGACATGCAAATGTTACAAAACATAATAAAATGATATAATATCACACATATAAGAAGCAATAAAATATCTTTCTATGAAAACAAACCGTAAGAGTTTGTATACGGGGTAACTTTAGCCCGTTAAAGGTAATATTTGGTCAAATTCAGAAAGCTTTAAGGGTTCGTGACCTGCTTCCTGTGCTGCTGCTCTCCTCAGACCTCAGCTGGCTGAGCTGAAACGGCAGAGCCACACTGGTAGGTTGTGTGCGAGAGGACAAGTGGATTTGGCATGCACATCAGAGCGTGATACCCAAGAATGTTGGTCCTATCACATGCCACACACACAGACACACACCCACACACACAGACACACACTCACACAAGTACAACACGCACACAGAGCATTCTTGGTCGTGTAAAATGGATTGTAACACTGGTCACTGTAATGAAATGATGCCAGCAACCCACAGTATTCCTTTACCGGCAAACTCTCCAAAGGTTTCAGTGTACTCTCAGTGTCCAGTGTTGTAACAGCAATAAAAGGAGTTTAAGCATCTGTATATTTTTACATTGTAAATGATCTGTTTCCTGTTAGTGCAGCCGGAATCGTAAAACAGCCGTACTTAATTTTCCTTATGTTCAGTTTACTGGACAGAACACAGAGGAGTTCAACAGGTTTGACAAACTTAATAGAAGATTTTTTTTCCCTTGGACCAATAAAAGAAACATACCAATTAATAGAGAAAGCCTCGTGGTTGTATAGTCGAACCTTTGAAGGGATTTTGAGCAAAGGGACAAATATCAGCGGGGATAAATTCTTCCAAAATAACCGCTGATTTAGTCTCAGTCATGTTCATGCATGCTTCAGGGAAATCTGTTCATCTGTGATCTTTCACATTTAGGTGTAAGTGTAACCTGTTTATTGAACACCCAGTAGCAATGCAGAGATTACTCTTCGTGTAGCCGTAATGATGCCCCTCTCTCAGGAAACTGACGCTAAACCAAAAGGTGTCTTATCTCAGGGACATCGTAGGCGGCCATGACAACTTATACACCATTTAAAATGTAGCATTATCGGAATGCGTTTGAGCCGGTCTGAGGCGAATCATCAAAGACATGAGATCAGCAGTTGGCTTTGACATGGTACCTTGTTTACACACAACTCCGAGTAGCAGGCACCGTGTTAAACTCTCACGACCAACGCCGTCCTCACATACACAAACGTTTTAACAAACTGCTGTTGAAGTGAAAGTGTGATATCTCGTGACAGCGAAACAGAAAGAGGTGCTTTATTGGTTTTCCGTTGTGTTGAACAGAAGAGGACAGGTGAGCTCTGCTGTGTGGTGATAAGAGCCTCGGGATAAACAGACAACAGGTCTCTTAACGCATTGTTTAAGGAGGATAAAGGAGCGCTGTTGCACCTCCTGAGACGCTGAGGAGACAACAGCCATCATCATGGCTTTGTCATGTGCCTTCTATTCTGTACTGATTTGTTCCCTGTTACTTCCTGGCTCCAAATAATGCGATGGCTCTCGTTCATAAGACTTGAGATTCTCTGTCTTTGTGCAGTGAATTGTCCACCGTCTCCATTGTCTTCATTCTTTCGTCCAGACATCTATCTCCAGTGTCGCATCACCACTTTGTTCTGCTTGTGCCAAGTGAAGGTGCTATTGAGGGTACACTGAATTCACACTATAATGAGCAGTGACAGGATGTCACCCCCCCCCCCCCCCAAGCCTGCTGCTGCCACCTCCTGCACCCACCTGCACCCTTCCAGCTGAGTCTGCCTGTTTGTGTGATGTCACCCACACACCTCGCTTGTTTGCACAGTTTTTTCTCTCCGCAAAGCCGATCGGCCTGTTGATGGTGTTGCAACAAGGAGGCAATATTCACTCTGTCTCTTTTTTTTCCCCCAGCTTCGTCTGATATGAGTGATTTTTTTTTACCTTTTCATTTTTACCACAGTTGCGCCACTACTTGGTATTTTCCATGTCCCGTTCGCCCTCGCTCCGATACCTCTGATCTCCTTGGAAATCCAGAGAAGGCTGCCCTCTCTAAGTGGCCTTTGGCTGCGTTTGATCACTGGTTGAGTTATAGATGTCTCTGTGAGTCATAACTCAGACACCAGACTCAGATGTCAACATAACATATGTTGTTTTCCCGCTCCCTTACCACACGTTGTGTTTGAATAGAGTATGCAGTGATGTAGGAAAGAGTAAGGTCTTCGTGGGATGTCTTCTGCTCCACAGAAGAAGATCCCAGGCTTTTGACTTTAAATTCAACCTTTTCTACTTATGACCAACAAAACGAGTGATATTCTCTCCTCTGGTTGTTTCATTTTAAGGACTTTTGAGGCCTGAAGAGGTAAAAAGGTGTCAGAAAAAGTAAAATGAAAAGAATAAAAACTAACACATTTTATGTAACAGATCTTTTTTCGGTTACTACCCGTTCGGTCCTCAGCTCGTCCGGATTCAAAAAGGGTCTGCAATGCTGGATCGTTGTTGTTGTTGAGTATTTATGGTTGTAAGAAATGGGGTTGTCTGGAAAAATGATTACATTTTCCAAACTAGCTGCCTCGCCTTGCTGACTTTATTTTATGTTTCCTATATATGTTCTGTATGAAGCCAGCTAGGAGGAGACTGAACAGTGGGAGTTCAAGCAAGGTTCACACGTAGGCTAACTTGTTCCAAATGAGTGTGAGGAATGCTCCTTGCTCTCCTTATTAACCAAACAACACCTTGTCAGACCCTACACGCCTGTTCAGCTCTCCTCCCTGTGCCACACATAATGAGATGATTATCTCAAATCAGCTTTCTTTAGTTAAAGTTACAACACAAAGTAAGCGGTCTCCTCCTTAAGAGCACATTTCATACTCTCTCTCTCTCTCTCTCTCTATCGTGATAAAATAATTCCCATAAGGAAATGATTACACATTCAGATAATTCTGAGCAGATGTGAAAAAGTCTCAACAAGTTAACAAGGCTGTGGTGGAAGTGCAGATCTTGTCACTGTTGAAGCAGCAAGAAAATCTCTCCAGAGGCTTAAGCAGTGGAGGTAAACTGAATGGACGATAGATGATGGAAAAAACGATTGTTGGATATTTTTTGGCCCTTCATTCACTCAGAAACTTCCTCCTTGAAGGTCGACACAGTCAAGGCCCGCCATCGTAAGGGAGGAAAAAGTAGCGCATGATTCGTGTGTTGAGGACAGATGTAAAACTATTTTTAAAAACAGAACTTATGCCTTAAGCATTAATATGCCCACAAAATGGAAATGCTTCAGGAAACTATTGAATTGAATTCATGAATTTCTTTTATTTTTTCATACCTCATGCCAGCAGGGATCATAAGACGGAGTTTTTGCCAGAATGTTTACTGTGTTTTTGGTTTATTTAAGAACTAAATTGTGTTTTTTAAAAATAGGATGTTAAACAGTTTTCACAGTCTATACTCTCCCATTTACAGGGCCCATATTTGGAGATAAAAAACTAGGTTATTCATTTTATTAACAGTACACAGACAATGCAGAACAGAGGAATATAATCTCTGATAGACGTCTTTCAGAATGTGAATTTGCAGTCATAGCATCTTCTGTATTGCAGAAATGAAACAACACATAATCTAAAGATATTATGCAAAGCATTCACTAAAGACAAAAAGTGTTGTTTGGTTTCATTCAACACTCTCCTCTCACTCACTTGAAGATAAAAGCACAATTTAAATACAGTGCAAAATAATGTTTATATACACTTAATGCTTGTGCTTCTCGCCTTTGTTCGGCTCAGACAAAGATAAAGCCTAAATTGGCGATGCCTCTCATCAAAGGTGTTTTCTCTTTGTGCTCCTCAATGTGAATAGCTAAACGTTGTGTATAGAGAAAATAAATGTAGATAGGAGAGGGGGGGGGAGTATTCACCTACAAGCAAAAAAGAAACTTTGGTAATTGCCATAACACAAATAATGAGAGGCTATGTAGGAAAGTGTTTGAAGAGCGGTGCTGATCAAGATAAGATTGGAGACAGTATCATGAGAGAGAGGAAGTGGTTTTTTCCCCGTCTGCTGCAGCTACAAGGAAACTTAAGTGACAGAGTTACTTATATGAGCCAGACGCTGAGCCAAACCCTGCAGAAACAACCTAAACAGGGTTTAGGGTGTGACGAGGACGAGTGAGATTCAGATGCCACTTGTGGTCAAATAATACAAAAACATAATGCATTCTCACAAACACAAAACTTGAGCCGTATACAGATAAAGGTGCCCAATGTGGCTTTTCTCCAAATAAATCAACTGATTGGAAAAGTGGAACAGTAGTCGCCCACTAGTGGACATGCTGCCGCAACAATATTATCAATCAATCTAAACATACTAAAATAACTCAAAAAATATTAACCAACTGCAGGCTTTATGCAAGATTACAAATCTACTGTTCATGCCGCATTTTTTTCTTCCTGAAATTCTGATGAAAGTAAAACTGGCTCAAAAAAGCGGAGGCTTTAATAACTAGTTGTTCTATTAAACACTTCAGAATTTTGTTTACAGCAAGCTGAAGTTACAATCAATTTAAACAGGCATCATGATTCAACATCATCCGGCCTCATTGAAAATGACCTTGAACATGGTGTTACATCAAGAACAATTTGAACATGGACCAACAAACAACTGTACGATAAAGTGGAATTCAATTAATGCTGCCTTTGGTGAGCTTGTATGTCTTTATCAGATTTAAAGTTGTTTGTTTGTTTTCATTTATAAGGTTTGTTCGTGTAATGTAACATTGTGCAGTACTGTGGACCAAAATGATCAAAATACCTATTAAAAAAAAAGAAACAACATTAGATTGCAAGATTAACTGTTGTTTACATATTTCAGTCTTACAAGTGCCTTTATGTTTGCCAAAGTATTACAAACTGGAAAAACATAATATTTAATTTCATAATCATGTAAATGATCCAACATTTCTCTGCACACTGCAAACTCCTTTCTTTTGGGTGTAATCATCAGCAGCTGCATAACAAATGAATAACAGGCTAATAATGATTAGGGTAACAGAGGCCAGACCTGATGGTGGTGAACCAATGATATTTGCTGGGGTTATTAGCTTTATTTGCGTGTCTGTGTGATTTAAAAAAAAAAAAGAAATACCTGTTGTTGCTTCAGAGAAAAACAGAGAGGTGAAACATTTGTAAAAGAACGTGTTTTCCATAAGAGAAATGTGCCATTGTTTGGATTTCGCATGATTGATGCTTGACTTAATCCCAGTGCTCTTTGCGCCTTCCCAGGAGGTTGAGGCGGTCTCTTTGTGCTCCTCTGTCCCATGTGAAGCAAACCAAAGCGGGAGAGTGAGGGTCATAGCTATTCGGCAGGGTACCAGATCCTTCCCACCGGCACATCTGCATGTGAAATCGCCATTTCACCCCTCCACACTCCCTAATTGTTGCTAAAATTATTTGTGAAATTGCCTTCCACCAGGAGTGTTTTCCACGGCAATTGTCACACAATTTCATATGCACGGTGGGCCCACCGAGTTGACACGCGCACCTCGCCTTTTTTTCTGCCATATGTGCTCTTTTTATTCGTGTTTAATAGTGGCGTATTATTATTATTATTATTATTATTATTTTTTTTTTTTTTAAACAATTACCTTTAAGCAATTACCTCTCGTGCGTACTTGAGGGCAAGTCAACCTGTTGCCGTCAATGGCGGGTCGATCCAAATGTAGTAATTACCACAGCAGCTATAGGAGCGATTTACACCTTCATGCTGCGCACATTTACTTAATTGAAAGGTTAACAAGCCAAAAGCATCTTATAGTCTAACCTTCGCCGGGCAGGGCTGCTGCTTTGTCCGCTCAGACACATCATCAACTCCTGACTCGAGTATTTATGGGCCGTGATTTATTTTTTATTCACATGAAGCTCTGCGTATTTACCGGTGCATGTATGGAGGAATAACTTAACAAGTTGTTGTTTTTTTTACCAACAATAGAATGTTTATTTGTCAATGTATCTAATTAATAATAGTTGTTGTTATTATGATATTTTAATCACAATTATTTTTTATTTTTTTTTATCAATAAATCAATTGCACTTGTGTTTAAATGACATGATTACAGTTTAAATGTAATGCTGTAGAAATTGTTTTATGATCAATATAATTGTTCAATTGCTCGAGTTTCTTCTATATCAAGCAAAGAAAGAAAGAAAGAAAGAAAGAAAGAAAGAAAGAAAGAAAGAAAGAAAGAAAGAAAGAGAAAATTAAAATATCACCATTTTAAATCATTAATATTCCACAGGTTCGAACAGCTTGAATGTCAGGTCAGCAGACACCTTTTTTTTGAAAAGACAGGCTTTGGAATAACATTTAGACATAATAACATTTTTGAACTGCGTCTCGGTGTGTGGAGTCTCACGAGGAAAGGCAGAAGGGAATTAGAAGTGGATGTGTTGGTCTGATTGGTCGGTGGGCTCCTGGCTAAACCCACTCTCTTTCATCCATAAAAGAAGGGCCGGGGAGCCTATGGGAGCGCTCGGCTGTCTCCTCCTACGACATGCACGAAAGTTGGCCACTTAAACTACTTCCAACCAGCCAGCAGACATTATACTGAACCCAAACTACGCCAGGGGAAAATAATAACAGTGCATTTTTCTCCAACACAGACACACAACTTTAAATGTTCACATTTTGCAGACTTCCAATCTTAAAAAAAGGTTGTTCATTTATCTGCAGCAGCTGTTATCTTTTTAAATATATTTCGTCACGTTCATCGCACCAGAGGAGAGCATCATTGTGTTTGTCCCCGGTGGAAGAAGGGCTCGTCCAGTTTCTCCGCCTGGGATTGGGATTTGACAGCAGACCGAGCATCATATTGATCATTTTGAAGACATTCCGTTTTTTTTTTGACTTGGACTGGAGTCCGTTTTGTTTGTCTAGGTAGCTAAATGATGGCTACTTTACCAGGAACGATGCCTCGGATGATGCGCCCTGCGCCAGGCCAGAACTACCCCCGAACCGGCTTCCCCCTGGAAGGTAAGAGGACGTGACAGCGTGTGTTTGATATCTGAACTTGTGCTGTGTGACAAAACACAAAACCCATCAGTACTCCGCTCTGATAGTCACACGCGGCGCAGTTTCGTTACCGGCGACATGCTGGGAAATAAGAAGGTGGGTGAACAAATCCGACCTCCAGTCAGTGATGATTAAAGTTAACAACCTGAATCAAAAGTGAATTATAGTTGAGGGAAAGCATCAGCTCGTGCTTTGAAATAATAACCCACAGCCTTTAAACATACCTTATCCTCTTGTGTTTTGATTTAGCCTGGTGATATTTTCTAGCAATTTATGTGTTCAGTCTTTATTTGTAACTGATTTTATTTTATTTGTGTTTACGCAGAACTTCTCTCAGTAATTACTTGTAATTATACATAATATACACAAAATGTTTGTATCAAGTATGATTTTTATTTTGTAATTTGTGTATTTGTTGAATGTTTTTGATGCCTTCATTTTAAATGATGGGTTAACTGTATTAATAATAATAGGCCCAGAAAATGTTGTTTTTTTAAAATGATCTTTTGTACTAAAATTGAAGACAGTAATTTATCTTCATAATACTTGAGATGACATAATAAGCTGCCTTTTTTTTCTGTCTTGTTTTTGTTGGAATATTTTAAGCATCATTTATTTTAGTCCAGCTTCAATTGTTACAGACACGCACACGCACACACACACACACACACACACACACACACACACACACACACACACACACACACACACACACACACACACACACAAAAACAATCTAATTGGTAATTTTTTTTGAAAACTTCGATGCCCACACTCAAGTCGTCTGAACATATGGGCGGAAAAAGATCACTTTGTATTTGCATGCATTTATGGAAACAGTTTTCCCATTACGCCCAGATCGTGCTCAAGTGCTCTGGACTGAAATGTACAAAAACCACGTAGCTCGCAAGTTACTCAAGCTGCGGGATTTGTTCAAGTGTCCTGCTGCTGGAAATGGCAATAATACACACAGCAAAGAGATGACTCAAAGGATCACATCAATATTTGTACAGCATGACTAGGAATAATCAAGGTGGAAAGTGTCAACCTCTTTAGTGTCTCTTGAATGTGAAATTGGATCCTGAAGTAGCCTCGGATACATGCTGTCAGCCAAACCGACTCTGGATGAATTTTGGCACGACGCTCTCTTGAAAATGTATAATATGATAATATGCGTAAACTGCGTCCCATTAAAAGTCAGTAACACAGCAAACACGCCGCTATTTGACTATAACTCAAACTGATTTAGCTTCATACAGCCGACATTGAAGTGAACATTTAGATGAACAGGATGTGTTGTTGTTGTTGTTGTTGTTGTTGTTGTTTTTGAGACTTTGTTTTATTGTTTATTGTGGCGCAGTATCCACCCCTCTGGGCCAGGGTAGAGTGAACCAGCTTGGCGGTGTGTTCATCAACGGGAGGCCTCTGCCAAATCACATCCGACACAAGATAGTGGAGATGGCCCACCACGGCATCCGACCCTGCGTAATCTCGCGACAGCTGCGAGTTTCTCACGGTTGTGTCTCCAAGATCCTCTGCCGATACCAAGAGACCGGCTCCATCCGCCCGGGAGCCATAGGAGGCAGCAAGCCCAGGGTGAGTGGGTCCATGGACGGGTCTGTGGAGGTGCAGGACGAGGTGCAGGACACCTGAGTGATCTTGTGTTATTACTATATGATAGAAGGCACGACAACAAAATATAAATTAGATCTCCTCCTTTGGGATTTTTTTGTCTTAATATAATAATAATCATAATAAATTACTTATATTTACTTATATATAATTATATTTCAGCACACCTGTAACATTCTTTCTTCAGTAATGGTGAAATAACAAACTTTATAGCTAACATTTTGTTCTTGCTAAATATTTTAAAGAATTTGGAAAAATATTTTTAAAAAAACAGAACATTAAAAACACTGAGGAGCCAATTCCCTTAATAATAATTGTTGTGTAAATTGTTCAGTATTGCTGGATTATACAATATTGTATTTTGTCAATACTAAATATTCGGAATATTTTCCATTACAGTTTTGTTGTTATTATATATATTAAGAGGACACACAGTTTTTCACTGGTGTTTTTAATGTCGTTTATTGTGTCGTTCAGACGTAATCATTGGTCTCTGGCATTATATTCCCATATTTTTTTATTTATTTTTTTACATATTTTTAAGTTTTGTCATATATTTTCAGTAGCCTTTATTTTAGGACCACAGTTTTCTTTATCTTTACAAAATGCCACTCAATTAAAACTGACATTTCTTCCTCTATTTGCCCATTTCCTCCCTTCACACCGCTTCAAACCTAAAGCAGGTGGCAACTCCTGACGTGGAGAAGCGGATCGAGGAGTACAAGAGAGAAAACCCCGGTATGTTCAGCTGGGAGATCCGGGATAAGCTGCTGAAGGACGGGGTGTGCGACAGAAGCACAGTTCCTTCAGGTGAGGCTTCATCTGGTAAGCTGCACTTTTTTTTTCTTATTACGAGCGAACACTGCAGCACCACTTCTGAACATCACTTTGAATCCAACATGTTTTAAGCCCCAGTTACTGATAATAACATGTTTCAGTGTAGCAGGAAGCACACATACAGCTATGTGACCCAGAAAAAAAAAAAAAATCACCCTATGCCTTTGGTGGTCAATATTTAATTTTTATTATTGTATTTATAGTGTCATTTTTCCTTTCTAATATAGATTTCTTTTTTTCAACGCAGCTTCTTCATGTAAAACTTTTTCTGTGCTTTTTTTGTATGGTACCAAAAAAAAATGTATGATAGGATTACAATGGTTCTTTTATGGGTTTTAGAGCTAATCACCCATTTACCTTTTTGTTGCCATTAGTGAGCTCCATCAGCCGCGTATTGAGGGCCCGATTTGGCAAAAAAGATGACGAGGATGACTGTGATAAGAAGGATGAAGATGGAGAAAAGAAAACAAAGCATAGCATCGATGGCATCCTCGGTGATAAATGTAAGTTAACAGCAGAAAGTATATAGCCCTTTTGTATATGTCTGAAACAACAAATTATCATTATTATTAGTAGTAGTATTTTTTATTATTATTATCATCATCATTATTATTATTATTATTATTATTATTATTATTATTATTATTATTATTATTATTATTAGGGTAAATTGCAGCCTTGTAAGCAGGGAGCAAATGTTTTAAGTAGACTTCCTACTTTACGTCCTCTTGGGAAATTGTCCCACATCCGAGCTGCAGCTAAACGCAGAGAATTTATTTCCTGCTTTTAACTCCGAGCCAGCAGTTGTTCTTTCACTCAATTATTTATGAGAGCCTTGGCAGAAGGTATTTAACTGCAGAAAATTAATTTGTGTAGCGAATTCCTCCTCATTCATTCAGTCATTTAACGACCTCTAAACGACAGCTGACAGTTGACCCAATCACAATCGATGTCAGTTCACTGACATTTCACCACTTGTCAGTTAAAGTGGAAATCAATGTTCATATTATTATTTGCTCTATTAGTAATGCTGCGAGGAGGGGAAGATAAAGCTTGACGCAGGTATTTGCTGTCAGTGTTTGTCAATAATATTTACAAGCTTATTATAACCTTAAATGTATTGGTATATCCTGTGGTATACGATATATTTATAGCCTGTTTTATACATTTAAAAAAGATTAAATATAATATTAGACGTGAGAAATGACACAAGGGGGACATTAGAAGGAATTAGAATTTTAATTAGAAAATGGGACATTTTTCATATTTAAAAAAAATAAATAAGAGTAGAGTTGTTTGACATTTTCAAAGATGAACATCTGATTTTATTGTCGTATTTTACTGTCACATTATGTTCAGTGCTTCACTGTTTGTTTTATTGTTATGGAGTGAAAGATGCACAGCTTCCAAACGACATAAAGGTTGGATCTTTTTGATGATCAAATCTAAGTGAATGGGGTTCAGATAAGAGTACTCAAAAGCCCAATTTTCCCCCAAAGAGACACTGTCAAAAACATTTTCAAACTTGAAGTTGAACTTCACGAGCAAACCTCCTCCATTCACGCGTTTCTACAGTGAAGAGTCCGAGGTACAAAAGCAGATCCTGGAAAGCAGGGCAGCAAAAAGGAGAGTATGGATCCGTCCATTCTCATTCAAAAATTGGGTAAAAAAATAGAGAAAACTTTGGACAAAGGGCAAGGAGAAACATAAAAGGAGATGAATTATTCAGCACGCCCCGCTGGTAGATAGTTTTGGTAATTGTATATAATGGCCCGTTGGAGAAGAATCAGTTGATAGCGTGAAAACGGTCTCACCACGAAGTAATGTTACGAGAGAAATGTCACAATTTTGTTGCAAATGTTTCAAGTGTTTATAAACCCTGTTGGCTATAAACTATTAAGATTTCTGGAGAGTCTATGTGATAGTTTGACTTGTAAAGTGTTAAATACTTTTTCATTGCGTTATTATTGCCTGTCTACTGTTAGTGCAAAATATCCACATAATGTTCTGCGTCTGTTTTTTTTTTTTTTTTTTAAATACTTCTTGTGTTTTAAATTGGAACTCAATTACGTTGCTATAAAAAGAGACGCGCCCTCTGCTAAAGCAGTTTAGACTACCGGCATCCGGATGGCATTTAATAATGTTAATACTTATTAGAGTAAGCACTGGAAACGATGGTTGCTGAATAGGTGGCTGTGTTCGTGCCGGGTGTAATAGCTCGCAGGCATGGTAAGAAATGTATTTATCCCCAATCAGCCCCTCACTCTCCGAGTTTGAAGCACAGCCCTTATGTGGAGAGGGGTTTTAAAGCAGATTAAATAGAGCCTTTTATTTCTTTTCACTTTCATCTCTGAGCGGAGCTCACAGTGGCTCGCCCAGGGCACAAAATTCATGAGATTTTTTTTTTTTCGTTTACTTATCCAGATTTTAAGACTTTATTTATTTATCTATTTGTTTATTAGGCCTGTGTATTTGATTTTCTCAGGGGTTACATCACGGATTTATCCCAGCTCTAATCTAGCTTTATTTAACGTGTATTCAAACTGCTAAGCATTTTACAATATTGTAAATTTTATTTTGTTGCTTGGAGTCAGCTGTTATTTCTCAGAAACATGTAGCGGCGGTTAAACCAACCAAAGCTTAGTGTATATGCTCCTAAAAATAACTTGTCACACTGATATATTGGCCCTTTTTATTATGATAATTGTTGATCGTCTGTTGATCACCGGTGGGGGTTGATCTCGGTCCAAGCCACCGTTACTTTTGTGCAGAAATGAGTTAATTCTCACTTTAATTGAACATTTTTTTGCATAAACTAAATCACACGCGAGATATTTTTGAAAGGTTGCACTACATCTGTGCAGATTTGGACATCGTTTTTGTTTTTGCGCCACACCGTCCAGGAAAAATAAGGTGAATCAGCTGTCCGGCGTCCATCTGCCACACTAACGCAACCAAGCTGACCGGCAGATGAGGCGCAGACAGGCGATGGACACTTCAGCAAATCGCAGGATTACCTGAGGTCCTCAATCTAATTAAACAGATGTCAGGTGGGATTATTTCCGAGCATCAGGGAAGGAAAGTGACAGAGCAGCGGAGAGGTGTGAGGAAGTCAGACAGACTAAAGATCCACAGGGCTGCTGAGAGGGGGATACTGAATGTCATTTGTATTTGGAAGGCAGCTGAGTCGTAAATCACGATTTACACTTTGATTTAATCATTATGGGAGACAAAAACAATTCCATTTCGCTTTCAGTGAGTTTGTAAATGTTACATTTAAGTAATACGTCCAATAATTACGCAACTCGGTGTATCCTCCACACACAGGTGACTGTAACTAACTACAGAACAAAAAAAACAAACAAAAAAAAAACAACACAATATAAATATTTCTTTGCTGTTATTAACGATAAAAACGGCCTATAGTGATTAAAAAGTGTCAAAAGCTGCCGCCTCCGCGTCACCACCACGCACGCACGCACGCACGCACTAACTCACGCGCACACAGTTTGGCGCACGCACACGCAGCCTCTAAGTGTATGGTAATATAATGTAGCTATATTTCGGGTCTAAAGCCGTGCTGAATGAGAAGGACAGGGGAATGAAGCGAGAGACCACTTCAAACAAATCCATCTGGAACAGTGTGTGAGAGAGATTCAGTGAAAGTATGGGGAAGTTATTTAGCTATTAATAACGTTTTTTCCTCAGGCATTGAGAGTGACTCCATCTGCACTTTCTCGCAGCTATTTGGCTGGGTGGAAATTGAGGGAGACCCAAATGTTGGGCAGAGATAACATACCCATCATAGCCCAGACCCTGCGCGGTGCTTCACTGCATTAAACTCGGATTAACCTCCCCTGTCCCCGCAGCCACTCAAGCCACATTTCACTGGAATTTACATCGGTAGGCCTACATTTCTTCTTATAGAGGGGAAATACGCGACTCATCACTGATGATAATATTATTAATTTTAATAATATTAATAATTATAACAATCTTAATGCTGGTTGTTCCATTTACATGAAACATATTCATTTTAATAATAATAACATTTTTTTTTTTTACATTTACACGTAGAAAATACATATTTGTTTATAGAGACAATTTTAGTTCTCAAGATTTCTGCCATTGGCTGTCCTAGCATTCTCTGAATTCAAAGGTGAAGTTTCTGTTTTGTTTTCTGTGTTGCTCAGGTGATGTGTAGTTGATGATAACAGACAGACATCATGCTGCTCAATAATACTTGAAATAATAGGAACATTGGTAGTGAGCACATTAGCTATCTTAAATTGAAGTTAGTTATTTGGTTGTAACTGCAGTATCTCAGTCAGTAGGCCTACATTAGTGTAACAAATGTTCCATGTTAGCTTCAGTAATGGGCTTAAATCTTAGTTTTTGCTGACACTCTTACCTGAATAGAACTGTTCTTTTTTTCTCTCCATCCATTCATTTTGTTAAGTCTTGAGCAGCTTTAACACAAAAAATATCAACATCAATTCGACCAGGACGAAATGGCATTCATTTACTCAGCAAATTTCTTTTTTTATTAATAAAATGGTGGCATAATTTGTCGTTAATGACATATTACTATATTTTCTGGTGAGGAGCTACTACCAGTGTAACAAATTAGGCTATTGGTTCCAGCAAGGTAACATGAGCAAACCGTGCAACATAATAACATGGAACCCATTGCTTATGAGTAATGAGTAATGCATCAATTTGAAAGAGTGCAGTTTAAGCTTGTAGGCCTACAACCACACTGCAGACACATTTCAGTGTCAGGAGCTTTAAGTGTCGGCTGCATTAGGGCTAAATAAAAAAAAAAATGGAGTAGGCTTAAATTCATTCTGTGCTGGCATTTGACTTTGATCACATCAGAAATATTCATAGAAGCACAAACACTGGCTCTGCCACCATTATCCAGGCTGACAGTGATACCTCTCAAGGCTGTCTATTAATTAAAGTGGCGCTTACCATGTGGGACGACTCCCTATCTGGGCACAAAAATGGTTTTTCCATCTCTTGTGGGGCTCTTGAAAAGGGGCAATCTTTCCTCTCCAGCTTCTTGTGGGAAATTTAAAAGTGTACAGAGGAAGACATGGGGATTTCTAGCTCATTTATAAAGAGGAGTTTATAATCCTTTCCTGCTTAATAACTTAAAAGGATTCAATTTCTCCCCTCATTTATGGGGTTATGATCACACATTGTTAAGCGCAGATAGTAGCATTTCAAGGTTAACATTTCCTGCTCCAAAATATCAGAATATAAGCTGTAAACCCATAGGTGCCCTTTGTTTAGCCTGCAATTTCCCCCACAAATGCTGATAGGCCCATTTTAGATGTTGTTACTATTAATGTGATAACAAGGACGAAGCCGAGGAAGACCAAGTTGATAAGATGCCTCTATGCCAGCGAGCATTTTTTAATGATACGATATTTAATTATAGCATATAATTTCACCATCGAGAATTACACTCAGTGGGCTTACGAACACTCTGAGGATTGAATGTCTGGTTGGGGGTCTCAAACCATACGAGACAAATTAAAGAGGAAGCATTGCCCTCCAGGTATCCTGTCACAACAGTAGGGCGCGTCTCTCATTTCTGTCTGTGTTTTATTCCACCAATTTTCACTATGGGGCTCCAGGATCCTGCCTGCAGGGCTCAAGTCCAAAACATCTTGCCTTTTATTTTTCTTTGCCTAAGTTTTACTCTCTCTCACTCCCTCTCACTGACACACACACACACACACACACACACACACACACACACACACACACACACACACACACACACACACACACACACACACACACACACACACACACACACACACAGCCTTCTAACGTGCATCACACATTCATGTCAACAGGTGGGGGTATTAGTGACAAAACATTGTACTTTTATGTAGCTAAAATTGTGTAACTACATTTTTCCACATGATTTGTTCTTGGAATAAGTCATCTCAGAAATATGGGGGATATTTAATGGATAATGTAATTTAAAAAAATAAGTTTATCTGAGTTTCTAATGTTTCTAGAGGTAAATTCATTTTGTGGTAATTTGAGGAGTAATTTTGTTGAAAAAGTTATTGTATATATATATATATATATGGATAGATATATATTTTGGGAAGTATTTTATTGTTGACAGTTGATATTCTGGGAAATGTTGCGTCTATGTACAACCCCATTATTTTATATATAAATACCTATTTTTCCTAAATTACCCTATTATTCTATATATTACCCTATTATTTGATAAAAAAAATTCCAACAACAACAACTTTAACTTCAACATGAGATATTGTACACTTTATACTTTACACTGCAGACTCTTTTATCTCTTATTACCATGTAAATATTTTGTCAATTAAGTAGTTTTTTTGTCAGTTAAGTAGTTATGTTGTAATTATGATCACTATTATTTTTGTTTTTATTTTACCATTTTATTGTTAATTTTCTCATGTCAGTGACACCAGCCCGCTGACATGGCCTCGAGGATTTACATTTCCACTTGAGGCGTTAAATGTATCCCCCTAAATTGCCACCGCTTTGTTAGCAGTGATGTTTAATTGGTTGGAAGAAGATGAATGAGGCTGACAGGAATCAGCTGTCCAGAGATTCCCCTGTGAGTCTGACTCGGAAATCATAACCTGACCGGCTTTTCCTCCTCTGGAACCAGCTCGTTGAACTTGTCACATCTAATTAGGGTGTTAAAACGCACCGAGTGCATCGGTGGGAAACAGTAGGTGGTTGGTCCGGGGCAGCCAATAAGGCCTTTTTGGGTCAGATGGTGGAGGTGGAGGGGGGTTGAGCAGCGTGGTTGGATTGTGATGTTGTTGAATTGGACCGCTGCGGGGTCTTATTTTCTAAGCAGGCCTTCTTTTCCGCTATTACTTCAATTATGGCCATCCAGCAGGCTAAACAGGCCGGCCTGCATGGACTGTAGCCTGCTTTAATTGGGTATGAAATTAATTACAGCAGACATCTATTAAAGACTTTTAAGTTTGGCTAATTTTTTTTCCGCAGAGTTTAAAGGTATAACAGTGGATTAATGGCTTACAGACAAAATTACATTTTATTGCATCCCATCATTTCTGCCTGTCTAACAGGTGTCAGGCAATCTTTGAATTTATAGACACAGAAGAGGATATCATTAGTTTGTTTTGTTTTTTCACCTTAAACAGTATCTTGATAAAGAAATATAAATTTTTTATCTTCAATTACTGCTATATATTTATTTTATGTACACATTTAAATCTTGGAAACAACATTTTAACTTTAACTGCTTAAGTAAGATATATACACCTACTGTGCAAATGCGTAAAATACAATTTTAAGAGGCTGCGTTCTCTTTTTATTGAAAACTTTTTTTTCTTGTATTGGTACAAAAAAAGCCCTGTGATGTCTGACAGCCTACTCTCACCATTGTCGGATGAACAGCCACTAGAAAAGGACGAGAGAAAGAAGAGGGAGGAGAAAAGGCCCTTCTGTTATTTTCTGTCTTGAGACTTGCTGCATAGGCTATTCAGGCGAGTTGATGAACTCCTCCAAAAAGTTTATTAAGGGGCTGAAAACAATACGAACTAAAGCCTTTGGGTCCCCGGGCAGACAGTTTATAAACTAGCTGCTATTGTGCCTCAAAGGCAGATGCATGAATACTTTTGAATAGGGGCCTTCAAACTGACACGATCAGGCTGGACAGCAGCAGTTTTAAAGGGAGAGAGGGTGCTTCTGCCGCAGCTCAGATCTCTGCCTTTTTTTTGCATTAATGTACATCTGCAAAGGAAGGGGGAGGAGGAGGAGGAGCCGGGCGCTGTCTGTCACGGCCACGCCGGTTCCTTAAGCTTTACACTTTATGTGTGCTTAAAAAACTTAAAGAAGATATGTGTATATGTTTGGGTAAACAAGCACTTTCTTTGACTTTTCTCTGAGGCAATTGTAGTTTATAGAAACAGAGTATGTCTTCATGTTTATTTATTCTTGAAGAGCCAAGGTTGTTTTTATATGCGTTATATTTGGTGAAATGCAAGCAAAAGAAAGTCTGTCCTGTGAATCATCATAAAAGCAGATGTTTTAATACATTGCATGCTATTTTCTCCTACCACTAATATCATATTTTGGGTGTGGAAATCGCACAAGCTGTTATGTAGAGACCAAGAGCAGAGTGTGACAATTGGTCTTCCTTGTTGCTGTGCTGAATTTCAAACAAAACACTTTCAAAAATTCCTGATCATTTATGCGCCCGTAAGAAAACGGAAAAGCCACGCCGAAAACGGTTGTGTGCTTTGGCGACGTGGATTCACTGTTGATATGTTTTTTTTTTTTGAATGGGGCGCGCTGGTTACGCGCACTCAAGGAGATACATTATTCCCCTCCTTTTCAGCAAACAATAGACTGTCACTCTTTATCCCTCATCCCTCCTCTGTCCCTCCCTCTCCAGCTTTCTCTTTTAGTCCTCTCAGTCTCTGGCTCTGTGCCTCACAACATCAGAGGGAGTCCAGTGATTTGTGACCCCAGCAACCCACACTTAATCTCGCTAAAGAGGGGGAGCATCCAGTTTGCAGCTTGGCGGGCCCCAAATAGACCAAGCCTGCTCTGGCAGGTGTCAACATTAGCAAACAATTGGTCCCCAGTCCCATGCCCCGTACCCCAGTGCGACACTGAACCTAAACTATTTGAGGCGCGCTGAAAGGAGCCACATAATAGGGTATGTGGAGGGGGAGGAGAGGAGGGGGAGGACAAGGGAGAGATTACACTCTCAGACAGCTATTAGCAGGGATGAGGCTTTTCTAAACAAACAAAAAAAAAAGAAGAAGAAGACGATCAATACTGTGTTAGTTTACCAAGTGGAGTCATCATTGTGGCTTTGGAGTATTTATTTTCTGCTCCATTGTTTTTCTCGACTTCTCAAACGTCTGTAGGCCGTATTGGCAATCCAATTTAGTCTGCAGGGGGGTCCTGTGGAGGCCTATTTCTTCTCCCGGGCAGTTGTGTGTTAGTTTCGGATTTTCGCTTGCAGTGGGCAGTTCATTCATAGATTTGGTGTTGTAATGAATCCTGATTGGTGAGTATTACCTCGGATAGTGGACGAGGACTGGGCTGTCCGGAGGGAAAACAACACTCAGGGTTTGACAGAGCTCTGCTTAGCCCTGTGGGATTGCGGTCCCTCTACTACATTAGACAGGAGTGTCTTAGCGAAGAGAGCAGAGGAAATGGGAAGAGAACGAGTTGACATGTGGACTGTCGCTGCTCTCGAGTGGATATGTGTCTTGACAAGAGGGCCAATGTTTTTTTTAAAGGCCATTTATTTATCTCTCACCCCTGATTTCCGGCCATGCCACGAGGAGAGACAAGTGCTTCTCGGCACGGACGGGGGGGGTTATTCTTCAAAGGTTTTAATGGAAAAACCTATAAGATCGGACAGAAATCTCATTTAATTGCTTTGAGATGTGCTCTTAGAGTCTTTCCTTCTGCCCCCCAGAAGAAGGAAAAAACAAGTTCAATTCAGGTAAAATCATTAAAACAAACCTCCTGGTGCAGTTTCCATCATTTTGCTGCAATAAACAAATGTAATTAACTGACCTCCTGACCTCTACAGACAATGGTGCCTGTTGTCAGAAAGCACCAATAACAATGTCAACGAGCAATAAAATGATTCTGAGCATTCACGGCAGAGAAGAAGCCCCAAACATAGACCGATCAGACTTTTAGAATGCCGTGTTGTTTTTGTCTCGACTAGGTGAATTGCCAAAGGGGACAGACAGTTTACAGAGTAATTTCAGCTTCAAGCAGTATCTAATTAACCATGTAATTCCATAAATCATCGTCATTTTGTCTAATAAGTTATCTACCGAACAACAAAATGTTGTTGCCGGCTGTCAGATAATGACAAACAATGACAAAGGAATGTTCATTTGTGAAAGATCCACCAGTTATTCTTCAGTATATTTATGTAGGCTGTGTCGGTCAGGACACAAGTGCAGTTGTACAGTTGCCTCTTTGATTTCATCCAAATATAATCTTCCAGCTGATAAATCAGTACAATCTTGTATTTATGGCTCAATTGGATTTAACAGTGTTTATTCAGAGTTTAATTTGACAGCATGCTTTTTAAACCCTGTTAAAGTTTTAACTAACCCCCAAATATTCTGCAATATGTAGGCTAACACTGAAGATAGTTTTGTATATTATAAATATTAAATATGATGAACGATCATTATTAAATCAGTAAAATATGTTCTTATTTAGTTTTGCAGCCCTGTCATTACGAAAATCTATTTTGGTTAAATGTAGCATTTAAATGTTATGTTTAATCCCACTCTTAAGGTTTTTCTCTTTAGCTTGAATAATTTAGAATAAACTACATAGCGTAATTGAATTTCCTGCCTGTCTGGGGTAATCTTTGTAAAAATGTTAAGATGAACATGGTAATAATAAGCGGGACCTTTGGCAGGAATAGATCTTTGTCTTGGTGATTAAACCATTGTTACTCTGCCAAACAATAACGCTGAGGGATCACACAAATGAGTATACAGTACATCTCAAGCTTTATTATGTCCATGTTAAATTGTGCAATGGATGAGCAGGTCAGAGCCACATCATTTATTGAAAGAAATGTAGTTTCCTCTAATTCGCCTTGCCACCTAAGGTTGTCAAACTCTGACAGCTGGCACAGATCGGGGACAGTGTGTTGCATTATGACCGTCCGCTGGTTACCATGGCGCTGCATTAGAAAAGACAAAAGGCATTTCTGGCTAATTTTATTACAATACAGGAATAGCCCACATAATGTGCAACAGTAATTACGTTTAGCACAGTGCGCCCGTGCTCTCCCTCAGTGATGAATGAGAAACATTGACCATGGTCTGCTAGTTTAAAAATCGCCATTAGCCTATGCTACTTAGGGCCAGAACATTCCACATTTTATGCTCTTGATCTGCTTCACCACTGAAATATTCATTTGTTTTAATTGTGCATGTTTTTTTTTTCACAACCACAAAGACAATAAACATGTTCCCTAAGTGTTGCAAATCAGAAATGTGTTTTATCCCACCAAGTTAAAATGTGTAAGCGGTTGTCCAAACAGTGGGGTGGAGCTCCTGTCCTTGCCGACAAAATAACAACTTCAAATGTTGTCCGCTATTTTCAACTAATGGGCTTATTTCTGCATCGTCAGTCATTCTCTCCTTGGGGAACATGTAGTCTCAGTATAAAAAGCTTTGCTACTGTGCCACATTACAACCCCTCAATATGGAGGGATCTCAGAAATTAATGCCAAGCACTGTAATGCTTTACTGTGCCCAATATAAAAAAAAAAATCGCTTTAGAAGAAATATTCATTAAATTGTTGAATATAAAGGAAACACTTTGTTCACTTGTAATCCACCCAATGTCAGTCCACTGTGGAGTATAATAGTATTTTTAAAGATATGTTCAATAATTTCACATTGTATTTGAGGTTTCAAAGCCAGCTATACTTTTTTTTTATTTTGCACAGGAATAAAGTAATATTCAGACATTTAAATCAATATATATTAATAGCCTAATAACTCTAAAAACAGTCAACTAAAGTAGTTTTTTTTTATTAAAGTTTCCATCATTCTGCACAACTCTTCTTTCCCTCCCAGTGTCCTCAATGTCGCACAAACTTTCCACAATATTTGCTGCCCAGCCTTGTCCAGAAAATTAGGAAACTTCCCCTGGGCACATAAAAATGTCCGCTGTGCATTCCTATACTGTGCCCAGTAATCTCTCTTTGGCTTTGTTGAGAAAATGATTTGTTCCTGCAGGAGACCTCGGCTCATAGCCCTGAGACGTTACTGTTTGATTTCCTGCGTAGGTTTTTAGAGCTTTTTGCTGGGGGACCGAGGCTCTGGCTCCAGTGCCATTTGGCAGAGACCCCCATGGGCTCCTTTTTTACTTTCTTGTGCTCTCTTTTAATTTCACTACTTTCGCTGTGACCTCAATTAGTGAAGACTCTTGCTCGACAGAAGAGGAAACCTGGTGCAAAGCTCAGTCTTAGTGAGGGGGAAGTGAGAGGTGGCAACAGTCTTCCTAACAAGGTTCATGTTTTGTGTCCTCTGAAGTCTTTATGGGTCATGTGGCTCTGTAAGAACCTTTCTAATTCTGCTTTGTTATGTCACAGTAAGACATGATTCGATAAGTTAGGAAGTAAAGCGATAAATGTTGGCTTTTGCATTGTGTGAATAATGAAAACTAACATATTTGCAATGTTATAAGTGCATTTTTTCCTTCAAAAGAGGTCTTTCAAAACAATAATTTATATATTAGAAATAAAAAACACCTAAACAGCCCTCTAGAGAACAACAGTATTTGCCTTTAAGTATATCTTAGAGTTAAAAACAAACAATCATATTGTTTAATATTCTAGTTTTAGTCGGTAGTATATTAAAGAAAAAGAATCCCGCCCCTCAAGCCCTTCACGCTTTCACACTCAGGCAGCGCAGAGGCATGGGGAGTCAATATGTCAGCGTTTATGGATGCCCTGCGGAGCTGCACAGGGCTGTCAGGCCCCTATTCATGCTCTAATGGCCCCCCGAGGAGCTTGTCTCTCTGGGCTGAAAAGGCCGGGAGGCCCAGTGGACGCCCTGTTGTTGAAGGTGAGCGTGCGCTCTCATGGACGCGCCGCGCCTTCATCCATATGACAAGAGCCATAAAAGAGCATCGCTCTGGCTGCTTCTCCCTCTCTGTCTCCTCTGCTTTCTCTTGCGTCTCCCCCACCCTCCCACCTCTCTCCCACTTTCTCCCCACCTCGAACAGAGAAAAAGGGGGCTAATTGTTTGTTGTGAGAGCCAAAGATTATAGAGCCTCCCATGTTTCTTCCTCCCTTTGCATTTTTCTCCTACTCTTTTTCTAAAGAATGAGATTCTGTGTAAGAGACAGTGGAATTCCTGAGGAATGTCAACGTAAAAGAGCCTAAAACTGACACTGGCAATGAGAGGTTGGGCATTTGGCGGCAAAAACAAGGCGGCCTTTTTTTTTTTCATCAGGTAGTTTTTTAGTCAGTTTTAAACTTCTTCTTCTACAGACTTGGAGTTGCACTCAAGTTTAGAGCTTTTGCTCTCTTCTGCTTTTCTTTCTCACTTGTCCTATCTTAACACTTGAAATAGATTTTGGGTGACCGTGGCCCTCAGCCACCAGATATAAACTGGTAATTGACATGATAGGCATGAGACAAAGCTGAATCCAATGACATCTGTCCATAAAGGTGAGCTGAGAATGATTTTATTTCCGATAGACGGTGGATTTTTAATATCCTCATGTAAAGTTACACATCTCATCTAGATTCAATTTCAGTTAAATGTCAAATTACAGCTCAGAGAAGGTCACTGACAACCAGAGGAAATTGATGGTGCATTTTGGCATGTTACCAAACCAAGTAAACAGTTAACTTGATTTTGTAAGGTATGCAGTCTTTTTACAAATTTTTCGGTATGTGGATCTGAATATTTTAATCTAATATATATATGAATAAATTCCGATTATACAGAGGCTACGCTCACTTTTAGAGTTTTGTTTTTGTTTTTCACTTGCAAGCATATAACTACAGGAGGAGATTATTCAAAGAGAATTTGTCTTTAAACCATTCTGGTTATCGCTGTCGTCTATCTTGTATTCACATAAGGTTCCTATCTCAGATACATCCTTCGGTAAATGCCTTGAATCACATGCCTCCTTTAACTTGGCAAGCCCTTTGGGATGAACAGGCAAGTGCATTAAGCAGAGATGCCGCGCCATTCTCGGAAAAATGCAAATTGGGAAGTTGTTAGTTATTTGATGTTGCTGCGTGATCCCCCCCGCCCCCGAAACATCCCTCCACTCCAGTGTTGGTGGTTGAATTGCATGCAGTCCTGGGGACAGGCAGGGCTGTTTATATGCAGGCCTGGAGCAGCGAAGACAGCACAGAGACAGATGCATGTCAGAGATAGCAGATCCCATCTCAGGCAGATGCCTCTTATCACAGGCCTGTTTGCATAATTAGGCCTTTTGATATTCACCCCCTCTGACTGACAAAAAGTATAATTGCAGTATCAACTACGACAAAAGGTAGGCACAAAATAAACAAGTCAACATAAATAGGGAGAATAGACGCGGTGTTATTTTTGTCCTGTGGGAAAAAAAGAGGGAGGAAAAACAGCATTTTAAACTAAATCTGCTGTCAGTCACAGTCAACTGGTGTGACTCGGTGCTCAGAGGCTGGTCCTGTGAATGCCTGCAAAACACAGAGCGCGAGGCCTGATTGTAATTATGCTGGAACTAATATGCTTTTCAAAATGAGCCATTATGAGCTAATGCTGCACTGCCAAAGCCCTGTCTGTTTTTGTCCCTCTGTCTTGGATAGTTTGCAAAGGTATGGCTGATATTGAGGCCATGGGTTATGATATCAGAGACAGTCTGACTAGGATGAGCACTACTTAACTTTAGGCTAATACTGCTAACAGGTGAGTCAGAGATGAGGGATAAAAACATAAGACTTTCAAATACCTGTTCTTTATTATGTTT
Source organism: Anoplopoma fimbria (assembly GCF_027596085.1). Taxonomy (NCBI): domain Eukaryota; kingdom Metazoa; phylum Chordata; class Actinopteri; order Perciformes; family Anoplopomatidae; genus Anoplopoma; species Anoplopoma fimbria. Next base: position 18,423,865 of record NC_072465.1, read on the forward strand.
CTAATAGAGACACCTACAATTTCTGATTATTTCTAGAGTCATTTATTTTATTTCATTGTCTACATTTGCAAAAAGTATGTCAGTGTTGTTGCTGTGTTTAATTTTTGTAACTTTGTTTGTTTTCATGCTGTTTTTTCCTGTTATTAAAGGTCTCCACATCTGGGTCGAAGTAGCCTGTTGATATTAACCCATTTTATAGTTTTAGTTTTTAGTTTACCCATTTTCAGAATAAAGCTTATTTACCTTTTTAACACTTTTCTTGATGTAATTCATTCTGACCCAATTCAAAAAAATAATTTCATAGATTTTTGTGAAGGTTCACATTTATTCAAGACCGTTTTTTTTTGCTTTAGGAATCAGATGCACCTTTTTAGTCAACATTTTTCAACAACCTGGTAGACATGAAGTTTATTTCCCTTGTTATGTATCATAAATCTGTAACCTTACAAATCACTTGGCTAATTGCCACTATTGAGAGGACAGCTGTGTGTTTAATCAGCATTACCTCAGTGTCTCGGGGGTAAAGGTGGAGGACTCGAGGAGTCCGAGGGCTTGGAGGGAGAAGAAGAGAAGGAGGTGGGAGGGGGTCGATAAGAGGAGGGGAGGGGTTTTGAAGAAGCAGGGTGATGATGAGGATCCCATCTGCTGGTAGTCTGTCTGTGGGGTCAGCAGAGGAGCATCAGGGGAGAGAGCAGGCTTTAAACCTCATAGTGACTTTAAAACTATTAACTAGCAGCACAAGTCCTTCCAAAGGTCTGGTCAGAGTTAAGGCATTATTAGAGCAAAGTCACACCAGGGCAGAAAAATTGAGTGGTTGTCTTTAGAGATCATTTCTAGTGTGGAACCACATTAATTAAAACAGTTAACGGTTCTCAGTTCGTAATTTCAGAGCATTAATATAGCAGCACTCAACTTGCTATGTAAATATATTGTGGAATAACTAAGCAGAGATTGAAATCACTCTTCCTCTTCGTGTCTGTGTTGTAATCTGAATTTTTTTGTGCTTTGCCTGGTGCCTTTTAGTGCACGTGAGTCTCTCTGTTGTGCCCCAATGGCTAATTAATGGCTGCCGCTCTGCACTGCGCTCATACAGCAGTTACTGCTAATAACGTCGTCAATCGTCACGGAAATGTAACGCCAATCCTCTCTCAGATACAGTTAGCTCCACCAGCACTGTTGACTTTGATTGCACTGTTAGCACTGGTAGCTACTAGCTGTCAGCTCAGCTGCATGTTGAAAGCCGTGGGGAGGCAATCCCTCTGCTCTGAATTTTTTTATTGAGAATCTTATCGTAAATACATTGATTGTTAGTTTTAAATCCATTGTGCAACCATTATTTATTTTCCAGTACAACATTGCCTCGATCATAACAGGACTTTAATGGTGCACATGATATACAACACCATTTTAACGTTTTGACAATTATATGCAGAACAGTCCTATAATAGTTACGGGATTGATCGTCTTCAATTTAATCTTTTAAACCATTTCCTACTAGTATCAAACCATCGCTACCACATGTCATTACATTCATTACAATTTGGGTTAAGGTAGCTTTTACTCGAACCGTACCCAGTGTTATTTCTAATCTTAATCAAGCACTTACCTAGTGAAAGCAATGTGTAAACCTGATTAATTCCTATTTATAATAGGTACAATTTTAAATCAATATTGGGGGAAAAACCTCAGAGGGCCCCTGGAGGAGAGTACACGGCGGTAATCATGCCCACTGGATGGCACATAATTAGATTCTAATTGGATGATAAGTAATGAGACAAGGCATGAGTGGTTTATCAATATCCCATGAACCTGTGAATGGAATTACCACCGTCGTATTATAGGAAGGTCTAATCAGAATGTACCTTTTTGTGCCGAGGAGACCATTAAGGAATTGACCTCGACAGCCCTGCAGGGATTTTATTCACTGAGTCCTATTTGTCTGTGATTGTTGGCACATCTGTGAGGACATGATATTAAGATTTTAAGTGCTTTTGTTGGTTAAAAAAGACTGATAAATGGTTGTTTTCTGTCTTGATACCTGCTTGAGCCTATACTGATATATATTCGAGCCAGTTTGTAAGTCATCTTCTCTTTGGGTGGACTACCGTAACACCACTGTTTGTAAACCAGAAATCACTCTCAGGGTCTTTCTTACATCAACATGGACACAGCCATGTGTTTTAATGTATTTTTCTGTCGTCTATTCGCCAAATGTACTCGGCATATAGATGAGTTTTACACCCAACCCCAATCCCAGTCGGACCAATGCAGCGTGTGCCATTTTCCATTTTCCCTTGCTCATTACCGGCAGGGCTGTTGACCTTGTGCTTCTGGTTCATGTACAAGAGCAGATGTGTTGGCTCATGGGGCTTAATGGAGAGCAGCAGTACAAGCTATTGTCTGTCGAGGTTTATCAGTCATTAGCCTGATAGCATGCTAAATGTGACACAGATTGCCACAGCAGTTTACTTGCAAAATAAAGTCTGTGAAAGCGCCCTCAAACAAAGGCGAGGAAAAGAAAATAATTTGAGGAGAAGAAGACTTTAGTGTCTTCCTCAGAGCCCCTTGAGTATGTGTCTACGACGGCCCCCACGTCTCCCCGTAGGACACAGAGGTGACTTTGGAAAGTGATCTGCAGACTGCTGGGCTGGTCTCAAGTGTCGTCATGGCAAGTTACCGGGCAAATGGATATACGCATCCTCATGAAAACCAACAAAGGGATATGTGGTGTATGTACATATTCAACTTTGTATGTTCAAGGGTGTTCTGCAGCAGAGTGAGCCTGTGCTTCAAGAATCAATCTTTATTAAAAAGGATAAGACTGAAGAATTGATTTAATGAATGCGGCCTCATGTCCTGCAGCCACATGTAATCCGCAGAGAATCATTGAGCATGAGCTCAGGGGGACAAAAATGTTCGTAGACGACTCATAGAGTGGCCTGTAATGATAGTCTCCATATAATCCCATAATTCCTTGTTTAATTAAACTCTGGAGCTGGCCTTGAGACTCCGCCAGCTCTGTTGCTCTTTTGTTCTCACAGTTGTTATTTGCAGGCTAGGTTTTGAGTATTCCTTTGTCCACTTGTGTTGAAAGATCTGACTGGAGTGAGCTATAAACAGAGATCGAAGCTGTAAAACAACCAGTTAGGCGGTAGGAGCTCACTCGGGCAAGACATTCAGGTGAGCATTATAGTTTTCATTCGAGCTGAATAGTGAAGGGCCTCTGTCATAGGCAGAAATCTCTTCATACACCCTCTTTTTCAATATCTCCCTTTATTTTCCCTCTCCCACACTTTCTGGACTGTGCATGATGCAATCCAACTAGGCCTGGAGCAACACTGGCACATCACGCCGCCTTGTCAATGTCTCAATGAGGAAATTATGAAAATATGAATTTTATGACATGAAATGAAAAGGGCCATGTAGTTTGAATAGACGTGCAGAGGAGGTGAAAATGATGCAATTTTCTAAATTCAGTTATAATGGTAATGTGCAATGGTAATGCGTATTTGCTGTCAAAAATTTCCCTGTCGGCCCGGATTGTACAGCTTTGTGCTGTATCTATATTCCTCGAGCAAAAATTCAGCTTAGTTGAATGCCTAAAAAGTAATGTAAAATGTGTTCTAATTCATTTAATGACAGCAGATGGAAACACATGGGGCTGAATGCTTTTGGTGTGATATTGTGTTCTATTTTATACACTTTGGCTGAGCTGTGTATGAGCAGTGTGCCCTGGGCCAATGAGAGAGAAAAGCAGGGTGAGGAGCAGCAAGGTGGCCTGTGCAGATTAACCCCTCTACCCACCGACACCCCCACTACCCCTCAGCCCTCTGCCTTCACAGCCTCTGGGGCCCCTCACAGAGGCAGGATTGTGTATCAGGGCCCCCTTCTATATTAAATAAATATCCACAGATTAAGATAATATTCTCCCAGTTGTATATTCAGAGAGGAGTAGCTGTCACTTGAATCCTCTGTGTTGCCAGTCTCGCTCTCCGGAGCAACAAAAGAGACTCCAAAATGCAGATAATGCTGTTAGAGTCCCTTCTTGATCAGTTGCAGCTCAGATTTGATGCTATTTTCTACAAACACCCCTCACTTGATTCACATGAAAAAAAGTCCTTAACTTGATTTCATTACATGATCACACAGACGGTCCTCTCTCTTTCCTCTTTTCAACTCAGGTAACCGCACAGACGAAGGTTCAGATGTAGATTCGGAGCCCGACTTGCCCCTGAAGAGGAAGCAGAGACGCAGTCGCACCACCTTCACCGCTGAGCAGCTGGAGGAGCTGGAGAAGGCTTTTGAAAGGACACATTACCCAGATATCTACACCAGAGAGGAACTGGCCCAGAGGACAAAACTCACAGAGGCCAGAGTACAGGTACCAGTGACAGATTTCACCCAAATTATCACAACATATACATGTACCTAGCTTTGCAGAAGGGTTGAGTTTAATTTCTACTTTCCCCCAATGCAATTGCATGAATTTGCATGTCAAAAAATTGACAGCAACATTATGAATGTCCCTTTAACTCTAGATAACCAAAGAACAATCTGTAAACCCCTTTTTATCGGGACCTTTCTTTGATAGAAAGTCCGATTGAAAACTGGGCCATATGTTGATCATCCTAAATAACAAATAAGTTAGAGTGCTAACGACTTACCTGAGACAAAATTCCATTAATCATCATTGTATTGGGGCGGAGGCAGAAATCTCAAAACCTGGCCAAATAAAACCAAATATATCTGCATGCCTAGACGTAATTTTCGTATTTTGGGTGCTCCAGTGATTTAAACACATATGCTAACTTTAAAAACTCCACCTGCCAACATCAGATTGCTGCAGTCGCTCAAAGACTTGTGAGGAAAAAGTAGCTCAAACTATATTTCACCTTGTGCAGGCCTCACAGAGATCTGTGCTGCCTGAACAGCAAATACAATAATTCTCCTAAACGTACGGCCAAAAGCATCATGTCTGTTGCTCTGAAAACGTAATAATATTGCCCTTCTTTCAGCAATGGATTACTCATTGGTCTGGAAGATGTTGCCCTTCTTACCCTATAGTGCGGTGCATGTAAGGGAGTTTGCTACTTATCATTAGCCTTCATGTTCAAGATGTTTTAGATAAATGCTCCCAATCTTCACACCTCCTACACAGGAACCGGTCTGACAGCCTGGGTGCCCTGCAGTTGCATGTAAGATTGAAGGAAGATATGTACAGTAGAGTTATAGCAGCAGCTGTTCTTCCAAAGACAGAGAGAGGGAGAAAAAAAAGAGAAGAGGAGGGAAAGGGAATGCATTCCTGATGGATTTCTCATTTCGGCCTTTGGCCAGGATCTCATCCCTTCACTTTCAAGCTTGCCGCTGCTTGTAAAACCCTCCACATATCACATAGGGTTCCTCATCCTCTCCAGGGACCCAATGCCCCGACAACAACATTAATCAATCAGCCGCTAGTAAAAAAAAAAGGTCTGGGGCACCCTCTCCTCTTACCACAGTCGTTCACACTCCCTCTGAACCCCCCAAACTCACCGCATGCTAACTGTTCATCACACTACCAACATGCAGTTGGGGTAACTCATTCCACACATGTCTTTGTCCATCTTAAAACCCCCCAACACGCAAGGATGTCCTAAATGTCTAAGTGTTTAATGCCTCACTCAAGGGAGGAGAAATTTATCTCATGGCTGTTATAAGGCAATATATTAGATTTTCTTTTAGAGTATTAGAGCAAATGTGGAGGAGAGGTTGAAGAAGTGAAAGCATCAATAATTTCCATTGAAAATCTACTCTATACAATCTGATAATAAATATCCAGAAAGTCAATTCAATTTAGCATGTTGTAGATTCAGTTCCAACATTCCTTCTTTGATTTAATACATTCATTCATAATTGTCAAAACTGAATTTTCTGCCAAACTTTTAAAGCTCATAATAAAAGCAATGTACAAATGCATCAATCTAATGTCATTTAAAGTCATCATGGAAGACAGTAACACCTCAGGTTTGAAAACAAAATCCATTCTTGTATTAGCACCTGTGTATTTCTGGAGCCTGACTAAAATATCTCAACATGAAAGCGAGAGAAAGAAAGAAGGCGGAGTGACTGCTGTGTGTTTGCTGTTAGATATTAGACTTAAATGATGTCATGTGAAAACCTGAGGAATTTGAGTCATGGCTATAATTTGTTAATGCTGTTTTCCTCATAATCTAATTTTTTAAAGGCTTTCAAAGTCTCAAAAGGTCAACTCAAACTTAATTTTCTGAGAAGGTTACGAAGAAACTCTCTGGTAGCCAAAATAAATAATGCCTATAGTTGCACTGCAGTTCCGTGAGGTTTGGTGAATTAGATTTAACTACAACAAAAAGTCTCGTAGTTTTTCTCGTAGCATTTTCCCAAATGCATCTCAAAGGAATCACTGTTTTCACCTTTTTCACGGAGAATTAGATAATAAAGTTTAACTAGATCTGGAAGAATTTTGTTTAAATGTGAATTAAATAGTGTGTGCATGTTGGTGCTGCGTTCTGAAAATGTCCACCAGCTGGACTTTTACATAAGTGCCCAAAAGGCCCATCATAGGGCAGGAGAGATGAGACCCTTTGGCCTGAGAGCAAAGCTTCTCCTGCACAGCTGCAGTGACGCATCTTCCAGATGTTGTTCGCAGACAAACTGGTGTTTGGGGCTCAGAGAGAAAGGATAGGCAGGGGGGTGTCAGTGCTCCCACAGTCTCATATTTTAACTTGAATCTGTGTCTGCGGTCATGGTTCACTGTTACCCATTTGTCATTAAACATGGTGATAATGTGCAGAGCAGTTTTTTTCAGGTTGGATTCGGATTTAAACTGTACTTGTGAGGCAAAACATGGCTGCACTGGCACCTAAACTCAAAGCTGTGCTCCATATTAACCTGCTAGATTATTGTGAAAGTGATGAGTGTTTGGCTTAGCACTGACCCACAACCTAAACTCATAAACAGAGCTAACTCCCTTGTGTCTGCCCTCGCCTGCCACTGTAAGACCCTTTCACCATCCATTTTTATCAGCCACGCCGCCCCTTTCAGCAGAGCTACCAGCGCTCCATCACCACCATGAGCACTGCAATGGTTTTTATCACCCCAACTGACAAATTGTGGGATATGATCCGTATCTCTCAGCAATTAGTTCCAGGCTGTCTCAGTGAGAGAGAGAGAGGGGATACTGCCAAGTCCACCTTCGGTATGTGCTCCGCTGATGCAGTCTGCGCTGCCACTTTCCATCTGATAACCCCTCAGTTTTAACCGGAGCAGGCGGAAGAGCTCATTCTACCAGCTATTAGAGAAGAGGGCATCATTTGTGTCTGTTTCCTCTGCGGAGGGGACGGGGGCAGTAGGCTGCAGGCCGCTGTAAATCAGCACTCTCAGATGAAGCAAATTACATTCTCCTCTATTCAGACTGAAGTTTTTAAGAGAGCGACTCCTGAGACTCGGTCTGAGGCTCATCATCTCAGCATGCCGCCTCCGGCTCGCTTTACCAAATCTGTCACATAGATCCTCTTTCATTACCAATAAACATTCTGCATGTAGCTATTATACTTAGTGGAATCTAATAAGGTATAAGCATTGCGTTTTACAAAGCGTGCAAATCAATTTGGTAAAAAGTTTCTTTCTTTATCTATGGCTTGTGCTGGCCTGTTGATGCAATGGAATGAGCACTGGGAAACAACTGTGTACTGGTCTTCATAGCTTTATGTGACAGACCAGTACAGGCAAATTCCAACTCAAGTTTTCATAACAGCTAGTGTGAATATAATCCTGTCGGGAGGTATCAGGAGGTACTACATGCACAGTGTCTTGATTGATTGTTATAATACCAGTCGAGTACCAGCGGCAAGAGAGAAAATGACAATGGAGCTGAGTGGTGACAACCAAACCCAACAGGCAACTGTATTCCCGCCAGTACGGGTTTATGTTTCATAAAGGAATAAATAGGATTTGTGTAGATTGTAGGGCAGAAATTGTTGCAATGCATCAGTGTGAATGTTCTAACAGTTTCTTATTATTAGAATTTAAATGACTTTGGTACAGTGCTTCTGTACTCCTGATACTTATCAAGCTAATCCCACTCTCCTCTCAAATTCACACTCCTAGCAACTTTAATTAGCATAGTGCCAGTCTGGAAGGCAAGCAGGGAGGGAATCAGAGAGAGAGAGAGAGAGAGAGAGAGAGAGAGAGAGAGAGAGGGGAAAGAAGAAGGGAAGCAGAGAGGAGGAGGAGGAGGGGGGGGGTATTGCGTGGTATGAGACAGAAGAGGATTTGTATGTTGAGGCTGGTTGCATCACCCCTCTGTGTTTTTGTGGATATGAAGTCAGCAGCACATTTTGTTTTGTCATTATCTCGGCTCTCGGTATTCATCTACCGAATGTTGCAAATTGGCTCCTGAAAGGCATCACACATTCAGTGCTCGTCTTTGACAAAATAATTCATGGAGGATTGTCTGAACGGGGGAATTCAGAAATATGAGTGATCCTATTTAAGAGAATCAACAACAGAGAGGGAGAGAGAGATGTTTACTGCAGTGCAGGGTCACACGTTTACAGTGTTTGTGATTGCATATTATCGTTGATCTGCGATAAGAAAATCCAAAATGCCACTTTATCGCTTCAATTCTGTTGGCTGAGAGTGAATGAGAGATTAAAGGCACATGAAGCAATGAAAGCCACAAAACTAGGGACTTAAAACTGCATTTTTGTTGTTTGAGGTTTGCAACCAGACCCTCTTCTCGTTGTGCTCCACAACAACCTTCACACTCCTCCAACTATGTCTTCCTCCAAGCCTCCCTCTTTTGTCTCACAAGCAGGGCTAAGCTTGACTCATGTAAAATGGGTTACTTCTCCTCCATCCTCCCAGCCTCCCAAAACTTCCCCCATTCTAACCATTCAGAGATGCAGTGCAGACTTATCCAAGTGCACTGGATGCACGGAAACCTCTTAGTCCGTGAAAAAGGAGACAGAAGTGAGCCACATGAATTCCGCGGCACACTTGTAGGTAGATAGCGGAGACATGGAGGAGCGCCGCGGCTCTCTGTACTGCAGAGAATTAAACCGGATTGGGGAGAGCAGAGGAGAATCTGCGGTCCAAGGTGACTTTGTGATCAGGTTCCAGAGCGCAGCCTCAAATCCTCAGCTTCAGGCTGTGGGTTAGTCTATGTGCGAGCGAATGTGTGTGCGTAATGTATGCATGTGTGTGATAGCGTATGGACACTGTGAATCGCCACTTGTGTACATGTTTATCCCGGTCTGTGCTGAGAGCTCGACAACCATCCTCTCGGCCAGTGGGGCCCATATGTTAAAAAGGAGAAAATGAACCCAGCTTTTGTGCTCACGAACTAAATAGAGCTTCAGCCTGTTTAGAAGTTTAGGTAAATGTATTGTCAACGTTAATGCAAGCCTGTTCATAGCCTAAAAACACTGTAAATAACAATAAATTACAAGGGAACCCTTCATTGACTTTCCTCCATCTGAGTTATTTCTGGCAGCTGAAGAGATTGTGATCGGACAACCATGTCCTCTTGAAGTAATGTTTATAGTCTACTAATTTAAAAAAAGCAAACGCATTTTGAAAGAAACGTAATGCAGGCTGAATCACATCTTTTATCAACATGATAAGAAAATGTCACAATATACTGTGTGAGCCAAATGTTTGCTGACAACTTATTTAATTTATCTTCCACTCAGTATCTGTTTGAAGCAACTGAAGCATGCTTCAACTTCTTTATGGTTATGTTTAGCCACTCACAGCACAAGATCAGGCTCTTTGTTTCATATTGAAAAAACAACAGCGACTCAAAGTACAAGACAGAGTGTAACTAAAACCACAATCTTTATGTGTTAGAAAAACAATTGCAACTCTTTATTTACAATTTTATTTTTATACATTTAAATTCAAACTACAGTATTAAGAACCATGACATCATATATGTTAGAGAAATAGTTTTTCAAGGGAAATGTCTAACATTGCAACGAAGGGGCTGCACATAATTCCACGTATACACTGAAAACAATAGTAGAGAGTAGAGTTGGAGAAATAATAAAAAATGCAACACTGACAAAAGGAAAGTGGCAAAAGCAAAGAGCGAGTGTTTTGTGACTGCCGTGATGGAACACCTCCTTCCTAAGCTTGGATGACAACGGGGGAAGGAAGTTAAAATGAACATAAAAGAGGGGTAGGGTGAGTGGATGAGGTCGGAGGTGAAGTGGCACTGCGGGGTGGGGTGATGGGGAGTGTGTGGAAGAAAGGGGTGTGCCCCACCGTGCCCCCCCTCCTCTGGGCCAGGCAGCTGTTTGTCTGGCCCAGTAGGGGCTTAGTTCAGACCTTGGACCACGCTCCACTACATCCCAATAGCAGAGATTTCAGTGGAGCCACTCACCACATTTGTTTTGGAAGAAACTGATTGAGGGATTCAAACAGTGTCTTTGGACGCAATCAGGCCTGAGATAAAGATTTCCTGTTAGTTTTCCAGTTGCGTGTTGGAGGTTCGTCCTACACAGTCATCGCTGCATCCCTTTTTCTTACTAGTGAACATTTATACTAAACCGAGGTTTAGGCACAAAAAAAACCTCCCTGTCTTTGTAGAAGCAGCGACTGTGTGAGAAAAGAACCACATTCAAATTAAGATCTCCGTTGGGCTGAGATCCCTTGTAGGCCTATACGAGTTTATATGTATGTTTGTGTGTACAAAAAGAGGCAGTCCCCCAAAAAGCAGTGAGTATGTCGCTGTGTAAGTCCCCTTGAAAGTGTCCCTCTTTAAGACCTGTTTAAAAGGGACGCCCCCTCTTTGTGTCCACTGTTCTCCGTGGCGTATGGAGGGGCTTTTGTCCCCCTCTTTCATGTGCTCTCACAATGGCCCGGGACGTTTGAAACACAACAGTAGATGAACTGCGCTGACAGTGTATTAAACTCTGATGAATTGCCTGTGCGAGGCATAGATCAATGTCCTTCAACCCTTAGCACACAGTGAAGCCCAGGCCTTGTCTTGGTTAAATGGAACAGGTTGCTGGCTCTTTTCAAAAGGGCCTGATTATATTCATGTTTTGTTGAAGCAGAAGCCTTTTTAAAATGTGTAAATCTTTGCGGTTCAAAAGAGTCCTATTTTCCCCCCTTTTCATTCAGGGAATTGACATTGTGTGTCTGCGCTTTGGTCCTTCTCGTTTTGTGAGCTTTTTTGCTATTTGCAGCCTAAGAACTCTGTGTGTTGACTCCAAAGTTTAAAACTTCTTTTTCTCTCTTTAAACTGACTTTTAAAGATTTAAAAACAACCACATTAAAACAGCACAGCAGCATCAGTATGCCAGTTATTGTTTCTCTGCGTCTCCAGAGAAGAAATGGCCTCTTTGAAAGCATCCACTAGCTTCACGAACATACTTGAGGTGTTTGATTTGGAGGCTAGTGGCCTACCTCTGACCTTTAAATGACTTCTCCCCTCTGAAGAGGGCTTAGGGCAGCCTGTTTACACAGATCACAGCTTCAGCCACTTAAGAACAACAGGGACAGACCACTGGGCCTCAATGGCAGCTCCCACAGGGACTCTCTCAACTACCACCAGCACCACCACCACTCACGCTAACTGGCAGATTAATCACAGGTGGCAGGAGCCAGCAGACTCTACTGAGAGTCTACCGCAGTCAAATGCTCACAGCACAAACATAAATGGAGTTTGAGTGAATGGAAAATGAAACAAAAACAACTTGTAACCTGCAGGAGCTCAACATTCAAAGCTAAAAATGAGTAAAAAAAACAATCATTTGAAATGATGTGTGTGTTTTCTTCTCCTCAGGTGTGGTTTAGCAACAGGCGAGCTCGGTGGCGTAAACAGGCCGGGGCCAATCAGCTAGCGGCCTTCAACCACCTGCTTCCTGGAGGATTCCCACCCACAGGGATGCCAAGTTTACCCACATACCAGCTCCAAGAGTCCAGCTACCCCGGCACCACGCTATCGCAGGGTAAGAGCACAACATATCCCAGACCGGAAAGATACAGTATGTTCTGTACTTTGAGTTTAATCTTATTTTGTGTAAAGATTACATTAGTCCTATTTATTAGTAAGTAGTATGCCATCTATATTTTATGTTCATGTCAATAACATAATGAATTATATACTATCATGTGCAGCTTATAACATCCGTGCATTAAGTAGTTATGTTTACAATCACATCTTTGTCAAAGAACCTTCACATAATAGTCTTTGCATAAACAGACATTTCTCTTTGGTAATCAATTTGAAGAAGGACACTTAATGTATGACTCATGACTTGGTGAGCATAAACTTTGAGGCTGCTGTTTTTTGTTTTTTTCTTAGCTTCAGTTTAAGTGTGTGTTTCCCCTCGATTCTCTCTTACCCGTTTATGTTCTTGGTTTCAGAGGGCAGTACATTGCATAGACCCCAGCCCCTGCCTCCGTCCTCCATGCACCAGGGAGGCCTGACTGCTGACGGCAGCTCTGCTTACGGTCTGTCATCCAATCGACACGGCTTCTCCAGCTACTCCGACACCTTCATGAGCCCCTCAGCATCCAGCAACCACATGAACGCTGTCGGCAACGGGCTCTCCCCACAGGTCAGTCCAACAAGTCTCACCCCGACAAAGGTTACCAGTTTATAAAATGTTCCCACAAAATAGGTGGGATTCCCATTCATCCGTCTACCACCCTCCTCCTCCTCCTCCTCCTCTCGCTGTTCACAATATTTAATTGTATTTGACTGAAATTAAAATTCAGAAACAGCATGTTCAGCAAAATAACTGCCAGTGTGGGCTTTTATGTTCGCCTTCCAAAGCCCTGGATTTATTTTAGCTACTCCAAATTGCTACATTTGTAAAACAATTGGATTAACATCAACAAATTAAAATTCATCTTGATAGCACCGCAAGTACTCAAGCTGCTCCAAACAGCGATTTCGACTTTCCTGGGACGTCTAAATCCTTGCGCAGCGCAGTGAGAACACATGCAGATGAAATAATTAGCTAAAGCTTATAAATGTAGACCCATAATCTTCTTCACGTAATTGTCTGCAGCTGGAAGACTCCAGTGCTATGTAAAGATTTTCTTCATCTCTTTACTGCATGATTTCCATGGAAGCTCTATGTTCAGAGTGTCAAACACGATGTGCTCTCTTCTTGTGAGGTTTTTACTAGGTTTTTCCTGCTGGACACTTTACATGCTCTTGTGCACTCCTGTTATGATAAAGAAGAACATTACCCAGGCTGCTTAGGTTTCTGGGTTTCCTAATTGCAGTTTAAATCCCTAAAATATATTCTCTGCACATTCTCCTCTGTGCCATCTTAATGTGTGACAGAGTATGTGAAGGTTTGTTTGCTTCCTCCTCTGAAAAGCGCTGGATTTAACATGTTAACCTCTTTGGACACCTCCATTAATGAGCGTTCAAATGCGGCTCTATGGTAAGGGTTAAGCTTTAAGTAGCACAGAATGGAAAATGATTTGTATTGATGCAAATCGTGTGTACGGAGTGAATTATACACAATTACCCATCAATACTGGCCAGTCTTGCCCACCCTCACCAACAAGATGTGGTTAACAGGCAGAAAATAAGATTGAAATGGTGTGTAAAGAGTTGAAAATGAATTTCAATGCTGCATTTGTCCACAATTACCCCGTCGTTCACACGTGTTTTATTGGGAGTTTTTTTTTTTCTTCTTCAAATATTTCTCAAAGCAGATTGGAAACATTCTTGGTATTACCCTCTTTCTTCAGAGAAGAAAGAATTAGGGATTTTGTGACAAAAAAGAGATTTTCTCTCCTGCTGGAGCAACGGAGGATAACATGGAGGCTCACAGCGTGTTTGATTGTTAATCGTGGCACAGGGGCTTTAACTGCTAATGCTCTCACTGCAAACCTGCAGAAAAACACCAGGAACATGGAGTCGATTTTTTTTTTTTCATTAATGGCTCTCTCTAATACTGGCATGGGGTGCAGTGTCGCTTTCTCTCCCTCTCTTCACAGGCATTCAAGAATGTGTTGGGATATTAAACATTTCCTGTCATAGTGAGGATTAGGACAGGAGCCTTTGGGCAACTGTACAGCAAGGATTTTCACTATTCAATTACTCTATCAAGTGTGTTTGATTAAAGCCTTTTTTTTAAACACCTGAAATGCAATTTACCTGTTTTTTAATTCAGTTATTTATTTAAAACTTAAATTGTGGATTTTTTTTTTTTTTTTTTTTTTAAACGCATGTGTTGTAGAGGTTTTGATGGGATGTTTGCATGGCACAGAATTGAAATGTATTGAATGCGTGCAGTATGCTGTGTGGCATTCCTATCAGTCTCTCAGCATGGAGATGAATGTTCCCACTGACAGCAGAATCAGAGTTCACTCTGTGGTGCAGCGTCCTGCTGGGCTGGGCAGCCCCCATCTCTCTCTCTCTCTCTCTCTCTCTCTCTCTCTCTCTCTCTCTCTCTCTCTCTCTCTCTCTCTCTCTCTCTTCTCTTCACAAACATATAGCTATCCACATAAAACTCACAGCACAGAAAAAAACTCACAATACCAACACAAAGTTTACCTTGTCGAAGTCAGACCTTGTTTAATCTTTGGATTTCTACAAATTTCAATCAACGAAAAATCAGTTTCAGCTTTGGAAAATTATCAACGCATGTACGACACCTCACAGTTTATTTTTCCATAACTTACAGCAAGTTTTCCTGTTTTCCCTTTCCTCTAATGGAAAAAAGCAACACAAAGAAACTCTCTATCGAGATGGAATTGAGAATTTGATATTGTAAGTTACAGACAGCATCTGTTTGCATGAGATATGCTTGTGCATTGGTATGTGCAAGCTATTTCTTCAAGTGTCTGGCATTGATGGCCTAGCGGTTGCTGTAAAGATTGACAAAAATTCTCTGATTCCCAGTAAATGGGCTGCGGTGGCGCGGTGCCAAGTCTGTAATGGAATCCTGCAACGTTCAGCAGTCCCGACAGGAGCTCGCGTCCATCCCAATCCCATAACCTATCCCGACAGCACACATTTTCCCATTACGGGCGGTGGAAAAGCCGTCTGCACTCAAACTGGTTGCTGTCATTGTGGGATATATACAACGTGTTTGGCTGGTTTGAAGGAGGCAATATATTAGGGGTGAGAGTGAAGCTGTGCATGGCTGGGCAAAAGGTATGAAACCAGAAGTGTGTTTTGTTGTTGGTCTTGTTTCGTTTAGCGGCACAGCAGGTGTTTGCAAAAAGGAAAGGCAAGGGCACAGAGGACAGGCATTCCAGTATTTTTATCTGTTGTTACCTAAATATTTAAGCTCACATCTGCTTTTTACTGTGTAGTATTTTTTATTTTTTAAATTCCATTTCAATAGGCCTTTGTCTCGGCCTCAAATGGCCAGCATGATGCTTCAAATTAGAATTTTGCATATGTTAAGTAGAAAACAACAGGACGTGCAGTCTTCCCATAATTGAAGAGGGCATGCTTTGACAGCCAACACACAGTCATCTATTAAGAATATTGTATACTTTGGACAAACCCTGGTAATATGAAACTCTTAAGAGCCTTTTAGATACTTCACAAATGCTTCTTTGAAGCAGTGTTCATGGGCGTTTTATATGTGTGGAGACGTTTGTGCTGAATTCCTCATTATTGCATGACAGGGACACCTGCTGGGAGAGGAAAGAAAACAACTGCACTGGCTGGAGAGCTGAAGCGATGCAAGAGGAGCTCAGTGGCAGAGCTTGGGTTTCCCTCCTCAGAGAAATTTCTAAAAGTAGGGACATCAGGGAATAATAAGAGCTTAAAGAATTTCTATTACAAGGTAAAAATCGAGAAATGCACTATTGCATGTGTTGCAGTGATGTTGTATGATTCTTTTAAAATGATAGGGAGAAGTGATCAGGAGAGTGTGAAGTCAAAGGTGTGATGGATGGAGATTTTATTTCTGTTTTAATGAAGGAAGTTTGCAAAGTTTTGTGAGGAAGTTTTTTTTTTCTGTTTAGCAGTTTTATGAAAGTGTTGTGTGTTTTGGAATGACAAGGATGTATGTGTGTATCTGAGGAGGGCCTTTGGGCTGTGTGAGTGGGCCGGGCCTCCACACACATACACACATACACACACACACACACACGTACACGGGATCAGAGGCAGAGCGGCTCTCACCCCTGCCTCCCTTTGATCTGTGTCCCCAGGCCTGCCTGCCCGCGCGGCGCTGCACCGTACCACGCACGCTGACACCATGCTCACCAGCGACTCCCCACAACTGTCTGAGAGAGATAAGCCAGGGGAGACTCCAAACTGTGCTGCTGCTCTTCCATTAGCTAGCGCAGACGCTTCTTTTAAAAAACGGGATGAATTATTTTTAAGAAGCAAGCTCTGCCGTTGCCAAAAAAAAAAAAAAAAAAAAATCGAGAGGGGAAAATATACGGAACAATCTGGAGCTCTGGCTTCATTCCGCCTTCCTCCCTGACTTCTAACAAGACATTCTGCACCTGAATACCAATGAGAGGGGGAGATTCATGTAGTCCCCCACATTATTAAAACTTGGGCATTAAGCCTCTCACCGGGCACTGTGTCAGCTGGCAGGCTCCACTGACAACAAATCAAAGGGGATGAGCACATAGCCTGCATTCATAGCTCAGCCACTCGCAGAGCAAGAGGGGGAATACATACTGGTTAATTAGAACTCCCATTAAAACAAATACTGTTTCAATTTGGCAAGTATAAAAAAAGATGTAAGAGGCTTTCAGAAAAAAGAGACCTGCTGTTGGCAGCTGCCAAGAAAATCCAGGGACTGTAAATCATATCCACTGGCTATACTGTTTCTGCACAGATTATTAGTGTTTGCTGTTGTTTTGCAACACTTTTGAACTCAGAGGAAAGATTCTGTGTCTGTGACACCAGAAATGCACATTTGCACACGCCGTGGTCGTCGTCATGTCGCATTGCCGCTTCGTCTTCTGTATATCGGTTTGTTTCTGAAGCTTGAAGAGATTTATATCTGCACGGACTGTAGTTTTTGTGAAGTATGACAGAAATATTAGAATGGGGTTCTCGTTCTAAACTCAAAGCTTCATGACACAGAACCAAAGAGCGCTGCTCATGCAGCACATCGTGGTCATACCATTTGCTAGCCGCTGACATCACTGCAGCCTAGCAGCCATCTGTATACCTGAGCCATTTGTTGCTCACCACATCTCTACCGTCTCCCGAGTACCAAGTGAAGCCATTTTCTTTTCCATTCCAAAATATTTTTGGTTGGAGCTTTATGTATTCATAATCTATTTTTCACCTACCAACCTTCCTTCCCTCCATTTGGCTTTTTGTCATCCCATGATGCCTTGCCAATAGTGCTTTGCTCTTTCTCTCTCTCTCTCTTTCTCTCTCTCTCTCCCCACCTTCCTCTTTTGCTCCAACTCTCTCCCCTGGAGAGGCAGCTCTTCTCCCTACGCCCAGATGAAAGGCTATGGCGGACAATAAAAATGCTATTTAAATGCAAGGGTGTTTGTGTGCGGGTGAGAGATATTTCCTGCTGAAAATGAGCTGCTGCATCCTGATAAATAGTCAATATAAGGGAATGTGATTTACATTTATCTTGCAGAGGCAGCCAATATGAATTTCAGTAAATCCTAGAAGATGGGGATTTAAGGAGGAAAATGACTGCGACTGATTCACATGCTGTGTGTCCTACGCAGTTGAAATGCCTATAAGGTGGAGAGTGATACGGCCTTTTATTAAAGCATAGGCACAGACATCGATCCTATCTAAAATACCTATTACACACGGACATGCACTGTGTCACATGCTCATCTGCGACGATTCCTAGTCTCATACATACACAATTTTGAAGTGTAGTGAAATAATAATAATAATATCATTTATAATAAAGAGCTGTGACAGCAGGCTGCTGGGCAGGTGAAGTGTCTGTGGGGCAAACGCAGGAGTGACCATATCGCTGGGGTCAAGAGTCAGGGTGCAGGGGGGTTATGGGACGGCCGGGGAAGAAGGAGGGCTGGTTCGCTGTGAACCTGTCCTGCTAGCCGGAGGTCTGGGGTTGTTGTCTATCTGCATGTGGTTCCTCTTAGTTCCAGATGCCACTCTGACAGGTGCATAGCTGTGATTAATACTCTCTCTGACTTTTTCGTTCTCTCACGTTTTCTCATTCTGTCCTTCCTCCCCCCACTGTCTCCTCCTGCATGTCCCTGGTCCTCTGTGGACTTTGCGTTGCTTGTGACCCCTTAGCAAAGTTGATCTAACACTCACAGTTTGCTTAGCCTTTTAAAATAAAAGGCTTGAAATACAAGTATCTATTGCCAGCATGGTTCGTTGCCCGTGTCTCTTTCTCTCTCCTCCTCTCTTCCTCCTCACAATAAGATGAGAATATGGGAGGTGGATCGGTCCTCAGCTGGTTGTCTCACGCAGCAGCTCTCCCCTCTCAGTCTCCAGCTGAGAGCTATTTCACTATTTATTTACATGTAATTATGGCTATGAGGTGCAGATATTAACACTGTCAAGAACAATTTGACCTGACATTTTTCACCAGACCTGGCCCCTGCTGTTTTTAGCAAACAACCCCCACCCTCCACCTCCTCCGCTTCCTCCCCCCTTTTTCTCCTTCTCTCCCTCGATCCGCCTCGCTTTCCTTCTGGAGCTGCTCCCTCACGCACACACACACACACACATACACACACGCGCACACACAGGCCCTGCCTCACTGAAACCACTCTCCTGGAATCAGAAAATCTGCCGTTTAATTTAGAAGAGGCGTTGGTGCAAGGTGCGGAGAGTTGAAGTCTGTGTGTGTGTGTGTGTGTGTGTGTGTGTGTGTGTGTGTGTGTGTGTGTGTGTGTGTGTGTGTGTGTGTGTGTGTGTGTGTGTGTGTGTGTGTGTGTGTGTGTGTGTGCGCGCTTTGAAGGGGCCTCTCTTGTTCCCAGTGGCTGAATCCATCCCATAGTTACTCAAGCATATCACTAGCAGAGAATAGAGGATTGCTCCCCACACGTTCTCCAATTGCAGTCCAATAGACGGCATATTAACCTCTGGTTAGCGCGGAGGCCAAGTTTATAGCTTAAACTGTGGGATGTTTAAGAGGGAGGGGGGGCTTCCTTCAGCTCGAGCAGCTGTGCTTTCTTGAACACTATCACTAGTGGGCTGGAGAGTATGTAGCTTAATGAAAATTTTCAAAGAGATAGAGAAAAAAGGCATGGACAACCCTTAAAATAAAGATTCTTTTTCCACTTGTTTTAGCTTCCTTTGTATTCATGAACAGCTTCACAGGGAGAAGGGACACAAGCGCAGGACGGCTAGCATGTTGTGAGGAGTGACAGCTTGTTCCAGTGCCCAACTAATCGTCCTCATCTGTGCCTGACTTGTCAGTGCCCAGATTCTGTCAGTGCCAATCAGCCAATTAATTGAACACAATTAGCACCCCGCCCCTCCCCCATACAGACCACATTCTTCAAAGGCTCATTTCTCTCCCTCCAGCACCCTTCCTCCCATTCTACCTCTCATTCTGTCTCTTCATCCTGTGGCGCTAGTGGAAGACACTTTTCAGTTTTTATTAATGTGCCGCGGCCAATTAACGCAGTGGCATGCAGGCCAGAGCCCGTCATCTGCTGCCTGCCACCGTCCCGGCTGTCTGCTGCGGCCCCACGCCACCCCTCGCGTCACCTCCTCCGTGACCAAAACGCTTTAATTCAATTTATGCAATCACTGTTATTTTTAAATAGTCATTTTGTCTGCTCAGATGAGGGGCCTTACTGCCCGCTGGGCCGGCCCTCTCATGTGAGGGATGGGGGAAGGGTGGGACTTTGTGGGGAGCAGGAGTCCACTGACTTTGGGGTCCCTGATATTTTCATTTGTCATTTATTCTTTCAGCTTTGTTTTGTTTCAGGTTATTAGATGTTTGATTCAGATTTTTTTTCAATAAGGATTTGATCCAATGAAAATGTAAGTTTATTTAGCAATGTTATTAAAGAAAAAATCTAGAATTTTTTACAATATGTATGTGTATGTACATATAAATAGAAAAAGTTAAGCAGAGGTCATATATAAATAAATAAATAAAATATTGTATACATACATATATATGTATATGTATTCATATGTATATGTATATGTATAAAATATAAAAAATATATATTTTGAGGAGTTTATGTTCAATATTTTGGCAGTTCTCAAAGTCAGACACTGGATCTTTGTGACTCCTGGGTGTCTGAATTAAACATCCTGTAATCACACCCTCAGGACTGGCCTTCAAATATTGATCTGAAATTCAGTGTCATCACTGTCTTTAATCACTCTCCGCTGAAGCGAGTATCAGCCAGGCAGATCTGCTAAGGTGCAAGATGCTATTCTGCAGCACCCAGATAACTTACAGACATTTGGAGTGCTCATTTCTCCCCGTCTGCCCCGGTGACCTCTGCCTAACTTAAAGGTACATCTTGGGGGCATTTCGATTCGGGCAGAACAGGGTGCTATCGGTGACAGAGGAACTAATCCAGTCTTGCGCAGATTAAGAGTATTTGTGGAGTGGGGTGTGTTGGCGCTGGCGCCGGGAATGGAACAGAAGGGGCTCCTATCAGCTCTCCAGGCAGGCTAGCCCTCAGGCCAGCGCAGTCCTACAGGAGTCTTTGTACTTCCCAAAGCCTCCACTCTCCTCTCACTCACTCTATATCACTTTCTCTCCCCTCTTCTGCCCCTCTCGCCCTCTTTCTATAGGCTATCATATTTTCACTGCTCCGTTTCCTTTCTCACATTTGAATTTTTGTTGTTTTAGTCCAACAGAAGAGTTCATGTGCCCACTCATTGTCGTCAGGTGCTTAAACGAGTTTATACTGCCAAGTATAAAAAAAACATAAATGCTGCCTATTTAAATATTCTTAAAGATATTAGAACGGAATTGTCAAAATGCAACAACTTTCAATTAAAAAAATAGGGGTGTTGCAGCACATCTTCACTCTATTTCTTTGCAGACTTTTTCTCCTTCTGTTTGTTTACACTTTTTTTCTTGTAACACTCACTGTTTCCCTCAGCTCTGTCTCTGTCATATTGTTTTATTCTGGAAAGAAATCCAACAAAGAACATCTCGTCAAACATTCACGCAGACAAAAAAAAATGTAATTTGACTGTTGAAGAAATTAGGGAGGTATGAAAGGGCCTCTTTTTGTGTTTCAAGTGCGCTATTTATTTATCTGAAAGGATGCACATTGTATCAATTTACACTCCCCCATTCACTTCACCACAGGCTGGAGGGCTCAGAAGTTGTGAGAATTAATTACTTTTTTATTATTATTTATAAAGTAATCTATCTGTAGAGAGGGAGCGGAAAAAGGAGAGGGGTGAGGGGAGGGGGGTGAGAGAGGCAGGGAAGGCCCTGGAGCATTGTCCTTTAAACTAGGTCCTGGCTCACATTATCTCCCAAACCAGCACTCACACAACGTCAAACAACAAACGAACTCTGGGCTGCTGAGGACGCTGTATGCTAGAAAAAGAGAGGGAGGTGGGGGGGAGAGGAGAGGAGAGGGAGGGAGGGAGGGAGGGAGGGAGGGAGAGACGCAGTGAGAAAGTCTTCTCTACAAGAGTGTAAAGACTATGTAAGAAAAATAATGTGGTTGTTAAAAAAAAAATTCTTAGCTCTAAAAGTCTAGTTTAATGCACCTGAGAGGTGTAATTTAACACATGAGTGACATCCTGGTGCAACAGACCCCATTCAGTGAAACGCCATCAAATATTGCATTGACAGTAACCACGTTTCTATCTATCAAGCTGTGTGCATGTTATATATATTTTAAAAAATCATACAGAAGCTTTTTGTTCCTCTCTGTGAGAAAATTCACTGGCTATGAGATTGTCAGCAGGAATACTACACTTTGTGCCAGCATTTAATATCTATAAAGTCTTGTTTTACATCACATGTATTAACAGAAAAATGTTCAAGTATCTGGCTGCAAATGGTTTTACAAGTTATTTGACTAAGTAACATTTAACCCCTAAATATGAAATAAGAGAACTTTATGGGGACATCAAAGTAGCAAAGCCAAGTCATTAAAATTAAACTACGAAAAACATAAAATACTGTAGATGTGGGTAAAAAATGCCACAACAACACATTTAAGCATGATGCTTAGTTCAACTCTATCAGTACCTTCATCAGATTGAGAGGACAATGTTGGAACATCATTTATTTTTGTTACAGTGGTGTGAACACAAAATGTAACTGACACACATCTAATGAGAACCTTAGCTTACCTTCTCCCCTCTAACAAAACTCAAATCATTAAGACAGAACCCTCTTTGGGGGAAGGACGACTGAAGGATAGGGACGTCCTCACAGATGACAACACTTGTTAGACTCTAAAGTGGTCGACCTCATCCTTAGTCACTAAAATAGCAAAGCTGCTACAATGTCAGTGATAAGAAGTCATTTTCTTTTGAAGAACTTTTATGAGCATGAATAATAGTCGGCCAAATTGTTGGCTATTCTATTTCACGAGGAAGCGATGTAATCAAGCTCCAATTAACCAATGACTAAAATGGACTCATGCCCTCCAGCTGTCTCTCTCAGGACACTTAACAAGCTCTCCCCGCTTCGCTCTCAGCCATCACAACCCATCAGGACACATACTCCTCTGCTCCTCCTCAGAGTGTGCAGCTCGGCTCCATATGGGAGGAAACATCACATGTGTCCAGCATGAAGAGAGCCATGAATCTCCCTTATGGATACATGTCACATGCTTTGTCCGCGGACCACAGATGTGGAGGGGATGAAGGGTGGGGGTTTCCATACTGATAGAATTTAGATGTGGAAATGACTAACCAGTCTTTATGTTTCTGATGTGCTGTCAAGTGCTTCTTATTTCCTGGGAGGCCTTTTTTCGAATGATATGATTAATTGCAGAACATCTTTAATTTTCCCCCTGCGGGATATTCCTGGCTTAGTTCATCATTTGTGGACTTTATGGACATTTGTCTTTCTCCTACATTGCCTCTTATGTTTGCAGCGTATGTGTGCATGCATGCAAACATATGTCTGCCTGTGTATCACCCCTGTGTAACCACCTCCATGATGGGCTAATTGGTTTAGCAGCCAGGGGGCCAAAGGCCAGTGCAGCATAGCAAAACTCAACATGAACCTGATGTTGAAGGGGAAGGCTTCCCCGCTATAGGAGGGAAGCATGTGTGGGACAATTCCCATTTTTTACCACCCCCTTCCACACACACACACACACATACACACACACTCTACTTTCCTTTTTCACTTAAAGAAACTCACAGCATAAGAAAACTAAATTCTTCACAGTGTTCTTGGCCGCTGTGCTTCAGACTGAGGGAGCACTAGAGGTAATCTCTTTCATTTTAACATATTTTGAGACCTTCTTCTGACGACTGTCACATGCTATTACATTAATCTAGAATATTGAATTGGAAGCTTTTATGCACTATGAATAATATACACACTGTGATATTCAGGCGAGCCTCAACCTGCAGTATCAGCGGGCCCCTCAGTACGGTTTGTGGAGGCTACTTTGTGTGGGGATCTGAGGGGATCATTTACCAGTTCCAACTCCATTACTATTCATGAGATGGGTAGGCTAGGGGCGAGGGATTAGGGACTCCCTTGGTGCTTGTTGTGCTGTAGGCTCGGGCTCAGGCCTCAGGCTCCGGGACAGAGGCTGTCTGGCACGGATGGTGGGTCTATTATCACCCTGGGACCCTTCTGTCCCACAGCAGAACACTTACTGGCACTGCCAGCTAATGGAAACAGTCTCTCTTGTTCCCTTTCTCCTTTTTTTAACCTCATCACTCTCCTTGTATCCTTCCCCCTGCTCTGTAAAAAAAAAAAAAAAAAAAAAAAAAAGGGGAAGTTTCTCCCTTTCCCCATTTCAAAGTTGAAATGGTGTATTTCTATTGGCATCTTTACCGTGAAGTGCTAGGATGGCACTATATTTGCAGAAAAAAAGTACTTTCCCTCAACTCTGTCAATGCTTTGATCCTCAATTTTCCAAATTTCTAACATCCTCCGTTCCCCCTTCCCCTCCAGGTGATGAGTATCCTGAGTAACCCCAGCGCCGTATCCTCCCAGCCCCAGCACGACTTTTCCATTTCCCCCCTGCACGGCAGCCTGGAGAGCTCCAACCCCATCTCTGCCAGCTGCAGCCAGCGCTCTGACACCATCAAGGACAGTCTGGCTTCCTCTCAGTCATACTGCCCCCCCACCTACAGCGCCACCAGCTACAGCGTGGACCCCGTCACTGCAGGTTACCAGTACAGCCAGTACGGCCAGAGTGAGTAAACCCTGCATTAACATTCATATACTGTATGTTTGTGTTTAGCTTGAGTTGTTGCGCTTTTGTCTTTTTTATCTGTCCAAACGAGAGTCGTTCCTTTATGTCCTCCTCTTGAGTTGGCTAAATTCAACAAAGCCTGTGAAGTGATGCCCAACTCCCAGGAAGGAGAGCCTCCTGACCTTTGCACCTCGGTTGGTGGAGGCAGACACGTGCTCTTGATAAAGACCCCCCCACTCAACCCACCACCAACACCACCACCACCATCCTAGAGAGCTGCCTTAGTCACACCCCACTCCACTTGGATGGGAAAGAGGAGAGGGCTACTTCAAAGAACAGCACACCCTCAGGGGCCACAGTGTCCTCTTGCCCACCTCTCTCCCTCCTTCTCTCTTCTCCATCACACACACACACATGCACACACACCCTCAGGGCAGGAAAGAGTTTGCTTTATTAGATTAGCATAATTGACTGATGCTGTCACAGCCATTCATAAGAGGTAAAATGAAGCACACTTCCCAAACAAGCCAGCCAGCGCCAGCTATCCGACATTTGTTTGTATTTATATGCAGCTTCTAGTGGTGATCCGCTGCATTGTGCATCTTTTTTTTTTTTATTGTTCGTGTTGTTGCTCGCGAGTGCACGTGTGCGCGTACCAATGCGTCACGTGTTGTGTGTGCGTACCAGGGTTTTGTCAGCAAGCACGAAACTGATGGCAGCGCGGATGCGAGCTGATGTGAGGTTAATTAAGACGGTGATTGAGCACAGTAGATGGGTAATGAATGGAGGAGAGAGGAGAGAGCTGCTGTCTGAGGATGAAAATGATCGGCCATGTGGAGTGTGGAGGGCATGAAATCAGAGATGCCAAGTGTAATGAAGACTGACACACAGAACACACACGGGGACCCGTCTGAGTGACAGCACGGAGACTCTACCAGGATGCACATGCTCCGTGCCAGCAGCGTGCCAACCTCAGACAAGGGACACGGGAGGGGCTTTTTATCTTTCACTCTCACTCTGTGAATTGTTTTTTCTTTGACTCACTCGCTTCTGCCACAACTTATTTCAGCCTTAATCAGAGGATTGAAATGAGTGTGAATAGGATGTATGTCTCAGGAATCCACCACCTGTCTGACACAAGGTTTTTCTGTTTGTTTTTTGTCTGTGCAGCTGCTGTGGACTACCTGGCCAAGAACGTGAGCTTGTCCACCCAGAGGAGGATGAAACTTGGAGACCACTCGGCCGTGCTGGGACTGCTGCAGGTGGAGACGGGACAGGCCTACTAAAGCCCACCCCTGGGACGCATCCTGCACCACTCTCCTTCCCTCCTCAACCAGCCTCCTCCATTCTCCATCAAATCTGGACTCCAACTTCTCCGCTGCTCGCTCTGCAGCCCGGTCATGACATCAGCGCACAGACACTTTGCCTCGCTGTGCATCAGAGAAAAGTGACGCCTGCTGGTGCGACAAGACACTTTGGGGAATTGAACTAAACTTTTCACGCCATTGTCAACCACCAGGCGGCTCTGCACCCTCTCTTCTCGATCTCTGGGTGTCTCTGCCTGCTCCTTGTACTCCTCCCCCAGCCCCAAACCCTGTTTAGTTTTTTGCTCAGAAGGCCAGACGGGACCCGAGGACACCAGAGGACGGTCGGCCGCCTTGGCGACGGGTTCCTGTTTGCCATGACTGCAGTCCAGCACACATTTAGAGCCATCAACAACATGTACTTTGACCTTGCTGTTCATAGTAGTTAACAAAGCCAATATCATTTGAACGACTCTTATTCTTGTTCCATTTTGATATTGTTAAGATTATTGTTGCTGTTATATGATTATGGTTAATGTGATTTATGTTGTTCTTTGATTCCATTCGTATCTCTTTTCTCTGTTAGATGTTGGTGCGTAAAACACAGTGTGGGTGACTGAGACGATTTGGGAGTGAGTGTCTGTTGCGTGTGCATGTTTTTCGCGTGTCGGCACAGTCACACAAAGAGGGGATGATTGTTTTCCAAGCTGCTGTTCCTCTGCCTGTTCCCCGAGCTCTAATGTTCGTGAGCGATTTGACCTTCCCACTTTCATATTCATCTTGACATTCCTAAAGAACTTGGCCACTCGGTGGGAAGTCTGGCTGGATGGATTCTGCAGGGAATTAAAGCAGCGTTTTGGCGGCCAACAGCTTTCCCCTTCTAACCTCCATCCCATCCTTAGCCGCGGTCCATGGGGAGGGGGGCATTGTTTGCAAAAACAGGATTGGGGAAATTAATGTATTTTGTTTAGAAATATGGACCTTGCCAAGGAGGGCTAACTCAATTCCCCCACCCCCCCTCCGCTCCTCCCAAATCCAATCTGCCAGGGAACCCTCTGTGACTTTAACAGCAGATTAAATCACACAAAATAATGTCAACGCTAATTCTCAGTGACCCTTCTCATTACTAGCCAGTATTTCTGTTTTTATAGAATAATTAGCTCATTTTGTAAATGCACTTTCAGTTGGTTTTCCGCTCTCAGACTAAACAAGCATTCCTTTAAAAACATTCCTCCTTCAACAATCCACAAATATACTACAAGCATTCCAACGCTCTCTGTTATGAGATTAAAAAGTACACAAGCTGTGCCATTCACATGCACTCCGGAAAATCATATAATCCAGTCAGTTGTGAAAGGCCACAGGTAACACCGCTGATTGGCCCCCCTCTTTTGTTTGGACCAGAGGCCCCCCCCCTTAATCCTGCGCTTTGACGTTCTCACTGAAATGTAAAAAAAAGAAAAAGAAAAAAATTTAAGAATAGTGGATATGAGACATTTGTGTAGCACTCATAGTTGACTTTTGACACAATCCAGGACCAGACGTTCCCTTGAGATGTACGTGATGTTTTCTTTGGCATCAGTGTGACGATGATGAATAGTTCACTCTTTATCTCGAGACAGGATTTGGTCCCCAGTCGCCTTTTAAAAACTGAAAAACTGTACAGTAGCTGGAGCAGATTGTGTATTGTTTGTTTATAAAGAGTATGTTTTATACTAAAACAAAACTACGTTGAGTGGTAGGTAAGCAAGGGATCTGTGGAAGTAAATGTTTGATTTGAGTTTCCTTAACTGGCTTGTTTTTCTGTTGGTTTTGTTTTGATTGTATTTGATTGTTTTTACCTGTTTTGACCAAAAGTTTTGTTCTTGTTTTTGGGCCCAGGTAAGAATAAATTTGTATAAATTAGTAAAATATAAATTCCATTAAAAAAAAACAACGTTCCAATTAAAAAGTGTTTAATAGAGGATCCAACTGAGCTCAATGGAAAATGAAAAGCTTGGTGACACAGATAGACTACCTGGACCACAGGACCGCTGTATATTTGAAAGATGGCTGGATGAAACATGTGTCGGAGCATTTTGAGGGTTTTTCACAGACTGATTATTAGTGCAGACCAGACTTGAGTGGACCAGGGACCAAACACACCCGAACCCTGAAACTTTGGTGTGGGACTTAAACCAACGGTTCAGGATGGTGATGGAGCTGGTGAACACGTCCTCTCTGCTCTGGGAAACTGAATCAAGTCACGTTGGATCTGTGGACCAATGAGACTTCAGGAGAAGAAGTCAAAGTAACGCTGACTCCGCACTGAATCGCAGCAGCTCCAACTGCTACGCTTAGACGCCTCACTCATGTGTATATTTTAAAAAGGAAGAATTTTAGAATCGTCTTTAGTGTATCAAACCCATTTCTAACACTTGCGTCAATAAACATTTGGATATTTAAAGCATACAACTCCTTATCCCCCCCTCCCCTCTGTTTGACCCTTAACCTGTTTAGTTGCTTTCTGACATCTGTGCTTTGCTTTACTCCTTCTTCTGTTTCGCATGTGTGTATATTATCATGGTATAATTTATTCTGCTGTATGAAGTATTAGAGTAGTGGGAAACTTGTACTGGTATTTACTACCTTCAGCCTGTTGGTGTGTTTACTGTAACACTGGCGTAACTGTTATCAATTAAAGATCCAAAAATGATTCTGCTATTTGTCTCTTTTTTTTATTGAGCGTGTTGATTGTTTTCCATTCAAAATAAAATGGAACAAGTCTCTGTCTGTTTCTATGTATGTCCTTTGATTTTCTTGACAACCATTCATCCGATCGAGTTCACACATGGCAGGTGTATTTCTGAGGACCCAAGGAAGTACGTTGACGACTGTGAGGCTGTTTTATACGAGCAGCTCTCAAGAAAGAAACACTGGAGGCCAAGCAATTGGTTGAACAGACTTTTTTTACTGGGAGTAAAGTAGTGTGATTTGTCAATTGATCTATTCCATGAAATTAATTTACAACAATATCTATAATTATAGTCATTTAAAAATTTTTGGATGAAATTCTCATCTTCCAGTTTCTCAAATGTGAGAATTTGCAGCTTTATATCACGGTGAATTTAATATCTTTAAGGTTTTAGATGTTAGGATATCACCTCGAGCTCTGATGGTTATTTTCTAGTATTTTCTGACATTTGTCACATTAAAAATGTAATGATATATCACATTTGGTTGCAGCCTTTGTGTGAAGTTTATGAGCCTTATGCACAAACTGTTTGTATACATACATATACATATTGCATGTGCATATGTGTGTGTCCTCCATGTTCAAGTACATCAGTGGAGCCAGCGGGCCACCAGTAGATTGTTCCAGTGCTGCTGATGTGATTAGGGAGTGATGAGAGCTCAGACGTTCCAGACTCAGAGACCCAGACTCAGAGACCCAGACTCAGAGACCCAGACTCAAAGCGTGTCTGGTTGCAGCTGTAGGAAGTCTTTCATTGTGCCCACTGACCAGCAGCGCTCTCGTCTCCCGCCGCTGACCCAGGAATGTTGTCTGCAAATCTCTGCGGTATGGTGTGAATGCAGAGGAACTAACGAGTGTGGTGTGAAAGTATAAGCAGTGATTCATATTACACGTCAGAGCAGTTGTGCCCATTCAGTTTTTACCATCAGCACTGCTGGAGGTATGTCAAACACGCCATCCAGTCCAGACTGATTTTAAACACTTCAATCATTATGTATATATCCGCTGCCACTGCAGCATGTATATCATTTTGTGTAAATTAGTAAATACAGCAAGTTTTGTGGCGAAAGATGTATTTACATTTTCTATAATGCAAAAATAAGAACCAATACTTTACTGTTCATTTGCAATTAAATTAAACTAATGAAAGGCATCACTAATCACAAGTATTAACATCATTAACATCAAATTGTATTAGGAGATAGATGTGATGCTAAATAAAGTCAGTCATCATGAGGGGATATGAACTATCATTCATATTTCATACTTTGTTAAAAAAAAAATTGATTTAAATGTCTCAGTAGTATAAATAGACGCAGGATATTTAGCATTCGCTTTAGATTTACAGATTCAAATCAGCTTCGAACTGCACTGTTATCACCACACTATATCTTTGAGGCTCTGTTAAATTTGATGCAAGTTGAAATTCTCCCCAGTGTCTAATACAAAATACACATTTTTAAAAAACAAAAATGTTTTTGGGCTCTTGAGCAGCATGTCAGGAGTATGGTCAATAACTAAATTTATATTTTTCTGTATGAGTCCACTCCTCTAACATATTTAATATGCATTGCTAGGTGTCTCTCTGCCTGCTGTGTGTCCTCCTTGATATATTTCTCTAAAAGTTTGTGTTCTGGTTGTCCAGATTAGACCTTGGCATGTGCTATGGTTGTCCCCTTTGCTCCAGCTTGTCTCCTGAGGTGCCGGCCCTGGAGTTTTGTCTCCATCCGGTCTGCTGTCACTCAGACTGGACGAGGTGGCAGCTCAGGCGGTGGTGTGTGGGAGAGCTTTGTGACACTTCCCTCATCTCCTCCTTTGATCCCCTAATTGATTGACTACAGGAGCAGAGGATAAACAGAGCCCACAAGAGCCGATTCCACTCGCCTCTCTGGAGTGGTTTAGATAAAGTGCAGAGGCCCGAGCTCTCCGTTCCTCCTCTCGCCTCTCTATATGGACATACGGCCATTGAAGGTGGTTCTGTGCCACGGTAGCTTAGCCGTGGGCTGTGTCCTCAGACCCGGGCCTGCGTACTGCCCCTGTGCATAAATGGCTGGCGGTAATGGGTTTGTTTAGATCACAGGGATGGAAATGAAACTCCTGAGCCTTCGCCGTAGCGACCAGGAGGCCCTATCGCTCAGGAGGCAGCGATAGAGAAGTCACAGCCTCAGCCGGGTCATACTCACTTTCAAACTGAGCCATGGAGAAAAGGCTCTGATTCAGATCTAATTTAGGACCAGGCCCCTGAACCTGCACATGCTGTGATAAATAACCTGCTGCTGAAGACTCAGGAAAAGCCCTGAAGAAGAGGAAGAAGGTACAAACCACCAGCAAGGGCATCCAGGGAAGAAAAAACAGCCCAAAAAATGTCTCCATTTTAAAGTAAAATATGTTTGAATACATGACTTTAGAATGATTTATACCAGATATGATAATTATATTATAATTTTACAAATCTGTCTTCAGAAAGAGAGTTCAGAGCCGTGTGCAGGTATGCTAAGAAATGATTAAGAGATGCTCTGGGGGTCTTGGTTTTATTCTTTGAGATTATGTGTCACGGGGAGTAAAAAGCTCCCAGCTGTCGCCATGAAAGCACTTACAGTATAATAATCCTCCAAATCCTGTAATTATGCCAGCATACGCCGTGTACCTGAGCCTCAGCTTTGTGCTCGTCACCTCAAGGATCCCACTGACACAGACACAGATGCACAGCGTGGTGTGCATATATCTTCTACCCAACTGTGTGCTTTGCATAGGGAGAAAATCTTATTTTCAGAACATTTGAGGTATTTTGAATTTCATGGTTACCCCTCCCAGGTATTACAGATAGACAATCTGTCATGTATAAGTAAAAAGCAGGAGCTCAAATGAGGTATTGTCAAAGCTTGAAGTCGTCTGATTTACGAGAAACAGTGTCCCAATTATAAAATATTTCACCTATATAGCATTTCATCAGTTTACATTTAATCTATGAGATATAACTTCACATATGTGCCCACTATTGCAAATACAAGTGTTAACATACATTTACAAATACACACACACACATCAATGTACACCTCCTTTAAAGCAGCTTTAAAAAAAAAAAAGGCGAAGAAAAAAGTCCAAGTAAAGTTGTAAATCTAAGAAATCTGAGCGAGATAAAAATCACTGTGAAGCCAGGCTTGATTTACATTTAAAATCTGAGCTGTGCTCTCAAACTAATTAATATTAATAACAAAATGGAAATGAGTGCAGTGGCGGCCCTAAGTGAAGAGCAAGCTGGGTGCATTCAGACAGGAGATTCATATATAAGCCCTTTCTCAGGAGAGGTGGGCTCTAAACAGGCGTGACGGCAGGGCATAGACCGCCATACACAGTGACAATTTTTCTAGATAATAGCCTATCACGCAGGATACAATTTAAATTAAAAAATGCAATTTTCACCTTGAAATGAACAAATGATTACAGTTTCTACACAAATTAAGGCATCCAGGCTGTGCCTCAGTACTGTGCCAAGGCCATGAAACCTGACATAATTACCATGAAATACATTTTCAAATATTTGTATTTTGTCCATCGCTTTAAAACATGCCACTCTGCCTTCTGTGGGTTTGTGATCTCACCTTCTGGGGGAAATACATAAAAAAGAGGGAAAATCATCAGAGATGAAAAGCTCTTCAACAGGAGAGATAAAAATGTGGAAAAAAACAACCTCCCATACACACAGTAAATCAGCGCAGCTCTGCACAGCGGTCCCCGGAGCTATCTCTAAAAGCCAAATTACTGCTCCTTATCTAAGGAATCATATCTACTAGTTATCTGCTCCTGAGATGGGCTCTCTCTCTCTCTCTCTCTTGTGCCTTGTGCTCATCGCTAGAAATGCTATTTATTTGTGATTACAGACACCCTTTGAATAAAAGATGTTTGTGTTTGAGATCCAAAGTTTTGGCGGATTCTGAACTCTTCAGATTCTTCAGAGAGGAGGGTTTGAAGGCAGAACACCTTATTTGGGCAGGGCTGCTAGGGGTGGTCTGCTGCAGAGAGAGGGATGAAAGTGTAGCCGATGGGAAATATGAGACAAGACCTCAACCTTCTCTGACGCTTCATATCACATATGCTTTCGCAGGGGATTCATACTGAGATGAGGTGTCGAATTGACTTTAAATGCAGAACCTTATGTTTGAAACACATGGAGACAGGAAGTTCTGGCATGTATTTTGAAGAAAGCTGCCAAAAGCTGCAAAGTTTGAGTTTTTGGAGTTTACTGGTTTACTGGTGCCCTAAACGGTGACGAGAAACATGAAAGTAAAAGAAAATGTTTCTAGCAAATAAATCGGGATGTTACATATTAACTATACAAACTACTCACGTATTAACATGAGTGTTTTAAGAAGAACACAAACATTGTATGTCCAAATGTTGATTTTAATTGTAAGGTTCAGATTTCTAAAAGACAGATTCTTAAACTTATTTTGAGCAAAGAAACTTTTTGAGACAGAGTGCCAAGATGGACAACATGTTAAAGCAAATCTTTTTTTAAGCGCCTCATTTTCCCTTCCATTTCTTACCTTCCCTCTCTTTCCCTCCATCTGTTGAAGTCCCTCAGCCAGAGAGGCGCACATCAGATTTCAATAGTTGACCTCTTAATGCTGAGGTCAGTGCTGCACCGGCAGCGATTTCACACTCAAGATGAAAGGGAAATGAACACTGAGGATGCTGGGGGTGACATGGGGGCCTGACCACACCAGCCATTGCCACTCTAACCGCTTCACTGCACCAGGACAGGATCTGAGAGGAGCCACGTAGGAGGTGCTAAGATTGAGGTTTGTCACCTGTGTAACAATGGTTAAAGTCACTGACCTCAGACAGATATGCACTGATTGGCTTTCAGCGATGTTAAAACTCTGATAAACACACTTGTGCTATTGATTTCTAATAAAATAAACAGAAGAAGGTCAAGCAGCTCCACTAGCACATGCAGGTCTGGAGAGCTGAGATCTAATGTGGCTCTCAGTTTATCTACAAGCTACTGAACCCTGACAGTTTTTTTCTTTACCACCCATGAATCCTGACGCTTAGCATCAGACCTGCCCAGTTGCAACCGCTCGTTACTGGTGCATTTCTCCGAGGCCATTATTGAATGAACACTGAGACAAGGCTAGCAGTGAATGGACAGTTTGGTTACACCGCCGTGAGGCTTGAGCTCCTCAGAGTAATGTACCGCTTAAGTACCTGTCAGCTTTATAAAGGAGGGAGTAGACTGTGTAAATGTGTGTGTAAATAGAGTGTCAGATCAGGACCCCAGGGAGCAGAGGTGGGGAGTGTGCATGAGTGTGTGTGTGTGTGTGTGTGTGTGTGTGTGTGTGTGTGTGTGTGTGTGTGTGTGTGTGTGTGTGTGTGTGTGTGTGTGTGTGTGTGTGTGTGTATGCTCTTTTGTTCACTGATGCATATGTGTGTGTGCATGCGAGTGTCACAATAATGATCATTTAACCCTCCTCAGCATTCCCCAGGGCTCCACGTTCCCCTTTTTCTACTTCGTAGTGCTCCCGGCTCTCCCTCCCTCTCTCTCTCTCTCTCTCTCTCTCTCTCTCTCTCTGCCTCCTCTGTCTGCTCCTCACGGCTGGGCACAGTTGGGGAGCAGCTCCTTATTCATTCATGAGAGAGGCACCGGATAAATAAAAAGGTTCATTACTGTGCTAAAGTGTTACTAATGACATGTACCTGCCACTGAGCACCTCCGAAAATCTAATGTGACACACTAGAATGGAAAATCTATTCTGCCGCGCCGAGGCCTCCAATGGCGCTAGCACATACTCTATGGAAATTTCTCTCCGCTTGCCCTCCAATTGTGTCTCTCTAAAACCAATATTTACAATCCCATAGCCATTATGTCCTACTACGCCCTCTGCGCCTGCTGTTGCGACCTCCATATTAGCTGAAAATTGGACTTTGCAAACTTAGCAGGGGGGAAGAGGCTCCTCTCGTAGATGAGAGGGGGCAGCACCGGGGGACTCAGCGTGAGGCTTGCGGTGCCTCTTAACTCCCTGCTGCCCCGAACCTAAACCGCCAATACGCAGCAAACGGCAAACAAAAATACAGAAAAAATGCACCCTGATACAGTCCATCATCTTGACTCCTCAATACATTAAAATATCCAAAGTGTGTGATAACAAACAATTGCTAACTTACCCTAAAATGTGTCACTTGATCACGTATTTTTAGACACATGCTTTATGCAAACACTATAGCAGCAAGAATGCTTTTTTAATTGTCTGATTAATAAAGTTAGATGACAGGATTGATAAGAGGAAATTGGGATAAAGAAGCTTCAAGCACCCACAGTAACAGAACTTAATGTCTGAACAAATCAATAGTACTGCTGTTTAAAGAAATGCCAACAATGTGTCTTTAAGATGGTATTTAAATCAGATGTGCAGTTTTTCTTTGATAGTAAAACATAATGGATGTTTTATTATTTATTCACAATTGTATTTTATTTACAAGAATATTTTTTTATATGTTTGCCGCACATATAATGGGATACATTAATTGATTACCCTGTAAGTTCATAGATAGCAAATACAAGCAAATAAGGGGAATAAACTACCGTACTATATATCATGTTTAAGCAAAATAACTAGGTAAATTATTTAATTTTGTTTTAATCCAAAATTAATTTCAAGAGTTGCATATTCACAGAAAATGCTGCTGAGTCCATCATTTTAGGAGCCTCTCTAAGTCAGGTGCTTACACACACATTAAACATATAGAATATAAGCTTTAATCTGAGATCAATATTTGATGCTGAACATAATTTGTGCACACTGAAAAGTTAATAATAAAATTCCGTCATCATTTTTTGTCATTAACCACAAATTACAATATTGTAGCTGGAAGGATGTACTATGCTATCAACCATGTTATTTAAACAATATGGTGTGACAGAGTGATAGCATTTCCTTTACATGGTTATACAGGTTCAGTGCCAGTTTCTGATGTAATGCAAATGAGCTACAAAATCTGCTGAACAGATGTGAAATGTAAAATGTACTCATGTAACGATTAAGTGAAAAAATGTGGACCAAGTGGTCTTACAGGGTTTCCTCATCCTGTGTCCTCTAAATGATAAACAAAGTAGCACATTGGTGCAATTCTACTGTTAACAACAATGTGAATTTGCATAGAAAATAAAGTATGATCTGAATACATAATCTTTCCCAATATTATTAGATTATTTTGGAGCCCTTATCAATTCTTATCATAATGTAGCCAATCCCTCATGAGGTTGTCTGTGGTTGTTCCCTCCTGAGCTAAAAGACTTGTTGCATCTTTAAGAGCTCAGTATCTAATTGAATCACGGGTCCCATCAGTGTCTCAGCAGAGTCTTAAATGACTGTTTGCTCAACATGTCTGCCCATTTCCACTGATTAATTCATACGAAGCCAAACGAAATGTTCTGCCTTGTTTGTCATGTTACATCCGAGCCCTGCGGTCTTTCCCCTATCTGAATACATGTTAATCAGACTGGAGCCATAACCTTATAAAAAACAATACAATTTAATAATAATATTCTGAATGCAAGTGCATTTGCTGGTTGATCAATTCATTTTTTTAATGATTAGCTAATAATTATTACATTATTATATTACCTCTACATAATTTCTCTTTATCTAAAATTAAATGTCAAACCCCGTAAGAGATTCAATACGGTTTGCAGGTTTCCAGAAGCAGCAATATCTGTCGAGATATACATAAAAAAAAAAATCCTAACTTCACACAATCCTCACTGGTTCTACCAAACGGCGCTCACTACCATTCAGGTTGAAAAGAAGTAGAAACACACCTGTGGGAATTTCATAAGGCACAGCTCACGTTATTAGAAAGGCAACAATAATCAAGAACAGCAACGATTTGATACCCAACATCTTCCGAAGCAGAACAGATTTAGCATCACTGCACAAATCTGCCAGTGTTGTAGTACGCTAATTAAATGAGTTATTCAGATAATTTAACATTAGTGATGCATGGACATTTGGTCAAGCTGAGTGTCCAAAGGGGTCAAAGACATACAATAGATGGAAATGATTTTAAATAAGGCCCTTTAACCGGGATCAAACTGTGATTTTGCCACAACTAAGATTAATTTACATCCTACTGGTGGTGGGTATAATCCCAATAGGTCTTTGGATCCGACATGAAAGACGTATTTCTGTTGGACCTTTTCTGGACTGGACACACTTTCTCATGAGAAAGTGTCAATGTGCAGAATCATTCCCAGTCAGGTAATATCAGCCAAAAAAGTTTCAGAAGCTTTCACAACTAACAGGTGTCATGAACGGGGAGTTTTTACTTGTAGCTCACGCCTTTCAATGGCCCTCTGGAGATAAACCAGCCAGTAAAATACTCTCCTTTTATCAGCTGTTTTACACTCAAAAACACGTGTTTGTTATTGTGCTAACTAAAGACAAATTTAGAAATCATTAGTCTCATGTTGAATCATTGTATGCGTTGACATTCCAGTGTTGTTAGATCAGAGACCTTATGACAGCTACTATAATTATCCCCCCCCTCCCAGTGCTTCCTAAGTGGAACCTATAAGTGACCTCAGGGTCGTATAAAGCACATTAGCCACTCTAGCAGGCAGATCATTTGGACTTATATGGGGGGCCTCCTCTTCTGAACATCACTCCAGCAGTCCGCTGAAGCAGCTACACCCAGGATTTGACACAGCTGGAAATATTCCAATATGATGATTTCATTATTATGTGCCCTACCTGCATGGAATATGTGTTTGTTGGACAATATTTGTTTTCAGTCCATTTCAAACAAAACATAGATTTGTCATTCACGCCTCCATGTTTTCTAAAAATCTCAATTCAGGGCTTGATTGGGCATACATTTGCAGCAGTGTGTCCGTTTGAAAAGCCAGCTCAGTTCCTTATTCAGCAACCTGTTCAGTGATTGACTTTTCCCTCGGCGCCCCTCCAGCAGATGAAGGAACAGAGCTTAAACCTGTTACTGTCAGCTTCTCACCTGGATCATAAGAACTCCTGCTCGGAGCATGCAAACCAATATCCTCCTATTCTTCGCCCAGCCGCCCAGGATTCACAGCAGTAGCTTTTCACAAAGACCAGGGCAGAGCGCAGTGCGTGTTATCTTATTGAGTTACCTGTAGCTAAGCTCTGAGCGAGCACACACAATGGCAGGCAGTTAATGACAGCGCAGGGCCTAACCCCTTGTCCCCGGCCTTTCCCTGAGCCTCATTTCCGCGCGGCGGCTGCCATTTCACAGCTGTTAGCCACAGACTCTCTTTGTCATGATTAAGGACAAATTAATAGATGCCTCCTGGTAATCAGCTTTCATTAGGGCTGTCAAACCGTCAGTGGCGTTCGCTCAGTGCGCTGGACACGGGATGATCACCTCCCAGTCGAGAGACACTACAGCTGGCTGTGTGCGACTGTGGTACTGCCTCTCAGCTGCTGTATTTGTGTGCTTGGTGTGGCTAAAGTGTGGGTAACCAGTGCATTAGCACGCTCCTTCGTGGCACAAGTGCTTGTAGTTGGTGCATTAACAGTGCTCCGTGTGGAGCTGCAAGATGGAGGTCATCGTGGGAATGACATAAAGAGTAGTCTTTCTGCTGGGTGTAATTGGCCCCAGCATGCTGAAAATGGACTGTGAAATGTAAGGGGGGGTCAAATAATTGATTTTCCCCCGAATGCAGAATCCAGGGCAGGGCTGTTTAGTGAGTAATTTACAAGAGCAGTTCAGCCCGGGCTGACTGGCATATCTGTTGAAAGTTCCCAGGGGCACAGCGAGAGATAACACACACCTGAGACCCTGGAGCAGATGGACAGCCGTCACTGTGCTACTCAGAGGGCAGAGAGGATCCACATCAAACTTACTTCCACACATCTATGTATGCAGAGGGGATATAAGTGCACACGCACACACACACACACACACACACACACCACACACACACACACACACACACACACACTCAGAGGATGATGGACACCGGCTATTGTATGTAGAAATAGACCATCTCTCTCTCTCTCTCCCTCCTCTCTCTCTCTCCCTCTCTCCTTCCCTCTCTCTCTCTGCAGCATTTCTGGAATTGATGAAATAAACTCATCAGACTTCCTGCAAGTTTTGGCATTGTGCGAGGGAGCTGAAGTCATTTCAGTATGTAGATTTCAGACTTAAACCCATAACCGTGTTGCGTGGTGCATGACCACCCCCACCTGCTGGAGAGAGAAGGCTGGGGTGTGCATGATGGGATAGGGACGTCTGTAAGACAGGATATAGCCTGGCCCCGTGTATGTTCAGTGATTTGTCTCCACCACAGCCTAAGGGAATTAAGACAATAGCCTTATGTCAGATAGCATAATCTAGTGACAAAATGGCATTTTATTTGCTATGCAAAAATTGGGCTCAAATACACGTGTAAGCTAATTGAGAAGCAGCAGCTGCTTAGCCATCTGCATGGGTTAAATTGGTTTCGTCTTCAATTTGGAGAATTTCTTATTAAGTAAAAAGATGAGTGACGATTGTCAAGATCCATGATCTCTGTAATGTGAATTTATGGAAAACACAATGATTAGCTATTGTTGTATTGTACCAGAAAGTCATTGCTGTCAAAAATGTAGATGAGCCACCTAGAGCTTGTATATTGTGTTCATCACAACAAGGCATTTGTATGCCGCGCAGTCAGTGCTCTTCAATTTTCTTAAGCATCTTGGTAAATTGCACCAAACAATTTTCAAGATCAATTCCAGCGTCGAAAAACAATGCACACAAATCCCAATCTCCAACCCATATTGTGTTGGAGAGGGCCCCTGTGTTTGCATGAAGGTAATTACAGTGGGATTTGATGTTGTGGTGTGCCCAGAATTCTCCAGCTTTAGATCAGGCTCAGGGTGCTCCACCCCATTAATACTCCATATGGGGAACCCAGCTGTGATCAGAATTGGAAGAGCGGGAGGGGAAATCGATTTCATTTGCAGGATTATTGATGTAACCGAGATGCCGTTTGTATGAAACATAAAGTCTCATTTCAGAGGTTATGGATAAAACTGGATTGAGGTGCTGGCTGTTTGTTTTATTCAATGAAACATTACAGAAACAGAGAAGTCAATATACACACTGCTGTACAGACCTCGACCGCATTGCACCAAATTAGAGCTTTGGAGCGAGTTATTCACATCTGCCTGCCTATAGTGACACAAACTACTGCACACAACCTACAGAGCGTGTGATACAATGTGTAGAATATATGCATTAAAAGTGGAGAAATCAATGTAAGAAAATTGTACTTTAATAGATGTTAATGTGGAGAAATAAAAAAGTGATTTACTGCACTGCATGAGGTAAAAAAAAAGGAGGAGTGGGGGGTTCAAAGCAACACATAATGTTGGCAGTGAGAACTGACCTGGCATTCAGCCTTTTTTCACCCTTTGCCAAACTTCCCCATCCACCTGTTCCCTAGATTTTTAAGGAGGCTTTATAAGTCAGGCTGATGTGCTGGCGAGGTGCTCACCCACACATTAAAACCGGTATCAGACTTTCCCAGGGTTCAGATGGCCTAACAGCTGGATCTTTCATGTGAATCCATCCCTCTCCCCTACCATTCCTCCTCCGTTGCCATTGTAGACCATTGAGACCATTGTAGTTTCCGAAAGTAAAACAGCAGCAGTTGGAGTGATGGCAAGCCACATGGGAGCGTTTTGTTTTTTTCAGGGTTCACAGCATTCCTCTGATGACAACAGCGGGGTCAAGACAAGGTAACGTGTTCTGTACAATATTTGCTTATACCTTTGGTTACACTTTATAGACAGAGAGAGAAATGGTTACTAAATACAAAACTGCTGTAACATTTGCTGTCTCTAAAGTTCACATAAAGTTTTCCATTAAAGGGATTTTTAACAACTGGTCCTGGTCATCAAATTGTGGGATGGAGGTGTTTTTCAGGCAGTCTTTTTCCCCCGACTTACTGTCCTTGTTTCGGAGCAGATGTTCACAGTGTTCTGGTGTCAGTGATGGGAAGTGTAAAAACAGGCTTACACATGTCACCATATCGTTACAACTAGAGGAGGAAGTATGTCATCTGGCCAGCTGGCTCTAATATGTGCTGCAGCTGAAAAGAAATAGAGAGTAAATACTGCCGGGTGGAGCCAAAACTCCAATCTGGCTGAGTTGCCCACCGTATTCTTTAGCTTTTGGATTTAGAGCGCAGACACACAATACAATCTCCAGCAGAGTTTCACAAGTTCTCATAAGTAAACCATTAATTTTACACTGCATACACACGCAAGGACGCACATAGTCTCCCTGTCAATCCTCCCTCTGCAGTTTTTGTTTTCAGTGACAATAATTACAGGTTTTAAAAGTCGAGAAACGGGCTTGTTGCAGATGATAAAGGAAATTGCAGAATTCCATCATGGAGCATTTGTATTTTGACAGGGAGAAAGCTGAGCCAAGTGAAAAAAGAGAACATGCCATTTTTTTGAGCGGCGTGTCTGTGAGGCGCTGGTGTTTTGATATGTGCCTGAGCGGAGTGAGAAGGGAAAGTGGGCCCCTGTCTGGGAGAAAGGGCTGAAGCTCTGTTATGGAGCTTAGGTCTCCATCTATCCTAATAAAAAACACTTAAGCCAAACAGCCCCCTCCTGCTCTGCCTGTGTCTGATCCTGGGAGCTACCTGCAGGCCCTCCACAGAGCACATTTAATAATGGTCTCCACCCCGAGAGATGGGCCGTCCATGCGACGCTAGGCTGGAGGCAGCATCACAGTATTCTAGGAAGACTTTGAGGCTTGTCGTACCGGCGGGAAAGGTGTCGTTAGAGACCCGCCAGTGTCTGTTTCACAAATGTAACACAGCCGTACTGTTTTCAATATTGATATTCTTGACATTTTTCCAAACTCCTGAATTTTAACCACACTTGAACTGTCACGTTGGTGTTTATTCCTCCCTTCCTCGCTCTTTTTCAGCCGGGCTTTTCTTTGATGGTGTTCGTGGAGGCAGTTTGAAGTGGTTTTCCTTTGCCATCGTAATCCCTGTTTCTGTTCCGCAAAGGCCCTGTGAATGAACGGGAACGTAATGAAAGACTTGTGCTTTCCAAGGTGTTAAACCGGAATAAAAAGTGGCATTTTTTATTTGTTTTGCCTCGTGTTTGATTCTTGGTAATGCAGACAATCAACAGGGTAGAGGAGTTAAGTGCATTATAAATTACTGAGAGGGAGCCACCTCGCTCTTGGAGCTCATCCTGATGCTGCTGCTGCCACTTTGGGTTATGTGAGGAGTAAAGTACTTTAGCAGAGACCGTGGAGCTGCGCCACAGCACTC
Source organism: Anoplopoma fimbria (assembly GCF_027596085.1). Classification (NCBI taxonomy): domain Eukaryota; kingdom Metazoa; phylum Chordata; class Actinopteri; order Perciformes; family Anoplopomatidae; genus Anoplopoma; species Anoplopoma fimbria. Next base: position 18,465,482 of record NC_072465.1, read on the forward strand.
CTTTGCATATCAAATAAACAGCAGGGCATGATGGCGGTGCCAACCCAGACAGCTATGTTATATGTAAACGGTGACGCATGTGCGGATGTCTGTAAAGGTATCATTGAAGTCTATTGAATACATGCTATGATACAGATCATTGTGACATTGTGGCTGAGGTTGAGGTGGTTTGTGTGTGGAGTGTACAGAGTCCTGAGGAGATGTTTCAAATGGTGAGCTTTACCCTCAGGGTGACACGTTTCATTTGAAGCATCACAGGTGAATATGGTAATTAAAACTAACCCATTCACATGGAATATAATTAGCTATTTTACACAAGAGAGGTTTCATATTAACACTCACACGGATCCTGAACATTCGTACTGCTTTCATGTTTTTGAAATACATTGTGTCGATAAATACATATATTTTAATAGTGCATGCTTTTCTCTAAAAAAAAAGAAAAGAAAAGAAAGAAAGATCAGGATTTTCATGCTGAGGTACCATGTTTATGGTGCCCTTTTCTGTGTCCTCAATCCGCAGGGAAAAGATCCATGACTCTTATTTTCATAACAAAGCGTTCCAGAGTCCAGCAAACAAACTGTTGTATGGATGTACTATTGATTTCACATTCACACGTCCGGACTTAAAGAGACTATGGGATTGCCCATGAATCCCAAATCTGTGTGCTCCTCACAGACTGTCAAGTTGACATCCACTCTCTTCTGTAAACTGGCAAGATTATTCACTCAACAGGATCTCTCTCCCTTTCATCCTGCGAACTACAGGCCAATCCGGCCGCTGACAGCCAAGTGATAGCATACAGATGGAAATGAAGGCGAGCGGGGGAATGGTGCTGTTTGTCAAACACTGGAGAAAGCTTCTGGGTTCAGGGAGTAGGCTGCTGTGCCAAAACTGGGTCCTCCGACTCTGATTTCACTTACTGTGAGGTTTCACAAACCCAAAATCAAACACAGTTATCACACATGTTGTATGTAGACTGAACTTAGAACTCAATATGATCTGATTACCACAAGATATGTTGTAGAGCCGTCAAAGTGACAGAGGAAATCCCACTTTTTACCACAAGCTTGTTGCAAGACACTTCAACTGCTACCATTTAATACATACAGATGTGTGGCACTTTATTATAAGCAACAATAAAGCACTATGCTGCTCTGTATTTTGGCTTAAAGGGCCTGCTTACATATGCACAGGAATGTATTTCTCCCTCTATTATGAACGACCTGTTCTGAGCCGAAGAAGAGGAACCCAGATACGGTGAGAACTCACAGTCTGCTGAAGGGATGTCATTCATGTCAGATATTTGGGGAAGTAAATTACATACGTCCACTACATCGATAACAATCATATAACAACTAAACTGGTCTCAAAAACGGATATGAGCAATGTGTGCTGTGAAATGTATTTCCTTCTCCTTGGGCTAAAGATAACATGCATTCTTCCCTGTAGTCCACTAAGCAATACAAAGAATGCATTCTGCTCTTTCAATCACAACGTCGCCTTCTGCTAGGAGATGGTCATTGTGCTCTCTGTAACACAATCCACAGTCACTGGGATGAAACCAATTTGAGCTCCTTTCAAGATAATGCAAATAAATATCAGCGCCGATTTACCTGTTTTCATTTTCATAACTTTGCTCTCTACGCCTCCCTTATCAGCACACAGAGCATTTCTGTCTTTCTTAAGGGTCGAATGAAAGGTCTCCCTTTTCTTGAGAATCAAGGCAGAGGAGAAGCCTGGTCCAGGACTGATTCATGTCGCACACACTGCTGGGATGTTATGCATGGATAATTGATTGTCGAAGCAGCATGGTTACTGTTGGATCTTGATGGTGCTGCCGAAATGTCACCTCACTGATGTTACAGCAGCGCCGATATTAAAAAGGCTGGTCTCAAAGGCTTCCATCCGAGCACACTTCTCTCCCACTGTGTCTGGGAGAGACAGCACTGTTTGTCAGGCTTCTATTTCAGAGAGACAGATCTTTGCATTTGCAACCTTATCTGCACAGGACAGTGCACCCACTTCCAGAAGTGCATTGAACATTTCCAATCATAGGGATATATCACTCTGCTTTTTAAGTGGATATCAAAAGTGTTGGAATAGTGAGCGGGAGAAAACAGACTTAATTGAGATTGCATAGGAATTATTTATAGGCAGTTTGTCTCCTCCATAACCCCGAAAATTACACTCCAAGCTGCAAATATCCCATTCGACAACAATAAAGAAGCCATCATTTTCGTGGGAATGTTTTCATACCAATTTTGAAGAAGTTTTAAAGGAAAATTGTTTGGAAACGTCTCAGACATTAAGTCAGATAATGCAGTATGCATTTATATAAAAAGTAGGAGATTAAGTGAGTAGAATCCGGTTAATTTCAGAGTTGGGATAGCGCACGGAAAGCTGAGCAGGAACTGGTAAACTGTGTTAATCTATAAAGGCTTATGCAGGTAAAAATAGACTACACCTGCATGCCTTTTTACCTCCATAATATGTTGCAGAGGGAGACCATTGAGTATCCGTTTCCATTACCAAGGAATGGGAAAAGGACATTTTACCATCAGTTTCTGGAGTGGCTCAGGTACATTGTTCAAAGAATGAAATGTATTGCTTCCATCAATTCAGAGTCTGAGTGGGAAAAAACCTGAACAGAATCAGAATTTTTTGCTATATTTGTTGCACCATGAATTATTCTGTGTTGCAAACATATGAAGTGATACCACATAGAAATAAAATTCCTCTGAATAAGGTATGATAAATTCATATACAATTATTTAAAGGCAAACGAATAGGATTCAGACTGGTCTCAAGACCACTTTTTTGAAGGTCTCAGTCGGAATCAAACACATTTTTACTCTTCTGTCTTGTCTCTTCTTGGACTCAGACAAAGAAGACTCTGAATATTATTTTAAGAACACAACTGCGTGGATATCACTAAATTGTGCATTGTCTGATTTATTTGTTAAAATCTCAGAAGAAAAGGAAAATGAACGCACATAAATTTCACCTATGCAATGCCTTTTATCAAGACATATAATGGTACACTTAATCTTCAATTGTTTTTTTGGGTGGTTTTAAGAAAATGAGGATGATTCAGATCAAGAAGAGGAGTGCCTCAGTGGTTTGTATATTACCGATTTTTATCGTATGTGTGTGTGTGGGACCAGATCTGCCTTGGTCTTGACTCTGTGTCAACCCGTCACACTTTCGTCTTGTCACAATCTTGATACACTCTTGTCTTCTTTTTCTGTTTTGGGGATGTTTCTGGGCGTCAACCTCTGTAAAAACGAAGTGACCAGGTGCCAGATCACAACCATGTTTATGAGATGAAGCTATGAAAATGTTGGACACTGCGCCGGGAAAAAAAACTTAAATATAACAAGGTGAAACACAAAGAGGACAACGCTTGAATCAGAAATTTCTGAAACAGAAACAGAGTGAATCCAGGGTTGGATTTCACATGCTGGTGAGCACAGTAACTCTCGTTGAGCTGGAGAGGAGGGTCCACCAGCAAATCCTACTCATTGTGCCCTTTTACTGTATTTAATGAAAAGTGTCTTTATTATATAGAAAAGAATGCAAAAAATGAACAATGGTAGTTTTTTTTCTTTCTCTCGATGCACTTTTTTCTTCATTTATTTTGGAAATAATATAACAATATTTTTGTTGAGTATTGGGTTTCCATTGTGTATCTACGGTTAAAGGGATAACCCTTTCCATATTGTGCCCCTCTGACATACTGAAACCATTCAGAACTCAGGGCTTCCCCCATAATCAAGTGTGAATGAACATGTAAACTTAGCCAAGTATTAACAGAACTTGGCCTGTCTTCTGCACGCAGCAGTTCATGCTGCTGTGTGAATCCTGGTTGGCGTGACAAAGGTAAAAGGCAAACAGCTTGAAGAGTGAAGAGGACCCAAAACAGACAGGCGGGAACAGACCATACTGTCTGTCGAAGCGCTGCAACTGAAAGGGGAGAAAGGAGCATTAATAGCCACCATATGTCTGCATATTCTGGGGTCTCCAGAGTAAATTTCATTACCCAACGCACAAAGTGGACCATCGAAAAGACGTGTGTAACGTGGCCTGAGACAGCTACCGTGTGAAAAGCAGGCCGTAATGTGTGAGAGCCACGGCCTGATCTGTCACGCTGGGGTTTTTAAGGAAAACGGGGGTAGCAGCTGTTTGGTTCACCTGTCCTGTCCTGTACACGGCTCTCCATCAAACCAGAGGCTACTGTCCTCACAGGCCTGCACCCACGGACATGTTCCTCCATAGTAATCTCAGATGTAACACTCCCATCTAATGTGACGACATTTACAAGACCACAGCACCTCTGTTCGTCAGACTTGTACAATTATATGGTGTTCAATTTATATAAGCACACCGGTTATAGTGGGAGAGATATCCATAAACATACTGCAAGGTATTTAACCATGCCTCTGCTCTATAACAAACCACGTTTTAGTGGGATAAGCCAACACAGAAAGACACAGGTTCCTGAGTAGGCTAAACTAAATCATCATGTGTTTATTGATGCTAATTTTCAAGTGCCTACTAGTCAAAGAGTTGGAACTTTCTTTTTCACTGTGGGAAAGTCTTTAGCGAAAAATATGCACAGCTCAAGTAAGTGATTGAATTAAATTTAACTGTTTGCACATATGTTCTCTTGTTTAAGGGGGAAAGTTACTCCAGCACTGCTTAAGCTGTGGATTATCTGTCTGCGTCCTCTGCCTCTTTAGCATCAACATAAATTCACCCACTCAGAGTCTATCACACATCCACAGAGCTCCCTGAGAGAGAGCGGACCTTAGGGAAGCCCAAGCGGAGGGGGGGACCTCGACAGAGCCGAGCGGAGCTGAGCGGGGTTGCGGTTTGAGCCCATGGGCATGGCCCGCTCACTCTCTGGCAACCACTTTGTTAGGCACACAACACTAATCCTCCTTGTGTCTTTATTGCCCTCTGTGTAGAGGAGCAGGCCGGGGCCGGGGCCGGGGCCGGGGCTGGGGGGGAAAGCACCGCTGCAGGGCCAGTATCATCAGCATTCCTGTTTGAAGATAGGCCACGCTGTACAGCATTAGGCGTCTAATAGAGGCAAGCTGAGAGAAAAACAGACTGATACTCACTGAGACAGAGGGGGAGAATAAAGAAAAATGAGAGTCACTTTTGCCCCCCGTAAAATAGCACAGATGGGGGCATAATTTGGGGGTAGGCAGATTATTTAAACTAGAAATGACTGTGAGGCAATTGTGGTTCATGTTGTTAAACATACTCAGTAATCTAAACAACACATTAATGTGTTGCCTTAATTTGTAATACTGCCTCTGCAGCTCAAAACAATTTGTCATGCGTTGAATTTATGGGAACATTTATTTTAAATAATTCTAAATAATTTTTCAGAAATTGTTTAATGGATGTTGAGACATACATCAAAACGAATCTTTGTTCATTTTATCTGTTTATATGGCTGTTAATATATACTGTATATCTGAAAACTTCAGATGATTTGACAAAGAGGAGAACGAATTGCCTTACAAAGTTAACTTTTGTTTTGTATTATTTTCTTTATGTTATTTGCAGAGATTATTGTTGAAAATATTCTCAGACACTTGGCCTTGCTTTTTAGAACTAGCCTACTCAACTGGCGCCATCTTGTGTCTGTATGGGGCTGCTCACTGCCGACACAGGTGCATAAAATTCAATGTCACCTTTTCCCCCAGATCTCCTCACTGTCCTCCAGCTGTCACCTGAGCACTTGGCAGCATAAGGTAATAGCATCAAGATGCAATCAAGATTATATGCTTGTCACTCATTCCACGCACTCAGTGGCTTACAATGTGTGAAACAGACACGAGATAAAGCCTGTGCACAGATGGGAAGATAAAATGCTTCTAAATATTCATCGGTTTTCTGACTGCAGCAATGTAAGCCCTTAATGCTGCCATTAGATCACTGGGAAAGAGTCCCCCGTTAGCGAAGGGTTGGACCAGAATGAAAAGTTGCAATGCAAAGAAAAAATAAAGAAAAACATCTGAATATTTTAATCTATACCCATAGAAGCAAATATTCTGGAACCACTTTTAAATTTTGTGGCACTCTTCCTTGCTGGTGATCTGAAACAGGTTTCCGCAGCTGTATCTCAACTAAACAGAGCCTCTGCTTGTAAGCTACATCCATATTAGCAGTTTATTTCCATGTTTACACCGTTTCATATTCTTTGCAATAGTAACAGGATTACTTTGTGACAAATGGTAATTTGTGGAATTCCCTCATTTCAGTTTAAGGATTTTCTTTTTTCTCTGTCCCCGTCTTATAAAAAAAAAAATTGTTTCTGTATTCTTCTCTCCCCAGAGGTTTGATTCCAGAAGCCCTTCAGGTTTTTGAGTAGACCTCTGCGAAGGGCCAGATAAAGCAGAGCAAGGCCTCATGGAGCAGGCATGAGGGAGCAAGAGAGAAATAACAATACGCAAAGGAATCCACTGATGTGCACCCTTTTACTCAAAAGGCCAATCTCAAATATCCCAAGAACATACAAACTATACTGTACAGTATGTTCCATATACACAGTGAATGACCATTTTCTACCATGCCACACTGTTGGTCCATAACACACATACATTTAGTTAATTTTGTTCATATACAAACAATCTGCCATTTTCCAAAGCATGTTTTAGTGTTCTAGCCTTTTTTAAATACTTTTGTTTGACATTGTATTATATTTAAAAGACAAAAAACAAATGTTTCCCACTGAACTTTTGTCGTGGATTAATAAGCGCTATGAGTATTCCTGATAACAGGGTGGTGTATGTGTGACTGACTACCTGAATAAACCACAGTGTTTGTCATAATGAATAAATCCAGTGCAACGATGTATATATATTTGCTTTGGCTACACAGACAATACTTGTCAGATCCATTTATTGATAGTTTTGGTCTTTTAATGGGCTTTGTTTTAAATAATGAAAATATAGGAAATCAAATTATTCTTAAATGTTTTCATTATTTTCCAGACTTTGTTTTATTTTAAGAGTTGAACCTGCTTGAGATGAGAAGTTGAAGCTCTGTGCAAATAGTTATATTTCCTAATTTTTTTGTCAGACCCTTTTGTTTTCACTGTCTCAGCCATTACTTGTCACCCTGACTACCGTCACTTTGATATATTTCCCCAGTGGAATCCTGCACTTTATGACTACATACTGACAGGAATTAGTAAATGCACATAAGTGAATTAATGTATGGAAATTAGCTCGAGTGCCACCGCGGGTCTGGTTCAGTTGATCCCCAGCTGCATATGTTGGTAATCACCGCTGCCTCTTGGATTCACTCACAGGCACGCAATAAACAACCTGCTGCCAGCACCCCCTACGCTTTTGTCTAATCTGCCGTTTCACTGGGCTCTAGTTTGTCGCACAAATATGAAAGTGAATCTCAGCAGCAGAATGCACAGAGGCACATTAACTAGGATGGGTGCCTGCACGCCAAAGCCCCAGACATTAAGTCTAGGATTTACACTGGAATATGATTCCCTAACTGTCTTAAGAGTTTGGTGCAGAAGTTCTCAGGCAGATCTTTGAAGAACTTGGTGAACTCGGTGACCTGCTGCCTGGTGTTGTTTTTAAAATCCACATTCATTACGTTACTGAATTAGCTCTCTGCATAGCAATTTACAGCTGATCATAAGCCTGTGATTAACTGGCATTAACTGATACATGGATTCTTTTATTTTTTTTTAATAGCATTTGTGGAGTTGTCTCCAAGTTTCACTTTCCTTAGATTCAAGACAGTGAAGGTTACTGTTAAATGTGAACTTCATTCTCAGGCCTCCCTTGACATCCCCTCAATAATCTTAGGTACATGCCTCCACCTACTGGAGGAAAGTATGTAATGTCTGTTGTTCAAGGCCATTTTATTCTCCTTGCTATGATGTTGCTGCCTGTAGTTAAACTATCACTGACTAGAAATGTTTTGTTTCTAGTGGTGTACCATACAATAATTATAAATTCATCATCTTATAAGCTTTGTCTTTATGGCACCAAAAGTGTTATGACTTGAACGTGCACAAAGGAAACTGGTTAAGGTAAATAACTTAAATGCTAATGTCCCCTGCTTACGATGTATTAAAACAAACACTGAAACGGCATGTTTTAATGAAAAATAATATTATCATTCTTGTTCTTATCAATGACTTAAGTTTCAATAATGAAACTCTAGTCAACAAGATTAGCCACTTTTAATTTAATTGGTGTTGTTTGTTAGTGTGAATCCAGCATTCGTGACCATGCTTAATCTGAAGGCCAAACATTTGTCCTAAAAAATGTACACACATAGATCACAATGCATATTCTGAGCTATTGTACAATCAAAAATAAAACCTAAAGCTACTAGAGGCTGGTTGAGCTTCAAAAAATATCCCTGCAGATGAACAGAAGCATATTACATTCCTCATTTTTTGTTGTTGCAGGTTTTGCAGGTTTAAGTTATTCATATTAATTTTACAGTTCATATCCCTTTGGTTCACACATTGATTGAAGCCGTGAAACTCATTCCCAAGGGAAGGTATCATGCCTGATTTGCGTGTTTTTTATCGGTGTAGGGGTTCATGGAGCAGTGTCTTTGAAAGGGGGATAGAGTGACGCAGCCTGGCAACCCTCCTCCTGTCAAAGCATCACTGCAGCGTGTGCCAGGTGCTGCTGGAAGTTGCACACTAAAGTTAGCGTCGTTGCACTTGTCAGTAGCATAACTACAAGTTAACCATGGCGGGCAAGAAGGCGTTAGTGATCCTGTCTAAAGGTGCAGAGGAGATGGAAACTGTCATCCCCGTGGATATCATGCGAAGAGCCGGGGTTTGTGACTTGTGTATGCTACCAGTTAGCTACCTAGCTACCTAGCTAATCATGCCATGAGAGCTTGCATGAGTTTTATAATGACGTTAGCATGCCCTTCATTCAGTCCACAACACGTATTTAGACATACAGTCACTGTGATGATTAATAAAATCGTAGTTATGATTTTATAATTGTATAAATATATCTGGTAAACTGCTAGTGCAGAAAGAGGCCAAGTTAAATGTCAAAGTTCTCCCACAGCTGATAGCCTTCAAAATAAAAGTCTCCCTCAGCCCTACATACATACAGACAGGATGCCATGTCATGCATTTATGATAATGTGTTTTTTTTTATTTTTTATATTACCTACACAAACCTGTAGATTGCAGTGACGGTTGCAGGGCTGACGGGCAAAGAGCCAGTCCAGTGCAGCAGAAACGTCGTCATCTGTCCTGATGCTACCCTGGAGGAGGCCCGCACACAGGTTGGGCTCAGCATCCATCTACAACTCTGTCATTACACGTTTAGTATTTTGTAATATATTTATTTTCAGTTAAATCAGCTCCATTAATCAAGCAATGTTAAATAGAAATTTGTGAACTTTTGCATATTCCTCGAACAATATTTTACACATTCCTTCACAAAACAATGCAGATTAAAATGTTTAAAACAGATATATTGTACAATATGTTTTTACTTACTTACAGTACTTGCTTTTATCTTTTATTTTTTCTATGTTATTCTGTATGTTATTGTTATTGCACTAAACACCAAGACAAATGTCTTGTTTGTGAAAACCTAATAGGCAATAAACCTGTTCCTAATTGTGAAATTCTGATTATTTGATTCTTAACAGTTTATTACAATATCAAACCTTGCAGTTTCTCTTTATCTATCATGGTTTGTCTCCCAGGGCCCGTACGATGTGGTGCTTCTGCCAGGAGGAATGCCAGGGGCACAGAATCTGGCAGAGGTGAGAAACACTCAGATCACCTTCCTGTTAATAGCTTTTCATGGTCTATTTATGTTTTGATCTGCTAGAGGACCAATCGCATAAAGTTATTTAATAAATATTCAATAAAATATAATTAAGTTCATGAACTGAATTCAATGCAACAATGCAATCTTCAGTGTTGACAGTTTAATAAATCAGACACTGATCTGTGTATTACATCTTTTTTCAAAAATGCTTTGTGCTTGTTAGGGGTCCTTTAAAAAAGGTTGAGTTTTTAAAGAGCCTGGGTCAACAGGGACAATAGATTAGCCCAGTGGTTCTCAAAACTTTGTCAGTCATTATGTCCCCTGTTGGAAGAAGAAAAAATGTCAAATCAATGTCAATCCCATGTGAAAAAAGATATATTCTTACCACTAATGAATATCAATGCAAGCCAAATTGAATAATAATATCAGGATTATAAATTTCCTGGGAAACTTGGTTTTCAAATTTCAAATATTTCTCTATAAAACTTCCATGTGTTTATTTTTTTCTTCCATTAACTTTAATTTTAAAGGCATGGTCATACATGCTCAAAATTAATATTTGCCTACAGTTTACTTCAATTCTATGCGAGCAAATACATTTGCTTCTGGTGGCAAAGCAAATTAAAATGTTTGCATTCATGTGGAGTTAAGCATGAATATCACCTCGGCATGTTATGGTAAATTGGCTGCATCTGCACATGTGTGATTGTGCCTTTAAGGTGCTATTGATAACAATGATAACTTTCAGCCACTAGATGTCGCACCCTCCCCTGTTCTATTGCATTCACTTTAGAACATGTGTTTGCCAGATCTGTCAAACATGTATTCAGGAGTGTGCATCTCACAGCAATGTTTTATATCTGTGGTTTGACAGGATTGGCACACATTCAGGAAGTAAACAGCTACTTGAAGAGAGTAAAAATGTTGTATGTTAGCTCAACCCATGTTCTGCACAGTTACTTAATAAATAAAATAAACCGAGAACAGCGGCTTAAAGTGTCTTCTCATGGGGCGATAGTCGTGTCATAAAACAGTAGTGAGTTGATAAGAGTTAAGAATTGAGTTCATTTGAATGTATTGCTTGTACGAGCATTCTTTAGAAAATATATTTTTGGGGCATCAGAATTGAGAGTAAAAGAAAATGATGATGTATTCACTTAGTAATTATCCCTCTGTTCTAATTGGTTGGCATACAGGAATGCCTGCTCACTCTTTCAGTTAAGTTAAATTGATACTATGGAAGTCAGTATTTAATTAGGTGCCTCTGACAAATGATCTCCAGAAAATACATGTTTAATTGAAATAGTTTTTACTGTTTTTGTTTAATAAATCTGGGGTTGTATTGAAGCAGTGTTGGTTTATTTTTGATGTGTTGACACACATTATTATACCGTCAGCATATAAACTGTGCAATCACATGGCCTGCAAGTGACTTACTGTGCATCTGCTTTGCATGTTTTCTTGCAGTCTCCTGCTGTGAAGGAGGTGCTGAAGGATCAAGATGCCAGAAAAGGCCTGATTGCAGCCATCTGTGCAGGTACAGTTTCATAATTATACAGTGCCATCATGTTGCTGTGAACAAATAGATGTAAATTACTCAACCTACACAGTGCAGTTTATTCTTATGCTTCATTATCATCATTTTCCATATCAAATCAAACCATTTTGACAAATCCAATGACATAAATTAATAAACAATGCACTATGCTCTCATGAGAACTGTAAACATTTTAGCTAGAAACAACACTAAATGTATGATACTGTGATTTTAAATGTATCAAGTTAATATTGTGCCAGTAAATTGGATTAGGATTTGCTCGAAAATAGAATTGGAGATCTTGGACAGAAAGAATGTGCAGTTTTAATATGTTCATGGCAGTAGATTTCTGGTATTTTACTAACTGGATATGCCCTTGAAACAGTTTATCACATATCTTATCGACATTTAAAAAAATACACAGTTTGTAAATGACATGTTTCATTAATATATGGTCATGTGTGACCCTTTTTGGCATTTGGAATGAAAGAGTGAGGGTTTGATTAATGACTGTCCCTGAGTGAACCCACAAGCACTGACATTTTATTTGACAGCCTCCATATGCAGAGAAAGGACATTGGAAGGACATTCTGAATAGGGACGGGGCCCAATGCGGCAAAGTGGATTGAAGGATGTCCTAGAAAATGACTGAAATTCTCACAGGAATATACAGTTTAATGAACCTGCCAGGAAGAAGGCCAGTTGCAAGACTTATTATTCTGCTCTATAATGCAAATTATTAATCTTGATGTGAAAAAAAGGTCAGTTCAAAAAGCACTTCATTGAAAACCAGAATAATGAGTGTAAAAAAAATAACATGATGAGTCTTCCATGTCTCTTTTTGAGCTAATATTTATACTACTAATAGAGAGTCGGTCATCATCACCCTTCTTTCCACGTCTGCCTCGCTGTCTGACTCTGGTTCTCAGAAGGTCTCTCTCTCCCAGACTGGTGTCCTCTGGGTGGGGACTTGTAACAGGAGAAGCTTGGCTTTAACTGGCAGTCTTCTGTTCTGCCAGGGGAAAGTGTAATCTTTAGACTGCATGGGAAGGCAGCCAAGGAGCATAATCAATAACTTTCTATTTATTAACAGTTTTTGGATGAGCTCACTGCAGTGGTAGGACGTTGCCAAAGTTAATGCAGCAGCAGTCGGTGTCTTCAGCCTCTCCTTTTTTCTCTCTTTTCAATGTGCTGCAGAGTCTCTGGAGAGAGGCTGAAACTGTATATTGTATGGTTATTCTTAGTAACAGTGGCACAGCTGAGGACACCTTTTGGATATACTGTTGTGTACTAAGTGCAGCTCCTACTGGTAAATGGAGCTTTGTATTTTGATTTAGTGTTTAGCTTGAGGGAAGTGATTTGACGATATAGTATTTTACCCATGACCCAGCATAAACTGGACCGACACAAGCAGCAGAACAACTGTCACTTTATCAAAGGAAGCAGCTAATGTGTCGCCCTTCTGCAGGTCCCACTGCTCTTCTGGCACATGGCATCGGGTATGGCAGCACAGTCACTACTCATCCTGCTATGAAGGAGAAGATGATGGCTGGAGGTAAAAAAAACAAAAACAAACACTTGCAAACACTAGACACCGTCTTTTGAAGGGACAAAATCTGACCCTAGACAGTTCGCCTCTGTGGAAATTCCCACTAAAATAGGTGTCTCCAGGACCACACTTTGCCAGGATGGCTCATAGAAAAACATACAAGGTGAAAACAATACCAGGGTCATTGCCGCGATGCTGAAAAGTACAGCTGATGACTTACATTTGCAGCTCTAACTTAGAACAGGAGGTATTGTAATTATTTCTAAAGGGCAGCAGATGGTGCTGCACTAGTTTTTCTCGCCTATAGACAGTCATGCCACTTTGCAGTAGTGTAGAGCACAACACTCAGATCACAGCAGATGCAAGAATTTGGCAGAACATGCTAGAACTGGGTCAATTAAACTGGAGATAGATTATCTATACGTAAGTGTTTCTATTACAGTGTGATGTCTGACATATGGCTTTCAGTCTTCATCTTGAAGCTCTCATATTGTGATTATCCTTATGGTATTGCTCTTTGTCTTTTTTTAGACCACTATAAATATTCAGAGGCTCGAGTACAGAAGGATGGACATTACATCACCAGCCGTGGGCCAGGAACCAGTTTTGAGTTTGCCCTGACGATCGTAGAGGAACTTATGGGGGCTGAGGTTGCAGCTCAAGTCAAGGCTCCTCTTGTTATGAAAGATTGACTGTAGCCGTGTTCACTTCAGCCTGGAAGCAGAACTGCCCACTGTAGACGTCTTGCACTACTGAGACAGCTAATCCAAAATAGCTGGCACTAAGAGTCAAAGTCACTAGTGACAAATCATTCTCCCTAGGGGACAAAAGGATGTTTCTATGTTATTGTCTTCCTTTGTCTTTCTTGGTTCCCAATGTGGGACACCCTTTTGTTTTTTGACCAAGAAATACAATATGGATTTACAGGCTTTCCAAATTGGATTAAAATCATTGTAGTTTTTCCCACAAATTGCTCATTAATTTGACAGCTTGAATTGTTTCACCTGGCATTAAAACACCAATACGCTGATAAAACTGTGTCTGTCTTATTCGACGGTATTTTAAAACTGGAGGTCACTGTGATTTGTTTTCACACATTTGCAGTTGTTGTTGACACCTAAATATAGGCTGCATCATGTAATGTATTGTGAGCACTGCCTAGAACGCGGGAAGCAAAATCCGAATAGATTGGCAGGTGGTCTGGCCAATAAGAAGCCTCAGTCTGGCTGCAGTTGTATTCTAACTGACCAATGGCAGCTCGCCCGCAGCCTGCTGGGCGGGGCTCTGGTGAAGCGCATGGTAGTTGTGTCAGAGCAACAAAATCAAAGAGGATCTTCACTCAGTCAAAAAGGGAGAGAAGGATTTCTGCAGAGGTAAGACCATTTGTGCTTTCTCCAGTGACTGTAAGTGTCGTGTGGGTTAGCTACACTTTTATCAACAGGGATGTTGTTGTTGTTTTCCCCCCGAAAATGGGTTTAACAACGTTAATTTCTTCTAATTCACGTAGACTGAGCAGTTTACGCAGCGCCTCATGTTCACAGTTTAAAGATGCGTTCAGGTGTAGTTGGTCTAAATCAGTGTCGCCGGTGGGATCAGAAGGACGCCGTGTCTTAACTGGATGGGACCCGACATGGAGACGACAGATCCAGAAGCTGTCTTTCCTCAGCAGCCGCAGTCAGCCTGTGCTGCATTCACTGACCGTGGTTAACAGTGCTGCAGAGGCCAGGTTGACTCCTCCATCAGTCCAAGACTTCACCGTGACAGCCAGGAAAATGCTAATTAAAACACGTGCAACTAACTAAATAATAAAGATAGAAAGCATGTTTTGTGCATAAATTGTAATAAAAAAACAACAACTTTTGAATGTCAGGATGTTGAAGTTAAGGTCACGTTAGTTTACTATGACTATTTGAATGACTTATCCTCATAAGACATTGGCTGTCGTGTTTCTCAGTAACATGAGTAATTTGCTTCATCATTGAGCTCTTCATTTCCAGGAAGCCCGTCAAGATTATGCTCTCATTTGCGTTCAGACACATAAAGCAGGAAGTACCAGAGGTGTTATCGTCACCTCTTCCACTTAACAGAGACGGGGAAACGCAGTGCAAGTTATTTCTGGTAGACTTCATCATCAATTGCCGGGAAACCGCCTCCAATAGTCATTCTAAGCGATGCATGCAGAGCCACAGCAAGTCAGGGTCCTCCAGATGAGAGGACAGCTCATTTGGCTTTTTTTTGGCCACAAGTGAGACAAAAAAAATAAATAAAAAGACTGTGGGGCTCTATTCCCATTACAGTGCATTGAGAGAGCATTGTTTACTGTTAAAATCTCATCACATCAAGATCCCTGACTGATTACCTCTGGGCACTTTTCAAAAATGTTTAGGCTTGTTGTTTGCCTTTTGGCAGTCTGCAACATTTTGGATGGGGCTACTATGCCATGTCATATTTAGGCAGCATCGCTACATTGAAGCTTATATGTTTCATTTCTGTTCGAAAACATCCAGATCGATACTATTCCTTTAAAGACACCAGAGCTTTTAATAATGTCTTGATAACATGTTATTATAGCACAGTCTCATTAATACTATGTTTTTTCAGTTGGATATTTCTGGAACGGTAACATTTTGCGCTGTTGCACATAACATGTTAGAATTATTCTGCTTGAGCAGCTGTACAGTAAAGAGCTTCAGGCTTGACTCCCTATTTCTGGATGGGGCAGAGGGTGGAGTGGTGGGGGGGAGGGGGAGGCTGAAGTCGCTGTGACTGAGTCATTGGTTTAGCTAATGATGCAATTAGAGAGCTGCACTTTGCATCTCCTGATTAGATCCCTACTTGCATTGGTCGACAGACAATAAAAAAATAATTTGCTTCTCCGAGTGCTTTGGAAGATGCATTTCGTAAAGGTAGTAGACAATTTGCAAGCTGTTAGGATTTCATCAAATGGGAACATCTTTTTGTGTCATCAGCAATGAATGGATAGATTTCTCAATCCCTGGCACTTCCCTCAATGTGGAACCTGATTTATAGCTCTTGGTGATGATACAATTTGAAACCACTGTAGGTCAGTGATTCCTATGCTTGCCTTTGGAAACAAATAGACTCTTTATGCCAAATTGGGCTTTAAAGTTTGCATGATTAACTCTTCCAACATATTCACTTGTATATTAGCATAACGAAACAGAATTACACCCTCATTATAAAACTGAAACGGAAAAATTCTACTTTGATATGATCCCTTACTATATAAGGATTTGTTGTTAGCTACTTTTTTTTAGAAATGGGTTTTCAGCAAATTATCTGATGGCATCTAAAAATGCAAAGTACTGACTTAATTTACGTTTGTTTATTTTCAGAAGAATGACAAGGTAATTGCATAGAAACTTTAGGCTTTTTATCTGGAGCATTTTCAAATAAATGCAAAGGTTAATGAGAAATGCTGAACTTAGCTGCAAAGTTACACGCATCATTCTGTTATTGGGTTGTCTGCACTGCTCATAATTACTGTTTCCCATAAACAAAATAGGGCTTCAGGGCTTTATGTGGGGACAAGCTTGCAAGCTTTGAATCTGATAACAGTATTTTTTTTATGTACTGGCTTAACTGTATCGGTATTTGCATTGACCTTAGTGAAGTAATGGTTAGGACGAGACCAATACACATTTAGTAACCACTGATTTCTACATTTTATTCTCGTTGTCTTTAGGTCAGGCACATTAAGCAGATAAGAAGAATAGTTAACAGGTCTGATCTGAGGTACACCAGAGGACCCTAAACCAAAACATGAAGAGTATTACTGATGCATGTTATTAAAGGTGAGCTAATACATAAACAAGTGCAGATGCTGCGCAATCCCACGGTGACCTGCTGGTTGTGCAGCATCAACTGTTTGCAAAACTTCCCACAGTCCTGGGCCAATTGGTAATCATTAATACATTGCATTGTCAGGAAAAACAAATCCACTTGAATCCACACAAACGTTTTTTGAGCTGAAACCAATATTTGCTATTTCCTATCCTGCCGACATTATATTATATCTTTGCAGTCTAGTGGGACTTTTGCATAGTACTGGATAAAATGAAATTGTTTTGATGATTTTTGCAGTGTATCTGTTGTTTATTTCTATGGCACTACTATTTTCCCCCAGAATTGAGAGGTGGGACTAGTTTATGCTTCTCCCTTCCATTTCTTTAGATGATCTAACTGTGTATTAGTGTCCAAAACTGTAGCAGTAGCATGACATGATCACCTATTCTGTTTTTAGTCATGGGACAATCAGTAAATACTGCATCTATAAGCTGACATGTACCAATCTGAGGCTTATCCAGGATTGTGTGGCTTTTTATGTTTTACCAGAAGTTACTGACTTATTCCTCAGACACTGTAATTTTGTTTCCTTAATGCCTGTCGCTTGGCCTGTTCTCTGTGGTAATCCCAGTGAAACTGCAGTACTAAAATCCTAATGGCCTTTTACTCAGCAATACCCAGAAGAACTCAGAGTCAACTCAAAATCGGGTTCAACGCAAAACCAACTGAACTGTTAAGTGTATATTTTGCAATTTAGTTCAAATTTGTCTATTACTGGTTGTCTTAATATTTCGTAAAGTGCAGCCACTAACTAATGTAATCCGACATCATTTTTTTTTAACTAATAGTGTTTTTTGACAGTGAATAGAAAGTATTAAGAAAATATAGCCCGCCTCAAAATGTACCATTTCAATTTTTCTTATTTAACAGTTGGGTTGTTTTATGGCTTGTAGTGTCCCATAGTTTTTTTGTGGGGGTTTATCCATGAAGATCATCTATGGATCTGTTGTGGTAGAATGAATTGGACAGGATTGGAATAGCTTCTCTTCATCCCCTGCATTAACACAATAATGGAGTTTAAATGGACTTCAGCAACACAAACAACACAGGTTTAGTGGCATGGTGCACCTTAGGGATGAAAGCGAAATAGAGTAGAGACAAAGACACAATCGTGTTTTTTAAGGCTTGGTTTGCATCTCTCGCAGTGGCTCTCTGATGCTTGCAGTCAGTGTGGATATGATTAATTGAAATGCTTCTGGGCTACATTAACATGGATAAGGATTTATAGTTATAGCTTATCCCGTAATCTGCCCAAAATAGAGATCCTGCAGGTTGGCTTTTACCATTTCAATTGGTGTGTATTATCTTTCTGTACACACCATGACCTTGAACATTCATGGTTGAGCAAAGGGAACGAGGGATGAAGGTTGCAATACATTGTGTAATTATATTTTGGCATGTTTTTGGGCCTTCAACCCATACCTTAGAACGTCACCAGGCGGGTAGGGGTTAAAACTAATGGCCCGATTGTTTCTTAAACCTCCCAGCTGGTAATGTGGAGGGCAAGCACTCAAGCAACGAGGATCATTCCCTTATGCAGCTGTCTGGCAAAGCTTCAGAGTGTCTCACACACAGAGTTCAGGCCTTAAATGTAGTTTTGTTTGGGAGGACTGAATGGACCGTGTGTGGTTTGCCCTCAAATCTCCGAAACTCTTTGGGAAGTGTAGTTCTGATTGCGGGTGAATATCTCTTGCTGTGGCCCCATCAGACTGTCAGGCAACCCCCCACCCCGCCACGATTGGTGTCATGATGTTAGAGGAGCAAGCTGTGGAGTGTGGAGCCGTAGTCTGGCTGGAAGCAGAAGTTGGAGATGCCGTGTCTGAGCTTGAGCTCACAAAGAAAGGCCAGGGACAGTGGTGCGCAACAGTGAAGCTGTAGCTGTACCCTCAGGCTTTGGGCAACAAACACATGTGTACACACACACACACACACACACACACACACACACACACACACACACACACACACACACACACACACACACACACACACACACACTTTTCTTTTTCTGACTTTGTTTAACAATGTAAGTTCAGGTGCTCCAAATTTCTTGACAATTCAGAAACTGCGCTACACCTTACAATTATCTTGTTTTGCATTGGTACCATACTGCTACATATTTGGCCAAGGCATATGTCCGAGACACATGATGCAACATGGGTTGTGTTCCATCTCTGAGCCCAACTACCTGCTCAGCCATCTGTTCAGTTTCCCGAAAGCAATCTGTAATCGAAACCTAATTTGAACAAATCTTAAATTCCTTGCACCCATCATTATTAATCTTTTAGTAGCACTTTGTGCAGCTATGAGTTGCTAGTAACAACAATGAAACGATTACCAAAAAGGTGACGATTAAATCCATCCTCATTTTGGGTGCTCAGCATATTTGGGGCTGATCACCAATAACTTGACGCAGTATTGATTCATCACCGATCATGGGGTCTATTGGAAGCCCTGTACTTCTCATGTAGCATGTAGTTGCAGGCAACATGTGCAACATATTCCACTCTCTCTTATAACTCCCATGTATACAGAGGTCCCGCAATACTGCTGTAAAGATCAACCTTTGTTACACCAGTTTTTCTTTTTTACAATGAACCACACAAAGCCAGCAAAATTCCACACTAGCCGTGAATCTCGATAGCATGCCAGCGTGATGTGTAACACAACCGCATCTGCGTCTAGTTCCATTTGTCACTGACGACCTCCGCTGCTGTCTATTCAAGAGTATTCAGGTAGTTTGTTTCGTACATTTTTATTTAACATCAATAACATTAAGACAATTTTCCATCCCTGTATAGTATACTATAGTATAGTATAGTATCCCTGAGTAGTGGTGCCATAGCCCATTGATTTTGCTAGCATTATTTTCAGCTTCTATAATCAAGGTGGGGACAGTTTCACAGACATTGTAGCTCTTTTTTTTCATTTGTGGAGATCATAATGATATTAATAATAATAATATTAATTAGAACATAACATAATATATCATCAAAAGCCACACTAAGACGAACTGGGGGCCAATGAAGTGACTTTAAAATCTGGACCTCGTTGTCAGTCTGGCCACGGCATTGTGAATTAGCTGAAGATTTTTGGGATTTTGTTGAGCGAGTCATGAGAAGAGTGCATTGCAGTAATCTAACTGCAAAGAAAATGTGGAGGTTTTTAAATTGCTTGGTGTCTGTAGTGTGAAAGGTAAGATAGGAATTGGTTAGCAGGCAATACGATTGGTATCTAAAAGCTTGAACGTAACCTTTCTGAGAAATTCAAACTGTATTGAGGAGAGAACAAATAGGCAGCGTACTGGTTTTGATATACACTAGTAGGTATTATTTTACAAGTTATTGATCGATGGAGGGAAGTAACTCACTTGACCCGACTTCGCATGAAGGTGATACTGCAGTGCACTGACACAAGTGATCTGAAACAAAGTGAATGCCATGCTCAAAGACACAAAACTATGTAAGGACCTATGTAAGTCAGAGCTTGACCAAGGTCCTGACAGATTTCTTCTGGTGCAGTGTTTTACATACTGGACATGTTCATTTTACCTATTGGCATAATAGGGAGTAGGATTTACAGGTGTTTGTGGGAGAAAGGAGTGTCTTGTCATTGCTTCTTGCTTGATTTTTTTTTCCTGGCCCACTCTTTTTCTCTTTCACTATTTACAGCTCACTTCGATTCACTGAATGCATGCTGACAGTGCAAAGGGAAGTGTGTTTGTGTGTGTGCGCGTGTGTGTGTGTGTGCGCGTGTGTGTGTGTGTGTGTGTGTGCGCAGAGGAAAGAGGGAGGGGCATTTCCTTTTAGTGCATCTGCTCTTCTCAGTGACTCTCCAAGCTCACACATTTATTCTGTCTCTTCTCTCCTGTCTCTCTTTCTTTCTGCCTGCTCCCCCGTCCCTGTTCTGTCTGTCTTGTGTCACTTTCTTTTTTTCCCTGTCTTTCTCGTATTTCTGTCTCTTTCATGTCAGACATACATGCTCATCTCACTCCGACACATCATTTTAGTCACACAGGATCTCACGTTCACCAGTCTTGTAGCATTCGTCTGCTCTCTGCTCTCAGTCTCTTGGAATTTGGCTCTTGGTCCTCCACCATAGCTACTGTATTCTGCATTTACTCCCCGGTTGTGCTCACTGCGTCAGGAATCAGCAGCAGACTGAGGTGGGTGTTTTAAGAGCATCATTGCTAGGTCTGGGGCTACATTTCTTTGGTATCTCTCTCTCTCTCTCTCTCTCTCTCTTTCTCTCTCTTTCTCTCTCTTCCTCTCTCACCCCTTTCTCCTCCTGCCTCTTTTCACATTGCTCCATCAGTGAGTAGGGATGATCGTACTTGTCTGTTCCTACAGGGGATGAAAGGCTATACTATCTGTGTGCAGCAGAATTGAACATACTCACACACTACGCCAGTGAGTTTGCATATCTACCTCTCCAGATCTCTGTCTCAGAGCTGTCAGAACGGTTGATAGTACTGCTGCCGCTACTGCATTGAAAACAGTCTTTGCATACATTATTACACTGGCTTGTATTTTGCTCTCTCTCTCTCTCTCTCTCCTGCCTCTACTCCATTACTCTCCTCTTTCTGAATGTCTGTCATGTTTTATGCATGCTCTGTCCTTTTGAATTCCTGCCAGATACTTGGCCATGCTGTAGGATTTATACAGAACCACCTTAAAATAGTCAGCGGGAAAGACTTGTGCAGGCTTCCGCAGACCTACACATGCGCATTAACACAGGAGGTTCGATTCCTTTTCACCTTACCTGCCCCACTGCTGCTGCTGCTGCAGTTCCATCTGTTGCAGTTGCCATAGACAGCGACACCCTGCAGCCAGGCTTCAACTGTGGTGTGTGAGTGTGTGTGTGTGTGTGTGTGTGTGTGTGTGTGTGTGTGTGAGAGATGTGTGTGTGAGATGTGTGTTGGTGAGAGGTTGTGCCTGGCTGAATGTGTATCATTTAAATGTGTGTTAGTGTGTGGGTGTTGGTGAAGCCGATTTATTGTTCTGGGTCAGTATCTCTGCATGCATGCGTGTGCTCGTACATTTGTGTGTATGCACACTCGTTTACAGTTTGTGTGTGTGTGCTTGCCTGCCTATGGGCTCTGGTCCAAGAGGAGCGCACAGGAGAGGCAGGCTGCAGGGGTTCAGTTTGGTGCAGTAAGCTGTTGAATGCACTGTAACGAGCAGAAAAAGGCAGATTCATGTGCTGGTGTGTCCTTTCACTGGGCTGGTACATCGATATTGCAGAGACATGGCTTTTTCTGAAATGTCTGCAATTCATTTGTCCTTGAGAAGCCAAAACTCTTAGCAAAGTTCCACTGCTGTTGTAGTTAATGCATTTATTTTGATCAGAAAGGTGTCAGTGTGACAAAGCTAGAACAGCATTAAGGTTTTTCCTTCTCTATTTGTTGTCTTGTATTTTAGGTAAAGGGTTTGATGAGGCCCAACAAACAATACAACTAACAATACTTCAAACAAAATGCATTCAAAGAAATGCTATTTGACAACCGATGACAACAGGAAAGGATCTGGGATTTGCTTTTGTTAGGTGTCATGCCCAATACTTTTTATGCCAGAAACAAAGGAAACACTGCTTTTTTGATAATGTTGCAATTATGCTGGATCTAAAGTGAACCATAGACGCATCTTTTGAGCAGTTACTATACTGTGAGGTTTACTTGTTTCTGGGAAACCAACATCTTTTGCATAAAATCTTGTTACAAAGAGATGTTATAGTTTATAGCATTGATGACGAGGGCAGCATATTATTTATCTCAAAGTAAGTTGCACAAAGTCTAAGGGTAAATGTGAGCACATACTACATGGCACACACAGCCTGTTTACAGCTTTCAGGGTGATATTGATGATGTCAAAATAGAAATGTCTGCTTTTTTCTTTGATTATTATCATATTGACATCCTGGCCCAGTTTTCGTTGGTTAGGAAATGGCTTTATTGTGTGGCCAACTGCTTCTTAAACTACAATGTCTTTCTTGGATTTCTCTCCTGGAAGACTGAAAAAACAGCCCATATCAATATTAGAGAATTGTTGTTGACGTTAAACATAAAAAGTCACTTTAGGTGAGTTACTCAGGTATTGAGGTTCGAGACGTTATGCATCCAGGAAAGACCTTTTTAAACGTGACAACATAAACAGTCTTAATGCACCCCTTTGTATTTCATGTTGCAGTATTTGTCAATGCAGTAGCTGACAATGAAGTAAACTTGGTCCAAAGCTGTCGCCCAAGAGACAGAATGACAATGAAAAGGTATTTTGTGGACGTGTATCTGTTTTGCACGTGAAATTTCCCACAGCCCTGTCACTAGTGTAGGCTCTGACCCTCTGTAGTTTTTACAGCTTGGTCTGCTCGATGCACCAGTGGGCGTGTCTAAACTGAGCTCAGTAATCATTCTGCAGTTGAGATTTTGCAGCCTGCATAGCTTCATTAGCCCTGATTTGGCAATCCCAAGAGGAAACACACTCACACAGAAAGTCACGCAGATGTAGTTCTATACACAATCCCACAAACACACACATACACGCAAGAACTGAGTGAATTTATCTCACATTTGTTTAGCAGGTGTGTTATCCTCCTGCTTAGTTCCCAAAATTTTGAATCTATTTTTTGCTTAGGAAATGGAGAAGATTTTGGTTGTATCAGTCTCTATAAGAGCTAAACTTTGCAAAAACCTTTAAAATTAAAATCATGATATGAAAGAGTGCTTTTTGTAATTGTAAGAGCTGCATTTCAAATATTACTTACAATATCAAAGGCCAGTTGAAACGCATCTCATCAATGAGCTGCCTATTCAAAAGATTTTGGTCTGGTACTTGACATCGTACATGAACTAGCTAGCTAGTGGTCAAGAGAATGATTGACTGATCATAATGGGCTTAAGATCATTACTGTGCTTGTTTGTATCAGAATATATTGGTAATAACATAATAATACTCGATTATCTACTTTTGAGCAGTGTCAGCGGAAAATTCTGTTTAATTGTATTGATTTCTATTTGACTGTCCTAACTGGCCGAGCTGTGCAATGCCACGCTACGCAGACACCATTTTGAGCTGAACTTTTGTCGGACGCCTTGTTTCTATTCATTCCTGTTACTGGCTTTGAAAGCACCCTAATGGACAAAGAACAGCTGATCTGAGAAGTTGAAAGGATGAACTTTCTATAAGATACCTTCTCATCTCACTACAAAAACCTCAATAGGTGGCAGCTGGCTGGAGGGAGATCTCCTGAAAGTTTCTTACTTCCTGTTGGCTGTATTGTATGTCATTTCCAGTAAACATCACAATTTAAATATTTGTTTTTCTCTGTTTAAACGTGCAAATGTAGGACGATGGCAAAACTACTCGCCCACCTTTTTAAGTGGTTACGTCTCCAGTTTGATCTTGAGGGGACAGCTGTTAGGAACGTGGTTTGTTTACTGAGCAGAAGTGCCCTTTTAACAGTCTCTTGCTATTGAGACACATATCACTCTCTCTGCGGCCATCATCAATAATTATTCCTCATTTAGCTCAACGTTTATATTTCATTTTCAGTCAATGAAAGTGATGTTGCATGACTCCCGTCATGCAGTGCATTCATTGCAGCAGCCCAGGCCAACGCGAGAAAGAGGAAGTGTTGCTTTTTTTCATAATCGAATATGTATTCAAGTGAGCTACTGCCCGCAAGTAGCTTCATTCCCAGTGCTGACCATCACATGCTGATGGTCCTGAATAGCCTAGCGCACATTGTCACACACACAGGCTACTTTTAGATCATACAGTTCAATGTTGATGTGCAGATGGTTCTCTGATGATCCCTGGTCTTACACAGATTCAGTGCTCCCATCATGATTTGTGGTGCAATGCTCATTTTTTCAGGGTTTCTATTTAAGTAAAGTGTAAGTTTGTGTGCGTCAGCGGTGATTTGTGAGCGACAAAGACCAAACCACATTGATCATGATACACTGCAGCACCGTGTGGACAGCCCATGTGAATCATGGCAACAACATTGCAGGTGTGAAATACGATTTAGCTCTCACTGTCATTGTTGACGTGCGTCTGACTTACATTTTTGCTGTTCATGATGGCTGAGTTATTGGGGTCATGTCTGTATTTACGACAAATAATAATACTATTATTAGAATGCATCAGTCTGGAGTCTGAGCACTGTGAGGATTATTTTTTTTATTCTTGACTGTTCCATTTAAGCACCAGCATTGTAATGTCCATTTAGCATGTTGGTCAATGAAATGTGCTAACTGTTTGTTTTAGGCTAAGGTGATTCACTATAGTCATTTTGGGTTAGTTGTGTGTGATATGCAAAAATGAGTGTTGTGTGTGTGCTCTGTGTCCCAGTCTTTGGGACAATAGGGGAGGTGTTAAATGGCTACTGGGTAGCATTTTGGGGGGATCGATTAGCAGAAATGGAATATACTATTCATAATTTATCATAATTATGTTTTCATTAGAGTATAATACCCTGGAACTAAGAATAGTTGTGTTTTTATCAGCTTAGAATGAGCCTTTCATACCCACATAGGGAGGGGATTCTCTTCACAGAGTCCGTCATGTTTCATGTTTCTACAGTAGCCCAGAACGAACAAACCAAACAATGACTGTAGCGAGAGCCTTTTGTGTTGTTATGGTACCTAAAGTCCACTGTAGTTCTCCCTAAAGTTTGTGAAACCATGGTAATGCGAGCTGCAGAGTACAAAACGTTGGTACTGTCAGCTGTAAGCGAACTTGAATTGCTCCTAAAGTAGCATTACTATGGTAGGGATGGTTTCTGATCAGGGCAAACAGCGTTACCATGGTTTAGCACTCGGCAGCTCATGTAACCACTGTTGTGGAGAGGGAGGAGTGAGTGGAGGGGTTTTCAATTGTACTTAATCTGCACCCATACAGCTATATGCCACTAAATCCTACACACTGTCCTTTAAAAATAACACATAACACGGTGTTGTCACTGCCCGTTCATTTTTTTCGTGGGTATATCCCTGAAACAGACCCAGGCTGTGTTTGTTCTCCTCCCGGGTTCTCAAGTTGGCTCAGCACATGTGGGCTGGACCAGCTGGCCTGTCTCCTTCGACTCAAAAGAGACGGAGTAAATGGTTCAGGAAAATGGGTTAAGACTGAAATGTAAGCCTGTTTAATTCTGCTCACACATGACAAGGATGACACGAGTGGGCCCAAATCTTAAGTAATAAGTCCAGGCACACATTAACTAAGTTGCTTTGTTATTATCAACAAATCTTGAAAACAAATAAATGACATCACACCCCTCTGTTGGAGGTTTGTAAGTCCTTTTGTGTGTCTGTGCTGCAGTGAGAGCAGAGGGCTGGCTGACCCTGCATATAACTCTCAGACAAAGATGTGGGAGATGCTGAAAATAGATTGATGGAAAGTGAAGTGCAGAGAGGCCATTTTCAAACTGAAATGCTCTCCAAACTGTGATGATCAGCTCTTGGTGTGACCATGGCGTAAGTTTAAACACTCATCTGCTGTGTAAGTTTCACAAAAGTTTCACAATAGCCATGTTTCCGCTCAATTGTTAAGGGATTTTTAAGCAAACTTTTGAAATGTTGAAATAAAGAAATATGATAGGCCTGTTTCCGTCAACTGCAAGAGGAAAATGGTGAGAGATCTTAAGGAAATTGTTTCAATTAGGCGCATTTTACTTTTGGCCATGTTTCATGCCGTCCGGAGTCAAAGACAATAATTTGCAAATGATGGTAATATCCGAGAAGACACCAACAGCTGACAGCTGATCATACATGTGAGCTATGTGTTCCCTACGTGTTTGCTATGTCAGAATTTATTTAGCTAACGTGTTTCCATAATCCTTTATTGCATTAACCCTTTCTGGACAAAGCCAAAAACCAACTCAAGCAAGGGTAAAAAAAAAATTATTCTGCTATTTCAGCTTTTCTAATATGATACTTCAAAATGCACGTATGATATAAGTGAATAATGACAAAGAGCTTTATGGCAGAGGTTTGGATTTCCTTTAAGCCTTAGTATAATTACTATAGTATTATATATTTTACTTGATACACCTGCTTGCAGTACAGAAAAGTTCCACTTTTTCCTCCAGAACAGATTTATTGAGGCATGTATTCATTACGTACTAGAAAAAAAACGTTTTAGTTCCTGTCCGGCCTGAATGTGTAACCAATGCTACAGCTTTTGTAGCATTGACATAGCACCATACCTCAGTTGATACTAGGGGACCTAATGCGTGCGAAGAATGTATTGCCATATCCCCCCCCCACCCCACCCCACACAATACTGTAGCAATCTGGGCTAATGACACGGGGCAGAATGGATACATGATGTCAGTGCCCATGTGTATCCCCGTCATCAGTATGTCACACCACAACATGGAAACTGTTGGACCGGTTGAGGTTATTCCACTCTTTGGTCATCCAGGCTTTGGTGATGACGTGTGCTTTGCACCGTCTTCTTGTTATAGGACAAGAATGGAACCCACCAAGGTCATCTGATACTGAAGCCCAACTGGATCAGTGTTTGATGATGTATCTGCTGAAGTTTGTTCTACTTAGCAGTATCACTTTCATAATTATGGATTGCCTTTCAGCTTCAATAAGCTTTGGTATTCTCTTGCTTAATATCAACAAACCTTGAGCTTGAGCGTCCATTATATGGTTGTTTTGTTTTCAAGCATTATATCAAATACATTGCTGTGCAATGTTGTGGTGCGTCTCGCATATGTGGGCTGTGAAAGAATTTGTCAATGCCTCCTGTTGTTCCATTTATCACACTTATAAGTAACTTCTGCTGTTTGTAGAATAGAATATGTGCCTTAGTGATGTGCTCACCAAGTCTGCATTTATACTCTGCATTTGATTCACTTGCAAGAAGTACATTAGAAAATAATTTTCTGTATCACGAGCAGGGGAATTCTTTGTGTGTTTGTAACAAATGCTACAATACATTTGAATGTTCGCTGATTAGAGGAATGAAGGGGATATGTTTTGAGAGTAATTGTACAAATACTGTATACAAAAAGGCACAGTATTCAGTGATTTGGCAGAGGTAGATATATTTACATCCAAGGGCTATTTAAAACGGGCTGAGAGACAGATGGACATCCCTGTCGAAGGCAGAGAGAGTACTACTCTTACTTGAGATACAGATATTGACATATAAGAATCAGAATACTTTATTGATCCCTGGGGAACTGAAAGAAATAAAGGTAAGCCTTGAGCCCTACTCTTTGCTTATATACAGGCATCAAACTTCTAAGAGTAAGTAATCTTGTATACAAAAAACATTGTATCCCGTAAAAAAAAAAAAAAGAAACTCTGGGGATGCAACTAATGGTTATTTCCTCAACGATTTCTCTAATGAAACCGGTTATTTTTTCTAACATATCTATTGTTTAGTCCAAAAAATGTCAATAATGAATTACATAATACCCATCACAAGTTATCAGAGTCTAAAGCCATGTCTTCAAACTGCTTAACTCGTCTATTACTGTCCAAACAGTTAAATAAGTTATATGAAATGGAGAAGAGCCCCCACATTGGAGAAGCCTGAACCAGAAACACTTTTGGATTTACTTTAAAATGAATGAATAAATTGTCTTCACTTCATTTTCTAATGGTTCACTAATTGATTAACTACGAACTGAAAAATGTTATCAGCGCCGAAAAACGTTTTTTTTAATATAAACAATGCAACGTGTACGCTTTCACAGAACACAAAGAAAGACTCTCATGACTGAGAAGATTTTACAATAATGGAATAGCAACATCTGGCCTCAGGCAAGCACCCACATTGAATGTTACAGCACAGCCGTGAGCAGTATTTCACAGTTCTACACGTTGCCCGCTGTTAGCCTCATGGTTGGCCAAGGTTAATGTAACAGTACAGATGGCACCCTTGACACATCGCACTGACACGCAGGATCAAAACAAGTGCTATTACCTTAATACACATGGAAGCCCGCTCTTCTTAGAGCGTAGCTGCTGTTGCCTCAGGGACACAGAAGTCGGTTGGTAAACAAACACTTGAACTTCCACAATGATTGTCTGTGACACAGACTATGGTCAGGCCAACGGCCATGAATAAACAGGGCGATGTTAACCCTTTATGCCTCAGGGATCCTGGTGCTTTTCTCATGCTCGACCGCGGAAGAACTATGGGTTTGTGTAGGTAATCTGATGTAATGAGAGTATGTTTGTGTAGCTATTAGCTACCATGTTAAAGCATACTTAGATGGATCCATACACTAGTCGTTGTGGGGACAACTCCATGTAGCCATTTAGTTTGATCTACTTTCGAAGGAAGGCTCAGTGTATTTTATATGCTTGCTGCATTCCCATGTTGGTACTCAGATTCTATTTGAAGGCAATCCTCCGCTTCCATAACACACATAAAAACAAGCCAAGTAACCGGCTGTTTGAGGTACAGGAGTTTTGTCTTTTCAATGGGCCTATTCAGTGATGTTACACATAGAGTAACTTTATGAAGCAATTAGTTGCAGTGCCCTCTGGAGTACACATTCTAGAGTACCAAAGATTAGTGAATGATGTTTCCACTCTGGAGCCACTTAAAGGAGCAGTGCTTTGTTATAAAAGAGCAGCTGTATAAGTGTCCTGAGGAGATACGTGTGTGTGGAAAGTGACCCTGCCAAGTCATTCATGAGTGAGTCAGATTTGCACATATGTAATGTGAAATTTATACAAATATACCGGAGGATTTCTTTCTGTCGTCTGCATATGATTCTGGGGTTACAATGATGGCTAAAAGAGGACGTAATGCTGCAGACCGTTACTGTCTCCCAGCTGATATCCACATTAAAGACCGTAACCTCCCTCAGCTGGCATTTAAAGCCTGCGTGAACCACACAATCTATGTTAGACAGGCAGATTGTCTGTGCACCACAAATATTTAGGGTTTTACTGCCATTTCAAAGGCACATACAGTGACCAGCTGGACTTATAACCAAGCACATAGTCTAATTACCAGTGTCTGCCAAAAAATGTTTTGGGCATGTCTACGGTGACACTATTCTGTTGTTTCCTTTTTACTCTTTTTCTTGTCATATATATATATATATATATATATATATATATATATATTCTTGTTATATTCTTGTTGTTCTGAATTTGTATGCCCTTTGTCACGTACAGTATGATCTGTATGTCGGTGCATCGGTCATTCATTGACACATTGAGTGGGTAAAAAATCCTGGACTGTGTGTGAGTGGGTGGTTTAACTGTATGTGTAAAATGACAGTTTGTCACAATGCCTCAGTGTAATACAGTAGTACACTATCCAATGTAGGGGACACTGTAGTACAGTGGATAGAGGAAGTTAGATCATTTTTGGAGGAAGAACACACACCTCCGTGGGATGTGTGATTTTGAATGTGCCATCACAAACACACAACATTACATGCGCGTGTACCCAATCTGTGTAACAAATTGTATATAAATGGTATCCAATCCAAAAAATGCTTCAACAACATAGGAATGGCCATTATAATCTTCCATCATAATGTTCAATGCTCTTATACACTTTGACAATATTTTTAATTAATTGACTGATTCGTTATTGTAATATTTCAGATTTATGACTAGAACAACTTGACACAGTGTTGAGCTGCATCTCAAAACAATCTTCAGGTTCCCAGCTTTAAGATGATGTAAACTTCTGTGTTAAAGCACGTTTGCTGCAGTTTGAAAAATAAAACGTAAGCATAAAGTAATGATGGTAAAGAAACGTCACCAAGTTACGTTCTCTCAGTTCTTAATAGAGCTTTAACTGGCAAGAACCTTTTATTTTTTTATAAGATTATTTTGTGGGCCATTTTGCTTTTGAGAGAGAGAGAGAGCGAGAGAGAGAGAGATTTAACCACGGCCTCTTCTTACCCACATTGGTAAGAATGACTCAGGAAAAGCATGTCTTGTTCCAGTGAAGTGGTAGCCACATGCTGTACTCAGACCCATCCCATTACTTAAAGGTCACAGTGTTGATCATGTGACCTGGTTTTCTAGACAAACACTGTACCCTGAGTTTATTAACTCATTGCTAGTTACCTCCTGAGACAAACAAAAGCTAAAAATGTTTTAAGAGTAACTGTAGGAGACAGAGAGCATGGTCCCTACTGGTTGTTGCAGTGTGCCCCACATCTAAACACGCAACGATTGAAAAGAGAGCAGAAAGAAGTTGTTTAATATTTTATGTTTAGAGTGGTCTAACTAGGGCTGTGACAACTACAGGACCTTTCTACTGGTACGTGTCACTTTGATGGTCAATGGACCAAGTTGACATTTGCGCTTTGTTTAGCTAAGGTTAGCCATCAATGTCTCTGAGACGTCCTACATTAATTTGGAAATAACCGTTAACGTTAGTTTGGAAATAATCCTTGTGTGAAGGGGTGTAAGAAACAGACAGGGAGATGCAGTGTTGGTGAATGATAGCCAATGTTACAGCCTCTCTGGCTTAATTGCTGACATGACTTAGGTTATGTGTTGATAGCTAATAATATAGTCTAGATGACTAGTATGAATGTTATGCACTGAGAATAAAACTGAAGACATACGATCTAGTCCCATATTGACCTAACTGACGGACCATATCATTGAGTTCAACCAGTTCTAATCAGAGCCAAAATTAATCTGGTTATAATTGCAGTCTGGTCAGCGATAATAGGTCGGACCTGCCCAATTTAGTCAGGTATCGAGATGTAGCCATCTTGAGTTTAGCTGTGTGTGCAGCTGCTAGACAGAGCCATGATCTGTTTGTCAGTAACAAGGAAATCACACACACACATTCAGATAAAAAACACAAGTCAACACCACCTAATGTATTTTTATTTTATTTTGCAGAAGCATTTTTCAGTCATGGGATAAACAATTCATATATGATGGGTTATGGTGGGACTTGCCATGCCCGCCCCTTTCATTTTAATAGAACTGGCACAAAAATATTGCACCAATGCATTATTGGAAGGCTGTAACAATGACGTAATAACCCTTCCTCCATTTATATATTCTTGCACTGCCTCTGGAAATAAACTAGGACACATTTGGAACGTTAACATTTACAACTGTGAAATGGTCCACTTTAAAGCTAACACTTGAGAAAGCGAATGCCCGGCTACATTGATCCTTCACAAAGAACAAAGAGAAAACAAACAGAAGGTATTTCTGTCCGTTACACCTGTTTTTTTAAATGAACCTGTTATTGTTTCTTTGTCCGTCAAAATGCCACACAAATCAGCCTGTGACGGCAGATTAAGCTAACGCTAATTAGCTAAAGTTAGGTCGAAAAAGAATTGTGAGTAACATTTCACAGTTTTAAACGTTACACACTTATAAGTGCATCTAGTCATAAGGTTATATTCTCTAAAACAAAGACATATCAGTTTTGCATTAATATGAGTATCAATTTGATACAAAAGAATATCACTAAAATTGCACATTGTATACCTTATACACACAATGTATGTTTATACAGCCCTACCGTTAGCTTACTCTTCTGTAAGACCCATAATGATCATCACTTCCAAAACAATAAAACAAAACGGAGTATGTGACCAGCCAAGTGTCAGAGGACGTAAGGGGAGGGAAGTGAAGGTCTAGCACTGGTCTCGGTATAGCACCTACTGTTCTGCAGCACGGGGCCTCCCCAGACTAGCCTGCTCTCCAGTGCCTGCTCAGCTTTTTCCCCCACAGCAACTGCTCAACTGCAGTTTTTTTCTGCTCCTCTACTTTCTCCTCCTCCTCCCTTTCCAATTCCTTATTTTGTGTTTGATTCCTTTCCTCTCTTACTCCTGAGAAGGTGTTTGCTGGTTGTTACTTGCTGCAGGCTGCTTCTTCTGGGTCTGTTCAAAGAGCCGCCAGCCACTTACTGCGTTTGCGCCAGATTCCATTAGGGAACTCTGGACCAAACTCTCTGCTCTCCCCGTCAGCCTCCATCAGAGTGGCACAGTAGCACCCTGAAGGAGAAGATTGAATCCTGTATGGCTGGAAATTAGAATACTAGAGGTATCAAGGGGCTTTTATACAGAATGTGAAGACATAAGATGCATTAAAAATACCTCTGTAATTATTGAGCAATCTAATGAAATGATCTGTATAATTGTCAACATTGAGAACCAGCAGCAGAGGCTCAGTATTAAGGAACTCTTGTCTGCTGCATTGGCTCTCTTCCGTCTGCAGCGGCTCCAAGGAAACCTTTGCTGACAGGAAAACTTAATCCAGCGGATAACTTAAATACCACCACTGGCTATGATGTCTGTTTATGGTTATTATTTAATCAACACAGCAACCCTCCGCTACCCAGCTCAGATGGGGAGCTGGGTAGGCTGACTCCTCTCTCCGGCTTTTTGTTAAAGCAGGGTGTTAGGCCAGTACTAAAATGTCACTGGGTATTTATTCTTTTGTAGCCCAGTTTCCAGCCACTACAGAACCCATAGTATTACCCATCAGTTATACAAAAATTAAACCTCTACGCTGCGTGGACAAGGATGTTGCAGTATTATATAAAAAATATTATAGTTCCTAAGTTCCCTTTTGAATCCTCCGACATGTACTACCGGCACTGCAGTGACACAGAGCCATTTGAAAATCTGTGTTTCTCTTGAATGAATTACACCTCAGCCACATTGTTTTTGGAAATTAATGTTATTTGCTAATTTTTATCCCAACACACGTTTCTTATCTATCTCCTCATGTTGTTACCGTTAGCTGCTACAATCCAGAAAAGTGTGGTTTTGTTTTATCGGTGTGTCTCGTTTGATTGGAGTATTTCTTGTAAAAAACCCTGCGTGCAGAATGAGTCATCAAACATTTGAAACTGTAACAGAAGTTAAAGAAGCTGTGGGGAGGGGTCTGTGAGCTCTACCTATCTAGGTTACCAGGTCTGAGAACATGGTGTTAAAGGTCAGACTAACACCCTGATCAAAACTAAAGCTCCTTTGTCTTTGTTTTGTCTATATGGACACTTTCAGTTCATATTCTATTTGCCAACTGCAGACTTCCTAATATCACACTTGTTTCTCCAGCCCTAATATTTACACACTTTATTTGTCTTTGGTGTTCAGAGGGAGAGCTGGGATGGACCCAGAACAAGAGGAAAATGGTTTCATATTTCTACTGCAGTGTGCTGCTCGGTGCTCCTGGTACACTGCAGCATGTTCTCTCCCTGCAGTGCTAGCAAAGGCTTTATTTCAGCTTCATATACCCAAACTAGCTGTGCACTTCTTTGCCAACTCTCTTGTGATTTTCTACTTATTCTTTTTCTATTTCCAGGTTGTCAATTAAGCTGATTTGTGTTTGTGTGATAGTATTTCTTTAGGAACTTCTGTAGCACCGTGTTTTAATGTTAGGCATTGACTGTAAGTCAGCAGAAAAGCATAAAGGAAATGTTGAGCAAGGACAAACAGCTTGCTGATTCATCTTCATGCCGTCAGTGATACAGGCAACCTGGGACCATACATCTCATACTGTATTATAACCAGTGGGAGGTATCTACTACACTTCATGGGGATAAGTCATGGCTTATTTATGAACAAAAGCTTTGAGAAAAGCAATAAGCAATCATTTATTTGCTTGATTTCTGCACAATTTGGAAATCTATGGAGCAGAATAAAAATGTGCAAATATACCTATACATGAAAAAAGGTTTTAAAATGTGCAAACGCAAAACAGGCCACATTCTATTGCTGAATGGTTATTGCTGGTAAAAATAATAACAAGACCGAAAAATAATATAAAAAACTGGGTTTAATATAATTTATGTGTTGAGGATTACAACTTCAATGTATAATGCCCTGCTTTAGACCTTTGCAGCTGAACTGTAATCTATGTAGGCCCAGTCACACCAGCTGATGGGCATGGCTTAAAGTTTGACAATAATGTGTGTAAAACAGCGGCAGTTGTCCCAGAATTTAATGATCCCTGACAGCAGAGCTCTCAGTTGTGCTTTTCACTTCTTTTAACTGGGGGGATGGAGGATTTGTATCAGAAGTTTGCTGTATAAATAGGCCATTTATGCAAATTGCTGTTAGCCTTTTTTCTCCGTTGGCAGCCAGTGACCTGCACTGTTTCTATAATCAAGGGCCCTCCACAGCTTAACAGAGCGAAGACCATTTATGAAACCACAAACTGTCTGATGAGAATGAAGATGATGCGTGACATGGAGTCACATCTTTATATCGGTGGGACTTTCATCCTTTTTAATAAATCTCTTGGGGAAGAAGAAGAGGAGATTCCGTTGAATCCTCTTTTTAGCTTCACAGAGAACGAGGTTGGGTTAGCTTCTCTCTGCCTGACTGATCTCCCGTGTAGGATATCCCCGGCAGTTCTCGTCTGTTGGCCTGTCTCCTTCTTCCGCAGCCATCTGCTCGGGTCTGTGTGTTTTCCGCAGCTGCCAACATACTACACAACAGCGCGTTGTGCTTTCCAGGCGAGCACTGCCTGCCTGCCTGCCTGCCTGCCTGCCTGCCTGCCTGCCTGCCTGCCTGCCTGCCTGCCTGCCTGCCTGCCTGCCTGCCTGCCTGCCTCACATAAGCCCCGTCTCAAGAGGGAATTCACTCAGGCTCAGTGTAGGTGGATGCATGGATGGGAAGCATGAAGAGCAGCCTTTTGTGACTCAATTTAGAATTTTGTTTGGAAGAGACTGAGGTGTATGAGAACAGCTTAAAAGAGGCTATGGAGCTGCATGTCTTTCATGGCTTCAGCTTGTCAGGTTTGACGTGGCACCATGTTCCCCTCTTCATTCAGTCTGTCTTCTTTGATTACCACCCCTCTCCAGCTGGAATGTAATACAAACGTAGTTT
The DNA here is from genome assembly GCF_027596085.1 of Anoplopoma fimbria. Taxonomy (NCBI): domain Eukaryota; kingdom Metazoa; phylum Chordata; class Actinopteri; order Perciformes; family Anoplopomatidae; genus Anoplopoma; species Anoplopoma fimbria. Next base: position 18,501,048 of record NC_072465.1, read on the forward strand.
ATCTTATAGCCTGACTGGATTTTAGAATGAGATATTCATATTTGACAGTTTAAAAATCCTTAGAATTCATCATATCATATTTTTAACCTTAAATACATGCCATGACAAATATAAGATTAGGATCCCATAACTGAAGCCCATCGGGACTAAGATCTGTACTAAGCTGACAATTTCAATCAACCACCAAAAATCTTATGTGATGATTTTAGAATAAATGTTTGTGGTTTATAATGGTACCTAATGGGTGCGCATTTATATTGAGGTACTAGTTTCCCTGCAAGCCCAAGTATCATATAATCTTCTTATTCATGAGATCAGTAAAGTTAAAAATAAATAAATTCAACAAATCCAGGACACTTCTTCTGCTGAGTTTAATTTTTTTTTTAACACCTTAAAGACCCATTATGATACTGTTTTGAGAAACATCTAAAACCAGATGACAGACTTGTTCTTTACATAGTCTGTATGTAAAACACTATTGTATTACATCCGTGTCCAGTCTGCACAAATCATCCCTGTTAATAATATAATTGCCTGCTAAGTACTAAAGCGTAATGAGTGAATTAGAATACTTCACGGAAACGGCTCACTAATGATGATGGGATAATGCTCCTGATCGCTGTTAAATAAGATAATCCTGATAAGAAGTTTGGCATGAATCTGAAATCTGAAAGTTAGAGGTCATCTTTAATGCAAATTATAATCATCAATTAGTTGTAGAAATTAGGGAACAGGGCTGACATTATGTTAACATTCTTTTAATTTTGGCAAATAAAATAAAACTCATTCCTGTGTGCTGTATTGCAGTAAAACAGACACTTTGAAAAAACACGTAACCATCGATGCTTCAGGCCATGTTCAGATCAACAAAAACACTACATCACAATCAAAAACGCAAATAGCTGCGCTGGTGTGGGGGCGGGTTGCTGCTTCCTACAAGGTACCGGTGAGGAGATAACATTTTTGATGTCTCATTTCGATGTCTCATCAGATCCCTGGACACTTGATTGATTTTTCTGTACCTGACAGAGAGCCAATTTGAGCTTGAAACATTATACTTGTCTTAACGTAATAAAGAGGAAATGTTGAGCAGCAGATGATAGCATTTCTGAACACGTATAGTGAGTATAGTGATACTTTTTAATGTTGAATGTATTTAACATTGTCGGAGGGAATAGACAGGAAACAGGGCAGTTATTGTCCTAAATATCAACTCCTTTCTCTCCACCTTTATTTGTGCGCTCTCTCTCTCTCTCCTTTTCTCTCTCTTTCTGTGTCTCTCTCTTTTTTTCTCTCTCTCTCTCTCTCTGTGTCTCTATCTGTGTGCAGTTTTAATCTGCAAAGTGCACCTTGGACTGATAGTGCAGTAAATCTGAGCCCTCTAACTTGAGCCAGGACGAGCCTGTAGTGTACCGCATTGCTGCAGCAGCAGCAGCAGCAGCAGCATCAGCAGCAGCAGCATCCTCTCTGACTGCAGCTCACTACAAGCATCTCTGAAAGACTGGTGCATTGCTCTACAATGTGCCACAGTTAGCTATCAGGTATAAACACAATGTTTTGTAAAGTACCTAATTAGGCTAAAACAGCTGATAACCTACTAGACTGAACTGAAGAGAGGACTAAAATAGGCTCTGGAGCCTTGAGGCCCCATGTGGTGTTTTTTCCTAATTCATGAAAACATGGACTAATTGGACAATACAAAAGCACTTCACTGTAGGATTTTTGTTTTGTGATGTATTGGCGCTGGTAATGCCTTATGTTAAAGTTTTTGTTGTTGACCAATCACTGTTGTTCACCTGCTATGATGTAGTTTGCCTGGATATCGTTTTGTATAATTGATCAAAACTACAGTACGAATTGACTCAAATGCAACTTAAACTGCAACTTAAGTATGCATGAGTTGTATGTTTGGGGGTGATGGTGAATTTGATTGTGTCTGGCTTGTTGAAATACTTGGTTTCTTCTATTTGGATCAGTTTCAGGACCTTGCAGTGTAAAATAGCTTTGCTTCTGTAACTTCCCTGGACTATTTTCTTTTTATAATTTGGTGCTGCAAGCAATGGTGGTGTGTGTGTGTGTGTGTGTGTGTGTGTGTGTGTGTGTGTGTGTGTGTGTGTGTGTGTGTGTGTGTGTGTGTGTGTGTGTGTGTGTGTGTGTGTGTGTGTGTGTGTGTGTGTGTGTGTGTGTGTGTGTAGTGGGTAGTTTGAGCTCTCTTCTTTTGGAAAAGTATCAAATTCATTATTATAGGCTAGAGTTGCGCGACAAATTGTATTGACATTGGGGACATTGACGGACTGAGACTGAAAATCAGTCAGGCAATTTGAGATGGAGAGGCCTTTTAAGCAAGTGGACAGAGGGCGTGAACTGAACATTTTTTGGCAATAATTTTTTATCACTTATGAAGTTTTTATGGTATAAGAAAACCTGACGGTGCTTCAAAACACTTAAGGATGTCTTGCTAATACCTGCCTGCACAGTTTGTATAATCTCACAACCACTGCGCTGAATCAAAACAAGACCAACGTCCCACCCCAACCCACCACGTCCTCTGATATGCATCAATGACAGACAGTCCAGGAGCACTTTGCTGTACGGTAGATCTACTGCCATGCCTTTAACCCATCAGGGTCATGCCATCATCATCACCTGATAGCAGGTCTGACCTGTGTCCCAGCATGTCATGATTGAAATGAATAGCCAGGCAATAAATGAGTCCTTGGGATCATGGGACACCTTATTCACAGCCTGGAAATTGATGCGAAGTGAAAGTCACCTTCATGTTATCATTACGATGTCGGTTACGAGCCATGACTCACGTGAGAGCAGCCACTGGTGAAATAGGGTAGCATGCGCTCCTCACTTCACTGCTCTGTCAGGGTGACATAGATGACACTTTCTCTGTGACTCTCTCCATTTGATTCACCACAGTAAACTGGGCTAAGACATCAGGAGTGCTGCTCCCCTCCCTTTTATGCCACATTATTGACTTGAAATGTCTCGATGAGGTATTTCAGATGTGTGTCAGTGGCATCTGTGAAAACCTAACCACCAATCCAAGCCTCACTGATGCCCAGCTCTCTTGCTATAGTCCTCTACAGCAGTGGCGTGCTTCTTGTGCAGACATTTTGAATTATTCATAGAATCAAGTCGCCCTTAGCAGTGGATCAGCTACGGTTTGCTGTTGTGCACACACATAGGTACCATACAGGGAGATGAAGTAGGATCAAGATCTTCTTATATATGAATTGTATCTGCCTTGCTTTTTACTGCATTTTACACAGAAACACTGTTTTCTGTGCTGTGATGTGATTGTACTTCTTTCTATATATATTGCTCCAGACTGGTATACAAAGCCTTTACGATGAAGATGTTAAACTCTTTATAGCCATGGAAGACTACAAAGGTTACATTGGTCGGATTTATAAATTCAGCTCATGTCCGCAGAGTGAGGACATGACTCCATCTAGTGGTGAAAGCATGTAGCGATCCATTGAAAAGGTGAAACAATGTCAAATAACGTCACTTTCTACCACCCCTCTTCCAGACTATCATTTTAAAGTTCATGTTTTACTTTTAGATTCTTATTCAAGTACAATTTCCAAAATGATGAGTAAACAAAGACCAAAATAAAACTCACACAGGCATTGTTGACACTTCTCTTTTCAATGTGACTTTTGTGATTGGATGTGCGAGATCTGAACTCAGCTGTGTCTGCATACGTGTGACCACACTTGACACTTGAGAGGGATCACATTTTTTCATGGTCAAAGAAGCGGCTGTAAAATGGTGTAAAAAGACATTGTCTGCGATGTGTTTATCATTGTCAAATATGTATGATGTTTGAATTGGCAGTCTTTACGTGTTAGTGGTCCTACATGCCTAACTGATTATTGTAGCCAACAGTAAGGTGGACATTTTTCAGTTACAGTGAGAAGTCTCCTTGCATAACATGTTGTGGCCTTACTTTTTGAGTCATCGTCAGTCTACACAATCCATCAGTTTAATATAATATAATCTCTTATTGATAAGAATGAATGAGTGAAAAGGATTATATCTTTGACTCAGTTCTTGCCAGTGATGTTAGTGACAGACAGATGCTCTCAGCAGTAAAGCTAGTAACACATTTCATATTTGCTGACTGGAAAAAACTTAATGTTCTGAATGGCTTCCCTGATGAAAAGCCTTAACACTTGAATATCCTAAACAATTGACTCAACAGCTTTGATCTGTTTTGAACAACGTGACATCTGAGGATGATATTTAACTGGTTGAATAGGGGAATTTATTCTTCTGACCTTAATGGAGGTGCAGTGTTAGGTGTGCAACAGGGCTGTGGAGATCTGTATGTTTTGGCATTTTTTTTATTCTGTATAGTATGATGTTTTTGTTCTAATGATGGTTAATAAATAAATGGTAAATAAACATGAAAAACACAGTATTTTGCTGAGTAGTATAATTGAGAGGGCTGGCCAACTATAGCCTGAGTTTCAGGAAACACTGAGGTTACATTGTTGTGAAAATAAAAACCCTGACACAGGCTGACACAAGTGTACTCTCTCGTCTTTCCAGAGGCCCTGATTGGTGATAAACTGTAACCTGTGGTCCCGGTGAAAAAACACCACCCCCGGCAGGCTGGCCACACCCCCTCCCTCCTGCCTAAATGTATCCTGAATCGACCACAGACTCCCCTGCACGCCTCTCCCTCCGACAGACTGGCTCACCGGGCATGATCTACAGGTGAGTTGATGGGTGAATACTGTGTACACAGACACAACGGATTTCTGTAACTGTATGCCCACGTTTCAGGTTTTGAAGATGTATCAATTAACAGACTATTTAGATTAAAAATTGAAAAGAATTTCAATCTATTACATTATCGCGCTAATGCTTCTGCACTTTGCCAAGCTGATTGCGTGGTAAAAGCAAACCAATAAACTCTGATGCTGTGTCTGGAGTGCAATATTAAAAAAAAAAAAATCTGAATAAGAGGTTTCCATACTAGGCAAACACTGTCTTCAGTGTCTTACTAATAATAACATAGAACCTTGCAGCAATCAGCATTTTAGGTCAATAACCACTAGGTGAAATGATTATATGAAGTATGATATGTGTTGTGATCTCAACAAAACCAGCCAAACGAAACCTGCATTATATATATATTATATTATATCATATTATATTACAGACAATAATTATATAAGTGCAACCAAGAAGAGGAAGGAAAACTGTCATTCTATCACACATACACATACACACTTTGTTTATATTTTCTATTCAGTGATTCTTGTTTATTCTATGAAAGTTAGCCATTACCTGCCTTACACTCACCTTTATCTAACCTTTTATCTAAGACTAATGAAGACACAACCCATTTACAGTATGAATACATTAGGGACAACAAATTCACAAGTTTGCTCTCCACAACTGGTAAAGTCTGAAACGGGTCCCCAAAAACACGACACAGGCCAATTCCACTTTCACACGCGCCAAAGCAGGCATGTCACAGCACATTTCCTTTTCACTCTTCTCGTTGCATGATGCGTTTACTGGGTGGACACAGCGGTATGGACACCCATGTTTGTACAGATTGTCCTGCACTCTGATGTTTAACCAGCATGTGGTGCCAGTGACCCATCAGCTTAAAAAGCATCTGTTCGACTCTTCTTGTCCAGCAGCTTTTTGGCTGTGTTTCACATTGCCTCCTTTATGACCAGATGGGGTGCAGTCACTGTCAGCTATAGGTCTTGTGATACTTTATTAAAGCTTTTGGACATCTATCGACTCTTGTCTTGTATAGACATGAATATCACAACAATAAAAGTGGATGAGATATTGACATTACATTTTGATTTACATTCACCGGAAAGATGTGGGATATGAGCAGCCTGTTACTAGCACAACAATATCATTCATCAGTTTCACTTTATAATTTATATCCACTACGCACACATTTCATTTATGTCTCTGTGTAACTTTGCTATTAATCTAAAAGCTTAAAATGTTTTGCTACCTTTTTGAAAGGTAACATCATCAAACATCAAATTGGTGTTGAACGTTGTAGCCTATGATGCCTGGGTAACACTAAGTGCATGTAAGTCCTGTCAAATATGGATAGTGAAAGTTATGTTGTATTATAAAATATTGTTAACTACTCTGTTTAAAGTATTTTTTTTCAGTTTAAAATAACTATTGGTATTTTGCATTAGCCTCTGTTTAATTAATTTAAACTAGTGAATTAGTTGATACTATATTCTTTTTTAGGGGAGGAAAAAAACAAAACAGTAATAGGTAATGGATGCTATAGTGTCTAGTGCTTTGTCCAATACCAAATTATTTATTTCAAAATGGAGTTTAACTAAATATAGATAAACTTTATATTTGAAACCTTTTGTTATAACTAATAATTGCACAGTGTGCTTGAAAGTAGATTAATTAACCATAATCAGAAAAATGCTTTTTTTCCCTTATGCTTAATGAACTCAAGATAACAGATTTAGTAACATGGATTACTAGAATATTTACATAAAATATTAGCCAAAGGATTTTACTTTATATATTTTATTCTATCACCATAGCAACATATTGTCATACGTGTTTTTGCTTCCTGCCATTCTGTCGGACTGTTTGTTTGTTTTTCCTGTGCTGTGTAAATGGAGTGCTGTTTTACTAGTTGTCTCTACCTTACAGGCAAGCATTGGAAGTCTTCTAATCTATAAATTTAATTTGTAACAATCTCTTGAAATATTTTGAACTTTCTTTTTTATCCCTTTTACCCCCTCCGTTTGATTTATAAGTATAAAACATGTATCCAGCGAAAACACTGAGTTCAGCTAGCTCGATGTTGTAAAGATGCAGGTTTGTACATTAGTTAAATAGCCAGAAAATGTATGGTGAGATCATTTTTTGTAATTTTCAGTTCTTGAAAAGTAAAGGGTTTATGCCAACACATGCACAAAAAACTGCACTTTCCATGTAGTATAATTTTTGTGAAGACTATGCATTGATTGTGTGTTAGGGTCATATTGCTCAAACATAACTTTATCCAGTGAACATTTTAGACAAGCAAGACATTCTGAATGTTACATTGAAGACACCACCTACATGTTTTTTCTGATGCCGTATTACCGTCTGCACTCTTCCACATTTTTGGCTAACAGTCAATATCTTTCGCTACCTTATTCTCTGTCTTAAATTTCTCAGACTACCACCTTCTTCCTTTTCCAGCTTATATTAATCAAAGCTTTCCTGTTTCCTCCTTTCTCTATTGTCTTCAGCGCTCGTTATGGGAGCCCCAAACGACAGCTGCAGTTCTACAGGTACCTGTCTGTCTCTGTATCTGCCAATCACTCTTTGGTGAAGCATTTTTTACCCTTTTTTTTTTTGTGCGTGTGTGTGTGTGTGTAACGTATGTATTTTTTAAATATATTTGCAGTATGCGTTCATAACATTTGTGTTTTGTTCTTCTTTTATCTCACTCTAATAACCTTGCTGTAGAGACTTGCTGTTCTGTCATTTAAAACCATACATCCATTAGTAAACCTCTGCAGCACAGATAACACTTATCATCTACTATTTAGCTGGCAATGCACTATCCAGCTTAAACCTGATAGGGGTGATGATGGATTTTGTTGCAAGGTTGCTCACAAAACCGTTGAATCAACAATAATTGTCTGCGTTTTAATGTTTAGTTTTCATTTTTTTTTTCACCATTTTTTTCAGCAATGACACTTGAGACATCTGCTTTTCTTGTCAAACGTCAAAATGTGACTAGGAAGCTCCTTAAAGAACTGATATCCAGACACTTTTTCTGTTTTGTCTTTTACTTTGGCATGACTAAGCAGATAGTCATTTCCTTTATTCATCATTTCTATATTCAAACGTAAACCTCTTTGACCTCATGGGACTTCAACCTGATCTGTCAGTGTTGTGGATGAGACAATGTTCTCTTATGGTTGCTGGTACTCACTGCTCCAGTACTGCTCCTTTTAGACGCTCAGTCTTTCTCCTGCTTTAGATTCGAGTCATGTTTTATGTTATGATATCAAGCATTATTCTGCTGATCCAGTTATAAAAAAACCCTGACTATGTGGGTGTGTGCTTATAATGAGCTCTCTATCGGATTTTTATCTTGGCGCCTTGCACATTTCTGTCCTTTTTAAAGTGCAAACCGTCCCACTAGCTGCTCCCCTGGCCTGTGTGAGGGGGATCGATTAAGACCCCTATCTCTGTCTGTCCATTACGCTGACATCCTAACGGGCTGATGCTGGGAAGTTTTATTCTTTTCAGTCATCTCAACATTGTAGCACACAAAGTGTATAGGGTTTAGCACACTTACTACTACTCACTAGTATGCAAATTAAGTCGGAAAGGAGTCTACAATCGGGTTTAAAATATTTAGATCTGGCAAGGATTTGTCTTTACCCCACATTGTCTTTATGATCCATTTTATTTTATTGTGTATCGTTTTGTTCTCCAGCATGAGTTGTCGTTCAGTACTATTTTGTATGTCTGACGTGATATATCCAGAGCCAATTTGTATTTGTCTATTTGTATTTGTGCTGGGAATGCTTTTAGTGAAATATATCCGGCTCTGACTATCGTTAAACCTTTTTACAGTTTCAGGGGACGGAGTGCTTTCGTTGATGAAGCTCATTGACTTTTGACCTCTTTATGTCCCATGTGTTCGGGTTAGGGAAAAATAAATCATTTATTAAGTGCTTCATTTCTACCATCCCAGGTGTCACAGCTATATGTACAATTCTTATTGCTCATATTCCAACCTCTTGAGCTTGCCGAGTTTGGTTTAAAAAATATTTTAAAGTAATAAAATGTAAACTGTGAGTGCCACAACTTAGAGAACTGACCTAGGTTGTACTAGCTTGGTTAATTACTAAGTCTAAGATTTTTTATATAGTGCTGGGAAGTACTTAAAAAATGTGATTACATATGAAAAAATGTTTTACTTGGTTTGACTTACCCTGCAGAAACCATTGAGCTGCAATATCTAAATACACTGCACCAAAAATATTCAGCTAAAGGCGATTTATGTGCTTTTAGTGTATGTTGTTGAGCTAGTGATATGGATTACTTTTTTACTGCCAAATATGTCTGAAGTCAGTGGATTTTTCTATAATTGTATATATTTATGAGTTTTACAGATTTACTGAGGTGTCCATTAGTGCTTAAGTAATTGTCAGATATGAAATTGGATTAAAGTATATCGGAAGCTTTCCTCTGTGTAAATAATGAGGCCGGTTCTGAGCAGCTTCACTTGCCTGACAGTTCTGTGTTCAGAGTCCTAACGATGCGACCCAATCTGATTCTGACCTCAACCTGAACAAACACAAAGCTGTGTTAGAGAGAGATGCATCAAGGCGTGCTTAACCGGTGTGGTTTTCATAATTCCTTGTTTGTAGAGTACTTGACCATGCTTGGTGTTTTAAGTCTGTGTGTGTATATCTTTGCTTTATACTCTGCATGTTTGTTTGAGTGTTTCATGTGCACACAACACTCAGGCCCTCATTATTGTCCAGCTCTTAGTATCCTTTCCTGTGGAACAACAATCAGAGGCTTTTAGTGCAAAAGCTTTGGTGAATAATTCAGGGCTGATATTATTTGCTGCGGTTAGCAGAAACAAGACGGGGCACTAAACGACATAAATGGATTTCTTCCACGAGATCTCACAGGGAGGGGAGGAGGAGAGGTGTTGGTTGTGGTAATAGAGTATGGTCCAAGTGGTGAGGGGAGGGAAGGATGCACTCTCTTATTCACTAATTGGTTTAGACATTTCCTAGTAAGACACTCCCAGTTTGGGTGGACCCGCTTCATCGCTGTCTGCAGTGTGTGTTTATAAGAGCAGAGTGGCACCCCGCAACCTCGCTCATGAGCCGACCCCCAAGAAATCGGGTGAGTTTGAGGAAGGATTTGCACTCATGACCACATCAGGAGTGTTTGCTTGTGTGTATGTTTTGTGTGTAAGGGGCTGGCAGAGTGATGAGGAGTGTGTGTTGACTTGTGGATGCATGCTGCCCAGCTTGAAGTCTCCACCTTTATTTATGTCTTCTGTCTCTAAGCGAGGAAACCGGCTGTTTGGGAAATAAATTGGAATTTGTGGGAGAGATCCAAAGTCATGTCATGAAGGTATCAACGGTTTGACTAATAATTTATTCCATGTTAGAGTTTTAAACAGATACTGTTGGAGGTTTTTAAAATCTGTGTTTTGTAATATTTATATATATATTAGATTTTACATTTGTTTATTAACACTTAAAGGCCTTGTTTTAAATGGAGGTTTGATGTCAGTGTTACGGTAGCTATGTGGTGTTTTGTGCAGAAGCAAAGAAGGTGCTGTTCAAGGGTTGTATTTGTCAGTAGACTTTTAAAAAGATCAATACGAGCTTATAGTATGTTTCAAACCAGCCGTAAAATATAATTTCCTTATTCTCAGGCGGTTATAAAAAAGGATTATGATGCAAACTGATCAACAAGTAATTCTTGTTGAGGCTACAGATTATAAAATGATTAGCATTTTTATTTAAGTAATTATTTAATGATTTAATTATTGTTAAAATGCTAGCGTAATCTCACCCTTTTTTTAGATCGATTTGTTATATTCTTTAGAAAGTGCTCCTCATTTCTTATGTTTGTAATTATGTGATGATTCGGCTTTAATCACATAATCTCAAAATCATGAGAATGTATATGGAGTTTACTATAATGAGATAATGAGAACTAAGAAAAAGATTGTAATGTAGTTCAGCAAGGGATTTCATTGTTTTTTTTCCATATTTATTTTTTTTCACGTAAATTTTTATGTTACATTTTTTTTTACATGTTTCTCTAATAACTAATATTAAATCACAGTCTCACTATCATACGGTACATTTACTTTATTAAGACAGTGGCTTTGTTGCCATTATTCAGTTGTGCATTCAGCATTATGTTGCATCCTTGTAGTGATGGAGGACCTGTCGCAGTGCTGCCCTCTATTGTTTTAACTCAGCACAACACTCTGTAGACATGAATCTTCAAGGAATCAAATAACTCAGGCAAAAGTAAGTGTGTGTTTTACAGGAATGAAGACGAAATGGTTAAAACAAATACTTTTGTGGGAAAACTTTGTCACTTTAAGCTCCCTGAATTCCTGAAGCTGAAATAAAGACCAACTCTACATTGAAGATGACATATTCTGTTGTTTGGGGATTCTTTAAGCGGTCGTGCCGATGTGAGGTTTCCAGTCCAGATTGGCTTGTTGTGCCTTTTTGTGGGAGACACTCAAAATTACATCGTGGACTCCTCTCAGTTTTTTCTCTTGGCTCTCCCCGTTAGTCAGAATCAGAAGTGAGACCAGGTCGTCCCCTCTCGCTCGGTGCATGTTTGAATGCCTCCCTTTCGCAGATAGCATGTGTCCTCTCTAGTCCTGCTCCTTAATCACCAGCAAGTCACCTGAATGCTCCCTATCAGTGTAACCCTGCCATTGTGTACCTGTCGGGGGAGGGTGGTGCGGGGCTACGTTGTGCGACTCTGATTACAGGATGCATGGCCGTGTGCTGCCCCAAGCAGGAGAGCTGTTTTTTTATGGGAGCAGGTGCTATTTAAGGAGGTGGCTGTGCTCTGCTGGCTCCTCGCTCCGTCCGTGTCCCTACTTGTGTCCCTACTTTAATCTTTACTGCACGGGTCATCCCAGCATCACAAGGAGGAGGAAGAGAAGGAGGGTGGGGGGGGCATGTTTACGGGAGGGTACGCTGGTGGCGCCCGGGGGGCTCCTGGCAGGGGCAAGTCCAGTTACTGTCCTCCTGAAAACCTGCAGATCCCCAAACCGGCAGCGCCAAGCAGCGGTGTCCGAAAGAGCAGCAGCAGTGGCAGCAGCAAGATGCTGTCTATGACATACAGCGACAGCATCCGGAGCGGGATCAACCGCTACCACTCGGACCAGGGGCTGAATCAGCCACCGGCCAAGCCCCCCGACCCGGTCGAGCTGCAGAGACTCCGGGAACAGAAAGTCGCCGCTCAGATTAAGAACATGGAAGACTTCCTAAAGATGAATGGCCTAGCGCTGGAGGAGTGTGTGTCCTATCAGACAGGCATGAAGTACAGGTAAGAGAGGGGTAGAGCTGGACAGGGACTTTGATACTCCAGAGACCTGGACAGTGGTGGGGCTGACAACCAGAGGGTGAGAGCAGCGGTGTGGTTCGAGGGAGGTCAGATACTTGAGGGTCTACTGAACAGGTGTGTGCCAAGATATCCTGTTTTTGTTGAGGTTGGCCTCAAAATTCACTATTTTCTTCCATTGCTGTTGATTTTTAAAAAATATATAAATTCTGTCATTAGAAATATGCACAGTCAGGAACATGTTATCTGTCACTTAATATCAGTATAGTCTTACTCTGTCCTCTGGTCAGACTGCCAAAATGCAATGATACTGAAGCTCAGGTTTTATTTTGATCATCTAGGTCGGTGGCTTATTTGCCCAACTACATAGGAAGGACAGACTGCTCCATAAGGAGTTACCTGGCCCCTTAAAATCTCACTAAGACTTTCTTCTCTTTTCCCCCTCAGTCTTGAAGTGATTTCTGTACAGAGAATTCTGCCCCACAAAGACAAACATAAATTACTACTTTCTGTGTGTTCAAAGTACAACTGGGGGAGATATCAATAACATACATATAATAATATTAGATTAGATATTGTGTATGATATTGGCTGTCTTAATATCGTAATATAAGTTATTGGCTTGGGCTCGGTTGTAGTGTTTTGTGATCTTATTTGAAGTCTGCAATCTAAGGGTGATTAACACTGCACGCCTTCTTGGCAAGTAAGTGAATGTGTATTTCCAAATTTGGTGATTTAGAATTTTTTAAATAAACGGATTGGATTAATTATTGCTTCATGGGTTGAGAAGAATCGGCCATTTCTTTAGATAAATGTGCATTTACAATCCCATTGTATTATCTGAAGATGTTACGTCATCAACGAGGCTGTTTTTCTTAGCTCATAAAAAGTTTATGTTTTGGAGATGCAGTCATACGTCATATTATCCTTATTGCCGTATCACGGCAGTGTGTCAAAAATATTGATTTATATTGAGTGTATATGTATTTATTTTATACCTCTAAGGATTACTTATAGATGCACTAACAACAAGTATAAATTACACCTTCATGGCAGAACAAGAGACAAACTTTGTCTGTCTCATCTACACAATGACGGCAAACCAAACATCCTATTTTATGGACTGTTGCTGTTCAAAGGATGAGTCCGTGCAGCAGGCTGAGCGGCTGTTGTGTCGGCTAATAGAGCCTGATAAGCTGATGTTGTCATTGTTGTTGACATGGATAGCTTTCCTCACACACAGGCATGGCTGCTGTTGTTTTTGACCGGGACCAGTGACTAGAACGCAGGTATGGTGGGCTGCTGTTACCACGTCTGGGATGACCAAGTTCTGCTGTTGTCTGCAGGCAGTGTTGTGTGTCAACACCTTGCTGGCATGTTTACTCGACCATAGTTACATTCCTTGTGTAAAGCTCAATCACTGGCCATTGATGGGCTCGGGTGCAGCTTTGCAAAGGTGAATTTGGAAAAGTAGTTTAATATTGCAAAAAGCATGTGTGGTTCTTTAATTATAAACCTCAGAGAGCCTCCTACAATAACCTTAAAAATGACATATCAGTTACACTTGAGCTGAAGTTTGATCTATCGTTTTTGGCTTTTTCTGTTCATTCTAATGGATCTTGTAACGACTCTAATTGTGATTTATGTTGTTTCTTTGTGGTGTTGTATTTAACCATTTGTCTCGGTTTACCACAGGAGTGGTAAGTCCTGCCAGGATCTGCTGTTACTTGTATCGTGATCGCCTGCAGTTCTTTAATTGGTGCTGCAATTGAGTCAGCAAGAACATGCGACCTCTGACTCAAACTCATCATTATTTCAGCTGTGTGGTCAGGAAGGCAGGTCAGCGTTGCTACCAAGCTGCATTTAACCATTCTTAACACTGTCATCTCATTTACCAACAAACACAAGCAAAAAGGTTATATTATAGTCTTTATCTTTTCTTTTTAACTCTCTGGGCTGCTCACTACTCTGCATGCATACCAACACACTCTTTGCATTTCTTGTTAGGCAGACCTTTTTATAATGGGAGATATTTTAACACCTCTAGGAAAGCATGAAATCTCTTTTACTTCCTCTAGATGGAGTATAATCAGGAACATCAAAAAGACATGATTAATGGTCTTGTATCTAATACGCATTTACTACTTAGTGTGAGTACTAGTCTTAGAAATGTTCCTGATCATGTGGTTTTAAGGTTATTAATACTGTGTCATTCAAATTAACGAAAATTAAAACTATTTCCATTATGCTGCCCTTGAAACAAAATACTCTCGCTCAGCAGGTCCATTTGGACACCGTAAAACTTTCCCTAGTGTCCATGTCCTCCCGACTGAAAGAGCCAGGCAGCGAGTAAAGGAGCCAGCTTGAGTTCAGTGAGGCGAGACAGGGAGCGTCATGTCTCCTATTTAAGCTATATGGAGGTAGACTGGAGAAGTATAGATTTCTGGAGTGAATTAACACTAATGGAAATAGTAATGGCCTCCTCTTAGACGTTCATACATGCAGAGCTTTGTCTGACCACAGCAGTTCCTCAAAGTACAGTATGCCACGCTGCTCATTGTGAAAAGCTTCGATGTACAAATGGTCACATTATATCTTTGATGCTTTAAAAAAAGAGTTTATTTTATCTGTAAGTAATGAAATGCACCTAAAAGTTTAAATTATTTTTTTGATGCTATTGGTTAGACCAGCGGTTCTCAACCTTTTTTCAGTGATGTACCCCCTGTGAAATACTTTTTTAGCCAAGTACCCCCTAACCAGCGCAAAGCATTTTTGGTTGAAAAAAAAGATGTAATACTAAGCGCCATCAGTGTCTGATTTATTAAACTGTCAACACTGACGATTGCATTGTTGCATCAGTTTATGAACTTACACTTATATTTTATTGAATATTTATTAAATAACAATTTTTAAAGGATTTTTGAATGGATGCTAATTTTAAATATTTTTTCTCATGTACCCCCTGGAGTGCCTTCACGTACCCCCAGGGGTACACGTACCCCCATTTGAGAACCACTGGGTTAGACAGCTCATTGGTGTGTTCTTTTAGTTGTATTATTGAAGAAGAATGATTTGAGGCTTGGCCACTAGGGGGCAGAAAAACAAGCAGACACAAGAACAGTCAGCACCTCATTACACGCTCATTGGCAGGTCATTTTTATATGCAGCAAACTTAGAGGAACATTAGCACCTGATGAATGTAAAATCCACTTTTTTCTATCTCTTATAGTCTGCGAGTGTTTAGTGTTGGTCAAGGGTTTAAAGAGCTTTCTGTGCTGCGGATGATTAGACCAGCGTGGACTCACTTCCTTGTTGCCAGTGTTTTGGTACTTTTTGTAAAAAGAAAAAAAAAACAAGTTTAATGAAATCTTAAGTAAAGGGGTAAAAAAAAAATGAAACACCAAAGTATGGTTTACATTTTGTACTACCTTGTCATTTGCAAGTGCCTTCATCATTTCAAGTGTTGATTGTAGAAAGAAATGTTTTAGCATTTCCATTCAGTGTTGTTTTTCCCATCCATCCAAAGATGCACTTTATGGTTCCCTCTATAGATAAACGTCTTGTAAACAAGCTTTGTAAAAGTGTTTGATTTCAATTCAAACCAGATTTCTTTTTAGTTTAGGGGGTATGATTTAAATTTTGTTTCATATTTATTCTCATTATTATCTGCCCAAGATCTTCCTTGTTGCCAGTGTTTTGGTACTTTCTGTAAAAAGAAAAAAAAAACAAGTTTAATGAAATCTTAAGTAAAGAGGTAAAAAATGAAACACCAAAGTATGGTTTACATTTTGTACTATCTTGTTATTTGCAAGTGCCTTCATCATTTCAAGTGTTGATTGTAGAAAGAAATCTACATTTTTGATACAATTCACCAAATAGACATTTAAAACAACCTCAAACAGTTTGCCAAGGAAAAAAAGGAAAAAAGCTTTTTAGAGCTCTAATGTTTCTGTAATTTTAGCACTGACTTTTATGATGCAGTCATTTGATTTTATTTTTATTATGAAAAAAAAAGCTGAATGAAGGTTCCGGCTGTAACTAATGATTTATTTCATCATCTACCGATTGTTTACTCTAATAAATCAGAACCGGAGGGGATGTCTTTTAATGTTTTGTTTTGTCTGACCAACAGTCTAAAACCAACATATAATAAGTGTCAATGAGATACAAATTTGAGAAACAGCAAATTGTTTCAGATCTAACGCAAGTTTAAGAAAACATTGAGAGAAATAAAAATAATTTAACAAAATCTATATTGGTCTCCAGTTTTTCCTCAACGGTACAAAGGAAAACTCAACACAGCAAATGCATAGTTGAGGTTGGATCATGTCTGTTAAGGAGCTGAAGAACATATTCACAACTTTCAGAATGTACTGTTTATTACACTAACTGAGTCGGGCTGTAATAAGTGGCAGCAGAGTCGCTGCCCATCTTTCGGCGCAGGCTGAAAACTCACCTCTTCAAGAAGCACTACCCTGAGTCTTCCTCGTAGCACTTATTGCATTCGTATTAGTTGTTGCACTTACTGTATTCGTATCAGTTCGCTGCACTTATTGAATTCGTATTCGTTTACTGCACTTATCCTATTCGTAGTAGTTTGTAGCACTTATTATATTCGTATTAGTCTGTTGCAATTATTGTTTTCGTAGTAATTTGCCTCTGCACTATACTTTTGCTCTGGTTTAAGATGCTTGTTTAAGAAAGGAGATGCACTTATGACTTCTGGTGACTAGTAGTTCTCTTGAATACCTATGTTGAATACACTTCCTGTAAGTCGCTTTGGATAAAAGCGTCTGCTAAATGACTGTAATGTAATGTAATGTAATGCACATCCTTTAGGTAGTTCTGTTAAAAACAGCTGATCTCCACTAGATGGGGCCAGTGCTCCACATTAACTCTATCCACTTTTCAAAGGCCTCCCACTCAGAGCCATAATGCATTTACTGAGCACAGTGCATCACTCTTTGCACCACTCTTTGCACTCCCACACTGCTGAACATCCTGGCCAACTAGTTTTGATATTTATCAGTTTTTATTAAGTTTAGCCAGGCATTGAAACTAAACCAAAAGATGACTAAAACCGTGTAAAATAGCATAACAGTCACCAAGTGGCAACATGGAGGAATGTTTCCTAAAATCTTTTAAGTGTATTGCTTCTGCTTCAAAGTAGTGCTGGGAAATATATCGATATTAGGTCAATATCGTTATTTGAGAGTATATGGCGTCTTAGATTTTCAATATCCTAATATGGCTTAAATCGTAAGTATTTGTGTCTCTTCCAGGTTTTAAAGGCTGCATTTATTATTTGCCGTTACCCACTTAGTCGTTATATCCATAGTCATTAATTGATTATTATTTATCAAAACAATCTTATTGTGAAAGCCCCAACAGTCAGCCCTACAATATCCTGGCAACGTAGATATTGAGGTATCCGGTCAGAGATATCATAATTTGATTTTCTCCACATCTCCCAGCTTTCCTTCAAAGCATCATTCAGATATGTTCTATTTTTGTGACTGTATCTGTCATGCGCTCACTCACGCTTCACCGATCTCTTTCACTTATTTCTCACTCATTTCTTCATACACACAAAAGCACGCACACACACACACACACCCACACACACACAAATCTTTTGGTGCGGACATGAATCTGCACGGAGCCACTCTAAACTGTAAACAATTTTTTTTCTCAGTCTCAGCAGCTCTGCAGCATGTGTGTCAGCCTGTGACGTTTTTCTTCAAGCGATCCCCTACTCCAGAGTTAAATTTAGCAGCAGACTTGTATCCACAGCTGCAACCGGATACAGCTGTTAATCCACTATTTTACCTCAAGCCCACTGCCTCGTTGTCCTGCTACATTAATGAAAGCTGCTGTGTTGTGTGTCAGTGCTTTATCTTTGACACAGGAGTGGGAGATAATGTTTAGGTTTTTGGATAGATATAAATTTGGTTTCCATCGGTGACCTCTCCAGCTCTTCTTTGAGCTATCTCTATCCGGCCTATCCTGACAGCCTGTCAAAGTGTTCTAGTCAGAAATGTTGTGTGGGCACCAGGGGTGGGAATGCCAGTGATTACGCAATTCTATTTTGTCTTGGTGGTTGTTTTATTTCAATTTAAATCTCTTTATAAATGGACGCTTAACAAGATGTCTTCCTAATCACAGTTTAATGCTTAGTACATTGTTTTTAGATTCCTGAGATGGCCGTGTATGTAGTTTTAACTTCAATAATTCCACAAGAGGATTGTTACTTGAAATAGTGTTGTGTTGGTTATTTACAAATTTGTAACATCTGATTCATAAGCCTTTATATTTGGTTTGTATTACACCATAGTTTTAACTTCGATGTCGCTGATTTATTTCAAGAAGCACATTCATGGACTTCACATAGGGCGTAGCTTTGTCACACAAGTAGTTGTTCAAATGGTTAGAGCACCTTTTATAATTGTACTCTCCTTCATGACACTGCTGAACTTGAGCGGAAATTACAATTTTGGGACATGTTGTTTTCGATAAAGCCTTCAATGTCAACACCTATGTTAACATTGCCATGGGCTACTAGTTATAGTTAAAGTGTAGGCGTAAGTTTAGTTTCAGAAAATGAATTTTTTTTATTTATTTAATGGCTGAAAGTGCCATTTCCTGCAATATAGAGCATTTAATCCCGACCAATAATGCTGCTCTTTTACTATTAAGCACAGTTTATATTGAAAAATATATTACAGTGTTTGAAAAAGGATTTTGTGAGACTGGGGTCTGGGTGCCATGGAGTGGAGAGGTCTGGGCAAGGGATGTAAAAAAACAAAACAAGTGTGGATGCAAAAAACAAGAACACACAATTGCCCCCCCAAGCCTAACAGTGGCCGTGAAGCTGCTCTGATTGGTCCTTTGCTCTGGCACTTATAAACATTTGTCTTCCCCACATGTACTATGCCTGTCTGCATCAACTGTGTGTTTTTTCTTCTATCTGAAAGAGTGTGTGTGTGCGTGTCTGTATGAATGTTAGTGTGTGTGTCACTGGAGGCTGCAGGGGGACTGCTCTGTACTTTATGAATACCCAGTAGTGACAGGAGGTGGGAGGCGTCCCTCACCCTTTTAGACACTCAGGCTTTAGATTTGTGCTGTTGTCGCTTCAGTTCCCATGAAAGTTTTTACTTAGCAACTTTCAGTACATATTTCCTAAAGTGTTGAGTGCCATCCCTGAATAAAATGTGAAGTTCTGTTTGTTTTCCTAGGGCTATGTCTGTTGCATATGTACTCTCTTGAACTTCTCAGTGAACATCAGTGTACATCAGTGTGGAATTTGTTGGGAATCCTACCATGATTTATTGTTCTATGTCTCTTATGACATTTCTATTATAAATTACAATAAGGTCTTTAAGCAACAGAAAATGTGATGGATATAAGTAAACGTTTGACCTACTTGCTTATTGAACAAACAAACAAACCACTTTCAATTTCCTTTCTGGTTTCTGCTTTTTTAAGACATAAGGTCATAGTGGTGGTGTAGGCTGAGACCTTTGGAAGGACCACCAGGCAAAAGGTTTGAGCTGGTCTGACCTCTCAGCATGTCTAGGTCAGGGATTTACAAACAGCAGTCTGACCACATTATGGACCTGCTGTCTATATTTATACAGCGGCCGCCTATTCAGGGTGACAGAATCAGTAGCTGAGAAATAAATAGGAACCATCTGTTTCATGAGCATAACTTGTGTGACAGGACCATCAAACGGCATCAGCTAGAAAGCGATGGGTCATACACTGTAATAAATCTTAGTTGGCCTTCATAGCTGTGAACAGTCAAGGGCATCAGTATACCAAAAGATTTTAATAAAATTGTTCTTTCTTATTGACTGTTCACTTGTTGTCTGTACGATACTATATTTTAGTAAATTGAGCAGTAATGTATTGAATGCAAATATTTACTTTACCTACCTCTAATAGGTACTACTTTCTTTATATTTTTGAAATTATGTTAATGTTAATTTTATGATATTTGAATTTGTCTAAGGCTGTGGTTTTTACACCAGGGGCTTCATTGTCATATCTCAGTTTAGGAAGACATTTTTTTTGGTATTACTGAAGCATGTTTCCTTACTGCATTTAATTATTTATATTAAGTTATGACAGAATGGTCCTCACTTGGGGATTTCCAAATTTGGAATCCTAAATTAGGAGTACATAAACCCTGTCCTAGATTCCAAATACCTGCAAAAATGCCAGCAGCAACTCTTTAGGTCTGTATTGCAGTAAAATGAAGATAGGAAACGACATGAACACTGAAATATAATGATTTGAAAGGTTGAACCATATGATTACACTTAAAATGTCCTTGAACTTTGTATTAATGGGTATATATTGACTGTATATTGTATATTGACCGTTGAACAGGACAGATTATTATGCTCCCTCCTCTCTCTCTTCTACTCAGATTAGTGAGTGCGCTCCCTCGGACTGTGTTACTCATTCCTGTTTGGTTTAAGCACATCTTGTTACACAAGCCGTGATGCAGAAATCCCTACATGGCTGTAGGCTCACCGCTGTTCTGTAGTGGTCAACATATTTTCTTAAACTCACAATGTGTATTTACTCTATTGCACACTGCATCAGATATAAGTTGTCTTTCTTAGATATTTATCTGGCTTTAGTAACCCATTGAATATTCAACAATAATTCACAAATATGTTGTCACTATTTTCCCCATATTTTTGAAAAACATATAATCTCTGCGGATAGCTAAAGCCAAAAGGCATCTTAGAGACTATATTACATAATAACAGGGGTTTCCTTTCTGCTGTTTTTTTTTTTTTTTTTTTGATTGCCTCAGCTCTCACGCTCTGTTGGATCTGTCAATGGGGACAGCTGAAACGACAACTCCTCCTGAGCCCTGCTGTCTGCGGGGATTCTGTCATGTTCACTGGAGAATAAAGAATTTCAGCACTCGCTGCTCACAGATGTGACCCGCTTCTCTCCGCACTCGTTTGTTTCCTCAGGAATTCCCAGAAAAGATAATATTTAGCATCGGCTAAACCTATTTTTTGACATTCTTTGCGAAAGCTATTTTAAACCTTCAATTCCTGCTCTTTTTTTCTTTTCTTTTCTTTTAACAGTTTCTATCCTACAAGTCAGCAGTTATAATAAATGTTAGTTGACCCACATAATGAAAAGTACAGAAAAACTATATACAATAACATTCTAGTATATTTTTCTCCTTCCGTTAATTACATCGTCATTACAGTGATGAGAGGTTCAACCTTTAGTAATGTTCAGACCCGGCCTCAGGATGCATTAAGCTGCTAGAAAGGCATTACCACATCTGTCGATCAACACTGTCAATCTGTCTGACCTCACATCACTTTCCATTAACTCTCTTAAACCCTTTCACCCACTCACCTACACACACACACACACACACACACACACACACACACGCACTCCGTTGCCTCGTCACTCCCTTCTCAGGGATGCTATCCTTTTCACTTTGTTACTCAAATCCACACTAATGTTGTTCAATTAAACCCTCAGTAAATGGAACTTTAGCCTCCATTAGACAGCTGGCCAACAGTTACACATGATACAACTGTGGTCATCCTCAGCTTGGTGAGCAGTGCACTAAAAACCATTGCCTGTCACAAACTACATTTTCCTGGCCTGATGCCTGTGGATACGCGCTCTTAAGTAAACGGTTAGAGATGTACACAGGAGAAGGCTGAGCTAGAAGGAGATGAAGCAGTTGAAAATAGGTTATTCTGTGCACCCAGCTTGAAGGACCCTTTGCCTTGAGATGTAATTCCCCTGTTTAATTAAAGAGGATCTCTGAAGTAGAAGCAGTACTACATAGGGCAGAAAGCCAGTGCTTGCTAAACTAGCTTGGACAGATCGGGCCTAGCGCCCTGCAGCAACTCTGGATGCCAGTTCGTGTGCCAATCCCAGCTCTATGGAGGTACCCAGACTGCCCCTGAGAGCAAATTAGTTACACTCACGAATATCAAATTTGGGAGTCCTTTTCCCCTTGCAGTAGCTAAGGGCGTTCTCTCTCTGTTTTTTGTCTAGGCTCACCGCTTAGAATTGATTCTAGCATTCTATTTTCAGAGCTAATTCTGCCGTTGTGGTGAAGGATCACTGCTCATGACGGTGGCCAACTGTACCTTCGCGGTCAGAGTAGATTCTTGCGTTCTGTTGATCAGAACACATTAATTGTCCTCCCCTCTCTGCCAATGAAGTTGCTCAGCTGCAGTATGTGGGCAGTAAGAAAAACCTCCCGTACAGCCAGGACGGACTACTGGGGCTTTATTATGCGATGGCATCATTGATCGCCAACGCTTCTTCTCCATCAGGGCAGAAATGACTAACATTTTAGGTGTGCATGTTTCTGCAGCTTTTTCTTTCTTGTATTGTTAATAAGGGATGTAGTATTGTCAATAAGTGAGGTACATTTCCGCAGCTTTATATTACAGCTGTTTGTTGTGTTTACAGTTGTTGGGCTACGTAGTATCTGAATATTGGTTCCTTTTGTTTTCCTTCTCCGTCTGCACACCACTGAAAAAGAAAGCTGTTGTTTATGAATTCTACTCTGCTGTAGTCGTGATCGCAGAAACACACATGATCAGCTGTATGTCTCCAGCTTTTCCCTCCTCTTCCTCCCCCGCACATTGAATGAAGCATTGGGCCGGGCCCTGTCAGTGCTCTGCATTCACACACACACACTGATTGAGTGTCTGAGAGGGGTCTTAGCAGCTCAGTAGATTTTGGGATAACCACTGAATCAGGCACTTAATCAAGGCATCGAGACGAAGGCCACGACTCAAGGGAGGACATTGTGATAATATGTGTAGAGGGAGGAGATGGATTTCTTTTCTTAACACTGAGATTTGTTCAGCAGCTCTATCTAACAACCAGCTGAGTCCAGCACTAACAATGGTAACTGATGGGATTTGGTTCTCAGGTATTGTTCAATTGTGTCCCCTTGCATTGATACAAAATTACTTATTTTTTTGGTGAAAAACAGTCGTGCATTGGGTTGAGTCACCCTACTGTGCGCACAGTGAACACAATGACACTAATTAGAAATTTAACAGCGGCACTCTAAGGCATTATGTAAAGTTCAGAGTTTCTTATATTTAGTTCAACATCCTTTATGACTGATTTATCTTGTAACGAGCAATGAATAGAGGTTCATTCCAAATGTTCTACTGCGTACTCTGATGAATGTACACAAAGCAGCTAATAGTTCAGGCCAGTAATTGCTCAATACTAGCATTGAGAAAAGAATCCTAATTAAAGTGTGCATGAGAGGACTGGCTGAGATAATACATGTGTAAGCATTTGTTCAGAATGACTTTGACTCTGAGATCACCAGGAGGCCAGGAGGCGATGTGTCCTCTGCAGTGCAGTCTGACGTGTCACGCAAGTGAAAATTTCAGTCCTGAAATCAACACAGAGGTAGTTTATGGAGCTTGAATGTCACGCAGATGAAAGACCTCCCCTTCAGCAATGGCATGACTGAGCTGCATGAGTGTTGAAAAGTGGGCACATTTGGAACAAGGTCGCAGGTTCCTAACAAAAGTGATTTATAAAATGTTTCACCAAACATCTTTTGACTTGACAGCAGTAGGTGTAAACCGTTGAAATGTCTGTCAGGCATGCTCACAGGAACACCTGCTAACATTTGGATTTCTTTCAGAGAACCGTACACGCCATCACGCTGCGATAAAGGTGTCAGTCATCTTTAATGATGGCCTCTTCTCTTTATCTGGTCCTTTGGTCCTTTTTTTGTTTGCCAGATATAGTCAAAGCGAAGGGAACGCATGCTGTCAATTTGAAGAGAGTTGGCAGATGTGCCTGTTGTGAATTATTAAATCATAGTAAGTGTGACAGGCATGGTGTATTGGATTGAGCATATTTGTTGCTCACTCTGTTGGCATATTTTTGTAGCAATTTATAGCTCCTGGTAATTGCAAGGTGTCGGTGTATCGGTGTCATGTGATTTTTACTTTGGATATTTTACAGTAAAGATTGTAAATACAAACTGTTGCAGTATGGTTTGTATCTGGTGATGAGAGTCAGTCAGCTGGATAAAATTTCAGTCGGAGCAATAAGTGGAAATGGTTGTTCCATTGATTTATTAAATGATGGATCACTAGTCTGCTGGATGGTGCATGCTTATATTGATTACTATACAAAACAGTCAATAAATGTGTAGATTTTCAGACGCAGATAAATCAAGGTTCAACAAAGGATTCATAGGGTTTAGCAATGACAAGAAATCAGTCCTCACATGGTTACACATGGTTTCAGTAGCCATGAATAGCTGTGGCGGGGTATTAAATCCTAAACAATATACTGTAGGAAGAAGGTTGTATCTAAATAAATATATAATTTTTCACCTCTGAATATCATAAGGCGAGCCCATGTTGGGGGTAGTGTTCCCATATCTACCTGGGCCTGATTTTTGTAAAGCTTATTTTGTGGTTTTGCTTGGATCACAGCACTAAAACTGCATCTGTGCAGCCTGAGCTCCCGTCCCTAGCCTCGTCCACTTCTCTGCCTTCCCTATGTCACGACTCCTGGGGGCCCTGGCTCAGAGCCGAGTGAATCGCGGCATCACGTTTCCACAGCACTGGCAGTGTCTGCATGGACCGTACCCTGTGGACGCCATGTCTGACTGCTCTCATGCTCAACTGCTTTGTGGAAATTAGTAGAGAGCGAATGTCATCAGCCTCAAATGTGTTCCCCCTCACCCTCACCTTAGTGCAGGACATAACTGCAAAAGGTGGCGAGCCCATCTATCTTTTCCATATGCTGCCTCGGCTGCCACTGTACAGATTGCTTTGCATTGACATTCATGATGGCTCAGTGGCTTCCTTTTAAATCTCTCACACACTTTGTTACAGGAAAGAGCATCTGCAAGGCAGTCCTGAGGCTTGCTTCTCTGCGCTCTTCACAAAGTGTGAAATTTAAATCAGATTTAAGTTGAATTAAACCACCTCTCCCCTCAGGGTTCTATTTAAGTCTAGGAGACCAAAGGTCATAGCTCCAGGAATAGAGCTGTCAGTTAGCAACAGCCTATTTGTTGGATTACCGTGATGGAGGTTGCTTCTTCGTCTGCTTTTTACAATACACGTCTGCTCCTGATGGCATCTCTTTTAATTATCTCCTTGGCACACTAGCTGGTCCTCTCAGATAAGCTTCACTATTATATTACTGGGAGGGTGTGTCTAATCTACTGTCTCTTCAATCTGCAGCCATTGTTGCATTTAGTCCAATTACCGTGGTGTTTACTTTCAACCTCCAACCATTATCATTTTTTTACCACTCACCTCGTCTAAGAATGCTCTCATTGTTCATTAGGTGAGTATCTAGTAACCATTAATAACAGATGTTGTACAGGACAGTATTCAGGCATTTTATCCTGCAACATTAATTATTTTCTAAGTTGAGGAATATACAAGATTTAAAAAAAAAAATTGTATCACAAGGATTTAAGCAGCATAAACAAAGACAGCGTGCCAGTTCTTCAGTCTCAGACAGCCCTGCCTTTAACATGTATTAACACAGATAAAGTTACATAATGAATATTTCATGGGCAGTTGAACACACCCACGTGAGAGCCCCCTTTTCCGGAGCCATAGGCTGTTGCAAAGTCCTGACCAGGGAGTATTCAGCTTCCCCTTTTTGTTCTGAAACAAATAACTGTATTAGTACTGCAGGGCATCAGACGGACAAGAGAAAACAATAACAAATGCACTACCCTTTTCTTAAGAATGCTGCTGTAAACACAGCAGATTTCAATGCCTTGCTCTCTCTGTAGCACTCTGAATATTCCTCCTCATAGCTCCTCTTCATATCCCTCCCACCACATTCCCTCCCTCCCTCCCTCCTCTCTCTCTCTCTCTCTCTCTCTCTCTCTCTCTCTCTCTCTCTCTCCTCCCATCTCTTGCCTGTGTGCACCGTGCAGCTTTATGCTGAGCACAAGGCATACAGATGTAAGTTTTAGCCAGGCAGCGGCCAGAGCTGGCAAGTGAATATGAGGCTGCCCTTTTTCTACATGCAGTAGTATTCAGTAGAATATCCAGCAGCCAGCACAACTGTCAAGGCGGACTCAGAAGGCGAGATGAAAACCTCCTGGAACTGTGTGTTCGTGTTTTATTCTCTCCATCCTTTTGTGTGGATCTATGCGTTTCCACTCTTAAAGCTTGGCAGCAAGAGGTGTTATCTCTAGCACTGAGCTCAGCTTTAAAAGGAAATTGCAAGACTCTAAATCTGTCTGTCAGCCTCTGATGAGCCTCTGATTAAAAGATAAAGCGAGAGGAGGAAAACCCGGATGAATCAAGGAAAAACTTGCAGGCGGAATTTACGCTTTTTGCTTTGTTGATTTTTGGGACTCTGTTTTTTTTAAATATTTAGATTTTTCTTTTATTTAAAGCTTCGTACTTGACCTGCGTTTTACGTATCTGAATTATGCAGTGATTGCATATTTGATTCTCACCGCTGAGACAGAGATGCTGTATCGTTGTGCTTGGATTTGGACTTCCTTTGAGAGGATTTTGTTTTCACCTGATCAGCGATCCTTTACTGTTTGAATCCATCCTGATCTGCCCTCCCACCCTCCTGCCCCTCTTTTTTTTCCTACTGAACATTGTGAGCTTAGTCACTTTTTTTCTAACGGAGGCACGGTGTGTGAGGCACGGTGTGTGAGGCTGGATTTGGAGTAGTTGGCTCCTTCAGACTGAACTGTCTCACGCTCTTCAGGGTCCTCAAACATTTTACCTCTGGGACTTTGTCTTACCTGACTTAACAAGCAAAGAGTTTAATTAGACCTTCTATTGGGACGGACGGCCAAAAGCCAGGATGCAGGTGTCCTTAGTGTGCACGGACCACCGTGGGGGGGTGAGTCGCACCACGGAAGACCGGCTAAATCGTCAGAACGCCAACAGCCCCAGCACAGGCACCCGCAGCAAGTTCAGAGCAGTGGCGATGGTGGCCCGCAGTCTTGGACAACTCTCTGTTCAGAGCGTGCCTTCCTCCAGCGAGCAGAGCATTAAGACTGGCATGAAGTATAGGTAGGGCATGTCTGAACTAACAGGATGCTTTACATTTGGCCATAAAACCTTGCTAACATTTTTCAATTCAACTTACACTGCAGGATTTTCGCTCCCACTGCTAAAAGTATATTTTGAATCATCAAATTCTTCGTGGCTCAGGCTACAATTCATCACAGAGAGAACTGGCTGTTTGTCCAATTTGCTATTGAACACTAGTTTTTCTTCCTTACTCCTCCTTGACAGAACTGCCAAACCCCACCTGTTAAAGATTGATGACCATTATTATGACAGTAGCTAATTAGTTAACATTCCCGCTCACTCCTCAAAAATAGCAAGATCTCAGATGACATTTTTTTGCAATTTATATTTTTATCTGATCTTAGTTCTTAAGCGGTAAAACTCGTTGGCATTTAATTTGCTTGTGGCCATTGATGTCTAATCTGTTCTGTGCAGGAGTGCCAAACAAGCACTGAAAACAAAGTACAATAAGCTGCATTTGTTAAGCTTTAAAGGGGGAAACTGATTAGTGTTTTTCCCAGATTAGTCTAGAAACTACAATAATACTATTATCATGAAAACTTTAGTTTGTTTACCTCATACTGATAATCCCGTAGTTTTCCATTTATCATAGTGTGGGTTTATATTTATTATAATCACTGCAGATCCTTTTGTTGAACTTGTAACAGAAATATTAAAATCACATATTTTTCAATTATTGACTCAAAAGCTACATTGAGTCAGTTACTATTCAAATAACCCTTGTTGTCATATTAAAGAGAGCTGTGAAAAAAACCAACACTTTGCATAATGATAGCTTGTATCATTGTATGTTGACATGTTGCTGCATTGAATATCTATCAAACCACTTAAATCAGTTGATTACTGATTACAGCTCTATAATAGTATTTACACTTCTGTAGCATTCATTCTGACAAAAGGTTTAGTATTTTATTGAATAAAATTGATTGAGCCTCTTTTTGTGTAGAAACCCAAAGGGACATAAAGACTAATGACTGTTTCTACCATACCCCATATATTTAACAGTGTACTTTAACAGTATTCTATTTGTGTGGTGAATTACTCTAATTAGTGCAGATTTTACACAATGGCTGAAAAAGGAGTAGATTATGAAGTGGAAAGAGAGCGAGGAGACCGAGAGACGGCACCAGATATGTAGCAATTTTAGATAAATACATGTACTTTAAATGTAAATTTGGAGCAAGAGTGCATAAAAAAGCATCAGAATAGAGCTTGTTTATCAAAAACAATGAACCCCACATAACGATTACCAATTCAACCCCTGAATATACGTATTTCCAGTATGTTTTCATTTATACTCTATTCATTCTTTTCAAGCAACTTAATCATTTATAAAAATATTGATAATATTGGAACTTCCATATCTCTAGCCTTGGTTTGAATAGTGATGTCACGGAGGCATACTGTCTTTTTGTTAAAAGACGTTGCTAGTTCTGATGATAGAAAATGAATATCACTGAACACACTTCTTGACTGGAGAGTGATATTATATATGATGTGCGGATATTTGTTTCTGTTTGTATCAAAGCTGCAGCAGAAGAGCCTCCATCAGAAGCTTGTGAGCTGTTTTCTTGTTTTTAACCATTTTATTGCACACATTTTCTACAAGAGCATATTGTTGTATATTCATACTGTGCTCTTTATAGGATTGTCATTAAAGTAGTAGATGACTTGATTTCCAATAGAACTATTAATATTGAAGTCAACTGATTATCTTTTTAAATACTGTTTTTCAAGTCCCAAAACCCCCCCGAAAACTTAAAGGTGATGTTGTGCCTTTAAAGCAGCATCAACTTTCTGGGGGTTGAAAAATTTGTGCTAAATTGACTGCAAAATGAAGACTGGGTGTTTTATTTGAGGAAACACATTACCCACCCTGAGTAGTGTTGTCAGATGGGACATAGCAATCCTTTACATCTGATTTGCCAGCGGCAGCCACGCCATGTTGGTTCACTGTCATTATTGAGGCTAATGATATTGAATGAGTAAAATCATTTTCAGCTTGCGAGGCCGGCGGCTGTTTGTGTTCTTCGCTTCCCCAGTGAAGTCCAAAGTACATAACGGGCTCTGTGTTTGTGAACCGGACTTGCATCTGATGTAAACTGAAGGTAATGTAGGCCTAAATGCAGCGCGAGGCTCAGAGATGCATGCACCGAGGATACGACATTGTGTTTTTGTTGTTTTTGAAGAGATGCGGATGAAAGGGAAGGAAGGAGAGAGTGAAAGAAAGAAAGGAGAGAGTGCTAAGGTTAATGCTGGTGTAGGCACTATGCCCAAGAGGAAGTACAGTAGGCTGGAGTGATCTGTGCAAATGTCACTGTGTATCTTTCAAACATGCCTCTCAGAGTTTAAGCTTTCAACCCTTCTTACATGGCTAACATTTATCTTTTCATCCCTATGCCCAAGTGATTTTTTTTTTCTCTCCGTTAAATTCAGTTTGGAGTTTTTCATTTCGCCATTTTGACAGTTGAGGAGGTAAGCGGTTTCATAACTGTTCCCCAAAATAATATATTTAAAGCTTATCCACCCAGCAAAACTTTCCACGATTATCCACACTGCAGAATGGCGGCTCTGCAATTCAGATCAGCCTCATTTGCGTCCACTCTGTTTCCTCGAATGGAAGCCTTGAGCTCGAATCAAGTCCGTCAGTCTTCTTCCATGGGCAAGGATGCATTTTAGGTTGGAAGTGACCTTCACAAGGTCGAGGAAACCATCAAAGTGAAGATCTTTTCAAGGTCTATGTAAGAAATGCGGCAGCTTTTGGTAGGCTGCCTCACCACAGACTGAGCCACTCTGTAATGTGACACCGGGCCTTCATGATATGACTTAAAATCATCAAGCTTGACTGTGCGAGCCTGCACCTCCTCCAAGGAATGATTAAATGGTTTCAGTCAGGACTGAATTAATGATGCACACAAAATGGCTTATGATTATGTAAAGTAGTCTTGCTCAGGGAATGGAAGAATATCTGTGAGATTGGGAAGGCAGTGCAGGTAAAGCCCCTGCTTTTCACAGTCTGGTTATCAGCTTTTCTTTCAAGCAACCCAAACCCAGGAAGGGTCCTGAGGCGCTGCAAATAAACTGCTGAAAGGTGATGCCGAGGTGAATACGTTTTTGGTTGGACTGCCATTTTTGTACTTTTGTCATTTTAAACTTCTCTGGATGACATTTGTGCTCTAGGAGGGTTATATTTTTTTTGTCAACGCATATAAATATTTTTGTCACAGTTTGTATTAGCTCCACAGTTCTGCTGTATTGCACTCGGTATCGTTTACTGCAGTGGCAATGTAAATCAGAGCTGACTCACCTCCTCTCCTGGTGTAAATCTACAAGTAAGTCGCCTGAGCCCAGATTGTCAGTAGGATTCCTCACATCTCCTGAGGTCCCCTTTTATTTGTAAAGTTGACGGTGAATCACAGCAACAGTAAATAGTTACAGGCAGTGTTGTGTAAGCGGATGGCATTTAAATCCCATCACTGTGTTGTGTGAAGCTGTGAAAATCACAGATACAAGACACTACTTAAAAAGGGCTGTCCCACCAGTTATGTTTTAATCTAGTGCACTTTGAAGTATCCTGATTTAACAGATGGACGAATTTATACAGACAGAAATGGGAGCAGACTCTCAAAGATGTACAAATGACAAACGTCTGCTTATAAATGATTAGACCACAGGTTTAATGTTTCCTTATTGTATTAGCTGTAATTGCAGAGGGGAAATCGAATTGTGGTTACTAAATTATAGGATTTATTTTTTTTGCCCTTTTAAGGGATTTTCTTACAGTATCTTTTCAGTATTTTGTTACACAAATGCAAAAGCAAGCATGCATCGCTCAGGCTTTGGGTGACAAAAGCTGTGGGTGTGAGATTTGGGGCGTCATGAGTGTGGGTGCATGCTGGGACGTTTTCCTGCATTCTGAGGGCTCTTCATCAGGGAACCAGCTTTCTACAGCCTGCACTCCCCCTTGAAATATGAATCATAAATACACCGTGGTAGTTGAACAGAGCACACATACAGGAGCCGCTCTAATGTTAATACTTAGACTCATCCACAGCACAGATTTCAGGCCCACAGTAGCCACTTAGGTACCATCTTAAATGTGTACAGAACATACACCATCTGTTTGCTCTGGGCGTGTGGAGAGAAACGCTGCCAAACAGTGGGATGGTTCATTTATTGATGTGGGCTTGAGTTTCACTGTATGCACTGTCTGTGTTGGTGTGTAAGAAAGCGAGTGAGATGGGAGGGGCTGTTGTGAAATATTTTGCTTATGTGCCTATAAGCGTGTCTGCATGTGACACATTTGCGTTATGTTGAAGGAGAAAATGAAGACAGCTGTTCCTTCTTTGCTTCACTGATAGACTTTAATTAGAGCCTGTGTGTGTGTGTGTGTGTGTGTGTGTGTGTGTGTGTGTGTGTGTGTGTGTGTGTGTGTGTGTGTGTGTGTGTGTGTGTGTGTGTGTGTGTGTGTGTGTGTGTGTGTGTGTGTGTGTGTGTGTGTGTGAGTATTTCTTAGCACCACTCATTTCTCTCTGCATGGTATTTTCTTAAATTCTCTAGAAATATCCCAGATTTATTATTTATATTGTGGATTGCCAAGAAGAGGCTAGTCCTTTATTCACTCATCTGAATAGAAGTCAGTCAGTTTATACGGTTTCATAATATATGTGGGCAGGAATTTTCTTTTACTTAATAATGACTTTGTCCAAAGTTCCGTACATATGCACACAGTTATGTGTCTTAATGCTCTGTGTCAGATTATTATATTTATAAAGCTGCCACATTAGGCCTTTATTCTGCCTAAAGTGGGAGTTTAGATTTACAAATGAGCACCAAATCAACAGACTGGTTTTGACAGCAAAATTTGTGTTAAGCATTCCTTTCTGCATGGGAAGCGCTTGAACTGCATGTTATGTAATGTGTGATTGAGGAAATAATGTAGCACAAGTAGACGTGAGGCTGCACTGTACCGGAAAGTAAGAGAAAAGGCCAGCAGGAGAAAAATCCCATTTATCCTGCAGCATCATGCTTAGTATATTTAACCTCCACATTTTTTTAATTAGGCAGCTGGCAGTTTGCTTTAAATCAATACAGGGGCCAACCCAATCTCATTTTCATCAGCAAAGTGGTCTTTGGTCTTGACTGTTTGGACAATATAAAATGCCAAAAAAGTGAAAATTGTCCATAACAATTCCCCAAAGCCCACGATGACGTCTTGGAATGTCTTGTTTTGTCTAACCAACTGTCCAAAATCCAGATTAACAATCATAGAAGACTAAGTAACTCAGAAACTATTGAAGTTAAAGAGGTGGATACCAGAGAATTTGGCATACTTTAACTCAAACACTGACTCAAAACAATACACTTATCAGTAAATTGCCTAATTGTTGCAGCTCTCTGTCATTTTATTTGCTTCCTTCTTTCAATGCATCAAATTAATTTTTGTTTGATATCTTTTAGACATTTACAAAAAAATATATTTAATCAAATATTGGATTTTTGGATTTTGTGGCATTTTTTCAGTAAACGTACTCTTGCAGTATCTTTTCGCTATGATAGCCATTTTTAAAACATGTCAGGATGTTGCAGCACAGCTCACTGTGAGATAACAGATACCGTATTAGAAAAAATGCTAAGACTGGGAACCCTCAGGTTCTAGTGAGTTTCTCCCTCGTTCCTCTCAAGCGTATAGCAGAAGATTTTCCATCCCTGTGGGCACTGCCAGATTTATCCCCAGACAAGAGCGTTTGAAAACACCTGAGTTAGAAGAAAAACAAATTCAGCCTCAGGAAAACCCTCTGAGCCGGCAATCTGTTTATGCCCAAGTAAAAAAAGAAATAAACTGCCATTGACAACTGTCTTTAAAGTCCCAGTGAGTCAAAGTTAGAGTGGCTGTAGCTTCTATTCTTTGAAAATTCATCAGTGTGACAGAATGGTTGATTGATGACATGTAGCCTGGAAGTAATGATATTTAATTTGTATTACTGACAACTACATATATGTTGCAATGCTGTGAAAAAATTGTAACATCCAACATGCATTCGTTGAAACAGTCTAGGATCGATGTGGTGCTTGTATTTGACCAAAGACCTGCCTTTATGTCTGTAAGAACACACTTAGTTTAGTGTTGACTGGACTATAATGTCATCTTAACCCGACAACACTTAAAGAGAATCATGGCCGACACTAAAGGGGAATTTTCCAACAGCAAAAAAAGAATTGTCCCTGCTATGCTTGTGAAAGTTTAAAGAATTTTCTCAGCTATAGCTTCGTCCAGATCTTTTTATGGGTTTTTTTGTGCATTTTCGTGCACAAATACATGAAGAGTCTGTTTGAAATCTTCACAAGATAACAGATCTCAGGGTCAGAGGTAGTTTAAGACTTGTTATGTATTTTATGTTGCCTATACATATCATGTAATGTGCATGTTTCAAGGCCTGAAAGACACAAGATTGGTGATTTGTTAGGCCCTTAGACAATTACAATTTAGAAGATCTGTTGTGCGGGTATAGCCATGTGTGGAGGTATGAACTTTAGATTTAGATGAGAGGTTAAATCTAAATTCCACTCTCTTGCCCGCCCATTAAGTATGAAACTAGAGCCAGCAGCTCTAGCTGTCAAAAGTTTTACAAAAAGTGTTGTCACTGTGAGGTTTAAAACAACAGGAAAAAGCCTTTATCCAATCACCTCCAGTCACAACTTGCACCCCAGCAAATCCATATTGGGCTTGATCTGAAACAAGGATTGAGTTCTTGTGTTTTGAGTTTCAAAAAGGTCATCCAGCTCACAGCGAGTAAATAGAGCCTCATGTCAGAAACCATCCAACAGCGCTAATGGCATTCGGTCTGTTGGTTTTTCTGAAGTTGAAGCCACGATGGAGGTAGTATTAATAGTTCTGCTTGGTGAACATATCTCTCAACACATTCCTCTTTACAGCTCTGTGACCTTGTTTCCTCATTCATCACCCTGTCCTGTCCTGTCCTGTCCGCTGACATTGACTGACTCCATTCCGACTCCATTCCTCCCCGATGCTGTACTCTCACACTGTACCGAGACTAAACTATACCACCGTTTGGCACCATTTTATATCCACACGCCCAGAGCAAACTCTTAACTAGAGAAGGGATGTAGTGTTTCTCCTACAGTAGTATAAATACCTCTACCATTGTTTTAAAACACAAAATTAGAGCAGATTTGACATGATAGGCATTTAGTTGATGCCCTGTATAAGTCATGATTTAAAGGGTGCAACAGTAGTCTCATCACCAACTGGCATTCTGAGAATGTGTTGTTTTTGCTAGAACAGTAGATGTGTCTTTAGCAGGTTCTTTACCTTCTTGCTAATTAAACAGGAAAATGTCCTCTGGCTAGTTGGTTATAACATTTGATTTAACCATGATTTTATAGTTTGACAGCAAGATCATGAGATATTTGGGTTGTCCTTATCTCCACTGTCTCTGGTACTTCTAGTTGAAATTTCAAGTGATTGATGCGTGTCATTGTGTCTTTCAGGATTTTTCTTTTGTCTTGATCGGTCTGAGAAGTGTCACTACAGTGTTTGTTTAACGGTATTTGATTGGCCCAAGGGAGTGATTGTCTGTCAGTCATGGAAAACGACACATTTAAGACTTTGAATAGAAAATGTCAGGCTACATCAACATTTACACCAGTTTTTTATTGTGTTGTGTCACAGCAGTTTGAAACGGCTCCCACCTTCATCTTAAAACTCTGTTCATATGTCAGAGTGTTTAAAGTAACACAATATAAATATATGTTTTTCATATTTGTCCACTGTATGAGCGAACAGTCAGTTTTGTGTTGGTCATTCAGTGGTGATCGTGCAGTTTTCATGCGTGTTGTGCATGTGCCTTGTATCAATGACGAGCATCTCATAGTGCTTGTTATTTATCTGTCTTTGAATGTTTGTCTTTGTTTGGTTAGTAAAATGTTTTTTACTTTTCAGGATATTATTTGGATTCCATATTGACTCATCATCATGCAGTTAGCAGTTCTTAAATATATCACTAACTATTGGCAAGAATAAAAATAATATATCTTTCTTTTATTCCTATTTCGTATTTTTCTTCCAGAGACAAAAACCCAATTATAAAAAATCGATCAGTAATACATGACTGAAAGGTCAGGTGACCTCCTGTTCGCCCCTGTTGACCTTAAAGGAAAATAACCTTCACTATTTACCACAAGTCAGCTTTCATCAATGGCATCCAAAGTCATCAGCAGAGCAGATAGATTGACATAGACCAGCAGGATTCAATGTGTCAAGCTGAAGTGAAATGGAATCTGTGTGTAAACAAGCCCCAAATAGCTCTCCAAGCCACCCTTAATCAAATAAACCAACATAACAAAATGAAAAACCTTGACTTGTGCACTTGGACTTCGGGCTACTGGGATTAGAAGGCTAATGTGAACTTAGAGAAAGGTTATCTAGTATTTCAAAGTAAACAACCGGACTGGACATGTGCTATGGTCACTACGTGTCTCATCAGGCTCCGTCCCTGCGGCTGCAGTGCTGTGGCGGTCCGCTGCTGTGCTGTGCCTGTCTCCTTCATTATTGAGGAGGGTGTGAGAGATGACTTTACTGTTGTGGTTCATGTATGCTGAGGCTCAGCGGCAACCTGACACCTGGCTGCTTACAGGACCTGACAGAGGGTCTATGCAGCAACGCACAATGCAGTATTCAAGGCCAGTCTAGTAAAATATTGAACACAACAATGTGCTGACAAAGGGATATTCTTACAATAAGCACAAATTCAACGTCAGAGCTGTGTATTCTGATATCCCGGTTACTTTTTGTTTAAATGCACTTGTTCTGTACATGCAGTGTTCACGTGTAAAGCATGCTTACGCAACACTTGCACTGTAAGCTTCGCTTTGTGATAAGCCCTAACATGCTGATGAAAATCGTGAAGCAACTTGTGAAGCATGTGTATCTAGCTGCTCCTAGTTTAAAGTATCTCATTAGACATGTTTTCTATGCATCTCTTTTTCTGAACATGCTTGTGCACCATGTTTAAACACATTAAGCAACACTAATTCATTTAATCACATTAGGTGTTTAAATCTGAAAGAGTGCAAGGCTTAAAAAAGACTTGGTGCTGATGTACAGTTGTACTCTAAACTCTACTAACGGGTTCAGTCGGCTGAATTTAAAAGAAAGAAGCTGTTTTGCATCGAACAAATATTTCCGTTCGTCATTAAAAACACTAGCAAATATTCTCCATTAACAATTTTGGTCAGTAAGCTGCTTTTGGTTTTGGTTATCTCTGTTTGTGACGTTGAGCAGCAGCCACCCCGAGGGGTTATTTAACTCATGCAATTAAGTGGCAGTTAATTGTAGATCAGCTCTAGTGGTTTGCCAGAGGGGGCTTGTGTTAACCTTGTCACACTGGTGCACAGTTAGGGCATGTGGTCCCACTGGATTCCCTTATCTCTCTCGTCTCCCTCATGACTGACTGTGTTTGCTTATAAATCAGCAGGCTCCTATACGTGACATCATCGCGCTCTCGGATTCAATCTATAACTCGATTACAGACCTCACTGACCAGATCAGATTTTTTTAATTAAGCTTTTTGTTGTAACTATGTTTGACCCAAATACTTTACTTGCAGAATAGACAAACTGGATATGATTTAATGATTTTTTTAATATCACTCGATCTCACTGAAACCTCTGATGGTTGAAGGTTGACTTTTGTTGTGATTTGATATACCCTGAGTGAGAAAACAAAGAGTACAAATGAGAGGCGAGACTCTGCCAGCATCCATGGTGGTTCAGTGAAGAAAGAGTGGAACTAATGTGGTTGCCTGATGAAGCGAACATTCAACTGGATTAACTCAACGAAAATGGAAAGTGTATAAACATTCATCGAAGAGAAAACTTAAAACATTTAAAAAGCCTTTTTTTGTTTCACTTTAACACAAATGTAGCCCACTACTTAGAGGACATGTGATACTGTTGAGATTTCCATATTTATTTTAAACGGTTTAATCATTTTTTATTTTATTTTTTTTGCGACTGTGTTCAGACCACATTGAAGTGTTTTGTTAGTCAGCGCAGCAATTCAGCAATTTTATCATGGCTTCACAAAACACCCCCACACACACACGCACAGTCCCACTCGAACATGCAGTCACAAGCGCAGTCATATAACACACACACACATCTGCACACACAGAGCACACCTATCCTCTGTCTCCCTCTTTACTCCTTTTCATTTCATCGGTATTTCTATACAGGCAGTCTTATAAAAATATATTACATATCCTCCCACTCGCTCACTTTGACTCCTGCACATGTTACATAATCTCTGATGCCACATTTCTTTTATCTCTCTCCACTGGCAGCTTATTTCTTGAAATAGGTTGACCAGAGGTAGCACACTTCTATATGTATGTCTAATCATCTCTACGATCATGGATAAAATGAAACTATTACAGTCTGAAGATAAACTCCAGCTTCCTACTGAAAAAGAATACAGCAGCAAATTCAACCAGATTCGTTATTTCAGTGTTGCCTTTTAGCTAGGAGCTATGGATGTCTTAGAGAAGTTTAAAAGTTCCCACAAAAGAACTAAAGCGATGCTATGATTGTCAGCAGAGGGGTCTGTCTGCACAGTGGAAGGCTCAGAGACGCCAGCTTTAGGAGCAACTTGTTGTCAGTAGTCGAGCTTCCGTGTTGCTGTGGGGGGATTTTAGTCAGATGGGGGCTAAGGGATCCTGGTGTGCTGTGAGAAATTTCAGTGGATGCCATGGTGGGCCTGCTTAAGACCCACTTCCTCTCCCTGACATTTCACTGCACACACACACACACACACACACACAACCTCATCGTCAGCACACATGTTACTGTCCCTCCTAAGGTATACAACATACTGTACATGTGTCAGCACTGACATCCGTACAAAACCCCTGTTCTTCTCAGCTTCCATAACTTTAAGCTTCCACTGCAGTAACAGGCTTTCCTCACATTACAGAGGAGTGATGGGGTTGTTTATTTATTTATCAACCACTCAATCAAAGTTACAAATGAGGCTTAAAGTCCTACTTTAATGGTCATAGCTGCCGCAGGAGTGCAAAATACCACAAATCACTGCCACCTTGGTGCTGCATTAATGTTGATGTGATTCTCTCTGTTTTGACAGAAACCTTGGGAAGTCAGGTCTGCGGGTGTCCTGCCTTGGATTAGGTAAGAAACTTTTTGATCATCAGACACACTGAGAAGTTTGCTGCACAACCAAAGATTTTGTCAAGCAGATATGTGAGGGGAATTTGTAACTATCTTCAAATATGAAGAAAAGAATGTTCAGCCGGAAGATCCAGTTGTAGAATTGACTCAATTATACAATCCAATATTATCCTTTTTTAAGCTAGATCTTGTTTCTTGTACACTATGTGCAGTATCACTTGTGCAGAACATATAGTATCACTGTTCACTTGCTCATCTGTGTGCACACGTATGTTTTTGTACTTACAATCTGACCCCACCTCCCTGTCGACCTCTGTAGGAACATGGGTGACGTTCGGTGGACAGATAACGGATGAGGTGAGAGCAGATGGATTTTGTCATCCTCCATCAGTCAAAATTGGGGAATGGAAACCCTCCACATGATCTGGCACATCCTGGGTTGCTCTAGAAGCCTATTTATACTTATAGTGAAAACATATTGCCAGAGGGAGTCAACACTGAGAGAAGAAACACATGTTATAGGAAGACAAAGCCATCGACGCCTTCTTTAGTCTTGTGAAAGAAGTTAAATAATTTAATTCTTAACACCTCAAGTCAGTGGTTCCTCACCCCATCCTTTCCTGTGTCTGTTTCGTCTCCCCTGATCTCTCAACAGATGGCAGAGCAGCTATTGACTCTGGCCTATGAAAATGGCATCAATCTGTTTGACACAGCGGAAGTCTACGCTGCTGGGAAGTGAGTATATCATGTGCCACAGGTCACATAGCAGTGAGCAGTAACACCAAATATCACCAAAAATCACTAAAACCATAAAAGCACCAGGTAGAGATTATATAGAAGACAGACTTCCCTTGCTTGAATACCAGGTGTGGACCCATGCAAATAGTTTGAACTTGATGTGCAGAGGCTTTTAACACCATCCTGGTACAATAGGGCTTTATTTGAGCAAGTCAAAGTTCATCAGCAATGTTTCTTTCCAAAAATAAATTCCTTTGTACTGCACAATCCTCTTGATCACTGCCAACAGTTTTGATTGAGGCTATTTTGTTGGCAGAAAAGTGGACACAACAGATTTATGTCTCCACCCTTGATCTTCGACCTGTAATTAAACTCGTTCTTTTCATCATCGGCTCCTCCATCGTTGCATTCACGAGGGTTCAGATATTCATAGTCGTGGTCTAAATTTACAGGACAGCCGGTGTTGATATTTTTAACCTCAGAAAGCGGGACTGCCTTATTACTGTTTGGAGTGATGCTTCAAATTCCAGCATGGATTAATCTGGTTTTGTAGTAATTTGTGCTTTGAAATAATCTAGGGGATTATCCTTTGCCAACAGTATCTCTGATTAACAGCACCAAGTCCTTTTTTTTAATCCTCCTAAGAATAGCCTAGTTTTGCCATTATGTTTGGGGAGATGCGTCAGTGCCTCAGAAAAAAAAAATCAAAACAAAACAAAAAGACCAGAAAAATGCAGCAGGTCTCAGTGGTTTTCTTCAGCAGCTGTTTGTGCTAAACGTCAGCGCTACATGCTTCATTATTCTAGGGAGGGGGGGGTTTCATCAATCTATTTCCCTTGTTGTTTTAGGATGGAGGGGCCAGAATATATTGATCTTTGACACAGAAGTTTTACCAACAGTGACTTTGATCATCGCGCCTCCATAGAACAGACCACCGTTCGGGAGATAGTACTAATCTGTTAGACACGTGCAAATGTTTGTGATGGCATGTCACACAGCTCAGTATGTGTTGCACAGGTGTTAATCCCGATAACTTCCACGGCAAAGTAGCGAGAGGAGCTTATACAACACACATACACAAGAGTAGAACAAATCACACACTTTGCACATCAGAATGGAAAAAGCTTTCATGTGAAGTCGTTGGTTCTGGCTTACTGCGATTTCTTCATCAGTCAGACTTATAAAACATAGAGCGGTGATGGTGGCTGTACAGTCGGCTGCTGTAGCGTTGGATTCTGTGTTGCGAACTTGGACAGATAAATGATGTTTGTAAGCTGTGTTCTCACTCCTCGTTCTGCTCATGCACACCACATGGCAGTTGGCTGTTTGTTTGGGATGCTTGTTCTGGCTTAGCCCTGCAAAACAGAGAAACAGTCATCAAACAAACATTAAGCACATATAGATATTTAGATATTGAATGTGATTCTTAACAAGTGTATCCTTTGCAATACGCATGCTATTGTTTCTCAGAAATATAAATAAAAATGTGTAATTGCACAAATAAACATGCTCTGTGTGTCCCGTGGAGCTGCTGTTATCAGCAAACACATATGGCAGCAAAGCATTTAAAAGTATGTGAGTCATTTCTGTCAGGCTTAGGCGTTTTGCTCTAGATGCATAGTAATGCAGGATATTGTCTGAAACCAGTGACAAATTGGAAGCAGAATTACAGAGAAATCTGAAAGTAATAAAATATTGTAAATGCGTGAATAATGCAACATTATGTTGTTGGTTTCTGTCATAAGACATCCCATCAACGTAGCGCTTGAACAAAGACGTAATTAATGAATGGATGAAGAAAGTCAACCTGCTCAAGGCGCACTGTATCCTGTGTTTGGGCTCCTGTGTGTGCGTGTGTGTGTTTGCCAGAAAGAGAAACACACATGTACACACTATATTATGCACCCAAACACAGACATTATTGCTCGTTGTTTAAAAAGCTGTGTCCGGCCGACATGGTCTGAAATGGTTTGTAGTAGTACTTGTGCTGCTCGTTGGATCAGTAGATAGTACCGGTATTTTTAAATACGTGATAAACAAGAGATACAGTAAAAACACATGCAGGGTTTAATATTAATATTGAATATTTCCCTGTGTCATTCCATTTTATTACACATAACTTAATTTCTGAACTTATTTGTTTGGTTTTCTTTGTATGTATGGGTTACTTTGGTTGTTACCGACATCTGGTGAAAATGTCATGTCAATAGCACCTTTAGAAATATATTTACTGAGAAAAATGGTGACGTGTTCAATACTTATTTCTGAACAAATGTTTGTGTGTCCTTGGGCAGGATGTACTGAGTGTTAGTGGTTAAATCCTGACGGGCAAGTCGGCACCTTGCATGTCAGCTCTTGCCATCAGTGTATGAATGTGTGTGGGAATGTACACATGTTGTGTAAAGATCTCTGAGTGGTTAGAAGAGTAGAAAGACAACATATAAATGCAATTCCATTTACAGAAAACTGTGTAGAATCACATAGAAAAGAAAATGAGGTTAACCTCCAGTAACTCGTCCGGTCAGTGAGAAGAATGATAGAAATAAACAGGGTGAAATTGGAGGGAGGTTAGGATGTGAAATGTTTAATTGTTATATGTTTAATTAAGTAAAGATTTCACACCCTCATTTTACACCATCATTAATTAAGTAAAGGTTAATTTTATCAAAATGAGTGACAGTTTGTTTCTCAATGCATTTAATATCATAAGGACAGACTGGCGTTAAATGTTTGATAATCAGTGGGATACACTGTTAACTGACCTCAATACAGTCAACAGGTATTCTGCAACATCAGGAGGGAACTATTAGTGCCCTGTTTAAGAAAGCGACAGCCATTGTAGAATTTCAGGAAATCTGAAAGCTTTCCGCATAAATAATCAATTTTATATAATTTCAAACAATTGTGTCGGTCCACCCTAAAGTAAACACAGACATTATTAGGGCAACATCCTCCGGGGTAACTTTCCCGCTAGCCAGGCTAGGGCACAAACTATCGATTAATTGAATTTCATTGAATTTCATTCAATTAATCTGCAGATGATTGTTACTGTTGACTGTTACAATTCATGAGACATAGAGTTAGAGGACTAGAGAGAGATCCTACACACAGGTCTCTGCTCAGCCCTTAATGAGCCCCATGTTGATCATAATGTCACTCATTAGCACCCCTGTGGCTGCTAATGAGTGACATAGTGGTGACTCGACAGCACAGTTGGTCCGAGGCTCTGCTGGCTCTGACCTGGCTGCTAATTCACACAAACCCGTCCTCAATGAAAGCTCCTTTATGCATTAAACCGTATGCGTGAAGAGTTGGACTGCTTTCTTTCATTTAAAATCTTTCCTCAGACAGTCCGGTGTAAATGCTCTTATAATTTCAAAACTATCTGTATTAAATCTTCTCTCCGTCTGCTTCACAGGGCAGAGGTGGTGCTCGGAAACATCATAAAGAAGAAAGGATGGAGGTATGAGGCACACTTGAATTGAGTTTGGTGGGGGTTCTTTGGGTTTATTTTCGCCCCAGCCAGCATCCCTAATCTTGTATCATCTCTTCCTTGCACATATTGGGAGGCTGTGTGTTGTGAAGTGGAACAGTAAGGTAGGAAGATGAAAGATTAATGCGGGCAGCCGTGCCATGCCCACAATCCTGTCCCTCCTCAGAGATGAATAATGGATGAACTTCTAGTCCTTGTCCTCTACTTTGTCGGTCCTGGATTGACATTTTGTATAGCACCATCAGGTTACACGCCTACAAACACGATTCTTTGGCGCCGATCGAGTTCTGGCACAGTCGCACATATTGTGGGATGTGGGAGCGTGTGACACTGAAAGAATAATGAAGAAACGCATGTTTGCTGAAAGGGGGTGTCGGGGCTTTTGATCCCAAAAATGTATATATGGTTTGTGTAGACTTTAGATCTCACCAGCAACTATTCATGAGGGTTTTTTTTATTTTTATAATTCTTAGTGTTTGGCAGATGTTGTAACAGATGTCTTTTTTATTTTCTATTTCCAGACGTTCAAGTCTGGTGATAACAACAAAGATCTTCTGGGGTGGAAAGTAAGTTTCATCTGGCTGCTTCTTTGACTCAAATGAGAAACGACCCTCCTGTATATTGTTTCTGTTCTATGCTCCTGGTAATGGGATCATGTGTCATCCAAATGAATTTGTTTTCAGGTACTTTCAACAAAACATTTGTCAAATATATCATTTATAGTTAGGGGAAGGTCGCATCATTATTCAAGTAACTGTTCATAAGGTAAAGTCTTTTTTTTTTTTCTTCTTCTTTTTTTTAGAGCGGAGACTGAAAGAGGTTTATCCCGAAAACACATTATAGAAGGTAAGTAGCAGCGCCGCAGGTTATTGGATTAAATGCTGACACTGCAGCAACAAAATACTTTTAAGGGAATCAAGGCTTTTTAAAACAAAAATAATAAAAATAAACAAAAATAACTGACATACTCTTGGGGTTGTAAGGAAACTTTTGGGTACAATAAACAGTTTGAGAATCCTCTGCTTTATTCTTCCGGCAGTATATAGATTGTTTTGTGAAGAAAATAATAATGTAGCACAACAGAGATTCACTATTACTGTACTAACTGTGGTGCTTATTTCTAGGTTTAAAAGCTTCTCTAGAAAGACTGCAGTTAGACTACGTGGATGTGGTGTTTGCGAACAGACCGGACCCTAATACACCTATGGAAGGTAATTCTACTATTTATGACCTAAATTTTCTCTTTCACACACTTAACCATGTTTTACATATGTTTTGTCATATTGCGCATTAAAAAAATCCCCTCTTTTTTGTCTCTATGACTACTGCAATGCCAAGACTCAGATATACAAACCTCTTGTAACTGAAATGTCTATTTTTACATGCTGCATGTTGTCCTGGTGCTTCCACCTCCACACACAGAAAGAGGATATATACTGATGCTGGAGACCTTTAAATGGCAGAACGCTAACTGTGTGTGGGCTCAGCTGGTCACACAGTATGCATCTCTGCTCCAGTGTCGGAGTTCCCCTTTGGGTTACAGAGTTCGGTCAGAGGTCATCTTCATCCTGCAGTTTGATGTTTCACTGCTTTCGGCTCTTTCACAATTCTTTAGTGTCTTGTTTGTCCGATGTAGCTGGTGTTGTTTGATGTAAAAGTCGAGGCAATTCTTTTGCTCATCTGCCCTTTTAAAGAATGCACGCAGTTCACATGGACAGCTTTGAGTTCATGTCTTCAAAACAGTAGTTGGACCATCTGGTGTGTTTTATTCTGGCTGTAGCAGGGTGCAGGATGGAGAAGTGGTGACGTGATGTTCTGTCAGTTTACAGAGAAACCCTCTTAAGCCAAACGCCCACTAGATGATAGGAAGGCTGATTTGGGTTGTCAGAGAGACTTTTCAGAAACGACACATCAGCAAGTGAATAGACGGAGGAATGGAGGAAGACTGAGGGTG
Organism: Anoplopoma fimbria; assembly: GCF_027596085.1. NCBI lineage: Eukaryota > Metazoa > Chordata > Actinopteri > Perciformes > Anoplopomatidae > Anoplopoma > Anoplopoma fimbria. The sequence continues at coordinate 18,545,632 of NC_072465.1, forward strand.
GACACGCTCCTGTTTTATTGCACTCTGGTGCTCCTGATCTTGTCTTGGACTCCCCGATCGTTATCAAACATGCTTGCTATCTTTCCTTGATATATTGCCACTTTGATCAACGAGAACACGGAAATTAAAGTTGGGTAATGTAGGTTTTCATCTGCCGTCACACACGGTCAGATATGTCTGGAAAATGAAAAGAAGCAAATGTGTTTTTAACCCTCTTTGCTTAAAATACATAAGCTGTTGTCCAGTTTGCCAATGTTGTGAAGATACTTTGTTGACTTACCAGTGTGAACATGCCCGTCATCTCTTATTTATTTCACTGGGCTCTTCTTATCGTCCCCTGTAGCATGTTGCAGATCACAAAAAATCTTGCTGGATTTTCACATCAATGTCATTGAAGTGTGCCTTGTCATGAATAGACATCGACCTCATCAGAATGAATCACTCCCCATTCTGATTAACAAAATCAGCTTTCCACTTCTCTCCTGATTCACCCATTCCATTTGGATTGCAAATCAAATACGTCTCTTATAATAAATCAGAACAGCTCAGACACACATATAGTAGACTCTCAATGCCACTCTAGCATTGAAAGTGTTTTTAACATTTTTTTTGTTTTTGTTTTTTTTGTTGCAGAAACGGTTCGAGCAATGACCCATGTGATAAACCAAGGCATGGCCATGTACTGGGGAACGTCCCGCTGGAGCCCGATGGAGATAATGGTGAGACTCTGTGAAGACAACACGCAAAAATAATCAGAGCAAATAATAATTTCCAATATTTTTTTACATCACAAAGATTTGAATTTATTCCTGACCTTGCTGTATCCTACATGTTCCTGTTCCTGATATTCATTTATGTTCCATATACTTTATATCTAGAACTAATATAGTGGGACATATTTCATTATTTATGACATTTTTATTTTTATTTTAATTTTTTATTGCATTTTTTTGATGACATATTATACAATGACCTTTAATGACATACTATTCTATGATGACATTCTACTGTATATTAGCCTAAATTTTGTTTCTTCCATGTCCTTCCATTTCCTTTAGGAAGCGTACTCTGTGGCGCGACAATTCAACCAGATTCCTCCCATCTGTGAGCAGGCGGAGTACCACATGTTCCAGCGAGAGAAGGTGGAGGTGCAGCTACCGGAGCTCTTCCATAAGATAGGTGAGCAGTAATAGGTTTGTGGCTTTGGTTGAGGTCTACTCAACCTCTACAGGCTGCAGCTGTCAGGTGACTGTAACATGGAGGACACAAATTCTGTACTAACAATGTCGAGTTTTCATTTGAAATTATTATTTTTGTATTTTAGCGAGCCAAGATTTCAATCAAAGTTCCATTGTCCAAAGACATAATAAGGGCTACATCTTTATGAGGAAGTGATGGTGTCATGATGCTCACATCTTCTGCTCTCAGGTGTGGGTGCCATGACGTGGTCACCACTGGCCTGTGGGATCATCTCAGGGAAATACGACGGCAGGGTGCCTCCCTATTCTCGGGCCTCTCTGAAGGTAGTCAAACCTCGCTCGCTGGTTTCTTTATCTGATCATCTGTGCTGATGTCGTTCATTCTGTGTCTCCCTACTGGTTGCTGGTTGGTTTGTTTATTTGTTTGTTTATTGTGTGTATTGTGTCTTTCAGGTTCTCTAACCCTGTTCACACCTCTAATCTGTGTGTTTTCTAGTGCCATGGTTGACGCCATGCACCTCTTCCCGAGCTTTGTTGTTCCACACCGTTTGCCAGCTGGTGTCAGCTTAACGCAATTCAGTGCACGCACATGAGTACACATGCTACAAACATACATAAAGAGTAAAAGCAGCACGGCATGTGACCGAACTTATTTAAATTGTATTTAGATTTGATTTGACACTCTGGATACCAACACTACTTCAGCTCCAACTAAATAATTCAGTATGTTATTTAGGTAATATTTTGTTTATATTTTGTTAAAACTTTTGTTTTCCCATAGGCATAATGGAACTAAACTGAACATTAATGAGGAGGAAAAACACCCAGATAGAATTTTAATGAAAAACCTGTTTGGTCAAACAGGTCCTCACCTCTGCATTACACACAGAAGCTAACACCTGGCTGAATGCAACACTGTGTCGTTGATATGTGTGGTGGAGTGGCATGTTGTGTATCTGTGAATTGTGTGTCAGTGACTGTCAGAGGGAAAGTAGTTCTTCATTGTGGTGTTGTGCAGTACTTTTGGTGACTTGGTGTGGAATGTGCTGCTTCCTGTTTGGTTCAGTGTTGTCTGTGGATGTTTGTGGTCTTTTGGCTCTTTGATTATTCTTACTTGTTTCTAATTTGTTACTAATAATACTATAATATACTTGATACTTTGTAAAGATTACTGTTTTGACTCAGCTGAGAATAAACTGAGATAAATTAGAGTAAAAGTAAATTTAAATAGAGATTTGTCATCTAATGTTTGTAACATTTTAATGAAAATAATGAACAAAACGTTTTGTATTTCATTAAGTGTAGCTCTGGCTGAGGTGTAGACAGCAGGAGACAGAGTCACGTGTTTAAAAACAGGCCCTGGTGACACAAGGAGCTGCGGCGCAGCGGTGTGTGAGCAGGGCGTTGTTTTTGAGCAGGTGCGCTGTGTTTTCCACAGGGTTACCAGTGGTTGAAGGACAAGATCTTGAGCGAGGAGGGCCGGCGTCAGCAGGCGAAGTTGAAAGAGCTGCAGGCAATCGCGGAGCGGCTGGGCTGCACTCTGCCCCAACTCGCCATCGGTACGCAGATACACTCTGCCGCTCTCTCTCTTTCTGTCTGTCTGTCCGTCCCTCTGCCTCTGCCTCGGACGGGCCGAGGTCAATGTCGCTCTGGCAGCTGTCTGGTTTGACTGTTGCGTTGTTGTGGTGTCAGGTATGAGTGTGTGCTGTAGCTACTGTAGTTTAAAAAAAAATGGTAAAGAAGAAAGAGTGTAGGTAACAAGACAATACTGAGGAAATAAAAAGTAAGTCATGTATATTTTAGGGACTTAAACTCCTCTATAACCTCCCTTAATGTCTCTCAGGGACAAACCGGTATTAGCATTGATAGAATATACAGTATTTACATCCAAACAAGGATTGGGCACCGTCCCTTTAATACATTAAGACAATAATGTAAACATCAACACAAGGAATGCAAACAAGTTTACAGTGTATATTTGTATATGCAAGCCTGTGGTGTAAACATGTATTTAACTGTTTCCAGTGTCAGCATTAAAATAGCAATGCAGACATAAATCCAGCGAGAGACTGATATCGATTCACTGCTGGGCAGGAAAGTGAGAATGTGCAAACCCAAAAGACAGACACTCTTGCGACGGCTGTTAAAGTGTCAGACGTTAGCGACGCAGGCGAGTAAATCTTGGACTCCCTCTCCTATCTCAGCGCACATCACGACAGATCCTTCACCCTCGCAGTAATGCAGTGTCATAGATTAGGTTTCACGGCCCATTAGTGGACAAACTCATCTCTACCAATTACCATAAATCCTTCCAGCGCTCCTGAAGGCAGCACAGGAGATTTATGTCCATCATGTAGTCCTCTACAGCACCGAAGCTCTCTAGTGTGGAATAAAAAACTATATAACAGTGATGGACTCCTTCCTGCCTCTGGCTTGATACGGAGGCCTGGTGCTGCTGGAGCAGGTGGTGACTTCAGGTGGAGGTGAAAAGATTAGAGTATATAGTTGTTTAGTACAGGTCTGCAGCTGCCCCAATCCGTTGGAAACCTTCAACCGTTGTGTTTTTAGGCCATATTCTCATGTTGGTAGAAGATTTGTGTAAAACTATAATCCCATTATTTTTACAGCTAAATTCTCCATCCATTTATGCTGTAATCTGCTTACAAGCCTATTTTCCAAAAGCATCTAGTTGTATTGCATAAGACCGCTCGCTATTATAATAGCACACCGAACAGAGAGGAGGTTTTTTGTGTCAGATTTCTCAAAAAGATCATCAAAAAAACATTTCCTGCACATTAAGAGCAGAGTGCAGTATTTCAATTTAAGTTACATTGACTGAGGGGGAAATTTTAGATACATGTACTTTAGTGTTTCCATTTTGAACTTCTCTGTACTTCTACTCCACTACGTTACAGAGGGAAATAATGTAGTTTCCGCTCCAAAACATTGATTTCACATATGGTTGCACTGATATGCCGGATTGGTCAGATACTGACCTCATTAAGCGGATCAGAATTCAGACGTTGCCGATTCCTTTGTCAGTTTTAAATCCTGTGTTGCTGCTATCAGTCACATTTAGTCTTGGTGAGCTGCTGACTCATTTTTTAAGTGCCACAGAAAGTCTCAAGTTATCGACATAAAAATCCTTCAAGTGAGCTCCACGCAGTGACGTAAACAGATTTTAAAATTCATGAAAAAGAGAACCGATATCTGATCAGTGCTCCGTATCGGCAGGATACCCTGAGCCGAGGTATACAGTAGTTAAAACTCGCTTCCTTTCAACCGTCTATATCACTAAAATGCTGCCGCTTACACGTTCATCCTTAAGTCCATAATAATAAAATATTGTATGATAATGCAGGTAATCATTAAGTATTTTGTAATGGGACATATAATCCAGGAGTTTTGCTAGTAGTGGAGTATTTTTATATTGTGATATGAAAAGAGTCTGTGTGTACTTCTTCCACCACTGTGAGTGTTATTGTGATGTGAGGATGGGGCCAGATTTAATTTAATTTTGACGTTTATGATTTAATTTGTGGACAGGAAATGTTGCAGTGACTGGTGTGTGTTGGTTGGTGAAGTATTGTTGTGTAAATGTGTTTGTGTGTGATTCTATGCGAGTGTGTGTGGTTATAGTCGTGGTTGGGGTGTCATTGCTGTTTACTGGTCTCCTGCAGCGTGGTGCCTACGGAACGAGGGGGTGAGCTCGGTCCTCTTAGGGGCGTCCAACACCGACCAGCTGATGGAGAACATCGGAGCGATACAGGTGAGGCCACAAGACGAGTGTGTGTGTTTGTGCTTGTGTTTGTTTTTCTGCAGAGCAAATCAGTTGTTAAATTTGTGAAAGTGTGACCTGATCCGTTTCATAAGGCCCACATTCGTGCCTTCCAATCTGTAACAGCAGCTTCCTCTCGTGGGTACAGCTCGGCCTCTTGGGCAGTTTGCTGCTGCACGCTTGGGTGCTTTACTGTACCGAGTTAATAAGGTCAGCGGAGTATCATTTGCCGGGGGGGATTGGAGACGAGCTCACAGCCATTTGTTCCTCTCCTGATAAGATGCACTCTTTTAATGGGGTTTTCAGACCGGTGGGGGTTTACGTCCTCTCCTCACATTATGTCTGGCCTGCAGTAAAGAGCACACTCTTTTATTTCCTGTGTGTGTGTGTGTGTGTGTGTGTGTGTGTGTGTGTGTGTGTGTGTGTGTGTGTGTGTGTGTGTGTGTGTGTGTGTGTGTGTGTGTGTGTGTGTGTGTGTGTGTGTGTGTGTGTGTACTAGATGTGTGCACACGCCATATGTCTCCTCTCCCTGAGCACATTTGATATTTCAGTTTTGAAATGTTATGCTCACATTTCCTAAGGGCTCAGCAGTTTTACTTTACTCTGAATTTACTGGGTCACACAGTCCTTCACCCTGAAAACAAAAGTCCATCAAAAAAATGATGTTGTTTTTATTGAATTTAATATTTATTTGATGTCTACACTGTGCAAAGAGAACAAATCATTTTATATTTTCTACATAGGAGAAGTTAAACTATTAAACAATTTTCTGTAATGGAAATGACAGTAAAAATAATAAAACAGCACTGGCGGGGAGCATTCTGCTGTGAAATGAAAACCCATTTTTCTCATCATACTTTGACTTGTAATAGAGTATTAATGTTAATTTTACTTCAGTACAGGGTCTGTATGTTTCTTCCGTCACTGTATAATGTGAAATAATTTACACTAACAGATCAGTTGGATGTGGGTAAAGGAATGTGCAAAAACAAACTCAAGTATCAAGTTAATGAATTTTAAAACAATCCACAAGATTTCTATACAGATTAAATAAACTACATATGAGCTATAAGACTGTCTTTTAACTTCCTCCCTTCTTTTTGGTTGCTTTATTTGAAGTAATAAGGGTGAAGTCGCAGACATGGCATGGAAAACACTCAAGTCACCCATCAGCGCCCTCTAGAGGCTGTGATGTGCAACTGCAGACACTTTCTGATAATTGTTGTTCCTCTTACCAACGATGACCGAAACCTCTGACATCACATTTAAGTGAGGAGAACATATTCACCATTTCCGTCTCTCTCTCTCCTGTTGCAGGTTCTTCCAAAGCTGTCCTCGTCCATCACACACGAGGTGGACAGCATCCTGGGGAACAAGCCGTACAGTAAAAGGACTACCGCTCCTAACGCGCAGCGCCGCCACGCCCGGCAGGGCTGCACCCGGGCTGCAGCCGCAGCGCCGCACCTTTGCCTGATCCTCTGTTTGCTTGAGCTTTTACTGAGTGAGACCCTGGCGCATGAGTCTGGCCACACCAAGGCCACCCAGGGCTTCTCATTTAGAGTTACAGGGATAAGATAAGGAAAGGGGGAAAAAATACAGTCACCTCCACAGGGAAGGAAAGGAAGGAAGGAAGGAAAGTTTAGGAATATGCGCTCATACTTAAATCAGTTATACATTCAATTCAGCTGAACGTATTTTAAAAACCATAGAGAAAAATACCTTTTTAAAAAAATAAATAAGCACACGCTTGCTTGGCAGCCAGATTTCTCTTCTTTTTTTTTTTTTTGCTTTTTTATTTTCTAAAACTGAATGCAACTAAAAGGAAGATTAAGTTCATACTGTATGAATATTAGCAGCACTATTCAGTTGCACATGTACCATAGCCATGCATTTGTTCCTTGGATGTTCTGTTTACAAAACACGTGTGTGCTGTAAGCGTCTGTCAAGGTTTCTCTGTCAAACCTTTTGTTTATGTTGTCGACATCGTCGGTGTACGAGCCTCGTCGTGGGCTTCAACGATCAGCACTTTAGTATCGTCAGTATGGTGTTGGAGGGCAGTTCTGGAGAGGGGAGAGGATGGGTATAACAATAGTCTAATCTCACAGCCATTGCACTATAGAATCATATAGATTCCCTCTCCTCCTCATCATCCTCACGTTGTGTCCTCACTGGCAGTGCGTTTGTCCAGCCCGATGCTCCGACACTCCTGCCGTCTAGGTGTGGTGGTGGTGGTGGCAGCCGAGATGATGATGAGGAGGGGGGGGAGTGAGGCTCCTCCTCCTTCTGTGATGACGAGTCAGGAGTGTAGGATGATCTGTCAGGGAGACTCGTCTGCCACTGAGGAGATAAACCATTCATTCACCCCTAACGGTAGGAACTGCAGTCACGTTAAATCACCTGCAGTGTCGTACATCACTGTGTCGCCCCCGCCTCTGGTCTCTGCTTTTCAGGCTGAGAGGTTTTTACTGTGCAGGAAGTGCTCATATCCGTGCTGGCTCCACATCTCATGGAAACTTCTCCTTGATCAGATTTTTGTTCAAGTTGTTTTGCCTTATTTACAGTTGCATCATACAGAGCCGTAGGCCTTGGCCGACTGGTCTCGTGTCCCTCTGTCAACATACTGGAACGCTGACTGGTGGAGATGGCATCAGTTGCGAGGAGGAGGCGGTGTGTCCAGTTAATCAGTGGGTAGCAGCAGCTCAGGGAACAGAGCAGGTGGTTTTTAGTCGTGTGTCGGCGTGCACGTGGTCAGGAGGTCGTATTTACTCGTCTGTCTTTCTCTCATGTGTGGACACTGGGCAGGACCAGTGACATTTTCAGCGTGGCTCGAGCCAAAGATCTTCTTCATCTCTCTTTGAAAGACACACCCAAGTGTTTCACTCTCACTTCCTGCAAGATTATAGAGCTCATCTTGGCGCATGTGCTGTGCAGCTTGTTATCTATCTATGATATGGACTTTACTCCATATAAATATATATCTTTACTTGACCACACTGTTATACTAGTTAACAAATATGCCCTTCATATACAGAATGCATAAGTACAGCTACTTGCTTTAGGATCGGTAAGGTTTGTTTCAGGCGACATACGACCTGAGACATGTCAGATATATAACTGCAGAATTTGACGCCGCCCTACATCACTCTTTCTCCTTTGGGTGCTCTCTTACTGTGATTTAAAGCACAAGTGGATAGCATGTGATACGTCCTCAAAGCATGGGCCCCTTTTCACCCAGCATACAGTACCTATGGGACGAGTGAGGTGATGCTACCCTGCTTACTAAAATCTTTACTAACAGCTGATCAAATATTGATTCTTAGCGGAAAATAAACGAGAACACATTAAGAAAACTGTCATATTAGTGCGAATGATGACATGAATGAGACGTTGAAGTGGAGGCGATAATAATCAGAGTGAACATTACTGTGTGGATGAGGTCTGCTCCGTCACTCTGCTTAGGGGATTTGAAACAGCAGCAAAATGATTTCATTTCTCTGCTGTTGATCCTGTTTGTGTGTGTGTGTGTGTGGGAGGAAACAAACTAACCCCTTGCTTTAGCCTGTTGTATTAGTTGATCCCTGTATATGTTTGATTTGCCGTGTCTGAATGTTTTCTCAGAAGAAGAAAAAAAAAAAGAAAGGCAAAGAACATTTAGTTAATTTAGTCTGTGGCGTTCTTGTCTTAATATTTTCATCTGCTGGGAGGGGGGAGGACGTTTGACACTGTGTTCGACATTTTGGGAAATGGGCTTTTTCACAGATATTAAAAATTTGAAAAGGTTGATACCACACTCGTATCTGTCTGCAAAATATGACGTAATGTTACCGCCAGCAGCAGAGGAAGTTAGCTTAGCATAAAGACAGGGGGAAAAGGAAACGGCTAGTCCGACAGCCTGATCCACCTACTGGCTCCTCTGAAGCTCACAAATTACTGTTTTATCTCTTTTAATTTATTCAAAAACTGTTTGCTGGCGTTGGCTTCGTTTTTTTAGCGTACAGATGTGTATTATCAACGTTTTCATCTAACTATCAGCAAAGAAAGAGAATAAGTGCATTGCCCAAAATGTCGAACTTTCCCTTTAAATGGTATTGCTGTGCGTTTTGTTTGACCATCAGTGTTGTTTCACAGCGTGCTGACCTGCCCAACAAAGATCTTCTGGTGTTAAAAGGTTTCTGCACATTGTAGGAATAACTCAATGTTTTAAGGCTGAAGTGAGATAAGTCATGCTTTAAGAGGTCACAGTTTCATTTCAATGATTTGTTCAGAGATGAAACTAGACCCACAGCTGGATAGAGCTTATTTTACAGAAGGTTCTAGGTTATACAGAGAATATATTTTTACGTTTAAGCCTTTAATGCAGTTGAGAGAATCCAAAAGAACTGTTTAATTTTTTTCATCATGCTGCATTTTTTTTCCTATCAGTGTTGTATCGATTTTAAGATTGACAAAAAAGAAGCAATTTCTATGTGTTGTGTGCGTTTATGAGGAATGCCCTGAAGTGAATGACACGGTGGACTGAATTCATTCTGAAGACGACGTAGTGAGAGTCTGGTATCTCGTGTACATAGTTTGACCTTTGTATATATTTTTGGTTGTGATCACCTCTGCCTTTTTCTTTTTTTTAGTTTTCGTTTGCAGGCGTTGCTATCTGCACTGTGCTTGAATCTGAATTTAGACCGGATGTACAGCTTTGATCTTCAATGATAAAATGATAAAATAAGAATGGTAAACAAACCTTACGTATGTGTCTTTGTCGGCTTTTGTGTGTAGAATATATATTGTTTAATTTGACTGTAGATTTGGCAGAGCTGGTAAGTCTCTTTTCTCCAGTGGAAAACAAAAAACGCGTTTCAAACTTGTGGTATATTCAATTGTATACAACTGTGAGAAATATAAATATGAAGCAATTTATACAAAAAATCAACTCGAAGACAAATATTTAGACTCTTAACCTTAAAGAAGGTGCAAATAAGTGTGTAGTTTAGTGACACATAATGAACTGTAGAATTCCAGCTGTTAATTAAGTCATTAAATCAACAGGAATGAGTGTAAATAATTAAAGTCTTTGTTGCACTGTACAGTAGAGCACCATCTGACTGAGGGTCGTACTTCATATCATATAGATTCAAAAAACAAATTCATACTACTGGCAAAAAATGAAATATAGTTTCAGAAACTGAGGTTGCATCATATCCAGCAATTTTCCTTACAAAATTAGAGATTATTTTATACACAGTACCTGCAAAAGGACAAAATATTCAATACAAAATACCGAAAGTGCAGTAAACGCAACCACAGTCTCCTGACGCTGCACTCTGCTGGACGTAGATGTGGAGGAGTGATTTTAATCGTGAAGACTAAAAAGGTTCGATGATCCATCTTGACCACAAGAAACTCACAAAGTACCACTGTGGCCGGTCAGGCTGACGGTTCAAAGGACACTTTGGCAACAAAAATAAAAAATCATCCAGCTCAAGTCCAAACATGAAACGGCAGTTCTCATCAGAGAGTCTATTTCCATGAAGGTCCTCCAGCTGCCTGCTACAACTTCCTGTCCCAATCTCCCACTAACTGGAGCCTCTTCTGGAAAACATGGCAGATCCGTCCCAGCTGTGGGTGGAGGCTTCACGCTGGATGACGGCGCTATAACGAGTTGTCATGCTGAGAGTCTCCTCTTCTGCTGTGGGTGATGGGTGGAGGTCCACCTGGGGAAATGCATAATGAGCTGTGAGTGCAACTCAGCGCACACACACACACACACACACTCATATTTGATCAGAACAAAGATGACACCAAGGAGAAAGTGCTTGCTCAGCAGGAACTGAACGCTGTCAGCACCAGAACTAGTTATTGACTCTTTTTTTGCACAAAGTCAGCTAAAACGTCTGTTCTGTTGGCACATTGATGATAAAATGCAGTGAGATGTTTGATAAGACACTAGGGATGAGTGTGTGTCCGTCACGATGATTTATCATTACTGTACCTTCTTGACAGGAGAGTCCGATCCAGCTGTTCATGCAGCTGCAGCGGCCGTTGCGTCTGTCGCACTGAGACCCGTTTCCACACTCACAGGTCTCTGAACAGTCCGGCCCGAAATGATTTGCTCTGCAATCTGACACAAAACACAAATTCACACAGATTAACAAAACTACACAGAGGTCCACGTGATTCAAAAACAATCCTTTGACATTTTGGAAAAGTAGCGCAGTGCCAGTTTGGCGCGGCCTACTGTTTGGCCTGTAAAAGCCCGCTACAAAGGACAGGCTTAGTCCACAGCTTAGTTTATATTGAAAGTGTCGCTTGTCCAAATTGCACCAACTTCGACACTGCACGTCCTTGGGTCCTGGGAAATACACCCGTCAAATATGAAGTGGAACGCGTGAATTGATCTCAGATATGCTAAGGAAACAAAGTGGCACGCAGAGACTTATCGTAAGATGAAGTTGCAACAGCACCACCTGTTGGCCAAACAGCATCTGATTTAGTTCCAGTAATTCAGACATCACATCTACAAAGGTCCACTAAATGTGGTTACAATGGCACAAAGCGATCACAAGATATGACATTTCTTGTACTGTGAGCGTATTTTGTACTTTTAAACATACTATACTATGACATAGTATATATATATTAACGTTTTTTGTTTTTTTTACATTATATAATTTGTCTTAAAAAGACAAACTACTATGATTCTTTAATGACTTTTTGACATACATGCATTTTTTTATTGATTTTTTTCTATTGATTTTCTTTCATCATTTTCATAATTTCTTCAAGAATTTTGAGACGTACTATAAAAAAAAGTTAAGAATTTTTTGACATGCTATACAATGCATTTTGTCAACATACTATCCTATGACTTCTAACTGACTTTTTCTTCTAACTATTCTATGACCTTTTCACAACATTTTTATGACATATTGACATTTTTAAAACTATACTATACTATTTTAATACTATACTATGACTAAGACACCATCTACCCGCATCTCAAGTGGACTTCAAACATATTCAACATTTGGAAAAAGACCCAGCAGAGGACGTTCTTCCTGCCTCAGCTCAGGAAGTTCCCCTGAAGAGCTGCTCATCCAGTTGAACACTGAAGATATCCAGTCTGTTATCTGCTCATCATCACTGTGTGGTTTGGATCGGCCACCAAACAAGACAGAGACCGTAAACAATGGACAGATGGGACTGCAAAGAAAGTCGTGCCAGCCGGCGCTGCATTTTTTGAATATACACTGTTTTTTGTAACATATGCATATCACTGCCAAATATAAATCTAAGTTGCTGTATATATTAAATGAACTGTAAACTAAAAGTTTGTGTAAGACTTATATATATATACTGTACACATCTACCTATACCTATGAATTTTTATCAACATACTATAATATGACTTTTTTATGAACATTTTTTAACATACTATAATATGACTTTTTCATGACTTTTCTTCGACATACTATACTGTGAATTGTTCATGACTTTTTTTGGACATACTATATACTATGTCTTTTTTTCTGAATTTTTTTCAACATACTATACTATGTATTTGTTATGACACTATACTGTGAACTACTCAAGACATTTCAACATACTATTCTTTTATACATTTTTTGGGACATACACTATACTGTGACCTTTTCACGACTATTTTGACATACTTTACCAAGACTTTTTAATGACTTTTTCTACGTATTATTCTATATTATGTCTTTTAATGACTAGTTTGGATGTGCTATACTACAGCTTTTTCCTATATCAGCTTTTTCATATATCGACATACTAGCCTGTGACTTTTTCCAAACATTTTCAGCATACTTTACGATGGCTGTTTTATGACACTTTACACAAACGTTAGATTTTTTAATTACTTTCTCGACATACTATACTATGACTTATCATGACCTTTTTCAACATATCTTACTATGACATCCTTATGACATACTATACTTTTTTTACTTTAACAACATACTATACTACTTTATAATTACCTTTTTTGACATACTGGAGTTGATCATATATATAAGACTTATTTACATTTTTTATGACATATTATACTATGTCGTTTTTATTGCCTGTTTGCTATGAATTTTTGGGGACTTTTTATGACACACAATTCTATGACATTTTTATGAGATACTATACTATTATTTATCACTTTTTCAGTACATACTATACGATGACTTTTCAATAACATTTTTAGGAGATAAAAGTGAGAGATGATATACTATCACTTTTTTGTGACATACTATACTATAACTTTTAATTAGTTGAGTGACGTGTATCAATTTCTATTTAATTTTGGACTCACATTGGTCTGAACCTTGCTGTGTGCGTATTCTCAAAGTCAGAAAAAAGGTTAGAAGATTACCAATTTCACATTTGAGTCCAGTCTTCCCCGAAGAGCAGAGGCATCTTCCTTTCACAGGATCACATGGAGATTCATCCTCACAGTCACACATCTTGGCACAACCATGACCGAAGGTACCCTGTTCACACACTGAGAGAGGAGTCCGAGACAAAAAGAAAACATTTTCAAAAAAGGATAAATTAGGCTTAGAAATGCTAGTAATCCTGTCATTATATTGTGGTAATCAGCAGCGATTTGACTGACCTCTGTGACAGCGAGCTCCGTGGTATCCTGCAGGACATATACAGTGGCCCGATGCTGGATGACAGGAGGCTCCGCTCATACAGTCGCACTGCAGCTGGCACAGCGGGCCGTGAAGACCAGGGGGACAGGCTGAAGATCAGGGATACATGCCACAAGATTTAAAGACGACGTTCATGGCTTTAAAATGTTCCCACTGGATTAATGATTGAGTATGAACCCCAAAGTTGAATTTTGACACCTCAAAAGTATAAGCTTTAGTTAGATATATTAGTCAGGATGCTTTAGTTTTCTGTTTGTCCTAAAAAATGATTAACAATGAGTTCAAATGGACATTTGAGACAGGACTGGGTATCCAAGAGGGTAAATCAAAAGTGATTTAGTATTACTATTTTGTGTTACTTCAGATTGTATTGGCCTTTGTCTTGAAACACTGAAAATGATACCCAGCCCTATTACAGTCAGAATGCCAGATCATTACTGTTTTTGGCCTTCTTGTGTTTGTGTTATATTATTGGTTATATTTTATTCTATTAGAGGTAATTCTGGGCGATAATCTATATTGTTAATATTCAACAAATTCTGTGAAAAGTTCAAAACCAACCATATCTTACACTGTTCCTAAATTTGAATTGCCCTTATGCCAAATCCTACTGCTTCCAACTGAAAATGTAAATAAAAAAAAGTGTCACAAATATATAGTCCCTTTTTTTTTTTATTAGGCTACATAATCTATACTTTAAGACACTTATGTCTTTCTTTTTGTGTGTTAGTCTGTTCAGTTCTCACCATGTTCACACAGATGTCCATAGTACCCTGGACCACACTGACACGTCCCTGTCACTCTGTCACAAGTGCCGTTATTTTGACAGTTACATTTCAGCTGACAGTCAGACCCAAATCTGCCCGCAGGACATTCTGAGAGACAGAAACAGAAACAGAAGACACAGTCAAAATAGAAGAAGAAAAATCAACCTCATGACTTAACACTAGTGTCTATGTTTGGCAGAGCATACATGCAATAATGAGCATAGGCAGGTCAGAAAAAAATCAGCTTGACTGCATTAAGAAACAGGATTTATGAAAGTGTGCATCACCTTCATCGCAGTGTGAACCAGTCCAACCCAGACTGCACGTACAGTTGCCAGTCACAGAGTCACACAGTCCACCATTACTGCAGTTACAGCGTTCAACACAATCCGCCCCAAACCAGCCTGGAAGGCAGCCTGAGAGAGGAAATACACTCTTAAAATTAAAGATCTAGTTCAGTTATAAAAGCGAGATGGCTATCAATTACTTATGTTACAAAGCAGTGCATTAAGGTATTTCACTAATCATAAACAGGGACATTCAAAGCGTTCCTTGAAAACTCTGCCCTGTTTCCTCATTACAGTTCTTTTGGATGTCTTAGTTGATTTTCGTAAACTTTCTATTCTAATTGTTGAACATTTATATTCCTTACATTTTGAAAAATCAACACTGGTCAAAAAAGAGGAATTAAACCAGTGATCCACTGGTTGGGAGGCAAAAGCTTTCACCACTAAGCTTTTTGCCCTCTCACATATGATGGTGGAGAAGGTGGCTTTGTGTGTAATGTAGATTATTCAGGTGCAGGTTATTGCAGCACCAGTAAATTGCACATCAAACTGTATCAAAAGCACTGTGAACTGACCGTGTCCACAGTCCTTTCCTCTTCGTCCAGGGATGCAATTACAACGACCGGTGACCGGGTCATTCTGGGCTCCGTCTCCGCACAGCGCCACCCGAGCACAGTCAACTCCATAATGCCCAGCTGGACACGCTGTCACCACCAAGACACACACCAGATACTTGTCATCTCATGCTTACATGTATTACTAATTCAGTCACCATCCACGGAGCAGTTTTTAGATGGACTCACTGATGTTGCAGCGTGCTCCAATAAAACCTGCTGGACAATCACATGCTCCAGTGGAAGGAATGCACCTCCCTTCATTTTCACACTGGCACTCGCTTTCACAGTTTGGACCATAACGACCGTTTCCACAAACTGAAAAGAAAATTGAAAAAGCAGGGAATTAGTACTTTTAAAAGGCCTCTGCTTCACTGTAATGTGATATGTGTAGCATGTATAAATATGCTATTTTATGTACTTTGGTCACATCTGGGGCCGTGGAAACCTGGAGCGCAGTAACATGATCCAGACACCGGGTGGCAGAGCTGGTTTGTCTCTGAGCACTGGCAGACCTGGTTACAGTTCTGTCCAAATGTTCCTGGAAGACAAGCTGAGAGAAGGAGAGGTTTACATGTACAATTTGAAAGAGGTGTTCTTGCTTTCTGATGCCTACTAAACAGGTTTTATAAATGCAAGAATTAGTCAATAAAAGCTGCAAAGCTTCATCATTTTCTAAATGGACTGGAGGCACAAGTTGGTCCTGCAGCACTTACTCTGCTCACAGCCGTTTCCCGTGAATCCCGGAGGACAGCCGCAGTCTCCAGAGACGTGGTGGCAGGACGTGCCCTGAGCACAGCCACAGTGCTGCATGCAGCCCTTTCCATACATACCCGGCAAACATGCTGAAAGGCAACAAAGTCAAAACAAGATATTTATAGTTTCAACTTGGGGAGAAATTTTATCCTGCATGTTTGCCTTTATAAATGGGAAAGGAAACCTAGGTGCCATATATTCACAGTAGAAAGAAGTAGAATTATGACTCGAAGGAACAGAGTGATATTTTTCAAGTAAATAGAGCAGAACATATCCAAAATGTGAAAGTTTTCTCTGATCATGCTCCTGTATGTATATTTTTTTGAATATGTAACAGGGTCATAATCGAAATAGTAGGACAAACTCAGAGGCTGAGTGCAGAGGCTGCATGAGAACCATTGTGTCTTTAACTGCAGTTTTCACCTTTATCACAGAGTTTTCCTCTCCAGCCTGGAGGACACTGACACGCTCCAGTGACGTGGTGACATGAATCCCCGTGCACACACTGACATCTCTCCTCACAGCCGGCACCAAACAGGCCTGGTTCACATGCTGAGCGGAGAAGGTGCAAATTAGAGGTTATAATTAACAAAAATACACAATATTGCCAGTCCAACAGTTTCCACTGTACAGCAGTTCCCATAAGGTCAGAGTTTCTGATGGTTTATTAGTTTTGCTTCAGTTGTGCAGTAGAGATTCACTGGCTCACCTTTCTCACAGCGCTCTCCGATCCAGCCGCCGCTGCAGCTGCACCGTCCGGTCAGTCTGTCACACTGGCCGCCGTTTTCACATTCACACTGCTGCTGGCAGTCCGTACCGAACCGGCCCACCACACACTCTGTATAAACATACAGCAGCGTGCATGAGCAGAAACACACGTGAGACAAGAAAGAGAAACAAAACAAAGACTTTTCCCCCAATAATTTATAGTATAGAGTTGGAAATCAAGGTTGTAGCCACAGAGTTTAGAGGCATTCCAGCGACAGGATTAGAGGTTTCCTGGGGATGAGGAGGGGGCTGGGCCTGGCATGGATCGGCAGGGAAAAGTTGTAACAGGCACAGAGGGAGGATAGTGTGTGATATGGAGCTCAAAGGGAGAACGAGCTGGAATGTCATCGCCGGGTCGGCAGAGACTTTTATAGAGCAGACCCGTCTGTGATGCGGAAACAAACTCTGCCAGCAAATAACCAGACTGGAGGCAAAAACAAATGAGCTAAGGTAGCAGATTGAACTCAGACGTATGCATTTCATGAGCACAGTAAAACAACCATAGGCAATAAATGTTTAGGGTTTAGGTAATGTTATTCTTCTGCATTGCTGTCAAGATTAACAAAAATCATTATGGCTTTACAAGATGAGGCTGAATTCTTCAAGTTTGTAGAGCTGGGCCAAACAGCCTAAAGTGTATATCAAGATAAATGATCAGCTTATCATCTATGACAATACATGTTTATAAATCAGTGTGTGTATTTGTTTTCTCATTTTGGCTCCGATACGTCTGTCCTGTTCCAGTATGATTAGTTAAAGATGCTGATCTGTCGGCTGATTTGTTGGTTGAACTACTGATAAGATGTTCTGTTCAGATGTTGAGTTTGTTGTAGCTACGGACATTTATTGAAAATTATGATATGAATAAATTGGGTTAGCAAAAATATGTTTGTTATTCATTAAATTAGGTGAATTATCCGGCCCTAAGAGTATTACAAAGTGAGAGTTTAGAGATAAACATGTCAAGTTAGGGTCAGGGTCAAAATAATGATTTAACTGGGTTCTTTTACAGCTAAAAAAAAAAGTCTGTCTGTCTGAGAGGGCCCGAGAATGTAAGACAACCTTGTACTTGTATAAGGCCTTTCTAGGCTTTTGACTATTCAAAGCGCTTTAACCTTACATGTCATTCACCCTTTCACACCCATTCATACACTGATGGCAGGGGCTACCATGCAAGATGTCACCTGCCCATCAGGAGTACTTAACATTCACACACATTCACACAACGTAGGAACAGCTTACGGGAGCAATTTAGGGTTAAGTGTCTTGCCCAAGGACACATCAACATGGAGTAGCGGAGTCAGGGATCGAACCGCCAATCCTCTGATTAAAGACCCTGAGTCACCTCTGTTCTTATACCCTTGATTTGGATGAGGGTAAGAAGAAGAATTTTCAAGTATAAAGTTAGAGGGAAATTCAGATTTTGTACCAGTTGTACTGTACTGGGAATATGGCCAAGCTGCTAAAAACACGCCTGACAAGGTGAGACAAGCCAGCAGTCATACATGTTTTCTAAACAGACATTGGTTGGTTCGGCTTTGCCCTATGGGACTTGCTGCACCTGTAAACAGTTTTTGGCCAGTTTACAACCTGTCTGATCATCTCCTGTTTCTCGCCCCGTCAATTTTTGCCGAAGCAATGTTCCCAGATCTGAGTATGTTATTATAAATGGCAGCCAAATGTACAAAAATAAGACCCAAGTTGTAATAAATGAGAATTTTCCTTAAAATGATTCATCAGTAGGTGGTTTTGTGGTCACACATATGGAGACTGTTACTCACAGCATCTCTAAGACTTACCCAGTTCACAGGCCGTGCCCATCCATCCACTGGCACATGAACATTTTCCGTTGCTCTTGTTACAGGCGGCTCCATTCTGACACAGGCAGCGCTGCTGACAGTCTGCTCCATAAAACCCTTGAGGGCATTCTGGGGGAAAAAACGCACAGACAAAACCAAATTATGACACCCTTATTTAACCCATCATATAGATGAGTACCCAGCTCTGTGTTGCGTTCACTCACCTTCTGTGCAGTTGGGTCCGGTCCAGCCAGGTGCACACACACACTGCCCAGTGGCCGGGTGGCAGATGCCATTGTTACGGCAGCTACAGGTTTGGTTACATCCTTCCCCATAGAAACCGGTTGGGCACGCTGCCAGGAGAGGGACAAACAATATCATAACCCCATGGTGAACTTTGCTGATCAAAAGTGGAAATTCCAGTGTCTGGTAAGCGATACAGGCCAAAGCATGGGGAACTTCAAGTCGGTGCTTTCTCATGTGCGACTGAACTGGGTTTCCCCAAATAACTCTGAAATCAAGTGCGTTTTTGTTTCCCTGTGAATCAGCATCACAAAGATGTTCTCAGCGCACCAATGCTGCTTCACAAATGATACCATCTTTCATAACACTGGAGTCACGGCGGCACCTGTTGACTGTCACTCACTCAGGTTGCAGAATGGACCGATCCAGCCAGCAGGACAGGAACAAACTCCGCCGACGTGGTCACATCTCCCGCCGTTTAGACACAAACATTTCTCCTGGCAGTCCAGTCCGTAGAAACCCTGAGGACACGCTGAAACACACACACACACACAGATGTAAAGACTACCCGTTAATAGCATATGCTGTATACATATTTAGAAGGTGAAGCTGCCATTGTGATGTGAAGGGACGTCTCTTACGCTTTTCACAGAAGGTTCCAGTCCATCCCACCTGGCAGGTACAAGCTCCACTCACATGGTCACAAAATGCCTTGTTGTCACACTGACACCGATGACGGCAACCGAGACCAAACATACCTGATGGACACTCTGAGGGAATATCACACACACAAGCACATTAGACGTACAGACTATTGATTTGTGGCTTTCAATATTGTTTAACATTTCGTGTCCAATGTCATGTTTCATAAAGGTTGGCTTTAAAATGACACAATTCTACAGTACAAAAAATAAGTACCCAACAGACACTCATTTTTGTATTTATTTAGGATTTGAAATTATTACTTTGGCACCATCTGGTGGCAGCACCAATAATGAAACTGTGCTGAATGACAGCAATGCAAACTGCCAATGAATGAATTGGCCGACAGCAACATATCCTCCCAGCAGGTTTTCCATTTTTATTTTTATACAAACTGAGAGAGCCAAAACACCACTCACACTCACACTCACACTGCTCATTTTATTAAAGACATTTCAATCCTCAAACCTTCATCTCAGACTGAAACATTAATAAAGTGAGCAGAATTGATTGACAGTGAGAACCTTTTTTTGTTTCTTTCATGTCATGAGAAGTGCAGGTCAATAAGAATTTCTTGTGTGTAAGAACTTTTTAGTATATTCTATCCAAACAAAAAAAATTGTTTTTCTTTAAATGTTTTAACACATGACTACATACTTTGGTGGCAGCGTGATCCAGTGTAACCAGCCTCACAGTTGCACTGGCCCGTCACAGCGTCACAGCTGCCGTCTCCGTTTCTACAGTCACATGTTTCTGCACAGTCTTCCCCCCAGTGCCCTGCATCACAGCCTGCAACAGAAACATCCCATTTGAGTGTCAGACATAAATCAGGGACATATTTTACAGTCAGATATGATCTAAGATGATGATATAAGATCACTTAACTTCAGTGAGATGTTAGTTGATAACAAATGCCTTCCAGTGCTGTTACCTTTCCTGCAGTTGTGTCCAGTCCAGCCAGGAGCGCATGTACAGCGCCCACTCACCGGATCACAGCGAGCGTTGTTCTCACACACACACTTCATTTGGCAAGCTTGACCGAATTGTCCACTCGGGCACGCTGCGCAAGGGGAAAAAAATTGAAATCATCAAGACTAATCTACTGGAACCTTCTTCTCCTGAAAGCATGAAAGCACAGCAAGTTCCCATAAAAGCTGTGGTTCTTTGATTCAGCCATCAAATGAGGCTTTAATAGGCCGTGGTTGTTTGAAATGGAATTATATCTGTTCTTCCCAGTGAATTTTGCTGAGGTGGTTTTCCGACTGCTGAAGATTTTAAGCTAATGAACTTGGAGAAAAACTGCTCCTCTGTCTTCTGACATGTGTTTCTATTTCTTGTCCAAACTGCACCACTTAGAGATTTCCATAATCCACCGTGCTGCCATCCTCCTCCGCTGGTGTACTGTTAAATGCATATTGCTGTGGAAATCCCAAAATGCACACTGCTGATACTCACAGTTCTGGCAGACTTTGCCAATGAATGCTGGAGGACAGTTACATGACCCGTTGTGTTTGTCACACACTCCGCCATTCTCACAAACAGGGCATGTTTCTGTGCAGCCTGGTCCCCAGAAACCCTCCGGACACACTGTGGAAAAGATTGACATTTTTATCAATTTTATCATGCAAAACTTGTGTGGTTATATATACTCAGCTGTAAAGATAAAAACTTTCTGCACTCACAGCTCTCACAGTGCTTTCCTGATGTCCCAGCTGGACACTTGCATTGTCCCGACACTTTGTCACATGGGGCGCTGGTGCAGTTACAAGGATGGACGCAGCCTGCTCCAAACCTCCCCGCTGGACAGTCTGACACAGGACACACAGGAGAGACTTGTCTAAATATGGAAGGACAAAAACTTATGTTTGGGAAAACAAGTTCTCTGTAGTGCTACCTACCCTGATCACAGTTTTCTCCATGACGACCAGGAGGGCATTTTCTTTGGCACTCTCCAGTCACATGATCACATGACACTCCAGGTGGACAGGAGCACTTTTTCTCACAGCCGGCTCCGTAGGTACCTGGGTTGCATTCTAGAGACAGAACAGGACAATGAAATGAAAATCCAATGTTTTCTGTCTTTATTAAGTGGGTATTTGGTTCTCCTCGACTGACTCAAGATTTTTTTTAAAGATTTGACTCCCTTTACTGATTATATCACAAAGCAAATGGGCTTGACTGCAATTCAGTGTAAGTGGGTTATGTGCTTCAGTGAACTTGGCTGTATTCCAGCCTGTATGGACTCTGGAGACACAGCATATCTTGCCATGCATGGACATTCATTTGTTACTCTGGCAACATTTATTTTTCCTTCTATTTTCTTTGACTGTTTCTCGGCAAGTGTATCAATGGTTGTTTTTTTTTTACTTTTTAAGTTTCTTCATACTTTTGTCATCTGTAATCCATAATGTATTTGTGCAGTAATAACACCTTAGAACAGAAAACAGCCTACAGTAAATGTAAGAAAGGTTTGTTGAGGAGTTGTTGATAATAATTGTGATAGTGAGCTCACCTTCCTTGCAGGTGTTGCCCTGGTAACCTGCTTTACAGACACATGTGCCATGGCGACGATGACACTCCAGAGTGTTCTGCTGGACACACTGACACTCATCTGAGCAGCCGGCGCCAAAGGTCCACTTTGGACAAGCTGAAGGACAATAAACAAGGAGGAGAAGATGACTTCATAACAGGATGAAGCACAAAAAAGTTTGATGTGATGATAAAATTAAAGCCACAATAGGAGTATTTACAAGCTTGTTTTATTGCATTTGGATACTTGAAATGTAATGTTAGCTAAATTCAGAGTCTTCCAAACAATGCTTGTATAATCTGGGGTTCCTTACGTGGGATTTCAAGGGTGTGAGTGTGTTAATGTTAGGACGGTGGGACTTACGTAGGTGGCAGAAGCGTCCGTAGAGTCCAGGATCACACAGACAGGCTCCGTAGGTTCGATGGCAGCGCCCGTTATTGGCACAATTACACTTCTTATTGCACTGCTTCCCAAAGAAGCCCTTAGGACAGCCTGCAGACGGGAAAACAACTCTAAGTAAACTTAACAAGCTCCCATTGTGGGAGAGAAATGTTTTCAGTGAAGATCAAGGAACAAAGAATGTGTGCTTGGACAAAGGTGATAACTCACCATCCTGACACAAGTCACCACTGACCCCAGGAGGACAGCGGCAGCTCCCAGAGACCGGATCACAGGTGGCACCATTTTTACACTTACAGGGGAAGGAGCAGTTTTTACCAAAATTTCCCTCTGGGCATGCTGGGAAATTGAAACATAAAAAAGGGTCTATTACTGATAATCCGTCATACTGACTAATTTGAAGTAGTAAGTAGTAAGATTAAACATATGAATATGTATTTGAGTGTCTGTATATGTTTGAGCCAATCCTCACTCTGGTTGCAGACGACACCTATCCATCCGTCAGGACAGTCACAGCCACTTTTCCATTGATTACATTTTCCTCCATTAGAACAGTCGTCACATGTCAAACTGCAGTCATTGCCAAAGGTGTCATCCAAACACACTGGAAACAACAGAGTAATGAATTAAGTTCACACTACTCTTTTACATCAACACCCATCTGAGTTCTAACAGTTTACAGGGAAGGATTGATTTATCTATTTTAATCATATCTAAACTAGAATCATGACATTTGATGCTCATAAAAAAAGTTTATTAACTGCCTGAGTACATTTTCTCATTGGATGTCAGAGGTTATGATGTGTTATGATATGTTCAAGGTTGACAGAGATAATTACAAGTTTCAGTAAAGTTATTAGGTGTGACGTTAGCTATAAACACACATGCCATGAAGGCTCAAGGCTATTAAAAATCACCCTAACACTGACTCCAAACCACAAATGTATTTGAATGGACAACGCTTCTATCCCAGTTGAATATTTGTCAAGTCAAAAAAATCTATATGTATAAAATTGTTTTGCAAGTATTACTCCTGTCAACTTTCAGTGACGTAACATTACACATTAAATGTTCTGCCGTTGTGAAAAGAGTCTAAGTTTGGACAACACATAACAGAGCCTTTGACTTCCTGTTACGGGCTGCCAGGACATATAATCCTCAGCATTCCTGCCAAAGAAGCTGTGGTTTTACATTATGTACAGACAGTCTGGGAGCATGAAGCAAAGTAATTAACCCCCACCATGTGGTCTGTTCCTGCCTGCAGTAAATGAATGTGTCAGACAGCTTCACCTCCTGCGAGTCAGGTAATCAGATACAGGTTGGTCTTAATGATAATGAGTGGCTAATGGTTTTGAAGGGGAAAATTCACCGAATTTCTCTGCCAGGTTACTCTCGGCCCTCAGCTCCCCCTCGTCGTCTTCATAGTCGTCATAGCGCTCCAGGGGTTGGTTGTAGTCCTGCATCAAGGTGAGCATGGGTTGAATAAGGGGCAGCTCGATGGGAGCTCCGCTGGACAGGGCCTCAATCGCATCCTCTAGTGCTGTGGGGAGACAGACAAGAAGAATCAATGTTGTTAGAATGAATACACTACAAACATTTTTGTTTTTTATTCTGTGTATTCCAACCTTTCTTAAAAAGCATTATTTTTTACAAACCTTGGTAATGTAATAACTCCATTATTTGGAACAAAAAAATACAGAATAAGAAAAGAAAAAGTTAAGGTTTAAACATAGTTGGGGTACGGGACGACCTCACTCTCAGTTTTATTATTGGGCATGTAACATTCGCAACCTCTTTTTTTGGGTCCAAACATCAAAGCCTGATAGTGATCCAGCCTGACTGCAGTTTGAGCAGTTTTATCACTATGTTGTATCACTGCATTATCCATCCCAAGAGAACTACTCTGTACACAGGAAGTACAAACAACAGTTTGGCAGATTTTCAGTTGGCATGTTTCTGGTGTGATTCACACTTGGCCACTCTCTTTCAATGCTGATACTTACGGATGCAGGATTGCCGGTCCTCCTCGAGACGGAAACCCCGACGGCAGAAACACTGAAAGGAACCCGCGCTGTTCTGGCATGTGTGATCACAACCGCCATTAGATGCCAGACACTCGTCTACATCTAAACAACACAGATGCAACACAGATTCAAACACTTTTGCTACATTGAGAAAAGTTGAGAGAAGCCAAAGCAATTTAACTGAGCAGTGCTCACTTTACATGTTAAACTTAAATAAAGACAACATTGTGCATGTTTGTGTTGACGTCTTCAGAGTCAAACTGGAACTCTCCCAACACAGGTAAATATCCAGTCTCATAAAAGTGTGAGTGCCATTAACATTTTGACTAAAAGGTTTGAACATACCATCACAGCTACATCCGTCTGAGCTGAGTCTGTATCCTGCTGAGCAGTAACACTCATAACCCCCGGGGTAGTTGGTGCAGTCCTGCTCACAGCAGGAGCTCTGCTCTCCACATTCATTGACATCTGCCAAACACAACAAGCAGGGAGAGTAAAATTATGAACTGCCTGTAGTGATACGCCTCCCTGCTCACTGACAGAAACGTTTTACAAAATCATGTAAATTGTACAGGTCAAGTACATCTTCCAACCTCTGACCAAAAGAGCATTTTTGTGTAATAGATGAGTCCTACATAACCCCCCAAAAATATTTCCAAACAAATATTTGCTCTCCATGTCAGTGGCTGTGTTTTTTTTTTCTGGCTTTGTCGTTATCTAATTGTATTTAGTGATCTCCACTGAGCTTTCCACTGCTGTGGATGAGTGCTGATGTATTTTATAAGTATGCTTTATAATTTGTCATAAGCAATTTATTTAAGTTAACGCAAGTACATTACAGCTTCTTACCAGTACAGGTTTTGAGGTCTTCGTCTAGTCGGTAACCTTGGTTACAGGAGCAAACAGGCCCGTTGGTTGAATGTTGACAGTGGTGCGAACAGCCTCCGTTGTTTTTCTCGCAGCTGTTCACGATCTCCATCTCGATTTCTTTAACAAGTTCAGAGTGAGATAACGTTTGTTAATTAAAGGGCCAAAACATGTTGTAGTAAATAAATATAAGGTTGTTATGCATGTGATAATATTAATAGAGTTTAAACTCACTGTAACACTGTTTTCCATCAGATCCCAGGTCATAGGCAGAATTACATACACAGGCGTAAGAGCCCAGTGTGTTGTGGCAGCCATGAGCACAGTTGGCCCCTTGTATTTCACACTCGTCGATATCTGTGACAAAAAGATGTTAAAAAAAATACTGAGTACAATGGAGAGATGCATCTGTTGTGCACAGGTTAATTTACAAACAAAATCCATGTTTGCACTTGAAAACCATCTTTCACACACTTTAAACTCAGTGTTGGTAGATACCGATAATGGAAACATCGGCTTTCAAATTCTGCCTCTTCTTTCTCTTAAAAGCTATACTTGTTGTAATCATGACAGGGATCTTTTCCCTAGAGTTTTCAATTGTATCAAACATCTTTGTCAGCAGACAGAGTGCCCAGCTTTATAGTGGGAGCAACATGTTTCAGCTTGTGGCCTTCGTTTATTTCTTGTTGCAGGGGTTTTAACCTCTCCAGACTTTTTCCGTTTTCCATGCATCATAAAAGTTGGTGAAGTTGTGCCAGAAAACCCCACTCTGCTTCTGCAGACGGTGTTTACCCAGTTGACACGGAAATGTAGATTTTCCAATTCCTATTTCTCTGCAGTGACCAACCATCAAACTTTTGAGAAATATTTAAAGCACTCCAAAGAATTAATTTAAACATCTACAGCTTTAACTAAATGTCAACTGGTTAAACTTCATCTGCTGAGGAATATGACTGTGTGATGAGGAAAAGCTCCAGAGCAGCAACTAAATGTGGCAATATTGTTTTATAGACCATTTTCTATGTGTGTCTCCTTATATTTTCTTAACTTGATTAACTCTAAACTACATTAATAATCAGTATGTCATCATTTGTGTTACTGATGAATTTACCTTCACAGGTTTTCCCGTCTTCAGCCAGGATGTAACCAGCTCTACAGTCACAGTGAGCTCTCCCACCATCAACCTGACACTCGTGCATACAGCCTCCGTTTTGATCTGCACAGGGATTCTGCACTGCAACACAAAAAACACACACTCATAAATATAAATCCACTAGTGACAGTCAGGGGAGGGGACACTTCTGGTGCACTGGTGTAGAAAACTGTAAAAACTGACATCTTAATGCAGAGCAGGTGCAGGGCTTTAAATTCACACTGCCACTCTGTACCTCAACCCCATCTCTTTATTGTCCTCTCTGCATAGTTATGTGTGTGTTTGACTTGTGTAAGCCTGTCCAGCATCTGGGTTGAGAACGTTCAGCGTTCTTAGCCAGCAATTACAAAGTAAAAGCATTTGAGAGACAGTAATTTAAAATGCATATATGTATAATTTCCCAACCCCAGAGAACTGTACTCAACTACAAGGCCTCAGAAATCATAGAGATTAAAAGAAGCAAGGACATCTAAATACTAATTTTAGGGAAAAAAACAATGAGGGAGACTGCTGCGATTCACTCCAATGTCTCATTCCATGGAAGACAGATAATCAAGTTCCAGCACAGACATCCTGTCAGATAATTAAAACTGGCAGCAGATACAGAAAATGAGTTTTTAATGTTATGATCAACTCTTCAGAATCACACCTTCGTCGTCTTCCAAAGTGCTCAGTATTATTATAACTCTTTCCTTAGTCACCGATCCATTCATTATTCCTCTTTTCTGTCTTGTGCCATGCGTTGATGTATGTTTAGTGTTGCTTTACACCACAGTTTCACTCACATTTACAATGCTTGCCATCATCTGCCAGCACGTAATTTGCCTTGCAGCGACAGCGGAAATGAGCGGCAGACTGCTGCATACAGTAGTGTTCACATCCTCCGTTGCTGATGGCACACGAATGAACGGCTGAAAGACAAAAAAATTAAAAATAACTTAAGAGATGTGGTAAAAGGTTAGAAAAATAATGGAACAGAAAGAGAGACAGTCATAGGAAATGAGTAAATCAATCATCTTTGCAGAAAATAAATCAATGCCTCTAAATTCAAATTGCAGTTTTTATGATCACATTCTGACTTTTGATTTAACTGCAGTGGCACATCCACAGGAATATTTCTCAGAGGTCATGACCGCTGACAATCCTACAATCAGCGAATACCTCAGAGAACTGATTTGCTCTGAGCCACAAAATCTTCACAGAAGAGCCAAAAATCACAGAGACAGGACCTCTGTGATGGACAACCCTCGTCCACTGATGAGTTAGAGGGGAGAGCCAGCTTAATCATCTTCCCCCCCTCTGAATCTCTCTTTTTTGAAGCAACAGATGAAACCAAGGTAGTCGGCCCTTACTCGACCCCTTCAGCAAAAAACAAAAGGTTTAGAGGCTGAACAGCCGGGTGTTTTTCATGCTGGAAGGCAGGAGTCAAGATCCATCCATCACAAGTACATGTCAAACTGCAGTGAGCTTTCCAGCTCAAATATTATTCAGCCACACGCTAAGTGTGTGGGATACATCTGACCTGTGCTGGCAGATCAAGAGCTGGATAAGACAAACAGAACTGAGACTGAATTGATTTGAGGACATCTGCTCTTCTTTTTCTCCCTCTGACTCTGTGCTGAATGGTATGTGCTTTCCTTTGTCCAGTATGCAAGTGGTCATGCTGTGCAAAGTGCAAAAACAAGTTTTATTCAATTTTTATAAGGACAGTTAGATCCTAGAGTTGATTTAAATACTTGATCTATTTGTGAACATGCACACACTTTGCAGCTTGGCTCAGCACTATCTGAACACCACTTTTAGCATATGGATATGCAGCCTCACAGATACGTTTCACCTGGGAGTCAGTCCAGATGTGCACTATGATTATTAGTGCAATCAGTCATTTCTTCATGCAACAGCTGTCACAAAAAGCCCTCGCAGGGACAGTTGGGTCCCAGCTACAGTGTCTGCTCTATGAAACAATGAAACGACTGCACATTCTGAAGCCAAGAAACACATAATGAGTTCCACTCTAAATGTCAGGACACTCTGTATACATTCCTTACTGCTGGTGCCAGGGTTTATACTATTTTTCTCTATCTTTTATTTCTGAAAAGACCAATTCTAGTGTATCTGGCAGAAACAACATACAGGTACTGCGTTAACTCAGAGAAGGTCAAGAGTGACGGGATAACAAGCAGATTTATGTGAACGTTGAAATAACACTAAAGCAGAATTTAATGGAGGGAAATGTTGGATATATAACTAAACAGAGGAACGGAAACCACTGCCAACTAAACTGAAAAATCAACTCAGTTTTCTATATGCTCTCATAATAATTCTGGTACTTTGTTTTAATTGAAAGTCATTATACAATGTATAGGTGGTTAATCTTTGTATATTTGAGCAGTGCGGGGATTAAGGCATCATGGGACAAGTTCAAATAATAACCAAGGGACAGTTTTCAAACCAAGGGAACAGGGTCCACAGAACTTTTTTAATTGGAAAATGCATATGGCCTGTTAATATGTTTAAAATGTAACATTACAGACAGAGATGTATTCTATGTATAGACATTGAAGTACTACAAAGTATGTAGTAAAAACTAGAGCTGAAATGATTAGTCAGATGTTTGTAAGGTCTTATTTTGTTGCTTTATTAAGAGTAGATAGCAGAGAGATGAGAGGAAACGGGGACGAGAGACTGGGGCAACGAGAGGGGCAACTATTTTTATAATAAATAAATTGTGTAAGAAATCTGTCAAGCAAAAATTAATTGGTTCCAGCTTCTCAGATGTGAGAATTTGCTGCTTTACTTTGTCCTTAGTGGTCATAAACTGAAGATCTTGGTTTTTGGATTATTGGTTAAATGGATTAAGCAATTTTTTGCCAACACCTTGGACTTAATGAAATTGTGTGTTGGACATTTTTCACAATTTCCTCACAACCAATAATCGATAGAGTCATCAGCAGTTTAGTCAATCATGAAAACAGCAGTTAGTTGGAGCCTTAAACACATGCGATCCATGACATGTCAGTTTATTGTCTCAGTTGATTCCCTCACAGGAAAACATCTTCTACAAGACATCCAATAAAGGGAATTAAAACTGCACGGACTGTTACTAAGTGCGGTTTAACCAGCAAATGTTATTTAAATTGTCTCACCATAGGGCTGTTTGTCAGAATGAAAGGGGTCCACTTCTAAAACAACATGAATGTGGTTTACATGATTAAGTGCCCATGTCAAAAAGCATATGTGGCTAAACTTCAGTGATTTAATGACCAACAAAAATAACACTCCCAGTAAAGACTTTCAGAAGACATCTGAAACAGTGATTCATTGTTAATGTGAGTTTTGAACAAGTGGGGCCACGTTACAATGGGGAAACGTCGTAGGTCGTCATACTCTGTTTCCATTCGGATTAAAGGAAGGATGAAACCTCAAATTAAGCCGTTTTGTAACATTACGTCACAGTATGTTAACAAAGAACTAACAGGGCCAAATTCCCAGTATTATTTCTGTGTGCACACCACTGGTAGTTTTTCCTGCTTGTACAATGTAAGCACTGCCACATAGCTGTAGTGTTCCTTACCCAGACAGGTGCGGCCGTCCACGTGCAAGCGAGAACCTGGGAGGCATTCACAGTAGTAGGAGCCCCGGGTGTTCACACATCTGTGCTGGCAGCCTCCATTATGGACCTGGCACTCATCGATATCTGTAGGGAAGGAGGGGGAAAAAAAGAAAAAGACAGAAACAGACAGAAGGAGAGAGAATGGAGAGAAATTAGTGCAATTTCACTAAATCCTCTCATTATGAGAAAAAAATGGTCCCAAGAATAAAGACCAGATGAGCTGCCAAGCTGAGCAAGGAATTTAACACAGGTTTTAGGATAAAGATGTACTCCGAGAGGAAACGAGATGATGGATGAGAAGGAAAAGTATTCTACAAGTGCATTGAATCTCAAACAAACAAATCCCCCCATATGGTAACAACTACTGAACATTTAAACCCAAATTTAAATTCCTTTCCTTGTCAGGGTCCCTTGGGTGTAGCAAACATATGGAAGCTTAAATCATAGGATGCAAAACATACACATTCCTCTCTGTCGTGCCTTGAGATTATAAACAAATTAAAAAAGTGTCTGGGTAAGTGATGGTGAGGGAAAGATGACTGCTTTGCAGTGTTCCTAAACATTTCTTATTTTAGGGGTCAAAGACTAATAAATTGTTGTTTGAGTTCCACAGCGGACCCCCTGTGAGATCAGAGCTGATTTATGAAGCCCTGATATGTTTGGACTTCTGCTAACAGCCTCTCTGCTGCCATAATTATCGGGAAAAATAGGACATGAAGTTGAACCCATTTCGCCTCCAGACCAGTGACAAATTACTAGAAATGTTGCAGGCTGATAAAAAAAGCGATGTGACATATTAAAAAGGTGAGTGTGAATGTACTTTGGCCGCTGTGTTGAAAAACAGCCAACACATAATAAAATAACATTATTCAGCGCAAAGTTAAATGTCTGGTTGAGAAATGTGTTGTTCAGTGCAGTTCTGACTCCAGGCAGCTATTTTCAGCAAGAAACTATTTTAAGAATTCAGAGGAATTCCAGTGAAAAATAGCTAGTTTTATAAACTTGTTCATCATTTTCTAAGGGGGAATATTATTATTTTGTGTTGTTTTGTCTCACTACTGACCATACATTTGCCTTCAGGCACTGTGTTGTAAAATGCATTACAAAGTTCAGTATAAACATTTTTTTATCAACATTCATCACCCCCCCAAAAAGATAACAGACAGTCCTGTACCCTTTGTGGGAAGAATAATTTTGCAAATAAATACATGTATACAGTCGGCTTTATTTCCTGCCTCTCAGTTTTCTCCCACAGTCCAAAGACAAGTCAGTTAGGGGCCGTATACATTGCCTATAGATGTGAATATGAGTGTTGATACGTTGTCTGTCTATATGTGTCGGCCTTGTGGTAGACATACATGGTGAACTCTGCCTCCCACCCAAAGTGACCCGGGGCCACAAAGAATAAATTAGTATAGATAATGAATGGATACATGCACGATGCTGCTGTATCTTTCAAAATGATTTTATTGGCATTATCACCTTTTAAGATTAAGATATGGCAAACCTAAAACCGTTAATATTAACACATTCACCAGATACAGAGTAACATTAGCACATATTTGGCATTGTGTTTTGGGCAACATGGTGAATTTAAGTCCAATGTTCACTCTCCTTTTAGCTCTGTTTTTGGTTTCCACCAGCTAGTGAGGGCAATATCTGGCTCTTAAACAGGCCCTATTATGCTATTTTCCCGGTGCCTATTTTTATCTCAAGTTACAGTTACAACATGTTTACATGCGTTAATGCTCATAATCCGCCTTGTTTTTCTCATCCTGGCTGTCCTACAGCACCTCTTCTCATCCTCTCTCTGAAATGCTCCATTGTCAACATTTCACAGCTCTTGCTCCTCCCATGTACAAAAATATATATAACACACTAAAGGAGAGGGAAAAATTGGAAAAGCATAATAGGGCCACTTAAATGCTCCACTGTGTTCACCAGCTAGTTGCTAACTGTCTCTGTCACATTGACAACCCCACTTCAAAATATCTTAACTATCCCTTTAAGGCTTAATTTCCTGTGGCCAGTGTTAACAAATATAAA
The DNA here is from genome assembly GCF_027596085.1 of Anoplopoma fimbria. Classification (NCBI taxonomy): domain Eukaryota; kingdom Metazoa; phylum Chordata; class Actinopteri; order Perciformes; family Anoplopomatidae; genus Anoplopoma; species Anoplopoma fimbria. The sequence continues at coordinate 18,577,834 of NC_072465.1, forward strand.
TCTCAGAATCTCTGTAACATAAGGAGTGGATTTAGCATCCACAGTGCCCATGTCATGTTGTGTGGGATGGAGGCAGCATGGCAGTGGGATAATCTGCATCTGAGCCTCATCATGCGCATTACAGACCACCACATCATTGTCTTCATGTTCCCGCAGTACACACAAACAATAATTGACCAATGATTAGCCCATAAATCAGGTCTTTAGAAGACCCAGACACATATCACCCACTGTTATAGAACACGATGGGGGAAGCACAGTGTTGCAAATTACAAAATCTTAGTCGACAATGTGATTCATAAAACACCAATTCTTCACTTCATAATAAAAACAAGCATTGGATAGGGTTAGGATAAGAACAGAAATGCAGTGTATGAACATAAAGGGACTCAAATCTACTTGCTAAATGGTTCTAGTAAAACCTACCCAAGACAGCCTAAATTATAGGAATATCCTTCGGCTGAACTCATCTACTCATAATAATATCCAACGACATCTTCAAATATAGTGTTTGGGGCAGAAATGAGCCTCTAAACTTTCCTCTTCATCGTCTCTTTGCTGCCAAACTTCGACTCCACTTCGCACAGGAAAGCTGGCAGAAGCCGTCCTTTCGTTTTTCCATCCATGCTGCATGCCATCCTTTAGTTTGGTTTGGTTTTTCATGAAAAAGGTCCAGCATTGTGGTGCTGCTGTTCTTCCGTTGACTGCAGCGCTCAGTCAATGAAGCCCCTCCAGCCTGGTTTCCATTTCCAGAACATGATCCATCCAGAGCTGAGAGCCAAAGTCTCCGCAGACGTTGGCTTTTACAGAAGGCACATTAATTCTCTGCCCGCAGTCACCTACAGCACTGAGTCGTCTTCATGGAAAACTATTTTGGTCCATTTCCGAAAGGTGATTTGTTTATTGCGTGCAGAAGATAAATCATTTTTGAATAGCCTTGATTTATGTCCAATACTGACATCTAAATAACACAGCAGAACCTGGGGTTATCAGCAATATGGTAATAAAAAATGTTAAACATGTGTCATCTTGTGCGTTTATCCCCAAGCGCTGTAGTCCTGCCAAGCGTGAAAATGAATATTCGGTCAAATAATATTGAAATCTGTCGAAAGTGTATCTGGTATCTAGAGCTGTTTGTGTTAGTGTTACAAAGCGTCTCTCATGATTCATAGTTGATGTTTTCAAAGACAAAGTTATCTGGGCATTGCCAGACAGCGCATACATTATCAGTGGGGCTGATGTGCCAGTCTGGCTAAGTTATGAACAAATAATATGACTACTGTAAATAACTCCCTATTTATGTATTCAATCCTACTGCATATAAAAAATATGGGTGACCAAATCTATTTATAATCCTTTGTGAAATTAACTTTCTCTGCTTTTTTATTTATTCTCAAATAAAATGGCAGCATTACTCACTTCAATGATTAACAGTTGAATAATTACTTTTTTACAAACTATTCCTCACGAGGACTGACCCAGAGTGAAAGCATTAAACACTGCTGCCACAGCTTCATTTTACATTACATTACAGTCATTTGGCAGACGCTTTTATCCAAAGCGACTTACAATAAGTACAAGTCGCTTTGGACTTCATCTGCAGTTTGACTGTGAACTGATCACCTACCTGCTGCAGGGTAGCCACGGTTGTAGCCATGGTCTCCATGGTAACAGTATGGCCTATAGCATATCCTTCTGTAATAATTCTGTGGATAGTTTGCAGCAGATGTCAGACATGCCATCACTTCAACTAAAACCAAAAAGTAAATCCACTGTCCTGATGACAAAGCCATGGCCTCACAGAGACCTTAAAAAAAGATTTAAAAAATACACTGTAAAATAATTAAACCTTTTTTTTGTTTAGTACAATAGCTATGAAAAGTTAAAATGAATGTGCAAAATCCTGGTTTGATGTAACATGGTCACTACTTTTTATTCACTCTGCCTCCTGATTTTTCTCTCCCTTCCTCCATCCCCCTCTCTCTTGCACCCTCCCATCTACTAAAACTAGATGTCCATCACGTTAAAGGTCCTCCTCTCTCTCCCCTTCTCCCATGATTTCCCTCTCACCCCCAGCCTTGGCTCTCTCTAACAATAAAGGCATATCCAGTCTTGCATGACCTACAAATACCTAATTCTGCATTTTACCAGCCAACAGTGATTGATGTCTTTCCCTCAGTGATGTACTAAATTGTACTTAAGGGCCACTGTATTTTTCAAAGAACATGATGCGATAAAAAGCGAGGATTTATAAGTGCACATCAATCCCTTGTTGGAAAATAAAGAATGAAAACAGACTACTAAACGATGTTCTGTCATTATTTTTCTTTGGACTTTGACCTGTACAAAACAAATTGCCACTAAAGAAAAGCCCAAAGAGATAAGTGCCAGACGTCAAATCCAGTAGTTATAATCCAAACATCTGAGAAAGGAATGAGCCTTGCAGTCAAATCGACTATTCAGGAGCTAAGCACTGTGCACTCTCATCTGGTGCCAACGCATACACAAACACAGCAGCAGGACCATGACGGCACGTTATAGAGCTTATGAAGAGCCAAGCATGTTCATGGTCAGCATCACTTCCCTGATCTGAACAGAAATGATCCTTAAGAGACCTCTGCAGGATTCAATGAATGTAAGCTCCCCTCCTTATGACGTGTTTTCTTAATAATGCAAACATAAAGCTTCTATAACATACACCTGTGCAGTCATTACATCAGGCCACAATAATCTGAGAAGAACTCTAGCTCAGACAGAGCAGCAGAAACTGATAATGATTGTTTTTGTCACACCACATGCAAACATATTCACAACTTGTCTGGACAAATCATCGCATATAAAATGTCTATATGTGCAGACTTCAGAATCATGTGGACAATGATGCCATTGAGGTAAGAGGGAAAGCAGTCCGCTCCAGCACGGAAAACACATAATTGGCAATGTATCTTACAGCTATGGCTCAGAGCCTGAGTAAAGCAAAATGAATACAATACAAGAAAAAAAAATCCTCGAGCACCACAAATCTTTACGGGAACTGTCCTGCTCTCAGAGTTAACAAGGGCATCTAATACCTGCTGATTTTGGAGGACATAACTCACACACTCCTAAAGCTCACTATAAAGACAGGAGCCAAGAACTGGAAGACCATAACTTCACCTTCAAGCTCTTATTTGTCTGAGCAATCGAGTTCATTCAGTATGATGGCCTAAGTGTTGACACTGCTGCACTGCACTCAACACGACAGCAGTTACAGTTGGCCTCTGCCACTTTGATCAGTGCCATTTGTATGAATGCTGCTTATTCAAAATAAAAATAAATAAATGCATAAATAAAATGGAATTTAACCAGGAGCTGAAATCTAGAAAACCGTCCACAACGTATTCATTTTATGCTTTTTTGCACTGCACATAAGATGCATTTGTTTGTTCCCCAACTGTATTCGCATATTACCACCCCACAGCAGATGTCTTTCATTAAAAGTATTATAGCATGTTGCCAAGGATAGGATTCCCCCAACGTAGTAGTACGGTTTGTACAATCCAACTCCCCAGAACCATTTATTTTAAACAGCTTAATGAATGGATCTTGTCTCTCATCTGGACTCATGCAGGCTTAGACTCTGCAGCCCTCCCAGCTTCAGGCCGTCATGCAGAAGGAAACCTGATCACTTTCTGAAGACCCAATGCCACACATGCAGCACTTACTTAAAAACCCACTGCATTCATCCAGCTTCTTTTACCTCTGTTAATACTACTGCCAATTACAGACAATTAGGACATTAATGCTGCGGGTAGCTGTTTTTTTCCAATAAACACCAGTGGGCAGAGAGCTATGGAAGCCAGCTGTGACAACGTTCCCATCGGCTCTCCTAACAACCGTGACCTGGATCAGATCTTTCACTGGTTCCTCCAGCAGACAGCTATACTGCAGAGCACTCCAGCGTCTTTCCTCTAGACTTGGCTGCTTCACAGAGGAATCATTATTCTGATTAAACCAACCAGTCGCAGAGCTTTCCTAATCAGAAACATCAAACTATGATTGAGCAAAATGGGAATCTCATGGGAAAATGTTTGGGAAGAAGCTAAGTTTTGGTGAGCTGTGGTTCAGAGTTCCTGGGCAGACATTTTGAGTCATAAAACATCAGGAGCCAACATTATTTAATCATCAACAGTGTACAGTTAAAAAAGATCTGGTCCTGTGGTTCACTTGGATTACTAGGATATGGTTTGATCTTTACTGGTAACATTCACTGAGCCAATAATAAAACATGAACATGTGCAAAAAGAATACAAAATAAAGGACCAAAAACATTGGGATGCTGACTGAAGTAAATAAACTGATCCTCTTTTGCACGTGAACCATTGGGAGCTCAGTATGTTTAAAATGAAAAAGGTTGTTCAGCATTTCATCCAATAATGCATAAACTGGTTCAATAAGACTTAGAACCTGCAGCTCTGAAATTTGCCAATAAGAGCCACAAGCAAATTGAAGCTGAGGCTGAAAACATTAGTTTTGCATGTATTTGTTCGTAAACCAAAGTATCTAACACATTTTAATATTTATGGCGGCACAAGGTGGAAAGTTGAAGGATCACAAAAGTTGTTGCAGTACTTGAACTTGAGGGGAACATAATTGTCTGAACAAAATGTATCTAAAAGTTGTTGACTTTTCAAATTCATCCTCCATGAAGCAAGAATGTCTTAAGTAGTTTTCAACATTAACTGTTTAGATATATCAGTTTGGACTAAAGTGACTGACATTGCCATCCCTAGAGCCACACCGCTAGCATGAATTAAAAAATGTAATGAATTTGAATTTATTTTTTATGGAGAAGGTTGAACGGAGTAAGGACACAAAGCTGGATGAAGGTTTTTTTCAGGCTTAGAGGTCAAATTACATGGTGTCATTTTAAGATGAGCAATACTGACAAAATCCAATGTAATGTTTGCTTTTTTTCCACAGAATGTTTCGATACTATAACTTTACTTTTTGAGATTAACATTTTTGCTTCGAAAAGATGTTTTCCGTTAAGAACATTTGGAGTGTTGGAACCGAGGATTGAGCCGATAGAAAAATGTAATCAGTTAGATCAGAAAGGCTCTCTCAGGGATCATCAAAGCTGTAAAGTATGATAACCAGAACCCAAATTACTGGTATCATGTTACTCATATTGATATTAAATTGATATACAAACTAGCTCCACAACCCAAAAATAAAGGGGAGAACTCACCTTGACAGGTTTTGCCATCTTGATTCAGTTTTTGTCCAGGAGGACACCTGCAGTAGTAACTTCCAATGGTGTTACAGCAGAGAGCTTCACAGGCTCCATTGGTCTCCTCACATTCATTAACATCTGACGGGGAAAAACAAGCAAAAAGTTAATCCTGTATTTTATATAAACCACAAGCATAAGCAAACATTTAAAAAACAAAGAACTGCTGCGGTAAAAAAACATCCAACACGTTTAATTATATTGATGTTTTAGTAAAAACAGCATTGAGCTTTTTCTTTGAGCAACAAAGATTAAAAAGGCATTTTTCTTTACATGTCAGTCTGATTAAGTTTTAAATGTGTTCTGTGAATGAACTTGGAACTAGTTTTTGAAAATGTGGAAAGTGCTCAAGTGCCTGGAAATTCATGAGAATGATTGTGAGAAACATTGTGCTCCGTTTCCATCCTGAAACTTGTCTCCTTAGTACCAACTCCAAGGAAAATATCCAAAACAGAATCAAAATTAGTGATAAATTGAGAGGGACAAAGGGAAATGTGCAGCATTTACATGTCACCCTTGTCACCTCTAACTTCCTCCAACATGAAGCAGAACTGGCTTTTATCAATCATGCAGAACCTCCAGAACAGTCACAGTTTCTCCAACTCATTTCCATCAGCTAAATATCCTGCCAAAGCTGTCATCAACTACGTTTGATAAAATCTTTTCCTCCAGTTCCTAAACTACACATAATTACTCGTGTCAGATAGAGGTGCTGACAGTTCACCATATACCATAATTTGAGCTGCAGAGCGTCTGTGTAATGAGGAGATATCGAAAACTGAAAGTAGGGTTTCGGGTTGTTGACTTTTTCACTGCAGATTCGGAATGCAGCTCCAAATTGCATGCATTAATGTTAAATTTTGTTCTCATGGAGGTTTGTCAGGGGTGATCAAGCTCACAGTGTCATTTTGAACTTGATGACATTGGGTCTTTTCATTTGCCATGCAGAAGGTATCTTGGATTGAAAACTGAACGCTGTTTAGAAAAGTAGGAGGGGGCATTTACTTGGCACTAGCAGCTTGTGAACTTTCTCCATGTCCATAAAAGAGGAGAGTTACTGTACAGAGGAAGAGTCAGAATGCAAAGAAAATTGCTTTAAAGAATATTCCCCCCCCCCCCTCAAGCAAGGTTTGGTGCATTGCAATGCCAGCGTTTAACCAGCCCATTAAACAATTTCCCTCTCAGTTTACAGCATCTGGAAATGTTCACACCAAAAACACTGCACTCTTTCTATTGCCGAGTGTTCAAAAAACTCTCAGAAACACAAGATGCAATGAAATGTAACCTTTATCATCAGGAAAACATTTTATATACTAATTCCTGATAAATGAATTGTTCTGGTCCTCGTTAGCAAGACTATATGAAATGCAGCTAAAGATCCACTTTGGGATCCTTACCGTGTTTTATATGGACACTACACCAAAAGAGCTTGACTTAATGAGTCTCGGTACCTGGGTGAGAGAGAGTGTCTGCTCTTTAGTAATGTTCATTTAACTTGCTAAATAAGTAGCATGATAACAGCAGGTTTGAAGAAAGAATTATGCAGAAATAAGGAGACTTAAGCAGCCAAGTGATCTGAAGTCAAGAGCAAGGTTAAAGGAGGGATCCTGTGGTGAGGTCTGCAGTACGAGAGTGTTTTTGTGTTGCATTGAGTGTGTTTGTGTGAGATTGACAACGTCCATCTCCCCCTCTTCCCCCCTGAGGCCACACACCTGTGTGGCAGCTTGAGCAGGGGTCTGCCCAGGGTCACTGTCATGCTCATCATTTCTGCCCAATAAGCGAACAGGAATTTTAAACCGCTACAGGTCAGAATACAAAACACAACACTGGAAACTCTGAGGATCAATAAAGTGGCATGTTTTTAGTAAAGACAGGATTTTTGTTTATTTCTGTCATGTTCAAAGCGCAGAAGAAATTCTTTAGAGGAAAACCATGCACATGCTTTTAATATGGAAAAAACAACAACTTTGTTTTGTGCTTTAAGGATGCTTTTATTGTATTACTGTCTTACAATCTTCAATTACAACCAGAACATTGTGGTTTGCTGCTTCGAAAGATTACCACCATAACTATTTGCTACACAGCAGTTAATATAAGCTATTTTCAGAAACATCCCCAGACATAAAAAGATTTTCTATGAACGTTAAACTCAATGAACTCTGAAGAGATAAATGAGTCTGGGGGTTGTAGCAGAGTCGGTACCTGTCTCCAGGGGGCATTTCAATTTGTGTCTACCTCACTCATCCATCAATCCGTCACCAAGCTGAACCTCGAGCAGAGTGATCAGACACATCTAAAGGAGCGAAACAAGAGCTGTAGCCTCCTTCAAAAAGGAGCATGTTTTCGGATCAACCTCCTTCCCCTGAACGTCAGATCACTAAGGTTTCTTCACTCTGGCCTGAGCCTCCGTGACATTTTCCAAAAAGGAATCAGATGCCTGAACCATAGTCGTGTGTCTGTTGGCCAATTTATGCGCCAGGTCAGGGTCTAAAGCCAAAACTCAGGGTCAAACCCATGCAGGGAGAGATGCTTTTGACTGTTTCACCATGTGGTGGATGATCAGATATATAATCTATGTGGCGCAAGAGTCCTTTGGCAAGTGGTAAACAAACATGAGGATTCCTTGATGAAATGTTGTCAATAAAACATTGTACAGTGTGCAGTTTACGACAAATATATGTACAGTCTTAAACATGCTTCCTGTCTAAATATAAATCTTTGTGAAACTTAAAGGTAATGCAACTTTTGATTATTTTCATTATTAATTACTATACTCTGTCAATAATTATTTTGAATGGACAAATAAAGGGATAGGTGGGAACAAATTGATACAACTCTGTGTGCTAAATATGAACCTATCACCACCAGCTGGTTAGCCTAGCTTAGCATAAAGAATGAAAAGATACAATGTTGGTGAGCATTAGAGGTGCTCAGCTATTAGTCTATAAAATAGACTAATATTTTATTGATACAACTCATGTCTGTGTGCTAAATATGAACCTACCACCACCTACCACCACCAGCCGGTTAGCCTAGCTTAGCATAAAGAATGAAAAGATACAAAGTTGGTGAGCATTAGAGGTGCTCAGCTATTAGTCTATAAAATGTACAAACATAGCGAAATACAGCCATCACAAGTTCCCATGTGACATCTTGAATGTATTTGTTTTCAGCCAATTATCAGTCCAGATCAAGAATATATTCTGTTTATAATGATTGAAAACAGAGAATCACAACTAATTCTGACGATTGTCTTTTATCAAATCAAATGTTTTTAAAAATTACTTTCAACTTTCTATGAACTTATTACATCATTTTTAATAATTGGGTTGTGTCTAGATGTAAACCAACAAAATGTGAAAACTTGCAAAAAACTTGAGACTCACTGCCCGACGACCTTTCCAAACCATAACCATTAGAGGGCAATGCCTATATTAATCATCTTGCAAGAGTTTTCGCAAATTGTGAGATCCAGACACAGCACCATACCAGTCCCAAAAAGATTGAAGTAATTTAATTGTAAGTGATGGGGATCAAAACCTCCTCATTCCGTGTAAAACTGTATGTAAAGTTTAGCAAGTATCAAATGACTAATCTTTTCAAGACTAAAAGCTTATAATATGGAGTCTTTGTTAAAATTATCAAGCATATCTTTATTTAACTGTGTACTCATTTTGGAAGTTGCAGTTAGTGTTTTTTTTATTTTATTGCAGTGCGTTAAGGGTTTCCAATGCTGTTTTATAAGAGAGGTGGGCAACCTCGTTTGAAAGACTGCTCACATCATTTCGTACAAAAAAACATTTTTATGACACAAAATATTAACATTCGGGAAAAGCAGAGACGTGATTTCACACAGCATATGCCATAGTTTACTGGATGTGTCTATTATTCAGGCATCTACTGACCTGATCTAATTGACAACAAAATATCACAATCTGAGGTCATAATGGAAACTGTTGAATATTCTGTTTTTCATCACGTCTTCATGAAGGATGAATTTCTGTGCATTGTTCCAATTAGATAACAAATATTGTGCCAAATTTCTCAGTGTTATGTCTTCTCGTGAGTGAAATACAAAAAAAACTTGTATAACGTGTATTTCCCTGCAGTGGACACTCTGTTCCAAAGCAATCAGGTAAAGAATTTAAAAACAAAAAAACTCAACTTGTCAATTGTGTTTTTGCAAGTTCAGCTGCAGCAAGGCTCTGGGTTTACATTCCTCTGCTGTATTGTGTGACTTCCTGCGATAAGAACAGCAGCCACTGCTCCCAATGTCTCCGTAGACCACGAGGGGCCAACAAAAACCACCAGACCCCTGATATTATCTCAGGAAGGGTCATGAGCCGTGAAAATTGCACTATTCATCAGGGATCAGGGGGGGGGGACCAAGGATGGCCTAACCTGTTTCCTTTTAGGGTCCTGATCTAAAAGCCTGCTGGTGTAATAATGTGCTTTGCTAGTGTTCATTGCTGGCTGCATTCCCTGCTGTCCTCACAGCTGCTTTCAATTACCAGGTGCTATAAAGACGAGGATTGGCCAAAGGTTTCATTTAGACAAGGTTTTCTCTGTGACTGACCTGCATGTGTAGCAGCAGTATGGTTCATGACAACATCTTGTCTGACTAACAAACCAAGCACCTATGAACAGGAACTGACAATTTACTTCACACTCTTTACCAGAAAACTCATCCTCACCTTTGACCTCCAGATTAACTGAGCCTTAAAATGCTTTTAAAGGGTCTTTTCAAGGGTCATTCATACTGGTGGTCGTTAATAAGACTGATACCATTTATTGTCACTGTCCTGTATATGCACTCGTATTTTATATCTACTGTTTAATCCTACTCCTTTTTTTAGCGTATGTTTACATTCCATGTTATTTAAATCATATATACATACTTCTTTTCATATTGCCTACTGTCCCTATAATATCTGTTCTTAATGCCTTTTATGTTTTATGTATAGAACTTTGTGTTGCCTCGTTGTTGAAAGGTGCTATATACAAATAAACCCGCCTTGCCTTTTGTAGAGGACACATTTCCTTTATCCGTCCCACAGGCAGCCCAACAAGGCTGTCTGGCAGAAGCTCAAATGAAACAGATGAAGTGGTGAAATATGTTCCCCCAAACTCACAAATGTTATTATAAAACTTATTTAATGGACCCTATAACTCCTCATGGATTTCACATGGCCATTGTTCCTGGAGTCAGGTATCATAGAAATCCTAAGGATACATTTAAAGTGTTTTATCCAAGCATTACCACTGTGGTTATGGCCATTGTGTCTACATTATTGGGTAAGTAGTTTAGCTCTAAGGTTTCCTTGTAATGCTTTTCTGCCAGACTACTGTCTCTGTGCTGTAACATTTAGAGATAGACTGCAGGCGAACAAGAGCGGAGATCAAGAAGTCTGATAACTTTACAAGCAAGGTGTAATCAGATGAGGAAAACAATGACATTTTGAGGATTCAGGATTTAAAAGTCTACATGATTTAGAAATAAAATAAAATATAGAAGGTATGAAAGCACAAAAGGTTTGGCATATTTACTGTCAGTGCACACTATATCAGGAGGCAAAGCTTTAGGGGGTTGATGACTGAACTTCATTTTGGTTAGTCAGATTCTCAGACGACACATTCAATTCATTTAAAAATAGAGGAGACAATAATTTGATAGACTTATTTGTAAAATAAGACAAAAGTAGGATGCATTTCTTTCCATCCTTCTCTTTTGCAAGGCATCAGCTCAAATTCAACATTGCCCCCTGCTGTTAATCTCCTGCTACATAAATAATAGCCCAGATGTGCTGCTGGATGATTGTCAAGTTAACACTATGTGATTCTGCTCTGCTCTCATTCATCATGTAACTAAAACACAGCTGCCACAATATAATAATTCAAAGACAAAGAGGACCACACTTTACTTGTCAAAGTGCCCGCAAAACATCTTTCACTCTGGTTCATCGCACTGACTTACCCCAGAAAACTATGTATGCTGTGAGCATCCAATAATTTCAACCCCTAGTCCAACTTGATGCATTCTTTGTGCCAGTTTTGAGTATGAGTTACTTCCTATAGCCCTGTAATTGTGGCCAGTGTTGCGGCTGAGTTGTTGTTAAGTGGCTTTATCATTTGGACGTGGTGTGGCTTTCCTGAAACCCATTTCAAAAATTTTCTGTTAATGACAAAGCACCAACCACACACAGACTGACCTCTGTGATGTTTATCCACTGATGTTTGACGCTAGACGTCTGTACCTCCTCTCATAAACCTCTAATGTTTCCATGAAGTCATTAACGATCTGTCTTAAGGGTGTTACAGTATGGGAATGGAAATGCGTTTCCGTTTCCTTTTTTCTAAGAATAAACCAGGGGGAAAAACACAGGATTTGAGACTATGGTGGTTGAACCTCTCACCTTCTCTTCGACACGGAGCTGCAAGCCATTTTCACTTTCTGAGCCAAACTAGCCGGTCACTGCGCACCGCTGCAGCGGACATGAGGAGTGTGAAACTATTTTTGGTTCATTATGAAACTGTGGCGGGACAAAATCGAATTTGGTGGGCTGCCACAAGGGACACACTGGGTGAAACGTTTTAAGCTGCTGTACCTCTAATGACTGTAAATAGACTAAAACTGTACTGAAGTCAACAAAAAAACCACAAATGTCTTAAGGTGTTTCTGCTTTGTTGACAGGTGTGTAAGGCCAATACAGGTTAGCTGTGGTGATAGCTTTCCTTCAATTGAATGTTTCTCATGTGAAAATGCAGTTGAACGCAATCTAAATACTCTGCTTATCTGTTTATATAAACACATTTTGTTTTTATACACTTCTTCCAAAGGCATGTGCTGACAAGGAGCCACAGACAAGCAGCAGACTGTTGTGCTGAGAGAAGCACTGTCTGCCTCTCGGTAAAATCGATCAAGCGACTCTGTAGTCTCTGTACATCTTATTAACCACCCACCTGTTAACTTTAATTATTCATGCATGTTTGACAACAAGGGATTTTTGTGCGACATAAAAGACACTAAAATCTAGTTTTTGAGTTTGTTTGGTGACCATTCTCCTCCACTGAGTCCTAAACTCCTCTAATCTGTTAAAATGATCCAATTCACTGCACCGCAGGGTTAAGTTTGTGTGTCTGTTTCATGTGCACATATTTGAGTGTAGGCACTCATGTTAGTTTATGTGCTATGGGATACCCCATTCTTAGGTGCCAGCTGCTTCTCACTCCTATAAGCTTTAATTTGTTCCTTCCTCCTCACTACAGCTGACTGTGACTACAGCAACTCCTTCATTTCCAGACACAGGGAGCTAAAATCCCCTCAGTAAGAGTCACAGAGATGTGCCACCAGCAGGTAAATATGTCAAAATGGAAATCTGAGTCTTGTATGCTGGTAGAGACAATCCCAGAGTTCCTTCACATGACTATTTTCACTGTAATCATTTGATGGAAGCTAGCTGACAAAGCAATACAACTTGGGCAGCGTTGTCCCTTTAACAACCTCTGGACAGCCAATGTTTTTAGACTGCTGTCACTCATTTTTACTGTCAGTAGAAGTTACAGACAACACAGAAAAAAATAGGCCAACTGCATCAACCTATGCATGTCTCCAGAATAGCATTATATCATCTACACAGACGGACAGGAGGAACAAATACCTGGTGGCCCCCGGGGGATTGCCCTCTGACCCCTTTGCGTGTGCTCTATCTGTGCTCTACCTGTTAGGACCTGTGTTTCCCAACTCTGACCCTGGAGTTTTGAGTTCCTGGCACAACACATGGGAGATCAGCAGGAATCCAAAAAATGACTTGTGGTTTCCAGCCTGCCTCCCTCACCCGTCGCATGGGTGAGATATGCTGCTGTGGTATGTGCAGGGCCACAGCGGATGGAAAGTTGCTGAGAGCCTTTTACCTGAGGGGCAAAAGGTGGCAGAGACATGACAGACTGTCGTGCTCAAGGTGTACAGGGGAGAATAAACATTGAGGCTCTGATTACTGCTTCAGATGTTTAAGTGTGACACTACATGGCTTCACAGTCGTTAAAGGTTGAAAGAAACAGCAGTCGGATACACCACCCAACAGCTACATCTAATTCAGAGGCTATGAGCTCTTTTTTCATGGCAGTGCACAAACCTGCTCAAGCAGTGCTATGAGGTGGTGGTGTTTTCCTGACGTTAAAATAATTTGCCTGTGTCAGATTTCAGTCACATTCAGCGTGGTAATAAGACAGGAGCCTCACAAGGACGAGGCAGCATACAGTCAGATATCCAAAGACCAGGTCTGTGTGCAATGCAGCATCTCTCACTTATAATTAGGGGATTCGACCAGAGAGCACTCTCCAGACCAGAGGGTGCATTTCGTGGTTCCTGACCTTTTTTCGATGATTTAAAAGACTAAAAATTCAACTCACAATCTGTCATCAAAGGTTAAATATTTCTCCCAGCCCAGCTTAAGGCCAGACTCATTTTTACAGATGGTTTAATTTGAACAAAGAGGTCAAACTATTCAGTATTTAAAAAATGAAAAACAAAGAAAAGGAAAAAATAATGCCACTTAAGAAATTAAAATTTGTTTTTTTTGTGACTTGTTGATCGTTTTACAATCTCTCAGAGTGTTTCTGAAGCTCAAACAACTCCAACAGAGAGATACGTTTTCTCTCCAGCAGATCATTTCATGTCAATGTCAGGTGTCGCATCTTCCCAGTTATACTTTCAATTACAACATATCAATAATTTATGCCGACCAATTTCATACTTTTGATCCAGGATCTTTGCCATCTGGATTAAATAGGTCGCAAAACTAATGCATGTCATATTTAGAAGGCTCCGCTTGTTATCTAAATGTTCCAGATACACATTTATTCAATGATGCATATCTTCAGCAGCTATGTTATTCTCTGTATCAGCATACTCAATGTTAAACGACTAAGATTGGGGCCAAAAAAGACATTTTTATAACCTCTCACATTTTTAGCTCCTGCAGCTTCCTTCACCATCCCAACCTCCTCCATTGCTGTTTAAACTAACATGTAATCTTCACACTTTTGTTTATTATTTTTAGGATTAGTTTTCTACATGTTAAAAGCAATGAAACCATTGCAAGAATGCCAGTAAAGCAGTCTCTACTGACGTAACACATGATGAAACAGAGCCATATGGCAGTAATGGGTCACAGCCGGGACATGTGAAAGGCAACTGACCCTGTCTCATTACATTTCTTTCAGATTATCATTTGCGTTTTACACCTCACGAGACATCAGTAAGATGCTGGCTGTGCATTGAAATAGAGCGCACTCTTGTGTGAACATTCCCCGAGGCTTAGAAGCTTCCATATGGAGATAACACACAACAGAGGAGATAACGTTGTAGGTGGAGAGAAAACTGAGATAAGAAGTGAAGTGTTTGTGTCAGTCGGGTCCACATGGAGCTGATGAGGAGGAACAAAGGCAGCGGAGGCAGATTTAGTAAAGATAGGGATTTCAGTGGAGTAAATGGTAAAGGAGATGAGGAGAATCACCACTGGCAGAAGAAGGGATCAGCCCACGCTGATTCTTCCTCTAATTGTATTTTGCAAACTCTTGTCACTGCTAATTAACACAAACTTGATGCCCTCGCCCCCAGCGTCACCAGGAGCGACCTTTCATCAGTAGTGCTGTAAAGAGCCTAATGAGACCGGGTGGAAGCCCAGACTTTGCACAATTACGGGAGATTAGGGTGCTGTGCAGGACGCAAAGGCAGGTAGGTGGGTATGGATGGACCCCACCCTGAGACTGCAACGCACTCCCTCTCATTAGAGGTGCGTTTCCTGACCTCACAGGAACAGGGCTTCTCTCTCTCCCTCTCTTTCTCTCCTCTCTCTCATGGTTAAACATAAATACGTCACACTGTTTCAGGACGGGACTGCAGACACGGGAAGAGTGAAAACAGACTGAATTTGAGGATCAATGATTTTGTCTACAAGGGATTGCAAACAATTCCTGGAAAATAAAAATAAACAACCCTTTCTTCATTGCTAGTTTTATCCCCCATGTATTCTTTTTGGCCACAAAGTCAGATTTTCAAAGTCAGTGTATTTTTGACAGAGGTATTTGATGAGCATTTAGCGTTGAGGATTTGTACATTACTATTTTCTGACATTTTATAGACAAAGGGTTAACCATTTATTTAAAGAAAAACATTTACAAATTAATCAATACTAAAAATAATACAATTAATAATTATAAGTTGTGGCCCTAGACATAAGACAAATATCTACACTGTTTATTTATTTATATCCCTCTTACTAATCAGAGGATATTTTAGGATAAAAAGGTGGAGAATGTGTGAGAGGCCGGGAGCTTCTGGTCCTTCCAGCACTCTACATCTCCATGGCCTCCTTTTATTTCAGCTGCTCTGGAAGTCACGCTATGCTGATTGCTAACAATACTCAAAGAACGGGATTAAACCTTCAAATGGCAAACATTTGAAAACATGTCAGTGACTCTTTGAATGGTCCATTTAAAGTCCCATTTATGACTGATGGGAGAAATCTAAGCATAATCCAAACAAAAATTATGAATAGCAAGATGATGTCACCACTTGGCCGTGTTTACTGTTTCTAAACCGCTCTCATTACAACATTTTTCACATTCTTTGTTTTTAAGGTTAGAACCTAAGAAGTCATAATTCTTTCCAAGGAAAGTAAAAAAGCAGACTTCAACCTGTTCACAACTATTTCAGCTGCAGCCTGTTAAACTCATCAGAGGGAAAAAGGGAAACCCTGAGAATGATTTAGACTGTTGGTGATCTTTCTAGACATTTACTATCCCATTATCAGCCATTGGACTTTACAACTTTTTCACTCCCACAAAAACAGCCATATTTTGGGCAGATAAAACAAACGTGTTGATCGGTATAAAACAGTTACATAACCTGAAGCCCTGATTCCCAACACCTTTTGACCTTTCTGTGGAGGATGGTTACACCAATCCTGATTGACAAACTGCTGCAGATGAACATCTCACAGCTTTACAATCTCATGGCCTTTCAGTCTCTCATGCTCATATTTAGCACTGAGCACAATAACAGATAATCATGTGAATTATTGGCAAGTATTAAAGTCCACACACAGCCACAAGTTCCCAGTTAGTATACAGTAGTTTGTTCCTGTAATCTTTGCTGTGATGAAGCTACCAATAGTGAAAGATGATTTGAGCTGGTCACAGCTACTTTGTTAACAAGTTGTCTTGTTAGAGTGTGTAAAAGAAAAACATGCTACCTGTCAATCAATACTTTTTCAACTGCAAAAATGTAATAAAACATAAAGTAAAGCATAGACTTTTTTTACGACTTTGTTCCCAATTTTCTCCACCAGCTTTGTAGACAAGCTCCTGTAATTAAATCCCTGACACTGCTCAGGACATGAGACTAAATGTAAGTTCCAGCTTTCACAGGTTTCTGGCCAAACAGATGTGTCGTCACATCAAAACAAACGACTTACAACGAGCACTAACTTAACCCGTTTTTACAACTGAATCAGCATCAATCAGGAGAACCACTACTTTAAAAAAGACAAACAGAGAATGATTGTTGGTCAAACAAAGATGTCCAGGCACTCATTAGTATTTGGGGGAGGGACAGCCTATTCACAGCAAGCAGGAGTTAGTGGTTTGACACAAAAAGGTGGACCTGAAGATTTCTCAATGTCTAACAGAATTTAACACAGTCAGACAGTGCAGGGAAAAAAATAGCAAATTAAAGGATCACAGTGTGTGCAGTGGAACATACTGAAAAACTACGAGTGGTTCAAGGTGCTTGACTCAGTGTAGGCCCACTAATCAGCTTGTTGCAGACTCTCTGTCACATGTATCTCATCTTCACATAAATGTAACTTTATGTTATTGTCTATCCTACAACCCCTTACTTTATTTGTCTACCAAAAAGCACATTCAAATTACATAGTCTGTCCTTCTTTTGCCTCTTAAATTATGTATTACCAAATCATCACAGTTTTTAAAATACAGTGGAAAGGCAAGGAGAAGCTAGTACCAGTCTTTCATGGTACCAAAAAGTTTAGATTAAGAGAAGACTCAGATTACAGGCTGTTAAAATTCCTTTGATGGAAAAGGACCATGCGGCAAGTTTCACATTCTTTAAAGCTGACACGAACATATTCATGTTTGGATCTTTTCCACCTCCTCTTCTTTGGGGGCAACTTACTGGTTTCAAATTCACCAAAAACTATACAAACTTGTATTATTTTAGAGGAAGGAAGCCTGATGAAATTATAAACCACACTGGCTAATCATCACAGGGAGACCAAGCATTCATTCAATGCTGAGGCAAGAAAACTGTCCTATCTCCAGCCATAAGGACCAGGGCATGCATGTGTGTTTCATTTGGGGCACTTACTCGCCAAAGTGCATGTATGGAGCTTTTTCAAATGTTTTCCTTAATCCCAAGTTAAAACCATTCAATGGGACTCAAGAGTTCAGGGATTTATTTTTACAATAGGGAAGGTCTCAAGGCTGACATGCTGAAAGCTTCCCTCTCATCACATTCCTCAGTGGTCCCGAACATGAAGGGAGCAGATACGCTATATATTTAGCCAAAGAAAAAACAAAGACTGTTTCCTCGCTAATCAACTGACATTCAAACTTACCAGAGTAAAGGAGCACGTTTGAAATGGTTTAACCATACATTACAGGGATGATCTCTTTTACAACATGGCCCCATGCAGACCACTCATCCCTTAAACACGACAGATACCATCTGTGTCACTGCTGCTCATTCCTGTCACTGTCAGTCTTTAAATGGCTTGACGAGCAGCAGTGATAATGGCAGTCAGCCCACATTTTAAGAAATGGTTGGATGTTGAGTAGCCTTCCTGCTGTTCATTACCAGGGAGTGAAGCCATGGGAGTTCGAGGACGCTCTCAAATGCCACATACTGGGTCCACATGCTGGCTTGACCTTTGATCTCTCTGCTCCCCAGCAATCTTCAGCGCAGGGGGAGATGGCAAAAGTCACCACTGTCACATAAATCAGCTTAACTAAGCGTGCAGTGATACTAATAATACTATAATCACTGGTGATTGGACAAAAATAAAAAGAGCAAACCCCATATCATTGGATGTTGCATTCAAGTGTAAAATCACCATCAGTGACAATGTAGCAAAGTTCAGCAATATTTCTGACAACCATGCCACTAATGTGTTAACTTGGGTTTAACATCTGGGAGGCATGAACCACACATACTTTTGGTCACATTTGGCCCAATGTGCTTCAGTGATTACCATGACTAAGAAGGAATAAACATTTCATCCAGGCACATTTACCCAAATACAACAAACACAGACTAGTTAGAGAACTACACACATGGCCTGCTTTTGGGCAATTCATTATGTTTACATGTGTGTGAGGTGAGAGCAGGGGTGACAGGTTATAACAGGACACTAGACAGTGAGTCTGAGGAAAGACCACTATTGAACTTTAGGTAGTTGCAGAGTAGCACAGCTATTAGAGGAGGAACTGCAAAGAGCAACATCTGAAATCACCTTCGCTGACTGCAGCTCACACGCAAACTCATCCCAGTCTTAAGAAAAACTAAAGAATCATACATTCCAGACATACTGGAAAGCTGTTCAACTCAACGAGGACAGACATTGAGAGACAAACAGAAGCAGAAAGTCAGATGTGACATGGTCTTGTGTGATGACCAGTTACATTTTTTCTTTAGCTATCCTTCTCTCTTGACCAGACAGCCCTGGTTCAAGTCTGTGCACTTCAAAGGTTTTGTGCAATTTAAGTGTCCTTTAACAAGCCAATCCATTCCCACAATAGCTCCAGGGTTGATGTCCTGACCTTGCAACCATGCTAACAAGCATGTAACTTCACAATGCAGCTCCAAGATCGAACCAGAATAACCAGAACACTGAAAAATATCTACAACATAGAAAACTAGCAGCGAATTTGATAAATTTGGTCTCATACTCCAAATTGTTATTCATGACTTCAGTGTGTTCGTCCAGTGCCATTTCTCAGCAGCTCGGCCAGTAGACTGTGGAGGACTCGCGTCATGCACCAACAGGCTCCATAGAAATAACTGACCTCATTATTAAGAGCTTCAGTCTGCCGTTTATAAGCCTCAGGAAAAAACTCTGAAGACAACATAGTAGTAGGGTGTATAATCCCTTTGGATTGTAAAAAGAGTAACTGGTAAGAATGGAGGAGCAACTTCAGTCCCTACCCTTAAATATGGTGGACTAACATGCATATGTGGTATTGACGCCACAAACTGTAACTTTTCACAGTAAAAGAGGATCTGCTTTGTTGACATTAATTGTTTTAAAGAAGAAAATAGAAAAGATATACTTTTGAAAAGTTCCTTTTTACTTGAATATATAATGTTTCTAATAAAAAAAAAGTATTTTTTTGTTTTAGCCCAATGCCTCTGTGCAGCAACAGCTCAACATTTCCAATAAAATATCTGGTTGCCAATAAAATATCATTACTGTTTGATTTATTTGCTAGATATAAACTGTAAGGAATAGCAGTGTAGATCAGACAAAGATGCTTTATTTAACCATAATCTCTGTGAATGAATGCAAGTGACATACATACATACTGGTATGATATACTAACATGATAACATTTGCGACTAAAAGCTTCAAAGCCGTTGTTCTGTGGCTGAGCCTGGGAGCCTACTTTGAAGCCAACATTACAGAATAAAGATTATGATAATAGCCAGCACAGAGGGTCCGTCTTGATAGATGTCTAGAACAAGCTGGTCCTCCTGGCATTACAATGACCTCAAACCCAGCCAAGATATGAGCTTACGGTACAGAAATCGTTCGCAAAGAGCAAATAAATGAGTCGCAATTACTGTAACAGAGAAAGAGCTCTTTCAGTAAAACTTTTCACAGTTTGGGATCAACAAAAAAAAGCCAAATAAACACATATTAAACCTGTGGGAACGGAACAAATACTGTATTTTCTCATATTGGGTTACATCTATTTGGAAAAATGTTTCCTTCTGCTATCAAGGATTTAACTTTGATATCAGGACTCCTTTTTCCTCCCCCCTATATTTGTTTCAAAGGGCTCTGAGAAAGTTCTTACACAATCCATCAGTTTTATGTATGTGAGATAACTTTCATTTTACCTTTCACCTCAGGACAGGACACATGAGGTAGCTTTTAAAAGATATCTCAAGATTCATAGACTAAGACGCTTGTAAAGTTTCATGTTACAAAAAGAGTGTGTCTGCTTTTCTGTTCATCTGTGGCTTAGCCCAGATGTCAGCTGGTATGAAGACATCTGCCCTGCCAGAGGTCTAAAAGCCCTAGAAGCTCTTGATCCCTGAGGATACCACTTGTCTACTGATGACAGGCTGGATACTGGAGTACATCAGGCAACTTCAGAGCAAGAAAAATGAGATAAAACCTCATTTACACACACGGCAGGTACCTGGACACACAAAAGGGTTGCCAGTTCTGTATTATAAGTGCATTACATTCATAAGTAATTTATCATTATAAATTATACATGTGAAGCTAAAGAGTAGCAGAAGTATTTCTCTGACAAAATAAGCAACAATCGATCGTTAGTACGAATTGATTCAAATGTTGCTTAGGCTGATTGGTGCACAGAAGAACATGACATCCCCTTTTTTCTAACCATCGACTTCATCAAGTGAGAAGAGCACAGAGACAAATACAAAACGCAGTCTCTTGTTAAATAAACTCTGAAAGAAAATGTTGCATTCATGTGGGACTCCTTCACTCAGAAGAAGTTGGTTAATAAAATAGGTTTCAGAGACTTTAAATACTTAATGTTGAATAATTGAGTTTGTGTAGGCTTTATTTTATTTTTTTGCACTCACACACACTTTTGAACTCCTTCCTACTTTATACTGCAACTGCTGAACAACAATTTCCCTTGAGGTAAATGAAGTTCTATCTTCAGTATCTTCAGAAGTCTCAACCAGTCATGTCAAATTATACAACCTTGAAATGATATCTCCTACAATATAATAAAATCAATTAAAATAAATGAAACCGTGATTATTGTCTTATACATCACTGAGACACAATGCTACATAAAGCAAAACAGATGACAGCTCCAGACAACTATTGAGCGCAAGGCACTAATTGGCACCTTTAAACAACATAAACACACCAATTGCTTTACACAAATAAGTTTGAACCACATCAAAAGATCTTCAAGGAGCAATCTCCACACGCGACTGCAGAGGAATGCCAACGTTGACATCTTAAGTAATTAAATGACGAGTGAGCCTTTGCGGTTCCACGCATTCGTCCTCAGCAACATCCTCCACTGTGGGCTTCGGCTTTTTACATAAACATGACGAGAGAACAAGCAGTGACTGAAAGTTGTGTGCAGCATGTGGACCGCAGTCGTAACTGAATTATAACGGCAGCTTGTGTGAGCTCTCGTCTACACATCAAGGTTATTTATCTGAGGCTCAGAATGTGACAGAGTTACAACAAAATGGTATTTGCCTGACCACCACAGAGCGTTCTTCACTGTGGTTCTACTATATATCAGAGCTGTCACTCAGCTTAAAGAGTCATTCATTGGAAGTGGTGTAATGGCTCCTTCTCCGATGAGCCACTTTGTACTCAGCCTGCAGTTTATTCTCTTTGCCCTCAGATCTCACGATACTGAAGTGACCTGTATTTGGCAAATGCAGGACCTCAAAAGAGGGACAGCTGTGAGTGTATTCCTGCCTGCGTACGACTCCCATAACCCCAAATGTTACGTCACTGACAAACCCACGCCCTTCATCCAGCAGCACATTCTATGCCAATCACAGGGCAATATAACTGTCGGAGAGTTTACGGACTGATGGCCTCCAATAGGGGGAGGGTTAAGGCGTGGGGGTCTGCTGCATCGCTCTCCACTAGAAAGGGCCCCTAGGTGCCCATTGATGACAGCTATCATTCACAATGCAGAACAATGCTGGCGGATCTCAATGTGTGGAAAAGGGAAGGGGGGTGGGTGGGGTTGATGTCTGAGCTGATATCAAACAGTGAAGCTCCGGGGCTGCTTGGAAGCAAAACGGAAACGGATGGGAGGCTTTATAGTGATTGGATGCAAAAGATGGCTGAGTCAACATCAAAATTGAAATGTTAATAAGCCAGGAACTGAAGCAATTTTTTCACCAAATGTTGTCTTCTTTAGCTTTTTCTCTAGCACCCTGGTGCTAGAAACACAACAGAATATACTCAAGTGTCAGACAAATATTTTATCATCCAGTATTTATGTCATATTTGATTATTTAAAAATAAGGAGATAAATAAAAAAACGTGGCAACGGGATGAGCAAAATTTTATGAATTTTGTACAAAGGAAAGAGGAGTTTTAAATAGATTGGATTTAATTATATTTGTCGCAACTGATTTTTTTTCCAATAAATGTATTTGATGTGTAAATGTGAGTAACGGTTATGAAGTCAGACACAAGAACTCATCTTTCATATCTCATCAGATATTAGGATCACAGTAGCTACACCAATTAATAAGATAGTGTTTTCTTTCCACTTCACTTTTTCTTTGTCCCATACTGATTAGAGAACATTTTGACAGATTCCTGATAAACTGGGCATCCAAACCAAAAGCTTTGACATTTCATCTTGTATCTGTCTTGGATCAGTTAACAGCCGCATAATTGCACACGCCTGTCTATTTAAGAAGTTCATTTTTCTTTTACTGTCGATAGTTGGGGGAGTTTGAAAGACTCATTATGACCATAATAGAGGAATCGACTGCACTGATTGCAATTAGTGTATTTACTCGAGTCAAGAGACCTTAGAATGTTATGGTTTACTAAATATGTCAGAATTTCAGGGTTAGCGTTGAATTATATGACTTAGGTTGCCTTTATTACTTCTTCTAATTGTTTTTCATGGTGAAAAGTGAAGGACTGGCCTGCACCTCACCCCTCTATAGCATGATACAGCCCAACGTGTTGGAGTGTTTATACAGAGTCTGTATGCAATTGGGTTTATATATTTAATTTCCTGTAAATCTATACTGTAAATTTAGCATGAACATTAATCAGCATCATCAGATTCAACAGATGGTTTCAATCTTCTCAAAGACCTCCACTAGGCCCATCAGGACCAGCTCAGAAATGCCAACCAATAGTCTTAAGAAACACATACATGGGCATGTGTGTTCATGGATCCACTGTCCTTATGATTAAGTCTTTTATTCAAGCATGAAGTAATCAGAAATAAGCCAGGTCAGCTTAGCTATCACAGAGAGCTCTGATCATAGAGCTGGGCTGTCAGTGCTGCAAGTCCCAAAGTTTGATCACAAATCCTTTAACAGGAGATGGAGGTATAGCTATAGGCATAATGAAGCTACATCTGTTCACCAGAAAAGTCTTGCAGAAAAAAGTTGGTAAGTTGGAGATGAACTTGGAGCTCCTGGATGCAGGACAGAGATCATTAAGTTCAGACAGAACTTCCTAACAAAAGGAGACAGTCCCTTTAAAATTTCACCGCAGTTTGAACTTGACTTGACCAACAAAGTGTCTAGGAGGGCCTAATTTGATGGACAGATGGATGATTCTAGTAAAAAATGTTGACACTAGAGGAATTTCCTGTCGTGTGGTGTTATCAGAAAAACAACAGAGTCCTCTGCTGTTTTACTTCAACAGCTCAAATTAAACAATGGAGATGCTGATAAAATACTTGGGCTGCTGGTAAAGTAGCCAACTGCTGATGTGAGGAGATTCTCATTTACTTGTAGAGAAAGGCGATCACTCAAACAGAGTTCAGTGAGGAGGCTTGTAGAGCGGACTGAAACAGATCAGAATTGTAGGATCCAACAAAGAGCCCAAAAAGGGGTTTTCAATTAAATGGCAAGCGCTTATCAGCTTCAATGCATCTGTGAAGGTTGTTTTTTGTATGATTCCGGCTTTTACTGTCAGTACTTACTGCATCCACTGACAGTAATGGAAAATGGACATGTGTAAAAGATAATAGCTTCATATAATTGTGCAGTGTGTGACAGTTCCAACATGATTCTCTTGGAGAAAACAAAAGTTAGAACATTTATTCTTACACTCTAATACCAAAAAAAGGATAGAATGGCAGATAAAAAAAAACATAAAGGACAAAGAAGGGGGAAAAGAAAGGAGATCCTTAATATGAACCACAGTCAGGATGTTTCTACTCACCATATTGGCAGCTGGGTCCGTTGAACCCTGCAGGACAGTCACAAAGCTGAGTGGATCCCAGCTGACACTGGCCCCCATTGAAGCACACACCGTAGCTACACACAGCTGCCCACGTGGATGTGGACAGACAGGATGGTAGAAAAAGAAAAGGAGATAAAAAAAAATAGTAAGTGAAGCAGAGACACCTGGCTGTTGTCATGAAATGTCAACGTCTTCAGTTTCAAACGATGACCTCTTTCTATCAAAGCCTTATCACCGGCCTGTTCACTCCTGACTAAAGAGGAACCTTGATTCTCCTCCATTCACACTAACCAATGTCAGAGGAATCCACCACTTGGCTCTCTTTGAGCGGAGGCTCTTGGCCAAGTGAAAGACATTTCTGAACATTTTCACAGCATCAGTGTTTAACATGAGTGGCGGCAACAGCTTGCATGACTTTAAAAAGGGAAAGTGGCCTCTTTCCTGCACAGAAGTTACCTGAAAAATGACCTTGATTGATTAACTGAACTTTGATCACTGTTGCAAATAGTGCATGAGTCATGGGATAAAATCAGAGAGCCACAGGGTGAGCGTGGCTCATCCATCTCTTGAAGCCTGCGGTCCTGTGTCCATAAATCCCCATGAGTCAAACTGCTCACGCTAGTTAAGACGGGCAATTCAAAGAATCCAGGACATATAAACTAGGTAGCTCTGAGCATGTGAATCCACCTCAGAGGTGTACCATCACATTCCCTGAGCTAACACAACACTCTCATTAATCATGATGGTCCTTCACCTAAAAATGTGTGTGTGCACGTACAGTACATGTGTGCTGAGGTCTGCCTGCCTCTGTGCTTATCTGATGTGCGTCTAGGCTAATATTCCAGCTGTTTGAGCCAGGCCTGTTGTTTGCACTGTCCTGAGCAGAGTACAGTGCTTAGTGATGACAGATGCAGAGGATTGATGTCCATCATTGCTTTAACTGACTGGCAACTTGAGGACACAGGGATGTAAAACACACAGTCCAGCTAATAATTATATGAATGCCAACCTTTCCCAAAGATGATTGAGAAGAAAGCCTCTGAATGACAGGTTAACTGTGTGTCTTCTATCAGATATGCATTTTTCTGCACATCTAATGCAACAAGAGCCGGCATGATCAACCATCACACCAGGCGCTGCCAGTTTTGATGCCATTGTTTAACCACATATGGTGACAGTGATGACCAATGTGCCCAGGACAGCTCACACAGAAATTCGCCGGGTTTCTATTCAATTCTCAAGCAAACTTTGAGGGAAATTTTGTGATGTATCAAAAAAGAAATGCCAATTAGGAGCGTTTCCATCAACTGCTTTGGAGCGATTAAACTAGGCCAAAGTGTAGTTTGGTCAGAAGTTGGAGCTACAGACTACGCAGTCCGCCAGTAAACAGAGTAGATAAAGTAAAGGTTGCGAAGTGGAAACCTAACAAGTCGGCTTGGCTATCTTACTCATCTACAAGAGAAAAATGGAGAGAGATCCTAAGGAATTTGTTTCAATTGGGGTCATTTTAACTGTTGGTTCATGTCAGCTACTGTTGGCCATGTTTCATGCTGTCTGGAGACGAAGACAAGAATTCACGCATTAAGCTAATTTCCGAGAAGACGCCGACAGTGGAAACAGCTGATCAGTCATGCGAGTTAAATGTTCGCTATGCTTGTTTTAAGTTCTATTTAATTTTTCCATACAGCTTTTCGGATTGCAATACTTCATAAATGAGCATAAAAGAATTAGAATGGAAACACGGCTAGTGGGAATTTTAAATAATCCTTTGCCCTTTTTCTTGCATTCAGTATCACTTTAACCCTTCATTGTGTCTGCATGTATTGTGCAGCAAATGTAATGTTTTCAATTCAGCTTTTGGCTTATTCAATTGTTTTCTGTATTTATTTAATTATTTTGCCTTGCCGCAAACCGTTTCCTCTTGTAGTACAATTTCTTGTTGTCGCTTCACATATGTGAAGATTTTCTGCTTTTCTCTATTCTGTTTTTGAGACAGAAAAGGTCTGGGAAATTGACGGCCATTTTTAAGTTATTTCAGACGTTTTATGGACTAAATAAAGTCCATAAAGAACACATTAGCTGCTGCCCTAATTATATACCACTCCAGATACTTTAAACTGAGGTACAATTAAAGGTAATACTGATCAGCTGAGAAACAAAAAGACGCCAAAGGCTGTGAAAACATATACACATTAAAGAGCATCTACAGTCTGTCTTCAACCGAATCATGTAAGCAGAGGGGAATAACAATTCTAGCCAGAAGGAGAGGGACATGAAGAAGTGCTCTCTAATAATCACAGATTAGCCGGAGTCATTTCATCCAGTAGATTCACAGGGCTCCTTGGAGACGGGCGCTCAGACTAAACATACGCCTGACACCTGCTCAACAGCTGGACCATCCGGGGTTTCTACTCACACAACCTAAAAAGGACATGAAGACTATCTCTCACCTGTTGTCTATTAAAAAAAAAAAAACAGCAAACATCAGTGATTGCACAAACTGATGACCATTGTCAAATACATCCATTTTCTTGTTCGAAGTAACTATTAGACCAAAGTCTTGCCCTATTTGTGAAGCCGCTGAAATCATACTCCAACAGGAAGACCATCTCACCGCTGCTAATCTGTCCAGGATGAACTCCAGTGACTCAAGACTTTATGGCTAAAGAAGCTATGATACACTGTAGTAGTTCAACACGCATAACTATCCCTACTTCTGTGATTATCTAATGATGGTGTGGTGAAAGCTACAGATGACAGACGAGCAGAAAAAAAACATTCAGTTGTCAGGTTTAATTGCAAAAAAATCCAAATTATTCCGTACAATTAAGTTACCACCAACTGTGCGAGATCAAATTATTGAGACATTTCTAAATTGTGGTAAAAAATCTCAAATGAATTTAATTACCAGCAAAAAAGTAAAAGGTCAGATGCCTCTCAGAGTCACTTCAGGTTAGCATGGCTAAGCGACAACAAGGGGAATGTACGTTCCCCCTTCTGAGATGTGAGACACACAGGATTGTTGGCAGCTAACCAGGGCATTTTTGGGCCGCCCCCATCCTGAGCTCCTTACGCTGCTTAATCTTCCCTGAAATAATTTCCTAATGTGGCATGCAGCGTGGCATAAAAACTCACTCTCATATGTCGCTGTGAATGCCTACACTCTAGTACAAAGACACCTTCTCCAAGAGGATTAACAGCTCCCACCAAAAGAAGAGGCAGAAGGAGCAGGGGTCAGCGACTCGTGCCGAGAAACTGAAAACATCGAGCAGGTGTCACCCTTACAGCTTGTGAAGGGGACGGCCACATCAGCACAGAGGAAGCCCAGTGTTTGTTTAGGCTCCGTCGATCTGTTTAACCCCTGGGGTGCGACCCAGAGGGAGACCACATTTAGGGCGATTCACAGACACAAAGGCCTGCGCTCAGGGCTTCGCTTGGTGCCACAATTGGTACGCGTGGAGCCAAGCACTGTGTTATGAGGCAACAAATCATGTTTTGCTTTGCAGAGGAATGTGTCATTTCAAAGAGTTTGTGTGAAAACGGGGGCCAGCCATGTTAGATGATCTCTGACAGTTTTCTTTGAAATACTCTAAATACCATTTAAACCACACACTAGGTCGGTTTGACTAAGCAGGCACAATAACACCCAGCAAAAAATGTCAAGGCATGCACAACCCTGCAATTAGAATATCTGGGGCATCTGCTGCTCCCTACATTATTATGTCTAAATAACACAGATTTCTGTGAGAGAAATATATTTTCATCCTTATTTCCAAATATCTGGATAAGGTTATTGACATTTAGTCACAATACAGTGACATACAATACAAATTAGTAAGCGCAATTTAAAAAACACCTGTCGTGGTCAGCATTTGCAGTGAACATTTCCGTGCTTTTACTTGCTCTAATGCAACGGAGATGTGAATTAGACATAATAAAGGCATGCATGTCACTCAGACCAAATAGGAATCATATACCACAACTTTGAAAAACAAGTGGCTTGTTCACACCGTGTATAAGCTACTGGCTCAGCCCGTCTAATTTCACCATCCCACAAAACACCCACATCTGCAACTCAGAGACTTTGACGGTCATGTTTGCTCGCCAGACCCATACTGGAATAGGTGTAATTCTACAATCTGTTCCCATTTGAAGTTCTTTCAGCTAGCATCACACAAACCTCACGACGTCAGGCATAAACTCGCTCACAGCCACACAATTTGTTTTCAGTATTATGCTGACCTTACAACCTCTGCTGCACATTACTCATTAGTTATATGCATAATGTTATGTCCCAGGTTAATTCCTGTTTGTTTCTCTGTAGGAGTCTGGGTCTATGTGTTATCAGCTATGCACCATGCCGTCTCCACACACACACACACACACACACATACAGACCACCCATGGATAGACAGAGGGCCATTTCCTCTTCTCTGACAACTGGGCCTATTTCACATGTAGCTACCTTCCCCAGCCTGCTCCAACCACAAAAGGGGGCCAGTTCCTATTCAGCAGTTAATGAGGACGACAAACTGGAGGAGCCATTGTCCCTGCCCCTCAGTCCCTGTCACAAAGTTGATTGTTGACGTCAATCAATATAACTTGTTTCCACTCCTGCCTAACCCCATCCATCCTCATTCGTCCTGTGGCTACTTGCTTGGGTAAAAGGTTTAACTCACTTATTGAGTGCTCCTCCAAAGGTTTAAATGGAGGAAGGCGCCATCACAAAGTCAAGAGTTCTTCACCTTCAGGTGAACAAGATAATCATCGAGCCAATTTGAGTCTTTACAAAACACACAAAAGTCACCTCAGTTGCACTTCGGGGGTTTAAAGAAATGCATTCTGCCTCCAGAAGTCACCGGTAGACTGGAAGTCATTAGATGTATTGTAAAAACATTGAATAGATGTGGCTCTAAGATCTTTAATATAAAGGAAAGTTAATCAGCAACTATTTTGATAACTGATCATATAACTAATCATTTAAGTCATTTCTTTAGCAAAAATGCCAACTATTCTCTGGTTGCAGCTTCTCCAAGGTAAGGGATTTAGTGCATTTCTGCATTTTCTGTGTGCAATAATGCTGGAAAACATCAGAACTTGGATACAAAAACTCTAAATCATTGCTATTGTGGAAATGGAAAACGCACAAAGCTTCCTAATTGGATGATAGTAGCCTGAATATAAAAGATATGGAAAAAAACAAGTAGTGGGCCAAAATAGCAAAAAATAACCAGATCTGTGGTATATTCTTTCTCCAAACATGTATCTGATTATAATGAGCACAGACTGCTAGAAAGCACTACAAGTGAGGCCATTCACTGCAAGAATGTGACAGGATGTCAACATCTGTACAATGGGTGGATATAGAAGCAGAAGAGAACCAAAGGTGAGCTATAGGAAGGACAAACTGCTGGACTTGCAACAACTTACAAGCCACTGTGTGGACTACATGATTAGAGCCTCAATTCTGCTCAACTACCTCACAATAGCCAGAAGTAATTTGCCTAATTGCCTCAATACATTTTATTAGGGAACACACAGAGAGAGGAAGAGGGACAACAAGGCGGAGAGAAAACTCAGGACTGCCAGACACTCCATCACTATCTCAAACACAAAGCATTCCCATCTTCACAATCTTACCCTTTTGGGGGTTTTAAGGGGATTTGCTAAAGCTGTACATTTTGCAGAGCAGATTCTTCCTTTTGGATGTTGGAGGCGCTGTTGAAAACAGCCCCACAGATTGCATTGTGCTGACTGAGGTACAGTGCAGATAGTGCATAGCAAAGTGTGCAGGAGAGGGAGAGGGAGGATTGTGGTGTGAGCTTCCTTTTATCCTGGTTCAATGGCTCAGAGAAAAGGGTGATTAGTTTGTCCCATCTCAAAGTGCTGCCACGGCTTTGGTTACAGAGATAAAAGCCCTGCCTCACGTCGAAGAGGGCAGCCATTGTCACGCGAAAAAGAGAAACAAAACCTTCTGTCTACTTAAGTGAGGGGAAACACTGGACCGTCCTGAGGAATGCATTTTTAAGGAATTTCTTTATGGGAGTTTTTAAAACAAAACAAACTCATTGCAGAGCAGGCAGCGTAATGCTTCTTTGTACTGTATAATTTAATACCATAACCTTTTCTGTGGAAACAAAGAGCCCTTTGAGGAGAACGTAAATGCCATAATAAGACACCGATGACAGGCACATCCAGGAGATCTTCTCTCGCTCCACATCCCGGCAACTTCCCATCTGAGGGCTATCCCCGGACAGTAACGTGCCTGTACTGTGGGTGACAGCGCTAGCCATTGAGATTGCGGGTCAGTTCCAGGAGAGCAATGAGAGTAAGGAAGTGGAACTTTCCTGTCAGTCAACCGGACAGGGGACAAACTGTTTACAGGAAGGCTTTGTCAAGGGTCCGTCTATGGTATGCAGGCTATGTGCTCTGGATCACTGGCTGTGAAATCCCATCAAAGGAGCCTTCTTGGTCTCAGTGGTGTGAAGCTAAGCTTATCCACAAGGAGATGAGCTGCTGGCAGCCCCAGTGTGACCAACAGAACTACCCCTCCATACATGGACCCGTGGATTGGAATTTACAGAGGGGAGATTCATATTTAGGTTTTTCTTTGTTCTTTTTGTGCGTATCAGCAGGTGGTCTCCCCACCATGAGCTTATGGGTATTGTTTTGGGGGGCATTGACTGTGATTGGTTCGGGTAAACACTGGATGGGCTTGTCTGTTTTTATATCCATAATGCAAAGCTCTGCCCTGCACTGCCATGTCACACCTCTGAATGAGAAGAGTGGCATGACTATATGGAGGTGGGCCAAGATTTAAACATGAGTCCACAGCTAGAGGGGGATTGTGGTCCGTATGGAGTTTCAATGTATTAAAGTAAATAGCACGACTTGTAAAGCTGACTGCCAGACGAACTATCTGTCCTAAACTAAAGGAGCGCTACAGAGCCATGACCTCACCTTAATCGTAATGTTTTTTTGCTGAGAGTAGAACAGGAAACTACAATGCAAACCTCTTTAAGCCATATGTCAACACTTAAAGTCTTTCACCACTTGAGATTTTTTTGTTCCCATCGTCCACATCAAAACCTTGTGGGACTGTTGTAACAACACAAGTAGTGTGGACGTGGCACTGACTGATAACATCTGCTGAGGAGTCTGGATGGGCAAAGCATCTCTTGACCCTATTGACCTTTTTCTAAAAACCTTTCATTCAGAGGTCTGTGCCAAGGGTGAAGTGATGATTGAAGCACCCTTCCTCCTGCGGAGTCAGGAAAAGACATATTGCCTTTTAGTAAACATACCTACCAGCAAAACCTTAAAAGTGTGATTTTTTTTATTTTATTAAAGAGGTAGAAAGTAGTAAAATATGGAAAGTTGAGGATACTTACGATACAGACAGCCTGCTTCTCCATTAAGTTGAGACCATCCAGGGCAACACTTATACACAGTCTGATAATCCTGTCTGTACACTTGTCTGTATGCAGTGTAGTACGCTGTCCTGTTAACATGACAAACATCAATAAAAAAAATTCAATCAAACCAGTGGTGGCAGTTACTATACCAATCTTAAAACAAATAAAACAAGTACCGACAGAATAAAGGAGTTTTTGTAGTATTCCACTTTAAAACAGCAGTGTTTGAATGGAAAGGTGTACAGTATAGACAAAGGGATTATCTGACATTATCTGACATATCACATGTAATTTTTAATGTTTCATGTGGTTGAATACCACGGGATTAGGAAAAACAAACATGTCATCTGATCAAACGACTCGCAGCCTTTTAAGTGACAGGCAACACAATGTTAGGCAAACATTTTCCCAGACCTTTAAAGGCGCCATTTTAAAGTGTGAGACTGGCAGAGTCAACTTCAGAGAACAGTGCCTTTCCCTGTACTTTGGGACCCCTCTCATTGCTCCACGGTCATTACGCATTGTGGAAACACGTTTTGTTTACAGCGAGTAATTGTGGCTTTGGCTGCCTTCAAAGCAACCTTTGACTTTGTAACACTGTAAATAACGCTGTGAAAGCGAGTGTGAGCAGCAAAGTGAGAAACTCCTGACACAGAGACAGGGCTAAAATGTTAGCGTTAGGATGCTCCTTCACATGAATGCTGGCTGCAAAGACGCCTGGGTGTTAAATAGTGGGTAACCCCGAATTAGTGGGGCTTCACCTTTACTGTATGAGAGGTTCAAAGCTGTGATTACAGAACAAGAGCGATGGAGACTGAGAGGAAAGAGGCGGTCAAGAGGCTAATCCTGTTTGATACTGTCTAATGACGGATGATGCCCTCTCTGATACATTTTGGTTGCATGAGTCATGAAGGCATAATTAATGCTTTGCTCTAGCCAGAGATTAATCAGCAAAGCAGTACTTCATCCCCTGCAGGTGAAGATGGGAGTGTTCTTGTGAGTACATACTCACAGGTATTTACTACAAAGAGGGGAGAAACGACATACAACAAATGAGGAGCATTACTCACCTCCTCTCGTATCCCATGCACCATGACTGTCCCACACAGCCTTGCTTCCACACTTTAACCATGCGTGTGAAGGCCTGCACACACGGCTGCCTCTGGGCGACCAGCGTCACCTCCTTCTCCACACACACATTTGGCCTGAAACGAAAACAGGGAAGGAAAATACTTAAGCTGTCAAAAGGTTTTTACAGACGTACAGGTGGCAGTGGGGGCAATTTATGAATGCTGTGAGAAATGTTGCACTAAATATAGATGGACAAAGCTTACGAAGCGTTCTCTAGTAGTGTCTGTGAGGGCATTACCTGTGCCGAGGTGTGAAGCTGCTTATGATTGATTGATGGTTTTGGTATTTTTAAAGATTTAAGGGGAATTCCTCCTTTATTATCTTTTAGAATGCTGAGCTGCACAAAATGCTACCTGCATCTTAAACTAAACTCAGTACTCATCTGAAATTGTTACCTGAAAGTATTTTAGAGGGTGGCTTAAGGATTTGCTGTTTCAGTTTTAAACAAAATAATTTCCAGACAAGATCAAATGTTTTAGATGTGAGCCACTGGTTTGCCGGGAAACAAAAACACATGATGTAAACAGTTACCACTTCACTGCATAATATTTTCACAATAATGAATAATACAAAAACATGCCACAATTTTCCAGACAATTCACACAAGACAGTTATAGAGTTATCACTGGACATACGTAGAACATGCATGTTTTCACTTGTACGTACAAGACTGAATGTCAGCAGAAGCAGGAGACAGCTAACGTTTTCGCCCTCAGGTAAAACACGATAAGCCTTTCTAACTGTTATGTTTTGTCCTCCTTACACAAAGTGTGTCTGGGTTAACAGGCAAACCTGCCACTGGATTTTTTTTCACATCACTTGCTGCAGCGCACAGAGGAGCCTCGTCAAAAAAAAAAAACGCAACATGATCTTTGAAACATTTACTCTGTTGGTACACTC
The DNA here is from genome assembly GCF_027596085.1 of Anoplopoma fimbria. NCBI lineage: Eukaryota > Metazoa > Chordata > Actinopteri > Perciformes > Anoplopomatidae > Anoplopoma > Anoplopoma fimbria. The sequence goes on from NC_072465.1 coordinate 18,611,757, forward strand.
AAAGGTAAGCCGGGAAGGTTCTGCCTAAGGAGAATCTTAAGACATTCAGCTGCTCGTCTCATAAACGACAGTAAACAAGATCACTTCACATATCTGAAAGACCTTATTAATGGTGGCAGGTAAACGCAGAGAATCTTCTCTCACATAATACATGCTCATAATATTTAGAGGTTTAAAATTCTGGTTCTTCACTTTGAGGGGCTTCAAACTAAATTTGCCAGAGTGAGGAATGCAGTACAGACCGTACACATGGAGCTAATATATAATCATGTTGATTACAGTGATACTGTGCATGGAAGCCAATAAAGTGCATGATGATAGTGCACAACAGTTAAATGAAAAATAGCTCATCCAGACCTCTAGCAAAAAAATAAAATAACACTTCACAAGACTTAGTTTTCTGCCTCTGGTTGAGTCTTGTGACACACGTTTTTTGAATGTGCAGGTGAACCAGCAGTTTTCTCAAACTCAAACTTCAAAGGGAAGGTGAGGCTGTAAAAATATCTTGGGAAAGATGAGGAGGTAAAATCTTCCCTAAAGAAAATTTAAGAAAGTTAAACAACATGTAAACAACAAAACATACGACAAAAAGTTACTCACATATAAGGTTGGAGATTGTTGGTGATGCCATAACGCAAAGCATGAGCCTCTAAAATAAATATGAGGCAAAAAGAAAAAATAACACTTCCCATGTTTCTTCTTCTTGGATCAGATTTTGAAAAAGTGAATGGATAACTCGTTAACTCATTCATGAGTATTACTCACGTGAGTTCTTCTCAGCGGTTTAACCATATAAAAAAAAAACGAAACCTAATAAATACCCAAATAAAATAAAAAAAATCCAAGCTCTCAACTGGGAGAAACTTAAAACGCGCACAAAGGATCTCCCGCGTGGAAATGATCAGCACTTTCCAAAAATGACCCAGCCATCACATGCGGTGTGTATTCTCGCGCTCAGCCGTGTGTGTGTGTGTGTGTGTGTGTGTGTGTGTGTGTGTGTGTGTGTGTGTGTGTGTGTGTGTGTGTGTGTGTGTTTGTGTGTGTGTGACACTGACTAAAAAACTGCAGCACAACAGACGCTCCTTCACTGCAGATGTTGGACTGACGGGAACGAAGTCGAGGAGGCTGAGCGCTTTCTGCTCCCTCCATTGACTTGGTAATGATGGCAGTGGGTTTGGAGGGGGAGGATGGACAGGGTGTCATTTATTATTCAGAGCTTCAGCAGCTTCTGAAACACACACACACACACACACACACACACACACACACACACACACACACACACACACACACACACACACGCACGCACACACGCACACACACACGAGACAGCCTGCAGTCTGAAAAGGTTTATAGGGTCCAGATTTTTTTGGGGAAGTCGCATTAAACTTTTTCGTAATCGCGATTTGTATTGTTCTCGTCTGTACCCTGTATTAGAGGAATGTTAACTTTACTTCACATTTGATTTAAAAACAGACCAACGCAACGTCGCGTGCAAACCTGACATAAACTTCAGCCTAATTGTAATATTTACGTTTACAATAACTTTTTGTATGCCGATATTCAATCCCTCCAGATATATTGCGTTTATCTACAGTACCAGTCAAAAGTTTGGACACACCTTCTCATTCAATGGTTTTTCTTTATTATTATTATTATTTATTTTTTCCTACATTGTATATTAATATTGAAGACATCCAAACTATGAAGGAACACATATGGAATTATGTGGTAAACAAACAAATGCTCAACAAACCAGAATATGTTTTTATATTTTACATTCTTCAAAGTAGTTGAATGAGAAGGTGTGTCCAAACTTTTGACTGGTACTGTAGTTCAATGTGCGCGTATCGACTTAATCAAAAATCGTGGAGCTGAGACATAAGCGCACATGCAGAGAATCTAGAAGAAAAAAAAACCCCGCAGTGATATACTATATACCCGCAGAGCAACAGAGGAGGGTTGGGGTTGAGTCAGAAGCAGCTCATGGTCGCTCTGCGGGGCAAACAGCTGATGGTGCGGTCACAGGGTCAGCCGACTGGGGTCGACTACTGCTGCTCTCCGAACAAAGCTTTAATTGCGCGCATGTGTGCTCATGACCCCCAAAGAGACCCGGGTCACCGCAGTCCGTGCAACCTCCGAGGGTACCAGCTCCAAAAACATATTGTTTGAATTAGATCGGATGCTCTCAGACATATCAGAGTTAATCTGAGATATGTGTTGTTGTTTTTATAACTGAAACAACAAAAGTGAGTCTTAAGATACACATGTCTTTGTTTTTCTATTTGTAGGCCAATAGACATAAATCCATGGAGGAATTAAGCTGTTTAGAAGCCCAGAGGTTTAAAGGGGCTCTCATATTCCCCCCCCCAACTGTGCACTGTTGCGTCCAAGTATACCCATCAAGTATACAGAGAAGGCTACACATGGCAGCCTCATCATGCCCAAAGACTAACCGGTGCTATGGAGATTAACTTCACATGAATCTGATACATTACACACAAATGTTTACTATTGAATATGATCCTTATAACAAATATTTTTTTTTCTGAAATAGAATATAAACTATGGTCTTAAAATTTTGAAATATGGGCCACAGTTTATATTGCACTTTACCGGTGCAAATCTCCAAACAAATGAACAACTATTTCAAGTACCACTACAAAAAATAATGACGTTAAATCCAAGATGTCAGCAGGCATTCCTTTAATTGCAAAGGCAACTTTCCATAACTGTTTTGATGCCAAAACCTCGGACCCTTGTGGGCCCCTAAGGATTTCTGTGTGGCAGTTATATTGTGCTGATTGGAATATTTATTTTATATTTTATATTATTTAGTTTGCATTACAATATAAGTTCATTATGCCTGCAGTCTGCACATTGATGGATGCAGGAGAAACCCATGGACTGTATGAAGAACCCCTGAGCATAGTTTGTAAAAATGTACGGTGATTTGCTGACACCTTGTGGTTTAAGTTAAGAACTACATGCTACAACTAGATATAATGACCGCTTCTGTGTGTATATGATGCAACGAAGAGACTTGAACAAACCTTGTGGGCCCCTAAGGATTTCTGTGTGGCAATTATATGGTGCTGATCGGAATATTTATTTTATATTATTTAGTTTGCTAATATACCCTACTCAAACACAATATAAATAAAATGTTTACACATCATACCAATCTAAACTTGAGGCCCTGTCTTACAGTAGCCCTTATTCAAAGTCTAGTTTGTAATACCTTTAATATTTCAGCTAATATTATGGTTACATGGTGCACATTCTTAAACAAATGTGTGTTGTTTGATCAAACCATTGAACTTACAACAAACTTTGGCTTTTGTTCCAGTGTTGAAACACGTGTTGGTTTCTTAGCCTCTAGGGGTTTACAAAAGCTTCATATGAATGTTTTTTTGTTGTTGCCAGGATGCACTTAAAAACTATACATGTTAATGTTTGCATTACAATATAAGTTCATTATGCCTGCAGTCTGCACATTGATGGATGCAGGAGAAACCCATGGACTGTATGAAGAACCCCTGAGCATAGTTTGTAGAAATATACGGTGATTTGCTGACACCTTGTGGTTTAAGTTAAGAACTACATGCTACAACTAGATATAATGACCGCTTCTGTGTGTATATGATGCAACGAAGAGACTTGAACAAACCTTGTGGGCCCCTAAGGATTTCTGTGTGGCAATTATATTGTGCTGATCGGAATATTTATTTTATATTATTTAGTTTGCTAATATACCCTACTCAAACACAATATAAATAAAATGTTTACACATCATACCAATCTAAACTTGAGGCCCTGTCTTACAGGAGCCCTTATTCAAAGTCTAGGTTGTAATACCTTTAATATTTCAGCTAATATTATGGTTACATGGTGCACATTCTTAAACAAATGTGTGTTGTTTGATCAAACCATTGAACTTACAACAAACTTTGGCTTTTGTTCCAGTGTTGAAACACGTGTTGGTTTCTTAGCCTCTAGGGGTTTACAAAAGCTTCATATGAATGTTTTTTTTTTTGCCAGGATGCACTTAAAAACTATACATGTTAATGTTTGCATTACAATATAAGTTCATTATGCCTGCAGTCTGCACATTGATGGATGCAGGAGAAACCCATGGACTGTATGAAGAACCCCTGAGCATAGTTTGTAGAAATATACTGTGATTTGCTGACACCTTGTGGTTTAAGTTAAGAACTACATGCTACAACTAGATATAATGACCGCTTATGTGTCTATATGATGCAACGAAGAGACTTGAACAAATATTAACCTTCATGTCTATAACAGGAACAGGAAATGGTCACAGAAAAACGCACTTTGCACTGCATGAACTACAGCCAAGCAAATAATCAAAATAGGCGACATTTTGCAGTCAAATTGACTCATGTTTCGTTTTTATACCGGTTAAGTAATTTGACGACGCTCCCATATCACCACTCGCAGTGACCTTTACCCCCTAGACGTGTGCTTGTTGTTGTTGCCTTGTAGCATGCAGCGGGTGATAACAGTCAGACTGTGCACACTTGGACAGAGTCACGTTATTAAGAAAGTCCTCACACAGTCGCCCAGGTTTGTGTCTCATCGAAACATGTCGTCGTCTCCAACTAAACGACCGGTTTCTTTACTGGGAACTATGGCCTTCGGTGGACGAGCCGACGCCGAGCAGAGCCTGGAGATGGTGAAGGCTTTCGTGGACCGGGGACACAGCCGGGTGGACACAGCCTTCATGTATATGGATGGGAAGTCAGAGACGGTCATTGGGGGCATGAATCTCCCCAAGACAGGTATATCAGGAGCGTCCAATGTAACTAGTACTTTACTTTTTTCACATTTTTTGCTACTTTTATAGTGCACTTTTCACTCCCCTGCATTGATCTGATAATTCTAGTTGCAGATTATTAACACAAATATTAAGCAACAAATAAATTCATGATGCATTATTATAGGTTGAGATATAACTTTATTATTTCCTGGAGAGAGATCCACAATGTACCCAGCAGATAAAGTGTATAAAGTTGTTGAAATGAGCTCCACCTTTATCAGCTGAAACATTACATTGATGAATGCATTAATAATTATGATCCAATAAAGCTCTGATGTTCTTCATCAGAGCTTTTACTTTGGGTACTTTAAGTTTATTTTTTTTTTACTGCTAATACTTTGTTCTTTAACTAAATTTAAACTTTACATGTATTACTTTTACTTGTACTTACAATGTGGTAATACTTTTACTTAAGTAAAAGATATAAGTACTTCTTCCACCTAGAAGAACTAGACCTTTGCACCAACTTTCCACTATAACAACACTTCCACACACATCCTGTAAATGAAATACTTTTAATTAACAGTAAGCTTAGCGACCAAGGCCAACCCCTGGGACGGGAAGACGCTGAAGCCAGAGAGTGTTCGCTCTCAGCTGGAAACCTCCCTGCAGAGGCTGAAGACTGATTGTGTGGACCTTTTCTACCTCCATGCCCCCGACCACCAGAACCCAATCCAGGATACCCTGAGGGCCTGCAATGAACTCCACAAAGAGGCAAAGAGACCAAACACCCCACTCTCTATGAGTTATAATTTGAAACATACTTGATAATGTTTCATAAATTTCTAATTCAATGTGAAATTATCGCCCTTAGGGAAAATTCAAGGAGTTTGGTCTTTCAAACTATGCATCGTGGGAAGTGTCTGAAATTGCCACCATCTGTAGACACAACAACTGGCTTGTTCCCACTGTGTATCAGGTATTCTGGCAGTTATAGTTTAATTTCCAATAATCACTTAATGTGTGTGGGTTAGAAGAACCATTCTTTAACATGCTGTTAACATGCTCATATCTGGGCTTTTAATTCCTGTTTTCTATTGTGCAAATGCTTATCCAGAATAACAGGAGTTTTAATTTGGGAGGGAAACCATGGTTAAATATCCTTCATAACATAGAGACACTATTTTCTGTACCCTAACTTGGACTCTTTCAACATTTCACAGGGGATGTACAATGCCACTACAAGACAGGTAGAGACCGAGCTGCTGCCATGCCTGAGACACTATGGAATGAGATTCTACGCATACAATCCTCTAGCAGGTGCATATCTTCCCTCCTTGCAGTCGCTATTTGAATTGTTCTTTCAAGGAAATAGTTATAGTGGGTAATAAATGATGCCGAAAAAGATAAATCCTTATGATTTTGATGATCCCCTCAGTTTGACTCCGGCGCCACCATGAGGTTGACTTAAGTGGTTTTGGGTGAAATGTCTATACTTACTATTAGATTGCAATAACATTTGATACAGATATCCATGTCGCACTCAGGATTAATTGTTATCACTCTGGTGATCCTTTATCTTTTGATCAAGCAACATGTTAGCATACTGACATTAGCATTTACTGTAGTTCAAAGCATCACTGTGCCTTCGTCCACTCTCACAGAGCCGCAACCAGAACAGCATTCTTCTTGAGTGACTGACAATATTGAGTGCATAAATAGTAATATCCAAGATAATTTAAGAATGAATTATTCCTCCTTTACAGGTGGACTGCTGACAGGAAAGTACCATTACCAAGACAAAGATGGTTCCCAGCCTGCAGGACGGTTCTTTGGTAACAACTGGGCTGCAGCATACAGGGACAGGTGAACAACCAAAGAATGTTTCCAAACACTAGCTTGTTTTAAGTTGTTGCATGTAAGGGATTTCTCCATGTCTGCACTCATGCACATTGTCAGCTGATGAAGCACTGAAAAGCAATTGTGCCGGTCCTCTTCTCTGTCAGATACTGGAAGCAGAGTCACTTTGAGGCAATTGAATTGGTACTAAAGGCCTTGGAGACGGCGTACGGCTCAGAGAAACCCACCATGACTTCTGCTGCCATGCGCTGGATGTACCACCACTCCCAACTTAAGGTACTTAATGTGAATAGATCACTGCAGTGGCAGGATGTTATGTTTGGTCATCATCATAGGGAAATTACAATGTATACACGAGTATTAGGAATTTTAACTCTCGATTAAATTGTAGATATCTTACTCTGCACAATATTTCTTTTTTTACCAAAAGGGGAATTCAACTAATTTAAAATATTTTCATCATGCAGAAGCATTTAGTCTTTCAAGAATCTAAACACTTTTTTTGTCAGTTCTGTTTCAATAATCAGTGGTCAAGCATGTCACTTTATACATTATAGTGCACATACTGAGAACCAGACCTACAGATATGTTGTTTATTATTGATTAATCTGCAAAACATTTTCTTAATCAATTGAATAGTTTGGGTTAAAAAATAGTGACAAATGCCATTTCCCCATGTTTCTTGTTGACATCATTAAACATCTTGTTTTGTGAGATCAACACTTCTGAAACCCTTAAAAACGACTTAACCTAATAATCAATTATCAGAATAGTTTATTTTCTGTCATAGACAAATTGTTGCAGCTGTACTGAGAACTATCACCTGTACTTTTAATTGTAAGTAAATTATTTTGATTTCAAATGTCTAATTGGCCCTTCTTTTTTAACCGTACAGTAGATTACTGTCATATTCACACATACAGTGGGTACGGAAAGTATTCAGACCCCTTTAAATTTTTCACTCTTTGTTTCATTGCAGCCATTTGCTAAAATCAATTTTTTTTTTGCATTAATGTACACTCAGCAACCCAGGGACAGAAAAAAACAAATGTAGAAATTTTTGCAAATTTATTAAAAAAGAAAAACTGAAATATCACATGGTCATAAGTATTCAGACCCTTTGCTGTGACACTCATATTTAACTCACATGCTGTCCATTTCTTCTGATCCTCCTTGAGATGGTTCTACTCCTTCATTGGAGTCCAGCTGTGTTTAATTAAACTGATTGGACTTGATTAGGAAAGGCACACACCTGTCTATATAAGACCTTACAGCTCACAGTGCATGTCAGAACAAATGAGAATCATGAGGTCGAAGGAACTGCCCAAGGAGCTCAGAGACAGAATTGTGGCAAGGCACAGATCTGGCCAAGGTTACAAAAGAATTTCTGCAGCACTCAAGGTTCCTAAGAGCACAGTGGCCTCCATAATCCTTAAATGGAAGAAGTATGGGATGATCAGAACTCTTCCTAGACCTGGCCGTCCAGCCAAACTGAGCAATCGTGGGAGAAGAGCCTTGGTGAGAGAGGTAAAGAAGAACCCAAAGATCACTGTGGCTGAGCTCCAGAGATGCAGAGAAAGATGGGAGAAAGTTCCACAAAGTCAACTATCACTGCAGCCCTCCACCAGTCGGGGCTTTATGGCAGAGTGGCCCGACGGAAGCCTCTCCTCAGTGCAAGACATTGAAAGCCCGCATAGAGTTTGCCAAAAAACACATGGAGGACTCCCAAACTATGAGAAATAAGATTCTCTGGTCTGATGAGACCAAGATTGAACTTTTGGCGTTAATTCTAAGCGGTATGTGTGGAGAAAACCAGGCACTGCTCATCACCTGCCCAATACAATCCCAACAGTGAAACATGGTGGTGGCAGCATCATGCTATGGGGGTGTTTTTCAGCTGCAGGGACAGGACGACTGGTTGCAATTGAAGGAAAGATGAATGCGGCCAAGTACAGAGATATCCTGGAAGAAAACCTCCTCCAGAGTGCTCAGGACCTTGGGCCGAAGGTTCACCTTCCAACAAGACAATGACCCGAAGCACACAGCTAAAATAACAAAGGAGTGGCTTCGGAACAAGTCTGTGACCATTCTTGACTGGCCCAGCCAGAGCCCTGACCTAAACCCAATTGAGCATCTCTGGAGAGACCTGAAAATGGCTGTCCACCAACGTTCACCATCCAACCTGACAGAACTGGAGAGGATCTGCAAGGAAGAATGGCAGAGGATCCCCAAATCCAGGTGTGAGAAACTTGTTGCATCATTCCCAAGAAGACTCATGGCTGTACTAGCTCAAAAGGGTGCTTCTACTCAATACTGAGCAAAGGGTCTGAATACTTATGACCATGTGATATTTCAGTTTTTCTTTTTTAATAAATTTGCAAAAATTTCTACATTTCTGTCAAGATGGGTTGCTGAGTGTACATTAATGCCGAGATTTTAGCAAATGGCTGCAATGAAACAAAGGGTGAAAAATTTAAAGGGGTCTGAATACTTTCATATTCCACTGTATACTTACCGGAACAATTTCTAAATTAACTTCAATCCTTGATTTCAAATGTCTAATTGGCCCTTCTTTTTTTAAGAGAACAATTTCTAAATTAACTTCAATCCTTTCAGAAATAAACAAAGCGTTTATGTTCTAACTGTACAAAGCCCACATTATTTGATTATCCATTATCATTTTATGCAAATTTACTGGCTTATTGTAGAATTATGGGCAGTCAGGACTTTTGCATACTGACCGTTTGTTATTATACAGATCCTGGCTCCTATTCATCCCTTAGTGCCTGGTCAGTTGTTGTATATTTACCCTGACACCTACAGTCAAAGGCTATATTTGGTGCTTACAGTAGCTGGAACATGTTTTACCATCCAACAATTTGAAATGAAACTCAGAATTTTTCTCTTTGACCATTACATTTTCTGCTGTTACAGGGGGATCTTGGTGATGGAGTTATCATTGGCATGTCAACTATGGAGCAACTGCAGCAAAACTTGGCTGCTGCAGAGGAGGGTCCTCTAGATGAGAGAGTGGTCGCCTCCTTCAATGAGGCCTGGAATCTCGTAGCCCACGAGTGTCCAAACTACTTCCGCTAAAATGCCTAAATCTGTCATTTCAATCAAATTTCATCCAAGTTATCATAATGATAGCTGCTACAGACCTTTCCCCTCAAGTCCTTATACTTTTTTCCTGAAATTACACTTGTTTTATTTTTATGAATGAATAAATTGGAGACCAGTAAATATTAATGTCAAAAGCACTTCATTGATAATGTACACATGTAAAAATGAAAACGTACAATATATTTTTTTCAGGGGAAAATAACCTTTTCTGGAGTCTGCCTTAATAACTGTTACATTACAAATAAAACCAATTTTCTCATTACATGATTACATGTAAGTGATCTTATGACTCCAGTCACCAGTTTACTGAACAACTACTCAGTCCAAAGCTATATTCAAGGTGATTTACAGAAGTTCATGTTTTGGGGTGTAAAATAGGACAAAGGAGAGAAAGATGACAGACTCCAGGCAGCGCTGGCACTCCACGTAGTTTCACAATGGTTTCCACGTTAATGCACCTCTGCAGGCTCGTAAAACTTGCAGCTTGCCTTGCAGCTGTATTATTCTGCATCTTCGTCATCTTCCTCTTCGTTTTCCTGCATCGGCTCTTCCTCACCGGAAATCTTCTCAAACGCGCCTGTTTCTGAGTTCCACATACACTTGATCTGCACCTTGAATTCTGCCATCTCGACGTTAAAGAGTTTCTACGGAGAACATTTGAACAGATCAGTCAGACAAATGCAACACAGTTCTGTGTGTCACGGTCAAAATATTATGTAGTTGAACTCACCAGAATACGAGCCTGCTCAGGAGTGAGCACGTCTCCCTCCTTACAGACTGCATGTTCCTTCAGCAGTGTCACCACTCCTTTAAGAACACATGATACAAAATGTGATTATCATGTATCCAACTAACTGATATTGGGAAAATGATTCCTGTTAGAGTGACATTGGGCATTGTTCAGAGAAGAAAGGGGTGTCACATGTTGCAGTCAAACATGTTTAAAGGACAGGGCTGGTACTAGCCAACGCCTGATGAAGGAAATTCATCCGTGCTATAGATTTCCATTGTTGTCCAAAACTATTAAAAACATATCATTGAGACACACTTGGCTAACATGTTTCCTCATTACGATGAATATGAGCACTGTAGTTTGTTTCAAGTAAATCTCGCATACACTGTACAGCTACCTTAAATACTTATTAGAGCTCCAAATGTGTTATCAATCTCTAACTGAAGATCAAGACAGCCCGAGTTTAACTCAAATGACTGCAGGAACCAGGGCATGATGTGAAACACCTGTTTTTCGCCTTTTAAAGAGCTGATTGGCTCTTAATTTTGACCACAAATACCATATACCAAATACCATAATTTTGTAGAACATCCTAATATTCAGTGTAACTGTAATACTTAACACAAGATTGTAGGGTATTAGTATCATGGGCGCAAATAAGGTTTAATCTGTTAAACATACTTTGCACTACAAATTGCGACGGATATATGAGCAAGAGGGTCAAAGTTGAAGGTGCAAAGTTATGACAAAGTAGTGTGCCCCAATTATATGCACACTGCATGCAACAGTACGTCCTTTGTAAGGGCAGCTGCATTATGTAGTAAAAGTAAAAAGTATGCTATCTTGGAAAGCGGCCTGTATTTTTGTGACCTTATTTTCAAAAAGGTGGGTATTTGGTAAGAAACATTGGGATTGGGGCTGAGTGCCGCAGACGGAGTGGGGAAGTCAGAAAACATTGAAAGATTGATTTTACATTAAAGGCTTTGGGCTTTAAGTTGGCTATGTTGACAAAAGAAGAAAGAACAAAGAATAATGCCAGTCATAACCTGACATTTTACCTTTCTTGAGAGCAGTAGGAAGTCCTAATTGCCTCAACTGGGGCTCCATGGAGTGAGGAAACTGTTCAAGTGGTCCCTCATCCAGAGTTGTGTCCACCTGTGCACGGTTGCCTGCCCGTGCATAATCCATCTCTTTGAAATGATCAAAATACCTGATGATAGAGAACAACATTAAGTTAACTATTTAACAACTTTGGAGGATAACTGAAAGTGTAGTGCATTAAGTGAAGCCTGACTTACTCTTGTACTTCATCCTTTGTTTTATTAGTGAATAGTACTCCCACCTCCCTCGCAGATACTTGCTGACCTGCACATTATCAAAAGGCAATACAAATTTAAGTCTTTACAATGGAATATTACATTTCTCTGGCTTATCACCACAATTAAGATCTCACATACCTTGTGCAAATTATCTTTGTATTCGTCTGTTTCTCCTTTACCCAAGGCAACCACCATGACTTTATTTTTGCCAAAGAAGAATCTGTGGAAGATGAGAGTCAAGTATCTTTACTAAGACACATTTTTTTAAATTCATATGAAAATAAATTTAAAAAGAATAATATAGCAGACATGTTACCTGCTGTGTTTCCACGCTGTCCTTATATCTTTCAGTTTGTTATTCCTCATATTGGCCACAGAGAATATGAACAAGCTTCTGTACGTGTCCACACATTTCCGTAACTAAAAAAAAAAAAAAACACAAAGAAATGGAGAATTCAGAGTCAACATGTCAGCAGCTTCAGCTAAGGCTAGTTAGCTTAGCACAGCTGTGACAGGACACTCACCTCCTCGATTAATTTCTGTTTTGACTCCAGTCCTTTCTTGGCGGTTTTTGTTAACGAAACTGAGGGAAAGATCAGGTGAAAAGCAGTCAATTAGCAACGAGTTTGATGAATATCAGCTCCCTGTAGCAGTACTCCATGTCGCTGTTTCCCCCAGAGGGAGAAGCTAATATCAGCTTCTTAACTAACTTAAATACTTTTTAATTGTCGCTCATAGATGTTACACACAAATAACCAGTTGTAAATGTTAACAGCTTAGTGTGTTTGTACATATTGTAGTTTTAACGACTATTTACTTACTTTTCTTGTCTCTCTTTGACTTCGGCATGGTTACTTCTCACGATGCCGGAGCAGCAGACGCACACGTGAAGTGAAAGGACCCCAAATGTTTCGACTTGGTGGAGCCGACCATGTGGTGCCTGAATAAAAATAAAATAAAATCACGTATAACTCATTGGTGTTGCTGGTATGCAAAAATAAACTACTGCCCCCCCCAAAATTACAAGTTATTGGTTAATGGTAGCCTTATTTTTTATTATTTATTTCTTTATTTTCAAACTTATATTCTTAATAAATGGGGCAAAATCATTCAAAATGTGTCATCTTATGTACACATATACATGTGTGCAATGCGTAAATGTAACGCCAAAATGGCCATAAATAAACAGCTAAATATAGTTAATTGCCGTGTTATGATATGGCAATTAACCTATATTTTAAGTGAAGTTAAAATTTCCAAGGAGCATTTTTCACAGAATTGGCCTCTATAGACTATTCAATTCAGTTTATTTTGTATAGCCCAGAATCACAAATTACAAATTTGCCTCAGAGGGCTTTACAATCTGTGCACATGCGACATCCTCTGTCCTTCCCTCACATCGGCACAGGAAAAACTCCCCTAAAAAACCCATTTAACAGGGAGAAAAAAGGAAGAAACCTATGGGAGAACGACAGAGGAGGGATCCTTCTCCCAGGATGGACAGAATGCAATAGATGTCATGTGTACAGAATGAACAGCATAACAGTTATTAAGACTAGTTTACATCTAAGTGTGACAGGACAGGGTGAATATCATCCATCTGAAGTAATGTTTATTATGAATGGGATAAACTGCTTGGGGTTGACCTGAGCATTCGAAAAATACTAATTTATTTAAGATCCATGTAAAGTGATGACAGGTGTATCATGGGCTCTGTCTGTGGGATGTCATTAGGAGCATCATTAAGATTAAAATTGAGATAAAAATAACTGTATGTGAAAAAAATTCTACCAATACTGCAGCTTCCTTATATTTCTGAGAAAAGTGAAATGTATGTACCCTACACAGTATATGACATGCACTTATTTATATTTAAGTATATGAAATATAGCTTATGATATGAAATATATAAAAATAAAATCTGAAAAACTGCATTGTTCATTACAAGTCAATTCCATTTTCTCATTGTAATAAAAACAACACACAGGAGTGGACCAATAGTAGCCCCTACACACATATGAATCTATTATACCTTACAATTTTTAGGTATATAAAATAGAGTTTAGAATACAGTAAACATAGGCTATCCCTATCACACAGTGAGTCCATACATACACTTTGTATTTGTCAGTGATGCTTTTGTATTTTGAGAAATGATTCAGCTGTAAACTGTGTAAAATTATACATTAAAAACCTAAACTATTGAATAATACATGTCCATCTAAATGAATTGAATCCTCTAAACTTTATCCTATTCATTTGTCTTTATGTTTATACGCCTTCAGCCAGGATGTGATCCTCTCGTCGCTGTAAGAGAAAAAAAAAAGGTTGGAGGGAGGAGGGAGGTGGGAGGGGCCGACGTTTGCGATAGTGCCGAGTTTAGCACTTTGCAATATGATCCGAGCGCACCACGGAGAGGCCGGGCTCTGAGCTCCACCGCACCACATGGAGAGACTGGATAGAGCCATACTTTGATCGGTGGGAATGACAAAGAAAAGAAGGTGGACCTATATGAACCCGCTGAGCATCAGCAGAGACTGACAAAGCAAAGGCGAACCCAGAGATGAGGGCGACGGGGAGCGCTGCTAGTGGTTATTGCGGTCTGCGTCAAACCCATTTCAGAGGATAATGCCCTCGGTGCCTCTTAAAGGACTTTCTGGGTTTGTTATTTACTCGCTGCAGTGGTCCATGTCAGTACCTTCGGGGTAAACAACATCCAGCAGGGACAGTGATGGTCCCACCGTCTCCAGCCTCTCAGTCACTCTCAGCATCTGCATTGTGAGGAGAAAGGGCTTGTGAAGCAATATGCACAGATAAAAAACAACATATTTTATTGTTGTTGCATTAAAAAAAAACCAAAAACCAAAAACCCCAGACAGAGCCATAATTGGATTACTGGGTGTTGTTGTCTGCCAACATGAACTCTCTGTTTTTCTCCGACTCTCCGCCCGGGCCGGTCTGCAGCGCCGCGACCGGGTCCGGCGCGGTGACCAGCGCCCTGCGTAACGACCTGGGCTCCAACATCCATGTGCTGAAAACCCTCAATCTGCGGTTTCGCTGCTTCCTTGCCAAAGTCCACGAACTGGAGAGAAGAAACAAACTGCTGCAGAGCCAGCTGCAGCAAGCCCTGCTGAAAACGCAGTACCGACACCTTTACTCCCGTGAAGTTGCCGTGCAGACGGACGGTCCGGATTCAAGATTTCCGGGGACCATCTGGAGTTTCACCCACGTCCGGAGGCAAGGGGAGCGCTTCGAGACCCTGCGCGGGCCCGGGGTGACGTGGACGCACCCGGACGGAGTTGGGGTCCAAATAGACACCATCACCCCAGAACTGAGGGCTCTGTATAACGTGTTGGCCAAAGTCAAGCGGGAGAGGGACGAGTACAGGAGAAAGTGAGTACAGGCTGATGTTAAACTAGTGTGCATGTGTTGAAACTTCCTCCATAAACTGGCAAGTCATTCTTTATGCCTGGATACATCCTAATTTACTTGAATATATATGATCAAATGCAGGGGAGTAGTGAGGAATTAAAGGTCCTGACAGAAGGTTGCTGTGGGCCCCATATTCATATCTGGGCCCTACTAGGTGGCCCACCTAGTAGCTTTAGAAAAAAATAAGAATGAAAGTAACTCACTGACTCACTTTAAGCCTTCGGGAGTTTTTCAACAGTAATATTCAAGTCATTTCTCGTCAATACTACATCATAGTCCACACTGCAGTCACTCAATTGCCAGAAGTGCAAGGGTTGACTCATTGCAAATGTAACAGTTTATATATAAGCCGAGACGTCGCTCTAATGTGATGCTACATCAAGACATTAAATCAATAGTGCTCTTAAAGATTGGCTGGTTTTTTTGCATTTCAATTATTCACATTAGAGCTGAAAAGAAAAGTCAACGGACAGATTAATCAGCAAAGTTTCTGATAATCAATGTTCTCAAATGTGGTGATTCACTGCTTTTCTCTGTTTGAGTATCTTTGGATAATGGACTGTGGGTTGGACAGAACGGGACATGTGAAGACATCTCCATGGGTTAGGGAAGCCGTGATGGGCATTTTTCACAGATCATGACATTTTATCAACCAATTATAGGTTAATCACGCTGCAGAATGGATCGACTCTCAGAAAGATATCTGAGTTGGTTGAGAGATTTAATCTGCTTTCATCTACCAATCACGATGGGACTTCTTACTTCTCAGTGTGACTTTTTGCTTCCCATGTGGGTGTGGTTCTCCAATGTCACCAGACACTTATCTCACCATATAGTGGGGAGATGACAGACATCACAGTGATGGAGTTACACTTGAGGTAGTATTTCACATGAAGGAGGTCAGAGCTTAGCTCAGCAGTTCACAAATATGTTTATTGTCAATTGAAGAGATCCTGTTTCTCACAGTCTTCTGAGGAAATTCCTTTACATGGCCCAGTCTCCACCAATTGTTATTCTCTAGACAGATTAATTGTGTTTCCTTGAGGACTCACTGCAGCGTCCCCGGCTGACCCACGTCACTGCTGGCTTGCTTGGCCGGCTACTGGCGGGGAGACATGCCAAGCAGCGGCCTGCCTCTGTTTGCTGCCATGATTCAAGCAGAGAGGCATTTTAACAGGCCCCTGTCTGCCCGGTGAGGTCGGCGATGACGAAGGCCGACTTCTCTGTGAATGCACTGACTCAGTGACACAGAATGTGTGTGCTCTCCCACTCCTCTGAACTGGATATCCTGTCCAGTCATTCTCTGTAATGCTAGCATATCCTTTTTTGTGCATTCCTGCTTAAGATGGACGGCAGCGTCTGGGACGTCAGCCAATTAAAAGGCTGCTGCAGCTGAAGGCAAAAATTTTGGATCTCCTTCGGCAAAAATGGGAGCTGTTTAAAGTTAAAAGTCATTGAAATAGCCGTCTCAGTTGCTTTTTAATTTGGGTTTTAGCTAGCAAAATACAAAAGCTACAGCACTTTGCACATTAACTCATGAAACCTATATTATGCCTCCATATAGTGGCTGTTGAGTTGTTGGAAGACTTGTTTTCTATACGTTTTATTCATTCGCAAAGGTATTTTGGATGATACGTGTGTTTACATTTATCTTTAATGACTAAAGTTTCAAACATGTTCTTTATATTCACTTTACGTCCTGAAAAGTGAGGAACAAGACACATTTTAGCCTCTTTTTATCGCCCAGTAATCATGGCAATCAATCTCTTTCACTTCCTCTCACGTTCCTTCTCTGCTATGAGCTCAGTAATTACATCAGTGCTGAGCTCACCTCCCAGTTGTTTTCTCTCGGTCTCCCAGTCTAAATCCTCTTTACTACAGTCACGTTTCTGCATTCAATCCCCGAGCCCCTTCCTGCCAGGCCTTTTCTGTTCTGTGCTCTTTGTGTTCGGCCATTCCTTCGCCCTTCACTCCACCCATCTACAGCCCCTCCACCCCTCCGCTCCTCTCTATGTCATACAGACTGCTTTGTAAGGCGTCCTTGATCCCAACGGAGCCCCCCCTGTGCTCCCACACCGCCCCGCTGATTTATTAAAACTTTACGAGTGTGGACACACACAAGGAGACGGATGGCCAGCTGGTCCATATCTGATTTGATCACTTTTTTTCATACCACACTGTAATCGGTTGTTTACGTGCAGTTATTTTACAGTACGCCTCTTTCTGAAAAATGGTGTGACTTGTCATTCGTTGTTTTCTGTACCTATCCACATGACTGCTTTAAAAGGCTAAAAAACTACAGAAACAGGACAATAAAGAGGTACAATATGGACTATAAATGTGAATTTACAGAAGCCAGGATGGCAAAGGTGCTCTTAAGATGGAACTAACGACATTGCGTATGAATTTGAAGAAGTTTTATTTTCCCTTAAATAGCATTAAAGGGGAAAAAAAATACAGTGTCGTAAACCTTGAATATAAACTAACCTAATAGCCACATACTAGGGTAATTTAAGAAATTACTAAATAACTATTCTGTGTATCAACTTTTATTAAATTTTATCCTCAGACACAAGTTACAAAATCCTATTTGAGTTGAGAGTGGCTTGTTTTTTTATTTTTTTGTAACTTCTGGATTTTTCTTAAAATTGGAAAAAGTGCTATATTTGTCATATTGACAAATATGCATTTTCACATTGAACTATACCTTAACAAAATAGTTCAAAGGTTTGAGCATGCTGTTGATTTCCATTCATATCTTTCCTCAACTATTTACAGGTAACAGCAGTTTTTCTGAGCAGGAAAGTTAATCTCTCCTAAACCTTTATTGACCCTAATAATATTTTCATATCAGATGCTCTCCATTATACAACATCCTTTGATAAACAGTCTTGTTCTTTCACATCTACTGGATGTATTTGTATATCTGAAAAAGCTCTTTGGACCATTTATCGGATTTTTCATCATCAAATGCAAATGTGTGCTTGATCTCACACACACCCACACACACACCTACAGTCCCTCTGTCTGTCTCTCACACGCAAACACACGGCACTTCCACAAACACGTCCAAGCAAGGATCGCATAAATCAGACAGCCAGCTTATATGAGTTTCCACTCAGTGCAGCAGTGTCTGGACTGAGGGGTCACAAACCTCTCACAGTGACAAACAACTGAGCAAAGGAAAATGGGTAAGGTTGATGCCAGTGGCCTCATCCACACTGTTTTTATACCTCTGTTTTGCGTCACTGTGAAATGTATCACTTGGGGGTTACTGAGTCTCTACCAGTAATTGCCACTTAAAATGCCGTTAAAACAGGAGCGGACACGGAAGAACATATTTGACAGTCAACAACAAATATGTTAACTAAGATAGAAACTGTGACAGCTACCTTTCTGTCGCCAAGAAGGCAAAGTGCACATTTGTTTAGTATTTACATGTTAAATTGTTGGTGCAGAGATATTGCAGCTTTATCTATTATGCAGATGACTGCACAGACTAAAGTTTTACTGTACTTGTGCTAATATGCTAATGCATTTTTTAAAGAGCCGTATGAATAAAGATATTTCGATAATTATTTGCCTATTCCAAAGAACACAGAGCACAGTATACCATTGATATATTGACTAATTTACATGCCTTTCTGAGGAATAGAGGTGCTGTGGGAGGCCGCTATGGAGATGATGAATGCACAGACAAAAAGAAAGAGATGGAGAGAGCAGGGTGATTCACGTAATTATAATAATTTTTAAGGTGCAATGCAGTGGTTTAGTCATGCTGTAGTGCTAAAGGGCACATCAGCTACAAGCTCTGCCCCGGTTGAGACTTGAACCAGAGATCGGTGCTGTGGCCTCTCCTAATTGGTTGTTTATTCCATCAGTGAATGGAGGCCAAACAACTGTCCTGCGAGATCACAATGTGGGCGATACAGGACGTATAGAAAAAAGACTCCGGGCCTCCAGGGCATGTTCTTCCTGCATGAATAATTCACGTGCAGCTGAATTTAGCTGTGTGTGGATCAATGCAATGAGGATCATCTGATGAGGTTTTCTGAGGCTTTAATCTTTCTTTGTGTGCTTAAGAGAAGTAAAAGGCAAAGCTAAGCATCTCTTTTTGAACGTAGGACTCAGGGTGGTTCGTACTAATGAAGTGACTAATTACAGGGCGAGGTAGACTTTGATTACAAAGCTGAAGGCTGCATTGGGGTTTCAATATATCATATTTCCACCACAAAGAGCGAACGTGCTGCGCTGATGAGCTCTTCGGCCTGTCCCTGTCTGTCTGGTGCTGACCTGCCCTCGGAATAATCCAGGCCGTCTATTCAGGAGAGGGATTTTCTCTAAGCCGTCACCTAGTACAGAGGCTCCAACCTTTAGCCAGCCCTGCACCATATCTTGGCACGCAGCCGCCTGACTGAACCGGGCCTCTCGAAGTGGGAGACTCCCTGCTGCTGAGATACAGAGAGGGAGAGAGAGAGAGAGAAAGAGAGAGAGTTTACTAAACCCATAGAGCTCCAAATTAAAGACTATATTTTTACTCTTATACTCCCTCTTCCTGTTTGTGTGGTGCGCTTTGCTGAAGCTCACAACATGCCTTTGCAGTCCGTTGTATTGTAGGTCATCTTAGTTTGTAGACAAAGTATTCATTTTGTAGACATCATCATCATTCCAGATCTGGATTGTTGCAAGTGGAAACATTTAAGGATATGTCGTATTCCTCTGTGCCATAGACCTCTACTGTTGTCATAGAACATCAAGGAACCACAGTGTTTCTTCATTACGATGAACATAGGAACTGTAGTTTATTTTGAATGAATCCCACACTCACTGTCCTGCTGCTGTAAAGAGCTGTAGTAACCAATATGGGGGTCAGAAAGGGTCAAGGGGTAGCAAGATAAATCCCAGGGGTCCTGAGATGATTAATGAGTTAGGAGCAGAGAAATCAAATCACATTTCTGCAACACACAATGCACATTATTTATAGCTTTCCTCAAATCTGTGTCTTTTTTCTTGTGAAATAGTAAATTAATGTGTAGGTTTTGTTTGGCAATAAAACAACAATAAAAGCAAGTCAAAAAGGTTGAGGACTAGAGCACCAAATGTGTATTAATCCACAGCTGAAAATAGTCCCCAACAAAGGCCCTTATTACCTCTTTTTGAGTAACGTTTGCTCAAATACTAGTGTCTTGCTGCTTTAATAAATGATTGTGGGTTATTTTCATTCGAAATCTTAACATTTTTGACATGTTTTTAAGGATTTACATTTTTCAGAAAGAACAGATAATCTGTGTTATACCATGATGGAAGTGTGTGTCCGCCTATGCTCCGTTGTGCCTTTGTTCTTTATATGTATTTGTGTCTGGAGCTGCTGTGCTGTGCAGCTGTAGTTGATTATTCATGGGTATCGATACAGCTGAGAGCAGTGGCTCGTTGCCATATTTAAAAGTGCAGGAATGCACCTGTCTTTCGTAAGCACTGACGGCGTAGGGAAGAGCGTGCTGTACTTTAGTTTTGGTTGGTGGATGCTTTTGGAAAAGTGCTGCTACGCCTTGCTGCAGTTATGTCCTGAGACCGAGGTCATCCAGTTTCATAGATCAAGTAAATCTCACCGCTAAATCCATAATCGTCAGACGTAATCCTTTTTTACACCATATAATTTAACCACTCAGTTCAGACCTGCTCAGTTTGAATAGCTTTTTGCACCTTTCCTTAAGGCTTGGATGTGCTGACACAGCATCATGACTTAATAACTGTTGTATTTCAAAAGCTTATTCCAGAGGAAATGTTGTTTTGCCAGGCACCTTAAAAAAACACACAAATCAATAAGCAATATATAATGTCGTACATGTGCCAGATAGACAGATTGTGTGTGAGTGTCTTGACATGGTCTTAAATCTTCCTCTGTGTTCTTGTATCCTCGACCTCAAGGTAGAGCAGATGTGTCAGAGCTCCTTGGAAATCTTAATGTAGTGAAAGTGCTTTAACCTCCTGTGGCAGCGTTTTCATTATGCCTCTTACAGAAGCAAAAAATGTTTTCATATTAAAGACACAATCTTTGAATGTATATGTAAACAAAGTTGCCGCGCCAACACTACAAAATGTATGAACGGATATTTTTAAACTCAGACGAACAGGTTTTAAATGTTTTCTTATACTGACAGGTTTGTTTACATCACTAACAGCATACAGAATGCATATATTTCATCTATATGTCCAAAAATAATGCACATATATAATTGATAGAGGTAAACATTTACAGATTGCATCTTTTTAAATTTGTATCATAAGTACTGCATTGTCTGTATCGGTTTAGGGCCTTTTTTTACTGAACTTTCCAAAAGCCTTTTTTCCATCTTCACGTCCTTCAAAGCTTTGATTTTTCCTCTTCATTTAAGCAGAAGAAAATTTAAGAAATACTTTACAGTAAGGGTCTCAAAATCAAATTTTAGGCGCTCGCCAGGTTGGCTTATTTATTATGTTTTTCATAATAAATTGGAAGCCGAGACACTTATCATTACCTCTTCTCTCCCTATAGTACCCAGTTACTGATCCAGTAATGTCATGTCATTGTATTCATCGAGAATATACAGCAAATGTGCACATTTGAGTAGCAGGAACATGAGAACTCGATGACTCAAAACAATTAATCGCCTAGATGATTAAATGTCTGGAATTGGCTGTGGTTCAGGAGGAAAAGTGGGTCCAATCCGCTAATCCCAGGGTTGGTTCCCTGAACCCTGAAGGTCAGTGTGTTAGCTCACTGCTCAGTGTCTGTGTATGAATGGGTGAATGAGAGCCACATTGTAAAGCACCTGGGATAAAGGCACAATATACCGTCTGTTGACCAAAAACATAAATAACAATTCACTCTAAACATGCAGGGGATGTTATGACACTGTTTTTAACCCCTAGGCCCGTAGTTTCAGTTCGCTGTATGAAAACAGAATGTGGTGAAGAAACCAGATTTCCTCTGAATAGAGCGGTTGCAGTTTGATAGTCCCTGCTGGGGCTCATCCTACAGGTGTGTGTACCCAGAGGTACAAAAGACATTTGTCTAGTGGTGATTTATCATAGCTCCATTATGTCTCACTGACACACCCTGATTGGTGAGGATTTGTGCCAGAAGTGAACATTTTCATCTTCTTTTCTTCTTCAATGTCACTCCCAGTGCTGCTCCACCCTGACGTTGCCCGGGCTTGCCGACCGTTGTTTGCGCTCTTTTTTCTTTGCACTTACAAGGAATCTCACAAATCCATGTCATTATTTATCAACCAGAACAACCAACTCAAAGCCCCTTGTATTATAGGTTTGTCAAGAAGGCTCTTTAGTAAACTGTTATGTCTTTAGAGTTTATGTACAGTTAAATGTCTGATACTTGTAATGATGTTGAGTCAACCGGCAGGGGTTCAGACCTTTAATGATGGCACTAAAACGTGGACTGCAAGGATTGAAATCAGTGGGAGAAACATAACTACTCAACAGCACAGTAGTGTGCTTTAGTAGGATGTGGGGTGGGGTCGGTTTGCAGTGAAGACTGCAGGGAAAACTGATTCCCTGTCAAAACGATTTGTCACCACCCGACCCGCCACCGCTGCAGATGAAATTAATAAACATTGAATGAATTCCTGTTCCTACGTGTAAATACAGTTTTTCCTTGCAAAAAAAACAAACAATATTATCAATAATATATTTAATGACTCAACATTTTTTATAAAATCTCACTTTCCAGTCATTCTTAGTTAGTAAGAAACCCTTTTTTGACAGATGCTCTTTTGGCTTGTTCTACCAGCAAAGACATTTAACTGTCAACCTTAATAACCCATTATGGTTGGCTTGGTTTCACAGACAGGCAACATCTTTGCATGTCCCTACAAAGATTTATCATTAATCATTGCCATTATAAACACTTACACAAGTGTCTTTGAAAGCAATTATCCTTGGGGTTTTTTCAGGTTGAACTATATATCTATTAATCTTAAACTGGTGGTAATTACATGTGAACAACACCTGTGCATTTGTCTCCCATCTGAAGGATTTACAGTTAACCTAACATCAACATCCCTCAGGCCAGAGAAAAGAGGGCAAGGACAGGCTTTGGGAGTTAAGCAATTAGATAATGCAAGTGCACAGGGAAAACAGGTCGAGCTCACACCCATATTGTTGGAATAAAGTCAGTGTAGCAATGTTGTGGGGCTGCGACGGAGGATTAGACATGCTTCAACATTGACTCCCAATTATCTGTTGGTCCATCAGTATTATGGGAGTATCCACTGATGGCGTACCAAACCCTCTATTCAGATGGATGACTTTAATCAGTGTAAAAAAAGTTTGTTATAGTCTCACCTTGTTCCAAAGCACGTCAGGAACATGATTTGTCTCTGGGCTGTTTTTTCTTTTTTTTATTATTGTCTTGTTGTGTTGCAGCTAGTCTGAACTTGCTTCTCAGAGCTCCTGCAGTGTTGAAATGTTGTTCCATGTAGCAAAGGATTTACAGTAGATTACATACGATATGGTGATTTAGTCGGTTAATGATGCATGAAGATACCCTGACACAAATGAAGCATATAGAAGTGCGCAGAAACACACTACTGTTGCAAGAACTTTAATTGAGAGACAGACGTCTGATGTAAGACGGAGAACATTCATCAAAAATTGCAGATTACATTTCCCGGGGCATACAACCTCTCATCCTCAGTGTTAATGCTATTTCATCCAATCTGTTCCAAACATGCATTACATCCCAGTATTTGATAAGTGAGCCTGGAAAATGTACCAGCTTGTCCAAAAGTAATGAAATGCTGCACTTAGTGGGCTTTAAAACATTAAACATATTCATTAAAATAATTGCAAGATAACATAAGAACATTTTGTACTGTGTAGTACTAATTACCAGTTTATGCAAGTTAATGTATTACTGTGACTTCCCATTTCCATTTGCATAACAGTCAACATCTTCTTACATTACAAACAGAAAGCTACAAAAAAAAGAGAAAAAAATATTATATGATGCAAATAGTAAAAATACACGAACACACACGCAGTTATACACGTGTACTATATACTGGATACGTAGCCTTCAATGCACATATGCGATATATCTAATTTAGAGCGCATTCATTGTATTGCATTTCACATAACATATCTAAGAGCATATCTAGCAGTTGTTACATTGCTTTTCCCTTTTAACAAATTTGATCCAATCAGTGGAAACACACATGCAGCTTCAGTGCAGTTTTGTTGAACATGTTCATTACCATAGATAACCTTGTTTTTATACAACAGACGCTCTAATATGAACAGACTTACTGCATTGATGAGTTGATTTTATTGCTGTCAAAGCAAAAAGGAAATCTCTTGCTGAGGGCGTTGTGCACACAAGATAAACTGCACAAATTCAACTCATCATACCCCAAAATAAGTGAAATCCTTAAAGTGCAAAATCATATTAGAAAATATTTATGAATTTATATGTGCCAGCTGTTTGATATTCACAAGTTGAATGACCTCAAGGAATGTTCTTCCCAGATTTGAATCAAAGCTGTGTTTCCTCCCCGAAGGAACTATCTCATAAAGTGAGAGATGTCTCTAACAACTTTCAAAGCCTTTAGATAAAGAGAGATGGGAGGGAATAACCAGTTATCTATTTCTTATATTTCATAGGTCAGTAGGTCTGAAGAAAATCTTCAACCAGCCTGGTTTATTGGGAAAGACATAAGACAGTAGGTTCTTAGGAAGAGGAATGGTGTCATTTATTATACTCCCTTTCATTTCACCCCCCACTCCAGCATGTAGTAACTGCGAATTTCAGTTTTAACAGCCAATTATTTTTAATGAGTTTTTCCGTTCACTTTAATATACTGTATTTTTAAAAGTAACACTTTGTTGATCCCCTAACTTTCCCTCTATTGGGTTGACTTTTTGTTTTTAACTGCAATATGTCAACAACTATTTCATTGATTGCCATAAAATTTGGTGTAGGATGGAACTTTGATCCCCTGAGGTTTTATCAGGTCGGAATGTGTGTTAATTCTTTGTATAATTCTTTGTTTTATGACAAGTAAAAAACAATTGCTGGACTAATGAAATCCAGCTGCTCTTTGTGTTTAGTGCTAATTACCAAATGTGAGCATGCTAACATGCTAAACTAAGGTGATAAACAGCATACCTTCCAAACATCAACAGGCTAGCATTGTCAACGTGGACATGTTAGCATGCTGACATTAGCATTTAGCTCAAAGCACAGCAGGTCTGCAGCTTCACAGAGCTGCTAGCATGTCGAAATGTAATTTTAATCATCTTTTATTGCACACATGTACACAAGAAAGCACACAACGAAATGTAGCCTCTGCATTCAACCCATCCTAGTTTTAGGAAAATGGACAGCTTCTATAGTGCAACTGGGGAGCAGTTTAGGGGTCCAGTGCCTTGCTCAAGGGAGCCTTGCTGTTGCTGCCCCTGTATTGTTTGTGCTGATGTCAGACCTGTAACATACACACGATTCAATGTAACCATTATAAATTAAGTAGCAGTTTGGAAACAAAGACTATTCTCGCCTATAACATAACTTATCCATTCCTAGGCTACTTCTTTCAGTGGTAAAATAGTAAATATATAAAAAATGCTTTTGTAATCCATGACATTACAAGTAATAGAAATCCCTCCTCTAACAAGATTTAGAGGAATCAATCGAACAATGACAAATACTGTCCCCTATATTAGCTACTAGCACAATTAACTTGCTCCCAAAGGGCCAGCGGTAATGGTGGCTTGGGAAAATGTCTGTGGTCACTTAGCAACACCGACATTCCTCCTGCTCGGCCTGGTGGTGTCTGTGTCCCGTCTGGGTTAGAGGGGCTATATTTAAGTCTGGCCATGCCAGTAGGACATAAAGCACAGGAATCATCCGTCAGTGAGCTATGATCCTGCCCGACATCTCTGCGCACAGTTTACATGATTTAGCGAGCCAGGAACTAATCTGCATTCACTTCCGATGGTATGGTTTCCATGGACACAAGTTGGCTTGAGAAAATGGGGTGATTGAGTACAAATGTATGCATGTGTGTGGTTGTGTTGTGGGTATGGATTGAGGTCAGGGAGGTAGGTGGAGAAGAGCAATGACGTGAGCTTTGACATTGGTGCGTTGTCTCATCAGCAGAGACCCTCCAGCAGCCTGATGTTGGGCTCCTGAGCTGCTTTCCCTGCCGGCCCGATCCATTTCACATTGCTGCATCATTAGCATGCCACACATATGTCTCTGTGTAGTCTGGGGAGGCTTTAGGTTACAGAGCATCATGGTCGCTCAATCGATGACCTACTATAGTCATACTGCCCCCTGTTCTCCCTCTCAGGAGTTGCTTACTATTTCACATCTCTGTGCCACAAATGCTTCTTCCCATCACGCTCCTCCTATCCGCCCGAGATTATAGGAAGAATCTGTCCTGAAGTAAATCATGGCCCTGGCATGTCTGCTATATAATTGCAAATATATTGTTGGGGGATGCTGGTGTCTCGGTGAAGACATTATATAGGCACCTATAGGGATCCATGGGAGGAATCACATGCCTCTGGACTCTCAAACGTGATTTGTCAAAGCTGTCAGAGGCATCATTTTATACGAGCAGCTGAGCCGAACGGGTGTTTGTAATGCATGTAGCCAGATGTATTGATCTTTTAATCTGTTATCATATAACACTTCCTGTTTCACTATTGCATGCCCTCATGAGAATTAATTGTAATGGCCCTATTCAAATCTCTTCATAGTGTTTCGACTTGTGCTCTATAGTATTCGAATAGTGCTCTATTTTAAAGAACTTGCTTCAGGAAAGGCACATTACGATTAGTCTTAACTTAAAAAGAACAAATGAAGGCTGTATTGTTAAAGCATTATTATTATTATTATTATAATTATTATTATCACCATCGTCATCATCATAATCATTATTATTATTATTATTATTATTATTATTAAACACATGAGGTGTAGGTAGGTATTGTTTTGTTTTAATTATATGATTATAGGAATATTGTATAATTTCCCCATTGTGGGACTAATAAAGGCTTAATTATTATTATATTGTATTGCTAACATAGACTGTATATGATAATTAGCTAGTTACCTCCATCAACCCATTAATACTTGCCAAACATTCCCGTATACCCTTATATACTTGGACTTATACAACTCAGATTAATTTATAAATTCAAAAGACATTACTTTTAAACCTTTTACAATATTTGTACAATAATAAACTCCAAAATCTAAATGTGACCATATTTAATAAGAAGTGGTATAATAAGGTCTCTAAACGTACATGTTTAAGGTCTAATCTACTCTAATACATAGGATCAGTTTTTGAGCTTGTAATTTAATGTCTGCTTACAGAGAATTTCCACTGAGTGAGTTTCACTCTCCGTTACATCACATAGTTTAAGCAGGGTGTTGTCTGACTTAAACTTTTATTTGCAATGAGCAACAGAGGCTTTGTGGAATGACACGCAACCACACCTCAAAGTTTTCCCTGTGCTCCTTTTGGTATTTACTGCATATTCCATGCTCCTTTGGTATTTACCGCCTGTTGCACAACAGATCTTTAGATTCAGATAAACGTTTGATCGTTAAAATAATAATTCATCATTTGATAGTCACCTCCAAGATATATTTGTTCTTCATTTCACATCTGGTAGAGATAAATCAGCCTTCTTGATTCAATATTTTATTGGCATCCATAAAATATCATCACACGCTGTCATTAGAAAAGTATCAAACACAGGATCATTAGTGTAACAGATTTGGTCGGTTCATGCTGTGTCCTCCGGCTCAGTGATGAGAAAACATTGAGGAAGCTCGCGTGCAAACTCCCAGACATACCACACAAGGCAGGGAGTGTAAGTTGGCAGGAGCTGCAGGAATGCTATTGTTCAACAGAAAACATCATATGAGAAAATGAGACACCTCATTTTTCTCCAGCACTGATGCACCACAGTATTCTCTCAAATCACCATTTTTTATGATTTACAAAATCTGGAGTTGGATTGGGAATCTTTCCGGTATTTTACTTCCTCGTTAATTTAATTTAAACAATTCTACTTAGCAAATGCCCACTGATGAAAACCCTAACATTTGTAGTACAACCAGGAAAAATCACACACATACGTTTGTATCTCTGAGAGGCGAGAATCTGCATCCCACTTATCTCCGCCACCAAAGTGAACGAAATGAATATCCTCCAGATTGTGACTTTAAATGCTACTGTAGTTAATCATGCATCGTTTAAAAAAAACAATTACCTTATGTTCATTATTAGATTGGATTGGAGGAAACATTACTAGAATGCTTCTTTATATTCTAATTAAATTAGATAGTATCTTTATGTGGCTCTTGAAAAATAATTCAATTTTGGCTTTGCTTACTATCTATTTTAGTTTATATTTGTCTCCCAAAAATGGAAAGGAAACCATTAAAAGTATTGCAGCAATTTCAGTTGGCTACCACATCTTTAACACCGCACTGTTAGCAAAATTACAGAGGATGTGTCTGGTGGTAAACAGAAGTCTCTGAGTTGACACAGGCTCTAACCCTCCTGCTGTCTTTGTCCTTGTAAGGAGACTCCGGGTGTGTTCGTTTGACTGAGTCACGGCAAAGGTACAGAAAAACAAGAACCACAGTTATGGCAGATGGGCCAAATAGAATACTTTTGCCATGCGGTCGTGTCATCTTTGTTTGGATAAGCCATTTTTATCTGGATGCTTGAAAACAGTATGGAATTTTTCCATTAGACTTTTATGGCCTGTTGAATTGTAGCTGCTCCAAATAATGTGGAAGCACTTGCTGCTTCGTTCTGTCAATGAGACCATTAGCTTTGATAGATGACATAAACGGCCTTGACACGTTGTTGACACAGGGAGGCTTTCCCTCCATCACTAGGTCGATTTAATCATGTTGTCCAGTTTTCACCCTGTGGTATTGAATGAAAAGGACATGTCGGTTTCGGCAGGAAGTGACAACACAAGTGATGCAGATGCTGTGACAAATGTATTCGAGTCTGCAGAGGATGTGATGCAGTTGTGAACCCCCACAACCTCAGCCAGAATCCTGCGGCATGTTGTGGACACAGTGAAGCAGCCCCGCCAGCATTTTTAGAACAAGGCTCCAATCACAGTGCGAGCTGGCACGCCCTGCCAAGGAATACTTTCCCCTAATTAGACAGTATACATTCAGTGGGTCCTGAATGGAAACAGGGCTGTGTTTTGTTGAGAAAGTGAACATCTAGTGAAGCATGTTGTGATACTTAAGTGACTCCTGGCTGTGTGTTTGTGATCCTCCACGGTAAAGACTGCAGTGGAATGCAGTAGTTTTCATCAGTAAACATATATTGTCGGGCATGCGCTACTTAAAGTGTAGTACAAAGCCTTCCACACACACACACACACACACACACACACACACACACACACACACACACACACACACACACACACACACACAAAACACACACACAGAAAAGCCCTCTCATTCTATCCTCCACTGTCATCGTCCATGTGGCCCACAGTGGCTCACAACATGGTTTTCTGACATTGTGCGGTTACTTCTTTCATATTACTGAATGAGTTCCTTATCCATTCTCAAACTCTCTTTTGGGAAGCGTCCGTGACTCAGCATGCCTTCTGTCTCATATCCAAGTGAACAGGATGAGTGTGTGTCTATTAGGAGGAGCACGCTGAACCGACTGATGCAGAGCGTTCTGTGCCTTGCGTGTGGTAAATACTGCCAGGCAAATAAACAGGTGCTTAATTTAGTTTTTAAATAGCTGCCACGGAGCAAATGAGTGATATGAACTGTCAGGAGAGAAGGGGAAGAGAACTGTGTTGCTAACAATAGCCTGCAGCATATGGGGGGGGTGGTGGTCTGGCACTTTATTTTTAGGCCTGCTAACAGTATGGCTGTGGGGATGGGCTGTTGTATGCCAAACGGTTGGTTCACCACTTTTATCCAGACTGAAATATCTCAACTACTATTGGATTGATTGCCATGACATTTGGTTCACACATTCATGTCCCCATCATGAATGTGTGAACCAAATGTCACACATTCACTTTTGTGATTCCTTGACCTTCATGTTAAGCATGCATGCTAAAATATTAAACCAAGATGGTGAACATAGTAAACATTAAACCTCCATAGCATTTTAGCATTGTCATTGTGACATTAGCTTTTAGCTCAAAGCACTGCTGTGCAGCCTCACACAGTGGCAAGTTTGGCTGTAGACTCTTGGGTCATCTTATTGCTTGCGAAGTGACTAAACCAATAATATGAGCTGCTTGTTTTAATGTGACTTATCTGCCCTACTGGAAACTATTTTGTGCAGCATAACTCAATCTACTTTATCTTCAGAAAATATTGCAATTACTTCGAATGGCTTTGCACAAGGGTCCGTAGCATGTACACACTATCTGTGAAGGTTTTATCTGTGTCAATGGCATGACTCAAGATTAATTTCATCATTTACTTTGAATTGTCATCTTATAACTCACTCGTGAGAATTCATGAGGAAAGAAGCAGTTGGCGTGAAGGTATTCAAGCTGCAGCAGAGATACTCCACCCTTTTGGGTGTGTTGACCTATACAGTCACTCAAAGATTCAAAAACTATTATCATGAGCAATGTTGTGTTTGGAGAAGGATGGAACTCCGTTCTCTCTATAGTTTTTATTGAGGCAGTGGGATTGTAAAGATGACTGCACAAAGGAGGAAGTAGACAAAAGATGGGAAATACGGGGGAAAGTGGGTGTGAACCCACACTGTCAAGGGCATTTTGTAATCAGAGATGGGAGTATTATCCCCACAAAAGTGCCATTAACTTGTCTGGTGGCCCTCAGGGGACCAGGCCCAGCAGTAACTGACCCACCTCTGTGCTCTGTGTTTCAGATGGGAGGAGGAGCTGTCCAAGCGAGAGCAGCTGGAGTCAACGGTGGAATCCATGCAGGAGGTTGGGAAACATAAAGAATAGAATATAATCCACTCACATGCACAGCTGTTTGAAGTCTCGCCAAATGCCATTTACCCCATGCAGACAAGGAGCACAAATACAATCAGAGGATAAAGCCTATGCATGCATACATTTTCAAAACTACAGCACAAGCATATACATAAATATATAGCTCTGTTATCCTTGGTGTTGTATTCTGTGTGTACTCAGCGGATCTTGACTAGAAGCAGCAGGAGGATGTGTGTCAGATTAGAAAAACCATATTACAAACCCATCAGGAGGAGTCTGTTGGCCTGGATATGGATATAAAAATCAAATATCACCAGCAGTCTACCATTATGTTTCAGTTCAGAGCAGGCAGAGGAAATAGATGTAGAGGCAAAATCAATATAAAATGTCACACCTTGAGGCTGTATCACAAAACATGCACCAGCCGAGCTGGTGTGAGTACCTCATCTGGTCGGTATCTTTCCGTCTGTTTTTGTAAAAAATCGATCCGTAGCTGCATGCATATTTGTCTTGGATTCTGGGTCAGCAAAACCCCAGATGGAGAGGTGGAGGGCCATCCCATGGGGGCTTTAACCTTTTAGAGCACACAGGCTGATGCAGCTGTGTATGTGGGAAGCTGGAAATCTGTTCAGAGATAGTAAATTCAGTGCAAACAGCCATTTATTGTTGAGGGCTCAGAGCCAAAGGACTGTTAACCATGTGCTGATAAAAAAGTGTCACTCCTCTAATGACAGAATACATTCTATAGAGTTAGTCATCCTTTAAATCTTTGTAAAAGATCTTTAAACTGCTCAGCACGTGTTTACTAGTTAAATAGGAGTGAATACAGGAGTTTTATTTTGCCAGCAGCTTAAAGAAAAGCTAGTTTTCTTAAAAGTGACAAGGGTCAGACGACTTGATAAGTAGGTTTATGTTAATATCTATGAGATCAGTAAAGCTGGACCATAATGTGATATAACAGTTGGGAGTATAGTTGAGTTAATATGAAGCTGCATCTAGCGGCTTCATATTCAGTCTTTATGCTTGTTTAGCATAAAGACTGAAGGGGGGGGGGCAGCTAGCTTGCGTCTGTCAAATAGAAACGATATCCATGCCCTGTACTATTTCTTGCCAGTAACTTCCGGGAATCTCTTTGTGGTTGCCTGGCAACCTCACATTGATTACAAGACCCCCGGAGAATCACTGCGCCTGCTTAAGAAATAATATGGCGCACAACTGCCTGTAAACCCCAACATGATTATTTTCCACATTTATAAAACAAATTGTACGAAATAAACAAACAAGATATAATGTGTCAATATGTGAGCTTTAGAGGTGCTGGTAGACAGATTTTGTTATCTACAGAGAGCATGAATGTGGTATCGGTTATCACATCTAACGCTAACTATAGTAAGAGAATACGATTTTCTCCCAAAATGTTGAACTATTCAGGAGTATTCTCTTGTCCCTTATTCACCAAAAACAGTTAACAGACATGGAAGGATCCTACATGGTTACCTTCCCTTACATACCAAACACCTTCAGCATCACTAAATGCTTTCAAAGGTTCCAATTTGCATTATCTCAGTTATGTATATATGAAAAGGAAAAGAACTGTGACCTCTGGGTACTGATCATAAAAAGCTAAACAGTAACCAATATGAAAATGTATAACAGTATAAAGGCTTTATTTGTTCAAAAGGGCTTTATCTGATTGCAAGTCTTTCATCTACCCAAATGCCTGTTATAAAAATTTTATCTAAAGATTTATTGAACTTTATTTTACAAGTTTACTGAGGTTCAGGATAGTATCTATGTTAACTTGTTATGCGTTTTGCTACATTTTGATTCCTTCACTGTGGCGTCCTTTCAGAGTGCGCAGGAGTCGACCGAGGTCCAGGATGAGCTGAGCGAGAAGGTGGACAGACTGAAGGCCGAACTTGTGGTCTTCAAGAGTCTGATGACTGATGTAAGTATTTGTTCAGCAACGAGGGTGACATGTCTGACAAAGCATTCGCACCGTATGTTTTTTTTAACTCTCATACTCAAAGCAATCATGTTAAGTGTTCCAACAGCAGTGTTTGAAGGAAGTACAATTGTTTTCCTACACATTACTAGGCGCCATTCTGATAAAGGCTATTCATACAGGTTTAGATAATAAAACTATTAACACACCCTTCCTTCCTTATTTGGAAGACAAGCTTTTCATTGAGAGAAGCTCAAATAGCAGCTGTAGATCAAGAGCACTTCCTGTTCTGTAAAGCTGTGTATTGTTCTCTGGCAGGTCTGCTCAAGAGTGATACAGTTATAATACAGTTATAATATACTGCAGTTGGCCAAGTCACAGCTAGTGCTTGCTCAGGGATAAATAAAGCCAGATGTTGTTTTTGTTTTTTTGGAAAGCTTTGTTGTTTATCATGCTTTTCTTATCTTTCGGCATCTGTACATTCTCAAATTTTTCACATTATTTTCTGTGCTTAACTTGATCCCTGATGTGTGAATCCAGAGACGGGTAAGTGACGTAGAATAGTGGCTCTCTTAGGTTAGACTTAGTGGTTTGACATTCTGTGTTATGTGCTCTAGATGTTGTGACCCTCTTCTCATTGCTCCTATTGTCAAAACTTTCACTGTAGCAGGAACAACCACAATACATTTAGCCTATTTGTGTGATCCATATCTGACCTACCAAATCTTATCCAAACAGAATATCATTGCATAATTATTGAATTGACTAAATGTTGATGCAAACTTTACATTTTTTTAATACTCTTCATAGACTGTTTTTTATTTTGTTTAACATTAACAATATTGTCAGGAGTGTCCTGGCCAAGATAGGCAACAGGGACAGTGAATTACAGATTACACAATATATCTTACAAGATCAGAACATAACAAATAGGCCATAATAAAGTTATGAATAAAAAAAGCAAACTTGTATTATTGAATAAAATTGCATCAGAAACAGTCAAATAAATCTTAAAAGAGCTGCCAAAAACCATTATGTAAATATGATGAGAACGATATATGTTTAAATACTACATATATGACACCATTTAATGGAGGTCATTATTAAAAGTGAAAAGGACCACACGGTATGGAGATGATTCTACCAACACTGACTTTGTTAATTCCTGGTGACGACTTAACTAACTGAAGTAAAACTTAGTAGAACTTGAGTAGACTGCTATCAACTGAACACAGCGGTCATATTACGTCAGATATGAACATAATGATCAGATGATGACATACTTTGCCTGCCACAGTGAGTCGACTTCACACACTGTATGTCTCACAGCGTGAGGAGTTTGGACCTTACAAACTATCCTTACCCGTGCAGCAAATGTCTGACCTGGACACCAAGATCCAGGAGAAAGCCAGGCGGGTAGACATGGACATCTGCCGGCGGATCGACATCACGGCCAAACTGTGCGATGTGGCCCAGCAACGCAACTCAGAGGACATGTCAAAGATGTTCAACGTCAGTCCGGCCCGGTCGCTCCCGGAGAAGGTGGGTACCCATCTGCTGTTTCATTGTTTGACAGTAATCGCAGAAAAAATATGAGTTCTTCTGTGAAAGAAACAGTCAGCACTCTCTACATGAAATCAGAGCTGCCAGTGGCTAAATGTGAATGGTGACTGTTTCACCAGCTGATCATGTACTCAATGACCCTTCTAAAAAGGTGCAGGAATGCATGCCTGCATGTTCACAAACACACACACAAACATATAAACATACAGCATACTGAATACAGTAGTAACTCTTACATATGCACGCACACACAGAAACGTGAAATGCTGAAGTGGTAACTCTCCCTGCATACAAGGTTATCATATTGCGCCGACAGTGTTGGCTAAAGCCCAAGTATACATCCACTGTGACTCAAGCTGGAGGCTGCTCTTATGTTACATGTAGTTATGCAGTATGTCCATACTTTCAACGGTACTTTTCATGTTTACAGTATTTAGGAAGGAGACAAAATGATCTCATCTGTAGGCTTATTTATGAGGCGGGCAGGAAGAAGAATTGCTAGAAGAAAACTCATATTTATTTGATAAACTATGTGCAACTAAACAATTAAACACGTTTGGATCATAAAGGTTTCTCCTGTAACCTCAAGCGACAGTTTTATATTATTTTGTGTGCGTGTTTCCCAGGGTGCCATGGCCTGCTGCAGGAGAAAAGAGCGTAAAGTCGTGTCTGATGAGGAGAGTTCAGAGATGGATGCCGAGCCCAGCCCTTCAGAGGAGGACGTCCCCGGTTCGCTCAACATCACGGACGAAATGAAACGCATGCTCAACCAGCTGTAAGCGGGCTCCCAGACATGCATACATGCAGCAACAATGCACACACACACATATCAGAATCAGGTCTTCTCGGCTTCGAATGGGCCTAAATATTATCTGCAGTTATAGACCAGTACAGATGTTGTTTTGATGGAATCGCACCGTGCATTCCTTCATCTCCCTCTAGTGTTTACATGAAGTGTTGCAACTGACATACAGTACGCCCATTCAGCAAAACTAAGCAGATATAAATACTGCTTTCATTAACTTGCTTTGTTAAAGTCACAGTAGTTATATTTTTGGATGCTCTCTATTGGTTTTTACTCACAGTTATTTTGGAATAGCCTATTGACTAATCACTCGCACATGAAATAGTTTTCAGTGACTGCTCTTTTTTCCATAAACTCTTCCTTCCGTCTGTTAGTCTTCCTCATAAGTGCATCTTCCTCTTTTGCTTGTGTCCTTTTTCTGTATCTGGTGTATGTTATACTTGTTCTTCCTCTCCTCTCCTCCCCCCCCTCCATCTCTCCTGTTCTTTCCATTCCCTGTCCTTGTCCCTACACAGACATTGCTCAGATAACTCCTTTGTTGCCAGGCGCGAGACGTTTGAAATTGACGACGATTGCGACAGTCTCACGTGGGAGGAGAATGAGGAGACTCTGTTGCTGTGGGAAGACTTCACAAACTACAACTTACCGTGCACCTCCAACGCAACGCCCGGCACAGCCGCCTGCCCATCCGCCTGCCCATCCGATGGGAACGGTGAAGCCCCTGATCCGGTGAGTCCCGTCTGCATTTATGGTTCTTATGCAGAGTATATGGATTTTTAAACTCATGCAAGGCGGCGTGTAGATCAATGCTCTGGGTGCTGTGTCAGACATTTACTCATGCATGATGAATGAGACTTCTGTCTGTGCTTTCTCAGGACTCCCAGGATGGAAGTCTTGGCAGCCTCATTGATGAAACAGAGTCACTATTTAAGACCAGAGAGCAGCAGTACCAGGAGAGCATCGGCGAGATCGAGGTAGACGATGTAGACTTGAAAGCACAAAGCAAAGATTAAAGAAAACCAAAAACGTAAACCATAAAAACATTAGCCGTGATTGATTGGACCATTTTCTCCTACAATGCAATGCACAAAGGTAATGGAGGAACTATTCGCAGCTGGACAAAAAAAAAAACTGTAGGTGCTGGTGAAACAGCTCTAAAGATATACTGGAAAACATTTGGAAAAACATTTTATGGCTATTTGGGAAGTTTAATTGGCATTGATATCCAACATTTAAGTTTGATTGACAACCGACATATTGCGTAATTTCCTGTTAGTTTCAATTGGTAAAGTATGTTGATGTTTTTGTATACAAACTGCTAAAAATGTATATTATAATGTTTAATATGTTGTACATACTGTATGGAATTAGTATGTTGTATGGATTTGGGAGTCCAGGAAATACTCCATATTTTGATCTAATTCTCTTAAACATTTTCAACCAATTCCGCCCTGTTATATTATTTTATATTATATTATTTTGAGATATATGGGTGTTTCAGGGGGGAGTGCATTTAAAATATTAATAAAGCTACTCTAGGCCTAGCTTCAGTCGGCCCCTCTCTTACATCCTCACTCCGTTTAATCCATTTCCTTTCTCCTAGATGGAATTGGCCACAGCAAAGAGTGACATGAACCGACATCTGCACGAGTACATGGAGATGTGCAGCATGAAAAGAGGCCTCGACGTGCAGATGGAGACCTGTCGGCGGATGATTAAAGGCGGCAGGAACTCTCCCTCTGTCAGCTCTGTGGCCAGCAGCGACTCAGGGAACACAGACGAGATCCAGGACGAGATCTCGGACAAGGACCCCGAGGCTGGAGTATCCGTTAGTTGATGGCTGCACAGCCGGCCTTTGACCCGTCTCTTCCTAAACGCCCCTCGTCATCACAGGGGGTCAAATGTGTATTTAGCTCCATCCTGCTAGAGAGGTGGAGCAACCAAAATCTGTGCCCTCTTTGACCTGTTAAAGTTCTGATGGTCGTGCTCACAGTTGCAGGACCTGAACTGGTGCTTTTATACTATTTCTTTTGTTAGGAAGGGGTGGGGTGGGGGCGTCTTTGCTTCACAAAGAGAATGGGTGCAAATAGAGTCCGAGCTGTGCTCTCTTCCTCATTGCTGCCTCGCTGGATCCTTGTCCAGAGCTTCACATCATTTTAGAGGAGAGAAAAAAAATCTCTTACAGTATATTTTACACTGGCTAAGAAGTATTTTATACAAATTCTTACCCTATTAATGTCCTTTTATTCTAAAGGAATTGAAAATAGTACATATTGTGCTCCTCCAAATAGAATTCATTAAAAAAAAATCCATCTTTACATAGACTTTTTATATTTATTTTAGATTGCAAAATCGTGTGTGCACCTAAATTGGAACAGTATTTGTTTTTGTTTGCAGTCCAAATTAAACTGTTGGGGGTCTGAGTGTCTTCTGCCAAGGAGACAAACCAAGGAGTGAAGACAAATGGTGTTGGAGTTCTGGTGGTTTCTGAGGGAACTCTGCAGAGTTGCCAAAGTCGACAGAGGAAAGGAGCACAGCCTTTTGATGTTTTCAGTGCACTACTGAATTTCTATGCAATTTAGCTGGCCTTATGTTTGGACTGGCTTTCACCCTTCCTTGTTTCCCTTCAAACCAATACTATTAGCCTTTTCAGCAAAGCAGGTGTTTTCTATGTATCATTTTGAGAACTCTTTTTTTTTTCTGTGTGTGTGTTTGAGCGTGAAATAATCTTAGTAGGGGGACATCAACAGTAAAAAAAAATGTAACAGTGGCCCCTCAACAAATGACTGATATCTTCATTCATTACTTGAGTAGTTAACATCTGCCTGATGCTACTTGCTACTGAAACAGAAGTGCATTGTTCTGATTTTGATTGTTCTGTACTGAGGAAACGTTGTTCTCATCTTGTGCAGATTATTTCGTGCACATCTAGACATGTGATTTTAAATGGTTAAAATACAATCGTTTTTATGAAAGAAATCAAAGTCAAAGCCACACAATGCCCTCCAACGTCTTAAGAAAAACCAAAGGACGTATTTTGAAAAGTTTCCCTTTCACATCTTAATGGATGACATCTTTTTATTGTTTATGTTATTATGAGCTGTGACCTGCTGTCCTGCAGGGGACTCTGTTCCAGATGGGTTGCACACGGTTGCACATCCTGCTTTGTCTCTTCAGTATCGGGGCTTGAAGTGTCAGACTGTACATAGAGGGTTGTAGGCATGTGATCGTAAACCCCAGAGGCCTTTTAGTTCATGTTAAGTCTCTTTGCAACTGATTGAGATGTCTCACGATTTCGCTTTTCAGTGCTCCCACTGGATAAGAGTGGAACGTGACCGACTCATGGGGGCAGAGGTGATCTTTTTATCACCTCTTTGTATTATAATGTTTGCTGGATGTTTGCTGGATCAAAGATGAATTAAGTGCTACTTCGATCTTGAAGTTTTATAGAAGCAGAATGTTAAAAATCAGGCCTTTTGTTATTTCAGCATGTTTGTGTGGGGAAAGAAGCTGTGGGTCTTTCTTTTATAACGTTTTTTTTTTTTTTTTTTTTTTTAACTAAATAGCTGCAATGCAGACTGTGCGTCAATCTTTTATTATTTGAACTGTATTTGTGGCATAACGTTTATTATTCATTGTTTTGTAATCATTCTATGTTAACCAAAAAGTGTGTTATCGTCGCCATATTCTGCTTTTATTAACTCATGCCGAACTATTAAACTTGTTCCAGACGTTATGTCACTTGCAGACCATATCAGATCAGAAATAATAAAAACTAATTATATAATGGTGAGGAATTGTTTTACTCACAGACATCCTTCATATCATTTTATGTTTGAGTTGATGTAAAACCAGCCTGACGAGTAACAAATAGATATTCTTGGTACTGTACTTTGTATCGACATCAAACGCTTTATTTATTGATTGAATGGCTGTAACGTCCGGACGCCTAACAACACAGTTCACTGTCTGTAGCCTACACCACACCACCGTCACATTAACCAGCCAACCAAAGCAGAATGTAAAGTAACATGACAAAGATGGACATCAAGCTATGAATTCTACTAACTCTGGTACTGTTAGTGCATGACCACCACCACCACCACCACCACCACCACCACCACCACCACCACCATACAGGTTTAGCTTGGAGACATTTACCTGATTTTTCAAAATTCCTGCAAACTACGGGACATTACGTCAGGTGTGTCGGAGCAGGTGACATTCAAACTACATCCAGTTGGTAAAACTGTAGCAACCCTCCTTATTGAATGTAGTTTGATTGGAGGCATCCTCTGAAGACCTTACAGATAAAAGATGAGCAAAAATAATAATCTGTTCAAATCCAGGGATATATGATGTGCTGTTACTGGAGACCTTGGTATATTTTGCTTTACTTAACGGGTTCTTACATGACCAACTTACAGTATGTGTGGCCTAGTTGTACGTATATTAGGTCCCGGTGGATTTGAATGTTTCTTACTCAAAAGGGTTTTATAGGATTGTTTTGTATCAGTGTGGCAATGGGATTAAATGGTTGTGTTAACTGTTGTGTCAACATACAGTTTTAGGTGTTCATAGACATACCTCGTTGCTGTTAATTGTCATTATTTCTTATATTTAATTTCATAAACATGACGGGAAGATAAACGATGCAGCAATACTTGTGGCCATATTTCAGTGAAATCCACTGTATTGGATATTAGTGTTTGTGTTTCATTTGCATCACAGGAAGCGTCCTGTTGGGTTCATTTTAAGTGGTTGATCTGTCTGCTTTAATTGAATTACTTTTCTCTTAGATTTATTATTTTTGTTTGAACTATTGATACAATGTATTCATGTGGATCTGGGGAAGACTGTTTCATAATTACGAATGTACTCAATTGATATTGGGGGAAAATGAAATAAAATGGTGGATTGGATCGAAATCAACACTAATTTGTTTCTTTTTTTTCTCCACTGAAGAAAAACTCAAAAAAAGATTTGAAAGAGTAGGCTGATCAGATCTGATTATAACCATAAGTAAAAGTGATATATAAATAAAGCTTATTATAATTAACGTGTACAGTAATTACTGTAGTCAAAGTGATTTATATAGCAGTAGTTTATTAGTGTATGTGTTACTGTAATCAAGCCTTTCTCCCAGCAGACATTTTAACTCATCAAAGGAGGAAACTAACGATGGCTCTTTTGTATTCAGGTGTCCCAGTGAGTGACGATGAGCCAACAAGTACAATAAAACTGAAATCAAAGAAGCTGAAAGGAATCGATCGATTTATTATTTACACGTGTGTTTTTTCCTACTATGACAAGTGTATATGTCTGCTGTGAAAAGGCCTATTTGGCTTATTTTGACGCAAGTTTAAATTTATCTGCAAGCTCTGGAGATCCTCCACTCACAGATGTTATGCAAGGCTCAAGTGTAATCTTTCTTTTAACCATTCAAATGCAATTTGTTCAAATAAGTGGTGAAATACAATACATATAAAAAAGTATATTTATTTCATAATTTAAAACATGTTCTTAAATGGTACGAAGCTTCCTGTGTAATTAAAATAAAGTAAACACAAAACTAATTACAACCACATCAAATTATATTTTCATTCTGAACACACTAAAAGATTTTGTTACCAAACAAAGCTATAGAGAATGGAACAAACACTGGTCCTTACTTAATCTACCTAAAACATTTAATAGTTAAACCCTCTGGTTTAATCTTTTCAAAGTCAGTCAGGAGGAGCAGAAATGAAGTGTATTAGTAGTTTTCATGCTGAAAGATTCCAATATCAGCTGACCAGCTCACAAGTTTCACACTAGTTAAGCTGTATAAATGCTGAGTCTGCCCCTTATGTCTTGATCTCCTATTCTCCTTATTTCTATCTGTGCTAACCTGTCTTTCATTTTCATCTTTCTACCTCGAGGAATACGATTCTTTTGGCCACGTCTTCTTCGCTGTATTTCTCTTGCAGCTGCTGTCGGACCACAGGATCAGCTGAGCACAAAAGACCATCGTCACAGCGACTCCAAACTGATCCTGAAATGGAGGAGGGATTCAAAAGCCGATCCAGAGCAGCAGAGAAGTCTCCGCTGGTCTTCAACAGGGCTTTGGTCACACTCACTAAGTCCTGAAACAAAAATAGGTAGAGGAGATTAGAAACACCAAACAGAATATAACCAAGAATAAAGAGCACCTCTCGGATGCATCTCCTGCACCAGAGTCCTCACCTGGTTAGTCTGGTTCATCAGCTCTTTGATTCGCCGCTTGTCCTCTTCCAGCTGGACCTGGGTCAGTGAAAGTGCAGCATCTGTGTTCACTGTTGGCTGTGGTTTGGACGGTGCTATTGGATTATCACCAATAATGGACTGAGAGTATTCCTCCTGAGATTCACGGTCAAATATGAACAGGTGGACCTTGGGGGCTGCATCCACAGCCTCAGTCGCCGCAGCTTCAGGGCAGCCGGTCTTTGGTCGGCAGTTGCTACTGGAGACCTCGGCCTCTTGCGGGTTCCCCTGGAGGCCGGGTCCATGTTCAGGGTTTGACGGCGTCAAAACAACATCTGCAGCTGTGTCTGAAGTTGGGTGGGATGGCTCTGTTGATGTTGGTTGTATCGTGGCGGTTTCAGTCAGGGTTTGGAGATCTGGACCTCCATCTTCATCAGACTGAGAGATCGGAACATAAGAGCTTCATTTATAGCTTTATTTAAAGAACAACTCAGGATATAGAAAAAAATATGGTCCTTTGTAACTTTATTTTCTAAAGTGATAAAAGCTACTAGAGCTAAATCATTTGTTGATGAATCTGAAACCTTTTGACAAGCAATTTTCTAATCATTTAACAAAGCACATTTATAGATGTGCTATTCTCTGTTGGGTCTTACATCACTTGCATCTTCAAACTCCTTTGTAGCCATCTCTAGAATCCCCAACTTTCTCTTTTCTTTCTTCTTCTCTCTTTTCTGTGGCACTGCATTAGACGCTGTACCTGCAAAACAGTGATGGAGTTAGAAAGATGAGAGGAGAGATCATCCCACTCTGCCTGTGGTTTAACATTTAACTCAAGTCTGCTGCATTAAAGCTTGTAAACATATTAAGATGCCTTCTGTGTGTTTTGAGCCCCACGCTGATATATCGGTATTACAAACCTGCTTGTGCTGTTTGTTGTTCAGGGACGGCAGGTTGTCCCGTCTCCTCCTGTTGACTCTCTGCAACACTCTTTCCTCTGGCTCTCTTAGAAGGCGGCTGATCTTCTGTTGTGTCCCTTTGAAGAGTGGACTTAGCGGCCGATTTAGTTTTATTTGAGGGCTGAGGAGATGATGATGATGATGATGATGATGATGATGATGATGATGATGATGATGATGATGGTGGTGGTGGTGGTCGCCCTGGAGAAGTTGATGATGATCTGAGTTTTTTGCTATAAGGTTCAGACAGTGAAAACAACTCAACCGCAAGCTCCCTCCGCGTTGATCGCTTTAGTTGTTCTTGCTTGGGGGAGGCTTTCTGCTTCTCTTTGGGCTTTTTCTGAGAAGAGGTGTCAGGCGGGGACTCAGGCTCAGCTGGAGGAGAACCCTCTAGCACACTTTTCTTTTGTGGGGAAATGATTGTTTGTTGTTCTTCTGTTTCTGCACTCTCAGCTGAAACGGGTTGGGCATCTGTCTGTGGGTCCAAACAAGGTCCCTCAGGTTGGGGGGAGTTCGATGTTTCGGCGTCTACAGTCTCGACCTGTGTGCTTTCAGCTGGTTGTTTGTCTGTTTGTTGGTCCACATGTTGCTCTTCCTCTTTCGGAGGAATGGATGTTTGAGCTTCTACAATTTCTATTTGTGTGCTTTCAGATGGTATGGACTGGGCATCTATCTGTGGAGACACCAAATCTGTCATGTTCAGTTCTGCTCCTTTGAATATATTGTTAAAACACATTCAAACTTACTGTTCAATACTTTAACAGTAGTGATTGTTGCAAGCAGAGAGTTCTGGTTACTACCTGTGTTAGGTCTGTTTCTGTCGGATGTGTCTGAGGAGAAGCAGAATCTTCTGCACTGGAGTTGTTTTGAACATCTGTGTCTTGATTTCCTTCTACCTATGAG
This sequence comes from Anoplopoma fimbria, assembly GCF_027596085.1. Lineage (NCBI taxonomy): Eukaryota > Metazoa > Chordata > Actinopteri > Perciformes > Anoplopomatidae > Anoplopoma > Anoplopoma fimbria. The sequence goes on from NC_072465.1 coordinate 18,655,397, forward strand.
CAGACAGAGGAGAAACTTCAGGCTTCATGTCTATAAAAGATGCAACTATGCGTAGTCTGGAAGTATTCTAAAGATGAATTTGTATTTCGATAGAAGGTGTGTCAATGAAGTCTGTTGGATTAAACTGTATGTGTTAACACGATTACCATGTTACGTTAAAGAATGAAAGCAGTGTGTACAATTTTCTCTTTCGTATGGTGCCACCCAGTGGTAGTATAAAAAAATACACTCCATCGACATGGTCTTGCAATATTAATATTATCTTGATTTACTTTTTACTGTATGTTTTTTTTTTTATACAACACAACCTGGATGACCTGCATAAGGTGTCATGTCTAGTGAACACTAAATAACATAAAGTCACTGCTAATAACTCCATCGACTCCCTGGTATTACTTGGAAATATTGATTGTTGGTTACCTGCGAGAACGGCACTAAAAAACGGGTCTCATATTTTGCACACATGCATTAACATACGTCACAGGGACATAATGCAATAAAATAGTAGCAAAAATATAGCAACAAAGAAATAAAAACTCTCCTGCCAACAAAAAACCTGACCATTATAAGCTTCATACATTTTGGATTATTGTGGTTTGGAATTGGTTTAGAGTAGATTGTTACAGTTGCACTATTATTTGAGCCTCTCAACAGAGAAATAAATGACAAAATAACTTTGAGGTTAATTACCTTGCTCTCACCCTCTTCTGCTTTTGTGTCTTCCTCTGTTGTTGCCACCTCCACAACCTCTGACTGTCTCTTTGCCAGTTGCACTCTATAACGGTATTTCATTGATTGCCAGCTGTGACTGGTCACACGCTGCTTCTCCATATTTTGCCAAAGTCGATTTCCCCCAGTCTCTTTCTGGTGCTTGCTGACATAAGTCAAAATGGCAGCATCATCTTCAGCGGTGTAGGAAACCCTGCCTAATCATAATGACAGAAAGTATATACGTCGGTAGATTTAAAGCAAACAGCGTAACATTGATTCCCAATTTAATACTACATTGTACAGCTAATATAAAACCAGTACACACTTATTATTCAACAGCTATTTTATAATTAAACTTTAATTAATTCAAGTTAGGTCTTTTCATCATACCTCCTACGTGTCCAGTTGAGATACGTTTGTTATTGTTGAGTCTAGCAGACTGTCTCGGGACTACTTCAGGATGTAACCTGTAGTCCTCTAAATTCAGCTGTTCATCCTTCTCAACACAGTCAAGAATGTACTGGATGGACACGAAGCTGAGAAAAAAGGCACTTCATTACCATGAATCTGCATATCTTTTAAGTTACTAACACAGTAAAACCTTTTTGCTAAATTCAATTATCTAGCTGATCACATACATCCGCATGGGAATGTTTCAGCTCAAAACTTAAAAATGCATTGTCATTAAAGATGAAGAATAAAACGTAATATAGTAAAACATGTTAATATATCTATAACATTTTCCCGGTATAAGTATTAAAGCTCCCCCTAACAGAGCAAATTGCTGTTTAATTGTCTATTAAGGGTAGGCATTATTTTAATGAGCCTTAGAGGACTGGCAGTGCACAAACAGCAGCAACTGTATGAGACAGGCTGAGCTGTGCCTTATTTAATGCCATTATATGTAATAATTGAGTTGTATATGTGAATGTGCTGAGCAGACTATATGTCCAAATTTGACAGATACATTGGCTGAATAGAACCATGAAAACCCCACAAAAGTTTTGCATGGTTTCATTTTCTTAACTTAATAGGCTAGACAGCATTTCCCCTGACATAAACACTTTCTAATGGCGTCCCAGTCCAGTACCTACCAGTGAGCACTAGTTTCAGGAATAGAGCCTTTTTCCTCTGGCTCTATCAGCAGGATTGCCCCTGGCTGCTGCACATTGCACAACACCCCTGACCCGGCTGTGATGAGCGGCTGGAGCCTGCGTTTAGCGGGACCCGGTCGCAGGAAGAAAGTCATGGGTTCCCCGTCCACGGTCAGAAACAGAACTGGGGAGATGTTAAGTTTGGCCACATCCTGCTGTTGGGACGTCATTGTCGAAATGTCTCACCTGGTGGAAGAGAGGCAATCAAAGAAAAGACGGCATCAAACACCATTGTTATGTTACAACGTAACTAACATTATGAGTACAAACATTTAAGTACATTCATAACCCGTAAATCAAACAAAAACAACCTTGCATATGGCATAAAATATAACATTTTATGATTTATTTTGAGTTCTGACAAGAGCTGTTTACGTTTGTAGGCTACAGTACCAGTCAAAAGTTTGGACACACCTTCTCATTCAACTACTTTGAAGAATCTAAAATATAAAACATATTCTGGTTTGTTGAGCATTTGTTTGTTTACCACATAATTCCATATGTGTTCCTTCATAGTTTAGATGTCTTCAATATTAATCTACAATGTAGAAAAAGAAAGAAAGAAAGAAAAACCATTGAATGAGAAGGTGTGTCCAAACTTTTGACTGGTACTGTATATGAATAGAATTGTGTATTGTTTATTAGTGGATCAATCTGATTGATGAACAGCTAATTTCATAATCGTTATTTTTTCCAAGATTTAATGGTTTAGATAGATAGATAGATAGATAGATAGATAGATAGATAGATAGATAGATATTCCTTTTTTGATCCCCATGGGGAAAATTCGGGTGTTGCAGCAGCTCAAGGACAGAGAAACAGATTAAGGTAATAAATAAAACATATTATACAATAAAATAAAAAAGTACAGTATATTTACATGTGTGCATTAAGGGTAGGCACTATTTTAATGAGCCTTAGAGGACTGGCAGTGCACAAACAGCAGTATGAGCCAGGCTGAGCTGAGCCTTATTTAATGCCACTATATGTAATAATTGAGTTGTATATGTGAATGTGCTGAGCAGACTAAGTTCATTTCAGCATATTGAATGTTTTTTAGTTATTGGCCTGTTTATTACAGGTTCAATTTTACATACAAAACAGTTTAAAGATGAATTAATAAATGTATTATAATAATTACACTTATTAGAAAAGCTAAGTCCAGGTTAGCACGACTAGCTCCCACGCAGCCCGTTTAAGTTTGGAGAGAGTTGCAGCCTAGTTAGCACATTGTGTGATTAACGTTGCATTTAATTTAAACACTGCTCGTAGTAGATATTGAAATATAAACTTACAGTGCAGCGTTAATGGGTGTATGAAGAATGGCGCTAGTTTGTTTACGTCCTCGGTGGGCTCTCCCGAGCGTTCCCGCCGTGACGAAAAATCAAAACAAAGCCTACTTCCGGGTTTTCTTCTTCGCCGGTGGAGTGCACGCAGTTAGTGTCGCATTACCGCCCCCACTGGTTGTATCCGCGATCTACCGAATTCTAATTCGATCAAAAACAGAGCATTAATACGTTCCCTCAACTATTACCACACTACTAAATGCAGAGGCACAAATTCCTTTATTGCACATTTGCTTTTCAAACTTATTTGAAATTTGTGTGAAGCCATTTTAACCTATTATTTGAGACTCTTTATTCATCAATAACCCCCCCACTGACTCAGTCACTAACATCCCCAGGAAAATGTCTTACACCCTTGCACATCTTTTTCTCTATTAATATACAGTACCAGTCAAAAGTTTGGACACACCTTCTCATTCAATGGTTTTTCTTTATTTTTTATTTTTTCTACATTGTAGATTAATATTGAAGACATCCAAACACATATGGAATTATGTGGTAAACAAACAAATGCTCAACAAACCAGAATATGTTTTATATTTAAGTTTCTTCAAAGTAGTTGAATGAGAAGGTGTGTCCAAACTTTTGACTGGTACTGTACATTTGACACTTTAATAATATACTTGTTTTAATGTACTCTTATTTGCCATGTTTTATTGTAAATTTACAAATTTTTTTATTGTTTTATTATATCTTATACTATGCACTGTGTTTACTGTTATGCACCTATCATCTAGCCACATTCCTTGTATGTGTAACGTACTTGGCAATAAACAGCTTCTGATTCTGATCTGATAAAGTAAATACTTAATTCAACGTCTATGCTCCAACATGGTGTATAAGGGCATGACAATGAGCCAGTGTGCATAATACCTGGACTCTTAATTCAGCCAACATTTTTTACTCTTGTAAAAGTGTCATTTGATGTGTTATTTGATGTATGCCCTTTCATGTTGTTAAATAAACTTGGCTAAACTCAAAGCTAAAAGCATTGACAATATGGATGGCCTTCCTCTTTTGGAAACGTATTTGTCAAATTAATTGTTAAAATGTGGTTTAAAACTGGTTGGAAAATATTAGAACACGTTTTTCACATTCAGAATACAATGTGTAACTTTATTATAATGTAAGAAAAAGTTTAGTTGCAGGCATTGTAAATCATGTACAGGGTCAGGACCACACACAACCCAACTGAGCTGTGAGCTTCCTTCAGGAGAGAAAAATGATATCTCCAGAATCAAACACATAAACACTGACCGTCCAGTGGGATGTATTATTCCTGATCAGTTGATTGTCCCCCTGAGGCATGGCGTGTGAGAAAGGCATGATGGATGACTGCTGCACTGATTTCAGCACCTCATTATGAAAACCATAGCGGCCACAGAAAATGAAACCTGATGATCTCCTCTTTTAGCAGGGAATCAGCAAAAAAAGTCTTATAATAATTGACATGCTCAGATATTCTGTATTGTTTTTGGATGTTCTGAAGCGGTCTCATATACAAACAACACTGATTGATTGGCATGGTTAGCCAAAAACACTGATTCTCAAAGACTGGAAAGCAATAACATCATTTTGTTTCCAAATTTTGTTGCACAAATGTACTCACATGTAAAAAAACAAGGGAAAATGACTGTCTCTATGAAAATTATGAGCACTTCTTCTACTACTTTTTGCCGCAAAGTGAATGTAGTTAAGTCTCCTTTATACTACTTTGTGTTTAAGAAACTATGAAGGCAAAAAAAAGGTTTTTGTTTGGTTTGGTGTTTGTTTTGGTATCTGCCTTAAGGTTCTCAATATGATATTCAGAGCAACAATATAGCCGCAAACAACTATTATCAATGTAAAGATATAGTGGAGCAATGGTACCTGGGTCTCTCTCCCTCTGTTGGTTTTGTTACAGCTGAGATCGCCTCATTGTTAGCTGCCATGTTGGTGGGGAGGCACTACATACACTCTGAATTTCAAATTGAGCAATTCTAAATTTTTTGCTTTTTGTATGTGTTTTTAAATTGTCTGTAAACTAAAAAGCTTCTGGTATTTTTAAAAGTTACTTTTGACTTGAGCCTGTTTTAATCCAAATCTCTATGAAAGGCCAAAAGCTAATCATCATTTCCTAACAATATTACTCACTTTGAGAAACCCAGAGTCCAGTTTTACCTTATTTTTTGTTCAGCTTAGGAATTAAGGAAGGAATTGGGCCGGCCTGTGTACTGTATCACTTCTGCGACCTTGCCTCCCTCACAGTCCTGACAGCTACATTATTGTTATTGGCCTCTATTGTTCCTCTCCCTCTTCCACTCAACCAGCTGAAACAATACAACAGCCACCAAGGTGCTGCAACTATGCTGTAACGTATGTTTGTGGACAATCTGTAATTACTGATGTGTAAATATTCACTCCTGCAAGCTGATTGTTATCCATCCTCAACCTGAACCTCTGCCCTTAAACGATCAACTGATTCCTCAACCATCATCACACCTCAGGACTGTGTTCATATCAGTTCATGTCAGACAGCGGATGTGAGACAAGGTCACCGCAGAGTAACACTGTATGGTTTTGTTTGGCTCAGGCAGAGGAAAACGTCTCTGCTGTGAGGTTCAGTAGTTGTGTCCCCTCCTCTAGAGGGAGACGTTATACTGCTTTACAAAACACCAGGGATGTCAGTCACACAAAGTATTACTGGTCACTTTAGTCCAGAATAACGGATTGATTTTCTTACTGTTTACCAAATAAAGTGGATTATAATCTGATCTGCTTAACAGTGTGCAGTCAAGCGCATCTGTTTGCAGAATTTGCATTTGGTAACAGATCAAGACTCCAGTTCCAGTGTGTTTTCCGCCTTGTCTTTGGCATGTTGTGATCATTCCTTTCGATGTGCTGCTTTGGTTAAACCCGGGTCACTCTGAACCACTGGAAGGCTTCAGTTTCATTAAAGCTATTTAGAGCAGCATTGCTACTAAATGCAGCATTTACTCAATAACTAGTGAGTGATTTAGTGAATCTATAATCAACGTTTACCTGGACATTCTTCCCGAATAAAGTTTTAACACATTTAAGCCACATTCTTACCAGATTTAAACTTTGGGCAAGTCCATCCAATTTCTGCACATTTGGGAAAGTACATAAGACCAGAAAAGGGTGTAATACTCCTTCAGAGTTTGACAGACCGGCATTAACAGTCTGTTACCAGTAAGAGTTGAGTTTGTCGAAAAAAATGCAAGACACTTTGATGAAAAGAGATAGTGACAATCTGGTCCCTGCAGCATTTTTCACTTTCTTGTCGAGATCAAGATGTGAAGATTGATGCCACTCTCACATTTGTCATTTAAATATGAGTCTGGAGACAGTAGATGGTTATCTTAGCTTAGCATAAAGACTGTAAACAGGGGGAAACAGCTAGCCTTGCTCTGTCCAAAAAGGAAAATCTGCATCTCTTAAGATCACTAAGTAACATGTTTCATCGGTTTGATATGTTTTACAAAAACAAGAGAGTAGGTGGGTTTTGTAACCTTATGACATAGCCGGTCAGTTTACAGTCTTTATGCTAAGCTAAGCTAACTGTCACCAAAGCTATTAAATGAAGGCTGGGACATGGTCTTGAGCTATGGGGTATGACACATGCACAGTGTACCTGGAGCTGCGATATTGGAGGGTTGAAGCAGTCGGCACTAGAAATAAAGGGATAATGTTTTTAGTCGCGCACGACCACCAGAAGTTTTTGAATACGCTTTGAGTTAAATTCAGTAGGATGTTTTCAAATAGAAAGCATCTGTTCAAGTTCTTTTAATAACTTTTCAATATAGTTGCACAATTGTAGTTCTCACCCATAAAGCAAGCTACTATATGACACCCTCACTGTGGGAGCCTCAGTGAAACCTGTTTACACTGCACTTGGGTTGAACAAAATGACATGACATGTCATCTCTTTTAACCCTCCTTTACCATCACCTGACTCTAGCTTCAGATGTAGGTACAGACATAATGATTTGAAGTGCCTTAAAAGGTTGTCGTGTCAGCAGGCGTGTCTGTTCACCAATAATGACCTAATTTGAGACATATGACAGAACAGCTTAAACCAGGTGACATTGCAACACATGTCATTAACTTTTCCATTCACATGTCAATGAATGGTGTTTAAGAGTGAATGAGGGAATCACTCGGAAAAAATCCACCTGACAAAGGTAATTTAACCTTTGTGAGCTGTCAGTGATACAATGTCTGAAAAATGTTGGTGGGCGGAAAGAAAATGGGTGATGTCACAAGACGTAACAAGAACATTTCTACAGTTTACAAAATAAAATGTTTGTCATTTTTACACCTACTCTCATATCAAGACTACTGGTCGTTTTCATGTTGCGTTTAATGAAATTACCCATAAATCCAATCCAGTGAATTGGCCCTCTTAAAAAATCTAAATTAAAAGTCAATTTAAAATCTTTAAGTGTAGTTTTGATTCAAAACTTAAAGAGGAGGTGTGTAAAATGTGGTAAATTGATGCAAGCTTTGCATATGGAGCTTTACTTATATGTTCAAATTGTAAAATTCACACTTCCTGTATCTTACATATTTATGTTAATTTACTTTATACCATAGGTATTGTTATTATTGTAGGATTCCAGAAAGAAATAAGCCTCACCCTTTCATGACACTAAATAATACACAGTGTACAATATAAACCATCATTGAAATGCTGAAAATCTGGTGCATAGAGCCACACAAATTTGGGGTAATTTTTGCTTTATAGTTTAGTTAAGTATATAAGTACAAGTAAAGAGTATCAACATTATTTCTTCTAAATCTGAAGTTTTTCTGAGGTGTTTTCTATACAAACACCAGATTAAACATAACTATTTCCTGAGAGATATATTCGTCTTCCAGCGGCAGGTGTATCACTTCAGAAACAAGGCTTGTTCAAGGACCCACACACACACACACACACACACACACACACACACACACACACACACACACACACACACACACACACACACACACACACACACACACACACACACACACACACACACACACACACACACACACACACATATCAGGTATCACACCCTGGTGGGAGTAAAATTCCTTTCTGACACTAAAACAAAAGAAAATAAAAAAGCAAAGCTGCTGTTTCTTAAGGAGCTCAAACAAAAACAAAACTTCCTTGTGTAAATCACGGTTGCTATCTTTGGACTTGGCTGTGCGGATGGACAACTGCAGAAATATACTTTATGAAAATTACTTGGCAGATTAGCTCAGGAATCTTGGCAGAGCTTGGTCTGCAGAGACCGGCCGTAACAAAGTGAGGATATGCTGACTCGACATAAAGAACACATTTAATTACCATCATCATCAACCATCCAAGGGGACCATCCGGGTCAGAGCCAGAAATCCCCCCCCATCATCTGCCAACTCAAAGACTTATTTTTAGGGGCCATCTTCTCCTTAATCTGCTGCAGTCTCACGGCCCGGCTCCTCCCGTGTCTCATCATTTTCTCCTTTTTTTACAGCTCACACATATTTTTATTTTCCTCATCAGATCTAATAGTTAACATTGATTTTGTTTGTCTTTACAACCTGAGATAAAGACCCCATCGGATACATAAAGAAAGACAAAGACAAGGAGACCCATTACACCTCATTGCTGCCCTGAAGCATCTTTAGACTCTTACACGCTCCAAGTTCAACACATTTAACTCTCACATATTTTAATATCAGATGACATGTTTCACAATAAAGAGTTATAGAAGTTGGTATAATGTGGCTTATGAAAGTAAAGGTAAGATCAATTTGAATGTTTATATTTAACTAATTTGTGCCCATGCCTGTACTTTGATAATTTGGGTGGAAGTGTCCTTTGAGCTCGCCTAATCACAAATCTGAAGAAATGTTAAAAATCTTTCTATCTAATCTATTAACATACTTAAGTTTATTTTATCATAATATATAATGTCTGTCTTTGAGCGCATGGGAAATCTTTTTTTAATTTTTTTATAAAATGCCTTAAAATAATAAAATAACATGTAAGGATTTTTCATTGGGGAATATTATTGATAAAAGTGTGATTTTCTTTTTTGTATTGTTAAGTAATTGCTCAAAGTATGTCCGAAACCCGATAACAAGACCCATCAGAACAAATCAAAATTTCCCTTATCATACTAAGTATAGTCTTTTTGGCACACATGGACAACTTGATGAATGTATGATTCACTACAGAAGGAACACTGATGTGGCTATGATCAATATTTCTTATTTTAACAATTTGTCAAATGAAAACATGAAATGTGGAAAGCTCGTAGTGACGAACAGTTGACTCTTCAGTTTTAGTGTTTATCAGATTGTTGTTTTATTTTTGTGGCTGCAATTTCAACTGGGTTTGTTCTGTTTCACTGCTCTTATTGTGTCATTGGCAACAACAGGCAGCCACTTACTGCAATAATCAGTTATGGTTATTACAGTAGTTTAAAGACATATTTCATATATCATATATAAATAAATATACTTGATCATTTTTTTCCATTTGTTGCCTCTAGGACAATACTATGGTCATTGGTGGGGGGTATATGATGTTTATCCATTACAACAATCACTGGAAATAAAGGACCCAGTCACATTTTATGGTCTACAGGGGACCCCAAAGGGTCCTCATGGAGGCGTTTACCTGCTGATAGTGAGAAAGGTGAGTTTAAGATCAGCGACAAAGAGGGTGAATTGATCCCTTGATCAGGTTTGAGAGGCAGTTCTGTATGTGTTACCAGTTTAGAGCCAACATTAAGAAACCAACAAGCTTGATCCTTATAGAATTATGTGTGTCTTAAACTATGGATTGCTTTTCTTAGACAAAGGCAGAAGGCAGAATATGTGAAGGCTCATTTGTTTCAACAAAGCAGAAACTTCCTACAGGTTCAACATAGAACGAAGGTCCATAAGCTATATTTAAAAATAAAAAGTAAACAAACAAACAAGGGACCATAAGTTGCTTTTTCTACCTTATAACAGTTACACTTGCAGAACATCCCAATCTTACAAACCCCTTTCTAATCATGTTTACGGTGAATCATATATGATTTAAGCACATATTTTCTAGGTATTTTCAATGTTTATTATAAATTTGTCTTACTAATCATGTAATTTAAATTGATACTAACATTTTTAGAGCTTGATCCTAAATGAGGACTTTATAGGGCGTATATCCCTCATACGAATGCAAACATCTACTGTGAGTTTGTGTACTTAAAGACTTGTAACTTGGCAAAAAGCCAGATATCAGGAAGGCTTTGTGTCAATGAACCCGTGTTGAGGTGACCTGATGTGTCAGTAAGCTATATTGTGATGTCCTGAGTTTGACTCTGACCTTGTTTTCTCCTCCATATCATATTTCTTTTCAGGCTTCACTGTAAATTGATCCCTTAAAAAAAAGGGAAACTGGTCCCTATCAATAAAAACAACATTAAACATTAAACTCTTAAAAAATAAAATCACCTCCCAGCTAACTGATCAAATGTGTATCCATAGACTTTGGTTTCCTGGCACGGTTCAGCAGAGTTCATATGTTGCAATTGTTCCATCAGGGTGTGTGTGTGTGCGTGTGTGTGTTTGGTAAGAGACACTGAGGACAGCTGATGTAATGACTGCAAAACAGATTTCTAGAGTCTGGGTGTCTGGAATGCTTTCAAGAAAGACATTATGAGGAAATGTTTTTTGACGGTACATAGCAAGTCCCCTTGGATGACTTGAAGCAAGACAACAATTTCAAATAAAAAGTTAGAAAATATTTTATTTACAACAACCCTCTCTGGTTTTAATCCAACCCCTTTGTCTGTAGACCCCCCACCCCCCAAAAAAACATTTATGATTGATCAGACATAGACACTTTGCATAGGTTAAAAAATGATTTCATAGTAAATTTATAACTCAAACATTTTTTAAGAATTTAAAATAAAACAAGTCTGAAAAGTTTGTTTGACAGACAATTTCATCCATACAAAAATAATACATATGAATATATATTATACATTATACATTTGTAATATATATTTTTCAGATGGCATTTATTCCACAAAGAAATGAGTCAAACGGCAATTCTTAAAAAGGCACAGTATGGCGTATACGGTTTAATCGTCATGGCAATGTGCCTTATGTTGGCTTCACACTTTCTCAGTTTCTTCAGGTGGCCGAGACTAAAATACGTTACAGGCAATAATCTGATTTCTGTCTTTGTATAGAGCTGATTAAAAAAGAGATAGCACCTTCACCCTGATGCCAAAACAGAAAAATGACATGTGCATTGTTTTGTGTGTGCGCAGGTGATCATTCATGCATTGGTGTGCGTTCACAGAGGTATTGAAGCACGTACAAACTGCTGCTGCCTATGACGGTTGTAACGCAACATGTAGATAAGCTGCACATCGACAACGCATACGCTACTGTGTAACACATGGTGTAAAAAATATTCACAGTGATTTCTCCCGAAGGCACTTGAAGCAGGCTGTGTTGAGCGATCGCCATCTTAAGCTACAGCTTGCCAAAAAAGAAAAGTCCCGGCTCTTTCAGTTAGTCACAGACGCTGGTCCATATTGGTGGTAGGTTGGTATTTAAGTTGGCAGCCCACTCATTCACAAAGTGTCCGGGCTCAGCAGAGGCTAAATGACTGTGCTGCAAGTCGCTCACATGCTGCTGTCTAGACAAGATCGAAAACTCAGATTCTGTCTTTCTGTCCTTGATTTCTCTTTTCCTGTTCTTCCTCATCACTTTCTCAATTTCAGTCAGCCTGTCTGGCTACCTCCCTTTATTTCAACACACCAGCAGCACAAAGTACTTTAATAATAATTAAGCCTTTATTAGTCCCACAATGGGGAAATTATTTCTCTGCATTTAACCCATCCCGGAGGAGCAGTGGGCTTGTGAAATCATTATGATTTCATAATGATTGTGAAATCATTATGATTTCACAAGTCATGGTTTTAATAATAAAATCTCTTCTATTCCTCTTCCTCTACTTGTCCCTTTCTTCTGTTGAGTTCTAATACAAGTCCTTAATGATCTCCTGCAGCAGTGGGTGTAAGCACATGTCCACCTCCGTCTTCTTCAGCAGCTGGATGAGGTGGACGTGGTCGGTGACGATCTGACGCAGGTCGGTCATTTTCTGGAGCAGCTTGGCGAACAGTTGCTGAGAGTCTGGGTGGTTCAGCTTGAGCTGCAGCTCAAGCGAATGGAGCACCGTCTCCTGAAGCTGCTCGATGGGCTTCACGTTCAGCAGGCCCGGGCGGTCTGGACGGGTTACAGAGACAGGGAGGATAAATCAGTGACATTTTTCGGGGGACACATTAATAATCTATTAGGTCAACATATCTGTCGGCTGAAGAGCACTTTAGATGTCCCTTATTACCCGACAAGGCAGTATTATTATTTACAAATGCAATCTTATCTTTATTTCAAGCTATAATCCTAGTTGTTTATGTTAATAATTGACTTAAATGCCTGATGTTTCATCCTCATAAAAGTTCAAGGCTAGAATTTTATCAAGTGGTCACACGCTAACCAGCAATATTAGACCACATAGTTTGTTTGAGTGAGGTTGGTTTTGATTGCTATTACACAGGCATGAAAAGATGTTAAACCATTGATTCCTAAAAAATGAAGAAAAAGCAAACTTTAAATATCGCTACATATGATGTAGTAACTGTTTCTTGCACATGAAGCCTCCCTGCAAACTGATAAATGGGTCAAGGCTGCCCATAGATAGTGTGTAAAGCAGTGGGTTCTTAACTTAACTGGATTGTAAACAGCAGATAGCTCACAACACTTAACAATCACAGAAAGCTAAATTGTGCCACATGTTTGCCAGAAATGATTTTTGGTTGTAACAACGCAATCATAAAATAAATTGACATCATTGCCTAAAGTTATTTATTTAAAATAATTATACATGTACCATTCTGCACTATAAACCAACAGTTTTTTTGTGCTGTCTTTGCCAGGCAAAGAAGTCAGAGCGCTCTGAAAAAGAAAGCTGGGTGCAGCGCTTTTTTCTCGAGGCAGTCCCATAAGTTCTCTCAACTGGAACAATTAAAAAAAAAGACGCCGGCTGGTAACGACTTTGAAAAGAAAAGTTTGTCAATTTGTGAAATACTATTGACTCTTGTCAGGAGAAGGTTGATACCACATGTATCTGTTCAGTATGAAAGGAGTAACATTGAGACTTAGTATAAAGACTCTAAAGCTAAAACCTAACCTAAGCTAACTCTCTCCTGGCTGCAGCTTCACGAGAGTGGAATCCAATTATTCCTTAAATTGGAGTAAGACTAGGCTAGTCCCCTGTGGGGAAAAATCAAAAAACAATAAAAACCTGACTCACCACCGCTGAGGATGATGACGGCCAGAAACAGAGCCATGTCGCTGTCGTCCAGCTCCAGCGTGTTGAATTTGACTGAGAACTCAAACTTTGGTTCCATCATTTGACTGAAAGGTTTCCTGAGACTCTTGAGGAACTCCCGCGTCATGAAGATCTGTCCGTAGGAGATCAGGGTCCCGTCTTTGTTCATCAGAGGCGACATCATGATGATGAGGACCTCGATCACACCGTACTTCAGCAAAGTCACCTGGTAAAAGGGTTGACATGAAGAGCTGATGCTGATTAGATCTGATACGTAATGGTTTTACAGTGATGTACACTCACTGCCTCGGCCTCTCACCTGATCATTGAGATCCAGATCGATGAATCCTGGGATACTCTTGGCGAACTCTGTCACTTCTCTCACTCCTTCGGCTGAACGTGATTGACAGCTTTGGAAGAAACGCAGCTCCAAAGCGTCCGATGGAGCCGGTCCGCTGATGCTTGTTCCCATTCCCAAAAAGCCATACTCTGACCCCTGGTGAGATCCTATGAATCCTGAAATCAGATGAGATGTGCAGAGAAAGAACGTAAGTCTCTGATGAGGCTGTTCAGCTGCAGGATTACAAGAAAAACTAGACCAATGTTTTATACATCAGTGCAAAGGGCAGCCAGAGTTTTAAAGCCAATGCAACAATAAAGGTAACATTGTAAAACCTCAATTTAATTATCGAGTCATATTGACTGATAAATGCATAAAGATAGGAAAGAAATATAATTGACAACAAACTTAAAACATCTCCACATCATGACAAAGAGAGCTTTGTATCTCTAACCTCCAAGTCCTGCTGTTAGGGCAGATGACTGCTGCTGTTGCTCCTGGATGGGAACCTGCTTACAATTAATAAACTGCTCTCCTTCCATCAGAGACTTCATGTCATGGATGACAAAAGGCTGCAGGTTTGATATGTAGGAAGAAAGAAAAAGAGAAAGAAACAGGGTTAGCTCCCTGTAGGTCTCCTGAGGACACGTGAGCTACAGATGTAATCATATATATCCTGCGTATGCATTTTGGTCATGGCTCATTCATCAGACCTGCAAATGCAAACACTGCAGATCTCACATCTCTGAGGGACAAAGTAAATAAATCTTAGCTGCAGGCTGAGGCAGACAAAAAACAACATTAAAAGGGAAATGGAGCATAACTAAGTTAAAGTCGAACTTACTAGTAAAACAATGACAAAGACATGCACTGGCCTGAATGATGAATGGTACTATACTTAAATCTTCCCTTTCTATATCAGTGAAATGAATAAAGAGACATCCTACAGGGGATTACAGCCAACAATACTCACAAAAGGTTATGAATTGAATAATAATTTCTTATGTAAGTGTATGTAATGGATGTATATACTCTGTCTGTTCAGTCAGTTTACTGTAAATGCAGAGTTTTTATGGAAGTTAAGGGCTTTCAATTATGAAATAAAATCATTTAAAACACAACTATGTATCTTTTGAAAGAAGAAATAGCACATTCATTCTTTTATGTATGAAAAGTTAAAATCATAAGCTTTAAAATGCACCCTTGCTCCGTTAAATACACTTTTTGGTGCTACAGACTTACTTAGTGAACATTGTATTCTAATGTTTGCTAAGTGTTCTCTGTCAAACTAATTTAGTCAAAAATGTGTCTTCCTTTACCTCACACGAAGCATCTGGAGTGCTAGTGGAGTATCACCTTAATTACATCGACTCAAATCAAGGCCCCATGTGTTAAACTATGTAAATATTCTACAAAAGATAAAATCATTGACTCTCAATTTGTTTCAGGAGGTTCACTGCGGTTTGGTAAATAACCCTAAACTTCCTCTAACCAACAGATAACGCAGTGCTGTTTGGCTGCTATCGCTGCGATGAACAGTCATAACAATCAGAAGAAAGAAGGGCGGAGCAGCCTTGAACTTATATGACTCCGCAGAGAGAGGCAACAGAAAAGGGAAGAAGAAAAAGACTCAGATGCTGCTTGTACTGGTGGTCCACAGTTGTAGAGCCAACAATATAAGTAATCATTATAAATACTATTTAGCTGCAACTGGTTCCTTTTTAGTTCATTTTAAACCTCATTTTTATAATTCATTTTACACTATTCACATCAGAACAATAAGAACGGAGAATCGGAGCCTCGCTCTGATTGGTCAAAGTGTACATGAGCGGTGGCAATTTTTGGGTGCGGCCCACAGAGGCAGGGGAGAGCAGTTATGAGCAGATATTCTCAGAGCACTTCACCTACATATAGCTGACTGGCTATTAGGACAGTTTTGCCAAATATTACAGTAAAGAAATTACCCACCCTAGCTTTAAGACAATTTACTTAAAAAGCTTACTGTACGATTTGAGAGAGCTAGCATGATTTGAAATTAGCTTCTCTTCGGAGTTAGCTCCCCCACCCTTCAGGACTCCCTGCCCCCACCCCCTCGACACAGAGCCAGGTAGCTACTTTAATAAAATGTAAATATATTTTTAAGTGCTTGATCAATCTGTTTTGGTGTAACTATCAAAATCGATTGAAACCTACTGGCCGTTTATTTCACTGCATTTACTTAATGACAATTTACTTAAGTGGTTCAGTTGCTCAGATTAGGCTGTTATTTAGTCATGTTAAAATATATTTATTTCAACCAGACTTTTGATAATGTTTAGCTGATGAAGATAACTTAATCACATTTGCTTTAACAAAAAGTTATCAAAACGTATTTAAAATATTTGCAAGGGGAGATAATGCTTTGATTTTTTTGCCTTATTTCAACCATCAACCCTTTTAGAAAAGTATCCTACCAGTTATATTTTAGATCAACCATAAGATTGAAGTCAACACCACAAGCACAAACACACTGTTTATCATTATTAAATATTTACCACAGTTTTCTTTGGTCTGCCACTTGTAATTCAGTTGATGTGGATTTCCTGATTAGGTCTCTTTTGAATAATGAGATTCAATATCTCAAAATGTACATACAAAAACACAGAAATAGATGATATCTGACATTTTCATGCTTTTGGCCAACATATTTTCCTTCAGTCCACTTATACTACTTATAAATTATCAAATGTCTTAATAAATTAGTTTGACTTGTTGAGTAGGAATGTTGAAGCCTTGTATGTATCCTGTTGCTTGTAATCTGAGGTGTTTTCTAACAGCCAAGACACGTACAAACCAGTCAATCCACTTTTCCTGTAGGAGCAGAAATAATAGCTGAAAGATCTCATCTGAACTCAATGAGCGTGGCAAAAAGTGTTGAAAAGAGTTGAAAAGTTTGAACTACATTAAGTTTAAAGATTCCAAACTCCGTCACTTTAAGCTTGTATTGTTAACTATTATTTTCAATATAAACTGATTGTTTCATTTAAAACTCAAGGCTGCACATGGGAGAACATTTTCATAATTCTGTGATATGAAGTGTCACTGAAGATACATTCAAGAAGTCAAGTCAAAGGCTTTTTTATGTCCTATATTTGATTTCTTTAGGATTATATGATTGTTTAAATTTTGTTCTGCTTTGATCATCATGATGGTTATGTTTAAGTATACATTTACTGTACTGTGATATCCAGGAGACAATTTTATAATAGGTCTATTGCTCAGTCAAGCAATATAGAGCACTCCCCAACCCTGATAAATACAAACACATAGAGGTAAAGCAGAATTAAGGCAGTGCTGCTTACCACGTTGTCTCCGGTCTTCCCAGAGAGAATGGCCCTGGCCTTGACCTTGGTGAGGGGGAAGTATTTCAGATAGGCCTCATACAGATGCCGGGCCAGAGCCCTCAGATCTGCTGCCTCCGGGTGCATGTGCACCACGTCTGATGAGAACTCAGCCAGCAGTTTCTCCTTCTCCGCCTGGGGCATTCGGCCAAAACGAATGGCTGGGAAAGGAAACAGGAAGACATAAACATACATTAGGGGACAAATGGACACAGGTTGGCACACATGCAGATACAGTATGTAAGAGCACACACAAACACATACAGTATGCAAGAATAGTCATACAGATAAACACACATTTGTACATACATGAACATGATAAAAAACATTTCTTGGGTATTTTCACAAAAATTCAAAGTAAGAAACAAACCCTCAGTCTAAATTCCTCCTGTCAAGATATCCAAAACAAGTTTTTCAAAATAAAGTGACGACTTACATCCAAAAAATAATATTTTATCGATCCGCTGACAAAATGTACCATCTCAAAGCCATTTTATATGACCTCTAAAACTTAGAATTAAACTCCTGCAAGGCAAGGCTGCTTAGATTGTTTATGCTAATGACATGTTGAAATTAATGCATGTATACATGTATGATTTTCTTAATAAAGAATAAAACAGCCCTAGTATTGGTTTTTTGTTTGTATTGTGACCTCTTTCCGACAATTTATTATATTACATATCTAACATATTATATTACTTTACTTTAAATACTTTATTTCTACTCTGTTGCTGGTGAGTGAGCTTCAGTTGATGTCCACCACGGTTGTTTAATTTCTATCATATCTCTAATATTTGAACAGTGATCAATGAAACAGAGCGACCAGCTTATGTCCACAACATGAGCTGCTATCTACAGCAAACAAACACTTTTTTACTAAATACAGAAGCAAAACACGTTGAAGAATAAATTAGATTAATACAGGGGAGAATTCACTTCAGATTGGGGAAATTTTTGCTTTCGCTCAAGAATATTTTTTGGATCACTAACGAAATTAAAGATTTTAAGAGACATTCAAATCACTGCTCAGACAACTTCTACAAGTGATTCAGAGCTCATATTATCACTCAGCAACAGGAAAATCAACTGGCAACAACACATAAGAAATGTTTATCCTGTGATTTTATGAGGCGTGACTCATCATGCAATTACAAAATGTAGTTCCCTTTAATGAGACATTCATATAGTTTTTGTTGGTAATGATGTTTTCATTGCGCATTGCAAAACCTGAAAAACTATCTCACACACTTACACAAGTCTCGTTTCTCCACCCTTCTCCACCTGTTGCTGCATTTACAAATACCCAACAAAGAAGACGGGTCTAGTTTCCCTTGTTAAAAGGATGTTTTTTTATTTGCAAGAAAAGACTATGTTTATGCAGTTTAGGATCTATTTTATACTGTTAATGCCTTAAATGTGATGTGCTTGATACAACATTAACATTCAAGACAAATCTGAGGTGATGGTGTGCCAGATTTTCAAACGCTGTATGAAATCTAACTGTATTAATAACTTCACATTGTATTACTGAAATGTCATTTTTTACTTGATGGTTTTACTTTCTATTTAGCTTCCATATTTATTATAAAAATAAAAATGAAAATAAAGTGGTTATATTTCTTTAGATGAAAAACAAAACCTGTTACCATTTCCAACAAATTTTCCATTACCCAAGTTAAAAATCATTATATCACTATATATTAAGTGGCAATACACTTAAAAAGGTACTCTAGATTTTATGGTGAATGTGGTGAAAATGTTCTTTGTTATTTAACTGAAATTTTACGCTTAGTTGCGAAATAGTTAAACCTTCTTTTTTCTGTTAGTGAAAGTCATTAATTATCCTCCATTCAAGCCGCTGCACAGCGGCTTTGTGTTGTGAGTGCATTGCAGTGTATGTGATTGTGTAATGCTGACTGCGTGATGAAAGCACACCTTAAGCAAATGAATACCATCTAAAGCGGCCCTTCCACCCACTGGCATCGAGCCTGCAGCAGTGACACAGCAAGTTGGAGAAATCAGTTGTGGTTTATGGACTCTGAGATGTCAATCATTGATAAATTAAAAACCAAGACAGAGCTATATTTCAATGAGAACCACCTGTGTCTCATGAAATAAGGGAGGGAGGAGGCAAAAAGAGGCACAGGGAGATAAAGTAGCCGGAGAGGTGAAACAAACTAATAAAGTTTTGTATAACTTAGTTTTAATGGATGCTTGTATCATACTGTAAATATAAAGAAGTTTTGCTGTTGAGCCTCAATACTTGACTGACTCCAGTTTAACTCATCCATTTTTGAAAAAAAATGAATAATATTTACAAACTAGAAAAGGCTTCTAAGAAAATGTACGCCATCTTTAGCTGAAAGATTTCAGTGCATATCACAGAACCTTAAAGTCCCTCGACCGATCCAAATTGCAATGCCAGCCAAGCGCCTTGGTTAAGGCCAGAAGTTGTAGTATCTGTAATCAACCAACATGCATTTCAACCTGAATGGACGTCCTAAACTGGAGAGACATTGCACAGAGGAAGCTCCATTTTTTGCCGTGCCCTCAAAAATTCCCAAAATAGGGCAGAAAAAACAGTAGTGTCCATGACATGTACACTACTTTCTGCAAGTCAGGTACATTTTATTTATTAGTGTGTAAGAGAGAAATATGCAACGCTCTTTTATAGATGCGAAAATTAACAGTCGGTGAAGACGCAAAATTCTGATGTTCCTTAAGTGAGGTAAATCTCAGTTAATGCTCACTCACTATAAAGTAAACTACTGAGGGTATATGTTAACAGAAGGCATGTTGACACCAGGCGTAGATGGGGGCTAGAAGCGCTGCATAACCACACTGTAGTTTTCATTTATTTATCTGATTACACATTTTCTTATGCTGCAGTCACTCTGGATATCACAGTGCAGACTGGGAAGCACTTTTGTTGTACGAAAGGCAAAAGCTGACAATACTCATGGACCGGTAAAGTTCATAGATCAAAGAGTGAAAGTTGTAAGTTGTCCCAACCTAACAGGTGCAACAAAACTAACAGGAGAGTCAGGGAGATGACAATCAAGCGCAACCTGTGCTCGCCCACACTGTCGTGCAGGTCCATGCTGAAACTCACCTGGGAAGGCGGAGACAGCATTCATATAAAAAACAGACTACAGCTGTGCCAGTTGATGCGCCCCAGTGACCAACAAAGGCTAACAAAACAAACTTTTCTACTGCTGAACAGTCACGGGTGAGGGCAAAGAACGTTGTATCATTAAACACATGCTTTATCTAGATATCGCACTTGTGATGTTAAGACATCTGTCGTCTGATAGCGTTTACCAAGTAACATATCATAAATATCGAATAAGTTTCTTGTCTATAAATGAAAACTTACAAAACCTCTAATGAGCTTGTAAATCTAACCGGAAACAACAGCAGCCGAAGCAGCAGTAAACTGCATTTGCATTGACGGACTCATTTATCGGCCGACAGGCCGCTGAGCGTGGGAGGTGTCGGCCGTTTCTTGCGACCTTGCAGGATTTGGTGCATCTCTACCCTGATGTTGGGTGTATAGGTGAAAACCTATGTGGGTGTACCGTGGCTGAGAAAGGCGTGTACATGTGGATTTGCTTCATTTGATGTTTTGATTGTGTTTTAACATTTTATCTAAAGTTACATTAACAATGTGGAACAATGTCACCAAAAACCTTTAACCTATAATAGAAATTGCTTGTAAATTGTAAGCTGACAATGTATCATAATGATGTTCTGTATTATTTCTTAACTGCATGCTTATAAAGCATTTCAGTAACTGTTTCCGATCTAATGTTGAAATATTTGTCAAAGGACCACAGATGAAAACAGGCCCTTTGGCTAACTCTGGTGCACTTGCAATGTTTATCAATGTGACAATAAAAAGATAAAACAAAATAACTGTAAATACACTGGCTGAAGTTCTGCCTCTTTGACTCATGCTGTTTGGGTGGCAGGTACAGTGCACGATCGATGTGACAAAACTTATGATACAGGTTGAAGACTACAGAGGAAGCAAGTGGCAACATGTACCACCACACCAGAGACCAAATTAGAAGCTGTGTGGTGAAGATGTATCTGTTGTTCTCAGGGGGCATCAGAGGCAAGGAGAGTTGGTCTGCAAGGAGGTGTAACCAATGTCTGCTTATTTATAATGAGTGTAAATTGCGGGTAATTTGTGTCTGAAGAAAGACACCAAAACGAAAAACACCTAAATGTAGTTTTGACAAGTTTTTCAATTCACAAGCAAGTTTAACTTTTAAATAAAATGAATCAAGCACATCATACACACTGCGTTCTAAAAGGTGCGTGAGACAGTTTCACCATCTTACCGTTGTGTGACATGCCGACATTGAGGCACTTCTGGAAGCGACAGTATTGGCATTTGTTGCGGGACTTCTTGTGAATGCGACAGTGAAGATCACAGTGATCGTACACCAACTTTAACCTGATCGTGCGTCTGAAGAAACCCTACGAGAAAGAAACAGAGACAATAACGTCAGATCAAGCAAAAATATATATTTTCTACATTTGCACTTCTTTCCTAAATCTGCTCCTTTTGAAGAATGAAGACAGTTATGCATTTAGATATTATAATGTAACTATTCTCTTTGAGAAAAGTGAAAAGAATAGGACTGAGAGACTATTTGTGTTGCCAAATAAGACAATAGAAGTATATGATAAGACATAAAAGCATATTTTCCCAGTACTGTATTGGCCTTATAAATACAGAAAAATACTTTATCAGTATTCTAGTTGAGACCTGAAAGGGGAAGGTCAAACAATTGATTATGATCCGAAAAGATCCACGTTTTTTAGTATTACATTTATTACTTTAATATTCATAATCTGATTAAAGTTTGTTGTTGGTGGAGTAGCTCCACAGAGCATCTATTGACTGATGCAGATTAGATACCTGGTTCTTTCTAATCTGAGGAAGCCAATTACACTGCCCAAGAGTGTGTTTAGTAAGCAGATTGCAATTCAGGGTGTATTTATGCTTTGATGTTTTCAACCTTAGGACCAAAGGAGCCAAAAGAAGTTTCCTTATCTCAGCTAGTAACTATGTAGCCATGGTCAAACTGCCAAAACTCTCCTACATGCAGTCACAGGTTTGTTAATGGCTGCGGTGTGTAAGATCACCAAGAAAGCTAATAGAAAGCTGAATCAAAAAACCTGTTGTAAGTTTTAGAAGGAGAATTGTGTTGACTGTTTTTTGTAAGCAATCAACATCCACTTGTGGACTTGTACTACGTGAAGGCTGGTATGTTTGGCATCTTTAATCCACAGATGTTCCTTTTTTAATCGTAGGCTATTTAAAGAAGGAGGAAGTTAAAGGGGGTCAAGGCTCCACCTCAAATAAGAATGTTTCTCCTTTGAAACAATTAGGTGTTTGTCTGCTTGGCTTACCCCCTCTTCTTGTGAGTGTCCCCTGAGACTTGAGCAGAACAATGAATACTGTACGTTACCTTCATTCAGCCTCTGAAGGTACAGTATGACTTTGACTAAGCACTATGAACCTCGGAATAAATCCAACACAACAGTCCTAAGGGTGTCAGAGAGGCGCTGATTCAACCCTATGGTCATGGCTGTAGTTAGTGGTTGTGCTGTATTATATTAAGGGATAAATATTCTGCATTTTGCTTATTAACAATCCAATGAAACAACACAACCAACAATGAGTTAATCTGTATCTCAATACTTTCTGACTTCCCTGGCCAGCTGATGAAACATCCTTCTGTGGCTCTAAGATGGTTCATTCATACTAAAGATGGAAATCTGACTGTAGTTTAAAGATGGGTGAATATTGCATTTGCTGGCTACTATAATTAGCCTAAAACCTAAAACTTGGGGGTTTATTTGTCTGGCAAGTACTGTATGTATGGCAGCTGGTTAGTGTATGTGAGATAGAGTTAAAACAAACCACAGGGCACATGTTCATGTTTATTAAGAAACATGTCAAGAAGTGAAACCTGTTGCTCACTGGTGTGCTTTTGACATTTTTTGGAGGAATAAGATAAACAAAGCTTCATAGGCAGTTATTGTTAGTAAGATCAATGCATTGTGGATTTTGGTCTTTTCATGGTATTTGTTGACAATGAAGAAAAATAAAGAGAATATCACAAGACTTATCCTTCAAGCAATGAAGTCTATTGTATTGCATTGAGTTACATCATACAGATGGTTTCTGTTTATATGGTCATTCAGTGGATGTCAAGGTTTCTGTTTTCTTTGGCAGTATCAAAGCGAGAGTTTCTATTCCTGAAGTGTTGAAACATTGAAAACTATTGACTACATTGAAAACACAAGCCTATGTTTTATCTGTGTTTTCAAAAGATAAATCACTTTCAATCTAAAATCATCTAATAGGACAAAATCTATGTCAATTCAATTCAATTTAATGTATTTTTTATAGCCCAAAATCACAAATTTGTCTCAGAGGGCTCTACAATCTGTACACATAAGAAACATTTGGGGCTGATACAAACACAGCACATTTAGTTTAAGTAGTAGTTTTATACCAATTTATCTGGAAAGATATGTGCAACTTTCTTGGAACCAAACTGGAAATAAAATACAAAGAATTGCTATTGTTATTGAAAATCCATCTCACATGTCTGTGAAGGACAATGTCACAATTTAAAAGCTCCTCTTCTTATAATGTCTCAGTGTTTCAAAGAAAACGAAAATATGTGTGAAACTTCCCCCACACTCTATTAGTTATTTATACTCTGTACTGACTGACAAACAGACAGAGTTTAAGGGGCTGGGTGTGCATCTGTAGAAGCACAAGCCTTTGTTGAGCCCTTGCAGAGTGGAAAATGTATGGGGCTTGTGGTCAGGGTGACAGACATCAAAAAGATGAAAAAATGCATTATAGAATTATTTATTCCACAAACGAGTGACACATGGTGACAGAAAGAGGAAGACAGGCAGGGAAAAAAAACTTTTCGCAGTAAAAGTTAGCATCACCATTTCCTGACATGACTCTAGAGTGGTAGACTGTCAGCTTTTTTTCCTTCTTACTTTTTGAAAGCAGCAATCATTTTATACTCTGCTACTGTGCACTGCAATTTAAGCCATAATATGCATCTCTCAAAGATGTTGGTGACCAGAGTGCCTTCTCTTGCCAACACAGACTGACAGAGTTACCCTTAAAATAGAGCTGAAAATTAATCTGCAACTATTTTGATAAGTGACTGAATCAAAACTTATTTTCAAGCAAAAAATGCAAACATTAGTTAGTTCCAGCCTTATAATTGATAGGATCTGCTGCTTTTTGTCGTTTGGTGGTCTTTGGGTTTAAACTGTTGGTTTTGCAAAAAAAAGTCACTTTAATTAATTCAGGAAGTAATCTGCCGATTATTTGATAATATAATCGAAATCTTTTAAAACACTCGTTATACTTCCCCAGTTTGTTTTTTTACATCTTATTTTCATCTTAACTCATGATAATCTTTCAGTCCTACCTTACAGCCCTCACAGGCATGGACGCCGTAGTGAAAGCCTGAAGCTTTGTCTCCACACACGCGGCACTCGATGTTAAGCGCTGCTGGCGACGTGTCGTCCTGGAGCTTGGAGAACACGGGATTGTCACAGTACTGTGGAGGGGACTCCGGCTCCAGCTTGATCAAACCTGATAGCAAAAACATCATCAGGCAGGAACAGAAGAACACCAAATTGGCAGACAGATTGAAAACTAAAACTTTCCTACTTCACTTCTTATATCCACAGGTTTAATACTCAGTTGCTTTTATCCAGGTTTCTTAATATGTGCATCCTGTAATGTAAACTCTACCAGGCTATAAGCACTAATCTCATGTTAAGCACAAGTGCTTCTAAATGTGGTGCCTTTGATGTATTTTTATATTCAAGCTTTCTTATGCGAGGACTTGAGAAAATAATTCAGTTTCTGCTTCCTGTGGTTATATTTTGCGACTAAGCTTTCTGTGCATTTACTGAAATCAGCATTAAGAAACTAAATACGTTTTAGAGCTGGTTGTCCCATTACATAGACTGGACTTACTGTGCCTGTCTGGCTCTGTTCTGTAGCTGTGCATGTTTGTGTAGTCCATATTGGTCAGTTGTTCTTCGTGCTGCGGCGGACTGGGGTCATAGGCCACACCGGCAGAGGAGATGGAGGATACGAGCGGGGGAGACAGGGAGGACTGGATGGAGGAGGAGGAGATGGAGGCGTAGTCTAATGTGGACAAATGCTTCATGTCGAGGGAGTGGGAGCTGTCGTCCAGCTCTGAGAGCTCCACGGCGTTCAGGCTGAACCCGACAGGCCAGGCTAGGAGCTGCTGGGTGTCCACCATGTCTACTGTGGAGAGAGAGATGAAGCAGTGACGCAACAGCTGATGCAACATCCTTTGTTGACTGTATGTGGCCTTGTTAAAAGAAAACACTAGAAGGAACCAGAGAGAGGAGAGGAGAGGAGAGGAAGAGGAAAGTTGGAGAGAGAGAGAGAGAGGAAGAGATAAAACATAAACACAGAAACAGAGGAAGGGAGAAGGAAAGATGAAAATGAAAATATACATGATGCGTTGCACATAGTGTTGATGATTAAATACGTCCGTTCAGAAAAGCCCAAACATAACAAAGCACACACACACACACACACACACACACACACACACACACACACACACACACACACACACACACACACACACACACACACACACACACACACACACACACACACACACACACTCCAGGAGTACCCCTGGCCCTTCAGCTCGTTCCTGCAGTCTGTTTTTTATCTGGTAAACAGGGAGGCAGATTGTGTCACAGTGAGAACAAGGCGAACTCTGGCACTGAGGAGCGTCTCTTCTACTCAAAACACGGTCTTCCTCTGTTGCTGTTTGGGTGGCTCGCTGTGTGATTGCCCAACGAAAGGACACAGAGAGCAGGACTGTTTGCCTCCGTCTGTCTGGGGCCAAGGATGTGGCACGGACTGCACCTTCTGAGTGTTGAGTTGTGATACTGATTGTTAATTAAGAACTGTGCTGGCAAGGATACTTACTTCAACATTAGAGCTTAATTCACTTTCTAGGGCTTTTTTCTTGTTTGTGAGAAAAAAGACAAGATAGTTATAAATAACAAATGGGGACTATTTTAAGCTGTGGATTTGGTGCATTAGCAAGTATGTACAGCAGCAGGTTGGTGTATGTGCGGCTGACTCAAAATAAATGACAGTGCTCAATGGTTATCGTAATGAAGGAACATGTCAGTTGTGTGGTTCACTGATGGGGTTTTTATTAGACTTTGAACACAGTGGGATCAATTCATTGTTGGCTTTGGTCTTTTCAAGATATTTTTTTACAATGAGAAGAATATAGTATACTATCTATACCAGCATTATGCTTAATTAAACTCTGCTACTGCTAAAATGAATAAATTGACCTGAATGATGTATGAAAAAATAGCTTAATCAACACTCAGAAAGTCTTTGGAACACATTTCACCACACAGCTCCATCTAGATACAAATGTTTGTTGATGAAAATGAATGAAGGCTGTTCAGTCATTAAAATACAGTATCTAACTCAGATGGTCAGACATTATTGGAAGTGAGCCCAATATGGTCAAAGTCCAATCAACAGAGGTTATTGCAGTCCGCCCGAAGGCAAACTACATACACGGCTTTATAATCAGGGGGAAGTTTGTAGAGGGTTTTTTGGTTATGCATACATTTGTAGAATATCTTGTTGAGTGGATGTTTTTTAATTGTTAAAGAGGCTTTTCTAAACTACAGGCACCACAGCTGTAATTAATTGTTTGAATTGGTCTTCTATGACAAGAAGAATTGTTAAATATATTTGTAAGAAACACAGGCCAGATAGAAAATATGCTTTTCTTAGCTGTAGCAATAAATCCCAGTTGTTCTTAAAAGTCCCGTTGTAACGTAAATAAGAGCATTTAACTGCTGTACTGGTATATTCCCCAGTGAAATGCAATATTCGAGACTCATGCAAAATGGATTTAAGTCAAATCCGTTGCATTTGATTGGATCATTAAAAGTGGGATTAGAATAAATTTGTTGCTAATGTTGCAGATTGATGGATGGATGTCATGATACTTTTGGTTGAATTTAGGCGGTGTTAGTTTATGGAAGCACACGTCATATTTTGTTTTATAGAAAGAAATGATCTGATTTTGAATATTTTAATTCAAATTTGAAAGGCAGAGTGCTTTAACTAGAAGAAAAAAAACAGTCCATGTGTCTTTCCAAATAGTGATACTGGAAACTATTTCATTTTCCCATGCTTTCTTTTTTTTGAGAAGGAGGAAGCCATGCTTGAATTCTGACCTTTATGTAAACTAAAGAAACTCTGAAAAGGAAAAGACAAACTAGCAACAGTTTATAAATAATCAGTAGAGTAAAAGTTCTGTGCACTGAACCACCTGGCCGGCAAAACAACCTTTTGTTACCACACAAGTTGTTAAAAATAAACCTCCTCTAATCAACCCTGAGCCTCTGATTTGGAATAAATAGGTAACAAAGAATGCAATATATTATGCAACAGTGCAACACTAAAATAGCAATACTCGGATGGCACAGGAGCACCAGGTATAAAAATGGCTTGAATTGGCTCCAAATTACTTGGCAAAACATCCCTGTGCAGCAAACATCCTCTTCTCTCAGATACTTATTGTTTCCTTTTTACTTGTTTTCATTGTTGCAACAAAAATCAGCGGGTGATCCACTTAAAATTCACATTGACTGTGACATTGTTTCAGAACAAGAGAAAGTGTGTGTGTGCGTGTGTGTGTGTGTGTGTGTGTGTGTGTGTGTGTGTGTGTGTGTGTGTGTGTGTGTGTGTGTGTGTGTGTGTCCGCAGGCTGTAGCTCCACTGTCTTGGAAGCTGCTGCGGGGGAAAATGCTGACTATTAATAACCAGAGAAACCTGGATATTTTTTCCATTTGTTGGCCAGTTGCCGATCCAAACCTAAAATAGATGGAGCATTGGAGTGAATGTGTCCTTGTTGGCATCAAGTTATCACATGGATACAGGAATAGTGGGAGAAAGAGCTCTAGAGTTGAGAGTGAGAGAGATTAAGTGAAAGGGGGTGACAGCGAGCGAGTCCTCAGACCACTTCAAGAAATCAAACTGCACCTACGAGGCTTCAAGTAAAAAACCCTTATGTCGGTAAATGCATGGTCTGTACTCAGCAGGCTCCCGAACACAACTGAGAAAGTAAAGAAAGGAAGGCCTCTGCAGGCTGGCAGTTAAACCAAAGTGCTTAAATCATGTCGTAATTGAAGGTAAAAACAAGTTTGTACTGTAACTTCTCTCCTGGAGTTTTCACAAAAAACAGTGCGCTAGAAAATCCACTGCATTCAACATGTTTGTATCTGTGAGTGCTGTGTGGGAAAACACCTTGTCAGACATCATAAAGGGTGACAAATGATTAGTATGGTGTATGCAGTGTGTATTGTGTTTGCAAAGATGTGCGTGTGTGTGTGTGTGTGTGTGACAATTATGCCGGTGTCTCCTGCCAGTTCTGTGATTTCCACATGTCAGAACTTGTTTCCCAGGTAAGAGCACAGCGTGTAGGAGTACTTTCTGTCAGCTATTGCCTCAGACATGACATAATAACAAAAGGCCAACGGCAAACTGGCATGCGAGTCTGGCAAGCTGCTGTACGGATGAGGCGGATCGGCGCTGTGTGTGTGTGTGTGTGTGTGAGCCCACACGTACAGCATCAACCTTCGAAGGATCTCTGAATGGACAAAGACATTGATTAAGGCTGAGTGAACGTACAAAAGCAAAGACTGACCCACAACAGCTGGATCATTAAACAAAATTGAAATACCATAATGTAAACTTCAGGAGAGGGAATGATGCAGGTCTCCCAGTCTGAAAGCAGCAGTTCAGGGAAAGAAAAGGAGGTGAAACCAAGAGGTCAATCAAAAAGATGTGAAATCTTTCCTTCAGGGACAAAGTTGCAAAACATATAAAATCTTTTTTAACTTTCATATTTCTTCACAACAGTAACTATGCGGTCCAAAACAGACTGAAACACAAGCTGGGGATCAGATTACTGCACAGAAAGTGTCTTAAGTCCTTTTTGTATCTTTGATAATAGACTTTTATTGAATTTAATGAATGAGCTTTTATCAGAATACATATACAAAAAGTCCAAAGAAGGAAAACAGAGACAACAAAAACTCAACAAAAAGACTAAAGAAAATGCCAAAAAAAGCTCACAATGACTAAGCCCTGCAGACAGAAAATATCCAGCATCATCATAAAATCTTCTGAGGGTGTAGAAACCTCCTCCACTCCTCCACAGTAAGTCTTTCTACAGTCAAGCAAAGAAAATGTACAAGGTGTGGAGTTTAGGACATGGGATAAGCCAACACAGAAGCCGGTCCGGTATATTTAGTAAAGTGGGAGACAAAAGGCAAAACCTGCCCCGCTGCATTCAGGGACATTAACACTCTTATCTTCTCTGTTTGAATAAAAACTATGCGCCCTCTCCTTGGGTGAGAACGACACCGCTAATGTCAAAGCAGACACTATTGGAAATGTGTTTTAATATTTTAACGTATTTGTAAGAAGTTAATTGGGCTGCTACATGAGAACTCTAAAATTGGATACAATATACAAATGAATACATGTTTATGATGATTTTTGTATACTATGGGCTTTTCATGCATCATAAAGTGAAGTACATTGATGGTAAACACAACTAAGTGCACTCTAATAGAGATGTAAATGCTAAATTTAACACTTTTTTTCTTGCTGCTGCCTTCAAAACATCCAAAATTACATGTTGCAGGAGTATTTCCCCTGTTTGATTTGTTTTTCTGTACATTAAACCATTGGTGTCATCACATTTGTTGTGTGTATATGAATGTGTGACACACAGAGACAGAGAGTTAGTGCAGAGTTAGCTCTGTGACTTCCTGACCTCTTCATGTAAAGCATGTGGTTCAGTGGCAGTGACTAAAACAAAGATATACCTGCCTGCGCATCTGCCTCACAGTGTCTTTGAAAGGACAAAGTGTGCTTGATATTTGCCTGGTTCGTCCTATATAAAGAAACCGTGGGATGCACTGAAAAGATCATATGTTGTGATAATGCTGTGCTTTATTTGTAAGATACCTATTTTACCATAAAGAGCAGAGGCTCGGTGTCTGCAGCGTATAAAACAAACCGCCTGCCTCACTCTTCAGGAAATTGGCACTTTTTTAGTTTTACTCTGTTAGTGTGAAGTCATTATGGGCAGAATTACCTGAAAAGGGGCCTTCCCCTTCTGCATCTAAATGATCAAACAGGAGAGTAATGGAAAACCAAATGCATAAAAAGTGTCAACCAGAGACCTGGACGGCCTTTTCGACCAAAACGAGAGTCTACTCGCGTCTGAAAACCCACTTGCACGGTTGGTACTGAATTTACTCATGAGACTTCAAAGCTTGGCACAGTGGGAGGTAAGAAACCATAATCTCTGTCTGCATGGCACGGCTCTGAGTGAAGCAGCACCCACTCACTGATTTATATTTGACTTTTTGGAAAGAGTTGACCACTGATAGACATCAGGTCAACCTGAGGTCAAATTGAGAGGGAGGCAACACTTCTTTAATCTTAAAATCTTAAAATATCACAAGTACTTCATGTCTCGTTCTTACTGAAACCCCTGTCTTTCAAAAGGGCACTTGGTTCCTGCATTTACACAAAAACATACACAAGAGCACAAAGTAAAAGTCAGAAGACAGTCTAAAGAATATGCAGAACATGAAGCTGCCTCATACGACCTAGTTACAGATATTTGCTCATTTTGCGGGGGGGAATGAAAGAATATCTATGAATAGCAGGTTTTTGAGGACACTGGGGCTACCAAATATCACGAAAAACTTGCTAACAAAACCAAGAGGCGAAGAACTTTCCGAGGATACTCCATATCAAAGTAAACTGGTTGACCTACAGTATCTCAACGATAAACACCGATGCTCCCAAGAGGCTAAAAGTGGAAATCGACTCACCACACACCACGCTAAAAGCTATCTGACAGCCTTAAGCCTTTATCAGATGTAGCAGTACACTGTTTTTTTGCTCTCATTGTTGTTATCCACAGCTCATGCATTGATTCAACATCATGAACTGAGTGACAGCGACACACACACACACACACACACACACACACACACACACACACACACACACACACACACACACACACACACACACACACACACACACACACACACACACACACGTATAGGACAGTCCACTCACCCAGTTTCTCCCGTTTCAATTCAGAAGTGTTCAGTGGCAGCTCATTGACCAGCGACCAAGTGATAGTGACAGAAGAAACTGGTGTGTGTATGTGTGTATGGTCATGCTTTTCCTCAGGAAGTGATGACCAATAGAAAGGGAACTACACACACACACACACATTTTTTGTCTTTGTCAGAGTCTTGGCTCAGCAGAAGTTCAGACAGCTAACTATCATGTGGTCTAAGCGCGCGTGTGTGTGTGTGTCTCTTTCATTCCTAATTTTTCTTTTTATGTGTGCATGTCTCAGTGTAATAATACAGGATATACTTGTGTATGTGTGCCCATGTGCTTAAAAGTGTTTTCTTGTACGTGCGTGCTCTCCTGTGTAGGTGCTCTCCTCTGTGTGTTTTGTGTGAGTGTGTATGCGTTTGTGTAAAGTGGTAGACATCAGATGCAGATGATTTCCTGTTGCTTCACTCTGACAGGCGACCTCTTCATGCCTCTCTGGTTGCACTTCTCTCCCTCTGCTCAGTCACTCAGTGTCGATGTGACACCGGCGACGCACTCACTTCTGCCTCCTTATGCAATACCAACACAATACAAGCCTGCAAGTTCTCTGATTTAATTTCAAAGCCTAGCTATCATTTTCCAACCAGACTAGAGACATGACAATCCTGACTGATGTTTACAGTGATGTCAATCAATGTGAATGAATTGTCCTTTCAATAAATCAATAAACAAATGAACTAATAAACTAATACAGACAGCTTCCAGTAGAGGAGTTCGTCTCTTAGTGTAAACGTGTTCAATTCTACTAAATAAAATGCTAGCACACATTCCCAGACCAAACAAGAGAGAAGTGGTTTCTACTTTTTGGTTGTGACAGTGGGACATTTCTTCCTTTATTTCCATTTGTACATAAATTACGTGACTATACAGGGATGCACAGAGAATGACCAAGCAACACTTATGTAACAAACGAAAAAAACTAAAACACTGATCGAGGAAACGAGACAGAAAGAGGACTGACTGAACAACTCAGAGACAGAAAGTCTCAGCTGGACTGCAACCATCAATCATTCACTCTCAACTGTGTTGTTGTTCTTTTATTAACCAAAAGGGTCAAGGTTGGACAGGTAGGGTTAAGTGGTCTCACATTAGCATGACAGAAGCTATGCTCTCATACCACAAGTGTGAAAAGCGACAACCCTCCTTAGCAATGCAGAGACAATGAGAAAGAATGTTGACCTGCACGCATCAGTTCTTTGAAAGATTAAGATACAAAAAAAACATTTGATGATGTTTCGATGAGGTAACTGGTTTGATGAGGTGACTGCTAGGTCTGATATGTAATCCTGATGTATCCATTGTAATCCATTGTACAATGTGGGAACTTTTCTCAGAAAATGACTTCTTGCTTCGATGGCAGATCGACCACCTTGTTTAACAATTTAAAAAATATGTAATACTGTAGGTTGGAACATAAACCTCAGGTACAAGTAAGAATCGCATTTAAAAAAATCTCAGGTTTGGGATAAAATTACTCATCAGATCATATGATACAATTGTTTTTCCATCTAACAAGAGGCTTGTTTCTGTATTTTTGTGTATGTCCTGTGTGTTAACTAATCATCTACCATAGACAATCGATTATCAATGTTTTCAGTAAGACAAAGTGAACAAAAAAGCAATGCACTCTCAGTTGTGAACAAGGACAAATGCCTCACCACGAAGACTTCCCCTCTGATGAAGTTTATCAGCCGAGCAACTGAAGCTAACGCGTACTTTGAGTTTACACTTAAAAATTCACAAGTGGTTTCAGGCACTGTGGTTGCTGGCTGCTTGTCGAATCTTGCGGTTGTCGCCAAGGGGCTGCATCATGTTTTTTGGTGAGCTAGTTGAAATGTGGAACTAAAGCATTGAAGTTGGGGTCTAACACACATGACAAGTGTTTTCACGAAACACATGACAGAAAGAAAAA
Source organism: Anoplopoma fimbria (assembly GCF_027596085.1). Taxonomy (NCBI): domain Eukaryota; kingdom Metazoa; phylum Chordata; class Actinopteri; order Perciformes; family Anoplopomatidae; genus Anoplopoma; species Anoplopoma fimbria. The sequence continues at coordinate 18,688,929 of NC_072465.1, forward strand.
CACCACTGAACAACTTAATACAGAGATAACACTTTTGGCAATAGGAGGCTACGATCCCAATCGTGTGTGAGGTGATCTTAAAGGAGTGGTTCAACATTTCAGGAAATGTGCTTTTTCACTTGTTTTTGCTGCGAGTGAGATCAGAGGATCAATACAACTACGGTGTTTGTGCATTAACTATAGAGCTACAGCTAGGAGGCAATTAGCTTAGCTTAGCAAAAAAAATTGTAACAGTGGATACTGTCCGTCTTCAAAGTTTAAAATATATAAAAAACATGTGCCTGCAACTTTAAAGCAAATCAATGACAATGCTGTACCTCATTTGTTTATTTCAAATACAAACAGGAACCTTGAATATATGTACATAACATAATGTATGTTATGGTTTTATAGGGAATGAGGGCTCCAGCTCAAGAGTTAGTGCACAGACATGAGGTCTTCTCATTTAATTCTTGCCAGGAAAGCAAAAAGGCATTTCACCCTTGTTAAACTGAGCTCTGACTCTGTACTTAAACATGATGAAGTGGGTTATAAATCAGGAGACAAATGACTATATTCATTAAACACCACACACTGTTTGATTTCATCTCCCCACTGTAAACACCAGACTCGTTTGGACTAGCTCAGTTCAGTCGTCACAACTAAATTATGGTTATAATCGGCTCAACAACCGTAATGCATGTCTTTTCCCTAAGTAAGCAAGAAACACCAAATGTTTTAGCATTAATCTACACACTCACACAACTGCAACAGTTTTTCAACAACAAATCTACTCTGACTGTTCAATCTTTTGACCCAGCTTTTGATCATTGTCACATAATTAATTTATTCATTGGGATCGGAAGGCTGGGCTTGCCAGGTTTAGGGTGACTGAACTCTGGGGGTTTGTAAAGAAGCATATTGAACGCTTTCATGCAAAAAAGAATGTAAGCACAAACACACATTATGCTGCATGTATCTGCAGATACAGGGCATGAAAGCACACTGGAATTTAAAGACTTGCTGTTTGAACTCAGATAAGGTCAACACACATGAGCAGGTACACTCATGGAAAGAGAGCGAGAGAGAGAGAGAGAGAGAGAGAGAGAGAGAGAGAGAGAGAGAGATAGAGTTCACCCACTATCGTAGTAAATATCTGTGTGTGTGACTGTGTGTCTCCTCCATATGTTGCTCTCTGGGAATCTGCAGATTTACCAATAATCTGAGGACATCAACTTTCCCCCAATTCCTTTAAATAGTTATGAGTTAATGGTTGATGAGTCTCTTGGGCCTCAAGAGCTTCCTCAGTGGATAAGGGAAAGGAGTGTTGCATGCTGTCAAGGCCTCACCACACATTGACCACACAATGTATGTGCCATGCTGTCACGCTGACAGACAAATGTGTATGAGGAAACATGTGCAGAGCATAAACAAAGCGTAGTTCCAGGCACTCCTTCCATTTATGACAAGTGAACAGAGTCAAAAGCTATCTATTTTGGCCTCACACACACTGACATACACACACACACACACACACACACACACACACACACACACACACACACACCTCTGAGCTCGAGAGGTGTTGCATAGAAAACGGGCACGTGAGTCAGGAAGAAAATGAGGATGACAGAAAGACTTGCATGGATATAAACAACTGATTCAATCTATACAATTGTCATTTATGATGTTGTCACATAGGTTAACGATCATGTTATGAGAGTGTGAGCTCAGCGGTTGGAGTTGTGTGAGAAATCGCAGCGGTGATGATTTATAGCTAAACTTGTGTTTTGACAAAGGCAGGGAGTGAGAGGAGGGCACTGCGGTAGGAAGAGGGAGAGGTGCATTGTGGGAAGGGTCATACCCTGTTCTTCGAAGTGGAGAGGAAAAGACGGGAGTGTGCTGCCTACCGCTGCTGTTTAGCTGGACAATAACAAAAACAAACCCATGACGTGTCTCTCAATCACAGATTGTTCCCTAAATATGTGTGCACAAAAGAAACTGATATAGAATTGTCCGTGAAAAAGGAAGGCTCAACAAAATAAGTGTCAGAGTTGGCTCAACAATTTATTATTTAACGCTCAACCCCCACCCCTTGATTGTCAATCAACCAGAAACTTTGCAAAGTACTAGGCATAACCGAAAATTGTTGAAATCTATTCAAAATGATGAAAATATAGTAAAGAAGTACTACCCTGAGTCTTCCTCGTAGCATTTATTGCATTCGTATTAGTTGTTGCACTTACTGTATTCGTATCAGTTCGCTGCACTTATTGAATTTGTATTTGTTTACTGCACTTATCCTATTCGTAGTAGTTTGTAGCACTTATTATATTCGTATTAGTCTGTTGCAATTATTGTTCTCGTAGTAATTTGCCTCTGCACTATACTTTTGCTCTGGTGTATGCTTTGAGATGCTTGTTTAAGAAAGGAGATGCTCTTATGACTTCTGGTGACTAGTAGTTCTCCTGAATACCTATGTTGAATACACTTCCTGTAAGTCGCTTTGGATAAAAGCGTCTGCTAAATGACTGTAATGTAATGTAATGTAAATGATAAACCAAAATGGGAGGGACAGCTATTAACAGTCTTTCTTCCTGTTTCATTTCCATGATCGTTTGGCATTTGAACATTATTAGCCAATTTTAAATTGAGGGGGCGGATTACAGAAACCATACATCATCCCTGGCTAAACCTGAACTAGCGATGTCTCAAACAGTGCAACATCCAGTAAACCCACGTAGCACGTTGGGCACATAAAGTCTGAGTCAGTCTCAAGTTCCCAATAGGGACCAGAGGAGCAGCTGTTTGTGCCCACATCTTTCTTAAAGGGAAATTAGGACAAAGGTTGTTATATATCCCTACTGTCTGTTGACTAATATCTATGTTAAAGTGCATTTGCGAGGAAAACTCTTCTTGTATGAGTGTATGAGTGAATATTTGTGTGGTTTTTTTGCGTGCGCGTGGGTGGATTACCAAAACGACACTGAAGATTGCCTCAAAAGCTCAAGCTTAACTGTGTGGTTTTATGGCAATTCAATGAATTGAGAGTGTGTTTGAGAGGATGCAACACTAAGCACAACAGTAGCTTTTTCTTAAGATATAATTTTACTTGCTTAAGTAATTGCTAAGATCTGAAAACAAGGTGACATTGTTACCATTAAAGTCAGACAACAAACACGACAGATCAGACCATCACACAGGTTGTTTAGCCAGTTTGCCTCAACCACTTTTTGAAAAGAGTGGCCTGATAGCCGAGTGGTTAGGCTCTTACTACATTGCTGCATATGACCTGACAAGCAAGCTCCTGGTTAATTTCCCAGCAGGCCGAGCTGCACGTCTTTTTCTGCAAATGTCCTGTCTCTCTCTACTGTCGCTATGAATTAAAAAAGAAAAGGAAAAAAGTTTTTTTTTTCCCCCAATACAACAATTACTGCACAGGTGTTGTGCACAACAAAACTAAATACGGTGGCTCACAATTGGACCAGACAGTCGTTCTGTAACCTGTGTTGTTACTATGGACAGTTGGATAATCACCTCATTACCAGATAATTGTCTGATTGCTAGCGTTTCTTATCTCACCACAAAATACCTAATGTTCACAATCCAAAGCATGCTACTACTAGGAGAGGATTTAGGGAGTAAGGCTGTTACTAAATACATTGTACCTAAGTTTTATTTGCTGAAGGAAGGACCACGGAACAGAAACGATATCTTACATTTGTTGCTTTGACTTTTTTACCAATGTGGATGGGCGGCAATGTTAGAGAAATAGATGTTTTTAAATTGATAATGTGTTGTTTAGGCCCAATAGCCACACCTTACATTAAAATGTGCTCTTCTCTCATGCTACGTAACTTAGACTCCATTTACTTACTACAAAGTGTAAACAGGTGAGAACTGAAAACTTGCTTTGACTTTGACCTCAACATACGTCACTTTTCAGACAGCAGCTATTGAGAGAGAAAGAGAAAATGTTAACAGGTTTAAAAGTTACACGTTTTATTTTGAAAATGTTATGTAGACTCTGATAGCAGAACATTAAAAATATAAGAGAAAAAAATCTATACTCAATTTAGCATCGAACTAATTTAAACATAACAGAAAAAGTTTTGCTGAATGGTGAAGATATAATTTGGTCACTTTGTTCAACTCCATTTCCTGAATATACATTTTCAATTATACAATAGATGATTGTAAGTATAATTATAATAATCAGTAGATAGATACAGAAAGACAGAGATTGTACTATAAAGAAGAGAGGACATTGTGTTTTGCCAGAATACGATGGAGACATAAAAGATTATTTGAATTTTTTATCAGCACACTGTTTTTGATATCAAAAGAAATCGAATTCAGCAGCAAAAACATGTTGCTGAGTAGACAGTTAATGTAAGTAGACAGTAAATGGGGAAATAATTGTACTTGAAGTTAATAATTACAACTAATTAAAAGATAAACTAATTGAGGAACTTAAGGCTAAACTAATTCAACATGGTCTCAATTTAATAATGATAAGAATTAATCAAAGGTTAGCTTTTTGGAAACATTTACAAAAACAATAAGAAAAAGCTGAATTCTAGTACACAAACCAGGATGTAGGCGGTGTGGCTCCAGTCATAAGTGGTTAACTATCTGTGGGCTGAACCGGAGCGTGTAACTCTCTTTTTATCTGTTCATTTATATACAGACACAAATGTGCAGTTGAACATCTTCCTTCCTTTCATGCAGTGATTATGTTTAGCTCTCACAGTGGTTTTATATATAACTTTTAAAGCCACTGCAAACAACTGCTTAGAAGTGTTGCTTTCGGTATTTTAAATTAACGCAGATCTTTTTTTAAACAAGACGAATCTTAAAAGTGTAGGCGTCTGAATTTGTTCTCCACACCAAATCAAACACGGTTTTGAGTGGAAGTACGTTGTCTGCAGAGACTTACATGCCGTGTGAGGGTCAACATAAACATAGCATGGTATCTCGAGACACTCCTTCATTTACGACAACAGAGCAAAGTCCATATCTGTCTCAGTCATTCACATGTTACACACACCTTTATTTAGGAATTATATTACTTGATAAGCAATAATTGTACTTGTTGGCTTTATATCAACACACTCAGGCAGTCAGACTTAAAGCATCTCACGCACAGGTTAGACAACACTTTCTACAGTCGGCACATAAAGGATCCAAAATTAATCCATGAAAGACAATGTCCAAATATTGTCCCAAATGACACATCATTTTCTTATTCACATGAAAGTTAGCAAATGATTGAGTTAAAGTCAGAAATGTACATTATGACATTAATCCGGATGGGCATTGTTAAACAGAGAAATGTCCTTTTATAACTTCTCCAAAAATAGGTTATTTTTTAACCACAAGTTGGTCATATGTTCCTCTACTCTATAAAAGTGAAGTTACATCAGTGGTCACATTTTAACCTTTATTAAACTTAAAAACCCATTTTATCATTCTTATAGACATCTTAGAGTGTATAGCCTCAGTTGATGGGTAATGTCCTTGTTACTTAATCATTATGGGATAATCTGTAAAACCCTTTAACTCTTACTTTAAGTATGACTTTCTCTCTTTTTATGTCTTTTATTTTAAACAGTCTGGTTGGCTTTTAAGCAAGAGAGCATCTTACTTCTGGACACCTACTTAATTAATATTTTTTACAGAGCTAAAACAAGCTTGATTTCATCACAGTGAACTTTTTATTATAAGTTCCATCTGCATGTTCAAGAAGCCAAAATAAAATAACTCAAATGCATGATTCAAAAAAAATTGTACTTTTCAATAATATAATAAAACTTATAACTATGCCTTGAATGTAGGCAATCATCTGCAGTAATGTTAAGTAAGTGGACCAAACACTTGCAAAAAACTGCATGATAACAATTCTCTTATTTGTCCCATAAGGCCTGTCAAGAGCAAAAACATGCCTAAATTGCGTTTAATATGTATAAACATGTAGTTTTGAGCAGCAATAGAATTATCTGTACATTTTCTGTGATTACTCACTGTGTTGTCAGATCACTGAAATATAGATCATACAAAGTGATGAAGAAAGACCTTCACGGCACTGGTGAACAACTAGACTCACCGTTGGCACTGAAAGTGAGTCCTGTACAACAAACTGATGAACTCCCTTTCAAAATACCATCATCATATCATAATAAAACAACATTAGGCCAGTTCAAATCAGCTACCCAGGGAGCCATACAGCAAACCTCAGAGAGAAATCAGTGTTGGCCCCTGAGCTTGTGTCCACATTACTGCTGAGTCACGACCAAGGTTTTCTAGTCAATTCAAAAACACAGAACTGCCTGAGTGTTGTGAAATATCTACAAGTCCCTCACATGACACGGGGAATAAAGACACGAGAGAAGAATAGACAGAATATTTTAAATATTTAAAAAAGTTGTGAGATAATCATGAAAATTGCTCAGCCTTATAAACCCTTATAAACTACCTAAGAGGGAGCGAGACCCAGGCTGTTACTCGTACTCACCTGGGAAGTTGTGACCACTTTGATGGTTAAACTCTCTGCCTGGTGTTTGCATGTCAAACTCACACACTCACTGTGGCCCACAGACACACTATGGGCGAACACCTGACTGTGTGCCATTTGTCAGTGCTGTGACCGCACCCCCCACCCACCCACCCCCACCACCACCACCACCTCCTCCTCCTCCACCCATCTGGATGCCCACTGCAAACAAGGGTCCACCATGACATGATAGATCATTTGACCACAAAGGATAAATACATTTATTGACTTTGTTCTGCATCCTTTTTTTTTTTTTTTTTTTTTGTTCAAATACTGTTTTTATTTTTTTTTTTTCCCAATAAGAAAACAAGCTGATTTATTATTTATTATTTAACATAACTGACATATTGTGCATTAACCCTGTATTATTATAAAACAGACTCTTTCCTGGCTCTTTAAATGACCTTTTTTTTTTTTTTCCCAATAATGTGGTTTGCAGAGTGTTACAAGTACAACCAGCAGCCACAAACACTCACACAGCGCTGCAAAAAAAACTGTGAACCGAGCGGAAGGTGACTGACCTGATCACTGTTTGAAGCGCAGAGAGCAGACAGGAGCACCACTTGCTTTTTTTTTTTTTTTTTTTTTTTTTTCTTTTCCCTCGAAGTTGTGTCGTCTTCCTCGGTCGCCTTGTCAAGCCTTGGAAACCGTGGCCGTCGTCTCGTCGCTTCCAAGGGGGCGCGGTGTCAAAGTGGTCCGGTCTGTTTGCCGCGGAGGTTTCTGGTCATGCTGCTGCTGCTGCTGCGGTCGGTGCCTCTCTCTCTCTCTCTCTCTCTCTCTCTCTCTCTCTCTCTCTCTCTCTCTCTCTCTCTCTCTCTCTCTCTCTCTTCTCCCTCCTCTCTCAAACATTACTCGCCCGGTATCCTGAGGACACACGCAGAGGCATCAAGTTACCGTTTAGCTGCCTGTAACTAGGTTTTTATACTACTTTTGAACTCGTTTCTTTAAGTATAAGTATTGGTATTGGTTATATAAGTATTGGTTTTAAATTTCTAAATTCAAGTCCAATTAATTTAAGGGACTATTTAGCTTATTAAATGTATTTCCCATTACATTTACATTACATTACAGTCATTTAGCAGACGCTTTTATCCAAAGCGACTTACAATAAGTGTATTCAACATATTCAAGAGAACTACTAGTCACCAGAAGTCATAAGTGCATCTCTTTTCTTAAACAAGCATCTAAAAGCATAAACCAGAGCAAAAGTATAGTGCAGAAGCAAATTGTCACTTACCTGTGTATAAATGACTGCTTGTTTGACTAATGCTGACCTTACAGGCCTGCAATGCACTATTTTGGTGTGACTGAATTCACCTGCTGAAAAACAGTTATAGTGGAGAGACAATTTGACAGATTCTGCATTTAAATCAGCCCAAAGTCAGTGGTCAAGGAAACCCTGTGAGTGTTTGCTTAGTATAGGATATACTGTTCATCTTTCATGCTTGCTGCATCTCTATAGACTGTTGATTTGAGGACCTTAGAATAACCCCAACCTAAACCTCAATCTATTTTTATCCCTAAACCGTGAAATCTACAGGCTACTCTGTTCAGTAAAGGAAGACACAGTTTTTCACATTGTTTTTTTTAAACCCACATCTTGTTAACTCAGGGTATTGGATGTTTTAATGTAATCATATAATTCACGTGACACCAGATAATACATTGAAATGTTTAGCATTAAACTTACTCATGTCACTTGAGGCTTATTTAACCAATAAACTGCGAGGATGTGGTGTCACATGAGCCCTGCTGGCTAAATATTCACCTGATATGCTGACAGATTCTGGTTAGATTTGGTTTGAAAAAATGCAGAGCCATGCAACAGATCAGCCTAGTGAATAATAGTTTCCACAACCAAAATTTGAGCCCATGAAGAAATCAATGTTCCTGTTTCTGTTAGTGTCACTTGACCAGCCTCTGACCTTCTGTCTGCTCCAGTGATGCAGTTCCTACACGACACTGCATGGTGGCTGGGTATGTCAATGAAAGGACTTACTTATAATTCAGTCAGAACTTTTTGTCTGTCAGAATTTGCTTTGCTCTGATCGTGTAGCAGAATTCAGTGTAAGAAAAGTGTGAGTGTGAGAACAGATACATGACAGTGATGCTTGTCAAAATTTGGGTTAAGTTTGACTCCTTTGTCTACTTTCATTCTGCTTAACTGCCTTTGATCTATCATACCTCTCTGTACTGTGAACTAAGACAGCTGGCACACTCATCTTATTTACAGACCTACACACACACACACACACACACACACACACACACACACACACACACACACACACACACACACACACACACACACACATTCTCTCTCTCTCTCTCTTACAGTCCTCCCTACGCAGAATTTGTTTGTGCTGAACTAAAAGAAATGACACCCCTGAGAGTTTTACTGTCACAAAAAAACCCCAGCAAGCAATAATAAGCAATAACTTCTGATTGTTTATACGGTTGAGTCCCAGGCGACTGGAGCTCTGGTATCTGAACACGTTGATCATCTAAGTGCTTCTGTAACATTACAAGACTCTGATACGACTGTCATGACACTGAAATGATATTAAAGTGGTACTGACATGTTTTCAGGTCGAGGAGGGTACCAAACCCTTTGAAATCAGCAAATGTGCATAAACAGGCCAAATGGCTTGATTTTCGTCCAATCCTCATACATTTTGGAAAATATAAGAACTGAATCTGGATGCTATAATGTTGAATAAAGTGCACTGATTGTTCCTTCCTCCCAACGTTCATGGTCTCTTTCTCTCAGTGGCCCCAGTTTGTTGGGATGTGCACCAAGACAAACAGGGTTTGGCTTGTATAGGCTTGCTTTGGTGCGTTAGCCGCCCACGTCCGAGTCCCCATGAGCAGTGCGATGGAGACGTTTCCCACAGATCTCTGCTGACTGGTCGTCCCATGGACCGAGAACTGAGAGCAAAGCGTGTTTCCTCTCTCTTTGTTGAACGTCACTCAAATAAAGAGTTTGTGTGAGAGGATCAGTGAATATGTTTCTCATCATCAGTTGACACGTTTTAACTGTTGTAGCAATATAGTCGTGTTTCACATGTAAATGTGGTGGTTTATGTTACTGATCCACTGCTGTTAGTGGCACATATTGAAAAAGCCTTGTCAGCCTCTAGCTTTATTTAACTGACAAGAGTGTAACATCAAAGGTTTGACATGAAATAATTTGAAAAGAAAAACTTGAGAAAAAAGGTAAGAAAGAAAAAAACACAGGCGTCTGGAGAAAACTAATGTAATGAGCACAGTAAACTGCTGTGTGAACAACTGGGTGTTATTGACTGAATATCATAGATTTTGTCATGTGTGTGTTTTATTTTTCCGTGCTCATGAAAGTGAAGTTACGTGATATGCTAAGTGTTTCGATTTGTGAAAAGTTCTGAGTAGGGGCCTTTATGACGATGACAAATTTAGAGCTGAGCAGTTTGATGTAAACAAGGAATGAACAAATGTAACAACAGCAATGTTCATTAATTTCATTTCAGCTGCCATCTTATACATTTTTTTATTAACACCTTATGATAATGATAATAACAGCGCCCATATTGACCTAGGTGATGGTTTTTCGACACAAAACACAAGGTCATTTACAGATTGTAATAGATCTGCATTATTGTCATGGCCGGTTCAAAGGGCCATGGCAATTAAATTATTTTTCACAAAGAATGCACCCTGCCAAAGCAGAGGGCCCCAATTACACGAACCTGCGGAATGAGCCAACACGACATGGCTTAATGTACTCATATAGAACATTTCCACGTGTATATAGTGCCATCTGCTGGCTCAGCACAGGTAGTTCTACCCATCACTCTATTGAGGACTGTTTGCAAACCCTTGAAAATGGCTTGTTGACACAACAGGACTTTCACAAAATGCTGCTATATTATGCTCGGATCCAGACTTGATCCAATATCCCAACATTTAAATTCATGAAGTCAGCCCTGAGGTGAATTGCCACAACGGCAACGGATCAGTCAAACATCTGTAATAAAAGGTTATTTTTGCACGATTGTTATAAATTGTAAGCCTTAATCTATTCCCCTTTTCCCCCTTTATAATATCAATGAAATATACTGTTTGGTTAGTACTCATATCTTTCCAAACCCCCAGTTTGTATCACAAGCTTTCCCCTCATAACGAATAAACTGATCTTAATGTGTGAAATCTTTGTGGCTCTTTAAAGAAAACGTTGTCCCTGAAACAAAAGACGCAGACATCAGCATGAATCTTACTTTGTGAATTAGTGGAATGATGAAACCACATCTTTATTTACTTTGATCTGTACAGAAAAAAACATCATCAGTCACCAGATCATGCAAAGCAATATTGCGTTACGAATAAAAACACAATGCAAAACAAACAATATACTGTACCATAAATATGGAGCGTCAAAAAAAAAACAATCAATCAATCAATATATTACAAAAAATAAACTCCTGAGAAGACACTTACAAACATACAAATACAATATGTTATAGTTTACTTGCAACATAGTACTTGAAATGGATAAGCAGACAGGTTTAATGCAGTGATTTCTATTTATTTTTCTTACATGTATGAACTTGAAATGCAGCAGCTCAACTGAAAATGACCAGTCAAGGTACTGGGTTCATTCCAGGTTGCCTTAAATTCAGTCCCACAACACAAACAGGATCAATCACAGAAACCACTATTACTTTGGCGTATAAATCTGGAGCCCGACGTCTGACTGCAGTGAAAAGCAACCTGGAAAGGTGCGACTGAACGAAATCTTAAAGGGAATGTAAGAGTACGGTATTTAACGGATACACAGGTCCTGTATGTATGGTCATATTTATATCTATAATAGGGTGACAGCGCTCAACAGTCATGTTGAGGTGTTATTGCACTACTGTCTCAATGTCTTTTCATGAGAATAACCAACAAATTACAATACTGTTGATAGATCTACACAGAGGTGAAACAAGAAATCACCAGTCACAGCTACAGACATGAATCTTCTTACTCTTTGAAATGCATTTAGTTACTATTTAGGATTGGTTTATTCATTGGGGGGCCACTATAGGCCAGATCCCAAAGCTCCTCTACAAACTACACCAGTTGCAATCCTTGCCCTACTTTATCAAATACCTAACGTAAATGAATGAATTTCCAGATGTAATCGACCCAGGTCTGCACAGCTAACATGTAGCTGTATGAAAACATGTTCACAATAAGGCTACAACATCTAGAGAGAGAGAGAGAGAGAGAGAGAGAGAGAGAGAAAGAGAGAGAGGCAACGGAGGGCGAAACTCATCACTGATGGAGCTCCTTTCTTCTCCAAAAGTCACACTGAGCCACCTGGAGGAGCCATGCATAACAATCCAACACAGATGAACATATACATATTTTTCCGACTCCCTCACACGACAATGAACTTCAAGGCTTGTAGACAAAAAAAGGGGCAGCAATGACGAGCCCAGTAGTCAGTAGCCGAGGACCAGAGACACAACAGCTGGATTTACACTTGAACAAATCCTTAAAGAAGTTGATTTATTTACTCACATAGTTTCACTTACTGACCAAAATGTATTCACTGGGGGGAAAACCATCAACTATTCTTTAAAATATGGATAAATCCAGCTACTGAATGAAAGAGTTATGTCACTGACAAAGGTGGATTAAAAAGTGCTACTGGACTTTTTTTTTTTATCATTGGCTTATCTCCCTTTATAGTTATATATGTTTGTATTCATATACTGTATATATATATAGTATATATATATAAATATATATACGGTATGTACATTCCATTTAAAGTCTTGAATATTCTACTTTTTTATACTTCGGAAAGAGTTTCTTAAAATGTGCTCTGGGAAAAATAAAGATTTTGTTATTCTATTCTATTGTATTCTATTAAACTCTTATCTACTCTCGTCTATATCAATGACGTAACTCCTTCAGTCCAATTATTCTGGGACAGCTTCGTGCAATGAACATCCTACCCAGGAGGTCTCACTGTTAGAGAAGCTGAAAGTGGAGGAGAGGAGGGACCAGGACGGAGGGAATACAGTACAGTTAACACACAAAGTTTAATCTCAGACTGGTTCACATTTAATGTCAATCAAGTCATCACTGGCCAACAGTGAAAGGGGGGTGGGGGCGGGGGTGGGGCATAATCAATTAGGGGCTGACTACAGTTGGGCTGTTTCTAGTCAGAGAAAAGGCTGGCGAAGGACTTTCGGAGGTTGCGAATGGTCTCTGCCTTTGCCTCGTCCTGGCCGTCTCCTCCGGTGCTTGAGACCCCGCGGAAGAAAGAGGAGTCGCTGAAGGCGCTGAAGGCATTGGTCAGGGACTGGGACTTACTGGGAGGGGAGGGGGAAGGAAAATAAGAGAGGGGAGAGCAAGTGGGCGAGTAGGGAGGGAAAGAAGGATGGGATGCAGGGAGGAGGAGGAGTGAGGGAGGAAGTGAAAGGGAAGAGTAAGGATCAGGACAAACAGGGAAATATGAGGGCCAAAAAGTCACAAACACAATAATTGTACAATGATCTTTGAAAAAACATTGCAAAATGTTAACATTGTACTTTAACCCCCCTATTTATCATACACCTGCAGTATATGAACATGCAATAGTTAAAGTGTTGACAAATACATCAATAAACACATAAAGACCTCACATCTGCTTAAAACTACATAATTAAATGTGTTCTGTGTATAAATGCTAAATAGGAAGGGTTAAAGTAAAGTGTTAATTTACTCATTTCAGCAACTACCACTTCGACTGACACGCTAAAATACACCATTTAAACAAAAACATATTGATGACTAAAACGATTGGAATTCCATATATTATCTTTCTACAGAAGAATGGATTTAAACACTTTATTCTGTGTCCTAAACACTAGGATTTGGCCAATTGAAATGCGTGTCTTTGCATTATCAACAGTGTGCTGATAGTGCGGCTCTTACTTCAGCAGAGGATGGGCCTTTTGCTGGGATCCTGGCTGTTCTTCCTCGGAGGCCTCAGCATCAGCGGCAGCTTCAGCTGGTTCAGGCTCAGGGTTTTGGGAAGGAGAGGCCGGCTTGGCCTGGGGCTGAGCCTTGGCTGGAGACTGGACATTAGTCGGGGACTGGCTGGCTTTGGCTGGGGACTGAACCTGTGCTGGGGCCGAGGCAGTATCTGAGGCCTGAGTGGGTGCTGGGGCAGGGGCCTCGGGCTGGGGTTTAGGTGAAGCTTTGAGAGGAGGAGGGGTCTGTGGCTTTGGCTGCAGCTGCGGCTTTGAATTCCTGCGCATTGGAGGGATGGGCTTTGCAGGTGGTGCAGGTTTGGGGGGCAGCTCTCTTGGTTTGCCAGGAGCCGGGGTTGGAGAGCCCTGAGGCTGGGGCTTGGGCTGCTCTGTGGTAGGAGCTGAGGCTGAGGGAGGAATTGGGACTGGAGCCGAGGCTGGAGCTGGAGCTGGAGCTGGAGCTGCTGCTTTGGTTGGAGGAGAACCTGGAGCTGCTGCTGCTGCTGCCTTTGCTGGGGATGAGGGTGAAGCTTTGGCTTTGGTGGAGGCAGAATCAGGGGCTGACTTTGCGACGGACGGGGCTCTCGTCATTGGGGGAGGAGGCCTCGGCACCGGAGGCTTATTGACTGAGGCGGCCCTCTGGACTGGGCCCTTCTGAGTTTGAGCCGGACCTGGACCAGGTTTCTGGGCCTGGATGGGCTTCGGTACCGGTTCAAATGCTCTCTTAGCTGACTCTGATGATGACTCCACACTCTGAGCTTTCACTGGCGCACCTGAAAGATTCAAATATAATCACATTAGATTATAGTTCCATGGCTATGTAACACATGACAAGACAAGCATAAAAAGCAAAAGGAGAAGTAAAGGAAACAAAGAAAAAAGCATAATTATTTCGTAGATCTAGCACTTGTTGTTTTAGTGCAGCAGTTAGAAAACCAGGCACCTGCATCACTCACTTAAGACCAAAGCAGAACATGATACCAATATTGATTTTGAGTCTAGACATGCCCATTCACATAACAACCTCTCGCATTCATAGAAACCCTGACCAACTCATCAGTCAAGAACAGACTGGGGCAAAGCAGGCTCTGAGTGTTTGGACTGCAATGACCAGCAGGGGGTGGTAGATCAACGGTTAAGAGACGGTGTGGTGCCATTAGGAGAAAGCATGGTAAAAAATAAATAAATAAGGTAAAAACATGAGAATGAAGGAAAGTAAACAACAAAAATAGATATGATACAACCAGGAAAGGACACTGGCATCAAACAACTCAGTGACTCAGACACTCAGCACAAAGCAACATCATGCAGCACAAAACAAACAAATGATTACACATGCTGAGTGACGGGGGAGGGATGAGTTTCCAATGGCTGATAATTCATTTTAAATGATGCAGGATTATAGTAGGGTGTGTGAATTATATGCTGAAACCGCTTTAAAAAGGTTTCTTTGAAGACAGATTTGAAAATATATTAATTAGTGTTTACTATAAAAATTTCATTAAATGTCCAAAATCTAAATTTTTATATAACTTATCACATGATATGACCAAAACCTTCATGAAAAGTCATCCCAGACATTCTCAGACCGTCTTTACTGTCAGGCCACTGCAGTAAATGGCTACAAGTCTTACGTTTTAAGTGTTTGTCATTAAGCATCCCAACGGTTGCTTGGGACTCACGACACATAAAAACCAAAGAAAATACCATTTGTACAAACATATTTGATTTGTAAAGGACAACACAATAACAGTTTGCTTGGATACAAACCTTGAATTACTTAATCACACACACACACACACACACTTTATATTAGTCTCTTGCCAACAAACTGGAAAAGTCTTTAACGTGTGTTTGTTTGTTCATCATTCAGGAAAGATTGAGACGGAGGAGAACAGACTAATATTAGTTGTCACATGGTGTAGGAAGATCAAATATCAGTAATTCAGTGATTTGGATCCAAGCAAATAAGGAAATGAACATGCAGAGAATGAAAAGATGCTTATTTTCTTTGAAACTCTTAATTAATTAATCACGAAAGCAAGTTTTATAATTGCCAAGAAAAATATGTATTGAGTACCATACACTATAAAGCCACTTTGTCTAGTCTCAGGTATTATAACACAAAGCTAAGAAAGTTAATTTATATCAAAAGACAACACCCAGCAGTTATTCACAAAACATTCAGATCCTGCAAAGGGGGCTTTGGAATGTAACAGAGGGAAACATCTCTGCATATGCCATTAACGGATTCACACCAAAACAACGTACAGAATTAAAAAACAAGGATTCAAAAGCCAAGCGTTAATCACAAAGACGGAAACGCAGCTGAAATGTAGAAACATGTTCATCTGTCTGTTTGTCTGTATGTCCTCTCAAGAAACTCTCATCTGATCTTCATCACACTTGGCGGGTGTACCATGGGAGTACTTCTGTCGAATTTGATGCTATTTAGATATGCATCATGTTCAATTTTAATAAACTTCTAATAAACAAGTCCTGCCCCCCCGCAGCATGTCGTCCACGAACCGTCAACACAAGAGCACAGCCAATTGGAAGCAGAATTGAACCGCAGCGTTTCACCGGTGTGACCGAGAGTGAGCCGCGTGGGTGTGATTTTCCCCTGAGAGTGCAACTGTATTTCCCTGGTGTAAGACTTGATAATAACTTAAAACACTAACATAACCACCAGCAAAAAAACCTTTTCTAGGTAATTCCATGCTCTATTTTATAACTGCAGAGGTTATGTCAACTAATACGCCTATTTGTAAATTACCTTGCGAAGTGTATGTATGCTAAGTGTGTAAAGGTACAGTGAGAATTGTGACATAATTCCATATTTCTCCTATTTGAACATCATAATGAATGTTGAAATAGTATTAGGGGCCCTTTTAGTTGGGGAAAGTAAGGAAAAGTCAGCCCCTGTGTAATCACTGGTGTTTCTGACCATTAGTAGCTGCGACTGGAGTGTGTGAAGCAGCTATGTCTTGTATCGCTGAGGTCCCAAGGAAGCGCAGTGTCGAGTGGGAAGTTGTTCGCATGACGGGATCTCGAGACAGCTGGAAACAGCAACACCACAGGCCAAGCATTCCGCCTGTTCTGACTGTTTTGAATGGGCACTTCACTAACAACTACTCACTCTAAAATATAAAAAAGCTGGCATTCCTAAAAACAACCAGCACACACATATGAAACATCAACATATTACACATTCATGCAAAATCAATCAAACATGCAAACATTAACACATTGAAATTACGATAATAATGGCTTTGTTAATTTACCGTTTTACACACTGTTACCACTGCTTTATTTGTTACATTTAACACTTCAGCCCTGAGTACACACATTACCACACTAACGCAGATGCTGTAATTAAACTCAACAGGCTGGCTAAATGCACTCTACTGTACATTTGCTTGTTACTTCAAGTCACACCTTAAACAGAGACAACGCCGTAGCTCAGACAGACACGTCTTTCTATTGTCTTAGACAATGTTACCTTCAAAGAAAAGAGATACGGATGCAGATAAAATACAAACTGCTCTTACTCAAAGTTGTAGTTTGACATTTTTGGGAAATACACATTAACTTTCTTGCCACGAATTAGAGGACACGATTGATACCACTCTCATGTCTGTAACTACAGCACATTATCTAGTTAGCTTAGCTTAGCACAAATACTGGGAACAGGTGGAAAGAGCTAGCCCGGCTCTGTCAAAGGCAACCAAATCTGCATACCAGTATCTCTAATTAACAGGTTGTATCTTAGTTTCATTTACATTTATTCTCAAGAATTTTTTCAAAATGAAGAAAACTTTTAGAGTTTTTCTAGAGTTTTTTCTCTAATGGCAGTGCTTATTTTGGCAGAGAACGTTTTCAAATACTTGATACTTCATTTCAGAAAAATCTCCTAAGATGTCTGGGGGTGAACTGCACCATGACTAATTCAGAGGCTGTTTCCTAGACTTGCTTTGGGCCTACACTGGCAGCACTTGTATTACATTGGAGAACAGTGTTCAGACAACCTTGAGGTTGAGGGCGCTGGCCGGAGGTCCTGTTTGGATCTGACATTCCTTCCTTAAGGGCAGCACCCTGAGGGACAGTGAGGGGTTGGGAGAATGACAGAGAGAAAGTAAAACAAAGAGAGAGAGAGAGAGAGAGAGAGAGAGTGGCAGAGAGGGAGAGAGGGAGAAAAGGCAAACAAGGTTAAGCGGGTTTTGGTAAAGAATAAGCAGTGAACTGAAAAGAGATTTTCCTGCAGACATTAAACCCTTATGTTTCTTAACTTGCCTCTCTTTATATTCACAAGGAGAATTGAAGCAAATGATGTATGAGCATGTGTCATACTTGCTATTCATTTTGGGACATCCATTATAAATACATGGGTTTCAAACATCATTCTCTACCTGTTGGGGCTGCACGGTCGTTGGCTTCTGGCCCTGAGGGGAGCGAGCAGGTGAGCGGGAAGCACTAGATGACCTGGTAGCCAGAGCTTGGCTCATCTTAGACAGCACCACCTCCGCGATGAGCTGGCGGTCCTCTGCCTGGTGATCACCAATCAGCTGCATAGATGAACCCACAACCTGGACAAAGAGGGCACAGACATCGGACATGGTGTTCCTTTTTTAATGAGAAGGTTACATGACTGACATGCTGCCCCAAAGGAGTATAAAGGGCACAGTGGATTACACTTCATGTGTGGTAATAGCTCTCTGGTAGGCTTAAAGGACTGTTAATTCAACTCCCGGACAGAAAATGTATGTCGGAAAGGTTATGTTTTAAAAAAAAAATGTAATATGTGAATGGCAATCATCTTTATTTTCATTAACCCAAATGTTTCATCACTGTGGCAGTCAGGCTGCTGCTAAATAAGACAGACAGTGATATCATGTCAACATCCCTGTAAATGAATATCCACTCAACAATTTTATATAATAAACAAAACACTTTTCCAGTTGAGATGACTCATGGGGAGACATGTTTTTCACATCTTTCCCACTTTAGAATCTAATCGACCTCCGACCAAACTAGTGAATATTTTATTCTGACAGTCAGCCTACTTCAAAGTGTTGACTGCCAACTGTGAGCGTGTTTATTGACTGTCTTTATCCATATGTGCAGCATCACTGCTTTTTTAATCCAGAATTTTGCTTAAAAATGTACCCCTTTTTCCATGTATGCGAGGGCTGAGTTGACCCAAACAACTAAGTGGTTTTGTATTTACTGCCAACCACATAGAAGCAGCTCTCTCTCTATAGCACTCCATCTCGTGTCCTACAAACCCTGGCTTGTCAAGTTGCTCCCCGAGCTGGCAGAAATCTTGGTCTCTCAAACAGCTCAATCCTGTGGCCAAATTAGTCCCTGATCCTGCTTTTACTTCCAGATCTTCCCTTTTCATCAGTTTACTGCTTACTACCTTGTGAGCTATCCCTCTAACTGCTTCGTGGCCCTTTTGTACTTTGTCTCTTATCATACTTTGGGATTTTAATCAGCTTGGGGGCCCTGGGTGTAAGTATATTTACATTATCCAGTCCACTGCCCATCCCTCCAGTGTTTGTCCACCCAATGACCAGCTGTGTCACAGGGAATTTGGGTCCTGCTTTTTGTTGCCTCAGGCCAGAACTGTAATAGATGGGTATCAACTTCCCCACTGACCAGTGACATTTTCCAATCTTAATAACACCTTATGTTTTGTGTCATATCCTGCAGTTTTTTTCAGTGACGATGATGGAATCAGAGTATTTAGCAATTTTCCATACTTAGACGTAACCACTTGACTTTTGAGGAAAGGTATCATTACAGCGAACCACACTCCAACATTAATAATGTGTTATTCACAACCATTCTGGTCATGAATTCAAGACTAAAGACTACAAAACATGAAACCAATATGCTGAAAATTTGCAAGTGGGGGTTAATTGTAGCTAAATAGAATAAATACTGAGATAGGTTGGACTATAGAAGAGAGCCATACCTACCCTGGACATATCACCAGATGTTGGGTATTAAACTCATGATGTGTATTTAGACTAGATTCAATCAATTTATTCCCAGCCAGATCATCTCAGGCCCCAGCAGTGGAAATCAGGCCAGACGTGCTAAATTTAAGACTCAAAGACCTTATTAGTATTCTAATAAAACTCCCCAAGGCTGAACATGGTGAAAGTTCTCAATAAAAAGGCAGGAGACAATAAATAAAGTCATGCTGTGATAATATGGCAGCTTCAGAATAAGGGTTTGATTATGTGACTTTTTTAATTTAGTGTCTTGTCAACTGTTGGATCGATAAAATATTTTTGGGGGATTTTCCATCCATCTCTCTCTCCCTCCCTTCTTTCTGTGTTTTCCTCACCTCAGTAATGTAGTCATTACCATCCTTGCCACAGATGGCTTTGACAGCACAGATATCCAGCCCTCCGAAGATTTCTGAGCAGGTATCAACCCACAGTTTATACCTGTCACATAGAGAAGTTGGATTAAGTCTACAAACATTGTCTGTTTACAGAAAAACAACAAAAAAAAAATCACATGTAGAGTACCACTACTGCATGTGCAAATAACTGTTTTCCTGAGTTGCCTCTCGAGGTTAAGAACAGTAGTATTTTACTTTTTTGTCTAAAGAACTGGAAGTGAAATCACAACTTGTCCTGCTTTAAGCCATCTTGCTTATCTTAGAAAAATAAATTAAATCTTGTTCTTGTACACAGCACACTACTTTTTTAATAATATTGACTTATGTATCACTTTGGCACTGTAATTCAGGGCAAATGTTGCTCTTCAGGGCACTTATCTTGGCAGTAAACCTGTTACAGAACCTCTCTAGCTCGAGGCTGGGCAGACTGAAGCCCATAAAGGTGCTGTTGCTGGCAGATACAGACTGATCAATGCCAACACCGACATGGACAGTGGGATTGTGCTCCAGCAGGTACTTTTTTTAGAGCTTCACATAAAACCAAATAATATCAAAGTCAGATTTGTAATGTTTAGAGTCTCTGTACTGTGCTCTGTTAGCTGTCGCAGATTAAAGAAGCTTTTGCTGATTTTAATGGGTTTTTTTCAATTTTGCATTATGGCAGTAATTAAATTATTGACAAGATTACATTTTATGATGAAAAGTGGTAAATCCTCATTATGTTGGGACATTTGTAAGTGGCAGGGTAAGGTTTTGGAATACACTGTATGTAAAAGCGAAATTAACTACTTTGGTACTGTTTTATATAATTCAGGTGAGTATTTATGTATCCATTTTTAGTTCTTTTTTCAGTGGTGTTCCATACAGACATTTGTGCAACGACGACACTCAGTTCTCTTATATCTGAAAATAGTCCTTTTTTTACAGTTGCACTGTCCTTTTGACTGGCAGAAAAAAAAACTGTTGCAATTTAACATTTATGGCTGCTCTGTTTCATTTTGGATCCAGCATAAATTATTAATGGATATATTTACACCTGCTGTGAAAGGTCAAAATACACGCTTTGCATAAGGAGTATAAACACATTTAGCCGTGAGCAGAGCAGCTCAATGTAGAACCAGAACATTTCTTTAGCCAAAGGAAAAAATAAATGCCACTACAAACCAAAACTGATTTTCATCTGTGTGTTTAACCATGTGAATTGGTTTTCAGCTCAATGAATCTGCTGCGAGAGCACATCGTGACTAACTGTGACATGTGCACAAGGACAGCCTGAGCGTCACTAATGTTGATGCGGTGCTCACTTGTCAGTCATGGCTACTTGTTCCAACATGGCTGATCCGGTGTTGCTCTTCCAATTACCAGAGATGGATGTTCGCCTGGAAAACAAGAGGAAATTGTGCGTTAAATCGTTACAGACACTAACTTTCACTTGTAGAAATTGTCAATAGAGGGAAGAGAGACTTGAACAACCTTGTAGCAGGAGGGGTGTGGTTACAGCACAAGCTGTCAGGTAAAAAGTGAGTGTGTAGGCAAAATGCACAGCTGCAGGTTATCAGGCTGATTAGCATCTTGATAAATTGACTATTTTCCATAGGCTTAGGTTTGTTTTACAGTAAATGTACAGGTTACCATACATCAAATCCAGGGCTATAATACACCCTGTCTAATTCATTCAGTTAAGCTCTCAACTTTATGATATTCCTCAAACTATTTGTTATAACAATGTTCTAGTGTTGAAAAGTCTTTAATAATAAAATACTTTATCCTTTACACTTTAAAAAGTGTAAAGAATCGCTAGAGTCATCAGGTGTGTAAGAGTGTTATATTTTTTGTTTGTGGATGCACGTTTTAGCGTGTGTTTTATTTTCCCATTTAGGCTCATGATGGCTCACTGTTACTATGAATAAATACAGAAACAAAGATGAAAGAAATTGTGAGAAAAAAATGTGCGCACTCTCACAGTAACATTATGGCGCAGCACCCGAAGGTCAGGTAAAGTGCAGGGCAGCATTTTCTCTGATATTTGGGTGTTTCGGTGACTAGTGATGAAGAGACTTACGGATGATGAGGAATTTGTTTTTGTGATTTAAGAATCGCACAAGAAAACATGAGCTCTGAATAGGGCAAGGGCCGACTAACAGTCCAAATAGAGATCCCAGGTGAAATGAAGACTGATGAAGGAACCTTAAATAGTCACCTCAAATGCCTCGACTGTACTGCTTAAAAGAAGTGCTATGTGCTATTAGAAGTAGAAGTCATGGCCAAATTTCCAGCTTATGAAGCCAGTAGATCCTACGACTCTTGCACTTTCCTGGAAGAGCTTGGCCTTCAGCTGTTGTGGCCATGGTTTGGGAAAAGGAAAGAGATGCCACAACTTCCAGAAGCTGATGGATGCTATAAAATGTGTTTTAAACATGTGGCTTATTTGCATAATATAAATGCCGGGCTGCTACAGACCAAAGATATGTAGGGACACATTTAAGCATTAATGTGTTAAATCAGGACTTAACATTTCACTTTGCAAGGTTTACGCTCTATTTCATGTAGTGTATGTCAATGATTCCCTGTTCAGCCTAGAAAACAATATGTAACAAACTCAAAATTTGCATAAAATGATAAGATAAGATAAGATAAGATAAAATAAGATAATCCTTTATTAGTCCCGCAGCGGGGAAATTTGCAGGATTACAGCAGCAGAGAGGATAGTGCAAACAAGAGACATAGTAAAAACAAGATCGAAAACAAGTATTATAAATAAGTAAATAAGTAATAAAAACACAGTAAAGAATATTAAATAAAAAAAGTTAAAAATCCACAATAACTAAAATATTATATAAACAGACATATTTTTGGATTGCACAGATTTATATATTCGTTTTTTTGGGATGTGTGGTCTGCTGGGAGCAGAGATGATTGTGCAGCCTGAAAGCGGCAGGAAGGAAGGACCTGCTGCTGTATAATGTATAATTTACAGTACACACATGAAAACAAATAATACACAAAATAAAAATCTAAGTAATAAACAAGAACAACACTCACATGTATGCTTTGTAGTCAGCTCCAATTTTCTGGACCCTGATGTCGTACTTGGCGTCTATAAATGGCTCTGTGGTGCAGTAGGTCTGAGTGATGGCCACCACACTTGCAATGTCCTGGAAGTCACTCACATTGTCCACTTTGACCTACAAAGGAACAACACATAAGAAACACGTATATTTAATGTAAGTCCAAGTTTTATGTCTTATTCTTCAGTACAGAGATAATTTCTATGTAAATGTTGTAATCTTTGCAATAAGTTCATCAAAAGCACTGTATTGTTGCATCGTAACTGGGAATCCCCACTGGCAGTGGAAGTGAGTGTCAAAGCAAAGTGGAAGCTATTGTGGACAGTATTTGTCACAAAGAAAGGTGTCTTTCTTAAAATAGAGCAATGAAACGGATAAATCTGTAGCACAATACAGGTTTGTAGAAGATGAGAGGTTAAGATAAATAAGGGCAAAAGGTACAGGCTGATAAGAGGCTCGGTTAGACAGAGCTAGAGGACAATCCCATATCGGATATCAGATTGAGCAGTCCAGGGGAATGATGTGTGGAGGATCGATGAGGAGTGCTGGGGAGAGGCTAAACACTTCACTCTGATTTCATCCAGAAAATATTAACACAGTTGTCGGTCAATACCAGCACAGTGCGAGGAGGAAAAAAAGGACTGAGGGAGAATGATGAGAAAAGGATTCGCTGCAGTCATGGAAGAAAGAAAGGATTGAGATAGAGATACAAAGATACAAGGAAAACAGAGGATGGATATTAAAGGACCAGTGTGAGGATTTAGGGGGGATTTATTGGCAGAAATGGAATATAAGATTCATAACTAGAAAGATCCACTCAGTAGTAGGGGTGTCTGCTGTAAAGGGTTGTCAAACCGACTTCATTCAAACTCAAAAACAAGCAGTAGTATAGCTATACAAGCAATTGGATCGAAGCTTTCTTATGATACACTTCATACAATCGTGCAAAAAAACCCAAAGGTAAACTAACCGAGTTGTAATCCCGCTTAGCAGCGGCTGAGTGGCTGCAAGGTACAGCCGTGTGTGCACTGGTAGTTCTGTTAGCTGTTAGTAAGACACACCATCCAAAACAATAACAATATTCTAATTGTTTCCACCCTACTTTGTCTCTGGCTGCAGAGCAGTAGCTGGGGGTCGGATATGCCCTCAGCTGTGATATCACAAGCCCAGGGCCACTGAAGAGTAGTAAGTGAGGAGCCAGCAGGCAGTAACATGCAGTTTAAAACAGATACTAAAAGGTATTTTTAGAAAGTGTGAGTCACTGCAACCACGAGAAATCCTTGAGCAATCAGCCATAACTTGGCTCCCATAATGATATGCAGTTTGCTAAAAGATAAACCGTGGACAGACACAGAGGCATTGGACTCACACAGTCACATACACAAACAAACACAACAGAACCTCTCCCCAGACGTCTGTTTTCATTAGTACATAATCACAAGAAACTAAAAATGTAATGTTTTTCCTTAGAATGAGGCATTTAAATCCACTTGGGGAGCAGGTTGTCTTTATTGAGTAGTCCGCCATGTTGCACTGCCATGTTTCTACAGAAGCCCAGAACAACAAACCAAACACTGACACTTGAGAAAGCCTTTTGCATTTTTACATTACCTGTAGGTTCTCTACATGCTTGGAGAATGAGGGGTGAGTGGAGGGGTATTCAGTTGGTTACAATCTGCAGCCTCAGCATGAGATGACACTAAATCTTGCACACTGGTTATTTAGCTGGTAGTGCATGTCAGAAAACACATTACACAGTACAAACAATGTGGTTCCAGGCGAGATGGTGCCTAGTGTAAACCATTTAACCAAATTTTTTTAGATAAATAAAATGACTCAACATTACCTTTCCCATTCCAGAGTGGGCGTGTCCGATCTTCACCACCACTGGGAAACTTGGAGTTGTAATCTGAAAAGCAATAGAATAATCAAAAGTTGAATATTGACAATTAACAATACAGAATGACTATCAACATATCAACACACTGAAAAGTCCTTGCGGTGAAAAAAGGTTGGTGCTTAAAAAACACCTTTCACCATTCACAGCTCTATGAAGGTAAGTTGGCCTTAAAGGGTCCAGCAGTGCAAATCATGACCCCTTAGGGGCAACACAGCAAGCTGTCTATACAGCAAACATAGTCAGATAATATCATATAACATACATTTATTATCACATACATATGATCACCATACAACGTTCATATGACAAATGGTTCAGCAAACAAATTCTATATGTATACAAGTCCAATATTAACTGTCATTTTTGCTTTGTTTTGGCTCAGACAAGTCCTGAGGGAAATATCTCTCATATGTCTCTTTAACTACTAAATGCTCCACTATGCTGACCAGCTAGTTACCAGCTACGTTAAAAAAGCAAAACAATGGATGAAAGTTGCTGAAACGCTCCGTAGAGCTGAAGGGAGCTGCAGAGTCGGGTGTTAATTGTGAGTTTGTCTCAACAAGCAACACCTTTCATTTTACAAGTTGTTGTGTGGTCAGTTGTTAATATAAAAATGCTGAGCAGTGCAGCTTCTAAGGATATGACACAAAATAAACATAATGCCAAAGACGGATGTAACCTGTAGTGCACATATTGACACAGTTAAACACACAGGACGTTAAAGCAAGGAAACGGATGCAGATCAAGGATGTTTGCATTACTGAACATTTAGAGTCTAAACTTTAATACACCGCGACACTACAGTGTAACAAATGAACAAGCATTCCCAATTTAGAGCTGCATTTTTTCATTAAAATCTCTTTTTGTTTCTTTTGGTCTTTACTGTTTACTTGCAGATGTGCTGACATGCACATTTCATTAAAATCAGTCATGAAGAACTGTATTGACATTAAACTGTTCTTGCAGAAATACGTGTACTCTACACATGAACAATAACCAACAATAATTGTTACGATTATCGTGTGCTTTTATGGATGCACTGATGGTCGCAAGAGCTGCATCTGAAAAGAAGAACACTAATCTAATTTATAAATGCCTCACAAACCTGTCCAACAAACATTAACCAGTCATCATTTTCATGACTAACTGCATGAATTCACCCACGGCAGCCAATGGGAGAAGAGGGAGGACATCAAAAGGGGGTACAAGAGGCGAAGGATGGTAGCTTTTTTCCCCCTGCGTTTGAGGAGGCTGTCCCTAAATTGTTGAGTACATAAGAGGCTCCCTGTGTGCGACCCTCTCAGCATTCAAGACCAGAGCGTGAGGGGATCCAACTATTGTGAGTTTCTCTGTGTGTTGTCTACAGAGAGGGAGCGAGGGAGACAGAGAGGGAGACAGAGAGAGAGACAGAGAGAGAGAGAGCAGTGGCAGCCTTCCCTTCAACCCAAGTTATTTGCTCCAGCCTAAATTCAGAGGTGTACTTTAAACTTTAAACATTTCTATCCACAGCTGCCTTTCAGCTCATCTCACTACATCGACTCTACTGTGTTATCCTTCTCCCCCCCCGTTGCTGCACGATTTACTTTTTCCCGTGGAACTTAACAGGATCAGAAGAGGTTTGCCGAGCATCCATTGAGTGGTGGAGCAATCAGAGGCAGCCAGAGTCATCGTGACCATGTCCCAGGACCGGAGTGCGTGTCTGGGGCTCTGGGTGCTCCTTTTGCTTGGTGCAGGCATGGAGGGAGTTGTGGAGGGATGTAGCTGCCACCCAGCACACCCACAGCAGCTATTCTGCAGCGCTGAGATCGGTGAGTTAATAACTGCGGACTTATTTAACTCAGATAAAAGTTAAGAATATAAAAGCTCCTGCATTTAATGATGGTCGGATAGCTCAAAAGTAAGTGTTTGATTTGAAAATGGTAGGAATGGCCCTCCTTCATAACTGACTGATTGATGATTTGGCTTATTGATCAACTTAATTGGACTTAAACCACAGTAAGAACTTACTGTGAAAATAAATAATCAATAGAGCCTCAGTGCTGAGCTTTTAATGGTATTTTATTGAAAGAAATGTTTATTTATCATTTTGGCTTTTTCCAATTCTATTCATGGAATTGATCAGTTTTATGCAGAAAACATTGACAGTCTAAAGTTAATTAGACTGTAAGTTATTAAAGCACTTTATAGAATGGCTGGCCTTTATTTTTCTTTTATACAAAGATGAATACACTTCCAGCCCTGTTGTTATTTGACAACAGGGGAGCCTGTTTTTGTTGTTTAATAATTTAGTCTTCTTTCTTTATATTCCATAAAAACAAACCCCCCAAAAAGAACAGCCAGCACCAAGTGGCCCTGGCCTACTTACTGTCTGTCTATCAGTTGGGTTGTCTGCCTGTCTCTCTGTCTGACGCCCCCCCATCATCCTCCTTGTCTAAGCAAAGGCCAAAACCAACACTCTGCTCTGACTTTGAGTACTTGGCTCCAGACTGTGGAAAGCTGGAGTATGTGCTTCTGTCAAAGGTTACACTCCAGCAGAGGAGAGAGACAGAGAGACAGAGAAAGTACACAAAGACATTGCTCTATGGTATTTTAGTCTTGGTTTTCTAATTGGCCTGTTTCTCTCTTCAGATTTTCGAGAGGGTCAACTCCCTCAAAGTAAAATGTATATCAAAATAATATTCAGTCTGAAATGGAGTTGAGACCTGTTTTCCAAACCGCCATAATTAGATCTGGGTTATGAGATCACAACGAGGGTATTTGGGGCAGTGATTTTAGGACAGAGTTTTATATATGAAGTGTGTCATCAAAGAGTGAGATGGAGGTCCCAAATGATTATTCTGTTTTCTCCAACTGAACCATTTCAGGTTTTCATCCAGGCCTGATATTGACATAATCCCAATGAGTTAGAACAGTCCTAGACTTTCCAGTGGTATGGCACTGGGTCCAGTTTTATAATATTTTGGCCTTTTGTGCTATTGCTCTCATTGGTTACATAAGAAACCCCCCCCAAAAAAACACATCAGCAGTGCATGCTATTCTCATGGAAATTATGTGGCCAACATTCGAAAACGGAAGCTACTGAAATGAATATGTTTCAAGTATTGCAGCTCATCAGCAAAACATGTTGAACCACTTTTTCTCTGTTTCTGCCTGCACATGGGAGAAGTTTGCCCTCAGGGCTTTTTTTTTCCAGAACTATCCTTAGTTTAATGCATTAAACATACTTCATTGGGTTGAGGAGCAGATCATGGTTTGGGTTAAGATTAACCCTTTTTGGCAGAAAGCCCTGGAGGCAAACTTATTACGTGTTCAACACTGGACCCAAACAAAATGGATTCCAATAGACTGTTTGCCAAACCCCTCCCCCAATTTGTCCAATTACAGCTTAGCAACTGTACCTAGTTACAGTAGGTCTGAGCTTTGGATTTCTCTACATGTTACAGTGGTGTGAATTGGGATGTGACGATACTAAGTATCCCAAGAGTTTGGAGGGTTGTGTATTTGTATTTTATCCTTCCAAA
This sequence comes from Anoplopoma fimbria, assembly GCF_027596085.1. NCBI lineage: Eukaryota > Metazoa > Chordata > Actinopteri > Perciformes > Anoplopomatidae > Anoplopoma > Anoplopoma fimbria. The sequence continues at coordinate 18,717,351 of NC_072465.1, forward strand.
ACCAAAGACACAAGAGAAAAAGTGAAAAGAGTGGATAAAACTGTGTGTTTCTGTTTTAAAGTGATCTGCAAACCTTAGCATATTTGGCTAACTAACTTAGCAGCATTAATTCCTAAACCGAGGCATCATATCATGAACTATTACTAGCTTTAAGTTTGCCACCATTACAATTGTAAACTGCAGGAGCGGAAAGCTTGACAGGCATAGCAGCAGTAACTTTAAGGGACGGGACTTCACAAATGTTCAATTAACCACAGGTTCTTTTGTAATTGGATCCCATTTCCTCGGGGTACGCTCGGGTCTGTGTTTAGTTTTGAATGCATGAGTCCACCTTTGAATGGATACAAGAGTCATTGGTCTCTTTCAGGTAGAATGCAACTTTTTGGAGCCATGAATACCAAATAAGCAAAATCCCTCACTGACACCAAGTGTGTCGAAGAAAACTTTTCATTTGGGGGCATCTGTTGTTACTCTGTCCTGGTTGTTCTAAGCATAGGCTGGTGGTGGCCTTCAGTTGACCTGACGGTGCTGTCAGAGTCGATGAGCCCTTTGAATAAAGCCGTACATCAGAGTAATATCCCATCTGGATCCCGTCCAACACTTTGGACGATTCCCTCGCCCTGTTTGTGTATTTGAGGTTGTGTGCATGAGTGTGTGTGTGTGAGTGTGTTGGATGGAGGCCAAGCCATGCCAACACAGCCTACTCCATCTCTCTCTCTTTCTTTCCCTCTCTCTCCCCACTTCATTTCCATGTCTATAGGCTTGGTCTAATGGTCTGCATACTAACAATATCAGTGTGAAAGCCCACTGACAGTCCAGCTTTGTGAGCATGACAAGGGTGCCGATTCATCAGGGAGGGGGGAAGTTACTTACTACATCAGTTCTCATGGTACAAGTTTGCAATATTTCTCTTTCGTTATGTAGCTGTGAGGCAGATGCACGGCGACTCTCACTCTGCAGGCGTGCCTGTCCTTATTGCTGTTCATAACACAGCTGCAGCAACTGAATTGAGTGGGTAACCGAGCCTGCACAGTTCAAAGATAGCTAGGTGGGGGGTAAACGTTTCCGAGAATCTGGGCCAAGAGAATCATTTTAAGAAGAGAAAACCAACTTGGAATAAAATGAGATTTGTTATTAAGTTATAACATTTATTTTCCACACTAATACGTCTGGAAGGTTATCCAACTAAAAGTCACGGATCTGCTGTAGTGGAAAATTGACTGTACTATTCTTGGTTAATTGGCTATAGCAACTTCTGTCCTCTTCCATGTTGCACTGATACACGGCCAATGCTCAGACTGCCAACTATTTGATCCTTACTCAGAGCATGGCTATGCCAAGGTGTATTACTTACCATTAATAGATGACATAGACCCATTATTCTGCTCAGAAGATTTAAATGGGACGGCTAATTTGCCAAAGCACTTCATCTGTTTTCAGATATGTTTCCTCTTGCCAAAGGAAATGCAGATCAAAGAGCTGAACTGAATAAAGAGGGAAATAATATGATAGTCATCATTGGTACAGAGTATTTCTGTGTAGTGAGCATGACAGCCCTATTCAGTGGTGTAATAGAGTTGAGCAGGGGGTTATGTGCAAATATGTGACATTGGCCTATAAAAACAACACTTGCTGCATTTTTTAAAATCAATCAAGGGTGGAAGTATTTAGATACACTTTATGAAGTAAACTTAAACTGAAAGTAAAACTACTTATTTGCAAGTACTGTTAAACTTATAAATCTGCTGGGCTGGTAAATAAGCATGTATTAGGGTCTGGTTGTGGTCGTACAGAACTAGGTCGTGCGATGTGTTGTTCAAGCCCAGCTTACTGTCTAACTTTCACACAGCTGGCAAATCACCGTGTGAAGTGGGAGTGAATGGATTTGGAAAGTTACAGAAAGGTCGGACACAGCCCCAACTAATCCGTTGTCGAAAAGATGTAGGGGGGAGGGGTGTCTTGGTCACAATTGTTTATATATATAAATATATGTATATATACACTTCTAGATCCTACTTATGCACACTACTTTATGGTTACAGCTATACCAATACTTGATTAACTGAACTTGATAAAGATTAATGAAAATGTACTAGCCATTAATCAAACTGAGCTCTAATTCTTTGTATGCAGTTTTTAGGTCAATGTGTGCAGGTGTGTTCACAGGCAGGTGTGTCCTTGTGAGGTCGGATATTATTAAGTGTATTGTAAGGTATTATACAGCATCAATACACTTACTACATTTGATATCTATTTGTTTCTGACATGCAATAGTTCAGGAGAAAACTTTCCTTTAAGTCTAAATCAGTTATGCAATATAAGATTAAGTATAACAAAGTTACATGAGCTAGCATTTTGTGCTCTCTGACATTTTCTGTGAAGTGAACAGGATTGGAGCAGCTGGTCGCTGTGGGCGCTGCAGTGCTCTCGCTGCAGTGCTCTCTGATTAAACTACAACACCTCACACAGTTTTCCCAATAACTCTCATTTGTTTGTCTGCCTGCCTTTATATCTTCCTGTGTGTTCAACTAAGAAAACAGTCTCTTTTGCTCCTGAACCAATTTCACAGAACGCACTGAGCTCCGTGGTGTCGTTATGGGATGAGGCGAAAAGCACAAACAAGGGGGTGGTTTGCGTAACTGTATGAGAGGGTGACGTTAAGGAGGGGTGCTGGGTCACACTTTGACTCCCTCTATTATACTGTAGCTTTTCTCTTTCTTTCATGGTTATACCAAGGTCACTAGCTCCACTTATCTGTTTCTTTCCTTCTCTTTTTCCATCTCATTCTGGTGCATCTACATGTAACCATTTATTGCATGATTATTGCAACTTATTGCATGATTTTCAGTTCAATCTAAAGATAAATAAACACATCATATCCATATTGCTGATAATACACATAATCAACAGTATAATCAATTGTCTTTGGTAAGCCTTAACAACTGTTGGTACGCCTGTCAAGCATAACCTTCTCACACTATACATAATGCTGTTTACAATGATAATAGAGGCAGATTTGGCACTCGAAATTATTAGTGGTTTTTGAAACAATGGATCCATGTTTTTATACACTGGTAGAGAAATCAGCTATCGGTTTGATGATGGATAAGCCTCTGGGGCAATGGGCTATGTTTTTGGGGTTCTTGTGTAGCAAGCGGATATCCAGGCTAAGACTTCCTTTTCCATGAGCTGCTCATTGTCTACAATCCGATTGGCAGCTTGAGATGCCAGACTGGATTTGGAGTTGACAGATGACGTGTGCGACTGGACTGTTTCAACAAGTAACAGGTTTACAAGCAAAATTTAAACCAATAAAAAGCTAAATCATTGTCAGATGTTATCCGATGGGTTGCAAGATTGCTTTTTGTCTGATGCTTTCCGCCCCTTTTGCTCTCATCATGTTTATCTGCGTTCAACCAAAAGCATTTTCAATGTGATTAGTTTATACTTCACGGACTACAAACGAAAACCAAATACTTCAAATGCAAAAATCTTGTCCCGTTGCCTACAAATTCTTCATATGCATGCAGAATGTGTTTATAGAGATAAGTACAAAAGTAAATAATATAGAATTTCTAGTACAATGTTTTTTTGAATGTTTCAAATGAAGACCTTGAAATTAGAAAATTAAGTTGAAGACCACAGACATGACATTGTGTTCTTCTTACATTTCAGTGTAGGGCTGTGCTGATTATCTGCTTAGGGAACTATTCTTTAATATTCATATTCTCAAACATTATATTTAAATTCTAAAGTTATAAGAGTAAAGGCGTTTAGCTTAAGGACTAACCAATGGGTTTCGGCTAACGTAAGCTAGCCTGTAGATGCTGGAATGTTAACTTCCTTAAATACAATAAGCAGAGCAGAGCTACTAATGTTATCGTACATAGTAGTGTCCAGGTCCTGCTCTTATTATGGATGTGCTAGTCGTGAACAGAGCTGAACATAAGTACATAAGTGGTGGAGATAACCTCTAACTCAGTTTTAAGTATATGACGTTGACTACTACTACTATGTATTGTTTTACTGCAATGCCACTGTTCTTCTTATAAGGTTAGTTCATAGTTTATGCAGGTGTCTGTCATGTTCAAACCTGGGAGAAAGCTTTAATAGTCAACTTAATTATGTTTGATTGATTGAGCTACAACAGTGTTATTAGTTTAAAAGAAATGTTTGACAGTGAAATAAATTTGGCAGTTAACATAATGAGTCATGCAGTTGTCTAAAAATGTAGATCTAATGGGTTTGATGGAAGAAAAAAACAGTGGTTCTGCAGTAATGAAGTCTGTTTGATTTGGCTCAGTTTGAACTGCATGTCGTGGTCTTTGTAAAATTACATGTCTTCACTGCACCTTTCTGTTGAGAACCACAGACCAATTATCCTGCTATCTTACCCTTCTGCTTGATTTACATTATGGGATAAAATGACGTGAAGTCACCTCTGTGCCAGATATGGTTTGGCCTGAGTAAAAGCGTGTGTGGTATATACTGTATAAATGTGTGTGTGTGTGTGTGTGTGTGTGTGTGTGTGTGTGTGTGTGTGTGTGTGTGTGTGTGTGTGTGTGTGTGTGTGTGTGTGTGGAGTCGGTTAATGGGAGTGTGCAAGCAGAGAGCTACTTGATATTCCATGTGGGTTTTGATTTCCCTCCCAGAGGAGAGGAGGGACACATCCTGTATCACTACTGAGAGGGACTGCTACACTGTCTGTGTGGAGAGAAAGACGAGTGACAAGCAAAATGACAGAAAAGGAGGGAGGAGGGGGGTTAGAAATAAAAAGAATTCTAGGCCATCTGTCTATCTAGTAACTAGAGAGAAGGAAAAACATATAGATCATAAATATTTACAATGTTTCCATTGTCTCTGGCATGTAAATCACATTATTATCTTGCCTCCTGGCATTTAAATTAATCTTAACCTCCTGCATTTCTGTTATTTCCCTTTCCTGACAGTGATAAGGGCAAAGATCTCCGGAGAGAAGATTGTGTCGCCTAGCAACAGCTCCTCACCTTACATGAAGATGATCCAATATGAAATCAAAATGATCAAGGTGAGATCACTTAACAGTAGTAACAGCTGGTGTTGGTGCAGACATACATAATTTTGTATTGTCTATCCTGCTGTGTGTAGCGGCATAATGTATCTGGCTACAAAGTCTTTCAGGAAAAGTAAACTAATTCTGATTGGTGTTTGGTTGACAACATTCAAACACACACAAACGGTCTAGTTTAATCTCAATCTCCACTTGACCTTATGGTGTTAATAATGGTGTAAATATCCAAAATGTATTCATTCTTTATTTACAGCCAGTGTCATTTCTACATTGTGGAGTTAAATTCACTTCTGTTTGATGAATGAGGAATTATATGTTTTATAGACATATAAAAGTTGGTCAAGTCCTATTATTATTCCTGATTACATTTCTGACACGTATATAGTGCATTAATTTATATTAGGCCAGGCTTATACCTTCCCTCTTTTTGCCTCTGTGTCCAGATGTTCAAAGGTTTTGACAAGGCCAAGGACATCCAGTACGTGTACACTCCAGTCTTCTCCTCGCTGTGTGGAGTCAAACTGGACTCCAACAATAAAGCAGGGTATTTGCTCTCAGGTACAGATTTGTTTTTTTCTATTGTACTTTTAGTAGGAAAAAGCCACAGAAAGTCCCAGCATTTTGTGAAATATCTTTATTCACTTGCTAATCTGCCAAGAATTGGATGAAAATATTGATATGATTTTAATGTCTGTATGGTAAATATGAGGCTACAGTAGCTTAGCTTAGCATAAAGACAGGAAACGTCGGAAAATAGCTTCTTTAAAGCTAAAACCTTATAGTATATGTGATTGGTTTAATAGATACAAAAACGACTACAAGCTATTTCCCCCTTTGTCAAGAGTTTTGCTAAGCTAAGCTAACTGTACAGATATAAAAGTGGTATCTATCTTGTCATGTAACTCTTTGCAAGAAAGAAACTGTATGTGTAATTCTGAAAATGTCTTTTAAAACCAAGTGTTGTAAACATTGTAACATTTTTATATTTATGGCAGTAAAATGTACAATACATTATTTAACCTGAATTATATTAGCTGTCAACTAATGTTATCTATAAAAAGAAAATGCTGTAGACTTTTTACTTCAGGACCATAACTTAATTTGCAATGTGATAAATGACATTTTCAATGGCAGTATTGTGATGTCACTAAACAGGAAGTATGTGGAGTGATGGGAGAATTTCTATCGGCCAATGCGACCTGGTGGAGTCCTGGGACAACTTATCACTGTCACAGAAGAAGAATCTCAACTACAGATACCAGATGGGCTGTGAATGCAGAGTGAGTAAGGACTTTTTGTTCTCTATTCATACATATGTATTCTAGTCACACTCAACTATCTGTCTCAGAGATTCCTCAAGGAGCAGAACAAGTGATAGCAAAAGGATCAGTGTGTCTATAAAGACGCTCTAGCTTCGTTCCGACTTCCACCAAAACACAACTCATAGGGAAGGACAACTTCAGGAACAAATAATGAGATGAGTGAGTGAGTGAATGGGTGACTCAAAAGCTCTTGTATCCACAGATCAACACCTGCTACACAGTCCCGTGTGCGTCTACAGGAGAAAACGAGTGCTTGTGGACTGACTGGCTGCTGGATAACAGCCTTAACGGGGAGCAGGCTCGGCAGTACGCCTGTATCCGCCGCTCTGACACGACCTGTAGCTGGTACCGGGGCGGACCGCCACCTGAGAAAGACTTCCTGGACATGGCCGACCCTTGACTTGTAACTCATTTTAACTCCATTTCACTCCTGCAAAATCCTGAGAAACATTTCCTGCTTTGGCTTATGTAGCTAACTGATTTCACTGAAAAATTGGCTGAATCTGACAGTTGAGGAGGTTTAACCTGACGCTGACCTTCTGTTAGCAGAGTTCAGGTCGTTGCTACAGCAATGCTGAATCTTTTTAAACTGCAGGGGCTTTCAACATTCCTCCGACTTGTTTTGCTCTCACACATTCCACTTCACTTGCTGTTTTCCACAGAATAACAATAACAGCAGACCATCCAATGCCAATTAAACCCCCCAGGGTGAATCCTTTCTTCATTTCTGATGGCTTGATGGTAAATGCATAACCTCGTATTTGTTCATGCATGACTCACAAAAGGTTATGTAACCATTTGGGTTATGCATTTACTGAAATTATAAGGAAGCTGGATTTATTGTTAAACAATATGAGGAAAAATAGTAAAAAAAAAAAGCTGCCAACTTCTTCCACAATACTGCTTTGCAAAGTCTACTTTACACACTGTAAACAAATCTGTGCCCCTTACATTTTTGCAGGTAGACTGCAGCACTGCCAGCTTAACCTAAACATTCTGATGTTGAATTTTCACCTTTATATATTATCAAATAACTGTCTAATGCAAATGATAAATATCCAGTATCTAGAGCAAAGAAACCAGGCATTCCCCAAATAATTATAATTTGACAAAATCTGACACATGAATTATATATGACCATTGTTCTTGTACATCTAAATCATCACAGTTTATACTCTCAAATTGCTGAGGATGTAAATATTGTACGTGAGTGAGAATTAACATTTTAAAGGCTAACCAGATTGTGTTTTATAGCATAGTTATAGCAAGTTGTTATCTTGTTGTTTTTCTGTGTTTAGTTTCCTTGGTTGAACTCTGTTATATTTCCTGTGCCAAAAATCTAATCCAGCGCTTTAACAACAGCACTGCCACCTGTAGAAGCAAAGCCACCTCCCCTTTGAGGAAATGATGTAACAGGACAAGGTTCAATTCACTGTTTTTAACTCTTTTAAAACAGGAAGTGGCTTCTCCTCAATCTTCAAGTTTAAGAAAAGATAGTGAAAACTTTGGCACAAGACGTTAACCAGCAAAATGAGAAATAACTGATATTGATGAATAAGCTATAATTAGTGATTTAATTGTTGTTTTATAGGCATTATTTAATATAATGACTGAACATTTATTAAAAGACCCAGATCTGAATTGACCCCTGTCTTGTTACTGGATTGCTTCACTGAAGTCATACAGATTAAAAAGCATTATCACCTAAGCCACTATTCAAAGATTAAATAAGGGTCCCATTCAACAATAAAATATGAAATGAATAACTGATGAATAATTTAATTGAAACATACTATATTGAAATATGTTAAACAAATTTAGACAATGCAGAATAACTGTATGGCTTTAGTGAAGCGTTATCAAACAATTTCATGTTTGTTTTATACTGAAAGAATTGTTTGGGTTTGTATTTATGTCTCTGTTTCTGTCTATATAGAGTTTTCTATTTCCATGTACCAAAAAATATTGTATATAAAATGTCTCAATGGAATAGTGTGGCACTGACTCATTTTTCTTCTTTTTAGTAAACAAAATGCTAGAAAAAAAAGACTCTTTACAGCATTTCAATGAAAGCTAGAGGTGACAGGATTTTTAAAGCTTTTCAAAGGGTTGCTGCTTTTACAGAATATCTCCAACAAGTCGGAGTAGTAATGAAAAAAACACTCTGGTATAAATATCTCATAAACACTGAATATAGTAAATAAAATGCATGAACAAAAAAAGGAAAGTAACCTTTCTCACTCATGTAATATACAATAATGTACTATATTTTATACCTGTCTTTTTTGTAATCTCTCTGTGACCTCAACACACGTTTGTGTAAAAAATATTAATACTTACTTCACGGTATTTGAGACATTAAAACATTAAAGTATCACATGATAGTCGCAATGATTTGAATTTAGGGAATTGGGGCTTCAATAGTAGCTACATAGCAGTGTAAAGAATTCTCAGAAAGGAATTATGACTCATGCTTTACCCTTTATACATAATCGCAGCTTTTTGGTAAACATTTTTTTTTTTACTTTACTTTACTTTTAATGTCAAGGTATTTATGCCAAAAATATGGCAAATTGCATTTTGGAAAGTAATTCAAAATGATTTTCTTTTCTTTTTTACCATTGATATCCTAACTGCATCCCCTGCAATCTACTGCTTTAGAAAACATTTCACTGCCCTGAGACACAAAGTTAAACTACTCAATACAAGAAATATACTGTAAATATCTAAATCTCAAGACATTTTGTCATTTGTTGAGAAGCTGGGGTTTTGGAGTTGTGAGTTTACTGAAGGGTTACTGACGATACACAAAGTGTAAATCTTACCATGTCTCTGTAGTTTGGGTAGAACGTCTGATCAATGAGAGGGATCTTATCTGAACCTAGCCTCTTCTGATTACTGATCAGCTGGGAAAACTGGTGGAGACGAGGACAATGGAGAGAGAGAAAAACAGCAAGAGAAAGTTAACTGCAATGTTAACACATGTGGTTGATTAAGTGTAATGTGTTACAACAGTAATACAGACCAGAACAGTGACATTATTTATATAATAATAATCAATGTCTTAGTGTTTTTGAAACTGAGCTTGGCATCACAAATGTTCACCAAAAATAAATCCTCAAAATGATCTTAAGTAGAATTTACAGCTGCCAGCTCCATTAAAACAACATGGTTCCACATTTATGTAGCCTCACATACACGATAGTTAATAATAATAATAATAACTTGTAGGTTGTTGCAGATGTAAATTAGTTTTGCTGAATTTGCTTACAGCCCAAGGTTTGTCGCAGAGGTTGTAGATGGAGTCCAGAGAGTTGACTGAGGGGACGCCCGCATACTGCAGACCGATGATCAAGTTCCTAAAATCCTCGTTCTGGGCCATGCTGAAGGCGTGCTGGCGAACCAAGACGAAGTCAGGCCTGAAAGACCTGGTGTGAGAGCAGCAGAGGGAATAAAGAAGAAATAAAGAAGGTTGAAACAAATGTACATTTCTACTTTTACTGTATATCACAAAAATTAGTATTTCCCCACATAGCCTGTGTTAACAGAATACAAATCGAAAACTAAATCTATTTTTGGATGCAGACACCACCGACCTGCATTTTAATGGAAGAAAGAGAAGGGATGGCATTAAATAAAGGTCAAGGTACAGAGGAAAACCCCACAAAGCCACAATGAAAGCTAGTACATTTGTTTTCCACTGAGGATGCTGTGGCTGTAATAGGAAAAGTCAGTCCGACCACATAAATGACTAAAATTGGACTAAAAAAGAAAGACAATGGAGCGTCTCTCGTCTTAGAATAGATCATCATCTGTGAGGGATTCTTACTAAGTTCCCTGTTTTGGATCGCTAAATCAAACTGAAGAGGATCCTTTTTTTTCTGCCACACCAAACACATGAAGCAGTTTGATGGTAAATGAAGCCTGAAGTGGGTGATTGATGTTACATTTATTTTCACATTATCTATAATATAAATGACACAACTAGTTAAATCACAGGGCTTTATAAAATATAACATTTTTCAAGCATCACTTTATCAGTGGGAAAATAATCTATTTATAACATGAATAGTGTCATTCATAAAAGCAAGTTTTGAAGCTGTGTTTTTCTGACCTGCTTTCTGCAACACATCACTATTTACATTACATTACAGTCATTTAGCAGACGCTTTTATCCAAAGCGACTTACAATCAGTAGTATATTACATATCATTCATCCATTCACACACTGATGACAGGGCTACCATGCCACCATCAGACTTCATTTTCATTTTCATTTTAGATTTGTTAAAAAATTTTTCCTTCAGGAGGATGTCAGATAATTCTAAACTGAATTTACCTTTGAATTTCAAATAGTGAGAGAAGACAGACACCTGGTGATCTGGGACACCTTAACAAAATCAAGCAGTGAATCTTGCAAAATGATTGATGACCTTTCATGTTTTAATTCATTACTTAGTAGAACAGTAAGCAGATAACTGGGAGAGGCTAATTAACTCAACACAGCACTCTGGTGAACAGACACTGCACATATTGTTATATATGAAAGAGTTTGAAGAATAACTACATTAAAAAAAAAGCTAATCTTCTCGATGATGGTCTTGTTTACCCCTGCGGTCATATAAAGGCATAAAAATCAAATTGAGACTGTTTCATAACCGTCGGATATTGGAGAACTTGGTTTCCAGTTGTTCACTCTTGCCAAAGTCCTTCACAATTACAGGGCTAAAAACACACAAAAACATGCTGTATTGGGGAATATGGCTGGTGCAAAAGCAAAGCTCTTTCCATCAGAGACCAGATCTAGCTGCACTACTTTGTTCTAACAAACACAACTGACTCCATCAGGGATTGTTGTTGGTGACTCCTTCTGATTGATCAAGGTACCTGCATTGTGAGATAGGAGTTAAGGGGATCGATACCTAAAATATCAATACTAAGTCTTGTTTTGAGTATTTTTTCCTACATCGGGTTGATACAAAATCTTTTACCAGTCTCACATCAGATCAGGTTTTGCTATCCTGCCTTTGCTTTTCTGCTGCTGTGGCTGCTGCTAACAGAGAACAGATGACTGGCCAATGAGTTTGTGGTCATGAAAATATGTTAAGAAGTAGTCTGTTAATGATGCATTCACACTTCTCATCTACATGATAGTACATTAGGAGACTGTCCTCTTTAAGAAGAAAGAGTGCATCAGTCGTTTCAGCATCCTAAAGTGACTAAGCCCTCTAGTAGCTCCAGTAATTATGGCGGTAGCAAAGCAGTAAGTGAGGTGACGCCGATACAAAGAGACAAAGTCTGCGTAGGGAGGATGTCGGGATGGATGAGTCAACAAGACACAAGAGACAATTGTTCATTTCTTGTTATCTACTGACAATCAGTGTTGTTGTTTTTTAAAGCATGTCCGCTATTGGTCACCTATACTTTTTAATAATAAAAAGTATTGCTATACTTTTTAATAATAAAAAGTAAAGGTATTTAAGATAAATCTGCTGAGTTTGACATTACAGTTTTTCTCAGTTGTTAACACACAAAAAGCGAAAATTCGGCACAGTTTGCACAACCTTCACTTCATGTACCAATCGCTCGACCCAATTTGGCACTACTTCACACTCCCTTATCTGCATTAGACTCTGACTTTCCTTCTTTACACTCTGATGTCAATTACACATCACCTTGTTGTCAAAACACTACACACAATGTTCAGTTGTTGCACACACTTCTCAAGTAAAATCTCAAAGCATCAACCTACAACACACAAATATTCAAATCTCTAAACATTCAGGTCTGTTGAGCAATTTGCAATCAGGACTGCAGCATAAAAGTGCCTTGAGCCTCTGTTTTGTTTGGTGAACAATGGAGAACTTTGAAGAGATCGACAACCAGAGAAGGAGAGGGGTAAGAGTGAGAGGAGGAGGAGGACAAGGAGAAGAAGGAGGAGGAGAAAGAAGAAGGAGAACGGTCATCTCTAATGAGATTCGGGCCACTGTGGTAGACCATGTGCTCAACCATGGTTTGAGCATGAGGGAGGCTGGCCAGAGGGTCCAACCAAATCTCAGCCGCTTCACAGTTGCTGCCATCATTAGAACCTTCAGGATGGAGAACAGGTACGAAATCTATTTGCCTTGTGTACTGTAATACTGCATATCAATAGAATACAGTGTGCTCACAGTATTTGTGTTTTGCAGGACTGAAAGAGAACCACACCGTGAAGAAAGAACACACACTTTCACAGCCGAACAGGAGACTGAAATTGTAAATATGGTTCGTGAGAACAACGCTATCACACTCCGACAAATACAAACTAGGATCCTGGCTGACCATGCTACATTCAGGAACGTCCAGACCGTCAGGCCGGTTTACAGTACTGTACTGTTCTCTGTGTGTACCGAAATAAAACTTTTTTTGCTGCATATTTGTGTGCTGTTTTATGTTTGACTATGAAAAAAGTAGGCCTACACTGAGACATTTTACAAAAGGAGAAATGGCTCATTCTCCAGAGTCGTTGTCATTCATATGGTGTGTTCCATTTCTATGATTGTGTTTTCAATTTTGCACTTCAGTGTGCTGTAAATGCTTGGCAGTGTGCAGCAAATGCTTAGTTGTGTGTACTCAATGAATGGTATGTGTGTGTCATTTGAAAATATGGCTGTGTGTACCAAATGAAAACACGAGTTCCATTTTGTGAACAGTTAAGAGATTTGATGGCAAAGAGTCATCTTGCAAAGGGAGTGTCAGGTTTAGCATTTTGTGTGTGAGGTTTTCAGTTTTGTGTGTGCAGTTTTGAGAAAGCCGTTATTGTTTTGAGAAACGTGTGTTAACAATTGTGAAAAACTGTAAATGTTGTGGTATTGCCCATCCCTAGCTGAAGGTGGAACTGGCTGGGGATTAAGTTGTGTGAACTTCCCACACATTTTGGCCTCCTGGTAAAATTAAGCTGTTGGTGACGTGTGTGTCACAGAGGTGTCTGTCTGCAGCCCTCCTCAGGCCTAAGGTGGAGTTAAGAGTGATGAGTACTGCAGTGCAGAGGGAATCTGGCATTCAAAGCTTGAGAGAAAATGGAGAATGAATCTATACAGGTGAATAAAAAACAAATGCTTAATGGCAGACAATAATGGGTTCCAAGTTTGGGTTTTTTATGATCTAATACCGAAGGACTGTTTTGATTATTTTATGTTTTACTTTAAAATGTATCGGCCTCCATAGCAAAAGACTAAAACCAACATATCTAGAGCTCACAGAAGCAATTAGTGTCCAGAAGGTTAAGGGCAAAAACAAAATTCAGTGCAGTCCGGCTCAGTGGAAGGTTGATGATGATAGAGCACGACTCCTGTTATTTTTGCTTTTGTCTCTGAATGTGTGTGTGAGAGAGAGGGAATGAGAGAGAGAGAGAGAGAGAGAGAGAGAGAGAGACAGGGGGAGGTGTGAGAGAAAAGAGACAGAGAGGAAAAATTGCAGAGTAAAAGAGAAGTAGAGAGGAGTGAGAGAGAAGAGACAGAGTGAGAAAACTCTGGCACAGTGTGACCACCACCGGCTCTTTCTGCACCGAGAATACTAATCACACTCTCCAAGAAACTAAAAGAGAGACACAGCAACTGACTGTAATCGCTTCAATGCTGACAGTAGGCTGTAAAGATCAACATCGTCATGACTCTCAATTTAATACCCTGAATCAGTGTTTACAGCAGGGCAATGATCATCAGAACAAGCTTTCACCTTGGATTTTCCAATAGGCATATTGCATTTTTGATGCAACCAAACAAGACTAAGAGTTTGCTGCCATGCTAGTAGCTTTGTAAGGCTTTACTTAGGTACAGCAGCGCTTTAAGCTAATTGCTAAGATCAGCTGATAAATAGGTGTGATGTTCACCATCTTAGTTTTAAATGTTAGCATTCTAACATTTGCTAATTATCACTTAACAGAAAGTACAACTAAGTCGAGTGTTAATCAGTTTTGCAGGTATTTGGTCATAAATCAAAGTATTGTAGCGCCTGATGATGATGATAATGCATTCTCAAAGCTAACACAAATTCACCATATACACCGTAATCCACATACACCGTCCTAGTGCCTAAATACTGACCAGCATGAAAAGAAAATCGTCACCAATAAAGGCACCATTAACTTTTGTTTGAGTAGAACAAAGTTTTAAGAAATGATTTGGCCTTTAAAAGTTTAACACCTTGCTGTATATTTGTTACGTTTCTTAAGATTCATGTTTTCTGTGGGAACAAATGGGCTGAGAGCTGCAGACAGGTTAGAGTAATGTTGTGAGACAGACCAAAACATTTGGATTTGGGATTTGTTAAAAACAGGTAAAAATAGAATAACAACAGACTCATCTTCTAAATTACTTTAAATTGTTTGCTTCTGAAGTATAATAAACACTATAATCATTGTGATGATTCACAACGTCTTCTTCTCCTTTACAACAAATGTGATGACTGTGTAGGCTCCGACTGCAACTTTTACAATAACTTTTTATGTTTTACACTGTCAAAATGTCTCATAAATCATTGGGTCATAGATTGTTTCAACATGGTTTTACTCAATATTTGATCTTCCAATTGCAGTAGTTAAAAAAATCCCCAAAACAAACCAAAACATATAAAGCCATAAAAAAGAAAAAATAGGGAGGAGTGAAGCTGAAGGTGGCATAGTGAGATTTTTGAAATATGGAAAACATTACATCTTATTCAGGGTGAAGGTTACTTTACTAGTAAAATCACTACTTTGACTTAAAATGGATGGGCACATTGTAATTACAGAGACAAATGTAGATAGTTAAGACTGTTCAAATCTAAACAGCCTGCAATTAACTTAGACAGGCAGACAACAAGACAGACGGACAATTATGTTGTAAACACATACATTTTCTCCACAGCCAGTCCGTGTTTGGGTGAGACTGAGGTCATGATACAACTGTGGAGGTCTACGAGGAGCTCACATGTTAATAAAAGAATAATGCTTCTGTGGACATGACACTGTCAGGTGAGGAGAATGTGAATCATGAACCACCATGAATCAAAGTTTCCCTGAATCCACGCTATCTCAGTCAGTGGTCACTGATTGTGTGTGAGCATGTGCAGACCAACCCCTCATAAAGCCTAAATACAGGGCGGCGGTGCTGATAATCAGGCTGAGGCTGCTGTCTTCATTTCCTGTTGGTTTTGTTGGTTGGTTAGCAGTGGGAGTTACAGTCTTGCGTAATCACTGGCAGTCCTCGTCAGCGACACTGGTGTCTGTGTCAATGTGGTTTGTGGTGTGTGAGTGGGTCTGTGTGATTGTCTGGGTTACGGTAGGTTCACATGTTTGTACTGTGCCACTCTGCAGGTAATGACTGCGGTCATACGCCTCTGCCCTTTTTCCACTGACCAGAGCTTGCTGTAAACAAGGATCTAAATATTATTTTCAGGAGCATTCAGAGCTTTTTCTGTCTTATCTTGCAAAGAAAATGAGATCTTCTTTAAGGGTGCGAGATACCAGATTTCGATTGCCTTCCAACATGGCGACACCTGAGCCGGCAGCTTATAGCTAACGGTGCCAACAGCGCTAACAGTACAATTAATTGCAATATCAATACCAGTTTAAGAGCACCCTATATTTAGAATATCTTCGCCGGTTTACATTGCAGAGAGACAGCTCTACGCTCTGTGTTTCTGATGGGAAACAGATGTTATCTATGCTCTTGCCAAAGCTACAAGATAATTGCTGTTTTCTTCAATGGGAGTCTGTTGGATTTGGCGAGAGCATGGATGGATACAACAACTTCAGTCTCATGGCAAAGTAATCCCACAAAATATTCTTAATATACATTTACTCTGGTATTTATTGGTGATTACTTTGTTCAAGGTGGCTAAAAAACATTTTACTGAAGCAGTACATTGCTTTGCTCCTGTGTGGTCACTCTTGTCTGCTTCTTCGAGTCGGAGCCATTCTGCCCAACATCTGTAGGTAATAATACACTGACTATGGAAAAGTACCTCCTACAAACTCACCTCAAATGACCCAAGCAAATGAATATCATATATTGCTGCTTTAATTGATGCATAGACATGATACAGCAGCATTTTGATGACACTATATCAGGAGTAGCTTTTGGATTTAGGATTTAATGGTTGAGATCAGGTTTTATTTCTTGGTTGTATTTAGGGATTGTAGGTCTTTTAAATTAAGCTCTTAAGAGTACAACAACTTAGGTTATGTTTGTATTTTTAAGTTGTATTTTGGAATTTGTTTTATTGTCAAAATCAGGATAATTGTTAGAGTTAAATGAAGGTTTTGGAATTAGGATTTGGGGTTTGGTAAGAAGGATTTGAATTCAAAATGAACACAGCTTGTTCCTCTTAGAATCACAGAAGAAGTGATGAGTGGGTGTGTTTCTGTATGTGCTGCTGACCTGACCACTTTGGTCCCGCTCCTGATGACCTGCATGTCCACGTTACAAGTTCCATTTGAATGTGAGATGAGGTTGACCTCTGAGAACTCAGCCTACAAGGATAGAAAGAGGACAGAAGTGTCATCAGCTGTACATATTAAGTATTGATATAGAAATGATGACATACACATAAATCTTATTAAATGCTAAATGTTGCATAATCATATGCATCAATTCTGTAAATGGCTCCTAATGCTTTAAATAAATAACTGTAGAATCTCATATACAAGAAAAAAGAATATCAGTTGATCACATTCTCAATAGTTAAGGTCATTGTGCAAGAAAAGGTGAATTACTACTAATTATTTTTGTACCTATTGGGATATAAACACATCTACATTATTGTATGCATAAATCATATAGTTATTCTTGCAAAAGAATGCATGTGTGCATGTCTTTGGTGTGGTGAGGATTCCTCTGTGACTCATAGCTGCCGACTCCTGTCTCCTCTGGTGTGTATTTTAGTTTCTGTGGTCAGGCTCGGGGTTGTAACTTCACTGTCAACATCTATTAGGTGTGAAACTCTATGGTGTACAACCCCAGAGAGTATTCATATCAGATGTAGTAACCAAGTATTGCAAATCAAAATGGTTTGCTGGTGAGGGTGGTTTTAACCAATATGAAACCAAAATGTCACATACTGTTAATATACAATATGTATAATAACTTGTATGTATGCACATTAACTACAAAAATTGGCATAATTTCTCATAATTACTGGTGGTTTTTAAATTGTGTTTATACTTTTCAAAATGGATAAACACATCACTACTGCATTGTTTGCTGTGGATGACAAGTGCAAAATGTGCAACACAGCTTTCTGGCCGATATAATTTTTTTTGCAAATCTTTGTGTTGAATGCAAGACTAAGTCCACCCCACAATTGTATTTAGCTTCTCCAAGTACAGCAGAGGTACATACAATACACAATGCACAACAAAACATACAAATATACAGTATAGAAGGCTGGTATTTGTTCATAAACCGAAGTATTGGGCCAAAATTGACCTGATGATGATGCTAGAAGAAAACGTCACAGGAAAGTTAAAGTTTTAACGAAACTTTACCCTCTAGAGACCTATAATATCTGAAAAAAATAATTTAATCAATTCATCCAGTAGTTGAAAGATATTTGAATTGAATAGAGTCATCAGGATTCATCTTCTGGGGATCATTAATGTCTGTTATAGCTTTTCAGCCAACTTATCTTGCAGATGTTGAGATATTTCACTGAATAACTTAAAGATAATAAGGAGGAGTTTACTGAAGTCCGCAGGATTCATCCTCTGGAGACAATGAATATATATATACAAAATTTAATGGAATTCCATCCAATAGGTGTTGAGATGTTTCAGTCAAGACAAAAATGGTAGAACCACTGACCAACACAGGCAGAGACACTTTGCTAAACCTGTGATCTCCTGTAACTAGACCATAGAGCGAGGCTGCATGCTATTAACTCTTCTAGAGTGACATTGAAAATGTATTCAGGCACCAGTGTCTCAACTTTCAAGTTGAAATGCATTTCCATAACAGACGTGAATATGATGTCAGTTCACTTTCATCTCTATTCAGCTCCCCCTCAAGCTTTAATAAATGATTCTGCACCATCATAGGTCTATAAAATCAATACCATACCTGCTCCACTTTGATGTCATAGTCTCCAAGGACCTTCTTTCCCCGAAACACTTTGGCCCTGGAAGAGAAGAGAAGACATTTAGTTTGCTGCCCTCTACTGGACATAATAAAACCCTTTGGAGCAAATGAGAGGAAGAAAATGGACGCCTGCTTGTGCACTTTTAATTGCCAAACTTTCTCAGCTATAGAAAAATGATTATTCTAATGAGCTTTTTTGAATTGCTGCCAATCAGTGTGCCTAAACCAAAACTGCAGTTAATGTCAATTCAATAGCTGGTAACATTACATTCAGATTAGTATTCCACTGCAATATTAAATGTCGTCTCGACATTTGAATGATGAATGTGTCCAATAACAGCGTTGTCTGATGTTGACTTATTAATATCTTTGCTGCCACTTGCTCAAGAGTGATGTAGAAATGGATTACAAGCAAACACACACACACACACACACACACACACACACACACACACACACACACACACACACACACACACACACACACACACACACACACACTCACACACAGGCGAGCAGATGGAGATCAGACAGACAAAGACAGACCGACAGGAGAATGAGTCAAGCAGCGAGGCACAGGCTGCCAGCCAACACACAAAACGCTCAGGACACCTCATTTTACACGACACTGTAAATGGATGGCAGATGGTTTGCACTGCGTCCATCACCGTCCCATACACTCAAGCTAAATAAAGGAATTACCAAGAGCATGAACAAGAAAGAGGTTGTATGTTCTGTTCATGTACTGACAACATAGTAGAATAGTTTGTGAAATGTAATGTCTTCTTCAACAGGTCCCTGAACCCCTCTTAAATCCTCCATTATCATCATATCCCCCTCTAAACAGCATGCAAGTTTATGTACCAGTTTATGTACCAGCTTATGTACTATAATAAGACGTTAAATCAAATTCCATGTGCCCTCATGGTCCCTGTCTCTGTCATCAATTAAAAATGTATGCAAGTTTCCTTCCATATCACCACACAGGACCTTGTGTAGTGAAGGCATCTGGCTTGTGTCTGGTTCATTAGGACCAGACCATCTGTGAGAGAAACACTCGGAGGGTATGATGCCACAAATTCCACCAATAAATAGCCACGGCAGCAAAATTGGTGGACCTAAAAACAAACAGCACACACACACACACACACACACACAAAACACATCATCCCCTGACTGAAATATGCAATTACACTCCGCTGCTTTAATTGAAAAGTTACATTGCCATTTTCTCAGAGGAATATATTTAAAAGTCTCTTATCCCATTGCCACTGAATGGGTCAAAAGAGGCTCCACATTCAGCATATGTTCAGTATGTGCGGTGCAAAACAGTACACAAAGACATGGGATGTCAGGCAAGCACAGTAATGGACAATTGTGGTGAGGCTGCTGATGTAACCTCCCTTATTAAATTCCATTAAGCAGCATAATGCAGCTGCCACATAGCAAAACACACCATCTGCAAATATGACTCTTTGCAACAGAGCTACAAGTGAATCCCTGAGAGACGTCTTTTATGGGACGCACATGTGTGTCAGTAACAAAAATAAATTAAAGACAAGCTTTGTATTCAATTTTGTGGGGTGACAAAATTTTGTTTTTAGCAAAACATATGCAGAAGGCATTTATGCTTTACAGCTTCATTACTCGTTTATTTGGCCGGTTGGGGGGAGCAGAACAAGCTGTAAACATGGTATCACCTTATAAAGTTGTCATCGTAAAGGTGCAGCGAATTACCTATTAAACACCATTCTGTAATACTGATTATTGCAGCTTTATCATTTGTACATTGCATTGACCTGCAGAGCACAGTGCTTCACATAATCTGTTTCATGGAATCCAACGGTCTGTTCTCTTGTAATCTGCACTTCCACCATCCTGCTCAATGTTCAAACTATTCAGGACAAAATAATCTTGTTTGATCAGTATAGGATCCATTTCAGACTGTAGAAAAGAGAAATGTTTAAACCTGGAAAACAGTTTACACCAAAATAATCGATACAGTATCACTTTTGCAACAAGCAAATTTGTGTTGGCACTTAGCTCTGCCAAGTGCCAACACAAATTTACAACCTGACACAGCGCTAACAATGTGATAAATTATCCATCAGTTATGTTTTCAGGTGTTTGATGATCACAGGGCCGCTAACATGGCTATAGATTTTAGTTCAGCCCGTTAGGCCAAAGGATTCTCACTTTATGACATTATAGGCAATAAATCATCTCTGACAGGTCACCCCTAACATTTCCTGTATTCAATTTCTGGCTCCCACTAGCGTCTTATAATAAGACTTGAGAACTTCAAGGAAAGCAAGTCAGCAATGTTTCCTTCAATCAGGATGATCTGATAAGCAAGAGACTCAATATTGTGAACACTTGACTATAATTAGATTTTTGAACCTTCATCATGGCAGAAAAATGAAAATTGAGCAAAAACATTAAATACTTAAGGAGTTGATACATCCTCAGAGAAATACACCCACATGTTTTGTCGTAGTTTAACTGTGTTGCATGTTGTACAACACTTAAAGTATCTTATACAGAACAAAAGTCTACGTACAATGTTTTCTGTGCAAATCCCTCTAAATTAAATGCCTGGTATTCCAATCATAAAAAGAATTACATATACTGTAGATATAATGAAGATTTCACCAGTGGTTGGAATCGATTTTAAGATGGAGCAAATTAAGTTGCTCCACCATCACCATAAACCATGACATGAATACTTAAAAAAAGAGGTCGGCGCCAATAATCATTTTTGACCAAATTGCCCTTGCATCTTGGCACAAATTGGAAATCGTTAAAGTTTATATAGAAACTGCTACTCGGGCATTGTGTTTGTAATATTAAGATTTTGATCTTAATCTATTACTCCAAGGCCTGTAACAGAGAGTGCAAACTCTCCTGAGAGATGAATATAAAGAAAAGGAATGGAGATGGTTGAAGATTTGAGGATGAGAAATCCTAACACGTGCAAATAGTTATCTAGGAATAATAGAGATAATGATTCTGTAAACCTCTATGTTTTGCACAATAGCTGTGCTCTGTTGTCTGACTCCAATTTTTTCCTCAGGGTCATTTGATGTGATCCCATTTTCATTATTGATCTAAGGAGTCCAAGAGTCTGAGACCGCCACACAGTCCGGCAAAATGAAGCCTTTCAAATCAATGCATGGTAATGACAGAAAGAAAGAGACACAGCGAGGAAGATGTCAAAGAGAGAGAATGGGGGAGATAAACACAAAAAGTATTGCAAATTATGGAGCTAGAAAACCACAAGTAAATTAAATATAAAACAGATAATGTACAATGGCTGCACTGTGGACTTATTGTGTGGTACTGGCAGTCTTGCCTTAAACCCATCTGCATAATTATGAGGATATAACATTATGATTTTACTTTTTTTTTTGCAAATTACTCATCTCAAAACATCATGTTTGGGCAATTGTTTATGCTAATTTGGTTCCACTATTTCAATTCAATTCAGTTTATTTTGTATAGCCCAAAATCACAAATTTGCCTCAGAGGGTTTTACAATCTGTACACATGCGACATCCTCTGTCCCGGAACCCTCACATCGGCACAGGAAAAACTCCCCTAAAAAAAGGAAGAAACCTATGGGAGAGCGACAGAGGAGGGATCCTTCTCCCAGGATGGACAGAATGCAATAGATGTCATGTGTACAGAATGAACAGCATAACATTTCCTCTGTCTCCATAGACTCTGCAAGAAAATAACTCTCATAAAATACACATGGATGCTTTATTACTAAAGGTGTCATCAAATGGTCATGAAATCCTCCCAAAGCTATGTTTTACTATATGTTTTACCTGTATCATATAGTGAGTCACAGATGAGAGCATTTAGAAACCATAATCAGGGCATAAAGACATTAAAGCGTGATACATATCACATCAGTTGATGTTCCCGATCATTCTCTCTCACACTTCTTAGCTATTATTCTCTTTTTCCTCTCTCCTATCAAAGCTGAAGTCATTCCCCTCCTTCCCTCTAAGTGCATCTTTTTTTCCGCCCATATCCCCGCTGTGGTGATCGTGATCAATTCAATGCAAAGACAAATTAATGGAACGTGTGCTAAACAATGACCCATTAGGCGGTAAGCGGCTGCATTTTAATGGGTTTTTAAAAGATTGATCGCGAAAGGCCGGGGTTGTGTTGCTATGGTGCTTTACAAAGTAGAGAATACATCAGTTACGTCACTATTTCAAGCTGTTTCACTACTTCTACTGTTATTATAGTTTTTAATTCTGTTTTATTACATTTTATAAATTCATTGTCCCACATTCATTGGTCTCAAGTTGATACATTTTAATTTTTTACAAACCAGTCCACACTTGTGCTGCCTTTTTTTGTCTTGTCAGTCATCTGTAAAGCACTTTGAACTCTACTAACCTGTATAGAAGGCGCTATACAAATGTTTGATTGATTGATCAGTCTCTGGTAAGAGCATGTTGAGAAAGTTGTCTATCAATATGGGAGGAATAAATGGCAAATCTAAAGAAAGGAAGGTATGAAGCTTAGGAGCATTTGCAGACCTGATAAAAACAAAACTGTCACTATTATTACCAAGAACACATTTGAGCTTCAGTATTAGAGTCGGATTGGTTTAAAATGTTCACATAGACAAGAATGCTTTTTCAAAAACCTAAACAAACTAGAATGAACACCTCGGTTGTGTGCCTCTGCCAACCAGTTATGTTGCAGTTTACGTCCATATCCATCCAAAATTACATAATTTCAAGATCTTATCCGATTGGATATGTGTTTGATATTGATGATTAGCATTGGAATTCTTGAGTTATGGCCAAACATGTGTTTTGTGAGTTTAATTGACCTTTGAACACCAAATTCTAGACATTTCATCCTTGAGTCCAGGTGGGCATTAGTGCAAAACTTCCCAGAAATCCCCTCCAAGTGTTCCTGAGATATCACGATCATGAGAATGGACCGTAGGTACAGACAGATGGACGGACAGTCAGACAACCCCACAGAGGCATGAAAATGACCATCCTCCTTTGCTGGCACATTGCTCTGGCAAAGCAAGACTTAACATGTCCAGGCCTTCTCTTGGAGTGCAAATTGTGTAAAACAAAACTCTATTGGGGTGAAAGGGCACAAAAGTAGTTGGAGCAGTCCTCTCTGCTGTGGTGTGGTGGGAGTCAGCAGGGGTGTAATTATTTGGCTGGCTGCAATGTAGGGGCATGAAAATAAGAATACAGTGGGAGGAATTACACAGGGGCAGAGGCCAGCGCTGGCTGTGGACCAACAACTCAGTCTTACTGGCATCCTTTTGTTTTAATGCCATAGAGAGTGGTGGAAGAAGTAAGTATAGCAGTACTGCAGTTAAGAAATACATTTAACATTTTACATTTGCTTCAGTAAAAGGACAAAAGTATATTAATCAATGAAAACTTAAAGCACCAAAAGTAAAAGTAGTAATTATGCAGCGTGTCCTATTTCAGAATACTGTATATTTCATTATTGGATTATGATCATTGATTGGTTAATGTAAGTATCACTTATGTACAGCTGGTAAAGGTGAATTATTGTATATACTGCTGTGTAGCATAATCTATAATAATATATCATATTTTATTTGTTGATAATATTTGATAATATATTCTTAAAAATCTGAAAGAAAAAAAGAAATGTACTAAATAAATGTAGTAAATCAATATTTCTCTTTGTTAATGTAATGGAGTAAAAGTATGAAAAAAACATAAAATGGCAACACTTTAATAAGTACAAATATACCTCAAAACTGTACCTAAGTACCTACAGGTGTTTTAAGTGGAAAACATCTGCTCTGAAGTTGGGCTATGGCCAGAAGTACAACAAACTTAAAACGGAAATATTTAGTAATAAATTACAAAAATAATGGTTGATGACAGGGAGAGAGGTAGAAGGAGAGCTGAGAGTAAGGAAACAGCATGCTGCATACTCAAGAGGGCTGGCTGGATTTTACCCAGTAAACTAATATTGTACATGTTATGCTCAACTGATTCATCAGCACGAAAAGACAAAAAAGGCTCAGAAAACACAAGATACTGTTAAGATAGCGTTACGTTTGTAAGTAACAGTTAACAGGAACAAGACTAGATAGAATTAAACGGGAAAAAAAATCACTAAATGGCAGGCTTATTTACGTATCACTCAAAGAGAACCGCAGGAAATCGCTCGGACTTGCAAACATGGTCAAACAAAGAAAAACACAGAACAAAGAATTTCATTCATTAACAAGTAGAGAATCTGTGTCTGACATTTGTCCTTCAGCATCTGTGAGTGTTTGAGTGTGTCTCTGTGGGCATTAGGTGTGAAGAAAAAAATCATCCAGAAGACCTGATTCTCTGATTGGCTGCGCTGACTGAACATGAGCAGCATACAAAGCTTTAAATCAGTGGTGTTTGTTCACGTATTCTGCACTGAGGTGAATCGCTTGAATTATTCAGCTGAAGCACAGGAGGCTGTAACACTTCCTGCCATCATCCTCCTTCCTCCTCCTCCTTAGCCCCGCAGGAATGCAGGTATAGACTGCACCTGTGTGTCTCTCTCTGTGTGTGTGTGTGTGTGTGTGTGTGTGTGTGTGTGTGTGTGTGTGTGTGTGTGTGTGTGTGTGTGTGTGTGTGTGTGTGTGTGTGTGTGTGTGTGCACACGTGTGTGTGAATGTCACATCAATGTATCTGGCGAAAAGGGGTCACATGTCGGTCCTTTCACATCTTCTAGATAATCAGAAATCTAACAGAGCCTATTTGATAAATATTTTAGCTTAAACATCTATTAGTTAGCCACTACTGGCTTTACTTTCAATTATAGATCAGTTATAAGTCATCAATAAGAGCAACTTTTGGGTTGCCTTGTTATGAAAAATGTATTTGACTGAATTTATCCTGTGATGCTATTGATCAATTTATCTGATAACATTTTACATAATTGATTTATGCCAAAGTTGGAGGTACATTAGGATTTGTACTATATTACTAATCCACCCAGGAGTATACAAAGCATTTAAAATGGTCCTCTATCTAAATACTTCTTCCGCCGCTTCGAGTATTGTCATAACATTTGCTTGTTAGAAGTAATATCCATCTATTCATCCATTATCTGTAACCGCTTATCCAAGTCTGGGTCGCAGAGGAAGGGTGATTGGTATAAGCTAGCTAAATGGACAAAGCAAAGTTTATTATTGTTAATATATATGAAACATTAACAAATGGTTTATCAACCTCAAATATGACAAAAAATATGCTTCATAAAGAGTGCCTTATTGCTACAAAAATATGGAATCTTTTTTCAAACACATTTTTCTTTGTCTTGAAAAATGAATAATGTCTAACAGGAGATAAAATAGAACTCCAGATGATTAACAACAGAAATATGTTGCTTTTACAGTTGAACATTACAAGACTAAA
Organism: Anoplopoma fimbria; assembly: GCF_027596085.1. Lineage (NCBI taxonomy): Eukaryota > Metazoa > Chordata > Actinopteri > Perciformes > Anoplopomatidae > Anoplopoma > Anoplopoma fimbria. The sequence continues at coordinate 18,743,248 of NC_072465.1, forward strand.
ATATATGAGACATTCATTTTCCGGTTGTACAATTCTCCCCAGTTTTCCTGCATCGTTTGATAAATGAGTCTTAGAGATGCAAGTGTTTGTGTCTGGGGTTATTACATTACTGTGATGAATGATGACCTACAGGGCCAGCTGGGCTCTGATGTAGACACACATACACGCTTAGAAGTTTGTGTGTGTGGATTTGTGTGGGTGTTAGAGCACACACTGACAGCACATCTGCTTCATTGAAAAAGGCTCGACCAGGGAACATCTTGAAACCGACAGCAGAGCTGATTGTTTTCTTTAAGTTTTACTGAATCTGGCCTGCAGATACACAGTGATGTGTGACTGAGAGTGGGTTGGTTTTGTGTCTGTGTGAATGATTAGAACACTGTTGTTATTGTGCTTCTTGTCCTTGGAAAGCAGGCAGAAGTCTATTGTATTTAGTACGAGTAATTTGAAAGCTTTGTTTACCTCATGCTTCAGCTTTCGTTGCCTCTCTCTTTTACTGTCTCTTGATTCTTGCCCCCCCCTCACAACCTCACAGTTTCTCAATCAGGGTCTCCATCTGTTTCTAAGACAGTCACCTTCTGCGTCCTTTTACACATCCATCTATAGGACATTTTTGGCTGAGAAACAAATGACCAATAGTTTTACTTGTTAAAGTAAATTTGCAAAAAAAAAATAAATAATTTAAATCTGTTTTTATTAATGCTAGAGCTACTAATTCTGCGACAAGTGTCTTTTCAGTGTTGGAAAGTAATTTAGTACCTTTCCGTTAGCATTTCCATCTTATGTTACTTCATACTAAAGTTCTGTATTTTTACTTCATTAAATGTATTTAACAGATGTGTTTTCCTGCTTCTTTTTTGACTAAGGCTGCACATATTGAATATATCAGTTTATTAACTATGATGCATTGTTCCAGGTTGTACTTCCCACTGGTATATGAAGTCATTCAAAATATGCTCCACCTTGTCAACAATGCAGCTCACACAGGTTGAGCTAACTGATTATTTTACTTTATATACATTGACTACATTTTACTTTAGATGCTTTTATACTTAATAGGTACTAAAGTGCAGTTTAGGTTTTGGTATTGCAAGACTTTTACTTAAAAAACAAAGCACATTTTCAGTGTTTACTTTTGAATGGCAGCTGGAAGCCTCAGCAAGTCATCATAAATGAATGTCATTGAATTTTAAACTGGCAAAACTATTCAGCTTTTACAGAAACAATCTCATATTTCAGCTCCACTAAAGACATTTCAGGCGTAAAAAACTGCCAACGCATGTGCTGAATTTGAGATAAATTTGTATTTTTTTCACAACATTTGGGAGGCTAGCAGAGGAGGGATTGCGAAATTGATCAGCAGTGTCACATCATTCTGGCTGTCAGTCATTAATATTAATGCCTAACAAACTGAGCACTCCACTGAGAGTATAGATGGTAAGTAGGAATTATTTATTGATGCGTTTATAAGAAGCCAAATGAACACTTATTAGACGGAAAATATGTTTTGGAAATGGATTTGAAATTACTATTACCTATGCACTTTTTATCTGCCTTGGTGCCATAATGTCAATATTCTGTCATCCTCACTCCCAACAGTGCATGACCAGTACGGCCAATTAGCCAGTCTTGGTTTCATTCAGACCGAATGCCACGGTATTTGGTTTTCAGTTCGCTAATTAGCGGGAGTGACAAAGCCAAACAATTACAGGCAAATATTGGGCATGATTAGTTCATAATAAGGTTCTCCAAGCAGAAGAAAACCAACATCCTCATTACTGCAAATTGCTGGCTGTGCCAGAAAAGCCTCTGTGACTGTGGTAAAACAGTCTGATTATGGCTGTTGTATTTCTGTGGAGGATCTGTCCTCATCCCTAATTAAGTCAGAAATACTGGACACCGAATTTCTGGTGTATTGTTGAGCTCCATAAAAGTCTAAAATGTGAGGAAAAATATTCATTAGAATTTCTGAGAGACCAAGGTGTTTATTTTCAAATTCTTTATTTTATCTAACCAACAGTCAGTTATGCCTGAAAAAGACTAGGACAAAGGGTGCTTTGAGCTAAATGCTAACATCGGTATGCTAACATGCTAATTGTTATGCAGGTTCACCATCTTAGCTTAGTGTGTTAGCATGCTAGAATGTGCTAATTAGCAGTAAATACAAAGTCGTCTGAGGCTGATGGGAATTTAATTAGTTTGGCATGTATTTTGTCATAAATCAATGTGTTGGACAGATCCAAATTCTGTCACACAGACTGTGTGTGTGGTTATCCATCCAATAGTTGGTAAGATATTTCCCTCAAAACAAAACCTCATGGAGGCGCTAGAGGAAAAATCAAGGGATCATTAAAGTCATCAGGACTGGATGATGAATGTTAGTTAGAGTCTGATGGTGGCACCTTGCATGCTCTGTCATCAGTGTGTGAATGGGTGAATGATATGTAATATACTACTGATTGTAAGTCGCTTTGGATAAAAGCGTCTGCTAAATGACTGTAATTTAATGTGTGACAGGTGTTGACATCACTGTTTTTTAAAGCTCTTTCTTTGTCTGACAGTAGTTTACAATGAGTTTTGCTTCTTTGTTTGACATTTCTGTTTAATTTCTGCTGTAATCAGCTATTTCACTTGTCTCAATTGCAAGAAAACATGATTATTGTTCGTGTCGATTCCAAAGTTACTTTAAGTTACGCCAGAGGCTCTGGTGATGCATGTCTGATGTTTGCTTTCTAACATCAGAGAAACAATAACACAAAGGATTTGACAGAAATGTTCACGCACAGCACGATATGCTCAGCTTCAGAAGGCTTGACTTCAACAGGTTAAATATTTCACAGGCTAAACTCAAATTCAAGACAAGTCTGTCTTTTATCTGTTCCTTTACATAAGTGAGATATATACACTGCCAGGATACACGCCCTGCAGTCACTGTGAGGTTTAAGATTAAGAGTGCTGTGTTCTCAGAATGAAAGATTGGGCTTTCCACTCCGGCTCAATGTTTTATTCATTGACTGAAAGGCTGAGATGGATACAGAGCTGAGGACTCTAGGACAGTTTGGAAATTATCCCCGAACTGAACGGTGGTCATGGTCCAGTGTGTACCGTAACTCCCCTTCAGGAGACAGGAGTTTAGATCTTAGGGATTCTCCACAACACATTTGTTTTTGGAAAAAACAGAGCTTCTAAAAAGGAAAAGAATTCTGTCTCTTGCACGGACACCATTATAATCCCCAACAACTATGCGATGTGGACAATTTGATCCCACTGTAGCAGGGAGACGTGTAAGATATAGGAGTAATATATATCCAAGCACAAAATCGTTGACTGCCTGATCTTATCAGCGATAAGATGACCAGTCTTGAAAGTCTGATTGATCTCTCAGTGAAATGAAACTGAGGTGAGTTCTCTTCCTGCTTTGGTGGTGGGTAAAGAATGATTGTCTGTCTGCAGCAAGATGGAGAGAAGATTAATTATTTCAGACAACCCTGTCCTGGCTTGGCACAAATGAAACTTCATGTGCAATTTATCCAGATGTCTGTCTAGCTATTGTGTTTTTTTCTGACCCGCTGTCCGTCTGGATAACAAACATAAACTATTTTAAATCGGCACACAAATACAGTAAAGAGAACTAGTTCAAGGTTGAATGAGGTTTAAAATAAATCACCCACAAAATGGTGTCAGTGAATCACCACTCGAGTTTGTCACTTGGCAACAAGTTCAGGTTCAATGTCTCTGTTCAGGTTTCATGTCATTTCTCAGTTTGATGATACTATTAAACAGGCCCTCTCAAGGTGCACTCAGGCGGTACAGCAAGAGCACTGAGGCAAGTCTTTCTGCACAGAAAGACAGACAGTTGGCCGTCATATTTCAGTAGAAAATAATTCTTAAAGAAAAGGGTTCTTGATTCCAGATTTATCAGGACATTCTTTCAGGCCAGAAATGTTGCTTTTGAGTTTTGGGATTTTTTATGCTTTGAGCACCACAAACTAGATAGCATTCTGTGTTATATATGGGAGTGGTGGCTTTAGTTTAAATTGCAAAGAAGTCTCAATCTTGCATTATCAAAGGGAAATTATCTGCAGAACAGGATACCACTAGGCATAAACTAGAAAATTGGGTTAAATGACCAGTTAAAGTTATAAACCCTAATTCTTCTTTATAGTCAATCAAACCCAGTTGTTGTTCAATTTACGATCCACATTCAATGTAGTTTTTTATTAATGGAGGCAGAGTCTGCCATTCCCACTTAGGTTTAAAATAGCCTCCCTATGCATAGGGAACCTTTAGGGGAAAATGCACACATGTAATCCTGCGTTACTGTTTGTAATTTCATATCACTGATGTCAGCCTCACTGCTTTCTGCTCACTCTTCCATCACTGTATCAGAGCTGTATTACGTTAATGCTAACACAAACCATGAGGCAGTCACAGCAAATCCAAGCCGTGAGCGACCCAAAATCTGATTTTGGTTGCTCATGGCATGACAGAAATGGGAGACTTTTTTATTACAAACAACAGGAGTTTGATTTTCTGCACTATAAAAAGTTTCACCTGTTACTCCTTTGTTGTATTTCTGACAAAAGTATCTGCTCAATGAATCTTTGTTGCTCTCTGAGTTCTGCGACCTGTAGAACTAACTGTGCTTGCTGTTACCACGGTATCTATGGATGTTCGCCAAATCAACCATTTTAAGGATTATAATTTTGAAAAGCTTGGAGTCAGCCTCAAAGAAAAGCTTAAACAAATAAACTAGCAACAAGCACTCACCATTTATTCAAATCTACCTGAAATCCAATCAACTACTCCGTGTTCTGAGCTGCATCTAATTCCAACATCATGAAGAACCGTCATGACAGATTACACAACAACTGCCTTGTGAGGTGAAGCTCCCTCCTCCTCCTCTTTATGTCACATATTAACACATACAAATGAACACATTATGCACCCACAAAGAACTCCACACACACTCATCACTATCTAATCGACACAATCTAACTGTTTGAAAAGTCATCATCACTTCACTTATTGTTCTGCTTGTGTTTAGAACGTGTTCAACGCACCACTGCGTGTGGATTCACGTGTGTGCGCCCACACCGTCTATTTGTCGTGACAACGCTTGGAGCATAGTGATTAATTTGAGAGGGAAAGAGAGAGAGAGAGAGAGAGAGAGAGAGAGAGGGAGAGAGAGAGAGAGACAGCTAATCCAACTAATGGCACTTTGCCTAAGAGGAAGATTCACCAACACAAAGTTTCAGTTTACATCGTCCAGCTGGATGAAAAGACCAACATAGAAGAGACATGTAGGAAATGATGCATTTACAGAGGTAGCCATTACTCCATTTAAAGCATTTCAGCAAGTGCTTTTTGCAATGAAATGACAAGAAAACATGCACTCAGACACTTAAAGGCACATGGAATAGCAACAATGTGTGTCATAGATGATTTTACTGTAATTTTAATGTTTTACTATAATTTTTTGTTGACTGTCAGAGATGTATTTAAAGTTAAAGGGACAGATATTCCCCTCAGGAACTGGTGGACACCAAAATGCCAGAGACACGACTCCAAATGAATGATAGTGTTTCTGTTTTATCTGCTGGATGTGTAAATAATCAACCCAAAATATGTCAAACATGTGAGTGATGTTCTGCTCTTTTTTTGCCACCTAGTGGCCAACAAAAAAACCCAACAAAAAACATTAATGCAGATTACATTTTCCTCCGTCCCTTCATGGATGAGTGACCAATGGCTCAGCAGAGTAAGGAACATATTGGGCTCTATTTTTGTTGAAATGGGCATAAATAATATATTTTTTCATGGACAAAGGAGTGATGTACCTAGCACAGTATGATGCTATCTGAAGAAGTGGCTGGAGCAAGATGAATACTTCACATGATTCGTAGGAGGAATACGTTATCAGCAAGAGGAGCTGAGACAGTCACCAACAATGCCGGATGATTAGAAGAAGCAGACATTTTCCTAATGGGCCGTGTTGGGAGTCCAGTTGGCTTTGCATCAAAGAACACTGTTTTTGTCAAGAAAGAAATAAAGTCCCAAAGCACAAATGTACAGCACTCCAAAGATGCCTCCAGGGACAGATGATGTCGCTTTTATAGATTAGATGTGTGTACATTGAATCAATCCCCTCCTCAATCACATTAAACATGAAGATTCACTTTCATTTAACCAAACTAGATGAAAAATATTAGATCAAGTGGAAGGAAACCATTCATGAAACGAATTTATCTGATTTTTGAGAGGCCAGTGTGTGCATTTCCAACAACCAATCCATGTACATTTATTTAATGTGCTTTCAAATAGCTGGATCTGATGCAGTGGAAAGCACAATTTCACAATAAAATGGGCACCAAAACTGCACTTCATCAGGTGACCTACGTAAACACATATCCAGCTGAATCACTACACCTAACTTGGCACAAGTGAGTTTGTTTGCAGCTGCAGAGCAAAATCACCGAACCAAACATAACTGCCGAAATGAGAAGTTATTGTTCATTCATTTGAATCACCAGCTTTGAACCTGCACAAAAAAGGTGCCCACCGTGTCCCTGATGTTGAAACTAGAGGTTATTACCCGTGTTATCTATCTGTTCTCCTGTTTTCACCTCTGACACTCTATCAGACAGAATCACAGCTACCAAAACAAACAAAACAAAAACTCACAAACATCCTTTTGCTGCTGAGTCCAAAATTATCCTACAAAGTAAAATATATTGATATACTACTAAAATAAAGCGATGAAAGCTTTGGCAATTTACTTCTCCGTTGCACAGAACACTATCATTTTTATGTCGTTCCTGGATATTGGCTGTAAGCCAGACTTTAAGCTAACCTAATCATTTTTATAGTGGTTTCCTCAATGATGGTTTTATTGTTGAAACACTGAGTATAACTCTCCTCCAGCTCACCAGACCAACCAGAGGGATCCCACGAAGAACTGTTTAATCACACACCGAAGAGGGATGCCGTTTAAATATGGACGTCGTGTAGGAAGCAAGCTTTTAAAGTAAGCATACATTAGCATGACAATTTATGCAAAAATGAGTGATGAAGTTTAATTACAATGTGTCTATGTAGTATAAACATAGTGAGTATGGGTGTACAAAATACACCCTTGGCCACTGTTAGTGTTGGCCCGCACGTTAATCACCGTGAACAGAATATGTCGACAATATAAAACTGCTGGATGGAGCTCAGTTACTGTGTGTGCTTAGTTAATGTGGCAACAGTCTCCCAAATGCAATTTGCATGGCTAAGCAGTGAGTCATGTATGTGCCAGGATAAAATGTACTGAGGGATTATTCCTAGAGCCTACAGATACTTCGTCCATCTCATGATGGCATGATAATCCTGTCTGAAATGGGAGGAAAAAAATCTAAAAAAGACTCTGTAATCCATGTGTTTATATGTCTCCCTTCTGCAGAGAACACCTCCTGATCCAGTTCAGATAATGCAATTTAAAATGCACATAAATGGAAGTGGGGCAGTGCTGTTTCATCTGAATCAGTTATTATTATTGAATGTCACTAATTTTCTGATGCAACAAACAGGTTTTAATCAGTTCCCTATGAGATCTGGAAAATCCTGTCCTGCAATACATGCTTCATTCATGGAGGTTAAATTTAAGAGAAGTTTTAGTGTCTGTGAAGATGAATGTATTGCAGGTCATCTGTGTATAACAGCTGCTAATAGAAATAACATTTTAAAAACAGCACTCCAGGGCATCTACAGCTATTATTACAGTGTAAATCTAGTGTAACGTTGGATCCATATCTAACCAAGCTTGATTGCTTATATAGCCTCCAATTTTTTGATTAGGTAATCCAAAAGATTATTCTGTTTCCCTTCACTGGTTCATTTGGATTTTCAAACTCTCTGTCAGAGAGACAGAGGGTGGAGGACAAAGATGGCAAGAGGAGGTGTTAACAGTGAGAGGAAGGGAGCGCTCTATATGAAAAGAAAGCTTGACAGAGCTCTCTTTCATGTACTAATGGATTTATCAGTTTAGTCTGTTGAACTGGTGAGGGGTGGAAACAACTTGTGTTGGGGTTAATAGAGATTAAACATGAACTGCAAGTTACCATTAATCAATGCAATATAATTAAAATATATTATACCCACACACACACACACACACACACACACACACACACACACACACACACACACACACACACACATACAAACACAATATAGGCACATACATTAGACATTAAAAGGAGGCTTGAATTCAGATTCAACAAGCTAACCTGCAGCCCTTCATACAGCAGCAGAGCACAGAGATCACTTACAGTCATGATAAATGTGCCAGTTTGTGTGTGTACAAAACTCTGCAGCACAGACGGATAGATTAATCTGGGTCTATTGGATGTAACTGGCAGTGTTTGTGGGCGGGAAGACTTGCCGTTATAGTAGTAACTCTTGCCAGTTTATCAGGTGCCTGTGCGGAGTGGACTGATGGTAAAGCATGAACCTCCATTCATGAGCTGATAAACTACAGGTGAAAAGAAGTATATAAGAGAAAAAAAATGCTTTAATTGTTTGTTCAAACACTATGTTTTTTTTCTTGTGGTCATGCAAATATGAAATCTCTGACTTTGACACCAGAGGCTGCGATTTGCATCACATCAACTAACAGCAGTTAAAGTTGGTTTGCTTTTACCATAACTACAATCTTTCACTAGCCTTAAGCCAGTAACTTCAGTTGTCTAAACTTGGTGACAGATCAGAAAAGACATCTTGTTGTCATAGGTTACCACGTAACACGCTCGTTTTTTGTAAGAATTAAACAAACAAGCTATAACGTACTAATTAGTGAGTTTGGAGGTGAATTTTGTTACCTTTGGACGGAGCCAGGCTAGCTGTTTCCCCCTGTTTCTAGTCTTTATGCGAAGCTAAGCTAACCAGCTGCTGACTCAATTACATGAGACATGAGAGGGCTATTAATCCTCTCATCAAACTCTATGCAAGAAATCGAATGAGAGTTTTTCCCAAGATGTCAAATTACTGCTTTGAGGCATGCTTAAGGCTTGTTAGCTCACACTAATAACAGATCATTTCTGAGGGGGAAAGTCAATTTCACTTAAAAAAAAGATTGTTTTTCATGCTGACACAAAACTAAATAATTTCAGTCTTGATGTGCCTTGGAGTCACATCCTGCAGGAACTCTTGCCATATGGAAACATCAAAAAACAACCCAAGGCCCTCCTGATCCTTTATGCACTGCAGGATCACTCGGCTAAATACAATAGACAGTTAATGAAACACACAACCTGTTATTTATCAGCATTAAAGCAAAGAACCAAAGCAAACGTCTCACTGGGGTTATTCAGCTCTGCATGAACGCACACACAGTGCATGCACAAACACACAAAGTCCCTTCATGTGGTTTCCTCCTTCCATTGTTCTGCATAATGGCATGTCACATCATGGCTATAGGAAGGACCTCTGCTTCCTTATGGTTCACTGCAACTTATTAATTGCATCTTGAGAATCACCCGGCGTTGCTGTTGTGTGGGTTTGAATGTGTGTGTGGAGAGAAAGAGTTCAAAAGGAGTAACACACTGACTGAACAGAATGTTAATGAGATGTTGTTTGTGTCCCTCCCTCTAAAAGATGTGTCTATATAGAGTTATAACAAAGAGAGCTCCAAAATCCTCAGTTCAGGGCTTATAGTGTATGATTCAAGAGAGTTTTGGGGCTTTGGGATCACAGAGTGCACATACATCGCACTTAGTGTGTGCAGCAGGGAAAAAACAAACAAAAACAATTCAGCTCCAGTATGGTTGAAAGTACTGTCAAGATCTCATGAAAAATGTACTTATTGGATGTGTAAAAATCATTCATTAAGTACAGTTTTCATTCAAACTGAACCTCAAAAATTATCTGAGGATTTGAGGAAACATTGTCCTGGTGCCAGATAAGATTTGAATGGGCATTTCATTTCAGTAGGTAGGTCTCATTCATCGATTTATTATCTTGCTGAATGAACCTTTTATGTACATTTTCATGAAAAAAACAACAAGTTTTTAATTAAACTGTTAGGTCAGACTATGAGGACATGGATGTAAACAATGGTTGATTTGAACTACTTTTAAAACTGGCTTTTTTTCAAGTTTTATTAGAAAGGAAATGCATTCAACACATTTGTTAGAGATCCAGGGCACAAGGGATGCATTTTGGCGAGTATTACTGAATGTAATCATAACTTTTGTTCCAAGAAAACTCCCCCGGGCACATTTGGATGAAACATAAAAATGGAGAAGGTTTCAGCTGACCTGTTTCTTAGGGGAAATCTCTTTCAGAGCCAAGGAACCACTAAAGCAGAAGCTTGATTATACACAGTTTTTCAACCTGGACTTGGGAACAGTTAAAATTTAATTTGGCTGACCTGATGGATCTGTGCGTCCTCGTAGGACAATAAGGAGTCAGAAGATCTGTTATATACCCCGGCAACCAGACCATGCAAGGCCTTGATTGAATGTGATGCAATTCTATTATGAAATGTACTCAATCTAGTCCAGCTGTCAGAGTGGTGGCTCTCTGAAGGAGGCCCTCGACCCATCGGCTCCAAGACTTGTGATATTGGAACTGGGAGCAAGACCAAGTTTACATATTTTACCATTTGAATGACTTCTGATCTAATATCCTTCTAACAATGAATTAAATGAAACCGTGTCCTTTTCTTAACACATAACGACCTTAAGAAATAACTTTAGCCTCTAAAGGGAAAAAAATATACACAATATTATCAACTTTTCTTTTTTTTTCCTTTTTCTTTTTTTTTGTATGAGAAAAAACTAAAACTTTAAATCTTTTTTACATATTAGCCACACAAATACAATGACCTCAGTGCACTACTAGTAGTAATAGTATGGAATATTTCGGTATGAGCACTAACAGTTAGCTGTACTAATGTACTAAATGTTCTCTAAAAGCTCAATGCTCGGCTGCAGTCTTTAAAAATTCACAATGCACAAAAGGCATCAAACACATAAAGGATTATAAATGTCTTTTGTAGCAAGCCATGGGCAGTGAGTAGTCGACTCAGTGGCCACACTGTAGCTTCACATTAGAGATCTGTACGCTCATTACTGAACCAACGAGCTGTCTCTCCAGTCACACTCTATTAAATGTATGTGAGCTTTGAGTAATCAGGATACTAAAGGTGCTGTTGATAACATTCAACAACTGAATGTTGCGTTCCTCCTTTCCTCTTCCATTGCATCCAAGTGGTTGCCAGTTTGTTGCACAACCGGCATATTTCATGGTCGCATAGAGTCTCAGACAGACATGTCAATCTTTTGTTGTTGAGTAGTGAAGTCGTTTTGAAGCAGCACATTTTGTGCATACATTTTGTAGCTATACATTTGTGTTAGATTTAGGTTACTTTATGCTGTGGTGTTTTAAGATTCATGTAACGTTAATCCATGGTAATCTTAGGATATGGCTAGTTTAAGGTAACGTTTAGCTTTTCATCTAAGCAGTGCTATAGTGCAGGGGAACGCAGTTATACAACGTATATCTACTTATTTTGCAGTCGGCATTGGGTAATATGTTACCATCTAAATCCCTTCTTTTGCAGATCTTCGTTATACATTGTGTGAATGAACTATAACGTAATTAACTATATAATACTAATACTAATACCTACAAAGCTCCTCAGTGAGTGAAGCTGTTATTTTTCTTATTCTGACAATCTGACCCGTGTCAACAACTTAGTTAAGGTTGTAAGGCCTGTGGCTGTTGGTAGTCGTTGGTTTGGTTTAAATATGCTGAATTGTAAATTTATGGGTTTATGTTGATGAATCATGAATGTGCTAAAATCAGTTTTCACTTGTTGCCACGTTAAATATTTATGTATTCTGCAGGCTGATGGATACAGCAGTGACAGTGAGGCCAGGCATGGCAGAGAAAAAAACCTCCATTTGTCACTGAGCACTTGGGATTGCTACTGGAGTGAGGCCAGGCATTTACTGTCCATCTCAGGCATTCATCCTTTTTTTCCACAGAGGCAACTACTGAGACTCTTGATCGCTGACGACACAGAGATACCATGTGATACAAACGTCTTTATACTATTGGCTCACTAGCCTTATTGGAAGTAGCAACCAAACGTCTGTTATATTCCACAGAGATAAACAAATCCTTCATTTTGATCCGTCAAACGTTTTTCAGGAAATTAATCCTTTATTTAATAACACTACAATTATTTGTCTACATAAAACTGTTAATAATAAGTCCTTTAAGGCTCACCTGTGCTCAAATAATACATGAGTCCAGGGAATAGCTTAACACAGCAGCAGCATTTGGTGCACACAGACATTTCTCCACACCTCAATCTCCATGTCCTCTGTCCGCTCTCCCCCTCTCTTTCATCCTCTCATCCTTCTGTCAGTCTCTCATAGCCTACTGTGTTAACATGTATGTGTGTGTGCAGTCCATGTTTGAGATCGTTGAGCCTTTGCATGGCTGAGTGCAGCGGCCCTGAGGCAGTCATGTGCCATGGTGCACAGTCGGACAAGGATACACGTGTTCACATCTTTCCGGTTACTATTAAGCCCTAACCTGTCTCTCTCTCTCTCTCTCTCTGTCTCTTAAACCCTCTGTCTCGTGCACATAAAGGACGAACAAAATTCCTCTCCATTTGTTCGTCCTTTATGTCCTTTCTCAGCCTTTTTTAAAATGTTCTTTGTTGCTTTCTCAGCATCTTTTTATTCCCCTGTCTCCCTTCATTTATTTCAATCTTTCATTCTCAGTCCACTGCTTCCAACCGTAAAAAAAAAAAAAAAAAAATTCAAAACACCTCAGTTCACTTTTGATCATCCTCTACTCCCATATACTAACGCCTAGTGACATCACAGACAGGAAGTGATGCCTCATCCCACCCTCCTTTCTTCAGTCTTTGTTTTTTATCGTTGTCTCTCACATCCTGGCCTCTGCACAGAGATCATCATCCCCTCTGCCTGTCCTCTCCTCAGTCTCCTCTCCTCTCTCTGCTAAAGGCTGAAATGTAATTATTCTTCTGGCAAACGTATTGGCCCCAAGACATTGATGCTAACTACTCTGTGTTCACTTCTGTTTAGAAGCCACTGGCTTCAACAAACAAATTGCATTTTCCAGTTCCAGCATCCATTTCTTCTGGTTTGTTTTTCACTAATATGGAAACATCTCACAAAGCAAAGCAGATAAATATATCTATTTCATATCTATTGCATGCAAAAGCAAAACAGCTATACTTTCATTTGAAGAGTGAAAATAAGGGACTTAAAATATACTTTCTACCAAAACCAGGCCTTTGTATGTCAGTATTTGAATTACACCAATGTAGGCGAGAAATCACTTAAGACACATCTGGTGGCGCCCTTTTTTAAGAACAATTTTCCAAAGTGAAAAAAGTACATTGGAAAAATATGTAAAAAATGACGTGTGCATTTTTTCCACAAGACGTTTGTATAATTCAACTGTAATATTTGTATGATATTCCTTTAATGGTTGTCATTTGTGCACTTTGCGCTTTTCAAGTATGAAGTTCCTGAAGCTGCTGAGAACGGAATTTATTTTATCTAATAAACTGACTTGACTATTTATGTATATGAGGCTTGATAAAAAAAAAATGAATATACAATTCAGTAGCCTCTAAAACAATTCGTGAGCAATGTCAGTGGAGGAGACTATGTCACTCCAGTGCTCCTCTCTCCTCACTGGCTGCCTGCATCTGTTTGAGAGATGAAGTCCCTCCGCATCACGTGGAACACCATGGGAGCCTATTTCAGTAAAGAATATACTGTATGTGCAGTAGTTAATGGCGACAGACATAATTTTTTGATCCTGTTTGATTTGCGCCATGAATTACACATATGATGTTTGTCAATTTAAAAAGATAATTTTGCAAGACAAGAAAGTAGTTTGTCGTGAAACTGTTGAAGTGTAAGACTGAAAACACATAATCAGCTGGACTACACATCTAAAAGATGTCTTTTTCGCTGAACCTAGCTCGCTAGTGTTTATGACATTTATTGTGTGAGACAATTGATGAAGATTACTGAAAGGTTTCACACAAAATAAATGCTCCTACAAAAAAACCTGCAAAAAACTGCGACTTACTTGACTTGCAAAATTATCTTTTAAATTGACAAAATAAACATATGTGTAATAAATGCCACAATTCCAACAAAATCCCCCAAAATATATATCATTATTATTAAATGTGTGCTTGAGAGTTTGATGATTTTCATAATCAAGTGAGCACTGGAACCAAATCAAGATTTGAGAATTATAATAATACACTAATCTGCAGTTGACCAAAAAATAATTTAGCTTGAAGGTGATTTCCCCATATGGGCTGCCTCTCTTCTCCTCTCTTTTTATTATAGCACTTTGTCACAGGGAAATGCATAGTGTAACAACGGAAGACACTTAAGAGCCACTGGGCTGAGAAGGACAAAGATGAGTATGATGATGAGAAAAGGACAAAACTAAGCAGGTTGAGTTGGGAAGCTGATGAGAGAGAGATGATCTATAAGGGACAGAATTTAGGTTTTGTATTGTGGCCAAAAGTCAATGAAGTGAAATGTGGATCTTTGATCAGAAGGTTTGTTAAAAGACAGCAGAATCACCCCAGAAAACCCTAATCCCACAGCATCTGCACCACCTGTGAGGAAGCAGATGACGGCACAATCAAGCCTCTTCACTACTTCTTTAAGAGCAGCAATTTGGAGTTCCATGATTTGAGGATTCCTGCGGTGTACGAGAGAGTTTACAACTATTTCCCAACAGCTTCTTCTATGCCTTTTACTCTTGCTATGGCAAGCAACAGTACTGTTCAAACTGCAGCTCCCTGTTGGCAGCAAAACCTCAATGTGGGTGTCTGAGACGAGCTCAGGAAGGAGGATTTTTTTCTGGTCACGACTCAGGCAGCGCACTCAGCACATGCACACATACACACAAACACACAAACACACAAACACACAAACACGTGTTCAGCTAAATGTTGACGTGTTCCTGCCATAATTCTTTACGCCATTTTAGAAGGGTGCTTCCTGAGACATGTCATGTGACCGCCTCTGAGGTCGTGTGAAATGCAAGCCTGTGAATGGTTGACATACAGTACAGTATATGCAGAAGGAAGCCTCTAGCACACACAGTCAGTTGCTGCACACCCACCCACGCCATCCAACACCTACAGCGCATGCACATATGGAAACACACACATACACATTCTTATCTACAGAGACCAGCCCTCACAATTAGTTTCAAGGTTTTAAAAAAAAGAATATTTGACGCGTCCATTCTTTTCTCATATTCTGTTCAGCCAAGCTGTATTTATTTCTTTACAGTAGTTTAGGTGTAGTGACATCCTCTCCTAGTTGTTCACATATAGTAGTTCAATTACTTAACCATTGATTTATAAGGCCACTATTTACATACAAGATGCATAACTGAAAAAAAACGAGTTGTCAGTTGTGAAAAAAAGAAAAAATACCAAAATTGCTTTATATAACATGATATATTCCTTATAATATTATCACTGGTATATATATTGCACTTATTATTCTTAATATACGTATACTACATATAGTTTACACACCGTGGCTGCCATTGCACTACTTCTAAGAGTGAGTATGTGCGTTAACGTGTGTGCGTGTGTGTGCGTGTGTGTACTGTTTGTTTATACGTCGAGTCGAGAGGAAGCGATCTCCCGCTTGTCCTTTGCAGTTTTTTGTGGCTCCATATTGACTGTTTTACACCTACTACAATGCTGCACGTCATGAGCAAGCTATGCACCATGTGTGGTATGCATGTGAGAGAGAAAAACACAAACAGTGAATAAAAGACGTTGATTACATAGTAGAGCTTTTTCTTCACTTCATAGGTTGTAGAATATCATGAAGAACTTAGCTCTTTTTTGTTTGTTTGTTAAAGACATCAGCGTCACTCCAGAAAACCCAACCCCACAGCATCTGCACCATCTGTGAGGAAGCAGCTGGAAGCAGACGACGGCCCAATCAAGCCCCTTCACTATTGCTTTAAGAGCAGCAGTTTGGATTTCGATGATTTGAGGATTCCTGCGGTGTTGGAGAGAGTTACCAACAATATTTCACTACAGTTGGTAAGTGAAATATTTGGTATTGTTTGTGTTTATGTGCTGTTCAATTTGCAGAGTCAGGACAATTTGGGAAAGTGAGGGCATGTTGGTCAGTTCACTTCTTTAAAAGGGTCATTTGGGAAATGATACATTTAAATTGATTTCAATGGAACTGCAGCGATCAATGGACTATCCTGGAGAGGTTGAGTAAATAACTTGGTGTTTCGTGCTACACGGCATGTCGTCGCAGTGGTTGAGATTGTGATTTTGTGCTATAGGGCATGCCTTATTCAAAGGAACCTAGTGTAGTAGTGCAAATATGTGTGTGAGTGTGTTTGTGTTTACTGTGCTGTATTTCCTGCTGAAATGCACCACTGCACCTTACACCATATGGTCAAGTGAGCCATTTAAGACCTCAGAGAATTACTTATTTTAGCACTGCTGCAGCTGGCTTAAACCCCCTAAAAGCCTGGCTGGCGAATCAGGCCTCGCTGAATTTAAAGTCACAGCTGGATTCAGCTAGTTCCACTTCCAGCAGCTTCTTTACAATGTAGCATTACAGTTTGGAGAGAGGAATCTCCAAAAAAGAGTTTCTGCAGACACTATATTTATATTTGGCAAAACACTGCAGAACCAAGGTCAGACCTGAGTCATTATGTAAACCACTTCATCTTTCACAAAACACTTTGTCTGATTAGATTTACAGAGTGACCCCTGCAGAGCCTCACCTCTAAATCACTCAGTCAACACTTAAAATATCATGCCACTGATGTCAGAGAGGTTTGGGTGGTGTGAAGGTATACTGTGAGTCAACCTGCAGAGATTTCATGACAATATTGGAGTTGGTGATTTTGATTTTATATCACTGGAGCAGCTGAAAGCAGACATCACCATATTTTTATTTCAATAACTCAGTCTAGCCATATTTCCATTTCTTTATAATAATCTAAAATTGAAATGAAGCGTGGCAGAAGAGTTTCTTTATAATGCCAATTTATAGATATACTACATGTTTTTTTCATGTGTATAACTGATGTTGTTATAGATCATTGAGATTGATAATCTTCATTGTTCTGAACTCAGTAAAACTGCATTTTTGTACACATATTTTTACAAGATAAACTCAATTTGAAAACACTGTCTTCATATCAGACATTCAAATATATTCATTTTTCCAGAGGAACGTAAATGTTTTGAATAATTATATCATCTTTTGCCCCTCAGGATTTTATTGTAAACGCTGTAAATTAATTATATATGTTTATGTGTGGACTATTTCATGCTGCTATTATGGTATCATGTGTATTGAGACAATCATTGGACATCTACATAAATAAATAGGCAAAAGGCAAAGAAAATGTCTTGTACTGTATCCGACTTTTTGTTGTAAAACAAGGTCCGGCTTGGCTTCTAATGTTGTGTGGGCAACACTGGCTTTAAGCCTATCTGATCCTTTGATGATGGGATCCTCATTATATGGCCTCGACTGAGACAGCAACAGAAAGCAGGAAGGGGAGAGAGCAACAGACACTAGGAGATAGTTACCAGGGGAGAAAAAGCCCAGAGCCCTATTAGATGCAGCTTATTGTTACAGCCTCCACCATTGCTGGCTAATGGTTATGGATGCAGAAAAGGAATCTTCCCTTCAGTTGAACTGATTTTCCCTCCATCTTCTGTCTCTCATGTCTGTCTCTCCCTTTCTAACCAGCCATCTCCATCACTGCCTCTGTTCTCCTGTCTGATCCATCTCTCTTTCCCCCCTATTATTCCCTACTTCCTCTATCTGTCAGATACCCCTGATTCCCTGCTGACTCCCAAAACTAACAGTGATTCACATCGACCCTCGCCTAATGGAAGACAAACAAAGGCAGGCTGGCTCTTCTCTCAGCTCACAGACAAAAGGGAAACACCGAGCAGACATGACTCCCTGTTTTGGGAATTTGCAGAACCCTCAGAATTAATTTGGGGAGCCCTCAGCCCTGTGTTTAATCACACAGCGGACTGATATGCCATTAGGTGGGTGCTTCTTTCAGTACAGTGCTCTGGGTACAAACAGGGTTGGCTCAAGGGGTGAAACCCTCGCTCAGTCAGCTTATTGCTTTGCAATTCTCCTCAGCTGATCAAATTATGTGTACTTTCAGTACAATTAGAGTGCAACTTAATGGCATAAGCTACAAGACACAGGAAACACTGGGCCGTGTGTAAGAACGACCAGTATGAACAGATTTGTGGCACTTATAAGTGATTTAAGATGATTTTTTGTGGCATTTATCAATTTTCTTGTACTTTTTCTCTTACGTATGGTACTTGAGGTACAAAAGGTGTTCCAGACCTGTCGCCCAGTCATGTTTCCAATAAGCAAACCTGTGCTGATATGACTTTCTAGCAATTAATTAGCAAACTATTTCATGTATATTGTTATGTTTATGAGAATACGGCTATTCAAAGTAAGTATGCAAACTCTTAGCCAACTCTGAGACAGCTGAAGGGCTAAAGTTAGCTAGTTGTCTTAATAAAGCTCACCGTCGAGCTCATACAACTTTTGCAGAAACAACAACGGGCTAATTAATGTGAATTTTAAGTATAGGTAAGTTGTTTTCATTATTTGTGTGTGATGAGAAAAAAGTAACCCAGCTGCTGTACACAAGATGCAGTCTCTCATGACCTGCACTCAATTTGGTCAAATTAACAGACCAAATAATAAGTAGGTCAAATAGGTTTGACCACAACTGTCCAGACACTGAGGAGATAGTACCATAACAGTATCATGTTATCAATCAGGTCAATGAGGCCTCCACTACTACTGTAGTTTTGTGCAGGAAATTTGTAAGAAAATGTGTGTAATCAGATGCTATAACCCCGCCTGTAAGCCTTACAGCAAGTCATCCCTCTTATAAATCCCATTAGGTAGAAATAAATGATTCACACATGTCAATATTCAAACGGTGGAGTGTTGTGAGCAGAAAGGTGGCTACAGCCTCGAACCCGAGCTTGAGCCATAGTGACATTAGCTCTTTAAAGATTCCATATCCTAATCCTTATTGTTCATTTGATAGAAATGTAATCAACTGCCCCCAGTATGAATGTGGTCCCCTGTTATTAAAAAAAACCAAAAAACTTTACTGGATATAATTAATGGCCAGTTTGCTCAGCTGTAATTAGAGTCAAGGAATTAGTCTAATATTTGTGTTTGCATAATAACTCCTCTGCTGCTGATATTATCACAGCATGTGCCAACACTGCTGTTTCTTTTGCTGAAACACACACACAAGCTCCTTCTCATTATTCAGAAGCAAAATGAAATTGAGGAAAATGCATGCCTGAGTCAGTCATGTCAGACTCAAGCTAAATGATTATCATTATGAGACAACATAGTCCACACGTGTGTCAGCAAAAAGGGACAGTAAATACATACAGTAAAGAATATAACAATGGTGCTTATAGTGGGGAAAGCCCAGGGAGCAACTTGGGGTTAGGTGTGTAGCATTTGAACCACCAACCTTGGGGATCTACTGGCACAGCCACCCCCACTTTTATAGGAAAAACGGGATCTACTGGCCAAAATGGAATATCATAAAAACTGATACTTCTTAAAAAAGTAATTTGACGAAGGGTGACCCCTCTTCCTACACACTGTACCTTTAGGCCAGATTTCAACCACAAGTTATTAATGTTGCTAACTGTTCCACTGCTGCAGTTTCATTTCTTATTGGCTATAATGATACAAACAGTCTGTTTTTGTACCAAGGAATTGAGCAACCGTTTTCATCTTGTTAAAAGAATATTTCATTTTCAGCAGGAGCACGCACAAGGTTACTCTTTTTGTTTACACTATTTGTCACTGCAAGTGTGCATTTTAGCTGGTGATTCATATCAATGTCCTCAAAAAAGATGAATGCAAACAGAAGAGTTGGCAGTTACCAACTCAACCTTGTAGAGAAACCACAGCCCGTCAAATGTGTGATTGTGAATTTATGAGTTTGTGAATGAGTTACAAGTTCCACTAGTTGCTAAATCTTGGTGGATATTCATAACAATCCAATTTGACGCTATTCCGCCTGCTTTGCAGCAACTAATAAAAAGAGTTTGACAAAACAATCACAATTGTTTTGAAAAGACTGAAGAATGTTATGAAAAGACTGAAGAATCATATAATTTAATTCCACCTTTACTTAGACGCACAACTTTTAGGTTTATATATTGGCTGCATCTTTAGTTGAGGAAACTTTGTGTACAATTGCTTGCTAGCTTTTTCTGAGGTCTTTCAGCTGGTCATCATGAGCAGATGAAGGTTACTCAGTTGCCATGGAGATGGATATGTTCTGCCACGAGCAGTTGGTTTCAGTTTGGTGTCCAGTTTCCAGTAGCAACCCCTACTGGCATACAGCAGTTTAACTGACACTGTTACATCCACCGTTTTGTCAGAAAAATTGACAGGCAACTTTTATTTACTTCCCGAATATATTCTTTTGGAGCTTAATATTTAGGCACTCGTTTTATCACAACTGGTTTGTGATTTTAATTTATGATTTAGAAGAATTTGTCTTTTTTTGTTTTTTATCAGTTTACAGCTATCCAAGATAGCCACTATATTAGCTGTTTAGAGCTAATGTGTTGCTACTGCAATTATTGGGATTGGGTTGTGTATTTTACTCTTTTAGGTTTATTCTTGATGTGTATCCTTAAAAAAAACTGGCAAAAGTTGGCAGGGTTTGAACTCCCTTAAGCACTCTTTCCTTCCTTTTCTCCTTAAACGAGAAACTGTCTGAAAAGATGATCCCAATATTTAAATGATTATCAAGTCCCCCCATTTCTATGAAAGCAGACTTTTCACTTCACCTACGAGTGTGGCAGTTCAGAACAGATCCAGTTTTTAAACAACAAGCATAGCCCCGCTGTTAGCTGTGAAGTGATTTTGGCACACTTCAAAATCACCATTAGTCCACAATCACATGGCGTCTAGTTGCTCAAAAATCACCGCAATCATTTAAAAATAAATGAGCAAAAATGAGCCATTTGGCCCTATGAAAACTTTGTATTTCATGCTGATAACATGTCTGCAAAATTCTTAGTGAGATTTAGAGCCAGCAAGAAAGTGAGATGTTAGATAAGGAAGTTTGAATTTCCGTGTGAATGTACATCTTTGATGTCTTAATGGTTTGTGATTTATTTTTTTGACGAGACTCATGCAGAGAATGTAAAAGTAAACGGCAAACAGCTCTTTGTGGGAAAAAAAATCCCATTGATGCCTCTTTGCAACCATTTCACAATTATTGTAGAGGATTACCTGTTTCCATAGCAACAGTGGACTATTTCACCAGCGGTTTTGATGGTGATTGGACTCGTTTATGGCCCTCTTAGGTATCTGTTTGCCTCATGCATAGTAACAGCTTTATTGCCGGAATATTGCAGAGGACTCGGAGTAGCACCCATCACAAAAACGATCAGGAATACTAATGACACAATCAATACAATGCTGTTTTGTTTCTTCTTCCTATTGTACGAATCTCTTTTATCAGTTATCCTATTGTGATTTTATTTGCAAACAGCAGATAGTAAAGGTCACTTTGTTGGTTCGGTCAGTCCAACGCAGCACACACAGCTATAGGCCAATGAGACAGACTGCTTCTTTTTTTATAGTTTATCTTTGTTTATTGACCAGAAGGTTTTCTTTAATAAAAGTCATGAGTTCTACCAAACTCTACCTGCTTCGGTCTCTTTAAAAAAATTAAATATAGTTTAAATGGAAATATCTTGTATTATGACGGAGTAAAAAGGTTTTGTGTTGTATCTCACATTGATGCATCCACAGAGCTGCCCTCGCTCGCTACCAGTGCCTCCTCATCCTACTGAAGAGGCTATTTAAGAGTAAGATAATTGAAAAGGTCTGTTTGAACAATGTGTATGTGCTACAATCAGAAGGTCAAAACGCAAGATTAGAGAAACAAAAAAATAACTGAAATATCTGACATGTCTCCTGGGACCTTTTTCATCTGATGCCCTTATCATTGGAGATAAATTGATTTGTACATAATTTGATTTGTACTTAATTTGCAACATACTCTATTTGCAGCCCAAGAGTATGTTATTATATCCGAGAGACGCAATTTCACCAAAACACGGTAATTAATATTTCCTCTAAGGAATTATCTAACGATCAAATGTCACTCCTGTCCAAGGGCCTGTCATTTGTGCCCACTTGTGGGATAAATGCCTTTGGTCTAAAAGTGGACATGTTCAGGTGCTTTAGACAGATTAAACTGAGACATTTCTTCTCCAGAAACACTGATACTGTCGCCAGAACTTCTTTAACACCGTTCAGACCAAAGAGTTATTTTTGCCCAAAATCCACTAATGCATCCATTAACACTTTCTGCAGAATAGTTGAACAGGACATTATGAAGATGAACAATCTACCTTATCATGTTTCGAATAATTTGATATCTAATGAAAGGATGGCTTTGAGTGAACCGATTGATGATAAAGACATTGTGATTAAACCAGCGGATAAAGGCGGAGCAATTTGTGTACAAGATGTTGTTAAATACCAATTAGAAATTGTCTCTCAATTGTCGAACGGAAACGTTTATAAAAATTTGAACACTGATCCCCCTAGCTCTTTTCAACAGGAGGTGTGTGTCTATTTGAGAGAGGCTTTGCTAAAAGGTTGGATCACTAAAGCTGAACATGGCTTTCTTTATTGTCAGCACCCTATCCGCCCTGTAATAAACACCTTACCTAAAATCCATAAATCACTGATTGATCCTCCAGGCCGTCCCATAGTGGCTCAGACTAACTCATTATTGTCTCCACTGTCAGAGTTTGTTGACTTCTTTATTAAACCTTATGTCCATTCCTTACCAGCATACATCAGAGATTCTACTGATTTTATAAATAATGTTTCATGTCTTGCTGATTTATCTGTTGATGCTCTACTAGTGACATTTGATGTAGCCAGCCTTTACACTAATATACCACATGATGGTGGTTTGGAGGCTCTAAACTTCTATCTCCAGAATCGGGGTGACACAGCTAATCCACCTAATCAATTGATCACCGATTTAGCTTCTTTTGTCATGCATAAGAACTATTTTAACTTTAATGGAGATTTTTATTTACAAGTCTCTGGTACCAGCATGGGCTCTATTTGTGCACCCAATTACGCCAATTTATTTATGGGTTTTTTCAAGAGAAATTTTGTCTTGAACCCTGAAAAGAATATACACTTGCCCAAAATTTTGAAATGGTACAGATATATTGATGATGTGTTCTGTGTATATCAAGGTGACACTGGTGAACTGCAGGAGTTCCTTAAACTTTTGAATAGTTTTAACAGTAATCTGCAATTCACAATGGAATATAGTGATGAAAAGGTTCATTTTCTAGATATGTGGGTAATAAAGAATAATGGCACCCTATCAACCTCTTTATACCGGAAAGAAACTGACAAAAACACTCTTCTATTGGCAAACAGTTTTCATCCCACCCCACTCAAGAGGGGTCTCCCAAAAAGCCTATTTTTTAGACTTAGAAGAGTTTGCAGCACCACTGACGACTTCATGGACAAAGCTGAAGAAATGAAAGCCAGATTTGTCCAGCGAGGGTACCCTGTGGAATGGATTCAGAGGGCATATGAGTCTGCACTGAGCGAACCCCGCTTGGAATTACTGAAAAAATCTAAAAAAAAAAGGAGAAAAGATTTTCTGTTACTTGTATTACTTCCCATTCCCCCCACTCACATGCCATTAAATCAATTTTTAGAAATCACTGGCATATTTTAAAATCAGACCCTGAACTAGTCCCATTTTAATGATATGCCTCTTTTTGTGTATAAACGAGGAAAAAACTTGAAGGACCTACTGGTTCATGCAGATTCTGTACATTACAAGCCCCCTCTACTTACACAACAGAGACTGCTAAGCCCCCTACCCAATGGCAACCACCGTTGTGGTAGCTGTGCACAGTGCAATAATACATACAAAACCTACAGTTTTCATCACCCTAACACCAACAAAGTGTTTCACATAAAGAGTGTTATCACTTGTGCCTCCACACATGTTGTGTACATGCTATATTGTCCATGTGGACTTGTGTATGTAGGCAAAACTACCAGAAAGCTCAAGCTGCGTATTAGTGAACACAAAAGTTCTATACGCAGAAATGACAGAGACTATCCTGTAGCGGTACACTTTAATGATGAAAGACACAACATATCCACTTTAAGGTTTTGTGGCATTGAAAAAGTCAGACTACCACCTAGAGGTGGCGACTTTGACTTGTTTTTAAAACAACGTGAGGCGTTCTGGATATTCACCCTACAAACCTTGTCTCCCAAAGGTTTGAATGATGAATTATTATTAAACATAATGTTTTGAAATAATTTTTCAGATTTTTCCGATGCTCTATTTGATTTCATTTCATTTTATTTGTACTTATTTCAAACGTATAACACTCGTTCTTTATAATGTGACATATTTTGTCCTTTCTTTTCTTTTCTAGGGACAGACTTTAGAAGATAACCTATGCAAACTCCTAAAAATCCTGTCCTACAAAAGAAATAGGAAAGTATTGATCTTGGCATTATAGCCTTTCTACAATTTCTATATTTATCTTTATGTGGTTTTGGATTGAAGACATACCTCATATATATTATGTTTTCATGTTTGTAGGCTTTTAGTACCACATATAATGTAAATTGATTGTTTATTTGTCGATGGTTCTGATTTGTGGATGTCATGTGATTGGGGCAATCGGATTGGTCTACCAACCCATTTACGAACCCCAAATGCTATTTAAATGCATGCATCCTCACTTCCATGTAAAATAACCTGATGAAGGTCTACGCACCGAAACGTCGTGACTAAAAATACATTTATACGCAAGTGAAGAAGCCAGTGTGCGGGAGTTTTTGTTCTATATTGTCTACTTAAGGTATTCTCCTACGCACCTGTCGTCCTACTGGAGTGCAAAAGTTTTGTTCTTTTTATGATATCCTCGAGTAAAATATTTGGCCTGACCGCTGTTTTACATAGTAGTTTGGTAAGTAAGTAAGTAAGTAAGTAAGTAAGTAAGTAAGTAAGTAAGTAAGTAAGTAAGTAAGTAAGTAAGTAAGTAAGTAAGTAAGTAAGTAAGTAAGTAAGTAAGTAAGTAAGTATACTACAGTCTGCCTAGCTTGTGGATATTGCTGCTCATTCTGTCATTCATCCAACTCATTTTTGCCCCCCTACTTGTTTTTTCTAATGGACAATCTATTTTTACGCATCAAATATAAGCCTTCTTTTTAGACATATATTAATATACCTACAAAACATAGATGGAAAAAGTCTAAATCTAAGCGAGGTATTCACTATTTCAACAAGAAGAAACAAAACAATGCTGGCAAACAAACAACAAAATGATGCATTTAGCATTATAACGTATTATAAGTATATCAGCTTAGCCTAAATTCATAACAGATGTTTCACTTCTGGAGTCCATTCCTTCAATCCACTCCAGTCCTTTCAGCTGCAAAGAGAGTGGCGGCCACACTGTTTTCACCAGTTACGCTGTCTTCAATAGTCCTATAAACCTGCTTGATAATCCCACCTTTATGTATTTTGATTAAAACTGTGTTATATGGAGTCAAACTGCAGTTTTATTCATAGGTCTACATTCATTTAAAAGGATGTCAAACCTCCTCTGCTCCTTGTTAGCTTTGTTTTGGCATCATTCACTTAACCATTCATTCAGACTATACTGCTGCCTGTGGCTTCTTGGTCAGATTGTATTTTTTGGAATAAAGCCTCTCAAGCCATTTGGCTGTTTTAGTGTAACAGCCTAATCAGGTCTAAATGTATAGAGAGTGCTAAGTGCTGTGCTTATCAAACTATCTTTACAAAATGTCTTCCACAGTGGAGAGCGGGGGGGAAAAAAACAGCATGGTCATGAAAAGGTAAAAGGAAACATAGTGCACAGAGTGGGGTATTTTATTTCCTGTCACATTTAAATTAGCTGAAAAGGCTAACTGCTTCTTGACACAAATGTAATGGGTGATCTTTAGTCTTAACAGGCCTTAGGGATAAAGTCTAACGCTGGTTATTAGTCAGTCGGTTTTGACATCGCCAGTGCCACAAATCTGTATTCCCTCCAGCCTGGTCTCCTGGGAGCAAACATAAGCCTTCTGTTTATCTACGTGCTCCTCACAGAGAAGGTATTGAATACATAAACATAGGCTATTAATTAAAATGCTAATTCTGACAGCTGCACAATAAAACCAGCGCATACTTGTTTTAGTGTTAAAAGACTCTCAAGAAAATAACAATTAAATTATTATTTTTAATATATTATCCATAATTTGGATTTCATTCATTAGATTAGATTTTCTAGAGAAAATTGACTTGGTTAATGGATCTTAATTATGATGCCAGTGTTTGTGTTTCAAATTTGACACCTAAAAGCTTTTTTTCTTTACTTACACAAACCCCCAACAATCATAGGTTCAAAAACAAAACAGCTTAAATGAGAGTTTTCTGATCTGACCCCACTAGAAACTGGATAACTTATTTTTTCAGTACAAAAACTACTTGGTCAAGGTTTGGATAAGATTCAGGTTTTGGTTACAAAGAATTGTTAGTTAAGGTTTGGGATGGATTATGGCCATGATTTTGGCTGCATTGTCAATTAATCTGTACATTGTTTTTTTCAATTCATCAATGAATCGTTTAGTACATGAATAGTCCCATGCAAACTGAAAATGTCTATTCCAGTGGTTAACTGGAAATAAGCGATTATGGGTAGAAACACGTTACATTTACTATTTGTCAGGTCAGATGGAGGTAAACAGATAAGCCATTTGAACAAATGCTATCGTTTTTTCTTGCAGGGACAGTTGCTTTACCAGACAAGTTTTGAACTTTTAAAACCATTAAATCCTTTTTTGGAAATTACAAGGTTACAAATTTTACCTTGGAGTTGTTTCTGTATCATTTCTTCGGCTGGAAATGCCACTGGTCTAGTAACAGCTGAGAGGTACAAGACATCCAAGGTCGACTCCAAGAGGACCCCATAAAGTCAACATGACATTGCCACCGGCCGTAATAAGGTCAGTTCACTGCGTGTGTGTATGTGGACCTGCAGCTGAGAACCATGATGCAACAGATTATTCCTAATAACTGACATGATGTCAAAACTACATCCAGCAGAAAGTACAAGCACGCTTGAAAAGGACATGACCCATTTACTGTTTATAGTGTATGTATTACATTTCATTTGGGTAAGTTGTATATAGAGTGCATATCTTTAACATGTTACCTTTAACAATGAACTACTTTGTTCCAGAAGTATAGTTCTTAGTAATCTAGGTAAGCAGAAACGAGGATCAGCATGGCAACGAAAAATGCTGAATTCTGTCTGAAATTTTTGTTTTCCTATTATGTATAATTATATGACTGGAAACAGAAACAGAGCATGCAGGTACTTGTAATTTCATCAGTGTGTGTGTGTGTGTGCGTGTGTGTGTGTGTGTGTGTGTGTGTGTGTGTGTGTGTGTGTGTGTGTGTGTGTGTGTGTGTGTGTGTGTGTGTGTGTGTGTGTGTGTGTGTGTGTGTGTGTGTGTGTGAGATGTTGATGGAGATATACGCGGCTCCACCTCCCCACCTGCTCTCACTGTGTACTCCTGTCTCTGTCTCTGATGGAGAAAATTAAAAGGATGCGCATGCATGAATACAAGCACACAAGCGTCAGTTTGTGGAAATACAACTAAAAATTGAGTTATTAAAATAACTTTACCCCCGCCACCTGTGAAGCAGTTTCAAATGTTTTTACTTGTAGGCTAATCGATATGCCAAATACCAACCAGTTAAAGCTTGAGCTTTAACTGCAGGGCGGGTGACATTCAACATCAATGCCTGCTCGTCTGTGCGTCAACCTGCAGTCAATCCAACAAAACCCTCCGCCATGAGTCATTTTAAAGTCAACGGCCCGAAATAATCTCCTCTGATGACTACTTATGCAATATAGGTGGCAAATATGCTCACTAGTACTCAGGCACAGACGACAGAGTGCATATTCAATAGATAAACAGAGAGAGAGATAAAGAAAGGGAGAGCAAAAATAGACAGCGGAAGAGATTCAGACAGATATAAAGAGCAAAAGGAAAGAGAGCAGATGTGGCCTTTGGGCAGAAACTGCTGAATCACCACGTCTTTTCTCATTACTTCATCACATCAGGAACCCGGAGCACTTCCTCTGGAGCCACACACACAGAGAGACTGTCATGATAAAAGGCAGAGAGAGAGGGGGAAGCAAGGAAGAAAGAGGCGGACCAAAACACACACAGACAGACAGACAGACAGACAGAGGGCGAAACAAACAGGAAACAGGGTCACATAAACATCCGAAAGAGGGGGAGATTCCCAGATCCTCTCTCTCCATCTTCCTTAATCCTCCCCCCTGTGCTGATATCACCTTGAAAGGCCCTGGAGGAGACCGTCTCTTCCTCACCCATCTCAATGGGTTTCGGGTCTGTTACATAAGGTCTGCATGACGCTACTCAAACATACACACACACACACACACACACACACACACACACACACACACACACACACACACACACACACACACACACACACACACACACACACACACACACACACACATCCTGAATCGCCTGCAAAGATACATGCACTCTTTCATCACGCGGCTTTATTGCTGGACTCCCATTGTGGAGTCTTTTTGTGGCACAGTCAGAGTAAGCCATCATAGCAGCCCAGTCGATTTTTGAGGGCTCAGAGAATGAGGAGTCAGATGCAGAGAGAGTCTTGTTACCTGTGGTCGCTTATGTAACTGCCTGCTGGTACTTTGTAGGGGATGCCAGCGTTATTTAGAGTTATTGCACGTTATTAACTGCATTTTCTGTTTCCCTGTCTATTTCAAGATGCAAAGTTTAGATGGATCAGAAAGGGATGTTTAAATCAAGAAATAAAAAAAGCTTCAGTTTGGGAAAAAAAAGGCAAAATTAGGGCACACAGGAAGACTAAAAAAAGAAACACTGAGCGAGAGAAAGTAAAAGCTTCATCGCTTCTTATTACTATCATCCATTTGATTGTAATGGACAGAGGTGGAAATGAGCCATTCTGATTGCACGTATTTCTCTTTAAGACTATTCATCTTAGCTTCTGATTCATTTGTGTGTGTAGGGATGGGAATTGGTATGGTTCTATTAATACCAACGCCATTATTGATTGTGCTTATTGGTGCAAATCTTCATTGTAAATGGACAAGCTTTAATACAGTGCCTTTGTAGTTTTCTGACTACTCCATCACATTCATACACTGATGGCACAGCCAGCAGGAGACAATTGGTGTTCGGTATCCTGCCCAATGTCATCACTGATCTAATGAGTTGAAACCCCTGGGCAGACAGCGTTGAGAAGTGCAAAAAATATTTTCGGTTCATTATGAAACTGTGGTGGGGCTTCCTCTCTGAAATTATGGGAAACACTGCTCCTTCTTGTTCCAAGTATCCAGCAGTGCAGACAAGATGCAGAGGTAAACGCAATATGCAACTGTCAGAAAAACATGACGGCATCAATTAAAGGAGGCATACAATATATATGGATCAGACAATTTGGAACCAGTTCTGGATTTCACCTATATGTGTGGTTGTAAAATGGCCCTGTTTGTACTAGATTGTTAGATTACATGTGGTACTCAGTGGTATAACGCTAAATTGGGATTGCTTCATCGAAAATTTGTATATACCAAATGTGTTGCTCAGAATGAAAGGTATATTTGTGTTAGGTATGTAAAACTAAAACAAATACACATACATTTCTCCAGGGGCTGTTAAAGTTTCTTCATCCTGCAAGAAACTTATAGAAGTGTTTAATGTTATGTAACGTTAGAAGTAATTATAATTGTTCCCTCCAACTGATGGCATATTAAATATCAGAAATCAAACATGCGCCTCGTTTTGCACATGAGCTTTGTGATTTCATTCAAAATGACATGAAGTTAGAGTCTGGCTTCAGGCTGACTTTATAAATATGTTTGTGTGCAGACACCAGCAATGTTAAACAGTCAAGTTGTCTCATTTGTGCTTGATCAGAGAAAAGCCTTGATGAGAATCACATACAGAATCCTTAAAAAAGGGTGAATTTCTGTTCTCCAAGTTATAAAACTGAGAGTCACAGACTTTGCTCTTTACTGAGTGAAAAACGCTAACATTTAACAGAATATTTTTATGGCCCAGAGGCCCAGGACAGAGAAGTGGCAGACATTTAGCAAGAACCTTAAAAATGTATTTCTATATCAGCTACATCTACACAATATATTTCAAAACATTCACTTAGCACACATTCGTATTGTAACATGAATGAGCCGTCACTGCAAACTCCCTAGAAACCTATTCCTATGCACACTGTACATGTCTCGCAAACGTGGAGTAATTAGAGCTCCCCTTTGTAAAACCGCAGTTCATCATGCAAGTCAAACCACTTTGTTAATAGAGGTTACAAGTCACTTAAAACGACTGTCGTAGGTCACGAGGGGTTTCAGACATGACTATGGCTATATTGATTATAAAGGGACAACAATTTGGCTTAAAATGCTGCCAACTATAGAGGAATAAACCCTCAAATGTTTTGTCTGGCTATGTACAGGAGGTGGCACTTGATCTATCTAGGTAGTAAACAAAAAAATCTCTTAATTCGTTTCCACTCAGATTTGACAGTTTCCACTTCAAATGAAAACACATTATTATATCCAGATATACAATTCTGATGTGCAGTCATTACATATCAAGTAAAACCATGCATTCAAGCGTCTTATTTCTGAATGCAAGCTTCAGTGTCCAAATCAGGCATCGCCACATCATGATAGTTGCAGTCATCCAAACATAAGGCACCAAAACACTCACAGCAAGAGACACAGGATTACCATAATGTAGAGATGCCTGTCACATTCAGAAAGTTCATTGTGGTGAAACCGCAGCACTCATGCATCCATCCACACACATGCATAATGCACCCTTATATAGATAATCCTCTTCCGATTGTCATGGAAGTATTATCAACTGCACTAAACAGTGAAAACCATTAAGTCAGACTCAGACATTACTTAGTCAATGATAAATAGCACCATATTTTATTTTCTAAGCATATGCCATTAATTCAGAAGGATTATAGATAACTAGTACAGTATTATAGCGTTTCAACACTGTTTCATTTCAAGAGAATGGGATTTGTGCCAACATTAGACCCTTAAATCTCAGTATCAGACACCTGCAATGGCAAGAACCCAAAGAGGGTTGTTTTCTGGGCACCTAAACATAAACATATTTAAAAGTCAAAGATTTACTGAGCTAGAACTTTCAAGTCTATCTGCAACTACCAAGATGAATTCCCAAACAGCATTGAGTCAGCTTCCAAAATGATTATATTGCCAACATCCCCAAACACATGCAAAGTTAACAAACCAATCTCAACTCAAGGCCTTCTTTCATGCTTGTTCCGGAGCTTTGGACCATATCACACAGTCTTTATCATCGTCATTGAACTCATTGATGTCCAACTCTTAAGCACCTTTATTTGCTGTTGGCTTAAAATCCTAAAAGCCACTTGATTAATGACTGTCGAAACAGCTACAATCTTAACTCAATGTAAACGTACTCCCTTATTTTGCTATGTGTTTGACCATATTACATGTTTTTTGTTAGCCACAATAAACACACTCAGTTTTATGAGATAGTAAACTTAATTGCCTCATGACAACATGGCAGAACGTCCAATGAATTGCAAAAGGTCAAAAGTGCAGCTACTACATCACATGGCCATCCCGTACAGGGCTGAGAAAATGAAACTACACCGTGATAATGAGAGCAATGAACGGCTGTAAAATCAACCATCAACATCCACACAGTAAACCTTTATAGTCTGAAAATGTGATTTGAAGAAAAGCGAGTGGGATGCCAAAGATATTTCCCAGCCAAGGGCTCATGTTTCACTTGTGTTGGTGATGTTTTATTCAGAGCTACATGCTCTTATATGCCTGTTCATGATATATGAGTTAATAGCGTGAGTATAATATCCTGTTAGCCAACTTGCGCTGTCAAAGGATGAAAAAACACACTTGCTCATAGCTCTCTAACAATCACTCAGAGACCTTAGAATATGCATGCACGCACATGTCGTCATCAAGTTTTAACATAAACACACAAAAACAGAAGTGACAGCGCTGACTAATGCGATGTGTGAATCCAAACCCCAGAGAATAGCTCTCCTGTATGTTTTGATTAATAGAGCTGTTTCTATTTTGGAAGCAGTTTTAGCGAGAGGAGAGAAAACAAAGACATAAAACAAACAAACAAACAAAAAGGGTTGTAAGAATTCATTCAGGATTCATGGAAGATTAAAATCAATCGCAATCACTCGTGTCAGTCAGCGTTGGGCAAATTCACCCAAATGTAAGTTAGCTTTTTCTAATTAACAGTAAAGCATATTCCTTCTGGCTGACTATAACCCAAATATTTTTTACACACCAAATTTGAAAAGCGGCCCAGAAAATCGGGATCACCAACACAACCGCCCAAATTCCCATCAGTCAATTGGCCAACACTCAACCCACCACTGAAGTCACGTGCATCCTTACACTTACCATTCGTGCTGGGGCTCATCGATGACCAACAGGATCTTGAACTTCTTGGAGAGCGAGGGAGAGGGAGCCGACTGCTCCACAAACCCGGCGGCTGTCGCGGCTGTCTGTTTGACCACATTGGTGATGGAGCTGATGGAGCTGAAGGAGCTGAAGAAGCCAGAGGAACCACCAGAGGAGGAGGAGGAGGACTGGGCCTGTTGAGGCTGCTGAGGCGTCTGGCTCGCACGCCGCTCCTGAGCGGCGGGGGAGCTGGCGGGAGCCTGGGACGGGGCTGGAGCTTTGGTCGGGGACAGGGCAGGGGCCGGCGCCACGCCTGGGGGTGCACCTTGCTGGGAAGGGGAGGTGGCGGTGGGGGTGGCGGAGCAGGTGGGTCCGACCTCTGGAGGTCTGACATGTAGCCGTTGGGCAGGTTGGACATGAAGCTGCTGTCGGAGAGACGGCGTCGGAGGAAGTTCATGATTGCGGTCGAGCGGTCGGTCTCTCAGTCGGTCGGATAGTTGCTCTCTAAGTGTGTCTCTTGGTCTTTTGGCTGAATGGAGTGGAAGCAGAGACAGGCGGAGATGGTTGACAGAGAGAGCACGCTGATCAGAGGTTAGATGAATGACAGAGAGCAAATCAGTCCAAATGATCTAGGGGGTTGGGTGACGGAGAGCTGCTTCTGAGTTGTAGGAATGGAAAGCAGGAAGGAAGGAAAAGGATGGATGAAGCGATGGAAAACAGCTCTGGTCCAGTCTTCAAGAGACAGCTCTCCAAAGCACGGCTAAGCCAGCAAGACAGCGTGCATGTGGTTTGGTGTTCCTCCTTCTGAGCCTCACGCCTCCTCACAAATGTGTGTGTGACGTGCAAGAGTGTGTGTCCAAGAGAGAGAGAGAGAGAGAGAGAGAGGTGTGGTGTCGCCCCCTTCGGTGAGGTGCAGGTGCTCTCCCCCTCTGCTCTGCCGTCCTGCCTCCTGAGCTGCTGTGAGCTGAATGCGCTCAAGAGATGCTGCTCTCCCTGCTTATCTCACCCGTTCACTATGCCCTTTCCTCTCGCTCTCTCGCTCACTCTCTCACTGGGCACGCTCACTGGCTGACTCCCCCTCCCCCTCCCCCCCCTTTTTGCCTCCTCCTCCCTCCTGTCATCATCCTCCTACATCACAGGCTACGTGTGCGTGTCGTGCTGCAGCCTTGTAGCGCTGTGTGCCGTGTGCAGCCACTGGAAGGGGGTTTCCTGCGAGCGCCCATAAGGTGGGGTTCAGAGATGGAAACACCATCCAATCCGCTCTGCAAGCCCCACCTCCTTCTCCCGCAACCTCTTCCATCCATCTTTTTCTACCTTCCTTCCAAACCTGTTTTCCCTTCATCCCCTTTCATGCCATTGTGGGCTCAGGTATGTGACAGTGCTGATGCATTTTTCTAGGGGATTAATTCTCTCAGAGCTGAGAAAAATAAACCCCCCTCTGAGAATGTGTTTATGCCCATGTTTTGCCATTAAAAAGCATTTGGCAAAAAAATACAGGGCAGGTTTGATTTGTAATTGAAACCACCATAGTGAAGAAGCCTCGGTATAGGACAGCAGGAAAACAGAGAGAGGAGAGGACAAGGACGGTTTCTATCGACTGATTTAATCCCTCAAATGATTCCCTCCAGTGAAACGTGTTGCTACTCAATAATGTGTGCTGTTCTGCAGCCTAAGAAAAGCAGCACATGGAGGTAATGGTGACGTCGACCAAGGGTAGCCAAGCTTGAGGAGAGCCTGTTGCAGTAAGATTTTCCCTAATGATTTCCCTTAAGGGCACTTTAGCATCTGAATGTAAAGCAGCAACAATCAAAGGACCCCAACATGGCAGCTTTCTATCATGAATACATCTGTGAGCGAATCACAGTTTTGGAAAACCTTGACTTCCTTGTAGAACATAAAAAAAAACATGAATGACATAAATACACTCTTTTCAGCTAGAGAGTACATATAGATTATTTTCTACACGTAGTCACACTATTTATTTCTGTGTCTCTTTCTCTTCTTACTCCTAAACCAAAACCTCCTCCCTGTCCCTTACCTCATTATGCAGTCACTATTTCAGGGCATTAGAAGAGCACTTCTCCTCTAAATGCCAGCAGCACCAGATACGGCAGGCTGCTTCTGCACTGTTTGCTGCTCCAAGCTTTAATTCAAAGAAAAAAAAAAAGAAAGAATTTCAGAAGATGACAAAAAGCGAGAGAAAGGAGATTATTAAAGCGGGGAAGAAAATCCCATACACGTCTGAACCACACCAAGAAGAACAGAGAGACTGCAGTAAAGGAAAATATAAACCTCCATCTTGTCTTCGATGGGTAATTATTCCTTAAAGGTTGAAAGTGTCACTAATTTAGAAATATTCTCCGACCCATTCATCAGATTCGACTGCTCATTCAGCATCAAGCATTGGGATTTGTGGAAGCGAACAGCTTTCTAGTGATGATACGATCTCAATTGATGGAAATATATTCTTTGACCTTTATGCCATTGAACGGCTGCTTTTTCAGCTGTGCTCTTTTGAACCTCAGCTATATTTGACTGACTCATAATTTGGGGTATTTCACACAGGCGAGGACTGAGAGGTGTGTAGATTACTGCACAATATGGCACTGGATCCCATCAGACACCAGCACTCACTTCCTATTCGCCCTTCATGTTTAGGGTTTAACTTGCTTTTAAATCTATTGAAGACCAAACGCCTCCAGGCTTCGTCCAAATTCATATGACCTGACACTAAATGTGCTGATGACAGGAAAAAGGTGAACCCAATTCTCTTGTCATAAAAAAACAAAACATTCAGAGAGACATGGTAGTACATGGACATTTGTGGTCACGATGAGTCAAGTCCATTGAAGAGGAGGAGGAGGAGGAGGAGGGGTGGGAGGGAGGGGGGGGGCCGTGTGAAGTCAACCAGAAGAGAGCCGAGTGAGTCACACAGAGCTGCAGTGTAATAAAATGTAGCGACATCCTAAGCTCATCCTGGCCTACATGTTTCATGACACACATGCACAACACATTTCTAAACAGCAATTATATAATATGTATGTGCATGAATTTATCCAGGAGTCAAAAATGTAACATTCGCAATAGGTACCTCGTTTTTTTCGCTTTTTTTACAAACAGTGAGAAAGACACACCGCAGAATTTATAGCATAAATGATCAGCCCATCATCTCAGTTGAATAAAGGATGATAAATATTATGGCCTCTCAACCATCCTCATGTTTACTCCCCTCTTTTGGCTTTAGTGTGTACTGTAAACTAAAACTGCTGTGATATAGTAACTACATACTACAGCGATCTAAAATTCACAACAAAAATATAACATTCAATGACCAAATGATACAGAAGTTAGTGTCTTTAGCTTCTAAGCTGTAAGTATTCCCCAGTGAAATGTAATATTTGAGCGTTGTACAATTACAAGAGGGATTTAAATCAAATCCTTTGCATTTGATTGGACCACTAAAAAGTGGGCAGCCTTAGAATGTAGTGCGATACAAAGCCACTGTGGCTCCACACAAACCTTCCTTGTCGCAAAAAGTTGCAGATTGATTGATGGATGGATATCATTTTCTTGTATTCTTTTTGCTTATATTGTTAAATAGATGCACAATATAGGGATGTGATCTAAAGTGGTTAAAAAAGGCATTTTTCATTTCATCTTGACTTTGAGGTCAGGAACGTTAAATTCTATGGAGGAGTGGATTGAGCAGTGCACATGTCAAGATAAAAATCCTCCTGTATGGAGCTACCATGTGCTATGGTCATCTCGTTTTTTTGCAACCAGTGACAATATTTTTATACTGCGGAGAAGTGACATAAAGACGCCGCATACAGCTCTAGTAGTGTCCTGTCAATCAAAAGAAATAGCCACTAAATGGGACCATCGTTTAAAAATGAACGTCATGCTGTATTGAAAAAGACGTGAAAGTAGTGATTGACACCATAAACTCATGTTCACGATGTTTACTTAAGTAATAGTGAGAAGTCAGGTCATTTTCTATTAGATTTCTATACAATCTGACTTACTTTTGCAACTCTGCAACCAGATGAGTTGCCTCTTGAAGGCCAGTAGAAAACCTGCTCCCCACATACCACTAATGATTAAATATAGTATAGCTATACTGTATGATATGATCTGCCTCGTGCTGCTGCCTTGGAGCAAACACAGTGAGAATACACCAACAGCAGATCCACAATGCCAGGAGCATCACTCATTTGTCAACACACATGCTCAAACATAATAATAGCAGCGCCTCACATCCACATACGCATAGAAATCCACACACAAACTGGTATGCACACAAAAACACAAATGCTGACGTACAAACACGATCAGCCTTCTCTCTCTGTCAAGTGTCATCACTGTGAAGGACAGTATGCATGCATAGACCAACACACAGAAGACGCCTACATTTTGCAACTGAGTGAAAGGCGGAGTAACAAAGGAATTAAATAAATCATTACAGTATTCATTCATTAATACAAATATTAATATGAACCTCCTTTATCAGCATTAAACTATGTGTTAGGTAGGATATTTACACGTTTCATGACTTTAACTGTTGGTGTGTGTGTGTCTGTCTGTTTGTGTCACATGCCTGATTAAATGCTGCTTTGGGAGGATTATCTGCAGATATCCCAGTGTGTCTGGGTGAGTATGCCAGGGTCAAACATTCTGTGGCTTCACTGGCTCAATTTAGATAATCCATGAAAAATCTGAACAGCTCTGCGCACATCTGGCATTGACGGTAGGTGCTCATGACATGGTGTAATACATGCTACAACCTCAGCAGGGCGTGCATATAATTGCAAATTTGACTATATTGATGAATTATTCGATTCAATTTCAACTCAATTCACATTTGAGTCAATTAATGAATAACTTTTTAATGACTAGATATAGTGGGACACTTTATACTGAAGCGTAGAAGTGAATAAATTAAAGTTTTCCTTGCAGGGAGTAATCTCTGGTGCACCAAAGGGGGTTCAACCCACGAAACAACAGGGTTATATAATAATATAAAATTACAGTCTAGTCATGTCTTAACACAGGGTCTACAATCCTAGACCCCCACAGACTTCACCCCACTGGGCCTCTTGCATCAGAAATGAGTGTTGATGCTATGACTCACTTGAATACGAGAAAAAAGAAAATGTCTATCCGGGACTTTTAAGTTGCTTTAGGGAATAATGTAGATTCAGCCGAGTTATTAAAAAAGATAGCTCTCTGAATGAACATAAACAGCGCTGTGTGTGCAGATAGATGGATGGATGTAGCTACAAGATTAAAACACCCACACACGCCTGAGATATTTCCAGCAAATCCCCCAAAACAACATTAAACCAGGCACACAGCGGAATGCACTCTGCAAAGTGACTTGCAGCGCTAAAGAGACTGAGGCTGATATTTTTGCGATAGGCCTCGCTGTACTGTATTTTTTGATGCACATCCCAGAATTCTAGATTCACAACTGCCATGGCAACAAGTAGAGCAGAAGTTTGCTTGGAAAGCACAACAATAGAAGAACTACAATAATGAAAATTCAGCAATGACGAGCAGTTCATACCACAAGAATGAAAAAGATTTAGTAATACCTACATTCTTTATAAACCTTGCAGTCACCCAGCTAACATGTAGTGAAATATTGTGTGAATTCAGAATACCTACAGGTGATATTTGGTGTTAAGGCTCATTCCTCGTCGCTCACCACAATGATACACAAAGCTCAGCACAGAAGGGATTTGGGATTGGTGATAATAACTCCCCCCAGGAACAGAGATACAGGTGGATGCTGGGGTGAAGGTGGGGCAAATGAACAGCAGTAATAGCAGCAGCCAGGGACTGCATCAGCAACATGAAAGCTTTTAGGTTAGAAGTGCATCAGCAGATGAGGCCGAGCTTAAATACAACAGCATGTTACAAAGGGGGTTGTTTAAAAAATGATCAAAAATATGTGGCCAACCAAGCACTACACTAAAAGCAGGCAAAGACAACATTAATCTGTCTCATCGTTCATTCATAAATAATCAACATGAACCGGGTTGATTTTGAACAATTTGGAAAGCAAACGTGTTAAATACTACAGAAATAGCACCAATCATGCGGCTGCCGCAAATGTAACAATAAATGTTGTGAGTGGTGAGCTTAAGATATCGTTAAAATCAAATCTACATGATGTCCCGGTTATTGTGTGACTTTGATGAATGCAAACTAACCCTTTAAAAACACCAAAGTGACAAAATATCACAGTTTTTGTTAATGGAGTCGGCTAGTGCTGCTTTGAAGATCGCATAGATAACAGCTTCAGTTCCCCGTCAGAAAGAGCTTACTAATGGCAAGGTAAACAGCGGAAGTATTCTGAATATAGTGTACACTTAAACTGATAGGAAGCTCAAATACAATTTGCAGCTGCACATGTCCATAGCAGTATAATGCTTTGCTCCTGTGCATGTACTATTGTGTTTCTCCAAACTGGGGACGAGCCGACCGCCATCAACTGTGAGAAATACACCGACTATAGATAAGTACCCAGATTATCCCTTTAACTCTTTCACTAAAACATACACTGTTTATCTAATAATATTTGATATATAACCTACACAACATTTTAAGCAGGTGTGCCATTTCAAATTAACTGAAGATATTTAAAATTAAAATTTGCAGGACATTCAGGTTTATTATTAATATTAATATAACGTACACAAGGTACTAACCAGTGCCTAATTTTCCTCAGATGTGCATTTAAGCTCTGCTTCTGACTCCCATATAATGAATATCACTGGTTTACTCCCCGCTTGTGACACTGTATCCCTTCAGTGGAGTAAGATTAAAGTGGCTGCTTCGGTTTGTCTCTTCTTGTGGGGGCCTTGAGCAGCTGTGCATCTACAGTAGTGTGTGTGTGTGTGTGTGTGTGTGTGTGTGTGTGTGTGTGTGTGTGTGTGTGTGTGTGTGTGTGTGTGTGTGTGTGTGTGTGTGTGTGTGTGTGTGTGTGTGTGTGTGTGTGTGTGTGTGTGTGTGTGTGTGTGTGTATGTTTGTGTGGTTAATGGAGCATTTTCTTTTGATGTTCCATCACTAGGCATGGGCAGCAATGTGAATCTCCATGGCAACAGGCGTGCAAAGGCTGAAAAGATTTCCCTGTTTAGTGCATGTGTGTGTGAATGTTTGTATCTGTGTGTACATGAGTGGATATGCAAGCTGGTGAATTACCATCAGGCAAGCTTTAAATTGCCTCAGAGCTATTGCACTGTTCACTATAATCTATATTCTTCTTCATGTAGTTTTATTATAATATTCCTGCTTGAATTCTGAAGTGATGTTTATGTTTTACCAGCAGCAGTAAACTGCAGTCTGGGTCTTTGAAAAGCACTACCAAATAAAGCTGCTGACATTGAAATAAACTGTTCCTGAGGCAGCCACTCAAACTCAAGGAGAGGTGCTGTGAGCTGCAAATCATGTGCCACTCTAAGTCTTACCCTGGGTATAGAAACACTGGCCAAATTATTTCAAATGAGAAAATCAATGTGCAACCACCACAAATATTGATTAATTAATTGTTCTGGTTCCAAAAAATAAGTTACAAAGACAACCTTCTCTTTCACTCCAGTCGCTTCAGTTTTCATTTTCACACTGGCCCACACAAACTCTGTGAGAAAACAATGAGGTGTTAGCTCTATATATTTACAAGCCTTTGTTCAGGTCTACTTGCTTGCAACCAGTTTGCTGGATCTTCACTAATGGTGGACTCTGCTTTAAAGACTATAAAGGAAATATAAGTAAAATTGTGTTATTTTACTACTTCGCCTGCCTCATGCCCTTAACATGAAAGCTGCCTAAAATGAGATTTTTAGTTCTTTTTTTTCCACATACTGTTGACTATATTGTGTGGTTTTCCTTAAAGCGTCAATAATCAACAATGTGAAAACGATGTGAAAGGGATTGCTCGTAGTGATAAACCTACAGCCAGTCATCACACACATCTGCAGTTCCCCTTGTCTTTATAGCAACTTTCAGCTCATTGGTTAGAACAGCTATTTTGGTTCACACTCACAACCCTCACAGCGCTGTTTTCCCTAGAAATAAACTGCAGACCACCTGCTCATCAGCAAACAGCCAGACTAAGTTAGCATCTAGCTGGTGAACATAGTGGAGCATTTAGTAGCTAAAGGGCCAGATGTTTTTCTCAGCCCTGAGTAGGTAAAGGGTGAAAACGGAGCTAAAAAGGAGAGTGAATACTGAACGTGACCCCAAATGAATGCTAATGTTACTCTGTATCTGATGTATGTGTAAATAAGCAACTGTTTGATAACCACCTCAAATGATATCAGAATAAAAGGTGATGATATGTTAATATGTCCACAAGTTGTTTCCACCCCATACAAAAAAAGATTGTTGCATGTTTTAAACTGCACTACAGATCATTTTTACATTAACAATGGAAAAATACTGTGTCATGTGACAAGTGTTGCTCATTGATGATCGTCACCCAACTCTGCAGTTCCCCTCAGCTCTGCAGAGGATTTTGCTCTTTACAGGTGATTCTATTGGTTTATAGGCCTGAAACTGTACAGTTTTTCGGTTAATTCTCACGTCCCTTATTAACCTTGTTTTAACCTCCGCTTTATGCCAGCACCAAATGGCAGATACACAATATAGCTAGCCACTATAGCTGCTGAACGTAGTTGCTAAAGAGCCATATATTTCATAGGAGGGTGAATATTGGACTTACAGTGAATTAGTAGAATGGCCAGAAACACTTCTCCAAATAAGTGCCCATTTCCCCAAATCATCTTAATAACTTGATTTGCGTTGTGTTTACCACTCATTATGCTGCCCCCAAGCGGAACATAAAAAATACGTTAATGCAGCCTTAGTCAGCCTTTTCAGTTCCCCTTAAACATGGTACTTCAAAAAAAACAAAAAAACAGGGAACCCGCTCTTAAACTTTAACTGGATAAAGAGAATGTAATACAGCCACACTGATTATAAAACACAGGAATAAATACCTGGAGGCTACCAAAAGGCATATATTGACTGAAGTACTTCTCTAGGGTCAGGAATTAATTCAACATGAACATGAATATAGAGTTAATGTTGTTTTATTCCTAATGGGGCTTCAATATCCTTGAATTAAGGCACTTTCACCGAGTGAGTGTGCTTTTTGTTCAGGATTCAGTGACCCTATCAATATTAATTTGGCTGGAAAGATGGTTCACATAAATTACTAAGAAGATAATATTTTTCCTACTCTTGACAATCCCATAATGAGCTCTAGACATATCACTGACCGTCATGACTCTAAATTCAATATTAATTCATTCCAATAGATGTTAGCTTTTGGCCCATAAGACTAGCGACTAAAGCAGGACAGAAGAATGATAATGGCCTCAGAGGCTTTTTGGATTTAACTGCTGCAATTATTTTTTTTTACATGAATCTCACAGTCAAGACAAATTATACTTTTCACAGATGTGCTTGGTGTGTAGTATATTGCTGTCATTTTTTTTCTCAATTCTTTTTTTGGGCTCCAAAAGTTTAATATAAAAGACTGGATTCTGTCAGGAGCAAATCACTATTATCATGTCAGGATCATTACATTCTCATAGATTTATTTTACAACAGGTGTAATGCAATACAACATTTTAACACCACGGGAAATGACACTTGAGATTAGGGGAAACTAATCTGTTTAATCTGTCTGTCTCTTTGTGTCATTCTTTTATTTTATTTTATAATTTCCCTTTTAACTGTACACAACTATTCAAATCATTTTTAGCTCATTGACACCGAACAGCTAGTTAACTTGGTCAAAAACCACCCTCTGCTGGCTACATTTAGAGCTGCTAAAATGTATTAATAAAATAACTAAAACACTGCCACGTGTTGCCCAGTTTAAAATTCACGACTGTATTAAATCATACACGAAGCTAGGTGCAAAATAAATCACACAATAGTGGTACTTTGTCTGTTTAAAGGCTCAGTTTTCTCGCCTTCCATTTCTGACTCAATTTCCCGTGAGCCTCTGCGGCGCTGCGCACTCCGTGACGCATATTGTAGTCGACTGTCAAGTGCACAGCGACCCACACTGAGCTGGTGGACGCATTTAAACGAAATAAACACAGAATATTAGTGCTTTTCAGGGGCGGTTGTGGTGTTTATTGACACGGAGCCTCTCAGTCTAAAATGTATCTTTCACTCTATGTGGCAGACACGTCGCTTTACACGTTGTTTAGTCGGGTATTTCGCTCATAAACAAGCTCGTGTTGCTGGAAAG
Source organism: Anoplopoma fimbria (assembly GCF_027596085.1). Taxonomy (NCBI): domain Eukaryota; kingdom Metazoa; phylum Chordata; class Actinopteri; order Perciformes; family Anoplopomatidae; genus Anoplopoma; species Anoplopoma fimbria. The sequence goes on from NC_072465.1 coordinate 18,786,262, forward strand.
CTATCATAGCTCACTTAATTCAAAATGACTCTTCCAACTTTGCACAACACCGGCGTGATCTACAGACGGATTTTATCCCAGTTTCCTCAGGACATCAGTTTGGCTTTTGCCTATGGATCTGGCGTTTTTAAACAACAAGGAACCAACCAAGGTCAAATGGAGGTAAGTGAACCCTGTCACTGCCAGTTTACAAACTCTGCTCCTGACTAAACTTGCACTGTAAATTGAATGTGATCACATGATCACAATATGAGTCTAATGAGAGCAGATAAACAGCTGAATTGAATGTTAGAATTGTGAACTGTATCCTATTTCATTGAAGAAAATGTAATGTTATTGTGTTTTGTTTACCTTTTTAACTGCACTTAAATCTCACCTATTTCAATCTGCTTTTAACCTGTGATGCTAGTTATGTATGTTTTGTTTTTGTTTATTACTGTTATAATGTCATCTCCCTGCCTTGTTTATGTTGTTATTGCCTCAATAGTTTCTGACTTTACCATGTAAAGTGCCTTTAAGTGCCTTTTGAAGCGCTTTACAAATAAAATGTATTATAATTATTATTATTATTGTTTTGATATATACAGAAGAACATGCTGGACTTTGTGTTTGCGGTTGACGACCCAGTGACGTGGCACACAATGAATCTGCTGCAGAATCGCAAACACTACTCCATCCTCAAGCTGCTGGGGCCGAGGATGATCAGCTCCGTACAAAAGGAACATGGGGCATCTGTATACTACAACACACTGGTGCCAGTGGATGGAAGGGTAAATTACTTGTCTCTTGTTTTCATATTTCAGTTTTTTTGTGATAAAGCTGTCCAGTTCTTGTTTAAACTTAAATCTCCCAATTTGTTTATTAAGCAGTCATAGTTTCTCACACTGTATTTTCTTCTCACAAAAAATCATCATTGTTAATTGTCTGATTCTAGTGTTTGTTTTGAACAAAACTCATCATTTTTAGCAGACGTAATGTACCAATAGCTGCTGAGTTTGAGGCTGGACAGACTTTGTCTTAACATCATAATAATTCAAACTTATGGGTCATAGTAATTCACTTTATCTCTGACTGCTAAAGTTTTATCTCAGATTATTTTATTGTTTTTGTCTGGCTACACTATATTATCTACATACTGTAATGACCTTCTCCTATTCCTCTCAGATAATCAAATATGGTGTGATTAGTACAGAGTCTCTCATAGATGACCTGATGCACTGGAAGACCATGTATGTTGCTGGACGCCTTCACAAACCAGTGAGTATCCTGAATTACTGTTTATTGTGAAATCATCTATTGGACACACTTTTCATCATCAAATTCAATCAAATGTTTCCTAGATTTTGACAAAGTTATTTAAGATATGTTGAAACAGTGGTATGCATCTAAAAAAATATAAATACAGGAGAATTTTGTTGCATAATTGACTCTTACAAAATGACCACCAGGTTCTGCTAAAACTGTGTCTGATTCATGCTTGTGTGTGTTCATGCGTTTGACCACGTAGGTGAAAATGCTGGTGGAGAATGAGAATGGAAAGCTCCGTGCTGCTCTGGTGGCCAACCTGAAGAGTGCTGTGACGGCCTCCTTCCTCATGCTGCCGGAGAGCTTCACTGAGGAAGACCTCTTCCTGCAGATAGCTGGTCTTTCTTACGCCGGTAACAAACCCGCACAACTCTAAAAGCCAGATGAAGATTAAACACATACACATATATAAAGTGCATGCATGCTTGGATAAAAATGTACCAAATCAGTTGGATTGCACCGTTATGAGTTGTAGATTTAAATAGGAAAATAATTTCAAACGTTCAAAAACATTGCATACTGCAAGTACAGCAGCATGGTTATGAGTAAATTGCCTGGATTATAAATGGAAGTAATTAGAGGGTCGTTTCACAGCTAAACTGGTTGGTTTGTACAGATGCAGTGATGTGAAATTGAAGCAGATAAATTCATGTTGAACCCAACATAGTTTTTCATGCTAAGCACACCAGAGGGAGTTTAATATCTCAGAAAAGATTACTGCTATAGTACTATTTAAATCCTTATGCTACTGCAAAACTTACATTTTCCTCTATTGGGATCAATAAAAGGGTATATTATCTCATTTTACGACAGCGAAGATGAAAAACTGTAAAGCAAATATAATACACTTCAGGGAAAACATTTTGTCTGTGCCTCTTCAGGGGATTTTAGAATGGTGATCGGAGAAGATAAATCTAAGGTGGCCAATATCGTCAAGGATAACATTCAGCACTTCCGGATTCTGTACACCAACATCCTGCGGGACTGCCCTCAAGTGGTCTACAAATCTCAACAAGGGAAACTGGAGGTAAAACATGGCACACTCTCAATAGACTCTACTTCTTACTTGACCCAATACATACTGTAATTATAAATGTAATAACTTAGGTGAAAACGTTGACGGTGATATAAAAAAATATATATAATGCTTGCCTGTACTGCCTTTAAAAAAAAATCTATGTTCCATGTGTCATGCCTTTTCAGTGAACCTGGCAAACACATGTTTAAACTAACGTGAGCACAGCTTTGACCTGCTTACACAGTGTGCTCACAGCCTCGGTAGTAAACATTCAATGGGGTGTGACTGACCTGGCACTCTGCCCTGTTACCTGCTTACACAATGTATCAACTCATTCAACATGTGTCTCTGTTTGCACATTTAATGGTTGGAATAATTAATCCTCTTTAAATATTATGGTGTAAGGTTTCATCTTCTTTTTTATTATTGCTATTATTAAATGTTACCACCACTCCCTGTTATACCGACCAAATACTCATCACACCATCCTGGAAAACAGGAATAAGTGGTTAGGAGTGTTTTTATGTGTGTGAGTAACAGTGCTCCCCCCGAGCACTGTTGCTCACACACAATTGTGCGCTTTGAGCCTTGCATATGGGAAATACACTTATGCCCTTGTCCGTCATTAGACAGGGCAGTTTAAGTCCCCACATGCAAGAACCACCTTCTATGTGCAGCGACAAGAAGTTTCCAAATTAATTGTAATTGGTGTTTTAAATGTTGAGTTTTTAAAGTCAATATAGTTTCACCCACTCCAATAATTTCTACTAAACTTCATAGTTTTATTATCTTGAGATACATTTATACAGGCTCCTAACAACAATGCACTCTGTTTATTGGACAACATTAGTGTCTGGCCACTCACACGAGACCTGTGAATGTGATAGTTGGTGCTGCTGTTGTCGGTACTCAGCCTTCTGTATGCATCTCTGTTCATTTATTCTTGTTTGTGTGTCTGCAGGTTGACAAAAGCCCAGAGGGCCAGTTTATCCAGCTGATGGCATTGCCTCGGACCCTCCAGCAGAGGATGACAAAGCTGGTCGATCCTCCGGGCAAAAACCGAGATGTGGAGGAGATCCTGCTGCAGGTTGCTCAGGACCCCGACTGTGGAGCCGTCGTTCAACAAGGTTCGCACTGAAGAACGGGTTTAGTGATGTAGAATAGAGGGAGAGATGTACAGGAGAAGTCATCACTCTCATTGTTTCATCAAAAGTCACTCAATGCGATCCGAGATAAAGTGCATGTCGGTTTTACAGATAAACGATTACGTGTAGGGTGAATATTAATTAATGCCAGAATTATGCGACAAATGAATATTTGTAACAAAGCTTATATATTGCCATGACCCATCTGTTCATGAATATCAGACATGTAGCAAAGCTAGTAAATGGGAAACAATTAATCTTTGTTTTAATTTTTTATTGATTATATGGCCCTCACCAACAGGCAGCTTATCAATAAATCTTAATTGAGAGTGATGAGATATTAGCTGTTGTATAATTGCATGTTTGCTCATGTTTTTGTTCCTCCTCAGGTATTTCATCTATTGTGAAATCCTCCAGCATAACACAGAGTGTCAAAGGCATTGCGACAGCTGGTAGGCACTCTTTTCTTCTTCATTATATATTTTGAGGAAAAATCCTACATTCTTCATTGTCAGATTTTATTAGTTAATGCGGATTTTGTGCTAATTTTGGGAATACACGCTATCTTGTTTTTGCCGAGAGGTACATAAGAAGATTGATACCAATCTCAAGTCTGTACGGTAACTTTGGAGCTGCAGCCAACAGACGCTTAGCTTAGCATAAAGACTGAAATCAGGTGGAAATTCTGAAATCATCATAATTAATTTTATATCAAATTTGTTTAATCCGTACTGAAATCATGTTAATATAGAAATGACAATTTATTGTTTTAAAGGGTGTTTATTTTAGGGTTAGGTTCTGGTAATTGGATTTAATTGCCTTTCGACAAAGTCAATCTAGCTCCTTCCCCCTGTTTCCTGTCTTTGTGCTAAGCTAAGCTAACTGGTTGCTGGCTGTAGCGTCACATCTACTGTACAGATATGAGAGCGGTATCATTTTTCTCATCTATCTCAACAATTAATATACTGTATTTCATGGCCTGAAAGCTTTGTGTGTATTTTGGATTAACTAGACATCTCTAAAGAGTGTTGTTAAACCTTTCACGGTGTATTAACAACTGTTTGAGTGTAGAAATAATGTTGTTTTTATGTGGTTGATATTCAGTTAACTGTTTGTCCTCCCCAGGCATGTGGAAGACGGTCTCCTACAGCTCTAAGAAACTGATGAAGATGTGGAAGGGTTGGAGGAGGAAGCCGTCCGTCTCACAGATGTCCTGATCCTGTTTGTTAACCAGGAATCCGTCTTTCTCTATAAACTGTCAGCAAGACAACCGACATCCATCCTTTGATATTTACCCTGACTATCTGTGGCTGGACAAATCACACACTGACCTCCCGGTTGCATCACTGCATAGCCTCAAGGAAGGGGATCACTGAGAAGGCGTCAGTCTGTGTTTGAATAGTGTAGAACCGTCTGTAGAAACTGCCCTTTTATCATGCAGTTCATAGAAGTTGAAGAAAAAGGGTGACATTTCAGGAGCCTGACTGAATTATGGCTGACATTTAATGGAACTACAGATTGGACCTTTCTGCATAATGACTACAGTGACTGGCTGGAGAACTGGCTATCTGTAGAGCCACAGCACTGAATCGGTGTGAGCACAGCATGCAGGAAGAACTACGAGTATATAAAGAAAATACTTTGATGTCTTCTGTCATCTTTTGACAGAGAGTGTGCATTTTTCATCGTCAGATGACAGGCAGCTAAGAGATTGACGTTGATATTTCAGTGTGTTATTTCTGTCTTTGTGATGAGAGAGCGCTTTAATGAACAGATGTGGACTGATGTTACATGCACACACACACACACACACACTTGTTATCGACCCCTCTTGACTCGCCAAAGATCTCAAATCTTTCATCATTTGACATTTTATAGCGGTTTTGATGTTTGTACTATAATTATGTCAGTGTTCATGAAATAAAAAATAGGATCACATTTATTTTATGATAAAAATGTTGCTCATTATGAACAGTTGTCTGCCACCTCATTGCTGTAAGCAGGTCATATTGACGACTGGAGGTCTTTGATCCTTGCTGTAATCTAATTTTACTAAAAGACTTGGGATTGATTAACATTTTAATACAACAGCATCCATGATTATTTTGTTTTCAGTTGCATGATTTTTTTTCTTCTTTGTATTAACATTACTCAAATTTCTCTTTGCTGATTGTCATAATACAAGAGGAGACTGTTCGTGTCACTTTTTTGGCGTTGTTACTATTGAGCCATTTAATTAGGATTGCATGGCTTTACTTACTTAACCGGCTTAATTCTTAAATGATGACGCCTCAGTTTTTTACAAAATAATGTAACTAAAATTATTATCACACAACAGATATTAGATTCCCTCTCGAGTTGACAACCCACGAGGATTAATGAGGAGCAAACTTGACTGTGAGTAAGTTATTGTTGTATTTGTATTACTTTATAGTAAAAAACATAAATTGTAATATTCTTAAGCTTTTTTTTCACTTCCAATATTTTGACGTTATAGCCGGCAAAGCACAGGTGTAATTAATGACATTACTTATGTTATTCCCTTTAGTGTCTGTTTTGTGCTCCTGGTCCTTTGCAATTGGCTCAGTACATAAGGGGTCTAAATGTATGCAGAATTTGTCTGTAAACAAATACAGCAAATCATATCACTTATTGCTTTAATTTTCCCTCATAACCTTTTTTTTCATTTATCAAAAAGTATACATGTAAGTGTAGTCAGTGCTGATGTAAAGATATACTGGTCCTTTGCTGGTCCATCCTAATGCAGTCAGTAGTGAAATTATCAGTTACTTCCTCGTACTGTCACTTGTTTTTGTTACTAAATCATGAGTCACACTTTTCAATGACTTCAGTTGACCATTAAATAATTTTGAAGTAGACTCTCAATACCTCGTATTATCTGTTCTGTACTACTCTTTCTCACTGGTAATCTATTTCATTTTTTATAATATCTATGTACTTCAGGACAGTTTGCTGACCACAAATGTCTTTCATTTGCACACTTCAGGCTTCAAGATTTGTGCAATCCACTTGTAATCCAACCACAACCAACAACTGCTTTTAGTGCTGGAAAGTACATTTACAGTTCTACATATCAGAGGGAATCTTGTACTTCTCTGCTTCATTCGTCTGACAACTAAAGATATAAGTCACATTGCAATTTAAGATTTTATATACAATACAAACAATCATTTAAAAAAAAAAAAAAAAAAGATTACACTTCCTAACAATAAAGTAGCAAAAGATTTGCTTCACTGAAACCAGCTACAACATAAAACGCTGCATACACTGAAGCATCGGTAACAACTCCCGTCAATCTGTCTACATTATAAGTACTTTCCTCAGTGGTGGAAGAAACACCACCGATGATATATATATACATATATATATATATATATATATATATATATATATATATATATATATACAGTACCAGTCAAAAGTTTGGACACACCTTCTCATTCAATGTTTTTTCTTTATTTTTATTTTTATTTTTTTCCACATTGTATATTAATATTGAAGACATCCAAACTATGAAGGAACACATATGGAATTATGTGGTAAACAAACAAATGCTCAACAAACCAGAATATGTTTTATATTTTAAATTCTTCAAAGTAGTTGAATGAGAAGGTGTGTCCAAACTTTTGACTGGTACTTGTATATATATATATATATATATATATATATATATATATATATATATATATATATATATATATATATATATATATATATATATGTGTGTGTGTGTGTGTGTTAATTGTTTATATGCTGCTTATGAATGATTAGTAGGGGCCTGGTGTAATTGTAAACCTTTATACAATACTTCAATATGGACCTTAAATAGGTTTAACAACTAGTGGGGTTGCAAATAACCATTAATCATTAAGTTGAAGGTTAACTGCCTTGCACAAAGGCACTTCTAAAGTCGCTGTTGAGGGCGGGAGCTCTCCTTCATCACCTACTAAATGTTTCATCATCTCACAGTAGTAAACCCAGTGACAGCAGCACAACTTTCCGAGCCTGTGATGCAATGGCTCATTATCATAATATATGCTGATGTCATCGCTCCGGCCCTCCGCCAATCAGCGCGCTGCGCTCTCACCACCTGCTAGGAACTGAATTCCATCATTCCAGGCATTCCTGCCCCCTCCTCCTCCTCCTCCTCCTCCTCCTCCTCCTCCTCCCTCCTCCTCCTCCTCTTCCTCGTTTAGCCAACAACCAAGTTTGTCCCGACAGCTCTGCTACTATTGTCTCCCCTCGTACGGACCCGTTTGACCGCGTTTTTTTGTTGTTGTTGTTTTTGCGTATCTGTGGAATATATATATATATCCTATTTCTCTGTTTATTTTTCTGTGTGGATATTATCATACTGGAGGACACCAAGGTGGCGCTTGAAGGAGGTATGTGCTGCTAAACGTGAAGTTGTGTCTGATTGACATTGTCTCGCGTTTTTTCTTTTCTTTTTTTATTACGAGAGTGCGCTCTTTCAGTTGTTGCGAAATATTCCGCATGTAGACGAAGGCAGCGATGTAAACACGCACAAGTCAGCACTGCAGGAATAGTATCCGCTTCGTTTAATGACGGGGGACATTTCATTCACGAGGTGAAGCGACTTCCCAAACTTTCTCACGTCAAGAAACCCCCCCTCAAGCCACATGTTTTCTCCCTCGTCTGGGGGCATTTCGGTGTCTCTCTGTTTTGCTGTGAGTGTGGTGGAAAGAAAAGAAACTTAATCACTTAATAAAGTTACAATATATTTATTCGTATTTTGCCCGGATCCCAGTTCTTAAAGGGCAGATGAGGAAGCACTGAGTCACGCTGGTATAAATACACCACTGGTGAGAATAAAAGAGGACGCACTTGCCACTACTACTGCATTTACTACTACTATTACTATTACTACTACTACTACTAATACTACTGCTAATAATAATAATAATAATAATAATTGGTTTCATTTTGCCCGAGTTCGTTGTTAAAGTGTGTCGCTGTTCTTAACGCGCACCACGTAGTCAGTGTTGTGTTGTGTTGTGACGAGCGACAGGACAACAAACCAAAAGATGCAGGAAGTGGTTTTTTTATTTTTTAATTTAATGATAATCGTCCTCAAAGCTCTGTTTTGCTTGAGAAATGAGGAGAAATGAGGAGAAATGAGGGAACGGTATCTCAGGAATGCAGAAAGAGGGAAGAGAAGCGCGCTGGAGAGATTTTTTTTTTTTTTTTTTTTTTTTTTTTTTTTTCTCCACAAATACCTCTCATAGCAAAGCCACAGTGAAGGCTCAAAAATCCCACAACATGCTGAAAGTGCAAAATGCTTTGGAGGCAAAAATATCACAGAGAGGTCATAATTAATACAGCAAACTAGAGGACAATAACAGTGAAGAAGTATTCGTAGAGTTTTTAAAGAACAACACTACAAGTTAGAACTACTTCAATACAAGTGAAAGTTCTGCATTCAACCTTAACTCAACTAAAACTTAACTTGGTAAAGTGCAATAGGTATCAAATGTTCTCATGAAGAATGCCCCCCCGCTACACTCTTATTATATTATTTATATTATCCATCATTTATTAATTAATCAATTAGTCAATTGACAGTATTAGGTAATCGATTCCATTAAAAATGATTCTGTTTTTAGCCAAAGTGCCAAAAACATGCTGCTTCCAGTCTCTTGTCACCTTGTGATGTGGGAAATAATAATTTATAACAATTTTTCACTGACATTTGTAAACCAAACGATTAATTGAGAAACGATAACTTAAAATAGTTGTTATTTCTGGCCCTAGTATTAAATCTGATATGTGTAAAGCTCAATCAAAGAAGACTGTATTCTGCTAAGACAAAGTTAATTATTAGCTTGTGTTATGAAGAAAACATTGAACACTGATGCACGGAGAAGTTTGGCACATTAAGTTTAAATGGTTTTCGTAGATGATAAAAGTCTAATTTTGGTGTCCTTACCAAAACTCAAGTTCTGGTCTCGTCAGATTTCAAATGCTTTAAAGGACTAATAGTGATTTAGTCCTTTGTGACTGTGGTGACAGAGCTTTGGAGCTCTGAATGACTTGGCATCTATCAAATATTAACTAAGTTGTTGTATTGAAAGCTGCTCTCTTGCTCAACACATCGCCCTCCCCTCTGTCTCGCAGGCATCCAAGCATGGAGACACCACTGGATGTTCTGTCAAGAGCCGCGTCATTCGTTCACGCCAATGAAGAAGAGAGTAAGTTTCATCAGACTACCAGCTCCTCTCGTGTGTGTGTGTGTGTCTCAGCGGTTTTGCTCCCACTCTGTCCTGCTTTGAAAAGGGTGCCCTGTGGACAAATGATTTTCTACGATTAGAGCGGTGTTAAACATCGATGAAGTGTTACATTATGTTGAGCCGTAAGCCTTGGCCCTGTTTTCTGCCACGAGACAATGAGCGTCTTTGTGCCGTGCAAGCTTGCAGCTGCAGATACACAGGCAAATAAGACCAACCGCACTCAACTGCCACCAGCGCTGCTTTTTTAACTCTGCTGCTTACAAGTGTTAACGTGCTTTCACTTGAGTCAGGGTGGGGTGGATCTATGTATCATTATCTGTCTCTACCTCCATTTAAGTGTCTTTACTGTTTCAGTCTATTGCTGTCTGTCTCTAACTTTGTGTCTGTTTCTGTCTTGTTGATCCCTCTCCATCTTCTCTTTCGTTCTCCTCCCGGTCTCCCTGCCTCCGTCTTCTTCTTCCGCCTTTTCCTTTTTCCTCCTCTTATCATGTCTGAGGACTTCTAGCGTTGCTGAAAAAGATGTATCTTGCAAGATTAAGGAGAAATGACCACTCCTTGTCTGCAGGCCTTAACATTCAGTGGATACCGCTGATAATTGATCTGATTCTCTTCTGCACTTAAGCTGATTGTTTGTCGTGTAGTTAATATTTGCTCTTTGGCTGTGCAGCACTTACACCTAATTTGTTGCTGTAGAGGAAAAACAAGCAGGTGGATTTGTGTTTTCTTTTTTTTTTTTATCTGAATTTGTTCATGTTGTGAAGGAATTTGAAGCTGCTCAATCATTAGGGAGCATCATTTGAGCTTTTAAAGGAAACCAAATAATGTATGGAATCCATTAAGAGATTATAATTTGGTAGAAGTGCAAGCTTACTTCCATTTCAGTCTTTCCTGAGAAGCATGGTAATTGATCAAATTTGAATATTCAGCATATCTACAGGAACATTTTAGATAATAACTTCTGTTCACTGGTTCACTGAGAGAACAGGAATATTCAGAAAGAGCTTCAGCTGCGACGTCTCCCATGTCACCCGGTTTGTTCCCACAATGCTTCGGCCTAAATGAGCGGAATATCAGCTTCCTTGCACTTCTGAGTGAAATGGCATGGGAGCCCTCCTCCCCTCCGCCCCTCCTCCCCCGCTCCCCTGCAGTGTTTTTGTTTTTTCCTCTGCGCTGATGTCACTTTTTGTTGTGGGTTGAGCATGGCCTCTTTGTTTCAAAGACAATGTACTCGACCCTGCTTCCACAAAGGTGCAGGAGAAATGGGCGAGCCAGCCGACCTACTACGCTGGTCAGCCAACCAGGCCAACAGGGCAGAGTGATTAACCTCTGCCTACTTGTTTGCATTTATGACAAGCGTTTGCGATGCCTGTGCAGCACTTGATACCAGAGCACAGAGCAGGGAAAGGCTCTGGACGGCCCTCACAACAGCTGCTCTAACTCAGAAGGACCATGTGGGGCTCGTCAGGGTAGTTCACAACCTCTAGAGCTTGAAATGAAAAGCACTTCAATTTATTAAATCCACACTTGTGCAGATCACCCATCTCTTTTGGAAATGAATTTCTCAGAAAAAATTACACAAATGTTGTCTCGAGGGAAATGGAATTACAGCTCATGAATAATGTATTGATTCGAGGTCGCTCTGCTTGGCTTCAAAGTGGAAAATATACCTCAGTAGTATCCCAGAATAGAATTGTTGGCCTTGGCCCAGATTAATTAAGGCTGCTTGTCTAAAAAAATAAAATTCTACATAAAGATTTTGACTTTGTAAAACTTTGGGGATTTTTTTCTGCTTTCACACACGCAATGCTTGTGATGGGTTGATATCCGAAATATCCCTCCTTTTACCTCACGGTTTGATACTTTCACTAAACTTACTTTAAAACTGTGTCGTCTAACCAACCACTATAATCCAGAAGAGGGACGAGAGGACGTAATAGAAATGGTTATCTTTGTAATTATTATGCACACACAGGAGTTAGGCTTTAGCCGAGAGCAGCAGTTAGTGAATTAATTTTCTCCTAAAAAGACTGTAATTTAACACTAATCAAAGAAAAGGCAGTTATGGAAAGTCCTGTGGTAAATATGCAATGACAGCATTATTTCTCACAAGGTATCAGGTCTCTATCAACAAGCACGAGTTTTGTTTTTTGATAATTTTGTTTTAATACTATCCATAGGAAAAGTGTGACACAAATGTCATTTGTTATTTTCCAGATTGATATAAACGCAACAAATAAGTTAAATTCCCTCCACATCTGAAACCAAAATAAAGACATTACTAACACACACATGCACACACTTCAGCAGTTCTACTCCTTGCTGTCAGTGAGTTTGAAATAAGCTGCCTGTGAACAACACTAATCACAGGTCTTTAGCCAAACAGTCCTGACCTTGAATATACAGTAATTACTCACGCACTTAAACAGCAGTGAAGTTATCTGTGCCATTATGGTGAATGCAGGGGGAATGCTGCTTGCTGTCACCCATCCATAGCAATTTTGGTGGCTCCTTGGAAGATGTTGCAGTGCGCTCCACCCTTCCTGGAAGCAAACCTGTATATCAAATCAACCTTACACAGTCTGGATTGCACCACAGGCCCAACTCCAAGGACAGATTGACATATTTAGTTAGTTTGTAGCTAATTTTTTTCTAGATTCTATCAATTTAAGTGTCTGGTTTTAGTGTGAATTCATTGACATTGCCAGTCAGCAGGCTCTGTCAATGCTCGTCGGGTCTTGGATGTTGGATCAAAGCCAGTCTTTTTAAGGAGGTCTGACAGTTTAAGGCCCATCTGAAGAGGTGAAATATGGTGTTTTGTTTTTGACAGGAACTACAACAAAAGAAGAACTGGTGCCAAGAGAAGGTGGTATGCTGAGATCTGTACATGCCCCTATGCTCTACTTCTGCACACGCATAAAAACACATGCTGTACTCTGAAATCCCGCTTGTTTGTTTCGAGAAAACACACACACACACACACACACACACACACACACACACACACACACACACACACACACACACACACACACACACACACACACACACACACACAACACACACACACACACACACTTTTTTAAAGAATCCCCCTTTCATTGTTATAGTTTCCATGGTTTGTTCAAACACCCCAGTCTTTTCCGAGCTCTTAGTGAAGGGAAGCACTCCATTAAATCAGACCTTTCTATAATGTTCTGTCTAATTCTTGTGCTGAAAATTCTGTAGATTGTGGACAAAATCATTAAAATTATATTTAAATAAATAATAACCTTACATTATCATTTATCCTGATATAACAACGCCACAAACTTCAGCAGAAAAAAATGAACTTAGAGCTGATTCAACATCAGTATCAACAAAGATGGAATATTCTGGTCTAAAAATGTATCGAATTCCTTGCAAGGCTGTAATTGACGATTAAGTAATTGTGATTTCTCCATTTGTTCCAGTTAATTTGTCCACTCCAGTATAAATATCAGGCTGGGTATCAAATCCTATCATCTTAGGTGATCACCTAATATTTGATATAGTGCCATCATCTGGTCATTTGTTTTGTTGTCCAATACTTTCATTGTGTGTCGAGGTAATTAGAAAATGTTAGCATGCTAACAAGCTAAACTCACATAGTGATGTATGGTTAACACTATGCCTGATAATCATCAGTGTGTTAGCATTATTCAAAGCATCGCTGTGCCACAGTGCAGCCTTGCAGAGCTGTAGCCTGGCTGTTATTTTTTATAGGAACATAAATTCACAAAGCTCTTACTCTGCTTATTGGAAGCACCTGTTATGACTGAGCAATTTAGCTTGAACTGAATGTGATGCTTTTAGGAATTCCATCACATTTATCTTCGTTTGTTGGACGGCCTACTGAGGGCAAAATGTGGACAGCGTTGTAGTGTCTGTGTTTATCGCTTTTATGTTCATTGAATAGATTTCATTAAATCAGATTTTGACGCGGGGCATGCGGGCAAGATGTAATTCAATCCGGTCATTTCGATCACGGAGTCCTAGTCTGTGAGTGTCTTCAGTTGTATATGAATGAACTACTGCGAGATTGGTAAATCAGACATATAAAGCTTTTTTTAAGGGTGGCGTGGTAGTCCCCTCAGTAAGTGAGCAGTGGAAACTAGTCAGAGCCTGTCTTTGCTCGGTGGTGTATAGACACATCAACACTGAAAGTGAAATCAGAGAGCTTGCATCATGGCACTTTGTCTAAACCTTTCTGGAAGCAAACAGTATTCTCGGTGGGAGGTAATTTGACCGAGGAGGACTCATGCTTGTGGGTGGGATGGGTTGGGTTTTTTAAGGTGTGTGTGGAGCTTTTCCAGCAAGGAGTGGGTTTGCCCTCCAGCCTGTCCACGTTTCTGATATTTCTCAGTGCTTCCTGTGTGATATGATGTCTGATAACAAGACACCGTAGCCTTAGAAATATAAGACGCTCAGAGCAACCGCTGCGGCCCAGTGATGTAAATATCTATATCTTGATTTATATCTGACTAAAAGTTCATGTTAGAAGTCTGCAGCAAATATAACATAGATAATATGAACAAAATAGCTGGGGACAATGTGGATCACACTGTCATTTAGAGTCGTAGTGTAGTATGCCTGCTGTTGTGTATGTGTGTGTGAGCATGCCATAAAAGATGAAAGCAGATATGTATGCATCAAAGACTGCGCTCTATTGTCTCAAACTCCACCGATGTTTTACTGCCTATTTTCCTATCTGTGTCTGTTGCCGTTTTATTGATAAAATGATTAACTCTGATGTCATTAATTGTTAACAGTGTTTGAGCTATCGCCTGCTATCAGTGTGTTTGTATGTGTGTGGGTCAAGGAGTCTGCAGTAGATGAATCTTGGTTATCAGCAAAGTTTTTACGAGTGTGATAAGGATATCATGATGACTGGGTCAAAGTGATGTACGGACAATGTGCAGGGTAAAATTCGTTCAACTTTAGCGGTGACTTCATTGTTACAGTCCTGCTCTTTTTCTCTCATGAGTGTCATCGCAGAGACTTTTACAATATGTGAAGTATTACTGCAGGAATCCTGCCCTCGACTCAGTTGTGGCCTCAAAGAAGAAGTGCACTATTGGTGCTCCTCAATGGTTGGGATGGGTCAAATTTTAAAGCATAAATGGTGCTACACTGTAATAATCACACTCTAGCACTGTGATGGACAGAGTTGACAAAAATCTGCCTTAGGGTTATAAAAAACAAGGGAAGAAGAGCTACTTCATCTGGCAACAATGAAACACAAAGCAGGAGCTCCTGATGCATCGGTAGGCAAACAACTGTGGACCCTCCCCCCCAAAAAACAAGGCACACTGCTTCATTATGTCATGATCTGATAGTATGGTGGACCCAAATGAAAGTCACTGACAAGAGAGTGGTGAAGTTGTAGGGGATGTCTGTTTATATAATATCTTAGTTATTGTGGATTTTATACTTATTTACTTATTTAAAATACCTGTTTTAATGTTGTTTTTACTATGTCTCTTGTTTGCACTATCCTCTCTGCTGCTGTAATCCTGCAAATCTCCCCGCTGTGGGACTAATAAAGGTAAAACATTTTTTATTTTATCTTATCTTATTGTGAGACATCATTGAAGGGAGCTGAGGTGGAGTGAAAGTGATGGTGGAAGACAGAGTGGTTAGTGGTGTCGGCAGGCAAAGGTACTTACAGAAAACATAGAAACTACTTAAGCATGAACCACCACGATAACTGATACAATGATCTGGTGAGGAGTAGAAAGGAAAGTGAGAGTGGATGTACTGTAGAGATTGCTGACTGGTGTGTGCAGAGCAGGAAGCTGGGAGATGTGACGAGCTGATTGATGGCAGGTATGCGGGTAGACTGGGTGCAGGTAGAGGGCAGGAAAGGATGAGACTCACACAAAGAGACAGAGAGAGTAGCTGTGACACGTTAATGTACAGACAATTATTGTAATCATTTTTACTATCCCAGAATAGAATTGTTGGCCTTGGCCCAAATTAATTAAGGCTGCTTGTCTAAAAAAATAAAATTCTACATAAAGATTTTGACTTTGTAAAACTTTGGGGATTTTTTTGATTAGCTGTATATTTTTTTTTACAAATTGGCAAATGACCAAACATTTTCGCCCCTTGCTTTGTCCTGGTGTGAATGTAGTGAAACCGTAGCCTACATAATAATAATAATAATAATAATAATAATAATAATAATAATAATAATAAAAGACATACATACATTCATTTTTTTTTACAAAAAAACATACATTAAAGCGTAAAGAGTTTGACAATTTTTTGGAAAAAAAATACCTAACTTTCTCTCAGGGAGTTAAATGAAAGAGTGATACCACTTTCATATCTGTCTGTTCAATATGAAACAGGGGCCAGCGGCAATTTAGCTTAGCTTATTTTAGCTTAGCATAAAGACTGGAAACGGGGAAACAGCTAGCCTGGATCCATCCTGGAGTCTTTGTTGATTGCGTGGCAACCTGATACTAAAGACAAGAAGTCAGTGCGCTGACCCAAGAATGAATTGATTTAATTATTAATGAGTTACTTTAAGATATGCTGGAAGGCAGATTTGTTGCCTTGCTAGCTGTTTCCCCCGGCTTCCAGTTTTTATGCTAAGCTAGGATAACTGGCTGATAGCTGTAGCTTCATATTGAGCAGACAGACATGAGTGTGGTCTCAATCTTCTCATCCCACTCCTGGCAAGAAAATGAAGAAATGCAGCTCTTAAAATGTCAAATTATCGCTTTAACAAATCAAACTACTATAACAGCATGTATATTTAGTTTCTATCAAAAAGAACAGGGATTAGGGTTGTTACATGCATGAGTCACTCTCGGGTCGGGTTGTTTGTGCTGCTCATTGGACCATCGTGCTGCTCAGAGTGAGCTTGGTTTGAATGTAAATTGTGTATAAATTCATCAGTTCAGTGCTTCTCATTCAAGATGAATGAGATGCTGCTTGTGGGAAGTGACGGCGTCCCAGTCACTCCTCCTTACCATCAGTCTATCTGTTGTTGTCTCACCCTCCTCCCATATTCATCTCTCTGTGCCTCTAGATAGACTGCCCTCTGCAGTTTAGCTCACGCACGCACACACGCACGCACGCACGCACGCACGCACGCACGCACACACACACACGTCATTGCCCCTGCTTTGCTACCATCATGGTTCAGTGGGCGGCCATTAAGAATTGACGGGCCAGGGGCTACCATGGTCACAGGGTCAAAGGTCAAGTGTCAAAAGGTCACAGTTGCAAGTCACAAGGTTAGAGACAATCGAACCTTGTTTTTCAAGCATTTCTGTTTTCCACTTTGACTAGGGAAAAAAAAAAAGACGTTGTTTTTTCTTCCCCATGGACATTTATATACCAGTAATCATTTTTGCACTTTCTGCTGTTTTTCTTGTTTATTTGATTTTCTTGATTTCTTTGATTTTTTTCTAAACAAGCCAACTGGTTTTTGCATTCGTCTGATTTCTGAAATGGTTGTGTGTAGCTAGAAAAGACATTGCTTAAGTGATCTACTTTCATCGGCTGTTTGTTGTTCCATCAACAGATGTTGAAATGTTGGTTATAAACGGTTTTTGATTTGTTGAATTCCTTTGAAATGCCTTCCCAGTCATTGCGAACTGCTTTATTGGCCTGGAGAGGAAATGTAGAAATACAAATGTCTCCTCTGGTACATTTTATGCTTTGCAACTGCTTGCAAGGTTTTTTATTTATTAGATTTATCAATTTCAAATAACAGTACATAACAATCCACCCTGCCCTATCTGTTTCTATATATGAAGTATATATATGAGTCATTCACCACACTGTACAGGTCAAATTGTACATACCTTTTTTAGCCACTACCTTTCATAGATGGAGTATCTCGCTCCCACCTGTACATCAAAGTACCTGAGTAAAATGGTCATGTGCTCGGGGTCCTCTCTTGACGAGAGTGATTGCTTAAATTTGGAGCGGCTCTGGCTACTTTTCCTAATATTGGCTAAAATGTTAAATAACTAATGTACTACATTTGCTCTCAGTAAATGCCATGCTTGCTGGTCCCACACCAGCTCCGCTGTCTTAGCGAGGGAACTTTTTCTCAGAGCTGTGCTGACCACACATTTTACTTTACATTCCTCTCTTTTTGATAGCATTCACCATAGTTACTGAGAATGAAATGAAACA
This sequence comes from Anoplopoma fimbria, assembly GCF_027596085.1. Lineage (NCBI taxonomy): Eukaryota > Metazoa > Chordata > Actinopteri > Perciformes > Anoplopomatidae > Anoplopoma > Anoplopoma fimbria. The sequence continues at coordinate 18,804,174 of NC_072465.1, forward strand.
GGATTGCAAAGCCTTTCACACAGTTAACCTTTTATAGTGCTGAAAAAGTGTTCCTGCTGAGTCATACTGAGCTTTCTTTGTGATTAGGGAAGTCGGTTGATTTGATTAATGACCTAGAGAGCTGTATTTATCCTGATTGTGGATCAGGGTTAGAGCAGGGTCGTCCTTCAATCAGAGGATTGGCGGTTCGATCCCCCAGCTACGATAGTCCATGCCGATGTGTCCTTGTGCAAGACCCATGGATGGGTATGAATTATAAGTTAGAGTCCTGATGGGCAGGTGGCATCTTGCATGGTAGCCCCTGTCATCAGTGTATGAATGGATGTAAATGGTTGATTTCACATGTAGTGTAAAAGCGGTTTGACTACCTAGAAGACTAAAAAGGCGTTTTACAAGTATAAGTCCATTTAACATATTTGCAGGTATTTAAAAGGATAAGTTAGCACACAACATAAAAAGAGATCTAGAGTATTCATTTTCAAGGTAAAGGTTGTCCAGAATTCCATTCAAGAAGATGTCAACATACTCTTTTCAGAAAAGTATGTATTGTATTTGTAGGCATCCAGTGATAAAGTTGTGTTGACAACATCTGAGCATGCCGAGGCTGCGATCCAGGCACAGATGCAGAAAATGAGTGTGGTAATGGCACAGAGCCTGCTGTCCCACGTAGGATCTGTCTTCGCCTATAAGGCCCTGGGGTCAGATTGTTACTAGCTAATTGTTAGCATGACAAGAATGTTGTGACAGGGTCCCATCGGCCTATGAAAGCATGGGTCATTTTCCAATGCCAGAAATAAATCTGTTAAGTGTTATGTATTTGAAATGCTTGATCTTCATTTAATTAGAAACAAAACAGATATTAGACTCACATTTTCATGTCAAAGTTGGATTACATAGTTTTTCCCATATTTTATGAATGTTCTGTTTAAACAGGAGTCACTGCTGTGTACAATAAAAACTTTACCTCCTTTCCTGTTACCGTACGAGACATCTGAGTCTGTGCTACTTTGAAAAAATTTGCATCTCACTATCAGATCTGACTTGCGTTCCAGGCAGTTGCATACTTGTAATAACGCACAGTAGGTATCTAACCTTGCATCGGCCGAGTGTGAGAGCGCAACCACTGTCTGCCTGGTGTTTGCTTTGTTTGTGTTGCAAACAAAATTTGGAAGGCAAGCTATAGGAGGGAGGGGGATGGGGAAAGACACAGAGAGGGGAAAAGAGATTTGGAGGAAAGAAGAAGTTCAGAATGGACGTTTAGATTTATTAGGTTTGTTAAATCGACTGAGCGAGGAGTGCAGACAGTATAAGAAAAGAGAAAGGGGCCGATAGACAGCAAGTTAGTGTGAGAGAAGAGTGAGAAAGTTTGGATGGGCTGAGGTTGTGGGTTGTGAGAGAACCCTCTGCCATGTGTCCATGTGTTACTCATTGCAGCTGGATAAAATGTGCGGACTCTGATGGCTGAAAGCTGCTGTACACTGATCACGGCTTGGGACTTTAATTAGGCTTAAAATAATGATATTATGTTATAAATATTTATATGAACAGGTCTCAGAGGTTGAAACTAACACTCACCAGTACTGTGCTGCTATACCAACGTACAGCCTTGAACTGCTCCACTGACAATTAAAAGGAGGGACACTAATACAGACCAAACTCTCAAAAGGCAAAGAAACACTTTATATCCGGAGGCGTCCTGTGGGATAGTGGTTTAGTAGCTAGCTTATCATTTAATTGCAATGTCTGATTCCGACCAGGGGTCTTTTGCCTAAATCTACACGGCTGTAAAATGCACATGCGACTTTGCCATGAATAATCTTTAAAAGAATAGTCCATATCACAGATCAGATTCTCGTTTTTCCCCTTTTAAAACAGAAAAGTAAAAAATATAAAGCATCAGTTCAGTCTTAAACAGCAGTATTACTAATGTTTGATGGGATATAACATGGAAGCAAAAGACCTTAAGACTTGTAGCATCATGTATCTGCCATTAGTAGCTAGTTATGTATCATGCTAGAGTAACCTTCTCTGCATACTGTTGATTGGTGAATAAATATTTCAGTGTGCAGGGTTTAAAAGCGTTAGAATTTGACCACTCTTGTGTCTCAGCATCTAGTAGTCTGCACCTTGTTTTACAAGAAATTAAATCTAATGACATAATGATCAATATATTAAACAAAGCCTTGGATTTGTTAACGTCTGGTAGGGTTTCCACATTTCACCAACTGCCACACACACACACACACACACACACACACACACACACACACACACACACACACACACACACACACACACACACACACACACACACACACACACACACACACACACACACACACACACACACATGCATGCACTGACCACACAAAGGTGGGAAATGACAAACGGCTTCACCTCCGAACAATCACCTGTTGTTATCATTGTTTCGGTGTCGTAACATGATATTTCCTCCTCTGTGAATCTGTTGAGGATTTTCTGTTTTCATTCAAACATTCCCAGGAACTCTGTGTAATGGCGTCTGTGTGCTGCTGTGTAATTTGCCTCTAAATACAGTGAAGATAAGGTAAATGTCTTCACAGAAAGATGAACTTTTGGTTGCTCGGCTTTTGAGAAGCAGGTTTTAATCCGTCCAGGATTTGTAAAAAAGTTTGACTTGAAGAAGGTTAAAAATAAGCATCATAACTTGCAATACAGTTCTGTCCCACTCAGGTGTTTGTGGACATTATATGTGTAATCAAATCTTTTAAAGCCTCAAGGTTTGTGTAAAAGTCACAGTTAAGTAACCGCCCTGATACCAAGAGCTGAGGTAACCCATTTCAGAGGGGATAAACGTCTTCAATGCATTATGTCACCGTGTAAACAAAGCCTGTAATGGTGTGGTGCTATTTCAACAGAGGCCTCTATGGAGTAATCAAGGATTTGACCTTTGATCTGTGCCAGTTTGAAAGTTGTTCTTCCACTCTGGCTTATTAAGGACCGTGTTTATAATAAAGTTTAACGCCAACTTGAGGGACCTACAACCTGCTCTTTCATTAATTTTCAACAAAGCATAAAGATAGTTTAGTTATGTATGTTATTATTATGGAAAGCATGGAAAGAAGACTGAATTCTAGGAAGGAAAAGGTGATGAAGGGAGAAGCAGGTGTTATTTTACTCTTCCATCATCATATGGTCTTTTATTCTGACAGTGTTTGGGTCACAACAGCGGAGCGTGTTAATAAAGCATTAGGGTGATTCACCACCTGGCCTGTGCGGTGTTGTTATCCAGACACACCCGCTCCCCAGAGAAGCCCAGACCTGTTCAGAGAGACGCACAACACCACAGGGGATTGAGTAGGTGTGGCAGCGCCTTGGCATGATAGATGAGATAAATAAATAGACATGCAGGAAGTAAGGAGGATAATGACAGGAAGGCACGAATCCTCTGCTGGAGATGAAGGGCAGCTGTACATCTATCACCACTTAATGAAACATGGGTGAGTTCATTAATGGATCCTATAGCCATTTTATTTTTTGAAACTTAATTAAACAGAGCTAATTAAGTGCTCCAGTGTAGAAATCAAACCAGATTAACAAGGTCTTACTCAAGCGTTTATTTAGTAAGGACTTATTTTGTAATGATTTATAAAATAATGAATAAATGAAATGAAAGTATCCTATTATGATTATCATTTCAATTGCAATGTGTTTTATTATATATATTGTAATATTTATTCATATTACAGGGAATGATCATTGTAACATAATTATTCAGATTTTTATTGAAAAGCTTATTAAAATGATTATGGCGTGATTTGTCTTTTTTTGGGGGGAATCTGTACCAACAAAATATGTTCTCTTAAGTCTGTAGAATGTGATGTGTAGGCCAGGACACCTGTTTAGCACAACAATATTTAATTTAAAATGGTATTTTGACACAGATTTTGCCTTTAACAAATATTGCGCCACACAAGCTGGTTTTAATATATCCTCTGTCCTTGCTAGAGCGGGCACAATTAATCAAAATTTTATCAAAATTGCAATGTCAGTTGAATTATTGTTTGGTTAAAATGAGGGTTAGTGAGCCAGTGAAACGTTTCCACAAAGTTTTCATGCACTTACGCGGTTACTTTTCCTACAGCAGCCATCACCATAGCTGCAGCCTGACCTCACTATAGATCCTCAGCCCCACAGCTATCTCTTTACTGTTGAATCATGCAGAAGAAGGCAAGATGTGGAAAACGTGACGAGGAAAGGTTATTACCACAGCAGGCCAACGTTATTTGTACCGACTTGTCCCTATGGAAGAAAGGTGGAATTTCACCAACATGTTGTGTAACCATTAATCTCCTTAGTATACTTATTCAATCTTACAGCGTGCAAGCCAGAACAAAGGCACTGTGTTTAAGACTGCTTCCCTTTTTAAGTACATTTGAAGTCAAGTGTTTGTGATAATTGCAAGACAAATGAGCACATTGACGGAAATAAAGCCACAGAGAAACAAATTATGAATCTAATAACCAGCAGCAAGACTAAGCTAAGCTGATGTACAGAGGTCTGACAGCCATATGGGGGCACTAGTCTATTACTGAGAACTTCTTGTTTCCAACATTTAGAAAATGTGTGAAGATGTTTAATGACTTATGAGTTTGTGTGAATGGAGGCACTATGCTTGCCATAAAGAACCAGTTGAGCTGTATTATCACAGCCTTGTGGTTTACATTCCTGAAAAGTTGGGACATCGACCAATCAGGAACTTGATAAAGCCTCTGCCAATTTGATTTTGACTTCCTGTAACAACTTATATTAGTAGTAGCATATTCTCACACACAGTACAATATGAATTGAGCAACAACTTTCAGCTCCAGCCTCTAACTCTTCAGATGCACTGCTTTGAGTTTAGCCCCTCTGAGTTAGTTGTAATCTGCAGCACCAGCTGTAGTAGAAGCAGTCCCACTGAATGGCCTCTCTGTCTGCACTGAGCCTTGTTGTGCGTGTGAAACTGGAAACAATGGGTATCCAATGAGACAGGAGCCATGTTCCTTAGTTCTGAGCCGCTGTTGGATGGGGGGGCTGAGAGCAGGGAGGAGGACTGGAGGGGAGAGGTCTTTTGTTTATGTGCTTGTGAGTGTATGAGAAAGGAAGGGGGAGGCATTAGAGGTAGGGTAGTTTAGATGTACGAGTGTGTTTGGGCATGAATTCTGTCTTTGTGTTTGTTTTGTTGTTGTGGCTTGTGTGTAGACGAGGAGTCGGCGGGTAAAACCCTAAGTATAACCATACTGTTAATCCAGCTCTGAGCCGTGTTAGAAGTTAGGGGATGCATGTTGTAGTGAGACCGAGGCAGCCATAACTTTCCCTCTTACTTTGTCCCCTTAAATGTAATATACGGGGCTTTTAACCTGCATATTTTCTCACAGGTATCAAAGAGCTTTGGGTGTAAGACTGAATGAAGGAAAGGCAATTCAGAATTTGTTTTTGATCTTATTTCTTTCTAAGTCACTCTTATTGCTTTTTAGAAAATATTCAATTTTTACTTCAAAGCTGGGTCTTACCTTTTTAGTTTTTATTATGTGGTCTGAGCTTTTCTAATGTCTCTCTATTCCCCCGGTCTGTTTGTTTTGTGGCTATGTGTCACACGAAAGCACACACATGGCAAATGCATGTTTGTGTATAAACTCATGCTCTAAAGTTCAGCCACACCCTGCTCATTATGTTCTCACACAGAGGAAACTGTCCACACAAACCATGTGATATGATTACAGACATATTCACATTCTTTGCATCTATGGTGAAGACACTTATTTCCTCTTTTCATCCCCATTTCTGCTCCTGCTTTATCCACATCACTCCCCCTTTATTGAAGACAGAACCTGGGTGTAGCCAATCTTAAACACCAGAGGGCAGGAGAGAACCACGCTGAGGCTGAGGATACATTACTGGGCCTGGGTAACTACATGGAAGTTTACCCTCCACTTATAAGGCAACTACTGGCAATTTAAACAATCTGGTGTGATTTTGCACGAATATTAAATACAAATCAACATTTTTTCTCCCCCATGTTTAACTATGTCCTTTTACCTGCCAGTGGGGTTAGTTGGTATAACAAGTTTCAACCTTAATCTAATATTATTTTCTGTTAAGAGAAGCCTGACAAAAAAAAAAAAAAAAAAAGTAGATTGCGAGGAAACAACCAACTTTGTGGAAAAAACTTTCTACGTTTTTCCTTCCCTCTCTTTCCATCCATCCTTTTTATGTTTCTCACCTCCAAGCTTCAAAGTCTTTAAACATTCACTGCATTATGTCCAAGTAAACACTGACTTATTCTTTATATACTTCCATGCTATCACTGAAAATAGTCCTGCAGGGACTCACACCCTATGATAAAGTTCTACTATAATCTTAACTTACTTTTATGGCACTTTTACTCTCCTCTGTTATCACTTCTATATGCCTAGAGGGACTTCATGCAGTACCTCCATTATTCTGTGCCAAAACTACAGCATTGTTACAAATGAAAGGCCACTCTTTTTAATACTTTATACCTCCTTGCAAAAGTTAACAGGGGATGGCTGCAGCTCTTTGGGTGTTGGGGTTTTGTTTGGAGAGGCTGATCTTGCACGTCAAACATCCCTGATATTTGAGGCGCTCCAGGGATTTAGCGAGCATGCCCAGTGCGCCCCTCTCTCAGCAGCACAGCACAGCACAGCACAGCGCTGCTGCAGCACAGGAGTCATACCAAGCATAGCCTGCGTGTCAGTGCAGTCGACTTACAGCTGGCTGTGAGGACAACTGACGCTACTCTCCTTTTTTTGCTCTTTATCACCGCGATACATTTACCCATATTTCACAAAAAAAAACAAAAAAACAACAAGTATCCTTAACTTGGTGTTTATCCTCTTTTGTGAGTTTAATTGTATTAAAGGGGGAATAGAAATAGAAAACAAAAGTTGGAGGCTGGGCCTTTTTTAGCTTTTTGACCGTCGCTTGAGAGAAGAAGAACAAGAAGAAGAAGAAGAAGAAGAAGAAGAAAAAAAAAAGCTGGTCTTTTTTTTTTTTTTTTTTTGGGGGGGGGTTAAAAACTCGATAAATGCTACTAACGAAAATGGACCTGTTGAACTACCAGTACCTGGACAAAATGAACAACAACATTGGCATTCTCTGCTACGAAGGTAACGTGAATGGCTCGGACTTTTTTATTATTATTTTTATTTTTTTTAGAACTCGAAGCGGCCGTAAGCGCTGAGAGTTTAAACGTGAGCGACGTGGTTCGGGCGAAGTTTTCACTCAACTCTCTAGCGACGTGGTTCGGGCGAAGTCTTCGCTTAACGCTAGCGACGTGGTTCGGGCGAAGTTTTCGCTCCACTCACTCACGCTTAACGTTAGCTGGTACTTTCCACATGCCCTGCAGAGAGAGAGAGAGAAAAAGGTGTTGCTTTCAACACGTGTTGATTCATTACGTTTGTGAATATCGAGTTAAATGTGTTATAACCCTTTCAACTGTTTGAACTTGATGCAAACGTGCCATTGAAAAAAAACATTAACTTGTCTTTCCCTTTTGGAACGTAGTTTTCACCGTTAGCTACGTAATTTGCGTAAGTTTTAAGTTTCACTATTAAGTTACGTTAGGAAAGCTGGAAGTGTGGTTTATACGCAAGTCTTATTGGCTGACTAATAGACTTTAATGTTAAGTGCGTGGATTTCATAGCTCTCCTCCCATGGCTGATTCACACTACTATTACCCACGGTGGTTGCTCACATATGAGTTTTTTGCTCTCTATTATTCATAATAACCTCTTGCATTCCTAACATTGTAATACATGTGGTTAAATGTCTGGCTTCAGCTGTATCAGGATGTGACAGTGTCTCCACTATTGACACACTGTGATTTGACCCAGTGTCTTTTTTGATAAGGCCCGGTATTTGTCTTTCTACAAGCTATTTTATTTGAATCATGTGCAGTGTAGAATGTATTGTTATGTAATGAAAACACAGCAAAGTGACTGTCTTTGGAGTAGTGTAACTCCTGTGCTGTGCTCTACAGTCATTTATGTTTAATATCATTCTGTCTTTGTGGGGCATTAATACGAGTTTTCTATTGCAACATGCAGAATCAACCCCAGCACTGAAAAGAAAATAGTCCACTCAAGTCAGTTTTTTGACATGAACTTCAACAAATGATATGTTTTTGAAGTAAGAATTTTTTTTTTAGGATTATATGATATGATTGCTGTTTAAGGTGGTGACTAAGCTAATGCAGCAAAATGGAAAACAGCAGGCTTTCCTTTCGTCTCATTTATCCCTCTCTGCTGTGTATCACCCTGCTTTTCCCATACTGCTCCTGTGCCACAGTTAGCAGCTCTTCTCTACATGTAACATATAATGAACTTTTTATTAGTTCTCCTATTAAGACGGTGTGACCGAAATGCGTTTTGCAGATTCGAGGGAGGGTCAGAGAGGCAGTTTGGCAGGTGGCCAAGTGCCATTTTGTAAGAGCAAATAGAAGAAACATGTTTTTTTTTTGTTTTTTTTTAAGTGGTTGAGCATGTGATTATGGTCTCTGTCAATAGAGTTGTACTTTTGTCTGTTTCGGTGCTTTGTGTGGGGGAAAAAAAGTGTTGTGTTGCAATTCCTGTTGGACAAACTGTTTGACCCAAAGTGATTGCTCTTAGGCATGTGACTTTTCCAGTTTTGCTCAGGGGTTTGGGCACACATGCTTATTTTGAGAAATAGTTAAGATCATTCTTCAGTGCAGTGATGGTGCAGCAGATAAGGCTGCTGCTCTGGACTGTTTGGGATTGAAGTCAATCAGAAGGGTTCTCTGTATCACTGCAAGTCTTTCTCTGTGAAGACAATTACAGAAGAGAAGAGGGGAGGGGAGGGGACTACTTTTTAGTGGTTTTTCTAGACTTGTATATCCTCTGGGTGTCTCTTGTATGTGATGTGTTTCGACACAATGCTTTATTTCTGTCTCTTGAAGCTCATCTCTACATGATAAGCCCATCCATTGTTTTTTTTTCTGTTTGTTTGTTTTTGTGTGTGAGTGTTGTTTCTAGCTGACTGAGCTAAACACTGACTCCATCATGAGCAAGATAAAAGAAGAAGGAAAAGAGTCCACCCCCCAAAAAAAGAGTGAAAGAAATCCCCTTCATGCTCAAACATGTCGAGCCAAGAAGGTGGTTTGAGGAGCTTTGTGATATTGTGGGTGTGCTGACTTGTTAATGTATGCATGGGCACACATACTCAAAAAGCATTCCCCCACAGATAAATGCTCATTATGGTACTCTGTCCCTAGAGCTTCGTTTGTTTTCTTAAACTCATCATCACAATCATCAACATTTATTAGCAAGTCAAGAAACTGAGCACCAATATGACTACTTAATAATAGCCTTGCAGTTCTAACAATAATGTTGAAAACATGTTTTCGTTTCATTAGATGTTCTTCACTTTCTGACTGTAACAAATTAAATGTACAACATGATACTGTTAGTGACATTTTAACATGCAACATTGTGTTTTCACGATACAAACAGAGAATTGTTTGAAGTGGATATGTCAATATTTATCAGTTTAAAAGAAATATTACAAATAAAAGGCTGAGCAAAAAAAATCATAAGAAGCGGCTTGTCACTCAAAGGAGAATAGCGCTGGTCCACCTTAAAGGTCAGCCCCCCTTAACTACAACCTGAGCCTGAGCTAACCCCCATCACTCTAATCACCAACTGGCTGACATGCAAGACACAGGAACTTAACTAGGGTCTCCTCATGGGTCCTGAAGAGTTGTTGCCTTTTTGTTTTTCACCAACAAGCAAACTGTACACATACTGCACTGCTACTGTAATGACCATAAAGCCTATACTTAAGCTACTGGCTGATAATTGATCTGGAATGTTTAGACAAGAAGTCAGAAAAAACATACACAACGTTATCCATACTTTGTCTTTTCCCTCTAGGGTCCATAGTGAGTATCCATCACTTCCAATAAGTTCCATCACAAAGTAAAAACAAACAGCCGCCACATGATGTTAATCGAGCAAAAACTTTTCCAGAATCCGTTACACCTGCAATTACTGGCACGAACTGAATTGGCTGATGCCAGCTGGCCTTTATCAAACCACCACCTAGCGCTTGAGGGTTATTACACTTAAACACAAATCAAAGGCATGGCTCCTACCGCTACATTTACAGCTGAAATGTTACTGCTGACTTCATATGTGCAAGTGGTATCAGGTGCAGTTGAATAAGAGTAGTTTAAGGAGTACAAGTACATGAGCACAGTATCGGACCCAATCCCAATACTGGTATTTGTATTGGCAGATATGGCATCAAAACAATAATCTCACACGTATGTACCCGTCTTCTGATCAAGACCAGTGCTGTGTGTTAATACAGTTGTTGACAAAATAGAAATATTTTGTTTGAGGATCAGGTCAATTGGAATGATGTGAAATGGCATACAGCAAGCATCTTGTCCACATTTTCATTGATGGCTGTTGTTTTGGGGCCGATGTGTACACAGTCGATGTCCGTTATTATAAAGACCTTGATCTTTACTCCGTTTCCTCCGTGACTTTGCTCGTGAGTCAATGTAAAATCAACATTAAGAAGCAGACTTGGGTGTTTATAGGCGATAGTTGAAAGAAAGGTCGGTAGTAATTTCAGGTGTGTTCATTTGGTTATGGTCACACCGAATCTGACACCAATTTGACTGACAAAGTTTAGTTTAATAACAAAACTGTGAATCTCAACCTTACCCTGGGTGCCCTTTAGCGCCCAGTATATCATACATTATTTAATTCAGGTTACAGTAACTGACAAAGGAAGTCCAATACCAAGTTGCCCACATGTGCGTCATTCAAAACAATTGCTCTTATCTCCTGCAATATAACACCAGCTGATTGCTCTCATTTAATTTCAAACTGTTTTATTTCCCAACTACATTACATTTTGGGGAGTTATTGTTTTTAGCCAGCTGTGTGATTTGTTTTTGCTCTCAGACTCTGCTGGAGGATATGAGTTATAGGAAATCATCACTCTCTATCTATTTCTCTGTTAGTCTGTCTGTTCATGTGTCTTTCTCTCCAGCTCTCCCTTTCTCTTTCTGTAAAGCTGCTATCAGTTGTAGGCCTGGCAGGGAGGGGTGCAGGGGAATGCTGACTGTTGCTTTTTGCTGCTGAGCAGTGGGAAATAAACAAGGTTGAAAACCTCCTTAAAACCTTCTACTTTTGTAAACTTCTCTTGTTCTCCCTTTCTCTGTCCGGCCGAGATCAAACCAATCTAACATCCGGTTTAAAAGTTCAGCTCACACAGACAAGAACTTCTGGGGAAGAGCTTTTTTTTTTGTATGTCCTTCTTAAGCATTTAAAGCCCTAAATCTCTTTGGGCTAAGAAAATAAAGGCAACCCAGAGGGCCAAGTTCAGGTTACAGAGAAACTCAGCCAAAAATAATCACGCCGCTGCTGTGCAGAGAGAGAAGAGGGCATGCTTTGACTCATCCTTTTTTAAGTACCTTAAGGGGAAACAGAGAGAGAGAGAGAGAGAGAGGGGAAAAAATGAGAGGGAAATGAAGAGGAGAGATAGAGGGGTTGACCTCTGTTTGTAATCCAATCTCATCCTGATTCCAAGCTGTTTGAAGTTCTGTCAAGAGAAACAGGCTTTGATCAGGTGGGCCTAATGAACTGAGGGGGCAGAGAGGGGAAAGGATAGAGTGGAGTTTTACTTCTGTGCTACAGACCTACTTCCACTGATTGTCTGCTGGTCCAACCAAACAAATTGCATTCTCTCAAAATATTGCAGTGTTCTTTTATCTAATGAACAAGTATGTAAAATAGAGAGAGTCCTTTCTCATATGTGCATTTTGTGTACAGTTTATGCTGCTGTGCAAATATCATTCGGTTACATTTTTACCACAGCAACACCCATATTTACATTTTACTTTTAAAATTCTGTATTTGTGAAAGAGGAATGCCTCACAAAGGTCAGTTTTTAAAGTAAATCTGTTCACCTAATTTCCAGTTTATTAGGTATCCCTAGCTAAAACTAATGCAGTCCGACTCTGTGTCTTTTCGTTTTTGACAAACTGCATCATAGACTACTTCCTCCAAAATGACTTAACGTGGATCTTCATCTATGAATGTAGGATTTATTGCAGGGCTGCAATATTTAGATAGGTGTACCTAACTGGTGACTGGAGTGTAATGCTGCTCAGGTTTACTGTTGAGCAGCAGTTTGGTCAGCAGTGTTTGACTCGATACGGTCAGATGTCCTGTTTGTTCTCCGGGGAAACACTCCCAGATTCACCTCTCGTTGAGCACTTCACTCCTGAACCTCGAACAAGCTATTATATGTCCTGGATCCTGATTGGACAGTGTGGTGTCACAGTCTCCCTTCTATTATCGCCAGCCCTCTGTCCTGCCAAAAACAATGATGTCACCCCTGTTGCCATGGTACACAGTGGGGCGAGCAGGAACATGCTAGAGAGAGAAAGGGAGAGGGGGAGGAGCTGCTGCCGTGTTTGGGAGGCCTTGCTAAAACTAAACATACATAGAGGAAGAGTGGAGGAATAGAGCGCACCAGCACAAAGCCTTTTCATTGTGTGTGACTTAATGATATAGTTGTTTTCGGTTTAAACTGTTTTTCACCCAGATTTTACGACCGCATGCATCCAAAAGAACACTGTCTACTCTAGTTTACAGGAAACGTCCTCCAGCGATTAAGACAGCAGACAACAGTAAAGTATTATGCTGCTTGGATTTTTTTTAAAGTACAATATTCATCACTTTTGTGATTATTGTGAAATAAACACCATTTATTTAGCTCCTCAGAATCAGTAATACTTTAAAATAGAGCAATGTCCAGGAGACTTATAACTACTGTGTGCCTTTGGTTTATTCATTAATGCCTGTCAATATTTTAAGTTGAGTAATTTGTAATAATAACAGAATAAGCACAAACATTTAAAATCGATGTGAGTTTTTATTCAATTCTGCAACGCAAAACATAATCAAAATGGCATTTGTAATTATTAAATTGGTTTAAAATTAAAAAACACTTGTTTCATAGCTTGGTGTTGGAGTATGAGCGTAGCTATGGGGAAGAAAATGCACGTAGGAATGGAAGTTTTACGCTGGGCTTTATGTTTTGTTTGGGAAAAGTCAGACGGACACATGAGGTAGAAGCAGTGGAAAGTCCCCGAGCTGAGACGGAGCCAGTGGTAGTTTTCCTGATTCTCGTTGGCTCTTACTCCCACTCACTGACAGCTCTGTAGGCCTCCTGTACTGGGACAGGACTCCAGGTTAGCAGAGAGAAATAGTTCACACACCACATCCACAACTATTTCTTCCAAAACATTACCTACCAGATACTCCTCCGCTTATGCCAGAGGTTTGTGCCTCACTCAGCAAACCGTGGTGTGTAAGTCAACAAAATTCAAAGTTTGAGCTGGAACACAGCATGTAGAGTATAGTTTTTGTGGTCAGTTTGTTTAAAGAGGCAATAAAACAGTTGCCTTCTACTTGAAAATACTATAATTTTGTCTAATTACCATCATTTACACCCATGGCTAAGCACCATTTTGGAAGTGTAAGCATGTCAGTTGACAGGAACCAGGATCAGTTCATACCAAAAGTAAAGGCAGCTGTTGTCTTGTTTACTTAATAAAACGTAACTTTACTCGTGAACAGTTTGTTTGATTCTGCTGGGAATACACTTTCAATTTTATAAAATAAAATAATATGTTCCTCGACTCTTTTTGAACTTTTAAATAGAGATCCATCATCACTAATAACTCTCTACCTCTCTTTTATCTTCTCTCGTCTCTTCTTCTCAGGTGAAGCAGCTTTGAGGGGGGACCCCAGACTCCAGTCGCTGTCTCTGTCCTCTTCTTCCTCATCATCCTCCTCTTCGTCCTCGTCCTCTTCATCTTCCTCCTCCATCTCCAACCACAGGACAGGTCCTCCTCCAATCAGCCCCACCAAGAGGAAGCTGAGTGGGGACCAGGGGGACAGCGACATGGACGACAACGAGCATGTGGCGAAGATGAGCCGGCTGTTTGCCACACAGCTGTGAGTACAAATACTGAGAAACACAACAGATAAGGCACTTGGACACCTTCTGAAAGAGTCCTTTATAGGCTCGGGCGATATGACGAGAATACCGTTCAACAAAATAGTGGTTGGTCATGATCGTTGTCCTCAAGTGTCCACAATAACAACACAATCAATTATGCAATACCTGTAATTGATTTCGAAACCTGACAGTACAACAGTGACAACATGCTAGCATACGTCTGATTTTGAGTGATCGTGGTTGTATAAATACTAGGTCGCCCTGTTAATACAGGTTACCTATGGGAGAGAAAATAGTTCATGACATAAGTGAAAATGTCGTATGTATGTATGTATGTATGTATGTATGTATGTATGTATGTATGTATGTATGTATGTATGTATGTATGTACAGTACCAGTCAAAAGTTTGGACACACCTTCTCATTCAATGGTTTTTCTTTTTATTTTTTTTAAAAAAAAAAAAAAAATTCTACATTGTAGATTAATATTGAAGACATCCAAACTATGAAGGAACACATATGGAATTACGTGGTAAACAAACAAATGCTCAACAAACTTATTGCGATAAGTAAAAAAAATAATAATAATTGATTTTGGAAATGACTACGACCATTTTTTTCAATAAATTTAGCCTTTTTGGACTAAGGCCTGAGACAATGAACAGCGCCCAGTGACACTGTGACGTTGTATAGCCATGGTTATTGCAAAATCCCAACATCCTTAATCTCCGATTTTCTATCACTGCACCCTTCTCTTTTCTGTCTGTCTCTTTATACACACACACACACACACACACACACACACACACACACACACACACACACACACACACACACACACACACACACACACACAATGTGGCCATTGAAATGGCCACCTTGCTGCCTAGAAGCTACATATACACTACTGCTGACTTGTATGGCAGGGTTTCTGTTGGCCACGTGTTGTGCGCTCTCCTTGCTTGTTGAAGCTGTGCACAGACAGGCAGACAGGCAGACAGGCAGACAGGCAGACAGGCAGGCTTTCTTTCTCAGAAGTCCCAGTTTGGACTCCAGGGTGCTATGCCAGGTTTAGCTGGCTGCACAGTGTTCTGCTTATAGCTGCGGAGCTCTGGAAGCTCGGAAACGGGGACTGCACAACAGAAAGATTACTCACATCTATAAGGTTCCCACATTCCCACTTCCAGAGATTCCAGAGATTCTGGAGCACTTATCGGCTGTGAAGGACCCCCCCCCCCCACACACACACACACACACACACACAAAAAAACCCCCCCCACACACACACACACACACACATTTTCTCAGTCATGGGACTCCAGCCAATGCTATTTATTGTGGAGGCAGGCTAGGATATGTTACGTGGAACTGTGCAGTTAAAATTAATAATAGTATGCAAGTAAGATTATGAATTAATGTTTTTGCTGCTCAGTCACGTTTCTTTTTACCCCTTTCTCTTATCATTAGCATTCTATTCTATCCACTGCTGCTGTCATCATTAGGAGTGATCCTTTTCTATGTCCATGTATCATTTCTGTCATATGGATTTACTTAATTGTAACTTTATAATGTTGTTCATTCTGTACACAACATGTATTGTATTATTTCCATCGTGGGAGAGTAATCCCTCCTTTGTTGCTCTCCCTGAGGTTTATTCTTTCTTTTTTTTCCCCTGTTAGAGGTTTTTTGGGGAGTTTTTCCTTAACTGTTGATAGGGTCCAAGGACAGATGATATTGTATGATGAACAGATTAGAGCCCTCTAAGGCAAATGTTTTATTTGTGATATTGGGCTATACATACAGAGTTGAATTTACTTTTTTTTTTGTGTCACTTGTTCCCAGCAGTTATGTTTGTCAGTCTGTGATATGACACAATGGAACAGATGATATGCTGGATGTACTTGAAGCCCTAGATTAAGAGTAGAGCACAGTTACTGGCAGTGTATTATGTGGTTAAGAATGTGCAAACACACAAATGCATGTGTGAATGCACATGCATTACATGCTGTCATCTGTTCACGCTTGCACAAACACCTGCTGCACATTAAGCAAATAGTTGAATTGAAATCATTGTTAAAAAACTAAATTCTTCTGAGTAACTAACATGTACCACATTTAGATTTTAAAGGAAAGTTTGAAGCTGTCGTCGGCTTTCATTCATAGCTTAAACGATGTGTTGCAATCCCGAACCAGCAAATAATCAAAATCACTCATGAAGTATAATCCACACTTGACTAAATAACGTGTATGTTTCAGTTCAGTATGTTCCAAACACTTCCGACGCAGCTAAATACAAGTTTTAACTTGGTGACTCTCGCTTCATTTATTGCAAACCTTCTATATGTTCACTTGTCTGTGTCAGTGATATTTTGGCGGAGCTTGTTTTACAGATAGGAAATCTTTTGCCTTTTGCATAAAGTCTTCTCGTGGGACAGGGGGGAGGGTCTTTGCTCCTTCATCTTGTGACCGTCTGGGCTCACATAACAAAGGATTAGCTTGTGTGTCTTGACATTTGTGCAGAGTCATCTTGTTTTCTGTTATGGTGGTGTCAGTGGTGGGAGAATTAACATTATTCTCTTTAACCAGGCAGTAAATCGATCCCACCACTTGGTGTATTATTCTCTTGTCTCAGATGTTTTTCCCTCTTTTTTCTTTTTGATATTTTTTTTATGCACAATGCGGTTGACTTCTGCTCACATTGATAAGCAAAACCGCCTACTCGTGTGTCACGAGTTGGCTTTTATTTTGTAAGTCGGTCTGCCAAAGTACAATGGGACTTATTGTCATATCAGCTTTCGGTTGGTGTCGGAGCTCCTTGCCACAGCTTCTAAATGCAACCATTTTGTGGAGTTAACCTTAGGTTCTGTGAAAGTAAATTGTTCTCAAACTTCTGTGATGTTTACGACTTTTCAAACTGCTTATTGTACCATGATAATTTCCTACAAGTAACACATAATAAGCCATAATCCCCTTATTTAATCTTCACCTTAATTATGACCTTGAGGTTATTTGGCTCGAGGGGCTGTAGGTTAATCTCTAGCCAAGAAAAGTCAATTGCTACTTGACTTGCTGCAACTTGAAGTTAAATCCCGTGCCTTCATGAAGATATCATTTTTTAAAACCCATTTCCCTTAGGGCCATCGTAGAGGTATCTTTAATTTAGTCATTTAATTTTAGGTTTCTCTGCGGGCATTCTTTCCCTGTTTAAGGGAACAACTAAGTGACTGATAGAAACCTGCAGTAAGTCAGGCTCTGAAAAGTTTTCCTCTTTGTTTGAATTGTTGTGCCTGTCCAAAAAACAGTGATTACACTAAAGTGGAGAATGATGGGTTGGTGTTACAGAAAAAGTCAAGCTTAAAATAGCGAGTGAAAACAGCGTCTGTGGAAAACATTGTAGGGTACTCAACAGTCGACACGTCTTTATTTAACATGCGTGAGCTTTCTGCTTCATTTAACTCATCCGTCATTGTAGGAATAGTGATTAGGTTTAATTTGAAAATGATGGACTTGATCCTTTCGAGGGAGAAGAAGCTAAACAGAAAACAAGAAAATGAGCTCTGCACGACTCACCACACACACACACACACACACACACACACACACACACACACACACACACACACACACACACACACACACACACACACACACACACACACACACACACACACACACACACACTCAATTCAAATGTCCAGAGATGGTTATCTGACACCATTCTAGCTGTTGGTTTTTGCTGGCTGCTTCTTTCTGTGTAGCTTTTTCTTTTTCTTTTTTTGTCTGCACTGATTGCCCTGCTCAGCTTTGTGTTCATTCTTCCTCTTAAGCAAAAAAACAAACATTTTCTCTGTTTTGCTTCAATGGCAGTTTTCCTGTGTGCCGACTACATCAGTGTGTTTTTGTCGAGCTGCTTGTAGTTGTCTTCTTTTGTGTGTAAGTTCAGTCATATTTTAGGTGAGTGAACGTACAGACAGACACCTGACACCTTAGACTTGAGGCGGGGCTACGAAGGAGGAAGCTCGGGTTTCTTTTGTTGTCCAATCGCAACAAGCTGAAGTCAGGGGGAGGCAGCCACTGGCTAGAGAGAAAATAACTTTCTGAACCAACTCAATCTTTTTTTTTTCTTCTTCATGTTGGGCAGTATTAACAGGCATGATAAATGAGCGGATTTTGCTTTTGTCGACAGAAATTTATTTAAGAATGTGGTTGCGAGTGTACTTTTCTCAGCCGTCTTACTGTTTTAATAGTTAAGTCACTATTGCATTACAGAAAAGTTTATGACATAGTTAATTCTGCATATAAAAGTCACTGGCAGTCCTTCTGGCAGGCTGATATGTCGAAGTGATCTCTGTCGGTACTGACTCTGCGTGTGTTTGTGCAGGTATGCACATGTGTCGTCCTGTGAACTGTCCATACATGCATGTTTGCATGTCTGTGATCATGTGTGTGTGTGTGTGTGTGTGTGTGTGTGTGTGTGCGTGTGTGTGCGTGTGCGTGTGTGTTTGGTGAGAGGGCTCCTTGTCAGGCAGCAGAGGCTACTTTCTCATTTTCTCTGAGGAGTAGGAGGAGTCTCGAACAAAGAAGCCTTATCCTGTCCACTGGAGCCTGCGGGCTGGAAGCTTGCTGCTGCCTGCTCGCCTACCCGCCCCGCCACTCTGCAGTTGTAGACCCTCCAGGAAAAAAAAGTCCTCTTGCTCAGCTGTTTAATTTCTCCTTTAGAATAAGAGCCGGTCACAGAGCAAAGTTTAGGCCTGTAATTGGGGGAATAGAACTGCAGGAAAGTGTAACTGCAGCAGCCTGGTTACATATGACTCAGTGGGTTTGTTAATTTCCCCAGGGAAGTATTTCAAAATTAAGAAGTTATTGTCTTTTATTGTAACCACATTGAGCAGTGTGTTTAAAAAAAAATATATATATATATATTTTGAATTATTTTATTTAAATTACAAATAACCCATACTAACTGACCCTTCACTAAGCCCTGCCCCTTGAACGTTGACTGGCCAATTACTGTATATTATAGCATCGGCCTCCTCTGACCAGGGTCCGACGGCTGTGCTCCATAGACTCTCATGAAATCGCTTTATACCTCCTAATTTTCATGCTTCGTTCTAGGAATGGTTAAACATTGTGCACGAGTAATAGTGATACTTATCACCCCGATGTTGGAAGGAGATGTATGTTTCTGAAATGTTACGTTTCTATGTAAAAACCCGTGGAGCTAACGTTAGCAGTGTGTGTCATCTTATGATTAACTCACATTAGCACTTCTATGCTAGTTACTGAAGGTATACTGAATGTATATACATGCTGCTTTTGCTTTTTAATAGTGCATAATGATAAAAGCTAAATTAAATTGGTCAGTTTGCTGCAGTAAGTACTGTAGCACACAGAAACTGCAGCTGCTTTCTACTGGGAACTTCATCAGCAAGTTGTTCTCATGGAAAAAATAAGAGAGGTGGAGTTAGTTTGTGTGAGTGAGTGTGACCATGCCAGGTGAAGTCATTGTTACCCCCTTGTTTTACATGGGACTGAACTATTTGTGTTTTTTTTCCGTGTGTGTGTGTGTGTGTGTGTGTGCGTGTGCGTGCGTGTGTGTGTGTGTGTGTGTGTGTGTGTGTGTGTGTGTGTGTGTGTGTGTGTTCTCATGTTGTTTTCTTTGTGTGTGTGTGTGTCGGTTCTCATGTTGTTTTCTTTGCCAGCTTGTTGTGGTTGTTCCCATATCCGATCGGTCCCAGCTTTGATAACAAAGGATTTTCTTCAGTTAACTGTCAAATATGTGCTTGATTTCGATCAGTAATTATGCATGAAAGATTTAATACGGCTTTGTCAAGAGATGAAATGATGTAGTTGCTTTAGGTATTCAGTATAATACATTTATGCTATGTAATGTTTCATATTGCATGTCGAGGGTGATTAATGGTCTGTAAATGACATCTGTTAAGTTGTATTTCCTTTGGGTTTAGACTTTTCTATTTTAAAGGATACAAATATCATTGCTAACTTAAGCATAGTCCTGATACTAAAACATGAACGTAGCAGAGTAAACTGTGTCGAGATGTTTGTATACTTTATATACATAGCCTGGGTACGCCCTGTGGCTCCCTTTCTGAGTGTGTGTGTGTGTGTGTGTGCGTGTGCGTGTGTGTGAGTGTGTATATCCATTTTGTGGGTTTGTACAGACCTCGCAGAGCTTGGGTCTGGTTGTAACCTGTGGTTGAGCCTTCATCCTCCTCTACTTTTTTTCTTTTTGGTCGTCGTCTCCTCTCTACGCCCTGATTCTTCCCAGATGTTTCCTGTGTGTGTATCTCTCTCTCTCTCTCTCTCTCTCTCTCTGTGTTCTTGCTCTTTTTATTTATTTCTTGAAGGAGTAGGATATGAACCTCTGCCCAACCAAAGATTTATTGTGAGGTTTGGTCTGAAGACTTTAGAACACAATTGTGAGAAAAGGCGCAGAGCTTTTATAGCTCCTGTATGTTTGCCTCAAAGTAGAATATAGCTAACTCACTAAATGTTCAGCTAAACCGGGAATACTAAACCATATTTTTAAAACCTTCAGTTCTTATATTTATTTTTGTTGGATTTAGTTCTCCATTGTGACAATAAGGCGAGTTGACTTGTACAAAGCTGCAAGAACAAATTACAGGTTTTCAGATTTTAAGTCATTCAAACACATGATCACAGTCATGATCTTTAACTTGGGGTTTAACTTGAAGACAGGGTGTCATGTGAACGGTTTCTTTAAAGGCTGTACTTAATGACAGATCTCAATGGCGTAATATTGTTCAGGATATAGGACTATATCATTTATGTGTTGAGGTCTGGACTCTTGGGGTTTTAAAATGAAGGGATCTTCCAGTGAATGCCCACCTCAGTGACTGACTACCACTAATGCAGTGCTGTGTGGGGTGAACTCCAAGCTGGTGATAATAATAACAACGAGTGAATCTTTATTATGAAATCAGATGAAGCTGATTTCATAATTCTTGCCTCTTTATTTATTCACTTTATCCCCCCGTAGCTTTTGTAGGTACAGAGTCCCAGAGTTCTCTACTTTTTTTTTTTTTTTTTTTTAAATCGCTCTCTATCTCTTCCCACTTTTATCTCTCATCATCACTTCTAGCTCTCATCCTCTCCACCCGCATACCCGTATCTTATGCGTAGCCCTCACCCCTCCGCCTTTTGCATCCTCTCCCCCGCCCCTCTCCCCAGCTGCGACCCCAAACGATAATTGAGAGGTGAGTAAGAGAGACAAAGACACAGGGTATGTTTTGAATGCCTGATCCCTGGCATGAAATGCGGTCCCGGGTTTGGTGGGCAATCAGGCGAGGGGATGGCGGGGGCGGCGGTGGATTCGACAGCTACGCCATTCATTGGTCGGATTTGTTGATCCCGTTCACCGGCTCCTGCAAAGGGCCCCTCTTGTGTGAGGATGTGGGCATGCCTGCTCTTTGGCAATGATTAAAGTTTGGAACAACTTGGTTAACCTAACCCAAGACCCAGCTGCTGGGAGGGTCTGAGAGGGGGAGTGCTCTATTATCTGTTTGCCTCCAAGCTAATCTGCTGCTGATTGTTTATATGTGAAGATAACCGAGTTATACAGGAGGACCGTGTTCTGGAGAATAAGATTTTTTTTTTTTTTTTTTTTTTTTGTGATTAGTTTCACAATGCATTAACTTTTTGACTTTTTGATAAAGAATGAAACAGAAAACTTGTGCCACTATGGGGGAAAACACCAAAGCTTGTTGGTGAGCTGTCGTCCAGGGTTTATGAAAACGCTGCCAGGTCTCTCCCTCTTTAACCCTCAGGAAGTTTGCTGCCGATTGTGAAAGAAAGAAAGAAAGAAAGAAAGAAAGAAAGAAAGAAAGAAAGAAAGAAAGAAAGAAAGAAAAAAAAGAAAGAAGGGGGGGTTCTGCTAATGTAAGCTCTCGGCACAAACGAAGGAAACTACTGACCTCACTCTTTCTTATAGTAGAGGTCCGGACCATTCACACGCAGCTCCCCCCCCTTCCCCACCTCTCCTGGGCTCTTCTTGTCTCCCGCTCTGTATTCTGTAGAGACTATTTATTTGTGGAGGACGCTGCTGTGGGCTCCAGATGCTTGACCCAGCAGTCAGGTTGCCTGGTCACATGGATTTACAACTGTTTGCCTGAACTTGTTGTTTTGCATCCAAACAAAAAAACTCTAAAGGCCCGCTTCAACTTTTTCACTCTAGGGTCTGTTTCGTATTCTCATTCAGACTTTTTTTTTTCCTGGAGAAATGCCTCCCTGTGTCTGGTGAAGAACAAAAGGAGCAAGAGAGAATTTCACGTTTGGGTGCAAGCTTACATACTTTTTCAGTATTGAGGCTTCTTTGTCTAATAGTGTATATTTCAGTTTAGGAAGGAGGAAGTCGGGGAGTATGTATTCATTTATCATTTTTGTGTCTTTGCATTTGGCTATGAAGTTGCAGACAAAAGAAGAGATAGTGAGAGGAGAGTACAGTCAATCTTGCTCCCTGTAACTGGGCCTCAAATTGTGGGAGGAGAGTGGAGCTGCAGTAAGGCTGTAATATACAGTTGAACACACACACACACACACACACACACACACACAGACCACATTAGACGCACTGTGCAAAATAATTGCTACCGGCAAACAAGTGTGTGTGTGTGTGTGCAGTATTAAGCAGTGCCTGGGAGCTGGAAAAAAAAGAGGCCAAAATCTGTGTTGTGTGAAACTGTCGTTACTTAAGTCTCTTATCCTTATCGCTGCTTTTTCAATGATTAGAATATGAGCTCACGTATTGTAGAGGAACAGAGGGATTTTTTGTTGCGGTGAGAACTAATTCTCTTTCATATGGAAAGTTTGTTTGGGCCAGCCTACCTTCTTTCACCTTCAGTATCCAGTCCATGGTTGTGAGTGTAGACGGTGTGTTGTGGAATAGAAGAGTCAAAAACATCCAAAGACGGATGTAAGCTCAAGCAGATTAAATAAAGTGTTGAGAGATGACTATCCTGCATTAGCCCTGAAGGATAGTCCCTGTTTTCATCAGACGGCAGTGAGTGCAGCTGGCTTCAGGCTCCCTGCAGAGTTAAGTTGATTTGCTGCACTGAGGAAACCCCTTTTTAGAGCTTTGTGCAATGTTTGCCCTCTGTGCAGGGAGAAGTTTGGAGTCCATCCATGTTGGATAAAGTTAAGAGAGCGTTCCTTCCTAGGTTTAACAGCAAAAAGACAGTTTGTGTATGCGTGACTTATCATGTGTGAGGTTAGTATTAATAGCTTCTGCTGGTCCTGCAGTGTTTGACACAGAGCCCCATTTACAAATGTTATTTTGTTTATCTTCCCTCTTTTCTCCCTCATCTCTCTCTCTCTCTCTCTGAGCCCCTGTTTACCGCTCTGTCTTTATTCATCTCTTCACTGCTCATCCTTTTTCTCGGTCCATTTTCCGTCACGACACACACAAGCTGCCACCAGTCTTTCCTCATCTTTCTTATCCGCTCATCCCTCACACCAAGGGTTGGGTTTTTCTAATAACTTTGGATAAGGTGCCATTTAATCCATGTAGTAAAGAATAATGTGCTAAACATTGAGAAGGTACTATAGATAAATAGCAAATATGGTATCTATTTGGCAAAGTTGTCTTTTCTTGCTTACAATACATTTTGCTGGATTAAAAAAAAAAGACACTTCACTATTGGACTCCACCTCTAAAATATATACAAAACCCAATGTGAAGGTTAAACTAATGCGCCTCTCTCTTTCTCTACCTCTCTTCCCTCCGTTCCCCAGGAAGCCTAATGGAGACTACCGCAGCTCTCCCCTCTCTAAGGATCGGAGCCGGAGCCCAAGCGAGCGTGTGGTGGTGCCCAGCGCTTTGGGAGTCCATAGCAACCACCTGTACAGCCACACCCACCACCACCACCACCACCACCTTGCCAGCTTAGCTGGCATGGACCAGCCGCTAGCGCTCACCAAAAACAGCATGGTGGAATCTGCACGCAGCAGCACAGCAGCTATGGCCACAGTGCCACATACAGTCAGCGCCGTGGAACGCCAGCAGGTAACCTGCACTTCCTGTATTATTTGGTCTGAGCACAGAATACATTTTTTTGCAAATTGTTGGGTAGAACCTCAACTCGTTAAGTCGCCCCTCATGATGTGAGCACCGTGCCTTCAATAGCCAGTCTCCTTGGACGTTAGAGAGAAAAAATATGGT
Organism: Anoplopoma fimbria; assembly: GCF_027596085.1. Taxonomy (NCBI): domain Eukaryota; kingdom Metazoa; phylum Chordata; class Actinopteri; order Perciformes; family Anoplopomatidae; genus Anoplopoma; species Anoplopoma fimbria. The sequence continues at coordinate 18,828,418 of NC_072465.1, forward strand.
TTGTTAGCCAAAACTGTTCTAAATCCCTGGTGGTAAATAAATCACTCTCTCTCCCTCAAGCTTCAAACCTCCTTTTAGTCTGTCTTACTTGACATGAATATTTCTCTTCTTATTCAATCTTCTTACCCCACTCTTGACACAGTTATGTTGCTTTGGTGATTCCTAAATATTGAATTTGTGTTTCAGAATCGTCCTTCAGTGATCACATGCGCCCCGGCCAACAACCGCAACTGCAACCTGTCTCACTGTCCCGTCTCCCACAACGGCTGTGCAAGCCTCGCTAACAACTACAGGAGAATCAACAGTGAGTGCACAAGTGCAAGTGCATCGGAAAAAAGCATATACACATACAGACAGACACATGACATCATAGTTTTTTTATATGCTATTCTTTGCTTGTTTCAGTTATTCTGTTTATGTTAGAAGGAGCAGTGATGGATGGACATATCTCAGTAGTAAATTGATACCAATTGTTACCAAGTAACCTTTACTGGCCACATCCCTAAAAGTGGATATCATTTGGGGAAAAAAAGAGTTTCCCATACAGAGCAGTTGGTGGGAAACTTCTCTGAGTGCAGATCAGCCTCCAGAGAAAACACAACCGCTCATACTCTCCACAGACTTATATAACTAGTGTTGCTAAAAAAAAAAAAAATCATCCAAGTTTTCTGTCAGTGAGTCTCAGAAGACTCGATGTGCTTTCTTTACTACCTTGTCTGTTCTCTCTGTTATCTCTGTACTGTAAAAGTCCCCCGAGGCTCCAGCCAAACACATGTGTCTGTTTTATTCAGCCTGTCTGTGAGTGTTGGTCATGTTTTCTGTGGGTTGATAACTTAACTGTGGCCATTTTTTATGATCCCAGTGAAATCCCTATGATCTCATTGAGGTCAACAGTGAAATTTAAAACGGTGATTTAATATTCAAAACTGCAATGAAAAAGTGAAGTAGATGTCAGCGTTAGTATTTTTCCATTGACCTAAAATGAACAATACCAATGTTGAAACCTGACGCTAGGCAATAAAACACCCGCTGAACTTTATATACGTGTGTTTTAGAGATGTTTCTGTTTTTTATTATGGGAAATAAAAACTCCCTCTGTCGCCTTCTCCTCCCCGTTTTAGCCAACACAGCCTGTGACCCGGTGATTGAGGAACATTTCCGCCGCAGTCTTGGGAAGAACTACAAGGAGCCCGAGCCCATCGCCACCAACTCTGTGTCCATCACCGGCTCCGTGGACGACCACTTCGCCAAGGCACTGGGCGAGACCTGGCTGCAGATTAAAAACAAGGGGAGTCCCTCGTCGTCGGGCAGCAGCCCAAACTCCTCCCCTGACAGTCACATGGTCAATCACAACCACTCCCCTTCTGTGGTCTCCTGAAGGAAGAAGGGTTTAAGAGAGATTTTCCCTTCTTTCCCCGGCCCTCACAATCCTCCCGGCTCTGACACCCACGCCCTCGTCACTTTGGTCTATCACCAGCATCCCAGAGGGAATGCCTGCCTGCTGGTCTGCTAAAAAAAACAAAACATGTAAAAACCCTCAAGCCTGTTCCTTCACTCTCTGTGTACTCATAGAGGATCAACGAAGCAATAACAACATGGTCGTCGTCGTCCCCCCCCCACCCCACCCCACCCTTTCTTTTGAGACTCGACTGGAGCATCGAGCTGCTCCCTCCAATCATTCATCATCCCTGCATGTCAAGCTTGGAGCTGAGCAACGTGTCTGTAGTTATATGTACATAAAGAGAGAGAGCAAAGGCGGTATTTTAATAATTAATTTTCTTCTTTCTTTTTTTCGTTTTTTTTTTCCGTTTGTGTTTTTAACAGTAGTTTTGTGTACTGCTTTTGCGTTATGAGATGTCCGATATTTGAGAGAAAAGATAAGAGAGAAACACTTTGGAGAAAATAAATCACAAACCACCTGACTGTGCTACCAAAGAAACCTCAGAAACAGATGTTTATCAATGCCCCACCTCGAAAAAAACTAAAACAACGAAAAACCATCTTGCAATCTCCCTCTGTTTTTTATCTCCTTTTTATTTTCTCACCTTCCTTCCTTCCCTCTCGCCCCTGTGTTTGTGTGCTGGTGGTTTTTATTACTGTATGTGTAAACTTAGGTGATTGGCTTGGTGTGTTTTGCATTGCTGTCGTAGAGGTTAAAGAGTGGCATGTCAATATTGTAATCTGGCGCCGCACACACCTGGACTGATAACGCTCATTCTGACACGGTCTGGTATAATCCAGCTTTTGTTGGAACCTCTATCGGATCCCATTAACTGTTATGTAAAATCTACCTGGGTAAAATTCCAACCTGACCCCTCTGGAAAAAGTACAATTACTATGCATTATTTTGTTAATGCATTTTGGAAAAAATATAAAATGAATACCAGTATGGCTTGGAAGTTAAAAAAAAATGTTAGAGATGTGCTAAATTATACCCATTTGGATGCCATGTGTTCCAGTGTAAAGTGAACTTTGTCACATCACTGCATGTGGATTAAGTGCAGCTGTTAACTCCAAACACACACGTGGTAGCTCGCTCTGCCACCATTGGCAGCCACTGTCGGGGTCTAAACTACTTAAATGGTGCCAAAATGTTGCATTTCATTTTTAGAACAAGCACAGTCAGGTTATCAAATCAGCAAACTGTGGTTCCAATAGACATCGCAGCCATTAGGAGCAGAGATCCGAGCTGGAAACACAGCTGCACGGCCTGCAGTGCGTTGCTGAACAATGCGCTTTGATGTCTTTCACGAGATTAACTGCTGACAGTGATGAGGAGAGAGATGACGCTGCATGTCACTTTGTGGTTGGGGAAAAAAAAAGAAGTCTGGTTTCTCGAATGGGGGTCGGGAGAAGATCATTCAGATCTCTTCAAACACACCTTTTGTTTTTGTGTCTCTTTGAACACGGGTGTAGTAATTATGTTTGGCTTACACCCTGCTACCCCTCCCTCTCCTACACTGTGGTTCGGTAGATTTCTATAAGGTTGAAGGGTAAACTAATGCTTTTACAGGTGCATGTTTTATTTTGTGTTTTTTTCTTTTTGTGTTTTTTTTAATAGCTGGTATCTATTAATGTTTTTAAGCAGCATTTCAATCTTAACTACTATTAGCCTTTTCCATTTGGACGTTAGTTGTTACTTTGTTTCGTTGTCAGTAACAGACATAGACACTATACACTCACTGCTGGGTCAGTTGTACTCCATATTATTATTGTTATTATTACAATTTTGTATTTTTTTTTTTTGTTTTCCATTAATATCAGTATGGTAACAAACATCTATAGTGGGACGGCCTCCGGACAGGCTCTGTTTAACAATGAGAGCTGCGTTTCTCGGAACCATCTCGGCACGCTAACCGATTAGCTCGTTCCCGCAGCGGAGCAGAGGTGGCCTTGGTGCTGAGTTGGCTCCGGGATACGCAGCCCAGTAAAGGTTTTCTTAAGATGTTGATCCATCGGTGGTACAGGATGCTACAACCTTCAGCATGACCGAGCTGAGACATCAACTTGGCACATATTAGTCAACAGGGCCTTGTTTTTCCTGAAAAGCATCTCAAGTGGTCTTTATTCTTACGAGTCTGTTTGGCTGTCTTCTTAAATTAACCGTCTTGGTACCAGCCTTAACCCAAATTCTCGCTGCAATCCAATTAGTATGCTCCGATGCTTTTGAGAAACAAGATGTTGTTCATGGTAAGAGCTAGTGATGGCGTCTCGCAAACATCTTTTTGATGTTTAAGAGACGATAACAAACAAAACATTTGCTGAAAATGAAGGGTTATCTGAATTTATAGTGTGATGTCACAGCTCAACCTTCATCAGTTGACTCTTTGTGTCCCGACTTGGTGTCCAGACTTTTTGTTTTTTGTGCTTCAATGCTTTCTTTTCTGAACAACATTGTATTGTTGCTGCGGTTAAGCTTGACTGCTACAGTCTGAGAAAATGCATTTTCCTGTTAAAGAGCCTGCGCCAAGGTGGCATACATTCCTCCTATAGGGAACTTTGTACAGGCCGCATACTCGCTCAGTATCTCCATTTCAACAGACTGCACTAATAACCAGTCAGGGCCAACTCTCCCAGAGTTCCCTGCCAACAGGGTTTTTTTTTGTGTCTTTTCCGGAATTACAAGGTTTTGCTTTTCTTTGCATCAGGCAATTTGGCCATAAATCCATAGCATATGATTAAGGAAAACAAACATTTATGTTATAAATACTTACATTTTTGAGGCCATTAAGAGCATAGAATTCAGAGAACTGTGGCTGTAACAGTGTACAGCGATGTGAGTCATTCTGTATCTAAAGTACTGAATCACTTAATGTCTGAGCCGAGTACACTGAGGTTCAGATCTTGTTTGTGATGGATTTAATCATACCTGATAAAAATGACCTAAACCAGAGTTCTCTAAATGGAATTCAGTCTGTGTTCTAGAATGTCCACACATTCCATCCTCAACTGAACAGACGTGACAGAACCGGAACTGACGGTGAAAGTTGTAGAATTTTCAGATACACAAAAGTTTTCAATCAAAACGCATCTGCCAGTGAAATAATTCCCAGAACAAATAAGTACTCTCAGTTTAAATGTGCTTTCTGTGAAAGGTTCAGAGTGGTTTAAATGGTGATTTTCAGCAGGCAGGTTTTGGGGAGCGGAGCTTCAGGAGCTGAGCTTCTGTAAGATAGACCGGAGTTGGGAGACTTTGAGCTGAAAGTCTAACGGCAGTGCCCCCACACGACCCCTCAGATCCAGTTGACCTTGATTTAAGTTTGATGTAAAAAGCAACATGCTAGAAAACACGAGGGAAAAGGGCTCAGTGTCCAGAGGATTTTGTTATTCTATTATTATTCTTTCTCATTATCATTTCACTACCACCCTGTAGGTAGGCGGCTCTCTTTCTGCTTCGGCAAACACTCCCTACACCCTGTAGGGAAATCACTTAATAAAAAAATACTTTTTTATAATAGGTAACTATAAGACCATCATTACGCTGTGCGTAACGAATGTACAGAGACAAAAATCGTAGGTATTTTTTGAGGAACAATTAATTTGTTAATGATATGTAGCTATTTAATTGTTGGTTTTTTTTTTTCCCTGTCCTTATATTGTAATCATTGCATTTTCTTTTTTTTTTTGTGAAAAAAGTTGATCTTTTTTGTTTATAGAGTTTGTCTTGTCAGAGTAAAGGTTCAAGTGCAGGAACACAGTAAACGTATGAAACCACAATAAGCCACTGGTGTGTTGGTGACAATCGCTACTTCCATTGGTCCCCAGTGTTCTGCAATCATCTGACTTGGTTTGATGGTGTTGCTTCTGAGACATCTGAACAAAGGAGGTTGACCTTTCAGAGACCTCTTGAGCAAGTAGCAAGTTTTGCATTAATGGAACATAATCATTTTGCCACTAGCCCAGTGAGTCCTGCCAGCCTTTCCCAGATCATTTCCATTTAACAATTAAAAATAAAATAAACAAACAGCATTAGTTATGGGCTAGAAGGCAGGCAAACCTTCCACCACTGCAGTTTCAATTCTTGGTTTTGAAGGTCTTTTGATGACTGTTGGTCTAAAGATGGGAACTGAACTAACCAGTAACACCATCAGTCCATTGGAAAAAATGTATCAGATTGGTTTAACTGAAATCAGAGCACTAAAGCTGAACGGATAAAAACCTTACAGCGATTTAGTCGATTCTTTTTTTCGTGCTCAAGTTCATCTGCTTCATCTCCGTTATCATTCTCTGAGGCTGAGATCTGAGCAGTAAATGAGCTTTATGTCGTCACCCTTGTGTCTGATGTAGCTTTTCCCATCTGTGGAGGCCATTTTGCATCTGTAATCAAGTTAATAACATGGAACTTGTGCAGATAAATCAAAGAGGAGTTGGTCTTTACTCTGACTGTATCACATTTTCCAGGTCCTTTTTGAAGTGGAAGTAGCATGTACTTAGTGGTAGTAATACTCTGAACTGTAAAAGAAAAAAAAAATTGTATCAAAAACAGTCATTTTGTGGCTCTGTGCTCCTCCTACTAAAAAGGTTTTGGCAGGCCACCTTTTTTGTACGTAAAGTAGCCTTGATGAACAATAAAGTGCTTTTAAACCACTGTCTGACTGTGTGGGCCTCTGTGACTGTGTTGGTGTTTTATGGTTAAGACAGATTGTAGAAAAAGGGTGGATGGGTTTTGGAAAGATGCAGCAACATTGAGTGTATGAAAGGATGTGCTGGATTCTGAATTCCACATAAACCATTAAAACCACCCCGAACTAAGAGCAATATAAAACTCACAAAGGAAACAGAATTAATAAAGAGACATTTTATTCCAGTCTTTGGTTGAATACTTACAGAAGAGTCAAAGCTTGAGCAAAACAGCTGAGAATAGTCAGAATTATGAAAGCCAAGTCAGAATCTATTTAATCTCGATCCTCAATAAAGTATGAGTAAAAAGTCTGAATTCTTGGGTTTTATTTTGAAAATATGTATTTCTCCCACAATTCTAATTTTTGAACTTCAATCCTAAACCCTTTAATTAATCTCAGATCGCTTTTTTCACACTGCATTAATGATCTTCCATAAATATCCAAGCAGCTGTTGAAATGTACATTTCATTACACTGAAAACATTGTACATGTTCACAGTTCAGACAAACGACACATGGTAGAGTAAGAAAAGCAACACTAACTGCACAGACACACAAGTGCATGCTTCAACACAAACAAACAATAAAGACCTTCAGTTTGTCCATAGGCTCTTTTTTTTCCCCCGATTAAACCATGCAGTTGTAGGTTCCAGGTTGTCTACAGTAACAGCAAATCGTTTCCATATCAGAAGCCACAGCTGCACAGTAACATCTGTTTGCAGGTTTCATACTTTCAAATCAACAAAGCTGGTTTTAGTTTTAGTTGTGCTGAAAGCATCACAGTCTCCAGTAAACAGAAAAGGGAGATGGATGGATTTGCTGAGTTGTCAAATGTGTTTTTGTAATTTCATAATCTATCTGCAGCGAACTGAATGAGCGAGCAGATGTAGTTAGACAATGTCTTGCCAGAGGACTCAGCAACCCCATTAAATGTGTTGATGGAGGGACTGTGGGAAGGATCGAACCTGTGAGCATTCAGCGAGGCATCTCCAGACAAAAACTCAGTGTTTTGTCTTTTGGAACTGAACTGACTCCAAACAATGAGTGAAGGTGACTGATTACACATCATGAGGATATAGAAAAAGGTACATTCTCCATAAAATGCAACAGTTTCTTACACACAAAGTGGAACATTAACTTGTTCCATCTCTGATCTTGTTTCTAATTTAACTGTGCCACTGAATATTTTAGCAGTAAAATAAATCTGGTTATTTAGCTGTTTGTTATTTTACCTCATTACTGCTCTTTTCTGAAGATGTCTTTGTAAAGTAGTTCATTTTGATTACTTGAGTTGTATGTGTGTGTGTGTCTACTGTCGTCTGCAAAGCCCTGCTCTCATCTGCATACAAAGGTGTGATTCCTTAAGAGACAAAACCAGACGGATTGGAGTGTTCAGTCCTTCTCAGGGTTTGCTCCTCCAGTCCTTCAGATGCTCTCATCATCGCTCATATCCCAGATCTAATGAGAAAAAGACAAAACAAAAAAAAGAAACAGTTAACAAGGAAGTCATTATTTTGTCTATCGAACAACGTTCGACTAAACAGCCTTAACTCAAGGTCCAGTAAATATTTGTTTCTGTCTTTTAGCTGCATGTTACAGCCTTCGGTGGAGTTTTCTCAGTGATTTGCTGTTGAGAAAGTTAGCAAGTGGACCTTAAAAGGTGCCCTGTGTGAATGTAAACAAATAAAAGAAATGTTAACGTTCAGTGTTTCTCACCACAACACATGAATGTGTCCTTGAGCTCTACCGAACGTGTTGAGAGCATTTCCTGCAAAGCCATTCTTTTTCAAAATGACTTTAAAACATGCATCGTTTACGTGCATGTTATCTAGCTTGCAGTCTCCTTCACAGCCTTTCGAGCCACATTGCAGCCCTTCTTTTCGCATCACCGCTCCACAAACTGTCCATCAGTGAAATAGCTTGAAACCGGAGGCAGAAATAAGGATCACGTTATGTCCCGTGTTCCTGCGCAATACAAACCCAACGGGGACCTGTTAGTAAAAACACAGGTGTGCTCCCTGGTTGTCAAAAAATCCACAGAGTAACCTGAAGATTATTTTTTTGTCAAACTACTATTTCCAAGGTCAAGAATGAACCTTAAATCATGCTTAACATCAAGGTCTGATACATGTAGTGTTCTCATGTCTATGTACAGTTTGTACAGAACATAAAGTCATCAATCGTTATCCTGGACTGAGGCATGAAGATGCATGTAAGCATACATTGAGTTACCAGAAGTACACAGTAAAAACTCTGTTCAACTGTACTTGTAATCCGATCCAATCCAGAGCAATAAGGGCTCCGATTGTTGCTCGCCACAGATTTAGGTCAAAGTGTGTGAACCACTGAGGAACTGTGCTCATTTGATACACTTCTACTAAAAGGCCTGAATGTTTTCATCCGATTGTATAACAGCTTTGACAATAATTACTCACAATCACTGCTATGAAATTACTTACCAGGAAGTGACAGAAGCATGTGACACACACGCATGCACGCACACACACACACAAACCTCCTTTTCACTACTGTGTCAGTAAACAACAGCGGCCTTCTCATGGCAGCAGATTCTTCACATTCTCTCACTGTGAGACGTAATTCACATACCTCTAACACTGTCTGGAATGTACACACACAAGGCTCTGAGTGTGCACGCACGCACACACACACACACACACACACACACACACACACACACACACACACACACACACACACACACACACACACACACACACAGTTTGACACATACATGCTGCATTCCTTTGAATGTGCTGCCCCTTCCCTTTCTTTTTGTGCAGTGAGAACCAGCAGGGAATATTGTGGACACACATGCAGACAGAATGTATTATTAGGAGATTTAAGAGAACCCATATTTTAAAGAAACCATGAAAACGGGGTTCATTTCTTTTTGACAGACCTCAACGGGGAACATCTGAAATGATTAGGAAAAAAAAAAAGTCTCAAAACATCTAAACAAACAACCAAAGTCACTGCAACTGTAACTGACTGTTATTTTCATTATCAATTAATATACTGATTATTTGCTTAATTAATCGAGTAATCATTTGGTCAATAAAATGTTGGAAGGTTGTAAAAAAAATGCCCAATTTTCCAGAGCACCAAGTGATGACTTCAAATGTCTTGTTTTTGTCTGAACAACAGTCCAGAACCAAATGTTACTCAAATAACAAACAGAAAACGGTCCTATTTGGGAACCTAGTTGGTATTTTTACTGGAAAATAAACGATAAATTATTAAAATAGTTGCTGATTCATTTGAGTTACTCTGCATATTGATTAATTGAGTGATTGGTTAGGTCGATAGCAATCATTGTTTCAGCTTTAAACCAAAGTGATGGTTTCGCAAGGGGAATTCTTTAAGGGGAATTCTCTAAAATTAGCACCACATTACATTTTGTTCCTGTAGACTTCCCAGAAAATGATCAGTAAATAACAGACCTGTACCAGTGTTTTTCTGATTTTGCCAACACTTCCTCTGTTTGTGAAGAGAGGGGGAGAGAACAGAGAGAAGAGTCTAACCACATTGTTAGAGTCCATGCTGTTTGCTGAGGCCACACAGTAAACTGAAGTGAAATCTGCTCGGAGTAAAGAACACATCGTCAACGACACACATCAAGAGCTCTCAGTTATTTATACTGTGGATCCAGATTTGGCAACTCCATGTGAAACAATCAATGTAAAACATCAATTCAATATAAACAGTACAAAACCTCACTGAATGTCAGCTAAAAGACTGAGATGGACCAAAAATAAATTCTGAAAAGATATAATGCTCTGGGATGACGCATCAAGGCAAAGCATCTCTCACAGAAAAGGCTACAAAAACTGCTCTTCACTGATGTGTCAGCGCTGAACCTGGTCTTTGAATTGGAGTTAAAAAAAAAGGGGCCGGTACTCAGAACCAGCAGCTGCAATGGATGTGGTTTTCATCTATTGTCTTACCACAGTACATCCCTTGTGAAATCCTTCTGTATGAAAACATGTAAATTCATGAGAAACAAACAAAAAAGCTGCAAATAGCTGTTTTTGAAATAATAAAAAACCCCAGTAAATTTCCTTTAAAGTTGAAACTCTAATGTTCTCTTAAAGAGCTAAGGCCAGGAGTTGATAAGCCTAGCTTAGCATAAAGACTGGAAGCAGGTGTAACACCTAGCGTTGTTAATAAATACACCTTCTGACACTTCTAAAGCTGTATCACCTTTGTTTAAAAGAAGTATTTAAAGGTGCCATTTGGTTTAAGAGATTCATGCTGTCAGCAGTTCATCCGTCCTTTTGTTATATGGATTCTATTTTAACAAGGGCGCTTTTGGAACTATTTTTGTTTTGGCTTTGTCATGGTTGACGCCATAAGCTTACATGCATGTCCATCTGGGTTCACCAAGGAGGCATCGGCACGCAAAAACAAGTTAGGGTACTCATAGTCATGGGGACAGAACTTTCCCCTACGAGGGAACTCTGCAAGAAGTTGTCTAACCTGTTCTGCAGCATGTTGACCTGAAGGACCTACTGCGTACCAGCTAAAACGGAGTGTTGTTGTGAGCCGTTGTAACTTCAGCAGGCCGGATGGAGAGTTGCGGGGCAGTGTGGAGAATGGGGGACAAATTCATATCAAAGCTGGACGTTCGGCATTTCTGCTCCACTGCTGCTGGGGAGCGAGCATCAGAAAAGGACAGCAAGAAAGAGCTCTTTGAAACGGAGCGACACTGGAGCCCCTCTCTGGACGGATGCCATGCCGCACTGATGCCGTGTGTGTCTGCGTCTGTGTGTGTTTTGAGGAGTCTTTTGTGCAAAATAAAGAGGGGGTGCGGGGGTGGGTCTGAAGGGGGGTGAATAGACCTTATGTAACGGGAATAGCAAACTGAAGCCAACAACTTTACTACACTGCTTCAAGCACGGCTGAGTACTCAGGATTTGTATCAACCATTTACTTTGTTGTTGCAGAGTATGAGCAGATTTATCTTAAGGAGAGATGATGTACGATGACTTTTTATACAACATTTTTAATGACATACTACGTTATGACTATTTATATTGCACTCTCTTTGAAATAATATTTATTTTACTATACTATGACTTTGTATACGTACATTTTTGTGAAATACTATACTATGACTTGTTATGACATTTTCATGACATCATACGCTATGACTTTTTATATAATTTTTTATATGAAATACAATTTCATAACTTATTATAGTGTTTCTATTACATACTATACAATTACTTTTCATATCATTTTCTTGTGCCATAATATTTTTACATTACATTGATTTTGACGTACTATACTATTCTTCTTTTATAAACTTTTTTTCCAGTTTAGAGGACTGTCAACTTGAAGAATTTGGGATTTTTTCACTAATTCAAAAACTAAACAATAATCAACAAATTCAGCAACAATGAAAGTAATTGTTAGTGGCTGGCGCACACACCACACAGACGGAAACAAACAAATACACACACACACACACACACACACACACACAACACACACACACACACACACACACACACACACACACACACACACACACACACACACACACACACACACACACACACACACACACACACACACACACACACCATGACAGCATCTCAAAGGGATTGGCAGCTACACAATCGACGACAAACATCTTTAACTTTGAAGCAGCCTTATCGCTTCAGGACCTCGAGTCACTGCAGGTCAAAGAGGATTTCTGGATGTCCCATGAAAGTCCTACAGTAAGCTGCATGTAATCATTGTGTGAATGTGTTTGTAATCAGTTGGGCTCTGGCTGATATGACAACTATAATCCAGGCTAGATGTTGAAACAAGGCTGGGATCTGATCAGATAGAGGAGGTTTTAGCTGGAAGCTGAGGGCCGTGAAGTGAGCCAACTCTCTGCTGTCGCTGATTATTGTTACCCCACAAAAACAACACGAGTCTCAGCATGAGTGTCTTAAGCAATATTTATCATTCTGCAGGACTGGGTCAAAGCTTTTTGAGAAAAAGTAACGCCAGAACCACAATATATTTGCAGTCTAGCGTCACAGTTTATCTAGCAACAACTTTTCAGGTGATTTGAATGACTTTACCTTTTTCAGGCAGATGGCTATGGTTTGTTTTTTTTATTTCAGGACTCAAAATACTGAGCCTACTTCCAGGAATACATCCTTAGTGCGGGTGGCCTCAGCAGGAATCCAGCCTTTAAAGCCTTAAACTAGGCAGGGCTACACAACCGCGGATGGGCTTTGATATTAAACACACATCTGTTTTACATATTACAACTGACACCAAAGCACAAAGCGCAAAGTCAAGCTTTCATCACGGAGACTGGCTCCATCTGATGTGCAATTAGTGGACCACACAGAGTGACGTGGTTTATGGCTGCTGGATGCAACTCCAACTGTGTGCTGCTGGTTAAGGAAGAAAAAGGGAGAAATCCAATCTAACTACGTTTCAGTTTCCTTCATGTGATTTTTAGTTAATGTGAGTTTTTACAAGGCTTAAGAGAATATGTGGACTGTGACCAAGATCTGTCACCACACTGGACCTTAATGTCTCCATCTGTTTGTTAAAATGATGGCTTTTTGTCAAAGAGGTGTGCAAATTACATAAACATTTTTAGTCAGACATAACAGGACTTTTAAGGAAAGAGCCACAGTGTTCTGGGTAAAATTAGGCGCCTGCTGCCAAGCTGTGAGTCATCAAGTACAATAATATGAAAAAAGAGCGATTTCACTCCTTAATTAATAACTACTGTAGCCCAAGAGAAACTTGTTGTCTTTTTACAGTGAATGTCCTGATACATTCTCTCATCAGCTTCATCCTTTAGAGAACTTTACTGCTTGTTATATAAAGTCAGTGACAAGCAAAGAATGACCAGAAATTAAATAGATTTTTGTATTATGCTGTATGTACACTGTTTTGCTGAATAGTTATTCATTATCCATCCAGTTGCCATGAATGAAAATAGAGAATATATACATAACTGAAACAAACCGCTTATATAACAAAGATCTCCTTAACAATTTAAATTTGGCAATTTTCTTATCATAATAAATCATTGCAAATTTCCCTGCTGCGGGACTAATAAAGGATTATCTTATCTTATCTTATCTTAGATAAAGAAAACAACACAAACATGAAATCCTTCTTGCTGTGTATTGAGCTACAGTGGCTTTAACAGTAATGTGGATGCATTCAATGCAGACTTGTGCCGTGCTGAAAAGCTTACCAGGTCTGAAGTAGGTGCCATTGTGAATTCTAAATAAAAAGGGTCCATCACATTCACGGTACATTATGAGCTGCATGTCTGAACATAGCTTTAATCAGCGCAACAGTGCATTCAAACTTCCACGGAAGGAAATGCTCAAACAGTCACTGTGTTTGGAGCAGGTCCAGAAACTGCTGATTCTTAACATCACAAATAGAATTTTTGGCAGATAGTTTTCAAGTCTCAAGAAATAATGATAAAAAAATGACAGATCTTAGAAAACCACCACTGTTGTTTTACACCACAGCTTTTCCGTCTGATCCTTCAAAATCCTTTTCTTAAGTGAAGCCCAAACTGTGTAAACTTGTTCTTTCTGATCTACAAATTAATCCTGATGAATCTATCAGCATTAAACATCAACAACGGCAAATACTTCACAAGGGGTGTTAGCTATGGAAATACTTGTTTCCTCTAACAAACGATCTTACTTCTGTTAGCCACAGGGAATGCATTTGATGATTAATGTTTATGAGGGGGGGTGGTTCTTCCCCTTTCATCCCTCCTCATAAGCCCCCCCCGAGGGCAGGTTTCACACCCAGAAGGTGGAGGAAGCTACAACCAAAGGGAGATAAACTTTAGAAGTCAATAAAAAAAGTGTTTTCTGCTCAGAGCAGTTTGGTGGTTTCATACAAGTTGAGAAATAATCTCCTTCTTCTTTGTTTTTCCTCTCGTCTCTTTTTCGTTCTTTCCCTCTGCCCGTCTAACCACAATCCACTAATCATGGGGACTCTCACACTACGTAGAAAACACGCTGAACTGGAAATTACCTAAACAAGAAAAACAATAGCAGGTATGTGTGCTGAACTAATGCTAAAAAGATGACCACTCTTCCACATACTTCCACCACATACACACACAATTCCCATGAATCTTACCACACACACGCAAATGAACTGTTGATTCAGCGTGCTTGACGTAACTAAATAATGTAGTTTGGGTGGAGCCTTCCTGAGGATTCAGTTGGCGGTGTGGGGGAGGATTCAGCTGTAAAACGGCAGCGCTTTGAATTACAAAAGACGTGATAAGTTCTACAATCACCTCAGGGGCGACTGAGGGAACAACTAATATCTGGTTTAGCCGGCTCCTGAGCCGTTCTCAGGGAAAGGGAAGAAAGAAAAGTGACTTGTTTTCAAATCTTAACTTTGGGCTACATTCAAACCAGGAAAAAATAAGATAGATGAAAAAGCGAGAGATTTCATTTTATCTTTTGACGTACAGGAGCCCCTTCATGTGGCAAACAATCAGAATCAGAAGCTGTTTAATCTTTCCATACTAGCTTTGTGACCAAATATCTGCAAATCTAATAACATTCAGACGCAGCTTTACTTTGCATTAAGTGCTAATTAGCAAAGCTGAGGATGCTAACAAGCTAAACAAAGAAGGTACACATTGTACCTTCGATTAATCAACATGCTAGCATTATCCTTGTGAGCATGTTAGCATGCTGATGTTAGCGTTGAGCTAAACATATAGCTGAGCTGAGCTTAAGTACGGCCTCAAAGTGCGGCTAGCATGGCTGTAGTCTCTGAATCTTGTTTGACCATACTGGTAGGCAACAATGTAACACATACACTACATTTATATTATGGTGTTCTGCTTATTGCCAAGGATTACTGTCAAGTTATTAAAAGGCAGCAGAACACATACACCCCGTCCAGCTGAAGCAGCACCTGTCACCAGGATTGAAGTGCTGCATGTTATCTGAAGTAACACAGGAGGCCTGTCCAGAGTTTATTTATGTGGCTCCAAATACAGTAGATCTCAATGGTCCAGTTTTATCTCAGTAAGTGTGCAGGCTCAGCAGATTTACACATTTTTATAATGTTTTGGCATCCTTCATGGGCCCTGGTGATGTCATCTCTACTTATCTCTGCAGTAGCTATTAGTAACTTAAGAAGAGGATGTACTGTGAATTTGTATCCAATAGGCATCAATGTGTGTAAAAAGGTTTTAATGCTGCCGTCCATTCTTTTAAAACTGACACTTATCTTAAGCCAATATCTGCATCAGGCTGGCACAATAAGCGTTAAATGCTAAGACAATCAGCCATCTTTAGAAAATAGGGAACGTTAGCATGGGGTCATGAGGGAAGTATTTTTGTGGGTTGTCCAACAGGCTGGCAACAAGTATCCCTAATTATTCAATAGCCTTCCATTGTTGATCTATTAACGTTCTTAAACTAATTATAGGAAAACTTTGCAAGAAATGTAATTGGTTAAATAAATATCCAGACTTAATCTTGGTCAGTGTGTCATGTTCCTGTAAAAAGATCAACTAGGATTAAGAGTGTTAAGCCCTATAATGTCTTCCAGTAACACACTTAAATGATAGGACACACCCCCACCCCACACAACCACACAGATGCTGATGAGTGCATGTGCAAACCCACTCTAAGCAGAGAAAATGACCTCATGCAGCCCAATGTAACTCCAACTGCTGCTGCAGCACGCTGCATTCCCAACTACATTCCTGAGTTCCCCTCAGACATTCCTGCACAATGTGGCGGGAATCTGCAGCGTGGTGGTTTCTCTGGTAGATACGCGGTTTTAAGTAGTGTGAAAAGGTAAAAGGTCAAATCACTTACACAGTCAGGGAAATAATAGAGGCCTGAGTCTCTGTGTCTCAGACTTCCTAGGGCCTCATTGTGAAGGGGAGAGAGAAACAGACTGGCACAGAACAAGAGAGACTGTGAGAGAATAAAATACTAAAACAATTAATTTGGCTGCTGCTTTGTTGTTTCTCCACGCTCCCTTTAATTTGTCACTTGTTTCTCTTTGTGTTGCAAAAATAAGCAAGGCACATTCATATATTTAAAGTTTTAAAACAATCTATAAAAGCATGTCGCCTCTTCATTGTGACAGCAGGATACTATAGGTTATATTTTAGTACAATGGGGAAAGTTTGCCACATTCAGACTTGTACTATGCAGGCACTTGACTTAGTTTCTGGGTGGCACATGCAGCCACATCCAGTATTTCTGAGGTTGGGCGGGCTTGATGTAAATCGAGCTTTTTGAAAATGAAATAGTAAACGTGTCATGCTCATAACTCATAACAATAAACACATGTCTTTAATCCCAAACAAATGTAGGCGGTAGAATAGGCAGATTAAAATAGCAGATGCTGATCTTGTGTGTGAAATGTGTACTTTTACTGCAGTTAAATAAAGGGCATGGTACAATAAAAATATAAATAGTATACAGTTAAAATAAGAAGATGTCAAGATGCAAACGACTCTACCAGATCACATCAGTGGTGGATCAACCAGCTTTATTGCAACCCTTTGCCAAGTGTCATCATGTTATGTCATCCCAACATAAACACTGCTCGTTAGAGATGGAGTCCAAAATAGAGCAGGACCAAACTGATGTAACTTTATTTGATTCAATGCAATTTCTTACACAAGCAGATCGACACCCAGGGGTGATGGGCTTTCACAACTGACAAGCACTTTTTTCCTTTGTGGAAATCCCACTAAACACATCACTTTTCCTTCTCCTTGGTGCTTTTGATGACTACCACAACTGCATTTAAAACACACTTTTCTTCATCTACAATATGGCTAATCTGATCAATACTCCTATTGGGACACAAGTCACACATGTCCGAGTCCATCAGAGGGCCGTTATGTTATCTGTATGTTGCTTTTTCAGGTCTTCATTTTCTACTCATTACATCTTCAGGCTATCCAAAGCCATCCAACAGTAAAAACATACTAGTAAAGGACTCTAAAGCTTCGAATGCCTTCTGTTTAATAAAGTAATGTCTCCAGGCAGCGTTTACAGTTCCACACAATAAGCAGAGCTTTGGCTAATATTGCTTGGCGGTAAAAACACTCGTTTGATAAAGTAGTTCCAGATGCCTCAGTGGACACAAGATGTTGGGACCTTGTGATCCAGATTCAAAGCTGTACTTTGTGGCTGATTTGTACATTGAGGTTGTCACCTAAAACTGGTTATAGCACGTCTGGTTGCTTAAGTCTCAACATCCCACACGCAATAACTATTTCCACCAACATACACAGATTTTTAATTCTCGACAGTCAGAAAGGGGTGCATGTATCGTCAGGCAAAAATTTGAAATACCCTATCCTCCTTGGTCCAATTAGTCATGTCGTCCAAAACATAACCACTCTTTGATTGGTTCAGCAATCGTAATGTGTGGCCTTGCCTGAAGGCAGTGTCTATATTTTCTCTGCAGTCAAACTACTATACAAGTGATCCTGTAGAGCCCTTAAATTGCACTTGTGCAATTTGTTCCTTTTCCTGCCAAAAAACATTGTAATCCGAGTTCGACAACTCAAGGCCTGAATAACTCAAACCTCTGCGTAACTTTGCTGCCTATAACATCACACCACACTAGCTTTTCCTTGGATTGAGGAAAACCAAGCGAGCCAAATCTAAACGTTTTCCACCTCCAATGTCTCCTTCTCACTACAGTATACAGTATACAGTCTATATCTATCTATCTATCTATCTATCTATCTATCTATCTATCTATCTATCTATCTATATATATATATATATATATATATATATATATTATATATATATATATATATATATATATATATATATATCTATATCTATATCTATATATATATATGGACTGAGATCACACGGACTAAGGTAGCTTTCTTTCCTCTTCTGTTAAATGATCATTTTGTGCTTTTCCATTTCATGGATCGCGTTCTCTCCTGGGTCCTCTTTGTTCCAGGCCTACAGGTCTCAGGGGGGAACACAGTGAGCAGGCCACAGGTTGGATATGTCCATGTGTTGGTGCGGCTGTGTGTGTGTCTGCGTGTGGGTGTGTGGGTGTGTGTGTGTGCATGCAAGAGTACACAATGTATTCATTGAGGCTTGAGACAGGAAAAGGAAGAGGAGATGGGTGGAAACAGGAAGAGGAAGGTCCCCTACTAACTAACCTTGCAGTCTCAGCAGCCCATGTCCTGTCCTCTGGGTTTGATCCAAAACTGACCAATACATTAGACCCACACGCACGAAGAAAATATTAAATTATAAAAATGAATAAACAGTTTAAGAAAGTTACAGAAATTGTCGAACATATCCTCCACTAATCTGATGTGGGAATGCAGTCAGGGGAAGTTTTTAAATCCTCTTAAGACAGGATACACCAACAGAAATATATAGTACTAAGTTAAAGGTTTAGTGTGAAGGATCTGGCGGCATCTACACTTACAGATTGCAACCAACTGAAACTTCTCCCGTGAGCCGAACACGTAGTAGTACAGTGGACGACACAAGAGCACAAAAAAGCGAACGGCTCTTTCCAGAACCTGTGTTTAGTTTGTCCTTATTGGGCTTCTGTAGAAACATGATGCCTCTTGTCAGTAATTACACTATCTAGATAGTGTTTTGCGGATTGACTCAAATTTAATTAAAGTGCCCAATTTTAAGTATAATGAATGTACACGTCACCCAGTGCAACAGTGTGGCTAATTTATGTGTTTATAATGGTTTTTGAACAACAACTTCTAAGTTGTTAAGTTTTCTTAATTACCCTTCACATACTTGCTACCACAAATGCATCAAATGTGACTCATCAGATGAAAATGGCTCCAGCACTGCTTTTAATTTTGCGAAGTGACAGCAAAGTGCTTCATGGTATGAAAATTCAAAATATATATTTTTTTCCAAGTTTAACAAGCTATAATCAGGAGGCAGAGCGCAGGTAAGAGAGTGAGACAAAGGGGAGAGTGATTGACAGAAGAGGGTGGAGATGAAGCCTGAGCGGTGCAGAAAGTTGAAGATAGATAGTAGAGACATCCTGGGAAAGTGAAGGATAACATTGGTGGGAGTGAAAGTGGTTTGACAGAAGAGGAAAGCGAGGGTTTTAGAGGAGCATTGGTGGGAACGGAGTTAGTTTGAAGGTCCCAGCTGAGGTCATGTCCCCTGGCTGCGTTTTCATAAACTCTTGAGTCTCGGGGTAATCAAACAGAGCACCGGCACTCGACCCAGATAGCAAAACCTTGGAACCAAACTTCACAAGAGAGACACACACCAAACCAGGAAGTGATGCAGCATCCTCCTGTCTTTCCTCTGTTCGTCCCATTTCCTAATAAAAGGACGCTCGTCCTCTTTCTTACTTTTTAGGGAACTTTAATCTAAGATTCTGCTACCACCACCACCACCACCACCACCACCACCTCCCTTCTCTCCCTCTTTTTCTCTCTCAGTCATAAAGGCCAGCTACAACAACAAATGGAGTCTCTCTCGGCTGGGTGTGGTGGCCTGCAGAGCAACAGCTGGGTCCTGTTGTTTCTCCTGAGACCCAGACTGACAGCTCGCCCTCTTTTTCAGGACAACTCTCCCTCTGTGTCCTTAACTTTTTCTTAAATGTTTACTTTTTTTTTTTTTTTTTTGCTCATTTTGGATTGCTTTCACCTCTAGATATTCTTATCTGCCTTTATCTGAACTCTTCACCGATTTTATTATAATGAATCCCTCACATTTCAGGTATTGCTCTTAAACTGTCTTTGTCAAAAAACTCAACCCTCTTCTCTCTTAAACGTTTGGATTCATTCTTGTTCTTTTCTGTTTATTCTCTCACTTAATCTGTCAGTCCCCTTCCTCCCTCTTCCCTTCCCCTCTTCCTCTCTCCCCCTGTATCTCAGCGTGGCCCCCATTTCCCTCTGACACATTTCCTGTATACTGGAGAAAGGTCATACAAGTCATAAAAGTTTTTCATAAACACAAAATGAAGATTCTCGTACTTTTTAAAAACTAAATAACTAAATGCTGTAACAAAGTGTAGACATGTAGCTTTGAATCATTTTTCGAATAACACAATAATTGTATCATATTTTCTTGTTTATGATGATAATTCGTATCACAATTGCTGTAAAAGATAAAATAAAAGATCTAAACAGCGTGAAGCCTACATTAGTTCACTTCCCTCTTAAGATGCATTACCCTGTGTGTATGTGTGTGTGTGTGTGTGTGTGTGTGTGTGTGTGCAACCATTATAAACTCTACCTAATGAACCGTTTTGAGCCTGCAACTAACCAAATGGCAATAACAGATCAACTTCAGAGGCTGTGTGTGTGTGTGTGTGTGTGTGTGTGTGTGTGTGTGTGTGTGTGTGTGTGTGTGTGTGTGTGTGTGTGTGTGTGTGTGTGTGTGTGTGTGTGTTGCTAGTTCAGACCTGCCCTAGGTTTAATTAACAGTGAGTCAAAGCCAACTCACGTGTGGTCAGAGGAGCAATCAAACACTGGTCGGGCCCCATGGGCACACACAGACACACGCATACACTCCATCACATGTAACACCCTTCAAGGGAATAAACATTAAAAAAAGAAAAGAGTTTCCTGCTTAATTTTTTTCTGTTGTTTTAAAAGAACTCAGATCTAAACAGGACAACTTACAAATTGAAATTAACAAAAAATCATCAAAGCCCTGACAGACCGAGACAAACACACACACACAAAGCTCAAGACGGTAAAGTGCCTTGTAAACCACAGTGGAGGCATCAGATCTTTTGATCTGATGTTAAAAGCAGCAGGCAGTCACAGTCTTTCATTATAAAGACTTCTTCACTCTGTGAATCAATCACTGAAAACAACTTCTTTCTTTACAAAACAAAACAAACTTTTTTAACACTTTTTAACACAACTGTGACGGATCATTTTTGACAATGGAACAATTTTCAAAGCATACATTAATCAGCTTTTGGAATTCACACACTGGGAACCATGAGGCTCAAGTGGCTACACACAGATGTTCGTGATTAGTCAATAATAATAGTGTGTTTTATTTATTTATGTTTTAGCTTAATTTGAATGAGTCAATACAGTGATTGTGTTGTCACAAATGTTTGTTCCTGAATTTTTTTGTAGAAAATCATAAAAATGGGGGTACAGAGACACACACATACACAAACACATGTACACATATTATTTCTGTTTGTGCGTTCGTGTGAGTAATTATCTGAACCAGAGGCTTGATGCTATCACCGTCTTCCATGTGCTGGACAAAACAGCATCAGGGGAAAAAGATAAGAACTGGCTTTGCGGCCAGATGTACATAAATGTGTGCTTGTGTGTGTGTGTGTGTGTGTGTGTGTGTGTGTTTCTTTTTCAGGCCAGAGCTCCAGGGCAGATTACCTGCGACCAGCCAGGAAGGATAGAATCAGGCTTTACAAGATTCAGACATGCACATGCAGGCACTGACACATATACACACACACACACACACACACACACACACACACACACACACACACACACACACACACACACACACACACACACACACACACACACACACACACACACACACACACACACACACACACACACACACACACACACACACACACACAAACACACACACACAAACACACACACAAACACACATTTATCTCAGTCTTTGATGCAGCTGGAGGGTTTTTCTGTATCAAAGAAACAGGATCAGAGGAATAAACAGCCCTGCACTCAGACAGGAATCATGTAAATACTTAGACTAAGTTCAAGTTTGCACTTTAAGATTAAATATCTTTGGTAGATTGTCTAAGAGTCAAAACTAGATAAGAGTGAGGTACCATTGGTTACTTTATATTTAGGCTTCATATTGAGGCTGCAGAGTGGGGTCCTCTGCCATCACTGACTGGATGTGCTCAGCTGACTTTAATACATCTAGTGAACGTTAGTTTGAATGCAACAATGCAACAATGCAGCATTAACAGGACACGGTGTGTGTTTCACATGCTGAGACTTTAATTAAATGACTTATCAGCTCCACAACTGTATAGAGAGGGATGCAGGTGCCACATTTGAGCTCCACAATGAAGTCAGGCAGGTAAACATCCTTCAAACTCAGCATTGGTCTCTTTTATCTTAACTTCACTAACTTTTTTTCAGTAAAACTCTGAAAACTGATATTCCAACTCCAATCAATTAGTTTTTAGAGCTTAATTAAATTTATTCCTATAGGATTAAATTCCATTCTATGTGTAATGGACAATTATATTAGTGCAAGTGCACATTTCAGGTAGACTACTTTGAAACATGAACACTGTATATCTACCATTTATCTGTAGATCGATGAGATTTTCCCTTTTCAAAAGGAGTGAACGACTTGTTTTATTTCTGCATTTCAATGTCGGGCTAAGATCAAGAAATGGTGATAACAAATATACTTTAAAAACAAGATAAATTAAAAAAAAACATCCATGGGCTCTCACTATCAGATAAATATTTACTTAGAAAGTCTGGGATATAAGTGAATCTATCAAACGGGCTATTTTTGTCAACAAGGTAAACATGACCCTGTTTGAAGGCATTATAAAATGGGACAAAAAATAAATAAATTGTATATTATTTTTCAAAAATAAAAGGTGGACAGTTTATAAATTGTGGATGATAAAATTGTTCATCTTTTAATCTTTTATATCATAATGTCCATGTTAAAGAACAGTAGCTTAAACAGTCCCTATAATGAGTGAGTGAGTGAGTGAGTGAGTGAGTGAGTGAGTGAGTGAGTGAGTGAAAGCCCACTCTAAAAGTGCAAAGCCGATACAGATACGGAAATAGCCGTTACAAGCTACCGAAGAGGAAGAAGAGTTGGAGCTAAAAAGGGATGGCTAGACTACAACTCAGTCTGTCGCAACGCAGTCATCTGTCTGTCAGTCTACCTGTCTGTCTGTCTGTCTGTCCGTCCATGCACACAGCCAGCTGCCAGGCCAGAAGAAGGCATCACTCTGGACTGACTGGCGCCGGGGAGGAGCGACCCTGTATAGGAGCAGGGCCCCTGTATAGGAGCAGGGCCGCTGGAAGTTTTTCCCACAGTGAGTGAAAAGTTGGCTTTATGGCTCCTATTTATGACTTGTGAAAATAACTCTCCTAAGATTAATGATTGGTAATTCTGAATGGGCCCCTTTTGGGCTCCAGAAGCCTGACAGCTGTCCTGGGTGCCATGCATCTCCTTTGCCCCCCACCTACAGTCCACCTCCTCACCAGCTTCAGCCCCGTGTACCAGAGTATTATTAATATACAGCCCACCAAAGTAGTGCCCCTCTCTAGTGGAGTAATGTGCAGGCCGAGGTGCAGATCTTATCACCTGCTATATTTCACATCTACCTCTTCATTGATATAATCTACATTCCATACCATATGTAAAAGTATTAAATATAACAGTGCAAAAGAGAGTTATTCATAGTTTTTAGCTTCTTATGGTGACAAGAAAAGAACATTCACTGTATATTTAATATCAGTTATTTTAAAATATGTTCTTATATTTGACTGGCATTTTGCTTGAGAAGGGCACCCTGTAATACGGGGAACACTGAGCAGCTATGCTGGACTCATATTCCTATATTTATATATACCTCAGCTACAGAAACAGAGAGGAGGGGAGGGGTATTTAAGGAATGATGACATAGCTGACCCACCTGACCAAAGTCCTGGAAGCATATCTGCACTGACACAGAATGTGGGTTATTTAACAGACTATTATCCCCCACCTTTACCCAGAGGCCATTCGACTATGTAGGATTTGTATAAGATGCTGGAACAAATGGAGTAAAATAGGCATTTTCTGAACCTTAATTAAAAGAAAGCTAGGAATAAAATAATGTACAATATGTAAGTAAGTAATACAAGGACTGCTTGGACTCTCAGCATTCTGTTTGTATGCGTCTGTCTCACTCTGGTATCAGTCCACCAGGACCGGTAGTTGGGAGGACACCTACTGTTTTGAGAAATTATAGTATCTATTATGACTACCAATATGCACTGCGTAGTAAGTACAGAATCAGAGACATGCCAACTTAGGGAGTCCCAAATATTTCGCACAACAACTCTGTAAAACCAGAGAAATGTAGAATCATTTGTAACCTGTGAGGAAACCATGAGAGGTTAGTTAAACGCAGATGACTCAAGAGCCAACACAGTTGTCAGGTAAAGAATTATTCACAAATATAAATACCCAGGATTCTTCACCACCAAATATACTCACATCCGTAAGGGGTAAAAACCTCCAAACACTCAACTAGAGGGTTAGGAAGGTTAGCAAGCAAGGTTAAAAGTCAAGCCACAGACTGACATGAAGCTTCTGAATTTAGCCCGTAAGGAACTGGGGAGATTTAGTCCAACTATGTATAGTACTGAACATGTGTGTTCATGTGTGAGAGACCACCAATCCAGAGAGAGAGAGAGAGAGAAACTATGTAGAGAGAGGAAGCATAGGAGGTGTGATGTGTCTTTACATAGCTGACATACATCTCTAAAAGTAGAGCACACATTTATAATTAGCAGTGCAATAGATGTCAAGCAGGCATAGCTGGCATACATGTTGGACAGAAATACACATGCTTAGTACCGGTGATACATGATGACACTGGCATAAGTGTGTGTGTGTGTGTGTGTGTGTGTGTGTGTGTGTGTGTGTGTGTGTGTGTGTGTGTGTGTGTGTGTGTGTGTGTGTGTGTGTGTGTGTGTGTGTGTGTGTGTACTGTACGTTTCTCATGAATAAGGATGTCACAATACCAGACATTTTGTAGTTGATACAATTAAATAACATGGTAAAAAAACAAAACAAAAGATCAAATCCCTTTAACATACATCCCTTTATTAACGTTCGCAAACTGTTTTTATGTGTTATCATTAAACCCTGATGATCAGCCTCAAATTCCTCGCCTAAACACAAGATTACATTTGAACTCATCATGATAATCTTATAATTTAACTTCGTCCAGTGCTCATTTTTACTGGATGGAGCTAGAATAATGTAACTAAAGGCAACCTCTGTGGAAAAGGTGACATAGTAATAGTTGATATTCATTTATTTAGTTTCATCATTAGTGATAATACACAGTGAAAAGCATGCGATCCTTGTTTTATTAATTGTGGGAATTTTTTGTTAGTCAACTAACTGATTAACTCTTTTTTTGGGGGAGTATCTCCAATACAAGTAACTGCTGTTAGTTTTAGTGACCCAGGTAAAGTTGCAGTTTTGACAGGGTGGCAGGGCTGGACCACATTCTGTCATCACATTTTATTTAGTAGAACTTTTTAACACTCTCTTGAGTGTAAGATTGCAAAGATGAAAAGGATGTGACTTTGATATAAACCAACATTAAACTAGATGTTTTGAAAACATAGCAACACACAAAAAAAAAAGATGGAAATTGAAATATATGATTTGAAATTTGTAATGAATAAAACTTTTTTGAAATGTCTCCCACTCTCTCTTTCTCACAGGAGGGTGTGCTAATGAAAAAGCAGACTTAATATGTTTTTCCCCGAGTCCATCTGGTAATAATTGCAGCATGTAGCAACCGTAGCTGTGTTTGGATAAAGCTCTGACATCCATGGGGCCCTCTGACGCTCAAGAGTGTGTTTACGTGGGGGGGAGAGAAAGAGAGAGAGAAGGAGAAAGGAGACTGGTGAAAGTCTGTGTAACTCTGTGTGTGTGTGTGTGTGTGTGTGTGTGTGTGTGTGTGTGTGTGTGTGTGTGTGTGTGTGTGTGCGTGCATGCTCCCGCTTGTGTGTTTCCCAAGCTGCTGGGTGACGAGCCAACATAACTACATCAACTTTATCCTCAGCACACTGTTTTACGTAGACCAGAGCGTGGGTGGTTGGGTAACCTCTGCTCCTGCGGGCCGTTAGCATGACTCAAGGTGATGATTAGTGGCATCTGATGCCGCACAGACTGCTATCGAACAGCCAAACGCACATATCTGGAGTAACAGAGGAGTCTATATTATACGGTACTGGAATCAGGCAAAAAAGAGGAGCGTGTCAAGACCCAGGATTTTTATCAAGACACAGATTATCTCATAAATATTACTTGTAAATCCAGTGTGGTTCAAACTCAGGGCATCGTCTTGTAAAAAATAATTGGCAGAGAGATTGCCCTGGAACTAACAAACCGTGTACACAATACTCCCAACTATAAAGGTCTCTTAGTGAAAATGTTCTTGAGCAAGACACTGATCTCATGAAAAGTTGCCCTGGATATCTGGAAAATCATCTACAAAACAAATTGGGGGGCCCAGACCCCAAGGAGTCCTGGACCTGGAAACTTCCAGGAAGGTCCTGTATTATTAAGCAGGGATTGAGGTAATTTTACAATGATTTCATTTCATCAGATGATGTTGTTGAACAAAGACAGGTTACACCCTCAACAACTAAAATCCACAATATACACACTCTCCGTGTGACCCGGTTCTGCACTGAAGCCTAGGGGACAAAACCATGTGTCAAATTCACAAGGGGTTCTCGTCATAAAATTGTGTCATTTTTAAGTTAATCACTTTGCAAGGCTAGCTGTCATTTTGTTAGAAAGAGAATAGCGAAAAAACTCATCGTCACAAGATCAAACCAAAGAAGGCAAAAAGTCTGACAAGTGACACATTCAACTCTAAGTCCAATGCAAACGTCTTAATCTTGTGACTTACTGGCAGCGCACAGCGAGAAGGAGTAGGTGGAAGGGAGTGGAACAAGGACTGTGCAGAAAGGCCCTTTGTGCTGAGAGGGTCACACATCCTCTGTACGGGGCATTCACATTTAGGCCGCCTCATGTTCGTGGAAACACGCATGCACACGAGCAGATGGATCGCTTACTGAAAATGATGATAGATATACGTCATATGAAGAATGACCAAAGATGGAGGGCTTCCTTTGATATCACATGAGTGTACAAGGAGGGTGGAACTGGGTAGATACAGTAATGACTATTATTTTATTAACTTCAAACTTGGGACTTGAAAAACTGTTGCTATTATAAAATGTATGCTGTTTCAAACCCTATAACTGCATGTTTCTTTACTATATATTGGTTAGTTTTAACATCTTACTATAATTGTTTTCACTGAATGTGAAGCACCTTCACACTTCGCTTGCATTTTGAATTGTGCTGTATTAATTAAAATCCGTATTATCATCATTGTTATGGCTTTAAAAAGGGGGTTTGCTGAAGGCTGTAATCTTACAGTTGGTTTTTGCTTCTCCCTAACATAATTGGGAATAACAAATACAAAACTTGAGCTATGACTTTGTTTAGAATTTAATGTATAAAGAACTGCAGAGCCACTTATGAGTATTTCAACATACCAATTTAAAAAATACATACAAAAGATTATAATGCATCATTTCTCTCTCTACAATTTCTGTATGTTTCCTTAGACTCACCCACTAAGAAATTAACATTTGTAACAAAGGCCCCACATCATTATAATATGGAGGTTTTCATACTGTGTATAGCCCTTTTATATTATGCTAATAATACTTTAATAACTTTAATAATATTCAGATTTTGTAAGGACAAAATCCATGACCTTTGTCCTCTGTCCTCTTACATAATTAGGATCAGCCTGACCCCTTTATGTGCCCGTATGGATGAATGCATACAGAATTTCATATAATTTCATCTGCCGAGCCAAAGACAGCGGGTGGATGCGTCAGAGGAACAACATCCTGTGCAGACCCTCATTTCCTCTCAGACTCTTTTGAGTGTTTGGTGTGTGTTGATTTGTCCGACCCAGCCCTCCACAGTGAGCTTACATTCAGGAAGTCTAATCAGCCAACACGACACCCTGTTCTGACATGCTAACATGCATCTACACTATGACACAGATACATGGTTCAAATGCTTAGCACAATGGGCCGAGTTCATTTCAGGTAACCCCTTGAATTCGCTAATGGTTTGAACATGCAGTAGGGATTGATCTGGAAGGTCCAATGTGTGCCATATAACCTGGTTGAACTGAACGGACACTACTTATTTTTGGTGAACAGGCTTTTTCTATTATAGATGTTTAATTTGTTAAATGTTAATTATGCTTAACTACATAACTTGTCAAAAGTAAAGTAAAGAAAAGACGAAACCGCGTCTCAGCCAAGATATGTGCCCTGATAAAGGCCTCAATAAAATTTGATGTAAAATAAGTTTTTGGAAAAAATTTGTGGCGAGAGATGAGCAGAACATTGATTCATATTTAATCAGCACTTTCCTAGTTTGATTGTTTCATTTGAATTTGATCTGAAAGATTTAGTTACAGCGAATGTTCAGTCAACCTGCCGAGCTGTATCATCATGTACACGCGGCTGGATCTCCTGCCCTCCATAGAAAACAAGTAGGATCCGATGACCTCTCTTAAAGCAACAGATTTGGTGTATCT
Organism: Anoplopoma fimbria; assembly: GCF_027596085.1. Taxonomy (NCBI): domain Eukaryota; kingdom Metazoa; phylum Chordata; class Actinopteri; order Perciformes; family Anoplopomatidae; genus Anoplopoma; species Anoplopoma fimbria. The sequence goes on from NC_072465.1 coordinate 18,856,955, forward strand.
CCACCTTTAGACGATCTGCCAGTAGACTGTGACTGAGGGGAGTGACACCGGATGCAACAGTTGCAAGGACTGCAATCGGGAAACTGGCCATACCAAATTGTAGAGTAAAAGTGGGGGGAAATACAGTACAAGTACAGATCATGCCATGAATATTTAAAAATGGTTCGTCATGTTTGTCTTTGCTTACCACTCTTGAAACTTAAAATACGTGTTGCATACTTAACTTTAAAATACATGTAACTTATTTGCCAGATGCCAGATTCATAGTAAATTTTCCACTCTGCCACATCTGATCTCACAAAGAAGCCATTCACACTGATTTGTGCGCGCTCACTCACTCACTCACTAGCACGTACGCACGCATGCACGGACGCACGCACACAAAACACACACACACAAGCTTTCAGTCAGTCTAAACTTTTACCGAACTTGAACTCCCCTCAAAACCCTGTGGTGATTTCATAAGAAGTAGTTCTCAGGTTACAAACTCGCCCAAAATAGGCCATAAGTACATAGTACTGCTATCTGGTGACGTAGACTATAGTTTAGAATGGTTACACACACTTGAACACGCAATAAAACACACATATACACACAATCTGTAATGAATTCAGCACCATGCTTCAGGGAAAGAAGTGAGCAATTTAAAAAAAATAACAACTTAATATGCAGATAAAGTCATTTATATCCACTAAAATCTACGCATAAACATTTTGTAAAATATAACCACATCTTTTGTGATCCTAATCAGACATAAAGTTGACAGTGACACTTAAAATCACAGACCTACAGTATGTCTAACTTTTAAACAAAGGTCACAGGAAAAAACCTTCTTAAAGCAACAATTCAGTAAATAAGCCACTGGAAGCAATAATCACCATCCAATGATGACTCATAGCTGTACACAATTCCAATACATAAAAAAAGGTATCCCACAAGAACCCTTTAAACCCCTAATTTTCACATTGAAAATTATCATTATTTTGGGCTGGTAGTTCTTAAAATACGGGACAAGATCCGAAATGAGCCACAGGCCTGTTTCTAGTGGGTGCCCGCATGAAATAAGTAATAATATGCTTTCAGGAGTGGGAGAAGAACCTCTGTGCTTTCCTGGAATAGGAAAAAAAAAAACTTGAAGGGACGTCCTCCAAGTGCAGTAGTTTTTGGAATAGCTAATCTGTGTACAGGAAACAGGCGCTAAGACTTCTGGCGCTAGTGGGCTGAGCAATCAAAACAATCTCTCTATCTTCTGATTGAGGAGAAAGGGACCAATGCCAGACACTTCATCACACTTCATCAAGAGAGAGGGCGAGTTGAACAGAGAAGGAAGGAACAATCTAAAGAGATAGAGAGAATGATGGAGAGAGCAAAAAGGAGAAAAGAATATATTTTTTTCTTCTTTGCTAACCACTACTTTCTTTCTCTTTAATCTCCTGTCCTACTTTGTTTTCCATTCTTTCTTTCCCTCGTCTTTTCCAACTCCCCTGTTTTCTCTTATCTACACGCCTCTTTTCCCTCCTTCCCATCGTGCATCCTTGCCTTTCTCTTCTCCCCTCCTCCATCTGTGTGTTATGAGTTGAGTTGTGGAGAAAATACGTGGGATTTTCCCACAGCTCGGCATGACCAGACCCAATCCCCCCCCCTCCCTCCTCCTCCTGTCTCATGTCAGAAGGGAGTCTTGAGGAAAACCACCCATATTCCACCACCAAGTATTCTGCATGTTTGTTGGAACTTTTTGACGCTCGTTGTTCCATAGACATCAACTGTTGGCTGCTACGGCAACAGAATAATTAAAACAAGATCACGGGACAAAAATATCTCTCTCTGTCTTTGAGTTAAAACAGTGTAGCTCCTATTAAACTTTTAAGTTAAGAAATCCTACTAATGAGAGCTCATTTAAGACTTCAGTTTCCACAAGATGAGCTGATGAAACTCAGCTTCATGGTAAGCTCTACCAAGCCATCCATCTCCCCTTCCTTATTCAGGTCCAGGTCATGGCTCCAGCAGGCTAAGCAAGAACACCCAGAAGTCCTCCTCCCTAGCCATGACGTCTGACTTCTCCCGAGGCATTCCCAGGCAAGACAGGATATTGAAAGCCTTTAACGTACATTGCAGATGCTGCACCAATTCACCTGTCATTCTTTGTCTTACCCCCACTTGTGAAGGAATCTAAGAACTTGATAAGCTGGGACCAAGTTGCTACCCCCAAAACAAAGAATTTCCACCATGATCTCCACCATTGTCTGAATACGTCTGTCTGAGAATTGGAGGTAAACTCTTGGTTTCCCAACATCCTTACATCCTACATCATTTGCAAAAAGCAGAGATGCAATCCTGGGATTACCAAAGTGGAAACTCTCTGTTCCTCAGCTTTGCCAAAAGATTTTTCCCGTAAAATAACCACAGAATAGGTGACAAGGCACCACATTCGGGAAGTACGATGCCCACTTCGGACGTGCTTGACTTATTGCCTAAAATACTCACTCACTCACTCAAGTTACACAAATACCAAATACTGCAATAGTTATTGCCCCATATTCTCCCAGTACCCGCTACGAGACACCCCAGGGTTGAGAGAAAAATCAAACACCAACTTCAAGTCTTAACTAAACAGTGTTGCGCATTCATTGAGTGCGACATTGTTCTTTTGTCAATGTACGTGTTGACACTGCAGCCTGTGTCTCTTAGTGCAGCAGGTTTTGTGTGCGTGTCTGTACCCGTTTGTGCCGTATTAGAGTGTGATTTACCTCTGCAGCCTGTGTCTCCTGATGCAACAGTGTCAGCCCTGTCAGGTCCTCCAAGAACGAGTGGGATGAATTAAAAACCTTGGACAGGAAGTTGAATCCTTCCCTCTCGTAGTGGTCCAGGACCTGGGCAAAAAACAGAAAATGTAATAAAAATAATAAATCCATTCTGACTGAAACATTTCCATTACAGGCAATTATATCACCGTATTGGTCCAAGGTGCATATTGAATATAATATTGGTGCTCCTGTTTTACATTTCTCCTTTTTATTTGAATGAATGTGTAGACAACAGTTGACCATTTTGTAATGATGTGGAACCAACAGAGTACCTGATAAAATTGACAAAAAGGAAGAAATATAAGTAGCTGTGTTGTGTGTGTGTGTGTGTGTGTGTGTGTGTGTGTGTGTGTGTGTGTGTGTGTGTGTGTGTGTGTGTGTGTGTTATAGTTGTAGACTTTAATGGAGGACAGTTGTAAAATGTGGAAGTAATTTCCCTGATTCAAGTCTCAAGGGTAGAGAGGCTTCGGTAACCTTTTACTGCACTTTTAAGTAAAAACATTGCGTAATGTCCAAGACACTTTTAAAAGTTTGATGCTTGGTGAAAGTCCTTTTTGATTCTGATGTGTACACTTTGAGTTGAGGGCTGAGTCATGCTAATGCATCACGACTTGTGCACTTAAATCAAAAACATTAAGAGATGGCAAAGAGAAACTTCCTCTCAAAAGCGGATAAAAAAAAAAATGGTTTTAATGGTATGAAATAAAAATGCACTCTTGGCGCTCTAGTCCATAGGCACGACCTGCAAAACACCGCAACTCAGTGTTTACCTTGATCCCCCACCAGCACTGACTTCAAATACCCACACCTTCTCACACACACACACACACACACACACACACACACACACACACACACACACACACACACACACACACACACACACACACACACACACACACACACACACACACACACACACACACACACACACACACACACACACACACCACTCTCGACTACCTTTACTAAGCTTGGCAAAGCCTTTCATGGACGCCCACAGACCCTCCTCTGCAGGTGTAGGGTTACCTCCACCTCAGACATCAACACACAGTGAGCATCAGCGTCTGTGCATGCGTGTGCGTGCGTGCGTGCGTGTGTGTTCGCAGACTGACCTGGCGTCTAGTCGTGGAGCCAGACACACCACACACAATGCACACTGACGTGTCCCTGGTTCATCTTTTCAACCTCTTTTCTTTCCTTCCCTCTCTTTTATTTCTTTGATTCTCCACTTCCATCCACAGGATCCATTACATGAGACGCCAACGGCCAAAACACACTTTGTTGAAACATAGATGCTCATGACACAGAGAGCAACTTGATAACCGTGATGATTTTGTGTTAAAGTTTCTAAAGTCACTCCATGATCATCACACAAACACACATTTACTTGCACAACACACACTAATAACCTTCACTTATGTCCATATTAATAGTAGACAAGATCGAGACAAAAGATTTCTAAAGTGTTCAGTCACATGGAAAGGCGTTGCCTTTGGTTTCAGACTGTAAAAAGATAAGCTTAAAAAGATAATTTAGCCAACTCCGAAGAGATTGGGTTGTGAATTTTGACAAGTTTATTGTACCTTCATCAAATGCTGTATATATTTAGAGAATCTCAATTTTTTCAAATTGAGTGTTTGGCACTTTTACTTTCTTCTACAGCTGCAACTTGATGAAAGAACAGAAATCATCAATTTTCTTTCGAGGGATAGAAAACTTGATAGCAGAGTGAATCATCTAATATCTGACTAATTTCAACTATGCTGTGCCAAAACCATTGTGGGGAATATGTAATAAATTCAAGAACATTATGTAAACACAGAACGGAAGAAAATAGAAACTTTTAGTAGATTTTCGTTGTTGTTAATCAGATGTGTTTCAGTAGTGACTGCATGCCGTTGACTGATAACACCACGGAATCATCAACATCTGGATTAGATGGTGTGCTACACATTTGTATACACACATGTACATGTGCACTTGTCCTAAAGCTTCCTTCCTTATGGAGCCACATAAATCTCTACCCTCTGGCTGTATTTTACAGCGGTGACGATTTCTTTTTGAAGTTGTTTGTGGATCCATACTGTGTGGATTCTAACTGAACGTATCAGACACTATAGACTGAGTATATGTGTGTGCTTGCATGTGTTTGTGTTTGTGTGTGTAGCATCTTTAAACATATTTTCAAAAAACTGGGTGGTCCTGGTGGTTCAGATGGGCTTTAACTTATGTTGTTAACATGAAGAACAGAGTTTTATATGTATAAATATACTTGTATACATAAGTACGTCAGTTCAAATCAATTACTGATGCATAACAATAAATTAAATGCATAGAGGCTCTTGGTTAGTGGTTTTGCCATGATGTGACACTTACTGAACACTATGAGTAAACAGTTCCTGGTGATTCAATGGTTTTAACTTCCCCTGTTAACTTATTAAGTCAACATGCCAGGTTAGACACTTGCCTTAAAAATGTGCAAACTCCATACTGACTCACTGAGGAACCACTCTGATTCTCTGGTATTCCAGCCCACTTTACAGGAAGCACATCCCATAAAGTGTGCATTGTTGACGCTCTGTGGTTGATGTACAATGCATGTGTGTCTACGTTTTATACGTTTTATACACTTAGTGATATAGAGCTATTTATTCTAAAATAAGTTATGACTATTTGCGGAAATTGCACTTAGTGTGGAAGTGATTGCTAGTTAGAATGTAAATATGAATAAAATATTTCCAACAGCCCAAATAAGAGCTTTAAATCGCTTGTTTGGTCTAAAATAAAAGTCTCAAACTCAAAGACATTTAATTTACAATTATCTAGTAGAATATATTTTAAGTATATATAAAACAGTTATAACAGTCTAGTTATTCAGAAGAAAGAAATGCATTAACAGATAAACTTTGAGCTATGTTGTCTTTTCAACACTTTGCACTACATATGTAAAAAAAAAAAAAAGTCTCCTTTTGCCATTAATAAAGGTAGCATATGGCATATTTGGTATTGTTAGTACAAGTCGTTGTAGTAAGAGGTGTCTGGCATGGTTTAAGACCACGTCAGCTGAGATTTACTCTCTGGTGTGTAGTTTTATTGGCTTGAAGCCCCAGAAAGAATTAGGAAACACACACATACACATGCACGCACACACACACACCCACACAAAAAAGCCCCAACTCTACAGGAACTGCTCCAGCCCAGACAGGGGCTGAATTGTTTTGTTTCCATAGTGACCTGGCAGCACACAGCTGACTGCGGCAGGAATACACACAGACAGATATGCACTCGCTCACACACTCACACACTCGCTCACACACACACACACACACACACACACACGCACACACACAAGACAAAGACAGACACACAAACGTGTTACAGTGAACGGACTGATGGATGGACAGAGGGACACACAAAGAGAGGAGAGATATGGGGGAGGGAGAACAGGAAGGGAGAAAAAGGTAAGACAGAAGGGAAAAAAGAGGAACTGAAGTAGGCCGGTAGAAATGAAAAAGAAAGAAAGGCAGATAAGCAAAACGCAAAACAAAAAGGGAAAATGTGTGTGGGTGGGATTAAGGGAATAAAAACATATTCACCAATTTCCCTACATAACCTTTATCCCTGCCTCAGCAGAGGATCGTCTTTCCTAACTCATGTTGTTCATTGTTCCCAACTACACAGGCTTTACCCCAATCCCTATCAAACCCTATGAACCCTCCGAACAGACCAGATAATCTCATCAGTCACACGGGCAGAAACATGACACCTTAAGGTCGAGTGGAACTTTATACTTTTTTCTTTTTTCTTCTCAGAAGCAGCGTAGGTGGAGAAAAACTTAAAGAAAGCTAGAAAGCCCCCCCTCCCCCATCTTGGTTTCTCCCTCCCTGTCTCCCTTTCGCTCTGTCTTCACATGAAAGTGATAGATCTGGGGCTTTATGACCTCTTTATAGACACAAAGACAGCATTGAGATCAGGGAGAAAGAGAGAGAGAGAGAGAGAGAGAGAGAGAGAGAGAGAGAGAGAGAGAGAAACAGCCCTCCACTCATCACAACACCCTTTCTTCAGCACTGAACTTCCTCTCCTTATCCCCCCCCACCACCAAATCATCTTGCTTTACGCCTCTTTTTTAAAACTTTCTCTGTCTCTATCTTGTGCCCCTCCCCTGGTCTTACACTAATGTACACCAGCCAATGGACACGGTGACCACAGGACCACCTGGGGCAGTGATTGGCCAGTTGACTGTGGACCAATGACAATGCGGTAAAAAGACACAGGGGAATCGCTCCCACCCTGCTTGGCACACACACACACACACACACACTGCAGTGGTGGGAGCTAATTTCACTCATACGACAGTCACTGACATCAGTGAGCAACTGCTGCCTGATTGTTACCATATGGTTTTACCAGATTTTCCCTGTGTGTATGTGTGTGTGTGTGTGTGTGTGTGTGTGTGTGTGTGTGTGTGTGTGTGTGTGTGTGTGTGTGTGTGTGTGTTCAGTATTCCTCAAGGGCCAACATTTCAACACAGCTCCACTGACTTAACCATGTAGAAATGGGAGGTATGGGAATCCCCCTTGTCTCTGCTAAGGCTGCAATTTGCTCTTCAAAACAATGTTGTTAGTAGTAAAATAATCTAATCTGATAAGAACCTGCTTAACCGCAACACTCCTTCTTATACTGTCTAAACACTGTCTTGTTAGTAAACTGGAATTGAAGACACATATTTTAAACTAGTCAGTTACAATTTGTGCTACTTACAACGTCAGAGCAGGCAGTGCATTTGTCAAAGGCCAGGCTTGCAGGCAGGACATTGTCAAACCTCGAAAGAAAGCCTCGGATCTGTGGATGAGAAATCAACATGTCAAAAAACAGACATGAAACATCAGCAAAATAGCACAGCAGGAGTACAAAGAGGCACACTCCTTTAAAAGCACGTTCATATCATTCATAAACAATGAAAACTTAAATTATGAGAACACGAAAAAGGTCTCTAACCATAAAGAGATGAAAATATGAGATAACTCAACAGAAAATAGAGCAGAATATGACTTTATTGGATGTTAAAAATGCCTTTTGGACAGACAGTATTCCCTTTGTGAGAATAAAGTCCCCTTAAAGCCTGTATTCTTTGTAAGAAAAGTACATGTAACAGTAGTAAAGTACTAAAACATTATAGCTAGGGCTTGAAGATTTTGGAGGCAGTTTGACTTTTTATGTTTTCTAGATTTTAAAATCATGCCAAGAGCGCCCTCTGGTGTCCAGAGACACTACAACCTTTTTCAGTGAGACACTGGGTGCCTTTATGCAAACGTGTCTTTGATTCCTTTCCTTGCCTCCTCTTCTCACATCATAGTCACACCCCACAGAGATGTGAGCTGAGGAGGCGAGTAAGAGACACGAGAAGAGAGGGATCCGTCATTTAAAAGAGACGTCAATTAAATATGACGTGTGGCTGCATCATTGTTTGTTATAGAAATGTATTTTATGATCTCTGTCAGATGAGCACAACTGTGTTTATGACCACCTACATACATACATACATACATACATACATACATACATACATACATACATACATACATACATACATACATATATATATACATATACATAAATATATACATATATATATACATAAATATATACATAATATGAAGAATGATCATATATCATGCATATACATATTTTATATACACATTTATTCAATTCAACATTATATCGTAAAATACAGCGAATAAGTGGGGAATGCAAGAGAATGTTGTTATTGATTTGATAATTTGACAAAAGCAGCCGTTTGCATTTGTAAGCGTCCCGTGAATTGGAGGCAGCCTACAATCAATTTTTAAATACATAAGCAATATGTTGGTGTAGGTGAAATGTCAGTAAGGAATGCAGTTAGAAAAAGGCCTTACGAGGACTTTACACACTAAAGGAAGTGTCACATCTGTAGAGTCCTGCCATGGTTTGAGATTAATCCAGCTGTGTTTAGGCCTCTTTTATGTAACGGATGGAGAAAAGACTTCTGCAAAGGATATTTCTGGTATTTCTTCACTCCTCGTCTGCTGCAGGTACACTCAATTTCCAGATCAAGTGAGGAGAGAGGACGCGAGGAAGCATAAGTTACCATATTGAAACACCTTTTCACCACATCTCTCACGGCTGAAAGCTTTTAATCCTATTTATGGCTACAGTAATTACGGCTAATTACCTTGATTACTGTCTACAGAACCCTCTCCACACACGCACACGCACACACACACACACACGCACCCAAAACTCTTTTGTGATACATGTTGAAACCACCACTTGTCATCAATATATTCCTTTCATCGCTTATACTTCCTCCTCTTCCTCCTGGTTCCTTAATAAAAGCTTCACCCATTATGTTTTCTGGTGACGCACGTGGTCCACAGCATGAAGTGACTTCCTGACTATAATTATGATTTGTTAGACTGCACTGAAAGTATCACACACTAAAGGCTGTGTATGCGTGTGTAATATCCTCAAACATATCAAACTACACTAGTTGAAAAATTGCAGGGATGAAAATGAAAAGCTTTCAGTTCTTGGATGGGATATTTGGCTGCAAACTCTGTCACATCTTCATGCACCCCCATTTCAGCTGACCCTTTCGGGGTCAAATGTGCATTAGCCAAGGCTGTGTGGTAAACTCACAGTATCGGGTTAAGATGCAAATCTCTCCATCCATGACTGATAGTCAATTACAATGTGCTACAGTGTTTGATCTTGTAAGACGGTTCAATTTAGTCAAACAGCTTCAGCCGGAGGGTCATCTTTTTTCTTAATTTCTTCTTGTCTTTTATATATTCCCATCTATGTGCTGATTATTTCAACTAAAATAGATTATACAATTAAAAGGCACAGATGGATTGACATATTAACTGCAGTATCAGGCTGTTTAAATATAACATGAATGTGAGAAGATAACTGGTGGCACAGACATGTCCAGTGGATGAATTAACAAATGGAGCGGAGAGTGCATGAGTGAGTCAGGCCAATGGGTGAGTGTGGGCAAGTGAGATGGACTTGAACAGACTAGCAGCTCTACATAAAACTGCATAACCCCTTGTAGCATCGTATATAGGATATGATGAAACTTTATTGTCATTTAACAATGAAAATCATTTTGCATCCTCAGGCTTTTCCGTTCCAGCTAGTGAATCCAGTCCAGTATAGTGAATAAATAAAATGTGTTTCCAGCTTGTATCTGACGACCATTTATAAAATGTAATTTTGCTATTATGTCTTTCCTGTAAATGACATATATTAAATGTCTGTCCATCCTGGTGCCATTATGTTTATGTTATGTTTGCTCCCTTAGGGGTATTTTAGGGGAGATTTTTACTTTTCTAAATGAAAGTTCTAAAGATAGGCAACTTTGTGATTTTGGGCCATCTGAGTAAAAGTTTTATATCACCATTACAAAATTGTAGAATCCTGTATTGGCACTTTGTTGTTCAGACACTTAAATAAATAAATACGACATCATGTAGTTTCTGTAAAGCACCATAAGCTGTCACTGTGGCACCACGGAAAAGATAGCCCGCAGCTTCAGACTACATCTGCAGGGTGTTGTATCAGCAGTAGATATATCTGGACGGACAGGCATCCCAGGAATAATATATACAAAACTGGACACACACACACACCCACACACACCACCATGCAAGCATTTACACCCTTGTGCATATTATCTACCCTGCATTCCTCTCTCTTTGGTCATCATTATCTTATTTCCTCGCCATCACCCTCTCTCTCTCTACAGAAACACACACACACACACATACGCACACACACATACACACACACAAACCCAGCAAACCCATTTGCATTCCACTTTCCTCTGGATTATTTGGTTGAAATACCACGAGTGGCAAAGGTGTCAAGCAAATGGCAGAAATTCAGATTCTCAGGGTGATGAATACTGATGATGATGCAAATGGAGGGCGTGGGAAACTCGAGTATGTGACAACAGTCAGTATGCAAAAGACCACAGTCTGGAAAGCTGAAGATTATTGCTGGAAAATATTCATTTAAAAACAGGCTGAAAAAACCTGTGTTTTAATAGAGCTGCCCTCCTGGTCTTGTTAACCAAGACATTGTGTCTAGATATATATATATATTTTGTATGTTATGAACCACTCCACAGAACTGTCTGTGGCTGTTATAACTCAAAAAAAAAAAAAAAAATAATAATAATAAATAGAGTCACACACAAAAACGATGGCAAGGCCATAGAAATATGGCTACACAAAAGCCAACATTCAGACAGGCACAGACACATAAATTAACTCCCCTTTCATCACCATAGTCCTTCAGGAAGTATTAGCTATCCAACTCACTGAATATAACTATGTATGGACTCCAATCAACTCCACTGCTCCCTGACCTATGAAACTGAATTAATTTTGTTCTGTATAAACAGCAGCATTTTAAATATAGTTATGATCACTTATGCTTGGCCACAGTGCTATATTTTTGGCCTATTCTACTTTTGAGCATCGTAATTCATAAAAGACAGAATAAGTTAATTCCCACAGATAATAGTCAGAGACTTCCATAGCCGCAGTGCAAATAATTAAATGTCTTCATCTCACAGTTAATGGGATTTTTGTTTATGGTCAGACAAGCTCTATCTTTTCTTAATTGTTAACAATTTGTCTCATGTTGATGTTGGATCTTTCATTTTAAACACATCAAGTGACCATTAAAATGACAAGAATAAAAACCCCTATGCGCCGTCATGTTCGGTAAAACAAAACAATAGCAATAAATGGTGATAGAATTCAGATTACGAACAAAGCAGTGGAGAAAACAGCAGGGGCTGATGCTGTGGAAGATGGAGGGTCTCTGCCAGCTGCTAATGATAGGCTATCTGTTAACGGAACTGGATGCTTTTGCTACAGATGAAGTCGGTCCCAGGATTGAGATAATGGATCATTGTTAGCATTCTTGCAAAGCATTTAGAGATTGTGCTGAGAAAAAAATTCACATTGATGCTAGCATGAAAGCTGAGCATTCTTAAGGGAAACGCTGATGGCCTATCACTTAGAAATGTCTGTTACATTTTCACTGGTGTTGTACATACTTGTGGTATGGTGCTGAGGTTATATTTTTCTCATGTTCAAATGATGTAGACAAAGCATTAGAAATAATCTTCAATACCACACAGTCCAAATAAAGTAGCACTTCTAGTAAGCTAGTTTCTATTGCAGGGATGTTAAGTTGGGCAACATTGCATTCTGTTTATTCAGTGTACATAAAAACTGAGCCATAACAGGACCCTTTATTCTTGCAGAGCTTAACTAATGCCTAATACAGGCATACTGCATACACCACTCTTGGTGATATGCAGCTTGCTCATAATGATGAAGCTAGACGTGTCAGCCAGGCTACAACGTTCCCGCCTCCTTCAGCAAGATCTGAAGATCTTTCATGTTTGTGTTTGTTAATGACTTTGAAAGCTACTTTGTAAAATTTTCTAAAAGGAATGCATTAATATTTACCTTTACAAAGATAATAATATTCAGATTGGATTGACAAAAACGTAGAATTTGTAGCAGGTCTGTCGTATTAGATTGCATTAATTTGTAACTAATGAAGACGCCAGGTATCTTCAGCACTCTATTAAAGATGCTGCACTACATCACACAAACACACAATGCCCTGAGAAAACAGATTTCTTTTTCTATGGCAACCTAATCAGTACAAGTAAACAAGAACAGAAACTAATTTTTTTTTTTTATATGCAAACACAGGCGGAGCAGGCTGATGGATGTAAGTGCACAAATAGCATAGAGTGTCCTCAGAATAAAACAAGTTGATGCATGTGGGTGAGTTTGAGTGTCTGACCTGATGTGGCACTAGACCCAGAGAGGTTGGAGGTTCATTCATTCTGTCATCACTGCTACTTGCCACTGCGTAGCCTCTGAGGGTTGGGAGAGAGAGGGAGAAAAATAAATACCAGAAAAAATTTGACTGAAAGAGAGAAAAAAAAAAAAGGGTTAAATCTCCCTAAACACCCCACAATATTACACTTTATTTGTCAGGTATGAGCCGAACAACAACTAACTCTATAGCGTGATGCTGATACATGGTATTATACAGGGTTGTAGCAAATCCATCCATCCATCCATCCATCCATCCATTTCCTCCGCTTACCAGACGTCCTTCTCCCCAGCAACACTTTCCAGCTCCTCCTGGGGGACCCTGAGGCGTTCCCAGGCCAGACGAGATATATAATCTCACCAGCGTGTTCTGGGTCGACCCCGGGGCCTCTTACCAGTTGGACGTGCCTGGAAAACCTCTAAAGGGAGGCGTCCAGGAGGCATCCTGATCAGATGCCCGAACCACCTCAGCTGGCCCCTTTCGACGCGAAGGAGCAGCGGCTCTACTCCGAGCTCCCTCCGGATGTCTGAGCTCCTCACCCTATCTCTAAGGCTGAGCCCAGCCACCCTACGAAGGAAGCTCATTTCGGCCGCTTGTATTCGCGATCTCATTCTTTCGGTCACTACCCAAAGCTCATGACCATAGGTGAGGGTTGGAACGTAGATGGACTGGTAAATCGAGAGCTTTGCCTTACGGCTCAGCTCCTTCTTCACCAAAACGGTCCGGTACAACGCCCGCATCACTGCTGACGCTGCACCGAACCGCCTGTCCATCTCCCGCTCCATTTTACCCTCACTCGTGAATAAGATCCCGAGATACTTGAACTCCCTCGCTTGGGGCAGTGACTCACTCCCAACCCAGAGGGTGCAATCCACCATTTTCCGGAAGAGAACCATGGCCTCAGATTTGGAGGTACTGACTCTCATCCCGACCGCTTCACACTCGGCTGTGAACCGCCCCAGTGCGTGCTGAAGGTCACGTTCTGAAGAAGCCAACAGAACCACATCATCTGCAAAAAGCAGGGATGTGATTCTGAGGTCCCCAAACCGGAAACTCTCCTCCCCCCGGCTGCGCCTTGAAATCCTGTCCATGAAAATCACAAACAGGATTGGTGACAATGGGCAGCCCTGGCGGAGGCCAACACGCACTGGGAACAAGCTCGACTTTGTGCCGAGTATCCGGACACAGCTCTCACTTTGGTCATACAAGGACCAAATGGCTCGTAGTAACGAACCAGGTACCCCATATTCCCGCAGTACCCCCCACAGGACTCCCCGAGGGACACGGTCGAAGGCCTTCTCCAAGTCCACAAAACACATGTAGACTGGATGAGCAAACTCCCATGCACCCTCCAGCAGACCTGCAAGGGTAAAGAGCTGGTCCGCTGTTCCACGGCCAGGACGGAATCCGCATTGCTCCTCCTGAATCCGAGGTTTGACAATCGGACGGAGCCTCCTTTCCAGCACCCTGGAGTAAACTTTCCCGGGGAGGCTGAGCAGTGTGATACCCCTATAATTGGAGCACACTCTCCGGTCCCCCTTTTTGAAAATGGGAACCACCACCCCGGTCTGCCACTCCACAGGCACTGTACCCGACTTCCACGCGACAGTGAAGAGACGTGTCAGCCAAGACAGCCCAACACTGTCCAGAGCCTTTAGCATCTCCGGTCGAATCTCATCCACTCCTGGCGCTTTGCCGCTGAAGAGCTTTTTAACTACCTCAACGACCTCCGCCAGGCATATGGACGAGTCTTCCCCTGAGTCTTCAGACTCTGCCTCTTCCACAGAGGACGTGTTGGTTGGGTTCAGGAGTTCCTCAAAGTGTTCTTTCCACCGCTCGACAATATCCCCAGTCCGGGTCTGCAGTTCTCCCCCCCTACTGAGCACAGCCTGAGAAAAGCCCTGCTTCCCCTTTCTGAGTCGTCTCACGGTTTGCCAGAACGTCCTTGAGGCCATTCGAAAGTCCTTCTCCATGGCCTCGTCAAACTCCTCCCACACCCGGGTTTTTGCCTCAGCAACTGCCGCAGCTGCAGCCCTTCTGGCCAACCGGTACCTGCCTGCTGATTCAGGAGACCCCTGGGCCAGCCAAGCCCGAAAGGCCTCCTTCTTCAGCTTGACGGCCTCCTTCACTGCTGGTGTCCACCAGCGGGTTCTCGGATTGCCGCCACGACAGGCACCGATCGCCTTCCGACCACAACTCCTAGCAGCAGCTTCCACAATGGAGGATTTGAACATGGCCCACTCGGATTCCATGTCCCCAGCCTCCCCCGGGATGCACGAGAAATTATTCCGGAGGTGGGAGTTGAAGACCTTGCGGACAGGATCCTCAGCCAGACGTTCCCAGTTCACCCTCACTACACGTTTGGGTTTACCGGGTCTTTCCGGCAGCCTCCCCCGTCACCTGATCCAACTCACCACCAGGTGGTGATCAGTTGACAGCTCTGCTCCTCTCTTCACCCGAGTGTCCAAGACATACGGCCGCAGGTCTGATGACACAACTACAAAGTCGATCATAGACCTTTGGCCTAGGGTGTTCTGGTACCAAGTACACTTATGAACCTCCCTATGCTCAAACATGGTGTTTGTTATGGACAGTCCATGACTAGCACAGAAGTCCAACAACAAAGCACCACTCGGGTTCAGATCGGGCAGGCCGTTCCTCCCAATCACACCCCTCCAGGTTTCCCCCCTGTAGCAAATCTACACAGAAAATATAACGTCAAAAGACTGAATTTGGTAGCCTATATTGAGAACTGAGCCATCCCATTTGCTTTAACAATGAAAAAGATTTACATTTTCCATGAGATCTGAGAGCTACTGCTCGCCAGTAAATCTAGCAAGGTTTAAAAGATTTGACTCTCAGTGGATAACAATGACAAAAACATCAAGTCTCACACTGAGCTCATTTTAGTTTTGCAAATTACAAAATGGCAAACCACTACAAAATTAATTCTTATGTGACAATCTTCTAAAGTCCATGGCTGTTCATATGAACGCTGGCATAAGGGCCTTAAAAAGGATAAAGAGATGGAGAGAAGTTGGTTAAAAAGAAAGGAATAAACACGGCTATGAAGAGAAAAACAAGGACACAGAGAGGGCAGAGCGAAGAGAGGGAGTTCTTGTGGTAAAGGAAGGAGTTGCACAACATAGAGGTACAGAGTGTACATAAAAACTTTCTTTCTCCTTTTTGCTCTTTATCCAGGATAGGCAGAGCAGCTCTGTAACGGCTTATAACATCTCAAAACACTCTGAGAGAAAATGGCTGCCTTATCAGGCCCAGCAAGCAGCCACTTTAGTACGACTTTCACCGAAACATGTACACACAATTACATTTCCACAAAGACATAGCTGTGCACACTTAATAAGGATGAAAACATCCCCATCAATGTTTGCGGGGGGAAAACACTATCGAGCGAGTACAGATTGCTAAGTGAACTTGAGAGTTGACTGAATCACTTTGTTCAAGCTTTTGAGGAATAAAAAAGAGATGGATTATTAATTGCAACAAATCGCAGTGAGCGCTAGTTCTTGGGCTGAAGTGCAGTTAATTCAGGGCGCTTTGCTACAACCAAATAGAAGGCACTACCTGCAGTGCAGTGAGACCTCAGTTTCAGGGTTGCTCCATCAAAAAGCAAAAGTAAGCAAGTAAAGTTTACTGACAGTTGAGGAGCCACAACATCCTAGGCACGATCTCCTTAAGTGTAAAGCCTGGAGTGAGGCAGCCAACACATTGAGGTAGGCGAGTGTCTGACCTGGCAGACCTCTGCAGGTTTTTGCGAGGATCTTTTATTGGATTCTGACTTTAATTGGTTTTAGTTGGAAAAAAAATCAAGATCAAGAAGGTTTGCAACAGGGGAGCCTGAGGCAAGGTGCATAAGAGACGTGGACTTGATACGCTGCACAAGAAAACTCAAGTTGGGATCAGGGAGCGTCCAGAACAAATTGCAAGGGAAGGAGTATCTGTCGCTGTCAACCCCAGAACTTCAAGGTCAATCGTCACAGCAATAGGATAAGCCAGGCTGATGCTCACCATAAAGGTTCAGAGCTGTTTTCATGTTTCCTTGACGACATTAAACGTTATTTTTGTGCATAACATACATTAAACAACGTAGCTGTCAGCAGAGATTAACAAAAAGTAAAACTCTGAATCCAAGTGCAACATTTTTCCTTCGTTCAATCAATTTAATCAGTCCTTCCTAGTCTTTAGAATTGGCCTACATAACTTTTGTAAGTGTGCTGGTCTTACCCTTCACTGTGCTGCAGAATGGACACCATCATCTCCACAGCCAGGGCTCCAGCAATCATGGCCAGGCCTGGTCTGCTGACGGTGCACTGCTGATCCAGAGTCCGATCCCTGGTTGACTGTTTACAAAAGAAGGGAAAACAACAAAATCAGTCAAGTAAACCACTGGCAATATACATTAACATAACAGCAGTGACATCAGGAAAAATGTGTTTTGGAAGATAGAATTTTTTTCCAATTATACTCAGAACGGGTCGAGATGATGCTGTTATCCAAAGTGATGTGGGTTGAGGTAGCAATTACTGACTAAATTGCTTGATCGCAGACTATTTACCACACAATGACAATGGGAGTCCTTTTAGTTAAGTGGTATTTAATGATGCAATACTATTTTCATGATTGAAAATTAACCCCATTAATGTCTGGACTAAATTACATTACACTTCATCTAATAGTTGTCTGGATATTGGTTGGATCAACAAACCAACATCCACAGAGCTACACCATGAGCATGGCTACAAACACAAGTGTTTGTTAGAACAGCTGATCAATGACACTGTGGTGAAGGACTGTGTGTGTTTCACAATATGTTGAAAATGTATCATTTTTCTTTAATCCAAAAAAAACCTTTATACGCATTTTATTATTTACAAGTTTCTATTCATTCATTCAGCAAACTTAGCTTTTGTGAGAGGAAGCTGTGCCTCTAATTCAAGTGTTAGCATCACTAAAACCTGTGACAGCAGGCTGGAGCCATATGGCATTTATAGGAGAAGTCAGAGCTGAATAGCACAGTTTCCAAACAATAGGCTGTGGCATTCAATAGCTGATTGATTGCTTTAAAAAAATACTCATATCAAAAGGTCATGAAGGGAAAAACAAGAGTGAAACAAAGAGTGTCACAAAGGGTACAAAAATGTGTATGGCGAGAAAAAACAAAGGCTACATCTCCCTCCGTCTTTAAAAAAAAAAAATACATTAAACATAACATTTCAAAATGGTAACATTTTTGCAGCTTATAACAATGATTATAAAATCCCCCAAAAAATGAATCACATAAACTATGCAATTTAAACCTGCAACAATACGTTATCAGATTGGGGCAACAGAATTTATTTTAAACACAACATTCACATATTATCAACTACTAATGTTGATATGCAGACAGTGTTAACACTGGGCAACCTTAGCATTCATTTTGAGTTTCTGGGTAACTGACAAAAAAAAAAAATCCAATATTCACTCTCCTTTGAGCTCTATTCTGGTCTCCATCAAGTCCTGAAGAATAAATCTGACTCTAACCTGCTACATACTAAATGTAACACTATGTTCACCAGTTAGTCGCTAACTTCTTCTGTAAACATTTGGTGCTGGTCTGGTAACATTTAGGTGGTTTATTACTGCTTTTCTTCTGAACACAGCGGCCTGCTGTGACTGCAGAGAAGGTTGCTGAGAGATATTTGCAACGATCCAATAAAGACTGAAAAGCTCCACAGAGCTGAGGGGAACTGCATAATTGGGTTGAAATTCACTTAAGGGTATTGACGATGAGAAAACACCTTTCACCTAGTCATTTGGCCCATTCTGAATATCAAACAAGCTTTAAAAATGAGTGCTGGTTGAAGAAAACACATCTAAGAAACCTAATTGCTTCCTGTTTATTCTTAAATGCTTGACCTTTTTGCCAGAGTGTTGGTTCTAAGTGCATTGCGTGAGCTAATGAGTTGAGTGCATGCGTGTAATCTGTGTGTTTTCCTCACATCTCCTGGTGCCACGACATCATTGCAGAAGTAGCAGCCCAGCTTGTGCCCTGGGATGTTGGAGAACAGAGAGGATCCTGGGACAGAGCCGGCAGGTGTGGAGGACGAAGAGGAAGCAGAAGAACAGGAAGTGGAGGAATCTGCCCCTGCAGAAACACTCTGACTGACGGGGGGCTTCTTCAGGCCGTGGCGCATCACGACAAATGTGTCAAAGCCCAGAGCGGAGTTAACCACCAGCTGAAGGGTGAAAAACAACAATTATGGTAATTCATAATAACACGTCATATGTTTTTAAAAAACAGTGACAAAGAAAGATCTTAAATGGCTTTGGCTTGATCTGTTTCTCCTAAACACAAACACAGCACATTTCAACCAAATCAAATGAGCTAAATGGCTCATTTTACACAAACAACAAGGATGAAATGGGTAAAATCATTAAAAAAAATAATGACACAAAAAATGAATAGGCTCTTTACAATGTTGAAAGCCTCTAGACACTCAGAGAGGCAATGGAAATAAATTGTGAAGCCACTTATCGGTGAAGTCTCAAACAGCCCCACAGCACAAATGGCAAAATAACCTTTCAGCTGACCCGGCCAACAAGAAAATCTAATCAACAGTCCAAAAAACATTCAACTGCTAATAGCTGCATCGGTGAGACCACTGGAGGCATTAAAACGTAAAGACACAACGTTGCTAAATCTAACATTGCCTGGCAACTAATAGAATCCAAGCTGTTAAACAGAAAATGGGGCTAATATTATTGGGCTCATTCAATTTCCTGGAAGATAAGTGAAACTGTTTCCAAATTGAAAAGCTCCAGCTTAAAGTAAAACAAAGACAAGTTATAAAAGTCTCCATCCACAGTGCTGCATTTTGTCTCTACTGGTCCATCGGATCCTTTAAGCAAACAGATCTGTGGAAAGCCTCAGTTTTTTATTATTTTAATTAGCCTTAGTACTACCATTGATTTTTGTGTTTATATTTGTGATCACAGTGCAACATTGCAGACAAATGTCTGGTTTGTTGCATACATTAATGTATATTTTTTAACACTTAAGAAGAACTGCATCAGTGGTTTTGGCTTGTGGTAGATTATAAAACAATTACCCATTTAAACATCCAGTAAACATAAGTCAACATAACACACAACATTAAAATCTAACACTGTCATATGATTCAAAGTTTGCATAGAAAATGTGATTAGTGCAGCGTTAGTGACCCCACCCCCGCTGGTCACTGACAGTGTGGCTGTTCTGTTCTTCCTACCTTCCTCTTGCTGGCAGCTATCACAGTAGGCAGCCAGCGGCTCTCCCTGGTATCCATAAGTAAGAAGACCACATCATGTTCTGAAATGAGCTTCTCCAGCTGCTCCACATCCCTCTGGGCCTGGGAAAGAGTGGCCTCAGAGAAATTCACTGGATGACCGGGCATGGGGATGCTCATATTGAAACCCTCTGCATTCTGTAGGAGGACACACAGAGAGAGAGAGTCAGAGAAAAACATCTGAGACTGAATACTCCATGAAAATGTACAAATGCAGGGTTAGGATTGTATCCAATTTTCTTGGACAATGATATCAACTTTGTGGTTTTCAATTTTGCAACATCTGTGCATCTGCAAACATGAAATTGTAAAAACAGAATTTGAATTATGATGTGCATTATACATACATTTTAACTTAACTGAAAAATTTCAAATGAACAAAGTTGTCTCTCGACATCCAAGTTCTAAAGTAATTAATAATAAGGATTTCCCTTGCCTCTAGATGGTGCACATTAGCTGCTGCCTTCTTTCAAATGCAACGTGGGTATATGCAAGAACACTTTAATTCCACGCCGTCTAAAACAAGCCCTTACATAAAATATTTCCAACAGTGTATAAAATGTTTGCTTTGTGTTTTAGAGCTATCTTAACATACTTGACACTACAGAAAAATCTTGAAATTAAAAACTTACTATTAATAAATTATCAGTTGCTGTATGAGAAGCCAGATGCTGAAAACTAACCCCCCCCCCCCCCAAAAAAAAAAAGTATTGTTGTGCTTTCTGCTGAGTGACATACTAGTCAAGAAAGATAATTGAGTGCAAATTGTGGAGTGTGCTTCATCACCACAGCTGACCTGAGGCCAGTATGTATTTGACTCTCCTGTATACGTCAATGGTATGGAAGTATGTAAAGGAAACCCTTGCCATTTCCAATTCCATAAAAAATATTCAATGACCGATCTTATCCATTGCCAAACTTATTACTGTGACTCTCTCCAAGGAATAAAGGCTTGACGGCGAGGCGAATAGAAATGTCAAGAGTCATTTTATAATCAAGAGAAGGACAGAAAAGGGCAAAGACGAGGTGAGAGGTCTTAACAAGAAGAAATGCCACTCTTACCAAATCAGTGGATCTACTGCCTTCGCTCTCCATGTGTCGAGAGTGGGAGCTGTTAACCGAGTCTTCAATTTACTTTTTATTTCACTCTGACTCAAGTGTTGCTAAGTATTAAGGATGTTATTTCAGGCTGCAGGGATGATAATAATATTCTAGTTTGCCTCCAAGAAAGTCACACAAAAATCATTCTGACTGTGGAAAAATCCTTTCCTGAATAGATCCAACAATTCCACTGTTGATATTTTCAACCAGCTCTGACCTCACTGTTGACAAAATTTAAAGAGAAAAGAAGAGCAAACACCACAAACTATCCTGTAAATGTCAGGTGACAGTATTTGTCCACAGACAAAATATGAAATCTGCTTTCAACCTTTTCAACATTGTGACCTTGTGTGAACCGACTCCTCGGTTCAATTGATGCATTTCTGTGCTCTCTGGGTCTGTTTTTCTTTCTAGCTTTCACATTGGCACCTGGTGCCTCTGTGTTTGTAGGGAAACAAGACAGTTAAGGGGAGGGGGAGCACAGAACCACACAGATAAAAATAGGAGGTCAGGTATGGATGCAGCTAGTATAGGAGGCCGACGGTAAGATGTCTAGACAGACACCAGATGTCTTGAAAACCCAGAGCCATCCATCAAGAGTTAAGCCTTTGCTCTTTACTTTCTTTTCTATTTCCACAACAATAACAGGGAATCAGAAAATGCAGGGGCA
Organism: Anoplopoma fimbria; assembly: GCF_027596085.1. Classification (NCBI taxonomy): domain Eukaryota; kingdom Metazoa; phylum Chordata; class Actinopteri; order Perciformes; family Anoplopomatidae; genus Anoplopoma; species Anoplopoma fimbria. The sequence goes on from NC_072465.1 coordinate 18,878,773, forward strand.
GACAGAGAGACTGGGATAAGAAGTTGATGACATGCTGGCATGCCAATTATTTTTGTGTGTGTGTGTGTGTGTGTGTGTGTGTGTGTGTGTGTGTGTGTGTGTGTGTGTGTGTGTGTGTGTGTGTGTGTGTGTGTGTGTGTGTGTGTGTGTGTGTGTGTGTCTCAAGGGGACATCAAAGGTCTTTTTGTCTGGGACCCTCTAAACCCGGGCAACTATATCTTGTTTTAGGAACCGCCTATTACCAAGTCATGATTGCAAGCTTTGCGGGGTCAATAACTATAAAATGAGGCTTCAATCTTACCGAGTTCAAGGTAAATGACATCACAGGTTTCCAGTCAGACAGTAAGTGAGTCTCAGTCAGTTTAGTCAAAACTCAAAAGTCGCATCAAAGTCCAGAGGGTTTAAACATTATATTAAACAGACTGCGCTATACTTTCCGGATAGAAGACTACGATATGCATTTAAAAAAGAATGTCTGTTATCTGAAAAAAAAATCTTAGTGATGCTTCAAAAGATTCACAAGATCAAAAACTTGTGTTACTGCCGACTGCACAGGTAGCGACTTTAAGCCAGTATACGTTCTCCTGGTATCACATCAGTGGATGAAGAAGTACTTAGATCATTTCTAAAAATTAGAAATATCCCTATTTAGCAATGCTCAATGGCAGGTAAAATGTCTACATTCAAAAATGTATTTAAGTAAAAGTACAGAAGTATTAGTCTAAACAATGTACTTAAAGTATAAAAATTGAAAGTATTTAATTCTGCAGAAATGTTATATTACTAGATATGTATCATCGGTGAACATGTTTTCAGTACTTTAATGTTGTAATAAGTTAAGGTTTCAGCCAATTTTAACTGCTTTATTTTGGTAGTGTAATCAATACCAATGCATCATTTTCCATAAACTGAATACATGTGTTGCATGTAAAATCTTAATTTAAAAAGTAACAAGTATCTACAGCTGTCAAATGAATGTAGTGGAATAAGTGAACAATATTTAAAAAACGTAGAGTAGAAGTGTAAGTACCTAAAAAATGTAAAAGTACATGTAGTTTGTTTTTGTTTTTGATCATTTCACAACGGACCCATAACCTGAGATTGGACTGTTTGCCAGATGATTAAAGAGATGAGAAGGAATATTTCTGTTACACAAAATTAAGTTTTTAAATTATACAATTTTTTTTTTCCCGAGCGATATACTGTATTCTCTAACATTTGCAGGCCCCCTAAAAATCCTTTAAATTAAACAATTTGAGAGCAAAAAATCACTTTTGGTCGAACTGCTCCCTTTAAGGTGTCCCAAAAGGGTTGGTCCCCACTGAGCTACAGGACCTAATAACTGCTTACCAGAAACAAGGCAGTAATTTTAATTTAAGACGACCATTTAGTAAATGGGTTGTTTAATTTGAACTTCTGAGACCTCCTGAATCGCAGCGTTACATGCCATCTGAGGGTATGCCAAATCAAAGAGAATCATCCTCGTATGAACTGCCTACATCTTCTTGCAAAACTAAACATGCACTCATCAGCACACAGGTGTACACATGATTCACGTCATAAATATGCATTCGGTCTTTGTTTTTCCAAGAAGCTTAATAAGAGATGGTTGCTTTCTCACAAAAACAGAGCCCTGCTGTGAGTGTTTGGCTGCTTTTTCATTTAGTAATACAGCTAAATATCGTCCCCGGAGCCCCCCCCACTCATTAATTAACAAAGTAATGAAAGTGCCTTCATTAATTTGCAAACACGACTCTTCATTTTCTGCATGGTTTGGCCATCACATCTCAGACACGACCAATCAAATAGGAATATGATTATAGGGATATATATATATATATATATATATATATATATATATATATATATATAAATAAAATTAAGATTAAGATTATAATCTCAATGGTGTTGTACAGCAGTGTAATCTGCCGCACAAATGTGAAAAATATATACTTATCAATTTAAGGTATGAAAACTAATAAAAGAGGACAGATTTCTGATGATAATATCTCAGATTTTTCTAATTGACGGATGACCTCACATACAAAGAGAGATCACATTCCGCATCATGGGCATCATCTTTTGATTTTATGCACTCACCACTCCAGGAAAGATTTTGGTGAGTCGATCCACAGCTGCCATGGCTTTAAACTTCCCTCCTCCGAGACAGTCCTCAAACTCATAGAGCGGCTGCCGAACTGGATTGGAGTATGAGATCTTCGCATTGTCTACAAATGTGATGTGTCTCACGCCCCATCCCTGGAGCACAAAAGGCAAACATTCATTCATATTTTAAAATCACATTATTTTTGTAAGCAGCTTCAGCGACCATGAGTGGGAGGTTCTGTACCCAGTGTGTGATTCTAAATAATACCTGCAATTCCACTTTCATTTAAAAATAATGGATGCATCAGTGTGCAGGTAGTAAAACCCTCAAGTTATTCTAGCTGTTGTTCATTCATTTCACTCTCTGTTCACACAACATCTAGCCACAATATCAATAACATTAGACCAAGTCGGTATTAACTGGTGTCCAAAGTTCCCCCAGAACAGTAACTGACGAGGACAAAAAAACATAACCATGTATTTATAATGAACATCATAACTGCAGGCAGCAATACTCTGACAGCCCTATAATGCAGTCTTAGTTTAAGTTCCATTTACTTAAAAAAAAACCATTGTATTCTAGCTAGCAGGTGGTTGTATGAAAAATATTTCATTAAAATGTTTCTGCTCTGTACATGGAAATACATTCCAAAATTATTTATTTGAGAATCTGAGGCGAAAATATTTAAAGTATAAAGCAAATTTCATTGCATGCGTTTTGTTTCCTAGAAGAGTTTTTAAAAATGTATTGCATGACTGCAGATGAATTTTGGTTTAAGTCTTTCTGTCCCATCTGTCCTGGAAAGTAACAGATAACAGCTTTCAATGAAGCTGATCCATCTTTTGGAGACTGCACTTTTGCAGAGCCATGTACAAAACTGACTAGTGAAATCTGTGGAACATGTTGAATACTCTGTCAACAGTTGGTAGCAATTCACTGATAACTGAGCTGGTATTTTCCAAGACATTAAACAGCTCATCAAAATCCTGACTTAGCGGTCACTGATAGCTCTCTGTTAATGTCAATGGTAACCATATGTACAATAATATGACAATTTAACCAGTACAACAACCAGATATCAGTTAAGGTATTATGCCACAGAGTGCAGCACTTGGGAAGCACAATGTTTTAACTGCCTTACCACTTGTAAATTTGATAATTGAGTCAATTAAAGTGACAGGTTGGACTGTTTCCTTAGATGTCCATCAAATGTTGATTGAACTACATCTGTACAGGCTGTCTCAGTTTTATAGTTATCTTTAGATGTCTGCACCAAGATTAATCCAGCATGTTCAACTCCCACTTAAATCAAAGAAAAATTGAACTGTCATTCAGAGGAAGCTATACATTTAAAGTTGTGTCATATTAAGCTCACCGATAGGAGATACTGGATGGGTTTTCTGGAGAACAGACTATTTCTACAATTGTAATATCCTATATATCCTATATATATATATTCATTTTTTTCTTAAACATGAGTATAGTAGAAGTGTTTTGACAGCACATAGCTGTCAAAAGTCTGGGGCTAGTACAGCAGAAATAACACATGAAACTGCTGATTAAACAAAGATTAACAGCAAAGATCACACTAATCTCCTAAAAGCTTTTTGGTCAAGTACAATTTTACATAATTTGCTACATCCTAAAAATTAAGTGTCTCATTACTGCGTACTTTAATCCCAAATCCATCTTTTCATCCAAGTATCCTCCCACCCTTACCATCAGAGTCCTGGCTACATTGCAGCCCAGAGTCCCAGCTCCCAGTAGAAGACACTTAGTGGAGACCACCTTGTCCAGGTCCAGGGAAGGAACCAGCCTCCATCTCATCAGCTTCAGATTCAGGTCCACTGATGACTCTGCAAGTCTGCAGACAGTCAATGGAGACAACTGAAGATACTCTTTGTTCACAGAGAGAAATAATTAGATGTAGATCATCTACTTTGCCCAATGCTGTTCATTAATTTATTTTATATTGATAGTTGAAATGTGTTTTGGTCTGAAGGCTAACACAGACCAGTTAAACCGTTATACCTAAACACCTTGTAGTGTGTTCATTACCTTTTAGGGTCCATGCATTCACTGAGGTTGACCATCCTGGGTCCCATGGCCCCTTTAGGGTTCTTCTCCCAACCTACACTCTTAGGACATGCTGTGGAACAAAAAAACATAAACAGTGTAAAATAAGCATAAAATGCCCCTACTACATAAGTGAGAGACGTGGAAAGATTTTTCAGAAAACAAAGGGCAATGCAGAAATTTGGGTTTTATCTGCTCAAGTTTCAATTTTGACATTTCTGCCTCCATCCCGACACAATAGAGGCAAATGGAATTTCACAGTATTCACAGCATTGAAAACACATTTAGACATCTTTTTGGTGACAATGTTGCAGTTAATCTGAATTATACACAAATCGCATTGTTCACAGTTTTCAGTGTTACTTCCTTCCTAGGGAGAAAAAGTTCCCCTGAAAAAATGTTGACAGCATGTCAAACAGAAGTGGACTAATGAGAAAAACATGTTTTTTATAAAATTCAAGCATACAGTGAGTGGTGCAATGAGATAGGCACAAAAAGATAACCAACTATTGCCTTCACTCTCTTTACCACTTCATCTTCCCCTCAGTATTAGCTAAGGATTCTGGTTAATATTTGTGTTAATTTGTTCACATTAATTAGGATTCCACCCAACTTCTGAATAATAAAAATCATAGAGTTAAATGACTTAATTCATTTAAAATTGGATTTGATTTATTGCAATAAATTATTGTAGCAGTATGATATGTAACAGATTATTGTGGCCAACATAAGTGAGTCAGGGAGGAGCAGAGTGTTTGTAAGCGCAAGTTAGTGAACGCTGTGAAATTTTAGTGTTGAGTTGGACTCAAAGTATTCAACTTATTCGCTCTAATAAAAAACATGAAATGATCACTTTCTTTCCGGTCCACTCAGCCTTTCTTTCTCAAACTGTTGCTTGGACACTGCTTCACACCGTTTACTCCTCGCTGATCAGTGTTGGCTGCTAGATGCACAATTGTCGCTGGGTAAATACAGTTTAATATTGGATCTGGTCTGAGATATGTAAATTTTAAATTATCATGAAGTTTTTTTTCACCATTCTGAAGCGCAAAACTCTTTTTGGTTGTTGCAACAACTTAGCCTGGTGTATCTGAAAACGTGGGTTGAGCTAGATTAATTACACCCTTTCAAAACAATACCAAATTTGCCCATGCAAAACCAAACATAACAGACAACTCTATTTTTGTAGCATGAATGCATATTCTGTCAGGTAATTAAAAGTCACATTGTGATGAAGAGGTCGACTGAATAAACAAAGACACATCTCAACAAAAACCATCAACCCCTTTCCCATCCTATTACCATTTAAATTACTTTCATCCCTTATGCAACAGATAAAGGAATAATGGAGGAGCTGTGTGAGATTAGTGTGGCTTGAAACAGAAGCAGAAAGTCTCAGTGGAAAGAAGGCGAGCACTGATGGCTCAGTTACAATATACACAGATGCATTCAGATGAACAAGAACAAATGCATGACAGACAAAGACATGAGACATACCAACACACGTAGACGCTACGCACTGTTACGTGGACAGATACTACCAGAAGAACACATAAAGAAAAGGAAATTACCCGAGTTGATGGGAAGCTCAGGAAGTTTTATCTGGAAGATGACGCTGTGCTGTATGGAGCGGCTTCCTTGCATAGTTCGGTCCCTGAAACACAGCAGCTCCACTGTGTCCAGCTTAGAGCCCCTGACACAAACACACAAATCAAGGAGAGACAATGCAAATTAACATACACACACACACACAATATTATTGATAACTATCAGGGTGTAAAGAGAATTGCAACAAATATAACACTTTTTTTCTAAAATACATTAACCACCCTGGCTTTACACACACACACACACACACACACACACACACACACACACACACACACACACACACACACACACACACACACACACACACACACACACACACACACACACACACACACACACACACACACACACAATAAAGTGTACGTTTGAAATAAAAAAAATCAGTGACAATACAAATATCACAAATACAATTTTACATGGAATATGCTCTCTCTCCCTCTCTTAAACAAGGAACAACAGACGTAATCAACACGTTTCCACATACCAACACACTTCCTAATATGGTACTAAATGACCACAGTCACATTACACAATCAAACTCCAGTGATACAACTGAATACGCGAGACACTGCGGCTACATTGTAACTCTATCTTCACCTATTTTAGCCTTTATCAACAGTTTATGGTTAACACTGCAAGAGTAGTCAAGCACAAGATTGATGAGGTTTGTATTGGATGACAAATGCCTCTAAATACAGAGCTGAGGGCCAAACTGTCCAAAGACATTTGCTGCTGATAAGCCCCTGGTATCACAGGATTCTATTGCTAAGCCCACATGGGATTTTCCTTGTTTAAATAAAAAATAATTATGCAATAAAAATCCGCTAGAAATAATAATACAAGTGCCAGGAAAAACTAAGCTCTCTGGGGAAAATTGTGGCAACATTTTCTTTTTTAAATTGCAGCATTGAAATGCGCAGCACTAAATGCAGTTATATTTAACTGACATTCCCGGAGGATGGTGCAATACGATGATGTGATGTAACATTGTTTTCATTCATTTTCAGAAATGATTAAGATCAATTAGCCGTTTGTCCTTGTTTACACCAGTAACCCATCACAGTTATGTCTAGTGTTGTTTTAGTCAAAATCATGTTACTGCTCTGTTGTAAGTTCTTCTGCCCTCAAGCTTTATTATCAGAAAACTTTGACTTTGCAGAAAAACAGTTATTCAAAATCTTAGCATTCAGTTTTCATGCTGCTAGAGCACAGACTGCCTTCATGCTGATTTGAGGTTTTCACCTGCACTATTCATCCATTTTTAACAAATAAAGTGAAGACAAATTTGTTTAGTTGAGCTTATAGTGTACTTTTGTCCCCTTGTCCTTGGTAGGCATATTTATGCTGTCTGTCTGCGTGTATCTTCTAACGTTTCATCAATCTGTAAAGCAAAATAAAAAAAGCACTTCTTTGGGAGACTGTTTTCTACTAATAATGCTTAATAACTAAAAAGCCTTGCAGTAAGAAAAAGAAGTGGCTACAATGATAACATGGGAAAGTCTCTAAGGACAGACTTGTTTGAAATCAAGAATAAATTATATCTGTAAGTAAGAAGCCAAATTTGTTCCAAACAGAGACCTATTGTAGATAGCTACAGTTCTTCAATCATTGGCTAACAGTTTCGTTTCTACTTCCTAATATTGCATCAGTCTTTTCAAGCTGGTTGCTTATAGCTACAGTAAGGGGTTTTGAAAACATTGCACAAGATAAACTCTTGATTGCTAATTATAGCTGACATGGGATTAAAGTTTCTGAGAGACACCTGCAGAGTAAGTCACTTGCTTTTAATCTTTCTGTAAATATTTGAATACGCTCAGACCTGGATTCTTAGATTTATGACTGAACATTTAATCCAACAACTTGCACCACTTCCCCACTGGTGAACTGAAATATTTCCTCTGTAAATATTTCTATGAAATATCTCCCTCTGCAAAGCACACGGAAGCCTCCACATAACACCCTCATTTCTGCAACAACTTGAATCAGTAAACAATTTATAAGCTCTTACATTATAATGCTTTGAGTATAGCATAAATTAATCTTATTTACAAAACAAGAAGTCTCACATGCTTTCTTTACATGCTGACATGTAATACTGAATTTTTCATAATTCCCTCCCTTCATAACCGCTCCTTCAACTTTTGAATAGCAGAACAGAGCCATTTTCCGGCTGTTTAAAACCTCAAATATATATCGTGGCAAAATATTTCAAATTTATAACATCAACAACAGCCTAAAGTATTACGAACTATTATCATTGATAATATACAGCAGTTGAGAAGTAGAGCATTCAGTGGCTAGCTTCATACTTTGTTTACTAAGTTTCAGGAGTTTGGTGTTTACACAAGATAGCCAGTGGTGTCTACAGACAGCAGCTGCTGTGTGCTGCATGTGTCATAGATGGGCCTGGCATGGGTTAACAAACAAGCCAGTTATGTTCACTTGAATGTAGCAACCGCATGATCCGACTCATATAAAATGATGTATCTATACGGAGGGAGTGAAACCATCACAAGCAGAGGCCCTGGTAACTCACGTTCATGCACACATGTACTGTATTTGTTGTAATTTTGGGGGGAAAAAAATACCTTTTTGAATAATTTTTGATAATATTGGAAATCCTTATGTAGATAGAATATTCTTGGCAGCACGCAATAAAGTTCTCACACTGAAATTTCTGCAGACAAAGATGACTAGATTACAAAAAATGAAGTGTAAAATCCAACTTTTGTTTTTACACCATGGCCTGAGCAACATGTAAGAAATTGAGAAAAATGGACCTCGTTTATCAGGAAAATTTACAGCTATTGCAATCTTAACTGCAGCAGTCATGTTCTGTGTAATTTATGATGTTTATCTCAACTTCCCTAAACTCTAACAACACAGCTGTGGCTAAGCAACAGCCAAACTCTGTTTTTTCACTCTGAGTGCGACAGAAAAGCTTTGATTTTAGCAACGCCATTAAATTTTGGTCTGCATCTTTACTGCCACGTTGCTTACATGACCTGCTCCCAACACTTCAGAGTCAGGAAATTAGTTAAGCAGAGATTTCCTTTTCTCTTACTCTGTGGCTTGGTGCCTAAATAAAGTAGTCAGTGTAAGCTGAAAAACATTCATAGAAATTCACAAAGACAGCATGTGTTTAGGGACCCACAATGTGAACTTTCTCTTCTTTTAACAGCACATTCACAGACACACACAGAAGTACGGCTTACCATCGGTTGGCTAAGAGGACCAGCAGATTTCTCAAAGGCCAGCCCGGATGTTGAGACAGAGTACACGGATCATAGACACCCACAGTAACCTAGAAAAACCAAACAAGGTGTGTTTACATTACCAAACGGTGTGTGTTTGTGTGTGTTTGAGAATGACTGTAACAATAATAATAATATATATATAATCTGATAGAGGAGCCACAAAAAGTACTGTACAGTACTTGTGTACTGAACAATCGTTAAGTACTTGAATCTTGAAAAAAAACCTAAATACATATATTGGACTCTATCAAACTACTCTCACAGAAAATGTTTTTCAACTGCTGCTTTTAAAGATGATTCCTTAAAAAAAGCAAAGAAACTGAAGTAGTACCTTCTTAGTATCAGTGAAGAACGTGTCCCAGTCCTCGAGTGCAGCCATCTGAACAGTGTCAGCGGTGTACTTCATTATGAAGTAAGGCTCAGCAGTGGTCCCTCTTTTGACACACAGGGCGTCATAGGCCTCCTGCAAGGCTGTGATCTGAGACAGAAATGATTAGGATTCAGTAATAATTATAGAAAGCCCCTTGCTGTACATTACACCACCCACCATATTATACATATATATATATAGAGAGAGAGAGAGAGAGAATTTTTAAAGGGTAATCATTAATAATATCCATCCACCCATGTATCCTTCCTGGAAAAAGGAAGTTGCCCAGGACTCCCTGATCAGATTTCCAAACCAACTCAACTGGATCTTCTTGATGTGAAGGAGCAGCAGCTCATTTCTGACACGTCATACATGACAATAACTTATAATGTATTATATTGTGGGAATGCAAGAGGTTATCTGACGCATAATATATGCAATTGCTGAAATATTTACCGTAAATAGAACTTAGAGCATGAACGAAAGGATATTATGGCTCATTACAAGGATAAGCCTCGCTGTACGAATTATTTTAGTGATTATGAACATGTACACTGTAAATCTGAAGTGTGTCTCATTTATACTCTGATCAGACTCTTGCAGTTGGCGTCACGCTGTTCATGAGTCATTCTGATTCTTTCTTAGGGAACCACTAACCTGAGAAATAAGAATTCACCTCACTTCATTATACTATTCTATAACCTAGACAGTATTAGGTAGAACAAACAGATTCAAAGATTGCTGTTGTAAAATGCATCCATCTCAGTTTCAACATTAGAAATGTTATGAAGATCTCAAAAATGGGAATAATATTTAAACTTTTAAGTCAATTTATGTCATAGAGAATCTTTGGAAAGAAACACTAGAAAATATTAATTCCAGTGGTTGTATAGTGATTTTTAAAAAGCCAACCTGTTTTGCTGAGAACACTTGATCTAGGGCAGACGGCTGTTGGGTGATCTTTATTCCCTCTGGGAAACAGAGTGCAGGGAAGCAGAACCAGTAGTAGAAATGATACTTCTTCAAATCCTGCAAAAGGGATTTAAAAAATGGCAAAAAGAGAGAAAGAGAAATAGAAAGACAGTCACACACACACAACATCATAGATCTACAAAACTAACACATTTATAAGATGCTGTTTTAACTCACTGCAAAGGTCAGCAGAATGAATTTGCAGAGGATGGATGGGTCCTTTAATGCAGCCCCAGACTGTATAACATCCCATATCTACAAAACAACAGGAGAAGACAAATCACATTCATGAGATCATTTAACCCTCAGCTGCACAATTTAGTAACTTGCAGTCTATTTCAAAGAAATTCAATATGTCTTGTGTGAATATGTGTGTGACCGAGAAGATTCCTATGTTTGTTTTCTTTTACCTCCTTGGCCTCTTTCTCCAGCAGGGCCTTCTTATCGGTGGTCTTAAAGGCATCGAGTGTGTTGGTGTTGTACAGCGTTCCAGTAGCTGGACAGCAACGGGCTGGAGTCGGTCCATCGCTGAATGTAAAGCATTAATACATTTGTATTAAATTGTTTATTTTTATTGTGCAACAATTTGCTTTATTGAAGGCTTCTAAATGACAAGAAAGTGAGAGCTGTTCCAAATTTAGTTCAACCCTAAACCTGGCTGATAAACTTTAAAGCGAGTTCACCCTTTCATTATTCCCCAACAATGAAAACTATTTTGTACAACATGAAAAACTATTCTCATCTTAATTATTTGTATGTTGTCTATTGTACTAAAAGACTTCTCAATAAATTTGAGAGTGGTATCACGTTCCACATTGTTTGTCAGTTGTTGGTTGAACCCTTTCATCCACATTAGTAGTATTCATGCTTTTTTTAAGACCAAATAACATGAGGAGAACTTAGGGCTAAAATATGATGTATACAGGCAACATACTGCATCAAACTTACACTTCAAATGCGCTGAACTCCAACGTCAGGCGAGTGGGCAAACCAAGTGGGTCACCTACAGGACAGAAATGAAGAATAAAATAGTTTTTAAAATCCCCCAAAAATTGCCTTCACTGTTTTTTTATATATGACACTACAAAATGAACACTTTTATCATATAACATCCACAATTGTCAAAAGAGCAAAAAAACATAAACTGAATAGTCATCGTTAAAAAGACACCATCTGATCTCACCATTGTAGTAATATCCTTTAATAGATTTGGGGCTTTCGTCCAATTTGTAGTCATTGAGTTTCTTCTGAGTGAGCTGGTGCCAGAAGCCTGCCTCCAGAGCGCTGCTGAAGGGAGCAAACTGCAGCTTGAGGTCTGGAGTGGAGGACGCTGCTTCACTGGTGTCAGATGCCATTACAACTTCACTAACAGGATGCGCTGCCAAGAACTGAAGATGTGAAATCAAACAGTTGTAGGTTACAAAAGAGTTGCAGTCTCTGTAACCTGTCATAACTTCAACACACTTTCTAGTAGGACGGTTACATTACCACTGACGCTGTAAACATCTGCAACAGTCTGTGGTAAAATAAAAGCTGGTGAATTTTCTGAAACCATTTACATGAAAAAAATTAAGATATACACTTTTCAAAGAAAATAGTGAGTCAGATCACCAATCAGTTTGGTAAACACAAAACAAATAAGATCATTCAACTGCTTTGGGAAAGAATCTAAAATATAAAACATATTCTGGTTTGTTGAAAATAAAATTTATTCAAACCATTCACAAAAAGATTAAGATATGTGTTCCTTCAGTCAAAAGTTTGGATGTCTTCTCATTAATACTTTGAAGAATCTAAAATATAAAAATATTCTGGTTTGAAGCATTTGTTTACCACATAATTCCATATGAAAGTTTGGATGTCTTGAATATTAATCTACAATGTAGAAAGAAAAACCATTGAATGAGAAGGTGTGTCCAAACTTTTGACTGGTACTGTATGTTGTACAAATTGCAACGCCTTTAGCAGCAAACTTGTTTGTTTATTTATGGCTTTGCAAATCAAACTGACTTGATTTGACAAACTGTATGATAACATAAATCAACCTGATTGGCTATGGTAACTAGTGAAGAGCATTATTACCTTTTCCAGAATAAATTACTAATAAATCTCATAATTTATATCTAGATTAATGTGGATCCTATGAGCACGTCCAATTATGTTATACATTTACAAATTCCACTCTTTAAATGAACAAAACATGCAAACTGAAGCCCTGCTAGTCTTGTGCAATTCAAAATATGTCTTATTGGCAAACATGTAGCACTAAGACCTCTGACCCTTAAACACTATAAGGGTCTCTTTTGAGGTTCATCTGTAAATGAACACATGATAACAAACCATATTTACTTGATGAGGACTTTTTACGCAGACCTCAGAGTTGAAGCAGAAGCTTTGACAGATGTAACTCTATCGTTTTCTTTACACACGACAAGCATCCGCGAAAAACTAATTCACAATATAACGATATAGCTGTATTTCAAACCAGATTAAACACACGTTCTCCTGTCAAAACTGTAACAAGCCGAGGTGTGTGTGCACTTACCAGAAACCTTTACTTCCTGGTCAGACGGATCATGTGACCTGCGGGACTTGTCAACACCGCAATGCACTGTGGGTAAGCAGCTGAGCGGTTTAGCTTAGCTGCTAAAGAAATGTACTCCTTACGGTGCATGTGTAAATGAGTAAAATATAAAGAACCAAAAGAAAAACAAGAACAAGCAAACGACGAAGAAGGAGAAAACTGACAAAAACTTATAGGTGCCGTTTCTTTTCATGTCGGATTGAACAGATGTGTAGATGGTTTGCAGGACACCGAGAAGTTCAGTATGTCAGTATGGAAACAGTGCATCCGTAAAACCGGTTTAATGAGCTTCAGCAGGTTGAGTCACAAGCCAAACAATATTGCATTCAAGCAGGAAGTAGTCCACGTTGTCTGTAAATAAAGGCAAAGGAGAGACGAGTTGATATTCACCCGAATGCTTACCCGGAAATCACATATTCACTTCACCTGCTGGACAACAAACCAGTGTGAGGCAATGAGTTAGGGGCCGTCTGCAAACTACACTCCTGCAGAACAAGAAGGGAAGCTTGGAAGTATTTCATGCAGTCAAGTTATGAAGACATCAGCATTAATGTTTGCTCATTTTTTTTTTTGTTTCAGAATATTTTTATTGCACATTCTTGTTGGAGACAGTCTACATTTGTGAATATTATTATATTACATTACATTAAGTTACAGTCATTTAGCCAAAGCGACTTACAGTCAGTAGTGTATTACATATCATTCCCCCTTTCACACACTGATGACAGGCTACCATGCAAGGTGCCACCATCAGACTCTAACTAACATTCATCATCCAGTCCACACCGATGGCAAGCCTTCGGGAGCAACTTGCTGAAGCCGGGTATCGAACCACCGACCCTCTGATTGGAGAACTACCTTGCTCTCACCTTTTCCAGCCACATGTCACATGACATGTCAAGCATCAGACTTCCATAAACTCAAATTACCATTTTTAGCTAATTCACTACCAAGATACCAGCTTTTTTAAGCCATAGGGATAAGGGGACCAATAAAGACTCCATAAACCATGGCGAAAGCAAAGATTTTGGAAATACGCAGGTCGTGAGATCTTTCACAAATCACATGTTTTTCATTATGTCGAAATATCACTGTTCAGTTTTATTATTCTGTAAATGAAGGCCTCAAATGCTGCTTCAAAGCCGTCTTTCTACTTGAATAAAACACAAATTACAAATAAAGTATAGAAAATTTGAGTCTAAAAATACTGGAATCGGCTCATAAAATACCAACCTTGTAAAGAAAAAACCTCAAATTACCATTGGTATTTTGGTACTGATTCTTTCAAAAAGCTTTTCAAGTCTCAGAATGGGAATTTTAAATACTATCCTAATGTAACCACTAATATCACTAGAATAAAACTGTATAGTTATTGGCTAAACAAAACAATTTAACATTGCAAAAGTTGAACTTTAGTTGCATAGACACTCAGACTAACTTTGCATCTTAGAATTTAATCGTAGGAATACGTTCTATTAGCAGGTGTAATTATGGGCTATTGCTGTGAAATGATACAATAAAGTGCTTTGAAATAAATTTACCACTCAGTTTGCTGGTCGATTTGTTGAACCTAAACTCAGCTGGGTTCATTTTAAGGTCAGTGACACTCTGTGAGCCAAATTAACTGGTTGAGTGAAACAAAGCTACAAATACGAGAGTGAGCCTCATGTAGGCATAGGGGAACTACTTTTCACAGCTTGATAATTTTTGCTCTTAACACACAAGCTTGATGTTGACGCTGTTGTTTTACACTTCAGGCTGGCATGAGTGAGTCAGCGACTTGCCCTTAATATAAAAGTAAGCGTGCTACAGCGGTTGCAATGGCAACAGTACACATAAAATAGCCACCTGGTGACTAACCTGTTACATTTATTTGAGTGGGAATGTCTGTTGAATAATAAACTGGACTGGACTAATCATTCAAAGGCACTTTATAAAAAGGGTCAGAGCAGACTGTATCTGCTGAGGAGACTAAGGTCCTTTGGAGTGCAGGGAGCACTCCTGAGGACCTTTTCCAACTCTGGTGGCATCAGCCATTTTTTATGCAGTGGTCTGCTGGAGCAGCAGCATCTCGACAGCCGACAAGAAGAGACTGAACAAGCTTGTCAGGAAGGCCAGCAGTGTGCTGGGGTGTCCACTGGATACGGTGGAGGTGGTGGGAGACAGGAGGATGATGGCCAAGCTGTCATCCCTGATGAACAACACCTCCCACCCCTGCTGCGGTCAGGCTGCACAACCAGCTCTGCTCCCAGCAGACCACATGACACATGACACATGACAATAAAAACCTGTGCAATAATAGTTATAATAGTTTTTCTGTCTGTAAATATAATATTTCAGTTATTGTTGTTTTTCTACTGTGTCTTATTGCTTATTTATAATACTTGTTTTTTTATTTCATTTTTTATTTTTATCTTGTCTTTCTTTTACTATGTCTCTTGTGTGCACTTTACTCTATGCTGCTGTAAGCCTGCACATTTCCCCGCTGCGGGACTAATAAAGGATTATCTTATCTTATCTTTTCATATTCTACTTCTATGATTGTGCCACTTTTCTCTCGTTGATACGATCTAATGTTTTGTGGGGGAGAGCAAACACTCAATTCAAATTTGAGAATCTAAAGATTGAAGCTGAAAAAATTGGATTTATGATTTTGGGCTTTATGAATAAACGTAACTGCCATGTATTGATGAAACCCAGCAATGTAAGATAATTATTATAAATGTGTATGCAGCCAAGGCTTGATTACCAACAACCAAGGTGGGCAACCTCCCACACACCATTATCATATTGTCCTATTTGGAAGATGTCAAAATCTAGTTCCAGTAAACTTGAATTATTTTTAAGATTGCATTTATATGGTTAATATTCCTGTGTAAAGACCGTTTAATCAAATTAACACAAACTACTTGACATAAAGAAAAACTGATGTTAGGTAGTTAGGTATACGTTTCTTCTCCTGAGTAAATAAAAAAACAAAACAATAAAGCTGCCATCTATAGTGTGAACTATATGGGAACTTAGCTGCAACAGGGGCTCAACATCGTCCTGGTTAATCCAGCCATGTATGTAGCATAATTCATGTACATAATGGAGTATATTCAAACACAAAGTATATGCACATTTAGTATTGCCACATTTAGTTTGGTTGGGTAAATGACTACAACGCCTCAAATGAGAGATATGCTCTGGTAGTCATAACCAGGAGCATTATTTCAAGCAGTGATCATTAGATTGCTAGACCAAGAACATTACTCTCTGTCGCCAATAATAAAACTTTGATGAACATCAAAGCATTCAGTGGCCACATGATGAAAGCACTGTGCAACATAATATGCTGTTAAGAAACCTCAGTGGTGAGATGAGGGTTGCATTTTCAGACCATCATCCACTCCAAAAAGTCTGTATAGGGCGTCTGTGCAAGCAGCATATAACAACCTATATATATATATATAAATCTTTTTCTAACCAACCCCGTAGTTTTATTTGTGTGTTTAAAATTGCAACTAACCAGGCTTGTCGCGGGTGACGTTACTATCTAACGGGATATATTATTTGAGAATCATTGGCCTTCGTCTGTCGTTTAGGTATATCAGTTTTGTTTTTCAACGAACAGAACTTGACATCTTTGGTCTGTGTTATAATGTTATAAGATCATCAGCAGGCATGCAGACTTGCAACATATGATGAGGTTAGCATAACAAGCCAATTGGTGTGCGAGTCCATCACACTATGACGAGCGCAAAAAGAGCTCTCGTCATAGTGTGAGAGAGAGTTCTGAGGACAATGTGTCGGGGTTACTGCTGAAGGGTATAAAGAGGTCCAAACAGCCGGAGCTCAACTCCTTATCCCCACTGCTTTCAATTAGCCTTCAGAGGTAAAGGCAGAACAGGACAAAACAATTACAGGAATAATTGGCATTTACATTGGCATATAGCTAAGGTGGAACTGCTTAAGTCAACCTCCTCCTAATGCACATGTCCTATATTTTTTTTTATTATTCCATGCATTTTGATGTTTTCAATTTTATAGTAGAAGAGATGCGTTTCTGTTTTTTTTTATCTATTGTGACCTTTAGCCTTTTGGGAAAGTGTTTGTACAGTGTAATACACTATCCTTAGCGATGCTCCTAATCTAAAAGTAAACATCGATTCAGATTTTGTTGCAGTCATTGTAATACAGCTATGGACCAAAGTTGTGTCTTTTTTTCTTTTTCACCACTAGTGAGTTTGCATGCCTGCATCTGAAAACATCATAATTTTTCCTAAATACCAGCCTGACACTGGCTCCATGATTTTGCCTGAGATGTACCATAGAGATGACCGAGTGCAATGACACTTCTTCCAGCTCAGCGCCCCCCCGATGTGTTTGATTTGGCTAAGTAGTGACTCAATTCCCGTCTGTGTTCACTGGACTAGATTCTGTCTCTAGATTTTGTTAGGGTCATGGCAATATTCATTGAAATACAGTTATGGACCACTAATGTGAGAAACATTTAAAAAATCCGAACACTGATTTAATAGCGGTACATGTTAATTGTAGAACCACTTACTTTGTTTTTCACAGCAGGATAGCAGGCATAATTGCGCTGTAATGATGTGTCTCTGGAGCCTGATGGATTCACTTTGTGTGTTTTCCCCCAAATATTTATTCAATACAAATGCATTTACATGAGCCTCAAGTTAATGGTTGCTTTTCTACTGCATTGTGAAATAATATTTGGTGCTCTTTGGCTAATGAGTATATATAAATAGATGAGTGTGAATCACACATTTTCACATTAAAAAAGAGTGTCAAATAAAGCCCAAGTGGTTGCCATGCAGACACATCACTGTTATTGTTGCAATGTGTGCAAATGTGTGATTCACACACGTACATATACACATGTATGTATATACACTTTGCTAATACACTCACCTATTCTACATGATGATAGTTAAGAGTTGACAAAGCAAAACAAATAAAAAAGACCAGATGATCTCTACAGATTATTATCAAGATGGTGATCTTAATGTGTTATGATACAATGGATTTTTTGAAACCTTGCATGTTTTAAGACTCTCAAAAGAAGGGTAAAATAAATAAAAAGAACAACCACCGCCAACACTTGACCCATGTCCCGGTCTAATGATGAAAAAAACAAAGTGAACAATGCATGTTTTTAAAATGCTAGATTTATTGTACCATGTAACATCTCCGGTCCTGTACACTGAAAGTGCAAAAATAAATATGGTTTTCTTTAAAAACACATTTTGGACATATTTCCCTTCGCTCTGGACCAGAGCCAATATAGAGTCGCCATTCCTCTTTACAAGGGTGAGAGATTACATTCTTTTGAGTTTAAAGGTCTGTGGTCTGAGACATAAAATAGACAAAATAAATAACATTAAAGTCAGACATTTTCCTCAGTGTTGCCATGAGTCCGAAATCGGAGGGCAGTAAGTTACAAAAATAAAATTTAGAACAAACTGAAGTAACTGACGTTCAAAATACATTTACAGTTTTATCTACACTTAAAAATCTCACAAGGCTGTTTGAGATATTTAATTAATGCAACAGATGCTCCCTTCTCATTCGAATATCTGCTTCTTTGCTCTGCCTGTCACGAATGAATGTTAAGTATATTTTTGAAGACTCGTTTGAAGTTCCCGTTGCAGAGCGGGTAAATGAAAGGGTTGAGAGTGGAGTTGATGTAACCTAACCATATTGTGAACATGTGAAGGTCATGGTGCACGCATTCTCTGCAGAACGCCATGACCATGAAAGTTATGAAGTATGGTATCCAACACAACAAGAAAGCAGCGATTATAAAGCCCAGCTGCTTGGCTGCCTTGTGCTCTTTATGGATCCTCAGGCTTTGGATACGCTGACGTGATTGGCCGATAAATCTTTGCCACGTCTGTCTCAGAGTCACTGCATTAGCTGGGTTCAAGTTAGCATCTTCGACCCCTTCCTCAGTCCAGGACTGAGCCTGACCGGGGTCGTAGTTGTTGCAGAGCACAGAAGTGTATCTCTGCACGTCTGAAACCTGACTGATATCACAGACACCACTCACTGACTTTGGCACTGTGACGTGACATTCATTTAAAGACGCTTGAAGTTTGTTCTCATTGTTCGCCTCCGAGCAAATTACATCCTGTAGCATCGAAGATTGACTGAGGGGAATCTCAGTGTCTGGCTGCTTCTCAGGAGACAACGAGCAACTTTTCACCTTTTTTGTCATTCTGAGTCGCTTTGTTGTCATGGCAAGCAATGACGTCTGCTGGCCCTTGACACCAATTTTCCTGTGAGATCTGGATGAAGCAGTTGTAGATTTATCGGGATCCTCGAGAGAATATGGCTGGTCTAAAGTGTTCTGGTCCAACAAACGTTGTTTTTTAGACAGTTTTATTGGAACTTCAAATTCCCTCTTGGGTGATTTGGAGTCATTTTTCACTGCCGATTGGGCATTTTGTCCATTCCCATTTTCCCCAAATGAGTCTGTGGGATGAATAATTCTCTCTCTGTCCCTGAGATGTTGCCTTACTGCCAAGTAGATGTGCGTGTAAAACCACAGCATCAAAATCGAGGGCACATAGAAGTTGAAGACGGCAGTGATAACCTTAAACCACGTGACGAAGCGGAAATCAGTGTCACACTTGTTTTCTTCCTCAGGTTTAAGCTCTACATTAGTGAAAGACCTCCATCCTAAAATTGGAATAATCCACATCATTGAGAGCAGCCAGGCTCCAGTTATCATCACACTGGCCTTTCCCCGTGTTCGATACTTGAGGTACTTAAGCGGCTGTCTGACAGAGCGGTAACGATCCAAACACAGGATAAACAAGCTGAATATCGAGGCTGTGCTCGCCACGTAGTCCATGATAAGCCAAAATTGGCAGACAGCCCGTCCCAGCTTCCATTCGTCCTCCAACAAATACACCAGGTTTAGAGGCATAACTGTGGTCCCCACGATCAGATCTGCCACAGACAGGCTGACGATGTAGAGGTTCCCGACGGTGTGGAGGCTCTTCTCTCTCTTCACGGCGTAGAGGACGAGCAGGTTCATCATGATTGTGAGTAGAGAAAGTAGTCCCAGGCAGACGCCCAGCAGGGCGTTGTGGAAGCGGTCGTTGAGAGTCAGCGTGTGGTTGCTCCTCAGTGGGTCAGCATCGAGGAGGCCACTCCAGCTTTTGTTGCTGACGTTGATAAAGTTGTTGGTGTTGAGGAGAAAAGGGTCTGAGGAAGGTGACAGACCAGATTCCATCATAGTAGGTGCGATGGTCACCTATAGAGCCAGTCATATCATGGACAGTGTATCTTCAACTGTCGGCCAAAACACGCATGAGGCAGTAGGTTTAAATGAGGGGAGGGAGGTGTATTTACACAGTTTGGTTCCAACCCTTGTATGGCACAACAACCAGTGCACCTTTATGTTACAAAATGAATCCTTTAAATACTAGAAAAGGTGTTGATCCATGTTGTCTTGATGGGCAGTCCATTTTTGTTATGTAAATCCAAACTGTTAACACCTGAAAAACAAAAGAAAAAAACATTAAGATTTGTTAAATGAAACTAAATTATCACTAAAAAATGTGTTTCACATATAATTGTTACTTCAATGTCTGTCCTTCACTGTGAAGAATAATGTAAGTGCGGTTTGACACGAGAAGATTTTTCACATTTATCTGGAGAAGGACAAACACCTTAAATATGAGAAAAAATGTTGACTGACAATTTTGTGGCATATTTGTTTGGAGGCCAAGCACAGTCAAATATGCAACTCACACAAGTGTGGTGTGGAAACTGGAGACCTTCAGTGCACAGACACTGAGAATGGATTTGTCAGTGTGTTCAAATAGGAGACATCTTGTGTCCAGCAGTTAAAGTTTGACATGAAAACAATTTGTTTATTCATAGATTCTGGGTATTTCAATGAGGAATAAAGATGTAACTCTAATGGGGGAAGAAGTATCAGACCCTTTACTTAAGTAAGAATACCGATACATTAATTCAAAATTCCTGCTTAGGTAAAAGTACATGTATTATAAGCAAAATATACATTAAGTATCAAAATTAAAAGTACTTATTATACATACAAAAAGCTGATATATTATAACATATAACATTACTGATGTATCAATGTGTAGCCTTCCACATTTTTCAAGGTAGCCAGTTCAAGCTCCTTTCTAGGTCCTGTGTTTTTGTAAGGTGCCACACACCAAAAAAGATAACAAAACTGCTTCAACAGTGTATATATATATATATATATATATATATATATATATATATATATATATATATATATATATATATATATACACTATATATGTGTGTTCCTAAAGAAACTTAACAGCAGCTTGACACTTCCCTTTGGATATACAGTACAGGCTAAAATCCCTCTTGCTCTTTCGCTGTCCAGCTGGCTTTCTTTAACACTCACACAAAGGGGAGGCGGGCATATCCCATCAATGACACAGCAGTAGAGCAAGTGATAGGAGAAAAGGAGGCAATACAATGCTGCTGGTGTTTCATGATAAAATCTGAGTCCTTCTCATGTTTGAATCTGCTAAACACAGTTTGACATCTCATATGAAAATATATCAATGTGCTGCTTGAAAATCTTATCACATGTCTTGTCCATTTGGGGTGATGCTTTTTAAAAGAGAAGACTGAAATATACCCGTTGCCATGGAGGCAGGTTGGTGTTTCTGTATATGCGATGAATCTGTGACTTGAAATACGCATTCTGCCTTTTTTTTTTACTCAGACCTAAGTATAGAATATTGCAGAGCACTTTTTATTTATTATTATCCAACATAGGATAATTATTGTGTGATATTTTGCTAATAAGACCGTCACATTAATATTGACTCTTTCCTCACAACCACTTAAAAAACAACTTATGTCTGGGTAGGCAGGAGAGCCACCCTTCTAAATCAATAAATAGATTAATAAGAAGAAAGAACTTTAAGAATATGGACTTGAGATCTGGCTTGTCCTCAACAAGAAAACATGTAAACATAAATAAACCTAATAATTTAAGTCGGAGAGAGGGAGGTAGGACACTTGTGATGTGTATTGATTATGGAGAAATCCTGTTGAAACATCAGTTTCATTCCCATCAATCTATTTCCCCCCCTATTCATCCAACAGATGTGACTATATCTTTTTTGTCTGAATCTCTGTATGTGGATGCCTGCTTACTCACAGATGACACTCAGGAGGAGGAAGAAGGAAAGAAACACCAAGCTCACAAGTGTTCAGTGCTTAGACTCCGGTTTTAGGCAGAACATCCACAGAAAATTACTCATTGGAACTGTTTTGGATATTTTATACATATATGGATATTTGTTATATTAAAATGGGGCAGCATTGGAAAAATAGAGACGTATTTGCTCTCATCAGCCCCTGTGTTAAAATGTTGTTTCCTCTACCAATTCAATAAATGCCAAAGTATTTGAAGCGTTTAATAAACTATGGTACTATCCTGTGGATGTGGTGTGATGGATGTTAATGTCTCCATTGACTGCCAGGTTAATTTAATCAGGTGGAGACACTCACAGGAGCATATTCCAACAGACAAAGCTTCAAATTGGTGATAAAGTCGGTTTTATGCCACATTTTGAACAAATTAAGGTGAAGGGAAACCAAAACCCTTGAACACAAAGCATTGTGAATCCACGCTTTATATTTTGAGCCTCACATAAGAAACTTTAATTGAACCCACTCAGTTATAGGCTCTCTGATGATTTATCATTTCCTTCCATAAATCTTTTTGGCTCTAAAAATCCAAGCTATAAATATAACTATGACTGTAAACATCTTTTCTCGCGGTGTTCATATCATCTGTGTTTATACAATAACTGCCTCCGCAACACAAATATTTAGGTACCATATATTACTCACCGAATTCTTAAAGAATAACAAGATATAAAAGGAAGAATAACAGGTTAGAGAGAAAAAAAAAGAACCAAAACCCACCCACAGAACCGTTGCGTGTTTTCTGAATTTGAGCGGAACCCTTCATCTTATCTCAGCAGAAAAAGGACAGGATGTTTATCCAACGCTGATTGTCCAACAAGATTATCGGTGATGACCCCTTGCTTGTCTGATTTCATTACAAGAGAGCTGGGGACAGAGACTCATCTTCAGCCCTGTTGAGACCTGATGGAGCCTTTTCATCCAGATGAATAACAGCTCTGGTGTTAGATACTACAAGTCTGTGCGCAGAGGACCACCTGTTGAGCCGCTGCATGGAAACTTTCAGGCTCTCAACGTAATCGACAAAAACACAGTCTGATAATGAAATCGCTATTAAGTTTATCAGTTCAAGTTAATGCAATGGTGTAAATTCGTTTCTGCACTTACCAATGATGTATATGCGTATTTCCAGGAAGGTCCGTTAAATTCCAGCTTGTATTCAGGGTGAAAATCAGAAATCGAGTGAAGGACAGGACTTGAAAATGAACAGACATCATCTCTTCCTCTTCTCTCTCTCTCCCCGTTTCCCTCGTCTCTCTCTCTCTCTTGCTTTGGACGGATGGACTTTGGAGTTTACATGTTATCCCACTGAACATTTGCAGCCATAAAATGATCTGGTTACTGGAATTGATTTTCACTGATGGAGTTGCGCGTTATGATTGGAGTATGATTCACCATACTGTTGCACGCAGGCTGTGAGCAAAGGGGGTGTAACTTCCTCCATGTCATGAACCCAGCGTTATCTAGGATTACAGGGATGCAAAACATGCCTTTAAAGGTCCTTAAACACTAATCTTTGAACAGTGTTGTAAAAACACCTATATTCAATATTTTCACTTTTATTTACAGCTGAGCCAGCCTGTATCAGTGAGAGTTGATGGTGAGAGCAGTATTGGGGCGACTAAGGACAGCAGTAGCAAGGGACCATGGCAACATCATGAATTCCTCCAATCACAACATTCAAGCTAAAATGATGCAACCCAGTACACATTGTGCCAATCAAGTAGCAGTTGTCTTTGTGGTGTTTATATTAAGTCCAATGAACATAGATGTAAGTGTCATCAAGTTCACTCAGCCTGATTGAGCGTTAGGTCAATTTGGTTTGCTGACATGATTACTTTTGCATATTATTCCCACTTGGTACCTGAAGAACCAACCTCTCCGGCTCTATGGCTCACCAGCTGTCATAGGGCAACATTTCCACCCACGCCAAGAGTGTCTCACTATCTCCAGTGTGTGGATTTACGTACATAAGGATGACTGGTTTGTCTTGGGTGGATGCCATCAGCCTGTTTAGAACTCCAGCCAACGCTCAACTTAATTATTTTTTTTGAATATTGGGAGGTTTGAATCAGATCCGTTTCCTTGCCAAAGGATCAGAAGAAGTAGTCCACAACAAAAATATCAGTTGGGAAAAATTGAAATGCAAAATGAATGTGTCAAAGTAAAGATGTTAAACTAGTACAGAGAAAGTGAAAGTTTGGATAGAGGAAGGGTTGTGTTTGTAATCTAACTTTTTTTTTTATTGTTGCTTGGTTTAGAGCTTTATTACAACGGTTGCTGATCCAAAAGATATAACTATATAAGTGTCAACTGTTCTTTCAGTCAACATGGCACTGATCAAATGATTAAAGAGTTGAACTAAGGCCCATCAGAGGATGTTTTTTCTGAACTGATGTGACATTTGTAAACTGTAGATAGAGATTTTTTGTTATAATTATGTGCGCTCTTGAAAGGCACTGAGTGTCACACTGGGAAGAACTCTGACAAATTATCAGACATGTTCGATAACATCTCACACTGGGGGGAGGCTCCTAATGACGCTGCTAATGGGTTGATTCTGAGAATTAGTCTGGGATTCATCAGGGGCTCCACTGGGCTTTGAACCATTGTGAAACGGCTGCTTGGTCAAAGGGAAAACTGATGTGTACGAACTGATGGAAACATATGACTGTGGGGGAAAGTCCATGAGGTCAAAAGGCTGAAGCAGTTTCTTTTTATTGCAAGTACATATTTCTGATAAGGTGCCAGGACATAAACATTTAAAGATTAGCAAAAGGTGAGCCTGATATCATGAAGAGTTACATCCAAGACCATGTTTCTTCCAGCAGGTTGTCCAAGAAATAAACACATTGGAAAACCAAAATGTAGGCCTTATAGTGGTGTTACAAGAACGTTCGACCCAGAGTGTTTTCTGGATTTTATGCCTCTCTGGCCGTTAAAAGCTAGACAAAGATCAACTCAAGCATGAGGTTCACAGTTCTAATAGCTCTCAACACCAAACATTAACAGCTGTAAAAAACACACATAGACAAGGTGCTCCATTACCAGAGTATGTTGCATACATAGAAATTATTCATCTACTTTGTAAAGATTAACTTAAAATACATGTATCTTTTGCATTGCAAATAGCATTACTTGAATAACAGTCAGTGTTTTCTTCTTCTCTTTCTAGTATTTGTAAAGCATATACCATATTACCTTTGTTGTTTATACTGTATTTTCTCTGTTTTTATATATTGTAGTTTTGTATACTGCATGTAATATCTTTATATTTATATTTCAAACACAAGATGCAAACAAGCATTTCACTGTGATGTAGAGCTATGTTGAGTGTCTGACAAATAAAAACCTTGTAACCAAATAATGTAGAGCAGGAAGCTGAGAGCAACTGTGGTTTGTCATAATTCTGTCTTAGCCTATTAGTTTGAGATCAGACTTAATTTTTCCATTATCTTGAGATAACAAATGCTGAGCTTTAACTAATAGTGCCAAATATGTAAAGTCTCTGTAGTAAAATTTTGAAAACATCACATTTTTGAACATGTTATGAAAATGTTAGCAATTGTGTCCACACTCTTTACTTTGAACATCATATAAAATGAGAATTGTTGAGCACACTGAGCATCGTATCTAAAGATAATTCAATTAAAAAAAGAGTATACATTCAGTATAAATTTTGTCAAAATATTTACATCAGCTGATTGGTCGAGATAAAATGTGGCAGAACTTAATATCCCAGTGACAACGCAACTAAGCTTCAATTATATTCATATTTTTTTATTCCTATAAGTAAAGTGAGAATGCACTCCCATGAACTTACTCAGTATTGTCGTTTTACAGTATTTTATTTTATTATGTCTCTGTATTAAAAAACTGTTTCCATAATCAACTTTAATTCTATTGTACCAACTGTTATTTGTTAAGTGAGTTGCACATGCAGCAACATGACATTTTCTAATTAACAGTCACTAACTGAACTTTGTTTTATTTAACCCCTCATAGGTCATGTGCATACACCTGGTCCTGTTTCATTGGCTGTAGAAGACTAGCTGAGATGAAATCGAAAGCGGCAAAATGAGTAAGTGAACATTGGCCCTTCCACTACATGCCCCTGGTCAGATTTAGTGTCGCGACTGGTCTCATTTTAAGATGGTCTCTAGTTTCATTCAAATGCAAATTGTTAGTTTTTTTTAGCCAGTGTGCAACCAAATTGAATAACATTGACATCAGAGTGAGGCAGGAATGGAGGAAGTTTTCATATTCTTTACTTGAGTAAAAGTAATACCACACTGAAAAATGCTTTATTATAAGTCCTTAATATAAAGTGTTACCTAAGTAAAAGTACACAAGTAAGATTGATAAAAATGGTTATATATTATATTAATAGATTTTATTACTCGTTGCTCCTGGTAGGGTGGGACGAATTACCCCTTCAGAAGTCTAATGTTTAGTGAACGTAGCAAACCCCCAATCGTCACTGTGCCTTCAGCCTGAGAAGAGGCCAAAACTATTCAGAATATCGGCTTTTCTACTTACAAGCTTTGCTGTGAAGGCAACATATCACCAGAACATCAGCGGCTGCTGTGAGTCTGCCATCAGACAGCCTCAGACCTGACCTACAATAGAGGTGCTACGTGCACAAAACATGAAGTGTGAGCTGTAGGCAGATGCATTAATTACATAAAATGGAAATGTAAACCTGTTGTATGACTGAAAATCCCAGTTGAGCGATGTCTGGTGAAGACAGGGATGCAACAGAAAACAGGACTTTTAATTGCCAGGTATATTTTTTGTCACACCTGATCCTGTTCAAGCGCTAGAGTTGTAACAACGAATAAATTATGTTTATGTCAGTCTTGCTATGCAAAACACTGGATGCTCTAACAAAAACATTTTGGATTACTGGGAGTGAGGGGATAAGTGTTGCTACCATCGATGTTATGATAAACTGCAGGTTACGAGGTCATGAAAAGAAAGGAAGGAAGGAAGGAAGGCAGGCAGGGAGGGAGAGTAGAATGAGGGGGAGCAAAAGAGGGATGCGATGAAAAGATAGTGTGTGTGTGTGTGAGGACGAAGATTAAACAATGAGGAAATAAATTCCAAAAATGTGCCAAAAAAGTACCAGTTGATGGTGATAGAAGATTACTTTTCTGGATTCTGAACTGCCACATCTCTTTGGAAAATCCCCTTTTCAAAAACACCATGAAGGTAGTTGAGTCCAGCTGCTCTGTGGCCAGAAACTGGACAGCTTGAATGTATTAATAAACACAGGAGGGCAGCCATTGTTTACAAACAGCCTGAATGCTTAGTTCTCCTCTGGATAAAAAAATTAGAAATGAGTTAGTTCCTATAAGGACAAGGACGACAGCAGGGTAGCTGAGGGATAATGGATATTTAGATTCTATAATTCATACAAAATCTTTTTAAAATGTAGTCACATTGATCCAAACTGTACATGAATTAGGTTTTAATAGACAATGATATGAATGTGCGTAAGTAGTAATCTGATTTATTTATTTTGTGTACGCACACACCTGGAGTAGTAGCCCTGCATGCACAGTGCACATGGTTGTAAGAATGTTTGTGTGAATGAGTGCGTCAGAGGTCTTCCTAATTTCATTAAGATCAATCTGTATGGGAGTCCATAATAGCCCATAATTACAGAGTGTCAGGAAAGAAACAGACCAGTCACAGTTCATTGTTTGGGTTGGGTAATTATATCTTTCAGAGTAAGCCAGAAGCTTCTAATAGAAGTCAATCACTGGTCACAGACATCACTTGTATAATTTACGCTCCTGATTTCCATAAATGACTTGCCTAAACTGAATATCTATGTCCCCATTATGCCACAGCTACCATCAACATTTATTGTGAGCATCAACATGCTTTAAACTTGGGTTTTGTTTTTCAAACTGTAGCAATCTAACATTGCAGTTTTGTGGCTCCTTTCCATAGCACCTTAAAAAAAACAAAAACATGTCAGGCCTTTTGTAAGCCAACAGTGACATCTGCTGGCCATGTCTGTACCTGCTGTAATGATCCATAAAGGAGGCCTGGAAATGTAGCAATCATCTTGTGTGTGGCAATATGTGGGGGATTTACGAGCTCACAAAACAAATCGAAACCCCGGATTTAGCATAACCTTCAGTAAAGCCTTCGTAAACTCAAGACCAGTCCTATAATCTCCACTATTAATCATCGCACTAGCCTGTAGATCAGTTTCTCTGAAAATGATAAGAGGAGAAAATCTCTGGCTAATCTGCCATCACATGTGGGATTTACTCTGCTGTTAGCAATGGGAGTTGACTTTGTAACCCTTTGTTCGGCCTCTAAGCAAACCCATTAAATGCCGTACCTTTACGGTGAGCACAAAGGTGAACCTTACTAACAGTAGTTGAGTAGACTCCTTCATTTCATTTAAGAATATGTACAGCGGAAGGTGGAGCTGACCTATATATTTCTTCCATCCTCCTGTTCCCATCCTTTACACCTTCTGATTTGTTTTTCCCTCCAGCCCTCTCTTCTTCTCTTTTCTATTGCCAATTTAAACACCTCCTTACTTCTTTCACTGCAGCTGCTGCTTTCTGTCCAACTCTGTCACTTTGTTTATGATGGTCTTGCATATTCTTTCTAAGGCTCTTAATGATGAGCTGCAAAAGCAAGCTGGTATTATTGTCACCTTGTGAGTCTAGGTGTGTGTCATCATGGTAAAGTGGTCCTGGAGACATCTACTGTAGGGGGAACTACCACAGAAGCGGGTCTGAGTACTTTGCCAGGTGTTTATATGTCTGAGGACAGATTTTGTGACCTCAACAGCATCACAACTGTACAAGATGCAAGTTTGAAATCTTACAGGTGTGTAGTTGAGATTAAAACAAAAGCTGGTTTGAACATAGGTGTGGTCTGAGCAAGTGCGCCGAAAGTAGAGGGTGTATGAAGTAGGGAAGGGGGATGGCTCCTGATATTTATGCCCTGGGTCAGATTTAGCGTAGAGGCTGGTGTGATCTTATTACAAGATGGTCTCTATATTCATTCAAATTACAGATTGTCTTGTTGTTTAGCAAGTTGGCAACCAAACCTAATAACATTGACATAGCACAGTGAGGTAGTGATGGAGGACATATTCAGATGTGAGTATGATTGAAAAAAATGATCGTGTATTAAATTATTAGATTATAATTACTATATCATATGTTTTATGTGTTACTCAATTCATGTAAGCAGCATATTTTTTGTTGCAAGATATGAATATTTTCATTACGGTGTAAACTGCAGATTTCTTTGTTGATTAATTGATGGTTTACCCAAACTGTTACCCATGAGTCCAGTGTGGCATCCTCCAATTGCTTGTCTCATCTAATAGTCCAATTCTCTAAACTGTTACTGTTTACTGTAATTTTAGACAAGAAAAAAATCTAATTTGTGATGCTGAAAAGAAAGATTGGCATTTGTGAATGAGAAAGTGCTTGATTTATTAGTTGCAGATTTATGTATGTTTTTTTATATACTTTGGGTACATTAATCTAGGCATCATGTTTTGTGAGATCTTCAAATGTTTTGAGTATGAAATTGTAATTAGTAAAGTCATTATAGCTGTAATGTAATAATTATAGTGGAGTAAAAAGAAGAATATTTCCTCTGACCTCTGAGTATTATGTGGCATGAAATGGAAATGTTCAAATACAAGTGGCCTCATTTGGGCTTGACAGATCGAGTGCTTCACTTGCATATGCGACTAAAAATAAATATGTGCGCACTGTTTTTAGGAGCATGTGTGTGAATTTGGGGTTGGTGCTATATAGAATATATCCACTTTGTTCGAATATTGTACAGTACTTGGGTTGATACTTGGTCGGGAGCTTGCTTTTCAGCCACAGGAATTGAAAAAAAAAAAGCATCTGTCCTTTTGAAGTGTCCTTGAGCAACACGCTTAATCCTCAGCAGCTCCAGTGATTTAGATTTATGGCCGTGTAGCTGTGCAGCATGAGCCAAATCTCTTAAAAAAGAGAACTGCGTTAACATGTAATTTCCGGACTTAGTCATGTTATTTTGATGACACATTTATCTTCAGCATTAAAACCCACTTCAGAACATAAAAGGAAAATGTGAGTATTTTAAAGCAGAAAACTATATTTCTTCAGATCATTAAAATGTTTTTTAAATTAAAATGTAAAGCATGAATGCACCAATTTTCTAATTTAGTATAAAATGATAACATAACATGTTCTCTGACACGTTGCGTCTGCCAGACAATTTGAATAGGTTCATCAATCTGCCTTTCAGTTGACTTGATTTCAATGTTTTTTTCTGCACGTCAGCATTTTTCAAGCCGTACTGGATCTGATACGTGCTTTTGACAGGCTGCATATCAGAGCCCTCTTCAGCTGCATTCTTTTTGCCGTCGTTGAGGCGAGGCGACTGGCGTTAACTAGAATGACAGAGGCCCACTTCATACGCCCTCTACATCATCTTCACTTTCCTTTTTATAAACCTCTCATCAGCCTCCCCCTCTCTCTCTCTCTGTTTCTCGCTCGTTCTTCCTCCCGCTCACCCCATCTCTCTCTCAAATCCCTCTTCTCTCCCCTCTTCCACTTAATTTTCTCCAATTTACTCCGCTTCCCCCACCTCCTCTCCTCTCGCTGCCTTCCTCCATTCCTCAGTCTCTTGGGCATTTTGCAGTCACATAGTCAGGCATGTGAGGTGAAGGACTTATGTAATCTGCTCTCTCTTTATACAGTCTCTCATCTCTTTTTTCTGTCTGTCTGTCTTGCTCTCCATGTCTGTCCTTCTTTTTACAGTGGTGCTAATTTGACAATGAAGTGGAGGCTACAGAAGTCAAATTCACCGTTTGTCTTTATGTAGAAGAATCCTGATTGTGCTGTTTTGCTGTTTGTCAAACTCATCAGGTTAATATTACCTATTTTAATGAGAAACTAGATTTTACAATATTAGGAAGAATTATACACACATGCTGCCTCATCTTGCAAACAAATGCAAAAGCTTTATCCATCCCGAGTAAGCAGAAATTGTGAGGTGTTAGCATACTGGATAATTCCATCCCAGCGAGTAGCGGGCAATGTGGAGGTAGGCAATATTCAGTCAAAGCCGTCTGATAGATAGCAGAGAGGCTCATCATGCAAGTCTATCCATATTGAAATTCAATTTAAATTCCTCCAGTAATACCTCAGAAAAACTTGGTCTGAATGACAACTGGCTGGGGACTTAAGGTATTACAGCACATGAGCTATTATTTATATACTTAGATAGTGAGAATGTTATATTCTGTATTGTGAGTAAATAAATAATTGCAAATGTAAGTATGTATGTGTATGTAATAATGTACACACTGCATTTCCCAATCATATTTTATTTTTTTGCAAGAAGCACTTTTTTGTTTGAGATAATTTGCCATCAAGACCAAAATGGGGGAAGATGTAAAATTTACACCTTAAATATGATCAAAAAACTAAATAATCATTCATCATCAATTCAAATGCTTACTTTAGGACGTCTTAATGCAAATCTCTTCATATTAGGAAACACAACTTCTTAGCACTTTTTTTGGGGCCACTTTAATCAAAAGTTGTTTCCATTTGCTAAGCCCCGCCCCCCACTGCTACGTCGAACTTTCAATGCTACCATGGAGTCCAAAGTGTCACTAACTGCTATACCTGAGGAAATATTATCTAATTTTAGAAAAACAAAAAAGCGATTCCAGAGAGAAGCAGACAGAGAGTTCTATAACATGTATTTGAAGGATAAATCCAGGATGTCAGAGTGATTTAGCAACAAAAACTTTATGTAGAAATGTAGCGTCTTAGTAATGTATATGTACTTCCAACCTCTGGTTACCAAGTATCACCATTACACGTCACACAGGCACAACGTTTAAACATGACTAGCTTGAAATCCACAAAACCAGCCTGATAATAAACAGAATTTGAAATGATTGCATAAGAGTCTATGGAGCCAGTGGTATAGCTGTCAGACCAAAGACCCTGGTCAGAGGTGGCTATTGTTACACTTTGATTGTCCAGTCGACGTTCAAGGGGCAACATTAAGCAAAGTGTTAGTTCCATCTGTTAATAATCAAATCTATACTTTAGAAAAGTTCACTGAAAAGCTGAAGTACCTTACTACGTTCTTCCTGTATTCATATGCAGAGATGAATCTGCTATGCTGGCCGAGTTACAAGTCGGAAATGCAAATTTCTACTGAACATCTGACTCAGTTCTCGTTGTCCAAGACAGACTATGTGCATAATGTGAATGCGTTTGGCAGTGTCTGTGTGTGTGTGTGTGTGTGTGTGTGTGTGTGTGTGTGTGTGTGTGTGTGTGTGTGTGTGTGTGTGTGTGTGGATGCCTGGTTGGTGGATTGACTTGAACCCAGGGGCAGTCCTGGAATAGACAGAGTCACTCATCTGTTTCTAATGAAGAATAATGCATTGCACTGGACACACACAAAAACCCCTCTCTCTCACACATAAACACACACACACACACACACACACACACACACACAAATATGCGTTCATACTGATTCACATAGTCATGCATTGGACACACACACATTTACCTATAACACATGCCCAGGACCCTGCAGGCCCCATTAACAGTTTCTGGGCTTTAATAGCTCTCTCACAGCCTTTCAGAGCCACACACATACAATGATTACACACAAAGCATATGCACAAACAGAGTAGCATCATTGTTTCATGTTTTGAGATGTTCTCCACATATGTAAAAATGTTAAAATAATAAGAAAGAAAACCTTCTAGTAACTCTTTTGTTTTATTATAATGCTGTTGTCGTTTTTCACTGTTGTGTGTGTCCACTTCAAAGAATAGAAACTTGATTCGGTGGTGCTGATGGCACTCGTCTGCCGCTGACTTTTAAGTCACGCAAGTGCTGGAAGGCTGAAATGTGTGTGCAGTTCTGAGCTCAGTAGTACGCTGCATGTCAAGCACCACTGATAAAGCCACATATGATGAGTGTCTGGAGGGGAGGTGTGCTGACACTGTTATACAGTGGGAACGACACTCGGAGAAAGCAGAGTTCAACTGAAAACCCCTCTATATATAACTAATTATGTTTTTACTGATCTTATTTTTAAAACCTAAGCATATGGAATATCAAAATGCATTTGTATGAAAATCTAGTAAGATGTGGGGTGATTACAATTACCATGTAACCTTAACATCGAATAGAAAAAGCTTAACTTAAAGTGATGGTTAGTTGGCAGACACAGCGGCAGAGATTTGGAAGAGTCGTTATGTATCCTCCAAGCATGTTTTGTCTCTTTTGATTTAGATCAAAATACGTATCAGTAGGTGAATAATACATTACAAATAAGGCAGGCAGTAACGTTTGCCATGAACACAGAGAATCATTTTGGATTTGCCCAAATAAGGTTTCAGGTTGAGGACTGAGACTTTTAAATTCCAAGATTACTGGTTTCTCCAGTATGACAATCTATGCAGGTGTATTTGTTTGTAAATGTTTTAATATATATTTTAAATATAAGCATTGGCATTTATCACATTACTTTTGAAACATATCACAGTTAAAATAATATTGTATTTGTTTATTGTTACATTCTTAAACCAAAAGGGATAGGTATTGTGAGTGAAATAATGGCAAAACAAGCATCAGCCCACAGTTACTTCTGCAAGCTGCATGGTTATACTGCAAAATTATTACAGTGTGTGTCACTGGTGATTTAATTTAGTGATGAAGGTAATGAGGAGGGTCAGGCATGGCGAGACTTAGCAGAGGGTTTATAGTCAAACATTAAAAACTCTGACCGGTGAAACAAGCTTATGTCATTCCAACTAAAGCACAGCAGAAAACTCTAAAATACGGTTTAATGCACTTGTGCAAAAAGAACATGAAGAGAAGAGGAAGAAGAGGCTTTATTTGGGCTGGTTTTACTTTTAAAACGTCACCATTTCAGCTTTTAAACTGGTCAATTTCTCTGATATTTTATTTTATTACTCCCTCACTTTATTTTATTTGTCCCTTTCAATCTTTCCTCTCAGTCTACTTCTTTCTTTTATTATTTCACATTTTTACTCAAGATACAGTTCAAGAGGATTCCATTGATTAAGCAGTGTACTATGTTATAGTACTTCTTCCTTGTCAAAACCAAGCATCTTCATTACCCAAGATGCAATGCAGCCTTGAGCCTCTGGCCTCAGGCAGAGGTGAGGAGTTGGAGGTCTGGTAACCTCCCTTCTTTCTAACTCCACACCTACAGATTGTTTTCATTTTCAAACGTGTAGTCTTCAGACCCAACTGAAGCTGACTCAAGGCAATTCATCAGACTTTGCTTCTTTAAGATCTACACCATCTTTTCAAAAACACAACACCATTCCATGACAGTTTCTCTTATGCCGTGCATGCTCTCTGTCTAAAGCTTTCACACTTTTTTTCAGACCCGAATGTTTAGAATTGCACAGTTTTAATGGCCAATAACCTTCAGAGTCCATACTGCATGATTTTTCAGTCGCACAAATTTGTAAAGCTTAAGCGTCCTGGGGCTAAGAGACACGGGCACTACAGAGAGGGAGAGAGAGGAGAGAGAAGGAGAGGGAGGGAGAGAGAGAGAAGAAGAGCGAGGCAGACGTTATCTGTGCAATTTCAAGCCCTGTCCGTCATGTGGCAGTGTGCAGCTTCTTAGGAGCTGCTGTCACAATGGAACAGAGCCAGTCAAAGTCAGCCTAATCCCTCACACACACACACACACACACACACACACACACACACACACACACACACACACACACACACACACACACACACACACACACACACACACACACACACACACACTCTGTGTCTGGTCTTTATCTCTGTGTGCAGCTTGAAGCTTACAGCGTGCCTCCCCCCCTGCGTTCTCCTGCTCCTCTCTCTTTGATGCCTCTCTGGAAACACAGGACCTGCTAATGGAGACAAGGAAAAGGCTTCTCACTACACTTCCTTCTTGTCATTCAAGCCAATTCATTACAGTAATGTTTTTAAAGGAGGGGGGGAGAAAGGAAGGAAAAAACAAAACTGATTTGCTTTTTTTACTGTTTAGGCAGAGCACTGTGACAAATGTTGTACAATGACAGACGATCGTAACTAATTTTATTGATGTTTGAAGACTTGCAGAAGAAGACAGAGGAATGGTGCATTTTCTTTGTCTGCTTATATGTGAAGATAAAATGATTATTGTTGGTGCATTCATTGACAAAGTCAGTCCCTTATTATCTCACTCTCTCTTTCTTTGTCCTATTTTTCTTTTCTTATATGAGACCATGAACTAAAATGCACCTATGATGTGAATTTACTTTGCACGTGCATCTGAGTTATCTAAGAATTCACAAGACAAATAGTTTTAGGTGTAGGCGACGTTAGACGTTAACAAAATAACGGAATTTAAATAATAAGAGATATATTTCCACTCCTTAAAGTGGTACTTTGTCTCTTAATGTTGGGAACTATACCTCTAAAAAAAAATAATACAATTTTGTTTGTAAAAATCTGTAGCAGAGTAGAGTTGTTCTAACATTTCACTGATCTTAAGTCAATTCCTGACCTTGGTTCCAGCAGTTGAGTAAACCATCTCATCAAAAGGTCCCTTTTGGTTGCTGTCGGGGAGCTATCAGGCCTTTAATTCCAATGGAGAGATATAAAATTCTACAACATGCAATGCTATTTAAGATAATAGCTTTCTAACTTTGTGCCAAGAGTTTGGGGAAGGTTCTTTGCTGATTGCTGTGAACAAAGCGAGCTCCATAATGACAAGATTTTCAACATTCTGTCTGTATCAACTTGACAGCTAGCACTATCTCCAAAAATCGCTGAATCTAGTTAGAAAGCAGACTGCTCGTCCAATCACTACATTACATTTGTTAGAGTCCTGCGACGGCCACAGATTTTTTATTTTATCGTCAGATTATTTCATTTATTGATAACTATCAGGATGTAAAGAGAATTTCAACAAATATAACACTTTTTTTCTAAAATACATTAACCACCCTGGCTTTAAACACAGAAAGAAACAGCCAACCTACACACACACAGACACACACACACACACACACACACACACACACACACACACACACACACACACACACACACACACACACACACACACACACACACACACACACACACACACACACACACAGACACACACACACACACACACACACGTAATATCAGCCCAAAACATATCACATGACTCCCATCCATTTTCACACAAATAAACACATACGTATCCATCTTTCCCCCACAAACACTCTCTCTCTCTTCCTGTCACACTGTCAAAGTCAGTGATCCTTACTATTCAATCAAATTCATCTTTGTTCCACAGAGTGACAGTTTGATTTATAGTGTTTTGTTGTGCGTCAGTTAGAGCCCAGATCTTGGCTGAGAAAAAAAGGAAACACTCAATTATTACCTTTTATGGCTTTATTCCACATCAACAATAATGCTATTAAAGCCCCCCTGTGCTATTCAGCACTAGGGGGCTCAGCTCAGCATACTTTAAATTGACTGTTTATCATAACAATGAAGAGGATGACGGATTTGAGATCATCCAAATGTGATTTTCCCCTTGTGTTAACAAGGTAAAGAAAATATATCAAGATGGTTTTCAAAGCAGTAGAGGAAATATAAAAGAATTCAGCTGGACTGCGAAGTGTTTGTAAACAAAGTTGTTTAATATTTTGCGTTCAGAAGTTTGACATAGGTTGATATAGAGGTACGTTGCTAAAAAACATACAATGTGTGAGGGGAGACCGCAGAGTAGTTAATAATTTAGAACAGCATGAGTTCAACATAAAAAATGAGTGTGAACAAAGTCCCACAAATCACCAAATACCCCAAAAACTAAACCACACGATGTAAATGAAAACCACAAAGTTTAATAGATGGGAACAATTGAGAGTTGTGTGAAGAGTTGCAATTAGTTCCACCTAACAAGCTACACGGTAAAGTGTAGCTTTTTTTCACAGATGAATGTGTCAGTAATTGTTATACAATAGCACAATATAGAATAATACTGCAATAACAAGGGCCAGTCTACTGCATAATGTACACTTTAAGATACTTATACATTTCAATCAGAGCACTTATGTATGATTTTGAATTAGGGACTTGTGTTTGTGATGGATTATTCTTACAGTGAGGTATTTCTACTTTAGTAAAGCATCTGAATCTCACCCAGTGATACTGCAATCCAAAATGTCCATATTCTAAACCTGTGTTACAGCTAAAAATTGACACCCATATTGGCGTTTTTTAAGTTTTAGGAGAGGCTTCTTCAAACAACTTTGCTTCAGGGTGTCTTTCTCCCTTCATGTCCAGGTGATGAGTCAGTGCCTGACATGCACAACTTCCCCTAATGATGTAACTGTTCAGGACATTAGTTGGATGTGTTGTTATTTTTAAAGAAAGGACAATGAGATGAGCTCTCTGCAGGCATACTTCCTTTGAAATAAACAAAACCAGAAGTGACAGCTGTCTAGCAAGTCAGAGAGCAGAGGGGTATAACATTATGTCCTGACCTTAATACTTTCAAAACACTTTGTTGGTCAGCGTGGCCGGAGGTCAGCGACCACATGAGACCTTACTGAGGGAAGGCAGGAGAGGTGAAAATGTCAAAATGGAGAATTAAGGTTGAAAGAACTTAAAATGACCTCAGATGAAGTTCAACGGTTGAACAAAACTTCTGAGACCATGTTTATATCGTATCCTCTACATTTGTTACACGAGAAACCTGATAATATCACAAACAATTTGTTGCACTTCATTGTTACAACTGCAAACTGAGACAGAACAAAGACATTTAAAATCTTTAATTTATCTTAAATGTCACAATGCTTTTACAACATCATGATCAACCTTGACCCTTTGGATTTTGTGAGTGTCGGATATCATGTTCAATCAATCCATAGTGACTTAAAACCGGTGTTATTAGCTCATAAGCATGTATTGAGACATATAACATGCAACTTATAATATACAAAAAACAAGGATGTTTTCTTTATTGCATAGAAATGCATTTAACAATGCTACAAAATGCACATGCTGAAAGCCCTCATTCTCTGTGCCTCAGTTTGAAACTGTAATCAGTGAAATCAGCTGCTTAAGTGTTGGCTGGAACGGAAACCAGCAGACTCTTGAGGCTCAATGGCACATGATTGAAAACCTTTGCTATTATGTTCAGAAGTGTTGCATGCTTTTTTGAATCTTAATAACCAGGCATTTCTTCCCGGTTTTCCATTTCTATTACTTTTACTCTGTGTTCCATGTCCAGGTACATGTGAAATACAACTGATTTTTTTACTCTTATAGTAATGTAACCCGCAATGGATGAACCAGTTGCTATGACTGTAGAATGGATATTAAAAACAGAGAAAAATATATATATATATCTTTGTATACCTCCTAAAATATTAAATTGAAGAAAAAACACTGGTAAAATTCAAGGTCAAATAGATCAATAAGACCAACACATTTTAAGTTAATAATGGATACACAATAAGAAATTACTCTCCTGATAATGAGGACATAATTTAAAATGACTGAAGTCCATGGCCACAAATCACATACTAAATAACTTTTACTGTGGACCTTGAATGACATTTAGAGACATTAAAAAGACATTGTGACAACAGGACAAGTGCATGATTGGTCTGCTACCCACATGCTCGATATTCCCACACAGACAACTAATTTACCTTAAATAAATAATGGCAATCTATTCATATAATGTTATAATAATGCTGTCACTGGTGACCTACATTTATGGGGGTAAACCATTAATCATACAGACTGAGAGGAGAGCAGCAACCTGCTACAAACCAAAGAAGACCATTCAGCCAGGGTACCAGGGGAGCCCCCGTCTCTCTCTGGACCAAAAACACACAGCACTAAATGCTGGGCTTGTGGAAGGTAACCTCACTGAGGAGTACAGGGATTTGTATGTGTGTGGCTGTTTGTATGTGCACTGTGGGTGTGTTGTGGTAGTGCGCTGGCCCCTTTGATGCACAAAGGACTTGTTTTGAAAGTGACAGATTAATTGCTTGTTTCAGCTCAACCCTGAATACACCGGAGTATCTGTACCCATGGGTGGTGGAAGTCAAAGCTTCAAATTAATCAAACAGGAGCTGACAAAAACAGCAACTGTAAGTTCTAAATTCAATAAAGACAAGGCTGTTATTTATAGGAGCAAATGTTAATATGAAAAGCTGTGTGAACTAATGAGCATTTAACTCCATTTTATCAGTTGATAGTGTGTTAAACAAATTGTCCCCTGGTCCAAGGTGGGAGATGTTTCAAAAAAATACAGTTTTGCCATGCTAGTAATATCCCTATTCCCTTTCTCTATCTTGGTTGGTTGGTCAGCCCACTACTTTGGTCCAGACGGAAATATCTAACAAACTATATAATGGATTCATGGTCCCCAGAGAGTAAATGCTTAATAACGCCCCTAAGCTGTTATAAAATCACTGTAAATCATGGCCTCTCGTGGCGTTTCGCTTTGATAAAACGGTTACTACATATACCTGGCAAAGCTTTAATTAAATAAACACACAGCTAAAAAAAAAGTAATGAATATTCATTCTTTAGCCAAGCATTGTAGTTCTTCAGCGACATTTAGCAGAACGGTTGCCAAGCAACACACAGAAGAAGTGGAAAGCATGCATTAAGATTGGGGTGATTATTAACATTTATCTGGATATTGCCATCAGAAAGCTTTTTTTCAGTGGTGCTTCGCAAGCATGTTTGAAGAAACTGAGACATCATAAACTTGCTATAGATGTAACACCATTTACCCACCTAAAAACTCCAAGAGACAAGTAGCAGTATCCATCAAGTTACAATTTTGCAATCTTTGATATAACCACTGGTGTTTACTACGCAATGGAACCAATGCAGCCACTTGCATTGTTTTACCACAGGACTGTTTTCAATCTGTATGTCTGCTAAAGGTGCAGTGAAACCAGCTTTCCTTTCAACAAAATCATACTGCACACAGCCCTGACAAATAATTAAAAAATGTGCCACCATGAGTTTCACATTTGTGGTTTTGAGTGAAATGTTTCAACAGCTATTTGATGAAACCGTGACTTTTCATGGAGAACCTTCATCAGGTCCCTAAACACTTTCAAAGCTCATGCCTCAGACAAGTTGTTTTAATGGTATTTATTTTTTGCATGCAAGCAGCCAAATCCATGAAAGACAACAACTCAAAACATAGAAGAAAAAACATTTTGAAACGAGCACACTGTCAACATCAGTAAGAATTAGTTTCATCACAATCTTCCCTGATGGAAGCATATTTGGTCATGCCTCTAGGAGAGAATATTATCAAGTTAATGTAAAACTAACATCATTACGCCCGCCAAGCAGAACAGCCTAACAGCAGGAAGCCGTATTCTCAATAACTACTCTCCCACTGTTTCTCGTAACAGATTGTAAACTCTGTGTCAAGCAGCACTTTATTTCATTTTGACCTCCATAAATGTATATTCATCATCAATAGATAAACAAGCAGGGAACTTGCCTCATTGCTTGCACCAAGCTGTAGTGTTTTATAAGGAAATGTTCATTAGTTTATAGCTCTAAAGTGTAATGCCAAAAACCCTTCTTAACCACAGAAATGTAACTTTTGCATTTCAGTGTATATACTATATGTTTAAGCATAAAATTAATATGTATGTGAAGATGTAGACCGGCCAATATAGCTGTGCAGAGATAGTAACACCAATTTCGTTTTCATCATCAATCTCATTTCATGCTCTGTGTCTTCTATTCTCAGTTTTCAATGTTTCCTTTGACCACTATGTGCTTGAATATAAACTTCCAAGACATATATATTTTACAAAGTGTGTTACTGTCAACCTCTTGAACACAAATTACAATGTCCTTTATTAGAAAATAAGTATTGGCTGGACGTGAATATCAGATCCAGTAAGATCCCAGACTGACTATGCACAAATATTGCTGCGTTCATATCACACCTAGACATTTTACATTTGTTTCAAATCAACAAAATAGCGTTCCACATATATATGATATCGCCCTCCAACCAAGTCATTATAGCCAAAAGCTTCCAAAGCCAGACTTCCAGCTGAGGGGAGCTCTGATGTTAATGTGTGTTAAACAGCCAGGTTAGAGTATCCCATTAAGAATGGATGGATGAATAGTGAGGGATGGATGGAGGGGAGACTCAGGGTCATATTCTCCATCCTCTTTCTCTCCATGAGTCAGAGGCAGTCGGTGTAGTCTGGATCCTCTGCTCAACTGGAGACTGAATTAGTTCCAGCAGACTCCATGTAGCAGTACAGACTGACACGTAGTAGATTTAGAAATATCAGATCCTGCAGAGAGCAGCAGAATCAGTAACTCCAGTTTTATATTACTAATATAATGTTAAACATTCATCAGAATACATGCATGCAATAAATGACCTATATTGCTGTGTCTTCGGGTCTGTATGAGCATGTATAAGTGAGCCAAGAGCTGGTTGGGAGGGAATTGGAGTGTTGACCTTTCTGGAAGTGTAACGGACCCAGTTTAATGAGTGCTTTGGAATGGGTCACTCAACAACCGGAATAATCTGACATTCAAGCAAAACCTACTTGAGTACATGCACAACAATTACTTGTAACTTAAATGTATGTATATCTCTTTAATATAATGTACTATATTAATAGTACTATGGCATGCACAAACCTGCACAATCAACATTAGCTGAGTTCTCTCATATACAGCACCAGATTAGCGTTATTCGAGGTAAGCAGTCTAACATGTTGGCCTGACTTGTGACAAAGTTTCAGAGCCTTAAAGGTGCATTGCATAAGATCTGTTCACACGCTCCAAAGAAATAGGTGGAAGCATTTCACCCCCCCCCCCCCCCCCCAAAAAAAAGTTGATAGTTTATTAAATCCAAGGTGGCAAAAACGAGAAAACCTTATCTTTCATTTCGCCCCCTCGCCGCCAGGACAAGGCTACTTTGCTGGGAGAAGAGGGGGTCAGCGCCTTCAGTTAGTGGCTAGCTGAAGTAACACAAACTCAGCCAGAGAAAACCCCAAAACTTTTTTTTAAAGCCATTACACAGGTTAGACCCCTGGGAAACTGGTCTCTTGGTGGTGACAAGGACAAAAAATAAAAAAATACGTGTTGTTTTCCAGTTTCCGCCACTTTGCAGTTAATCAGTTATTGGTCCAGATGTAACACTGATGTAACACTGATGTAACGTAATGTAATGCTGGTGGCAGACAGGAAACCAAACGCAAGACAAAGAGACAGTCCACGTTGTGAATGTCCTGTAGAATTCATTAGAATAACAAGTGAGTAAGTGGGTGGGGAGGTTGAGAGGGTGAAAACTGTCAGTGGAGGGGGGAGGAATTGGATCGTGAAAGACATGAGTTAGTAACTCATGTCATGAA
The DNA here is from genome assembly GCF_027596085.1 of Anoplopoma fimbria. Lineage (NCBI taxonomy): Eukaryota > Metazoa > Chordata > Actinopteri > Perciformes > Anoplopomatidae > Anoplopoma > Anoplopoma fimbria. The sequence continues at coordinate 18,921,445 of NC_072465.1, forward strand.
TCAGGCTGCAGAGAGGTGAACTGATATTTAAGAGATAAAGTTCTGTTACACTGTGATAAGATATCTCTAGCTGAGATGTCTGCTAGAGGGACAATAACACAGATCAACATATTCAATTAGTCCCATCTTTTCTGTCTTACTGCTGGCTTTACACGTACTAATGTCTTTCTGCCAGCTCATATATCGCCATGAAACTGAGGGCCATTGTGTCCTAGTTAGGTGCTGATGCCATCAAAGACCACCAGAAAAGATTAATTGTTCTAAATCAGACATTCATTTGGGTCAAAATCTGGTATGGAAGCTTCTGTTTTTTTCTCATTTATTTGAGTTTTTCCTTTAATTTGCCATTCATCAATTTATCTTCTCTAGGTTTTTTCATCTCATCAGTTTCTGCGCAGGGATGAGTTGACATCTTTACATATTAATTTTGATGTACAGTAAGGAAGTGTATGACACACACAATGCTAATGAAGTGGACTAAAAATAGACTTCTGAGGATGAACAGGGCAAGACATGACTCCTGTTTTAAATGTCATTGCAAAATTTGTCAGACATGGCTCATATTTTGGTGCCTCACCAGCACCTCTCCTCACATAATTACTAGTGAAAAGATCATGGTCTGCTGTTGTGTCAGAACTGATTAGCAACTTGTTGCCTGACTGCACGTCTGACCTGTAAGTCTCTTCATAAGAAACTTTTAATTGAATTTAGATTCAGGCCTGATGGTCTGCTCGGAGACCAACGAGACCCTTGGGTGACTCACAACATCATACAGCTTGAGATAATATCTGCCCTGACCAGAAAAGGTCAGCTTACAACTGGAAATATGTACACTGCAATATATGACAAACCAACTCCATGTCATCGTGTATATTAGCTCACAGTAGTTTCTGCACACTGACCAAACCAAATGTCCCGTGAGACTGAAAGACTCAGCAGCCTGCAAACAATAATAAGTGTAATGAGTTAACTGCAGCATGAGATCGTTAGTGCTGCTATCTCACTGTGCCTCAGGCAGCGTGTTTACTGATTTCATTATCATATCTGTGCATTGTATATTAAAAAATGTAATTGTCAATTTTGATACAACTTTGTGATAATGGAAAAATGTAACAATTATCCAATGCTTTCCACTCCATGGGGCCAAAACTGATGTGTGTTGTTTTAATAAAACAGGCTTTTAATTGATTTGTCCTCCAGCGAGATCAAATTATTTTTGAAGAGAACTGCCTGTTGCTGTAGCACATTTTGGAATAAAGACACTTTAGTATTTAATGTATCACATTATCAATCTTGCTTACACTGTTATCAGCATCAACAACCAGTGTATATTTTATCAATTGTATGTAAGGATGTTGGACACAACATTTCCATCCAAGTCATGACCATTATTTGAACAACTGCTATGACATTTCTCTACATTTAGGTCATTTTAAGATGTTGGGGCTTTGCAGCCTTTAGAAACCCTTTGAAATGAAGGAAATGGCTTATGTCAACTAACAATTCAACCAAACTTAAATCTTGTTCTGTGGATTAGAAAACACTGTAAGTGAATCCTTGCCTGGTATAAACTTTAGTTACATGGAGCCGAACACAGCACAAAGAACTCCTATCAAACGTAATCTTAATTCTACACATTGGCAGGAACGGAATAATTTTGTCTTTGTGTATTTTCTGATTGAGGCTGTAACTGCAAATAAACTGTTTTGGGAGACTCGTTGTCTCTCTGTAACTGTAAGTCTTTAAGCTGGAAAAGGTTGCTGGCTTTGGTGTATTTTTTTTAAATCCAGCAACATTGGGTTCACAGGTCTAAAAATGGTGAAATTTGGAGTGTGTCTCTGTTTAGGGCAGCGCACTGAGCTACTAAATGCACATTGGCAATAAAGCCATTGTGATCCTCTCTGCTGTGTTTTTGATATAAAAATAGGTTTCAGCAGGGTTCACTATAGCTCAAGAGGACAAGAGAGAGAGAGAGAGAAAAAAGAGAAATAGAAAGAGATGGCTGAAGCAACTATAAGCCTAAAAGAAATACAATGGGGGAAGAGAGTTAAAGCAGGGGCGGGTTGCGAGATCAACACAGCTAAATGAAATACCAGTATCTTCTTAGCTAATTTCTCTACATGGTATTGTACATGTAAAGATGGTGAAGAAGCAGCCAAATCAAAGACTTGCGCTAGGTATCCTATTTCAGCCAAGCTCAGTGAAGCTGTGAGTGTTTTGGGATTGATCATTTGTGATTTGCTGTCCATTCAAGCTGCCGTGTTACTTATGCAGCAGTCTGCGTGACTTTTAATGTGCAGTTGGGCTAATTGTTATACATTTAACAATTTTTACCCTTGTTTTTTGGCTGTGTCAGAAAAACCCAAATTCTGTGTGTGTGAATGTACCCATTATATTGTGTCCTCTAAAATTTAATAATGAAACTAGAAAAGTATGTACACTAGTTTTTGCAAACAATTCCACAACGCAATGCTCCACATTTTCTAGATACAAAAATGATCGTTGTTGCGTCTACACAGTTGATTGATAGATGATTCGTAACATGGCCGAAATCTCAATTTACTGCTCACCACTTTGAGTAAATTATTTAGTGTCTAGTACTGAATTAACGAATGAGGGGGTGATTTCGTACACAGTCTGTATGTGTACAGCCTGTGGAAATTCTACGTTGTACTTGATATGAAGAAGTTGATCTTTCAACGGTGATGCCACAGAGACAGACAGTCCTGCAATGGTTAATGCTACAGCTAGTCTGTACTTCTGTGAATCCTGTTGCCTTGTTAACGTACTTATTAATTCTAAGTATACATTTGGTAACAATCTGTTATGGTGTATCATGTTTTTCTTATTTGTAATCACTATCTTTGAATTTGTTGTCCACTGAAAACCTCAAAAACCAACATCTATTGCAAGTGTAGTTAGCTCGTTGTTCATCTTCACACATGGTGAGGGGATTCATTGTTACTTTTACTTGCTCATAGGATATCAAATATTGGCAAGGCTCAAGTACTGTACAGTGTTTACACTGAGGGTAATGTACCTTATCATTTAACGCCACCATGCATTAGTGAGTTGTAAACACCAGACAAAAAGAAAGACAAAGAACATTGAGGTTCTAGGGTCATTGAGCAGATGCTTTCTGGAAAGCTTCTCTGTATTCATGGAGTGCAGTCTAGTTTTCTCCCTCAGCAGATACAGCTAGAGCAGATGAAGGGGCTGAAGAAGAAGGAACAGTGATGCAGACCAGCATAGTATAAAGGCATCATGGATCATCAGTTCCCAACGCTACTGGGCCTTGTGCTTTTCTCCTAGCGCCACTCAGGGCATTCAGTAACTTTATGAAAAGGACCATGGATTACAGCCCCCTGGTGCCCACTGCACTATGAAATGCAGTAAATGCTAAAGACTGAATGCTATGAGAGATTTCCTTTCAAATACCCATCGCCCTCAGCTCCTCTTGCGTTATGCCTCAGTTCACCGAGAGCCCTGAGAGCCTTACAAACTGTGACACAGTGACACACACAGATAAAAGACTGGTTCTGTACTAAAGATGAACGTGGTTCAGAAGACTTGACATTGTCCAAATGTCAGTATTTCTGGGAGTAGTCACTGTATGTTTCATTTATAGCTGTGGGCTTTTTGACAATATCACCTAAAGAACAATTTAAATTATAGATGTATTTGCCCAAAAAATAATAGCTAAATAAATAAAAAATCAACGGCAAATAAAAAAAAAATACTATAGAAAAAGGGAGATACCAACTTATTCGTCAGCAAAAATATTTGAATTGTATGTTTCTAAAAACCCCAGGATGCGTTGAATATTTATGTTTTTGGAACAAATATATATTTAATTTTTCATTTCAAAAATTATTTTTCAATACGTTTTACTACAGCCTTGTCTCACCCTTGCAGAAAATCACAGTCATGTGGTTAACGTTGTCAAACAACTAGTTACTAGCCAGTATATTTTAGGAGTATTTCTATTGCCTCTCAACGGCTCTCAACATGGGGACGGCTTGGCCGACAGCTCACAACTTCTGACAACAGTGCAGAAAACAGCAACAATGCTAACAGTACAGAAAACAGCAACAATGCTAACAATTATAGCAATATTTACCTAAATGGGAACCAGAGGGTCGGTGCTACTCCTCCGCCACAACACTGTCGGTCGCGGCGGCGTTATCACTTGTAACCGTTGTATGAGAGCATTTCAGAGCGGCAGCAGGGAGCTAACAATTGAGGCGGCTCACATGCACTAACAAACGCGGACTGCCCAGCAATGTGAACAAGACACAGAAAAGTCATACATTTTTTTGCCAACGTTTTTTCCTTGCGACTGAGTTTGAGATACACACCTCTTCCATCAAGAACTACATTAGATCACAAAATGAATAGTTTATTTAGTAGCATCAGAACTCATGGGAAAAGAGATGTCAATTGAAAATTAAGGCTTAAGGCGGAAGTGTGTACGGTGCTCGTATTGACAATGATTGCAGCCAAATGTGAAAAAACATAGTGGGTGTTTAACTGATGATACATGACTTTATAACAAATACTTTGATGATAAAATAGAGATAATGAAAATAAGGCATATACATTATAAAGCACTGGAAATATTAGTAAGAAAGAATCCATGGGACAAAGAGACATAGTAGACTCCCCCAAACATCACACATTTCAGAGGTTATAATCTGCGATCACATTGGCTGCTACTACAGAGGGGCAGGGTGAACTGGAGATGGTGCTGAACCTCCTCCATTCAACCTCACTTGAAGCTGTGACTGACCTTGAACCTGCCGTGTTCCCCGGTAATTTACTTGGGCCAGACTTACACAATAACTGCTGGGCTTCTGAAATGAAAGGAAGACAAGAGAAAGAGGACCTCTGTTTGCTGGAGAGCCACCAAACACACAAACAGAAGCCATGCCTGTGAAGCGTTTCAGTCTTATTTGGATAACCTTCACAGATGAAAGACCACAGAGACAGAGAGTCCAGGCTACACTGTGAAATTGGTTGCTCCAGAAAATCAAGTCACGCCTCGCAATGTGACATTAAATTTGATGTAACCTGGAGGTTTGGAGGTGCATTTAGTTTTACTTGGAATAAATTGTCATTATGAAATTCATAATGTGGCAGGCTAGTGAGCCGAGGCAACATGTAGCGACAATATTTCAGGATGGTGATTCGGTTGTAGAAGTTTATTATGCAATAATAATAATAATAAAAATAATGAAAAAGTAATTAATATTATATATTTTTTTCCCTGTTTTGACTTGAAAGGGCTGATCTCTGACATCAATTGACAAACTTCCCCCAAATGTATGCACGTAAACATGCATCAATGCATCAATGTCCAATATTTATTTTCATTGCTCTAATGTGCTTAATGATTTATGTAGCACCTTCAATATAGATGACCTCAGAATATGGGCAGCGGTCCAAATTTGAGCCAAGCAAGCTATAATTCACCCAGCCAGCAAGGCAAGGAAGCTATTTGAGAACAATAATAACCTCGACCCCCAAAATGACCCCTTTTCCAAACGAATGGTCACAGTCGACACAAACACCTTGATTCACGAGTCGGTAGGTAGTGAGGAGGAGGTGTTAGCTCAACCCAACAGATCCGCCTCAACAAACATGGTGAGCAACATTTACAAACAGGGTACACACAACAATCATTTCCAATCCTTAGGTGTTTAAATTCAGTACGTAAGAATAATAACAAATAATAATAACTATAAAAAATAACTGTAAAAACAAAAATTCAAAACTGTGGAGCAACTTAATGGTGTGTGGAGCAACTTAATGCATACAGTTTCATATGAACTTAAAGGAAAGCTGTTTTTCTTAGACCCACAACTCTCGTAGAATATTAACCCTTTCATATTTAACATCATGTTGCTACATTATACCTGTGTTAAGGTTAATATGATATGTGCGTTTTGTATGACCTTGCGATCTATTCCATGTGCCAAATAATAATGCTTCCTTTAAGGAACTGACTCTGTTTGGAAAATGTATTGTTTTCTATAAGCAGTAAAATTATGTCTCAGTTATTTCTCACTGACTAAACAAACCCTGATGATGCATTTCTATAAATAAAACACTGCATCGGTAGGCACTAAAGAAACTTTAGGTTACTTAACGTAACCCCGGTTCTTTGATAACAGAGTGAGGTGTTTCACTATGGGAATCGCCTCGGCGTGACCAACTATGGAAGCTCCAATGACACCACGTCTGTCACTGACAGACAGGTCGAACTGTGCTGGGGCCCCTGAAGAAGTAACGGGAGTAAAAACCCCGTAGAGCTTCCTCCCTCGGGACCGCTCTGATCGCTTGTTTGTTTAGCAGTGATGCTATTTCGTCCTTCAGGACTCGTGCTGAATCCCCCTTGGCCACTGAAACTAACACACCGTTGAATCTGGGTGGTTTCATAGCGAACTGTAGTCTGTACCCCTGAGAAATAGTGGACAAAACCCATGGGTGCACTGCGCATGCGCGCCACTGGTCTGCGCGGGCAGAGAGTGGACTTAACCCATACGGTGACGTCACCTCCCTTACCTGGAGGGAGCCGCCTTCCCTCGGAGGAGCGTGAGCTCCCCCTGCAGGGATTATAGGGGCACAACATGGTTTTGTTTTTATTTTGTTTTGTGGGGAGCATTTCGCCCTCGGCCCTCGGCCTGGCTGCGAAAATGCTACATTTATTTTTACATTCGCTGAACTGGGTGGAAGTGCTTGGTGACACTCTGTTACCTGCCGCCCCTGTAACTCCTGCCCTTGAACGTGAGGGAGGAGAAATTGAGAAAGTACCTCTGGAGAACTGGAAAACACCAGGGACTCTGAAACATGAACTAGGGGGTTCGGCCAAACCTCCATCTCCTTTCTTTTCTTTGAAGGAGGAGGAGAGGGAGAAGCAAGGCTGGTTAGGTTGCGCGCGTAAACAAATACAGGTCAGTTGGGAGAACAGTTCGCCTTGACGCGGACACTGCTCGAATATCCTATGTAACTTCTAAAGTATACTTCTATCGAAGTACTTACTCAGCAAATCCAGACTAAAGCCAAGAACTGCGTTCGGCGACGTTTCCTTAACAGGTCGTCTGTGAACTGTTGAGCAGAAAATCCAAGCTAGCCTAGATGAGCTGAGGGAGCTATAGTTTCTTCACGGGAAGAAAGCGAGAATGATTTGGGATGGGACGGTCGACTGTGGAAATATGAGGGGGCGGGGCCCCAGCACAGTTCGACCTGTCTGTCAGTGACAGACGTGGTGTCATTGGAGCTTCCATAGTTGGTCACGCCGAGGCGATTAAGAACACATTATGATGATTGTGATGCGTTATTAGTACTTGGCAAATCATAGGAAACATTTTTAAATACCATACAAAGCTTTTGATTCCTTCTATCTGTCTTTTGTTTAAATGTAAGAGGGGTTGCATGAGCACAAAATAGTGTTTGTGTCTATGAATATATCTGTGGCAGAAGGGGGGAGGGTTATAGATCCTGAGACTGCAGAGTGTATGCACAAAGATTGTGCACCTTAATTGTATCTTTCTTTGTGTTTGTACACTTTTGTGAAGGCCTTTATTGGAAATACAATGTGTATTTTTTCATATAAATACTTGACAGTGACTAATGGTTTGTTGGTCTGAATATGCAATCTTTTACAAACATTATTTCACTTCTTCATAGCTAAAAAAGCATTATAAGCAAAATGTTCCCCATCTCTAAAAAACAGTGTACATTGTAGATGCAACCATGTAACTTATCCTAAAAAGCAGGGGATAAAACATTTTGTTATAGTTAGACTTTTCAGCAATGATCCAAAACATGGCCTCCAATGAAAATGTCTTTCAATGAGTCTGAATTACATCAGTTTCAATTCAGTTGAGTAGCACAAAATGGTTTGCGCCATTCAGCTCCACGTGAGAAATAAGCTTTAGGTCATTACGCAGCTGCACCTTCTCACTGTTCTTCTCCTAATAGGAACATAGGATGCAATGGTTCAGAATCCTCCTTCTCGGTTGTCATGGATCATCTCGTAATGTCTCCACAGCCCACAGCCCTTACTTCCCCCTCTCTCTGTCCATCTTGATCACTCTGACTTTCTCTCTCCCTGCCTTCCTTTTCCCTCTTGCTCTTTTCTCTCCCTCGCCTTGGCTGAGATAAATAGGAGGTATTTAACTCTGATGTGAGAACATAATGTCTCCTGCTCGGTAAAAACTACATTTGTCAGTGCCACAGTGCTTTCTGCTCAGGGTAATTGTGCGCCATTGTCTTGCCGGGAGATATTCCTGAGGCAGACAAGGAAGCGAGGTTGGTGGGAGAGGGGAATTTCATGCCATGTGGAAATGAAAGAATGTGTTGTTCTAGTATGTGACACATGCGGTGGCCTGTATGATTAATTGTGCTATTAGCAGATGCAACCAGTTCCATGCTATTTGGATCATGCTGATCCGTAACGTCTTCATTTTTGTTTTTGTGATTTGTGGGTTAAACACTTCGATAACACTTTCAATGCTGGCAATATCTAAAAAGGCATTATAATTATACTTATAATGAGTTATAATCTGCTTATGGCACTGTATAATTATAGATATAATCACTAATAAATAATTATTATTCTTTTTAACAATAATCATAATACATGTTAAAGTATTTATCATGAATGAAAATGTTTCCAACATTCTTTAAATGGCTTAAGCTTAAGGGAGATATCATATAACTGTATCTGTGGTTTATTTCAGTGTACATAACAACTTCTTGCTGAGTGTTAGTTAGTCCTAAATTGAATATGGCCCTAATGTTAAATAACCTTTCACCTGATAATTAGGTAGCAATATTTGTATTGCCATGATCTGTATTTTAGCCAAGGAGAAGTATGTGTTTACCTTCTGTTTTACATATTAACCCTTGTGTTGTCTTAACCTTCTGTATACACCACTTGTCCTAAGGGTCAAAAATGACCCGCCTTCACTAAACCCCTAAAATAAAGCAGCTTGATTGCATTTTAAACCCCAAATCTATTTTGCATGAAGAAACAACCTGTCATTCATCACAAACTTTGTGAATATCTAGGTTTTTCCTCTTCACAGTGCAGAAAGACTGTGTTTAATCAGTGGAATCCACTCATTTTTATTATCCTCCTGGACATCTGAATAAATCAGATCTAGGAGTGAAACGTGCACTCATGGCTACGGTAAAGAGAGTACTGGGGGTACTGTCATCTGCAGCACCTTTATAGCCTCTGACTGCATTCCCCATTAGTAAACAATGCTTTCAAGAAATGTTTATTCTGTCTGATCTTGTTTGTATTTTGTCTGTGAACTTCAGTCAGGTGTGGGGTCGTGGAGGGGAAATGCTGCACATTCCTGAGAAAGTTTTAGTTTTTCCTGAGTTCAATCAGTAGCACACGTAATCTCAATTTTGTGTGTGTGTGTGTGTGTGTGTGTGTGTGTGTGTGTGTGTGTGTGTGTGTGTGTGTGTGTGTGTGTGTGTGTGTGTGTGTGAGTGTGTGTGTGTTTTTTATGGTTTCTGTAGTATGAAAATGATTGTATAACTCCCGGGTCAAAAATGACCCCTAAGACAAGATTTGTACCCTGTTGGTGTACAGCTTTTATGGAAATATGAACAAAGGCAATGTTTAACTTTTTCTCATGTTGGGGTCATTCTAGGAAAAGTCATTGAATTTCAAGTTGAAAAAAGATCATTAAGGGGGTTTCCTGTGCTATTAAACATAGTGGCGGGTCATTTTTGACCCCTAAGACAACACAAGGGTTAAACACAATCCATTAGCTGAAACATGCATCTCAAGACAGACAGACGAAAGGCTGAAAATCTGTTGATACTCACATAAAATGAGTTAAATAAGGAGTATGTCCATCAAGTAGTACTGTATGTTCAGTCTTCAGCTGCCATTTCTGTTTTGTTTTCCAAAATATTCAGAAAATTTGATATGATCTGTTTACTGTAGTCTTTTGCCACACAGACAGTACTGCAATTTTCGTTGTTTGACGTGTTCAAGATCTTGAAAGTCATTAGAATGCATGGAGATACCATGTTGACTATACATAGCCTCTGTGGTAATTTGAGACGGGCCACAATTACACCATCACTAACTGACTACTGGATTCCCCATATAAACTTTGAAAAGTTTCTCTTGAAGTACGACTTTGACATCTGTATTCTATAAATAGCACCCTCAGTGGGTTTCTTGTAAGGCTGAAGTAAAGTGCTCTCTTTGTAATCAGGACTCGGTTGATGGGCTCGCCTCACTGATGACGAGGCTTGTGAAAGCGCCTCGTGGGGAATAAAGCACTCACCTGCTTTGAGTTGTTAATTCCGTCGTCACACGACAATCCTACTCCCTACAACCCACAATCAGTGTCACCCTGTAAAAAAAAAAGGGTCTCTTGAAAGAAGAATAAATGGACATTGTATCCCTTCTGTTAGCACAGGACCTTACAATGAGGACCTTACACTGACCTTACAATGAGCATCATAATCCAGCCTTAACTATATACTGTATAGATATATAAATAGCCATGGTAACCACATCTGGTGTAAAGTCAGAAGTGCTGAAACAAAAAGGTAAAATGTTCCCACCTTTTCACATAAAACTACATACATATTACAAAGGATAATCTGTGATATATTTCACACAGGTGTTGCCCTGATTGTCCTGATAGTTTACAAAAAAACAAACCACCAACACTTCACCACAGCTGACGGGCAGTTGTAGGCTGATCACTGGGGGATATTTTTTTTTTTTACGTTATACAACCCAGTCAAGCTATGTGAACCGCCACCACAATTGTCTTATGTGCAGGAGTAATGGCGGAAACACTCTGTAAGCAGCTAACAACCGAAACATGATGGACAGATCCACCTCTTGAACTAGGTGGACTTTCAGGGCTCTGATAGATGGGGGCATAATTAGGCGATGCACAGCTTGGAAGTAAGTCTCGCCTGAGAAAATACCTTCAGGGGAGAGAACGTCTCCCAGACATTAGTGCATTTATAATGACATTGGTTAGTTGAAAGTTGCTTAGTTTCACCTGGACCAATAACTGTGGTTCTGAATTTTATTATTTTATGTGGGAATGTGTAATTTAGTCAAATTTGTTGACTGAATAAAGATAAGGCCTGTCCCAAAATGTTTTACTGCTTGAAGATGATTAACCCACTTGCCAATCCAAATTAGACAACAAATTAAAATTACTTATTTTTATTTAGGTGTTGTGATATAGCATAATGTCTTTCCACTTATGCACAACATGCTGTGACCCTGGAAGCAAATATTTAGACATGTAGATGTGAACCCAAGTGCATTCGGGCTGTGAAGCATCTCTTTGTGTCCAGAGCTCGCTACCTTCCCAAGCCTCCCAGTCATTCAAATGGTAAACTAGCAGAACCAACTCTTAATTCATTGGGCAGCATTAACAGTCCAGTCCAGCTCTCACCACTCCAGCCTGACTCACTGTTTCCCACTACTTTCTCCAAACAGAGAAAAGGAAAGCATTTACCATGAGAAAGGAGACAGGGAGGACAGTTAGAGAGCTGGATGTGGCACGCTTAATCTGTAATCTGTCTCTGCCATTTTTCTTCGAAGCATGTCCTATTCAGTTTTTGTTGTTGTTGTGTCCGTCTTGTGTTCTTCTCAGTTGCACTCCCACCAGTAACCACAGTGCTCAGCTTAAAAGTAGCACAAGTGAGAAAGTAAGAACTAATATTTTAACCAAGTTAACAAAAAAAACCTAAATGTTATTGTTGGCCTGACATGAAGGATAAGGCATGACAAGTAAAAAAACTACCTTTGAATACATTTTTCCCTCAATCACAATATTTTGTACACATTAATGTTTTGTACACAACCATGTCTACAAAGATAGTAATAACAAAAAGGAATCACAAACTTTAAATCCCATTGAATTTTGCATTCAATATTAACCAGTATACCAGTTATCTGTCCTCTATGATCAAGCTTCTCTCAAAACTAGAAACAACAAGACAAAAACTTTATTCAAACTTAATTTCAAGCCACACTATCTCCATTATAAATGTGTATAAGAACTACAATAAGTGCTAAATAACGTCCCACAATTTCATGAAGGGTTGGGGGGCCTTAAAGAACATCTGTCTGCAAACATAAAGTGACTGCAGGAGACGTGCATATGGCATTCAACACCATGTTGAGTGTTGAAACCCATGTTAATACCCAACTGCCTCTCGAACATCCACCTAATTACATCTGATTTCTCTCAGCACGCCCTCGGCAATGTTGGAATTGAAGCAAAAAGCAAAGACAAGTGAATGTTCTGCTCCGGTGGCTCAGGTTATGTGGAATGAGAGGAAGAGAGGGAGCAGCAGGATGGGAGAGTCTACGTGCAATCACTCAATCATCTGCACTTGATTTGCATAGTAACTGTAGCCTTTAGAAACCCATATAAATTTCCCTTGCCTTCCACTTCCTGCCAAATTCTGCACACTAGCATGGGTTTGAATGATAATGAATATGATGAGGAAAAACTATCCAGTTGGCTTATTCTGTTTTCCAAGCTTTTATGTTATTGAAATTCTCTTTATGAGTTCATGATTTTTGGAATCTCAGTATGAATTCATTTATGAGTAAAAAAACATTGAGATGACTAGAAATCATTTTTGTGAGAAGAAATCTGTGTGTGTAGTTGGTCATGTGTTTGGATTTGTGATAGGACTCATTTTTGCTGTCGGTATTATATATAGGCTGTTACACGCACCAAGAGTTTGATAATACTGAGTGATAGGCTTGCATCGGAACTGTCATGGAAGTTATTATACTGTAAATAACGTTTGTCCGTGTATGTATGTGTGTTTGTATGTGTCAGAGGGCTTGACAGCCGAGGGCAGGCAGGCATGAGATCAGATTCCTTCCTGTCTGCATAAGTAGCATTAGGGAGAGAGAGAGAGAGAAGGAAGTGAAAGAGAGAGAGGGATCAGGGGGGTGTTGACATATAACGCATCCTTGGTTGGATGTCGTTCTGTTGAGCAATGAATCGTTGTACCGTAGAGGACATTTATTCGAGGATGCATATCTTTAGCATCTCTGTTTTTTCCCCTAATATGGGTTTTGTATAGAAGGACACATACTCACTTAAAAGGCAGTAGGGTGTAGCCCCTAAATTGCTGTGTCTCAATTACAGTGGACTATATTAATTGCCGGATTGGATCAAGAATTGTAACCATGTGACTTGCCGCCCACCTGTTGCCGGCTTTCGTAGGAAAACACACAAAAAATGAGGGTGATTTTTGCACAATATTTTAAGAACTGTTGTATGAGGATACATCGACTGTATATGTAGCGTTTAGCTGGCATCGTGAAGCTCTGGGATGGAAATATCAGTCGGTCCAGACTAAATAGTTGAATATAATGGATTATCCTGTAATGTGTTGCAGTCACTCATGGTGCCCAGAGGATGAATCCTACTGACTTTGGTCATCACCTAGGTTTTTTTTCCCTCTAAAACCACCAGCAGATCTAACACTTTTCCAGTGAAATATCTCTTTATCTACTTAATAAATTGGTACATTTTGCACGGACACTCAGGTTCCCAGTTGATGAATCGTAAGGACTCTTGTGATGTCTTAACTTTTCAGCTACATCCTAAGGGCAAAGTCCTAATTTGTACAACCTTGGTTTATGACCAAATACCTCTAAAATGAATGGCATTCGCATCATCTACAGATGTCCTTTGTGTTTAATGCTAATATGCAATTAGCATGCAGCACACTAAATGCTGATCATGGTGAAGAATCAATATACTAAACTGAGCTTGTTAGCATGCTGATGTTAGCATTCAGCTCAAAGCAACGCTGTGCCAAAGTATAGCCTCAAATTGGCAATAGCATTGCTATGGAGTTGATTGGCTTATGCTCGAATAGAACTGGTTCATATAGGAGGCTTTGTCCAGTAACATCAAAAATTAATGTTTATAGTTATTCCCAGTTCTAGTTATAGAGAGGGTGGAAACAGGACATGGTCAAAAATGGGGACAACTGTGCACACTGTCGAAAAGGGGATATAAAAAAGCAAGAATTGTAAATATTTTCTTTTGCCTCATTTGAAGCCAGAAAACATATTTTAAGCTCAACATTTAATATTGTTTTATATCATTTTTGAATTACTTATTTATATTGAATTATCACAATAGCCACCAGGGTGCAAAGGCTTTGTGCAACTTCCAAAATACCATGTAATATCATGTAAATATTACATTACGTTCCAAATCCTTGTATCTTGCTGTCAGGTGGTGCTGTAACCTTTCACAAAACCAAACACATGTGAATCACCTGTAATGGAAGATGTCCCATTGTTCCCACGGCGACGACTGTGCCTGAATCTCAAACAAGCAGTTTTAACATTCATGGTACTGAACTCATCCCTCTCTTTTTGTTTTCCCCTTCCACCATGAACAGACATACTTTTGATGCAATTTTAGCCTCTTTGTCTGTTGGGTGGATAGTACTCTTCAGAAAATGTTGTCAAGTACATGATGTTTCTTGAGAGACACAAGCCCATGATAACTTGGCTAAGTTAAAGAGCACTTGGCTGATGAGGTGATAGCTCTTGACAGCAAAGGGAATATTTTAATTAAACCTTCTACAATAGTATGATAAGGTTTTCAGGCTCAATGAAAACCTCCTGTTTATGCTCATCATGAGGTTTTAGCACAGGTTGTCCTACCAAATTATCTCAAAAACATTGTTTTTAAGACTAAAGGGTTACTAAGCACTGTCAAGGTGTTGTGAAATAAAAATCCTGAATAAAAAAACATAGAAAAATAAGCTATATAAGAGGAAGAACAAACATTTATTAATTGCTTACCCAACGTTCCAAGTTTCCTACCATATCTCCGTCACAGATGCAATATGTGTTACTCGACATTGTGCATAGTCTTGTTCTATTTAGTCTTCTCTGCTTAAATGTAGAAGAGGATGCCTCACCTAAAGGGGACCGCTTCTGAGCTTTGAGATGCGACGCAACGCCAACAGTCCTGCAACATTTGGTTATAAATGTGGCATGGCAAAATACCTCAGGAACTGGAAGGGATAGGATGGGTTCATTGGTTGAGGCTTTGGCATGGCAATCACTCACACTAACCTAAGAGAAGAGAAGAGAAAAATGTGTGGGGAAGAGGCAGAGACTAAGTACGGAGACGAGGAGAGCAAAGACAATGAGCGTTGAGCTCTGTTTGGGGCTCTTTACTCTTTTGTGCCAGGAGAAAGGAGCTGTTTCCAGCTGGAAGTCACGCTCCCTGTTCTGTCACACAAGCCTCTTCTGTCTCCATTCATCACTAAAACACAGAGAGGGTCTGAAGAACACATTTAGTTCAAGCCCCAAACTGCTGCGTACCTGCACATGATACCAAACGGTTATAGTTGCTGCAGTTTACACCAATACATCCTGGTATTGCTTTTCTTGATCCCAATTTTTACTTAATTTGTTTGATTCACAACAATTTGACCACAGATGGTCTTTGATTTGTTTTTTGCTCCCTGCTTCTCTATAAGCTGTTAGGTAGAAGGACAGTCAGATCCCGGGATGTAAAAGGACTGCCTCAAGGCTCTTTTCCTTCACCTTTAACAAGGCCAAAGCCTTGTGTTGATTGAGCGGTGTGGGATACTTTTGGCCTTTTACTGGGTCAGTGTGCGACCTGTGTTGTAACAGAGACATGCTGTGTCTTGCTGTGCTGTGCAGTAAGACAAGGAGCATAGTTTGACACCATCTGTTTAATAATCAGCCTGAATGGTGGTGTGCGACGGTCGCTGACCATTCTGGGATGTTTGTATCATGGTGACCGGTTCCTTAACCTAGGACTGTGTTTCCTTTTGAAAAACTGCTGTTATATAAAAGCTAGGCTACTGTAGGGAATGGGTTAGGTTGGTCCTGATTAAACGCACAGTTTGTTATTTCTACAGTTAGGGATCTCTCAATCAGCGCTATAACAAAAGAAGGACTTTGATGATGGTGTGATGTAGTGTGGGATTAGGGGAGTTGTATTCTTCATTGTTAAACAACCGCAATAGCAGATAAAAATGACTAAGGCAGAAATCACATTCACGGGCTAGATAATGTATTAAAGTTTAATTCAAGTTACGCTTAGTTACATTTATTGACGTTATGTAATTTCATTCTAATGAAATAGCCCCATGTAACGTTGACTAATGTAAAGTAAACTTGGTAACTTACCATTGGATGGTCTACCGCCTATACAGCTACTGTAGCTAACATCATGTGGTAATTCTGGTAAATCCAAGCAAAAAATCAATAGTTAACAATAGGGTGGCTCACCAACTTCCTTCCTCACTCTCTGATGGATCATCTTTTGTTTCCCTTGTTCCCTGGAAGTTGGAGCAACAAAAGGGGGTAAAGGGGATATGATGCTATTGACCACGTTTATATGCACACTAATATTCCAAATTTCATATAGGTCATGTGAACAGCCTATTCCTTTGCATATTCCGAAGAGAGGATTTCTGATTGAGACATGTGGGGTATGCCAATAATATTTATATTTTCGGAGCATTCTTTGGACATGTATACAGCGCATTTGGAATATTTGTCTCAATGGGGCCTTTTACGACAGTTTTCAACATACTGCCTCCTGCATTTTTACGGCTAGCTCTGTGCGTTTCAGAGAAGTTGTACACAAACCATCTACCAACAGTTTGCAGAGATGCAGGTCAATAAGATAAACCCACAAATCTGGTTGGTTTCATTAGGAAATGCATAACCTTCGATTCAGCTTTCCACTGCATGGCTCTAGGGATAGCAACGTCTGTTGGCCTTTCAGTTGTTGCAAGTCTTTTGTCCATACGGAAATATCTCAACAACTATTAGATGGCTTGCAATTCTATTGTAATAACTTGATGATCTCCTGGCTTTTCCTCCAAAGTTATCATTAGGTTGATACTTAGACCAAATACCTGCAAAACTTATGACATTTCCATCAAGTTCAGCTGTACTTTGTGTTTATCGCTAATTAGCAAATTTGATAGCATTCTTACATGCTAAACTAGGATGGTTGACATGGTTATGTTAGCATGCAGACATATGTGTTCAGCTCTTAGTGCAATGCTCTCAGTCATGTTACCTTTCATACATTAAGAATGTATTCCTGATTCTAATGTCAAATAACTGTAGTCATTTTTGCATCTTTGCAGTCAAGAGAGCAGTTTGCTACATATAAAAAAACTAGTATTCTGTCTGCAGAGCATATAGCCACTGTAACCTTTAGAAATGGCCTTCATAAGTAGGTTAGAGACAGAGATATAGTTGCCACTTGTATTAATGAGATATTTATTGATTGGCCCCCTCATCACAAACTGATTAAGATCCCAGTAGCGCATCAGACATGACTGGTATTTATATATAATTGTATTTCTAGTATTTTTGTAGAATTGAAGTTCAGTCAAATAATATTGCCCCCTGCCATGCTGTAAGCAGTTGGATGTTCAGGTCACGGCAGTGCTGAGATCCTTTGCTCACAGTGACGCTGCACTGTAGTACGGTCCAAAAAGATAATCAAAAACATCTATTGATTTAATTTAAGTCTGTATTGTGTGAGGGAGTTAACGGAGGTTATATGAACGTCTTTAAAGAGAAATTCTCTCTCACATTATACACCAATGTATCGGAATGACTCAATAATGGTTTGTACTCGAGTCATGAATACAAATTCTGTATCACTTGGACGCCATTTCAGATGGGACAAATATGCGTCACAACCCTGTGTTGTGTGTGTGTGTGTGTGTGTGTGTGTGTGTGTGTGTGTGTGTGTGGTTCAGGCAGGGCTTGGCAGGGTATGCTGTGCAGGCAATTAAAGCTGCTCATTAATGCTTTGTTTGACAACACTCAAGCTAATCCCATCATATGGCAGGCAATGATAAGGGCATTTTCTTCTCTCATTGCCTGTCTGTCTATCAGTCTGCTGGGAGCAGATATGCTATCAGTAGCCTGTTGTAAAGGTGAACAGAGGGAAAGCGTGAAGGCTCACTAATATTTTGATTCAGCTTTGGTCAGCAGGAGAAAAAAGGATCCTAGTTGAAGTAAAGGCGTGGCAGTGTATCCTAGATAGCCTGTAAAAACGTAGGTTCTGTATAAAAGGGTTAGGCATTTGAAAAAATCCTAAAAAGGAAATGACAAAGTACATTGGTTATTTGTCCATGCCCTCTAGATGAAACATAGAACGGTTTTCTGATCTGACACCCTTATCAGCAGGACAACATCATTTGTCTGTCCCTTCCAAAACCGAGACAAATCCCTGTTGAAAAAAGAATTGGTTTATGACATGACATGGGTTAGGTTTGGGCATAAAACAGATTTGACTAGGTTTAGGGAAAGATCGTGTTGTGGTTAATGTAACAATTTTGTTAATGTTGTTCTGAATGTGACATACTACATGAAGGTGGTGCTTAAAAAAAATATGACTTGACTGTCTACTGCAAAATAGAAAAACAACAAGGATCGCCGTTGTTGAACTCTGATCGATGAAGTGCTTTAAACTTGATCAGTGAAAGCTTCAAATTAACTCTTAAAACTGTCTGAGGCAGATTATTTTTTATTTGTATTTGTATTCATTTTTTAATGTTTTTTTTTATAAGCAACGGATGTGTTAGTGTGTTGGCTGGCTGAGTTGTCCCCCCAAAACTCCCATTTATATACCCTTCAAATATCATATGCTGTCTCCTTTTGCAACGTCCATTGCATAACCTCACTGCATCATCACATGAAACAACTGTGGAAAACTACAGCCTTGCAGCTATAAGACGAGCGAACAGAGTATTTTTTTCCTCTTCTTTTTATGCCCCATAGTGCTGCGCATGTCAGCGACCACTGATTGTGATGCGGTTGGAGAGTGTGCATGCAACTGGGAGCCTTGGCCAAGCTGGCAGGGAGGGAAACCGGATTACCATATCCACAGTGTGTGTGTTGTTGGGGCCCTCGAGCTGACTCCTGAGCTGCTACTACCTCTGCTAGAATGGAGCTGTCAGAGCTGCTCCGCTCATGCCTGTGTCATCACCACAACTGACACTTCTAGTGCCGGCGCATGCTCAGATGAGCAGACACAGACTTATATATATGCATACTCACAAGGACACGCTGAATCACATGCATGCATGAACACCAACTCAAACATGCTTGAAAACACACCGTCATCACCACTAAAGTACGATTTAGGACTCGTCTGACCAGGTATAAAATCACTTTCTCTCTGTTTTCTAAATTGGATACAAACACTTGAGACATGGATCTGAGCAAACAACTTACAGAATTTTGTGGCATCAAAGAAGCATGGTATTACCGGTTTAAGGAGGACACCTAAACATGGCAATAAACTATTTGTATTAAGATTATTTGCTGAACGTTGTAGTATTTCACATTGTTAAAATCATCTATCAAAATTTGTTTATGTCTACTCTACTCCAACTTCACCTTATGCCTTGTACTTAATAGCTAGGGCAACATTTTTTCATCTCAGTTCACCAGATGTATTGTCCCCTTGTTTTCTGAGTTGTCCAGCTTGAGAGTGACTAAACTGTGCCTGGCCGATGTGTTCAACTGAGCTACCAGCAACAGTGCTTAAAAGATATGTGGACTGAGGTGTTATTCAGGGAAATTGCTATTACGGCTGCACACACACACACACACACACACACACACACACACACACACACACACACACACACACACACACACACACACACACACACACACACACACACACACACACACACACACACACACACGATGTAGAAGATGCCACATAAAATCTGGTGTCTAATGCGGTTTTTAGAGAGACGTTATTATCAACACTCCCTCAATCCTCAATCTATTACATTACATTACATTACAGTCATTTAGCAGATCTATGCCGTGCTAATATTGTATATGGTTGCAAGGAATGATGATGTCACTGCCAAGATGCCAATTCTAAACTCTGTTATATTCTGCATTCACATCATCTGTTCCATGTGATTAGGCTCACTGGAATGTAGTAAAGCCTGTGAGCTATAGTGCAGGATTCTGCTACTATACTCTCACATGATACACAGAATTTGCTGCATTTTATATCCAGCACGCATTAGAGCATGTATTTAAGCTGTCATTGCTCTGCCCAGTCTTACAATTTTGTCAAGCCTGCTTCAGCATTGCTCACCTAAAAACTCAACAGATAACTGTAGCAGTCACTTGATGAGAATACTACTTCAAATGTATTTTTCTTACATCATTTCATCTGCACCTGCTTCAAATCAAGTATGTGTACAAGGCCAGGCAAAGTTACGTGAGTAACGGCCCATTTGCCTTCATTGGCTGAGCTGCCCCTCAAGAAGAAAAATAAAAATAATTGCTTTATTTTTGCGGTATTGGTTGCATAATAATGAGTAACACATAATTGCTTTTTGTTAATAGTTAGTTTAAATCAATCAATGATATCATCCAAAGGTGTATTTCTTTTTGATAGGCATACCTCGCGGCAAACAAATGGGGTCATTTAATTCATGCTTTTTTTAGTAATGTAATTCACAATTTTCCCAATCTTGCAAAGTGAAGATGTCTACACATTCTTTACTTCTTTTCCACAGTGCATTTAGTGATGATTTGGCTCTTTGGATCATAACAAACGTAGGCTAACTACAGCATAACAGCAGTGAGATGGATGCTGCATTGTGACCCGGAGGGATTGGCTGTCAGCCAGGACAGCTATAGTGCTCAGTGCAGGTGTCACAAGGAAATAACTGTGGCGAAAAAGCATTTTATCAGAAACTATGAACTAAGTTTAAAGAGAACATCTCTTGAGGTGATGGAGCTGATTGCATATTCATTTCCAATTACAGTATGCTATAAATTGAGCATTAGCATAACACTGAGCAGGTCATTGTCATGCAAAACCATCTCACTCAACAATGCAGAAAGCATGTTGGAAGAGCATTTCTATACATTTTAAGTCAAAACTTGTAGTTATTTGAAGGGTCACATCCATTTAACAAATACAAATAGTGTTTGTACAATCCACAATTAACCTATTGTGAATTTGTACCATGGGCTGATGAATATATTATTTTTTATATGCATTTAAAAATGAATAGTTACATATATTCCCTTTATCTCCAAAATGACATGACACAGATATTATAATCTATAGGTCTTTATTTACTTTTGCAGATAACATATATTGCAATCATGCTTTTTCATATAACACCATCTAAAGACATTTATTATATGTTTTTTACATAGAATATTTTACATTAGGCCCATGAAACAGCTAGAAATATACAAAACAATATTCTCTTACTAGACATCTCTATTACATTATTGTTATTGTTATTAATATTATCATCATCTTAATTATTACTCTACTCTGTTATTGTTATTATATTTTTTACAGTTGAGAGAGATATGTGCTTTAGTTTCTGAGATAATAATATTATTGCAGAAAACAGCAAATAATATCACTTTTTTTGTTCAACATTTAGACAAAAGAAAAACTCAGGTTGTACGGACATTCACAGATACATGTATTACACAGTCCAGTTTACAACATCATTCAAGAGAGAAAACTGCAGTATGGTAACTTTATACAAAATTCACGGAACCCTTTGTCATTGCACATTTTAATTCACATATCTTTGAAAAAAGAACATAGATAAAAGAAAATAAATGGGACTGGTTCAACCTGATTCCTGTCGCATGTAGCTGCCACAGAAGCAAATTTTCTTGATCCTCCTTCATAGTAATACAGTGATATCTGTGGTCTGTCGCAAAGTCAGCTTCTACATAATATGTTTTTATATTGCCGAGAAAACTTGATATGTAATAATAGGTTTTTCATTACCCTATAAAAAGGAGTAGTTTCAGTGGTGTTGGCCTACAGTATGTAGCATCTTGCTATGTCCTGTTGAGTTAACAGTGCTTTTGCTGGCTCTGTCCGCTGACTGAGCCAAAGTTTCTCTCTCATCTGATATTGGAAATTTGCACTCGCCACAAGGATAGAAACACAGTTTGGCTTTTACTAAAATGACTGAGTGAAGGCAATCACAGTTCATTTACACTGAAAGAAATGATGCTAGCTGAATAGCACATAGAAAAGATATGACAATTTGGATCAGCTTTCGAGTGCGCCCATGTACACACACACAAACAATATATATATATAAATATATATATTGTTTGTGTGTTCATGTTTTGTTGCCGCTTAAGGTTACATGTTGAAATAATGGGAGAAAATGGCAAAAATTTGCTGATAGTTGATTGTTTTGTTTTTAAATATAGCATTAATTGTTTCAGTGTTTAATGGTGGTATCTGAGAGCTGAGAGAATTTGGTCACTTCCACCTTTGTTCCTGAGGAGTGGGTTACTAAATAGATATACAAGTAAACGGTTCCAGTCGGAAAAGTGGAGCTATCATAGAAATCCATCATGCAGTCTCCAGTGCAGCAGCCCCCGGAGCTTATTCATTCTCACAGTTTAAAATATAGATCTGAATTAGCATTGACTTATTGCAACAAAACTCTGTCTTTCCACTTTACTGGTTGTCAGGAGAAAGAAATTCTACTTTTTCTAAATAATCTCAGGCATAAATATTGTACGCACAATGCAAATGTGGGATTTATGTATTGGCTACTCTTTTATCGTTAGAGGTGGTAGTTTACAGATCCAAAAATTGTGCTTGTAATGTAATGGATGCTGTATTTGCTACTTTACTCCATAGCTTTTCAAAGAGAAAAGAGGAGTTACTTGATTTAATCCAGATATATTCAGCAGGTCAAATGTCTGCACCAATCCTTCTAACGCTACTATGATTTTGGTCCTTCTCACTCTCACATATAGAAAATGACCTAAAAATGATTCTACAAAAAAGATTTAGACAACATACAAAGTTATTGTTCTTTAGAAAACAAAGAAACAATTATAACAGTCTCTTGCTATTTATCCTATGTAAGTTATTTTTGCTGTTGTCCCAAGTTTCAATTGAGTCAAAATAAAAATTGGACGCCTCAAAATCCCATACTGAACTTGTGCTTTTCAAAGGTAGCCCCAGACATGGGTGGTAAACATTTCAGGTGAACTGCAGGATCCTGCAAGGGAGTGATAGTCTGTCTAAATTATATTGTACACATACAAGCAGATTTGGCCTTACCTGTTGCACATTCCCATATTGTCTTTGCCATAAATTGGTCTGTATTCAATTTTCACTTCACAAACTTTAAAATTGCATTTTTTTCACCTAATACACTGCAATCATCTTAATGTATGTACTTCATAAACAAGCAAAATGCATTTAACCAATATTTTTCTTTGTACAGTAATTGTAGTTTAGTAGATTAATTAATATCTTCAAAGTAGCACAATACTATTGAATCAACACGGGCCTCCAAATTTAAATTATATATTCAATGTACAGTAATTTCCTAAGTCACATTTCCTTTTCTAAAAAGACTAACTTTTTTTGCATAATGAAATTGAAAATATCACAACAATTTTGCTGGGTAGTTTGTTTTTTCCTCATAAGTTTTATAACTCTGTATTATACAAATAAACAAACAGAAAAACCCCTAAAAATAACTGCGTAATCAGGTTGGTCTCACGTGTCCCCAGGAGGTAGGTGAATAAAAACAGACATGGAAGTCTGGTGGTCGTTCCCAACCTTGATTATGTTTTTTTCTGTGTAGATCGCCAGTCTGCCCGTCGAGACAGAGAGAGAGGCAGGAGTTTCTAGATGTAGGCTTCCTCGTTGGCAGGGTTCTGATTCTGGTTTTCTGTTTGCTGGTCTGGGCCGTTTTCCTGAGCCTTCACCAGTGTCACAGGCTTGAACATTATCCGCAGACGCTGAAAGGGAGAAGCACGGATATCACACAGCTGAAGAAATCGCTGATGGTGTTGAAATTACAATGAGACACTGTCACACAGCATTAGTGGAGACCAAACAGCTGCAAAGTTTGTGAACCAATAAGCTGTAACAAAATACACCAGCTACACAGCTGTGAGCTTGATGAATGGTTGTAAACTCAACACGATAGTTTCAGGAAAGACATCTATATAGTTTCCCTGATGTGAGTTACTCATATATAATTCATGGGCCAAATGTACTAATCGAACAAACCTTAATCAAACCATCCAGGAACCTTTCAAATAATCTAAACTCTGGGTGCAGTGTAGGACCTGGGATTCTGCAGCATTTATGTGGAGTGTTTGTGAAACTAAGCTTCCGCCTGGGTGCATGGCTGGCTGATTGCTACAATTAGACAATCAACCATCAGCTGGTACTGCAGGATCTGACACCTGCACATCGCCTCTGACAGCCTCTGTTGCACTGCCTGCAATTATGGCCCATTTATTCCGTCAGTGGTGGCTATAAAGCTATATCTGTCACTAGGGAGTGCATAGATGTAAGGTTATTGTTCAGCACATTATGGATGACTGCAAATCAAAATGCTCTTAATGTAAATGGCATGCTGAAAAAAGGCATTATGCGTCTCTGATTGGGATCATCAGATCAATAAAAATGCAGCGTACCATTTTGCTGCATACAAATGAATGAAATGTATTGAGAACTGGTAAAGCAAAAAGGCATCTAAAATTGTTTAACAGAACGAATTAGAAAATCTATTTTACTAATCCTTTTATCACTGTTCTACTCCTCACTGTAATTCATCTCATCTTTACCGAGCATGCCTATGTGTTGGCTAATTGGATCATAATGCAGTTATAATGCATAGAGCAAGATCACATTGGGCCTATTTGAGCATTTTACCATCCAATGTGTGTCTTTATGCTGCCAAATTACTTTTCAGGTACTACTCTCAGAGCCAGCCATTATGTAAATATTGTAAATGTAAGTGAGGATGATATAAATCCTGGATCAGTATATTCTGGTAAACATGTTTGAGCCAGATAGTCGGTGAAAAATCTACAGGGTGACCTTGAATGTATATTCAAACTTCCCTTCATGGTTAAAACTGACTGTAAAATCTGCAGGGCTTGCACATTATTATATTATCCTCACTACACATCAGCCTCCTCTGCATTCCTGTTGGATTGGTCTGATCATGCAGTATGTAAAAATATATTTGAGCCCAAAAGTAATCTACTTGAAACTCTTAACACAGACCCTGCCTCGCTGCCGCCTGCAGATTAAAATTCAAACCAGCTAATACAGTAGATGTGTGAAATGCTCCGACGTGGGTGCAGTGATGTGCTCTGCGAAATCTGCGGCTATCGTATTTGCATTACACTTACTAAAACTCTCCATATTTATATACCATTATACATATTTGTAAGTTTAATAACACTTCCTTTAAGTGTATGTATTTATGATTTAATTTGCATATGCGGATACTAGTACTATTTGCTATATGCATCTGGTAAATCTATTTGCTTTGCAGCAAAAAAAAGCAGTCAGATAGTATTATTTAAGTAAAATGCATCAACTACTAGACAGAATCCGCATTGATCTTACCTCTTTGTATGTGCCTTTGAGTGTGAGGAACATGTAGCCCATGTAGCCAGGGATGAGAGTCATGGAGGAGAGGGCCATGCACCACCCAACTCCCTGGCCCCAGGCTGGAAACACGTAGTCACCCATGGTGAGGGGAACCATCTGCACTGCACTAAACAAGAAGACACCCTGGACAAGAGGGACAAAGAAATATATCTCAGCATCTTCTTCGTTATCATGTTTTGACACACACACAATTCTAGGCTATGAGAATTATTGCAAAACTGCGGAATGAGCTTTGAGTCTTGGATGATCTTTGGACAGAACAGATGCACTTTGTGATGTAATATGATGGTATGGTGAGATAATAATGCATTTTAAGCATAGAGCACTGAGAGTTAACTAAGCCATAACACTTACAGCCACAATAAGTGGAGTGAACACAACCCAGCAGGCCTTCCACCACAGAGAGGGCCTGTAGCCGATCATTTCCTCAATGTTGTCGTAGAACTTGTCCACACCTGGAACCAAATATGAAAAAATCATGAATAAAGTTTTGTTAGAGTTGTGTGACATTAGATGTGCTCCATAAGGTATTATCTCAGATAGGTTTGGATGGATGGATAGATGGATAGATGGATATATAGATTTTACCGGATGGAGAATACATCCATTTTTAGATTACGTATACATAAATGTGGCTCACCATAAAACCATGAAATTGAGATGCACTCAAAGAAGACCAGGAAGAGCAGGCACATTCCACTAGCTGAGTAGTAGTCAAATAGCTTGAACACATAAAGTCCACCCTGTAAAAGGAGAGAAGTGGAAAACAAAAGCCAAGAGGATAAGACACATAAAGGCGAAGGGGGAAACGTTAAAGAAGCAATTATAGTATTGAATGTGCAGGACAGAAGTCAAGTGGAATAACATCGAGGGCAAGAGCACCGACAGCTGTGGCAGGTGAGCGTTGACGTTTCATTGCTGACGACAAAGCGGTTCTGTATGGCTATTGTGTTAATGAGAATGTGCACTTCAGCACAGGCAAGACCAGTGTAAGCAACTCCTCCAAAGATTTCATGTCTGTCCACCATCTCTTGCAGCTATCAGGTAATTGTAGAGACCAGTTCAAAGAAAGACCTGCTACAGTTTGTTAACTCCTAACCTGTGAAACTTGATACATTTTGGGGTTCCCGGAGAAGCAATTGGGGTAACTGCCTCATTCTAACAGGGCTGTGCATGTTGGCTAATGAATAGCCAGTTTGGCAGAAGTAAAGGGACAATGCAGGGTCTTCAAGTGTCATTGGCAACCATGGCCTTGGTCTGCAGTGATTCTGTCATTCCCACTAACAAGTAGGCAGAAACAGAAGCCAACTTTTTGTTGACTGTTGGTTCCATCACTTATTTTTATTGATTTTTTAACTTTTGATTCTAATTGGGACAAAAGTACTGTTGTATGTATGTATATGTGATAGATAAACAGGTGAAATACAAGGTACAGCAGTACTCAGTAGTCATTTTGTGGGGTGGTGTTTTGAAATGCATGATAGGGAAAATTCTTAAAGCATCGCTTTTGACCTGAAACAGAACATTAAGAATTAATGCCAACCATTTTTATGGCAACCTGCTTGTTAAATTATCAGATATTTTCTGTACAAAAGTGGAATTTTTAACCTTAGGTCACTGCTAGAGGTCATCCAGCCCCGTCTCCAAAAAATTACATTTCCCATCCCAACTGCATTGTGAGTTTCGAGGTTCATGTATTTTGTCCTGTATAACGTTTGCTTTTGAAGTAAAACAAAGGAGTCTGCAGAAGTCCATGTTGGGATGAGGTCAGGGTGCTGGATGGATCAAATAACAAAGGGCTTTCAACCTAGAGATTGATGTTTTTATCTTGTATGAACCAAGTAATTGTGTTCCCTAAACATAACCAAGTATTGGTTTTGCTGCCTAAATTTAACCAACTACTTTTGTTACGTTTTTGTTTTGTTTTGTTTAAATTGCGTAGTCATTTTAAGCCATTTAACAGTTGGACTGACAGACAAATGGACAGGCAAACAAACTGACCATGTCATTATCCTTATGGTCCAGCAGCTAGCTGGTTAATAAGTGAAATCATGGTTGTGAACTTTTGTTTCATGTTGTTTCATGTATACAGACTGAAACATGATGCTAGATGACCCAAACCACTTTGTCCGGTAGCTACAGTGTCAGAGGGAGTATTACCCCATGAACTTTTTACTTACATGCATTTGGGATTTCATATGAGGGCCTCTTGAAGAGCTGAGTTAACAACCTAACTTAGTTAACATTCCTGCAGGTTACTGGGTCAGCTGCTGAGGTCAACACAATGGTGTCCTGTAGAATGCTAACAAGTCTGTGATTTTTTTTTATTATCCCGTGAAATTGACAAAGTCAGAAATGTAAAATATGAAATACTTATAAGCATGTTGATGTCTGAATACTTCAAGTGTTTTCTGAGTTGATTAAAGGTAAACAATACAGACTCAATATGAGCCGAAGATAGCAACAGATATAAACCTTGTCATTAAGTGGGAGGCTGCTGTGGGTGTATCTGAACTTACTTGCCAGTAATGTCTCAGTTAGTGGATTATCTAATAGGAAAGAAGAATTTACCTGTGTTATGTTGGACAGTCCAATGATGTAAGAAATAAGGCAGACGACCGCGATGAAGATCTCTCTGCGTTTTCGGAGAACGTGAGGGAATTCGTCAACCAGTGCAGTGATGAAGCCTTCCACTGTGCAGAACTGGAGATATGGCAGTCATTTCAAAACTGTGTTACGTAAAACACTGTCATCACAATAAAAACATTAGGTCAATTTCTGAGGTTTAGAACTATGATGTCAAATATTACTGTATCATTATGGACCATAAACCCCAACTTAGTCAATTTTTGTTGGGATATCTTTACCTGACTGTCAATTCCCAGCATCAGCAGCATGGAGAAAAAGAGTATTGCCCAGAGAGGAGAGATGGGCAGCTGGGTCACAGCCTCAGGATAAGCCAGAAATGCCAGGCCAGGTCCTTAAAAAAGACACATTTCATAGACATTATGACGTGTGATTGCAATGTCACACTAACAAAAAACAGTTCAAAATCAAATTTGTAAATAAGTTTAAAAATTGAATGTTAAGTTTATTTTAAAAACAGGTTGTCTGCCCTTTTTTTAACAAACATACTCAGCCGTAAAGTAGCTGTAATACTCGATAAATCCAAAGTGTCCTGGAAAAACCTAAATGTTTGTGCTGAATGTCAAACGTGAGTTTTTACAAAGGACAGAGAGTTTTTGCAAAATCACTGAGCACCGAAAGAATAACATCTCGCAATTTCAAGGGCAATTTTTTGCACAATCACAAATATCTCTTCTTGGTGCCTATTGTCACTATTGACTTTCAACATTGATTGCAATTACCTGAGGCTGCCACATCAGCGATAGGTCTCTTTGTTACATTGGCCATGAATCCCACGATGGAGAAGATGACAAAGCCAGCGAACATGCTGGTGAAGGAGTTGATGCAGCAGACAATGACAGAATCTCTGTAGGGGAGAGACAAAGCACAAGGCAGCCATTGTCACGCCTATATCAATTCCTTATCAACCCGTCACACATTGTCGAGATGCACCGGGGGGAAGGGACGGTGGAGAGCCATTTTGGATCCTGCTGTAGCACAGCAGCTGAGTACATTTATATTGACCTGTTCTTTTAAAATGGCAGTTAGCTCCAGCTGTTTCAAAGTAGCGGGAACCATAGATGTGCGTAGGTGGCCTGCAGACCAGTGTTTATCAGAGAATATGACAGAGGCTGAGTCAAACCTGAAGTCTGAGCCTATGAGTTTAAAACAGAGGGTAGAACCAAAATAATAATAATAATAATAATAATACATTTTATTTATAGAGCACTTTTCAGAGTACTCAAAGACGTTTTACAGACATTTAAAATCAGCATTAAAAGCTACACACTAAAAACTTAAAACTTAAAACACACAGCATTAGTCAGACATTAAAAGCAGTTTTGAAGAGGTGAGTTAATAATAAGGCTGAAATAGTCCCAAAATAGAAGGTACAGCAGACACTATGTTGCCAGGAAACCAAAAATATTCTCAAGAAGAGACATCTGCACAGTCTGCTTGAAAATGGAAAAAGATGTGTGAGTGACCGTTGCTAAACACTGTGAACAGGTAATGAAAATGCGTCATATTTTAATCACCTACCTGTATACGTTGTTTTTGAATGGATTGTAGCTGCCAAGAGCAATCAGAGAGCCTAACCCAAGCCCATATGAAAAGAAGATCTGAGTGGCAGCATCCAGCCACACCTATCACACAAAGATAAAAAAAAGACATTCAATTAACCAGATTGATGTTAAACAGAGATATTTATTTAAAAATTGGCTAGATTTGATTTGATTTTACTGATGAAATTGCCTTGTTCGTCATTATCTGCCAATTTAACTGGCCGGGCTGACCAAACCATGTGCCCAAAGGCATCTTGTCTCTTGTTAACCTTTGATGTTAATAGGACGAACTGGGAACAATACTTGTGTCGGCAACTTGTAAGACCTAAGTGCTGTCTTGTTATACTTGGTCCTATCCGACTCACTCTGATTCCATTGCATCTCATCTTGACCTAACTCGGCAAGACCTTGCCTTGTCTAATGATGTCTCTCCACACCTCATATAGCTTCAGCTCATGTTCTTCATGAGCCTTCACGATGTGGCTAAGTCATTTAGTCACAATCATTACAGAATAACAGATAACATCATCATCATCATCATCATCATCATCATCATCATCATCATCATCATCATCATCATCATCAAAAAAAGAATCAATCCTATAGGGCTTTTTATTAACCCACAACAGGTAAACTTCAGCCTTTCAACAGCTATGTGAGACTTACTGTATACTTTATAAAAAGTCTGCATCAGCAAAATCAATACAAATATGCAAAATATTTATATATCAATATTATCAAGCTGCTCGAGGGTAAAATAGTTGGAACATAAACTGATAGTTATACTTCTTTTTTTATGGATGTGTGCTAATAATTGTGCATAATTTCTACTCTTTTGCTGCCCATGCAATTAATAGTCATTGGTATAACTATTATCTGTTATTATTTATATAGTGTACTCACTGAAAATCTATTTGGATAAGAATGTGCTCTTCGCCACTAGTGCAGGTACACTGCAGGCACAGTAAGAGACCTGTACTATGGTATTACTGTAACAGTAATACAACCTTGCCCCAAATAGTAAAAAACACCTCCCACTGGGGCTACGCTTATCCTTCGCAGCCACCTTAATAAATAGCTAAATGTATCCCTGAACAGAAACATTTTTACACTTCGACTGGAAACAGAAAGCATACCTCAGACTGCTTCAGTTTTTCAAAGTCTGGTGTGATATAGAAGAGAATTCCATCAATTGCACCGGGTAGAGAAATGCCACGGCAAAACAGGATGAACAGCATAAAGTAAGGGTATGTGGCTGAAAAGTACACCACCTGTGGGACACAAAGTTATTGTTAGAAAAGAAGAATAGTGTCTATCTAAACTCGAAATTGTTAAATCACACAGCTAGTGAGCACCATTTAACTTTGAATATTTGTCCTGCAAGGCAAAAGAATTGTAGAAGAAGTGAAAACTGCTAAGTTGTTCCACTCCTCGTGTACAGTGTTACAGCACTGTGTGGCACCATCCCTACAGCACAGAGCAGCACAGTGACCTAGTCTGCCATTCCCCGGAGGCGAGATGACCCCAGAACGGTTGGGTTCAGCACACTCTCAGTGTACTATTTCCCTCCTTATCTGAACTAATTTGTGTTATCAAAGTCAACACAGTTCAGATCATTTGTTAGAAAATAAACTGAATAAGACATGAACCAACAGATATACTGTCATTGACACTGCTTTTTATAAAAAAAACAATGATGAATCTACATTAAACAACCATTGATATAAAAAGTGAAAAAGGCTAATCATACATTTGTGTGGTTTGTAATTGTGTAGCTCACTGGGCAGATCATGGCTTTGCAGCAGTCAAATGAAGGCCTTTGTATCCCTTTGTGGAACGTGTTGGTGCTTGTCATACTTAGGGTGCTTTGGATTAAAGGGATATTGGATGTTCAGTGTTGTATTGCCTTTTAAAGAGACACGGACAGAGAGTGGTTGGCAGAATACGGCATGTCAATGTATTGTCTAACTTGCAAAAGGAAGAAAATGTTGTTTTATATCATTTTCAAATATTTCATGAGAGAGAGTTAATCTTATGAAAACATTGTCACTTAAACTACATTTTTTGCTCAACCTACACTAGTTTTGAAGTAGTATGAAAAAGTTATGTGACCCCTAAATTTGACCAATAATCTAAGCCCTTGAGTATAAAGATGAAGCAAATTCAATTTACAATGGATTTTATTTTTACATTTTGTTTAGTTCCCGTGTTTGTCTTTTACTTACTTTGCCAGTCCAGCTGACCCCCTTCCAGATACAGAAATAGACCAGCACCCATGCAATGGCGAGTGTGATAGCCAGTGGGATCCTGACCTCCCCAGGCTTCTCCAGACCATCGGTCATCTGGTGCATGTTACGTCTGCAGGGGAGAAAAGTGTGCTTACTACAACGCATAAATGCATCATGATGTCATACGTGCAGCGTGCATCGGTGCACACACAAACATGCACGCACATGTCTAGTTACTCACAAAAAGCCCTCTCCGTGGCTTTCTTTTCTCACCCCTGAAGCTTTTTTTAAGGCTTTACAGTCACAGGGAGTCATGCTTGCATGGCTAAACTGATTTTTTTCTTTGCTCTTATGAAAAAAAATCTTAGGTTTGTCTGAGGCTCATTATTGTATGCGCACAAGTTCTCCTCCTCCAGAATTATCTAGATGGATGGATATTAAGGGATTTGGTGAACCATTGGATCCTCAGATCAACATTGCCATGTCAGACTCCAACTCTGATCCTGATTGTGAACAGTAGAGACCATGACCTAAGCTTGAATCTGTTCATAACAGAGCAGTATCCTTGTGATCTAAACAGACTCTTGAGTCCAGCTTACTCCCAGAACTCCTGCACAGCGCTGGTGAGGTTTCTGGTGTCTGGGATGCTGTAGTTGGTGTAACAGCGATCTGTGTTCCAGGGATTGCCACAACTCTGCCATGGTAGCTCCTGAAAATTAAAGAAAAAAAAGAGAGAGAAAAATCACACAGACAGCTCTTTTTACTCGGACCACTCTCCCACCGCCGGGTCCCATTCTCTGTGGCTGTCAAGCAGCCAAGACCATGATACTCATTGAGATTTCATGCTTTTCTCAGAGGAGTGAATGCCTCATCGCCAAATGCATTTATCAATACCTTGTATACGGCGCTAATTATGTGGGAAAGGAAGTAATACATGTCATACTCTGTTAAGAGCTGTTCACCCTTATATAAGAGCTGCTGGCAAAAATAACCAGCCACATAACTTCAAAGGTTATAATGTAAAAAATGACAACCTGGGAAAGAAAAACACAATAAAACCGGAGATTTGTTGCGATTTAAAGGGGCACTTGTTTTAAATGTTTTTTAGTAGGAATCGAGGAAACTAGACTACCTTTTTGCCTTTACATTTCCAAGGTATTCATCTCCTATTATATCTTTTTATTAGGGTACCACAATAATGTAAAAAAACAAATACTCACAGTAGTGAAGGAGTTGTACAGATAGTAAATAGCCCAGGAAATGATTACAATGTAATAGATATTTAACCAGAAGGACAGAACAGCAGCAGCTATTCCCACACCTGAAACAATGAGAGAGTACAGGCATGTTACATTGTGCTAAAATATTTGTGTTGGCATAAAACGGGAACAGAAATATATTTAAGTTGATTTTTTTTTAGTATTGGTCTTTCACTGTTACATGGTTACAAATAAATAATTACCAACTTGAACTGTCAATCAACCTGGCTTTTATCAAGCGGCTAGTTAACATAAAGAGCATAGTTTAAGGCCTGAAGGACAATGCAAAAGTGTATTTTACCTTTGAAAATGGGGGCCAGCTTCCACACTCCAAGTCCTCCAATAGAAGTGTACTGACCAAGAGCCGTCTCCAGAAAGAAGAGGGGCATCCCAGCAAATATGAGGGTCAAAAAGTAGGGAATCAAGAAGGCCCCTGAATGAGAAGTGAGAGGCAAAGGTGTGTAAGTGAAGGTGAATCATATCTAGTAACATTCATCATAATCCAGATAAGATATTAGGTCAAAATAGTATTTCACTCTGCGCCCCTGATCAGCGTGCAGGCTTTCGCTTGTGCGCAATTACGCACGGCTTAAATGGAGGGGAAATACACTTATACAGCTTATTTTTATTAAAAACCTCCGGAAGCAAACTGGCAGTTTTTGGTTGTCGAGATCTTTGCATTCCTTTTGGTGAATGGGTAAATGAAAAATTGCCAAGAAATTCCTGATTACCTCCTCCGTTTTTTCCACATAAATAAGGAAATCTCCAGACATTCCCGAGTCCGATTGCGTATCCGACACAAGAGAGAAGAAAGTCAAATCTCCCTCCCCACGTTTCTCTTTCGGGTAACTCATTTTTCGTCTTCTGCACTTTCACCACCAAGGTTTTGGGTTTGTCGTTTGGCGTGGTAGTGGGCGCGTCATTCACGGTCTCCGTTAAGACGTGTCCGTCCGAGGCTTTGGTCCCGTTGGTGGCCATGCTCGCTGTGCGTGTCGGGTAGTCCTGACCAATGGAGAGGAGGTGGTTTCAGCACCGGTCCAGGCAAACAGCAGCTTCTCTCCGTCGCTTACACCCAGTTATCCAAGATAACGTCCGAGTGGAGACGAATAATCGGGGTAATGAGAGTGATCAGGAGCAGCTTAGCAGCGGTCCAGCGACCCTGAAAACATAATTATATATGCTTACATATAAATATAAAAAATGCACAAAAAAAGACAAGACGCAAATCTACTTGTTTGAAATATCATATGGGTCTAATGTCAGGTCTTAATAATGAGTGATGATTTGCGTAACTCTGGCTTAATTCTTTAACATATTTACATTATTAAAAAAAACAACTGTGATTCTTATTTTCAGTTCATTGAAACTGGAATCATGTTCCCTGTTAACCGAATAACCTCTGAATTTTGCGAGAAAAAAAAAACAAGATTAAAGAGGTGACTAAATTGCTTATCAAGGTGGTCAATCTAGTGGCATGTGTTTAAGAATAAGTTTTACGTTACTGGTTAAATATAATTGTCCACGGTAACTGTGCATGCATCTATTCTGATTCCATGACATTTCTTCAGGGCTGGATAGAAAAAAAAAATGGGCCCCACCATCCGTGAACCCCACGGGATCAAATAAAGACTTCTCATGCAATAAAATTCACTTTTAATTGCCTGGAGTGAATGCATGTTAACAGAAATTTAGAGCCTGCTCTTGTCTTTGAGTCATTATGCTCCAAATTCAATGGCCCACTTCCTTCTGCTCCGGTACAAGAGGAGAGCGATTAAACACATTTAGGAGTCAGGCGCAACGATAATGTCTAATGAATCACCTGGAGAGGCTTATAACTCACTGGAGTTTTTGAATAGACAATTTCATTAAGTATCTGCGGAACAGAGTTACATTTTTTTTTTTACATGTATTATAGTTACTAGTTAATCTGCATTAGATGCATGGATTCACCATTTTAGCGCATGGTTTGAGCAAGGTTCTGCATTTACGTTATTTATTTATTTTTACTTTTAAAATGCAAAATAAACGCTCTCTGCGCTCTCCATCAACTCGCGTGCGTAATAGTGAAAGGCATTAATTATTCTATGAGGCAACACGGTGACAAATCTGTTGATGTTTTAAACAGTAAAGCATTTCACATCCAATCTGTTGATAATATTCCAGATTTATTTTACATTTGACTTCAAAGAGACGCACAGCCTCAAGACAAATTGGGATTAAGTGAAGTAAGAATGATGGGTTTTTTTTCTCCACACAGATCACACATTTACATTTGGCAGATTTAAAATATTTGGCTGCAGGATTGAAGTATCAGATTCGCTAATGACCCTCCTGAGATGAGTCTCTTGCCTCGTAAATAAGTGCAGACGCACATCCGTGCACATCGCCAAATTCCGCGCATCTGCATTTTCCAAATTCCTCAGTGATTCTCGCTTCTTATTAGTATGTCACCGAACACTAGTATATCCCTTAGTGTGATGAAAATGTATATTGTGTAACAGAATACTTACAATAAATTCCTTTTATTTCCCAGATTGTTTCCCCGATGGGGAAAATCCGAATTTTAAAAAGTTACTTCCTTGCACTTCTGCAGAACAAAACCAAGGTGAAAACTTTGCATCCGACGACACCGGGCAAATATATGATCCTGAGAGGGGTGGATGTCGAACAAATGCGTCTTTAAGAGCGAGGTGCTGTCCTGGAAGGAGTGGTGCTGAAAGAGAGGAGGGGAGAGAGGACGGGGAAAGGAGCTGCCGCCGTCTGAGTTGAAACGAGCAGGGACGTAACATGGAGCGCAGATCCTCACTCTCATCTACATAGCGTCAATGTCACCTCAAAGTCGACCCTCCCCAACTCCAACATTTCCACCACTGAGATGGCAGCGGGTTTGAGAGAGGAGCATCCTCTTGTCTCAAGGTTTTATATCCTTACTCCTGCAGCTTTTTTTTTTTTTTTTTTTTTTTTTTTTTACATCAGTAAGTTCTCTCTCTCTCTCCCTCTCCCTTTCTCTCCCTCTCTCACTCATTCATTCTCCCTGGCTCACTCAGGGGCCAGTTGATGCTAACTAAACAACTTAATGAATAGATTCCATCCAGTTGCCATAACAAAAACACTTATGCACACTTCAGTGACACATATTCACTGTTTTTATTTTCCTAAACTTCCATCCAACTAACTTTTGGGTGGTTAACATGAAACATTTAGAGTGGAAAGGCCAGGTTCTGGGTAAAAAATAACAAGTGTACTGTTGCACCAAAAGCAGCCACTCCAAAGTAGCAGATATAGAGGAAGATGCCAATGGCTGCTTTAGCTCCTGGCAAAACGTGATAAGAGGGTCCCTGCCAATAAAGGGAGTCAGGGTGTGTGAGATAAATTGAAAACTTTGCTTATAATCTTCTTAGCCAACTGTCTTCCAAAATAATACCCTTGTGGAACATCCCAAATGAGCAGTCTTAATGCAGACTCTAACTCCCACATCGAGATAAATTATAAGGGTCTCACTGGGAGATTACACTCTCGCAGGGTTTAACAGTTAAAGTTTGAGTTGTGAAAATGAGTAAGGATTAAACCAGTGTTCAAATTAAAATAAAATCTACAACTACCTTTGGGAATGACAAACGTCTGACTGATGAAAACTGTGATGGTGATTCATTTTCTCCCGTATTTCACGTTTGTTGTTAAGCTGTCAGGTGACACCTTGTCGGGATATCGCGTTGTCAAGGCAGTTTCATTTTAATGTCAAGTGGAATCATATGCTATGTCATGGCTTGTGTCTTATTTATGGATCCTTGGAAGTAAAAGAAAATATCTATGTTCTCCAATTAATTTGATTAAATTATTTTTCTCATTCCTTTTTCTCACACCATCCCTTTTCTCATTCTCTCACGTCTCGCTGCCTTTGCTACCCCCCTGTGCTCATCTGCCCAAATCTTTCCCTTCCATCTTTTGTTCTTTTTGTCTCCTTCCGCCATGCTGTAGGCTGTGCGTTGCTGATACAGTGCGACAGAAAAGCCACACCATTGAGAGGGAAGGATATAACGCCCAGATGGTGAACCAATGAGGGGGTGAGCTAACCTTCTAATGATATGAAACAAAATTTAGCATTTTTAATCCCAACTGGCTGATTGGCCTGCAGGCTGTGGCACCTCAGATGTGCAAAAAGCCTCCCGTTGGCCTGCAGCTCTCATATGAGGGGAATTCAAAATGCCACAGTGATGAGAGCTGGTGGAGCTGCGCTTGTGGCCCTGGCCCCACCTGATGGTGAGTCTGTGTGCAGTGGAGCTTGTAATTACAGAAGGAGGTGGTAGTAATAGAGAGTAGAATACAGGCAAACACACAGGCAGACAGCTGGCCCCCTGTCAGTTTCACCGCACAGACGTAGGGGACAAAAGTGATGTTGTGAAACTGTAGAGCAGATTATTACT
This sequence comes from Anoplopoma fimbria, assembly GCF_027596085.1. Classification (NCBI taxonomy): domain Eukaryota; kingdom Metazoa; phylum Chordata; class Actinopteri; order Perciformes; family Anoplopomatidae; genus Anoplopoma; species Anoplopoma fimbria. The sequence goes on from NC_072465.1 coordinate 18,959,087, forward strand.
CGTGAGAAAGACAAAATGGCGATGCCAATGATGATGACAGTGATAATGATGACAGATGCATTGTATAATGCAGGCTTATTTACAGAGCCGTATGTTGCCTCTCACTTTCAGAATTCCTATGAAGCTTTGCATTCATGGCTCTTTATGTGCGACAAAAATATTGTGACTATTAATAATAACATCCTAAGTATAATTCTTAGAAAACTGCAACAAGCAGGATTCGAGTCTATGTGAAGTATTTGTATTTATGTTATTGATAAACTGGAATGATTTCTTGTGGATTAACATACATAGCAATGAGCCAAGCCAGCAGCTCACATGGCAACATGCTCACAATGACAATGATTACATGCTGAAAGTAAATATAATCTTTACTATATTCACCGTCTTAGTTTACCATGCTAGCATGCTATAATTTGCTAATTGCAATAAACACAAAGTACAGAATGTCGTTAGTTTTGCAGGTATTTGGTCATAAACAAAAGTATTAAGGAATCAAGTGTTTACATTTAAATCTGAGAGGCGCATTAAAATGTTTCAAATATTACAAATTTCTCAGTAATCCATGTAATAGTTGATGAGACATTTCACCCAAAACCATGATTGTCAACCTCATTGTGGTGCTAGAGGAAAAACCTGAGGATCACCAAAGTCATAATGATTCATCCTTCAACGTACGTACCACATTTCATGGCAATCTGTCAAAAAATGATTGTTGATATGTTTCTGTTTGGACCAACAGTTGACTAACTGACCAACATTGCTGGGCCCATAGCCACGACGCAGCCATAGCCAGAAATCAAAACATATCTAAAAAACAGACCTACAGTGTTTTACAAACACACAGGACCAAATAACATCTTCTTGAAAAGGTGACATTGAAAAACAGCAAATAAAATGCATATGATTGAAATATTAATCCATACTTTTTTGGGGGGTGACTGTAACACAGTGGTAGAGCAGGGTCATCCTTCAATCAGAGGATCTGTGGTTCAATCCCCGACTCCCCTAGTCCATGGCCATTTATCCTTGGATGTGGCTGCATTGTGGCCCATAAGTGTCTTGTCTAAGACCCTTGACCTCAAACTGCTCCCGTAGGCTGTGCCTGCGGTGTATGAATGGTTATGATTGGTTAGATAGAGTCCTGATCGGCAGGTGACAGGACTAGAAAAGCGCTATTCAAGTAAATGTCCATTTAAGGACAGAGGATGTCACATGTGTACAGATTGTAAAGCCCTCTGAGGCAAATTTGTAATTTGTGATTCTGGGCTATACAAAATAAACTGAATTGAATTGAATTTACCATTTACCATTTACCATTTACCATTTACTATTTACTATTTACTATTTACTATTTACTATTTACTACTCTGGGACACTGGTTTTGTCTTTTTTATTACTTGGCAGCACATGGCCTTTTAACTTTAACTGCATGAACCGTCTACCATCACTTTCCAAGTCAGTTTTAGTGTTTGCCCATTTAAGTGTGTTTTAGGATCTCAAATACCTAGCTTGAACTAACACTTTTCTTTGACATTGTTGTATGTTGGCTTAGCACTCCAGAGCTTATGGAAATCAATGTGTATGTTTGGGCATATGAAAAAGAGATAAAGACTGAGTGGTAAACGGAACGACACACTAACAAACAAACAAACAGACAGACGGAGCCCTGTACTGTAGCTTTTCCATGTCTCTTAATCCTAAAAGCCTCTGTTCTTTTCGGGCGGTGGGGAGAGGGAGGGCCTGTTGTCAAGACCAGTTATGTGGAACACTGCAGGCCCATAGAATGTGTTTGGCTCTTCATTGGTAAGTCAGTCAGGTAGGACGCTGCTAGGCCTCTCCAGAAGAGCCTCGGTGCAACGTTTCCGCTCGCAGTGAAAAGATGGAGACAAAGTGATGTGTCTGTTGCCGGGTGATTCACAAAAAGAACCCAGGGTGCCTTTCTAAAAAAAGAGAGGGTGGAAACACAGCAGCAAAGTAAAACAAATACTGGCTTCCTTCCCTGCCTCCCTCACTCTTCTCACAGCCTAGCAGGAATGTAGAAGTTCACGAGGGAGAGTACGGAGGGAAAGTGAAGCCAAAATGTGCCTGCCAAGCCATACTTAAATGTAGAAACATCTTTAAGAACTGCATCGTAAAATAAAGGGGAAGATTCAATTAGTCACTTAATCTGAAATTTGATCCCCTTCCTCTTCATGGATGTAAATTAATTCAAATTTTCCCTAAATTAATCACCATTAAAGAACCGTCATGTTCCACGTATCAGAGAAGTTTCAAGCCAGTAGAGACAAGTTCAGACATGTGAGCAATGGTGTAATGTCTGTTAATGCACTGTGATATTGTTTTGACCCCTGTTATGATTTATTATAACATCAGCGACACAGGTTGCAAAAGCTTACCAAGGTGCAGCGGATGAATATGCAACATGGCATTATGAGAATACAATATAAAAGGTAAATTAAGAAAGAAGGGCTTGTTTTCAATGACTGATTACAGAGCTGCCCAATGTCATATTAACTACACTGTGTCATTATGTGTGTTTTTGAGAATAATTAGTACTTAAAGCTGCAGTGCAAACCTACCACAGGTTAAGCAGGTACGTTGCTTCTTTCACACAACATTGAATATCTGGAGTTAAACTAAAACATGGAAAAAATGTGCCAAGAAAATGTCGCCTTTCAATCTAATAATTGTGGAGGTATTTAAATCTGAACATAAGTGGTCGGCCGACCATCATTGCCACCCCAAGAGTCAAAACATTACTATTGTGAAATACTGAACTGACACAATACTTAACCAAATTTCACAGCAATCCATCCATTAACTCTCATAAAAAATCAATAAAAATGGCAACCTAATTGTTAGACTAGAGAAAAAGTCAGGAATGACTAAAATCCAAAGACCTTATCCTCTGGGGACTATGAACGCCTTTTCTATTTAAAAAGGCTCAGTATATGACCATGTTTGTGTCACTAATGTGCTTTTATTCATGCACAAATGAAATAGCTTTTGCATGAATAAATGAGTCATTAAAATGGTAATTAAATATGATTTACATATTTGTTTACTCATTACAACCTCTCACGTTACTGCTGCTTGGAGACACTGAGACAAAGCATCAATCTTGGGCTTATGAATTCATTCAACATAAAACTGTATGGATATCCGACACTATGTGGGTTCCTATACAATGAGAGCCAGTCTGAGTGGGTGGTAGCCATTTTACCTTGCAAAGTATGGATTCACATATTTACTCGGTGCCATTTACTGTTGCTTTTGAAACCCAGTATTATGTGTTGGCTTATCAACAGACAAATGTTATAAAGTTGGTCACAACAGGAACTCATTCCAACTTCAGGACAGATGTGGAACAGGAAGTAAATCAAATGACGGTGTTTTCAGCTTGAATCAAAATCCCTTAAGGTTCTTCTTGACATTGAAATAATATCGCTTGCCTTCTTTCAATAATAAATGACAGATTCATCATAGAAAGCAGGTTTTATAGATGTGCATTAAGGCATTAACTAATTACTTTGTGTGAGCCCTAATTTTTTTATCGAAACCGCATGGCCGTGAGGGTTAGGAGGGTTCCTCCATGCTGAAGTCAAAATTGAATGTCCATGCAAACTGTACTTGAGGACTGTACACACTGACTACCACTGTAGTATAAAGAGAAACATGTCCATTTTTGGACTAAAGACAACTTTTTATACAACAACCGCCACTCAAGTATTATTACATATGCAATAGGTGCTGAGTGTAGCATAGGATGTAGGATGATTGCTAACGTGTATCCATCACCTATTAACAGCTAGCAGGGCTTTAACTAGAAAAGTGCAAGGTCAGTATTGCTCAGAGTGAAACCTACTGTATATTTCAAATAGAAAGAGTGCTGTACTTAGTCTATGCTGATTTTCCACAAGGTTATGTAGCCAAAGTCAAACTAATTGACTAATGCTTACTTCCACAACGTGGGTGGAGGGACAATTTCACTGTTGACAAGCATGGTGGGAAAGTTAATTTTGTACATCTCTGCATTGGTGTTTTGCCATTTGACTCTCTGATCCTAACGGGACTCGAGTAAAAAAAGTCAAGCATGGCAGAAAATATCAGGATGGAAGGCAATGGTATAAGATAAACTTACTAAATTGCACGAAGTCCCTAGCATTAGTCAGCTGTTTGTTTGATTATGCACTGGTCTTTGTTTTCCACAAATTCTGTGAGATTGAATAAATTATCAAACAAAGAAGGTTTAATTCTATTTTTCTTCTGTCAAGTCGTTTGGTGTAAAATAGAGATAGATACATGAGCTCCAACAACAACAACAACAACCTGTAAACCTAAAAAGGCTCCCCAAACAGAATTGTGCAAAATGTAGCCTGTGACATTTGGTAACTGTTACAACTACAAAAGGTTTTTCCTGGAAAGTTCTGTGCCATAATTTTTCCTGCTGCATTAACTATGAATTCAGAGGACTGAACTGCGTGTTGTTTATGTTCTGCTAACATGTACATCTTTTGACACACAAACACGCCATCACAGTACATGGGACTGTTACATCACCGTGCAGTTGTTCCCTTTGCCCCACATCCTGATCTGACTACTACTGTATATTAATCTTGAAGTCATTAAAGTAACTCTAATGAGCCTATTTGCTATGCTGCTGCGGTGGTGAAAATCTTTACTGAAATCGACATTTTGATTAATCTGAATGAATTAATATTTTGAAATTACAATCTGCATCCATCACTGTAAAAAAAACTTAATGCATCATTAGAGTGTTTTCACATAATCACATTGTAAATTAAAGAAGAATAAAAAAAATTAAAGTAAATAGAAGAGAAAAAAGGGCAAATTAGTAATGTAGGAACAAAAATACATCATAATTATATCAACACAAGAAGCAGCCATTCTCTTGCTGGTGTAAATGAATAAATTAAAACATTAATACTTCAGCATGCATTATTTCTCTCAAAAAAAGGATACAGTTCAATGTCAAACTATTGATCTGCGTCAGTTATGGTTGAAAGCACCAGAATAATAATTTACCTATTAAAAATCAAAACAAAATGCTGTTCTTTTTGTCCAGAGGGCCAGTGGGTTGTGCTTTGGAAATATCAATACACTTTGGCCTCTGGTTATACTATAATTTATCGCAGCAAACATTTTTCCTGCCTGTGCACCTGTATTAATGTTCCACATCATTCTGCTGTTTTATACACCATCTGAGCAGAGCAGAGTGTGGGGGCTTTAGATGCTGGATGACTGAGTTTGATTGGGTTGTAGCTGCCCAAGCTACAAAAATATGAATTATAGGATGGACAAGCTTGCTGGACTCAGAAAGGACTCAGTGGTTGGAGCCATAACTGGGATGTTCCTCTCAAACTGGTTTCTGTTGAATGTCATGTATTTGTAATAAAGGCTCGGCAGGAGAAATGAATGGAATGGGAAGATGTAGCCATTCTATGGGTTTCAACTCGGTTCCCAAAACCATTTTTATGGGTTGTTAACCCTAGTCAAGGTAATTGAGGCAGACAGAATGTGATCCCCGAGTCAGGGCTGATATTTAGACTTAATGGCTTTCAGAGAATCTGCATCTGCTGCCACCTGCACCCTCAAACTCATGGCTCATGCTGCCGCCACATAGGAAAGGGAAGGATGGAGAAAAGGAAGGAGGAAAGAGAGGAGCTTGTGATTGCTCCTATCCTTTATTCCAGGGATTTTGTTTTTGCTCCTAGGCAGATAACAGTAATTTTAATGTGAGATACTCGCCAAAGGTGTTCAATGAATTACATCATTGAATTTAGGTTTAAGGCGAAAAAGATTTTTGGACAAAACATAAGAATCTACAACATTTTGTAAAGCAACCTAGATCATTTCAATCCACGACAGTTTAAATGCAAATCCCTGCTGTGATAAATTAAATGTTCACTCAAGTGTTGCTGGGCAACAGAGCTGTGGGCTGTTTGATTAGTTGGTCTTCGCAGTTTGACCACATCTCTCTGGACGGCTTTTAAGACAAGGGTCGCCTAAGAGGCAAGGTTGGACTTAGACTGTGGAGCTGTCGTTCTTCAATCATTCTTTAATGATTTAATACTCTAATTTATCCTTTTTGTAGACAACAACACTGTTGTGAGCAATAGTATCTTTCTTATAAATAAATTCTCAATTCAAAACTGCTATTTAATGTTTATTGTTTTTATTCCTTCTTCTAGGAAAACATAAAGGGGTTTTGGACCAGTGATCCATTAAGAAAAAGCTGGGTTACTCCATAACTCTACATGGTTATTGACTTCTGCATTCTTACAATGAACACTTAGCATGTTGGAAAAGATCAATACGTACAATGTTTAACACCTCATATAGCTCTCTAATTGATCGGATTGATTGCCATTGAGAGTGGAGCTGGTTTCACGGACATGTTTTTCGCAAATGCTGTATCCGCATCAGCATGACACTGTTGACTGAGGAACGTGGACGGGTTCGATTGTGTTTTTCTTTATTACAAAGTGCAAAGCCACCTTACGACAAAAGAGTCAAGATAGGCACAAAGGCAACTTGTCGCACAATCTTAAAGTTATAATTCCCTCTCCAGTTAGTGTTTTTCTCTCTTTAGGGTGGATTGATCTGATGATGGACGGCGGAGATTGTATGTCCCTGCCTTAATAGACATCCTCACATGGTCATCAGTTATGCATCTGTCTAGAGTCTCCACACTCTAATTGTCACATAGGCGGACAGAGACAAGCTGTCACACTAAGGACAGTGATTTTCTGCTGCAAAGCTATAGACCACTACAATCCACTATCCTAAATACAAATGTGGCAGTCCGTGCACCGTGTCCTTACATGCAAAGTTCCCTTCAAAGACAAAGTGCTCTTTCTTTAAAGAGCTGCTTTAGACCCAACCACCTCTCCAAAAATGTAAAAACAATTAATCACTATGTAAACCCAGGAATCAATTTCAACCATTACTGGTATTCTTTCTTCACTTGCACTAAAAGTGAAGCCTTTTCTGCCCAAAGCCATGAGCATGCTACCAGGCCTGAATGACAGCTAACTGGTACCTGTCAGCAAGTCATACTCTGCCAGTCTACACTGACGAATAAACACTTTTATCGATCAGCAAGGCACTCATCAAAGGGTGTTGCTTGAGAACTTGTTTATCAGTGCAGATGAAAGTCTGGACGTGAATGACACTACACAAGAATCTGGCAGAGAAAGCAGGTTAATGTTCTCAGTCTTGAGATACTCTTCTTGGTACACTTTCATTCAGTTTATGAAATTGAATATTAGCCTTTCTGGTCAATTACTGCCTCTTGGTGAGACTGCAAGACTTTTATTTTAAAACACTTGGAACATTTCGTGTTGCCAGTAGGATACAGTATATCGCTTTACTATTCCCATGGAATCTCTTTGTAATCGGACTCGTTGTTTCCTCATTCTACTGAGCAAATTTGCACTGAATGGAAACACCTTTTGCATTTTTTTTAACGGTTGGTGAAGTTTTCAAACTGAACAAAAATATATTGACATGCATGTTATATTTACAGTTTTTTTTGGTATGACAGCTTATTGGAAAGAATATTTTTTATTGTCACAGTTTGATGTTTATATTCTTGAACATTATAGACTTTGCAAGTCTTCAGCTTATGCGTTCTTACTGAAATGACATTCAATAGTAGCAATGTACTGTTCTTTTTTATTTTAACAAAGAGTGACGTTAAATAAGGTATCCTATGAGAACATCGAAATTCTATATGTTTTAGTAATGTTTTCTTTTAGTAGTTGTGAACTAAATGAAAACACTAGCCCAGTTGATGGATTGAATGAAAATGAATTAATGCAGTTGTACACTTATTGAACTTGAAGCAGTTAAAACATTGTAACTAGCCTAGATATTTTGGATTATTTGTTATTCTTTGTATTGGCAAATCGGTTCTCAGTCTGTTACAGATATTTTGGTTGGAGAACGTCTTTGATCCAATGATCCCTGAACCCGTGGACCAGTGTGTGACACGTTATAAGAGCAAGGGGCTGTAAGAATGAAGGGCATCGGACTGCTGCCAGAGCGAGGGATTTCGAGGGCATCTGATGAGTTTTCACAATGACAGGCCTCAAGAGGAGGAAGCTGGTTTGGACTGTAAAGTAGGGACCGTTCCGCCTTTCCACTGATGAGTTGTTCCATCTTACAACCGCCATCCCACTGACACATGATCAAGACCAAGGTAAGTAGAACAAACAGATGTGTATGGTCTGTTCATACATGGACAATACGGTTTTGCTGGAGTTGGAGGATGAGCGCATGTTGTAGTTCCTTTCCTAAGATACATGATTATTTAGATGATTCACAACAGTAATCAGGGTGAATTTCCCACAGAGGTTGGGGCAGTTATTGTTTTGTCACCCTTACTATTTAATGTTGCTCACATTGACAAACCAGCTACAGGTACACACACTGAAACTCCAACAAAAGATTTGGCTTCTCAAACTAATGCCCTTGAATAAAACATACATAAGTTTATGGTGTCACAAGCTTAAACATCGTAGTGTCTCACTCACTCCATAACTGAGACTTAACACATCGACAGTTCACATGTCATGCCGCTACCTCCTTTGATCGTTGACCAACATTCCACCACTGAAAGCACGATTGCTGTCAAAAACGTTCCTCTCTCCTGCCGGGTTTAGTCGTTTTGGGTATAAATAACTGTATTATCTGCATACATCTGTATGTGGAGATCTGGGCAAATCAAGGGCATATCATTAATGTATAAGCTAGATAGAATTGGCCAAAGGATTTATTCCTATGGAACTCTAATAGCCATGCCATGTTGCACCGTTAATGAATTAGTAGAAAACTTAAACCTTGACAGTTTGGAAAAAGGACATTATGACTGACAGTAAAAAAAATGCCTTCTTTAATAACAAGGAAAACAGCACCTGTTTCCTAAATCCAAAATGCATAGAATGCAGTTGGAAAATGGCCATTGCTTAAATATTATTATTATTATTATTATTATTATTATTATTATTATTATTATTATTATTATTATTAGTAGTAGTAGTAGTAGTAGTAGTAGTAGTAGTATTATTAGTAGTATTATTATTATTATTATTATTATTATTATTATCCTGGAGTAATAGTTAACTGTGGTTATCCTGAGGTGGAGCTGTCCACTCCACAATGGTGCTGAAATACATTCACAAGAAGAGGCTTAAATTCTGTACTGTTAATAACTGAGAATTTTTGTGTAATAAGTAGCTATTCTTTACTCTGTATGTGTGTAAATACCTTAGTTTATTTATTCTGTGTAGAATTGGATTATGGTTTCTACCTTGTTACCAGTTGAAAGGAAGATCATAGAACTCATCATACATATGCATGTGTTTAGTCTTGTTCAATTTAGGAATTGCAATAAGGTTCTTGCAAGGTAATATCCTGCGGAAACACAGATGTGTTTTTTGTTTTTAATTTCCCCAATGACTTTAGGTAACCACTTTTATTTCCAATCATTAAACATTTCTGCGTGAAATTACTGTGAGAAACTGTTTGAAACTGGAGACCTAGAAGTTTCGAATCCCTCAGTGATGTATTTCATACATACAAGGCTTTTCTCAGTCTTAATTTACTATTATTTCCTTGAGTGGGTGTCCATTATGAGGCCAATGACTGGTGGATTGGCACCAATCATCCATGTGGCAATCCATTCATTCGTTACCATAGAAACGGCCCGAGTGAATAGGGGATAAGTAGGGGAGCATGGAGAGATTGCTGACACCTGCTCTCCTCCATTTCCTATTCCCACTCACACATACTGTAAAATTCCTCACAAACATTTAAACATTATGTAACTGTGCACACATGCACACAATCAGAAAGTACATCTGAGGCCTTGTCAGTAAGACTGTACTCCTTATAAACTTGAAACATCAGCAGATTTTATCGGATTCTGCAAGTCTTAGGGAGGATTTTTGTTCACTTTTAATCTTCGCACTTCATTAACCCAAAACTGTGAAAGTGCTTCCTTATTTTCAGAGCAAAGCACAATTATTTTGTTTCATATTCATCCTTTCAAATAAGATAATTAAAAAGATAAAGGGAGAGATAAAAAGTCACAGGAAATGTGTCTGTTAAGTTTTGTTACGAGACATACAAAATAGTTTCTATAGTGTGAGCTACAATTAATTAATTAACATTTTGAAATACGGCCCTTATGTAGACGGGTAGAGTAAACCACACAACATACTGTTGAGTAAGGCTTTGTTTCAAAGCTGAATTTCTAGTGTGCGTTATTACAAATATCAATGACGGTTTCTTCTCTCCTGATTTAATTCTGGATTACTCTGGCTATATGACTGATGTCAGTGATCTCTTGCTCTGTCAGCGGTCTACAAACAGCACATTTATGTGTTACTCCTTATTTATTTTACAAAAGAATGTATAGTGTAAGTGAAGGAGAGGATGCCCAGGAATGCTGATATTGTGGTCTTATAGGGACACCGTCATGGTAGCCGTATGTCCGGCACATTGCTCAGTTGGTGGACACATCGTTGCATGTCTGTTTAATAATCGATAGTCCAAGACACCGTGGGAAAACTTCCTCCATGGATCTAATCTTATTCTCAAGCAGATGGAGCATGGTGAAATGTGGAAGCACACACAAACACACACTTGAACACCAGGTGGATCAGGTTGTGATGTGATCCGCAAGGGGAGACAGGAGCTGTATATCCCTGATTGCATTCAGCAAGCAGCTGCATTTGCATAATAACCTATCACAGTCAAATGTTTAAACTCAATGTGAATTTAGCATACTTGTCTCTTTTTAAATTGTCTAATAAAGCAATCCTGCAGGAAAGGAAGCTCTGAGTACTCCCTGGAGGAGTTAGTGGAGTGTAGGAGGTGTGCGATTGGATCATTACACAGCCAATTATTATGAACTAACCTACACCCTACTGGACTACTCCTTGTCCAGCTATGCTTACAAGGCAACAGATTAAAGGTGTGGTGTAATGCACAAGAAAGAAAATGCCTTTTAAGCTCCTTTTTTTGGGTTCTCATTTTTGTATAAACCGTTTTGAAAAGAGCAAAAGTGACGGGTACAAAGCTCCCTTCCAGCACAGGGTATGGACAGAGAGCCTGCATGCTTATAAATGACTTTGTAAGCATAAAGGTCAATATGTGACAAATACATGAAAGGAAATTCTGTTGTATGGAAATTTATTCTCTAAATAATATTGTTTTAAAATAAAATTCAGTTGGAAAGAAAACTATTCTAGCATTAGAGTATAATTTGCTTGAAATACTGTGAGACCATGAGGGCCTACAGACTTTATCTGTTAAACAACATAAAGCATTTGGTTGTTACTTCTCTGCCCCCGAACTCAGAAGTTGTCTCAGTTCTTGCCCTTCAAGTCAAACATTGGCTTTAACTATCTCCTTGAATCTAGTAGCCTATCTTTAACTTTGATGTCAGGTTTTTCACTCGGTCTACATGCTCCTGACTGCAGCCTTGATTGATACTTCACCTCAGAGAGCCTCAGCCCTTCGGTATGCTGCCAATCTTCCAGAGAGGCAGACAGTGCTCTTCAGCCCAACATCCTTCTTTAACCTCAAGATACCCGCTACTGCAGCTTGCCTAAATGCGACAGTTTTCCCCTACAGTGTTCTTTATTTGGTTCTTTTATTAGATGTTGGTTAAACAAGTTTTGCGCCAGTAGCGATGGACTTGCCCGCTTAGTTTTGCCATTTATTTTGCTTTTGTTGAGCTGCTTTCCAGACACTGAAAGTTCCATAAAAATCAGCATATGCAGTGTATTGCATTGTTTTGTTATGGGAATTAAATTTATTTTTACATTTCATATTTGTGAGGGAAATGTAAATTAACTTAATCTTGTCATGGCCATAAGAAGAAACAGTGAGGAGATAGAAAAGTAAAAAAGTAAGCGCTTGGGTTTTTGGTAGGTTTTATTCTTATCAGAGATTTAATTACCGTGAGTCTGTGATCAAAGATGATCAGTTATAATAGCCTGATGGCAAAAAGAGATGACACACAGATAAAAGATAATTGGCGTGACACTCTTTTCTTCGAACATAGTCTTTCTGCCCTATTTCAGTTTATAGGAAATTAAAATCCTTTTATACTTTCATAGCCCATGCGGGGCCACAAGACATATTCTTACAAACGTACTCTTGAATTTATTAATTTTAAAGGGGAAATTGAAATTGAATTATGAAAAAAATAAACTGTTCTTAAAAACAATAAAGAAATCCAATTTTATCATCAGTATAGTCAATAATGAAGTGGTCATTTTTGTATTTTTCCCCACGCAGATTTTTAGGAGCATCCATCAGACATCCTTCATTTTCAACAAATGCTAATGCTTACAATTACCAGCCACGACGTCAAAACAGAAAAAGGAGCAATGATCTTCCCTGAATGATGACGGGGTGCATTAAGGCACATTCTAGCCCTCTGGTAAACAGATGTTGCATTGTGCCACTTTCTTATCATCAGTTTCAAAAGACAATCGCAAGATCTTTGACATTCCCGGTGAAATCCATTCCCCTCTGCTGCTGTATCTTTCGGCTGTCTTGACGAAAAGACAGGCATTTCTTCACATCGTGTTTCTAAATAGACATTTAGTATGAAGAGCAGATGTGTTGTGACATGACTCTCTGGATGGTTGTCTGTTTGGCTAACTTGTGATGTAGACTGACAATGACAAGGGAAAAAGGTACCAGCGGGTGTTTTGTGGCTGAGCCACCTGCTGAAGCAGAGCACACCCAGGACCTAACCTTGCCTGAAGAACCTAACCAACAGGCTTATGAAGGGGCACAGTCAGATTAAGTACAATATATTGTGTCCATTATTTGTATCCGCTGGGGCCTTTTCCAGCTTACAATGGGGGCGTTTACCCTGAACATGTTTACAGTCTATCACAGGGCCTTAATAAAGTCCCTCACCAGCTTGTGTTTTTGAACGCAGATCCAAGGGTTAGGGTGTGTAGTGCAAACCAGCACTCTTATACTTCCCAATTTATTACATTGTTGCTATTGGTAGCAATAGTATTTTTTGCGTGACAGTTAGTAAGCTATTTCTCCAAGTGTCCAATACATTTTTATTAGTTCTGTTTTTGAACTGCAGATTAGATATAAACTATATATTTCCAGATATTTCCTCACTACTGAACTTAATAATCAAGTGTTTTATTTTCTAAGGCTCATTAGCTGGGGTCATGCCAGTTGCTTTAAAATAAGTATATATTGCACATTTCTTGTTTGAGACATGTACTTCTGGTCCAACTGTAGGAGGTCGGGGTGATTGAGGAGAATAATTATCACGGGTCCTGTTTACTGGTTCATTACCAGCTCAACATGCATGACACTGCACGGTTTCTGCTCTGACCCTTTACAGTAAAAGGGATTTAATGACTGTAGTGCTCAGCGGCACATTTTCAAAAAGATGTCATTTTTTTCTTAATTTAGACAATTTAATCTTCTGTATTTATGGAAGCAAGAATATTTAGGAGATCGCTATAGATACTGACAAAGAAGTCTCTCCTATGCTGAGGCTATCTACGGCCATCTTACATTTGTGGTCCTCAGTATGGTGAGCAATAAAGGGTAAAGAAGAGAGAGAAAAAGAGGATTTCTAAATAATGTTTTTTTAGAAATCTATATGATAGACAAAGTAAAACAAAAATGGCTCATGAAGGGATACAGGCACAACTCTAAACAGAGTAAAACAGAGAGTAGGAGTAAGGGTTGGAGGGGGATCTGCCAGTTGAAAATTAACAACAGCCAGGCGCTGCTGCTGGCTTAACTATTGCATGTCTTCGTCACTGAAAGGTTACCATGAACAGTCCTGACAGTTCTGCCTACTAGGCTCTGACTGCCGTTCTTTCGTCATAGCAAAAGGAGGAGGAGAGAGGGAGAAGAAATAAAGAGCAAGTAAAAGAAGGGAAACAAACAGAAGAGGCAAGAAAAGAAAAGGAAGCATATTTGAGGCGGTGGAAAGATGGCGGGAGGGTGAATGGGATAAGGAATGGGGGGGGGGGGGGGGATGAAGAAGAGAGAGGGGGTGAGTCAAAGGGAGTAAGGGGCAGGGTAACATGGAGACCTTAAATGAACACAGATGATTGTGCAATGCTGAATCATTGTCCTGGAGTAACAACTCTCATCACAGTGTCATTTAGAAAGGGTAAGAAGAGGACAATTGGCCCAGCTGATAACTGCACTAGACTATTACTTTACCCTGGCACAGGAAAAACAAGTTTTGTTTTCATGGAATTTGACATCAAAAAGTGTTTGATACCCTTCATGGTTGATAACTGAATAAACACAAACTATTAGCATTACCGTATCAGCTTGGAATTGGCTTAATTGTTATTGCAGGGAGATACCTTCCTAAAACAGATCTTCAGGTTTATTATAAGATGTATAAAGAAATAAAAGGTGGTTCTTATTATGTGAAATCATGCCAAAAACAATAATAATGCATCCACTGTATTTGCAACCTTTTGAAAGGCAGACAAACCCCCTGTGCATTTACCCACTGAACCTTTTTCCACTAAATCATGCAATGAATCAATCTCTTCCGTCATAATTCCGAAAATTAGACTGTTCAAACTATTCAACCATATTGTGTTTAGGGTCTGTATTGTCACGGGTCCTCACAGCCACAATCAATTAGCATGCCAAAAATTGATCCAATCTTAACCTTAAGCATACAAAAATGGTGTTCCCCAGGCTCCATTCGTTGACCTCTTCTGGGCAAGATCCACATGCTCGATCTTAAATTATAGAAAACAACAGAACGTCTTAAAGAAAAAAAAGAAAGAAAGAAAAGAAATGTTGGCCGACACAAGCAAAATCAGTTTTGAAATAAACATTTCAATAGAGAGGGGCAAAAAAAATGATTTTCATTATTAAAATGCATTTGTTCAGATACTTAATCTTAAACAATTCTAAAACCTTAATTTTTTTTTGCTAGGCAGAATCCATATGCAATCCATATGCAAAACAACATTTTTCATTTAATTGTTTAAAGATTAACTGGAGCCTGTTCACCATATTTTGCTTGGAGCTACAGTGAAATTTAATTTCTGCTTGTTTGTTGGCCTATAGCCTCTAGTGTAGCACCAATGATGCGAAGAAAGGCTACGATCAATTCATATGTTCCCCAGTTTGACAGAGAATCCATTCTCATGCTAATGTCTAATCAGTAATTGACAGCGAATTGCTGCTGCTGGAACTTATGATTGTTAATCGTTTCTTCTCTCTTTCACCTTGAGTACATTTTTAAGTTAATATAGATTGATCAAAAATCAAATTCCATGCATCAGTTTGTGATTGAAAGGGAATATTGAAGGATTGGCATGTAAACTCTCAGATGGATTCTTACTTCGAAACAAAGGTTACCTTACTGAATGACTGCTTGACGAGCACAGTGGGTTCAAATGCAGGCAGCCTTCTGTGATGAAATATTTAAAAAAGGATGACTAGATTTGACTTGCATTGGGTTTTATTTTGTAAGTGTTAAGAAGCTTAAAGATCAGTAAATCACTTTCCAAATGTGGTTTTATTGGTCACATTGTAAGAGCTCATAAAACAGACAGGCTTGAACCCAAACATGCAATACAGGGACAGATAGGTTTGATCAGTTCCAAAAAGAGGCACCAGGCAGGCAGTCGGACAGTATATGACAGTATATGACATTATATGACAGTATACAGTATATGACAGTCGGACAGTAAATATAGTGACTGAATACGGTAAAGGTGGGGAGACTGGCCAGGAATCTCTGGTGAGGGGAATGAGGTTATGGCATGGTAGGTGGGAGTCTGATCTGAAATGACATGAGCGTTAATGATATGGCAGGTAAATAGAGAGCAAAACATGAAAGATGGTCTATATCCAACTGGAGATGTGACACACGTGTCTTGGATTTGAAATACATTTCAGTTCCCTGTGAAGATTATGTGTAGAATGAAACAATAGATGACAAAGATACATTTGGATTAGTTGACTGTAGATATGTAACAGAGAAGCAACTATGCTAAGACTAAGAGGCTACAGTTAGAATGCTTACATTGTAGATGCTTGGTTATAAACCAAAGCAGAATCACCGTTTTGACCTGATGATGGGATGAGATAATTTAACTTAAACCAAAACCAAAGTGCGTCAATTTCTGTACCAAATTATTTGACAATTCCTCCGGTAGTTGACCTTACATTTTTACTCAAAACCCAAATGTCAACCTCCTGGGACTGGAGGAACAGTCAGGGGATCAACAAAGTCTGTAGGCTTCATCCCCTGGGAACAATGAATGGTTCATGGCAACCCATCAAATTACATCTCATGGCAATCCATCAAACAGTTGTTGTGAGATAAAATATCTATTGTGTCCTAAAAATGTTCGAGGAATCTTGGTAATATGGGAACATTTTGAATAACACTACAGGTAAACACTGTTAGCTCCGTCATCACTTTTTCCATAGTTGGCACTGTATTCGCCGTTAGCACTGTCAGCTATGAGTCGCAGGCTTGCTGTCGACATGTAAAGAGATGTTGAGAGGCCATTTAAATGGTCCCAATCACAGATCTTGCACCATTAACTAGCTAATATGATAGCATATCATTCATAGCCTAGACCAAAGCGGTGAACAAGTGATTGATTAAACAATACCTTTATAAAGCCTGCCCTATTTACACAATCTCACCTCAATTTGTTTAAAGCGCAGCCATCACAGCTGAGTTACCCTTTTCCACGCAGAGAGGACATATCGATCTGCCTGGAAATACAGTAGCAGAGGGATGTTGTAAGCAATATTTGTATTTTTTCATTCTTGTGCAGATGCAACAAATATAGAATAGCCTCAAGGATAGCGATTACTACAATAGCTGTCTCAAACTGTGATGCGCTGTGTAAAGTCATTGTGGCATAAAACTTTTGTGATTTTTTTTTCAGTTAGGTAAGACAAAAACTTCCATCAAGGCTATTTTACTTACATGTAATTTATGTTTCATGGTAAAATTCAGACACAAACCACAAATTAATGATTTGGCACACCATGGCATGCACTGTATTAAGAACATGAAAAAAGTGCCAGTTTTGACATTATTTTTAGCGAGAATTGCTAATCAGACGGACATTGGGATGCATTAAATGGCACACACTTTTACTTTTAACAAAATATATATTTTTTTGTATTATCGTTGTTCGACTTTGAATCTACCAAGGAAAAAGACCTATCTTTTTGGTTTGAGTGCCCATTTTAAGGTTAGTGCACTGAAGAACGGAGATTTAACAAAGTGAAGTATCACTTACAGTCAGCCTAAACTGCATTTTTTTAATTGATCTCATGGGATATACTTATATAAAAAGGCAACATAAAAACATCCCATTGCGTCACAAAAGAATAGAGAAAGTTACTTGCTGATAGTATGGAGCAAAATTAAGCCGAATCCTGTCCTCTATATGATGTGTGCTTGCACTGCATCCACGGGGTCTAAAATAGCTTTTCACCATATTGCACTCACAGGAGAGGAGAGGCCCTTCATACATACAAGAACAAAGCAGATAAGATTGCCTCGGGCATCGAATTAGGACCGAATTAGCCTCCTCTCCTCTCCCCCGTGTTATTTCCGTATAGCTGCTCATGGCATAGTAAACCAAATAATCCACTCGTTATCACAAAGCACATCATTATACGGGAATAGCCTATCCATGTTGACACACCATTAGGCATAAGGAATTTGGGTAATGTGCTATACCACCATTTGTCGACTCCTCTTCATCTCAGGGGACGTATGCAATAGCCAGTGAGAAAACAAAGAAGTGAGCTAAACATGTAATGCCATTTTTTTTTTTTTAATGAAAGCATGATGTTAAGGCATTGTTAAAATGACTAATATCCTTCATTATTCGGATTTCATAAGGATAGGTGAGTTGTGATATGACAGGACTCTGCTAATGGAGCAAAATTGCACCATGTGATTCACAATCTGATGAGAGGAAAAGTGGAAGAAACGGAGAGAAAAGTGAACTACAGGGAGGTGGGGAGAAAGAGTTGGAGAAAGAAAGAGTGAAAGAAGGAACAATAAAGGGGAAGTAGGCAATGGAGGAAAGTAGAGGAAAGTGGGGGAGAGGCAGAGCAAGAAAGAGAAATGGATTAAGTGTAAAATGAACCTCTAGAGGAGGAGATGTTCCTCTAGCTTTGATGCTGCCATTCAGGTCTGCTTCCTCTGACCTGGCAGACAGTCTTTTCCACACACTCCAGTTCACTGCACTGAGACCAGAGGCACCTTTGGCCCGCTCCTTTTCGAATTGCTTAACTGAAGTTAAACTGATTTTCAGGTCGGTGAAAAATAATTCAGTATCAAAATTTGAATCCAGTGAAAAAGTTGTGTCCCTTTGATGAGGAGAGCAAGGTGGTTCGGTATGATAGATCACTTTGGCATGACTTTCTTTTGACACATACCCAATCTTTTTGAAGCAGTCAGAAGCCAAAATTAACTTTTCTCTTCTAATGTGTAATTACTAATGCCCCCTTGTTCTACAATCTCTGTTGCTGTAAATTATAAAAATCAGGAATGTTTCACAGATTTGTCCCTGAAAAGCTCAGCTCAGTCTACAACTGTGAGGGATCTTCAGAGTGTTTTGCATAAAAACACAATGATGCAGACACACGACTGTAGTTTTACTATATGCATAATGATTGTATGGCTGCTGAGCAGAACTCTGGGAGGCACTCTATCTTCAGGCTATCAATTATCTTTCTTTCTGTCATGCAAACACTCTCTTGCCTTCTTTTTTTTCAGAAAATAGTTGGATTATGCACAGACTATGTGGGTGGACAGAAACCTGGATCTAGCTGGATTCTTTTAAGTGTTTCATCCCTTAAAAGACAAGATTAATGCCCCTTAATATTCTTCTCTGAAGTATCACATAGAAGATGAAGGTTATGAAAATAACCATTTAAATTAATTTACCAGACACGTGTTGGCATGCAAATCCAAAACGGCACTGAAGCGCTAAAAGTATTTTGATCATATGTAGGAAATATTTATCAGACATCTGCTTTGTTTCTCTCCGTTAGGTCTGTAGGAGATCACTTCTCAACAAATTACAATATATCAGACATTAATATTTTACCTAAAATTAGAGCAGTTTCTTATCAGATTGCCAAATGCTTAAGGGACCTATTCTCCTTGATATTAATTTGATTTCACACTTACTTCAGAGAGAGGGACAGTATGATATAAATAGAGGGAAACAGAGAGGAAGAAAAGAGATAAAAATAGGATGACTGAGTGCAAGAGACAGGGACAGAAAGGTAAATAGAGGGGGAGGAAGGGGATAGGAAAATGGGAGAGAATGACAGCAGAAGAAAAACTCTGCGTGTAAAAGCAAGAAGTGCAGGCAACCATGAAAAAGTTCCACCATACTGAGAATTACTTCATAAATCTGAGTCATTAAAGTAAAGCAGAACCTCACAAGCTTGGGAAATGTCTCTTAAAAATGTAGAGGAAAATACAATATTTTGTACAGATTTCTCTTTGTTTATAGTGCTCCCCAGATTTATTGATCCATTCACCCAACCAACTGACTAACAGTCATTGCCTTAGCTACATCCACGCAGCATCAGAGTATTGTAAGGATAAATACTTGATCTAGGAATAATAAGGAGGTCGTTATGCGGGATAGTAATGTATTTTTTATTGAGCTAAGTTATAATGGTATTTCTGAGCTACATCATCAAACAGAAATATAGTTAGATATGGTGTTCAAATGAGCTGTTGGATCATTATCACACATCATTACCTAAATATATATATATAAGTCGATTAAATCATGGATCACATTCACGCACTGGAATTCACCTTCACACTGACGTGTTATATCATTTTTATGCATTTTCACAGTGAGCAGAGACTGAAATTTTGATACCAACAGCTGATATCAACAAATCCTGAAATCTTGCTGACAAGCCTGTGTACATAACGCGTTTCTATCCATCGGTTGAATATGCATGTTATGAGCATTTCCATCATGTTTAATACATTGTTTAACACTGTTTAATGGCACCTGACTGGAGGATGTCAATGAACACACATTTATTTGCATTCTTTTTGGTGCTGTTCTGGAAATGTTGTAATAATTCGCATTACATTGATTTCAGTGGTAATCTGGTTTATTTCCCATAATTAGTTATCTTTCGGTGTAGATTATGTTCACATCAGACTGAGGAATCCTATCAATACCAAGGTTGATTTATTAGCCACACAAAAATGCATTTTTGGACTCAGGGTTTGCATGGATTTAAAAGGGTTGTGCTCTTTATAGCCCACCTCTCTGTGCATATCTAAACATACTGTAACGTACATGACTGCTTCGTTAATTCATTCTCTAAAGACATGTTGTCCTCCAGCAATGCACTTATACTTACACTATTGAGCATCTTATCTATTACAACATAATTAATCAACTTAACTGTTGGTTATCACAACCAAATTACCAGGAACAGCTAGCTAAACACACACTCTCCCCAAACACTGCACATACCCACACCTCAAGACAGATGTCACCCCAGGGAACAACTTCATTTATTTTTTTCCATGCTGGCATGGTGACCTTTATGAGTTGTAGGTGTGGGGCGGGGGGGCCGAGTGGCAGGAGCAGTGATTCACTGGGAGGTGTCTCTGCCTGCAGCCAAACTCATCAACATGCATGTTTTTTTAAAGTCCCTGGACTACAAGAGGTGGCTGCGTTTGTATGTGTTCCTTTGTGTGTGTTAGTGTGGATACGTGTACT
The DNA here is from genome assembly GCF_027596085.1 of Anoplopoma fimbria. Taxonomy (NCBI): domain Eukaryota; kingdom Metazoa; phylum Chordata; class Actinopteri; order Perciformes; family Anoplopomatidae; genus Anoplopoma; species Anoplopoma fimbria. Next base: position 18,979,909 of record NC_072465.1, read on the forward strand.
TTTTGCCACACGTTCATTGCCGAGTGTTTCTGTGTATTTTTCTTTTTTTTTCTTTTGTAATTTTGGTGTCAACAGTCCATGTGAGTGTACTGCTGTGTCTGTGAATTGTTACACCAGTTGTGAAGCTGTTAGATTTGTAGTGCTCCAGGCTCCTGTACCAGTTCTCCAGAGAATCTGAAAGGTGGATGCACAGAGTAGTTTTTTATGTCCTCTTGGGAGAGAAAAAGAAAGATGGAGGCAAATGCACACTGGGTAAGCCCACATTATGCAACATTAACTCTCTTTTTATGTGAGGGTTAGAAGAAGAGGGCATAATCATGGCACTCAGTTGCGAGTCTATTTTATTTTTCTAAAACATTTTATCTCTAACCTCCATGTGATGTTCGCTCTCAGTGGCATGGATTTAATATGCTGCTTCACATTAGAATCCTTCTGGAGCTGTAGATAAGAATATTCAAACGGTTGCTGTTTCTTATATTTCTACAGTTTAGCAGGACAACCTTCCTACAGAAGCCCCACAGAAACTTCAAAGGTCAAATTACACTGTTAACCTCAATTACCCCTTGCTTTACAACTGGGGCTAGAGGTCACAGCCATGATGAGGAGATTCATTTTAGAGTAGCCAGAGGTGGTTTTGGACGGATAGCATCATCCCTCTCACTCTCTAATTCTACCCTGTCTTGTCTCTTTACCCATCACCACCACCGCAATCAATCGTTCAGCTGGTTTGTTGTGTTTACAAAGGGCCCAGAACTCAGCCGCCTCTCAGAAAAACAACAAATGACAAACCCCAACCTGTCTCAATGTGTCTTCTTGTTGCCAGTCATACCAAAATAGGCACATTGTTAGGAGGCCCCCAACGTGTTCATCCAGGTTTGGTTTCAATTGATGTTACCTTTGCGACTGCTGATATACTCTGTAGCTCTTCAAGGTTTTTAAAAACTTGATGTCACAAATGTTTAAGCAGTTAAATGCAGAATTATTCTTGACAATATTAGTGTCATCACACTGCGAGTTAAGGAAATACAAGCAAATAAACAAACACAAGCAACTATAGAAAACGTCTACACCCCACTGACAACACATACAGAAAACTCTGAAGTCATAATGTGCACAACCAAGGGTACATGTCCCAGGTTGTATATTTTACAAGGCACCACCAGATTGATTGTTTGACCTACAGATTGATTTAAGAATTATTCCTTAATTTGAAACATAATGGATACTAACTTCTATAAAAACTGAAGAAGTGCTATGGTTTGTAGAATTGCAGGAAACTGGAAATTGGTTCAGATTTGCAACCTAAGGCATACTGGTGTGACAGGATAATAAAAATTGAATTGAAATCCGATTCAAACAACTGCACAAAGATATGTCTAATGTTGCCGGAGAGCATCGTTAACGCTTTGAGCTAAAGACTTGAAACTCAATGGACGGTTACAGCTCCTTAATGCTCCTATGGGGATTGGATAGTGGAACATGCAGCAACATAAAAAGAACATTAGAGCAGTAGGAGGGGAGTTTTTCCACATTTACAAAGTTATTGATAAATGTTTTGGTTGTAAAGAACCTGTGAAAAACACACATGCAGGCGCAATATATAAAATCATGAGTGCACATTTATACAATTTTTGTATGTTAGAGACGATACCTTTAAAATAGCTTGTGTTAATATTGTGTGAGGTGAAGTTACATTGTTACTGGACTACTAGCATGGCTGTAGATTCTTAGTTTTATAGGCCCAAAGAGGCAAAACCATAAAGTCTGCTATTTTTACAAGAAAATAGCAAAGATATGAGTTATGTCTGAAAGAATAAACACTAACGTGGACCAACGTATAACCAGGCACCATTGACACTGAGCAATGTGTTTTCAAATCACTACATGATACACTGCATGTACAAAATGTAACCCGATGTCTTCTGATCTGTATCAGTCCTAAGGTGGAAGCTAAATAAATATCATGATAATCGTATTGTTCATCAGAATCCTGATGATAAACATCAGATCTGTCTTTCTTATTAAATCTACATTCTCTGCATAGTCTTCTTTGGTTTGTCACGTTGCCACTGACAATTTCTGTAAAGAATATTTAGACTTCATTAGGATTCATTAAGCTGCATTTTCTGCAGACTCCTCCTCTACTGCGTTGCTCTGCACTAACACTGGCTTCATAAACAAAGCACAGAAAAGCTCAGATAACACTACACACAAAAAACTCACTGCTCAGGTTTGACATTAATCCACTATATCTTCGCTATTTATCTATCGCAAATAGTTGTTCGCTGCTATAGTAACGCTCCATAGTGTTGATAATTCAGGCTTCTGTGACAACAATCAATGTAAAAAAATTAAAAATAAACTTTACAATACACATTTAAATCCAAATTTGCTTTGTATTATTAGGCCATTACTGCACTTCAGCTAACTAAAAATGTGGAATTTGAACAATCTAAAATCCTGGTTCTACGTATGTAATGTATGTATTTTGTTATTAGCTTAGTATTGTCAAAAGTATTTTTTTGTTAAGACTGCATCTTATTTTGAAAATAGTCAACAAAGTGTCAAACTACATTATATATATTGTAATATCTAAATAAAAAGAGAAGTAAAGGTGCAGTACCTTTTTTCCACAACCTGCTAGATTTAAATTTTGTAAGGCACCACATCTTCTGTCTCTGCCCACAATTACATGGTGCAAATATGTGTTTACTCCTCTCCTGCATTCAACTGATGCCATTGATCAGGCCTCATTGACACACACACACACACACACACACACACACACACACACACACACACACACACACACACACACACACACACACACACACACACACACACACACACACACACACACACACACACACACACACACAGATGTCGTTTAAGCTGTGAGAGGTGGGATAATGATGGTACCACAAGTAAAAGGGTATTGACTGTTTTGGAGATCAATGACAGAAAAAGGGTTATGAGTGGAAAGCAGGATAGTAAGATTCAATAGTAAGAGAGTGAGAGTGAAAAGCCAGGGGAGCTGTACAATCACATCTCATCTCCACCTCATACCATTAAATTCTTACGCCATCATAGAGATAGTCCAATGTTTGTGACATTGTTTTTTAATGTGGTAAAATATCTCAGCAAAATTAAATTCAAACCTACACAGTCACAGACATCTGATAACCATGGTACTTTTCATTATTGAAGGCTTGTACCAAAAATAAACTCTAAATATAATGATCAAGTGAAGGTATACATTCATTTTGGAGTACGATGTTGAATCTGATAGCTCAAACATAACTATTCAAAGTCTGTTTACTCTACATTAAATAATCAAGAGAATTTGTAATTAATCAAATACTACTGTAGTACTGTTTTTCTTTTCTACCATAACAAGTTCCATGTAGTCTCCATGACTTTAAGAAACCAGGCTCAGAGTGATAAACAGTGTTCTCCCGAGCCTTCACTAAAATACCAGAGCTGGCGCCCCACCTAACCAGTGACCCATTCAACCAGTCAACATTAGTTGACAGTAAAATTGGAAACGTTGTCATTGGCTGGTGACCTATTAACACCAAGTGTGTGCATGTGTGTGTGAATGTATGTAGATGGAGGGTGGTGGGGGCTGATGCATGAATATGAGCTGCTGGGTTTGCATTTGCAGATTGGTGAGTGTGTGTGTAAGTGTGGTGTTTGAGCAAATTGAGGCGCCTCGTACATTGAATTGTGTGCTTGTTTGACTCTTCTTTGTATATATACGGAATATACATATACAGTGTGTGCATGTGTTTGTGTGTGTGTGTGTGTGTGTGTGTGTGTGTGTGTGTGTGTGTGTGTGTGTGTGTGTGTGTGTGTGTGTGTGTGTGTGTGTGTGTGTGTGTGTGTGTGTGTGTGTGTGTGTTTGTGTGTGTGTGCCTTACAAATGACACCTGCACTGCAGAAGAACAGTTTTCCAAGGTCAGGGGTAAATCAACAGAAATTACACAGCTGCCAAAACCTATTACTGCAGAACCGTGTAACACCGGGCCTACCCAATGGGCATAGACCACTCATTGAGTGTATTAAGCAAACACACACAGTTCTGAGCACATACACATATATGTGTGTGTGTGTGGGGGTGTATACACTTTGTAACACACAAAAAAATCATAATCACAGCCTAGAACACGCAGACATGGGCATCCTAACACATTCCATGCCTGTGCTCATCATCTGTAATGTATTTGTTTCATGCTACACAGTATTTATTGTGGAAAATGCATTTTTCAGTGCTCACTTCACTGTCATGATTCACATCTTAAAACAAGACACATGCAATAGAAAAGAGATTTGCCAAGAAAAAACCTACCTAGACCAAGAAAAAAAGGACTTGGTGTTGATGGATTATGAAAACCGTTAAGTAGCAAAATAATAATACCTTTACTGTAAGCCGATCTTAACCTGGCATGAAAAAAACTAGATATCAAAAATGACTGAATAGTGATAATAATAGTATTATTGATTAAATATGGTAACAATCCAGCACATACTGTAACCAAAATAAAATCTCAGAACAACAAGAAAAAAATGAAAAATGAAAACGTTGTCATAATCAGATCCTAAAAATGTCTAAATGCTTATAAAAAAGGCTAAGTAATCCAAAGTGATAAGTGGTACAAATACGCAAATTCATATTTAAAAAAAAAATCCACAAAATGAGGTACTGCCAAAACTAGTCACTGGATTGCCCCTTGGGTTGTTTAATCATCACTTCCTGATTGCATTAAAGATGTTCGTAATGATGATGATAGATGGTGGTAATGCTGATTTTTTTTTAGGCTACACTTCATTTGCTGCCTACTGAAGAGGACAGGGAGGGTGATGGAGAGAAAGAAAGATGCCTGGAGTGTCCTCAGGCTTCTTCTCCTTTGACCCATGAACTGAGAACTCAAAAAGGTGCCGAGTCGGGTCCCATTTGACATGCTTACCCCTGTGACACTCTCTCTCTCTCTCTCTCTCTCTCTCTACTTCACCCTCTCTCCCACACGCACATAATTCTAATGTGTGCTGCACTGTCATTATACAACGAAGATGTTGACGTGCAGGTCAGGGTTCAACATGCAGTGTAATAGCTTTTCATTGACTGTTTATAATGTCAGACGAAATTAATGTGTCATTTAGAGAATAAATATAGGGAGCACAGAAGAGGTGAATAGAGGATATAAACATGTTATTATTAAAAATGAATCTAGTACATTATGTCAGAGCATTTAAAATGGCTCCACAGCTCAGTTTGTCATCTCTCAGTGTTCAGAGACTGCATGACAATATAACTGAATCGGTGTAAATGTAGATTGATTGACTTTTTTAAATAGACACACTTTATTATTCTTTCTTCCCACAACGTTACTTTTGACTCTCTCTTACAGTCACGAGTACATCTTTGAATCGCTAACAGAAGCAAAGAGCAAATTAAAACTACAACAGAAGTTAAAATGTTCCTTTAATTAGTAGAACCAAACATTTAGGGAATCCAAAATCATACAAACGTGAGGAATGTTTGATGGAATCATCTTATGGAAACATGTTTCACTGAGGAGCTTCAATTATTTGTATTGTGTTATCTACTACATTTCTTGTAATCTGTTGGTTTTGGACCACTTTCTGGTTTTCTATTTTCACCTAATTGTTTTATCTGTTGGTATTTATTACCTATATTCAGACTGTTTTATTTTGCAGACATATAGAAAGGCTCTGGTAACTTAATACTGTAATATAATCGCTCTCTCTTTTAAAGTCAGGTTTTCCAGAGGTACTTGGGGTCTGATTTTAATTCTCTCCTGGCCCACTTTCATGTTTGGGTGCGAGAATAGAGATCAACTGCTTTGTTCCACTGTGTACCATTGCATTTTCTGATGATTTTCTGTATATCAACAAAACACAGAAAAATTAAACAGTTGATAGTATGTTTTAAAGGCTTGCGGATAACAAATTATACATTATTTACACACTGAATCCATTATCCTTCATTGATTAATTATGTTATTTTCCCCAAATGGCTTTCATATATATATTCATTTGATATTCTTTGTCTGAAAACAACAACAGTAAAATTGAAGTATTCTCATCAGCTGTTTTTTTTAGCTGTATCTGGCAATTTCCGTCAATGGATAATGAACAGTATTACCCTTTTTGACCTCCGAGTTTTCTGTCCAGCCTCTCTGCTCTCTCTTTCTCTCACCAGGTTCAGAAACCATTTTCTCTGTGTTGCCTCCTTTCATTACACACCAGATTACTCTCACTCATGCCCCTCCCATCTTCATTTCCTTTCCCCTTCCTTCTCTTTCCTCACGTTTTAGTCGAACCGTATATTTCCCACTTTTGGTCATCCGCTTTCTGTCTATCTCACTCTAGCTCTCTCTTTTTTTAGTTTTTTACAATTTTGTGTGCCTGTGAAACCCTGGGGGATCATGATAAGCATGATTAAAGCTCCCAATGAAGGAGATACATGCAGAAAATGCCTCATGTGCATATACACATTAAAGACACGCATGTGAAAAGACACGCTCACAATGACACTGATGTCTATGTATTTCATTGTCTGTGGCTGTCAGCATCAAGCGTGCAAGGAAGAAATTTACCTGAAATTACATGATGCCCTATCAGGCACTTTGAGCATGCAAACCTTTAAGTTAGCGATAATGAAGGCAGAGATGCACACATGATGCTTTATCACACAAATATATATTGCCATGAGCAGAAAATGCAGTGCACACGCACAGAAATGCACCCACTTGTTAAAACATATGCAGCTTCAAGCAGAGGCTTTTTGCACACACATATGCACCAGAATCAGAAATATGCAAATTAACTGTGGTATTTTCACCTGGTGTTGAAGCTCGTTCAGTCATGGTAGTTTGGAATTTGCTGCCCCCTGCTGAAATTAATAGAATAACTCCAGCTTGATATCACCACAATGGTATCAAGAGCAAACAAAAACTGATTGATTTTAGATTTTTAAAGCAAATAACCATAACACAACCTCTAGCTGATTCCAGGCATTTACAAGCAATATTTAATAAAAGCTGTGTGCAGTATCTGAGATGTTCTATGAACTACTGCTTTTTTTTACTGCATATTTTAGGCTTTTCTTAATCACGTTGTCTCACCTTTTATGATACACAATAATCTTACAGGGCTCTCCCTCTTATTGGAATTTGCTGCCGCATTGGCAAGTCTCCAAAGGAATTTCAATCAATTCCTTTATGATTGGGAAAAGCAGAGCAGGAGAGCCATAATCATCTATTATTTTGGATTTGGCTATGTCTTCATCAAATTATATAATCAAATGTTGTCATTATATGCACAACTTTACTGTATGTCTACTCTTCTGCAAGGCTTTCTTTCTTTTCAAGTCCCTGAAACTAATCTCCCTTCTGTATTTTTATTTGGCCTAATGACAATCTTTCCTTCTCATAATGATTTGCTTGACCCTGTGTCCTGCCTCCTGGTGTTCATAAACAGTGCAAGATTTTTTTTTGCAGAAAAAAGCCAAGAACAACACTAACAAAGCCATGGTGCCAGCAGAGACTTGTAGAACCTGAATCAAGGAATTTGGTCGGACTTGGCACGGATGTCATGAAATAATGCATTAAGGTCAATTTGCCAAAATACTTAACTGAGTGAGTGAGTAATCGATTTATTAATTGATACCCCCCTGCCCCTCAAAAAAAAAGAGCATCCAATAAAAATACAAGAAGTCGTAGCAATATAACACCTACTACAATAATGAATTAAAGGGTAACTGGATTTGGTGTATTAATAACTGTTACATCTATGAATTTACTTCAGATTTTCTCGCACTTTTTTTTTCCTTTTATCGCTCCATATCAAAAGATCAGGAGAAAAATCTAGGTTGCTTTAATCTTTAGGCAAGGCTGAGTTTTGGTGCGATGCGTTTCTATCTTGGCTCTGTCCTGGAGCGCTGCCCCAGAACACAGTGGGTGAGTCAACTAATCTGTTGTGCCTTTTCCATAATCGCAGTGAAGAATGCTGCTTCCCTCTTATCTCTCCTACTGGCTGCTTTTCTATCTGCTGTCTCTTTTTTACCCGTCTATCTTATGGCATTCGTCTCTCCATCACTTCTTTAAATTTGCGTCTGTTGGACTGCCTGTTTGTGCTGTATGTACTGTATAATTGTCACTGTATAGCTACAGTAGCATGGTGTTTGTTTGCTTGTCTTTCATCCTGATGGCTTCCCTGTCCTACCTGTCTTGCTCTCACTCCACCTGATTGTTTCTCTTCATGCCATTATCACTAATTCAACTGCTGTGGTCTGTTGAATTTATCTACGTCTGTTTGTGTCTTTGTACAGAATTAATATTTGAACCTTTACTAAGCAATATTTATTTTATATTAACATTAAAACATATAATTGAAAATTATAATTTTATTAGCCTGTTTTAGCTAGTTGCTTTAGTTTGATTGCCTGTACATCTACTTTGACTTGCATGGTTGTTTCCACTCTCATCAACCCTGTGTGGTCAAATATACCATACCACTATCCTAACGCCAAACAAAGTTAGCAACTTGCAGATCATTAAAGTCAAATACCTAGTAAGTGTAAGAGCCCACAAACAGAGCAAACAAATATTTGACTGCTAACACATTATTCAAAACTTTCAAAAACAGCCATTGTTTTGCCCATTAGATACATAAACCTAATATAATGCATAAAACATACAGTAAAAGATACATAAAATAACTGTCAGATAGTTTTTATGGTTTTTTTTTGCAACCTAGCCAGAAATTGATTAATGTCGCTTTAAGGTTTAAATTAAATGGTTAGATTTCTCTAATCTGCTATCTTTCTGCATGGTCTACTCTACTACTGCAGCGATAGATGTGTAGCTTCCAGGAAAACTATTTAACAATGCCTTCCAGCCTTCTTCATTCTTAACAAACATCAGAAGAGTGAAATAACACAACCCTTCGTAGGGAAATTATATCATGCCACTGCGCCGCTAACAGCTGTGGCCAGAGGCATTGTGTTTTCTGGTTGTCCGTCTGTCCATTCGTCCACACTACTTATATGTCTGGTCTATTCTCTGGAACGCTACTTCACAGGAACTCCTGGGGCAAATTTCGTACAACGTGGCACAAACATCCACTACGACTCAAGTATGCACACTGATTACATGTTGGAGGTCAAAGGTCACTGTGACTTCACTAACATGAGACGGTTATCCTAGTTCATAATGTATACATTAGCTATTTATTTGAAGGATAAACCCCTTGAAAGGAACCATCTCGTTTTCACGGGTTCCTGTTACTAAACTTGAGTAACTAAACTGCATTAGTAAAACAGTATGTCCATGTCAGTCAATAGAACTGTTTTAGATCAGGCTTTGAGATAAAAGCTTATCTCCCCCCAAAAAAAGAAGAAAAGAGAAACCCAAGAAGACATTTCACAGCATTAGAAAGCAACATAATTTCCGAGCTTTTTTTGTAACCTTCACATTACTCTCTGAATGGGTTTTGCTTGGCTGAAAAGTCCAGAAAGTTTTTCAGCTCATAAAATGTTCTCAGAAGTTTTCATGCTGTGGCAAAGTGACACAACAACAAAAGAAGATTTACTTCACATCATCAACCGGATCAAGTCAAAATGTCACCTCCAAGTCAAAGAAAGTAAAGCTGATTTCTGAAGTGTGACAGTTGGATATATGTGCATGACTGCACACACACAGAAACAGCAAGCATGCACGACACACATGCACAGACTGAAACATCCACCCAGAGGCCTACAAACACACCAGTAAGGGACATCGTCAAATCTGGACTACAGTCATGTGGCAGTCCCTGAATGAAACACGATCATATATAAAGGTTCAAAGAAAAAATAAACTGTTTGTAGACAATCTCTTTACTTGTTTATTTGTATCAATAGATATGATCTGATGGCTGCTGCCCTATACTCCTGGCTGTAATCAGGATTTTAGAGGCCTCTGTTGTGACTTAAAAGATAGTAGACAACAAATGTAGTGGTGACAATGGAGATACATAAATACAGGGGAAGAAAGAATGTAGGAAAGGATCCATACTGCACCGGCCCAAGACAAGAAAATATCATAATTTGGTCAGCACATGCATATTACTGCAACTCCACATTAATTATTTGAGGTAGCAGAAATGTTAAGACCGCTAGTCAGGTGGAGGTAAGTTATGCTGGAAACGATGTAATATTAAGTAAAGTATGCAATTATGAAAAGGAAAATTGTCCTTCCCTGACAGGTGTATCAAAGGCAACGTGAGAATGAAAATATGTCAGTGAAGCCCAGTTTGTACACACAGACACACACACACACACACACACACACACACACACACACACACACACACACACACACACACACACACACACACACACACACACACACACACACACACACACACACACACACACACACACACACACAGAGAGAGTCCTGAGAAGAGATGTAACCAGGCAGATTGAGTTAAAACACCTGTGTGGGTGGATAATGGTTATGTGGGGGGTTTGACATGTTTGATTTTTTTTTCTTTCAGACATTTCCCTTGCAGTGCTTATCTACAGCTTGTCTAGAGCTTAATCTGGTATTGGAATGATCATTACATTGAATGTGTTTCTTACAGTTTCAAAATAAGCATCTTTTGTATTTAGTTATTCTTTTTCAAATATTTTATTCAGTCATCCGTCTTTCAAAGCCGGTGGAAATGTTTTAAATGTCATCCTATCTGATCCCATTATTGTATCTATAAAGTCTCATCATAGATACAGACGAGGCATTGAAACCCTTTCAAACTACTTTAAAAAGGAAATGTCAATATCTAAGAGTATTCTTTTTTCCTTTTTTAGGGTTACTGCGATGCTGAACTATGAAATGTAGTTAAATAAAAAAAACAGAGCCAACACTCTGTTGTCCTTTATCATATTTATTCTTAAAAATGAGTAAGCAGACAGTTCAAGTGTCCTGTGAATACCAAAGTGTGTATAGAACAGTACAGAACAGTAAAATGCCTTTCATTTTTTATTATTATAACAAGATCTTTTGAGCAACATATCAAAAGTCAAATCAACGGTTGTATTCTTTTTAATACAGCAATTCGTTTTAAAACATCTTTTTTGTCAAGAAAAAAAACAGATTTCTAGAAGGAGATGTAAAAATATACATCAACATGATCAGTGTTAAACAGAAGGCTATAATTTCCAGTGCACACAACTATTAACTTGCAAAAACATCAGTGAGGAGGTGATAAAGTCATAATGCAACCACGCCAGCGGGACCAATCACATGTTTAAGAGGATGTCAAAGCTTATACAGGAGGGGCTTCAGTCACTAAACACTTCCTCAATTTCCCTCATTACTAACTCGATCACACACTTCCTCAGCTCATCAATTCCTAATTTCTTCCCCTGCTTTCTTTGCCTCCTCCTGAAAAACTGTACAGAGAGAAATTTGAGTTTCATCCCCTCAGATGCTCTGCTCTGATTGCATTTTTATCAGGAAATAAAGAACATAGGGAAGAAAGAATGGGTGGTGAGAAAGTCAGATAAAGCAAGGAAGGGAGGTAGGAGGACAGCTCAGAGTCATCTGAGAGCTGATTGGATAAGGCTGTAATGAAATGACATTGATCTGAACAATGAGACCAGCTCATTGACTCTTACCACAATTAAATGGATGACAGGAACAGACGGTGCTTTCACTCCTGCACCGGCTCAGACAGCAAAATTAAACGATGTATTATTTCAGTTTGGTTCAAGAAACACTAATCAATAGCAAGACTATTGCTGATGCATAAGTCTACGATGTAAACACAAAGCATTCAGTTTTATACAAGGTGTGTGTCATTCCTCAAGCAGTGATAAAGAGAAGTCAAAGAAAGAAGTGGAAAAACATTGGAGGAGGACAAGCAGAGGTTGAGGATGAGAAAGAAGGACAGGGGGAGAAAAGAGAGAGAAGGGTAAAGAATAAACAGAGGGGGTATAAGAGGACAGATGGGACAGATGAAATGCTCATCTGATGGCCGTACATCTTCTCTTTTACAGGCGGAACAGGAAATATAAATGCAGGGATGGAAGCACGTCTGTCTGTCACTCTGTGTTAGGCTCAGCATAATTGCTGTGAAATGGCAGATACCCACGACTTATAGGAGGGCGGCTAGAGGAGAGAGGGAGGTGTGTTTTTAGACTCAGCCTGCGAGTCACTCGTTATTTGTGGCCATGTTAAGCTTTGTAACTCAAAACAATAGATGTCGAATTTTGTATTTCTGAAAGAGGAATGCTTTTACAGGTTTTACTATTAATTTTCCTTCAACGTTACTCTGAACCTCCCGAGAAGATTCAGATAACAACGTTGAATTCAAGTAAATGAAAAACACTGAAGGCCTAAAAACCGTCACAGTCACATCTGGTTCAGATAGTGTATGACATTTTGATGGCCAAAGTCTTTTTATACAACTAAAGTTTGACTTGGGTATTCAGGGTTTGCCCTCAGTACTCAGGAATAGCCTCAGTACTTACACATACTGCAGTATTCTCCTAACACACAAACTATGTAGAATGGTCCCCAAGCTGCTACATCTTAGATAACATTTGGGTACCTACACGCACAGCACTTTGCCAATAAAGGTACAGCTTAAGTCTTTTGCAACACAGCACATTGGTAACATTCTGCAAGCCCAGACACTAGCGTGACCAGTACTGACAAAGTACCAAGACAAGTTTTAACCATATATTGTATGTCATCAAACAGATTTTAAAAATATTAATGGTTAGAAAAGAAAGAAACAGCTGCTTTACTCACAATGTTAACTGGAACAAAACAAAAAAAATTGTTATTAAAGTTTGTGCAAAACAGAAGCAGACTACGTAAAATGTGATAGCTTTTGCTTTTTTTTGCTTTTTTTTTTACGAAACAAAAATAACACCTTGAGTCATTTGTATCATTTCCTGTTTTGTGTAGTTGTGGATAATGTTGTTGTTGTTTGCAGTAGTTTTCTTTAGTTGGACTTATTGTGTAGAGGGCAGGCAGCTTGGTCGGTCAGACAGGCGGTTAGAAATGTGTCTCCTTTTCTGAGACGGTGGATATTTTCCCATCAACCTTAAGTTTTGCATCATTGGCAGCATAAGGACTGAGGGCGGCGAGCTTCCCTCTCATTTTCAGGTCTGGGCTGGGAGTCGTCAACTTCTTTATTCTCTGCAGAGAGCATCGGGAGAGCGAATCAAGGTTATCTTTCAGTCTCCCACAGGAATGCTTAACAGCATAACAGCATTAAGCAAATACATTTCATACATATAGTCACACGTTTGAAGGTAATAACAAACAATAAAAATGTATCCAAATATAAAATTGAGATGTCTGTGCCAGCCTTTCATTTGTTGACAAATACAGTCAAGACGATTTTTATGATGCATCAACTAACTAACTAAAGTCAGGGCACTTGGGGGATGAAACATTGAATAAAAGAGCATGGAGACACTCACACAGTTTGTTTCATAACATACTGTATATATATTATATCAAAACACGAAGTATGTTTCACACTCATCTGACAATGTCATACTGACTAGCCAGTTAAATTACGTACTAACTGAATAGCCACTGTCCAAATACAGGACTGCATATAAAAAAATATGAAGCTGTCAGAAAAATATTGTCATTAAACACAAACACATATAACCAAAGTATAGTTATCAATTTTTGTCTTTTGATATTTCTACACTACAAAAAGCATTTGTATGCCATGTGTATTTTATTTCAGACATGATGACCAACACATCACTGGTATCATTCCTCTACATGTCATTATGCCTCAGGTCTACTGAGAGCCAGAGGCCACGACTGATCTTATCACATCAGAAACCTGCAATTTGTTCATCTGAGCCTCCCTCAAGCAGCGATGGGAGATCAACTGTCTCAAAATCCCTTTGAGAAAGTCAAATAAATACAAGAACTGGATTATTTTAAGTAATTTCCTTCTATGCAAGGTGATACAGGTTACATCCCTGGAATGAATGAGTCACTAATGCTATTCTGCTTTTAAGAACTTTACAACTGTAAATTAAAGTCTTATCTACCTTATATCTATGAATTAGAATAACCTGCTAGATTAGTTGAAAACATAAAGGAAGGTTCTCTATGTCACCAAACTGTTACCTTCGCAGCTTTTCCTGTGCAACCATCACTACTGTAAAGGTTCTTCATAAAACATCACATTTCTGGCCTTTTGAAGAAGAAAACAATCTGTTTTTTATGTGGGAAACAATATTTTTTTCTTAAGATTGCAAGTTGTAGGGTTTATTTAGAGACTACTGATCATCAAGAACATTGGTTGATTGATTTTAAAGTATTAACTGGTAGGTTGAGGTTTTATAGTCGATTTGACAATGACATTATAGTTAAAGTTATTGCAATAAGGCATGAGCATTACTGGGGGTTTTTTAAGTGAAAGAAAACCTTGTGAGATTTGTCCCTGTGTGTATTTGTACCTCAGAGAAGGTGCCAGGAGTCTTCCAGATCATATAGATCATACCCAGAGGGATGCAGACCATCGAGGACATGGCCATGAACCAGCCGATACCGTAGCCCCAGTCAGGGTATGTGTACACGTTGTTGTACTTCAGCGGCTTGTATTTAATCAAGAAGAACAGGAAAATTGCCTGCAGAAATTGAAGATAAAATCTCATTTGTAAATGTTGTTTTTCGTATTGTTAGAAACAAATGCGTCTATTGATTACTAAAGGTTGCAAATTTTGAATTCATAGTCACTATGTTGCTGTAACAAATACTAGTCTAGTAAATGTAAGGCCACACACAATGGAGCCTTCATGTAAAGTACAAGTCATGTGAAAAACAATCCAAACACATCTTTTTAAAATGTTAATACCTTTACCTAAGCCCAGATATAAATCAAAGCTGTTTATGCGACACTGTTTTTGACAGTGTTTTTGCTAATATCAAAACATTTTAAAAACCTAAATCAAAAAAACATTATTGTTTTATACTGGATATAAAATCAGGTAAAGGATATAAGTTGATTGTTCACACAAAGTCAGAAGTTCTTGCTAACTGAACCAATAACAAATTCAACAATTTTATTCCAAAAATAAATAGTCACATTTATATAATGTATATGACATATGATATGATATATTGTCGATGCTACTGCTGAAGCCTGATTTTGTGTCTGCAGTCGGACTCACAGCACAGATGCCCGGGGTCAGGATCATCCAGCACCATTTGATGAAGAAGACAGGTTTGTAGCCAATCATGTCCTCAATATTTGTGTAGAATCTGTCACTACCTGAAATGCAAAAACGTGTCACTCAGAGTTTCTGCATGTACCATCAAAATAATGGTGAGATTGATGTCTTTTGACAGTTTAAAAGATAAAGGCCATCTAAACAAAGCTGCTGAATAGATGTGAATGTGGATAAAAGGAGAAACAGACATTCTGCATATTTATATATAAATATATAAAAATATATAAATAACTTATTTGGGCATAATGTCCACTGCATGAGGGTAAATTAGATAGAAAAAATGCACTCCACTATGTTTGCTTAATAAAAATATAAAAAACATTTCACACTGCTTCAACACTATATCAGATTCAATGTCTCACTAAAAATATTTGTGTGCCTTGTATAACACTGTGTGATGCATGTGTTTGTGCCCATTCTCCAGCAGAGGGCAGAGAAGAAATATTAATGCAGCAAAGAGGGTAAAAGCACGATTCAATGTTTGTGCAGTGGCCTTTCTCTGTGCTGAAACGTGTGACAATTAACAGAAGAGAGACTATTGTTATCTGAGATGACAAGGGGGAGAAAATAAACACAATTCTATGAGATCTCTTCTTACATTTCAAGTTGAGACTGTTATCTTACCATACACCCAGCCAATACATATGGACTCAAATATGGCCACAAACAGCAAACACATCCCGCTGGCAGCGTACGCGTCAAACAGCTGGAAGACGTACATTCCTCCCTGATGGGACAAGACAGGTGTCAGTTCTCTGTCACAGACACTGTGCATGCATCAGACTTGGTTCAAGTCTGATGCATGCAAGTTGAGTCATGTTTTCTTAATTTGGTTTTCGGAGCCGATGTCATAGCGACATTTACTAAACTAATGTAAAAAGCAACTCGACACTGATATTTCTTATAACAAAAATGAGGATTTGCCCCAAAATGACCAAGGTTCATTGCCTCAAGAGGTTCCCAGTACTAAGCTGCTTTGGTGATAATGAAACATCTATGCTTTAATCATTGTTGTTTCTTTGGAGGGCTATTTAAATCCAAACTACAAACTGTTCTTTAGTGGTCCATTTTAGCTCTGATACACTGAGAACATGTTTAAGCAATGTACAGTAGAAAAGCAACTTCAGCTGAGTGAATGATAACCCTTTTTTTTTTTTTGCATTATAACTGAGGTTCATGCCCATTTTGGGAAATAATCTAATTCGATTTACAACACTAATATCTGTCAGTTCAATATGTAACTAAAGCAAGCAGCTGGTTAATTTAGCTTAGAATAAAGACTGGGAACAAGCTAGCCTGATGGTTAAAAAATACAGCAGCTCTAAAGCTTACAATTTAACACCCCATATCTCGCTATATGCGTAAAATTTGACCTCACCATGACGACAAAATTTGTCATCGTTTCCCGCTGTTTCAGTTCTTTGTGTTAAACTAGGCTAACCGTCTGCTAGCTGGAGATTTTAAAAGGACATACAATATATATGAGTGGTACCAATCTTATCATCTTATTCTCAGCAAGAAAGCAAATATTCATACATTTCCCATAAATCCATTAAAACGTTCCATTGTTACAGTATCATTGGTGGTGGGCACATGTTATCATCCACTCTATCTACCCTACCTCCACTCAAGACAACCCATTTGTGCTTTCATCTTCCAGTAACTGGGTCATCATGAATAAAATCTCACATGAATCTGGGAGTAGGATTACATCTCAGCTCTAAACTTCTCATAAACAGCTTAGAGCATCACCACAATGTCTCAGTGACTGTCTTCATCCTCATACTTTAGCCGGCTGTTGAACTTCACTCTTAGAGGACCTTCTGAATGGTGCTTTACTCTAGTCCTCTTGCAACATTTTATTCATGATGCCTCTTTGGTGGCAGAAAAGAATAAAGTGTCTAGAGTATAGGTGCTGCAAGACGAGTAAAAGCCGAGGGAAAAATTGGTGGTGACAATGAAACAGCCTAAAACAGCATAAAGACTGAGAAAGTCCTGTACTTTAATATTGCATTCAATTATTTTCCCCTGTTTCCTGGCCATAATGGGCCACCAGAGAACAGTGCAGCATGTTTACAGTGGGGATAGATGGAGTGCAGTGCATATGGACACATGGAAAGCTTTTAGTGGATGAAAGACCTTCTTCAAAGTATCAGGAACCAGATTGTCTTCCATTATTATGACTTAAAGATGAAATGTTTTAAAAAGCACAGCAAAGCTGGTAACATGAATATAGCTCTAAATGGATAGCAGACCTTAAGGATTCAAACATGATAAACTCTGATTCAAATTATTTTAATCCAACAGGTCCACTTTTTTTATTATATGGATTGTTGACCTTTATCTAGAATGTACCTGGCTGGGCTCCATTTCAGACTTTAGACATAAATTGTTGGTTGTGACGATAATGATGGTGGTGAGGATGATGATGATGATGTTGGTGATGGTGATGGTGATTCTGACATGCCGACATATAATGAAAACAAAAACATTTTGTGTAGGTAAAAACTCCCCAGAAATAAGGTTGAGTACACTTTGAATGTACATTTAACATATTACCAAGTAGATTCTCATATGTCTTGTTATAAAAATATGTGTCAAGTAACTAAAGACATCACAAACTCAACAAATTTTTTTTGTGCATGTCAAATCATTCTGTTTAAATCCAGTAATGCTGATAAAGATTAGGCTACACTAATATTAATAGTGTTTGTAGAATTAGATTCTAGTGGGCGCTGCATGCGATTGTTTCTGAAGCGTGTGATCCAAACATTTCCAATAACTCCAGAGCGTTGTTAATTCTAAAAGTCAAAATCCATTGATTAAAGTGTTATAATATCCAAGATTCACCCAAAAAAATGTATCAAAAGAAATATTTTGGTCAATCCTTATTTGTTGGCGTTTAGCCTTTCAAAAACCAAAATTTTTGCTCTGGTGAAAAAACTATTTCAACCTCTAGCTCAACCAGACCTCAAAGCCAGATTGGTTTAACCCATGTAGGCCGAGTCCTTGGCAGTTGCACCCTGTTAAATTCCGACACGTGTCATCCCCTCTCTCTCTTTTCCCTTTCCTATCATTCTCCGGTGCATTAAGGCAATCAAGGAAATCTTAAAAAAAACAAAAAACGAAACAAAAAAAACACTGTTGCTCTCTTTCTTGCCGCACACAGGTGGCACGCATCTGTGTTAACATAGCAGTCTAGCAGCAATCTAACAGCACTATGTATTACATTCATATAACCACAGTAACAAATAATATACATTTTTTCCATGTTTTTTTGGGTGATATTCAAAATTTATTTAGGAACCTCAAAAGGAGATATGAATGTTTTGCTTGTTTCTCCTGATGATGCAAACATGTCTTCCTGTTAAACCAGTAAATAACTGTTCTTCATCGTTTAGTGAATATTTTTTTTCAAAATACAAAAATGTGTTCCCTTAAACGTTAAAGCTGTATCTATAGCTGAGTCTTACCTCCATACACATGATGAGTCCTATGAAGAAGGAGACTATAGACATGCCCAGAATCAGCAGCTCTCTGCGGTAGCCTCTCCTAAAGGTCTCTGGGTACATGTCCACCACAGCTGTCACTAAACTCTCCACACACACAAACTGCAAAATAAAATAAACAAGATAATTGTTTCAATGGAAACATCCTTGAGTTAAGTTATAAATTAGTTGACAAAACAATACTATGGTACAGTTCATACAACATACTGTAGTTATTCAATAGTGGCTTAGTATTCAACAACTAAACAAAGTTCAGTGTTCAATTCAATTCAGAGTAACTTGACCCGAAACATCAAATCAGTTTTTTTTTTACTTGCACATCTTTAGCAACCTTTGCATTTTTACTAAAAAGTTATAGATTCTCTATAATCTCAGTATTATCACACCAGTGGTCCTCACCTGACTGTCCAGACCGAGGAAGATGAGCATCATAAAGAAGAGACAGGCCCAAAGTGGAGACAGAGGCATCATAGTAACAGCCTTTGGGTAAGCAATGAATGCAAGACCAGGACCTGAATCACAAAAAAAAACATAACAGGGGTCTTTTTAGAGTATAGGTGAGAGTTTTCAAGAAATTCAACACAGAATTATGGCCTTATACTCATAATCATAGCATGGTCCATAAATCTTTGAACTTAAAGCCGTTTGACAGTGCCTTAAATTTAACAATGTTTTTCCTACGAGTCCATGTAAGCAAAGGCTTTAGGCTTTATCATTTATTATACTAATTTTATCATTGGCAAATGATTGTGGTGTAAGCAGGATTATTCCAATACAAACACATTATCAAAAATCAATGCAGACGCTAGTAAACCTCCACTTGGCAAAGTGGTTTGAATATCTCTCTCAAAAAACGCTGTCTACACATTAAAGGCAGATAGATGTGTAAATATACTATATGTGCACAAAGTGGCACAATACCTGATCTTTGGGGAAATGAATGAAATGAGATGAGATACAGCTGTAAAATTGATTTAAAATAAGAGGTGGAATGCAATTGCGTTATTTAACACCTTCATTTTGTGACAGACCCTTCAACACATTATTTAAAGCATTGAACTCTGTCCTCACCATGCTCTGAGACACACATTTCAAATCTCTCGCTCTGTCACATTCACTAAATCATTCATACTGACTTGAATAAATCATAATACGGTGGTCTAAGAGCTTGGGTGAAGTGTGTGGCGTTATATAACTGGTTATGTTTATCCATTTTTGCACAATACGATGATTCAGAAAGGCTCTCTCTAGTCAACAATATGCTAGAGATATATGATATAGTATATGGCCACATTACAGTTCTGGGACTTGATAATAGATTAAAAACATTGTTATTCTCTCACCAGATTCTGCCACAGCCTCGATGGGAACATTTTGTTCGTAGGCCATGAAGCCCAGCACAGAGAAGATAGCAAAACCTGCTAAAAAGCTGGTGCCGCTGTTCAGACAGCAGAGCATGAGGCAGTCCCTGAGGAGCAAGTCAGACAGACAGAGAAGGAGATCACACCTGTAAAAGCTGTCCCCGAACCTTTCCTTAAGGCAACGCAGACTTTTTGCCTTATACCTTCTCATGCACGGAACTACTGTGTGATGAATGGAAACTGAAATGATACAGTATGTGGCAATCCATTCATTCTTATTAATCACCTTTTAAAAGTGGGGCTTTACCTGTTTTCTTATAGGCCTACCTGTAGCAGTTATTGTTGTAGGAATTGTAACTTCCCAGAGCAGTGAGACAGCCCAAGCAGATAGCATAGGAGAAGAAGATTTGGGTTCCAGCATCCACCCACACCTTAGGAAAACGTGGAATAAACATACAGTAAATTAACTGAGAACAGCTATAGTTTGAGAACCTTTTAAAATTGTTAAAATTCCACTTCATTGATGCTTCTCTGCGTATTGTAACTCACATTATACATTTTTGTGAGATTTTTTAATGAATTAAATCACAGAATTACAATAAGTATAAAAGGCTTTGCCATTCAAAAGAGATTACCATGGTATGTCAAGAGGTGACTATTATCTGCTCTAATGGAACCCCACATTTCTTTTGTTACTCCTCATCTACCTGATTTTCATTATCTCAATAACTTTTTAATGAAATCATGGCTCAGCTCAACCTATTTCTTTGCCCACTAAGAGGCACACAGTGGAGCAGCATAAATCATGGATTGACATCCTAAAAGTAGATACAAAATCTACACCAACTCTATTCCTCTCTACTGTTTGGTGGGTGTTAACGGGGGACAGCTAGAGTATGAATTAGGGTTTACTTTAAAATTCAGTACTTTTTTCCAATGGAATTTGTTCGTTAAAAAAAAGTATATATATTATATTTAAACGCACTAACACTCAAAATTAAACCGTGATTTATGCTTGTTGCATCTGCAAGGATGAAAGAATGCAGAAGACGCGATTCTCCAATCACACTACCCCCTACAGTTTGAGAGCATATTGGTTTGCAACGAGGAGCCTTGATAGAGTGTAAAAGAACTAAACGTTTCATAATCATGATTCTGCTTCAGTCATGTCTGTATGGAAAGCATAACTGAGGTTTGTGATGGTGAACATAGTCAACATTATACCTATGCAACTTGCAATTGTTGGCATTTGCATTGTGAGCATGCTAGTATGCTGACATTAGCATTTAACTGAAAGCTACACTGCATTTCAATACAGTCTCACAGAGCCGCTATGGCTATAGACCAGGGGGCCCAAACTTTTTTCCTGTGAGGGCCAAAACTGAATCTTAATGTTGGGCCATGGATCAAAAGCAAACACCTATCGTACTCTACTTTTCAGATGCAAAATGGTAATCAGATCCCAAGTTCCCTAATTGAATATTTTTTAAGCTTTTACATGGTCAAATAACAATCCACATTTCCATTTTAATCCCAGCGTACAACTTTCTTTTCAAGCATCTCAGAACAGCCGCAAACAAATCTTTCCCTATTATGGTGCTGCAGTGTCTCAATACAAACCAGTTCTTATGTTATGTTTATGTTTTCACTCACTCACCGCAAAAACACCAAAAGCTGCACTGAATCTAAATTATCACTGGTTACACCCCAACCTATTGAAAAGGCTGCAACATCTGCAGTTTTTTTCCTCTCTGATGTCCTGGGACGTATCTTAAATGTGGTGTGTTACTGTTTTCTGTGACAGGCTGATTTGGGAGAGCAGAGGAGAGGGCTTTTCTGTCAGCAAAGTTTAGCTAGGATTTTGCTAGTCTTTAGCTTTAAGCATGTGTTTGGTACTTTAAAATAGTTGCTTGTTTTGTTCAGTTAGATACCTGTTTCAATGCAAAACAGTTCATTATTACATTGCCAGTAAATGTTTGGTGATAAGTAAGGATGAAGTGTGATGCAAGAACTTTATCACCTTCTTTATCCTGGCTTATTAAATATTTAGGTATAATGTGGATGTGGGTCAAAGTATTTTGATTCACAGGCTGCATGGGGATTTACACGATTCTTCACTAAGACAGTGAAGCAGTAAAATGTGCTTTATGAAACTAGTTTGTAGTTCAGTACAGGACCCTAGAACCCACAGGATAGCATGGTGTGCTGGCGAATTCAAACTTAATGCAGCGTGGCTCTTTGAAAACTCTCTCACATCACCATTCAGCCACTAATCTCATTTCCCCACGAGAAACAATTAACAAACGCACGGTCTTCGCTCCCTCCTGGGAGTAACCACGGTAACTTCTGTGACCTCACAAAAACAGGACTGTTCCTGTGGAAGAACAGGCCTTTCTCCCCTAATGTTCATTAATGTTCCCTTTAGTTCACCCTCGGCTGATGGCCGCACAGTGCAGGAAAACCTTAAAGGCCCAGGCCCAGAGAGAATCATTTGTTGATGTTGTGCCTAATTTAGCCGGCTTGTGTTTGGTTATGTTGAGACTGTGGCTCCATGAAACTTTTCTACTGTGTGAAAGCTGGAAGACATTGGCTGTAAGATAGCCTTCTTGTAATTTAAATGTACCAGTATTGGGTCTCCTGAATTTGCACTCTTTGTATATTGAGATCCATACAGTAGGCCATCCTTTTATGTAAAGTGCTGAAGGATATTCGGCTGAAATTAATCAGTCAGATTACACTCACCAATTAACCTTGTTCCCATACAATGAACGTCATTTTAAATGTATCAAATAATCATCACAATATATTAGATTGTACAGATGGTGCGAGCCTACAACAATGAGTCAATGAGGGATGTTCTTAGCTTCTGCTAAACAGTCAAATGTGTTCTCCTACTTCATTGCTCGCATGTTTACGTCTTAAATGCAGATTTAGGGTGAAGACAGAAACTTTCCAACCTTTAGCAGATAAATGTGTCTACAGTCTTATAGTGTCGAACTCTACTGTACATCGTTCTGCATAGTGAATATCAGACATCCCAGTAAAGTAACAAAAAGGAAAACACATCAGTTTTCTACCCATTACAGAATTAGATGTGAAATCAGGGAACAGATCACATGAAACTGGTTACGTAAGTTATAATTTTACGAATGTGAATATTGCTGCTGTCATGTAGCAATCTGGTCTTCTAACTTATTAGTCGGTGATGTGCTGTTGAGTTATCTACAACTATTGTGTTGATAAAATGCCTTAGATGAACTGCAAACAACTTGGTTGTAGAACATTTTTTATCTTTGCAGTAATCTTTGCAGACATTTTGCATTAAGGTTGTTAATTTAAATTAAATGTAAATTCATCTCAATGAAATCAATTTGAAAATGAAATACTTGATAGTTCAAATTACACATACAAAAAAAAAACATCATGGCAACTAAACAACACAAAAGTTTGATATTTTTTGTGTTTTTTCAGCTCAAATCTTTACTGTTTTGATTCACCATCACCACTCTAAAAGTATTGTTTTGCATCTCTTTAGGCTACAAAGCTCTAAAACTCCCACTGTACCTGCTCAGCATCTAACAGTAGGGACAAAGTTGACGTCTTTAGCTTGTTGCTGGATGTGTAACACTTTCATCATATCAATATTATGAGGTGATAATAAGTCCCATACGGCTCAAGTGGCAGAACATGAGCTATTGCAGGTTTAAGTTTGGAACTTAACAACAAACCCTGAAGGGACTACCTGTACCTGAACATTGATTTTAACACATCCATTGAGTTGCTTATCACATATTACTGTCTGGCTGATTTCAGTGTTGTCCATCTCTTTTGTTAAGTAAGGGTACCACACACAACAACATGTTGGGCCTTGCTGTTTTTGTATATAAAGGGAAAAACAAGTTCTGATGCCAAAAATAAGGAGGGTATAGGATTGACTAGTATGAGGCTGCACAGACACAATAGCAAGAGAGTTTCTGTTATAGCACATGGAAAGATAACAAGGGAGGACAGAGAGTGTGTGAAGTGCAGAGAGGAGGAGTGATGCACAATGCAAGGTGATGGGGGAGAACGAGGACAGAAAGGTATAGGGGGAAAGAGAATTGTGAATGCATGATGAAGTTCAGGGGTGTAAAGAGCGGGTGACACGCAGCCTCACACACTGCACACAGCCTGGTGAACAGAACAGAGCCCTGATTATCCCTGAGGAAGCTAATTTAATATCGGTGTCAGAAGTAATGTCTTCCTCTGGCAGACAGCAGCAACTCTTTATCACCCTCCTTCACTCTCGCTGTGCCTCTGTTTGTGTCTTTGTTTGCCAATCCATTTTGTCTCACTCATTCACCATCTATCTGTATCACTGTTTCTCTCTCTAACTTAACTGAATTCACAGAAACAACAATCATCTCACTGGACAACAAGTGGAAAAGAAATCATGTTATAGGCTTACTTTTTTGCATTGCAAATGCATAGATATAAAAATGAAATATAACTAGTAACAGGCAGTTTATCAAGAGTTAATGTTTTAGTCTTTATATATACTGCATTATATCATCCAAGCCGGGATCATGGTGTGATACTGTATGTTCTTAACGCCTTTTCTCACCAAAAGGAGCTGCTTTGCCCAATCTTGCTTGTCTGTCTGTACAGTTACATACTGACTCATTTTCTAGACATTTCAGAGGCAATAACGTGTCCTTGTTATCGCATCCATGGCGTCTCACACCATGGACCGGCTGTTGCCATTAAGAGTTTAAAACAGGTGTTCAGACAGGATTGGAGTCTGAACAACAGGAAGTGATCAAATGTGATATGTTGTCAAATGTGCAAGTTGCAAGAGAGCTACTTATTTTGCAAACATGAAAAGACAGGATAAATGGTCAGAAAAAAAGGCACTACATCGCACTGAAGTTGTGTACTTGGGTGCATTGGTCTTCAACTCAAATTACCTGCAAAGCCCCTCCCCCCTACTGTTGATACTTTTCGTTTTCCGCAGCACATACAAAGTGTACAGTGATTTTTGATCACAAATTTTTCATAATTTTTATTTACTTGCCTGCTGAAAGTACAACTGTGATCAATAGTTTAACAGCTGAAGCTAGCTGGCTATATCTGCTCCATGAATTGAAAACACAGTCTGCACTTGACTTTTTCATGTTTCTACCCGACTCCTTGTCGCATTTTAATGCTACTTACTCAATACTTTCCTAAGGTCTAGGCTAAAGCTGTATGTCCCAGGCAAACTTGGAGGTAATTATAGATTACTAGATAGATTACTACTGCAAGAGTTAGCTGCACATGCTAACGCTTAGTGTTTATATTACGGCCAGTAAACACAGTGTTATCTCTTCCTTATATTTTTGCTCTTGTGTTAAATCTCAGATATTGCTCTTGCTACCATGCACATCACTTCAACATGCAGAGAAATCCAAAGCTTGACAGGTCTGCTGAGCCACATAACAATTGTTAAGCTGTGATTGAACAAATGCTGCTTGAGGAAGGGGTTCAATGAGCGGCCAATTCTGAAGTCATGTCTTTCTATCTGTCTATCCATCCATCTCTCCTTCCATCCATCCATCCATCCATCCATCCATCCATCCATTATTCACTGTTTCCATTCTTTTCCGTCTTTCTCACTCAAACTCTACATCTATCTTGATTCACGTTGTCATGAGACCCCATCCACTGTCATTTTTTTTGCACTGTTGCCTAGCAACCTGAGCGGTCTACCTTTTCCAGACGAGGTCATGGTGTCTGCTCTGTCTGTGTGTTTGAGTTGTATGTTAATGCACCACCTCTATTAGCCTCAAAACCTGAACTTTCAACTCCTCCAGGCCCTAAAAACGTTTTATTTAAATGACCGTTGATCATCTCATCACCAGCAGGAAGTGTCAGCTCTGCTATTATAATCTTGGCTCTATATGACTGTAAGCCAGAGTAGTATCAGTGCCACTAGAGAGGAGAGTATAAATGAAGCCAAATGTTTATAACTAAATTAAACAGTTGCATTTATTTAGACCTTTGCCACAAGAGATGTGCCATTTGGCAAATAGTTTATTTCTGCATGAAATAGCCAAGTAGTTGTTTTGTTTGTATTGTAAATTAACATGTATTTGGTAATATAGGTCATAAATAGTGAAAGGTGTATAAAAAAAAGACTGATCCCCCATCGCATTACAGTTACAACAACACCACCTGTCCCCCTGTCAGCTAAATGTGTGAGGTAGGGCTATCCATTCATTCCCATTATCCTCTATTAGTCTCTGTAAACCTTCCTGCTTTACTTCGGTACGGTCTCCCTCTCATAGGTAAGCTGACAAAAACAGCCACAGGTTTAGAACAGCGCACAAACACTTCCTTAAACTGTCATTAAAAAATAACAGAAATATAAGTTGAGGGCACAGGAAGAATATAAACAAGGGAGATGATTTTTTTATTTGAAGTTTCAAAGGTGTACACTATTTACCATGACTTATATAAGGTTGGGGTTCTACAGTTTCCTTGAAAAAACAATATTGCTGGACATTTGTTTTTTGAATCATATCAACCTGTGCAGCACAGTGTATAACTGTTAGTGGTGGGAGTCACCAGAGGCCACATGATATGATTTTTTCACGATACTTAAGTCACAATACAATATTATTGCGACTTTGGGTTATACTGAGTATTGCGATATCAATCATTGCGATATACTGCAGTATATTACCTATTTTCATTGGCAAATTATGCAGTTTATAAACATCAGTTTTATCTTATAAGATAAGATCACTTGGTTCATCTCACTTCAGTTCATTTCTAATAGACCTATTGCCAATGAACTAAAACATTTTTTTATCAACATCAACTGTTTCATTCCTTTTTGTTTTAGTCATCTTTAGTGGTGATAAAAAAATCTTAACATTAGTAATTTTAATGATGTATTATAAGCTGCTCAGAGCTAGTGTCACTCTCTAATCTCTATTTATATTGCATGAAAACATCTCCTTCAAACAACTGGATTTATTCAAGTTTCTCACCAAAAACTACATTTAACAAGATTACATTTGAACACATCATGATGACATTATAATTTACTTCCAAAACTATTTTTTACGGAATTGATCTTGAACGCACGACAACGTAATTCAATGGAGCCTCAAATCTAGGCCAATGACGATTTAGTAAAACTTTTTTTCACACTGATTGTGAAACTGTGTAATTTATACACAGTACAAATGATTCCCTGATCATATAATATATCCAAAATGCCACCTGCATCCAATATTCAGATTGCAGATTCTTAACCTGTTTGCTATAGATGAGAGGGATACATTGGGTCTAAGCCTACCTGAGGGTCAGAGAGACGTGACATGTCCGGGTAGAGGTAGAACTTGATGCCGTCATATGCTCCTGGCAGAGTCACTCCTCTGATCAGCAGGACCAACAACATGACGTAAGGAAATGTAGCTGTCACATACACAACCTGCAAGTATAAATATGCAGATTTTAGAATATTAATTTATGTACAGATCATAGAAATACACAAGAGACACAGAGACACTATCAGAACTCAAAGTGAAACTGTGCAAAGCAAAAAACCTGCCAACGATAGTCTGAGCTGATTTATGTTGGGCTTTAACCAACAGGGCCATGTTTTGCAACTATATAAATACATTGTGTAGGGTATATACAGTACAACATCTGGTAGGGTTTCATGAAAAGCACTGGGGTCAATACCACTATAATAAATCAGTACAGTACAGTAGCTAACCATCAAACCAACGCTCCCTTTTTTATTTAACTATTCAGGTTTTGCAGAATTGTGCTCAACATCTCAAGACTCTTAGAAACCCCTTGAACAAAGACCCTGGCCACTTGGAAGGCAAAGGCGGGCAACATACATCCCCTGGCTTGCTGGCATCCAGTCAAAGTCCAATTGAGGGCAGAACAGGACAGAACAGAGCCAGGCCAGGAGGCTGAAAAGAAAAGAAGGCTCCGCTGGCCCCGTCTCTTAAACAGGAGAAGCCCAGAGGAGTGATGCTGGCAGTGTGGGAAAATGCGCTTTTCTTTGAAGCACGTACAGAAGTGCATGAGTGCACACACACACAACTTCATTCACAACACTGAAATGGGTGTGCACATACTACAGACAAAGATAGAGTAGGCCATTCACACGTACGGGCCAAAACACACATCCATAAACGAATGCACACTACAATTAACCGTACAACCCTGGTCATATTATAACTGCAAGCAGCATTTAGATATGAAGCATTTGATGTATTGAACTTCTTCATCCAACTTTCAGATCCGGACAGCTCACTTTTACTGTGTGGGGACAAGTGTGACCGATGTGAAATGCCAGCTAAATCTTTAGTGTGCCCTCAACCATTCAGAAATTGATAACATTCGGCTTTACGGAATATCCTGGACATCTTTCACCTTGAACAGTGAGGATCCACAAGACTTAATGAGACTGTCCACACTAAGCTTTGATAATCCTAGCGTGGACAACAACTGTGGGAAAAGTTGTCTCCTGCTCAGAAAATCCCTCCTTTAATTTGTCAAATAAAACGATCACACATCCTAAACCTTCTTGCCCTCTTTCTCTCCATCACTCTGGCAATGAAAAGGACAATATTCAATCTCTCCATGCACTTTTGGTGCTCCACATGCTCCATCCAGCTCACCACGGGTAAACATTTAAGCCACCACAAATTTACTGGTCAAACTTGCCCCTGCCTTGCCGTAAATCTAACAGGAGGGCTTAAATGTGAGAATGGCTGGCAAACACAGCCAACAAAAGCAAACAGCTTAGCAGAGTCGGAACTGAATGGGCTGTAGGGTCTGTGGAGAAGAAAGCACTTCTCTCTCTTGCGATGGGTGGCTGTGGTTTATTTCTCATAGCAGGAGAGAGAGAGAGGCAGCAGAGGCGAAGGCTGAGGGTTTACTCTGCATGCCCCTCATGAACGCTCTCCTTTGCTCCAGTGAATACAGGAATCAATCTTGGACCGGCTGCTAAAGCCCAGCCATGAAGAAGCCTTCTCCCCTCTTACTTCACAGCCAGACAAAAGACACTTCAGGGAGATATAGGCATTGCAGCTTGGTTGTTTCCCCCACCCCCGTAATGTAGAATGTGAACCCATTCATTTTTTTCCTCACACACCTCTCTTCTTTTGTCTTTACTCTCTTCTCTTTTTTTCGCTCCATCTCTAACTCTCTACTCATTCTGGCTCATTAAATCTAAGAGGAGTTTCTTTAGTGGAGCAGAGTACCCAAAGCAAGGTGCAGCGTCCTCACTGTCCTCCTCGAAGCTGCTAAAAGAGACTCAAAGGACATTAAAATCGAATGGGTGATGGGAGGAAAGGTAGAAGTAGGTCGAGTAGAGGCATCTTTCGTCCTGTATTAGAGCAGGGGAACGCATTGGATACAACCGAACCTTTTACAACCAAAGTGAGAGCTGTGTCCGTATACTGGCACAAAGTTAAACATGTTCAGAGGGTGTTTGCCTCCACCAGGATTGTCCCTTGTCACCAATCCTGTTTTCAGGAGCAGGATTTCAAGGCGCACCCGATGGGAGGAGATTGCCCGGTATGGGGACCTTAGAATTGCATCCGTGCTCTTTGCAGATGATGTGGTTCTGTTGGCTCCTTAAAAACTTGACCTTCTGTACGCACTGGGGCGGTTTACAGCCAAGTGTGAAGAGGTCGGGATGAGAGTCAGTACATCCAAGTCTGAGGCCATGGTTCTCGGCTGGAAAACCATAGATTGCATCCTCTGATTTACTCACTGCCCGAAGCAAGGGATTCAAGTATCTTGGGGTTTTGTTCATGGGTGAAGGTATAGTGGAGCGGGAGATGGACAGGTGGTTTAGTGCGGTATCACCAGTGCTGTGAGCGTTTTACCGGACCTTGTGGTGAAACTTTCGATTTACCAGCCGACCTACATTCTGACCTTTACCTATGGTCAAGAGAATGAATGAATGAGATTGTGGAAATGGGCTTCCTTTGTATGGTGGCTGGGTGCAGCCTTAGGAGATAGGATGAGGAGCTCACACATCCGGAGGGAATTTAAAGTAGAGCAACTGCTGCCAGCTGAGGTGTCTTGGGCATCTGATCAGGACGCCTCCCTCCATAGTCCAACCAGTAAGAGGCGCCGGAGTAGACCCAGAACACGCTTAAGTGATTGAATATCACGTCTGGCCTGGGAACACCTCAGGGTTCCCAGGACGAGCCGTAAAGTGTTGCTGGGGATAGGGACATCTGGGCTACCCTCCTAAACCAGCTGCCCCCGCGACCCGACCCCGGATAAGTAGATTAAAAACGGTTGGATGAATGGATACAGGTGGCCTCTTGTGATTGTGTTGTTTCGAGGACAAGAAAGGAACGTACTTCATCTTGTCGCTGTTTAAGTGTTTAGGATGAAAATGAAAACTGCTCCAGTGAATTAAAAGAGCAAAGTAGCATGCACACGTATACCTGCTTAACACATTCATATACAGATTCCTCCATCATGAGTTGGACGATGTGATAACAGCATTACACATATATGTCCTCATGTTTATGGTGTGAAAACATTGTGCAATACTTATTTGCTGTGCTTGCAGTTCAACCGCATAGATTTCCTCATACTGACAAATAATAGTGAACATGCATTACTCAGTCTCACCTTGCCAGTTGACTTGGGTCCCTTCCAGATGCAGAAGTAGCAGATGAACCAGGCCAGGGCAAGGCACATGGCGAGCTCCCAGCGCATTCCCCCCATGTGCTCAATACCATCTGAAATCTTCAGTACTCTGCGTCTGATTTGGCACAGAGAGCACAGGTGATTTACAATTTAGTTAATACTCTTGTGTGGCATTAGTAGAAGTTGTTGTAAGCACTTTCTGAAGAATGAGATGTGGATGTATCGAACATAGAACCTTCAGTAAGTCTTCAGGTATAAAGTGCAAACTGTGCAGCTTATCTTACAACACAGAGAAAGGATAATGAAAAATAGATATTAGCTTGAAGCTTCTCAATAAAAATATGAATGTACTTTTCTGGTTAACCATAGTTTATAGTTCAGTTCATGCATTATCCAACCCTTCAAAGTTTGTCTACTCCTGAACATCAAAACACTGTCCCTCACCCTAGTTGGCATACTATACCAGCTGACAATATAATGTGCAATGACTTTCTAACTTTGATCACCAAATGGCCTTTATTGTGTTTTATTGGTTCCCCATGTACTTGCCCAGTCACTCATTAACATTGGCATCCTTACCAAACCATACATCTACTTTCTGTCAACGACTCAGAGAGCCACATAACATCATCGGGAAGAACCAGCATTATAGGATGACCGTAACGATCATCTGTTATTCACTCTTCAACTTCCTCCTGTCCATTATCCTCATCCTGTTGCTAACCTGGAAGTTGAGGATGCAACTACGAGGTAATACGA
Source organism: Anoplopoma fimbria (assembly GCF_027596085.1). NCBI lineage: Eukaryota > Metazoa > Chordata > Actinopteri > Perciformes > Anoplopomatidae > Anoplopoma > Anoplopoma fimbria. The sequence goes on from NC_072465.1 coordinate 19,011,480, forward strand.
CCCTCTAACTAAAATTTTGAGGTCACTTCCCACCTGCCATCTGATAATTTGAAGTGTCGAGCATCTGTCCGCCTTTTCTCTGTGCTGTTTATTCGTTAATTTGTTGTGGAACTGCACTGTGGAGTCCAAAGCTAATTTCCTAAAGGGACCAACACAGTATATTTTGAAATGGCTAGTTTCAGCATGCTGCTTGGCAGTAGAGAGTAATCAAACCAATATAATCCCATAGAGGGCTTGAAGTCTTTCACTGTCATAGTATAGGTTCAGTACAACTATAATGTTCTTCCCTGCAATACAGGTGTAACAGTGTAGGTGCAATATACAAAGCAAGTTGTCAGCGATTATGACATCATAGCTTGTCAGCGGTGGTGATTCAACAGTGTGTTTCCTGTTTGTTGAAGCTAAGCCAGGCAACATCATTGATGGTGTATGAGAAGTGAGACTTGGAACCATAGAGCTACATGGAGCTGCCAAATCTTTGCCACCGAGTTCACCCCTGGAGCTCCTGACCAGCCATTGATCATCGTGACATGTTCTTGGTGGCCGGCCACAGGCTAGGTCCAACACAGCCCTCCTGGTCATCCGAGAGGGCAAGATGCGAACACTAATGTGTGTAAATATACTTTTGTGTGATCCAAAACGCATATAAATCGGTTTTATATGGGCGCAAAGTGCTGCATATTTCTACAAGGCAGCTACTGTGTGTGATTATGAGTAAGTGTGCAAGTTATTTATTTTTAAGGATTCTGTACGGCTCAAACTACAGCTAAGCAAACAGAAGACAAATATAAAATACCGTGTCCCATAACTAACCAACAAAAAGCGACTAAGATGTGTTATTTAATTTTACCAAAGAAACAAATATTTTGAAATGTAAAAACTATAACTTTACTGCGTCCTCTTGGTTAAGAGACTCCAATAGTTCTGCAATGATATCTTGTGTCTAGTCTTTGGTACAGTTCAAATTATTTGTCCAGACATATCACTACTTTAGTGATGCACTGGTACAATTATTGCACCTATGTACAAAATTAATCACATATGTACGAAAGAATGAGGTTGTTTGTAAGTGTTTCATCAAACTCTATTTCAGTGATTAAGCTTTAATATTTTTAGGAGTAAAGATGGTATGATAAAACTGTGCAACATTATTTTGGAGCCCAAACGTAATGATTCATAAAGATGGCAAAATGCAGCTTGTTTAACTTACTGCTCTGATGTTTGTTTATGCTGTATATACAGTACAACACATGACAGTCTGTCTTGGCATGGATTTAACAAAGCCCGGTTGGTTTCTATTTTTGCCAGAAACATGGTGGTTGTCTTTTTGGCCATTTCCTTTGGTCATGTCTTTCTCCGGGTTAGGTTTATGTTCATGTTTCATGGCTCAAATCTGACGTTTTCATTCCCGTTACACAAATCATCTTGCGTAATTTTGATCTAAACGCACAAATATATATCACATTTTTATTTAGCCATCCGACCGCAATATACATTTTTGGGGGTTTTATTAGATTTGACAGCAGTGTAAACATAGCAACTGGCAGCGAGACAAGAAGTGTGGTCAGCATTACACACTGACAAGGCCTGATCCACTGCCACACACATGGCTCTAGCTGGGAGACAGCTGGCCTACCAGGGCCTGTTGACACACAAATATGAAAAGGGCTGACTAATTATTGGGGGAAAGGTTAGGGGGGGGTCAGTGTAAATCTGGAGCAATCAGAAGCTCAGATTTTCAACATTATGGTACATTAAAGGAGATGCTGTAGACTGCCTGAACTGAAAAAGCATCTCCTTGTTGTGTTTTTATACAAACTGTGATATCATTAATACTTTATACCCACAGAGATGAAAGCCATCATAGTGGTATGCTCTGCAATGGGACTTTGCAAACACAAACAGAGCGTGAAATCTCATATAAAGACTAATGAACATGATAGAACATGAAACGAATGTATTAAAAGATGTACTCACTCCCAAAACTCAATGACTGGAGATGTTGCATTGGGGTTTGTAATGTTGGTGGCATTTTCTCCATAGAAGTCGACACAGTTCTCTGTGAATACAAAATGTTATTACCTTTCAGTGCGTCCTTCAGGTAGAGATTAAGATATGGCATTGCACATTAAAACCTAGGAGGTATTATATATTGTATTTACTCTTGAAACAAAAAAGATGCACATGATCATTTTTGCACACAAGAATAATTCCCTCTATTATCCACTGGTCCCTCCTCCTACCTGTATTCCAGTAGTGTCCACAGGCAGCCCACGGCAGCTCGGTGGTGAAGCAGTTGAAGAGGTAGAAGATGGCCCAGGCAAGGATCACTACATAGTACACGTTGAGATGGGCTTCAATCACCTGCGTTGCATAACCAATTCCTGAAAAGGCAAAGAGACACAGATAAAGAAATTAATAATTATTAATTAATTATGGATACACAGCTGCAGGGATTAATACCTGACCTGTAGCTTGTACAGGTGTTGCAACAGATAAGATTTGTAAAAAAAACACAACAAAAACAAAGGAATTACTTGTGATCATCATGAGGAAATACATTTATATGATAGTGTGTATTGTGCATGTGCAAGAATCAAGTTTCAACAGCCCCAATACTTTGTCTCTTTAAAGTTTCCGATCTTCTTTTTTAAAAGTAAAATCCTGAGCATACCCTGATAAAGGATGGGGAATGCAGGTATTTTCACCTTCAAATAGCGGGCAGACTTTCCTCCAGCAGGTGATGCCTCCCTCACTGGTGAACTGACCAAGGGCAGTCTCCAGGAAAAACACAGGGATACCGCAGCACACAAAGAAGATGACGTATGGAACGAAGAAAGCACCTTCAGGCACACAAAATACAGAGCATTAATCAATAAAAAGTCTGATAAAACTTTAAACGAGTGGTACAGGAGCCATTCACAAGATTCAGATAAAAGCATTCACTAAGATGACTCTCTACTGCAAAGTGAGCTTTTCATGTGATGAATGGAGAATCCATACTGTGCTGTCTAATGGTGTCTAATGAGGGAACCCATCTCTTTCATTGACCAAATTTGTGCATAACGAATGAAATAATAGGGGCCATCATATTTTGAAACTTATCTTGCCTTATTTTATAAAGTCAAAGTTTCTAAAAAACAAAACTGACCTCCATCTTTGGTATGATAAAATGTAAAAAGGACGTGTCTTACCTCCTTTTCTCAGGAATCTGCCTTTTAAAGTTGAATGATCATATCTTATCTTATATTGTTTTATAAGCGTTTCTTTTCTAATCTTGCCTTTTCCATTCTTACTTCTTTACCTCCTCCATTCTTGTAGCAGAGGTAAGGAAACCTCCAGACGTTGCCCAGACCGATGATCTCTCCAGCCACAGACAGGAAAAACTCAATCTTGTTGTTCCAGTGGCCCCTCTCATTGTACTGCCCAGCTTCTAGGCTGGAAGAGGACCCTTCCGGGTCTTTGCCATCCTCTGGTTTACCGTTTATAACGGGCCCGCTCTTCTCAGCTGTCATGACGCTCCAGCAGCCCACTGAGAGAGGGAGACAAAACACAAAGACAGAAGAGTTTTAAAAGGTGACTTCATAACCAAAAACTGAATTTAGTGTCTTTCTCTGGAATTTTTTTTCTTCCCTGCAACATCTGGATGGGACTGTCCCATCAGTGCAAAACCGTGCCCATTGAAAAGTCCACACTTATGTAAGTGAAGGTTCAAATCAACGGATGTCCAGTTAACATTCACTTATAATGCTACTGCATGGCCCCAAAATCAGCCTTTTATCTGTATTAAAAAAAGAACTGTGTGGAATTTAGTGTGACGCCTCATCAACTATTCATTCGATTGAAAGACAACAACATCATGAATGAAAGAGTAGAAAAGATATTGTACGTTCATGTTAATGTGGGTAGATGAGAAAAAACAAGCTGTCAGTAACCTGCACGGGACCAATAACTTCTGTGAACACTGGCTCACTCTTCTGCTTTATATCAATGTAAATTCATTGTTATGTAGCATTAAAAAAAAATGACCTGATCATTTATTGAAATACAGTGAATGTGAAAATCAATTAACCCAATCTCCATGATCTAGGCTCTTGTACTTGCTGAATGCAAATTAGCAACCAAGTAAGAAGTTGGGTCACATGTCAACTAAAAAGAGAATTGAACATGCAATAGAAATCAAAGACATGAAACAATCAGTCGCTCACTTACCGGTCTCCTATGGAACAGTGGCAAACCTCTTTTTGGCTCCCGCAATGATGCGCACAAACAATTGCCTTTACAAAACACAGGGTGGTTAAGCCTGATCAGGGGGGTGAACAAAAAAAAAAGAGACGGGGCAAAAGAGGAAATTGAAAACAATCTGGATCCGCGTTGAGTAAAGTGGTGGTGGTAAGTCTACCGTCTATATAAAGGAGGATCCCAGACGGCGCAGAGTGACGGTAGATCTTGCTCCAGGCAATGGGAAACCTGCGACTGCGCTCCCAGCCTTCAAGCGGTCCACTCTCACGCGCCTCTACTTGGATAAAAGCCATCTGGTAACGAATCTAGCCCTCACATCAGCGTTACCACGGCAGAGAGAGAGCAGGGTGCCATGAGGAGATGAGGCAAAACGCGAGAAAAAGTTAGGTTGGTGTAAGTTTAAGCATGGAGTTTTACTGTAAATGTATCAATATTAAGTTGCTTATTATATTACAGCCACCCCATTACAGCAAGGCTTCATGTCTCCAAATTGATGGGTGGGATGTGGCATACACAACTCATATATATATATATATTTTTTTAAATGGGCCCTAATGCACCACAAAATGTAGCTAATTTATAAAGCCCTACATTCCTTTAAAGTTTAAATTCAGCATGCAACCAGTCAGACAACACTGGAGATACCATTTTTGAGCGTTAATCTTTGGTATATTCTTTTCAATCTGGGTCTTATTCTGATAATTACGTCCATTCTGACAATAATAACAAGAGCTGCAACCTTGTGTAAACAAATAGTTGTGTGCAGATGATTAGTCAGCTAGATGGGTTAGCTGGTAAGTTGCAAGTTGGACAAGTCAAGCACTCAGCTAAAACAGCTAATTCAGAATTTCTTCAACGGAGGTGGTAGGTTAGCAAAGTGGGAATGACCCATTGTCAGAATGTGCACAATTATTAAAATAAGACATTTGTTGAAAAATACAAAGTTTCCTTTAAAGGTTTACCTTCCCTTCAAGTTAGCTTTTAAATAATGCCAAGCTAGCATTCATTTGCAACCTGGGCGTCTTGATTTAAAAAAAACAATTAATGAGTTTTCAGAGCTAAAGTTTCCATTGTATGTGTAGCATTGAGTGCATAATATGTTGTTGACACTAATGCAACTAGATGGCACTGTGCCTTTTCAGGTACCCCGATATTGAGTTGCACTCCACAGGAAGTAACTTTAAGAGGTGCGTGAACAGGTGAAGAGCAAAACAGTAAGTGAACAGTTCATTTCGACTGACTGACCTGTAGCCCTAACAGTTGAGCTCTCTTGCATGTGGATAGATATAAATTGTTAGAAAGATGTGCATTATTAGGTTTGTATAGAAGTCAGAACAATGTAGGTCTAATGTTTGCTGCTGAATGCGCCGATGGTGATAGTTGTTCCCACGAGGGGACTGCACGTCTAAAACTTTTTTTAAAGCCTTGCAAGTTCATTTTACAGATATATATTTCTTTAACATACATGTTTAAAGAAATGCAGTGTGTGTGCATGGAACCAAACTATTTTTTGAAAGTTTACTTTCGTTGTGTTGTGCTGTAGTGGTTGATTGCCACCTCCACATGTGCACCTGAGTAAGCACAAAGATAGAATGTAGTCAGTGTATTGAGATATACTACACCATTTCAATTGATATTAATTTACCAAATGGATGGTTTGTGTTAAATCAGAAATAACTGCATGTGGCTTTGTTTGTTTTATTTTATTTTTGTATTAATAGAAAAATAATTACCACTACAGTTGTTTACGCACTGAATTAATCCACCAGACGGATATACTGTAACGGTATGGTTTTAAGGCCCTTTTATTTGGTTGATGAACTTGTTAGTGAGACTTTCTGTCTGAAGTGTAAATTGGATTGTAGGAAAATCTTTGTTAACTTTAACACGAATTTGACAATCCAAATTAATTGAATGCTATTCTACTAAGTAAGATTAGCCCAGAAATAAAGATCCCTGAATATAGCTTTGTGTCTGGTGTCTCTCAAGTTTCACCTGCCTACACATTAGTAACAATATGACAAAATGACTTTATGGAAAACATGATATCAAATCTGCATTAAAACCCTGGAGATATATCAACATCTTCAACTATGAGTCTATCACAGATATTATCAGCCTATAAATCAGCTGTCTGCACTTTTTTTCACCTGAGGTCCCTGTTGGTTGAAGACTTGTCGGAAGTCGAGTCTCGATCTCCAAAGAGGCAGTGACCCCGTTTGATTTATGAATTGATGTCAACAGTGTGGTTCCTTTTGTCAAAGCAGTTGCTCCTGGGGCTTTGCTCTGAGCATACCAACTCACACCTCTTTGTCCTCTCTAGAAGTCACTCTGCACCCGAGCATACAATATGAACGGATCTCCTCATTTAAAAACATTGGATTGTTCTTGTCACTGGCTAATGATGAATGATCAGCCCGTCATAAAGTCATAATAACCCATGCTGCTTGAAGCACAATCATTTTTTATGGACTCAAAGAGTTTACAAGGTTTGTAGGGTTTGTTCGTACACCAGTTGATTGCCTGGTTTCCAGGCGTGATAGACTCGGTGCACTAGGAACTCCCCTGACTCTAAAAGCCTGACCTAGTCTCTAAGAATCCCTTCACGAAAGGGTCACTCGTCATTAGAAGCTTAAAGGAAGTGCCCTGCATAAAAAGTATGGCCACCCAAAGCGGCTGGCAAACACTCACTGTGCTTTCAGGCAGAGTCAAGTCCTTTATTTACGTTGCCCTGTACAACATTATCTGAGAGGGAATGCTTGATGAGGATAAAACTTGGATAATATCTCGGAGGTAGAGGGCAGCTTCAGAGTGCTTTTCTATGGTTGGTAAGACGAATCAGATTTATTCCTCATAAAAGTGCTGCATGTTGCTGCGGTGTAATGAGTGTGGTGATACAAGTACACAAAAAAACTTTTGACCCATCTGATGCAGTGACATACACTTTAGGAAGGTCAAGAGTGAGTTGTGGACTATGATGTGAGAGAGATTGCCTCCACAAGATGTGTTACAAATGGAGAACCTCTCATCTCCAGCACTGGATTGTCTGTTGACAAGATGGCTACAGGTCATTCTCTTCAACCACGATCCTTCTGGCCTACTGACTCCAGAACAAGCAAGATGCTTCAAAGGGATTGGCCGACTCTCTCCCAAGGGACCACAGACTTTTTGTTCAATTGGTTGTTAGAGTCAGGGGGAACCCATCACTTTGCTGTCCAGTTAAGACACTGAAAAAAAAAAGACTTGTTGCTAGGATACCTACCACAAGTATTTTTCAAGGTGCTGCTAGTGGTAGAGAAAACAAGCCAAGAGATTAGATAAGTAGACTGAAAGAACTGTAGTATGTTAGAGGCATAAGTAGAAGGAATACAAAAGGGTAATTAGTAAAAATGAAGCAGAAAGACAGAAAGGATAGAAGCAGAATGAAAAATGAAGGAAGTATGGACAAAACTGTCGTTGTGTCGTAGTTTAAAATTGAATTGACCCCCATTAGTTACTAGAACAGGCACTTAAGCAGTAGCTCACACCAGGCCGGGCATGTTGTGATTATATCACATCTAGAGGCATTGTTAAAAAGTCACACAATAAAAAAGTAAATAATAAGTCATCGGAATGTGGAAAAAAGTCATAGTATAGTATGTAATAAAGTCATGAGAAATCATAGCATAGCAGTCAAAAACATTTAAAAAAGTAATAATATAGTAAGACAAAAATAGTTATAGTATAGTATGACGAAAAAAGTCATAGTATAGTATGTCAAAAAGTCATTCAAAATTATAGTTTGACTTGTAAAAATAGTCAGTTTAGAATATCAAAAAACTCATGTTATAGTAGGTTGGAAAAAGTAGTTTTTAATTGTCATAGAATAATATGCTAAAATGTCATAGTTTATTATTACAAAGAAAAAGTCATAAAAGAGACATAGTCTGGTTTGTCAAAAACAGTCATAAAAAGCCAAAGTTAACTATGTTGAAAAATAAATATTTTGGCTTGAAAAAGAAATCTGTGTACTAAAGATCTAAAAGTAATAATAATGTTATTGTCAAATAGGAAAAGTATAGCAGATGAAAAAAGTAATCTTTATAATATATCAAAAAATGGACATTAAAAAGTCATAGTAAAGTATGTAGAATAAATTCATAGAAAATGTCGTAAAAATGTCAAATTATAGTATTTGAAAAAAGTTATGACGAAATAAGTAATAGAATAGTATGTAAAATAATTATAATAAAAAGGTCTTGTGTAAGTATGTGGAAAAAGGTCTTGTAAAGAATGTTGAAAAAGTAGTATAAAGGAATTTGTAAGTATGTAAAAAAAAAAAGTGGTTAAAAAGGTTAAAGTATAGTATGTTGAAAAAGTAAAAAAAAACATCATATTTCAATATGGGAAAAAAATTCATAAAAAGTAAAATAATTGTATGTATGTAGAACAAATTCATAGTAAAGTATTTTGAAAAAGACATTTTAGTAGGGTATGTCGAAAAAGATCGTTGTAAAAAAAGTTGTATGTTTAAAAATGTCATAGAAATGTATGTTGAGAAAGTCATGGTATATATTCGAAAAGCCATGAATTAGTCATAATATAGAATGTCAAAAAATTTATGAAGGTCATATTAGTATTTTGAAAAAGACGTAAAAAAGTCATTGTATAGTATGTCGGAAAAAGTCATTTATTAATATATTTAAAAAAAATAATAAAAAGTGAAAGAATAGTATGACAAAAAAGGTCATAGTAGAATATTTCAAGAAAAAGTTTAAAAAAGGTCATGTTATTGTTTGTCTAAAAAAATGTCATGAAAAAGTCATAGTAATTTATGTTGAAAAGAAGTCATAAAAATCATATATAAGTATGTCTAAAAATGTGTAGTCTTGTATGATGAAATGAATCCAAAAAAGTAAATGTAGAAAAAGCTAAAAATTATGGTTTACTGTGGTGAAAAATGTAATATATAGTATAGTATGTTGGAAAAAGGGCGTAGAATAGTTTGTTAATTAAAAAGTTAAAAAGTCAATTAAAAGTATGACAAGAAAGGTTATAGTATAGTATGTCGAAAAAGTCATGGTATAGTATTTCTTAAAAAGTAAAAAAAAAAGTAATATATTAGTTTGTTGATTAAAGTCATAGTACAGTATGTATAAAAAACATTAAAAAGTTAGGGTTTATTGTGGTAAAAAATGTCGGAGCATAGTATGTAAAAAAAAAATAGAAAAGGTCATGAAAAAGTCATAGATGAAAAAGTACGTCTAAAAAAGGAATTAAAAAGTAATTTATTAGTATGTCAAAACACGTGGTTAAAAAAGTCAAAGTATAGTATGTTGAAAGGCTTAGAATATTGTGCACAAAATGTCATAAAGAAATTTTAAAAAGTCGGTTTAGTATGTCAACATTTTTTATACCATAGTATTTCAAAAAATTCATTAAAAATCATATATATTAGCATGTTGAAAAAGTTATAGTATAGTATTTTTTAAAAAGTCATAAAAAGGCAGTAGTATTGTATGTGACAAAAAAATTATGGTATAATATGTCAAAAAAGTCCAAGTTTAGTATTTTGAAAAAAGTCTTGTATAGAACGTAAAAAAAAAGTCATATCATAGTATGGCGAAAAATTCATAAAAAGTCTTTAAAATAATTTAAGTTTTGTAGGTGGCAAATAGTCATAGTATGTCGAAGAAATTCATAAAAAGTCATATATAAGTCATGAAAAAAGTCATAGCTTAGTTTGTCGAAAAAAGTTGTGTATAGTAGGCTATGTGTAAAAAAGTCATCAAAAGTTAAGGTAAAGTATGTCATTTGTATGACAGAAAAGGTCCTAGTATAGATTGTCGAGAAAAGTAATAAAAAGTCATATATTAGTATGTTGTAAAAAAATAATTGTACAGTATTTTGAAAAATACATTTTAGTATGGTGAAAAAAATTATAGTATAGTATGTTGAAAAAAGTCGTAAAAAAAATTAATATAGTATGCCGAAAAAAGCCATAGTATAAAGTCATAAGAAAATCATATAAAGGTAATGGTTTACAGTATGCTGAAAAAGTGGAAGTAGTAGAATGACACTCCTTTCTTCACTGTACTGTGTGTTTTATCCAAAGCTTGCCAGTGTTGCAGTTATGTTCTCTTTTATTACAGCACAAGGTTTTGGTTTATATATATATACATATATATATATATATATATATATATATATATATATATATATATATATATATATATATATATACACACTTAAGAACTATACAACTAAAGGAAGAGGCTTAATATAGCTATTAAGAAACAGGAGCATCTTGGTAAGAGAGGTTACAGTGCATGCCTTATGATGAAATCTGATCTTCGAGTTGGGGAATTGTGGGTTGTCTCACTCTAACACTGAATTGAAAGCTGATGGGAAGAAAGGAACAGATTTAAAACTTGACAGCAACAAGATGATTGGTTAAGGAGAACTTGGAAAAAAAGTTTTTTTAAGTTTGCTGCTTGATTTGGAAACAAAAAAGTAAAAGAATATATTATATAAAATTAGAGTTGTGTGACATGTAATATCAGGTTTGGACCCAAACGCAGAAAACAATGATGAGGAGGCAGCAAGCGATGTTAAAAGATTTAATGATGACAAAATAAACTTACAGGATACAGTCCAAGAGCAGGCAGGCAAAAGAGACAAATCCAAAAAACAAACAAACTGGGAACACAAACACAAACACTGGTCAACTAACACTAGTAACAGGCAGGACTTCTTCTAACAAGAAGAGACAACAAACTGACAATAAACAAGGAGAAACACACAAACCACATACACAAGGAGAGCAGGGTGATTAGACACAGGTGAAACAAATCAGGGCAGAGCAGACAATCACAAAGGCAGGAAGTAAAACATTACATGTGAGGAGTGAAACTACAAAATAAAACAGGAAACAGACTTAACACTCTAAAGGTAAACTCAGTATGCTATATGGTGTGATTTAATGAACACAAGCCACAATCTGGACACAGAGCCAGGATTTTATAATAGATATATTCTTGAATGAACTTTCTCTAAGCTTCATTCTATAGGAGGATTTTTGAATGGAATGAATTCCTCTCATCTTCTTTTGATATGTTTGACATGTTTGGAACTGAGCCCATTCAAGGGAAGAACCTCAACTGATTGACAAAAGGCAAAGTCATAACTTCAGCCAGCTCTGCCATTCAATGTCTTGCTATGCTAATGCTTTCCAGAGTGTATGAACCTGCAGCTCAATGGAGACACCACCCCACATCTTCATATCAACAGCAATTTGCTTGAGCAATTCAACAAAACGCCCTCAGAACATTTAAACACGGGTCATTTCGCTGAGAGAGCCTTAGACTGCATTGATGCACAATTTTAACCAACAACAAAAAGAAACTGTGAGGGAAAGTGGAGAAAAAAGAAGCTAGGGGAAATGCAAAACAAAGAGCCCAGCACAACAGATCCCAAACCCAGGTTCAACACACTAGCTGCAGCCAACCTACTGCATCCATTCATACCACTTTAATTCAACGTTTCTTTTATCCCAATGCGACAATTAGTCTGGTGTCCAACAAAAGGTAGTATTTACATTCACAACAATAGTGTGACTGTATCAGATCATGGTATGAGGGCGTGATCGTTAAGCTTGAATCACAAATATACACATGGGCATGCATATACACAGACACACACACACCGGTACACACACCTTACTGAGTCCAACAGCTTTCTCTGCTTGGCAAGAGAGGGGAGTGTTGAGTAGCTACCAACCAGGCCACCCAGTAGTGAGTGAGACCTGCCAGCAACACCCACGCAAACATACCAATAGAGCTGAGAGGCTGATATTGGTATGCTGAATATTAATACTATTAGAGACTAGTGCTATTGTACCACCATGCAAAGCAGCAACATAGACAGGCACAGCACCATATGAGTTGAATTTCTGCTCTACACAACATTATATTAGACAAATATATTTTTACCATAGAAAAAATCAAATGGATCTTCCGCAAAGGTTTTATGCATGGACATATTTTCATATAATGAGGATTTAGTTTTATATTAGTATATTTAAAACATCATTAAGGGTCTTTCTTATTTCCCATTTTTGTGATTATCATAAAGCAGTTATATTTTTAATTATGAAGGCATTTATATTTATTCGTGTGAAGCATTGCAAATGTGTGAATGAAAAGAACTGACATAAACTTTATGATTGAGTTGTAAACGCATTTTGCATGTTCGCCCCCGTGACATCGTGGGTTTTCTCTGGGTCATCCAACTTCGTCCCACAGTTGACAATGTATTTTTGAAATGTCAAACTATCCATACCTGTGGCTGTTTAAACAATGAACCCTGACTGTAAGATTCTTGGTCAGAATCCTGCTGCTTGTGTCTTTCTTTCCATCATTCCCAATCATCACCCCTATATCTAATAAAGGAATAGAGAGCAGTTCTGAACAAGCACCAATAAACCATATCTTAACCATAGTGGGGAGAGATGAAAAACAGTCATATGAACCATTTTGTCAAGGTTTATATGCATTTTGGAAGGAACAGACAAAAGATTCTCCCATAAAGGTACACCAGGTCAGAAATGCTAATATGGGTTGTTTTTGAGAGACGATGACAAACAACGTTAAGTTACTTTAACCTCAACAAAGGCGAATAACAAACAGACACAGAGCATTGAGGGAATGGAAAAATAACAAAGTTAAAATACATGGACTCGTGATGTAGGTTGAAGGGAGAAGAATGGATGGAGCTCTTAGGTGTCCCCTGCAAATTGACATTCAGTGACAAAAAGTTAATATCTCACTGCTTTGGTGAAAAGATTTTGTGATTTCCCTCCCAGGAATCCCAAATGCAGAGAAAAGTGTCAGTACTGATTACTGTCATTTTCACTCACACAGTCACTGGCTTGGTGAGCACCAAGGTAATAATTTCATCAAGCCCTTCATCTTACAGACGTCTCATGGGAGACTGATAATATTAAACCTGATGCGCAATTATACATATAGCTATTCTTAGCTCTATCCGTCTCTCTGCTCACCTGCCAGACAGCCTTTTGATGCACGAGCTATTAGTGCATCCTGGAGTGTAATGGATCATGGGTGATGAAGACAAACTGGAGATACACAAATAATGGCTGCTGTTGGTCTCTTTTTCTCTCTATCTCACTATCATTCATCCACCTCCTCCTCGTCGAAATGTCTGGGATATATGACACCCCCCACGTCTTCCTCTGAATTTGTCATTTCACTTATCGCTGGCTGACATCTGGGTATCGACACAATGAGCAGAGGAATGGCAGCTATTATACCTGTGAGGTTTAGAGGCTGGACGGTAATCACATACCTGTCCGTCTGCTGTCACCAGAGGATTGAGGGTGATTGCGTCTTTGGGCTTGAAGGCATGAGTATGTGGTGTTTTACTTTGTGTATGTGTGTGTTCCCAGGCTAGGCATCTCATTTCATCTTATCACTCTGAATAAATCTTTTACACCACCGCTGTTTAAATCAAGTGTCATCCAAGCCCCGGAGGTTTTCATAGCAATCCATGAGTTCAGTGGTCTTTCTCTTATTAATTCCTCCCAGTCTGGTCAGAAGTGTGAATTTGTTGAAATGACTGATGCTGTTTTTTTTACTTGAGAGGACTCAAATGATCAGTCGATATATTACTGAGCCTATAGATAGAAAATAATTGCAAATAATTAATTTATCAAGCAAAATGTACAATTATTATGCTGGTTCCTTATGACATATGTGTTTAATTTCATAGTAAGTGAATTGAGTTTATGGTCAGTTTTCATAGTTTTCTAACATAGATTATATATAGAACATTTATAAAGTAAACAAATTAATCCATAATGGATGATTCCATAATAAAAAAAAGATTTCCAACAGAAATCTAAATCTGTTTCACTCTCACTTTTAAAGGGAGTCTCAAAACCAACTTCATTTCTGTATATTCATGCATTATAAGGTTTAGTGGAGGCTTTAAGAAACTTTTTCATGGCCTTCATCAGCAGATGGAGTTGCTCAGTTGTATGGACGTATGTTTGCCTTATATGAAGGGAGACTGTAACCTCTGTCTCTAATCAATGATGGTCTCTGGCTAACTTAATGTCACGCTGAGGTCATGTCATATTACAACTAAACCGTCAACTTTTTTAGTAGCTATTTCCATGGTCAATAATATATATTTATATTTAACGGCATCACCATTATTTTTTTTGGGGGGGGCATGACATGAATTAAAGGCAAGGCAATCAAAAAATGAAGTTTTAATGATTGACAGTTTAAATACTGTTGTCCTCATCTGATATGACAAGATTATGATTTGTAAATCAGCGGGAAGCCTTAAAAGACAGCAGATTAAACCCCTGCAATGAAAGTCTGACATGTCTTTCAATGGTAATTCCGTCATTAATGTCTCCTCAGGATTTCAGGATGATTTGAGTTAATGGGATAGGGATTCCCAACCTGGGGTTCGAGACCCCAAGTGGTACCAAGACAGATCTGAGGGGGGTCACAATATAATTAAAGGTAAATGAGAAGGAAAAAAAAAATATATATATATATATTCACTAGCGTAAACTCATGTTTTTTTTTATTTCTTTTGTGTAAAAACGAAATACTTTCCTCTCTTCTGGCCCCTTAAAGACCTTCAAGAAAATCAGTCTGAAAAAAAAGAAGAATTAGAATTGCCGATAATCTATAAGCACAGTAAGGCTATCACTTGTGACAAGAGGTAACAAGTACATACTGATTCATTTAAATTGGTCCGGAGCCAAAAAGGTTGGGAAAAAACTGAGATACTCATTAGCATGAAGGCCTTAATGAATCTTATGCCACAAATGACCCCTACTGGTCAGAACTCTTCATTGCAACACCCCCCAAAACCCCTTCTTCAGTAATCTACAATGTCACTTCATTCATTCTCCTTAAGTGACCCATAGTCTTGCATTATGTGAAATAACCAACATGAACAAAAAGATTTAAAATTTCAAAACTATGAATGCACTTTGAGCACATGAGTCATTATCTTTTTGTATTGTGGTTGTGTTTTGTTTTGCAAAAAAAGTTTCATTCCTACCCAAAGGTGAGTCATATCTGTTTTGGCTAATGTGCAGAGTATGTAAAGCCTTGAGGTGAATCTGTGAGATAACAAGTCACCACATATCTCTTTTGCTTTGAATCAACCAACAACGTAGCTGTTAGTGCCATGAATGCAACGTGTGTTTTCCCATGTCATTTCCCACAGTCCCATCCCCCCAACAGGAACCATAGTCTCCCCTTATCCTATTAAGACAATTGCCAAGACTGGCATTCAAACATGTGCATGTGTGCGTGTCTCTCTCTCTCTCTCTGTGCTTGTCTCTCTCTGTATGCAAGTCTCTATGTTTGTGTATGTGTGTATGCGCACAAACACACACACAAACCCACATATACGGACGAATGCACACAAATATACCAACCCAATCACACACTGGGCAGAGAAAGAGTAATTTAAAAATCAATCCTTTAGGAGAAAACAGCACAAAAAAAAAAAGAATGAGAGCCCCAAAACCTCCACCAGTGTTGGCTGATTGTAAAGGACTGTCAGTTACTGCAGCTTTCTATTGGGCAAAAGGGAAGCAGCAGGATTCAACTTGGGGCCCAATAAAGGGCTATTCTTCCTGGAAATCAGCCCTCGCACATGGACTTGAATGCACTCGGGTGCTAATCTTCCGAGCTGTGGGAGCCCACTCTATATTCACAGGCTGTGCCACCCCAGCAGGCACAACAGTGCATGCTGATGCTATTACACACTACCACGCTAATGCTAAAGCTAACACAGGGTTAATGCAAATGCACTGAAATCTCTGTTTTTTTAATGGTTCTCTCTCGTTCTTCTCACATCAAATGTTTGAGACAGTATACATCATACACATAAAGCACCTCTGGTAAGAAGAATTTCACTTAATGATATCTGTAGATATTTCTGCTTCAACTTCTCTTATATAAGTGGTTTAAACGGCAGGTCATCCAAATTACAAAAACATGTTAACACTTTATTTTATTTTTCCAAGAAGGTTCCTAAGAAATAATATATAAACAACGGACCTTTAAAATGAAGCACACTCAAATATTTTCCTACTTTTGTGAAGTGGTATCAAGCAAGATGATTAGTCTCATATTCAATTGCCTATATTTTGAAATAAGATGTTTTGTAAAGAATGTTCAAGTAGAAGATGGTTGTAGTGAAAGTGTTTAGGTCTAATAGAGGGACAAGGGTTCTGGAAAGTTCAGTTTTGTGTGATTGAATGAATACGAATCACAATTGGCTAACCCAGCCATCTAGCCTTACAGCCCACTTGGCTGTAAGGTGTTTTCTAAAACGCACTTCACTTATCATCTTGCCCAAAACAAAATAAAATTCACCAAGCTGCAGTTTGTTGCAGCAAAATGCAAGATTAGCTGTGGACAGACACAGAGCTGTACAGTCACTCACAGATGCATGCACGGACACACAAGAGTGAAGTAAGAGCAGACAAATGCATCGTTTAATCCATTTATTTTTTGCAAACTATCACTCTTTGCTAACAGCGATGCACATCATCATTTGTCTGCAAACAAAAACTTGGGCCATCACAATCATTTTAAGATGCTTTTACCACAGGAAACTAACACATACAAACACACACATACACACACACACACACACACACACACACACACACACACAGGTCCAATTTATACTTCATTTTGTTGATGAGGCTCAATCAAGTGAAGAGTGATAGTAATTGTCATTTATCGACCTGCATACAAACACGATTCATTACGTCCAGACTGACCCTCTTTCCTCCACCTCATTCATTATGTTGTGAGCCTGGATCTATTTCTGCTCAGCATGTGGCGGTTAATAATCCACATCTTATTTTGCATTGGAAGACTATGTCCAGGTAGATACTATGATTCTTTGTGATAACCTTTTTATATATCACTGTCTGATGCATACAGACTCAAGTCTAAACAGAAAGGATTGATTTGAGCTTCACAGTTTTGTGGATTTGAGCTATGCTCTTTTGTGGATTCCTCATTGCCTCCTTGTTGAATACTATTACTTATGACAGATAATTCTTAATGGGGGGGATTAGTTAGACACTGAAAACTGAATTTTTACATCTGAATTCTTATTTAAACCTGTTTTACATTTTTTTTTTTAATTATTATTAAATTACTATGTGTCATTTTTTAGCCTCATATAAACAAGATGATTTACCAACCGCTAGTTTCCCTAAACTCAAAGGAGCATTTTAATTTCCCCCTGTATTGGTTTTCAACTTTGAAGTTTGGTTTACTCACTCTCAGCTATGATGTTTTCAGCTGCAGCAGGCGTCTGTTTTCAAGCTAAAAAGTTCAGATAAACTCACTGTACATGACCTTTCCAACAACAAGCTGCTGAGGAGTAGGTAAAGAGGACGTTACATTTATCTATTCATTTCAATTAACTGCTTATAAATAACAGCTGCTTGTTAACACATTCACCATGTCATCTTTAGAAAATGATCATATGTTTAGGTTGAGTTTATAGCTTTTGCCCCAAGTTATAAAAAAAACCCAATTAATGCAGGTTTTATCATTTCAAATGGTATGTAAGGCTTTGAATTTCACTATTACTACATTCAGTTGTTTTTCAGACTAAAGTGACACAAAAATTCAAGACACAATTCCCTTTAAGTTCTTCAATTTTAGTTTCAAACTTGTCAGAAGTCCCTCAGACAAACACTAAAGGGAAAAGCATGAGCACTATGACACTTTTTTTCAAAGTCTTCCCTTTTATTGTCTTGAACAACAGTGATGTTCAACTTGATCAAGATCTGGAGACTGAAATGATGCAAAGGATTTCTTATCCCTGTTTACTTAGCATCACTTACTCAATGCTTAAGAGAGACTTTACAGAGATCATCTCATGGATGATCAGGGATCTAATGGCATCTTCAGTTATCTCTAGTGAAATACTGCCCTCCAGTGGATGTAGAGATTTAGATAAACACCTTCTATGACCTTTCTTTTATCCAACAAGCCCCATATTTCACCTAGATATTAGTCATGTCTTCAGAGAACAATCCATTCGTTAATGCAAGAGGACTGTTGGGTAGTCATGGTTGCCATCCATCTATCTCTCTCTCATAGGCAATCAATTTGGTCTTTAGGAGTGTCTGAGTCTAAAATCAAACTGATACTAGCAGATATAGTATCATTTTAGACTTAATTGAAAGAAGATAAAGTCGTGCTGTAATGTTCTTCACACACCATCATCTCCTCAACATTAAAAGTGAATGGGATCAATCTTGTGCAAACCTACTTTTACACGCTGCAGGCATCAGAAATTCTAAGTCATGGGAAGAAATTTGTTACGTCGATGAATTTAAAGTCAATGAC
Organism: Anoplopoma fimbria; assembly: GCF_027596085.1. NCBI lineage: Eukaryota > Metazoa > Chordata > Actinopteri > Perciformes > Anoplopomatidae > Anoplopoma > Anoplopoma fimbria. Next base: position 19,030,139 of record NC_072465.1, read on the forward strand.
CACAACACTTGAAATAAAACCACCTTAGTGAGATGTGCAGCATAACAAATTAAACAAACGAGTTGTTTAAGTCAATCGTCAGATTTTTTCCTTCTAATTAGCAATTTTTTTGTCATGTGTCAATATAATGGCTCTGAATATCAGTCAGTCCGCCACTTTGGTTTAACTACAACCATCAGATGGATTACCATAAAATGTTGACCTTCATGGTCCCCAAACTTGTTCTCATTCCCAACTCGTCACATATGAGACTTGGTCAGGACCCCTTTGTCAAACTATGACACTCCACTATAGTTGCAGTAAACACATAGTTATCACTGTGAATAAAAAAAACACTTGCTTATGTTTAGGCTATGAATGACGAATACTTAGCAACAAAACTTAGTTAAGTTGAGGAAAAACATCATGGTTGGGCTTTAAATAGGTATGTGAACCAGGTAAAATGTAAACAATGTGACATAAGGGCAGAAAACACTTCACAAACATCACTAACAGAACTTAAAGATACTCTGCATGCTTTTTCTTCTCTCTTTTTCAGTCATTCTGTCATTACATTCCTTCAGCATTCTCAGTGTATATTAATGATGTGCATGAGTTTACATTGTTGTCACTTGAAAGCCCATTGCGTCTCATACAGACATAAAGAGTGCCTTGTGCGTCTGTATTTGACACCCTGGGTTTGAGGACGGGCTGGGTCCCCTGAGGATAAATCCTAAAGACAATGATGATCCCCTGACCGTCAATCTACTGACGAAATTTCAATTTGCTCAACACTTTGGTTTATGTCATAATAACTTCAAACCAGTTCAAATTCCCATAAGCCTCAGCTGTACCGTGTTTAGTGCTGATTAGTAAATGTGAGCATGCTAATATACTGTACTAAGAAGAACATGGTAAGCATAGTACCAACTAAACATCAGCAGGTTTGCATTGTCATTGCATTTAGCTCAAAGCACCACAGTGCCTAAGTAAAGGCTCACTGTTGAGTTCTTATGAAATAATGGATAGTGTTACATCATCAGGCCTCTACTCTAACAATCTCGGATTCACACTTTGCTGGATCACTTTTTCAAAAACGTTTTATGCCTGTATTGGAGAGACAGTACAAAAAGGAAAGGGTTAAAAGGTGGGAATGATATGCGACTAAAGGCCTCATGTGATCTTGAACCAGTGATGTTGCAAATTTGACAGCACATGGTCATTGTTTTAAACCCCTTGGACTTCAGGATTCCCTAATATTTCCTCTTTTGAAGGGGTCATGTAAAGGTTGGGACCCACTGGTTTACGGTGCATAACAACAAGAGCTTCTTCTGACCATCACACTGAAACCCCCACACAAGTTCCAAAAGCAGAACCTTTTTGAAACAAACCAATGAACATGGAAAAACAATCAAAGTTGACACAGAAAGGTGAAGCACATTGAATCAGAACAGGACATGTCACACGGGGCCAGGACACACCATGCTGGGTCATGCTGCTCTGGGAGATTTATTTAGTGATTTTTCAATTTTTTTTTTTTTTGTTTAGCTTTTATTATGTTTTTCACTTGCGCTCCTGTCAGGAGTGTGGTAGATGGGACAGTCCAGCAGCAAGAGTCACAGTTCATCATCATCATCATCATCATTATCATCATCATCATCATCACTGTCACCACCGTTATTATCATTCTCCTCATGGTATCATAATAATAATCTCATCACTCTCATTTTACTTTCCTCAAGCTAAAAAATAATTTACATCACATAGTTTTTTTTACTGACTTTTGAGACCACAAACATTCCAGCAACACACTCTAGGATTAAGGGTGGGTAACAATCAGAAAAGCATGACTTTTTGCATAGTATTAAATGAACAAAGACATTGAGTTCTTTATTTACAATTATTGTATAGATAAAAAAAATATCATAAAAACAAGATGAACACTTAAATCACTTACCCATAAATGGCTAAGTATGCCAAAAAGTTATCTGTTGGCATTTCTCTTTTTCTTTGTTCCACAAACTGCATGCTGCTAAATACAGTACATCGAGGCAGGTGAGAGTATATTGCAAGAAGTATCATTGATATCATCATCATCATCATCATCGTCGGTGTCATCATCAACATAATTATTGGTTGTTACAACACGAGTTATCATTTGGATGTAATCATGATGTTTTGGAGTGTTTCTGACAGGAGCAGTGATTTATTAAGTACAGCGGAACAGCTGTGTCGGCAGTATGACTCGTGGTGCATGATGGTAGACGTAGTCAGGAAGAGTTCCTGTTTTCACACCAGTCCGCATGGAGTTTCTGTCCTCAGTGGACTCATTGCTGTATTTACAAAGATTATTTTTAAACTTGTGTTTGCATCCTCTTAAAGCTGAATGTCCTCCTGGATGTAAAAGTGGTTGGAAAATGTTGGTTTAAGTCTTTTTTTTATTTTTTTATTGAAAATGCTGTTGTTGCTGTTGTTTTTGTTTATTGTTTTTAATTTTTTACAGACAAATAAACAAATAAATTGTCAAGTTAAAACATTGGAAAGAAAACAAAATAAATCAACAGCTTCTAAGCAGAATATCAGAATCCAGACTGTTTTTTTTTTCCAACTTAAATAAGACAGATATTATTCAAATGGTCCATATTACTTTTTCAACACGCCTGAGCTGACTGGTAAAGCTTGTGCACCCTTCCAGATGGACAGATCGACTGGGAATGGACAGAGGAGGATAGAAAAAAGAAAAAAGAAAACAACAGCTTGGATAAATGTTGATTATACTGAAGTAGTGTATAGGATTCTTTAAGTAGAAAAATCGTTAATTTTTTCAAGTTGCATAATGAGCCTCTCACGTCATGCTTGCCAATGACTTCGGTTAGTAATAGAAATAACAATAGTAAAGACTAGTTAAGTGGCCTTGTCCTTCTGAGTGCAATAAGACTGGGTAAATGTGCCTTCTGTAAGTAACTTATCTCTGGTAATGTCTGATTGGTCAAAGCACAATAAATAGTTTACGACTAGTGAGTACAGTTGAGATGCTAGAGTACTGTATATTCTGTGACGGCAGGAAGACAAGCTTGGTTAAAACACACAAAAGCACATCGAGAATTACACCACAGAAGTTTTCATTCATAACCAGATATAGAAAAAGAGTCAAAGCAACATTCCATGTTTGTTGTAATTTGTCTTTTTTTTTTTTCAGTTTTAGTTTTTTTGATGTTAAAAATGCCAACAGTTTTGTGGGGCTGCGTATGTCACTCTGATAAAAGAAACTGAAATCCTTTAAAGAAATAATAAATCAAATGAAATAAAAAAAATAAACACAATATTTCAAATTTTGAACATAAACAAAACCAAAAAAAGGTCTGATTTCCATGCTGCACAGATAAGCCAAATATTACTGTAGATTTCTAATATGACTTGATTGCAGCCTTTTTGGTGGTCACACATATTTTAAAACATCAAGTCCTCTGAACAAGCAGGTTTATCTAGAAGTAGGTACACTGTAAAGGTCCTGATATCAGCCTTTGACTCGAGCCCTGACCCCAGGTCAGTGCTGAAGCACAGAAAAAAAAACTACAAAAAAAGAGAAGTGAAAAAAAAGATTTAAATATTCCCCCTCTGTCACAAAAAGGAGGCCTCCGTTTAGAAAAGGCAAGCCACTCCAACTTGATCCCAACAATCATAAAGAGTAATACTAAGATTCCACATTTACTATGTATCCCATTATATTTTGGTTTCTTTTTGTTTGTTAATCCTCTAAAAATATCTACAATATTTGAAAAGATAGCAGGCAAATTCCAGCACGTTTTTTCAGTAATAACACACCAACGCAGCTCTGGTCCTTCTGAGCTTCAGTTTTGTCTCTTTCCTTCTAGAAACCAGGAAGTTTATCTCTACGAGGTTGTAAACAAATTACATTCTCTTTAAGACATAAATAAGTCAAAGTATTTTGAGCCATTGAAGCAGGATCAAGGCAACATGCCGACAAACAAAGATAAACTCTCTCTAAATATATTTATATGTATTTATATTTATAGATTATATACCATAAATGCTATCATCTTCATTATTATTTTGCGTTCCTCTTTTCCGACAGGTGCAAAACTAGTGTGCAAGTTGAGCCCCACCACCTCGTTACACATTTCTGTTTATGGATGAAATAAATTTTTACAGTCGGGTACATGTTCATGCCACACAGAATAGGGAACTTTGCAGGCCGGGATCGCAGAGAAGCCGTCATTAAAATAGTAGTCCGCCGCAAGGCCTAGCCCATCTGAACGAAAGAACTCCCATAAAATTAAAACCCATTTAAAATAAAACTTGGGCAATGTACATTCATGCAGGAGCAACAATAATAATAACAATAATAATCAGAATCAGAATCATAATAATAACAATGTTCTTCAATTTAATTTAAACTATTATCAGTATTGACAATGTTATTGTTGAGGAGAGGGAGTGTAAGGGGAGTTTTCGAGTCGGTCCTGTTTTGTGATTTTACTCCTCAGCAGTGTCTCCCTCCTCCATCGTCCTCCTCCCGGTGCCACTAAAGACACAGTCATACATATGTGCAGTCAGCGGCACGCTTATACAGTACATGCTAACACGCATATCGTCATACACACATCCACCGCCGTCACCGTACACATACAACCACAAAAGCAGGATGGCTGTGTAGGTTTTTGTGGCTTTGTTGCGCTTTTTTGATTGTATGATAAGTTTGTTTTTCTTTTCACCTTGCCATATTACTTTAGATTTTCTCTATTTCGAGAGGAACAGAGAGCTCTAAGAGCTCAAGGTTTAAAGGAGGAAAGATGAGGATTTTGCGGGGAATTGCGGGTAGGCAGGGCTGGAAATTGAGAATATAGCTGGATTTGGTGGGATTTTGGGGGAGACAAGGTGTCAGGTTGCAGTTAAATATCTGGAGGAATTGGATAGGGTGCCCCCAGACTGCAAGGAAACGACATTAGAGGTTAGAGCTGAGGTTAAGATTAGGGTTAGAGGCTGGTCTCCAAGCTGTGAAGAGGGCTGGCGGGGCTGGAGGAGGCGGCTGATTTACTGGTGTCGATGGTGAGATTGATGCCACTGTCGATGGCGTTGTTATTCTTGTTGGGGGATGAGGGCTGGCTGGAGTACTTCCTCCTCCGAGCAGAATCATCGTCTGTGTCGTCGATGAGCGGGATGTTGGGTGTGGAGTCTTCTATCCTAAACTCGGGGTGTGTCATGAAGTTATGGATGGATGATCTGGAGTCTGGTTTTTCCAGGCCTTCATAGAGAGAGCTACGGAATGCATTCACAACGCGGATCTGTTGCAAAAAAAAAGGGAGGAAAGAGAAGAAAAACGATGAGAGGTGATGCCACAGACAAAATGGAAGGGTGGGAAGGACCCTCGGGATGAGATAAAAGAGGGAAGAGGAGGAGAGAAAGGACAGGGGGGAAGGAGAGAAACCTCTCAATTGAGGATAAAGAGGTGGGGGAGGAGAAGGTAAAGGAGGAAAGGCAACTGCAGTCTGTGTTCTGCTTTCACAAGATGACTACAGTTTACAAGTCACTCGATTTTGGCGTGCACTAAGTAAAGCCGTGAAGGAACACAATCGTAAAAACAAAACAAAATCATACATTTCAAGAAAAAACAAATACTAAAGCAACACAAACGCTCGTTGTAAGTATACGCTTTAGTCCAATGTGCTGTATACCTAGAAACAAGCCACGTTAATAAATGGAATGCTCACAGAAAAAATGAAAGGAGAATATCACATGCAAGTTTGAAGAAATCTGGTGGACGAGGTCAGTAAGAAGGAAGGAGGTTAGATCTGAGAGATCCAAATCAGGTGGTTTAAAAACTTCTGGAGGTACCAGAACACCGTCTGGGACAATATCCACACAGACTCTGAATGGGACAAACAAATATAGCACAGGGTGGTGGTGAAGCATGGTCCCAAACAGAGCAATGGAGAGAGTCAAACTCTGCATGAGGATGGTCAACACAAGCATTACAGTGTAAAACTCACAACAAAACAACAAACCCCCCCCAAAAAAAAGAAAATCAGTGGCATTTAGAACAAACACAGCAGGTTAAGATATTATGAACACAGGTGGTAAATAGGAGATAAACACAAAATACATGCAAAACGACAACAGGACTGTGAGGAAGTGAACACCGGCACACAGACTGCTGACACAAAACAAATGGAAGTGAATAATAAAAATAATAAGTTCACTGTCAGAGGTCTGACAGCTTTCAACTCCATGCACATCTAAGTAAACACTCAAGTATAGGCCCCAAACAACTGTGTGAATCTTATTTATGGATTTTAGGAAAGCGTTTTAATAACAACCCTATCTGTATGTACAATATCATTATCAACGGATTTACACACAATCTGATAGCTACAAGGACATTATTGGATGTTTTTTACACAAGACTCATGTAAGAACATTGGGGTGTTACCAAAAGTTACAAAAGGGGTATAACGCCTCATGTTTGCATCAATAATGTTCCTAATGACACCTAAAATTACTTTTGCAGAATTATAATGTGTAAATATCATCTAACCTTAACCCTTTTTAAAGGATTTAAAGGACTTTTTTAAAGCAATAAATATAGTGTTTGTTACAGGAATATTGAATCCCGCTGCTACTGAAATCCATCCTCTAACATATATTGAAATGTCGGTGAAAAATACAGGAATATATATATATATATATATATATATATATATATATTTACACGCAAAATATTGATTTGTATATTGGTACAATTATGTTACGATGCACAATCGTTTTTAACTTGTCCATGGGAAGATGCGTAAAAAGACATGTGCATTAAAAGCAAAATAGATATTGGGTTTTCTAATAGATGGGAATACTGTGTATACTGTAAATATTGTAGTACTGCTAGTCAAATAACCGTGGTAGAGTAGGGTATAAGGAGACAAAACAGATAAAACAAATGATAAGAGGAGCCTGTCGGGATGAGTGCATGTGACAGGATGTCTGACAAGTAACACTGATGGGGTGTTAGAAAAGGGTGGGTGGGTGAGTGGGGGTGTTGCTGCAGAGGATCTATGTCCGTAACTATGGCAACATGACAGTCAACTACACTGACAGTATGAAGCGACAAGACGGGATGAATTATTGGTGTATTGCTGCTTTATGGTGATTCTCCATTCCTGTCCACACAACCTTTGCATCTGATTGTCATCCGTAGATAAAGATTAGAGACAAACTGTGTGTTTGCAAAAGAGTGAGGAAGAAAGACAAGAGGGAAGTGGACAAAATAATTTAGCGGAGATAATCCCTTATATTGACAGTGACCCTTTCTGGCTAGATTGTTGTGCACCATTTGGGATTCCCATTTGAAAGTACATTTTGAAAGTAGCTATTTCAGTGGGTTTTTTTATGAAGTCTGGCAGACAAACTGTAGCGTCATTTATGATTCCTTGTCATTGCAGATGATGTGTCAGCTGGAGAATAGCAGGTGAAAATTTACTTCCGCTCAATTCAGTGTGATTTGCCTCATCAGTAGCAAACTCACAGATGCATTGCAACGTATACTTGAATGTTTACCCAGTCCCTTGGTGAGTTGATTGGAATTAGTTCACATTGATGTCCGTCAAGACATAAAAATGGACAAATTGGAGAATGGGATGCTGGATGGGGGATGAGCAGAGGGAGACAAACTCACAACCTGAAATGTCACGCCGTGGGTATCACCCTTAGTCCTGCGCTCCTAGCACTCTGAGGAAACAAACACACATTCACCAATGAGACGACACCCAAGCATGGGAGGAGATATCAAGATGAATTTGAAATCCAGTATGAACAACAAATACAGAAGAGAAAGAGAGGAAATGAAAAAAAGCAGATAGCAAGAAAGAAAAAAACAAAGAAAGACGAATCTTCAGAGATGCCAAGCCCAAAATGGAGACTGTCACGGTAATTTGTTTTTAGAATTACAAGCCAGACAATTTGCAGAAGAAAAAAAACTTCATGACATGATGGCACCTCTGAAGCAAAGAGAGCAGAGAAGCAGACTGACAGAGTTCTGACTCACGGCCAGTAGTGGGAGGAGCAGTAGCAGCAGTAGTGCTTGTAGGAGAGGAAAGGGCATTGGACAAGGACACGTGACTAGGACTAGAAACATTGGTTACATCCTGGGTCTGGCTGGTGGTGGATGATTGGCGTCTCAGAGCCCCCGCCCCCTGAAAGGAGGTGCCACTCTTGAAGGTGTTGACTACGTCAATCTGTGGGAGGAGAGCGGAACAGGAGAGGACAAATGGCTGCTCAGAGTGACAGAGACCAAATGGCAACACAGGTTGACTTGTTGGGTGACTTTGACAAAGTGTCTCAATCATGACACAATGGGGGAGGGGGGAGACAGCTAAAGGTCAGGGTGAAGTATCCCCTTAAAAAAAAAGTTCAACTTGACTCAAAGGGTAAATTCACCCAAATTACAAAAAACATCTCTCTGACCTCGCTGCAAGATTTCTGGCCCCCAACCAAAACAAAACAACGGAGGTGAATGAGTGTTAATTGTGGTGCGCACAGCACTTTAAAAAATTCAAGGGCAACTTGTCTTTCCAGAAACAATGCCCCACTCTGTTCTACAAATAATCCATAGATCTCACTGAGAACAGTTTTTACTGGGCCTACTTTTACTAAGAAGTAGAAGACTACTGACAGTATACTGGGTGGATTATCCAGAGTAATGGTGCCATTATTCCTGGAAAGAAGTGTTACTTCTGAATATTTCAAGAGTCATTTTTCAATGTCAGCACCACAGAACTAAATGCCCTTCTCCTCCTTTTGTATTTAGGGGCCCTCTTCTATAGGAAGGAAGGCAGAGAATTAGTTTGCTACTTTGCCTGATCCGACCTTCTCAAAGACCGGCAAGCAGATGTAAAGCATACAGATGCAGCCATTTACATTATTCAAGGTATTTTGTGGCATCTACACTAATTCTTCTTCAGGAATAAGTGAAACACTGGTTTATTGCAGCTTTTGTACGTCTTAGTTTTGCAGCTTTGGCGATTGGTTCTATTGATTAGGATAAAATTGTTCTCACTAAATAATTACTGAAATTCTGGAAGGTGGCAACAGGGCAACAAATGGTCAGACGATAAAACAGGTTGCCAGATTTGTTTATCCACCTTATTCTGTAAGTATGAAACTGAGTGAACCTATTGTATATTGTTGATTATGATCCACCATTAAAAAGGTAACCTTTAAGTGTGCAGAACTACAGCAAGTATAGCTGGTCAAAGCTGATCCAGGAAGTTGGTCTGTAATTTGAGATTAATGTGTAAAACAAATCATTTGTGTTGTCATTTTATAGTTTGTTTTCTTTTTTCTCTTCCAAATAAATCTTAAGAATCTGAGGGTTTGTGTAAAACCTTTCTGATCATCTGACCACTCTTGCCTGTTGCCTTGTTGGACCAATATTTATTGTTGTCATCTGCTTTTTCAGTTGAAATAAACCTTAGTTCTCCTTTAATACTGAAAACCCATATTTCTTCTATAACTTAACCATGTTTGGCTGCCTCGGTACGACGATGGTAACATGTCTCGGGATAGCTTCACCCTGGACCATTAGTGAAATGAAATCAAGTCTAACACAGAAGCAAATCTTTCTTGAATATCACAGTGATAACGGTGTGCAGAGTTGATCACAGTAAGAACAATTTAGTGACCATGTCCAGATGTATTTTAACCCCGAGGATTGATTGTCGAGCCTCCACAGGTCCACACACGGGATCCCTCAGGCCAGCGAGAGAAAGCTGCATCTTCATGTACCTAAATACCATCTTGAGATAAAAGTACTTTAAGGCTGTTACTGACTCACATGAACAACATATAATTAGCACGTATTCTAAGAGGTAAGCTTCTCAGGTTTTAGCTGAGGTTGTGCTACTTCTTATTAAAATGGATTAAATGACAAGGACAGACAAAAAGTGAAACAAAAAGCCATGTCAGAAAACACCCTGGTGAAATTTCATCTGGTTGGCATTTATTGCTGCTTAAGCAACTACACAAACACATTATCAACTAAAGATACAAGTGATAAGAGTGACCCTGTTTATTTAAAATGTATCTTTCATTCAGGCAGAATCAATCCAGCAAAATCTCTCTGTAAAATGAAACAACAAATCGCAACTTGAGAATTAGACTTGTGTTCTCACCTGAGTCTGAATGCGGTTCAGTCCTCTAAACCAGAGGATCTGTCCTCTCCTCAGCTCCCTCTCTGCATGGTCAATCTCCTCATTATCTTCATTCAAGTCCTCCTCTGGTGACTCATCTTTCTGAGTTAACTGGCCCGCCCTCCGCAGGAAACGCAACCTGCTATTAGGTATGCTGGCTATCACCTAACCCATGAAGAAGACAGAGCACCGTGTCAAAAGGAAATGTGACAAGCACCCAGTACAGCAGAGATACAAAGAGGAAGAGTCAAACATGGTAAACTATAATAGAGACAGAGACAGATAAGTTTGCATATTACCTGTCCCCAGACAAGCTCTCCCAGCCCGAGGAAAACGCACCACATCCACTTTTCCAGGTCCAGAGGTTGACAGCTGAATGGCTTACCTCCTAACTGCACAATCACAATCTACAAGAAGCATAAACAAGTCATGAAAATATATCATATCTAAAGTATGATAATAACCGACCAAAATAAATCTGCTTACCTGCATAGCAAAGGTGCCAAAAACAATAGAGCAGAAGATGGGGTTCCTGAAGATACCATCGAAGACGTTCCTCTCTCCGTGGATTTTGCGGGCATTTATCTCGTTAAAGAGCTGCATCATGACGAAGGTGTTGAAGATGATGGTGTAGTGCTCAGATGGAGGGGAGTGGAGAGGAGCGTTACGGCCGCTGTCAATGTCAAAGATCTTCTCACCTACAGGAGGGGGGAAATAATAAACAATTAGTATGATGTCATTAACTGTGAACCCATTTCATGACACATCATTAAGGGGCAGATCCCGTGGTGTAAACCAAGTCCATACCAACAAAGAGCAGTGTGAAGATGATGATGAGCTGATAGATTCCGTGTCCCAGGATGTTCTTGGTCATGGTGCTGGAGATTAGAGGCTTGTTGCGACCGTATGGCTTCCTCCTAAGCAGAGACTCTGTTGGGGGCTCTGTGGCCAGCGCCAGAGATGCAAACGTATCCATGATCAGGTTCACCCACAACATCTGCACGGCCTTAAGGGGAGAATCCTGCAGAAATGTAAGGGAAATCACAAAAAAACATTAACGTCAGTACGAGGATGGGTGAAAAGATGATAATAGCAATTACTTCTACTGAAACTAAAAAAAAATGCTTGAATTATTTTACTGAATGTCTTTTGGATTACAGAACAGAATACAGTTATGCTTATACAACCCAATCGCATGCCCATATTTACACAAACACACGCTCTGACCTGTGTGATGCAGGCGCCGGTAAAAGCCACTATGACGGCCACAACGTTGACAGTCAGCTGGAACTGAAGAAATTTGGAGATGCTGTCGTAGACGTTCCTGCCCCACATAACTGCTTTAACGATGCTGCTGAAGTTATCATCAGTCAGAATGATATCTGACGCCTCCTTGGCCACATCTGTACCAGCAATACCCTGGAGGAGAGCAGAAAAGGTGCAGTCACATTATTACACACTATTGCATCACATTGCACTATTCCTCAACTTCATTTGTCAAAATCACCTCCTCAGCCACTGGAAAAAAAATTTTGACTCTGGGCACGAGTCAGCTATTATGATGGCTAATGATCATTCGGGATGTCCCAATTACATTTTTTGATCTGAGTCTTTTGATATCGAGTATATGCCGATACCGAGTCCCTATCTGATAGGCCTACTTCTAATTTCATAGATAACAAAGCTGCACAGTGCACACTTAAAGTACATTAAACTTATAAGTTTGACAATTGAATAGCTCTGCATTGCATTAAGAAAAAAAACACTTGCATCCAAGCTGTTACTTGATGGTTTTATTTGTAAAAGAAAACAAAATGTTTTGCTTTGCGAATAACAGCACCTGTGTGATATCTGATGTAAAACAAGAATCGAGTCGGGCTCAACATATTGCCGTTATCGATCAGTTAAAAATGCCTCGATAACCGGGACATCCCTAATGATGATGTAGACTAATAAAGAGTCAGTGTGTGTGCAGGACAGCCTCCATGAAATGAGGTTGGGAACCTTACGGTATTGAACAAAGCAGGAAAATGGTGCTGTGGATAAGCCAAATGATGTAATTTGTGAGGAGAGCAGAAGTAGAAGAAACAACTGAATAACAAAAATTGTATTTTTGTTTTCATTAGTCTAAAAAGCAATATGTACTGCAGAGGAACCATGGGAGTTCAGACATCCACTAGGGGGAGCTCCTTATCTACACAGCCAGAGGCAGAGAGCCTGAGAAGAAACCCAATATACTGCAGAGGTGAAGAAGATATCTGCAGATGTTGAGTAAGCAAGCAAGGCAGAAAATGATAACAGTTCAAAAAAATTTAAATAGGGTTTGCTCACCATGGCAAAACCGACATCAGCTTTCTTTAATGCAGGTCCATCATTGGTCCCATCTCCTGTCACAGCCACCACCTGCCTCTGTTCTGCAGTAGTACTGTCAATAATGCCTGAAAAACACCGAGTGCAAATACATTGAACACAGCATCTGAAAGACAATAATCTTGAACAAATAACTTCAGCTATTTACGGCCTTTGCGAAACTCTGACAAATAATATAAACAGTAAAGCAGACGAATAATGTTAGAACAATGTAAATTTAATGTCGATCAGGCGCAATGAATATGAAAGTTTACCTTTGACGAGTGTGTGTTTGTCGGTTGGGGAAGACCTGGCCAGAACTCGGAGTTTAGGCCAAACCTTGTCCATACGCTCCTGCTCCACCTGGGAATGCACACACAGACAAAAAATAAGTCAGTTTATGATTAAGTTTTAGAGAGGTATCTTTCTTTCTTCTGAGCTCGGCCTCTCTCACTCTGACAGAGTTGCTGTACCTCTCCTTTCTCATTGCGGATCCTCCTGTTGAACTCTTTTCCATCGATACAGATGAAGTCCTCTCCGGGGTGGATGATTCCACACTTGATGGCTATGGCCCTGGCTGTGTTAATGTTGTCTCCTGTCACCATGCGCACTGTGATGCCGGCACGCTGGCACTTCAGAATTGCATCGGGCACCTAAAGAGTGATACATAAAACACATTTATTAGCATTAATCTGTACTCATGTTTCTGGCCACCTTATGAATACAAGTCTGATATTCACTCTCCTTTTAGTTCTTTTTTGGTCACCACTAACTCCCGAGACAAATGTCTTGCTCTCTGCTGCTAAATGCTCCTCTATGTTCAACAGCTAGTTATTAACTTTGACAGTCCATTTGCTGCTGTGTAGGTAACATACAGTACGTTTCTTTAGAGCTTAATTGCTGAAAACAACTGCCTGCTGCAGCCAAAAAGATCGTACAGGATGAGAGCTGTGAGGCTGAACAGTAAAGCTAATTCTTTTGCGCACTTTAATCAACTCTTTTCACAAACAAGAAGTCATGTAATCCATTGTCACTATAAATATATGTATTATAGCCCATTAAAGAACATATATCAGTAGAATCAATACAGTTATCTTTGACAGACAAAACACACGCACAAAACTAATCCAACTTAATCATACCTTTATTTTTTCTGAACAGTATGCTGCCTCTGTGCCTTTTTGTTTTAACAAGATATATAATGAGGCATTGTATCTTTATCTCTCATGTCTCTGGGAGACATAAGTAGAATAACTGGGAGAAGTTACTGCATGGAGATTGATCTGTGGTTGAACCAGCTAGCAAAAGCTGAGTATTAATTCAGAAACACATCTTCTTCCTGACAAAGGTCAGTGTGGGCGAGAACTACACTCCAAACCCACACACAAACAAACATGTGCACATACAGTAGCAGCAACTCCTTCTTCTGCACATACACACTGGACTGCGTCTCTTATGCATACTCTCCACTTCACACCGAACACTTGGGCATTTGGCACAAACACATGTGAGCATGCTTTTACTCACACATGCAAAGTTCAAAATATGATGGAAAACCAAATGGATCCACCACCGCAGTGTGTAAATATATCATACTGCCAAATCAAGCTGCTCATGCTTGTAAAAGACAAAAGATTTAACTTATTTACAGGGAGCGGATTGCAAAGTAAATCTATGCAGAGGAGGGCAGCTCACAATTATAATGTATAGCTCGTTATAGAAAGCTTTAAAGCAAAACAATGCAATTTGTACATGACATGTGACATACTTAAAGAAAAATGTAGAGTCAGTAAGCTGACTCAGTAATGTCCTTTACACTGCAATATTTCCCTCATGTTTGATAACATTAGCCACGATAGGTTACTGGTTATACCAGAATAAATAAGGCTGTGGCTGCAAAACTCTTGAGTGTATTGAGGTGAGCAACAATGTGTTTTGAGGCTTCTGAGTTCAATTCATTTGTAAGGGACATAATGGGTTATTTCTCCTTTCAAAAGAAACATAGTAATACTTTAAAGATTAGAATTGCAATGCTTTAAAAAGTACGCTAAATGTATTGCTTGGAAGTATCAAATTAAGAAAAAACAACCAGATATTCTTTAAATTTCCTTTTGGAAGTGTTGAAAAAAAACAATGAAGCCAAATTAGCTTTTCACCTCATCACTTACAAAAATTTAAATAATTAATAAAAATCATGAATTGTGGTTAAAAAAGTCAAGCAATTTACCCGAAAGTGACTACATTATAAAAATGTAATAAATATGCAATATCAAGTTCATTAACATCAATATTTACATTTGCTGAATTATTAATCTGTTAAAATACAAAAAGCACTGCTCTGGTTGACTGGTCATCCAAAAGAGGAAGTGGAGAGAGGAGGAGAGAAGAAGAGTGGATACTTATTTAAAATACAATCTGGGCTGACTGAGGACGAGGGTAAGAGGCTAGTAGGTGAAACTGAAAAACAAGCCTCTCGTGTCTCTAATACCGATCTGGTTACGCTCGTTTTCCTCGGTTTCTCCCCTTACCCATCCTCCTTCTTCTGCTGTCAGACGTTCCTCTGACATGAATTTGATTTAGAATCTGTTTATTTTTCTCTCTCCTCTTCTCCTTTTCCTCTCCTCTTTCTGGAAGCAACACCAAAGAGCAGCTAGTCATTAAAAGATTCTGAGGGAAGAAACTTGAGACTAATCAACAAACCAAAAACATGTTTACCACTTTGTGTGACCTTTTTAGCAGAGGGGAAAGTCATCTGATTCCCTATATTAGCCATGCTTACTCAGAGACTTGGAAAGATGTTAGTGGATGCAGCAGTGTAGCGCTTTTCCATATCAGTTAATGAAAATATTAAATGTTAAGTGACCTCTGTCTTGGGAGAAAAGAGAAATGCTGCAAATTGTCATGCTTAGGGTAATGCAAGGGGTTATATATTTAATAGACTACATATGTCGCAGAAATCTACATTATTGCATGTTCACTGTGCAATATTCAGCTATTTGTCCTGCATATTTCTTGTAATTTCTGTAAGTTTTCATTTTTTATTATTTTTCTTTTCAGGACGACTCTATGGTTTGCTCAAATATACAACTTTAAATAACACTGTGATACAAAAAGGGTTTCATGTTAGCTTATCTAGTTAACTAATTAAATTTGAGCACGACGGTTTCTCTTTTGTCCCTATTCTCTTCTCTCTGTACCTATTTATTTTATCTGGGTCTGTTTAGATGCTTACATAATCTGCTTCAGACAGAAAGAGAGAGAAAGGCGTAGAGAGGGAGAAATGTATGTGCAGAGAAAGTCAAAAGAAAAAGAGAGCAACCAGAGAAAGGTGAAAGTCAAACCCTAGGATACGGAGAGAGGCGGAAAACGGGGAAACACGGTTAGGGAGAGGTTGAATGAGAGCCCTTATGAGAGAGTGAGGAGGGGTATGGAAAAAAAAGATGAAAGGAGGAAGTTGAATAATGCAGTAGTCAGTTAGCTTCCTGCACAGTACCTGCACAGGAGCTGTCAAGAGGTCAGTTTCCTGCTGTACACATAGATACCTCTTTCCACCAGACCTTCTTTGTCCCAATTATACTCCTCATTTTCTTTAAGTGAAACTCATCATGAAATAATTTATTGATGCATCACTTATTTCTATCAATTGTTTGTTTAGTTTACCTTCAACAGAGCTGAAAGAAGTACTCAAAGTAAAAAAAGCATTCAGACAAAGGGAAAACTACTGAATTACAAGTAAAAGTCCTTCACTCAAATTGCAGTACATTATTTTAAATAAAAATCAATAAGTAAGAGAATAAGTATTACAAGTATTAGAAGTAAGAAATGTAGGTATCAAGTGTAAATTATTGTGACTTTTTAATGTTGTCAATGGCCAATTTAATTGCAGTTTGGGTATGTAAACTCCAGCAATGCATACATTGTCACTGTTGGTTGCAAAACCTTGATGTCTCCAGGTGGTTTTTACATGATGTACTCCTCTTTCATATTTCCTTAAACATGACATTTTGGAGGTTTTTTTACCCAAATACAGGAATATTTTGTGATCTTATTTTATCTTTAATATAAAATTTTCATCTGCAGAAACTTAAAAGTAAACACTATTTAAAATGAGGTCTTATTAAACAATAAAGTAAAGTTAAAGTATAAAACTCATCTGTACTTTAGTGTAGTTACTGTGCTGAGTCACAAGGCTTTTTATCAAGAATCATCCACACGTTAATATCTAGTAAAGTAACTCACTATGCAACAGTAATGTCCTAGAGCCGTGTCCCAACCAGAAATTAAACATTTGAAGACCCAATGTAATGTCAATTAATTAACATATCATCGATATAATAAAGTGTATATTCACAATACTTAACATTGTAACCGCAACACATATAAAAATAATAGCAAAGTACGAAAACTGAGCTGCGCACATTTGGTAATAAATCAAGCTGATCGGTCAGTCTGAAGTGTGCATTTGATGAATCAATGATCATTTAGTGAAGCAATCAATTAGTGAAGCAATTGATTTGTCACACAAACAAACAAACAAACACACACACACACACACACACACACACACACACACACACACACACACACACACACACACACACACACACACACACACACACACACACTAACACACACACACACACACAGCCTAATGTCAAGTCTTTCAAATGACACATGATCCTTCTCTAATAGCTCACTGTGCAGGCTGCTACTATCACAAGAGTGTTGCTGCTTGTTAAATCTTTGTCCCCACAATTTAACTTGTTTAGATGTGACATTATCACCCACGACTCAAGATTGAGAATACATTAATAAATGTCAGCCAGTACAGCCAGTTGGGGGGGCGGGGTGAGGGGAGATGCCATCTCAATGACTAAAATGCATCAACCTTTTTTCAGCTCCAGGAATTTCCTGAAAAACAATGTATAGACTCATAAAAAGTAGTCCCTCTCAATCATCACTTATAACACACTATTTTTGAAATATCAATATCAATCTATGTGTAATCCTTTTTATGCCACACAATGTATATATATCATTTCAAACAGTGGTACAGTATATCCGCTCTTGTTACAGCAAGTTATATATTTTTTAAAAACTAGATACTCATATTACAGAACTGTACGTAGAAAACACCTTTTAAATGTAGGTATGAAAATTGTAAGCATAGTATAGATGGTTAATACAGTAGGTTGACAGTGGAAAGTGGTAATATGCTACTTATTACGATCTGGAGCAGCATATACAAGTAGCACTCATTGTTCACTAGAGATACTAGTGAACAATGAAAGGTGTTGAAAAGGCAAAACAGATTTCCTAAAATATGTATATTTACGCTGATACTGTAGCAGTAAAGCCCATTTACCCAACATCCACTCCTCTCAGTATGTTGCTAAAATATCTCCCACTCTCCTACCTCTGGCCTGACGGGGTCCTCTATCCCGACGACACAGATGGCTGTGAGGTCATTGAGGATGTTTGACTCATCATCCCAGGAGGGCTCGGGATCACCGGAGAAGTCACGGTACGCCACACAGATGGTCCTCAGGCCTTCGCATGCCATGGGCTCGATCACCTTCTTGACCATCTCGTCCTTGTCCCGTGGACGGAAAACCCTTTGCTCGCCCACCTCGTTCAGGATATGGCTGCATCTGTTATTAAGCGGGGAGCGGTGGGAATTAAATTGTGAACTGTAATTTTGATATTGTCAAAATTACCCAACATCGAAAACCAAATATACTTAGGAGTATCCCAGCCTATGGACCTACTTCAGACAGTGTAGAGACTTTAAATGAACAGAAAACATAATAATCACCATTTGTGCTTCATCAGTGTAGACAAGTATGAACACTTAAAGGAATAGCACGGAAATACACATTTTTTTCTTTCATGCCGTGAATAAGACGAGAATATCTTTGCAATTTTCTTATTAATGCATACAATATGAATCTTCAGGCAGCACCTGGTTAGCTTAGCTTAGCATAACGACTGGAAACAGGAGGAAACAGTTATCCTGGCTCTTTCCAAAGGTTAAAAAAATCCACCTACCAGCACCTCTAAAGATCACCAATTAAAACATTATATCTATCTTGTTTAATCTGTTCCAAAAATAAGCTGACCGCTGGCTGTATCTTACATGGTATATCTATATTGACTAAACAGATATGAGAGTGGTGATGATCTTCTCATGTAACTCTTGGCAAAGAAGCGTATTTCCGAAAGTGTTGAACTATTGCTATAAAATTAACATCAAATAGCTCAAGAGTACTTGACAACGTCTGGGTCACTAGAGCACTGCCTAAAATACAAACGTAGCCAGAATACATTAGAATCCACAATAAATCGATTTATCATGAGCTAAATAATTGAATATAAAAAATTGAAAATAAACAGGTGTACTGGCGTGAAGTGCAAAACACAGAGCTCAGATTTACCTGCTGTAAGCCAAAAGGTGAAACAATTGTACTAAATATACCTTGAAATTAAGCTTTTAGTAGCTATATTTGTAAATTGTTTATGTTGAATGAATTAAATCCCCAGTGTAACAGCCATTTATTACAACTTCATGTTTCATTTTAATAACATTTATTGTCAAAAGAGAATTTCTGCTCTTTCCTTTAGTGAGTACTGGAAGCTTTTTAACTGTGTCTCATTTTTTCTCTCAGAGTTACTCATTTGTTACTGTACTGTTATTGTAATGTTCTGTCGTGTGTGACCTTTTAGTGGAAATTCAGCCCTCTCTCACTGCCTGGGGGAAGTACAATAGGTTATACCCTCAAGTACATTATACACTCAAAATAGATGAGGTATACACGTGTTTATAAAAAGGAAAAGTTCAGCTCTTGATTATATCATATTACCGTACAACGAGGTCATACTCTCATTTTAATCACAAAATCAGACTCACTTTTTGAGGACGATCTCAGAGGCTCCCTTGCTGTACATGCGAAAGCTCCCATCGGACAATTTGATGACTGTGCTCATGGACTTCCTGGAAGAGTTGAAGGTGTAGACTTTGTAAAGCTTGTCCTCTGGGATCTGGTTTCTTATTGGCTGATAATCCCGCTTCAGGTCCAGGACCAATCCCAGAAGGCCGCACTCTGTCTTGTTGCCAACCTGCTTCGGCAGACCGCCTTCCTTATCTGAGACCTGGAGAAGGGAATAGATTTTCAGATGTTTAGTTCTTTTTTCAGTCAAATATTTGCTGCTATATAGTTGTACTTTCTATCTGTGGGTGTTTTTCACTTTACTTTTTAATATAGGATTTGGTCATCTTTAAGTGTATTTTTTTAACCTTCATTTTAGATACTTTCATGCATTTATGTTTTTATTCCATTTATTGTTGTGTTTTCTGGAATGGCAAATAAAAAAAATGCTAGTATGGAGACTCAAGTCTTTAGATTAAAAGACTTTAGGAACCAACACTCTATACTGATTCTTCTGTGATCTATTCAATCACTGAGATATTCTTTTCTTCAGCGCTCGAAATAGCTGCTAGTGATAATTAACCAGCTAGCAGGTGAAAGGGTTCCTCTGTGTGGGAGGGTGGGAGATGAGTTAGATGGAATCAAATTTGGCTGTTCTTATTTGAGGCATACAGCTCAATCTATTACAAACTGTACTTGTTAATTAAAAACCTTGTTTTTCTCAGGTTCAGTAAAAATCTGGCACTGGGTGACATGTTTTTTGTGTCTTTATTTTTACATAAATCATTTAAAATATTGTTTTGATATGATGTTTTTTTGTTTAAATGATCAATCGTTTAGTACATTAACTATTTGGAAAATAAATGGCAATAACAATATCCCAGAGCCCAAAAGAAACATCCTCAAACTGCTTGTTTTGTTTAAGTTACACATATTCCAAATTTCTCATAAAAAAAAAAAAAGAATCACTACATTTTTATAATTATTGCTGATGATCGATCAGTGTGTTGACTTAAGAGTAAAAGGCAAATTATATACCGTATGTTATGCAAGTGGTACAATTTCTCTTCCTCTCAAAGCTGGAGTGTGTTTATTATCAGCAAGCCGTAGAGCCGTTCAGATTATGTGTATGATATCTGTTCAATTCTGTGCACGTGGCTGTCCCAGTGCTTCAGTATATTTGTGCAATTTGCATACACACCCACTGTATGTGCACGTGTGTGAGTGCGGTCAGCTTGTGGAAGAATAAGCGTTGCCACGGTAACACTGGGCAAAGCATACTTGGAAGGAGAGACTTGGGAGAGGAGTGGGTGCTCTCTCTCTCCACCACTTGGGGATTGTTACTCTTTGGCTCAGATTCCCTGACAGGATTTTCACTCATCTCACTTCACACATGTGCTCGAATCTTTCTGTGTCTCCCTTTTCATCTTTACCCAGTCCTTATTTATTAGTATTTCCCCCTCACTCCATTTACTGACTCACTCGAAATACGACCAATAAAGCGTATAGCATGTGGTACTCTCCATATGTATTCCTAAATGTTTTATTTCAGCCACTGTGATAGAACAAATCTCATTATCGTCTTTATCCTACACACACACACACACACACACACACACACACACACACACACACACACACACACACACACACACACACACACACACACACACACACACACACACACACACACACACACACACACTAACCACTGAAGTGACAGTCGGGACACAAATAAGAGTGTGCAATCCTTACTGTCATTATTCATAACATGCCTCTTCACATATATATATATATATATAAATAAAAAAAAGATAAGCAGCAAATCCCTAAATTTAGGGAGCTGAGATATTTTGCACTTCTGCTTCAAAAACACTGAAACGATTAATCTTTTTATCATAATAGTTAATATATTTAATTTTCATTTGTTTGACTAAGCATTTTATGAAGTTATTGTTTAAGCTCTTAAGGAAATAAGCACAACTTGGACAACATTTATCGAATTTGTTGTTAAAATGAACAAAAGCAAGAAAGTGTTGATAATCAGTACTGTCGAAATCTGTCCTTTTTGTTCATTCGGAGTCCTATTAGCTGGCACTGAGCTGAAACCTAGTCTCCCTGGGGTCTTGCTATATAGTACCTTCAGTATGCTTGACAACTACACTTACATCTATGGAACAGCATGTCAGGTACACTCTCTTTCTATAACACACATACACTAACACACACACACACACACACACACACCTACGCGTGCACACACAACAGCACAGCATGTCAAAAGCACACTGAACATAATGCATTTGACTTGCTGTTAAGCAGACACCTTCAGTCTGTGCTCTTTGCCCCAAAATAGATTTACTGCAGGCTTTCTGTTCTGTTTCTCAACAAGCCTCCAACCAAGATTAGATTTAAAAGGATAGCTTGACATTTTCGACGCTTTGAATTTTACTTTCTATTTGTTGTTTTCTTCGATCAGCACTTGGCGAAATGTGTTGAGAAAAGATTCTGTATCGACAGTGTAGTTAATCACTTTAATGGCTTGTTGGAATTGGTGCACTCGCCCTCTCCATCTAATGGCCACTCTTGTCCACCTGCTAACGAGGATTTGATAGAGAATGCTAATAATGTGTTAATGTGCCTGACAAAGCCTTTAATATATTTCCATGCAGTAAATAAGAAGAAAATACTGAAATGCCATCTATTATCTGAACCGAGGGTCTAAGAAAGGTGTCGTACTTGTTTGCTGTAAAACCCTTTGAGGGAAAATTGGAATTTGTGATTTGGGGTTTTATATCTAAAAAAGACCTAACTTGGTTGAGATCAACGTCAAATAAAACAAATATGAAAGAAGGATTCTAAGCAATCTGTGTTTAATTTGGCTTAATATTGCAAAGCTTAATTCATCTGTCTAGTAAGAGATTTATATCTGCTTTCAATGTTTGCTTAAGCAGCTCAATATTTTAAAACCACATTTTTTTGATTATTATGGATTATTGATTCCTTCAGGCTTGGACGCATTTTATATGTCCGTTTTGCTGCAGCTGCCACGAGGTGGCGGTTCCAGCGGAGAGGGTTGGAGAGAAATTCTTCTAAAATCTCATTAACCATTTAAACCCAATCAGAGCACTGGCCCATGTTCACCTCGTAATTGGACATATCTGGTTAATGTTCAGCTGTGTGTCTCACAGACTCAGACAGGAGTATAAATACTTTATTATGAGTTTGTGGTAAATAACATAATTAATGCCTTTTCCCTAATGACCAATGATTACATCAGGAAGACACTGCCTGTCATTGGCTAATGAGAGGATGAAACAAATGGTGTCATCTGCACTGTCTGCTGAATGTTTAGGGGAATAAGCTCCCAGCAACAGGAAACAAACAAATAAATGACCGGCTGAAAACCATACAGGATGTATTATAGTTTTAAACAATCATTCATACATAACGCTTTAGTAAATTAAAGTCGTTTGCTTTATGAAAACACATTCATATTTGCTAGGCATTATTTTTGCTATGCTAGAGTTATCCTACCAGCTATTTCTAAAGCAGTAAATCAGCAGTTCCACAATCTATTGATTGACAAATGTAATTTCAGATATCAATCTCACCTAGGTGCAAAACACTCTTTAAGCCATATTTTTTTCCTAAAAGATGAGTATTATCTGGCCAAGGTGTATCAGTTATTCCACTTGTTTACTATGCGGTTCCATTCGCTTCATGGTGTTTGTACAAATTTTTTTCTGTTCTACATTTGAATTTTGCGTTGGGAATGCATTTTTCTGATTCATACCCAAATTTTGGAAAACTGCTTTTTGATTTTATATTTGCCTATTAATGATTATATGAAACTTAATTATTAAATCATCTTCCATGCAAGAAATGCAGCACAAAGTGCTTAACATTTAAGGAGGATAGACATAGAATAAACATTAAAAAAATATATATAACTTTTTCACTTATTACACTTATTCCCTGCAAGAAAGATTTCTTGGTCATGAATTCCAAAACCATCTCAATCTGCTGTCATATGTAATTCAAACTTTATTTTAATATACTCTAAGACAACATTTGTTTCCTGGAAATTCCATCTCACATTAAAGACATATTCAACATTTTGAATCTATTTTTCTCTGCCAACTCTTTCCTCAGTTGTTGTAAAGGATAAAAGCAGTAGTAATGGGAGGAAATGGAACAGATGAAATCCATTTAGAGAGGGAGAAAATAAATAAAACACAAACAGCAATACCGCCGCCTTTCATTCTCAGAGATTCCGAAGATGTTCTGTTTGACGTGAGTTTCTACGCACAAGGACAGTTGCTGGCATGGGATGCCCAACGTTGGCATGACGATGCTATGGTTGGCACGTCCTGACCTGGACGTGGCTAAGGACCAGCTGCCCTCACCCTGGTCCTTAGGTGCTCCCGCAGGCAAGGACATATGCCAGAGGGAGAGCTGGCAACTTTACTTCCTCTTCCACCCGGGGCTCTCCTTAATCCATCCCTCCTGTTCCTTCCCTTTGTCTTCCATTTTTCTTCCTCTTCTCTTCACACTCACCCCACCCTTCTATTCCTCTGTCTTTCTATTTCTGTCCCTGTTTTTCATACTTGCTGTCATTCCCTCTCTCATTCCCTTCTATCCCTATCATCCTCTCTCCCCTCTGGATGACTCCCTCCTTTTTCTCACTATCAGTTAATGTGGCCCACTCCAACTGCCTCCAACCTTCGATTTCGCTCCCTGTATTCATGTAGGAGTGGACGATATTCTTGCACTCCACATGACTGTACCAGCCAACTGGGCCAAGGCCTGCAGGAATGCTGCAGGGCAGTAATACAGTCTTCCAGTCCATGATGAGGACACTTGTCACGCCAGTGTGGTTTCTCGCTCGTCCTCTTGTCAAATTTTCCAATCAACCTTCTTCCAGTTTTCGCACTTATCCTTGCTTCCCTTTACCCCTTCACAACGTATTTACCCCTCCCCTTCTTTTTGAGTTCATTGGTTTACTTTATTTACAACTAATGTATTGTTATTACTTTTATTTGCTCTTCTGCTTCAGAGATTTGATCGATCAAATAGGAGAGTACAAAATGTGTACCATCAAATCTGTGTGAATGCCTTTTCCATAATATCGTTTAACAGTGCAAACTGATATAGCCTTACGTGATTTCCATTATTTTACCTACACATTAATACCAATACATTATTCAATTTATAAAAATCTTTACCAAATACAGTAATTATGACAGGGATCTAACCTGTCCTTGTTTCAAGTCATTTTAAATCCTGGATGACGTTCATTAACTAAATCATGGTCCCATTTAGAGTGAAACAGATGATAAACAGGGGTATGCTTTAGGGCGTGGCTAACTTGTGATTGACAGTACGATACCTCGGCGTTGTCTGGTCTCTCAGCTTCTTTATTTGTTTTTATATCTAATATATACTCGCACGCCATCCTGACATCTTGGCTTCAGTGAGAAAAGTTACATCACTTGTGTACCTATCTATTGATATAGAAATAACACAAATTTAGATTAAGGTGTCTTTAGCTTTCATTCTGCCTCAATTAATCATTTAACAAATATTAGTTTGAATTATCTTTTGAATGAAGAACTTATGACGTTATGGTAATTTTCTGAGGTCTGATCACTATACTGTAGGTTTAACTGGTTGTTGTGAAACAGACCATGGGGTTCCCTCAAAGGCAACAGAAACATGTATTTACATTTATATAATATTCTATAAATTTGATTTAAATAAAGACTTAGTGATTTATCAGATTAATTACCACTGACCTAACACTCTCAATAAAACATTTATGCATTTTTTTTTACACTGACTAGACAAAAACTAGAAACACAGTATCTGAAAGCGAGGGAAATGCAGGGAGTCCATTAAGCTTTGTGCCTCTGAAAGATCAAAGCATTGTGATTCTAATGTGATGACGACTTCTCTTTCACTGCAATCTCAGCAACACTGTCAAATCTGTGAGCAAGTGCTGAACACACAAAGGACATCATTCTTCTGAAGATGTCTCTTTCTCTGCTTCCTCGACTGGTTCTCTTTCTCCTTCTCAGTGTCCAAAACTACTCCATGGGGAAACTGGGAGCTTCAAGCCAAAGACATCCAAGACACTCTCATCTCTCCTCAATGTTGGGCACGCAAGCATGCAACGTCCAGATGACAAAAGCACTGTGAGCCAAAGCCAATTATAGCAGGACCTCACTACTCACTGCAGAACAACAACAAAGCAGTTTGTTGTAATAATAAATAATAAGATGCTCATTGTAGAGCGACAGATGGATTTTTTTTTTACCTTAACTGAATCTTGTTTTACTATCATCTACGTTTCAATATCACAAACATTCTGTCAAGTTGATTTTCTGAACAGCATACTGAGCTTCTGTTATTTTCCCCAAATGCCTATCCCTCACAATTGAAGCCATATTTGTGAGTATAGGGGTGTGTTTGTGTATGTCTGTTATCTTCCTCTTCTGACCAGAATAATGACCTGAGCAGGTGGTTGAAGCAACAGGAGTATAAGCTCGTAGGACACTCACACAGCCATGCTAAACACATGCCACTGTGTTGCCAGAACATACACCTGTGATCTGAATACCTCCTACAGTGTAAATATCCCGGATATGACAGATGTGTGTGCATCTGCAATTTACTAGCTTTACTTAAACAAATTCTTCTAATTGAAGCATGTAACACATCTCATATATAATGAAAAAACTAAGACTGGAAGTAAAAGTTGAGAGAAAAAGAAAGTTTAAAAGTAACGTTAAGTCTATTGGGCAACCGATTTACTACGATACAGTAGCCACTGACAGTTCCTTTAAAATGATTATGTCAGTATTTCAACATAACTGAATGCCGTTCACAAATGACTCTGTAGTATGCGTGACTTGTTTGCAAGAAACGTGCAAGGCAAACTGGTGTGCTTATTTGTATGCACGCATCCCTTTCAGAATATATGAATGAGTGTACATGTGCACGTGGATACAGTATCCACGAGCATGAACATGTACAGTATGGGTGTGCTTATACTGTATGTGTGTACGGATTATTGTGTAAACGTGTGTGAATTTCTGCCCCAAGGATGAGGCTTCTTCACTTCTTCTTCTTCATGCAGCAGAGGCATAACACTGGCTGTATTATGAAGCCAGAGAGGCAGAAAGGGTACTGATATGGGCATCAAAGACTGCCTCTTTGCCTTTGTGCCTTTGTGTGGTGGCCATCAAAGACTTCCATAGCCATCATGGCATCCCGCAGGATTGGCCTCTTATATAAGAACACACCAGCCAGCATACTGCAAGGCTGGAGTGGCGCTGAGGGAGTGGGGGCGGCTGGGGGAGGGAGAAGGGGACGTACTAAATATTCCTCAGAAATGTCCCTTTTGCATCATGCTTTCTGAGTTTACTTCATTATGACCGTCTTTCTCTGTCTTGCTTTCCCTTTGTAACTTTCCTTTATTCTAATAAGAGCTATAAAAAAAATGCATTCATTCCGACATGTGCTGTATTCTCTACATTACCCTATTAATGTGTTAGATTTTGTGTTCACTATATTAGCATATTCTGTGGATATAAACATGTATTAACAGGTTTGGATGTATGTATATGGGTAGCTAAGCTGTACAGTAATTACTACTGATGGAAGGTAGCAAGCAGTGCAAGTATGTAAGCTGATATCATTTTAAGTTCACCCTAAGTTTAACTCCTACTTTAGTGCATAAGGTAACCTATTTTATGAATGAAAAGATTATAGAACAGACTTAATGTTCCATTTAATCCAACAAGACGACTGGGAGTGGTAGCCAAGACAAGAAATAAACCATAGCAACAGTTTTAAAGTCCAATAGTCCAGACTAGTACAGTATATGATGCAAAAATGACTGCACCACTTTTTTCTATCATATTTCTAACTTTTCTAACTTCAAAAGGACTGTACTGAGTAAAATTAAGTCACATCACTGATATTGAATGGGAATTATTTGGTTTATTAGACCTCAGTCTAAAGCCCATTTATTCAAAGCCTCGACTTGAACTCAACCCCATTCTGGACATCAACCTAACTTCAACTCGAGACTTTTGTCTGAACTTAAGGGGTCCTGACTACAACCCAGGCTCTAGGTCCAGGTCGAATACAGAGTCCCTTTTGGTTTTTGGCAAGTGGAGGAAAGATGGAACTGTAAGATACACTGAACAAATCAAAGGACTCTTTAGTCTTTAGAACTGCAGCATCTGTGGTGTGATGCCAAATTTGAACAGTTTTTGACAATAAATGAAATGTCCATGTTAAAAGTCCTGCTTTTTCAAATCAGGGCAAAGTAGAGCTCAATTGGAAAAATACTCCATATACATTGTTGAACAATGAAATACCATTTGTCTCTGTTTCATATATTTAGATAATAAATAATAAAAGATAAAAAAGATAAAAAATAATAAAACTATTTTAAAAATCACTCTGCAAGCTGGCATAAAGCCTGGGAGACATTATGGTTCTTGTAAACCTGCAGTAACTGCATTGCTTTTCTACTGTGCTTTAAAGAAACCACACAAATGTGTAGCTCTCCATGTTCAAACCCAGTGACCAACACACTTCACCAAGACTGTGATTGCGCCTCGAGGGGTAGGAAGTGAAATCTGTGGGATCCTTCAGCTCATTCCCCATGCAAGTTCCATAAGGGTATTTTCCAGTTGGTTGGCCATAGACTCAAGGGGTTTACAAGGATAGTGACACAGACAGGCCCAAATGTGTGTTGTGTGTGTGTGTGTGTGTGTGTGTGTGTGTGTGTGTGTGTGTGTGTGTGTGTGTGTGTGTGCTTGTGTGTGCGTTTGTGTGCAGGTGAGAAATCATTGCCATGCCAAATTATTACTGAGGCGTGAAGCTCTAACAGTCTGAAGACTTCCTGATCTTGGCAAACTTTGCTTTTAGGATATTTATGCCAAATGCTTTATTATGAAAATACTTTTTCAGACCTGTGGCCTGAAGGAATATCTAATAACAGGTTTCAGATTCTGAGATTACAACATGTAACAATCTGTCCGTCTATGTCTTATTGCATACAGGTCTTATTGGCTTAGAGAGATATTCTCTTCACGGCATTCACTGTAAATAAGAGACAATCTCCAGCACTTAGACAGATTGGATTCAATTACAGTCTGCTATGCTCTGAATATCAGATAAGACAAAATTACACAACCGTTCTCAAGGTGACAAGTTGAGTGAATGCCTGATGAATCTAAAGCAGCTGCCAAGGACACAGACTGCCTGCTTCGCCAAGACGAAAGCACCACAGAACTGTCCCACTGTTCCAGGGCTGCTCTCATCATGGGGTTTCACTGCTCACACAGAAGGAGCTGAAATCTATTCAGCTAACCCACGATATTTAAGACTTAACTCGATAGGCTTGTATAATAGAATATCTTAAATATTGTGATAAGAGTTCATAGAGAATGCCACATATGATGTGCAGTGTAAAAATGGAAGGGGTATGTATGTATGGTGTTCCAAATTTCATATGAAATTTACTAAAATATAAATAAATTCACATGTTCAGGTGTGTGTGTTCAAATGCAGCAACATTCATGTTCAACTCCCTAAAGGAAAGGCTCTTAAGTGTCTTCTACAATGGCGACCACTACAAGTGGCTTACCAGTATCTTGGTGGTGTAGGCGCTGTTGATGGAGATGGAATTGACCAGTAAGTCCAGTGATTTTGGTGGCAAAGCTCCAGGTTCTGGGATTTCTTTGTAGTGCACATCTCCAATGTAACACTGCACAGCTGTCATGCGGTTGGTGGTCAGCGTGCCTGTCTTGTCAGAGCAGATGGCTGTAGCATTGCCCATGGTTTCACATGCATCCAGGTGACGCACCAGGTTGTTGTCTTTCATCATTTTCTGTTTGTGGGAAACAACATGATGATCATGATGTGTTGCAATGCATATTTGAAAAATACTTTAAAATATTAGATAAGATTATTATATGGATGACTGAATTGGCTTATCAGGCACTGCTTAAACGTCACGCTTATGCCCATATTGTATGTTAAAATGCTTATTTAATTCAGAGCAACAGTCAAAGAAACAACAATTCTATCCGTTGTGGTGCATGGTTCAAACAAATAGAAAGGAATTTTACCTAGAAGACTGCTGTCCGTATCCCGTGTCAAACTAAAAGTCAACAGACCTATTTTGTCACGGCAGACATTGGTCACGTGACTCATTAGTATTGTTAGTCACGTGAGTCGTTAGTCCAATTAACGTCAGCCAAGCGTTTTCTTGCCCTAACTAAGTGGGTTTGTTGCATGAACCCTTACATCCTGTAGAGTTGGAAGTTTATTTAGAAATACACTATGCATGTAACGAGTAGAAACTGACGAGCCGTCCCTGACACGTCCACAACGGACGCTAGAGGGGTACCTAGAGCGTCATAGTTTGATGCCTAAGGGCCACTGACAAGTGTCTGTATTTGACGAGTTGGAAGTGATAATGTGCAGTTTGTACAGTATTCACTGTGTGTCTTTCACTATTCTTCCTCACCTTGACAGAATAGGCCAGGGAGATGGTGACTGCCAGCGGCAGCCCTTCTGGCACAGCCACCACCAACACAGTCACACCGATGATGAAGAACTTGACAAAGTACTGGATGTAGATGGGAGTGCACTCTGGCATCCAAGGGTTCTTTTGCATCACAAAGTTGTCAATGGCAAAGTACAGGACAAGGATGATGACTGTGACGGCTGACATGAGCAAACCTGAAAAAAGATACTAAATGTTATTGGCAAAGCAACATGATGTCAAAAGGTAAGAGTGTGAGTGGAGTAACACTGTATGTGATCCAAGTGTGGACATTTGTCTGAAAGGAGATTCCTTATTCCTCCTGTAACGTACATGTGTTTTGGTATGGGACAAAAAACAGAACAAATAAAAGGAAACCTATGAAAAACATGGGGAGAACCTTTAACGGTTTCCAGATGGCCCTAGAGAGATTAAAACTCAGAGCCTTGTTGCTGTGAGGCAACAGTGCTAACCACTGAGCCACCATGTTGCCTTAATTGATCTTAAGATTTGACTTGTCAAGCATTAATAACGTTTATTATGGCTGCTTTATATGTTTGTGTGCCAGAATCAGCGTTTTGTGAACACTGTTTCACTTGAAAAGCATACTGACACGATATTAGTTACACTAGTGTTTATGGTAGGATGCCATGTCTAAATTCTCCAATAACAAAAATAATAAAAACATATTAATTCAGGAGTAAGTTTTATCAAAGAACAATAGTAAGAAGTTTGTCAAGTCAAAAGGTAGTGCAGGCAGTGGTACTATACCGGATTAGTGTTAGCTAGGTGGAACAAATAATTTGGCAAGTTGGTGTAAACTCCATTAGTGGTTTTGGTCATTTCTACAAGGGACAAGATTGGGCAGACCCTAACCATAACCACTTATCACTGTTTCTATGTCATTCCTAATAATAGGCTGCCATCATGGGTTGGAAAAATAGTCAGATGGTGAGGACTGATTCTACAGAGGCTCTGTTTGTGCACCCATACATATACTAGACCATGTGAAACTTTCTGCCTTGGTAGAGGCTGATGCATCAACTTGCATAGTGTAAATACAATGCAGTCAAGTAAGCTATACAAATTACATGATTTAAGTAGATCTGGGCTCTTTATTTCTTCTCTGAAAGCGAATTTACACACCTGGTGTCAGGTAAATACAGACAAGGAGTGTATACTGTAGAGAGCAGAGAAGCTGCAGTTACAAAAAAACAGGTCCACGGTATTAAATTGTTCTGACACCACCTCCTTATTCCATCACTCACAACAAGAGTGTGATGTCAAAGCCCACTGAAAAAACAAGGACTTCTTTACGGGATTCTTAGAACATGTGAAAACAGCTCTTCAAAGAAAGCATTGGCAAAAACCTATTAAAGAATATGTAGAAGAATTCCAATTCTCCCATACTGGTCCACAAACCCCTTCCTTTGTTTCATTACGTATTTTAGGTATGTATAATTCGTGGCAATCATTTGTTCAACGGTATTCCTACTATGTTGCTGTTGCGAGGACACCCACAGAGTGGGCATGAAATGGCATGTGGGCATCTGTTACTAAAAATGCTTGCTGGTGCAGTCCTACTGCACTTGTTTTAGACATCAACTCCTTGGTGCCATAAATTGCTTTAAACTGCATTATAAGCTATTGATTTTGGTATAGATTGTAAAATTGAAAGAGATAATGACAAGCATAATGCACTCTCAGTTGTTGCAACTACAATGACTCAGCAATTCCCTAGAGGGAAGGTCATTTATAAAAGTAAAGTAAACAGGCTCTTCTGCAGTTCCATAACAGTAACTTCAGCATTCTTCTAGACCGCTATGATTGCTTTAAGCTACCAAGAAGTGCGTCTTATCAGTGCAACATCTTGCTTTGTTGAACAGGATTAATGCTCAGTGCCTTGTTGTCCCTGATTTAACTGCATTACTGAGTGATGGACTTGTTCGTGTGCAATTTTCTGTACCTGCTTTGCCAATCTGGACTGCCAGTTTGGTCAGCTTCCCTTGGAGCACAGACTTCTCTTTCTTAGAAGAAGACACCTTCTTCTTCTCTTTCTCATCGGACTCTCCACCTTCAGCACTCTTTAGAGGCTGCATCTCCATGGCAGCGGCTCCATCCTGCTTCTTTACTGTAAACACCACAAAACAAAGATAGCAGTAGCATTAGAAATGTAGACTAGACCAACGGAGCGAAAAGGAACAGGAAGGCAGGCTTCAACAGCCAGGTGTTACACTAGCACAGAAATTCAGTTTAAGTTAAAACCAAGAAGAGATCATATGACATGGGTATGTATTTAGCTTTTTACATACCATAACATTATTTGTTAATGTTTGTCCCTCAATTGTCTTGGTATTAAAATCACAGTCTATGCTGTGAACCTTGTTTCTGTGTAGATAATAGAATGTAGGTCTTCTTTTGCTGAAGGGTTTCTTATTATTCAATAATATATATATATTTTTCATCAGAAACACATATTTACAGTAAATCATGAATAATTCAGTGGTCCTACATCCAAGGCCCAAGCCATGTTGACAGATTATTTTGATGCCTATATAGGAAAAATCTTATAAACAGTGTAGCATATTTCACACACAAGGAAAATTCACTGTGCTTCACATAAAAAAAAAAGCTAATTACAACCAGAAAAGAAAATATTAAAAATTCACAAAGGAATGAAGTCTAAAAAAGCATGATTCAAAACAATTACAATTTTAAACAGACATTTAAATAAACTGAAATAGAGAATAAATCCATTTTCTGTCTAAAATATACTCTCAAGCCTTCTGGAGGTTTGAGTATTATTATAAGCATAATAACAAAACATCAGTTTTTTGTTGTTTAGCTGATTTCCTTTTACTCTGGAAACACTTCACAGAAGATTTTCAAATGACAGGACTCAAATTCTAAAAGCAAGACAAAAACATATTCTAGCCTTTATCTGTTTAGTGATGTACAGCTTAGACCATGGTATATAGATAGTAGCAGTTCTTTAAAAGCAACCTTATACCATACTGGAAGACAGCGCAGAGCTCTAGGGGAAGAAAGCTATACTGGCAATAATATTATCACAGAACTGCAAGAGAAATTGTAAACAGACAATACTGAAAGCTAATCTCTTATAATTATAATGACATGAAACTATAAGAATGATTGGAAATCCCCAATAGTAGAACTTTGTATGTGAATGTGATCATACATTTCACTGAAACCAAACAGGAGGCCAAAACAACCAAAACACAAATGTTGCAGACTGCGTAGACATGTTTTTGAAATGAATGTCCTTATCTGGCACACAAAATAAAATTGAAAAAAAAAAGAAGAAAGATCCGTCCAGGCTGTAAAACCTATCCTCAATTACTTCACTCTGTCTCCATCTCTCTGCTTCTAACAAAACACAGTACATTGCTTCTCTGTTAATGTAGTCCGTTATCAAGAATCATTGCAGCCCAGTTTTTCAATCACAATGAGGCATGTGTTGTGTTTGCTACTTACAGAAATCCCTTGTAATGTTTAACATTTGTCATATGTCTCTTCGGTTGCGTATTTCGTTTTTTCCATCCCCATGACATAAGACATAAAGTGTCTCTATTCAACTGTATGCAGCAGAAGAGCAAGATCAAACACTTGATGTAAATACAAGCTAAAGATTCATCTTCTGATGTTGATGTATCGTACACTGTAATCATCATATGGAGATGTCAAGAGTCTTCATTTACCCTTTGGCCCCTTTCCTTTGGGGACACTGACTTGTTCAGCTTGTTCCTCTTAGTCCAACTCACAATGCTTTTGCAGTCCTGGTTGGTTTAGAATTTCTATTTGAGTGAAAATGTTGGAATTGTGCTTAGAGTATATCAGTTTGGGGTCTTTCTGTTGACCATGATGAGCTTCAAGTTTTAGAAATTTTGTGCATAGTTTCATAGAATTTTTTTTTTTCCAGGAAAACAGACACCCAGTTTTCAATCAAATGAAATGTATCTTTAATACATTGAATAATTCATCTTTTTTTTTTTTTTGGTTGTTTTTTTTGTATTAGACACACAATTGAAGGCACTAATTTGGTAACCTATGATGAGCATTTTTCATTATTTTATTTAAAATCCTTTTTCACTGACTATATTGCTAGATTAACAACAATAAAAAGTAGAGTCATTGAAGTGATTATCAACGTGACCGAATCCCTTTAATCAAAGACAATTTACGTCATATTGTGTAAAGAACATTTCACAAAACATTGAAAAGTATAACTTCAATTCTCAGAGGAAAGTTTTGAGGTTTTTGGTGGAAAGGGAAAAACTATGTGAGGAAGACACAGCAGTTGAGGGACAGGTTTCTGTTCTCTCGTAGAGATCAGGACAAGTCAACAACACAACCAGAACAACAACAGAACAACAGACAAGGACAACACATCAGTGACAGACAGAGTGAAGAGGAGGGATTTTCTACTCTAATTTGAACGAAGGTAAAACCTGGGTCAAACACCGACATTCTCTAGGATTTACTTAATCAGTGGTAAACTTTCTTAAAAACCCTTGGAATCTAAATTATCACTACAATAACTTGAGACAGCGAGGTATTAAGAGTGTAGAATATAATGAAGGCTGAGTCAAAAAAAGCAATGTAGTATTTCCCTCCTGCATTTGACCCAGAGCTTACACCACACTCCATAGAAGGGAAACAATGAGGAGAAGGAGAAGGAGGAACAGAGAAAGCAGGGGAGGAGAGAGTGAAAGATATGGTTTGGTTACCTTTAATCTGGTTGCTCTCCATATTGCCATCTTGCATTTTACCTATGATGGAGACATACAAGACAATAACAACAAAAATAACCAAGGCAGACAAGTCAACAAAGTATCAGCACAGAGACAGCACACACAGTGAGAACCAAAATCCACAAACAGGGAGACAGGAAAATGACTTTTAATACAACGTCTCTGTGACAGTCACATAGAAAGGCTTGTGATATGTAAATGATGTAATGTAAGCGGAAGCTACAGCTACTGACAAGAGGCTACAGACAAACGCAGATTTTCTTGTATTAAGTGGGTGGAAATTAGATTTTAATAGATGAATATATTAATGCATAAGGAAATAGTCAGGTAATCAAAAAAAGCTTACAAGACCTTTCTGAAACAAAAATATTTTGACATCAAAATATATAGCGTATAACAAAATATTGTGCTGAACATTTAAAAAAATGCACAATTTCTGCTGAATTTTCAAATATTGTAACATACTCACAGTTTGAGCACAGGTAACTTTACACACATTATCAACAGTACATGTAAAAAGTAAGTGGGGAAGAGTACACCACAACACACACACACACACAGCACATACACGTATTGCACACGCAAACAAGGAATAGCATGCATAAGAGGAAAATTCAGAGGCACATGCAAGATCACACGATAAGAGGGAAGCAGACTGGAGATGTGAGCAATACACATGGAGAGAGAGAGAGAGAGAGAGAGAGAGAGAGAGAGAGAGAGAGAGAGAGAGAGAGAGAGAGAGAGAGAGAGAGAGAGAGAGAGAAGGAAAAGCCTCCCACATGGCAAAGTTACATAAGAACAACTGAAAGAAAATCGAAAACTAAGTTCAGGGACAGTGAATGTATTATGCTGTTGGATTCTGCTTACACAAGGAGCGAACTTAAAGTGAACTCAATTTAAATGTGTGTTTCAAAGACACATTGATATTGTTTTAAATCAACTTGCTGGTTGTCTAACAGAGCTGCTAAGAGTAAACACACTGAATCCAGTTGCATGCTGATGAAGCATAAAACTACGAGTTAGAGTCTTGTGCTTTCTCACTAAACGTATACACAATGTTTACAAAATAAGACATAATAATTAAGAAAGCATTTATTATATGAAGCAGTGTTGATCCCATTATCTACCCAGGCTATAGCTATGGAGATATGTACTGTTTCTCTAAGTGGTATGCAGGCTACAAATTGCACAAAATCCGTCTTTCAGTGCTTTTGTCCTCAAATTTCACCCAGAACATTGCTCAGGTAGAGCGAGAGGAACAGATTTTGGAGAATAAATGGTTCACTTCACCTCCACTTCCACATTAGCCAGTTCCCTAGTGTGACAATAAAGCTGAAGATGACAAATCGCTCTGTTCCAGCCCAGGATAACACAAGGTCATCATTGCAGTGCAAATAATGTCCCCCTGCCTTGAGTACAAACATTTTCAGGCTGCTCTCCATGGAGACAAAGATAAAAGGGAACCCGGTGCAACAAAGACTGAAGTTAATATTTTGCATCTTGTCCAGCTAACACAGAAGTGGAGGATTTGCACTAAGTGATCTCAGAGGACACCCAACTACATGAGATGGCCCTACAGTAGGATTTCGCCGCCAGTCCTAAGCTAGCGTCTTTGTCAACTGTCAGAAATATGAATTGATATAACGATCAATCTCTAGAAGACAGATAAAATAACCACCAGCAGTCGGTTGGTCTTGATTAAAGATTAAAGGGAACGAGTTAGCTCAGTTCTGTCCTACGATAACAACGTTTTCACTTCGTCTAAGCATCACAGAGACCTAATGAGTTTTATTTGTTTTAGATTTCAGTTAAAGATGGACAAAAAACTCAGGTTTTTCCAAAACTAGGTAATATAAAAATGTACAGCATTACAAGACAAAGAGAAAGAGACAACTAGACATATTTTTACAACTACAATGGAACTTGCATTGAGAGCATGGATTCAAACGGTTCAACACAACTGAAAGAGTAGATAGAGCAGAGCAGAAGGTGAACACCCATGATAGGAGGCATGTTGAGTATGGAGAAGGTAGGAGGAGTCAAAAGTCACGACAGACAGAGGTCAGAGATTTTTTTTTCAACCTACCATTAATTAGGCTGGCACTGCCAGGGGCATTAATGCCTGCAGCCCCATCCGTGGCTATAGTTGCGATGGGGTGGATAGGGGGATGGGAGCAGTCTAGCCAGTAACAATGAAGGCCGAACACAAATGAACATAAACACACACACACGCCCACACGCAAACACACGCATGTGCACACACAAGACAATGAACAGAAATAACATGGTTATAGCACATTTAAGAGTTTCAGCATATGTAGACTGCATGTGAATACTAAAGTCTATTGTTGTGATTAGTGTGGTTAAAACATTATTAATGTACCTATTATTTACATAATCATATGTATGTTTTGTAATTTAATAAATGTAATGCCAAATAAACAAACGATTGTAACATTAGACATACATGATGAAATCTGAACATATATGAAAAAAAACAATGTCATAAAATGTGAAACCAAAGCTACAAAAAAGAAAAACCTATTGTAAGTTGATTTCATAAATATTTGTATCAATATACTGAATGTACTTTGTGTAATAATATGTAAAGTAAACACTAGTGTTATTCTGAATTCATCCTTTTTGTTTTTGTCTATTTGTTGCACTGTTAAGTTCATTTAAACCATGTTATTCATGTAATATCTTTTAGCATCACAAAATCAAAATTTGAGCAGAAAATCTGAAACAAATAAGCTAAAAAAGTGTTGCATAGCCAATCTGAAAGTGCAAATTAAATGGGTTAATTTATCAGCCAGGGAAATACACATGTGCCAACCAGTTAGGTGATGGGGCTGATGAAATGTATTAGTGTAAATATGAGAAGGTGCCGAATATTTGCCTTAGCAATCCCCGTAGTTAGAGTTTTAAAATCTGGAATAGATCTTGTAAAGATTTGTTAATGTCATTTGACAGCAGTCTCATAAACTATGATTACTGGAAAAAGGAAATTCAATTGAAGGTCAATAATTGTTTCCCTGTGTCCTTTTGGTTTCTGTGCCTAGAGTTCATTGTTAACGACAACAAAATGACTTACGCCGGCTTGGATTTTTTTAATGACACAGCATCCCATTTTTTGGGGGGGTTAAAATTATATTAAAAAGAGTCTCAGTTGCCAAGGTTAATCAAGATATAATAATGTAGTCTTAATAAAATTTTAAATCAAGTTTTTCAAGTTTTAGAAATTAGTCCAGTCATAATTGAAGTATTAAGTGCAAAATGTATGGTACAATTTAAAGGAACTCTCTAGCAGTGAAACTGTGAAAATATTTATTTAATAAAATCTGCAATTTTAAACCAAAGATCGATGAAGATCAAGGAAGTATTATAATAGAGGACCTTACATTGAATGACAGTATAAGTCAGTGAATGGGGTATTTTTCGGTATTAGGTATTTCTCCTTGTTTGATCAATCTGATCAGATTGATTCAATTTGGGAAAATAATGGATGTGTTGTTGATGCACTATAAATACAGTTAAAAAGATGAACATGTATAGTATTTGTTAGACATTTTTATCCACAGGGGAAGAAATGTTTTACTGTCACCTTGTTTAATGTAAGAATTCAAGCACAATGTAAGCACCTAAGAGAAATGCTTCAAAACATATAGTATGCTATCCATGCACGATACTAAAGTACCTGCTCAGTGAAACTACAGAGCTGACCGAAGAGGCACTAGTAGCACAGCTGATGATAAAATATGTATATTTAAATATGTAAGATGAAAAAACAACATCTTACAAAAGCTGTCAGCTGTCAACTTTACTCTCTACTGCTGGTACATGTGCTGTGCACCTGCAATACTGTTGTTCTCCTGTCATTGTGCTGTAATACAGAAATGAGACGAGTCTAACAGCCTTTGTTTACTCGTGGCATTCAATACGGCTTTGAAACAGGACTGATGTTGAATGCTAGCTAGTTAGTTTGATGAGTGCAGAGCCTGTTATATGGTAAGAGGATTATGCATTGTGAAATGTGTCATCTGTCAACACTTAAAAAGATGCAGTGTTGTGAGGATGAGGCTTCTCTTTTTAAGTGAGGAATTAAACTGGGGGAAGGGTGCTCGGTTACAGGAGAGGGGGTGTAGAGGAGCGGTGGTGTATTGGTGGTCATTAGGGGTTAAAGGTCAAAAGGATCAAGCACCACTCCCAGGGGTCAGAGAAAGGTGATACTCTACCTGTATTCTGGTGTCCGTCTTCCACTGCCCCTCCTTCGAAGAGAATTTGGATGGATAGAGAGTAAGGACAGTAATGCACTTGAACCTACAGAACCTGGATACTGTGTGCCACCAATACTCATTTAATACAGTATTTATACACATTCAGCAAAGAGGCTCACTGTCTACGAATACCTACAAAAGGTTCATACAGTTCGCATGAGTTTAACAGGTGGACATTTGTTCATTTGTGACTTTAATGTTTATAACCCTTCTGATAACACGGACAGTTAAAAACACTGATATGATGCAATGAGAGCACACAGTTAGACTTACAGGACATAAGGTAGTGGTATGACAAAAGTTTTTTCAAGTGTACGTCGCTGAAAACAAATTACCTCAGTACTCCTGAAGAAGCTGCAGAAAATATAGAGGTTATTTCACAATATAGTGATCTTTCTTACCTTTCTTTTCTTTCTTCTCCTCTTCCTCTGTGCCGGCCCCCAGCAGGGTGAAGATGATTCCAGTCTGAGAGTTGACACCAACAGCAGTCACCACCATGCGCCCTGACCCCTCCATCACATGGGTGCCTGGTAAGAGCGCAGCAGGGTGTTAAAAGGTGTCACATTAGATTAGATACAAATTTTGTGTTTGCTTTCCTGCCATGATCCTGTGCATTTCTTCGCACTAAAGTTAAAAAAAAATACAGATTGAGATTAATCAATAAATCTCCCGTTTCTAAACCAAACGATCTACACTCATCTCTATCTCTACGTACAATGGTGAAATTACAGCAAAAGGAGATGGTTAATTCCCTATTTGGGCTATGTTTCCTTGATTAGTTTTTGTGTAAAGTATTCACTGGCATACAGAGTGTTCAAATATCATTACATCAGTAAGTTAGCGCTTTATTCTCATTCACTCTTTTATTTAAATCCAAGGCGCTGCAGTGGAAAGCCAAATGCAGTAAAAATGTCTTACTGTGCAAATGTGTTCCGACTGCACTACACTTTTGTGCGTGTGTATGTGCACATCATACACACGCAGAACATTATTCACCTTTGGGAGAATAAGAAGATGTGGGCGACTATGTGGCTAATTAAAGAAGACAGCAAAAAGGCCCACAGCTAATTATGCACATGAAAAAAATACTAAAATGTGAGATCAGATTAACCCACGTTTCTGTTCTTCAAACTGAAAATTTTAGCGTCTCTGCTGCAGCAAACCCATAAAGAGTGAAAGTAGATTTTTAAAAAGAATCATTCTGCTTTGATATTTAGATTATAATTAACCAACTTCATCTCCTGTTCACGCAATTACAATGACTATGACTATGATTACTAATGCAAATTCATTTTGTTTTCATAATAGATTCTGCAAAAAGGAGCCAGGTAGACCAAACCTAATCCCAATAAGTAATGGCAGGCAAACGTCAATACATAAAACATTTTAAACATTTGTCTGAGGCTTTTATCGTTGGCCATCAACATTACATGGTTGCCTCTGAAGTAATCGTAAAAAGTCCTGATTATTATATAAACATTGACTATTTCTGCTACTGTAATTTATTTGAAGGCAGTGGATGGAAATAAAAGGTTGTGACATTAGGCTAGTAGGTGTAACAAAGCAGCCCACTTTATTTTCTCATGTTAGGTTCTGGTGCAGGATGAGAAATTTGCACAAGCCCACTGTGTAAAAAGAAATGCTAAAAATTTAACCCTGGGCTTGTTTGAGAGATTCATTAATTACAAAATGCTCTCTAATTCATAAATAATTTTACATTTACATGTAATAAAAAAATGCAGAGTGTTCATTCCAAGTTGGAACTAACTTCGAAAACTTAGCAGTAAGGCAATATAGGAGAAGACCATGTAATGTGAATTATAGTCCTTAGTATCAAAGTCCCTTTCACAACAACATTGCATGCAGAAGACATGACAGTGACATGCAGTTCCAACCATCCATTGACTGGTAACATACCAGACAACAGCATGGGGTCCTTTTCCACACACTTCTTGACGTGGTCGGACTCGCCGGTCAGTGATGACTCATCAATCTTCAAATCATTGCCCTGGATCAACACTCCATCAGCGGGAAGCAGATCACCTGCAACAATACGATGGTAGAGTTGCTATCTGCAGAGGATTTATTTACATTTTCTGGAACTGATTGATAGTGCCTTACACAATTAAAAACATCAGATCACTCCAAAGATTCATTAGAGTTGGGTTTGAGCTGATTGAAGGCAGGATAGATTGTGGCCACTGTAGTAGAGAGGATGTGTGCATATCTCTCTGTGTACAGGTCTGTCTGTGGCTAATTCATTTCTCCACATTACGATACTGTTGCTTAAAGATATTTAATGGCTCAAAGTGGACTTCATAATTTTAATCCCCCTCTGGAAACGAGGTGGAAGACTATTTTCAGCCACTGAACCATGAAAATTACTTTTAAACAGAACAATGGACGAGTCAATTAAGGAAGTCAGCGGGCACATCCAGCAACGCTAAAGTTATATAAATGTTCTAGAAAGTTCAGTCAATTTTAGTTAACTCAACAATGTTTCAATTAAAGTCATGGTTGAATAAAAAAAAGGTTTATAGTAGTAACTAAGGGCAGACTGGATAAATGTAAAATATGTCAAATAACAATCAACAGTATAAATAGTTATAACAGAGATTTAGCATCACTTAATACCTTGCACACTGCTACAAAAATAATGAGCAATCTATAAAGTGCAAGACAGATGGCACACAGAAAACTAAAGGTGCCAGTTCCACCTCTATGTCTCTAGAAAAATGTAGCAAAGATGTAAAAAAACATCAGTGGTGTCATGGAACTAACTGGATAAAGCCAGAAGATCTACTCCTTCATTGATGACTTAATGATTGCCTGTGTTTCTTTGGGGTGTCGGTGTGTGTTAACAGCACAGAATAACAGAAGCCTCTTGCAGCTCAAGTTTGATATACTTCAACTTCCAACAATTCATCAATTCGGTTTTCAAAGCTTTGTGAACCATGAATTTCCACTTCCTGTATGTCATTAACTGAGTAAACTCTACACACACACACACACACACACACACACACACAGTTAGACAATCTCCTCCAAACCTACCGTATTTGATCTGTGCGATATCCCCCACCACTATGTCCGACACTGGCAGCTGTATGACCGTGCTACCGCGGACCACCTGGAATTTCTGCTCCTGCTCGATGCGGCTCTGCAGCCCGCGGAACTGCTTCTCCTTCGACCAGTCGTTGAAGGCCGTCACCAGCACCACACACACCACAGACAACAGGATAGCTGCGCCCTCGATCCAGCCGGCATCCGCCTCTCCCTCGTCCTCCACCCCACCTCCGGCCGCGCCACAAGCTAGAGTTTGGTAACGGTGACAAGAAGGGAAGAGGAAAGTTATAGAGCTATCATACATTTGCAAGCACAATGTGTTTTTATATAGACTTTAAGTGTTCTGACGACACACACTAACACAAAGGATAGCAAGTGACAATTTGTATACACAGGTTTATATGCTTTTATATGGAAAGAGTATAAACACTTTATAATAAAAGATACACCATGGAATGTTAAAAACTTACACTGGGAGGAGTGTGTGCAATTTATCTGCCTATGTACAATGTATATAATACAAACAACACTCTAAAACAAAATAAAATCAAAGGGGAAGAACCATATAATTGTATACTTCAGCCTACTCCTTTTCAGACATGTAATATATATTAATTTGGTTTATTTTGAATTTGCTATATATTCTTATTATTTGTGACATGTTCAAATTAAAACCTCTCTTTCCCATCTATCTCTATCTCTCTTTATCTAATTCCCTGATGTCTACTGGCTGTGAACTGACAGACTGGGGTATATTTGGAAATGAAACGAGGCCTATTCCCAGTCCTCCTCATGCTGCTTCACATTATACTCTGGGAGCCATTGTGCCCTAAACTTCTGGCTAAATTACTTCAAAAGCACCCAGTGGAGTGATTTGATTTGGTCTATAAAAATGTTCAGCTCCAAGGGAACTAGAGCAGACCCCAAATTATAGACATTATAAATGCAGGGTCGGACTCAAACAAGAACTAGACTCCAAGAAGCATTTTGGACGTATTGTTGCACTACAGAGGGGTTACAATCAATAGGATGTTCATTTAGTGGATATATTTCATACACTCCCAGAACATACCCTTCTTTATGTGTATACCTATCATTACCAATGATCACATACGGTATGTGCTCATACATTCATTTGGGTTTTAGCAAAAACAGAGACATATTGAAGACATTAAAGAATTCTATTTTTATCTAAAAATTCTTAACGTCTAATATAATGTTCTAAATATGGCTCCTTGTAAGTATTTAACTGTTGTTTGTTTGTTTTTTTATTCAGTTTGGAGGTTTTATCACAGAAAATGAGTTCCTGACTTTGACAAGCATTGGCGCAGTATTTATAGATCTGGAACTGATCCATCTCCTAAAGGTTTATGCAACACTGGCATGGGTGTGACAAATGAGGCCATTTCATTATCCCCAAAAAACAATAGGTCATAATGCCTCTTTCTAAGAAGCAAAAGATCCATGTAGAACAAATGAAAGAACCAAATACTAGTAAATTAGTGCAGTATATTTTTTTAACAATGTAATTGGATGAGTTCAGATTGTCCGGCTTGGTGACTGGAGTGCATTGACAGAAATACAGTGAATGTAGTAGCTGTCCATGGTCCTGATTGCACAGCTCTTTGAATTAAGACACGTAAAATGTGCTCTTGTCTCTTACATAAAAAGATACACAATCATGTAGCACATCTGTAGCTGTCCATGGTGCTGGTTAAGTACCAAAACCGGGCATTACCTCATCCCAAAGCATAAAATAAAATGACTAATGGAGCTGATTGAGAAACTTTTACGGCTTGTGGCTGAGATGTAAATAAAAAATGTCAATCAGCTTCAAATGCACTTTACAAAACCATGTTGGTTTGTATGTCTACTTACAGTTGTTTCTTACTATTTTTCAGATATTTGTATTGTTTCACGTTATGTGT
Organism: Anoplopoma fimbria; assembly: GCF_027596085.1. Lineage (NCBI taxonomy): Eukaryota > Metazoa > Chordata > Actinopteri > Perciformes > Anoplopomatidae > Anoplopoma > Anoplopoma fimbria. Next base: position 19,074,205 of record NC_072465.1, read on the forward strand.
TTGATACAGCCGCAATTAAGAGCATCCTTATTCAACTGCAGCCAGGCTGTTTCATATGTAGATGAGCATTTAAGTCATCCCACCACCTTCTATTTCAGGACCGTTGAGCTTTTTTTGACCTATTAATAAACAAAACAGTAAACCAGCAGTACGAGATGTATACTTGTGAATACATAAGGGTGTGATATTTGCTTTTCACATATATGAGTATAGAAATGTCAGTACATAACTGTTTTATGGGCTCAAATTTGATGGATTTGTGATTTATATTTCTCTCCTTAATTAAGTTTAAATATGTTTTCCCTATTATTGTTGGTTATATTTAAAGTCATTACCCTAAATTATAAAATTTTAGGTTTACTTTCGAAGGCCCCTGGACAGTAAAGCCAGCTGTTAAATATCTTGCCATACTACACACCTATGTCACAACTCTTAATAGCTAAATTTGAGGGACATTTCCAGAAATGCTTGATTAGGCTATATAAAATATTTGTGTGAAAAAAGAGTTAGTTGTAATCTTGTTAAAGTGCAGGTATAAAAACTCTGCATGTCAAAACATCCATACATCCCTATGGCCTTATGTCCGACTGTACTCATTTGGTGTTTTTATAAATTGGGTGATTCAAAGTGGTATGCATTCATTTCTTTCTGAATCGCTCTGCTATTCACATCTTTTCATATCCTCATGAGTTTACGTGCTGATTTAGATTCATATATATTCATATCATTCAAATCTGAGAAGAGACTTGCATGTTGGCACCGTTTTTGCCGCAAGTTAAAGAGAAGCTTGCTTATGTATCTGCAGATGGACACAGTTATTAGCATAATGATTCCTCTGGCCATTCTCTGCTTAATTTGACAAGTTTAATCATAAAGCAATGCAGTAGAAGAAAAAAAGTATGAAGTAAGATACATTTACAATTAACCAATCATTTTACAACCTAAGTATTTGGCTGACTAACTAAATCATGAATTTACTCACTCATTAAGTCTCTTTTAATCTTCACCAACCAACTAAAAAAAGGCATTAAGTGAAGAAATTACAGGTGGTAACCTTTTCTTTTTTCTCTGGTATTTCTACTTTCATGAGACTTTTTAAACACCTTAGAATTGATGACCAGTCCCTTTAGCGCAGTAACTGAATTCCATTACTGTGAGTGCTGGGAGTAATGACTGATGTTGCTGACTCAGCACCTCGTTATGGTCTCTGTCTTCATTTCCTGTTTCACAGCTCACAGGGCTGATGTATGGGCACTGGGAGCTTAAGGTTATTTCTCTGCTCAACACTTCATTAACCTTACCGGTACCTTTCATGCGCACTTTTAACACTTTCATAACGTGTAAGCACACACGCGCTCACACACACACACACAAATTACCCCTGTGCTCGATGAGTCGCTTGATCTCTTGAGGCAGGTCACAAACAAAGTGTGACCTGCCTCACCAATTAAAAAGTGTTTGCAATACAGTACGGTAGCTGTAAGTGTGTCAGCCAGTGCCAGTAATGTCAGAGGAAGTGATATCAGTGGGCCAATGCAATTATAGCCATTTGCTGTCCTCTGCAATAGTGAAGATACTTGTGAGATAACTATTGTAGTGTGTGTGTGTGTGTGTTTTGTGTGTGAGTGTTTGTGCTTGTGTGTATGTCTCAAGACTTCAAAACGAACGACAAGAGAGATTTTTAAAGGAAGTGATGTCACAAGAGCTGCTTCGCTTACACTCTCCGTTGCTCTCTCCGGGAGGGTGGTAGAAGGAGAGTCCCAGGGAGATCAGGGCAGCGAGCTCCAGAATGATGAGGGTGACGTCCTGCAGGGCCTCCCATACCAGCTGCAGGAAGGTTTTTGGCTTCTTTGGAGGTATCAGGTTTTTACCAAATATTTCTTTTCTCTTGTCCAGGTCAGTTAGGGCACCTGCGAGACCTGAGAGTGTAAGACAGAACGAGAAAGAGAGACAGAGAGAAAGAGAAAAACAGTTAGATAATACAATACATCACTGTAGATTTATTATCAATCTGTGAAGGATAATCTTCGTGGAGTATTGCAGTAAATTGTATATTGTATATAAGGTTAAAATTACAGCAACAAACACATATCTGCTTTATTTCTAAATGTGATCCAAAAAAGTCATAATTTTTATCCACACACACAAAAAGTATTTAAATGCACAGCTAGAAACTGTGGATGCAATTGCCGTCTTTTTCAGATTTAAACACATTTTTTTATTGTTTATTATTGTGATCTCCAGCCAGCTTTTTAATGGATCGTTTTTTTCTTTGCTTTCTTTATCTTTTTGCTCTTTGTCTTCTCTCTTTTCCACTCTAACACTGCACAAAAACAATCGTTCTAATTATCAGTTGGAGTCACGGTGTGCCACGGTTCTGTGTTCCTTATATAATTCTGCTAAGAGACGAGGGCCTTGTGCTTTGCCCTCATCCACCTCCTCACACACCATGAACTACTGTATATTAATATCTTTGGCTCCTTTATCTGAGGAACTTTATACTGGCTCGAGGGACTATTTACTTTTAGAATACTGTCCAGAAAACAATTCTCATGCAGTAGCTAAAACAATGTGGCGTGAGTTTAATACATCAGATGTAGTGCTTTGGAAAGAGCAATGGTTGAACTTCGAAATCCAAATAGCATTAACAAAAATGAGTAGCGTTTTTGTCCAATTGCTCTTTTACAAATTGTATTTTAAGTTTGCATTTTAGTTTTATAAAGTTTTCAATGTAGATTATTTAGAGTCATATAACAATATATTTTGTGCATTTGCTGCATAATATTCAATATTATGTTACATATGGACATAATTTAGGTTTCAGTCTGGAAGTCTGACAAACCAGGATTGATCCTGTATCTTTTATCAGCCTTGCCTAAACAATTGTTCTTCATTTTAAGTCATTTTCATATATAAAATCATATATATATATATATATATATATATATATATATGATCTTCTACATATATGTCTTTATATTTTAACTTGCCCAAACTATTGTACTTTATGTTAATAAATGTTTTTTATATCTGCATTATTGGTGTCAAAGAAACTACTGTGAACTTTAATCGATATCTAAATCCAACCTTCACAAAGCTGTGGCAATGCATATGTATGCTCTGTATCTTCAGTTAAAATGATTCATAAAATATTTATATCAAGCTACATTATAAGTTTCTATCTGGCTGCTTTTCAGTGTAGTATCATTATCTGGTTGCTGAGCTCACACCCAGTGCGTGTTCACCGTCTCTCTGTCTCTGTGTCTCTCGCCCTCACAACCAAAGACATTACCACAGCATTATGTCATGCATGGTGTGTCACTGGGTCTCCCAGGAGTGGCCCTGGATTGCACCTGATAACATCTCTGCTGCATGACACTGTTTCACATGTGAATGCAAATTACTCTGGGATGACTTATTAACATCTGCGGTGAATAACTGATGATCCATTTGAATCGGATGTCAGAGAAAGAGGAACAAAGAAAAACAGAACGACAGAGTTGTCGTGTAAAAACCTAATGATTAGATACTGCAAAAAAATGAGAGAAAATAAAGAAACTATATCCATTTTGCTCCTTGAATAAATCGAGATGGAGTAACAAAGAAGGAGACAGAGAGGACATAAGGAGGGTAGGCTGAAAGAGAACAATTCCCAGATCCTACATAGGAGAATGCCCTGGTTACAAATAGATCAGTCTATAAATAGCCTCATTATCCATTCTCTTTTAATTGTATCTGTGAGAGGACCTAGCATGCTCTCCCATTGATCTCCACAGCACCATGCCTCAAATCACACACAAACATGTCTGTGTGTCCATGCATGTTGTGTGTGTGTGTGTGTGTGTGTGTGTGTGTGTGTGTGTGTGTGTGTGTGTGTGTGTGTGTGTGTGTGTGTGTGTGTGTGTGTGTGTGTGTGTGTGTGTGTGTGTGTGTGTGTCTGTGAGTCGTGACTGCCTGCACGTGCTTTGGGTGTGTGTAAGAAGGCTGGCTTAGCATGCCGGCACCATCACACAGTAAAACTAGAGCTCATATATAATCAGGCTTTAGCCAGTTCCAGTTGGTTAGATACACAGACACACCAATATGCACGCCCAAGCAGAGATGCGCACATATCTATAATATCCACATTGTGTAGAACCCCCCCATCTTTATAGGTCAGGTGCACATCAAACATGACATTCACTCATATTTCTAACCAATACTGCAATTGAAGACTTTTTACAAACAACAAATACATAAGCTTAGCCTCCACTACATTTCTAGAATCCGTCCAGAGGCATGAGAAGTTAGTCATAGCATGCAAATGCAGCTTTCTGCATAAGGGCAGCAATCATTTAAGAGTAAAATACAACAAACTGCATATTCTTAGCTGTGTCTGCCATGTGATGGGTAGCTCTGTATGTATGAGATGGTTCATCGGTAAAGCATGACATCTAACCTTGTTAAATGTTTCAACTCCTTAAACGCCCTTGAGATGTGAGCTATGCTGTAATCAATCTCTTCAATCATTAAAAACCCTTTGCTTCCTGGAAAACCCTCTGATATATTATGATTCCTTCCTGGATAGCTGATTGCAATGCTGCTTAAGATTCATTTGCCAGATTATGAAATATTGTAGGCTAAATACTGTCAGCCCACCTAACTACTCTGGCAGTGGATTTTGAGGAGGCAGTGAGAGGGCAGAAAAACTGGAGATACACAGATGAGTCACAACCATCTCACAGAGGATTAAGGGTGATTGCAAAGGAGTCTTTGTGCGAGAAGTCCATCGCCAAGTAGTGAAGCCAGAACAGGCCATCTACCAAATGTAGAGAATTGAGTAAGGGATAAGGGATTCCTGGTGCTGTATAATGGCTGGGTAACTTATTTATCAAAGCTCCTTGTAATTGTTCTAATCGAGATTCCAACAGTGAAAGCCTTGTGGCAAGGAAATTTGAGTCCACCTTCAGAAAATGGGATGGGAGATGATGCACTATTAACGTTAGATCGACTTCCATTTTAGCTCGGCAGCTTATGACTTAAAACAAACTGTGGGCATGTTGGTGACTCAGCGGATTAAGTAAAAGCCATTTACTGTACCAGAAATGCAAACTGCAGTATAATCTTATTGATGAATTTGGTTTTGTGTCATCAAATCACTCAGTATTAGTCCCTTTGCATTAAAGACCAGCTAATTAAGCAGGCATGCTTAATAATAAACCATATTTGGCTATACTTGCCTGTGGTCGTTAGATGGCTACAGTTAAAAAAGTCAATGCCAATAAGAAAACTTATGCGTATGTTATTAATCGTGAAAAGGACTGTTCCATAAATAACCAGTATGGGCTTCTTTGGAGGTCTGGGTTCATTGCCAAGAAAAGTCTGTGACTCTTGAATGACCAATGAGCCTCTCTACTCATAGATCATTTTAGAAACCTGACCAGGAAGTTTGGCATAGGGACAATACTAATGTAATGATAATAAGATTCTATGACATTTAGAATACTACAATTAGACCCAAGCTTCAACTTAGGACTGTTTTCTCAATCAAAATATTATCTTCATTACTTTTCTTTCGATCATGTATTGTTTAGTCTATAAAAGGTAAAAAAAGAAAGGTTGTTTTACGGGCCAGCTAATAATTTGTTTTTTTCTTACTACTTAACTTAACTGATTATCATAACTGCTGTCAATTAACTTTGTCAACTGACAAATTGTTTGATTAGATTACAGAATGAATGTTATTAAAAACCAAAATGTTACTGTCTTTAAATCATGAGGGTGTAACCTTGAACTTCTCTCCTCTTCTTCACTGTTCAAACTCTATAATTTATGGCTGGTAATGCGCTGATCTATCAAACACAGCAGGATCTGAGATTCAAATCTGCTTTGACAAATGACACCTTCCTAACATCCTCTTACCAAATACACAAGACAGGGACATTAAAAAAAAGAACAAAAATTTCTTTATACCATCATATCTGCAGAGGACAAAATGGGATATTTCTTTTCAGTCAGAGTGAACATGATGGCATATTTTAACAGTTGGCCCTTTTTTTGTCGGTGGCTAAAAATAGATCTCCATGGAAACACTATGCATCCCACTCGATGAGTGGAAATACCCGCGACTCTGAACCTTGGAGAAATTGTGAATATGTAAGTGTGTGTGTGTTTGTGTGTGTGAATGTGTGTGTTCAAGAGCAGGGATGCATGTGTATGTGTGTGCACAGGTGCATGCTGAATGGTTCTACAAAAAAAAGACTGTAAAGAATGAAATGAAGTGATGACCTCCAAATGTCCTTGTAACTTATGCGTGTCACAGCGGAGCAGCACAAAATTTAAATTTATTTATGATGACTAGCATCATAATGACGCAAATATATGGTGCTATTTTTCTGCAGCGAATAGGCGGCTTCAACATGTATTCTCAGCTTTCACCATTTTAAAAAGAGAGAGGGGGATGAAGAGGAAAGACAGAGAGTGGTTGAAGTGTGACTCAGAGAGGACAAGAGAGTGAGAAAGAGAGAAGGAGAGAGAGAATAAGAGTAGGCTGGATGTAGAGTAACTATGAATAATAACCCATCAGCTGCTAAAAGGTGGATAATTATCATGCTCCTATTAGAAGATGGAGTGATGGAGAAATGTGTCACAGCGTCCTTGAAAATGACCTCCATAATAATGATACCATTTTATGCCATTTAGAGAGGTATGTTACCATGCATACAGAGGCAGAACATAGTACAAATAGCTTCTTAATGAGGATATTAAACAAATAATGCTGAATGGTATGTGTTACGTTAATGATATAGGTAGGAGGAGGGAGTTGAAAGGAGAGGAGTACAAAAATATTCTGACAGTTACAAGAAAAAGGAAATCAACTGCAAAAACACTTTTTGTGCTTTTTGGGTCTTGCTACGAAGGCGGTGTGCTTGTTTCTGTCATGTAGAACAAGATGTAAGACAAAACAGCAGCATTATCATGATGGTGCTAGTTAAGGGGAGGAAAGAACAGGATGCTTTCTCATAAGCCGTCCTGTTGTCCTTGTTTTAGTTTTATGACTAAGTGCAACTTCCTGTACATTAGTTCTCGGCTCTCAACGCAAGTACATCAAGAGATTCAGAAAACCAGAGTTAAAGCCTCACATGCTTAAAAATAAATATGTGTACAGTTCTGTAAAATGGTTCATGGCTGACTGACAATGTTTAATAAATATTTACTTAAAATTCTGTTTCCAAGATTTCCCTTTTCCACAGAATACATACTTTGAAGGCTTCTTAGAAAAAGAGATACATCCTAACTAACTAGAGAGCAAAAAGAATGTGAGTGGATTCATCACACCTGAGACAAAAAAAAGATTCATGACAAATCTTATAAACTGCAAACCAATAATTCCTGTGAGGGAGGCCACACCCAGAAGCATTGTCGTCCATCCACTATTAAATCAAGACGTAATTAAAGACAGGAAGTCCTTTTATTCCCCCCTTAACATGGTTTTGCTGGATGTTTAGGGGGGGGGACATCAGATAATTGATGTTAGTGCAGCATTTATAACATCAGTAAAGGGGTGTTTAGTGCTCAGGAAGGTTTTTTCTAGTTTGAAAAAGTTTCAGAATCAGAATCACAGTGAGAAACTGTTCGGTGTAGTCTTTGGTTTAAACATTGGTCTCTTTGCTCAGGTCACAGTTTGCATGCTCTTATTCTCTGTAATCTCCACACTTGATCAGTACAAGAGGCCACGGCAGGAGGCCAGCTCTCTGTGGGACTTGATGGAAAACAGGCAGGCAGATTTGCTGTACTGTATGTAAACAAACACATTCTCACAGGGTCACACTAATACACACAAATCTATCGTTCATTTCCCTACAGACAACCCCATCTGCAAGGTAATGGACTGGAAAGGGACACTGAGCAATTTCTGACACAATGTCTTTCCCAACACAAGTGTACAGTGTGTGCACGTTCATATGCGTGTGACACCATACTGCAACCTATTATGGTATGTTCAGTCTCATATTGCAGCTGTACTGTGCTACACCTAAGAGAAAAGAAATCTCCAGGGACAGGATCAGTGACAGATTTTCATGTTCATCAGGCTACAGAGCTCAGAGGAGCTCTGCCCACAGCTGCTGCTTTTACATCATGATTACTTAAAGGAATGATCAACATTTTGGGCTAAATGCTTTTTCACCGTGTGGTTCACATCTCCAAAGATTATTGCTCAATTTTGACAATGCTACAAGCGGACCACTTAAACACGTTTTGGTCTTGGTAGTTATTATAGGTCTTACATTATTGAGACAAAGAAGCCACTGCGTCTGAACATGTTCTCTGACGCCACATAATTTGTGCCTTCTATAAAAAGGCTCAAATACCAGCACAGTTTTCAACGCTCTCCCAACAATCCAAATTAAATGTATGTTGCAATGCTGAAAATAAAATATGCACTTGTGGGTGCTAGTGTGTGTGTGTGTGTGTGTGTGTGTGTGTGTGTGTGTGTGTGTGTGTGTGTGTGTGTGTGTGTGTGTGTGTGTGTGTGTGTGTGTGTGTGTGTGTGTGTGTGTGTGTGTGTGTGGGGGCAGCTGTACAAGTGGGTGAGTTCTGCTGTCACGCACTGTGCTCTATGAGTCTGACTCATGCAAGAGATGGTGGAGTGGAGTGAGAGAACACAGCTCACAGCTCTCTTTCTCACACACACATACAAACACACACACAGCACTCACACCACAGTGATAACTGATTATTACTTGCTATTCGTACTTCGTAGTGTATATGGGCATAAATGTTGCAGGGATCTTATACAGAGACAGCTGGATAATTATGTATAAATGTTCAAGTCTAAAAGACTGAATAATACATCCCACATTCATTTCATAAGCAATAATGTTCTGACCCACAGAACACATGCTCTTTTGTTTCTATGACGATAATTCTTGCACTTTTATATCTTAAAATGATGTGAAAAAAGGCTGATTATGTAATCTTATGCAAGGCAAACAAGCTGTGAAAACTCATAGATGTGGTTGGTGTATGCTGCTCATATCACAGAATTTGAATACCCAAAGGTTTAATTTACACCTCTTAGAAATAATTTTTGGAAGCCTGGCAAGTAGTGTATCAAGAGCAGCACAGAGGGGTAAAAAAACAGAAACAAGCTGACAGTGACTAATGTAAGATGAAGGCTTCATCAGCGCATGCGGTCCTAATAAAAATTCATGAAATGTTTATTATTGTGTAAAAATAGCGTGCATGGGTCAGATCTAGTTCAGATTATGGAGCACAGGTGCATGTGTGCAAAATCATGTGTATGTGCATTAGGGCAGCACAACTAATCATAGTACTGTCAGATGACGATTGTGCCATGTTTGCATTGATGGTATGATCCATCGCATCAAACCAAACGCTCCTTCTCAACGTGACAATCTGTGTGGAGCAGGACATTAATATACATAAATCTAACATGAGAGATATAAAAGTAAAATGTGGTTAAATAAATAGCTTTCTAAGGAAGAACAAAACTGTGTCAGATTTGAGTTAACGCTGTGCTTGTACCGTAAAAAAAAAAGGTTGTTCAGACTGCTGTGTGGGACCGAAGTCACAGACAATGATGGGAGCTAAAAGCACCGACAGTACAGATGTGCTTATTCAACCTGCTGCAGGAGATCAAAGTGAAAAACAGTGGAACAAATATGAGTCTCTTTCTGAATTCCGTAGTCATTTGATGTATCCGTCTCAAACACTGTAATGTTAGCTGGCTCGACTGCCCTAGATGTGGTCACAACATTAATGAGACATCTGTTTACAGCCTCTGTGTGTGTGTGTGTGTGTGTGTGTGTGTGTGTGTGTGTGTGTGTGTGTGTGTGTGTGTGTGTGTGTGTGTGTGTGTGTGTGTGTGTGTGTGTGTGTGTGTGTGTGTGTTAGTGTGGAAGTGAAAGAGATAGTAAGAGTGTGCAAGCTTGTTTAAACATTACTTAGTTATTAGGGCAAAGTGTAATGGGGTCAGTAACTTCATCCAGTAATTCCAGACTGTTCAACCATTCATTCAATCAATCAATCTACCCAAACACCCCTCCATTCTTCTGTCCACCTGTTCCCCATCACTGTCTTTTATTCATCCATCCATCTATGTTCAGATAATTGTCAATTCCTGTTTTTATTTTTGTTTTAACAGCCCCACTTTTCCTTTTTATGTTATATATATTTTATATACTTATTATGTATTTTGCTTTTTTTCTCTGTGTAGCTGTACTGATTTCTGTCCATGTGCAACTGCAACCCCTGAATTTCCTCTCTGGGTATACGTATGGCTTTTCTTATCCGTTGATGAAATGCCATTGGTATTGAATTGTTATTTACCTTATAGTAACAGCGATGCTTAATAGAGAGAGCATTTGCCATCCAGTAGCTGTAACAACTGACCCTTATTTTATTTTATCTACTGTCTCTCACTTTCTCTTTTATACACACATGTATAAATAGGAGTAAGCCACCTGTGCCCTACGCCTCTCATGTGTGACTGTGTTAGTATATTCATATAGGGACTGTTGTATGCATCATTACAGGTGCTTCAATACTACTATAGATTTTGATAATACATTCCCATTCACTGAATCTGAAACACAAGTCAGTGGTACATTTTAAACAATTCCCCAGTGAACTATGTAGACGGTTATGGTTTTGTTTTGTATTGCATTGGAAAAAAAAAAGATTAAATAATGTTTCTAAATAACCCCTTACACAGTAATTTTGGCTCAGTGGCTTTAGCCAACCATGATGATTAGGAGTTGTTGTATTTTCCCCTCATGCCCACACACTTACACAGACCGCACACAAATGCAGTGGAAGCACATTCACATGAATCAGCAACCCCCCCTCTCCCCCCTCTCCCTCCCTCTGGACTGAAAAGGGAGAGCGCCCAGGCCAAGAGGCTGAAAGGGAGAGTGACAGTGGTCTATCTGCTGTCTCCCATCTGGGTGTCAGTCTCTGGTTTCGCCCAGGGCTCAGATAAGCTCCGGACACAATAGGGACAGCTATTAAAATTCAAACTACCAGAGAGAGTCATGAAATAGTCATGACAGGTAAGGGAAATCTACACACACTTGTGCGCCCCTTTATTGTCTGTCTGCTTGGAACTGCAGGTAAAATACGATGTCAAGGGGCACAGCAAGAGAGGTGCCAATGGTTGTGTGGGGATAATGCCAAATAAATAAACAGAAACTACTACTATACTAATAACTGTAATAATTTAGCATTATTCAAAATATTCTTCGAAACATATTTGTACTTCACTATGAAAGATATTATTAATGGATTTAATCATACAACAAGCCCTTGCAATAGGAGTTTACAAACTCTAACGCTGTAGGGAAATTACAGTGGAGAGTTGAAAGAGTATTGATCTGTGCCTGTGCTATGCAGTAGCACTTTGATTGCACTGCAATGTGACTGAGTCCATGAAACCTCATGCTGCACAAATGGATGCATCTCCTTTAATATTCCTGACATGAAACAGATGTACTTACACGGTATTCAACACAATCGATTTTTCCACATGCCACTAATGTAAGAACTGACAGGGTCATATTTCTGTACTGTAAAATACAAAAATACTACTACTAGTGGTAGCCATTACGATTTTGAGTGTATGACTTTTACTAATAAGTATTGCTACATTTCTGTATGAGTACTTTTACTAAACTAAAGCAGATCTGAATATGTCTTTCACCACTGAGGGTTTGATCAACGGTTATGTAAACAATTCCCCAATGAAGAAATTTGAAATTGCTGTACTTTATGTATTCTCTGGATAAAATTGCAATAACTGACTAACACTGTCACAAGAGACTGTAGAAGCTGAAATAATATGTTTGCACATAAGGCAGTGTCAGATTTTGGTGCTTTGATCCTGATCCCTTGGGTAAGTGTGACTATCTCTGTGGCAGTATACAAGACTGGTAAGTTGCTGCTTCCTCTATGCCCATGGGCAAGGAATGGTATTTTAAAGGTACAATTCTAAGTCAGAACAAGACAGCATCTGTGTTGCTGTTTCTCTTTTCTGCTGCTACTGGGATGTTATGGATCATTCTCTCTACAGCATGTGTAAACTCAAAGTTGAAAGAAAGCTGCTCTGTGCCCTCAAGCAAGGCAGGGCTGGATCTTGTCCAAGACAGTATCTGTTTATGTGCCCTTGAGAGAGAAATGCTGTCTGTCTGTGTTGGCAGCCGTGGTACCACCCTTGTTCTGCCCCACAGCGGGAGAAGAGAGGGCAGAGAGGTCAAGTCAGGAAAAGAGCTGACATGGAGAGAAAGAAGCCGGTTATAGCCCGGGACTCTGCATATTCAGCTAAAAGCATCGCAACGCCTGTCAACTCGCTATCCATACTCCGGGCTTCAAGCAGCCAGTTCAGATTCAGGACATTTCAGAGGACAAGAGCTGAATAATAAGACAGTGACCTGGGACAGAGAACCATTTGGAGATGTCAATTTCTGGCACTGTATTTTTGAGTGATTCGCTCAACTGAGGACAGATATTCCAGACAGGTGGGAACTAATGAGGTGGCCTTTTGGTCTGATTGTAGAATGGAGGGGGGTCGGGGCTTGGAACAAGACACAGCTCTCCCACCTGTACACGCACTGTACATTGCAATACATGTAAATGTATACTTTCAAAGTTGACTGAGCACATATGCTGTTTATTCAGCACTGAATTGCTTTACAGTCCGTTTCAGATCTGGAATCTACCAAGCAAACCACATCTATTTTTTTTACATTTTCAGTCATACATACTGAGTGCCAATCTTTACACTTGTATTATACTAAACTCACACCAAGACATACTGTATACTGTTGTGAGTCAGCTCCAGGCTCCATGGGAGCAGGCCAATAGAGTCTGGTTTTTGGCATCTGTCCTCTTAATTCAGTCAGGCATCTCTTGGGACAGCTGACTTCACTGCCAGCCATGTCCAGCATCCGCACACTAGTGTGTGTGTGTGTGTGTGTGTGTGTGTGTGTGTGTGTGTGTGTGTGTGTGTGTGTGTGTGTGTGTGTGTGTGTGTGTGTGTGTGTGTGTGTGTGTGTGTGTGTGTGTGTGTGTGTGTGTGTGTGCATGTACTGCTGGGATTGTGCGACTCTGGGTCTCCTATTCTAGCTCATCTGATTCTCCTATAACTTCTGTAACTGGTATATTTGTCATAAGGGAAATCAATATGTTATACTGGCTTCAGCAGATATGCTCCACTATTGATGAAAAGAGATACAGTTTCAAGATATATTGTACATTCAATTTATCAGTTGTCACTAACAACTTTATCCATGGTTAATAGATTTTTTTTTATGCTTAATAGATGAGCGGGAAACATATTTTTTGGTGTGCTAGGGTGGACAAGCTTTCATGGCTTAGGCTTTCTTATTTCTATCAAAACATCAGATCTGCAGTTTTATAAGTTACTAAGTCCTTGATGGAGGGTGGAGGAGGGCTTTTGAGTTTACAGTAAGCTATCAAGCTCTCAGATTCAAATGTTAGTACAGTAAATCACTCCTACAGTATAGGGTTATTCGTCACAGCCTGAGGGATTGGTCCTTTATGACTAATTAAAGACAAAATCTGCATTTTTAACCAAAATACTGTAAAGTTATTCACCATCTCTGTGTTCGACTGTAATGAAAGAAAAGACAACCATTTAGATAAAATGTTGTTGGGTCGCTTTTGTCAACTACACATACACAATGCTAGATACTTAGTTATCTTGCTATATATTGCTTATTTAAAGATATAGATATTTGTGGCAGAAGAAATACTTTCACTAGAGATCCATTCTTTAAATTTATGTGTGCATCATGGCAACGCAAATTGTAAGTTATTTGTGTCTGATTAGAGCTTATTGTTGATCTTAAAGCAACAATAAAACATTTATTACCATTAATAAAATCAGGATTTAAAAAGAAAGATATACCAAAGACATTTATCAGCTGAACCGCTCCTTAAGCAGTATTGTGGCACGGTGGTCCATCACTCTATAATAGCACTTTAAATTCAATTTTAAGAAGATTTACTTGGGAAGGGAATGTGCAGAAGTCTTAAGCACTGCCTCAAGGTCACTGCTACTACACTGCAGCAGAACACCTGTGTGAGTAGTGGTGTGTATTTGTGTGTGTGTGTGTGTGTGTGTGTGTGTGTGTGTGTGTGTGTGTGTGTGTGTGTGTGTGTGTGTGTGTGTGTGTGTGTGTGTGTGTGTGTGTTTGCATCTGCCCATGATGTGCTTTTGCTCCCTCACAGAGCAAAATGGCTGTATATCATTTATAATCTGTCCTCTGAGAGCTAGCGCTTTCTCTTCACTGACTCCTATTTCCTTCTATCTCTTTTACAGAGTCACTAGGGGAGGGGAGGAGTGGTGAGGGCAGAGAGGAGAGAAGGAGAGGAGGAGAGGAGAGAAGGAGAGGAGAGAAGGAGAGGAGGAGCAGAAGGAGCTGCAGAGCAGGAGAAATTGTCCTTATTAAAGAGACGTCTGCTCCATGTGAGAGATCCCTTGTGGGACAGAGATTAAATAGACTGCGTCAGAGGGGAACACGCTCGTGGTGCTGTGACTGGGAAGGAGGGAGGGAGGAGAAGAAAGGGAGCAAGGAGGAGAGCTGGGATGAGAAACAAACAGACGTGAAGAATGAAGAAGAGGAAAGAGACAACAGGGTTAAGATTAGAAGAGGAGAATGTGCAGAAATGTAGCGGCACACAGACTGAAATGTGGACTTTATTGCATGGAAGGGATAAAAAAAGATTAGAAGGAAAACAGGGAGGAGGTGGGTGTGAATGAAGGAACATGACACAGAAAGGAGATGAAATGGGAGAGGTGTTTCAACCAAACTCTGCAGAGATGATAGAGAGAGATGGAGAGAAGGGGATGGAGAGAAGGTGAGAAAAGGTGGATGACAGATGAGTGGGGCAAACAGTTTTCTCAAGTTATGTTTAGAATCATTAAAGGCCTCATCATGGGAGCAGCACAAACCAAAGCGCGTGAGATGTGGGAGGAATAGAGTGCTGCAAGGATGACGTATTTTTCTAGGCCAATGGGATTTTTCCATTGGATTTTGGATTATTAGATAACAATTATCGAAAATAGGCTCTGTAGCAAACAAGCGTTTACGATACTGACACGTTTTGTGATTTATGTAATGCAAACGCCAGGAGCAAAACAGCTAAAAGCAAATTGACTACAACACGGTTGAATGACTTTACGTCACCACCACCAAGTTAATTGAGACTAGTGTTCAGCATGATGCCGTTTTGTCGTCTCCTTTAGCCACTTGTTAGCAACCGCCTTTTATGAGACACGTTAAAGGTTCAAAACTGAAATCTCCTAAGCCTGTGTTAACCACAGACTTTATTTCAGGCATCTAACCAAAACCCCATTTAAAAAAAACACAATGACCTTGAGCCAATTGAGTCGGAAGTGCAAATATGCCGGCTCATTTACCGGGTTTTATGCTATGACAATGCTATACAATGATATGCATGATACTAGATGGACAATGGTATCTGCAAGGGGAAGGATACAAAACATAAAGGGAAAAATAAAACAATTTTTTATACATCTAACCATTATCCCATCTTCTTGCATTCACCTGCTACACCTCTATTATTTTCTTTCTTTTCTCCGTCTTACATTTTCTGCACACCATACACATACTGTACACATCCCTCTCATCTGTGTCCTTGACATCAACGCAATGTCACATAAATCACTGGTTAAAGATCAATAGATTTATAAAGTACAGTATGTGAGATACTATGATGTGTGTGTGTGTGTGTGTGTGTGTGTGTGTGTGTGTGTGTGTGTGTGTGTGTGTGTGTGTGTGTGTGTGTGTGTGTGTGTGTGTGTGTGTGTGTGTGTGTGTGTGTGTGTGTGTGTGTGTGTGTGTGTGTGTGTGTGTGTGTGTGTGTGTAGACATTTAGGGTGTGGTGTTGGTGTGTATTTGCTTGTGGTATCTAGTTACATTCGGATAGACTAGTCATGTGTTCACCCTCGACAAAAAGACGGTTAACACAAGAACCATCAACAACCTCCTTCCATAAGAAATACCAGCATTGGTCTGACGTATCATCTGGCCACCATCCGATTCTGTCATTTCTCATTACTGCCACAAACAGCAATGCATGGGCATTCCCCACAAAAATCTGCTATAAACACAACTGTCTTCAATCAACTGATGGTCACCTGCATTTCCCGAAGATATTTGTACCTACTTGTCAAAGTGTACTGAGCTCTATTTTCCCAGGGGGGAATCATTTTATGCCAAAATAATTGTTTCAACAAGGAAAAACATAATACAACAAAAAAATCTCCATTCTGGTACTATATGTTTTAATAATTTATGGGTCAAAAGGAAGTTTAGAAATGGTGTGCTACTTTTCTAGCACTGTTACATTGTTAGTAACTTAAGTGAGTGTAGAAGAGACAGATGATGAAGGTTATAGATGTAGAGCAGGTCTAATAAGGCTACGCTGTACACTGGCCCACTGGGATACCAGCGACCGACCAACACACAAAAATAGAAATGGGAGCAGAAGAGAGAGAGAATGGAGGAGAAGTAAGGTGTGGTGATAAAGAGGAATGGGGGGTAGACAGAAAAGGAGAGAGGAAGGGCAGGTGGAGGGGTTGGTGAGGAGGAGGTCTGAAGGGGACAAGAATGAGAGGGAGGGAGAAAGTAAGATGATTTAGGGGAAAGTGGGAACATATATTTTCTATTTTCCGTTTTGAAGTTTTTCTTTAAAAAGGAATGGTTTGCAAATCAAATACACTTTTTTTAACGACTTCGATTAGCCGATCAATGCCACTTTGAAGACTGTACTGTAAATATGTACAGAAGCTGGAGCCAGCCGCCAGTAACAAAATCTTCCTTCTAACATCTCTAAATCCAGACAAAAACCAAAGTGTGAAAAGGATAATTTGCCATTTTAATTGGGGTTCATGTATTTCTTAGATAGGTTTAAGATAAGATATCTTAATCATCATACTTTCACAAAGAAACAGAATAAGTGTAATAATTTAACCATGAGGTTATGGCCATTATGAACTTTTCTAAGAAATCATTATTTTCTACTGTCCAAATACTGTAACTACCATTAGCCTCAACTGCTGTTGCTATGGAGAAGAAGTCAGTCTGTCATGAATAGCACATGTAGCAAATTCAGAATGCTTTGGTGTTTCTATCAGGAGCAAAACATCAAACTGACCCAGAATCTGAAAGTGAACAGATTTATGCAAAATGTCCATCTCATTTGCTATTAGCAGCATGAGACTTATGGCAGTGTGTTTTGTACCAAAAATGCACCATAAGAGTCTTAGTTATCTTATGTCCATACATTTTATGTTTACAAAGATCCAGCTATTTTCTAACACAGTTGTTCATCTTTTGTACCGATTATTTAACTGTGACAGTTTTCTGCCCATCGAAGCCTGAACAAAGCCTGCAATTGTCTACATAGAAAATTTATGACACTTTCACTTTCACAGCTTTGCAAGCCTGTAATAAGAAGAGGAGAAAAAAAGGCTGGTGGGAGACAGGAGGTGTTGGTGTCAATATCATTAACCTGGACTGGATAACCATTGCCATTTTATCAAAGGATACAGATTAGATGTATACATTTAAGGAATACATTTTCTCATATTAGGTTGGAGACCACTACATTTGAAATATAGTTTTGGTGAGATTGAGATATGGACTTAATCAAAAGCTGCTGGTGTAAAACTGTCTGGAGGTTGGGGGAAGGGGATGTCAAGGGAGATTTGTAGGTGGTGGATGTAAAGTGTGTGTGTGTGTGTGTGTGTGTGTGTGTGTGTGTGTGTGTGTGTGTGTGTGTGTGTGTGTGTGTGTGTGTGTGTGTGTGTGTGTGTGTGTGTGTGTGTGTGTGTGTGTGTGTGTGTGCAGTGGGAGTCAAATCAGTAGAACTGGCGTCCAAGGGGGGGATGAAGAGAAGATGGAGGTAGTAAGAAGACTGAAATGGGAAGTGGGGATATCATAGAGGCAAAAAAACGTGAGCGTGAATATATGATATTGTGTTATCTTGGAATTGAATTTCTATTTTCTATTTTAAGTCCCTGCTATATTAATTAGTATTTAGTTCTATCACTCTTCAGCATGCATATTGGAGCACTTCATTCCATCACCTTGGTGTGATAAGTCATGATGGGCAACACTGCAGACAGTGACCTGAAATAAAAAGAAAGAAG
This sequence comes from Anoplopoma fimbria, assembly GCF_027596085.1. Taxonomy (NCBI): domain Eukaryota; kingdom Metazoa; phylum Chordata; class Actinopteri; order Perciformes; family Anoplopomatidae; genus Anoplopoma; species Anoplopoma fimbria. The sequence continues at coordinate 19,092,404 of NC_072465.1, forward strand.
GCTGATCTTTTTCCTTGTGGGTGTTCTGCTTTGGACAATAATATGGTACTATTAGATGTACTGTATACTGTTCAAAAAATTAATAATTGATTAGTATAAATTTAGAGGAAGCTTGTAGTGATGCATGTTTTAAAACATTCACCGTTCTTTTCCAGTTTTTGGTTATTTTAAAATTAGCAGTCATATCTGCTTAAAAAGCTTACCATGATACGTTTGTTAAGTGGACAGAGTCCTAGTATATAATGTGGTTTCTACATGTACTTGTATCTATATTTACTCATCCTTTTCCGCACGGTCTCTCCAACTACCCTCCTGCTTTCCCACTCTCACAACATCAAAGAACATTGATATCCTAAGCACCTCTTCATCCTCTCAACTCTCAAGGAGTGGCTCTGCCCTGAGCACTCTCCTACAATTCCTTACTCCCTACCCAGGAGGAGCCACCGATGTGCCGCAGCTCTCGACAGTCTGCAGTACAGATATAGTACAGAATAGTTACACTGTGAGCACCTACCAACCGTCCTTTTCCCCTGTCTCAAGAGAAGCAGGTCTGTTTTCGGAAACTAAGCTGTAGCGTGACATCCCATCTGCCCCCTGAATGACTCATACCATTCACCCTGCTGGCTGCCTGAGGGAAACGCTAGCTCCTTCACCCCACAGTCACCTACAAGGCAACGCACAGGTAGCTGCATCCTGAGTGCAGTTAATCACTGTGGGTTTGGAAATTGTCCATCCAATGGGGTCAAGAAACATAATAAAAAAAGTATGAACATAATAATGCCTGAAGAAATGTCAAGCTCCCTGAAACATTTAGAATTTCAACAAACAAGATATATTTCCCTCAAATCTGTGGCGCTATTCTCTTTTCTTTATAGCCATCATGTGCATAATGTGCATTGTGTGGAAGCTATTGATGCAGTCCTCAATCTTTCACATATTCTCCAACTACTCTGCTTGGAAACATTGAAAAAATATACTCTAACCGTAAGTCATACTTAACTTATATTTCTAATTAAATGCATTTTGAAACAGCCTCTTAAATGTCTGCTGCTTTCTATATTGTACAGTTTCATGTACTGTGGCAACAATGCAGCAGGAACCTGGTGCCCGATTCATCTAAACGCATGTGGTTGAGAATGCAAACCTTTGACGGGTTGCATTTCTATACTTAGAGAGCCACAATGAATGTAAGATGAATAATGGGCGAGCCATTCATGAACCGTTCCTGTCATGTAAAAGGGCTGGCACAGGCTACAGTATACAGGGCTAATAGGTCAAGCGTGCTCAAGGCCTCTTACCATCAAACACAGTCCCCTGGGACACATACACATTACACACAGCACACATGATGACAGCAAGCAATGCAGAATACCTTCAATGATAATTACCGTGATCATATTTCGGAGGTAACATATGCTCTGTGGAGCAACCATGCAACACACAAGGGGACCCGCACAACATAAACATAGAAATACTTGGGATCGCTAATACAAATAGCACTAGATACTACATCACTCTGTTTCCAATTAGTGAACGTTCCAGTGAGAGATAATGCACTTAATCATAACAATTAATAATCATATGATGAGAGGAGCATCCTGCTTGTTAGCAGGTGGGCAAGATCCCAAGCAAAATGTGGCAAACTTAAATGGTTTTACCCATTGAAAATGGTGACAAACAATAATATGGAAGCACCTTATTTATGCAAACAAGATACACAATGCATTCTTATATTCTAACAATTCTTAAATCCAATAAATTCAAAAAGAATTAATGCCACAGACACAATGAGATTGCGGTGAGAGTGTAGTGTTTTGAATAATCCGGCCTGGCAGTGAATTTGCATTCACATACATTTTGAAATGCTCCTTAGAGCCACATATTTTTTTTCATGTCTCTTATCTTTTTATCGTTATTATTTTAGCCATTCAAAATAAAAAGAAGAAAGAACAACTATTTGCATTGTGATCCTGAATAATGTCAGTGTGGAAGTCTCTAATTGGAATATGAAATGCACTGCAAACATTTAATATGAACATTTTGAATGTTTTAAATGAGCTAGCCCCTCAATTTAAGAGGTAGTGTTGCAAAACAGTGGAACTAGTGAAAGTGTTTGAAATCAGATTACCCGGATCAGAAAGAATGTTAATTATAACAATATTCCTGTTTCATCATGAGTTTAATTACACTAATTTTAAATCGAATGCAAGTCTGAAGGCTGCAATCCTGGAAGTGTTTAATACACTTAAAAAAATGTAATGTGTGTGGATCTAATCAGGATGCTCATGAGAATGGAAAAATAAAATTATAATTTTATGATTGTTATGATAATTTTTATTGCTAGTTCAAATTCAGTTTCATTTTCTGTATCGCTGTAACACTGCAGGCATTCTTTCACACTTGTGTTGTAAATATGGTGCTGAGCAATAGGCACCGCATCCCTTAACTGAAGCGGCGTCTATCAATGTTTTATCTATTCAATCCCATTTTGATTTGCTCTTTATGCACTCGTTGTTTTGTTCTTGTGACTCGGAAGATTCCGTGAATTTACCTACTTAACTCTGCCAGGTATTACCACCAGCTGGCCTAAAAGTGGTGCTATTGGATGACTCGACCAGGGAACACAATCTTCTGTGGCTATCAGCCTATAAGGTTACAGGTTACCTCTGATGTCACACAGGTGACACTGCATGAATACTTATCAATGATCCCTACATCAGGGGAGGTGGAGGATTTTAATACTGTTATAAATATTCAATACACAGACAAAGCTATTTGATAGGTCGTTTTTTTGTATGCTCTCTGTACTGCAGCTGTAGGCGAAGTTACAAATAAACCTACCTTAATGCAATATGTAGAAAAAGTCTAGGATGGGCCATTTAACAGTAGATATCTGTATAAATATTTAAAATTATATATCTGGCATTTGAATCGCGGATATATAATAGTCAGTATATTTATGAAATGTTTCAAAGAAAATGAATAAATATGAATTATTATTATTGTGCTTTTTGCTTTCTCATTCACTCTTTTTCATTCTGCCCAGTCCATACTTGCGGACGCCACAGCAGATCCCACGTGGTACCGCTGATTGGCTGACGGGCTGGGAGAAGGAAGGGTGTGGATGAGGGGGCTTGTATGGAGGAGGGTGAGTGAGGGGGGCCTAAACTGTCCAGAGAGATTTCTATGCATACTAAACAGGTCTAACACTAGCTGGTTGAGAAGAATTTTCATTAGTCCCTTTGAACAGGACTCCCTCCCGTGTCTGCTGCTCTTATGGCGTGCTTAGGCATTTCTCCAGGGGCTTGACAGGGTAACGTGCTTTTACAAATGATTTTTACATGAATAAAGCAGGTGGGCAGAGCAAATAATGATGCATATTAAAACCAACAGTACATACAATGAGAAAACTATCAATCTGATGAGATCCCTCATACAATACAGAGTAGCGCACACATATTCACACACACCTAAGCGCATACACAGACAAGGACTGGAACTCACCTTCTGTGGGTGAGGTTTTCAGTCGTTTGCAGAGTCCCTCTACGCCCGTGTAGTCCTCCTGGAGTTTGACCACCGCCTCCGGGCCACGCAGCTCCATCAACGAGCGGAGCTCCATGACGGAGCAGCCGAAGCCGGCCGCATGGTTCTCCTCGTCTCTTTGGTTCTTGGCATAAAAATCGCTGTTCGACATGTCCCCCATGATGTCAGCTAGTCAAGTCAGTTAGATAAGTGTTTGTTATTGCTTATAGATCAATCAAAAAGCTTGCACAACAGGGAGATGAGCTCAGTCTCATCCAAAAAAAATCCAAAATAGGTATCACGCAGGCAAAGACAACCAAAAAGACAAAAAAAAAAGAGTGCCACTTGCAGGTAAAGCAGGCAGATAGAGAGATTAAAAAAGGGGGGGGGAATCCGAGTGGACCAATCGATGAGCTTGGTTTCAGGAGTGACAGTCAGATATCGGCAGATCAAAAAACGTTAGAGAGAAGAAACAGAAGAAGAAGAGAAAGAGTGGCAGAGAACAAGGAGAGGAGGGGATGACGAAACACTAGTGGGGAGCATCCAGGTGAGCGTTGGACAGCCCCAGTGGTCAGGTCCTGAGAAGGGCGATGATGGTGGATCCAAGTCCTGTAGGTCTCAGGCTCACCACGGCTGCAGTCCAGACCCGCTCCATGTGTGGCTTCCCATTGCTGCTATTCTGATGTTGCCTCCGCTGCCTCTCTGTCTCTACATGGTGGTCCTCCCCATCACTGCTACAGAGAGAGAGAGACAGAGAGAGAGAGAGAGAGAGAGAGAGAGAGAGAGAGAGAGAGAGAGAGAGAGAGAAATCCGAGAGATGAATTCAAAGAGGACAGAAGGTGAGGGAGGAGGAGGGAGAGAGACACAGAAAGAGAGCACAAGGAGTGAGCGTTGCGTTCTCAAGACAGGGGTGAATGCAGCGGTAGATGGTGCACGGCTGAAGGACAGCCTCTCCTGGCTGCTGCAGTAACTATGGCTATGCTGTCTCTATCTACTGCTGCTGCTGCTGTTGCTACTGGTGCTGCTAACCTCATCGTGAGGACACACCGACTGCCAGGGAGAAAGAGAGAGAGAGAGAGAGAGAGAGAGGGGGGAGAGAGAAAGGGGATGCAAAAGAGAGGGAGGGCGGAGAGAGGAGGATGCTCCTTTCTGGTGCAGAGCGGAGAGGAGTTGTGTGCGGGCGGGAGGCTGGGGCTGCTCTGACGACAAAGCGGAGAGGAAGCACGTAACGCTGCGCTGTCACAGGGAGGATGGGCCGAGCTGGAGAGCTGCTGCTGACATCTCACCTCTAGTTCTCTCTCTTTCTACAGTAACTGACCTCTCCTATGCAGTCACTCTATCTCAGCCATCCCTTCCTCTCTGCCTGTGTCCCTGTGATGCCCTGCATTAATGACTTCCCTCTATGTCTCCCAACCTCTCGCCTTAGGGCTATAATCAGCTCAGGGGGGAAGATTTCTACAGTGGGAAGGTGTTACATTGCAATTTACTGGATTAAGATAATTCAGAGTCTGTGACCGGTTGATATTAACTGCAAGTCAACACATTTTTAGGTGTCAAAAGATGTGGTTGGTGTAATTATTTTATTCTTGACAAATCCCATGAAAAGACCAATATCAACAGTTGACTAGTCTACTTTTTATTACCTCCCCTCTTCCCTACTCTGTCTGTGGTACCCACAAGCATGAAGATGTAAATGTTCAAAAGAAAAAAAGGTTATATATACAGTCTAATTTTATGAAACCTTAGATTATTTCCTGCAAACGCTGGACACCATTAGTGTCCTTTTTTAGGGAAGCAGTGATGCTTAGTGAGTATTTTTAGCACCAGCACTCATAGTGCCCAGGTTCATTGTAATAAAGTAACAAGTCACCCAGTGCAAGTGTGTAGCTCATTGTATTTTTAATAGACACCTCTAGTGCTTAGACAACAATAGAGGTCTACGGCACTGAAGAATTATCAGCACAAGCAATACAATGCACTAAACCCTTGATATATTCAATTAAAATAGGCCAAGACTACAGCAGCAGCATGGCTGGCTGGTCGAATCATTAAAAAAACGACATAATAATTCAATAACAATGAGTTTTTTGGTCATTCATTCTTTGAAGGTCATAAGGGTTTAAGTTTACAGTGCTTTATATCACACACCAAAATCCTAAAAGTAAAAGGCCCATGTTAACAATTGAATCCTGCTTTACCAAGAAATAAAATCTACAGAATACAATCTTTACATGTATAGTATGAGGAAGTTAAAGCAGCCAAGAACAGGCAGCTCCATTGTTGTGAATTCCTTTTGTTAAGTAAAAACATGTTCCTGGAGACTGGTAGTGCAATCTGTTACTTTCTACACATTCAAACTACACAAAAGACAATGGAGTTTTTGAAGTTGTCTAACCTTGTTGGTATGCAGTAAAAATGCCATAGAACGCCGAGGTAACATGAACATGAATACATTATTTATGTCACTGCTAAGAGACGTTTCCTTGTAAAACCATTACCCGAACCTAGAGAACATGTTGGCCAATGGTGTATAAGTTAATAATACAAGGTAGCATGATGCAAGATACAGAGTTTGTCTAGCCATCTGTTGTCTGTTTAGAAGTACCAATGGAAATCCCCAGACAAGTCACTTAGCATCAGATAAAACTTTACACTAAAGTAGTAAGCATGCTCAGATTCTTGGTACTGCTGGCATGCACTGCTTAATTAGACCAGACTGAAACAATCAGCTAGGTGTCCAGTCGCAATTATCAAGCACAGCGATACGGAGGGGACAAGTTCCAGAAACAATAGTGCGTCTGGAACCGCCTGGGCAACAACCTTGTCACAGCAGGGTAGTAAGAGAGCCTGCCAACACGTGAATACACATCTGTAACTCCACAGGAACCAGTCCTGTCTGTTAATGAGCTTCAGCCCTTGCTGAAGTGACAAAGTTAGACAGCACTGGCAATGTCACCTGGACTAGTGGGACCTAATAAACCTGCTATACATTTCTGCAAAACATTTCCAACAAAGGAAAATGTTTTTTTTCCCAAACAAGTCACAAGTCTAAATTAAAGACATTACATATTCTGGCTTAGTTAGGTTTTGGATAGTTTCTCCAGTTATTAAACAAAAAAGGACATTGCATCTTCCACTCTGTTTTTCTCCAACCTTTCAAAACAAATCTACCAGACATCAGCAAGCTACGCTGCTTGATTCCAACAAGGTTTCGGTTAGCATAAGTTTGTTAGACAAGCGGAGTACAGCTAACATTTCACGGCGAGTGAACTCTTAAGGTACGCTGTTAGGCCGGCCTAATCCCCGTTTGCTAGAGCAATTTACCAACAGGTTAACGCATTACGTCGCCCCTGGTGCGTCTAATTGTTGATATATTTCCCTTCCTTTCCGGTCGCCATGCCTTCGGCCACCACCCCTGCCAAAGGGATTGAACCGAAGGCCAAAGAGGCTGCATTCTGGCTGTGCCCTGCGTCATGCTGTGCGTCTTTCTTGGGCAGAGACCTTTATCCAATGTGCATAGCTTGCATGGGCGCTAAACACGCTCAGGCATTGCTGGCTGACCCCCCCCAGTCATGTTTGCAATGTGCTTCAATGCCAGAAAAGACCATGGAAAGGAGGCTGAGAATAGTCAGGACCCTTGCCTGTCAGGAGCCACCCGACCCATCCGCCCGAGCCTCACGGAGCTGGACGGACATGATGGACTTTTCGAAGGAGTTCCTTGAAGTGGAGCCTGGTTGTGAGAACACAGAGGGTGATGCCAACTCTGACCTCCTCGACATGGACAAAATGGAGGATGAGGAGGATGACTCAGACTTTCCTGTTCAACAGTCCAGACACCCTAGTGGATCCAACGCTGTTCCCCCAGAGCGAGGAGGCTCAGCGAGGCTTTTACTCCTGTTACTACCTCATCTTGAAGAAGGGGAGTTCATCCCTCTGCCCCTTTTGAGATATCCGTGTGTTAAACAGACACCTACACAAATACACGTTCAGGATGCTAACACACAAAATGCTGTGTTGTTTTATTCGTCCGGGAGATTTGTTTGTAACGATCCATCTCTCTGATTTGCTCCCACTCATGGGAGCAGGCAGTCAGGGATTTCACTAAGGTGATAAATCCTCTCACAGATCTCGGGTTCAATATAAACTGGACAAAGAGTTGAGTAGAACCTGCGCAATGTACAGAATACTTGGGTGTACCTCTCTTATAAGGTCACGCTGTTGGAAGCGAGAGTAGCGCATCTCACAGAGTGTCCCTCCCTCTTCGGGCTGGGGAAAGCCCTGTTGTTCAGACTATGTCTTCGCCTTCTCGCCCTAATGGCTTCAGTGATATCTGTTTGTCCATTTGGGGCACCTGATGAGGGATTTTCAGCGCTGGTCCGTGGCATTGTGCCCCTGCCCACGCCGTCACCTCAGTCGCAGAGTGATAATATCACTGGCGTGCGTGGCAAGGCCTTTCTACAATTAAAGTATATTTAGCTGCTATCTCAACCTGTCATTTAGGCTTTAGGGAGAAGCCTGTAGGGCAGCATCCTTTAGTATGTCGATTCATGAAATGTGCATGCCGTAAACTCCACATTTCCAGGCCCCGGGTTCCTCTGTGGGATCTGTTGGTTGTGTTGGAGGCTCTCTCTTATCACCCATTTCACCCTATAGAGCCGGTGGGGATGAAGTTTATTTCACTTAAAACAGTGTTACTCTTACCTTTAACCATAGCAAAGCATTTGAGTGACTTGCACCCTTTTACCATTCGTCCTTCCTGCTTGCAGTTTGCTCCAGGGCTCACCAAGGTCTGTCTGCAGCCTACAGATGTCCCACAGTGGAGCATGCAGCTTTTCACCACCTCCATTGACACATTTTGCCCCGTGCCAGCACTGCATGTGTATGTGAGGAGATCGGCAGGTTTCGGTAAAGGAGATCAACTGTTTTTGTCCTGGGCCGCTCCCCACAAAGGCAGACAATTGTCCCGCCAGAGGCTGACTGGATTGTGGAAGCCAAATCTCTGGTCTACAGCTGTAGCGATTTGCAGCCTGCAGCCCCCCAGGGGTTTGAGGGCTCATTCCTCAAGGAGTATGGCCACACCATGGGCCCTTTTCAAGGGTATTTCAGTGCAGGATATTTGTGCTGCAATGATCTGGGCTACGCTTCACACTTTTGTAAGGTTTTGAAGGCTCGATGTCTTATGGCCATCATTGGCACATGCTGTGCTAGAGGCAAACGCACCAGAGTTCCTGTGATAAACGCTACACAGCTAAACAATATTTGGCTTTGGGAGATTTCATGCAATCCCGGAGTGGTTTATATTTCCCATAGTGAAACACCAGAAGACGTTTGAGAAGAACTTTGGGCTACTTACTTTGATAACAGAGTGAGGTCACATCCCTCCTTTCATTGACACAGAAAGAAATCGGTCTCAAGGAATTGTAAGCGGGTGGTTGACTATGGCAATATGAGGGGGCATGGCCCTAGCACAGTTTGACTGACAGACATGGTGTCATTTGAGCTTCCATAGTTGGTCATGCCAAGGTGATTCCCCATAGTGAAACCCCTTATTCTGTATCAAAGAACTGGGGGTTACATTAAGTGACACAACGATTTCATGTATAATTTAACGCAGAATATCGGAGCATCTCCCTTCACAACATCCGTCCATTTTCCGACCATGTAAAGCGGTGTGTTTCCTGTTTCAAATGATCATGTTGACTGGTGACTGGTGGTGGTGAAGGTGGTGGTTGTGTTATATTCTGCTGTCCTGCTGCTGCCTTTAAATTACAATGACATGGCCAGGAGTGGAAAGATAGAGATTTGGTAGGGAAGGAAAGGAGGAGAAGACATTGGAAGGGGGAGGAGGAAGAATGTAGATGGCAAAAGACAGCAGTTGCAGCTTGTGGAGGAAGCTGGAGACCAAATGAAGGTTTTAAAAGAAAACAGAAAGATGGAATAAAGAGTGGTAAGAATAGAAAGAGCAAGCGGAAAGGTAAGATAGAGGTGAAATGCCCTGCTGAAGCCTGAGCTGAGTAATCTCATTTCTTTCTTTATTATATAATGTAAACATGCATGCACACACAAATAGACTAACATGCATAAATGTACACACAGAATTGATTTTCTCTTTTCTAGGAAAAGCAGGGCAGCTGTGAGTAGAACTATTGTTCGCATGCAATCACAGATAAAACCATGATAAAGGCAATGTGTCAAAATGGATCCTCATCAACATTAAATAGTTTGAACATCAAAGGGTGAGCAACTTCCTGATGCTTAAGTGCTGGGGATATGGAGCACTTCATGATTTTCTTATCGTCTTTCAAAATCCTCCTATCTCCAATATTTCCATTGTCGTCTTTGGACCTGTGTGTCTGTCCCAACAATATCTATTCTTTCATCCTGCTAACCCGTCTATCTGTAGCTGACTAAAACACTTCCCTGCTGTGCTATTCTTCCGTCTACCTCCCTGCCTACGTGCCAGTCGGTCTGTATAATTGTTGGCATGCTCCCCATGGGTTGACAGTGAGTAATGAGTAACATATGATCAAAGACTGAAGGAGAAAGTGTAGATTTTTACCTAAAGTGCGAGAACACTTAATTGGACTTTATGAACTCGAACACCATATGGAAACCACATTAAAACAGGAAGCTCCACAGCCAGATGCCAAGACCATCTGACCACCATACTGTACAGTATTTGCCGTATGACGATTCTACTGACAATACAAAGAGGAATCTACAGCAGCTGAGATACAATATAGGGCTACTAACATGTTTATTTTTTTGTAACTTGGTCTCTATTCAGCTCCAGGAGAGGCCTGTTGAAATTAACACATAATGTGCAATGTAATACTGTGCATCCTATCTTAGCATGGATTTGACCTTTTATTATATTGTCTCTTTGTGCCTAGTGAGACGTCTGCTGGGTCTCTCTGTTCTGCTCCTTGATTATAAAGAACAAATGTTAATGATGAAACGGTGCTCTACAATAATTGCTGCTTTCTCTTTGATGAGAAGTTTCTGGTCTGACAAGCAGTGGGTAGTTTGCCGTCCTCCACAGAGAAGCCATGCGCATTCTCCATGTGTCTGTCTCAAAATGTCCTTGAGCACAGTGAGGCAGAGCTGAGGTAGAAGCTGTGCCTCACTGCACCACCAGCAGCAGCAACACTGGCATACAGCTCCCCCTGCCTGTGACAAAAATGACTGCAGGAGACTTCACTGATAATAGAGCTGCTCTGGTCTGCACACCTGCACCCCCGTAAATATCACATTATAAGATGACAGGCTTACAAATGCGCATGTGTTTGTATCATGACATGAATAGATTCATTTCCAAACATTGTCAAAAGCATCAGATTATTTTATTAAGGTGTTTTTTTTTGTGAGAGGGAACAATTAAAATTAACACCTTACAATGTGATGCAATTGATACACCACTACAAAGTACCTCTGCAGAAATGACAATCAACAGCTCACCGACAATAAACAATTTAAAGCTTCACAATGGTAGCAATTAGAGCGATACCCTTGGATGGGGATATATTAGGTCGGGAGTGCTCTAATAAATGTGTGCCCACTCCTTGTATGAGACAACATATACAAAGGAAGGGACATGCTGAATTCAGTATGTTAGTTACGCTGCTGGTGTCACAATGCAGAAGGCAGAGATCAGACAAATCAAGGCTTACTTTGACTTGATAACAGTGTGTTCAAGCACATGCTATATATGTTTCAGTGCTGCTTGAGAAGTCAAATAAACCCAGTGAACCCAAAAAAACATTTACTGTTTTTAAGAGCTTTACATACATTGCATGTAACCTGCATTACACTGCAATGACCATTTATAAAACCTAATAAAAAAATAAAAAATGTTAGGAAAAAAAGGATATCAGCTACACAGCAGAGGCAGTTACACAATGCCTGGGAATCCCCAAACACACGCACACACACATTGGACAGCAGCTGCACTGCAATACCGTACCGCAATATCAAAGCGCACTCACCTAGAAAGAGAGAAAGCCACGTTTACTGACATTGTCTCTGAGGTGAAGTGTTACATAACAACCGCACGGAGAGCCTTCTTTCAGCCACTATCAGTGCTCTCTAATTGGGTTGAAAGCAGCTGCCGTGCTAACTAAGCACAGCAGACAGAGCCTGACGAAGAAATAAGGTTATTTTGGAAACCAATGCAGGAGATCCAAAAAGGACTGCAGCTCCAATACATATCAGGCTGAGGAGAAGACAAAGCTGGGAGCAGAAAAATTAGAGAGAGGGATGAGTCAGAGAGAAGAGGAAAGAGAGCACGGCATGTACGAATACATTCGTCCATGTGTGTGTGAGCTGAGTCTATGTCGGCTTCTAGAAAGTGAGGGGGTTTTGAGGAAAAGCAGTTGGCCAGGCAACTCAGACAGCCTCGGGGTTGCTGTGTGTCACTGCTGACCGATATTGAGAGGCAAGAAAGTGAGAACAGGTGAGGATATGCTAAAGCTGTGAGAGGATGAGCGTTATAAGTCTTTTGTCCAAACTGAGAAGCCCTAATGGACCCCATCTTTCACATCTACGAAATATCCTCTGTGCCACAGAAATATGTCAAGGTGTGCCACAGTGGGTGGCTCCATCATTCCCTCACTCTCCTTTCCAGCTCCACCTGCCTCCTTGCCTCTCTGTTTCTGCGGTGTCCAGATGTCACCTTTCCTCTGGCCTTGGTGCAATTTTTCATCAACATTGCTTCATTCTTTCAACAACTGTGTTTTTTGTCCTGTCCTTGTTGCTGTTGTGAGGAGTTCTGCTGTATTCACAGTCACCTGAATATCTTGCCATGGGTGTTCCTACTGAGTAAATGGCATTATACAACGTAAGCAACATGCTCGGGCTGTGGAGGGAGATATGGATAGAGTAGAGTGTAATCCTGCCTGGAGCAGCTCTGTGGATGCACATTAACAACTGTAACCAAATAAATACTGGCATTTTATTGCCAAGCATATTGAAATGTAACAAACAAATGTAGCATGAAAGTCATTATTATTGAAAAACTAGATAAACCAAATGCTGTTTGAATATAATGATCTAATAATAAGTAGTGATTCCGTGCTTAATAGTGGATGCTCTGGTGCTTTTACGGGCTGAGGTTTCGCCTCTGTGGGAGATCATCCTATACAGTAAATGAGGAGTTTTGCTATCAGCTGATGAATTATCCAATCAAACCAATCTGAGCCCAACAACCCCTGGAGCATAGCCTCTAGTTGTCAATCACCTTGTACAGGAACTCAGGGGAGGTGAACTGTGGTAATTGATAAAATATGGGGGAGTGGAATGAAGTGAAACATGTTTTCCTTTTTTCAGTGTTTTCCTCTACAGCTTTGCTATTTTCTAGTTTTATAAGAAACTTTTTTTTTCTTATTAAGAGATACTAGTGTATGTTGTAATAAAATGTCATGAATAAAAAACAGTGAAAAGATGATTTTAATGGAACTCCTGTAACTAGAGCCAAGGCTACACGCTTATGACAGGTAGAGGGAAATAAGACTCGATCCTGTCTGCTGTAACAGAAAACAGTGTGATGAAACATGAAAATATGACAATCCGGTGAATCTGGTGAATCTGCAGCTACTGTATTTTTTTTGATAGATGGCCATTAAAACCCTGGTCAGATATTTCATGTGTGGTATTGTCTCGTATTGACAAATATTTAGTGAGCATGCTAACATACTAAACTAAGATGTTGAACATAAATATTACATGCTAATAAGCATGTTATGCTGACAATGAATCAATAAAGAAATCACTATTCACTCACAATTTCTTCAAACCAACATTTGTGTTTCAAGTAGACCTTTACACATTATTCTCCACTATTTTGATGCAGACAGAACCATGTTCTGAGCTGTATGTACTATTGTAGGGGTATTTAAATAAATTCAACGAGGTCCAGTTTTAAAGAATTTCCTCATGCAAAGGTCCAGAACATCACAATAATGTCTGATTTAGTCCCATATATATTGAAGTAGTTGTATTAACTGTAACTGGAAGGTTGCCAGTTGGATTCCAGTTTGTAAATCGCATTGAGCTTAGTGTTAATGTAATGTGTGATGTATAATCAAAAGTGTAAAAAAGCCTAAAATGTTACATGTATTTTTTGAGGAAAAAAGTATGTACTTGTTATAATCAATTTAGACAATGTAATTGTGTATCACAATGTCTCAATATCTAAATGTTTTCATTAAAATATAATTCCAATGAAAAATGATAAATAATCATATTGAGTTATTTCCCAGTCCTAGTTACAGTACAGGTTATATGCCTGTGGTATATATTTTAATATCAAACAGCCTTTGTAAACATTCCCAGAAAATATTAACACAGTGCCTGGTAGACTGAAACACTGTTTACACTGAACATAGGGAAATTGCGGAAGGTCTCCCTTTTAACTTGTCCCCTTTGGAGAGATTACAACCTTCACACCTTCCATGCTCCTTTCTCCCAACCAGCTTCTGTATCATAACCTCACCCATCTGAACACAGCCAAACCCAGAATAAGTCTGTTTTAATCTGTTTCACCACCAGAGTCACTACCTTCACAGAATAGTGCATCAAACAAGAGGATGACACCTGTGCTTGTGGGGATTTTACTAATTCACACACTCAGTATGACACATGGTGCAGTCCACATGGCACTCAGTGTGACACTCGCTTAAGAAGGTTTTTAACCTCAAAAGGTCCCGAAAAACATACTGAGTCATCATCGCATTAGAGGCTGAATGCTTGTGTGTAGTGAGGCAGAGACTGTGAATTTAACTTTGTAAATTCTGGTGTTGGGTTAAACCCATATCATAATGGTAATGATATATAAAGGCACTGAAAACTCATATGAGCATGTGCAAAGACAGATAAAGTGTTAAATTCTGCATTTCTTTATCAGTAATGCCACCAAGGCTTGGACTAGCCCTATAGCACGTACTGAGGGGTTTACATGGAAAGTAGTTTATGCCAAGCAAAGTTCATGCTGCATACGGTGTGTTGTGCAGCTGGTAAATAAATTATCTAAAGTACATTTCAAGGAAAGAAGAGGGGAGGACTTCAGCAATGCTCTCACCTCTGTAAAGAAATCTGCAGTCATTCATGAGAGTCCACACATTTTGCATACAAAATAAAATGCGTGTTTTCAGGACACATTCAGAAATGAGTAATGTCAAGAGGCTGAGGATTATTTATTGTAATTGTAATAAAATGTGTTGCTTAGGAGGCATTAGTTAGAAAAATAGGTATGGCAAGATTGCTCATGATGGTAAGGACAATTGTCCGTGTCAACTAAAATAAAACCCAGTTGTTTAAAACTTAATGAGTTTGACCTCTGTCTACTTCCATTGGTTTCCCAGTGGGCCAGGATCCTGACCTCTAATTACTCATCTGTTCACAGATTTGTAAGCCTTTTCATGGACACACTCTGTTGCCTCCAGCATGACAAGCTGCTTAATCTGTGTCCAGAACTCATAAAGGCCTGATACAGCTTCTTAGAGAATTCCTTCCTGTGGTGCAGCTACAACGTATAAACACAAACAAACATGGAGGTGAAACATCTTTCTGCTTTGTTTTGTCTGCCTCATTACCAGCCTACAGGGGGACATATGCAGGTTGTTAGGATCTTAAACTGGCTGGGAGTTTACATGTGCATGTTAATAATTGGTATTATCTGTCTGATTATACCACTGAGCATGCAGGACTAACCTCTACAACAATAGCTAGCAGAAAAATCTGTCACTGATGATGCATCTGTGCCATTGTTACACCTTTGGTTTAAGCAAATGAAGAAAGAAACTGACACTGGTGTTCCAGGTTTAACTTAAAAATAGGCCAAAAGGCATACGGCCCAGAAAGATAGACTAGAAATAGAAAGAGTTTTGTTAATAATGTTAACAACGTTCTTCTCGCTTTGAATTCAGCTGTCTACCGGGAGATAAGAAGGAACATAAATGGTGTAATATTGGCCGCAGTATGTGCGCAGTAGAGCATGCCTCTCTAACTGTTAATAAAACAAAACAGGGTTTACAAAAGATTTCACGGTGGCCGTTTTAGTCCACCAGAACTGATTTGTCCCATTTTAACCTGAATTAGCACCAGCTGTACTCACCAACACAGAACTGAATAAGCAATGTGACATACAATTTGTATGTGTTAATTAAGTATCATAAAAATCATAAGTAAGGCACTCTGAAGACTGAAAGACGGCAAAGCGTACTTGTCTTTTAAGAGGATGTATAGATACAGATAAAGGCTATGTATAAGCAGGATCACAGACCTCTTGCTTTCTAATACACATTTGCATCCTATGTATGCTCACACACACACACACACACACACACACACACACACACACACACACACAAACACACATATTAACTTCCTGCTGCAAGGTCACTGGAAGACAGAAAGAAAGAAATACTGCGGTGGCCCTCTGATTGCTCCAGATGAGCCGGTAGAAATCATGAGGGAGTTATTGGTCTAATTAAATTCAGCACATGCAGGCTAAGTGTGCTAGAAGGGTACCAAAGACAGAATGAGGAGGAGAGGAGAGAAACAAATTAAGAAGAGTGAATGAGTAACAATAGTTCTTTTAATCTAGCCTTGGTGCGCCTAAAAAATAGACTTGCGTTTGCCAATTTCATCCCAAGTGCAAAAATCTCTACCACTAAATTCTAACAAATACCTAACGAGTGCAAACTTGAAACAGAAATGTGTGTTTTTGAACTGACAATTTACAGAATGACATTTTATTTTGAGTCCTGAGATGTGCACAGTATACCACACCTGCGTTACTATGGCAGAAGGAATGTGGCTATGAAATGTCGTCATCACTTTTATTGGATTTACTGCTTAGCTATTGCTCCCTGCTCCTTTATTTGATCAATTGAAAAGTGAAGAAAGTAGAGAGCAGAGCCAAATGCAAACAATTACACTGCAACCTGTATTGTGTAAAAACAAATCAACAACTCAGATTTGAAAATTCCTGACTTTGGTGCCCCCAGTGGTAGAATCAAAAAAGACAGTGTGGCTGACAGCAATGCAGGCTAAATCCACAACCCCAACCCCCTTTAATCTCATTAACAATTTCATATCCATAAAAGTGTTAACACATGGAAAATGCACATCAAAGTGATACATATGTGGGCATCACCACTAAAAAAAAACGCTTTTAGAAGATAAATTTGAAATGAGATGTGGTCTAAGCACGTATCAAAATAAACAGTGCAAGTGAGTGTATTTAAAGCTCCAAAATGATTATTCCTTCATATGATTTATTCTGGGGGTTTTTTATTTACATGGATGGTCTCTCAAAGAGGGTGTCAGATGCAGTAAATACAATTTTATCATGGGTAGATATCATATACATAAATGCATATGGACAAACAGTAAGCCCTCCATTAATTGTTTAAAAAATGAATGCGAAAAAAAATGAATTTTCATCAACTTCAACTACCTCTTTTATGGTCATACAGGGCATATGTATTCATGTTTATCTTATATATATATATATATATATATTAGGGTGTCATCTCTTAGTGGACTAATCAGTTGTTTTGGTTTGGTTTTATGTTTTTCATACTGAATGACTTATTTCCAAGAAACCTATGAGCATGTCTCTGGTAAAAACAATATTTAAAGTGGTGCATTTGTTTGATTCTTCATGGGAAAACTCAGTTTTACAGACCTGTCAATTATATCAACTAATTTATTAGTCAGCTATTAAGAATAACTTTGGGAGAGGACGGCCCGAAAGTTTATGTGTGTGTATATTAGTGTTAAAGCAGGTCGTCCTTCAATCAGAGGATCGGCTGTAACCTCTAGGTGTGTGAATGTTGTATGGTACTGGTTAGTTAAAGTCCTTATGGGCAGGAGGCACCTTGCATGGTAGTCCCTGCCATCAGTGTATGAATGGGTGAATGGTGTAGTGATGAAGGGCTTTGAGTAGTCGTAGGACTAGAAAAGCGCTGTACAAGTCAATTTACCATTTAGTTATATAGCTTCAATGTAGCAAGCAGCGACTCAAACATATGAAACCGAGCAGTGTGTTAAACAAATCCACAAAATCTACTGAACCAATCAGCAGGCAGCAGACCAAGAATATAATGACTGACAGGTCATATAAACTTACCGATACACATACACCCTCATGTGAACAAATACACTAAATTCTATCAGATTCTCACATAATGGGTGACTGAAACTCAAAGTCCTTTTATCTGGATAAGATGAATTGGAAAAACACAGATGATTGTTGCTGGACCGGGCAATTTGTCATTACACTCAAAGCAAGTGGGTGTCAGTGTCAAATGACTGCCTGCAGTAGCTTCAACGCTGCCTTTCAAACCCATCTCATGTTTATTCAAGGTACACTTCCCAAGATAGTCTCAAATCCAAAATTAACCACATTTTGGGAGATTTTTGACAAAACTTTGGAAAGCAAGCAAGAAAATAAAAATAAAATCTATGAAGGTAGACATTCTAAGTGAAACTAAAAGAGCTTTATAAACTGTACAGAATGTGACCACTATATCCTTGCACCATAAGTTCTTTCCTGAAGAATTGAGATCCACCTCATTGCATTGTTGTTAGGAATAGGACCTGAATTTAAATGGTCCTTCAAACAGCATGACAGCCTTCTCCCTGTCAGTTGTGTCCTATATTCCCCCCTCTCACCCTCCTCACCTTTCTTTTTCTTTCATCTCCTCGCTTTTTCCTAAGAATTCTTCCACTGGTAGACAAGCTCAGAAATCAAAATGAGCTATTTTTAATGTCTCTTTATCATAATTTTCTGATAATCCTTATTACCAACAGTACAAGAATAAATAAATACCTACTGTACCTGTACTTGCGTCAAGTGTCCTATTAAAATGTAAAAAAAAAATTGTGGAAAAGATAAATGTCAAGTTTGTCGCTATGCTACACAGAGGTGATGATGACACAGCAAAATTGAATGCACTGCGACGCTAACAGATTCTCGCTTGACTCTATGAGATATGACAGAGTGGAGCAAGGTATGGATTTTCTCTGCAGGCTGTTTTTTTTTTTTCTTGTACACATCTGTTGTTCTTTTGAACAACAGTTAAATCATAAAAACAAATACTATATACGACGTAGATTTTTTTGGTGTTTGCATTTGCATGGAAGACGTAACCTCGTTTTTTCCAAACTGCAGGTAAAGGACTGATCTAAGTTCAAATGCTGACTTTACTTTATATATTTGTAAGCCTGTATTATCTAAGTTAAAAAGAGTAGTTTGCTGTGCTACGTCTATCCTACATCGTCATCAAATATGTACTTCAAATATCTAAAATTGGGGTTAAGGGCATGAAGTTTCAGAGGACAATGAGACAGCCGGTGCATTCATCTCTTCCCTCCATTTTCAGTCTTTGTGCGTCTTTGTGCCTACTTTTATTCATTAATGTCTCATCACATGTATGTTTGTCCAACGGGACAAATAGAGACGGAGTGAAAATAAGGGAGAAGGGGACAGAAAGAGGACTGACACTCTGCTTCTGAGCTATCTGGCTGTTTTGGTGCAAGCGGAGCTGATGGTCGAGGTCACACAGTCATCCCAGTCCCATTCTGACAGTGTGGCTGACTGACTAAATGACTGAATAAATGAATGAATGACTGCACCACTTGATGGCTAGGCAAATGGCTGACTGGTTGTTTGACTGACTGCCTAGCTGTACTGCCGTTCTCTGAATGGTTTTCCTTGTATTTTACAGTGTTGGTGCACACTGACTAACTAACTGTCTACTGAATTGACTGACAAGTCAGCCAATCAGACCGAAAGCAAGTGACCCTGTCTGTCAGTTGGTGTGATGATCAGTCAGTTGATCAGACAGGCAAGAAAATATTCAACTAACAAGCCAGTGAAATTACCAATTCATTGGCCACTGACTGTAATCAGCCACAGAGTCAGCCATCCAGAACACCAGACAGCCAATAGATCAAGTAGGAGAGGTGATAATGTTCCCTATCAATTCACCATGCCAAACAGTCAGTTAGCTAATGCAGTGAAGACAGCTAGCCAGCAAACACACATTATCAGTTACGGCAGCGAAGCCTGCTGCTATGACACAACCAGTCAGTAAGTGTGACAGAGAAGAGACTGCAGAGTGCATGCAGCCAACAGATGGCCTGACTGAATGAGGAGGTGTGTGATGAAACGTATCCATTTAGAGACACTACAAGGACAAGGGGATTTGATTTCTCTACAAAAAATTGAGTTTGACATAGAGAATGGACAACATGCATGATATATATATATGTGTATATAAATAAACAGATATATAAATATCAAAGAGATCTCCAAAAATGAATCCATTCTGCAGGAGAAATATTTCTACAGCAGATCATCCTCATCTTTTCTCTCCAACAGATCACCTGCACCTTAACTGCCTTGCTGACTGATTCAGGGCTCAAATATTATCCATTTTCTGCACACCCACAAACCGCAGACATGCATGGAACAACGTGTACAGATTAATAATCACACATCACAGCCTCTCGCCATGCAGATAATTTACACCAACTGAATCAGAAGCCACTAACCAAACCCGGCAAACAGATAAGCAGTTAATTTATTCACACAAGCACAGTGCATACTTACAAGGCAGCAAGGTTATCAGCACCATCACCGTGACGTGAAAATCCTCCCACCTTAAAACGATATTGCAATGGCACATGCAGCGGTGGACTAACCACTACAGCGGTGTGCAGTATGTGTGTGTGTGTGTATGTGTGTGTGAGTGAGTGTAGGTGTGCGTGTGTGTGCGGACACTTGCTAAGCTGCACACTCACTGCTACTGCCTCAGCTGGGGCTGTCTCAATGCACAGCCTGTACCATGTCGGCAGGCGGCAGGGGTGGGCCTGTGTGTGTGTGTGTGTGTGTGTGTGTGTGTGTGTGTGTGTGTGTGTGTGTGTGTGTGTGTGTGTGTGTGTGTGTGTGTGTGTGTGTGTGTGTGAACAGTGCTGCATAGCAGAGAGGCTGCTCTTCACTTGACAAAGCTTTCCCCTGACTGGATAGAGGGATCGACATAGATAGATGGAGAGACAAATTAATGGATGGGGTAATGTAGATAGAGAGAGATGAAAGCATGGAGAAGGAAAAGAAAGAAGGGAGCAGATACGACGGATATTCTAGACATCTCTCTTTTTCTGTGTTTCTCTCTTCCTGCCTCTCTGTGACATTTTGCCCTCAGAGCAGAGCAGGAGGTCCACTGTAGACATGCACACAACCTCATTTTAGAAATGACTGGAGAAAGAAGAGAGATGGAGAAAAAAAAGAAACAAAGGACAGAGGGGAAATAGAAAGAATAGATGAAGGATGTAGAAGAATACGCACTATAGCAAGAAAGGTGAAAGCAGCACGAGAAAGGAGGCACAGAAAGAGAGGTCCAAAATGTCAAAAAAGAGTGAAGGGAGAAAACTGGGGAGGCATTAAAGGTGGAAACAAGATTGCAAAAAAAATGAGCTATATAGAAGAGGGACGAGGAGGAGGGGAGGGGAACTTTCAAGGACATGGATCGTTGTCAGGCTCGTTCTTGTCTTCTGCAGATTCGGGATACCCGTACCACACATGCAAACTTGCATGCAGATCATCCAAGTGGACATGATTGCTGCTGGACATAATGCTTTTGTGTGCCTGTGCATGTGTATGCGTCTGGCTCATCCACACACACACACACACACACACACACACACACACACACACACACACACACACACACACACACACACACACACACACACACACACACACACACACACACACACACACACACACACACACACACACACACAAACACACCTGTTCTCCCCCAGCCAGTCATCTGGCTAACCCGCAAGCCAGCCTTGACAGGAGAGGATAACAGCTTTGTGTCATGTTGCCGTCATTTCACTACCCCACATCTCATCCTGTCACAGCTTGGAGAAGGGGAGGAGGCGGGAAGCCAGAGCCTCGCTGCAAACCCCCCCCCCTTATTTGTCTTCCGTTTTTTTCTGTCTCTGTCAGGGTCTATTTTTCTGTCTCTCTCTCTCTCTCTCTCTGTGTGTAACACTCGCTCTACCCCCTGTTGTGTCACAGGTGTATTATGTAAATATCAGACAGCATCAGCATCACTTGCAGCATCACTTGCACACACTTTAGGTTATTCCCACTAGAATGAATACAGGTTAAAGAGAGCTGAGCTGTGCACATCCAGCATGTGCTGACATACCTACAGTATTGTAGAGATCTATGTTTTTGCATGCTGTACAGTAGATTTACTGCTGCACAATTGTTCCACTTGAGAAGGAGAACATCCTCGGTTATCTGTTTTGAGTTACAAAATTGAAGTGTTCAGCACAAAGTTTGAAGAAAAAGGAGAAAAAAGGGGGAACTTGTGTGGCTTTTCAAAGAAAGATTAGATTATGTCGGGGTTAATGTCAAGCTGAGACTTACTTGCTTGCTTTACAAGTCTCAACTACTGTAAACATCCCATTGTGGCAAGGATTTATCTGAGACAACATGTTGTGCACTGGACTTTACTGCAAAGGATAACTTTAAAGAAGCTCAAATTTGAATCAGCTCACTAGCTTACCCGCTGTTGATTTTGCGCTTTTGTATGTGTGCAGAAAAATACTGTAAATAAAAAGTGCAGGTGATTTTGTCTTATAAAGGACACTGCACACATTTTTCTTCTAAACTGAGATACTCATTTGACTCACGGTCAATTTAGGGAAGATGGACAAAAAGAAAATGATTCATCATAGCAACACCTTTGAGTTGCCACAGTGGCTGCAGCAATGCAGGTGAAGACAGGTGGAATAGAATAAAATGGAATAGAAGTAGTTGTCATGCCTATATAGCCCTTCATACAATTGTGTTGACAGGATGACTTTGTACCAAGTTCATATATATTAATGTTGTTTTGTGAGGAAGCATGTGGTGGGGAGTGGAAAATACAACTTTTATAGAATATCTTTTAGGTTCATTGATCTTTAATGGTGAATGAAAACAGAGAGATTTTCAGGGAGCCATACAGAGAGAGAGAGAGAGAGAGAGAGAGAGAGAGAGAGAGAGAGAGAGAGAGAGAGAGAGAGAGAGAGAGAGAGAGAGAGCAGTGATGGGGATCAGAAACAGGCCCTGAATATCAATGCAGCGCGTCTGAGAGAATTCAGGGCTGCAGTGCACCAAAACCTTGGAGAAAGAGCATGAGAGGACAGTAACATCACAGGCAGCCAGAGACGGGGGTACCTGTCCTTCACAGCCAAGACCACCCATAAAAGAAAAATCACCATCTTGCTCTACTGACATGTCATGAATCATAACACATCACCACATTGCCCTTATTGGGACTTCCTTTTTGACGTCACTTGTAAAATTGTCCTTGTCATTTGTAATTCTAGGTTTAAATAAAAAAGACATTTTGTGAACTAAGAGGTTTTGAGAGACACTGTTGTACAGCCTTCTTTCTAAATAAGTACAATGCCACACTTCATTTCTAGTGGGAATAAACTTCAGCACTTGTCTCAGTACTATGAAAGTCGGCTTCTACCCACCCAAAATCCTGCAGGTCAGGCTATTCTAAGTAGATGCTGCAGGCACACCTACGCACTATATACACATTTTGCTTAAGCTAAATGTATTCCATTCATCTTATTTAAATGACTTGAATGTCATTGAAGAAGCCTTTTAGACACATTGGTGTAAGGCTCCTCATCCTCTTTGTCCCTCACTCTATGAATGACTTCTTCCCATAAAAGCTCCATTTCCTCCGAGGGATCTGTTAACCCATAAAATGTCATGTTTACCTTGGGCCAATCAGGCATTTTATATCTTAGTCACAAGCCACCAGCCAATAACCATTAGCCTTATTAATTGTGGAAGCCTTAGACCATCTCCTGAGTGCTGTAATAAAACACCCCAAGCATGCGATGACTCCCAAAGGTCTCTAACCCTTCTCTGTGAGAGGTCACCAACACGCACACTCCTTCTTATCTAATATATTACTCACGAGTTGCATGTCTGTACTTCCTTGAAGCAATAATCTCTGACAGTTATGAATAGTGAAAGCCCACTGACAATTCTTCAACTGTGTGCTAAGAGTCTGGGGCCCGTTTAATCTGACGTGCAACATGTAAGCTGCAATTTGGAACATCAGATCATTTTGATTCATGTAAAATTTTGACTTGTTTCACAACTCAAGACAAATTAGTAGTCACATTCACATTGGGAAGAGTCCTGCAGAACAAATAAATGTATCTGCAATTTGCAAAAGCACCCCCTGACAAAAACTGTTTAAGAGAGTTTCAAATTTGTATATTTTAATGCGCACTAATATCCTGGTTATAATCCAGTTTATGGAGTATCCTTATTTCAGAAACCTAGAATCGTGTTTATGCTACCTTGCATACTCAAATAGAAACCAGGATACTGCTGTATGCATCTTATCCTGGGTTCAGTACATTTTAGAAATCAGGCCGCCAGCCTGAGATCTCTTGCTCCGCCCCTTTCCAACCACCAGGGCACTTAACATTCAATTGTCTGCTTTTTTTAAATTCCAGGCTTGTAAGCAAATTTCATTAATATTGTATTTTCTTTGCTTCTGCCTTTCCGGTCTTCGTTTGGGTCTATCCCCTGCTCCCTACGTCAGCAGTTGTGAGGGTGTTTGATAGAGAGTGGGGTAGAGAAGGTGGAAGCTGATGGTCTATTGCAAAAAATGTTTCTGTTATTAACCTTTTAAAAACACACCTATTTTTTAGTCCTCTGCTCGAAAATTGCATATTTACCGGTAAAATAAACCTTTCACGGCAAAACAGCTAAGATAAGAGAAAATTTACAACTATCGTTTGTTGAAGCGATTTCTGTTGTTGGTGTTCTTTGGCTCACATCTCGCTGATGCTTTGATGTAGAGGGATTTGATGTATATGTCCGGAATCTGTGGACTGTCTGCTTTCTTTTGAGATATTGTTTGTGTGTACTGCATAAAGTGCCATAGCGGTAGAGGCAGAAATGTGGCAAGTGGGTTGACTAAGTGGCGCTATATGGATTTTGATATTTGGTAATTCATTTAGTTGGTGTTTGAGTTGTGTTTGGAGCATGTAAAAATGGCTTATATATTCTTGTAGCCCAGGTTCTGCTATTTAATTCGATGTGCAACATCACTATATTCTTTCGTGATTAGTGCATTGTTTCACACTGTGTTTTGCTAAGTCTTCAACCCTCTCGGTTTTATACAGTTAATAATAATAACTTTAATGCCATTGATATGAATGACTCTTTGAACTATTCGGTACAGTCCAAGTTATTACCTGTGTAGCCCTGACTCCAGCAGGAAAAGGTGTCCACTCTCATTAGTATGCAAAATTCTTTGGTTTTAAACCAAATTATAGAGGCTATACCCCTCGGTATCAAATATAGAGTTTTGTCCGAGAGATACAGTTAGAATTTGTCTGCACATAGCTCAACATCCCTGGTACGAGTCATAGACTGTACTGTGTAAAAAAGGTAAATGTAGGTTCAGGGTCTGAAAAGTGAAGTCAAGAAGTGCCTTAAACCTGCATTATTTTCTAATAGCCATCTGGTTACAAAGTCTTATTGTTTAGAAGTCTATTATAAATTGACACTTCTGACGTTACCTTTTACCTCAGTAAACATTATCCTAATGAGATTATGGTCTATCACTAGTTCCAAGTCTTCAATACATTACGATGTTCATTTTGTAAATGATGATCCGATTTGGAGTTAAATAGATTATAAAAATAAGGGTATGCTTTAGGGCATGGTTACCTTATGATTGAAAAGTCAGTCAGTCTGTAAATCAGGATAGAGAGGTAGCAATGCTTATTCCTCTACAGCTCCACCTTGTTGTCCAAAAAATGCAATATTTAGTAGAGATATTTATATCAACAGTTGTATTAATAACAGAATTAGTGTGGACAGAAACTCAGTATTAAAAAAGCATAGGTAGTCCCAGTAGCTTTGGGATTCCTTTCGACATTAATATGCAAATTAATGCAGCAAGTTGCTACGAAATATATACACGGGTTAAGGAGTTTTACATTAAGTATTCAAACAATTTGTGTCTTTACAAACAGACAGACATGTTGATGAAACCTTGAAGATGGCATGTACGTGCATTGATGATATGATTAAGAAAATATGCTTTATTCACTTAGGGGTATTAAAGGACGATAACTGGAGACTACCATGGCAAATTAACAGGAATCAACTGGCCTTTCAAATTAGGTTACACGATAAATCTGAACAAAATGTTCACAGGCTGAATGGCAGTGAAGAAACTGTGCAGAGAGGCCAATGGTGGTGCTGAAATATTAATGAATGACCACATGGTCCATTCTTAACACCTAACAACAAGTGCAAACACAGGGGTTTTGGAGGGTTGTAAAGAGTCTGGTGAGAGGTAATTGTATGTGGGGGTGGAGAACTAAGACTCACTGTCGAGTCATCCAGGTCAAACAGAGCCTTTTACTTTTCCTCCTCCACATGTCGGTAATTGACTTTCTACAAAGAACACATTTAAGGTTGCACATGGACGGTCTGATTGAATTAACTAGCCCTCTACTTACACCTAGCATTCAAATTAAAATGCTTATTCCTTTGCTTTCTCTTCTATTTTCCATCACTAACACAAATATAGATAAAAACAAAGTGCTTTGATTGTTTACATGTTAAAACAATCAATTAACAATAATACAACATAATTAATTAACAACATAGAGCTCTTAATAATGTAGTAATGTGGATATCCACAAGGTTTTAATCACATTTTTCCAAAACATCACTACATGTACAGTAGGTTAAAATGAAGTCTTATTTCAGTACCCCAATTCCTGCAGGGGAAAACCATCACCTTTCTGAAGGTGGTCTTTGTTCCTGATTGGCTGACCCCTGGGAGCAGAGCTAATTTAAAAAAAAAAAAAAACACACATACAATGGTGTACTGATAGTATAACAAAGCTGCCTACTTCTGAAATCTGTTCCGCTGGTAGGGTATTCAGTGAAGTACAGACGAGAAAAGCTAGGTGTCCAAACCCATTAATCTACACTGGCTTCCTCGTTTTTCTCTTTTTCATTTATCTCCTCTCCCTCTCGACACATACACTCCCTCCTAAATAGCCATAGATTCAGCTCTTATTCCCCCATTTCCAGGGGAAATTAATGCCTGGCTGAGGTGAGGTGTGAGGATTAAGCTGTGGCAGAGGATTAATCAGTCTTGCATGTCTGTAAGCTGGACAATTCCACATAGTTTATAAAAAGACTGGAACACGCTTATGAATAGATACAGCCAATGTGATTGAATATGGTTCATTCTCAGTTGAATACAATAGTCTTCCCAGCAGGAAAGGACAACTTGTATTATGTTTTGAATACGCTTTTGTTGCAATGCTTTTGTACATTAATTTCCTCTTTTGTTGCAGTGCTCTTGTACATTAATTTCCTTATAAGGAAAAATGGCATAATGTCCTTGTTAAATTAACATTAAAACACATTGTCAGACAAGGGTTTTGAGAATCTCACATCTCTATCTGCTAAGTAAGGATGATTATGACTTCAGGGTTCTTGGAAAAACTATCAAGCTGTTTTTCTGGAGGAAAAACATAAAAGAACCAAATTCACTTAAAAGTTAGTTAGTAGTTAGTGCTGTTAGATTGCTGCCAGACCGCACTGTTAAAACATGTGTGTGCCTCGCTGCTACAAGCAGGAGATAGTTCTTCAACTGCAGCTAAAAAAAAAAAATGTACAGGCTAAATGCCAACAAAAATGGATTAAAGCAGAATATTTATGATAGCCTAAAAACATGTTTTAAGTTTTGCCATGATTACTGCTATATTTTTTTCAATATTTTTTGACTTTTGGACTGAGGACAGACTATTACAAAGATGAGGAGCACCGCTTCGCTCTGTCAGTGTGTGTTTGAGAGAGAGAGAGAGAGTGACAGAGAGAGGGGAAGAGAAGGTGGTCTACGTTTTTAATAATATTAACTAAAATGTTAATGTTATGAATTAAGCTTCTCACTATTCAGTACAGCCCTAGCAATGCATATTTGGATTGTGAGATTAAAGATAGGATAATACCCTGATGTTAAACAGAACACGATGCTGTGATATGGTCACACCAAGCACACGTACAGACTTTTAAAGGAGAACCGTTGTTTAAATAGAGGACACATTGCTTTTAAACAGACTTTTTATGTTTAGATATTTGAAATTAAATATTCACACCATAACTGACTGCATTGCTTGCAAAAACCTTCAAGGTTCTATTATATGATTAATTGATTGTAATGACTCGGCAAATCGTGGATGGAATTTCACTTTGGACCTTTAACTATGAGCTTTCACCAGCTAACAATAACTTCTCGAGTTGGGAATACTGCCATTGGAATACAGAAACGTGAACAGTAATGGGTGTACTTATTATTTAGTTTCAACTACTGAGATATACTTTGGATTAATTATGTCATCTGTAAAAAAAGACAACCTTGTCCTCACTGTGTTGTGAACCAGCCAATGTTAGACCTTTGCTTTGGGTAAACACATGCCTTATTTATGAGGTGATGGGACTTGGTCCTGAATGCATTTTAGTCAGTTGCCCGTATTTAACTGACACCAGAGTGGTTTGGGTTTGTTTAAATAGAGAGGAGCATTTTCTAACTCATCTCTTGAGTTTCCTAATGCTACTCACAGCTGACACTGAGGAGGTTTAAAAGAGTTTGTTCTGTACAGACAGAGCACAACACTTTGGAAATGTCTCAACCTCACCAATACAACCTGTCCAATACAATCAACAGCAGAACTTAGTGTGTACTCTAACCATGAATACGAATAAACACTAATGCACTTTCACACTTCAAACTCCATCTAAAATTAGTTGTTTTGAAGTGAGGGGGAACTTTTCAAGGACCATGTTTTAAACAGCCAATTAATCAGAGCCAAGTAGTTGAACTGAAATATTGCCAGCTCTCTCCACCGTAGGACAGGACAGGACAGCAGAGACAGAGATGAAGAGGGAAATAAGAGGAGAGAAAAGAAGAGTGCTGACAGAGAGGCAATGCTCTCCTTTACTGATCCTTTCTGACCTTGAGTGGAAAAAAAACTGGAGACAGATTATCTGAGTGCATAAAGAATACAAGTCCAACACCTACACCAATGTCTGTCTATGCTGCTTACAGTAACGTCTATTGCTTGCTGTCCATCTTAGTGCCTGAACCAGTATAACCATACAGTCAGAGAACGTCTGCATGTTCGTCAATTTACTCCTTCCAAATAGTCAAGCACATGACAAATGTAAAGATTGGTTAACATTTTAACATACATATAATGCAGAGGTTTAAAGAGACAGCAAATACAAAATATGCTAACTTGGGTATAGTGCGGCAATGAGGAGTTCCCATTTACTGGTGTCCAACGTTTATGGGATTAACTGTACTGACAATAATACATAAACCGTGGTAATTATTCCGAGTGTGATTCTGAAATGTCCAAACAATTTCACTATATTTTGTCAAAATCTAATTGATATGTGATCAAATATCCAGTGAGATATGCAACACGAAAGAGAGACAATGCTATGGTACGCTTTCCCCCATTTCAAACATTGCCTATGGATCTGCAGCATCCAATATATTGAGCACAGCATATAGACAATTAAAGAAACATTGCAGTGCACCCTGAGGCCAATCAGTGTTATTTAGAGAATGCCAGAAATGATGAATGACATGCATTAGTTCCTAGAGGAGTCTTAAAATTTGATTACTGGCTAGTCACCTTTGTGTGCGACAGATTGATGGGCAGACAAATCGATCTATAGTCCCTCCCCCAATTTTTAAGTGGGGTCAACTAAGTTCTACTGCTAGATCACTCATGTGTTATGGTGGGGAAATGGTTGAAAACTTTCAGTAAAACTGTAAACAAATATCAAAGAGATTTGAAACTTATGACTCGTAAAATTCACAGATGCAAAAGACCAACAGCAAACAGCAACTCTTATACAACTGATGTGTTAAGCTATACCAGTGAAGATTACAACCACGCTACATTACCTACAGTTTGAAACTCTAATGCCATCAATGCACACAGTTATTGCACTGGGTATCTTCAGCTACATGCTTCAATGACAATGACTACAGCAGTTTCAGTTCAATGATATTTTCTTTTCAAAAGAAAATGGAAAAATTGTGTAAATGAGGAAAGATCAAGAAGTAAGGAAAATACTTTTTTTCAGTGTCTGTTATCAAAGTATAGTAATGCATCCTGTCTCTTTTTTCCTCCAACCAAGAAAAAGCCAATATTCCCCCAAGATGAGATCATTACTCATAATATATATCCATAAACAGAGTTTTATTTGAAATATAAATGTTATGACTCATAGCTTTAACAACAGCTCTGGTGCAGAAGTAGCAGAGCAAAAGAGGAGACAAATCTATTTTGGATGCTCTGCTGCATCCAGCCGCTGACATAAGAGATTTGCTGACAATGTTGCAACATCCCTCACCAAGCACTCTGAATTGTTTGGGACATTTGAATTTAGATTAAACACCACAGTAAAGTAGACGTACATAACACGGACTAAGAGAGAGTGAGAATACTGGTTTGAAAGGTGGAAAAGATATTCAAATAAAAAGTATTTACTTTAAAGTCTTGAGTTTCAGATATTTTTACATAATTATTGGACCCTAACAAGCAAACATGTTTGGAAAATTCAGTGATAAGAAAACAATCAGCTAATGAATAATTCAGTCTTAAATTAGTTGAAAAATGTGCTTAGAATTTGCCCGTGAACCGAAACATAAATACAAAACCGCCAGATAATATTAACATTAACAAGAACAAGCAACACTTACTAACAACACCTTACAGAAATGGAAAAGGGTAGACAGTATGGAGGCAGGAGGGAAACTCCAGCAAGAAACAAGCTTGTTTAACTGGATTCTGATTTGACCTCAGGCATATCCTGTATGCACACATGCACACTCTACAAAGTATTTAAGGCCAATCCTTATTGCAGCAACTTCTACAGCTTTGCAGGACAAAACATCCCTTGCGTTTGATCACACACAGAAATTAACACTATGGGTGTAAACCACAAATTTCATCATGATACGATATTATATCAATTATTTGGACAATGGTAGAATATTTGCCAGGGCTCTGGACTAACTTTTCCACTTATAGCCTCGGTGCTACTAACTTTTCTCAGACTAGCCAAGTCATCACCTCTTGTTGTCTCATTCTCCTCACCAGCCTTGAAGTAGTCAGCTTCATGTCTGGAACACTATAATAACTAAACATACGCACGTGGAATGATGTGTAATTAAAAAAGCCTACATAAATAAAAATCAGGCGGGTCCACTTCAAGCACACAGAACAGGATCCAAATTAAATCTTGTGACCACAGGGATGTGACGATCGGGAGCTCAACTTTTTCTATACGCACGAATGTTCATCGCTCACTCCTCAGGTTGACTTTTGAGACTTTGGAGGCAGGGACTGAATAGACAGTGGATGGTGTCTCTAAGCTCCTAGTTGTACTTAAATCATAAAGATACTTATCCATACCTGTAGGCCACCGTAGCTCTCCAACACACTTGGAAAGAGAGGGCTGAGCTGAGGGGTATTTAGTTTGTTGCCACCTGCCACAAACCACGAGATGCCATTAAAACTTACACACTGTTCCTTTAAGTGGGTTAACACATATTTTTGACCTGCACATCACTACTTACCAGTCTAGAATCATGCTGTTACCACACTGTTTTATGCATTTTAATTGGGTCAATTGGACGGCTGGGTAAAAAAGGGATCATGAGGAGCATGGCGTTTTCCCTGTAGTTGAACATTTTTCATTGTCGTCGGCCAGAAGAGAACAGAAAATGTGTGCCGCGTTAAAAATAGCCGTTCAGCACCTCGTCACGTTCTGTTTTTAGCATAAAGAAAATATGCTGCGCTGCCATTGCAAGGAGTTGCACTGATCTCAAGAAAAAAATGATTTGGTTGACGTTAGAAAACCCCTGAAAAGAACGCAAATGAAGTCGACCTTTAAACAATGGTTGTCTTGGTATGTTCTGATTTTCAAAGTTATAGTTAGTTTATGATTTCTTCTACTACAATCTGTTTGTGTCATTTTTTAGGCTTTAATATTAGAAGTTGTGGGTTCGTAGGCTACAGTGAGTATCTCTCCCTCTTTCCATTTTTACTGTTCTGACACATTCCACTGGTGAAAGAATTCCTGCCCTCAAAAAGTTCTTGTTGCTATGCAACTGATCTGCCTGGCACTGAGAATAATGCTAGCTCACATAGGCTACACAGAGTACAACCCTTCAAACACACATTCACACACATACACAAACCAAGCAGCTCTTAGCGTACATCCTGTGCTTGTTAAAAAAGATTGGGCTATTAAGCTAGTCAGAACAAAACATCTTTAATCTGCTTTGTTTTTTACTAAATAAGCCTTTTGCATCAAAGAGATTTTTGTCTCCTGCTAAACGCTTTAACATTAAACAGGCCAGAACTAAATCTATTACATAGATACAAACTGTCACATTATATAATTTCTCTGACTTTCCTGTCGTTGTTGTAAAAGATAATACAATAATAATAAGACATTTTATATTGGCACATTTAGGCATTTGAGAAACAGAGAAAAGTGCTTTTATGGTGGATAAAAACAAACCTTATTATCACCCCTGAGAGTGTCAGCGTGCTTTTATTTAACAAAACTATATTTCTGAAAGAAATACAGATGACTAATTTTCCCAAATAAATCTGCTACTTTGTTGTAAGTATACTTTGATCTCTGATGGAGGACTATAATATCTGTATTGTTACAAATAATAAAACACACATTTCTTGCCTAAAGCCTAAAAAGTGGAAATATTTCATGTCACAATTACAATTTGTAATCATGTACAAAAATTAAAAAATGAACACTCTAATTAATAAATTAGAGTGTTCAAACTCCACCAAAATACAGGTATATTTCATAACATGAGAATCAGACCATAACAAGTTTGCAACTGCTAATCCATCTACATAAACTCATGGCTCCTCGTGGTCACTTCCAACTTCAAGGAAGTAATCAGACAAAAGACCTAATCCTTTTAAGTAATTAAATGTATTATTCTCTCATTAGCCATTTCTATTCAAATGGAAGTCCACAGTTAGACACGCCTCATCATTCTGCCCTAGGACCTCGTCCCTTCGTCTTGATACTTTCCCCTTTCAGTGCCAGCTGCCAGTTTTAAAAGGTCCTTGAAATATCCTTTGCTATCTGCATTCTGCCATCTTGATACTGCATTACTTTATGAGTCAAAACTGGCCTTAAATCCATAACAGTGGAAATGTATCAGGCGAAGCTGTGCTTGGAGCAACAGAAAAAAAGTAAATGTGTAAAAAAAACAACCAAGATTAGCTTCTAACTCCCCTCAAGGGTGAAGAAGAGTGTCAGATTAGGTGACCAGGAAGCACGTGATGAAGAGTGATGGAAGAAAGAGGAGAGACTAGGCTGGTTTAAGGAAGGATGAGCTTCAGAGGAGAGACAGACTGGGCTGCATGTTAACCACACATGCCTGGTTGGGATGCATTACGCAAAAAACACCGACTGGTGCTGCCAGGGACACACACACACACACACACACACACACACACACACACACACACACACACACACACACACACACACACACACACACACACACACACACACACACACACACACACACACACACACACAGGCTGTGCTTCTTTCACACTCCATCTCTTATTATCCGAATGTACACACACACACACAAACACACACAAACATACACACACAAAGTGAGAGCAACTTGCTCACTCACTGGCTTGCCACTGCAGAGCTTTAGCCCATCCTTCTCACGGTCACACCAAGGGCATCCACTCCCTTGAAACAGAACCGCACAGCTCGACACAGGAGAGGAGGGAGACGAGAGGAGAGAAGAGAAGAGAAGACAGGACAGGAAAGGAAAGGAAAGGAAAGGAAAGGAAAGGAAAGGAAAGGAAAGGAAAGGAAAGGAAAGGAGAGGAGAGTAGAAGAGAGGAGAAGAGAAGAAAAGAGGGAAAGGAGAGGACAGGATAGACGAGGAGAGAGGGAGAGGAGAGGAGAGGAGAGGAGAGAGGAGAGGAGAGAGAGAGGAGAGGAGAGGAGAGGAGAGGAGAGGAGAGGAGAGGAGGTTGTCCCTTTAATGACGATGAACACATGCATAAGGAAAAGACAAAGTACTAAAAGAAGACAGAGGGATGAAATGATGGTGCCGATTGTTTACCCACCTGTGTAAAAGGAAATACACAAACAATGTAGATTGAAAATATTAGGGACAATAAAGGAGCGGTGGAAATGTTGCAGGTGATGGAAGGAAGAAGAGGAGATAACGGAAGGTGGTAAAAATCAGAGAGAGAGGGCAGGATGCCGCCAGGTAATGGAGATGAGATGTTAATGTGCCCGCTAGT
The DNA here is from genome assembly GCF_027596085.1 of Anoplopoma fimbria. Classification (NCBI taxonomy): domain Eukaryota; kingdom Metazoa; phylum Chordata; class Actinopteri; order Perciformes; family Anoplopomatidae; genus Anoplopoma; species Anoplopoma fimbria. The sequence goes on from NC_072465.1 coordinate 19,126,406, forward strand.
GATGCACTGCAGCAAACTCAGGGAAGAAGAAGTAGAAGAAGAAGGAATAGGACGCGGTAGAGGACAGACGGATCAGAGGAAGAGGGGCTTGAAAAAGAAAAGAGGAAGAAGAGGGGGAGGAAAAGATAGAAAGACAGACGATGTGGAGATATGCATTAGAAAAAGAAGGGAACAGAAAGAAAGAAAGAGGACGATGTTGCGATCTAGGCTTAACTTTAATGGAGCTGATGCAGCAAGATGATGCTTGAATAAACACCATCAATTGCATGCATCTTCTAGCTGTACTTTGACTGTTTGCAAAGGCTCCAATATTATCACATTCACATATCTATCAGTTTAATCATTTCCATAATTAATGAAAACCCCAAACACACACACATACTGGAAATTGTGCTCTTCTTCATAATAAATGCATGAAGTATGAATCAAATGGATCCAAGCCACATGCCATGTACTCAGCACAAGTGCAGCTAGTAGACTATGTTCCATCTCGCATCACGAGGGCTCGCTGTCCAATTACACAAAATTGCTCAAACAATCTTCCAAAACAACTTGACACAGAGCTACCTATATAAAGGCATCTTTGATGTTAAGGTTGAACTACAACTGAACCTGCAGAGCAACAAATCCTCTCACATGTGGTTGTTCCCCAAAGACTGACAAAAAGAGAGAGAAAAAAAATGACAGAGCAATTTCATCAAAGAGAGAAAATGCAGAACAGGGAGAAAATGAAACATAGCCATTGCCACGAGCAAAGCACCTCTTTAGACACAGCTAAACTACAACACACAGAGACCAAAACACACACTATAGATAGAAACTGAAAGAATGAAGTCACCACAAATATCAGAGGTAAACTGTCTATTATATAAGGGCAAGATAGTTCAGATGGTTTCCTACAAAAACATCTGTAAAGATTGAGTTTTCAAGGTTGCGAAACACAGTTTTCAAAGGATTTTTTTAAGATTTAAATTTGTTTCTGCAAGTGCAAATGCTCTATTGCTTGGTTTCAAAAGGTGCTCGCCAAAGCTCAAAAGTGTTAAAGTACAGCATAATGAAGATTCCACTATCAAAAGTTAAAACAAAATTACTAAAACATCATCTCACACCCGAACGAGCAGCTCCCTCATAACACCAGTATGAATTTGACATCATGGCTATATTTATCTTTAGCAGTACAAGTAAGTACAGTGTAGTAGATATGCGGCGGATATGACGCATGTCTGGCCCAAGGCAAGAAAGGCTCTTCATTCACAGCTTTTTGTGTGAGTATGACATTAGACGTTAAAGTCTTTGTACTTTGGACGTTTCACATAAAACAAGAAATCTTACATCTTAGAAGCCTTTAGCTAGAAGGTTTTCTTTATATGTTACTCTTACACCGGGTGAGTTTAGGTGAAAGACAAATGGAATGTGTAAACAAAAAAAAGTGTATTTAATTGCAAAAAAAAAAAGACTGTGAGAAAATTACCCCTCACACGTTTCCAGAGCTGAAAGTGTGGTCTTCAAATGTTTAGTTTTGTTAAGTCCAAAACCTCAAGACATTCAGTAATAGTGGCGCAACCAATCACAAAACTCACGGTTCGGATCGTATCTCAGATCAGAGTCCGTTTTGAGTCACTGATCGGATCAGCGCAAAAGAAAAAAGGAGCAAACTTTTAGAGATCTCTGATCATGTTTTTTGCTGCCTATACTACTTGCCGATCAATGATCCATATTGGCAGATACAGACCCCTTTATTGTTTGATTATAGAAGCTGGTTTACAAGGCTCCAGACCATATCTTTTTTTGCCACAATCCCAAAAATCAATTCAACCGCCGTTAAGTCAGTGTGAACCATCAAATATTCTAAATGTTAACCTTTTACTTAGTTTTAATAGTTTATAGTGTTTATTTTCTTCACATAATACATTTATTTTTTTTATTGATTAAAACAAATCTTGTCATTAGTAGTTTTAATGATGTATTATACGCTGCTTAGAGCTAGTGTTAGGAAGTTAAACAGTTCATAATTCATCGCTAATATATATTTATGTTGCTGTGAAAACTTCAAACAACTTTATTTATTGAAGTTTCTTAACAACAACACTACTCTTTACGAGATTATATTTGAACACATCATAATAATTTACCTTCGCCAGATACAAATTTTCACTGAAAAGTGCCTGAACGCATCATAATGTAACCAAACGGAACCTTTCGCTCGTTAGCTCTCCTCCTGTCAATTTAAACACGGGTGGTTGTTTACAATGTTACATTATCAGAGATCAGCAACTAGAAAAGCATGAATTCTGATGTCCTGATCGCATATTTTACTGAATATTGGCGGTAAAATGTTATTTCACACTGTGATAAGGGGGGATCCTTACTGATCACAGATCAACAATTATTCAGTTAATAATGATATAAGACTAAAGTAGCAGCAGCTGAGTGGTGAAAGGATACAGCAGTATGTGTACTGATAGGACCGTTAGCTGATAGCTGGCCAAACAAATCATCCAAAACAAGTGTGCAAACAGTTTTTCCCCACTGTGTTACTGGGCAAGAGCAGCAGTGAGAGGTACTCAGCATTCCATTAGCTGTTAGCTGATCGCCAACCACACCGTCCAAAACAATAAAAGTGAGCACACTCAGCTGTGTTAACACTAGCGGCTACTACTGGATGGGGGCCGGATATGTAAATATGTGTATTTTATAGCCTGATGTATGTTGTTGTAGCACTTTAATAAAGGCACTAAAAAGTGTTTTGAGAAAGTGTGAGTCACCTCAACTATAAGAGGTCATTGAGCATGCAGCCATAACTTGCTACCCAAAATATTATGCAGTTTGCTGCAGCTTAATGTGAGTTTTCCCATGGACAGACAACGATGTGCACACTCATTTACAGACAGATGAGATCACAGTATCCTCCTGGCAGAGATAATAGGCTGATAATGTTCTAGTTGTTAACCTGAGCTAAAGCACATACATCCGGCACCATCTCTGTACAAATAAAGATTCAATTGGTATCAAATGTCTTATTTGATTGTGAGTAACAAGGCAAATAAGCATATTTCAAGAAAGTACAAGATAGTTAAATTTCCCCTTTAAGAGGATTTTTATCGATTCCCTTGGCACCTAGCTGCATAAAAAACAAGCATTTAGTTAACACTTTATATCATTTGGAACGGAGGCACTGCGATATATGATATTGCAAATGTAATATCACATTAGAACTGGCAGCACCTTTTGTCTGATTTCAATAAAATGCATTTCATCTTTGTGTGTATGTCTTATGTTTGATCGTCAACACCATATCATACAGACATGTGACATGCGCCATGTGATTCATAAGAGAGAAAAGGTTCAAAGACAAAAAGGAATAGAGTAATAAACACGGAGGGAGCTAATGGTGTAAGGCGGAGAGGGAGAGACGTAAAGAAATATGCTAAAAAGGAGGGACGGAGAAATGAGTGAGAACAGGTCCTAGATAGGACCACAGAACGAAGGCTGGCAAAACAGAACTGGAGGAAGGAAAATAAAGGGGCAGGTGGGTAGAGGCTATGTGTACGACATTATATCCTATTACCTACATATACACAAGTGAGGAAAGGAAACAACAAGTTAGGATACGTAGCGTGACAGAAAAGAGAGAAAAAGTTGGTCGAGAGGATGGACGGATGAATGAGAGGTCACAGGAGTAAAGAATTCAAAGAATGTAGGAACAGATATGTTTGAAAGGATAGATAGGATAAGATGCATGATTGATGGGAGGTATGGATAGATCTGTTGGGACTTCAGTGTGTGGGGGAAACAAAGAGAGAGGCCTACACCTGAAAAGAAAACTGAACCGGTATAAACCGTTCCAAGCCCCACCGAGCGTGAAAATATCACTTAAGTGTAAGATTTGGTTTAAACCACAGCTTTGGTGCCTCATTGGACGAGCCCCACGGGAACACCAGGGAGTTCCTGTGACACGGCCATGATGTCACGAGACTATATACATAGGCATGCATCCTGACACTGTGCCACAACTAACCCTAATTATCCACATGATCTATGTTAAATCAAAATAAATATAAATATGAAATAAATGTGCGAGGTCTCCATTGTGTGTCGTATTCCACTTTTAAAAAAATTGTAGCCACTGTTAAGAATCACATGGCGTTATCATTTAAGTGACTACTGTCTGTGGTTGGACCGGAGTTGGTCTTGATCACGTCAACAAAAACGAATTATATTTAGATATAATTGCATTAATAAGTGAATAAAATGAATAAAGCCAATGTATCTAGAAACATGTAAACCAATTAATTTCATGTATAGACTTTTTTTATTTTTCACATTAGAATTTATTTTTGTGAAGCAGAATTTTCCTCAGGGGCATGGCCCAATTCATACTCACTCAATATTCAAATTATGTTAGGTCCCAATTAATTGCAGGGTGCATTTGGGAATATGGACCTGCAGTATCTATGAAAGACTCCCCACCTCCAAAATGACTTCACCACTTGGCTTCTACCACGAACGTTAGGGTGTCTTCTTTACTGCTACACTAAAACTTTTGCTTTTTAACTAAGTTAATTAATAGTCACTTCATGAAGAGATAAGTGTTGCTTTGTACTTGGCACATAGCGCACACTCTACTAGCTTAAATTGGTGGTCCGGTCTTAGTGTCTAGTCACATGATAAAGTGGCACAGCCAAATTAATTTGCACTTCTTGGCAAAAGAAATGGTTCTGGAAGGCCAAATCTGTCAAGACACATAAAAACTGTTAAACAGTGTAACTTTGCATGTTCAAGTTTTCAACACAGAGTGAAAATTGCTTAAAAATTTACTTCACCTCTGCAAGCAAATCCACTGATAGCAGATTTCCATTAAAATTGCCTAATTTCATTCAGACATTTCGCTGTTATTAATGCTTATCTGACTGGACTATGTATATGTAAAGGACAGAAAGCCAAAACAACTGGCTAAAACAGGCTACAAGTTGGGCAAATCTGCAAAGTTGTCTGTTAATTCTCAGAAGGTTTGGTATTACAGCAGATACTGGACTCAAACCATTAAGCAAGTGGTTATATAATAACGACTGGCAGACATATATGCTTCTTGAAGGAACTCTCAAAGAATCTGATCATCAAAAAACAATTTCTCTTTAAGAATAAATACATGATGAAAATTACATTTGTGTCAAATCAAAAAATATATAAAAAACTTGGCAACACGACTTGAATGCTCAAAATATATCTGATCTCTAGAGAGACAGCCACATATTACTCTGGAGAAACTGACTCTCACATCGGAGTTAACAATCTCAATGTTAAAAGGTTAGAGCCAATGGGCATTGTGATGAACTGATAAGTGTGGTTTCTTTGAGAACAGGGAGTCCCGAGAGGATATGAAGAGTTTAGACTTCAAAAGTAGACACAAACAGGGCTCATAGGCCCCGATCACACCAGGAGACATCGCCAGCAAAACCCTTGTTTTCCTATGGGACGGCTCACTTGGCTTGCGCTCCTCTTTTATTCACGTTTAAGACGCAAACAAAAGTTAAAATATTTTCAACTTTTCAGCGCCAACACTCACTCATGTTTATTTTGTTGTATAGTATGTGTATTTATTATCTGTGTCTGTGTAGTTGAGCTGCTGCAACACTCGAATTTCCCCCAGGGGGATCAATAAAGGAATATATATATATGTTGTGTAAGTTTCATGTAGGCTACAGCTAGCGAGGTAGTGAGTGAGGGAGCGAGCGCCTTCTCCATTTTTCGTTAATCACATATGGCAGGTGCACCAAGCCACTTTCCCTTACCTGCTTTGACACGTTGTTTTTAAAGCTTTAAAAGTCAGTTTCACACACACAACCACTGCTGAGAGCAACTGCACAACAAATACACACATACAATGCAGGGACTTGAATAGTGGCTACAACTGGTCCGTATAAGTACAAAACCACTTACTCCATAACCATTATTAAAGGGCCATGTCAGTTTAATTACATCTATGTAAATAATCAAAAAGAGAAAGACAGTCGTTTACTTTAGTCAAGGGAGAGTCAAAGCATGTTTATGGCAGGAAATGTTATGAAATTCCCTGTTTGTGCACAGAAGCATTTCCAAAGCTTTTCTCCCTCCTCCTCGCCTGCACCTCCATAACGTCATCTCTTTCCTAACCATCATACAATTCTTCCATTCTTTCTACATATCTCCCTTTTCTCCCTCTAGCTGCAACCATTATAAGAAGCTAATTAAGTAAGACCAATGGTGAACTGAGTAACCCCATGAGCAGACTGGGGCAGCAGGCTATTTTAGGAAAAGTTTGCTGTTAAGGCAGCATAGAGATACAATGCATAGAATGGACACAATGCCCCCAACCCTAGCAGAAACAAAGACAGCCGGCAGAGAGTAATATCTGTGTCCCTGTATTTCTGTGAAGCAGGAACTCTGTGTGAGCGCCGGCATGCAGGTAGCTCCTCACTCTGCTCCGTCCTGCACTGTTCTTTGCTGCACTGAGTGCGTGGGTTCATTGATTGTATCTCTCTCTTGGCACTTTAATGGCCGTGGTACACTCGTCTCTGGACCCAGCATTAGCATGGTCAAGTTATTTCCTCTCAGGGGCTATTTCCACTGACCGAACAGGATTTTTCCGTTCACTCCTTCAAACTTGTGTAAGAAAACGGCAAGCTGTGTTTTTCCATCATTTCCTATACGCTGCCTGGTGATACAGGGAGCAAGAAGTGACTGTGCCTGGGTGTGTTTATACTGAAAAAGTAGCTATCAGTTAACCCTCTACTTGGTAACCTACACACACACAAAATATGTTTGTATTGTTTCTGACTTACAGTATATATTCCCAAGAATGAATTCAGTTAAGATAACCATAAGTCAAGTTTCTCCCAAATGCCTGAATTATGAACCAATTTTCTGTGGATTGCATATATCTGCGAGTTTAATCCAAAAACTGCAGTGAGCAGTGGTGCATACACATTCAAGCAGATTGGTATTTGCTATTTGATTTGTACTGTAAATTCTCCTTGAGACCTTTATCATATCACAGAAAAGGAAGGTCCACTAACTGTACATTTTCAAGAGCTTTCAGACACTTTTTAGAGCATTTATGAATAAAAACATTTTTTTATAATTAAGGCCATGAGATAAAGTTAAAAGCTCTGGAAAATGTCCAGAGAGTGGGTGTTGTCCAATCAGTCAAAATAAATCTCCAGTTTCTTGTTTGGGTGAAATGTAGATAAATAAGGTCAGCAGACTCTATTTTGAACTGGACCATGAGAGAGAGGTATCTACAAAACATCAACATTCATTTTGTGGGATTACTGAATCCCCTATGCAGAGAGAGAAGAACAATTAAAAAAAGAAACTTGAAGCTGAGGATAATTTTGGGAGTTAGGGTAAGTGAGAATAGAGAAACAGGGAGAGATGGATGATGAGGGAAAATCCAAGTGGGAGTGCTCCATCAAGCAGCTTTTCCCCTGCAATTAAGGACGACTAGCTTGGGGTAATTCTACACACATTCACACACACAAACACACACTATCCACGGCAAGTAATAGGTGTCATGAAAGCTAGCAGTCAGTCCACCAGAAGGTAGTAGTGCTTTCTTACACCTCAACCGCACACCTCACCCCATCATCCTCCTGCCCTCCAACCCCATCCCTAGGGTGCATCCGGTCCTGCACTTTTTGAGCATCCTCAATCTTTATACTGTCCTTAACCAATGACTCTTCATGGCAATCAATAAGAAAGATTGAGATTACTGAAAAAGAAACCTGCCTGTCTACTGGTAGAGAATTAAAAGTATGTAAAATGCCATCCTTGACAAAACTTGAAAACTGCAAGTCAATGCTTAATACTCTCAGAAAAAAAAACATGTTTATAACAGATGCAATTAATTACATTTTGATTAAAGGTAACTCCCTGTTGCCGTTCAGGATCTCATCTGCAGTATAGCACTGGATTACAGTATAAACTGCAGTATGCCTTTGGATTGCAAAGCCTTTAAACAGAACATATAGCCACATGAGGCCTCCTTAAAGGCCACAGAAGAGCACAGCAGGTGAGCTGTGTAGAACATTGGGCAGGTGCAGGCAATGAATGCAGCCGCATATTAACATTCACATTGCAACTGCAAATATGGGTGCAATATGAGACTTGTGCACAAATTTTGTGCCACATTTAACATCTTGAATACTGATGAGACATAAATTAAAAAGGCCCGTCTTTTGGTAATTTAAAACTGGCAAAAAATGAAGTCCATTTGCCATTGACTCAGCTCATCGCCATCATCTAATTCTGGCGTGCTCATGTGTGTGACTTTGTAAGAGTGTGTGGTCATCAAGCCTCTCTCAGGAGACTTTCCAGTCCCGTCATGTTGTCACAGGGTTTGGCACTGGTCTTGTTTCTCCAGATGTTCCCACCATCCTGCCTCTTCTTTTTCATGTCTGCCTTCTCTCTGACTTCTCTTCCATTTTCAGGGATGAGAAATTAACTTTTACATTTTCCATGTCTTGCTATCTGCCTCCTTTGTCAAATGCAAGCATCCCCCCACCCCCGATGTATGTGCAAGTGATGAGTAAGAGAAACGGTCTCTCATCACAGTCTTAATAAAGCTCGTTGGTAATAAGTCATGTTTTAAGAAAAGGCTACCAAGGGTAAACTTGATTTATTTACTTCCATACATATCATAATAGTCTGAATAGTATTGCTCTGTATTCCACAAAGCCACTTAAAAACTGTTAATAAGCAGAATAACAAATAAGAACTCTGCTCCCAGCAGACCACATGACACATGACAATAAAAACATGACAATAAAAACCTGTGCAATACAATACACTGTGCAATAATAGTTATAATAGTTTTTCTGTCTGTAAATATAATATTTCAGTTATTGTTGTTTTTCTACTGTTTCTTATTGCTTATTTATAATACTTGTTTTTTTTATTTTCATTTTTTATTTTTATCTTGTCTTTCTTTTACTATGTCTCTTGTGTGCACTTTACTCTATGCTGCTGTAAGCCTGCACATTTCCCCGCTAAAGGATTATCTTATTTTAGGATTATCTTATCTTATCTTATCTTATCTTATCTTATCTTATCTTATCTTATCTTATTGAACCTCACGTTTTTTTTTCCAAACAGAAGAGCAAGCCTGGTTATTTCCAAGGCAGTCTGTTACATTGAGGCATACAGTGAGTTACCAAAGTAGTTACAGGGAATATCAAATGGAACCACATTAAAGGATTGCGAAAACTTATTTACTTCACTACATGTCAAGTGTAGTGTAACTGCTTCCAACTAATCCTGTTGTGCCTTCTCCATAGTGGCAAATCCGGACTCTCAAATTCAACAAAAAATGCCATTGTTATAAGGATAAGGATTTACTTACAGTGAAACAGCAGAGAGAGCAAAATGTGGTGACGCTGCTAGGTACAGTTTCCCCGGATATCCCTTTTGGTGCTGATGATAGCGGGAGCAGCAGGATGGCCTGTCCAAGACTAAATATAACCTAGAGAGCTTGTAGCAGGAGCAGACAGCAGGCTGAATTGTTCTTTTCCACGGCGCACAGACAATGTATTTGCAATAAGCCAACTCATTCTAAACGGCTGGAAAGCTGTATGGCCCGTGAAAGTAGACCAACAAGAAGCTTCACACTAATAGGGCTCTATCCCTAGAACAAATAATTGGAGGGAGGGAGGGAGGGAGGGAGTAAGAGGGAGGGAGGAAGAGAGAGGAAGGCAGGGAGGGACAGAGCTGGTGTGGTGTAAATAAAGGACCTCCTTGCTAGACCTCTTGTAATGAGAGCACAAACTGACACACTCATAGCCAGAAGGTGAGTATATATGCATGGTTTGCAATCTCTGTAGTTTCAGTGGTTTTAGGATAAGGATACAAAATAAAAGTTGAGCACAATGATCTCTAGTAATCATATTAGTAGTTTGGAGTGTAGTGGGCGGGGCTTGTCAATTAACCCAATGTCTCAAGTGTGATAAGGCTTCTGGGTAGCAACAACCAGGGTGGATTTTGGCTCTAAGAGATAGAGACAAGACACCAGAGCCCCTGGGAGAGTTTGCTCTGATAACTGAACTCTTATCACCTTAAGCTCTGTTGTTTTCGTTGGAACCAACCACCAATAACCAGAAAACTATAACAAGAACCATCTACTGACGGGCTGGACGCTCGTAGGGAGCTCTCAGCTAGCCGCTAGTGCTGACTGGAGATATGCCCACACAACTACTGCCAGCCAGCAAGCCTTCTCTTTATGTTTGGGAATGAACGTCAGAAACCAAACAGTAATTCTGGTAACAACATGTAAATCAGCTTAAATGAAAGAAACTAGATGCAACATTTTGTTTCTCTTTGACCTGTTTTGTCACAGCCTATCCCTCTCATGTTTTACTGTCAGGACAAAAAGTATTTTTTATCAACGTTATCAACTGTAGCTTTAAGATGGCAGGTCCTCTGATATATCTGATGCACCTTGATCTATTCAGATACTATAGACCACAGCTAACTACAAGGGATATGAAAGTGAGCTACTCTACACTCACACATGTATCACTACAGCTGTTTAAGCTCCCTTGTACATAGCAGGTAAACCTGCTGCTCTCATGAGGAAGCCTAGTGGCCAGCAGTAGAAGAGCATTGTTTTGCTGATCAGCTGAAGATGCTCAGACACTCAAAGAGCCTCAAGCAGGTCCTCATGTGAAACTTCAGGCATTTAAAGGCCCAAAGAAAAGGAATATGTGGGCAGGGTATCATTTGGAGAGGGATTATCACACTACTATGGTTGGAGAACGTTTTGTGTTTATGTCCCCACATCTCCCCCCACATCTCCTTCTATCCTATTCAACCAATCATCCTCAAACTCGCCCCAAATAAAAAATCAGGGGGCCGACCTTTGCATTGTTTGCTATCAGTGTTTTCTATCATGTAATTTAAAATGTTCAATGTTATAAAAATAATTACTCCCAGCGGAACTTGTGTCTCCTGGAACTTTTTTTCCCCACACAAAGCAGCTACTTTACCTGAATCTAAAGAAGAAGCAGGAGAATCTAATAACACAAGTAGCAGAAAAAATAACCGTAACAAAAAACAGTTACAGTTAGTAACGCGTGCATCATGCCTAAAAAAAAGGCACACATCATTGTCTGCAAGTTGTGTCACCAAATGCAAGAGATTTGCCAGAGAATAAGACTGACCAGGTTATTGGAACAGGTCATTAATTAAACATACACCCCTATCCACTACAGGCATATATAATCCTGCAAATCCTGCACATTTTCCCGCTGTGGGACTAATAAATGATTATCTTATCTTATCTTATATTACAATTTAGTAATGCATCATTTATGAAACTTTTTCCCAAATCCCGTTTTTTAATGCATTGACTCTGTTAATGCATATCTCCTTCAGAATGAGATGGAAGAAAATACTCCACTATATGTCTTCAAATTTTTCTAAAAACATGAAGCAATACACCTCAGTCCATTTCTAACAATTCATGCATGAAAGGATTCAGCAATCACTGTATCCAACCATCACATCATATTTTTTTCAAAAACTTATTATTATCATTATTATCATCATCATTATTATTAATAATATCTTAGTTCAGCATTAGCAGTAACCATTAGCCTAACACTGCCCACAACCAACATGTGGCCCTGGTGATTCATTCATTTCAGACCACATTCAGACTATTTTCAGGCCAACGCCGTATGATAAGTCTGCAATGGAAAAGATCAGACAGAACCAGAAAGAAGGATAGAAACTTCAGAAAAGCCTGGACACCTCGGAAAGAAATCACAAATTCAGTTCCATTTCATACACCTAAGATGGATTTAGTCTGCATTTCCTGCAATGCTGTCATGTTCAGTTGGGTGTCGTCAAAAGCTCACAGTGATCTAAGACCCCCTCCTGTAGGCTCGTCCTTTGCACAGGATATTTTCAGGGGTTGGGCCAAAGGGTCTAGGGGATCAGAGGAAACTGGGGGTGAAAGCAATGGAGAGCAGAGAGGTCACGTTAACCAAATATTTGCCCTCATTGACTGATTTTCTTTTTTTTTAATTTTAGGAAGAGGGCTGTTTGTAATGTTGACGGACTGGAAGCCTTGGAGCACGTCTGTGAACGCCACCAGCCACCGTATGACTTTGTTTGTAAGAGGCAAATACGGAAATAAATAATGAATCTGTTTTGTTTTTGTTGCCGTGAAAAGTGACCACATCAAAGTTAAATAAAAGTTTGTTTCTCCAGCTCTCTCTCTCTCTCTCTCCCTCACTAAAAATAATGAATCAATATGAGTGGAAAAGTTAGTATTTGGCCTCATAAACAACCAGTTGTGGGGGAGACACAACGATAATCTTGTTAGACAATAACCCCCTGAACAATTGTGTGTGTGCACGAGCAGGAGTGTCGTATTCTTTTACTTATGCACTGAGACTATTTTCAGCAACCTTGACACAACACACAATGTACACGATCCACACACACACACACACACACACACACACACACACACACACACACACACACACACACACACACACACACACACACACACACACACACACACACACACACACACACACAGTGCTTAAAGTCTAGCAGAAAGGGATGACACATGAGGCAGAGTGGAGGTCTTCCCATGCCCCCCTGCCCTTTCTGTTGAAAATCTTCCACAGGCTGAGCTGTAAATAGACAGAACCCCAAAAACTTCACACACACACACACACACACACACACACACACACACACTTTCACAAAACACATGTGTGCACACACACAGAACTATACTTAGACGCCCCATTCTGGCCTGCCACCATATACTCAAACTGCCTCTCCCCACAGTGAGAAGGGGCACATCAGCATGACTCTTCAAACAGAGACAAAGCAAAATCCTCCTTCCCACTACAGAAAGATTGCATTTGAAATGTATGTGAAACAATTAAACTTACATAACTTTACTTAAACAGTAAAACACTGGCTTGCTTAGGTTTGATAAAGTACAGTAGTACAGAGGATCTCACACCATGCAGAGCTGCTTCTAGCCTTCTGGCAAGCTCAAGGAACATCCGTAACGGTTGAATGAATAAACAGATCACGGTTTTAGTTTATGAAATGTCAGGATGGGTCTAATAGCAATGCCACAGAACAGAAGCCGTGTTTTATTGAGCTATTTTTCAGGATCCAGCCACTTCAAAGATTGCACAGTAAATTTACTGTCCTTAAACACTGTGGTAGCCAACCTACAGTAAGGAGCAGTAAAAGAATGTTGTCTGGGAGTTATTGCTCTTTCAGTGGAGTGTTGTTGTTGCTGGTCGTAGACTAGGTACAGTGGGGAGATGTATACACATGCAAGCACACTAACTCACACGGACACTGAGATGTCTTGACATATGACCAGATCCCTGCTGACAAAAAGCTCTCCAAAAATGTTTTGTTAATTAGTTTATTAGGACAGAACGTCAGAGAATCTGAAGCAGAAGTAAAGTAACATTTTGCCTTGGGAGAAGAGGCAGTGAAGAAAATCATTTGTCTGTTCGAAGTTGGGGAATGGCTGTTACAGTGAACTGCTTCCGGTGGTACCCATCATCATGCATCTATCTACTGGTAGGCCCGCAGCAGCCACTGCAGCCAATTACTTATCAAGGGAACTTTAGTAGTGTGTACTAGTGGGGAAGAAACTTGCAAAGCCAAAAAGAATCTAACAACTGATTCTGCATCTGTTGGATACAATGATGATCAACCACTAGTGAACCACCTTTATAGAACCATGACAGCACATTGATATACTTTGTACAATTGCCTGTTAGGTTTTGCTCCATGAACACAGTTTTTGTGTTGAATGAAAATAATTACTGTCTGAATTGAGTATTTGGCTATATTTTTGTGTGTTGTCTGCAAAAAAAGTTATATTCAGAGAGCACCTGACATAGCTTATAGTGATGCCCAAAACTATTTATCCAGCGTTTTACAGCCACAACAGTAGCGACGGAGTAGGCTATGGAGGAGGCTACAACTTAGGCTTTTAAATAACTTGATCAAAAATAAATCTCCGAAACTTATCATTCATATAATGGAAGACTTTATATTGAAAGTTTTCTAGTTTGTTTTAATGTGCAGCCCTATTAATGGGTTAGGAGTCATGTGATACAGGAGTGCCCAGCCCATTTAGGGCTTTCCAGAGAAACAGGAGAACCTTAAAAAACTATTTTGAACCCAACTGGCAGCAAGCAGAGAGGCCAGACCAGGGTAAATATGGCCCCTCTTCCCCTTACCTGACAGGAGCCTTGCTGCTGAGTTTTGACCAGTTGTAGATGGGACAGGGAAATGGCTATGTGTACACAAAAGTGCATTAAACAGCTTCTGTATTTTATCGGAATATAAGACAATAAAAAGGAATGTAAATGAGACAATTGTTTCATTTGAAATCCAATATACTGGAAGAAGAGCACAAAATAAAAAATAAGCTACAAAGTAAGTTTTAAACTAATTCAATTCTGAGCATGTGGCTCACAAACTTAATCACAAATATAACTATATCACAGTATGTGCACCAGAAGTTGATGCTAGCTGTTTGCAGTGTGACGGTTGAACCAGGGACAGTTGCCTGTTTTGCGCAAACACTGCAGTTGGTGATAAATGACGGATTTTACATGTGGATCAGGTTATCTTTGTAGCTGGGCTGTTTGTTCGGCACGCTAACCACAGCCCTCTGCATGCAAGGGACTAACCTTTCAATATATTTTCTAAAAATCTGGTTAACAAGGGTCGGCTATCAATCAGAAGTGGTGATGCTAATTTAGAAAATAAAAATCTAAATTAGCATCACCACTTAATGTGATTTATTGTGCTACTACAGTACATCTCATTAAAAAAGCAACAACACAATGGCAATGCAAAACAACTTTGAAGTGGTACTGCCATGATGGCTACAATATGTGTGTAAGAACAGCTTGTCCTGGAAGAATAGTGACAACATGTACAACTCAAGGACAACTTCAATGCCACAACAATTCCACACGATGAAAAATGATGGCGACTCCTGTATGACCTTACGGTTGTACAATATATTACTCCGAACATCATGCACACCCCCAGAGTACAAACAATGTTATTTCATCCTGCTGATGTTTTTGATAGAGATCAAGGTTCTTCACACCTCCAATCCCACTAACCAGTCTTTAATATGTCAACCCCATGACCTGCAGGACAACACTGACCCAAAACCATTTCATATACAGCTTTACTACCAACGTGATATTGTCAATGCCATATAAAATCTCTTACGCCCATCCCAATTCAAAACTCCAGATATAATATGTGTTCAGCGACCAATAACTTCCTGTATATTTACTTTTCACAGCTGGGGCGACGTCCAACACCAGAGGCTTTTGTTTTTCAGCGTGCCATACACGACTAAGGTCTACTCAGGTTGTTGAAGACGTTCTCCAAAACACGTTAGTACGAGAAAGTTAATTCATTTTGAATCAATCCTAAACTTTTTATTTATTGACACAGTCTGTCAGTGTTGCCAACTTTGTGACTTCTTGCTAGACTAAGCGACTTTTGGAGCTAGTGCTGCTAGCTAATTTCCCTGGAAAAGAGTTGGCAGCACTTGGCTGGTTTTTCGGTTAGATATTTGCTTTTAATCTAGCGCGCTCCTGTTAGTTTCTCAAGATGATCAACCCTAGCTAATTTGTTGAATTTAGCTCAAATTTGCGAGGCACAACGTATCTCCAACTTTTAACTCCTTCATCAGAAACGTATAAGTCATGGATGATTCAATACTTACAGTATATCTCAGAGCCAGACATCAAAGAGTGCCCAGCCCACATTCTGGTACACATGTTCTATTTTAAGTGATTTAATTTGTACCTGCCAATGAGCAATTAGCTGTCACTTTGACACAAAAAATGTGTGCTCCCACCATGTAAAATAAAAATCAGACATGCACATTCAATTCTGGGGGAGTGTAACAAAGAACAGCAAGTCAGCAGGAAGGAACTTAAGTGACCACTCAAGAGGTACCTGCTGTGCCTCATACGTGGCAGGAATTTTAAGCCTAGTGGGTAGGAGTATGAAAAATCCTAAAAACAATGCATGTATAAAACATACCCAGAAACATATCGTACTAAGAGCATTTGAAAGTAATATATAGAGCGATATCTGTTCTATTACAAGTCAGTTATGTACAAGTTTGTCACTTACATTCTTGTAATGTGCAATTCTTGGAAAATGAAAGTCTGCAAGTTCCTTTGGTCTCACTGAAGTCTTTGTTGAGCAGAAGGTTTGACCTGAATTCACCCAACAGCCCACTGTAAGCTCTTTAATGTGTGAGTCTAGGTTATTTAACTGCAAGTGCTGAAAGTCCACTTTTGCCAAGACTTAGATATCAGGCAGGTTGACCTAGCATTGCAAGTAGAAGCATAACTAGACATTCCTTATAATTAGGTAAACAGTCCCACAAAGCTCAATTAGGTAATAAAAACTAATTTCAAAATGTGGTTACTTATCAAAGGTAATGCAATCGGATAACTACAATTAATTAAACAAACTGCATCATAATAAGTGAAGGGCACTGTTGACAAGCAGCGCTGTGAGTCTTTCTGGATGGATATCAGCATAACAGAAGTAAATTTTCAGGTCAAACATCCAAATATTCTAGAGGCAGTGCTGCAAACATCAAAATGGTGACACAAACACATAACAATTGCTTGGTTTATTTGTGTTGTTAGTTCAAAAAAATGTGTTCCTTCACAGGAGAATTACTGCATTCATTCAGTGAACACTGTGCCTCACTGTCTGGGAGAAAATCCTAGCCACACTGTTGACATAAATTCAATTTAAGTTAATGTGGAATATCTAGTGCTATGAAAAATATTTTTTTGAATTTATTAAGTTATAAACTTGCAAACCGTTGGGTATAAAACAGAACACTTCAAATGTTTAGAAACAGATATGAAACAGCTGTGATCTTAAGTTATTAATTGGCACATCTGGACAGCCGAAGATGCCATTTATCATTGTTACACCTCAGAAAACTTCCAGTCATTCAAGCTACCGAGCAAGATGGAGAGAAGGGGGGCTGAAAAGAGAGAGAACAGAGAAGAGAAAAACAGAAGAAACATAATCATCCGTCTGCACAGAGATTCTGCGAGGACCATAATGCCTGCAATCATGTTTTTAATTGTTGCAATGAGAATTGGTCATGGTTAAATCGATTCTAACAGAGTGTTATGATATGCAAATGACAGACAGAAGGAACACTAAATCTGCAGCAGTAATTAAACGTCCTAAATGGCTCATTAGAATTCATGATTTTATTAGCTAATCAAGTGTTTAATTTGGGGATGCTTGTGTAAACATAATAAAAATGAGAAAAAATATTTTGGATTTACGTAAATGCTGAATTGACTGGAGTGTCTATTTCTGGCCAGATTTCTACAGCTGGATCGATTGCTCAACCAACCTTCATTTAGGAACTACACAAGACTCTAATTGTAGCCACACAATAAGATGTCACCTCTTATTACGCTGCAAACACAAACAAACAAAGTAATTATGTATGCATTATTAATTGACAGGGTCAGAGGAGCAGTAGTAATTGAGCTACTGTTTGTAAAAAAGATTAACGAGGATGGCAGTCTCGATTCAAACGATTTGATACAGTGACCACTTTACTTAGGGGGCACCACATGGCGAATAGGGTAAAAAAATGTAACTAAAATATATCGCCATTAAACTTCCCCAGTTGATTACTTACATTAAGATCATTACTTTTGTATTACAGGTTTAGGAAATAAATGTTTAAATATGCAAATGAGGCATTATCTTATCAAATATGTGATGATTTGCATACTTTTTCAGATCAGAAACCTGACCATCGGATAAACCAGGTTAAAAAATCTTGTTTCATTTTGTTGACATATTGGGGTGAAAGGTTTTCACTGAGGGAATTTTGGATATCTCTTTTTATCACATTTAAAAGTCTGTTTTCACCATCTTGTTTTCAAAAAAGATTTAAATAAATAAACCGGAAGTCATTTTGAGAAACCGGCCTTTCAAAGATGTGTATTGTAAAATTCCATATAATTTGCAAGACACTACATCCCCTTTGTCTTTCAGTTTTCAGAAATGTTATGTTTTAATATGTAAATTAGGCTTTATACAAGGTTTACTTTTTGTGGGAGTGGGAGAAATTTACAGACGCCAATAGACAAAGTGCAGCTAAGTATATACCTGAATGTGTATTTGGTCTAAAAGAATACCTAGCCCACAATCTCAAAACTGACCGGTGCATGAAAAACAATGTTTTTGCTTAGGGTGTCTCCCATAAAGGAAGGCTGTTTATATTACACACACTGGGACCTGTTTTCATAGTTTTGGCCAAAACTCCTGCTGGGTATTACAGGATTTTACTCACTAGTTTCCCTGCTGGAATTTGGGAACATGGCAACGCTGGTAGCCACAGCTTAACAATTGAGCCAAACGGAACAGGCATCTAAACCAGCAATACTATTTCCTATATCGTTATTTACCCTCTCAAGGCTCCACTGAAGCATAAGAAAGGATTTTCCCGGC
Organism: Anoplopoma fimbria; assembly: GCF_027596085.1. Taxonomy (NCBI): domain Eukaryota; kingdom Metazoa; phylum Chordata; class Actinopteri; order Perciformes; family Anoplopomatidae; genus Anoplopoma; species Anoplopoma fimbria. The sequence continues at coordinate 19,144,982 of NC_072465.1, forward strand.
TATAGACCTTCCGGTGAAAGCCAGTATGTCAGGGAAAGGACTGCTGGTCCTGTTGTATTCGGTATTTGGGGAACTGTCTGGGGGACCTTGTCTGGAGGAGACTGAGGTGTGTTTTTGGCGATATATCCAGACTAGATTCTAAAATACATGTTTGGAAGTGCAGTAACTACAGTCCTACAATATCCATAACAATGCATAGCCTAGTTCACCTTTCTACTCACTTACAAATAAGTGGATTAATTACTGTACAAGTGGCTTGTTTAAAACAGTTACATTGTTAATGATAGGGATGTAACAAGAACCAATGCTTCGGTAACAAGACCATGCCAAAATTCTGAAAACAGGACATAGTCGTTTTTCTACAGTACCCTGGTTACAGGGGATCAGCACTCATGACTGTTCTGTAAGCACATTTACATCCTGTAAATCCTCAGCAGAGTTTTGTTAGATTTGAATAACTGGCAGAAATCAAGGCCATTTCCTTGTAAAGATGGGGAGCAAAATAAATACTAGAGACCATAAAGGTGTATTTGTAATGGGGCCTCAAGTGTAACACCACAACATCCTTTAACTCAACATAGTGTAAAATCTAGTGCAAGTAGAAAAAAAAGTCTGTTTCTAATGTAAAACGCTTTAAAGTATATTTTAAGATGAACATATTTCCTCATCTTCTCTTTTACAGTAGGTGTCTTTAATGTGGAGTGCATTCTTGATTTGCATTGGTTCACCTTGGACACTAGGAGTGCTCACAACTCAATTTACCTTGCACACAGCAAAAAAACTAAAACACTGAGCCACAACTGGTGTCAATGATTAAAAATACAGTAAAATAATACAATTAATAATAATGGCATAGGCTCTTTTAATCCAAGCAGTGTGATGTTGGCTATCATAAAGGGTCTACAACAGTCACAATACTATAAATTTACAGTTTACACTACATAATGTATGACTTATGATTTACAGTATATAAAGTAAATATCAGCTAAACATCCATTGTATCCCTGATTACTTTATCAGTTGTACCGCTCATGTATTACTATTACATTTGAGTCACACAACTGTGTATGCAATTTTCTGAAGAAAAAAAAGCATCTTTGAAAAACCCAAAAGGTTGTTTTAACAATACGGAGTCAGCACAAAAAAAAAAAGATTTTCTGAAGATGTCTGTACAGTTTATCATAATTTGCTGGAAATGTCATTATGTCCTTGCTCACAGCAGAATGTGAACATGGTTTTTAATGAAAATATAAATCATTGGAAAGAAACATTAATATATAAAAATATAACATATAATTACGTGGTTCATATTGTACAAATTGAGCATCTGATGCTTAGCTCTGTGATTCAAATGCATTCATAAACCCAAGAGGCATAAATTGGGGCTACTCTGAAACCTACAGCTCTCAGTGGAAACTAAAAAAATAGGTCGCCTTGTTATGTCATCAACTAATCATTATGTCTTCAAACTGTATCATATGCAGAAAGATGATGCCCCATGTTGCATGTGAAGCATGCATCCACAAAAATAGAAGTGGAAAAATAAGAAAGTAATTGGTTGCATCCCATCCCCTCTGTTTCCACTGCATACCTGCGGCAGAATACGCGTCTCTGTGGCAACTACCGCAGACAGAATGGGTAGCAACAGTGTGTCATTCCTGCAGAGGGGCATCTCCCATTATCCTCCTCCTCCTCCTCATCTGACAGCGGTCTCCTAACAACCATGACATGGACAAACTTAAAAAAAAAGAAAAAAAAAAAAGGACTGTCTCCCACCTCCATTCCCCCCCATAACTGGATACGTGGGAGATATTCTCCCAAGATGGGAAGCGTGTCCTACCTGTTTCTGCTGTTCCAGGAGGGAGAGAGATGAGGAGGAGGAGGAGGAGGAGGAGGATGAAGATAGATGCCGCATTTAGAAGAGCAGGAGCGCGCTGTGCCGGGGACGTTCAGTTCACGACGCAGGTCTTGGACACTTTGCGCTCTGGTGGCGCACAGCTTCTCCTACATGCAGGTGAAGGGCACAATTGTTGCGCAACATGATATCAAGTGAATCCTCTTTTTTTTTTTTTTTTTTTTTTTTTTTTTTACAAAAGCTTCTTACCAGTGGTGTAATAAAAGCAGGGAAAACCATAAAGTGGTTTATAAATGGAGTCAAACAATATCTGAGCTAAAGTGAGCTGTATTACATCACCATAACACCACTTTGATATTGACTAACTTACCATTGACTTACATATAAACAGTGAATTCCTGCTAACAAAGCATTGACATAAATTGTCTGTTTAATTCCAACTGTTTGCTTTAAGCATTTACATACTTTTTAATGACAGTCATGGTAATAAACAAATAAAGTCCCCCTTGACTACTGCTTGACCCGGTTTGTGTCTCATGTAAGCCCTTGTTTTAACATTTGAAACTTTCTTTATATATATATAACAAATATGTGTTATATATTATATATATATAACAAATATTTGTTTTATTTGATAATAAAACAAATTATTGTTTTATTATCAACAATTTATTATTGTTGATAATAAACTATTTGGCTTGGAGTTTATTATCAACAATAAACTCCAAGCCAAACTACACTTAAGGCAGTTTTGGAAAAAATTCCAGATTCCTCGTTGTGTGTCATTTCCAGTCGAATTTAAAACATACCGTCTTCTGCTTAATGAAGAATAAAAAAAAAATCAATTTCCGAATCAGTTTCTCTAACACAAAAAAAGATGGAAGAGACATATCGCCAACTACCAATCAGAAAGGAAAAGATGTATCTTCTTGCTGGTTGTTTAGAAGGCAATGCAAAATAAACCCTTTAGAATTTAAATAAATATCAATGACCCTGATAAGAAACCAACATGATTGTTGAGGTGGTTGCTATAAAAGAAATTCAGGCCATAATCGGGCTAAAGCTGCTGGAAAAGGATGGATGTCATGCCCTACAGGAATTTTCGAGGATGTAGCAAACTAGGGTGGGTAACTCACATTAAATACACTTTTACAAAAAAATGTAACAAATAGTTAGAATATGTTCTTAATTCAAAGGAGGATTTCAGTATTTTTAATCTCAATTTATTACATTTTTTTTATTGTAAAGCAAACAAAAAATTAAATTATCCTGTATTTGTCCACAAGCATTTCAAGAGAGCTTTGAAGCAGAATTAGAATATTCATGTTGGGGAAAAAATGCAGAAAACATTATAAAACACTTAACTAAAAATATATAATGGAATATCCAAAAATTCAAGAGCTTCTTACTGTATGTTGTGCATTGGATGACTCATAACCTCAGTAGTTAAGAACATTTTATCTATATAGCTAGATGCATTGCCATTTTGCTCTTCTTTTTGTAACATAAGCATATTTTTTATAAGGATGCTTTTATTTTGTTTTTTTCAAAAATGTTACCACGATGTGTACATCTTTCAGTTGAAATGTAAACTTGTCATTGCTTTCCTACGGATAAACCATGGAACAGCAGCACTTTGTCTCAATGACCTAAAACATTCAGTATCTTTTTCAATTTGTTCTTCTAATATTGGCGTGCCCAAATAATCAGTCAGCCTCCAATGCCTAGTGCAAAAAAGCTACAATGTTGGTCATTTTTGTCATTTTTTGTTGCATCCAGTCATTTTTCAATTCATGAAACCATGGTAACATATGTGGCACAGAGGTCACATTATGTGGGCTCCTGCTCATACGGATATTCTGGGCAATGCTCACATACTGGCCAAACAAGCTGTTAAAAGGAAAAATGCACTGTAAATGTCAATATTGAACTTTAAAAGACGAAGGGGATAGGGTATAGTGTAGTTTGTATGGCTATACATCAAGAATTGAGAAACGTTAGCTATGGGTTTTTTCCTTCACTACATCCTTCCTTTGAATTGAAATATAAATGTTTTATAAATTCAAGATGCCACAAATGGCTATACTTGCTTGACATTGGGTATCAGGTTGTTATTTCCTCTGAGATCACAGATCTTCTACAGCCAAAATAACAAACACGCCTATTATTTTCCCCCCACCCTCTTACCTATTGTGCTTGCTTGTTTGAGGTTGTATTTGCTGCTGTCATTCTGCAGTGGGCAACATGCAGGGCGCTGAAAATTGATTTACTGGCAGAGATTTAGATTTTTCCATTACGCAGTACACACGTGTTGCCAGGGAGGCTTGGTTAGAAACAGTTCTTAGTGGCGTTTGCATTGAAAACACACCTGTCTTTATCCTGCACTGTGGCAAAACTTTTGTTCTTTGCCAACTGTCACTGCAGCACACTAGTAATTAGTTTTGTTGTGCATTATTAGAGAGAGATGACAGGGGTCATGTTCACTTCACCCATGCTGCATTCTGTATTTCTGTGAAGTCTTTCAGCAGATGGGTCACTGACCTGCTCTTTTACCCGGGCTGAAGTGTGCAGAGGCACAAATGGAACAGCAGGAGCAGATGGGAGCGAGACGGATGAGAGGAGGATGAGACAAGAGCTGTGTGCTTAATATTTAACCAGTGAAGCAGCATGCTGCTCCGCCCAGAGGGGGGGGGAATAAAATCATCACAGTGATGTGACACTGATTATAGAGATGCTGGAATTCACAGGTGGAAAGTAAAGTACTTTTCTATATTAACCACATTTTGAAGTGGCACTTCACAGACTTTACACTTTTTATTCACAATTTTTTCAGTGAAAGGACTTTACTTAGGTAATAATTCCCCCAAATTTCCCAAATACAGGAGCTTCCTGTTCGTTTATACCGTGATAAAATAGGTATTCCTTTAATATTTATTCTGAACAATGAATTGACAAAACTTTGATATAAAAGCACGTATAGTGTACTGTGAGATGGTTTTATAATCATCCAGCTGCTAGAAAAACCCCTCTGGAGTACATTTTACTGCCAATACTTTTTAACAATTTTTGAACTCATAACTTTTACTTGGAGTGTTTTATGTATTGTATTGATTAAGGTCAAGGAGTCTCTAGGACTTGAGCACTTTTTCTTTCAAATCTGTGTGTTATCTGCTTTTGGTATTTTGGGTAAAATATCACTGTGGATGCATTGATAAAACAGCCACAGATGAGCTGTGACTTATCTGATGCATTCATGGTTTATTGTTTTTTTTTAAGTTGAGAACAGTTTAACATACTGTGCTGATGCTAATGGTGCAGCGAGCAATTGTTTATGAATATTATTTGTATATTATAAGATTAATTGTGTATTTATTCATTTAATTTGAATGCAAATTAGAAGTAAATTAGAAGTATGGAGTAAAGGTATGGAGAAAAAAGGTACCGCACTAGCCCTCCAATTGAGAAGTACCTTAGCTCTCCTTCCTGACCCCTTCATTAACACACACACACACACTGCACACACACACTGCACACACACACAACTTCTCACTATACTGGCTGCAGACCAGTGGGAGACACAGATAACCACCATGCTTGTGGACGTCAGCACCCTATAAACTATAAGATCCTCTGGAAATTCAAGTCCACCCAACGCTATGTTTGATTCTCAACAGTCAAACCTCAAGGTCCCCCACGCTATTAAAGAATAACGTTATATTCATGACAACATGACATCTAGTGACATTATTAACCGTCCTTTTGAAAGCCTCCCAAGGAACTACCACGCCTCTGTATTCTTGTCTACAGTCAAAACATTTGTTGACAGTATTAAATATATAAGTGACTCAATTGAAATAAAGTCTACAGTGAATCCCTCGCTAGAATTGGGTGCTAGAATTGAAAACTAGGACTAAGGCATCTCAACAAAAATGGAGCTTGCAGAATGACCCTATGGATGATTAATTCCTCTTTCCATGGCCGACTAGTTACCGGGTCAGCTGTAGCCAGAACATATGAGACGGTAGCTTTTCTTCCCTTAAGCCTAAAACTAGACGGAGCAGCGTATATGATTATGAGTCTATCAGTCGACATGAAGTATCCTCAGGTCACATGTAATAAGAAAGTAAAAAGCAACCATGAGTTTCTCAAAAATGCCTCTAGTTAGGGGAAATGGAAGCATCACATTGTAGTATTTTTAGCCACAGGAGCCTTACATTTCACATTGGGTTCTTGTTAAGTCGCAACAGTGATGCAGTAACAGATGGGCTGCTTGTTTGTGACTGATTTATCAAAAAACGATAAATACAAAAACTACTTATAGCGCATCCTTCTACTGTCAAGTGGCCTCATTTGAGCAAGTCTCAATTCTTTCAAAAAAAGAAAAAACAGGCTGTCACTTCCTCTGCTCTACTGGACACATTTTCTTAAAGGAATAATTTGAAATTTTATGAAAAACACTCACTTAGTAGCCGAGAGTTCGATGAAAAGATTATTACCTCTCTGTGGATAATCTTTGTACAGAGCCAGGCTAACTGTTACCCCTTTCAAGACTTTGCTAAGCTAAGCTAACCGTTTGCTAGCTACTGAGTTCTAATAAATGGACAAATGTGACACAGGCATCAATCTTCTCATCCTACTCTTGGCAACAAGGAGAATAATCGTACTTAACAAATTGTAAAACTCTTCCTTTTATTTTATTTTATTGCTAATGAAGGCATTTTTATTCCCCATGGTTACATTTGTTCCCTAACCTTGCAGTAAAAGAAAGTACCATAAAAAGACACAACACAATTTTCAATATCTGCAGCCAAGTAAGTCACAGACACGATGTGTCCGTTGTTGTCATACAGAGGTTTAGTGAGCAGAAGGGGGGAAAAAAATGTTGATTCACCTTTGATTTATTCCATTTGTCATTTAAAATAGTACATTATCCAGTTGTTGATCTTTTTATTAGTGAACCCTTTTGTCCTTGAGGTACAGCAGCCCGAAAAAAAATCAATTTCACCTTTTAAATGCCTTTACAATTGTCAAAGGATTCCTGATGCAATGAAGAGCAGGTTTAGCTGTTAAATTCTAAATTGTTTCCCTGATGATGAGTCACAGCAATAATTATTCTGGACCAAGTTCCCCTCAAATAAGCATTGAAAAGAAGTAGCTTGCATAATTTTTATCATAAGCATAATAGAGTCAAAAACATGGGTATAATATTGACAGCTAGACGGTTTAGACGGTTACCTGGAATATTTATGTCCAAGAAAAGATGCTGAAACGTGACTGAGGAAAGACCTGTGCTTTTTTTAAGGAACTGTCGCTTGTAATTTGTGACAAATTAAAGTACAAGGGAAAGAACAGTTCTGTAAGTCGTGGCTAACTATGATGATAAGTTAGAGCTATCATCACATCTTGGAATGCTTTGAAACAAATCAAAATATCAAGATGCCCATTTAGTGCCTTAAGTCGACTGAAGACATTTCAAGACATGGGTGATAGTGACTCGATGGATTAAAACTTGTGAACTTGACAGACAAACCTGCTCTGCATCAGGATTTCGAAAAACAAATGACTTACACCAAAGGAACTATTGGTGGAATTTAACTGTTAAAAAGCCACATTCAGGGACCCTGTGAGGCATCTGAGACAAATGTTCCTAAAGATTGCTTCTCTGGATTTATGCCTCGGCAGTTGTTGAAAGAACTCGCACAAACAGAGTTTTGGTGTCGAGAGATTTTACCGATGAATCGGCTGGCAGTTCTGAAAAACACAGAGAGAAAAACTGCGTTACAAAGTATGTTGATTTCTATTTAGACGGCTAAAAATAGGTATGGAAAGACATTAAGCAGTCACAAAAGATTATGGTTTAAAAAACCATAACCATAAACAGATCTAAATTTAACTTTGGAAAGCCACTTAGGAATGTGTTGTAAAGTTTTCATCCCTAATACAGAACTTTATCACTTCCAAATTGTGCCATTTTGTGATAGCCACTTACTTACTGGCCTGTTCACTTATGGATAAGAGGACACCTGTTCTACTCTAACATTTCCCCAACATAATGTAGCATATGTTGCAGGCCAACGAAGTGAAGCACATGTTGGCTAAATAAAGTAATCTTTTCGTCTTACCCTGGGTGAGGTCCTGGTCCAGGTAGAGTTTCAGCCGTCTGCTGCGGAGCCCGAACACCTTGGCAGCCTCAGACAGCAGGCCTGAGTAGTTGAGCCCATTCTGACCCACTGGATTCACCAGCAGGAGGGTGCCCACCTCTCCTGTCTGGCATTCTGGGGGGAGATAGGAAGAGTGTTGAAGAGAAGTAAACCAGACAGACTTTACATCCTTTATAAAGCAAGACATGATTGGCTTGAAGTACTTTAAGAGTAACGAGCCTGAGTCAAAGCCATGGGAAAAACAAGAGAAAGGAGAGTAGGAATGATAGATCAACAAGAGAGGATGAGAGAGACAGACAGAATGATCTATAGGTAGAAAATGTTTGAGCCTTAAGACGGATTATGGTACACTTTCTTCAGTACAGTGAACACAGTACAACACACAATGAGTAATTGATCCCAGTGGTGCAAAATACCAAAGCACAGTTTTTAGTTACTGTACAGATTCTATTAAATGTGATGCATTAGGGTAGTTTAAACTAACAGTATATAAAGTAGTTAAAGGAATAGTTTGACATTTGGGGAAAAACACATATACGCTTTCTTTACTGCATGGTAAAATATGACGCTACATCCAGAAGCAGGTTAGCTTAGCTAAGTATAAAGACTGAAAACACTAGCTAGCACCCTTCTGAAGCTCATTTATTAACTTGCTTAATCTAATTTAAGAGTTTTGCAGCCAAATGATGAAAGTCATAAAAACATCAGTGAGAAAAAAGGCATTCAACGATTATTTTCAAAATTGATGTGCATTCCAAACATGAATGCAGGGCTTCAAATTTTTTGTAGAGTGATATTGCTATTTTATTTATTTTTAAATGTACAGTGTCTGGGTCAGACTGTGATTTGTGTGTCAACAAACAAGCGGTCCGATCTGTTGGAGCTTTGATGTTTCATGCATTGAGTTAAATACAGCGTCGACTACACAGAAAAAATGATCAGCAGGATACATTCATCGTTGGTTTTGTTCTGCCCAGGGGATTCGTTGACTATAATTAAAAAGATTAATGGCTGCCGTTTAACAGTGAGAAGGACTGACTTATCAGTTGTGCATGGCTTTATGTACAGTATGTGTGTGTGTATGTGTGTGTGTGTGTGTGTGTGTGTGTGTGTGTGTGTGTGTGTGTGTGTGTGTCTCACCAGCTGGCTGTGTGTCGCAGAGCAGCAGGTTAACGTAAGGACACAGGAGGGTATCGCTGGGCGGGGCTTGGTCAGGGGAGGAGGAGCCTGAAGTCACTGACAGCGTTTTACCGCTCAAAGCCTGAAGGTCCATTTTACTGGTCAACTCTGTAATGAACACATAAATATACAGACGTTTTTAATATTTGATTTTGTTTTCCCTTCTCATACTGCCAAACAAATTAAACTGAAAAAAAGAGCATTAGATGGCTAACCATGGTTAGCTTGCAGGCTAAATGCTTCTACTGATAGAGTTTATAGAATGATGCTTCACCAGCATGCAGTTCAGTGTCAGGGTGATAAATAGCACCTGCACTGGCTGGTGTAGTTTTGTGATAAAAAGTTAGCTATAGCCATGTAGATCGCTGGAAGGCCAGGTGCTTTAGTGTGTGTTCTCAGTTAAACTAGCTAGCCACACATTTCTGTTACACATACACAAACCCTGGAGCAACCGATGCTCTGAACATGTGGGAGTAACAGGAGACGGCAGATGTTTCAACCGTAACAGCGATTCGCTGCATTTCTATCTTCCTAAAGGTCCAAAACCAGTTCTCACCAGTCCCGCCGTTGAAGAATCTGAGTTGGGTTTTATTGGTTCCAAAGATGCTGCTGCACACTTTCTTCAGCTTGTCCAAGTCGAGTCTGTTATCGCCTTTCGGGTTCTCCAGCAGCACCACTCCTTCTGAACAACAAAACCAGTCAGCCAGGATTACAGGATTACTGACATAACCGAGGCAGGAGCAACTGCTATTGACAGTTTACTTGTTACACTTATTCTTGTTATTGTCTTCCTTTTTGGCATTCCGATGTGCTACCTTGTTCTTTGTTGTTGACCTTCACCCTGACGTTCACATAGGTGCAAGCTGGTCCATTTAAAGGAGCCCGAGGGGCTGAAGAGCCCTTTACTATGGTCAACTCCAGGTCTGAGCCCTTCAGCTGCAAGAAAGAAAAAAAAAAAAAAAAAGAGCATGACAAACACATACTTACTTTCTTTTATGTTCTTAAACTGAAAATCTAATTATGACTTATACCACAAATACAATCAGAGAGTGGTGATATGGGAATCACTAAGCAGAACATTTATGAACAATATTCCTGGTGGCCCTGAGGTGTCTTTTCATACCTGAGTCTTTTCCTCTATGATGACGCTGGCGGTCTTGGGGATGGGGAAGGGCAGCAGTGGAGCCTTGGTGGTAGCCAGAATAAAGTCAGTGTGAGCCTGGATCACAGAGCCCAGGTACTCTCCCTCTGGCTGGCAGCGGTAGTACACAGTAATCTCATCTGATGGCACCAAATGACCCTGTGAGACAAGGGAGTGAGTGACAGGTAGTGGTTTTTAATATGTAAACGAATACGAATAAGTGTTTTTAGTTTGTTTTAGTGGGGGAAAAAAATCACCAGAAGCAAAAGAGTAAAATGGGTACTTCTTGAATAACTCTTCAAACAACAATGAACAATAATAGAAAAACCTGTTATCGGATAATTAAAAAAAAAAAAGGATTACCAAGGACGCAAAGAATCACCATTTTATGCCAAATAATTATCTTCAAAGATTTGCTCTTCTATAAGAAAATGAAATCTGTAAGAAACAATTACCTTAAAGAATGAAGTAATGGGGGGAGAAGGGGGGAGATAAACACAATTGAAAGAGGGGCAAAAGAAAGGAGGTGGGGATTAAAAAGCAGAAAACAGACAGTGTAGGACCAAATAAAGGCAGGAGGCAACAAGGGGAGGTTTTTATTGGATGAAAGCCAGTCTATTTTGGCATTGTGTGCCGACAGCTTCTTCTAACCTTGACACATTCAAACACATTGATCTCATTCTAATCTTCAGTGTGCAGCCCCTGCACATGTGTGCACCCCCTGCACAGCCCTACACACACATATCGCTGTATAATACACATACACACACACACAAACATACACCAAGTGCAGTATGTGGCTCAAGGACAGAGGATTAACGTTAGCGAGATACAGAGAAGCAGTCAATCAATGGAGGAAGGTTTATAGGCTTTTCCTACCAAGTCAAGGTACTGACCCTACCCTGAAGGGGCTCGTACAGTGTGTGAGAGTGTGAGTGAGTGTCTGTGTGTGTGTGTGTGTGTGTGTGTGTGTGTGTGTGTGAAGTCACAGAGCTACAGGTATCACTACTTTGTCAGCGATCTCCAGTCAAGTCCAATAACAAAAAGGAAACGCTGACCCCCTTTTTTCTCAACCTTGCATATGTTAACACACAAATACCCACGCAAACACTCTTTAAGACATGCATGCACACCCACAAACTACAACCAAACATGTCAAAGAATTGTTAAAAATTAATTCCCATCGCAGGGGTGGAAAATTCCTAACAGATCTCAGTTTGAAATAACTGGAGGAATTTAGCCTGGCCCGGAGCCAGTGCACACCACTGCTATAGGGGGACGGAAAAAACTGTTTGTTGCTTGTGAAAACAAGGGGCTGTTGGCTAATCCGTCTTTACTCCCCAGACCACTTCAAAGCTCCAACATTAGAATCTGAAAGGGGCCAGACTGTAATTAAGCTTCCATTAAGCCTGCCTTATGATGGAGAAACTTCTAACTGTGACGCTGCAGTGGAAAGATTTCAAAACTGCCCTGACAAAATTAGCATGGGACATAAAGAGGAAAGGGGTAGCACGGGGTGATCAGGAGGCAAATGTAGCCAAATAATACATCAAATTTGTTTATGCCTGGTCCACATTGTAGGGACCGATTACTTTCATTATTTCAACCAATTCATAGTTTATAAAATGTCAGAAAATAGTGACAAACCATTCCAGGGCGTTGCTTAGGAAGGTTTCTAACTGAGAGAAAAGACCCCCCGAAGTATTAAGTGGCAGCCATGACAAGAGCTGTTCGAAAAGTGATTCAATGCTTCCGTTATTATTTCCTTTAGCATAGGGTACACTGGACCATACTTTATGAAAGGAAAATAAAATAATGCCATCCCACAATTCCTGTCGGCAGCAACATTTAAAGCGATGCACAATTCAGCCGTCAATAACATCAGCCGTCGCTGTTCGATTGTACATTATGGTTCATCAGTTTGGGACAGGAAGCCTTCGTTAAATTGTAAAGCATTGAGTTTGTCACTGTAACCTTCGCATTTTCTATCTGTTATAAATAAAGTCAAAAACAAAACAAAAAAAAACATCTGTCCATCTTTAAGTACGTGCAGTTGGATTCTCTTAGCATCTGTGTTGTCATTTCCTTATTCCTTATGAATACTTTTTCAACTCTTTTTCGACTTTGTCCACATTTACCGATTTATCTTTTCTCCAATTTTGTCATACCATTTCCATAAGCGAGATCATTTAGTATCTTTGCTGAATGAATCACTTAAATGATAAATTTAAATTGTTGCTGACAAATACACTGCTGGAGGACTTCTAACTCATACATAACTCATATATTTTCAGGAAGGGATCAGAATCCCCTTTAGTGGCCAAGTATGATTACATATATCCAGAATATGACTCTGTTTGTTGTTTTTACAGGAAATAATTTGCAGGTTGTCATCATCCTTTGAAAATACCACACATCATGCTGTGTAATTTTGATGCTCTCAACATGACATGCTCCTAAATGCCTCTCTTACTCAGCCAATTTCCTTCCCCCTGCTTAACTGTCACACATCACCACATATCAATATTATTATGTATTTTGTCCAGTAAACCTCCTCAAACGGAGGCCTCCGTGGCATGTTTTGCTCACCCTGGCACAGTCTCGATTACATGTGTTGGCAAACTGTTTCTAATATGTTGTATTCTATTAATTAGTCACTGGATTGTAACATTCACTAGTAGTGTGTAATGTGTCACTCTAGTTTCCAGAGCTAGTAATGCTGCTGAAATAATTCTCCCACCTTCTTGCGTAGTTTCTGAATGCGGTTGATGACCTCTCGGGCGACGCCTTCATCCATCATGGACTGGTCCGGGCTGACATCCAACAGCACGAGAACCTAAAGGACAACAGAGCCAGAGGACAACAGGAAGGTTGTTAAACTACGTGTTCGAGAAAGAGATCACAGAACTGATGTTTACAAAAGATACCAGATACCTGGGCCTCACTGTGTGGAAGAGACTGTGAACATTCTTTTATGTGTAAAGCAACATGAAGCTTGACTTAAACATGGTCCTACTAACTAAGTGAAAAATAAATACATACAGATACATGTACTGCATGTTTTAATAAAATCATGGTATCTGATACCAGATCAGGCTATTTTCAATCGATACAGCTTTTTGAGTCTGTAACCAAAATCAGAATCGGCTTATTTCAAACCAGGATCATTGAATATGTATTTGAGCATGAATATAAAGTTTTCATCAGGACATTAAGTTTCAATATTTTGGAAAAGAGAAATAGGTATAGAGGTATATTGTAAGAAAAAATTGTTTAATTGTTTTAATCAATCAACTTAGTATGTGTTTAAGTCAGTTCTAGGTTGGCAAATTATGAAAGCTTGTTGACATCCTAGCCAAGGTGATAAAGTTAAGGCATGAATTAAATGTTTTCATGTTACTATAACAACAAACAGTAAGCTCCTACAATGTTAATGTTGATTGGTTGTACTCTGACGATCTACACCTCACAATTACTGCAATGTGCATTTGACAGTATAGCAGAAGAGTGTGACATCACTTCACATGACATAAAGATCTTAGCCTTTACTGTAGCCACACAGTGACCAGACTCCTTCAGACACGAGCTTCAAACTATACAGCTGATGAGGCAGGGAGCAGCCTTTGTGTAATAAATCTGCTTTGCACTGTTGTTCAAACATTTATAATGTAAAAGTAATAAAAAAAAAAGAACAACCACCCACGCAGCAATAATGACAATATTGAGTGTCTGTTGTGCTGCTAGTCCCAAACGCTTTACCATGGGAAGAAAGGGGGAAAGAGATGACAGAGGGACTGAGAAAAGTCCACAAAGGCAAAAAGAATATGAGAGAGAAAGAACAGAGAAACAGACAGATGGGAGAGTTGGTGCGAGCGAGCGAGAGTAACAGAGAGAACTAAAAAGCCAGCTCAGTAAACTGGTATTAAGGTGCAGCCGTGTGGTGGTGTATACGACTGGAGGAGCACTGATTAGAGAGGGCCTGTGGGAAACGCATACATGCCGGTTTCCACTTAGCCGTGAAATGATTTCATACATCACACTCACAGTGAGGACGAATAAATGCATTTACAGTATATGGCAGCGTGGTACAGGAGCAGCCGCGCAGAGGCATTTACTTATATATATTTTCAGGTTACACTACACTTTGTGGCTCAATCTAATAGTAATGTGGCAGTAAGGAGAGAGGAGGGTGTACTGTATGTGTGTGCGTATTTCTATACCTTTTTGTGTGTCAACTAGTGACTGAAATTTAACAATTATTTATAATCTTTTGAATAATAAAAGGACATGAATGGTATATCAACTCTCAAAAGTAAAAAGAATTTGTGATTCAATCAATTATGATGGGTGCGGCAAGTTTAAAGAAGAAATTGACGTGCATTCAAAACATTAAAACCAACTAAAATAACTAAGATAAAGCTCTATCTATCTACAAGGTTCGAGGAACAGCCTTACATTTTGGGTATTAATTATTCTTTCTGGTCGAGAAAAGAAAGAACCATGGTCGAAAGAAAATAGTTCCTACATGAAACTGCTCACAACAAGCTCTGCTGATTATCTTGAGTAACAGGGCCATGATTTCTGCTAAAAGACATTGCTGGTGAGTATTTCAAACGTAAATGGGGTTTTGAGCACCACAAGCCGAGTGCCATATAGTCCCATTGTATTGGACAGAAGGCAGACATCTCTACGGCGCATATCCTCAAAGCTATGCAACTCACATCAAAACAATCCTGACTGATAAATAGCAATCAAATAAGAGGAAAAATATGTATTTTTGAGTTTTGGGTTGAACTGTCCCTTTAAACAGGGAAGCTATGTTCCTTTTTTTCCCCTTAATATGGTTCAATTTGCATGCAAAAGCTATCTAAAGCAAAAATGATTGGGTTTAGATTTGAAGCATACCTGAGCATCAGAGTGTGCTTCATACTGTGCTGCTGAGCCAGAGCTCTGGTCGAAGGTGTACATGAGTCTCAGGTCCTCCTCATGAAGCTCATGGCCGTCCACATTGATGGATCCTTAACATTTACCACAACAATATGAACATGTTAAGAACCACAGTTATGGCACTGAACCTAAAAATAAACACTGTTAAATGTAAAAAAAAAAAAAAATAACATCCATGGATTCACAGAACAGCGTATGAATTGTACATGTACGTAGATATGCTGTTCATGCAGAATTCAACACCAGTGGAACCCTCCAGTGTCTCAGCATCATCAGACCACATATCCGAACGACCATAAATTGTACAGCCCACACAAAACTCACCAGGGGTTACGAGAAAATGATTCAAACCATACTTAATATACACTCATTAAAACAGTTTGCCACCACAAATATTAAGATTTTCCTCTTGGGTTGGGATATTCTCGGCAACAATCATGTAGGACAAAACGATGTGGTTGAGTCTACGGAGACAATTATGAAAACTGTTCTGGTACATTGTAAGCTGGATGTAGAGTGACGTAAAAAAAAAAAAAAAAAAAAAAGACAATTTTTAACTGTTTGGAAGTAACAGTTTTGTTAAATCACTCACATCACTACATAGTAATTAAACTAGGAATTTATAATAATACCATACAATCTCAACTAGACAAGTATAAGATGCTGATTTTCAGATGATTTTCTTATGAAAATCTAAAATACAACCAGTCTAATAAAATAAAAAGGATTGAATTATGAATTAGCATGGGTCTGGACCAGTATTTGCTTGCATTTTCAGATTCCTCACATTGCAGTCTTCCTTGCCAAATCTACACAAGATCTGAGCTTTTAAACAATACAGCTAACCCATTCTTGTCAGGTTTATATCTCCATTCTGCCAGTGGCAGCAATTACCCCCGTCTGTGTTCTGACTAAAAACCGTGACAGGGTTCTTCTCTCCTCTTCACTTCTCCAAACCCAGAGGCTGGGTGAAACAGTCACTCCCCTCCCCTCTAATCCCTGATTTCTATGCTTTGATTTCCTGTGTCCCTCCTTTCTTCTCCGCTCTTTTTCCACCTTCTCTCTTAACCTCTTTTCTTCTGCCCCATCAAGATGATGGGATAAAAAGCTGCAGGTAAGGAATATTGAGTCATACAACCAATGGTCATGAACACACTTCAGTTTTCTTGCCAAATTGCTACCCTTCTAGTCTAAAAAGGTTTTCTGAGTCACGGATTCTCAGCTAGAAATTGCTCAAGAGGTTAAAAGTGGACTCTCAACTGAGTGTGAGCTGTAAGCTTTTTCATGTATAGATTATTCAAGAGACAGTGGTGAGCCTTCCACAAAATGTCTGCTAGCTGAAGCTTCATACTGTGTTGAACTATTCCTTTGAACAGAGATAGTTGAAACATTATACAGTTTAGCACCTTAAAAGCAGGTTTTTTCCTCCAATCTTGCCTTTAATGACAAGTCAGTGAAATGTTACACTGCACACAATCATCTGTGTGTTTCCTCTCTCCACCATTTCTCCACCATCCTCTAACACATCTATCTCATTCCTTCCATCGCCCATCCTCCTTCTTTCCTTCCAATTGGCTTCACTTCAAACATCCAAGTGATTGGAAATGCTGAGTTCCCACAGCCCAGCTGACCTCCACTGCTTCCTTCCCCAGAGACTCTGGGGGCTCTCCCCGTCTCTCTGTAATTGGAGAGACAAGATACCTTGCACTGCTTTGATCCGTACTCCAGCTCTGATTATAGTTTCAGAAGGGTAAGGGTTTGCATTCTGAGGATAAACTGCCCGTCTGTCTGCGCTCCACTTCATTACAAGGATTCACAGTTGAGTTTTTAAGTGAAATATTTAGGATTTCAACACAATTCGCAGCAATTGTGCAGTTGTGTGTAAAATATTAAGACTAACCTGCTGTTCTTCACTAGTAAATTATAGGGTAATCAAAATAATTGACTACGGATTTAGTATTTGGTATGTGTCATTGGCATAGAGTACTTGGTAAAAAAAGATGTATAACGTAAAAATAATTCTGGGATGTCATTTGCGCAGAAAAAATGTAAACTTGTGTACATGTGTAAATGCAAACAAGATAACTTAATCAGGCTGCCGATATCTTGGAGATTTTTCGTTGATTGGGATTTTTAAGGTCACATATTTTGCGTCTTTTTTTAAAAATACAAGCAGACAACCACCCAACCATGGCAATACCTGTCTTCTGGAAGGCCTCTAGCTGTTCGCTGGTGAGCTCCTTGATAGAAGCAGTGATAGCTTTGAAGGCCCCCTTCAGTCTCTTGCCCAGCACCATGTGGTCTGGCTCGGCTCTCAGACGGATCCCGTACTTGTCCTTGTCCGTTGACATTGTCAACTGTCGCACATTAAGCTCCTGGAAGATGAAAAACAAGAAACAACGTATGTGTTAGGAAAGGTAACGTAGCTGCCTTGTCGCTCCCAAGTATATGGATGATAACCAGTTTCTAGGGTTACAAAAAATAAAAACAAAAAATTTAAATAAATACAGAAATTTAAATAAATAAAATAAAATGAAATTGCAATGCAAAGCAAAAGTCACAAAACCCGTTGTGTTTTCATTACATGCTGTTAAATCATTAAATGCCAAAAACATGAGCTAAAGAAAATGAACAAAGCCCTCCTGGCAACATTGCAAATGTATAGTGACCTTTAAACCTTTTAAACTCATCATGCACCCAACATTTGTCCAATCACTCCAAAAGCAATGTAAGACTTAAAATATACAAGTTAGATACCAAAATACTATTTGCATTTATTAAATATTAAATAAAACTAAAACTAATTGAATACTTTAAATACCCCAGGCATGTACCGTTAAGAGCAAATCAATAATTGATTTCTGTAGAGTCATGCACTTAAAGAGTAAGTCAGTCACGCCATTCCTCCTAATAAGCCAATACTTCTGCCTTTCACTAGAGTACATTTCATTCTTCAATCTAAATGGAGATAGAAATCTGCGATCCGGTTATATCTGGTGTAGCAATAGATGTACTAAGTTTAGCAAATCTGACTCCCACCTTGGTCTGCCATGCACAGCTTCTTTCAGTCAATCACACTGAAAAGTGGGACTAAGTTTTAACATCAGAGCTCAGATAAGCTGCTGTAGTGGGCTGAGTGTGGGGTGGAAAATAGCAGCTGGAACTTCTGTTTTGAGCTGAGCTTGGTTAATGAAAAATAGGAATGAATCTATGCTAAAGTGCAAAAAAATACCTCTTATCCTGAAGACATATATGGCTTTGTTTGTGTGTGACGTTGGTGCATTAATATATATTCAGGCTTCTGTCAAATAAAATAGCAAGTCATTGAATAATTCCATTGAACATCTTCAGCTCGGCAACGAGTTTGTCAGCAGAGAAAAGCTGATCAAAGCTACAGCCGTCAACAGCCAATCACATTTTGGGCCTACTTTCTTCTACAAGACTTCCGACTGTATAAAATAAAGAGGTAATCTCTATCGCATCAACCATTGGTTTCTGAAGAGCAGTTTTGAAGCTCTGGTCGTCGCCATCTTGATGACACAGCCCAACTCTTATAATGGGCCTGAGCTGAGGCGGACCTGAGTGAGGCAGCAGAGCAGACCTGGTACGGCAACCACCAGTCACTTAAAGCGACCCGTGGAATATGCCAGAGCTAGTATTAATGCCAAGAGTATCTACTACTCTATACATTGTGAAGGTAATTATCACGGGTCTCAAGTTAAAGTAGTTGCTTTGTCCTGTAATTAAAGACTGTAATTGCTCCGGACATGAGCTTTAATTCACTCAAAGAGCAACTCAGGCATGAAATCAACCAGTGAGTCAGCCGATAACAACATAAAGTGCCCAATCGCTGCACATTTAAGTAGTGATAAAAGAAAATTAGATGAACCACAGAGAAGGACCAGTTAAATAATAATACTTATAGAATAATAATTAAGGAATCTTAGTAAAAGCCACAGTGAAAAGGTGAATCCAGACCTAATCAACCTAACTTCCAAAAGCTCAGCTCAACTGAACCTACATCAACAGTAAAAGAGTTTGAAGGCTCTTCCCTGGGCTGCAGGACCTTAAACTGCTCTCAGTTCTGATTAAATAAACCTTGTTTACTGGAGGGAAGCTAGATGCCGGCAAGGTTAAATGTTTTCCTCCCCAGAAATCAAACAGAGTGAGAGATAAGAAGTGGCTAGAACTACGATTAATCTTGAAGGTTCCAACAAAAGGTTGCACCAGCAGCCCTTTTCCCAGGTAATCCTCAATCTCTATATGTTCTGTCAATTTCCTTTGTCATCAGAATATGGGAGCCACAATCAATTTTTCATCTAAGATGCACCAGTTAGAATTGAAAGACTTCACGTGGCTACAGTGGGAACAAAAGCATCAACATTGATCATGGAAAATATTGAAACATTCTTTCTAAAGAGTAGTTATCCGAGTCAGCTGTGGAACAGCATCGACTTCTTGAGCTTTGCTGCAAAGCAAATCCAAAGACAAAGGGATAATGTCAGTTTAATGGCTTCCTGCACTAAAGACTATGGCAATTAGTCTGTCAGATTTTGTTTTTCCCCCAGTCTTTTGGGAAGCACCTGAATGGACCAGACTCACTTGTATAAAAATGTTATATCTGACATTGGAAACACCCTCCTCGATTATAGGATTTTTTTTTTTTACATATAGTTAAACATACATGATGTCTAAATGGCAAAAAACATGACCTTACCTGGAAAGTCAAAGAGCCAACTGTTGCTGGCTCTATATGTATCTATATGTAACAAACTGTAGAAGAGCAGCGGGAACTGTAATGATGCATATTACTGTAGCTATGAAGCACACAAACACATTAGCAGCAATATAATGTTTCCATGTACTGGAGGGAAAAAAAAACATTCTGCTTGTGTGTGCATTCTATAGTTGATGAAGGGTTTGCATGTGTGGCAATTGGAGTCGATCAAACGTAAAACCATTTTCCAAGACATCTGCTCCACCCCCTTTTGAGATGAACCAACCGCAGTCATTTAAATTACTGCTGAAGATACAGACGATGTGTGAGCATGTGCTCCCTCCCCTCTATCAAATCAACACACTGGCTTTGGAGTGTCAAAGAGGTTCTAGGAGAGGAATCTCTTTCTCTTAAAAACATAATGGTACTGATCAAAGCAGAGTAAAAAAAACAACAAAAATTTGAAGGAAAGATGAAAAGACGATGCACCTCTTTCCTTGAAGCAGAGAACTGGTAAAGTACTAAGACCGCTTCAAGACGGCACAAATTATTAAACGAAACAATCACGGCGGGTTCTACTTACATCCAGGATGTATTTCTCCAGGGACTGAATGTCTTTCAGAGCTTCTGGGTCCTGGTGAATAACTACCACCTCCTTTAATGGGTACTGAAATGCACACCAACATTAGAGTGGGTCAATTGTTACAGCACAAAAAACACAGAAATGGGGTTGTCATAATGAACACAACATAACTCAGTGCACTAATATGAAAAAATGTAATCCATCTATAGGAGAGCAATAGGAATTTGTGAAAAGGTACAGATAATGTAAGAGCCAGTCTGATGCTGGATTTGTGAAGCAAATACTAATATTTGTAGTTGTAAGATACAAAAATCATAAAGCAACATAGTAACAGATATTCCTATTTTTTGTTAACATAAACTAAACATTCTAGATAGGGATCCCATAAAGAACTGTAAACATGTAATATACTTGATATTTTACAGTTATGAAATAAACTCAGTGAGGAGAAACTGTCTAATAAACCAAACACAAACATGTCTTTGGCATTTCTGTGCTGCAAATTTCTTGTTACTTAATCGGCCGACATTGCTACTGATATCAGCCGATATATCGTATGTTTCCTAGAGTCTTGATTTACTGTACTTCTTATATTGGAGTGTATGAATAGACTGAGTAAAGCTGATGATTCACCTTAACGGGCAGAGTCTTCCTGTCTCGGATCACTCGGCCCAGCTCGATCACAGACTGCATCTGACAGACGGCGCTCTCGATGCGCTTGTCGATCAGACTCTCTCTGAAACAAGAAATGTAAATAAAGAAAATATAAGCATCACCAAAGCATAAGTAGCGTCACAAAGCGATGATATAAGTGCTGAATAACCTCTTAACTCTGCATTTTGGGTTATACGGGAGAGAAAGTTATTATCCTTTACCTGGTGAGACTTTTGCAATTGCAATGGGTGCCACCTGACCGAGCTGCCTCTTTATATTAAGTGGATGTGAGAAGATGAGAGGAACATCTTTCAAAACAACCCACCTTCTTAGGAGTCACTCTGTATTCTGTGACATTCTGTACCATTTCAGGGCACAGTCAGGGGACATAGGCGCATTTCTGCCAAAACTTACAGGCAGCAGCCGTCATATTCCGGTTAATCAGTGGTTTAGAAATTAAAATTGCTATTCTTTAGAGGAAAATGAATACAAGAGCGTGACATGGTTAGTACCGTACATCTTAATAAAGACAGAGTTCAGAACCACAAGCGCCAGAGTTTAATTCAGGAGCATCCACTAATAAGGTACACTGTGACTTCCACCACTGAATTCAAATTAAATCGCACAGCCACTGATAATCAGGCATAATAGCGATATTAGCCCTAACAGTCTGGAGGAACACACACTCGTGTGTGTGTGTGTGTGTGTGTGTGTGTGTGTGTGTGTGTGTGTGTGTGTGTGTGTGTGTGTGTGTGTACGTGCACAATGCTTGTTCATTTACTTCAACAGTGTGCTCCTCCATGTGTGCACACAACAGCAGAGTAAAATGAGAGAGGAGAGGACTCCAGGGACAGCCAATCATTTAATGAGCTGATTGAGGAGCAGCTCTTCCCACCGCCTGATTGGTGGCTGACCTTTGGGAGGGGGTGAAGTGGTCCCATTCGACAGCAGGAAGGACAAGCAGCTAATAAAGCAGCAGCACTGAGTGCTGCCAAAGCGACAGGGGAGATTATATGAACCATTACACAAACTATTTTCCCTCCGCTAAATCAAACGGATATTTAATCATGTCAGAACTTTTCGTTGTTAAAGATGATGCAATTACGTTTGGGCAATTAGAAATTCCTCCCGGGCTTTACTAAACTGATCCGCCACCAAGGCACACATTTTACAGAAGTAATTGAAGTGAAGGAAATGAAATGGTCATATTTTGTGAGCAATATCCATCTAGGTGTCTGATAATCAAAGAGAGGCATTTTGAAGTTCTGGGTCAGAAATTCTCTGCTCAAAGAGCACAAATGCTTCTCGAAATCTCTTATCGCTTTCTAAAGAAGGCATCAACAGTTGAAACACTGAAAATACAAACAGGGTTAGGCTACTTTTAGAGTAGAAAGCAGTGAACTTGGGAGAAGCTGTAAAGAAGGATTTCAATGTCTTTCTCCGTATCAGATGACCTGGTCGATGCTCATAAATAACTTTGTACCGCTGTGGAAAATGCATCTGTGATTAACTTCAGAAACAAAGTCTTGCATTTGACACATGAGCAGAAAATCTGCTCAGAAATTACTCAAAAGCAAATCTTTATCTACCGAACCCTTCAGTCCCATGTATTCTAATAAATATTTAAATGGAAAATTTGATCAGGGTATCAACTAACAACGTTGGGACGTGCTGCTCTAAATAATTACTGCAAAGCAAATATACGATTGGATGATTAATCATTGTCACCTTGTGAGCGAATCAGACAGATCCTGATGCATTGGGTTCCATGATTAATGTAGTTTCTAGACTAAATATGTAGTTTTTACTGAGTGAATCAGTGGCTTTGCTTGTTTTTCCTTTATATATTTCATAAAAGTGTGATAATTCCCTCTTACGTTAGCTGTATTTCAGGCGAGGCAGCAGGCCTCCACAATGACACACTGCGGGAAACTCTATTCAAAGAGTACCTACGTCCTCAATTTCTGCCTGGCTCCTACAAGTAGAATATTTGAAAGATGTGTGGAGCGACCGGGGGAAAACAGGTGACACGTTGAATATGACAATCGCAAGAGTCACTTTTAGCTCTTATGGATAGCGACAACTCTCAGTGGTCTTTTGCCCTTTTTCTTCTTTAATTTAAGCTTTAAATGAAGCAGACGATACCCGTAACATTTGAGCGTTACTGAAGGCTTTTTCCAACCTGAGTTGGGGCAGCATGAGATAGTGGATGCTGCTGCTGTCCTTCTCTTCAACCGAGACGGGATTGATGAGGTGACGCAGATTTTGGTACATCATCTCTGTAATGAAGGGTGTGAAGGGAGCCTGAGGAGATGAAGGGAAAAAAGCAAGTAGACATGAGAGAAAAAGGAAGAGAATAATATTATTATTAAATGCTCTGTACTGTAGTTCATTTACATTTTCTGACAATGAGGTCTTAAAGTCAGAAGCATCTGTATAATCAGCATACAAAACAGATTTTTACGCTAGTTTTTTTTTTCCTCAATGGTGATAAAGTTCAAACAGAGTGAGGTTACTTCTAGTGTAACTCTTCCATTTGCAACCATGGGTAATTCATTTGTGAAGCTAACAGCTGATCTGCATTGATCCGGGTTAGGCTAACTGGCTCTTAGCATGCATCTCGCCTCACATGCAAACATCTTCAATGTGTTATAAATAAAAACTCCTACTGCTCATGCATAATTCATAGCCATGTAAGCGCATACACGCACACCTCTTCCATACCAGAGTTATTGCTTTGCGTCTTGCATACACAAGAGCAAAACCTCACCACAAGAAATGTCCTCCATACAATCTCTATTTTTCTAACTGTCTCACACACACTCAAACACACACACAGAAACATTATGACTCACCATCAGCCTGCACATGGAGAACAGAACACTGAAGAGGGTTTCCAGCGCCCACAGGCAGTCCTCAGTGCCACTCTCCCCCTACAAAGTTCACACACAAACACAGCAAAGAGTCAATCCCCTTGGAAGAGGGAAAAGAGCCATTACACACATCAGCGCATGTATGCCCAATTCACTTCAACCGAATGTTGACTTGGAGGGCCACAAACTGATCGCTACAAAATGTCCTCAGATGGTGGCAATGATAAAGACACTTAGTGGTAGCTTAAAATCAATGTTTCCATTAAACGAATCATTTAAATGCTCAGTAAAACAGCAACAAAAAGAAAGATACAGGACATAAATTGTAAAGAGTAGCATCATCTGTACTTATACACTAATGTATAACTATACTTTGACTTAAAGCCTACTACTGCTAGTGATTGTCCCTCATGAGACATTTTAGTCATTAGCTGCCCCCTTGTATCTGCCTTACAATATAACATTATAGAGTCAAAGCAGTTATCTCACCTTTAGACGGCGTCTGTTGGTCCTCACATACCAGTTGGTGAGCATGTCCACAAACTTGACCAGGCGAGGCACGACGGTGTACAGGTGGTAAGCTGCAACAAGAGACTACAGTCTAGTTTGTCCTTTCTAGTTTAATAAGGCTGAATATAGAAACAACATGAATATGATTCCGGGTGTGATGAATTTTAAGCTAATAAGTACTAATCTTCTTAGTGACTGTCCATATCAAGTGATGACAGCAGTGTGATTGTGTGTGTGTGTGTCTCACCG
Organism: Anoplopoma fimbria; assembly: GCF_027596085.1. Taxonomy (NCBI): domain Eukaryota; kingdom Metazoa; phylum Chordata; class Actinopteri; order Perciformes; family Anoplopomatidae; genus Anoplopoma; species Anoplopoma fimbria. Next base: position 19,169,851 of record NC_072465.1, read on the forward strand.
TCCATCTCGGCCTTGAAGAACTGGATGAGGGACTGTGTAAAGGACTGAATCCATTTGTCCATGATGTTGTCACTCTGCTTCGCTGTGTTTTCATTGTACAGGAACTGAATCTCATCCTCCTGACAAATTACCAAACAAGTACACACAGTTAAATAAAACATTTTTTTTTATTTTTACAAAGACACACAATATAGTTGATGCGCAGCCGCTGAAATCGGGCCTGAATCAGCATCTTCTGCAGAATGTGCCACCTTATAACTACGATTATTACTATTCTTATAGTTGATGTTGGTGCGTGTGTGTTGTGAGTAATGTTGACATAGTTGTTATTGAACTCTTACTTTACTAGAAATTAAAGTTACTTATATAGTTATGAAATTGGTTTGACTGCTTCTTCGGACAATTGTCATACAGGTTCCCTTGTCTATTGGTCAAATTCCTGAAATAGCTTGATGTTAAATTGTATTTAATTTATACATTCTTCAAAAAATAATATCTGATGTTTATGTATTTTTGAAGTATGTTTTGGTGTCTGTGTGTGTGTGTGAACGCAGTAAGTATTGCTTTCTTTGTCTGTAAGTGGCATCATTGATATGTTTAAATGTACCTACAGGTTGGCATGTGTAAAGTGATCATGTAAAGTAACTGAACAGCCAGTACACTATGTGAAGAATCAATTCTATCCAATTCAACTCCACTTCTTCTGCTCTCATAGGATAATCTGTGTTTTCTAAACTACTGATTTTTTTCCAATCAAGAACCAAATACTCTCAGCCACTTAACCATCCATAAAGGGACATCAGGGCGAGGTATTACTGCAGCTAGGACTGCATTATTTCACGGCACTAACAACAAGTTATTTCCTTTTTGTTCCAGTGATTACCTTATAAATAATTGGTTAATGACAGTAACAATCTGCTGCACTTTTTAGACCAGGAATAGCTAAAGCAACACAGTGGGAGTTATGTAATGTACGATATTTTTACTCTGTTCATTACCTTCTGTAACCTTTGTACGTTCTGTACCAGGAAGCGATAGGCATTATACCACGGCAGGAAGACATCCTTCAACACGTCTCGCACACCCTCCTCTTTGAAACGCAGGTTCTCTGCTCTCACTACAGGGGAGTTGATGAGGTACAGTCTACAAGGAGAGACGGAGTTGGTGAGTGTGGCAGGATTGATAATAAGTTAGTGAGAGCATGCAGTGTGTAGAGCCCTAAACGGGCCAAAGAATTCCAACCCTAGCCCTGCAAAGTCTGCAGTTTTTCAGCCTGACCCGGCCCGAGACAGACACCCGTCCCTTTAAGCTCTCTAACGCACGCTCTCAGTGATGCGTGGGAAAAAAACCCCGCTGCAGTGAGAGGCGTGTATTGGCACAATGAAATCAGGCTATATTTCACTATATAAAGCCTTATACAATTTCATTCCTTTTTAAAATTGTAAACGATTGTAGTCTGGGTTTGCCAGCTGTCAATCATGCCCCATTACTTGCCTATAACTCACACGTGCCTCTGAAGTGCCGCTGTTTGTTACGGCCAACATTTGAACTTCAGTATGTTGCTCACACAGATGAGTGCAGACGGTTAAAGCCATGTTGAAAACTTCTCGCCACAACAATCTGAGGTAAACACTTATTATTAAAAAAAAAAAGCTGTGAGGTAGGCAGCATTTTCTTAATGCAAAGCTATTCAGCTGATAAAGACATCTGGATTGGATTTTCTCTATCAGTTTGTTTAAATGTCCACCTTGAAAAGGTTCCGCATCATTTTTTGGATTAAAACCAAATTTTACCAACAGCATGTCATTGCAAATAAATCTCTTCTCTTCATTAAGGCCAAATAAAGACACTGTTGACATGACAATTGAAGAAAATCGGAATAATCCTTATGGATATAATAGTCTGTGGCAGGCATCAGCTCACTGGGTTAGAGCGGTTAGAAAAAAGTTTGATGACGACTCTGGAAGCGAGCTAACATGATGCAACAACATGCAATAGGCCAGGAGTGATTTTAATAGCAGCAACTATTGAATATACACTTGAAATAAAATGCAGAATAGACAGAACCATCAGTTGGTAAATAACTAAAAATGAGCCAACATGAAGACTGACTGTTGTCACTAAAATAAGCAACAAAAAACCCTCACAGTCTATACTTCACCCTCTCACTGCTTCAGTTTCTATCTAACGCCTTTCTTTCTTTATCTCTGCCACTCACTCATCATCAGAATATACTGTTTGAGAGCATATGGCGCAAATGCATAGTGCTTTATTCATTCGGCCATATGGCCATGGCACACTCACTGCTCAGGGCAAAGGAGCGAATGTGTCTATGAATGTGTATGTACAGTATACGTGAGCGTGTCTATACTGTTAGTAGGACGAAGAACGAGCCTAATTAAGCGTGCATAGCGATTCAAAGCCTTTAAAACCATGCCTGCTAATGACATAAGGTGGGTTAACAGTAACAACCAGAACCGTGCCACCGGCACAAAGGCATTCATGCTTCAGAAACACACACTCATTCACATTCAAGCACAGAGCTGACCTGAGGGCATCAGCTCCATATTGCTGCACTATCAGTCCTGGATCTGGGTAGTTCTTCTTGCGCTTGCTCATCTTCTGTCCATCGCTGCAGGAGTAAGACAAGCAAAGGCATTAATGCACATACACACGCATGCATGCACAAAAGTGCATGTTAGAAACCAAGCACTTGGTATTCAAATTAGTCAAGTCCTTCCAGGTCAGCAGGCCACAGTGCTGCATTTAGACCCCGGGGCTGAGGACATGACGAGTAGGCCTGTTGTGGAGCAGCTCTAAGGGCTAAATGTTGCAGCACACATCCCATAATGATCATGAGAAACGGCACAAAAAAGGGGATTAATGGGCAGGTGAAGAAGGGAGAAAAAAAGTTACATAAAAATAGTAGTAAGGAGGAGGAGTATTGAAGGCTAACAAGAAAACAATGACGTTTCAGAAAAAAGGCCAGAAACGTGCATGAAAATGACTGAAACATTAAGTTAGCAACATCCTGTATTTGTCTTAATGTCAACAAATCTCATTAAATATGAAAACCAAACCTGCTATTGAGTTTTGCCTGTGAAACCAAAGCCTGATTGGGAAATTGGAAGTACTCAAGTATTGAGAGTCACACCGTTGGTTTTTATATTTTCACAGCATTTGTTGAGCAGAAAAACAGAAAACAGCCTTTAATCTTTAATGAAGATTCATTTTATCTGGGAATGAAAGAAAGGAAGGAGGAATAGAGGTTTGTTAATAAGTCAATGGACTCACCTAGCGAGCACCAATCCGTTAACAATGACATTCTTGAAGGGCGGTCTGCCAAACAGGGCTGTGGAGAGCACCAGCAAGGTGTAGAACCTACAGGAGGATGCAAAAGATGGTACACAAGGTCAGCGTGACAAGCAGGACTCAAACTTTACAATTCATTATTTCTCTGAGGTAGGATTAAGGAAAAACTTATCTACTAACTTAATGCTAACTAACTAACTGAATTATTTTATTCTGTTTAATTCAAAACGAAAAATGAGCTTTTTAGAAAGACACCATTCATGCTCTGCACTCAACGAACTCAGCAGGGAAGGACTCAATGTCACTTTTCCTCATCCGTTGACCTCTTTCTCATCCGTTGACCTCTTTCTCATCCATCCATTCATCCACAGCTCACCATCCCCTCGTCTGGTCAATGCCTTCAGCGATGAAGTCTGCTGGGAAAGTGTCCTCAAACTCCTTCCTGTTCTCAAAGGGGTAGTGGGCCTGGGCGTAAGGCATGCTGCCGCTCTCAAACCAGCAGTCGAACACCTCTGTGATCCTCCGCAGCACGCCCTTACCACACCGAGACGGGATTGTCAGATCGTCGATGCTGGGCAGAGAAAGTGGAGACAGAAGAGGTGGAAAGAAAGAGAAAAGAGGAACAATTGTTAAGACAAATAGCAGAAATAACAAATTCAACGGTCTCGTTTTAGTTCAGGGTTTCTTGCTGCCTTGGGCCACTTTTTAAACATTCGTTCACTATATGGATCCAAGCGTCTATAGGCTTATTGGCTACAGTCCAAGACAAGGATTTTATAATCTTTCACCTCTGGGAACGAGGTTTAAGAAAAAAACATTGTTGCTAACGTTGTGCTGACACCCACTAGAATAACCTTGGTCATTGCTTTGGGTCATAAGCTTCAGACACAAGGATATGGATGCATTTACTTCATATACTGACTCACTCATGAGTCAGTATATTTTTTCATATCACCCATGAAAAAAATAATTGTTTCTTCAGTAAAGTTACGTAAGCTGAGGAAAACACATGAACCTGGATGTAGTAGGTATAAAGTGTCAGTTTGTGTGAGGTGTCAACTTAATTTAAATGAAATTATGTGTATGGAAAGTTCCCTTAGTTTTGTATTAATTCAAAAACAACAAAACATTAACATCACATATACACAGAAAGTAAAAAGTTACTTTATTTTACCCTTCAGCAACAGCCTACTGCACATTTCTAGAATGATTAGGACTCAGGCCTTTAAACTGCAGATTACACCTTTAGTAATCACTAAAGCACACTCTGCTGTAGTTCTCTGCTTCTAAGAGCTCTGCAACTGGGCCTATTGAGGAAGGGGAGAGTTAATCAGGAATAATCCAAAAAGAAATGCACTGCCGAGTACATTTTGAGTCATTTTTGTGGCGTGTTACTAAGATTTTGCTATAGTGTTCGCAATGCGGGCAGAGCCATTATCTCTGGGATTTGGCCACTTCAAACCTTATTATCTGATGTAACAGTCTGCCCATTTAGTTGTTAGGGATCCATACATATTTTGTATTTCGTAAAGTTTAAACCATTGCACAACTTTCAAACCTGGTTTTAAACATATGATAAACTGCTACAGAGCAGTTCTTTAATTAGATTCGTTCCTTTTTTAATCTTGAAGGATCGCTACAACCATATTCATCACCTTGCCATGTCTTCCAAACCTGCACAGGCACCTTATAAACACAGAATTCAAACACAGGAGCAGGAGGAAGGCCCCCTTTTTCCTCCCCAATAAATTAAATATGCACAACCCCGTGGAGGTGATTAAATGTAATTAGGAGATGAAGAGGAAAGTGATCTGTGTTCCTCAGAACACTTGTGGTTCAGGCAGAAAGGTCACATTAGAGAGGAAGAGGGCAGATTAACGACAAATTCATGCACCAACACACACAAACACATATAAAAGCAGACACCATGTTATAAACTTATCATCTCATATCCACCCATCTACACCCATACACCCTGTGAATCTGAAGGTATCCCACTACCACAGCAGACACACACCGCTGAGTACATGCTCAGGTGGTTGGCTGATAATCTCGGTGTTTGATCAGTGACTCACCTCTCCCGATGCAGATCAGTTACTCTGACTCCGGTCAGTTCCTCCAGTTCAGCAATGGACCCTATACACACCACCTGACGCACAAGCACACACATAGTACAGGTTGAGTGAGCAATATCAAAGAACAGCTGTCAGTTACAATCGTCCATTTCCTGAAGACGGAAATGGACGATTACAAATTAATCGATCTGTTGATCACAATAATTTAAATAAGCAATTTATTGTTTGAATCATCAAGCAAAAAATGTATTTGAAGACATCACATTAGGCCTTTCCATTCCATTTCTGAAATGTTATCAACGACAAATCAATGAATAAAAAAAGTATTAACATTGCGGCCCTATATCAAGGTTGATGCTATGTTTTTATGTTGGATTAAATTAGTAATGATCTGATTTTCCCCCCCCCCCCCCCCAAAAAAAAAAAAATCTATATCTGTGTTGGCCTCCAAAATCCATTATTGGTGAGGCTACACTTTACAATAAGCCATTAAAATGGGTTAGTTTGTACAATTAATTATTACTGACCTTTACAACGTGGTGGACTGATTAAATTTTGTGTTTGCCATTTTATAGTAAGTGACTCAAGCCTCCTTTCTTTCTCACGCTTCATTTCACTTGTTGGAATTGTTTGACATTTTGGGATATGCCTATCCATTCATACATACATAACTCTTTGGTAAGGGACTATGTCCAATATCAAACATAAATGCCCCCATTTAGTTATTTGTATTAAGGTAATAATAATAATAATAATAATTAAGCCTTTATTAGTCCCACAATGGGGAAATTATTTCTCTGCATTTAACCCATCCCAGAGGAGCAGTGGGCTGCAATGAAGCGCCCGGGGAGCAACTTGGGGTTAGGTGTCTTGCTCAAGGACACCTCGGCATGTTGCTGGTAGAGGGGTTTGAACCACCAACCTTGTGGTTACGGGACAAGCGCTCTACCTCATGTGCCACAGCCGCCCACGAGGAAATTGATACCATTTATGTTCGGATTTAACAAATGAGATAAGTGAGCTTAAAGGGTTGCTGGTAGGCAGACTGTTAGATTTGGACAGTCTCAGGTCAGCAGTTTCCAGTCATTGTGCTAAACTAAGCCAACAGGCTGCTGGTGGTTTTCTATTTACTGAACACATAAATAGTAGTATTGATCTCTTTTCATCTAACTCCTGGCAAGAAAGCAGATTTCAAACTAGAAATTGAAGCCAGTTGCATTCTGATGTGAAGTTATTTGTTTAAAACCCGCAAAGGACTTTACACCTTATAATTCTAATGCAAAAAAATATAACACACATTTTAAAAGGAGGCCTACTTGAACACATCTTCTGAGTAACTTTACCTTGGAAAGTATGATAAAGTGTGTTATCTGGTCTCCTCAGAGAGTTAACCTGTGGGCTCTGCTCTAGTTTTACCACAGCGCCAGGTAACATGGCCCAGATACAAAACCACCGTCACATTCAACAGAAAGAGGAAAAGAAACACGTCAAAGAAAAGACAGCGACAAACAGAGAGAGAACAAAAAACAAACAATACTGAGATAGAAATGATCCTGCACACACACACACAGACAGACAGACAGACAGACAGACGGACGGACAGACAGACTCGCTCGCAGCTTTAGCTTTGGGTGTGTGCTTTGCCGCTGAAGGGGTGAGCGAAAGATGCACCAGGGAGCGCAAGTGTTCTGGAAACAGTCACAATGCTATTTCCAGCAAGCAGGTCGCTGGCTGTCCCTCTTTCAGCCAAGGGAGCGAGACTTCATTTTTCAAAATGCTCAAACAACCCAATTCTGACATCTCTTTTCAGTTCAGTCTACTTCACACCGTCGGGGCCGGGGTTTGGCAACGAGCATCCATAACTAGACCAACATTTATACAGTTTGGCTTGCTTCTCTGCTGTCTGATTCCTTTTTTTTTTTCTTACTCCCATTTATTTTCCTCCCCCTCTTTTCAACCCCCCTTCTCGTGTATTTCACTTCCTCATTTTCTTCACAAGATAATTTATTCTGTCTGCTCTTCCTCCTCCCCTTATTTTTCCGCGTCTTCCTTCCTTTCCTCCCCCTCTCGCCGTTTGACTTGTGGACCTTTGAAGTCGCCTTAATCGGCACGAAGAGTAACCAAACGCATTGGTTCTCGTATATTTGCTGTTTACGTTAATGAAGCATTCATGTGTTGGGTTTACGGAGGCACTCGGTAATGGTGCCTGAGGGGAGCTGACTCAGACTGCAGTACGGAGTCACGCTACACTCTCTGGTTTGACACCACGGTCACATCACTCTGCCATGCCAAAAAGTCTCTCCTACACAAGCCTACACACACACACACACACACACGCACACACACACACACACACACGCACACGCACACGCTAAATTATGTGAGCGTCAAAAAGGAGGTCAGTGAGAAACATTTTCACTCCGCCAACTTATGAGAAAACTTGGATTTATGTGCCCTCACAGCAGACCAGTAATAATGACATAAGAGATTTGTTCCCCAAACTCATTTTATAGAGTAAATAAGAGTGAGACTTATGGAGAGTTCAACTTTTCAATTATGCCCTCTCATGCTTAGCCCAGATTGATTTATGAGTGCCGCCAACCCTGAGAAAAGAGTAACTGTCTTGGTATTTGGTCATGACACAGACAAATTGTGTGATGTCTGCGGAGTACAAAGACACATAAGAAGCATCAAGCGCTCTATTAAAACGAGTGCGGTATTTGTGTGTTTTCCTGACCTCCTCAAAGTCGTCGCTGACCCAGATAGGGATCGGTGTTCCCCAGTAACGGTTCCTGGAAATCGCCCAGTCTCTTGCGTCTCTCAGCCAGTTTCCGAAACGCTTCTCACGCACAAACTCTGGAACCCTACCGAAACAGAGAGAATATGATGATGATGATGATTTTATTCAGGTCTGAATGTAGGATTGAGGTTTATTTTTTGCTTGAAATGCCACAAAACAAGAATATTGCAGTCATGCTCATGTTTAAACACCAATTACCATCCATTTACAACCAACAATTCTCATAGAAACCATTTAATCAGGTTTTTCGACGTTTCCAACAAGACATGCAATTTAATAGCCCTTTTACTGTCTTACTGTAGGTGTGAAAATACAATGGAAAACCAGTCAGGACAATATGGCGTATAATTATTTATTACTATATAACATTGTACTACTTACCAGCAGTACATAACAATAACTCCTAATGATATAATTAATTTAATTAACACAACCTGGACTCTGATAAGCAGTATTTATAAATAAATAGACATGGAGAGACGATTTATGAATTTAAGTTCATTTGAAGTTTATTTAATTTATTTATTTTGTACGTTTGCTCATTTTGAGACAATGGGCTTCCTAAATACTGTAGCTGGCAGTAGTGACAGTATTTGCTGAAACAAAAAAAGACTCAACAGCCTCACATCCACTGTGATAACATCGCCCACGTATAAACTATAAGTGGGTGATGTTTCCCAACAGCCTGCAATCAGATACAAAACCATTCTGGAACCAACGTTACTGCCTATGGTTTGGAAGAGAAAATATTGAAGACTTTTGTAAATCAAATTGGAGATTTTTTTAATACCTTTTTCTTAAAATGCAATATTTAAGACCTGCAGTTACCTTTCTAATTTAATGTGAATGCATTTTCTCACAACAAGAGCGGGCATTATTATTATAATGTCCATTATTCCTTATTCCTATTAAGCTGACTTTCTCTTCTTCCTCGTTTTAGCCCTTAAAATAAACTGTGCTGCTGTATTTATGAAGCTATACTGCAAAGGTTAACGTTCCCTCCAAGGCATCTCCCTCCTCCGTACCTCTTTTCTGCTCTCCCTTTTCCATATTTTGCCTCAACCGATTTCTAGCTATAATCCACTATCTCACAATCTCTTCCTCTTCCTGTCATTTTTTCTCTGTCCCCCTCTCTTGCTTTGCCAGGCAGTGTTGCTCAGGAGAACAGAGCGGGGGGGGGGGGGGTATAAATTGTCATCAAGATCCACGCGCTACGCAATGAGTTCATCAATTCCCATTTGTGGGAGGCATTTCTATTTAGGCCCCTAATATATCAATTTAATGATTTTTTTTTTTTTTTTTTGCTGCTGCTGCTGCTCAGCCCCCAGTGAACACTCATCCACCATCTCGCCCTCCCACTCTTGCTTCATGCTAAATGTAGAATTTAAAGTGTGCTGTCTTGTGCTCAAGACAGACAGAGGAGCCATTTAACATGTACAGGCTTCTATTATAAGTCAGAGACGCTGGGGACGGAGACAAGAGGGAGGCAGAAGGACAGAGGTTGTGGTCAGGACCGATTGAGCGTTTGCATGTGGAAAAAAGGTAAAGAGGACGAAAACATGAAAAAAAACGGAGGGAAGAAAAATAGAAACTGATGACAGCCAATGTGCAACTAATCAGGAAATAGACTAAACCCCTCCTCCTGAACGGTGATCGTCCAATCGTGGCTTAGTAATCGTAAATATGCAGGCAGGTCTGCGTGGGGCTGTAGTGAAAATGACACTCCGTACATGAAGAGTTTGGTCTTTTTATTTCAACCCTCTCCAAAAGTGTTGTTTAAAACTGTGTTTATCCGCTCTACTGTTAGCTGCAAATGTTAACACATCCAGCTGACTAGCTTAATAAAATGTGCTCGAGACAAATGTCAATTCAGCCAACAGAATCAACAACTAAAAATGAGAAGCCTACTTTTGTCTGCCACTGTCTACAATTAAGAACCCATTGTTTAAAAATGAATAAATATTTCAAAATGGCTTAGCAAACGGTTGGCCTTGAATAAGAGGGACAGACAAAGAATCGCTCGAAGGAAAAGTCACTCAATACCAAATTTCAAGAAACTGCGTTCTGAAATCAGGCAGTGAGCGAGCTTCCGGCACCTTGAGCCTCCCAAAGAGACCAGCTCTCCTCGCGAGCACTCATTAATTCAGTCCTTAATTTATTCAGACAGAGGGACATCTGGAGAAATCAGCCTGAACTTGCTCAATATATACTTAGCCTGAGTCTAACCACTGCACTGCACATTTGAGGAAAGGGAGATAAAAATGAACAAATCACATTGAGAATATGGTAATAGCACTTTGCTTTCTGAAGGATTCTTTTAAGTCTCCATCAGCTAACATGAACTTCGTAAAGAGGTACGGAGCTCTGGAAAGATTTTACTCTTTTTAAAAGATGCTAATGAACTGGCAACCCTCACTAACAGCCCGTGAGACAAAGAAACAGACAGCCAGACAATCGTCCTGAGGTTACAACTCAAGTATGAAAGTGGAGTCAAGGAAAGGAAAATATAAATCTTCTCTTAACAAAATCAAATAATTAAGGCTCGAGTATAAGCTTAATTAGAAAGCCGTCTAAGAGCATCACCCTGCAGCCACAGGAGGAAATATGTGGGTATTAATGTATAATTTACTGAAGGCTCCCCAAGTATAACAGCAAAATGTATCATTAAAAATTTACAGTGATTCTTTCTGAACAGTCGTTGTAAATGTTTCATCATGACTACAAATATGTTACACGTCTTTACATTTCAGCTGCAAAGAAATGCTCTACAGCTGAAACAACTAATCGATTAGAAATGTGATCTGCAACAATTTTGATAATCGAGTGGTTGTTTCAAGAAATGTTCTAAAGGTTCTCTATTCAATATTCAAAGTATCAATATAGCAATTAGCTATGTAAAGATATCTACCTGATTCACTCTCCCTCTGTGTGTTTTAATCGTTTTTTGTGTGCCACTAAATGTTTTTGCCATTTAGTGCATGTTTGTGCATGTGAGCGTGCCCCATTGGCTCGCTCTCGGCCGCCGCTCTGCACTGCTTTCATACAGCAGTTATAGCTGATAACGCCGTCCGGACCAACGAGTTGTCGTGGAAACGTAGCATACATCCTCCGGTTCCCCCTCAAGTAAACGCGTTTAGCTCTGTCAGCATTCTTGCTGTTATAAGCACCGTTAGCTGCTAGCCGTCGCCATGTTAAGGGCCGTGTGGAGGCAATAGAGATGCCAGAGTTTTCAATTTAGCAGCTTTAAGTCAATTTTCCAAATTCAATAGTTTAAGCTTCTCAAATGGGAATATTTGCTGTTGTAAATGGAAAATCTTTTTGTAGTTATGACTGGACAAAAAATGCCTGAGAGCCTATGATTGGGATTTTTCACTATGGACTGCCATTTTCTAGACCATGTGATTATTTGAAAAAAAAAAAAAAAAGAAAAAAAAGAGTACAGATTAAGAGATAATGAAAATGATCAGTAGTTGCCTGATTCTATTGCAAAAAAAAACGAACATACTGTAAATTGCTTTAACATAAAATGGAAATGGTCGCCCTGTACAAAATACGACACTTCTACCCCTCATATGAGGAATGTCGCCTTTAAAGTAGTGTGTGCGTATGTGCCGGTCTGTGTGTACATGTGTGTCTGGGCGTCTTCACCTTCCTAGCGGCTACTCATTCATCTCAGTTTGACAGTCCCATTACCAGAGGCAGCTACTGTGGCTCAGAAAGAGCACTGGGAGCACCAGGGGTAATACCACTTAGCAAAGCCATCGTGCTGACGCTTACTTTTTCTCCACGTTCTGCCTTTAAAATTAGCAGTAGCTCATGTTTTCTATAAAACAATCAGTATGCAGTGTGCATCATAACAAAATGTTTTGATGAGAATTTTCCCCTAAAAAAAATGAAAATGAAAAATCCTTGAGAGAAATACTATGTCTAGTAATACATGGCGGTCCTGCAGAGAAATACAACCCGACGTGGTCATGCGGAATAGCGGCTGTAATTGTTTTGGGACTGCAACTGCTGTCTGTCTCCTCTTGAAGTATTTGAGGCCATAGCTGCCAATTCCCTGCCACTTAGCACCACGCTAGCTATCAGCTGTCTCATAAAGCAGCTCACCAGTAGCATTTGTCGTTGTTGGCCAGTAGTTTGTCCACCATGTGCTCCACTCGAACAAACCAGCTGGGGACGGCTTTGTAGATCAGAGGCGTGTCGGACCTGAAAGCATATAAACACATTACATAAAACATATTGAAGCAACAAAAAAAAACAAAAAACGCATTTATAAGACAAATCATAGTTTATGAACAAGCCATTAGCTCTCAGGTTGGTCAGTGAGTTTGATTGTTGTTTTTGGTATTTACTTTTGCATTATAGTTATTTTTGATATGTTATATTTTTATTTGCTGTATTGACCACTGAATACAAAACTAGCTGAATTGAATAGGTGGCAGTGTGTTTTAGCCACGCTAGCAGCATGGCTGTAAGAATGGAAATGTTGCTCAGTCGGTAAGTCTGCCACTTTGGTTCAGACTAAAATATCTAAATAACTATTGGTCATTCAGGGAAATAGAGCGAAAAAATCCTAATGACTTTGCTGACGCCCTCACTTTGATCAGGTCAAAATAAAAATGTTGTCTAATAGTTTGATTTAACCACCAGCTGGGCTGTGGAAAAAGCTGCTCTTTCCCAACCACAGAAACAAAAGAAAATATGAGCCAAGTCAAATAAAGTTTAAGTACAAATAAACTGGAAATCTTAATAGTATCATAATTCTATTACATTCGTTTGACTTGAAGCCAGATATGTTTTAATAGTGTTCTACTTGTTAATCTTTACAACCAATTTGTGGTTTAATGTTTATTCTGAAGCATAGACAAAACTCCACTTTGCTGAGTTCTACCTTGCAGGTGCGTAGTGGTTAATAAAACAACTGTTTCATCTCTACCAGCCTGTGTCTCCTTGTGGCTTAAAGAGCACATCTCTGCTATTTACTGGGTTAATTAATCCTGCTCAGGTCAGCCTGCAGCTGCTCCGACTGAGACAGTGATTTATTTTGCTTAAAAAGTTAGTGTGTGTATGTGTGGGTCTGCATATGTTTGTTACGATGTGATAATGTGGGAACTTGAGGTTATGTTTGTGTGTGTGTGTGTGTGTGTGTGTGTGTGTGTGTGTGTGTGTGTGTGTGTGTGTGTGTGTGTGTGTGTGTGTGTGTGTGTGTGTGTGTGTGTGTGTGTGTGTCATCACGCTGACATTGGCTTTGTGAATTGATTCTATGCAGAGACCACAAAACCTCTAATGACGTCCAGGGCTGATGCTCCTGAGGGAGGCATGAGCAAAGAAGAACCACAAACTTTTTCTAACGCTACTAAACTCTGAACTTTACATTTGGTCTTCTGTCTTGCAATTTGTAAACTGCAGCAGGTGGGGTTATTCTATAACGGTTGTTTTAATGGTCCCCAGTGGAAGAGTGATGCTGTTGGTTTGAGTGAGCTGTAAAGTGTCACTCAAACGTGGCACAGAGGGAACATTAGTTTTACAGTTTGACTGTTTCTCTCACCTCCAGCAGAAGGGGTAATTATGTTTGAAAGTGCTGGCATTGACGAGACGACCCATCTCCTTCAGCATCTTGATGATATTTTTGTCGGCATCCTTAAAATAGAAGAAGAAAAAAATTAATAAAACAATTTTAAAATACATAGTGTTAGAGAGTAGCACAATACCAGGTTTCACTGTTCTCTGGTTTAAGTTCCCATGTGGTTTGGTGTGGTCAGAAGGGTGCAGCGTTGCCCCTGTAACTACACCCAACTTCGACGTCAGTGTACTGACAAACCCTGGAGAACACCTGTACATGACTGTTGCAAAGTTAAGGCACTGGAGGTCAGAAAAAAAACAAGATTTTCAGCTGATGTTAAATAGTTTAACCATGAAAAAGGGAGTTGATAAATTAAGGATGAAATTAAAAATGTAAGTGAAAGCGAGATTATGAAATTATGACATTTGCTACCCAAGTTTTATAAAAATTAATCATCTCACTATTTTTCTCCACTTATTCTATTAATGGAAGCACTGTTAAGCTGTCCTTGGCACGAGTAAAGCGTGATTCCTGGAACTTGCAGTATCTCCTGCAGCAAATCTTCTTTACAAATACAATTTGTCTTTTTCCTTTATGTCCATTGCCCAAAATATTTCCCATATAATAATTATAACATATTTAGTATACATGTCAGCAGTATTTAAAACCCCAATGAAAAAAAAACCCTGGATAACAGCGAAACATTTAAATGGATGTCAGAATTAAAACACTTAATTACTATCGTCTTAAACATTTTTCCTTTACATATTATTCCACAAACCTCTTCATAATAAGAAAGCTTGTGTAATCATGAAGTGCAGTGGCACAACTACAGCTGAGCTTAGCAGTTATTACTATTAGTTATAATACTACTACTATTATGTATGATATATTGTAAATTTGGTATTGCAGGGATTGGATCATTTTTGGTATTTTTACTTTATCTATTTCTTGTATTTAAGAGAATTGCAAAGTGAAAAAACATACCATGGTAACACTACTGTGCATCACATTTGTCCAGCCATTCCTTTATCATTAGATTAACATATTTGACTTATAATATACCATTTTCTCGTTCAGGTTGGAAAGCTCTGGATTCATGAATGCAGTATGAGTTTAAGTTTTTCTTTGAGAAAAAACCAAGGTAAATTCATAGCCAAGGTCTAGGTCTGCTTATTCAGGTATGACAAATACCACCAAAGAGGTAGGAAGAAATGGCCTGCTTTGTCATCCAGGTCATTGTTTATGGCAAACAATCTTATATGCAATCAGCCCTGTGCCTCGTCACGCACTATTTCATCTCCCTCTCACCAAGCAATTCACAGGAAGCTCATAAATATGACTTCTCAGCAAGGTGTTTGGCAGACTGTTGGTCGTGACCTCTTTGTAGAGAGAGGGGCTTCAAATTTTCTCGGCCAGGAGTACATTTTGTTATACCCTGACCCAGGCTCATTAAAACATGAAAGAGCACCTGTGATGTGGAGATTTATTGGAACTTTGCCTCAAACCAATTGAGAGAATTTCACCACCTGGCCAATTTAGTATAAACAAGGGTTACTAGATATGTTTACTTTATTACTCACACATATTTGTGACTCTTTTAGAATATCTTTGTAACAAAGCATAATTACACAGCAGAGTTTCTGGTTCCTTATCACTCAGTTGCTCTTGTTTAATTATGTTTAATAACCCCAGCTAACCTACGTAACCTAGCACGCCTTAGGCTGAATTCACGGAGCCATTTTATTCTTTGGTGGGAAATTCAGTTGTTAGAAATGATTTACACGATAAAGAAAAAATCTAAATAATTGTTATTTACTGGGCCTGATTTGGTGAAAACAGATTTTTAACACCAACTATTTTTTTGTTAAAATGAAGTTAGTAGAAGGCAAAGAGACAGAGAAATAAACTTATTACAGGTAGATGAAGTAGACCAATAATAAAAGAGTGCAACATCACACACACACACACACACACACACGCACACGCACACGCAAAACGAAAAAGAGATCAATGCATTATTTTGAATGCACTCACTTCAATCTTTATTATGTAACAGTGGGTCAACATTAGTGTAAATAGTCAATAGATGAGTCCTGTCAAACATTTTGAATAATCAGGGGGAATGTAAAGACAAGGCAAAACACTAATGACATCTGTTCTGCTTTGTTTGGGTTGAAATCTAACACATCATAGCAGGACTAAAGTGTTTTTTTTTTGTAGGAGGAGGTGGGATCCTAAAGTTTGATCAAGAGAAGAGGGGGCGGCAAAAAGGTGAGCGGATGTAGATGAGGGAATTAAACCCAGGAGTTGTAGGAAAAGGAGAAAAGGGAAAAAAAGCGTCTAACTAAGGAGACCTGAGGGCCATAGAACAGGAACCAGGGGGATGCTGGAGGCAGCAGGGTAGAGCTGGGAGGTAAGGAGGACAGGAGGGTTGTTCTGGGAAAATTGTGCAAAATTTGAAGTACGAAGGACTGGGGGGAATTGCAGGGAAGCAGACATTGTAAGCAAAGTAAAGGAAATGGGGTCACGGTAAGTTAAATGGTTAGAAGGGCTGGGTATCAAATCTCAATACTGAGTGTCCCAAAGAAAATATCAAGCCAATTTTAGAGTATTCTATTAGAAATGTGTTTAGACATAATGTTATATTTGATATCATTTTCCTTGTTTGTTAAATGAAAATAAATGTTTTTGCAGAAAAAACATATAACCAAAGCAAGGTTTCAAGGAAAGTCTTATTTTGGCATCTGTACTGAAATCGGCATCAAATCGGAGCCGGTATCGGATATAAATTTCAAATACCCAGCCCGTGGAGTAAGGAGGGTAAAGAAGGGGGAAAAATGGGAAGATTGGGAATAATCTCTTTAACAAGTATCAGCTGATCTCTCCACTCCACGTCGATCTGCTTGTCTTCTCTGTCGCAGCTTTAGACCTGCGGATCCTCTCATCCTGGATATTTAGACGGTTTTGGCAATTCCGAGCCTACTCTCCTCCCCTTCCAGCAGCTTTCTGTAGGTGGCGATCTCCACATCCAGCTTGAGCTTAATGTGCAGCAGTTCCTGGTAGTCGTGGAGATACTTTGTCATCTCTAGTTTGGTTTCGCAGAGCTGGGCCTCCAACTGAGCAATGATACTCTCCAGACTCCCCACCTTATCCATGTGGGACATTTCCATGTCCTCCAGCTGCTGCTCCAGGGCTGCGTTGCGAGCCCTCATACCATCGATCTGGTTCTGCAGCTCAGACACTTGGTTGTGGAAGGTCGTGATCTCGTCTTTCATGGTCTTCATTTGCTCCTCGTGTTTGCCGGCGTGCTCCTTGAGGGTGTCAAACTTGCTCTTGTACCATTTCTCAGCTTCCTGGACGTTGCGGGCAGCGACAGATTCTATCTCTGCGCGCATGTTGCGCAGGTAAGCGGCCAGGTCGGGCCGATCGCCATCCAGCTCTGCGGTGATCTTTGAGTCCTCGATCTGCTTCATGAGGTCAGCCACTTCTTCATCATGCAGCTTCTTGAGGAACTCTATCTCGGCCACCAGTTGCTCTATACGCCGCTCCAGCTCAGCTTTCTGCAGAGTGGCATTGTCGACATCCTGGCGAAACTCCCTCAGGATCATCTCTGCCTCTTCTCTGAGTGCCAGCTCCTCCTCCAGCTTTAGTCTCCACACTTCCACCTCTTCTTCGATGTAGCCTCGCTCGATATCAGCTGCCCCCTTCTCATTGGTCAGGGACTCAATCAGCTCCCGCACCTCTTTAAACTTGAGCTCGTATTCCTCTCCGATGCCTGTGGGGCCTCCCTTGTAGCGGCCATGCAGTGCTGCCAGCTCAGCTTGAAGAACGGCGTTTCTCTGCTCTAGTGCCTGGACCTTATCGATGTATCCTGCAAACTTGACATTGAGCTCCTGCATCTCCTCTTTCTCGTTGGCATGTTGCTGATGTATCTCCGTGCCCAACTCGACGGCGGCGCTGCGATTACCGGAGCGCCCGCGGTTTTCATATGAGGTTCCACGGCACCGGGAAGGTGACGGACTCTGAATCCTCGCTCTGCTGCTGGAGCCGCTAACCTGCAGGCTCTTCTGGGTGTAAGATGCACCTCTCATGATTCGTAAAATACTGGGTTTGTTTTTTTAAGTTTACAGAGGAACAGCTGCTCTCTCGGCTTCTCTTTGCGTAGCCTGCGTCGCGACTGACGCACCCTCAGATCACCCCGGAGTTTTTATGCGGCAATAAAGAATGTGTCGGACAGCCATGAAACTCACGCTTGGTTTAAACATATTTCAAAAGTGGATTATGACAGCGAACTGTGCCTGAACGCTCTTTATTAGCTAACGCTGTACTGTTAGCGGCCGGGCCGGTCAAGTCCACTCCCTGGCCTTTACACCAGGATGTGAAATAGTGAAGAGATCATGTATGACTTCTATTTTTCACTCACTATCCACTTAGGATGGTAATGAAGTTGGGTGTGACAGGGAAGGCACACAGTGTACTGGTAAACAGCGACAATATGCTTTGGCAGCAGGTTTTCCTACACAACTTTGTGAAACTGCTCTGACGCCGATGCCCTTAACTCTCTCCACATCCATGAACAAGTCATGCGCCTTATGAATAATTTTAAATTACATTTGGAAAACATGATGAATATTTCATATTCTCATCTCAGTTACCACCTAACACAATTAGAAAAAGCATTAAATCTATGACCAAAAAGAAAAGGCACATGTCAGTGCAACTGTTCAGAACGAAAAATGAAAAAATTAATTATAGAAAAATGTATTCCCCAGATATGTAAACAGAGGAAATGGAGAGGAATCGGAGAGTGGGTGCCCAGAAAGCAATAAATCACATAATGAATTAAATCAGCTATCAATATTGTTGAGGGTTTTATCACATGTGTCACACCAGTGGCTCTCACCAGGGGTGGAAGCCTGAAATGTCTGCTAACCTAATCTACATGTACATGTCTGAAGTGTCACTCACTTTGACATACTGTCCCGCAAAGTCAGTGACCTCTGAAGTGAAGCAGCCCGAGGCGTCCACAGGGCAGATAGGAGCCTGGTCCCTCTGGATGATCTTGTATTCGGTGCACACTCTGAAATCATCCTGCAGAGAGAAGAATACACAGTTCAGAGGGTTAAGGGAGTAATGGTATTTGTGTTATACAATTCTATATTCATTATTACTGTAAATCACTTCAAAAAAAGAGAACTAGAACAGAAATGATTGGTCGATTAATCAATCAACAGAAAATGTATCGTCCATTTTTCACTATTTTCTGACATTATATAAATCTAACAAGCAATCAAGAAGATAATCGTCAGAATAATCAATTATAAAAAATATTGTTAGAAGCCCCCTTATTTTAACAGCGTAATTTACTGTAGCCTTATACATCATTTTGAAAAATGTTTCTGGAGGTAATTAAGTCAGATTATCTTGATACAGAGACCCACTTATTTCAAGCTAATGGCATTAGTTGCAATGATATTCTCCTAAGTGATCAAACTGTTTATGAACGTAAGTACTTATCTAACCCCTTTGGAAGCCGGTTTCCCTAGTTCAAAGATATGTTATGACTCCATATCAAATTCCTTGTTGAGCTGGATACTTTTTGCAGTGTTGAAAGAAGCACTGCTGGCATGTGACAGCTATGCATGAAAGATCGGAGCACTGTCCAGCTGTAAATGTATTTTGTATTCATACACCTTGTCAAGATCCAAGATGGATGGCTCACAGGGCCACTTCACATCCAGTCATAACATAGCATAACATTTGAAAAATGTACTTTGCCAGCGCATTTCTTCTCGCTGTATATCTTCAGAGGAAATGCATTTATGTTTTAGGTCCTCAGCAACCAATCAAAGTGAATGTGATCCCTAAATAACAGAAGTGTTACCATATAAAAAAATAATAGAACATTTGAATGCAAATGCAAATGGAAAGTGAAGGGTTTACTTAGGGACTGACTCCAGTGAAAAAGCTACGACAAATAGTAAGAACGTTTTTTATCCACAGCTGGCTACAGACATGAGGGCATCCATCTGCCCCTGACAAGGGCATCTAACCTATCAGAAATGACTCAATTCCTCCGATGGCACTGCAACATTGGCCTCTGCACTGTAGGAATACACTGATACTGTAGCATTCAATACTAAACTTTCATAAAACCCTCTTAAATAGGCATAAACATCAATATGAAGTGGGTACACAAAGAAACATGGTATCCACGTGAGGTTTAAAGTATTAACTAGCCAGATGTGAGACACTATTCTACATTACATTTATAAAAAACTCAACAATAATTTAAAGTTAACATGATGAAGGGTATTCAAAGACAAAACTCTTAATTAAATGATTTCTCAAGACCAGTGGGTCCTAATATTCTTTATGAAATGTCTTAGCTTTGAAATCATTAAACCACCAAAGAAATCGTATTGTCATTATTTCATTTGTTGGTGTCAAGAACAAATCTTTCTTTCATTTTACGGTGAAGTTTAGTCCTCTTGTTAAGTGACGGATAAACCAATGTCAGCATGTGTTGACTCCAGTAAGCAGGAAAAAGGCACTCAAAGCAATGAAGCTATAGAAAACATGTTGACCACAAAGACAACAAAACCCCACTCCTAGAGCAAATACAGAAATAGAACATCATTTAATTGAAATATATCAGTAAAGGCAATGCTTTTATATTCCATCCACAGTTACACCCGACAACAGGAGGCCTGTTTACCTCCGGAGCGTGCTCCATGTGAGCATCTACAGGACTGGATTAACAAGCTTACTAGAAGCAATGTTTCAAAAGTACATTTCTCAACTTTATTCTAAGTCCCTCTGGGAGGTGAAGTGAATTATAATTATAAAGGAGGAGGTGAGCCTGACAAGAGGCAGGTGGAGGCTCCAGACAGTGACAGATGATCAACAGCAAAAGGCTGCACACAGTACACTCAGTCACTGCAGTGAGGCTGGGCGATACGGCCAAACCTTCTAGCCCATTATAGGTAGAGTAATACCTTGATAATAATATATCTCAAAATATAATGTTTTTTTGCTAATTCAATTAATAAATATATATCTATATGAAATAACCACAAGCTAAGGCCTATTTTGTATACTCCTGTGTGAATTAAATACTTGACAAATGACAAATGCTGAATATTTTCTATTTTATTAAGAAATGTAATGCAAAGTGGTGACATTTCTGGAGAAATTGAGTTGGTATGTGCTTGTTATTATTAATTTAGACAAATGAATTGTGTTTCACGATATCACGATATATGATTTCATCACAATATCATTGCATTGAAACATCATAAATTATCACATTGAATTATTCACGAGCCTTAAACCACAGCCTAAACTCTGTGCAATTATAAAAAAAATGAAAGTTTGATGTATATCTAACACTCACATTAAAAAGCCTTGGTTGATTTGGGTCTTGATTAAGTCTTGACTAAATGGCTTGTGCCTAAGAGAGTATCCGAATGGTCTGAAAATGTATCACAAATTATATTGTAACACTTGTTAGAAGGAGCTAATTTCCCACTTCTGTTAGCAATTTTCATATCATGCAATTAAACACTTGTGTATTTTTGGTAAACTACAGAAGTGGTTTTGAAACAATTAGTCAATTGACTGATTATTAACTTTTAATTTATCAAGTCAAAATGCTGAACAATTACTAGTCTGTGCTTCTGAAAAATGCCGTTTCCTGTTTGAAATCATTTTAAATTAAATTTCTCTGGGTCACAAAGGGAATAGCAATGGGCAGTTTGTTTATTTCATCATTTTTTAAATCAAAAGATTTATCTCTTGGTTAAAAAAAAAATGCACAAAGCTAGATAAAAAACAAAAACTCACAGCTCCAAAGTAAGGTGCCTGGTGGACCACTCCTGTGCCATCTTCCTCCTTGACATAGTTATCCGTCACCACCTGGAAGGCTCCTTCCTCCCCACACTGAAATGGAACGAGGATGAAGAGAATTAGATGAAGGAGGGCGAGTGGTGAGGAGGGAAAATAAATAGAGCCGTTGATAGAAAGAGAGAGATTAAAAGAGGGATTTAGAGAACATAAACCGAGTTGCCAATTTGTGGTCTGACAAGTAATTAAAGTGAGACATAGGTCTGTCTTCAGTTTGTGTCAAACAATACATAAACCTGTGGAACAAGAACACAAACTACTGACCTTGGCAAAGTACTGGAATAGAGGCAGGTATTTTTTCCCTTTCAGCGTCTTGCCGGCAAATCTAAAAACACAAAAACACATTTAAAGTTGTATTCAACTTCATTTCATTTACTCACTAAAATTTCTCTGAATAGTATCGACTGACTGTCCAGCTGTTGATACTAATCTAGAAAAGGATGATCGAGGTAAACACATGTTAAATATGACATAAGATGCTGTATGAGATCTCTATCAGTTAAAAACAAAAATTTGTTTTTTAGGCGGGTTATTGTATTTTTATTACTGCAATTAACATGGCATTTCTAAATTCAATATTAGACTACTTTTATTATTAATGAATTATAGCCAATATCATATAATATGTTGTTATCAATTCACTGATGTAAAACACAGGATTTACATCATTTCTGTTTTGTTCGTTTTGTTGATGAAGCTCAATTTCGATTTCACGTGTCCTCCACCTTTAAAAACACTTATGATGCAAGGTGACCCAAAGCCAATCAAAACAGCTTCAATGTACCATAGAATATAAAAAACCTAATCATTTTATAGGATATGTTATGATTCTTACTAGAGCATTCGCATCATTTCATTTGTTTAAGGTTTAAGTTTGTGTTGGCAGTTTTTTTAATTGTTATACAAATAAATCTCTGCTTTTGTGTGAGGAGACTTGTGGCTTGGAAGGCTTGTGTAAGTTGTGTAAGTTAAGACATCAACATGCCTTCTTTATTAACAGTTCATTTGTTCAATATATGGGATGATTGGGGGGGGGGTCGGGGTTAAGTTACAAGAATGATTGGAACAATAAAAAATGTTAGTAAGTATTTTATAGTATTAGTCATTTCCACTCTTGATGTTTTTGTTAAGGTGGCTATAGGGTCTTGTGTACTTACTTGTCCAGGAGAGTGTACTCGCTCTCAGACTTAAACAGAGCTCCCAGCCTGGCCTCCATCAAAATGTAGGTCTTCCCTGTGACGTTGTCTGAGAGATGAACAGAAGAACTAATGTAAATGCTTTCGTTTAGTTTTTACACTTTGCTGCCAGGCCCCAGAGACAAATAAAATCATCCCAAGGCTCCTTATATTTAAAACCATTTTGTGCTGCTGTTACACGGAGGCACACTTTAAACAAGAACTCATTTCAAGACACAAACGGTAAGAACAAGACATGAAGACAAATTAAAGAGCACCGACATGACATTAAGATAATGAAAATCTTCCCGTCTCGTACTAGTAATAACGAAATTGCAATTTCCAATTCATAATCTGCAAAAGGAACTGTGTGAATTGTAGAATTTAATAGAGCCCGACTGAAACAAGCTTTGATTTAAAAGATCACTTCACGTTTTATGTTTTATTTCATCTTATATTATTTGGTTTTACGTTTCGATATTTATTGTCATTTTCAATATACTTATTTAACTTTTTAACTTATTTGTGTTTCACTTCTTGAATGTTTTAACAGCTTTGTTGTGATTCCATTTAGCAATAAAGAGATAAACTAGGTAAAAAAATGATGTGAGGCCAAAGAGAGAAAGATAGTGTATCATAAAGGAAAAGCTACAGTGGAAACCAAAGAGGTTTACCATTACTGTGTTGTATTTATCTGACAATAAACAGAAAGGCCACAACAACAGAAAGCACTATCCA
This sequence comes from Anoplopoma fimbria, assembly GCF_027596085.1. NCBI lineage: Eukaryota > Metazoa > Chordata > Actinopteri > Perciformes > Anoplopomatidae > Anoplopoma > Anoplopoma fimbria. The sequence goes on from NC_072465.1 coordinate 19,193,425, forward strand.
TCTGCAACATTTATGACGTAGTCTAACCAGGTAAATATACAGTATAGTAAGAGTTCATCACATGACAATTGACAAACAAAACAAAAATGTTTTATGAGGAGGTGACAACATTAACTCAGAAATCTCAGCAGATGTTTGCCTTTCTCGTTTTTATTTTCTGTACAAACCTCACAGTAGATGAAATGAGGTGGGAGTGAAGATATTGATAGCAGTGATGAAAAATGATATTTTTCGGGGGTCAGGGGAGCTTTGCTCATTTTTTTAAGTCTGTCATCTAAATAGCCCCTGTAGAGTGATTTATGATTATTGAACTGAATTTCATGTATGATAAACAACTACCTATCAAACAAGCATCTAATAGCCCTCAATGTCAAGTCCTGCCTCATTATAATACAGCGACACATAAAGTCAAGGTCAGTAAGGACCCCGTCATGTGGCCAATCAACCAGCAACTGGAATTATTGAAAAGTTGCCACCCTCAAGTAAGATACCTGCCTGGCATTCTGGGAAACTGAACACTGCTGGAAATCTGGCCAGATGGGGATTTTAGCAACAATACCAGGAGAGATGGAGAACAACAGGGACAACAAGAGAGAGAAGAGGGCAGCATCAATAAAAGATGTTTCTTCCCCTCAGTGGAGTGACAAATGACTGCACAGCTCAGACCTGCTGCTGCTGACAGCCCTCAACCCGAACAGCAACAAAGGCAGCGAGGGAGAGACACTCAAAAAGAGACAGAAAATAAGAACAACGAAAGGACAAAACAGGTGCATGTGGAGGAAAAGAGAGCGATAAGAAAATGAGGGGAGGGAAAAAATTGGATGAAGATGGAGCCAGAGAGAGATAGAGAGGGGGAGGGAGAGAGAGAGAGAGAGAGAGAGAGAGAGAGAGAGAGAACGGGAGATAAAAAGAGAGACTGAGCTGTTACAAAAAAAAAAAATTCATTGGTATTCTAAGGCGGTCTCCCATGCAGCACAGGCGGTGCAGTGAGGAAGACAGACTGTGCTCCAACAGTGCCCCCTGCAGGATCAAAGAGGTTTTGACAAACTGGTATAAATCTAGGTCACCCTTTCAAAAAAACCACCAGTTTCTCTCACAGGGAACCAAAAACTACAGCAGCCACCTCTCTGGAGTATTTCTTTATATATTTGAACAAGGACAACACTTTTATTTTAAGTGTCCTGATTTGACGGTCATCCACACCTCTCAGTTCCGGCTCTGACCCACTCACAAATGCAGATATCATACCACACATGAACAGAACCAGCGGTTTAACTTACAATGATAGGCCTTTATTCTACAGAAGAAACGTTGACATGTCACAGCATGAAAAACATAGGTCTAAATAAATAAATAAATCAACGATGGCTGAATTCCATTTAGTCAAAAGTCTGTTACATCCAGAAAACACTCAACAATGCAAACAGCCGCAACAAACTATAACTTTCAGAATGACCATAAAGTTGAACAATACCTCACCTTCAACTGTGCGTGTGTATTTATATATTCTATATCTGGCAGCAGTGTGGGTGGTCCTGAATCACAAATACTTGCTATAAAGCACCTTCTTAATATTCTTTATATGATAAAAAAAAAATAAAAAAAATGAATTTGCTGTTGTCTGGTTTTTGTTTGTAGGAATTCAAAGACCTGACAATTTGAGTAAGGTAGCAGGTTTCAGGTCAGATCTTGATCACAGATTGTGCCGTTACAAACACATCAATTTGGGGTTGTGACATTGAGAAGTCATCCCTTTAAAATAACTGCACTAAACACTTCTAAGTGCAACCTGAATCTACAGTAGAAATCATTAGCAAATGTCATACATAACATGACTATATGTAACTGCTTTTCGATTAACTCTGACAGGGCGAACTTCTTTAGGGGAGTCTACATGCACTTGGAGGACGGATGATGTATTTAATTAGCCTACATGAATATCAGTTATGCCTTAGCATCGAGGTAATGCTCATGAATGTGAAGTGTCTGGTTAGTTGTAGATAAAAACAAAGTCACAAAAAGTCCCGTGTTATAAAACAAAACATCTTATTTCATCAGCTAACACTTAGCCAAAGGCTAGAAACTCCACCAACACATTATGGTGCAGAAATCCCTTCCTCTGGGTGCAAATCTGCCAAGGCAGCACTACTGCTCTGCTAATTTGTTTTTGTTTGTTCTTTCTTAACAAGAAAACACCCATCAGCTGATACTGTGGTCCAGGACACTGAACCCACAAGGGAAACAAGATTTTCAGAGAGAAAACTCTGGCCCTAGGCTGCAGCATTCAAGGACCAGTGCTCAACAAAACTATCAATCTTGGTAATTCAAGTAATCCACAAGACAAACATGTTTTAGGGCAGGATACGTGAGCAGAGATTTCTTTCCTCCAACTCTTAAAGAAAGTACACACGACAGCAACAAAATCGAGTCATTTTCTTAGCCATGATCTGAAAAGTGTTGCTGGGGAGAAGGACGTCTGGAGGACCCTCCTTAGCTTGCTGCCCCAGGGACCCGGCCCCGGATAAGCGGAAGGAAATGGAGATCTATGAACTCTTGTAAACAATGTTGTGCTCCAGTAAACAACTTAATCCTAAACACATTGTTTGTATATGTAATGTATAAATCACACCCACAAAGAATGGTAAAAGAGGCGGGCTCCATGTTTCAAGAGGGGTCTGGTGGGAGCAGGGGAGGGTGCAGCGAGCAACCTTTAACCCTGGCATTTACTTTAGGCGTTAAAAATATTTCAGTTCATTATGAAACTGTGGCAGGCCTACTTAGACTGTCTAGGTAATTAACCCTCTGACCCCTCAAAAGTTTAAAATACCAAACAGCATGGATTTTTCTGTGGGGTTCCTCTAGGTGTAAGTGTCTTAATGTGGTATTTTGGAGGGATTTTTGATCATTTTTAACATCACGTGTGATAAAGAATTGTTACATTTAGCACCAAATCTGTGTAACAAATGGTATCAACCAAAAAAATCATATATAGTTCCATCATAATGTTGAAGGCCTTATACACTTTCTCAATTCATCTTAATGTATCAATTCATTCGTTCTAATTTACGATTCATGACTCAAACAACTTGTCCCATACTGCTGAGCTGCATTTAAAATGACTCTTCAGGTTCCAAGCTGATGAACGTCACCCCTACGTGTTGACCTGCTATCTCCCCCTTAAAACCCTCTACCTGAGATTGCTTAAAATATTTAAAATCAATGTGTCGAAAATCTATATTTTTGACAACACTAGTTAATACTGTATATATACAGTAAGTATGTAATATAGAACTGGAAACCAGCACTCGTGTCAAGCTTCGTCACTCACCTTTGACCTTGACGTATAAGAACTCCGGGTTCACACAGAGGGCCAGGTTGCTGGGCAGTGTCCAGGGTGTTGTCGTCCAGGCGATCAAAGCCACGTCCTCATTCCCGACCAATGGGAAGCTGACAATCACAGATGGGTCCTGTACATCCTGGAGACAAAAGTGAAACAGAGATTCGGTCAATTCAATACGTTTACACCCAAACAGTACATGTTGTTACTAGTGACGCATTAGACCACTTGAGTCGTGATTGTGATTGCGGTTGTGATTTGTGCCAACCTTGTAGTTCTGGTTGGACTCAAAGTTGGACAGGGGAGTGCTGCAGGCAGTGGAGTAAGGCATGACTTTGACACCTCGGTAGACCAAACCCTTGTCGTAAAGCTGTTTGAACACCCACCTGAATGAACAGAAGACAAATGTAAAAACGTAAAGAGGGAAGGAGTGACAAACTGCACACAAGAGGACACGTTGAGACAGGGGTCCGGTTTGTATTGCTTTTTAAGAAATATATATTACTTGAAGTGTTTTACTCTAAGTAGATTGTGGTTATTCATTATCATCAGTGTACTTACGTGACCTAAGTCAAAGCATGGCTGAAAACTAAATTTCCTTCGGGATAATAATCAGGTTAAACTTGAAGAAATGATTAAGTGAAGTAGATACTTGGAATTATAATAAATCTGTGATGAACACAACTTTTTGTTATTAGTATATCAAATACAGCCTACATGTAATATCTTGTATTCAAGTGATATACAAATAATGTATCTTTAAGGCCAAACTTTTACAAATAAGATGGTAAATGTGACATTCATACCAGACAGTCTCCATGAACCACGGGTAGAGAGTCTTGTAGTCGTTCTTGAAGTCAATCCACCTTCCCATTCGCCTCACTGAAGTCTAGGAATAAAATAAACATACACATAGCAAATCAAGATATTATGCCAAAATGCTGCAGTTAAACTCATTAAAATGAATAATATTATATTCAGTTTAGGTCAGTCTTCATATTAAACATCCTATATAAAAACATACAGTACCAGTCAAAAGTTTGGACACACCTTCTCATTCAATGGTTTTTCTTTATTTTTATTTTTTTCTACATTGTAGATTAATATTGAAGACATCCAAACTATGAAGGAACACATATGGAATTATGTGGTAAACAAACAAATGCTCAACAAACCAGAATATGTTTTATATTTTAGATTCTTCAAAGTAGTTGAATGAGAAGGTGTGTCCAAACTTTTGACTGGTACTGTATAATGCACATTTGAGGTTTACCTAAGGTGTGGTCTCATATTTTAGAGCAGCTTCAATGCACCAAGTCAGATATGCTTTTGTTCGACTGACACATGGAATGAAAACAAAAATAAAATGGCCCCACAAGAATGGCCACAAAGTTGGCTGACCTATTGTCCTTTCCTCTGTGCTCACCTCCCACTCGCCGGAGTATCTCATGACAATGTTTCTGCACTGCTGGTTGTACTCAGCAATGCCCATCTTGGCCACATCTTCAGGCCCTTTGATCCCCAAAGTCTTATCAATCTCATATTCCTAGAAAAGCAGACAGAAAATGAGACAAAGAAATAACCCAAGGAAAAATCTGTAAGTCTCCGTTAAAAAAAGTAAAAAAGTAAAAAAATCAAACAGATTCTTACCACAGGTAGGCCGTGACAGTCCCAGCCAAAGCGGCGGTCCACATGGAAGCCGCTCTGGTGAGCAAAGCGAGTAACAATGTCCTTTATGGTGCCGGCCAGGATGTGCCCATAGTGGGGTAGACCCGTGGCAAACGGAGGACCATCGTAGAAGGTGTACCTGGTACGAAAAGAACATAACATATTTCTTTTTAAAGTTCTACAGTATTTTTTCTGTGATAAAAGAAGATGAATATGAGATAAAAGGCAGGATGACTTAAGATAACAGACAAACAACATTAACACTGCCCCCGTTTATATGCGTGTTTTCATACAGAAAAAAACGCAACTTCATTGCAACTTTTATTTGTTTAGCAAAACAAGCTCATTCTGAAATGTAAGTATTGCACATATCCTGCAGTTTCAACCTCAGTAGGAGATATGAGACAAGATTTTGAAACTAAAATTGATTATGATGCATCGACATTATAAAATTGTAAACAATTTCCTGTTACTTAATATTGAATGTTTGTGTGTTACACATGACAACATTGCTATAAGCATATTAAACTGACTTCAATGCTTTATTGTTTCATACTACATCTTGTCATTTGATCGAAAAGTACTGATACTGAGTCGAAACAGAAAGTATTTAATTGAGTCTAAAAATAACTGGTTAGTCAGGAAATACTTGGCAGCGCAACAATTGGAAAGTCACATCCTTAAAACATTCCTTAAAAACTGCCAGCATAAAAGATACAGTAAGATGACTATGTTGCTGGTCCGAACCACTTATTAAGTGTTCATACAAATTTGTAACCCAAAAATATTATTATATTAACAAATATGTGAAGCATTGTTTTTATTGTAGCATGTTTTTAGCACTTTCGGATGTCTTGAGAGAGGTTATTTAATATAATAACTCATCTAACAGCTTTTTCGTCAGAATATGTTACTTTGTTAATCAATAATATAAATGAGTAAAGTTTTCATTTACTTGGGCCGGTTCTTGGACTGTTTCAGGCATTCCAGGAAGCAGTCGTTTTTTTGCCAGAACTGCAGGATCTTCTCCTCCTCTGAGGGAAAGTTGATGGACTCAGGGACTCGCTCCACCATGGCGTCTACCGCAAAACAAAACAACACAAATGTAACTCAATAGACTTGTGGAGCAGGAAGACACTGAAATAAATCTGTTATGATGTCAATAAAGTATTACTACTCATTGCAATCTGTTACCCAGTCTTATGTCAACATCTAATATTGAATGTCAATTGTTATCTCGCTTCTTTATGTTCCTATGCACTGTGCATAATAGCGATAATGCCTTAGTTCGCCTATGTTCTGATGGATTGATGTATAGTCAGACGTCTGTTGCTATTAACCAACGGTTTCTCATGTACAAAAAACTAATGTAAATATGTTGATGTGTATAACAGCCGTGTTTTGCGTCGCCAAATATGTAATGATACCATTGCTGATTGTATGGATGTTGCTATTTGTATACAAGAGCTATGTGATGTTCGAGATGGTCTGAGAGAATGTGAGTTTGAGGGGACTGACATCAAGACCATGATCAGTCTCCTAGCGAGCATGTAATTATGTTTGTTTCTTCCAACTGTACAATATATGTGTGAATAAAAATTATTATTATTATTATTATTATTATTACCCTTTAAAATATCCATTATTGGCTCTTAAAATACAAACAACTGAACTAAGACTGAGTTGATCTCACTTTCAGCAGACATACATTGACCCACAATTCCACAGATCAGTTTAGGACAACTTAGGACATGGACCCTGCATTATTGGTAAACATTAAATGTGTCTTGGTCAGTAAATGTCTCCTCCACCCTCCTCAGATCCTGTCTTATTAATAGTTTGGCAACAGAGCATGCAGTCCTTTTGGATATCTCATGTGCTAAGCTCAGGCTATGTCATCACCGTATTTCAAAGTCGAAAGTGCAACCACAGAAACAAAGCCCAAACTAGTTCATTAGGGCCAATAAGTCACTTTTTCACTGCAGTGAGTGCTCAAGAATGACGCCTGCTTGTTGTTAGCTAGCATGCTAAGCTAGCCGGTCAATGCTTCAGACAGTGAGCTTTGCAGCTGAACGGACAGTAAAGTTTGTTAAAGGCGACGTTTGGACGCTCACATAAACTATCAGACAGTCAGTGAGGTGTGGCGGTAATAGGCGGGTTTTCTTATGAATAGTGAGTTTGAATGGATGTACTCACATGTTGTGTGCCCACGGGCTGCCAAGAGAGAGACGAGAAATGATGCAAGCTGGAGTCAGCGTAAGCGGAAGTGACGTGTGACGCAAAAGTCTGATTTGTTGAATGAAAAATAAAACGCGAACATTTAAATGTGTGTGACCTTCAAAATAAAAGAGAGGAACATTTAAACACGTGTGACTGTCAAAATAAAAGAGAGGAACATTTAAACATGTGTGACTGTCAAAATAAAAGAGAGGAACATTTAAACATGTGTGACTGTCAAAATAAAAGAGAGGAACATTTAAACATGTGTGACTGTCAAAACATTTAAAATGTGTGAGAGGAACATTTAAACATGTGTGACTGTCAAAATAAAAGAGAGGAACATTTAAACATGTGTGACTGTCAAAATAAAAGAGAGGAACATTTAAACATGTGTGACCGTCAAAATAAAAGAGAGGAACATTTAATTTATCTTTTAATGCCAAATTAAAATTGAAACCAATATTGTGCTTTTTATTCCACTAACTACATGTATTTGACAGCTTAAGTTACTTGCTACTTTGCATGCAGATAATTAGAAATACTAAAATAAAAACAATTAAATCAACAATTAATTATTGTGCTACATAGCAGGATATAAAGTAACAGAATGTAGCTCCATAATAAAACGGATGTACATATTAATGCTAAACTAATTTTAAACCAGTGGTATAATGTTTATAATTCTGAAATGGGCCTTTCTGCATAATGAGTACTTTTATTTTTGGTACTATAAGTAGGCCTATATTGTAACGCTTATACATTATACATCAGATTTTAGATAAGACTTAGAAGTATTTCTAGAATGTGGTATTTCTTCTGTTAATTAAGTATAAGATCTGAATACTGCTTCCACCACTGATTTGGTGACACTGCTGTTGCAATAGTTTACACTTTTAAGTGTTTTAAATTCTAACTCATTAGAGTAGAAGCTTGGTTTTTTTTCCAAGGAGAGACAAAAAATAAATCACTAATGCTTCTTTGATAACAAACGTCATGCCCTGCCAAGGATACTTTTAAAATCCCTCTTTTCAACATGTTATCTCGTTTATTTTCCTAGACAGTCCTACCTTGTCCAAATGAAGATAAAGTCCATTTGAGGACCAAAGAGCTGATTAAATTCAAAGACAGATTTAAATTGAATGCAGGCGTTATGTTTCTCCACATAGGGCTACTATCTGATGATGGGACAGAAACTCCAGTTAGGTTGACACTTCTTGTGGGACCAGTGGTGAGTTTTCAGAATCAGTATCAGAAGCTGTTTATTGGCGAGTACGTTACACAGACGTTAAACATCATCTGTTTAATCACAGATTACCCGAGTTCAATCTTGTTTCTGCATATCGTACTATCCAAACCATACCATTAGCAAATTAAATGCTTCAGATTTAACTGGCTGTATGTGACCAGCTTGATGGAAAGTGTAGTTACATCACATTTCTAAAAAGGACAGAGCAATGTCAGAAATGCAATTTACTTAATCTAACGGGTATTCTTTGAATCGTACGTTCTTATTGCTTTTCATATTTTTGGCATTTGCCTTCATTTGAGTAATACATATCTTTTGTGATTTTAATAATTGATACATTAAGACTACAAGCATCGCTTTGGAGGAATCCCAGGCACCTAATCAAATGATTAAATCCATAACATCAAACTGTGGCAGTTTCAATAAAAAGAGAAACATCGTATGTTTGTTTGTTAACAAAGCATAGCTTTATTGTGATGGTGGAAACACAGTATTAAACGCTGACAGACATTGAGGTGACCGGATGGCAGCCTATTTCGTCTGAAGTGCCTTCTGCTGCACCTTCATGCCCTTCTTGTTGTGCTTCTTAGCAAAGCGCATGTTCCTCAGGAACTTAGGGTCCACCTGCAGCACAGAAAGAAAATCAATGAAGTGAGCAGTGTGAAAGTGTTGCACAATTCCAAGATCTATTTTTTTAAACAAATCAACCAAACTCCAGCAAAAAGAAACAAAAGCGAACCAAACACTTGTTTGTCTGCATTTGAGTAGTGTTGTTACATATGAGGTTTCTGGTTTCAGAAACGCTGATATATAGGGAAAAAAACAACTCCCATCAGTGCCTGGCCTAAACTGGTCTCAACAGTAACAACTTTGACAATAGAATTTGCATAATGAGTGATGTGGTTGGATGGAGTGGATAATTTTGAAGGGATATGCTTAGTTTTATACTTGTGAACAATGCTGCAGTGACAAAAAAGCTAAATGGTGTTTCAGAAAGTAATAACCATCCACAACTGCTAAACCACTTGTACTCCGAAAAATAGGTCAACGTTGCTTTCAGCATTTTTAATTGTCGATTGTCTTGGCGTTTGTCAGCTGCTTATGTAACATTAACATTTTCGATGAAAAACATTTTTAATCATTCAACTCTTAACGTTCAGTCATACGGCCTGCAATGACACCAACTGCCATGAACCTTAATAATTTGGAATTTAACATAATTTTTAACAGCTTTTTAATCAAAAGAATTTACAATTATTAAATTACCTCTAAAAAGGAACCACTAGACTTAAAAGAAAATGTAACTTTCATTGTTCTCCAAACAAGAGTGGAGAGTATCCAAGTGTTTCCTAACCCATACAAGTGGGAACACACAAACTAGGGATCTTCCTCTCACTCAAAGCATTAACCCACATCTTAGTATCCATGTTACCACAACTTATTGTAGTTGTCTGATTTCCTTAAAAAAATTATACAAAAATCCCCATTTCTATAATTGAAGAAATGGACTCTGTAAAAGAGAAGCAGCAGGATGTAAGGAAATATTACTAGTAAGGATGCATCATATCAAATTTTAGTTTAACAGACTAGAATCAGCACAGCGATACCTCCATAATTCTGATCTGTTTCCACAACATGTCAGTTTCTGGCAAATTTGTTCTCCCAAGTAAAAATGTGCTCACACGGTCTGTCACTGACTGAATTCACCCAACACACATAAAAACTTCAATGAATCACTAATATATCCACAAAGAGTAAACCACTGATCCAAAAGACCAGATCAGAGGAGAAGTCTGATTACTGGCATGCTGCATGTAAACAGAGACTATGCAAGCAACCTACTACCATGCACACACTCACACACACACCCTGCATAACTGATTTATCAGTGCACATGCAAAACATCCCCATCAATGGACACAGAGCAGTAGCTGTCCTCACCCCCTTCAGTGACTCGTAGCGCTGAGATCTGGGCTTCTTGATGCCATTCCTGTGGGCTTTACGAGCTGTTCAGACAAGAAAAGAAACAGTTAAAACAAAACAGCTGCACAGTTTGTTCTTCTTATAAGTCATGCATGTAAAACTGGTATTGAGATGTTATCAACTAGTTATGCAACACGGCAGTCATACTTACACTGGTTGTGGGTTGTGTGATTCTTAGACTTGGCCATTTCGACACTGGTTTATCTGAAGAGAGGAAAATAAGACATTGATATTTATTTCTAATCACCAATATTTGCATCCACTTCAATAGCCAGCCAGCAGCCACTAAAGCTTTGCAGAATGTAAACAGAGGAGCACTTGTAGCAGTCAAATGTTAAAGTACACATTAGACAAAAACACAGACATTTAAAGCAACAAGTTAGCCGTGTTTAGACTGTGTGTTGAACTGCTGCCTGGCTGCTAGCCGCTTAGCTTCAGGCAGCTTTAGCACTTTTCAAATGTAAAATTCGACCATAAATGTGGATATAATCTGTAACATTCTGGGGTGGAAATGTGACCAATAAAGTGATTTATCACAATAGGTTGTTGTTTTAGTGGAGGAATGTAAAATCCACTAAGATTGATTAAGATTGTAAAAGTCGACATATGTAGGAATTATGTATACCTGCCGCACGAACAGATGACAACCGGAAGAGAAAGAAAGACTGACCCGGGAGAAGAAGAAGAAGAAGAAGACTGGAGTCAAGGAAGTCAGTCTGGTCTGGTTTAATGACACCGCCACCTGTTGGTGGTGTTTTGGTATGACAGGTAAGAATCCACAGCTGGCCACAGGATGTCACCCTCTGTTCATATGACACCATTATATTTAGGATAGAAATGAAATGTGTGACTGTACACACACACACACACACACACACACACACACACACACACACACACACACACACACACACACATATATGTATGAGTCACATGAACTGGCGTTAGCACATGTGTCTTCATTAGAAATGAAAGTGTTGAAATAACATGACTTCCTGTATCTGGAAGGCCATTATTTATTCTTTCTCCTCTACCAAGTTGTTATTTTCTCTTTCTTATTTGTTTTTGTTTTGTTTTCATTGTCTTTCTTGTTTGTAATATTGCACTACATTTTTATTTGGTTTTTTTAGTTGCTGCATTTGAATTTGTGAACTTTATTTTTCTTTTGACCCATTGGCGGAGGGTGCCCGACCCCTAGTTTGGGAACTGGACATAACTACCTAACTTTATATGAAATACGACCCTACAACAATAAAAAAAAATATATACTCCAATCAGATAAAGTCATTTACAGTCCTTAATCAGTCACTAAACGGCCCTTTTCTTTAGAACAAGTACTTTTTCTTTTGATACTTTAAAGTACACTTTGCTGATACTTCTGCACTTTAACTTAAGTAGGATTTTAAGGGCAGGACTAGTAACAGAATGTTTTTACATTTAATTAATTAAAAATAATTAAGTCAACCATTTTATGTGCTTTTTTAAGGCTTGAATGCTCTGTTTCTGAAGATACTGCCAGACAGTCTTAATACAGTAAGTACCACATATAGCTTTAAAGGGATATTGACTATAAAGAAATATTTTTTTTGTATTCTAATACCCTTTATCTCTGTTCCAATGTGCCTCATTAAAGACTACCACAAAACCATGATTTATTTGAGGTTGACTTACACATGAGCGTAAAAGGCTTTCATATTTTGTTCCATTACATAAATTACTCCTCTTAACATCTCACCAGATGTGTAACATCAGCCTCTCTTGACTTCAGTTGATCACATGTGGTTCAGAAATCGTAGAGCATGCTGATTTGTGAAGGATTTATTTTGGAAGCAAAATTATTAGCCTTTGATTAAGACAGAGCTCGAGTTTCTCTTGAACCTTTTGCAAAACGTCAGCAAAAAAATGTTGGCACTTAAATCCTGGTCGGCCATCTTTGAGCAGTCACTAGTTGAATGTCTCATTTTGAGACGTCGAAGAAAGATATAGATTCTAAATGCAGTGTGAGGGAATTGAAAATGGGATAATATCATGACATGCTGTGCGGAAAAACGTGAATCAACATTTTCATCAGTTAGCTGTTTATCCATCTTATCTGACGGCCCATTTCTGAAAAGTAAAATGAAGAAAAAGGGATTTTAACAAGTCAAGAACGATTAGAATAAAAATACTAATGCTGAGTCACAATTAAAGGTCATTAAGTCATTGTTATGTTTTTTGGCTTTGTAAGTATTCATGGTTCCCAGACAAAGTATCCTGATTACTTTTGTAATCTCCTTTGTTTTTTGTTTGGCTCCACCATGATGTTTACCAAGGTGCAAATAGTTTTATATGCGCCTTATAAGACACCTGGGTGCTTAAAGCATCTGCCTTAAAAAATAACTACGGTATAATGCAAAACCACCGTCGAAGGTTTAGGTTTGAATTAGTTGCTAAAAACCTGAATGAAGTCTGAGGGAGATGATATGAGATTTCCTTCTGGTACACCTGTCAAAGATTCAGATCGATGTGCCAGTCACAACATTGCAACCAGGGTGCATGAGATGATTGACAGAGTGTAAAGCAGCCAGCATTCAAGGACAAACTCACAGAGATTACAGTTCTGCTGAACCTCCCCTTTGTCATGGATGTGAAAGGAGGCACAGTTATGTGACCGATCACTCTCTCTCTCTCTCTCTCTCTCTCACACACACACACACACACACATTTGACCATACATTGAAAGAACCAAGGAATGTTTCTAGGCATGTCCCTAACATTTCCTCTTCCTTTCCTTTCCTTTCTTCTTCCTTTCTCCTCTCATTCTCAGCTCAGGTTGGGTGAATCCCTGCTCAAGCAGAAGAAATCATGCAGCGGCGTCCTATATTTAGACCTGTGTTTGGCTCGGCTCCACTCTGCAGCGCTCCGCTCTGCTCAGTTAATTACAGATTTGGGTACATGTTTTACTTCATACTTTCTCCTTGATCTGATGTAGTGGTCGAGTGGTTTCCTGGGAGATTCTTCTCCACACATGGTGCTTTTGGTGGTTTGGGAGTGTGAGGTTATACCACAAAATGAACACGTCACTGTGAGTATTTTCTCAGTATTATCTCTATGAAATCTTTATTAATGAAGCAAGATAATCTCACTTTGTTCACTGGAACTCACAATTATCATAACTCTACCCTAACAAGTGATGCTATGCGAAAATCACAACAAACTATTGCGCTCTTGCGTTTGAGTGTGGAGTATGCTCATTGTTACCTCTTGTGTGTTTTGGGGGGAAAACAACTAAAAACACATGTAATATTTAAAGGAACAGTGTGTAGGATTTGGTGGCATCTAGTGGTTCCACAGTTTTGCACTTACTGCAGTTTCACAAGCATGTTGGAGAACTACGGTGGCCCTCAGGTAACATGACAACACAAAAGGCTCCAGCTAGAGTCAGTGTTTGGTTTGTGCATCCTGGGCCTCTGTAGAAACATGGTGCAACATGGCAGAACCCTCCCCCCTATGTAGATATGAAAGGCTCATTCTAACCTGATGCAAACACAACGATTCTTAGTTTCAGGTGATTATACTCTAATGAAACATAGTTATGAATATTATATTCCGTTTCTGCCAATAGATCCCCAAAGAAATATGACTTATATAATATTAATCTTCTCATCCCAAAAATGTTTCCCTGGATATTTTTTATTGATCTGTCATGAACACATTTTCAGTTCTCCCAAGACTGACACTTATTCAGAATTCCTTTTATGATAATATCTTTTATAAATTGTAACCAATTTTCCATAAGCACATGCTCATCCATTATTGTTTTTGTGTGTATTAAACATGTTGCTACAATGCTTCCCTGATATTTTACTGTACATTTCATATTACAGAAAACTTTTGCATCCTCATTTGATGATCAGTTTGTTGTCATTTTTTTTTTTCTTTTCTCGGGGTAGAAAGCTTCAAAGGCCTGTAAAGTATGATCTTACTTCAGGAAGATGTTCTCATCTAGGATCATTACACAGCAACGTTATAATATATATATACATTATAATGATGCTTCTGCTGAATGTGCAGCATCTTCAGAGATGCCGTACATTAACTCCCACATATAATGAAGTCTATGGGGGTCCACCAGTACTGCTCTGTTACTTAACCAGTTCTCTTAGGGGAACAGAAGACATCACAGACTTCTGGGCTCTTCAGGGTTCTGTTTCAGTTTCTGTATGTTCTTTCCTCTTCACTCTGTTATTTGTATCACACGGTACACTTCTTATTTCTCTGCTCTTATCCAGTGGTGGAAGTACCTGTACTTAGTAGAACAATTCAACTAAATCCTATTTTATCCTTCTGCTCTTCTACATTTACTTTAAAGGGGAAAGATTGCACCGTTTCTTCCACCACATTTTACTTTACAGCCACAGCTACTGGTTACTTTCCAGATTACGTAAGATTTTACAGATGTTCACTTTATTGGTTACACCTTTATAATCTAATAATGTCTAATAAAATAGCATCCATCTTTACGAAGCTCATCATTTTCAGTGTCAGAAAAGTTTATAATCTGTTTTATGTTTATTACTGAGGTCATCGTTAAAGGTGTTGTTACTGGACGGCATTAAACTGAGAAGTGTTTCTCATTTTGAACCTTACATTTTTTACTCCAAAATCGTCAATGATAAAACATAGAATTGTATTTACATATCTGTTCATTTTGAATGCAGGGCTGAACATTGTGGTATTACTTTTTCTACCACTGCTAATAACTCTCACCGACTATTGTTCTAACCTCTTCTCTGCTTTACTTGCATTCACATAATCCCTCTTTCCTCTCAAACTCCCTCATTCATGACCCACCTACTTTCTCATACTTGTTCTGTGACTCCTAGTCTTATGCTCTTTCTCACTTCGCCCTTCTCTCTCTCAGTTTTACCCCTGAACTCCCTCTGTTGATCTCCGGGTCTCTCTCTTTTTGCACTGCTTCCCACCCACGTTCATTTCCTTTTCATCTGTGAGAGGAAATCTTGTCTTTGAGCAGCGCGGAGTCAATCCCTCAGGGACTCGCTTCACCTCAACACATGAAAGAGGCTGCTTATCATCGTCTCTGGATTTTGGAGGCATTACAGGGAGGTACAACCAAACACAATGGGAGATCCAATATGTGTGGCATACACAAGTGCAAATGAATATTATAAGTTGGGGAAAAAACACAGGATTTTAAAGACTTGAAGAGCAACAGTGTATGGAAAGTGTTATTTCTTGAGCTTTAAAATATGAGTTGAAGTTTTACAAGCCCACAAAACAATGGTAAGTTTTTTTCAATGAGATTGTTAACTGTAAATTATTCTTTGCTGCTCACATAGTGCCTTGAATTAGCACAAATGAAGGGGACAAATCTTACTGCTTAACAGTTGCTGTCTTGTGATTAATCAAATCAACTCTTTTAAGGCCTATACTGTTTATTATATAACAAACATTAACTTATTGTTTCATGACATTCTTCCTATGTAGTCACGTATCTATTACAGTTACATGAATGCCTAACATTCATTTTAAAAAAGCTATAGAGAGAGCTAAAAGAAGGCTGAATATTGGATTTGCATTCACCAGGTGACCAGAAACAAGACTAGGCCACCAGAACACACACAATACAGATCTTTAATGATACTTTAAAGACATATTTGGATAGGAGCGTTTACTTCACAGCCTGGTTTCAGCCCGCTGATTAACTGCCATCATCTAGCTACTTTGCTACACCTATGAAAAATATTGACAGAAAAACGGCATCAGAAATGTCGACAAGCGTGCATGAGACAGATGCAGGTGTACACGTTGTTGACTCACATAAATAACTCAGGATACAGTATGTTAATGTGCACAACATTTCAGTCACAGAGCGACAGAAGAATCATCAACGTGCAAATAAACAGATAAAGACAGTGGATTGAATACCTTCTCAAATTGCAACCCCTTCTTACCCTCAACGCTGTAACTCTGTTAAATAGCATAAGTTATAATGTACACATTCAGGAATGCCCCTGAGTAAAATAGTGAATTACTGAATGCTCAATTTAGCTGCCCAGCAGGAAGAATCTGCAGCAGATATGGTGTGTATTTGTGCAAATCCTCCCTCACCAGATGCGTCACATGTGATCAATATCGTTCTTTAAAAAAAATGACTACTACGCTAATGCCCTTCTTTTTGCGAGCCTGCATTGCAGACCGATTTTTCAAAAAAAACACTGACTCCGCCAGAGAAAATCCCTGTTACATCACACATTGAAGTCCCTCCACCTCCCCATCAATCTGGCATTGAATTGTATTCACTTAGTGATTATCTCGCTCTTTCTGTGTACATATGTGTGTGTGAGAGTTTGTGTTTTGTCTCTCAATCCAACTTTCTATTTATGCTTTCTCTTCGTTTGCTTTGCTGCGCTGACTTCATTCATTCTAATCGAAAGACAGAGATCAGTGTACGAGAATGAAAGGCAGAATGAAAATTTCATAAAGTGGAGGAGGGAAGTAGTGTGTGTATTGGCGCCGGGAGAAAACAAGCAGGCGGTCTTGGCTATGATTGAGCTTCCCTATTGGTTAATTGGAGGGGATGAATGAAAGGATTCTGATTTGAATGAAGGGCATCAGGATATGAAGGACCAGTGGGATGAAAGATAGAGGGCGAAGTATGAATCATTCTATGTATGTATGTATCTATCTATCTATCTATCTATCTATCTATCTATCTATCTATCTATCTATCTATCTATCTATCTATCTATCTATCTATCTATCTATCTATCTATCTATCTATCTATCTATCTATCTATCTATCTATCCACACACAGATCTGTACGAGGATACAGCAAAGAACAACAAATGTGTTTTAAAATGTAAATTACAGTTAGAGGTTTTTTTTTAGCTGGTATTGAAAAAAGAAAAGCTAGTAATGATCCATTAATATATTCTGTATATCTCTCTCTCTATATATATAGATATACAGTTTTCTCATTCAACAAACTTTTCGAACGTTAAATACTGTCTCAACACAATCAGCCGCACAATAACATTGTCTAAACAAGATATTTATAAATATTCTTCACTTACAATACTTTTTTATTATACAGTCATATTCTCCTTTAAATCTGAAACTATGTGATCAGACATTTAGAGCTCAAATCTTAGATTTTATTTAAGCTTTCAGCTCAACAGTTTTGTATGCCAGAGAAACATTTCAGATACCAAAAAAAAACACCCTGCCAACTCCAACAACTAACAAATGATGTTCTATTTTGCACGTTTTTTGTGGTTCCTTTTATCCGATTACACGTTTACTTGCTTTTGTTTTCTTTGCCTTGACCTTTCACATGAGTCTTGTTGTTTGACTTTGCCCATCACATTTGACCTTGTGCATCCATTTGCTTCTGGCAAAAAGAAACAACAGACGTCGGTCCACATTACAGTAAACAGTCAGGACATGAGCGAAACGCAAAGGGCACTTAAAGTAATACAACAATATGCTCTATGAAACTTCACAACTAGGAACAACAATATAAACCACCTCATGCAATTCAAACATAAGAGATGAACAAAGAGACAAAGATGAAGAACATACTGTATGACATAAAATCACAAAACATTTAAAGTGACACAACTGATTTTGTTCAGTAGGTTGTACGTTGTTATTCAATATACAGTAGTACTTGTAGTATCTATGGTAATTTGATGTTCCTCAGGGAACCTTTTTTGTATTTTTCTTGGGTGTATGTCTATTTTCATGCATAACAATGCTGATACAGCACCTGAAATAGAAATATAACCTGTTGGAATAAAAGCTAGAAATATTGAGTCTTTAAATATCGAAACACGACAACAAACTCTGTACAGAGATCTTATTTGTTAGAAATTAATACATTTTCAAGAATCTAACCTTTTCTCCAAACATTCCATTAACGTGATATACAACACATCCAATATATTAGATGTATACGCCAAGATAAGGCTTTCCCAATATTTATAATAAATGACCTCGAAAACTGAGACGTGCTGCTATTTGTCCCAATATTAATTACTGAGATGTACTCTCTCCCGCGCCGCTTTCAATCAAACTAATTGAAATATCAGCAGATGGAAAACGAATGTGAGCCAATGAAAATGATTACATTACCTCGGTTTCTTCTCAGCGTTGCATTGTTGATGTACATGCTGATTATAAAGTTCTGTTTTAGAGCATTACACTCCTTCATCACACAATATTAATATGTCAATGATTCACTCGCAGCTCTGTTCACGGCAAACACGTCAATTATTATATTTGAAAGAGAAAGGGAAGACCCATTTCAGACACTGTCTCATTATTGGAGACTCGCTGAGGGAAACAATAAGAACTAGACACATAAGAACTTTAATATAATACATAACATATGTTATGTTTACCTCTTGATATAGAGCAGTGTTCTTTGTAATATACTGTACGTACAATGTACAAATATACTCTACACGATCAATATTAGCACCAAAAATATTATAGTTTTTCAAATGCTTTGGGTCATTTATTTAAACAATCTTAATATTCTCTAAACTGTTTGTGAAATTGTCACAACTGTTTCATGAGACATCACCACTGTATTTTATGTCTGCAGAAGGTAGTAACTCACCTAAAACATTTAGTACCTATGGTCCCTTTTTAACCCCTTTGATTTCTGATACTCTATGTCCATTCTGCGTGCATTAGCTAGCACCAATTCATTTAGGAATAAGCGCCATGCATGCACAAAACTGAAACTGAAATGATGATTCATAATTTCTGGTTTGGATTCACTGCAGTGCACATGTTCACAATATACACAATGACAGTGATGCATGCAATGCTAGCAGGCTACGTTGGACAAAACTATTATAGTAAAACCATGATTGTCGAAAAAACATATGAAGACATTTAATATGCCTTATTACAAACAAGTCCTCTAAATTATACGACAAAATATGCTCTTTGTCTGTGCCATCTAGAACAACACACAGAGTGTTACTGTTTGATGGAAAGGTGAAACAACGTGTTAAATCCAACCTCCTCCCTACACAATCTTTGTCATGCTCGATAATGTCACTTGACTTATTTTGGTCACCAGTGGGCTTTGTCACTTCAACGTATGTCGTTTTGGGTCTCTTGCTGAGACGACTGCTGCTGCCGTTCTCCTTAGCAGGACGTCTTCCCTATCACAGATGACACAGATTAATAAAGATTAGTAAAGCAATTCACTGGTTAAATAATGGACCAGAAACGGAGGCAAACATACTGTATAAATCATAATCTGGTGACTCACTTGTATCGCTGCCACACTCGCTCACTTTCACACAGTGTACGCTCATTTATTGCACATATAGTACACACCTACGCACACACTTGCACACAGTGCAGCTCTGCACTGGGTATTTTTGAATACAGTGTTGTTGGGTAGCGTGTTACACAATATGTGTCTCAGGGACAGCCAGTCTTACTCTGACCTGTTTTCTGTCTCAGTGGGAAGGTGGGAAGAGATCGGCCTCGCAAACAGGCACGACTCACTAGTGTCTTTACCCAGAGAGAGACAGAGGTGAACATTAGTTGTCATCTCTGCCACTGGCCATTTCTTCTGAAATATACTGATGAGTTACTAGAACAAACAAAAAAGGATCCACTGCAGAAAGAAAACACAGAGGGGGCGTTTGATGTGAAGTGGGTTTGATATGAAAATGAATTCCTGAAGTGCTGATGCTTAAGAAAAGAAAATAATCTAATAACAAATAACTTCAATGAGACAAATGTTGACATGATGTGATAAGACCTTTAACCTTAAGCTCTTGCACAACATATTATATATTGTTCTTACTGTATATTGTTCTATATATGATCAATAAATGTATATTATAGGCACTTTTGCTTCTGTAAGGAATTTCTGCTTGGATGCTAAACTGCATTTTGTTTTAATGGTACTTACTGTGTGCACTGACGGAAAAGATTAATCTAATATTATTGATTTACTATTCCCTACATGGTAAACACTCACTACTTGACTCTATTATTATCATTCATTTGAGATTTCCCAACATTTATGAATTAATACAGATTTGCTGCAGGTGTTGTTTTGACTGTAATTTTCACATATATAAAAAGGCAAAGCATTAAACTGTGGGATTTTAGCATGAAGAAGTGTATAAGCAATGTCAATGATTCACCATACCTCCTAGGTAACAGATACATTTAGTCACCTGTGCTGTGGATTGTGACGTTGGAGATTTAATTTTAAACGTGGCCTCCTGCATCTTCACAGTGACTCAATATGACCATACATAGCTTAGCAATTATAGAGTCATATTGCCATATTGTAAATAATGTGAGAATACAAACATTTGCTTACGCACGACGGCACAAAGTGGCACTGTAACACTACATATATACCCATAATTAGCAGAGGAATCGGGTCAGAAGCAAATCATGTGTGTCACTTTAACACCAGTTTGCACTGTGGCCCACTTCCCAAACTCTTCCATATAGTAAAGCTGAACCCTAAACCCTCAGTGATTGGATGAATTGAAATAACAGTGCTCCTGAGACTTTTCACTGGTGCTAATCTTTACTGCTGTGGCTTCCCATTATACCAATGGCCTTTGGAGATTTAAAGTAACATGCAGAGTATTGCCAAAACATTATCATTCAATTCATAAAAGCTACAGTGGAATAGGGTCACTTTTGCTGAATTACAAACGCTGGATTTTCTAAAGAAAATGTGGGTGGACACACATTTACAGGACGATGTATGTGGTTCAAATGAAGTCAGGAGTCAAATAACAAAAAGATAATGGATGTGTATTTGTATATAAGCATGTTGACACAGACACAGGCATCCCTGAATCCTAATCAGAAAGGTGTGTGAGGGTCCAAAGCTATTCAAGTGTCCGACAAAGTCTTCTGATGAAGCATACAGGCAGCTTTAGTGTTCAATAATGTGGCTGTGGCTGTTTATCTTCTATGAATCCCGGTGCCCCAAGATGATTTAAATGAACCATGTTTTTTGCTCTGAGATGAGTGTCATAAGTTCTATAACTGGAGGCGCTTTGTATGTTACACTTTGATTTCTCTCCGTACAATGTGTCTTACGTTTCAGGAAATAAATAATAATTATGAAAACATGTGAAAATGTTTTCCCAAAGTCCATTGATGGTTGTGCCTGGGTGTGTTTTTGACCTTCGATATTCTTTGTTGAAGCTCTGTGAAGCGAAGTAAAGTGAAAAGAATACACAGTGTCTATCACAAGGACAGGCTCCTCAGGGAGTTGAGTCATCTATACAGTATATTGACAAGTTTATTTAGCTCTGGGTTTGTTTATTGTTACTTTTCTTTAATCCCCTAGTATCTTTCAAAACTCTGCTCTATATTTGTGCTTTAGTTCTCAGGACCATATTCTGATAAATGTCTTCAAACCATTGTAAATAAGTGTGTATCCAACTAGTGTGTGTTCTTGCTTAACGTTGTGTTACCATGCGTGTCAAAAATGTACAATAAACCAGACCAATGAGAGATTTTGATTACCTTAAAACTCAACAATAAAACCACCACATATCGTTTTGTTGCACTCTTAAAGGTACCCTCCGTAACAGGTGCTTTAATGTGCAATAACTGTATTTTATGCTGCAAACACTGCTATTTGCAAACACAGGACACTTTCCCGACTCTCAATTCTATTCCTTCAAGTGCAATTCTTATAGTTACTGTAGTAACTTCACTATAAGTTGCATTACTGTTCTTAAACAGACGAGCTGTCATAATTGACACATTCAGAATTCTAATAAAACAGGTTTTTAAGGCAAATAAATATCTATGTAAATAGATAATCTATGATCAATCTGGAAACCAATTATTCACATCAAATATGTCTTCATCTTAAACAAGCCTTCGTCATAATAATAAATATTCTTTATCAAATGTTTTGAAAGCTGCAGTTGGAAGTCTTCTTTACCACATTATTGCAACATTGCATCAAACCCTCCACAGATGTCTTTAAAAGAAGGTTTTATTACCTGTCGGTCGTTGTGGGTGGTGTGGAAGGTGTAGCATCAACATGTAGTCAGAAATGACTACGTTTGGCTTCACAATAATACATTTAAACACGCAGTCATGAGGTCACACACTGTGTGTCTTTCCCCCTCTTTTTCCTCTCTCTTTCTTTTCATAGCAGGAAGTAATTGGCTGTCAAGGTGTGTGTAATTACAGTGGAAGCTCTTCAGTGGTTGGCCTGTACATGTCCACACACACACACACACACACACACACACACACACACACACACACACACACACACACACACACACACACACACACACACACACACACACACACACACACACACACACACGTGAGACAGAGGGAGAGCGATGCTTACAGCTGGAAACCCGCTGCTGTCTGTGTGATGGGAGAAAAGTAGGTCTCTCATCTTGTTAATCACACATATGCATTTTGCTGCGAGATGAAGGTGTTGATTAAACACGTGAAAATGAGGGCTGCAGTTCTGCCTATGAATTTTTATGCTGAGGGACTTTTAAGGTCAGAGCAAAAGTCTGATTTTTTTTCTTCTTGTGGTTAAAAGTGCTTTCCCTTCATGTGGAGTTTAAAAAAGGCACATAGCAGTTTTTGACTGATTTGGTTTGCTAAAATGAAATACATGAAAATATGCTAATGTATTTAGGGATAACGTGAACTATGTGTGTATCTGTAATGCCTATAAGGAGCTAAAAAAATGGAAACATAGCATAACAGCAACAAACATTTTACATCTGAAGGATTGCATTTATCCCAATGAACATCTTTCTTTTTGAAAACGATGTTTACAAGGATACCTGAACCCTTTATTTAGTGGCCAAAACTCTGAAAATAAGACTCAAGTTGTAATGAAAACAAATTATCCTTTAGTATTAATCATAAAATCCCTTTTGAATGGTTGAGATACTCACTTATACCCACTCACCAACTTCCTGCTGGGTGTATTAGACACATTTATAGAGATATACAATATCTACTCTTATTAGGGCAGGAGCAGGCAATCAGCAACCCCATTGAAATTAAATATATATAAATATGAAAATCTGTATATTACCGGGCTGAACCATGCATGTAGATATGTGGCCTTCCAGTAAACTAAGCACTATATGCACCGTATCAGTTCCAGTTTAGTTTGTCCTTCACTTTCCCTTTCTCTTTCACTCTATGTATTCTAGTACTGAAATATAAAGTTACATGAAAAGTTAATTCAAACATTAATAACCCAAACATAGCCATCCCCCATCCTAATCTGATCTGTAAATAAAGTAAAAAAATCATCACCGCTTCTGGGAAATCAGACATTCCAGCATCTGGTTTGTATCTGCTGCTATGGGAAACAGAACAAACAGGGACCTGATCCATAACAGTCTTATCCAATTTTAGGCCCCACAGCTTCAAGTTAAATCCATAAGGGCTGCATGTGTCACTGGTGCTGTTGGGAGTGAGATGATGCATCCGTAGGAGTTTAAGCTGCAATGATTGAAGGTCCTGCAAGAGTGAGTGAAAAATCCCCGAAGAAATTTCACTTGATTAATTATTACTGAAAAAACTGTAACAGAAATGGTTACAAAGCTGATGAATGCAAGCCCCACTAAAATGTTTTCTCACATGCAGGTGGAGACGTGGAATAAAATCCTGACAGTGTTAGATGTAACAATTTTCCTCTGCAGAGCCGCTGCCTCGTTTGTTCCTGAGAAAAAGGTAATGTGACAGCAGATCCAACAGGCGGCAAAAAGCAACTGCATAGACAACAATGCACAGGAGCATGCACGCACGATTACACATCCATTCATGCACACGCTGATGTATCTCTCCATGCATGAGAGTAAACAAGCTTTATTAGCACATATACTTTGCTACAGATGCACTATTGTGATGCACTCCTTCGTCTCTTTCACTCACTAAAGACCAAGTGATGTGCGAAACTGTGAGACTTGCAGCATTAATGAATGAAAAGCTCTCACCATAAAGTGTGTGCTTGCATATGTTATTGTGTGTGTCTTAATTATAGTGGAATTAATACTTCATTTGATCCCCTCTTGCAGATCATTCAGAACTGTGGATGGTTTTGCATTTGTGTCTGTGTGAGAGAGATAGTGCAGAAGACGGGGTGGTAGCAAATCCCTCTCATTCAGCAACTGGCTACTGTTTGAAATATCATTCCACTAAAAAAAAACGAATCTTGAAGAAAAGGGAGGGGTGGGGGAGAAAGACAGGGATCAAGGAAGAAAAGGGGAGCTGACTGAGATGAAGAGAGGCCGTATGAGACAAATTTGGAGGACAAAAAAAGGATATGAAAGAGGCAGATAAATGGAGGAGAAAAGGGAGAAAGAAAAGAGGCCACTGCAAAGGATAATTAGAATCTACATTTCCTCTCCATTGATTAACTATGAATGGAGCTCTGCAGTACAGTGCAAGGTAAATGTGGGACACGCTCTCTCTCTCTCTCTCTTTCTCTCTCTCTCTCTCTCTCTCTGTGTGTGTGTGTGTGTGTGTGTAAGTGTCTCTGGCCTCCATTGTGTCCCCAAAAGTGGTTGAGCACAATCGCTGGCTGTGTCCAAACGTCCTGAGTGAAGCACAGTGATCTGTAAAAGTGACATGATCGGTTCTGCTCTGAGGAGCACTCACTCTGGTAGTCAGTACTCCAGCAGTAGCTGAGCTCATGATAAGAGGAAGGAAAGAAAAGAAACCTTTGATGACAAGAGTGTGTACCATCGCCTTTTGCTGTTTCAAGCCCGTAACAGGCAACAGGAGTTAAATCAAGTACAGCAGGTTTTGTGCATTTCTCGTTGTTTTTTTTTTTTTTTTAAATGAATATGAATTACTGTAACTCAGTGTTATAGTATAAATTAATGACTAATAGTATTTCATGAATCTCTTTTCTTTCCTATTTTTTCTTTTCCTCCCCAAATTCTAAGCAAAGTTGCATGAATGTAACTGTCACATTTATGAATGTCTTGTGTTTGAGTCTACTGCTGTGCTGTAAATCTTTAATGCCATGGTAGGCACTTAAACTCAGCGCCATGCAGATCCTTTTGTACCATTATGCTCTCTACTAAGTGTGTCATTGACACCCGTTATCTCTTACTTAACTAATGTTCAACTTTCCTCAAAAGGCTAGATTGCTCATATTTACAGACTTGTCTTTTTTTTGTGCAACACTGTTGCTCAAGAGAAGGCAATGTTTGTTGAACATTTTGCTCAAGGGTGACATATATCAGCACAGTGGATTGATATTAACAGTCACCAGTAGATGAATCCCAAAGATTGGTGATTTTTTTTATAGCGTCAATATCAGGTCCAACACAACCCCATAGATCTCATCTGTACCTTGAGATCAATGCTTACCCGTACATGAGCATACTGAACATGCATGCCATTAGTGACTACCCAGCAAACATGCCCTTTTGGGGACTGTTAATTGGGTTAGGACTGAAAAGTTAACCATGCCCATCATTGTGGCTTTGGATCAGAATGAATGAAAGGAAGCCAGGAGTTCTCAATCATCTGAACACAGTTTATTTTCTCCAAAACAAGATTCACATGGACATAGAACTTAACAAAATAAATCAAAGTAGTTTCACACGCTGGGGCCCAGGTGAGAGTCATCGGTTCTATACTATATTTATTGCAGGCAAGACACAGGTTAGAAGAAAATACATTTAGGATTTCGAATAAATCTGATAAAATGGATTGAGTACTGGAATACTTGAATGTAGTTTTTTGAAGGTTTTACCATCAGAGGAGGATCTGAAGTTTCCTGGAGGACCTACCTATGTAGGCTACAGCCTTCAGAGGATGCAGCCTCTGAACGTAGATTCAGCTTTAGTGTACTTAAATACAAAATTTCTTCTATATTTTCATTTGCAGGGCTGAGACAAATCTCCATTACATGTATTTATAGTATCAATGTATACTGTAAAAAGTCCTTTAACTTTACAGATTCTAACTACCTTAAACATGATTCTGAAATGGGCCATTCTTCATAATGATTCTCTTACTTGTGACTTTAACTTTAAAGTAAAATATGATATGTAAAACATCTAGTCAAAGTATTTCTACACTCTGGTATTGCTACAATTCTTTTTGCACATATATTGCCTGACAACACTGCTATATTTTAAATTGATGACGAGTGTAATGCTTTTTGAAAGTGAAACACCATCTGTTGTTTTTGTCAGGGCTTCAGATCCCACGAGAGTCCAGTCCATAACTCTGACTTTGTGCCTGGGCCTACACAAGCTATCGATCCTCTGGAGCACTTTAGATGTAACCCAACTCTCGGCCCCCATCAATCCTCTCAGCCCCCTCTGCATCCAGCTGCAGCATCCAAAACTGCCTCCTAGGGTCCAGGGTATAACTGGAAAAAAAAAATTGATCCTGGCGCGGATCATCTGATTATGATGTGTTTTATGACTCTCTGGATGGGAGCTTTATTGTTTTAGTGGGTGCATCTGGTTTCTGATGATGGACTTGATGAGGTCAGTGTAGGGGAGAGGAAGGGAGGACGGGAGGAGGGGAGGGGCAGAGACAATAGAGAAAGAGAGAGGCAGAGTGATGTGTTAGGGGGGGGAGTTTGATCGATACTCTAAAGCATGACATCATCGTTTAGCCAGTCTGGAGGGACATCAGGCGCTCTGCCAGTAACCCCGGTCATGAATCATTAATGTCATCCGCTCACCCACCCCGCCACGTTGGTGCAGTCCAGTCTGATGTTACAGGCCGGGGCACCTTCAGCGTGTTGTGTTTGTCAACAACAGTCATCTTGGACAATCTCTCTCCCAATCCACTGCATGAGGTGATTATTTCTCCAGGAGCACATTCAATGCAAGACTCACTCCAACAAGATGCACCACTGAGCGCCACATGAGGTCCTTCCTGCCTGTGACCATCAATCCCTCAAAGTGTCAGACACTCAATAGACTGGCCTGTGGACATATTTCAGCCAATAATTTCTGATTTTTACTATGTGCAATAATGATTAAACTGTATAATAATGGACAATTATTCAACTGTGCAATATTCTGCTATTCAAACTGCATTTATCCATACATCAATCGATACATATATTTACTACTCTTGTATTCATGTTCAGCACACTTAATAGATTCCACTCCTCAGCATTTATTATTCATTTAGAAATACAATACATGCATCTCTAAAAATGTACAAAATATAGTTGTATTTGACCCCACATGTTGAGAAATAAAAGAAAATGAAACATATTGGTGATGGAGGATACACACACAACATCAGCCACATGCTACATTGAGCCAACCTATTAGATGGTAAACAGGAGACGTCCTTTACTTCACCGGGCTGACCTCTAGACTGCATGACCCGTCTAGAGGTCATTTATAATTGCAAAAAGGTAGACCACACATACCAGAAGACATGTGAGACACACACATGCACAGACAGAGACATGAAGAAAGGGAGAGCATGTGAATGGGGAGAGGAAGAGGTTAGTTAGTATTACTGCTGTCTGGAGGTGAATTGGTCTCCTATGGATTATTAATGAAGCAGGAGAGCCCCTTGTAACTCGGTACGCTCACCCATTTCAACTTTAATGATCAAGACACATCCGAACAGTGTATATCCTTACTGATAGAGTTGAACTGACAGACAGGTCGCTTGGCAGACAGACAACAATGTCCTACATTCAAAGTTTATTATTATGCACCTTTAAGAGCAGATGTTAAAAAGTTGTTCACAGTAATAAACAGATAAGCTACATTTACAGCACTAAAACAAATGACATTAAAGCTTGAACATTTACAAAAATGTAAATATGACAAAAGTAAAGTAAAAGTTGGGTCTTGAGCCTGAGTCAACTTTTTTCACCGGACAGACAGGAGGCCAACAGGCCATACAGAGATGATCCCGCACTGGCTTCCCACCCAAGAATATTTCAAATTTGATAAGAAGTAAATGTCATGGATGTATTAAAAAACTTCCAGACCTTCATGGATTTAAAAAAATCATGATACAAACAGTAATAAATTACCTTGTATGCAATTGGAAGCGCCCTGGCCTGTTTTACAGACTTCTCTTTTTTATAATGGAGGTCCAACAGTAGCATTTAATGAGAACCCCCTCGAATATCCTCTTCACAGGCTTGAAGAGAGGTGAGATGTTACTGTATATCCATAAATCTTAATCACGTACACAGACACCTCAGCACATGTTTATTTACACAAACAAATGTGTACATGAATAGAGGTACTTATACTCTCACACTTAAACACACTCACACATCACCACACTGGTTATTGCTGTGTCCCAGTTGCCATAGAGACAGGGTGATAGAATACTGAGTTCAATGTGTGTGTGTGTGTGTGTGTGTGTGTGTGTGTGTGTGTGTGTGTGTGTGTGTGTGTGTGTGTGTGTGTGTGTGTGTGTGTGTGTGTGTGTGTGTGTGTTTTGTCACACTTCACACTCTCCCAAATCATGTGGAGTGTTGATTTGTGAGGATTTCAACATTGCATCGCTACAGCGCTGGTGTGTGTGCACACGCAAATGTGTGAGGGTCAATCTCAGTCAGTGCCTTTACTGACTGTGAGTTATTGTGTGTCACTGTGTGTGTGTGTGTGTGTGTGTGTGTGTGTGTGTGTGTGTGTGTGTGTGTGTGTGTGTGTGCGTGTGTGTGTGTGTGTGTGTGTGTGTGAGAGAGTGTATGTGTGTGTGATAAAACAGAGGAAACACTTGAGCTTGTCTGTCGGCACTCCAACCAGAAATAGGCCTCATGAACACCTACTCACCAGATAAGGGCCTCTTTTCCATTGAGCCCCAGACTGAAAATCACTCTGACCACTCTGACTCAAATATTACTCATATTCTCCCCCTGAACCAACCAGCGAAAAGCTGACTTTTGCAAATCATGTCTACTTTACAACTTTAATTTGGAGGACACAATAATCTAGACCATTTATTCCAACATGTGAAACATGTAGAGCCAAACATTTATTCTATACTGCACAAAATATCATCATAATGGAAAAAAAAACATCTAAGAAAAAGTATTTTAGACTTAGATTTGGGACTTTAAAATAAAGGTAGGATAGATCACTGCTATGATGTAAATTATACTGATTGTTTATTTTAGAGACTAAAATCCTCTTCATCAGTTAGGCTGAGGGTTAGGTACAAGATAATGATGATGGAGGATTTTTGCAGTGTGCACTATTCTGTTCTGTTCTGTTCTGTTCTGTTCTGTTCTTTCTATGCCTTAATTGGCCTTTTTCTAAAAATAATAAACAATTAATAATCTTGTTGAAACTGAAATTTTGAAAATAGATTTAGCAGCACTCAAACGTTTGACCTTTTAAACCTTCTATCTAGAGACACTCACATTATCAGAGCTGTAATACCTAAAGTAAAAGCTGTGGTCACACCTTATCTGGATTCCCATTCATTTCAATGAGAAAGGTGCCAGATTTATTTGCTATATGTCAAAGACTGATCCAGAGGCAATTCTCACAGAGGATATGTTGACCTTTGAACTTTGACACATGAACTATCCAATGTCCATGCCAGTTCAAGAGAAGGATTGACCTCTCATTCAGAAAATACTAATTGGTCTTAGCCTCCTTTATATAACTGCATATCCAAATAATATGAGCAGCAAAGAGGGAGGGATGCAGCTCGTCTGCAAAATACAGGCAAAAGGTCACATGGAGACAGGCAGGGACATGAAGACTGGACGGGTAAGGCCGGGTTGCACAACAGACAATCCGGCGGAGAAGAAGGGCAAAGGGGCTGGTTTATAATGATGAAGGGATTGGGAGCAGGTGTGTAGGTGGATGTCAAGAAAGTGTGAGGGAAACTAAAGGGCACAGAGGGAATGTGAATTTTTCAAAG
Source organism: Anoplopoma fimbria (assembly GCF_027596085.1). NCBI lineage: Eukaryota > Metazoa > Chordata > Actinopteri > Perciformes > Anoplopomatidae > Anoplopoma > Anoplopoma fimbria. The sequence goes on from NC_072465.1 coordinate 19,223,785, forward strand.
AGGACATTGTGACAGTAGGAAAAGCACAGGTGTAAATAATAAAATGAATGAAGGCTGAATTCTATTTACCTGCTTCAGGTTATTTTAAATGAGAGTATGTCACATGAGCCTTTTCTATTTTTTGCTATTCTTTTCTATTCTCTTCTGTTGGTCCATAAGTAGTATATATGTGATTCCTCTGCTCTCTATGTAACCCAATGCGCCCGTCATTGCTTTAACAGGAAGCTGGATGGGTAGCATGTTGGATGTTAATGGTCATAGCATCTATTTTGAGGCCGGGTGCTGCAACCTGAGACGACTGGCAGCTGTGTGGACCCGGATTGGGCCACTAGACCTGAGCACAGGACAGGAAGGCAGACTGGAAACTGGGGTTTAGGTGTCAGTATGTGTGTGTGTGTGTGTGTGTGTGTGTGTGTGTGTGTGTGTGTGTGTGTGTGTGTGTGTGTGTGTGTGTGTGTGTGTGTGTGTGTGTGTGTGTGTGTGTGTGTGTGTGTGTGTGTGTGTGTGTTGTGTGTGTCCGTGAGGGCAGGAAGCGGACGTCGACACCCGAGTCGTCTGATATGTAGGGAATCTGTCGCCTCCGATCACATGGTGGAATCTGTCGTAACGGGCTAAGGACAGGCCAAGACTTTCCCACAGTCAGAGCATTAGTCAGAGAGACACAGACAGACTGAGAGGGGGTCACGTTTGTCAGCTTGGCCAAAAACACAAGGACAGAGTGACACTTCCTATTAAACCGCAGCATGTATCAAGACATAAAAGCCCTGTACTAAGAAATGGTAAACTCTCAAAACAAGAACTGAATTTTATATTTATTTGGGGAAAAACTGAAATACAACACATGAAACTGTGCTGAACATGACTTTTTTGTTTGATTTTTTTTTCTTTGTTATATTTATTTCTAGTAAGCAAGATGAGGTATGCCCAGTTCTCATGGAGTTAACTATTAAGACAACATGGACAAATAAATGCTTATAAAGGAAGAGTTTTTTGTATTTCATTCATTATAATATAGTTATGTAGTTGTTTATTTAGTATAGTGTGAATTGTATACCTTAGTTCGTTTTCTATGGTGTATGATTTCTGAATTGTTTTACTTACATTGAAAATGTTTCTTTATTCCTGCCCACTGCAGAAAATCTTCCTATAATGATCAGTTTTCAGCTCAAAGTGTAACACCATGTGTCACTGTGTGGCTTGTTAGCTGAGAGAGTGAGAGGGCAGTTTTGACTTGACCCCGTCTCTTGCTGTCGCTAACACAGCGAGGCAGACGATATCACAACCATCAGCCCTCTGAGAGAGAAAACAGAAGCTCAGATGCATGTGTTCTGCTGAATCGTTATCAAAAAGTGAGGCCAAGAGTAAAATGTGTGGGTGACAATGGAAAAAGCAGCAGTGGCATTTGACATTTATTAAATTACTTGTTTGAATGGTCAGCTACATCTGTAATTAATCTGTTAGTGAAAGGTAAACAGGGATATTTTGTGGTCACATTACGGCAGTGTTATAATTATGCTATAATGTCTATATAATATGGATTAAGTGATGTCAATACAATCAACTGAAAAATGAAAATGTTTGCCAGGCATTCTCAGCTTATGTTTCGACAGATAAAAGAAGCTTGTTAAAGGTTTTATTGTACGTGTAACCTCTTAAATGAAAAGATTGATTGAAGAGTGATTTTGTGAGGATGATAGAGATAAAAGTTTCCAGAGAAGGTAAAAAAAATAATTTAATTAGTAAATATGTGTAAAAAAAACTGTCACTTTGATTATCTTTTGACCCCGCGGATGAATCTGGGCATCCCTTGGGGTTCACGAGCAGGAAGGAGGAACAGAAAATACTGAAAGTGCCAGCTGACATAACTTGGAAACCGAGCACCAGTTAATGCCATTACCTTGAGCAGCACTATTTTAATGTCTGCCTGTTTCAAGTTTATCTTTTTAACTAGGAAGAAACACATTCCTTTATTTTGTATTTCAAAGACACTTTTGTCACAATTAATTTATTTTTTCTACCAGGCTATATTTAGGAGGTGTAATTTACTTAGCTACTTGTAGTGTAGAAAACCCTCTTCTATTTAAAGGGATTCCACTTAGTGTGATGATAGAAACTAATCTGTGTGCATGTGTGTGTGTGTGTGTGTGTGTGTGTGTGTGTTGCAGACATCTCAGCTGCTGTGCTGTAAAGCCCAGATTCATGTTTGCAAATAAGTAGCACTGACATGAAGCCTGGGCCGCAACACGACCGCAGGATTTGTAGATCATTAGTAGCCCTGACACAAAAAAAACACACACACACACACACACACACACACACACACACACACACACACACACACACACACACACACACACACACACACACACACACACACACACACACACACACACACACACACACACACAGTATTGTGTCTCCTGCAGGAAATGACCTGTTGACATCCTGATTCTGAACGCTGCATCTTCTGGTTCTCCGTCCAGATAATGGACACTAATGAAGTGAGACAGACAAAAGAAAAGAGTCACAGGGAGACAAGTAGAGAGAGGGACACTGGATGAGAAGAAAAAAAGAGAAGAGGAAGAGGACTAAAAAAAAAAGCATTAGCCTGAAAGAAAAAAAAAGACATGCGATGAATTAGCAACAGAGACAATTAAACGTGTTTGAAGGAAACAAGAACACCCTGTGAGCACATAATGAGATTACAATGTGGAGAGAGCATGAATCATTATTTTGAATCCACCAGAGAGCTCACATCCCTGTTGATACCGAGATGAGCGTATTCCTCGATAATAAAGCACTTTGCATGCAGACTGCGCACGTTTCCTTAGTCTAAACAACAAACAACATGTTTGTTAAGACGGGGATTGGAGTGATACCTGCTCATTTGACTTGTTTTTCCTCGCGTTTGTAAAAATCATACAGGTGCATACAAGTGTACAAAAATCAATGTGTGGTCAGCCACTCACAGTACCTGGTTAAAGTCAGGGAAATATCCTAGTGTTGGTTTAATATTGAAAAAGAAAACAGTGACTTGAATTATGAGACAGGATGTTTTGACTTTATTAACATTTAACCAAAACCAAAATGATTCTTGGACGTTTTCTGAACGCTGAACGTTGCATCATCTGAACACTAATGAGTCACTTAAATTTGGGCATCTGACACAATCTATCCTTAGACTCGATAATGTCATGATTAGCAATGCAGGGAAACAGGGATTGGACCCAAAATGCAGACATGAGGAAGAAGCAGGATGCATTTGGTGAGTCCAGCAGACAATTAACAGACAGAATTGAAGGTAAGAGGCAGGTAACAAAAACCTGCACAGCAATGATGGTCTGAGGAGGAACCAAGATGAACTGGTACATATGGAGAGTGGTTGATGAGTGAAAGAGATGCAGGTGAGGAGCTGGAAGGAGAAGGCCAGACAGAGCTGATGAGGGAAATGGCCACAGGTGTGTAGGTGGGAGGGGCTGTCAGGTGAGCAGGACTGGCAAGAGAGGCATCTGGTGGACGGTTAGAGGATGGCAGGTCTGGGGAGCGAGAGGAGGGTTCATGGTCTTGGGGAGAGAGATTACAAATACAAAACCTCAACAACAACACAGGAGAGATGCCTCTTCCGGGACGAACAGACATTCAATAGAAGTTGGCATAAATTACAGTTGTAAATAACACAGAATGACAATATGAGACAAAATTGTACAGTGCAGAGGGAGAGGGAGGAATGGGGGTATGAATGAGGGCCCAACAGTTCATTTATGACAGATTAAAAAAAGAAAGAATGTAGCAAACTTAACTCATCTGCTATCTGTCAAACATTTATGTCAAAGCCAAAACATCCCACTGATGTCACTTGATTCATTTTTCTCAGACTTGAAAATGCTTCTCCATAGCCTCAGAGGTCTTCTACTGTTTCAGTAGGCTGAGCAGTACAACTAAAACTGACTTTAAAATGTAAAATGAGTGGTATGTCCCTTTAAATTAAATGTAAATGATTCCATTCTGAACTTTCATTCATACAGGCATGTCATGTTAAGGCTAGTTAAATCCCTGTTTAAAAACCTTCTACATATTGTATGACTTTTTCTGTCAATTGGAGCTAAGAGAGTGATAGTATGAGCTTTTTTCTTTTCATAAGAGCTTCTATTTTTAAACCGCACTAAGAATAAACGGCCTTCAGTGAGTGTTTCTGATAAACATGGCTGTACTAACCAGTTAAATAGTAAATCTTAAGATAAAGGTTTTTCAGTGCAGAATTGGCAGAACCAGGTTTTGCTCTGATCTACAGAACAAAGTTTACAAAAAAGTAGAGAATTCAAGGTTCCCTGTGTTAGGGAGGATGTTACCCAAGCTTTAGGGTAATGCATTTATTCAACAAGCATGAAACTCAACCTCGATGTGAATTAATTTAAATACGTGAAAAACACAGGACAACACTGGAATGTAGAATATGAATAATTAGTGAAAATTGTACTAATATGCATTTTTTTGTCACTCTTGTGTGTGTAGTCGACCCTGCAGGGAATCCTCTTTCATTATGTAACACCACTCCATGTAGTTCAACAAGGCATGGAGTTTAAATAAATTTAGGCCAGAGGAGGAACGCTTTCTCGGTTTCACAGCATCAGGGAGAGGTGCTTATTGGCGGATTAAAGAGGAGTTTCTTAAATCTCTATTCACTAAGGGAACAGTGAACTCTTTTCAACCCACAACTGGGGCTAGCCAGGCTAATGGGAGAAACTGAGTGACGAAGTGAAGTGAACTGCTCAAGAGCCACTCAGCAGAAGTTAAAGGAATAACTCCACATTCCGGTAAATATGTCTTCTGTCTTGCCAAGACTTTCCAGATCTGAAAAAGGTGGACGTAACAATGTCAGTTAAACTGCCATGGAAATGTGCCGGTGGTGGTTGCTACTAGCAACACATTGTTAAGTAAAACTAACACAGAACAGGACCCCTAAAGTTCAACATTTTACGAAAAACACTTCTTCACTTCCTTGGCGAGAATGAGGTGAGATGATTGTTACCACTCTCTGTCTGTGCATGAAATAGCAAATGAAGTGGTAAGAATGGAGCAGGAGCCTCCCCCTTAATGGGGGAGCGGCTAGCTTGGTTTTGTCCAAAGTTCATAAACCCAACTACCAACACCTCTAAGGTTCACTAACATGTTATATTTCATTTGTTTAATCTGTACACAAACAGACTTTTGTTGAAAATGGTATTGTAGAATATTATATCATTCTGTTTTTAACACAAACAAATTCAGGAAACAGAATTATAATATAATATTCTAGTTTTTTAATGTGGAGCCAATTTTAGCCAGGCTTCTTTGTATACTACTGGAAAGATAAACAGTATAATACTGCATCATATCATATAAGCATATTGTGGGTTTTTTGTGTCAAATTAATGTAGTGGAATAAAAAGTACCATAGTTCCCTCTGAAATGTGATTGATTAAAAGTATAAAGTAGCATAAAATGAAAAAATGAAAAAGTATGTAAAAAAACTATAATATAGCCATGGAGGTGGCTGAATCAAAATGGGGGGCTAACGGTGCTAACAAAGGCAACAGTACAGATGGAGCTAATGGTGTTACTGTGGATTAGCTTTCACTCACTGGGGCAACGTGGTGCAATGTTACAAATCCTACTTTAGCAAAGGCTGACCCACCTTAAGCTGCCTCTGATTTGCCTATCCTTATATTCTTACCCTGACTAATCTCACTCCTCATGCCTTAACTTAACCAAAACTACGAACGAAGGCAACAAGTACTAGCACAGTATCAAAGGCACAGTAAAGTGAATTAATCTCTTCACTTTGTCTACAGTGCGATCGAAGTTTCTGATACAGCTTCACGCCATTAGAGCTAAAAGAGATCAATTTTCTTGCTCGCACACTTCAGCAGGATGCAATTTATCTGTGGGGGGCTGAATCACCACGCTGCTCACCACTTCTTTAATCAGGGCACAGTGTGGTGTGGTGGGCACAGTGTCAGTTCAGTTGATTTGGGTTCAGTACAGTTCAGTTCAGGTCAGCAGGAGTTTGAAGAGGCTTATTATGCAAGTTGATAGATAATCTAATGGGGTCAGATAAGGCTCTGGCTAGAGTCCACAGCGTGATCATAAGATCACAACTGCTACCACCGCATGCTACCACGCTAATAAGAAAGACACAGTACTAGGAGACTTTACTTGTATCTTTGACATTTGTGCATTGTTTTAATAAACCACAAACACACACATTCAGGAGTTTTTTTTATACGAGCTGTAATCACTTATTCTGGTTTCAGTCAGTGGCTCAGACGTTCCTGCTGAGCTCTGCAACAATTCCACTTCCTTCCTGTTCCCGGGTTACCATGGCAACAGTAAATGAGAACTCTGTTATCATCAGATGGATTGGGCCACAAAAAAATATTTTTATCTCCACTTCCCCATCTCCCTGCCTCCACATAACCAGGGGACTGAGTGTCCTCGCGAGTTTCATCATGCAGCTGGAGTGTGCAGCCGTTTTCAAAGGATTTGAGAGAAGCTTAAACAAGACAACACCATGGAGACAATCGGGAGCTTGTAGCAAAAGGTGTGAATTTTATATCAGAGCTTCTGCTATGCATAAATAAACAGCGGCACAAATACAGGGAAGGATGAACAGCAGAGCAGCAGCTGCAACACGACACGCAGAGAGGAAGACTACGTGTTTAAATATCAGTTTTCACGGTTTCTTAGATGGATGACTCATCTTCATTGTGTGGAATAATATCATAAAACATCACCTTTTCAAGCTAAAATAAAGATGTATTGTGATGATTATTTCATGCTACTGTAGCGACATCATGCAAAGGAAACGCTGCTGAAAATATCATCCAACTGTAGTTAGTGAAAAAGGCTTGCATTCAAAACACCAAAGGGCATTGAAAATTTATTTAGTTCACGGTTGTATGGAAAATTGTGATCTTTTAAAAAAAGTCAAAGTTAAATCCACCAGCTGTGGTTGAACTATTTCAGTGGTGTAGCTTAATTCTTGACTGAGAGTAAAGGGCAGGAAATGATCACACCACTAACTCATGGTGTAATTGTTTGTATCTTTGTTTAATCCTTAAGGATCAATCTGGTGATATTCTGTATTTTTCTCATTGTCAACAACTCCGACGAGAAGCCCAAAATCAACAATGAATTGATCCCACTCACTTAAGTTTTGCCTGTGTGGCCAAAGCCCTCTTAGCCCTCCATTGTTGACCAAACGCTATTAAGAACACTCCGATGAGCCACACTGTTGTACAGGGCACCATGAACATCGACACTGAGGGTTATTTTGAGTCAATCCCACATACACCCACCTGCCTCTGTAACCAAGTATATTGATCTGCTACTGATAGTAGTTCCCAACAAATGCATTATATTCTCCTGTTTGAGTAACGTTGGGTAAAAACAATGTTTCGAATGATACCTTACAAAATGTTATTTCTCATTTTTCAACACTCCTCAAAACACTGATGGAGCATCATGGTCTTATACTTAAGCAGCATACAAATGCAGCCGTTATTTCAGAAGTCAGTTCATCGTCATGCAGAAGAGCATCCCGTACCCGTCTCACATCCAGTAATAATTTCTAATTTAACCCTTCATCTTGGAAGAGCAGCCAGGGTGAAAGAGGAGTGCTGAGGTGGTCAGTTAGGTGCTCCCGAGACGAACAGGCAATTTAAAGGAGTCAAACGTGCTAATGGTGTGCTAATCCGACTCTGGGGAGCACACCACAGCGTTTCATCCATCATTCATGAATGCCAGAGGAGAGAGCATGTATCATCACTGATTATTTTATGGGTGCATATTACCTGTTGGCTGAGAAGCTGGATATATATTGTTACGACACCAGTGAATAAATATGAATAAACAAATGCTGTAAAACAAGTTTAAAGGTGCTTGACAATCCAAGATCAAGACCTTTTCAGTGTTTGAGATATCAGCATAAAAATAAAGTCCAAACAGCAGAGGTTGCTGGATGCTTATTTTAATTTATGCCACATAGAATATAGCATTATCACCATAAACCAACAAATTGCCATCCTTATAAATTACTACAAAAGAAACATTATGAAAATAATTATACTATTTTTGGTATGAAAATTTTATTTAGTTTAAAAAAAATCAGCATTTTGCACTGATTAAATTAATCTTTTTAAACATTTATGTCTTCTTTTAATTCAGGTAATAATTTAAGAAATCATTTTTACAATGTACTACCTTCCGACAGTAGCCTAACATTCAGACTGAATGGGTATTATAACAAAATCGTAAGCAATCTACCATGAATGTTCTCCTGCACATATTTGATTTTATGATTGTGTTGTGTCAAAAAACTTTATTCAACTTTATAATGTTTTTTGCCCACTCCTAAACAAAACGTATCAGCTGTAGAGTTAACAGACTAGTCACATATAAGTTTATCATAATTATTTTTGCACTTATAAAACTAACAGTGCTCCATAATAGTTTCACTGAATGATTATGATCCTCATTTCTTCCCTAAAGCACTCATGTATGTTTCCCCCGGACGTAGTTGCTACAATCTGGACTGTGGTCTGACTGGCTGTCCTGTGCTAATCACCTGTTGTTGTTACTCTTTAACTTTTGAGCGGATGTGTGGTGCACTCTTTTAGCCCAGTGAACACCTCACCCTGTCTGGAGTCATGTTACACCGGCCGAGGGGAAGGGGGAGGATGGAAAAATGGATATCAAGACGAAGTGAGCGAAGCAGAGGAAGATAGGTGGCAAAAAAAGGACAGGATAAAGGAAATGAAAGAGGATTAAGTTATAATAATAGCGAGAGGAAATGAGGAGTTAAATGAGGTGAAAATTCTGTGTAATTGAAAAGAAGACAGAAATAAAGGACAGAGAGGGTGAGGTGAGAGTACGGTGAGGTAAAGTGTCTTCATTAGCCAGTTGTGTGAGTGGAAAACTACAACAAACAAGACATTATGTATAGTTATTTCACCAGTCAAATCTGTTGTTAAATATATGATAATATGGGTGATAGAAGTAAGATATGCCCACTGTCTCCAAGCCATTAAATTAATTTAAATAAATGTTTCCATCTTAGTCGGATCTTCGTGAGGTCACTCACACAGGCTTTATGATGACAGGTGTGTCAACACCTCAAGTAAACACCTTTAAGACAGTACAAAGACAACAAATCAGAAAATACAGTTATTTAAAATGCATACGTAGCCCAGAAATGTCCAGACATTTGCATCATCTTTTACTGTTTACATAAACAAACATATGTGTGTCATAGTCGAAGCTAAGAAGGAATTAAAAGATATTTAAATGTAATCATCAAATAATGACACCAATGAGAGCAGGAGTCACTGAAAACTATATATATTTGACCACAAAACTCATAAGAACCACGTTCAACATTGTGAGAATAAAATAACGAAAAGGGGGTAATGTCACAGGGGGCAAAGAGATAAGAACTCACTGAATATGTTTGCTCAACAAGGACAGGATCAAAGTCAAACATTCACATAGGCTCATTAGGCTGCTCAGGCGCATATACACAAGCAACAGACGCACACACACACACACACACTCACACACACACACACACACACACACACTCACACACACACACACACACACACAGTCTGAGTGTCTGAGCTCAAACTCTACAACATTCTCGATTTTGCAGGCTGTTGCAAGTTTTTAACCATATTCGGCCTCCATAAATCCATAGACATGGATTTATTTCAAAAATCCATTTTTCAAGCTATTTTCCATTGAGAGCTTCCATTTTATTGCAGCAGTCACCATGTTTAAGGTGATGTCAGTGATTGGTTATGTTCAAAGTTCGTGTGTTTAATGATCCAGATAGGAAGTTCACCAGCTAACACAGGTGGACTGAGGAGGAGGTGTGTATTCCCCAGCTGCTCCTGTCAAACAAGTGTTTCCTAACAATGTGCCTCTGACCTGCAAGGACACTCAGGTTGTCAGCTTCACAACAGCTGATTTCACAGCCTTCGCCCCTTTATGGTTGATGATGTGCAGTCAACTGTAAAGTTTGATTGGAGTGAAAATGAACAGCCTGTACTCTTGAGGACGGCTCTGTAAAGGGCTTTATTTAGTTTGCATGTAGAGAAAATGTGATTTAATGTCCCCGTAGCTTCCTCTTTGTATTGTTCACTGTCTCAAACAAGTTCCTCTTAAATACAAATTTAGATCTATTAATTCGATATTGGGAACGAACTCTGATAAACATGCAAGCCCTCACAAACTGAGCTTTGACACTGCGGATGTGCTCGGTCAGCTGATAAAAAAACGCTGCTCCACTGTGTTTCAAAATGGAGATGTTAATATTCTAAGGTTTCTTTATTCATTACATTTTTTGTAGATTGTCAGACGACTAGACCACAAACTGAAGCATCACTTTCATACACTTTTTACAGTTTGTGATCGCTCTGATCAATATATATTTATTGCCAACATCTTTTTCTGGGTTAATGGAACTGTAATATTAAAAATATATAATGAAAAGTAGATAATAACAAACACGATTTGAGGGTGATTGTGATCGCAGCCTGGCAGATTAAAGGAGTGAGTAGTAAGTACTGGAGCTGAAACATTCCTCCAGCCTCGACTTTTTTCCTACCTTTAGTTTCCATTTTACAGGTATGCAGGCCTCAACATGATGAAACATGAACATCTCTCCCTCCCTCGCTCCTCTCATCCTACCTCCCCCCACTGCTGCTCCCTCCCAGCTCCCCCTCTCATTATGCTATTGAAGTGGTGCGTTGCTAGAGAGAGTGCCGCACTGCTTCTTTATATAACGCTGAAGGAGAGCTGAAAGAATACAGTACATCAGAGTACAGTACCACTCACAGTGGGAGGACAGTGCTCGCCTAAGTACTGCAGCAGCAGCAACAGCAGCCATAGCAGCTATTTACTGTAATTATTTGAGCCCGTTAAAGGAGCCGGCTACAGTGGAGGTTTCGTAAAAGTAGTCAGACCCGAGCTCCTCTGTTTGTCAATGTCATGACTGTGACAGACGTAATTTATCTGCAAGAGTTTCAGTTCTGTCAGTCAGACAGAGAGCGCAAGGAGAATCTCATTAAAGAAGATGGAGGACCGTTACTGAAATAAGTCTGTGCAACATTCACAAATGATGGCACTAACAGACAGCTATTTAATGCTCTAAACACCGCAACAATGGTAACTGACACACACATACAGTATGGAGAGACACAGTTTTTTTCTGCAACAGAACACTGTGTCCAAAGCAGCATTTAACACCTTCAGTTTCTCTCAAAGAGGAAGCGTTGAGATTAGATGTCTTTCTGCTTTGACCCTTCATTCACCCGTCAGATCGTGTCCACATTCACAGACAAAGTTGGGTTGATGCAGTTTGAATATAAGCAATGTTAGTTATATCATTTTGTTTTGCAGCTTTAACTCTAGCTGTACAATCTACAAATAGCTTGATGTCACCTTGACTGATAGAGAGATTGTTTTTTATTTATGCATTAATATGTACAAACACTTTGGCCCAACCCTGTCACTGCATGTATTATCATTAGCAGCAGGGTTACTGATTTCTCTAATATAGTTGTGAACTTCCTTAAACAATAGTGCTATTAAATGAACAAATAGGTCCACGATATGAAACAATTTGACCTTCTGGGAGAAAGGTGTTGGTTCTGCAGGAGTCTTAAACTGACAAATTTAATGCTTCAAGAGTTCTCTACAATATTGTAGGACTCAAAATGTACAAGAAAAAGATCCAAATTGATGCCGCAGAACCAGAGATAGTGTCTTTTCTATTCCACACATTCTCTTTTTTCGTCAATGGAACCTACATTACCGACAATCAACTGGCTGGTAGAATGTAATGACATGAATGAGCTGGTGCTGTGACAGCAACAGAACCAAAGCTGTCTGTAAACATGCCCTCTATGGATACCAGGGTGAAGCATCTTCATTAGCAATCAGCGTGAAACATGTCTTCGTCTAAGTTCATGATAAAGTCTCGGTTTTAATTACTTCAAATTAGAGTGGGAAACATTTCCTGTTACATGAACTGTCACGATGATGATGACGGGCATGTGAGAAACCCTGTCATTATGTTGCCAGGAAACCAGAATGTAATCAGTCGATGGTGTCGTTCACTCTGTCCCCAATCTCTTCAAACAGGCCCGGGCCTTCATTTCCTTTATTTCACCTCCGCTCTCACTGTAATATCCTGTCTGAATTACTATGAGGTGAATGGCTTACTCGACGGTGCGACGGCGCAGGAAGTCATAGCAAAAAAATGAAAGAAGAGCCGCTGTAGAAGGAGGGAAGAGAAGTGAGGGCAACACTGGAGGAGATATTTATAGCCCGTTCAGCTCAGCTCACAGCGCTGTCTTTAAGATGCTCTTTTTTGTTCCCACCAACCCTCCTCCCTTTCTCACTTTGCTGATTCTCTTTCTCTCGCCCTGACTGTCAGCTTTCATGTGCACATGTGCCATGTTACCCGCTAGTTGAGAAGATAGAAAAGGCAGTTTAGGTTAATGGACACACAGGATGCGGCCTGGAGAAAGAGTTGTTATCCCTCACAGCTGGATCTCTACTGCCAGTTTATAGACTTAGGAACCTTAAGCTTGTGTTTTTTTTTACCACAAAAATAATTATTAACTAAACAGTTAGGGAAATATGCTGATTTGCATTCTTGCCTAGAGTAAGAAGATAATAAGCTGGAGCAAGCAGCCAGTTAGCTTAATTTAGCATAAAGACTGTAAACAAAGGGAAAAACTAGCTTGGCTCTGTCAGAAGGAGTCAAAATACAGACTGGGAGCACTAAAGCTCACTCATTGTTATATTATATCTTGTTTGTTATTTCTGTACCAGCACTGAAGTGTCAATATGTAAATTTGCCATTTTATCTGTTGACTATTTTTTGGGTAGTAGCAGTTGCCAGGCAACCAGCGGAGACTCCTGGAAGAATGCTGCGTTCCATTCAAACTGAGTTGAGCTCCCGGTCGGAAAATTCAACTATAACTCCACCTGAAGTCAGATTACCAACTTAGAAAGTTGAACAAACCCCATCAACCCTGACCTCAAAATTAAAGATGGCTGCTCAGCGCATCAACAGTAAAAAAGCTGTAGCAATATAATGTTTATTAGCACTTCTGTCTTATTTGTATCTCATTTAGTCAGTCACACATACAGTACTGTCCAATTCTATCTTTGGACATATTCATCCAATTCATATATTTGGCATAATGCAATGTTATCAACTGGTATTGCTAACAATGGCCAGCAATGACAAACCCTGATGGAGAAAACCCCATTACGTTTTACTACGTGTTGCACTGGAACAAAGTTAACTGTGATGTGTAAATGTGTAAATGGAACGCAGTAATAGTCCACTACATAACTTCCTGTAATAACAGGAACTATTCATTTTCACACTTTGGTGTTTGTACAGATTAAACAGATAAATATAAGGTGTTAATTACTGAGCTTTAGAGGTGTAGGTGGATTTTGATTTCCCTCGACAAAGATAGGCTAGAAGTTTCAACCTTTTTGAAATCTGTATGCAGTTTAATGGCTTCTGTCGGTAGCTTCATATCTATAAGTGGTGTATGGGAAGGGAAGTGGCTCAGTTTCAGTTTAAGCAATCGGAAGTGTAGCTGCACGAAATGTAGAAACCACAGCAAAGATGCCTGTGATTGTGGAAGAGGATGACGGGAAGTCTTAGGGAGAGCAAAACAAAACTAAAACAAACCGTTTCTATTCACTTGTTTTTCTACACACAATCTTTCTTCTGAAAGTAGATTGCCTTTCCATTGCTGAAAACACCATATTGAATTGCTGGGTGCGAGTGCTTGACAGGCCAAACAACAGTAACGAAGGAGGGACAGGCTAAGCGAAGGGTCAATTGTTCCCAAATACTGTAATAAGCACTTCAGATGTCTTTATATTAGAGGAAGTCTGAATAAACGTTTGTAGTAGAAAGTGTTTTCTCCTGCTTTTTTTGAAATCTTGTTAATCACCTCACAACTTATCATATTTATCTTGTGACCCTCATGTTAGGAAACATTGGTTACGGGATAACCTGCAAAATCAATCAATCTAAAAATAATCCATACTGTTTATTGTATGTTGATCAATATAATTATGACCAATTCCTCTGCATTTATTGTAATTACTACTTAAAGAGATTTTTGCATACTTTTGTGGTAAGAAATAAAAAGGACACAAGTTCTAAAGAAAAAAATATTTCAATATTTATTTGCGGTATAAACATGTCTTGTGTTGTTTCCATATACTGTACAATACATAGGGTCAATCGTGTTTCCTTCAGTAGACAGAAAGATGAAACTGCCCCGGTTAACATGCCCCTTGTTTTTATACACAGACAGATTGCATCTTCTTTTAAAAACTGTTTACAGCACAATACAAAACAGCTATTCAACGTGTGTTTGAAGCTGTAACACGATGCAAGATGCATTGTCAAAAAAATCCCTGAAAAATTCCTCACTGAGGTAACATTTTTAAAATCATTCACTTTTTCTTTCACTTTGTATTTAGCGCTGCCACCCCTCTCTCTCCTTGCTCTCGCTTGTCTTTCTCTCCCGAGCACATTTCTACTGAGATGTAGCTACAAGTTTAAGGACACAGAAACGGCCGTTCCCATGATCTGGCAAGTTTACAAACAGAGAAAATGACTTGGTTTCTCTTTCATTGTTACAAAGACACAAAAAAAAAAAAAAACACAAGAAAGCAGCTTGAAATCATCCATTTTCTTTTGGAATAGAAAAGCTCCGTACTGAAATATATTTCAATCCTAGGGTGCAAGTGATCAAGTCGGTTTCTTATTGTAAGTGGGATATAACTACAGACGAGGGAAGGCCATTCAAGCATGGTAGTATTATTTTCAACTCTGATGTTATAAATGGAGAGGAAATTTGCATATATATTCATAACATATATATACTTAGATATATATTCATATTGAAAGGCCACAGGAATAGCATAGAGCACGTTATATCAAAACAAGACAGAGAAAAACGTAATTATTCAAGCCGGGTGGTGTAATCGTCTATTGTGTAAAATAACTGGCATGCTGACCCACAGCTCTGGCTGTGTGAAGCAGTGTGTGTGTGTGTGTGTGTGTGTGTGTGTGTGTGTGTGTGTGTGGGCCTCTTTCAAGTTGGTAACGGGCACGCTGGCCCTACATTTTGGACACCCCAGGTGAAATGGTACTTCAGTCCACAAGCCATATCGAGCTGAATCTTGTATAATCATAATAGAATAGATATAGTACAAAAGAAGAAGATTTTAAAAATGTTGAGGTCTTGGATCTACAAAATACTGCAAAAAAGGTGTTTTGATATATTGCAGAGTAACAAAGAGGACCTTGTGTGACACGTTACGGTAAAACAAAGACAGCTCGCTGTCTATTATTACCATGTTCTGATTCAAAAACAGATAAACAAAGGTTTCCTTTTTTTCCTTTTTACACAATGGTTTTCTAAAGTGAGATACAAAGTATTGAACAGTCAGCATTAGAAACAAGTTAGAAAGATTATATAAGGCCAGATAAAACCAACCCTGTTCAGATTCAACTGCTGTCCTGTCTGAAACCCAGTTCTTTGTTTCTGTTTAGACCCCGTCCACATCACCGCTCTGAAACCAAACCTCTGTAGCTTGCTTTTAACAATGGGCTTCATGCAAGAACCATTCTCATGCAAACAGATTTGTTCTTAAATGTGCAAGTTATTCAAGACAATTTGTATAATTTTCCTTTTAGTTTTATTAGCAACATTACATCCAACTACAGGTTTCCCTCTGACCAGCAGGACAGAGGACATGTAGGTGGTGTGAACGTCACTCATAACACTACAAGGAGCCGTGATTCCAGTGTCATGATGTTTTTTAGCATTGGTTTTCATATCAAATCATTCCCACTTTCACAGTACACAACCATATTATTAGCCTTTTTTTTTTTTTTTTTTTTTTTACTTCTGTCACTGCTTAACCAATTCAAACTTCTTTTTACATTTCTGTCAATGAAACTCGCCCATAAACAGAGCAGAACAGGCAGCCTTATAAAGCAATTTTAAAGCACCAGATATGGAACAATCCAAACTCACCAATGTGCACGTCCTGATCTGAAGAGATTTAGGATAAAATACGTAAATGTTCTTGCATGACGCCCAGTGTAACTACAGACATTGCCATAATCTAAGTGCTGCAGTGTCGTTAGTCTCATTGGAGGAAACCTACATTTAAAGCACAAATTATGCAGCATTTGCACATTTTTGTCTCCTTTGTTAAGTGCTTCTGTTGTGGACAGGATCTCAGAAAACTCTTTAACTACATGCTGTGTACTGCTGTGTTCAGCAGCAACAGCAGTTAAAAAAACGGTCCTCATCATTCATCTTCCCACTTTGTAAAGCAACATCCAACCCGTGGTTACGTCTACTGTTAGAGAGCATACAGTACCACTGCATGCTCAGGTATAGAAAATAATATCTGTTTACTATTAGCTCAATAATATATATATTTATGTAATTTTGTGTTTAATATATCTTTCATATACCCAAGGCTTAAGGGTGAATTAACTCAGACAAACCTTTCTTTGACAAAATGGGTGATCCCTTTGCAGAAAGACCTTGCTTCTGTTTTTTTCCGGTGCAGTTATGGGACGAGAAGTTATTTAAGTAGATAAGTGCAGTCTGTAGCTGAGGCCAGTCCCAGTCAACAACACCATAATACCAACACCGAGACCAGGGTACAATCGCAGTCCCGTGTCCTACCGTCCATTGTTTTTTTTGGTAAAAGGAACCTAAAATAGGACAACAAATTGAAAAGCTTCCTCTTAGGCAAAAAGACGTAAAGTAATACAAGAGTTTTGAGGCACTTCCTTGCCAAAGGTTGCTAATAAGCTGCCCAAAAAGTTGCTCAGTAATATTAACACAACCTTAGCAATCCCCAAATGACCTCTCAGATAAGTCTCTGCCTCAAAGTACAAACGTCAGAGGTGTAAAAAACCAGTTTGGCAAAAACGGACAATATGCGACGTGATGAAATAACCAAGGAAGTTCAGTAGTGTACTTTCTAACTGAACTAATCAAAACAGCTGGTGGAAACAACTGGTACTTCTTGTAAGGCAACTGGATGAACAGTCATACGGGGAAGAAAGTAGGAACTTGCACTAGAAAACAGTTGGCCGAATGTCAACTCACCTGTAGTACGTTCACCCGAACCCAACCCCCAAATGCCCTGGTCTTGCCCGCTGCCCGTCTTTGCCCCTAACCCAACCCTCTAACCCCTGACCCTCGTCCTCGGCTCGGGGGGCCGGTTCCTGCACCCTCCCCACTCCACTGTGCAGCTGTCGGGACTCGTCGCAGCCTGGGACTGGCCTCTCCTCTCCGCTCCTCGTCTCTGAATGTCTCTTTATCTGCCTGCTTCCAGCACCGGCTTCAAGTGCCAACAAGTCAATGGCTACACCACTGTGCAAACTGCATTAGGTCATTACAAACCTAAAAGAAAAACGAAACCTAAAAAAAAAAAAAAAAAAAAAAAAAAAAAAGACAACTAGGAATATCACAATAACGTTCCTCTTTGTTGGCGTTTCCACCCTTTCTTTAGTTTTACAATCTCTTAAGCCATTGTTGGATTGAATAGATACGAGTTCTATGCGTATATATTTATATAAGGTATAGATTTGTGCGTTAATGTACACAAAAATATACAAAAATGCATAAAGACATACTGAATTTTCTGCTATGTACGTTGACATACATACAGTACATACACTACAAACATACATACTTTGTTTATGTGTTTGTTAATTCCTTGGTTTGTAAAACTCTACATTCAGTAGAGCGAGATTTCCTACAAGTAAATCCCAGATTCTCTACTTGGCACCAGTCATCTCGACCAGAGAGGCCGAGAGAAAGACAGAGAGGATGTTGTTGTCTTATAAGTCGAGCGCTGTAGATTTTTCCTATCTTTGTATGAAGCTGTCTGTCCTCCCGCGTCCTTCGCTCAGTTTCTCAGTCAGTTATGTCTCGTCGGTTTCTTTGTGACGAGACAAGTTGATCGGGGCTCTTCATCCCTCGATTTCAATCAACTCCCGTGGAGGACGCCATTGTAAACCCGTTTTTCAGTTCCCCCACCGGGTTAAAAAACACCACATTCCCTTTTTTAACGTGGCATCTGTGACCTTCCCTGCCCATCCAACGATGCTCCTTCGCCAGGCTCTCAGACAAGGAGCCTCAGGAGGCTAAAACATTCATTAAAACTGGCAGTTTCTCTCCAGTGCGGCCGCTTGTTATCGTGGTAACAACACCACCTTTAACCCCCCAAAAAAAGGAACAGTCGGCCCTACTGGTCTTCATCTGGACTCCAGTGTGTCCAGCTGAAACACATTGTGATTGGTCGGGGTGGTGAAGAAGAGCTGGTCGTGCGTCGGGGAGGCCGAGTGGTTATCACAGGGGCTGTTGAGGCCCAGCGTCCGCTCAAAGTCCAGCAGCTGGCCCATGAAGTTGAAGTTTGGGGAAATGTTCGACTTTTTCCGCTTGACAAAGTCGTACGCGTCGTTGAGTGACAGGTTGAGCTTCTGCATCAGGTAGGCCACCGTGACGGTCACCGAGCGGCTGATCCCGGCCAGACAGTGCACAAGGATGCCACACTTTTTGGAACGCGCCTCGTCTGCAGGAGATAAAAAGACCGGAAGAGGAAACCATGAGAGGTTAGATTACTGATAACACCGACTGTATGTTTCAGTCATACATTTTAGCCTTCAAATCATTGAGCTAAAGTGAATTGACCTTAGATTCTACAATTTAACTGACAATAGCAATTGTTCTAATAAAACAATATAAATAAGTAGACTTAGTATTATATTCTATTTTGTTTCTCTGTAGTTTGAATTTGCTTTTGAACTGAGATTTATTTATAACATTGGTGATATTGCAGCTGTTGTATTTTATGTATTATATATTATAATTACAGAATATCAATTACATAAATAAAACTCTGAAAACCTATTTTCTCAATTAAGTTGTTACTATGAGCGATGTTATCCTATATAACTATTTGACAACTTTATTTTACAAACTTTGAGGCACCATCGTGGCATTTAATCGAAGTAAATAAGAAATAAATAAACAAAAATAGGATAAAAGGACATCAATAATAACAACAATAATAATAATAATAAAACATCAAACTAAAATAATTATATAACTTTAAATATGATTGTTGATTATTAAATCATTACTTTTTAATGTTATAGAAAAAATTATTAATAATCACTGCCTAAAACCTTTAAAGCACTCATCTCATGTAGTTAAAACATCTCATGTTTTAACTACATGAGATGAAGTTCTTCACGTGTAAATCAAAAAAAATCTATACCTTAAACCATACCGTATTTAGTTTGTATTGAATTACAACGACCTAGCAGTCATCTGTGCAATAGAAATATAAAACATTATATAATCACAATACAACTCAACTAAAAGTCACCCACATAGTATCACACAGGCAGACTCCAATTCACAACGCTGACATTTAGACCTTTCTTTCTAAACATTTAATATATTTTTTATCCAGAGTGACCTTTCTCAATGACAGTAGAAAGACATGTTTCATTCTGCTTTCTTGCTCTCAGTCTGTAGAAAAACCTGAATAAAAAAACCCCGTCTTACATTATTAAAGGGCTACATCCATCGCCCTTCTATCAGTTACGAGCCCTTGCACTTGCATCACTGCAGGCCATTTGAGCGAGAGAGTTAAGTGCTTCTTTCCTTTCTTCCTCCTCTCTCTTTCTCTTTCATCCTCTTCTTTATCTCTCTCTGCCTGCATCTCTTGTTGTAGGATTGGGGTCAGTTGGCTCACGAGCTCAGGCTGCCAAGCGGATGCCAAATTAATTTTATATGTGATGTGGACTCACTTTCCACCACTATACAAGGCTCAGAAGTCAAATAAGTAAACCGTGGTTAATTTGTCCTGAACTGATCTTTAGAATGTGCAGCGTTACATCACTTTATTTGTGCTTTAAATGCATTATAACGCAAGAAATGTTATTTTATCTGCCTGTTAAAATGCCTGAAAACATCAAATTCTTCAATCTCTACATGTTCACACAATCATTTCAGATATTTAAGGAATCTGCAGTCTACATCAGTACATCAAGGTCACATCTGGGTCTCCTTTTCAGCCGGAGCTTCTCTCCTCTACCCATAATTACCCTGCTGTTACTAAAAAGACCTGATGTAATCCCTGCACATTACAGCCAGCCAGACTGCAACATTTAACATCAGCATGACCCGAATCTGCCACGACCTCTGGCTCTGGCATATGTCTCACTACCTCCCACCTACGCTGAAACATTTGTCTTAAAAAAGAAAGAACATGTCAGGGGTCTGGACAATCACAGAGACTGTGGTTCTCATTGACTCATCAGAGAGGGAATGTACTCATTCTCTGGGAATTTAGACAGAGGGAATGATGGGAATGACGGGAAATACTGAGAATGGGACGGGATGAGGGGCTACGTTTCTTGTGGCTTCTATTCTCAAATAATCTTTTTCCATGTGTCATTTGAAATTTGCTTTAACCCTAACACCTTTGTGATATTTAATTAATTTGTAATTAGGAATATGGAAATAAGAGCATATGTATGTCTAAATGCAGCTCAACAAATCAATTTATTTTTTTCACACGTATTCTGTTTAAAACTATTTCCATGGCAGAAATATTTTTACATGATAAAAGACTAAACTCTAGGATAAATGTACTTAGGGGGATAATGTAGGAATTACTTAACTTAACTAAACTAGTGCTGAATTGACATATTGATTGGTTGACCATTTAGGTCATTTTTTAAGCATTTCACTGGTTCCAATTCCTTAAATAGGAATATTTGACGCTTTTCTTAGTTATATGGAAGTAAAGAGAAAAATGTTTTAGGTTTTGGGTAGTTGGTTGGACAAAACAAGCAATTTGAAAATGCCATCTTGACTTCTTTGAGATTGTGTAGAGCATTTTTCACTATTTTCCGACTTTTTTTAGTTGCTGGGCAAATAGTATTCGCCAATTCATTTGATAATCATTGAACAATTTTTCATGCAAGGACACCGGATGTCCAGCTTCTCAAACTGTACAGATAGCTTCTTCTCTTTTTCATGTATGATAGTATGCGTTTTGGACAGTTGGTTGGACAAAACAAGACATTTGAAGATCTCACCTTGGATTAATCGTTTATCAAATAATGGTCTACCCGCTGTTTCCAAAAAGATCTGTTGTTACATAACATAGAGAGTTCTCTCCATCTCTACTTACCAATGAATGAAATGGCCTCGGGGAAAAACTGAGAGAGGTTCTGGCTCCAGTGATCGGAGATGGGGATCTGTTTGTACTTGAAGTCCCCTTCGTGTTCGAACATGTTGGGCAGGTTGGGCGTCACGTTGAGGATGTACTTGATGTTGTACTTGCTGAGCACATCCAGGTTGGTTGAGTCTTTGGCACAGCCCAGGAAAAGGTACGGCAGGATCTGGACAGGAAACGCTGGCTGGTTGTTGGGGAGCGGACTGCCCTCCGACTCTGTGGCGCTGCCTGGCTCACGGTCGGATTCCCCGTCTGAGCAGTCGGAGCTGATCCGAAGTCCTCCCAGGCCGAGGACGGAGGCTGGTGGTGAGCTGCTGGGACAGGAGCAGTCCAAATTGGTCTCGCAGTGCTCGGGGTACTCCGACTGGAACTTGTTGAAGCCCCCTGGAGGACGAGGAAAAGACAAATAAAGAGTCAATATTAGGATAAAAGCCAAGAAAAATCTTTTCCCTGGGTGGTATAAAAGAAAGCGCCCTGTACATAACCACAGGCGAGGTTGTGTTATACAACGTCTACAAAATGGAAGCTGAAGCCTGCATGATACAAGAGGTGGATCATGAACCTGAATGTTAAGAAATAAACCTTTCATTTGAAATAAAATAAAATATACAGAATTAAAAACAATTGACAGAAATATTTTTAGACGGTTAATAACAAGCACATATTATGCTTTTAAACAGAGAAATCTACTAAGACATATTTTACCATTGTTAAATAATACTCCTACTGCTGTTTACACATATTCTATAAAGCAGCCAGGTGTAGTGGAGGCTTACATAACTACAATTTATATCATATAAAGATGAATAAATCATAAACAGTATTCAAGTTGCCATTTATATTTTAAATGGTGTTCTACAATTAAATAAAAATCAACAAAAATATATAGATTTTAAAAAAAAATTGAAAATGCAGTTATTGCAGCCATGTCACCTTTTTTTTATACTCTACTACATATTCATATTTTTTTCGGACAAATGAGAGGAGATTAAGGTGATATTAACGTCATTGTGACTAAGCAAACAGGCCGGACAGATGTGCTCCATTGAGAAAAGCTGAGCCCTGGGGAGACCGCGCAGCAGAGCAGGACACTCAGCACTCAGCGCAGTGGACTTTTTGTGAATGGCAGCTCGGCTTACGACTCAAGTGAAACATGTCTTTCATTCTCAGAAATCAAACACGTTAACATCTTCAAATGCTTCAACATTTTCTACGATATACATTTTTTTTTTGATTTTTTTTTTTGCTCTTGAGAATTATTCAGAGTGTGTCGCTGTCTCATCGTTTCCTTGTTCATTCATGAAAAAAAAAAAAAAAAAAAAAAAAAAAAAAAAAAAAAAAAAAAAAAAAAAAAAAAAAGAAGCCAGTCTTTTCCTGAAGGAGCACACAACATGGCGGGGCCATTTTTGCAGCATTTAATTGAAAACATATTTGACCCAGCTCCATTTATTGAGACCAGGGACACCATTGAACGATCCTTTACATTACCCTTTCATTCAAGCGGTTCTGTCCTCATTAGAATTAAAAAATGAGACAATAAAAAAAATGTCGGCATTAAGTCCAATGTCAAACTTCATTGAGACTTCACAGAGCTCACGTGTTTTACATCGTTTCTATAAGCCTATAATAACTGTGGTGAAAATGCTGCGCTATAATAGTCGATATTACAGCTGCTTCATAGTTCATAATGATTAAAACACCAACTCTAGTCTGTAGACAGATGACAACAGCTGGATTTATGTGAAGTGTCGTCACACTGTGACACTTAAATATCCATACAAGCTATGTAACAATCTATAATAAGGTCGTATGCCATAACGAGTGGCTTGTCAAATGTGAAGATGCCTTTTACCAAAATAAAAGCGCCCCCAAAATCTCAAGCATTTTGCTTCAGATACATCAAAGGAGCCCAGAAAAGGGATGAAACATGGACATACGTATTGAATTAATAAAAAAAAAAAATCAACCAGATAAATCATAACATGTATGCTGTTGTTTAAGCGTTAAACTTTTACTGCTTGGCGGAAAAAAAAAAAAAGACCCATTGAGAACAGCCCCACATCCTGTAATTACACTCAGTTAATTAGATCAGAGTGGAATTAAACAATTTGTCTCTCAGTCAGTCTGAGTCTTTCTTTTTTTTTCTTTATGAATTAAAGCGAGCAGGCTCCTTCATCCTATCTTACCCTCCAGGTAGAAAGCCTTGCACCCGTCGTCCCGCAGTTTCTGCAGCAGCAGCCCGAGCACGGAGCTCCCCAGCCCGGACTCCTGCCGCTCCGGGGTCGCCTCGTCGTACAGGACCACCACGTCCGTCTTGCACCTCTTGACGAATTTCTCCTTGTCCTCGTTGTTGGGGATGATGGAGCGGATGGGGAGGTTGCCCTTCTTCAGCCTCCGCAGCATGAGGCCCGGGATGGCCAGGTTGATGGCCGACTCGATGTGCGAGGACTCGTACAGCTCGTGGGCTCTGCAGTCCAGCAGCAGCAGCGCGCCGGCCCCGGACTCCAGCTCCTCCTGCAGCCACTCCACGCTCTTACTGGAAACCATCATCATAGTCACGATCACAACAGAGTCTCTGCGCAGATGGTTTATTCTCATCAGGGAACCGTTCGTCCGCCCGGCCCCCGGTGTGACATGAAATCAGAGACGCGTCGGGCCGGAAAAAGGAGACAAATCACGGCGTAAAACTCCTGCTGCTGCTGCTGGTCCTGGTCCTGGTCCTGGTCCTGCGTACGCGCACACACACACACACACACACACACACACTTCCACACACACACACTCACTCACACTTCCAGACACACACTCACACACACACACATCCAGCACGCACGCACGCACGCACGCACACACCGATGCCCCTCAGGTTTGAGCAGGAAACTTGGAACATGCAGAGGTTTTCTTTAACCTCCTTCCTTCAGCCTGATAGATGTGGAGGTTTCATTCCAGCCCATTGACGTCCATTTCTCTCTCTCTCTCTCTCTCTCTCTCTCTCTCTCTCTCTCTCTCTCTCTCTCTCTCTCCAACTTTAAAGGCGTCAGCAGACCCACACTAAAAAAAAAAAATGTTAAAAAAAAAAATAGAAGAAAAAAAAAAAAAAAGACCCCAAAAAGCTGTGTCGTTAGTGTGTGAGGCGGTGCGTCCCGGATGAGTCGCCGTCGCTACAGCTCATGGTCACTGTTGTTATTTGACATGCTGGCCCGTGGAGCGCCTCTGGTTTGTCATTTCCACTGGATGCGTTAAAGAGGCTCTGCGGGCTGGTCATTGAGACGAGGGAGGAGCGGAGAGATTTAAAGGCGCAGAGCTGCTACAGGTTCACACCAGCTCAGGCTGCTCTCACCACATTCAGAACCATTCATTGATGCTCTGTCTTTACAGTATGGTGTGATTTTGAATGACACATTTGAGGTAGGAATCTGCAAATAAAAGTTAAATAACAGTTCAATTTCTACACAGACGAGTGTTCAGATAATGGAACTGCACTTATTTACAATCACATTTTTTTTTTATATATATATATATATATATATATATACAGTACCAGTCAAAAGTTTGGACACACCTTCTCATTCAACTGCTTTGAAGAATCTAAAATATAAAACATATTCTGGTTTGTTGAGCATTTGTTTGTTTACCACATAATTCCATATGTGTTCCTTCATAGTTTGGATGTCTTCAATATTAATCTACAATGTAGAAAAAAAAAAAAATAAAAATAAAGAAAAACCATTGAATGAGAAGGTGTGTCCAAACTTTTGACTGGTACTGTGTATATATATCTATATATATATATAGATATAGATATATATAGATATATATACATAGTGTGATTGTAAATATGTGTAAATTGTCCCTGTGAATCCTAAATAACACTTTTGAGGTTGTTAAATAACACTGGACCCTTTTGCCCTATGGCCTACTTTCCTTTATATCACTAAAGTTACAATGCTTTTATTAATACTTTTACCTCACTAATGCTTTCAAAATATTAATGAGAATTAGAAAAACAATCATGTCATATCCTTTTGTACTTTGCGATGAGTTTCCAGGGTGAATAATCAACATTCAAATGTGCTACAGTTGATATGCCGAGCATTAATATAGCAGCATACAGCATTAAATATAATTAATATAGCAGCATACAGCATTAAAGATATGGTGGAGTAATGTCTCCCTGAGCAGAGATTGAAGTCTTTTCTCCTTTTGTGTGTGTTGTAATCCAAGCTTCTCTGTGCTTTGTTTACGTAGCCGGGCTGCACATGCCTTTTAGTGCATATTTGTGAATGTGAGTCCATGTGAGAGTGTGGCACCGGCTAGCTCACGGCCACCGCCCCGCTCTGCGCTCATGCTGTGGTTACACATCATAACGCCGTCTCAACCCACAGTGTTGTTGCGTAGGGCCCACCATTCGGTTCCCCCTCAGGTAAACACTGTTAGCTCTGTTTTGCATATGTTTGCAATGTTAGCACTTTTGGCACCGTTAGCCGCCAACTTGACCATCGGAATGTCGAGAGGCGTTTGGCGGCAATAGACATTTTTGAATAAAAAATTGAGCAACTTTAACATTTACATTTCTTTCTTTAAAAGATATTCTCAATGTTTTAGTTTTTTTTTTTATTCAACCCATGATAAACCACGTTCATCCATTCATCCATAATTCAATCACACTTCCACACATTTGCTTACCAATCAATTACTGGACACATTCCTAACTGAAAATTGGCCTTTTCCCACTAACTGGACAGCACCAAACGAGTGACATAATACTAGTTTGTCTACTAGGCTCATTTTCAAAGTTTTAGAGTATTATGTAATTATTTGTTACAGCTAAAAAATTTTTTTAAAAAAATGCAGATAGAAAAACTTGTTTCTTCCTCACTCCTTTATTCTATTTCTCTGTAACTCTCTTCACTATTATTTAAATAAAGCTGAATTATTTTAATTTAGATTGTCTAATGTAAAAAACTTTTTTAATGGTGCTGCATAAATATAATTATAATTATTTCTTATTACTATTATTAATTCTGGGTGTAATGATGACATATGTAGAATATTTAGATTTTGTAAGAGCTCAATGGTGCTGGTGTACCTGCTGCTGTGGGTCATCACATACGTTTCACCATGAATGACCTAATAAGGCATCAGCAGGTTGTGACAGAGGCAGAGAGGAGGAAAAGAGGAGCGTTTGATTTCCTCACAGCTGCAGAAAGGAGGAGTGGGGGATGCACCAGCTGCAGACAATGGCTCTTTATCCCCCCCAGTGACTTATACACACTCAGACACACACACAAACACACACACACACGCCACACTAACAAAACACAGACATACATGCACACACACACACAAGAACACAAACAGACACACACACACTTTAGGGCTCTTGTGTTTCCACTCCCTTCATGGACAACAACAGGCTCTCTTAGAGATGTGTAGCCACTTTGTGTGTCTGTCCAGTAGTAAACACAAACTATCATCACTTACTTTTAACTTTCATGACTGAGGACTCAAACTTATGATGAAGCTCTATCAGTTTGTTTGATTTAGTGTTTGAAAGGATGATAACATGTTGCTTTCGAAGTACAAAGAGAGTGTCTAGTAAGAACATCTGGTTGCATCTGTGTCACACTGAATTCAATTCATTTTTGGGGTTCCTGTATCAGATTGTTTGATGAAATGCTTATCTCTAAGAGGAGGAGGAGGAGATTGTGAGGTCAGGGCAAAGATAGCAACATGAACAATGAAAAGCATGTTTTTTAGAAGTAGCATCATACTAGCTCGCCAAATACAATTGGCTGGTTTCTACGCAATGTTGACAGGCAACAGATAAGCTCTCAATTTTGCATTTAGCACCTTTAACAAGCTGGATAAGAGGCGTTCACTCAGTGTTGCTGTCAATTAGCTCAAGTGGCCAACCGCAGTACTACAACAGGAACATCTCAGGCACACAAAGCATTTCAACACCTGACCACCTTTTAGAAAAAAACTGTTGTCAAGACACCTGAAACTGCAGTATTACTCTTTGTAATACTATATATATGTTTTCCATATCCCCTTTATTCTACATTGGCAAATACTTCCCAGAGCTTAGAAAAGTGAAAATGAATGTTACGTAATTCCAATATAAAGTCTATGGGCAGAGCGTGAGTGAGTGGGATAGGGAAGGAAAACAATTGGGCTTCACAATGCGGACGCAAACTTTCTTTTGGCTTAGGCAAACAATTTTCATTCAAATGATTGGGTGCTAATTTGTCCTGTATCCAGTTATTTTACTACATTGATGGAGCATTTTGTGTGTTTTCATTAATTATTCTGACTGGTTTCTAACTGTCGGTCAAAGCAACAGTCTTAATATATTATATTTGTTCCAGTTTTGACGTGGCCCCTCTCAGGTCGTCTAAACTCTAAATTGGCGGGTTGTTGGTGGCAAATCTAAAACGACAGTAACCTGGCAACATAAGCAAACAGTCTTTTTTCTCATCTTCTGTCTTCGGATTTTGATTGAAATGTTGCTAAATCCTGATTGGAGCTCAGCAGCACGTGACATCATTTTGTTCAGGTTGAGCCACATTGAAAAGCTGATTGAGAAAATACGTTGTCAGTTTCTTTATTTGGTATTTCTTCATAACAGTTGGAGGTAACAAGCAGGGTGAGTTATGTAATAAAAGCAGGATAAGACAAATGAGCTTATGTAACGATTATGACGTTTTCAACGCTATCTGAACAACAAAAGACATGAGCTCATCAGCAGCTTTACCCATCATCGTGAGTCTACTTGCTCATACATGCATCAACAGCCTTTAATCTGCCATTTTTGAAAGGAGAGAAGCTTTCAGATTGCCTTTGTACACACATTTCCTGTTTCACAATACATCTAGTCTGTGTCACAGTCAAGTCTTTAGAAAATAACCCTCCTCCTTTCTCCACTACACTTGAGGGTTTTAATCAGCTTTATCATTCTCATATTGAAATGGAATATGAATAACTGTCTGTACAGTGTAACCTAATCAAACAGAAAAAGCAATATATGCAATATGAATCTATTCTCTGTTGACACAGAGACGCCTTCACTGATGGAAAAGATCCTTCTGCCAGTTGGAGGAGCCCTTTATTCCATCTTAAATCTATACTCCAGAATGGTAATGTCATTTTCTGAAGCCTGTTGTTGAGATGAGCACAAAGTCCCTTATTCCCATTCGTAAATCTAAGAACAGGAAGTGAGCCACTCCGTCTGTATGAAGTGTTGTTTCTCTGAATGAAAAGCCACATACCAAAAATATTACACAAACCCATGCAGCGCCTAAAAAACAAGTCCAAAGATAAATCTTATTATGTGAAGATTTTTGGGGGGGAGGGGAAGTGTTGTTAGCTAGGGTTTAGAGATTGACAAAACAGATGAGGAGCAGTTTTTGTTCCTCAGGAAGAAGTGGCTTTACGATTCTACATCCTCCTAAACTGCACCTATAAACACTTTCTCAGACTGTCTCGTTTTTTGAATCCTAAAAAGTAAAGTCAAACTAAAATTATAAACATATAAATATTTGTTTTCACTTGTGTAGTGTTATTTAAAAAAGAAATGTAATTAGCAAAAATACATTTAAGTTTTATTAACTTTTCTACCTCAATAGCATTTTGCAGTGACAGACAATGTTGGTTCTGATAATTTGAATGCTGTCAGTAGCTTTGCTGATGACAAAATGAAAAGTGATGATTTGTGGGAATCACTACGATATCTACTTTAACGTGCGATACATTAACTGTCTGACATTTTATTTAAGTGTCAGAATTCTCATAAATCGACCACATCGTAGAAATCTAAATGGTTACATCAAAACTTAATAGTGTGACATAATAGCAGGATGAAAATTCTAACAGCTTTGAGTCTCGCTCATAATTGCCAACATCACCACTGGTAGGTGTGAAATGCATTCTGGGATACTTGTCTACCCACAAGCATAAACGCCTGAGCAATCGAGCAGATGTATCACAATTATTCAATTAGGGGGAGAAACGTTATGAGGGCAACGTCTTGCTCGACCACTTTTTGTCTTTTTAAAACTAAACTTATACTCATATAGTCCCTGCAATCAGGTGGTGATATTGAAGCAGCCTTTATAAATTATTTTACCATTTTCAACAACTGATAAAAAGAAGTAAAAAAAAAATTGGTTCGGTTCAGACAAACTCTGTCAATCCAAGCAGGAGTCTGAATGTTTATAAATGAAAGAAACATGAAGCCATTGAGCTAAAATGAAAAGACAGGCTAAGGTGTGTTGAATGGACCTGCTTAGCCCACTGTCTCCAGCTAAACTTTAAATTAGCTAAAAGTAGGGTTGTACTGTTGTTGAAATGCCAAACTGAGCAAACTAAGCGTCAAAATGAGCAGTTTGCCAGCCAGCACCCCTTACGCTAGTTAGCTGATCGGAGACAATTTGACTGTGGTGAAGAGACGTTCGCAAAGGAGCCGCATCGAAGTGTCGGTTTTATGCACCCTCATTTAAATCATGTAGAGTAGTGCAAGTGGCTGTTTCGTGACTCAATCTAAGAGGTTAGGTTGTGTAGAAATGCAGGAAATTTGTTTTAAATCACATTTTTGCTCCCCATTTTAGGACTTAACCCAAAAGACCACACGACTGAACTCCCAAAGCATCCTCTAGAGGCTTTAGGCTTAGACAGTCTTACTATAAAATATGCACAAAAGCTGCAGTGTCATTATAGTTATAGTCTTTAGAGAAAAAAAAGTGCACTTCGGACAGTGAATGGGGGATTAATCTGAGCTCTGTGTATGCTTGCCAAAAAAGCAAAAGCACCTATTTAGCAATATTTCATATTCAAAGCGACCTACATATAGATAATCAACGAATATCTGTGACACCGGTGTAATCACAATCTTATTAACCGGTGGGAAAATGTACCCACACTGGCTTCTCTACTGTGGACTCGTCTGGGCCTTCTTACTCATGAACAGCTTTAAACTGATCATTTCTGAACCAGAAAATCTGCCCACATGCCTGGAAAATCACCCTGGGTTGTATCCAGTATTCACAAAAACTCTCTTATTCATTGTCAGTGGAGCGGCTCCAAAACCTTTCTTTTTACAGATTAAAATGTTCTTGATTCAAACCTCTCCAGAGATTTGAACGTCATATTCACACGACTGAAATGTTCCTGTTCATTAAGACGACATTTGTAGCTCAAATCCTGATAAAAAATGTATTTTGTGCCCCGTCTGTCATTATTATATAAATGTGCTACATATACATAATTATTCTTTATAAAGGAAACTAGGGAAATACCAACCAGGCACTAAACTATGTTTTTAGTTTTTGTCTGAGGTCTCTCTAAGGCAGACTGTGGTTTAAACCCACTCACCTCAGTGACTGAGTGAGGTGGCCACCCCTCTCCCACGCTAACGCTGGCATTTCCTCTGCTGTTTCCTTTGCCCCAAACACGCAGGTTGCCAACACATAAAACACAGGCCTGGAAAATGTATCACAGCACTTTGTCTGTCTCTGTTCAGTCGCTCTGTGATTTGTGTCTATTTATTAATCACAAACATATGCAGGAACAGAGATTGTTATAGTTATGGCTTGATGGTTAAATGCTTTAGGTTTTCATATGGTGACTTATTTAGTCATACTTTTTTCAAGATGTTTATAGTACTTTGAATAGGAAAAAAAGCACAACAAAGGTACTTTTACTGTGTATGCAAGGCTATTGTAGTGCTTTACAGTACAGAGTACTGAAGTGGATTTCATTACATTAGATTACACAGTACAACAATGCTTTTCTGCTCCTGACAATTTCCATATGATCTTATTTTCTATAAAGCTCCTGACAATGAGATTCCGTTTGTAATTTTTATATGATCTTATTTTCTGGGAGAATAAAAAAGAAGAAATTGAAGTAAAATCTTTAATTTGTATAAGAAAAATGTCTGCACACTGAGATATCTGGCTAACAAAAAAGACAGGAAGTGATTGTAATTTTTATTTCTTTTTCTTACATCTGAATGTTCAAATGGGTTCAGAGTCAGATTTCAATTATGGCAGTAATTGCAAGGGATACAATTTTAAACAAAGAGCTTCGTTGTCTGATTTCCTCTGGTGAGTTGTTCCAAAATCAGCTGTTGACAATTTTGATAATGAAATAATTGTTTTAGGTAATTTATCAAGAAACAACTAAAAATGTTAAAGCTTCTCAAATATGAGGATTTGCTGATCATCTCTTCTTTACATCATCGTTTGTTGACTATATCTTTGGGTATTGGACTGTCGGTTGGACAAAAGGAACAATCGGACAACACGGGGCTATGGGAACTTGTGATGGACGTTTATCAATGGATCTCTGACAATTTACAGACTAAACCAAAATCAAAATCAACATAAATTCATAATGAAAATCATGACCTCAACCCACACATTT
The DNA here is from genome assembly GCF_027596085.1 of Anoplopoma fimbria. NCBI lineage: Eukaryota > Metazoa > Chordata > Actinopteri > Perciformes > Anoplopomatidae > Anoplopoma > Anoplopoma fimbria. The sequence goes on from NC_072465.1 coordinate 19,255,588, forward strand.
TGAAATGTTACAAAGGTTCTGGTAGCATGACATGATCAAAATAAAGTTTGGTATCAAAGGTGATACTTGTGTGGGGAAATTTAGCAAAGAACATCATTGCCAACAACCAGAAACAGCTAAGGCGCTGATGTGGTGTGATGTTTCACCTCGGACAAGTGTGATAAATAACAGAACAGTTTCTCAAATGTAGCTGCCTAAAAACCTCTGGGAGGAGACTGATGGGTGAACTGGTGGAGCACTCACCGTGTAAAAAGTCAAAAGGAGGCCAGTGTTAATGCTGATGTCTTCAAGTGTGTGAGCACTGACCCCTATTAATTTTTCAGAAATCCTAGAGATAGAGAAGTGTGACAGTGTGTGCATGAAGTGTACATTCTGTATGTATTGTGTGTTTGTGTGTCCATTGAACGGTGTCGAAATCATGCTTACACTGTGAACTCCGATCAACAGAGAAGTCTCTCAGCTGAATGCATTATTAAAGACCAAACCAGAAAAATGGAGAGAAACAGAGAGACTACCACAACACAAAGAAAAGAAAAGGACAGACAGAGAGACAACGATCTTGAGGGAGAATGGATTTAAAGTGGAGCTGGCTGAGTGACAATGATGGAAATCAGTTTACAGAGTGTACATCTGAATCAAATCTCCTCAGTCTAGCAGTAATCATGAGAGAAAACAACTGAATGAAACATGCAATCCTTCACCGCCAACACTGTACCCTAAAATAATACACCTAAATACTGCTAATCAGCTGCTTTGTTAAATATGTGGCAATGTTTTATCCAATCTAAATGTATCATCCTCAAGGGGAGATACCAGAGGTGAATAGGGTAAAATATTTTTTTTCAAGCTTTCTTAAAGAAATGCGTTTAAATCAGCAAATGAGGCTTTATCTTATTAAATATGAGCTAGTTTGCATAACTTCAACGCTACACTTGTTGAATCCTTTCATCGGCAAACCAACAGAGTATGTCTGCACTTCATCAATTGTAGGGTGTAGATTTGAGGGCTGCCATTTTTTAAATTTTGGTTGAAAATTGTTTGTGCAGGATGTCCAGTGTTGCATTAGTGATGATTCTCTTTGACCAATCAGTGGTCTGCACCTTCTAGTAACAGCTTAGTTTGTTTGGAACCTCAACCACATTGGTACCAAAAAAAAAAAGTACCAGTTACTATCTACTAACTTTTGCCAATGGAAAACCAAAAATAAATAACTTGAGTAGAGCGGTGCCGTACCACACAGTGGAAATGTGGTATTAGAGCATAATGAGGCCTTTACACTTCACAGAAGTCATAGGAAGCAGGTCAGGGTGACGAAGCAGAGGACTTGGACATGGAAACAAGGTCTTTTGTCCAGTGTGTAGTTGCTTTATTTAAGATTTTGATTAAAGTTACGGATTCCACCACTTTTTCATGATTGTTCATGACATTTTGTTCATACATTGATGGTTCCCAAAGGATGAATCCTTTGTTAATACCCTGACTTTTCCTCTAGCGCCACCAACAGGGGAAATTTTAGGTGATGCACATTATACCTGCTAAATATTAGCATGATAGCCTGCAATTAGGTCAAAACACCACAGTCTTTCAGTACTGCCTTACAAAGCAGCTAGCGTGGCAGCTGTCGACTCTTGTTTTAAAGTTTTTACATCCCATCTTGTGTTTCATATCACTGTTGATTCCTACAATATTAGTAAAATAAGAGCTTTGAGTTGCATTGGAGTGCATTTGCTAAGACAAATAAATTGTATATAAACATTATTTTAAAGAAAAAAGGTTGTCACAGCAAGGTTAGAGAACAGAGTAATTTCAGCGCCTCTTTGATTCCATCACGCTTTAGTAAGGCTGAAGAACTGGTTCTTGCCAAAAAACGAAAAGTCTACAAACCATTATGGAACAGGTAGAAACACGGACCGTCAAAGGGTTAACAGTAGAAATCCACCCTAAAACTGAGTCACCCAACCTGTCCTCTAAATCACTGTTCTGCTCTTTAAGCCTGGAGCCGATCCAGAAAACACATTTAACTGGTTTTATTCCCAGTTTGGGTGAGTATTTAATAAATCGGTCAACCAACAAGACAAAAGCCACATTAATTCTGCTAGACTCTTTATTTGAACTCTTGAATCGTTTTTAAACCACCTGTACGCCTACTGTATCTTATCAACCTGCAGAGCAAACACACTGTAAAGACGTAAACCAGATTGTAAAAGCAGAGGTGAGTCATCGTGCGTTAACTCCTTCCTCAATTTTCCCTCACACACACACACACACACACACACACACACACACACACACACACACACACACACACACACACACACACACACACCTTCAACCTCACCCCATTATATTACTGTGACAGCTGAGAGGCAGGGTAAAAGACAGATGGTCGAAGGTGTCCAAATAAAACACTAAAGATCTGTTCTGTCTCATGAAGAATTTCACTTTCCCCCTCTCTGTTTCAGCTCCAGAGAGAGTTGTCTCACAACATTAATCCAGCTATTTTGGAGCAAATAGAAACAACATCATAACTACTGCTGTTACATAAATACAATAAAGGATGTGAATAGTCAAGATTTAGGTTTGTAATATGTGGAAGTGAAAAATCTGTTTGGATGTGAGTTGGCATTCGCCTGTGTCTGTGCTCAACTTCTCCTCTCCTCATCCTTCTGTGTCTGCGAGTGCAGACTTCAAAGTACTTCAAAGCTTGCGGGTCTTTCCTCCATAAAGGCGGCCAAACAGTGAGTAGAGTTCCCTCATAATCAGTAAACAGAATATGAAACTGGGAGACAATACTAGGGCTGAACCGAATCGTTGGAAGCTTTCGCAGCTTCATTCACAAAGTTGGCATTCAAATTCTAAATTAACATTTGAATTCTGCTGATCTTCCACTTGAACTTAAGCAGTGATTTGACTATAAACTTATGAAACATATGAAAAGGTTAAACTGAACGTGAGAAAGTTCCCAAAAATTATAATTTGAATGAAGTGTTGACAATTGGCTCCATGAGACTACAAAACGTTATCAAGAAGAACACTAGTCTTATTGTAGCTTCATGGTGGTGATGTGAAATCATGCCACGCTAGGATTAGTTCGTTGATGGCGTAACGTTAGTTTTTCATGATTGCATTTATGCTTGGAAAACTATAAAAGTGGTGTTCCTTAGTGAAGATTATTGTGCTGAACGAAACATCTAACATATAGCTTATTTTATCGGAATAACCCAAAAAATTCCAATCAAAAAAATTCCAATGTCTTCTAGACAAAGGGAACCAGTGTGATGCCAACTTCCTGGTTGGCCAGAGCACTTAATACAGTTATAAGAGTGTTATGTAAGCATGATACACACCCATTCAGGTAAGTGTTATTCAAGAAAGCAACTTAAGGTGTAACAACCATGTTATCTGGATCTTAGACACGTTCTTAAACTACGTTTCTGCCTTAAATCGTGGGTGTGTGTCAGAGCACTCAACCTTTAGAGAGGCAGGTGATTTTCAGGTGAGACGAGGCTTCGAGAAGTTATCACCAAGTTTGTTTTATGGGCTGGCTCGTTGTAAAGAAGGTCATCAATTCTTTTAACTCCAAGCACACATTTACACACCTTGAAGTGTGTGAGAGCTGGTTGTATTTGTGTTACCTGAGAAGAGGCACCGCATGTGTGATTTAGAGCAACGGAGCATTAAGGTTACACTGCAGACACTGTAGTTTCATATTCTACTTAAAGGACGTTTCCCAAACTATATACTGAGTAAATATAAATTATAGATGTATATAGAATGCCAATCTTTGCTGAGCAGCAGATGTTGAACTGAAATTAATCTGGAAATAGACTGATGATAAGAGGGCAGCATAAACAGCTTTTTTTCAGTTGCCCTAAGGGGGTGAATTGGAAAGATTAAAAGCCTTTTTTTTTGTTGTTGTTGTTGTATCGTCTTACATAGTTTAAAAAAAAAAAAAAAAAAAAAAAAAAAAAAAAAAAAAAAAGAAACTCACTCACTCCATCCATTCACTCCCATTGGGATCAAATGGAAAAGATAGTTTTGGAGCAGAAGCTGAGGCGTGGGTTGGAGGAGCAGAGCGCCAAACCTCAGTCACTGCCGACAAGCACGGCTTAGTCTCAGAGGGGGAAGGAGTGGGAGGCGATGAGGGGGGGAGGGGGAGAGAGAGAGAGAGAGAGAGAGAGAGAGAGAGAGAGAGAGAGAGAGAGAGAGGGGGGGGGACAAGTTGGGGGAGGAGGGGGAAGCAGGAAATGAGGCACTGGGGAATATTGCCAAATCCAGCAGCGGTCAGAGAAGACATGACGAGACTGAGGCTCAAACAAGTTTCTCCTCTTTGAAAGGGTTCTGTAAAGACTTTGAAGACTTTCCACATCTGTACTTCTGTTTGCTATTGTTAATGCGACTTTGTTGCTGAGAGGTCCATCTACTTTTTTTCATTATTAAATTATAAGGTAATCACAATTAATTACAGAGCAAATAAACGGCCTGTTAAGACAAAGGTAGGGTGTCCTTTGTCTAAACAAAAAACACACTCATTAAATGTGGTTTGTGATATGGCACCCCTGCTCTTTTGGCCTTAATGTTTTATTTAATAAAAGTGCATTCATTGTTTATTGTGTTAGTAGAGGTGGCCTTTATTTCAGGGTGGGTTTCCCGCCTCCACAAATTAACACAGTCGAAAATCTAGACTTTATGAAAAAGGACTTTGTGTATCGTTGCAAATAGCTGCTTCAGAAAGTGGGCCATAATTAGGTTACATGCAGATTACCAGTATTTGTCACCTAAGCGTGTTGTCGTGGTTAGATTTACACGACTCCCTTTACATATCATTTTTTTTCTTTTAAACAATGCAGTTTGGGCACACAAGTCTTCTTTCATTTGTTAGCTCATGTTGCTTTGAAAACTCACACATCTGCTGATCGCCAGCTCTTATATAGCTGACAACCTGACATTCAGAGTGATATTAGCCACTTTTGTAGCTATTAAGTGTTTATTTTTACTTTATTTTGTCTACCTTGTGCATGTGACTCTGTCTGTATTGATGAACATCTCTTTGGGCTTGTCAAAACGTATAGTGCACCTTCTTTGGTGTTACTCACTGGAAACTCTGGAGCATCACAAGCAGAACGCGGACTTATTCTATGTTTTTTCCTCTAAACTGATGAGTGTATTTAGTCTCCGCAGACCGCCTCTCATTTCTTCTCCTCAGATCAGTGAGCTCCACACTGTAACAATGATCATTTCAGTGAGGATGACCAAAGACAGATTTTTATCACAGACTAGTACACTTGCAATTCTAAGAAAACACACTGGCAATAGATATTTTGGGAAATGCGACTGTTTCTTCACCCGACGGTCACACTGAAACTATCTGTTGCAGCGCAGCCTCCACCTGCTACAACACCACACAGCAGCAGTCTGGCCGTGAGAGTGGGCCGGTATCATCTCAATCTCATAAATCTCATAAAGTTGGAATATGACACAATGTTTGAGGACACAAAAAAGCCAAGAGGAGCAGGAGAGCACCAAAAAACTGACACACTGAACTAGTAAAACACACACTCAGTCGAGCAGTAGCAGCAACCACAGCGCACCAGGAAAAACATATCCAGATGTTCTCCTCATAAGATCACCAACCCCTCCTACACACACACACACACACACACACACACACACACACACACACACACACACACACACACACACACACACACACACACACACACACTTGTGGGCCACACATGGGCTACATATTACAGAGGCTTGCTCTCCAACTTCTCTTTTCCTCCCTTTCTTTTTCATGGGGAACACACTCACGTATTGGTACTGCTATATTTGTGAGGACTCTCTTTGACATGAAGCATTCCCACTATCATTAACGTTAACCATCACAGCTGTACCCCGAAACCCCAAAAAACACCAGGGCAGTTGAAAAGTTTGACCGCTTTGAGTTCTGTGACTCCTGTGACATGTTGACCTGTGTTACAATTTCTTCCAGGAAGTCCAGTTTGAGTAACAGATCTATTAGTCAGAAAGCTTATTAGATGCCAAAACACTGCACAGAGGCCTCCCCTTAACTGAAACAGGAATGCAACTAAAATAGATATATTTCCAAGTACGGTTAATATTTCAGTATCCCTTGATTAATAGTTTGGTTTGTAAATAGTGAAAATGACCAACACGTCCTGTCGGTGTTCAATATGATGACTTCAAATGTCTTCTTTTGTCAGAACAAAAGTACATAACTCAAAGATATTCAGTTCACAGTGATATAGAGAACATAAGTAAATCTTTACAGTAGAAAAGCTGGAAAAAAGAAACAGTTGGTGTTTCTACTTGAAAAGTTACTATAGATTATAGTGACAGATATATTTTTGGTTAATTGAATAATTAATTAATGGTGTCAGCTCTAACCTGAACCTAATCCTAACTTTTATCCCTTTAACATTCAAACAATCCTGTGAATGTCTGGCTTAAGGTCCTCACTTTGCAGAAATGTCCTCACTTCCCGAGGTTTAAAACTGGACTTGGTCCCCACAAAACACACACACACACACACACACACACACACACACACACACACACACACACACACACACACACACACACACACACACACACACACACACACACACACACACACACACACACACACACACACACACACACACACACACACACACACACACACACAGTCAAGACTTGCAGTGATTGAACCAACTCTTTCAGCCCCTCCTCTGCTCCACTAGAGCTCTTGGCAGGCTGTCTGGTTGAGGCCCATAGTAGAGGGAGCCGTTTTCTCTGGCCTGAGTGTGTGTGTGGGGTGTGAGTTTGTGTGTGTGTGTGTGTGTGTGTGTGTGTGTGTGTGTGTGTGTGTGTCGTCGGGCCCCAGACAGGAAGGAAGAGAGTGGGCCCGGCAGCACAGCTCCAGAATTCCGGTTTTGTTTTTCTTCTTTTTCCATCAGTGCAGAGCCCGAGTCGGGTCTTAAAGAAACAGTCATTAATATTTTCCCCCTCTTAATGACGCCACACTGTTCTCTGAGACCTCCACAATAGGACCCAGTATGATTCATTACACTACTATGTAAACATAGTACCAGCTTGTTCAATAAAAAAGTCAAATGAATGAATAGGTCTTTTATGGCTCAGATGAATCTGTTCCTAGAGAAAGCACAGCGTGCGTCTTAGCGTGGCCTCAGGCTCATTTTCATTGAGAGTCTAAAAATAAAAGTACTGATCCAGCATCAGTGGTCAGGTTACGTAAATCACTCAGGGGCTGAAACATAAGGATTTTGGACACCAGCAAGGCAGGTGTATTTAGCTGCCACCTCCATGTTTTTGTAATAAATCATCACTCAAAATCTGGCAAAGAAAGGGTTGAATATGAGAACGGGATGACAGCTCACGGCTCATGAACATAACATCTCCGCTGAGGACAATAAAGACAGAAAAGTCATGATGTCTTTGGTAACCGCTCGAGCTCTGTGGACCAATCAGAGCAGGAAACAGTCACTTTAAAAGTATCCCGGTGACATCATCGGTTTGGCAACGATTATGAAAACAAACGATCTTCCACTCGTTACATAAACAGAGCTCAGTGTTGTGAAAGAGAAACCTGATTCCTTTTATCGACTAAATTCAGAGAGATAAGAGTGAAAAACATTTATTAAGAAGGTACACAATAAGTTACTTACAATGTATAAAAGATTCAGACAAAGGATATAAAAAGGGATGGCACAGGAAGTTTGTCTTTCAAACTAAAACTAAACCAAAAGTAATTACAATCATCCATCCTGGACTCAGAGTAGAAAATCCAAATCGTACAATCATTTCAACTTAGAGTATAAACTGCTTTTATTTTACATTTTGTTTCATTGTCATCAATCCAGTCAGGAGACCAAATCCAACAATGTGTTAGTATATCTCTGAATACTTTCCGACTTCCGTAGCCTGTCTGTGGCTCTCAGCCGTAAGTCAATTAATTCCCATTGTAAACAAATATACATATAAAATATATACCTATAATTTCACTTGGAAAGTGGCAAAATAAGTTCCATAAGCAACTAGGCATGTAGATTTGAAGAGAAATTACTTAAAAAGAAGAAAATAATTTGTTAAAGAATATTTTCGTGCCCGGGTTCGACTCATTTGCTGCACTAGTGCGTGTTTACTGAGGATGCACCGGTTCAACTTCTCTCAGTGCTTCTGCTCAACATGTCAGTAAACAAACATGAAGTCTCTGTGGTTGACTAACTTAGTGAATGAGGTCAAACTCAGGTTCCTGTTTCTCCTCTTCCTGCAGTTTAAGAATGATTCATTTATTTTGTGCATCTAAAACAACAAACTGTGTGAAACCTATGGACATGTTGGTTGTGAATAACATTTACGGTCTTTGTGCTTTTTGATGAAGAAGAGCGTTTCACTCTGATGCCTATTCTGCGAGAGCCTGCACATGCACAAATAGAGTTAATAGAACGCCCACACGGGTAGTGCAAAGGAAAGTACGAAAGTCTCTTGCATGTGTCTACACTTTTGTAAAGGCACCCATCGTGTGCACACACACACACACACACACACACACACACACACACACACACACACACACACACACACACACACACACACACACACACACACAGTGACTCGTAGCAGCAGGTCCTTCGTCAGCAGAAAAGGGACTGCGCTCTCAGCACTATTGAACAAGAACAACTTCTCTAATATTCAACTCCTTCACTTCTGATATCTCTTTGTAAAACAGGCAGGCACCGTACATCAGCAGTAAGGCTCAGTGTGCATTTAAAGTCCGGTCACAAAAATGGTTCCAGACCGTGTGCAAGTTTGCACATTTTAAGTGTGATCCAACAAGCACTGGATACGCGTTTCTGTTTAATGGTGTTGGTGTGACCCCGTCTGCCTCACACCGCGGCTCAACCTCTCTCTGGGGCCGCCATCTTTAGGCCTCCTCCCGTCTCTGCAGATGCAGACCGATCTCCATCTGGTTCTCCAAACACTCCTTGAGTTTGTCCTCTGTCAGCGTCAGTCGCTGCTCCAAGATCGAAACCGTCTGTATGGAGGCAACAAGAGGATAGGGACAAGACAAAGAAAATAAGAAAAAGGAGGGGGGAAGGAGATGGATAAGAGAGAAAGAGCATGTTAGAGAGGGCTGTATAGCATCAGCTTGACAGTAATGACTTTATAATGGCTGGGTTTGTGTGTGTGTGTGTGTGTGTGTGAAAGAGGCAGTTGTGTGTGTGCGTTTCAGACAGATGTTGTGCATGCAAAACAATCCAGCTGATTATCGCAGAGAGATCTGCTGCCTGAGCCGAAAAACACCAGAGTTTCTGTGTCTGGCACGCACTCTCTCTTGTTCTCCCTCTCACACAGTTGCATAAACACTCTTACGCACACGGAGAATACAAGAAGGTCGCTATCCGAAACAGGACGGGCATGTGTGGGTAGTGAGATCACAGTGCGACATACTTTTCCCTCTCAGCATCCTCCAACAGTGACAGCATTTGTTGTGCATTTGTGTCATCTAAGCCTGTTTACCAGAGGAGCCCCCCCCCCCCCCCAAGGTGTAACTTCACCATCTGAATGAACGGATTAGTGAAGGGAGAGCTGGCCTTTATATGTTTTATTGGATCTGAGCTTCAACATCAAGGCAGTAACTAAATCAGCCTTTTATCATCTAAATCAAATTCAAAGAAGTGGAGGACTCAAGACAAGAAACTGATTTTCTTCAGACTAGATAAGAATTGAGTACTACAGTACTACAATTAAATAAAGTACTACAATTCTTAACTCGTTATCGTGGCTGCCAGTTAGATAACTTATTAGTTTAATGAAAAGATATTTTTAATATGTTTGAAGAATAAAAAAAACCCCAGTAAGTTCCCTTCACTGTTAAAAAGTAGAAGCTGAGAAGTCTTTGTGAGTTCACTCAACTGCAGGGTGAACTAGTCGTGTTAGGAGGTTATGCTGTTTCTTAACTCACTTAACAAACTTTAAATTAATGCTTCTGCCCACTGATGTGTTCTTTTTTAAGATAACCTGAAAGTTTTAAAGAAGACAAACTGAGGAAATCATGCAAATCACTGTTTAGCTAATCTTGTTAGAAACTGTTAAAGGTCGTGTTTGTGGGATTCAGAAAATGTATACAGCAGCAAACACTTATTTGCCAAGTAAAGATAAAGTGTCAGAGAATGAGTCCCAGTGAGCGTGCTCTACTGGTTAGCTGGCGGCTGCACTGCGCTCGTACGACGGTGAGAACACCCTCCGGACCCACGTTGCACTTTTAGATCTAAATTCTAAACTCATTTTTCTGTGCTTATGACTGCTTTATTTCCTCTACTGCACTTTTATGTGATCAAACTCTATTAGTCTATTATCAGTCGGTATCTATGTTTCGTCTGTGTACATTTTTTATTTTATTTTATTTCATTCTGCTGTAATTTATATTATCTTTAAATGATGTGAATCACTTTAAATGCCCTCTGCGTTTGAAAGGTGCTATACAGACAAACGTGGCTTGAAATAATAACTATGTAGCCAACATGTTACACAATTAAGGACATGGGTCTAAAGTGTTGATAGATACCTTCTTGGCTTTTTGCTATCTTATTATAATTTACTCAATAAATAAATCTGCAAGGTGACTGTGAAGTAAAACATGAATGAGAGCTGTGCTAATCCAAAAGAATAAAAAGAAAAAAGGGAATTAACAAGAAAAAGCTGTGAGTAATCTGAATGAATCTTCTTCTGGAAACTCTACAGTTGTGAAAGTTCCCTCTGAATGTCTGACATAACTGTTTACTGACCTAACGTTGCCTGGCGACGAACACAATCCCGGCTATTAAGCAGTTTTGGATAGTAGTGCTTGGCAACATAAATTTGGTCCAGGACAGGAACAATCAAACAGTAAACACGTCTTCCCCTTAACGGCCGAGGCTCTCTAGATTTGGACCGGTGAGCGAAACATATGTCAACATGTCCCGACCTGAAAACTTTATGTCCCTCTTTGTGCCAGGGAGTGTCATTTCAAAATTGCTAGAAAGCAGCGCTGAGATGAGTCATTTATTAAAGTAAAAACAGGCTGTGTGTGAGACATTGGATGGATGGACAGACATAAAAATAAAACAAAAACTGTTTAGTCAACAAAGTTTAGGGTTTGTTTCATTGAGAAACAACCTGATGCTGGGTTAGTTCTTTAAAAGTCGTGTGCAGGGTCTCATTAATATGAATATGATCACGATGGTACAGTGTCTCCTGATCTCTCAGTTCCTTTCTGTTCCAGGAATGTCTTCATGCAATCAGGGCTATTCTTTCAGAAACGTCTCGTTGAGTAATGAGGTTCTTAGTTGAAAGATGGTCACTGGATTTCTAAGAACTACTTGTTTAGTTGATTATTCTTAAAGCATTATCCTCCCTCCGCAGATTAACCCTATCCTGCAGAGTCTCTTAAGATCCGATGAAAATCGAAGCCTATACATACGTCTTATCTCATAAGCCTTTTTTCTTGTTGTTGATTGTTTGTTTATTTATGTTATAATATCTTTCTGCCTTGTTTACATTGTTATTTCTTTTATTGTTTCTGTATTTACCATGTAAAGTGCTTTTGAATACTCTTTAAAGCGCTATACAAATAAAATGTATTATTATTATTATTACTATTATAAGAAAAGTATTGTTTTGTCCATGCATACGGCCCAACAGCTAACTCATTGACGACAGGGAGCCTTCAATTCCTTTGATTGCGATTAGAAAAGACTGAGAGCAAGAAATAATCTAATAACTACAAGTATGGACAAAAGTAAAAAGGAAGGAAATCCAGAGAGGGGTTTAGGAAAGAGGGCCGAACATACGCTCAGTACTTAAAAACCCACTACACTGTCATTTAGTGTTACTAAATGACAGTGTAGTTACTGTTTTAGTGTGTTTATTTATTTCAACCATATTAACATCATAACCCCCCGTAAGAAGAAGAATCATATGTCATTAAATTATAAAAATTCACAGTGCAGGTGTAATTTGATTGGTGGACCAAAGTTGTCAACAGTTTTTCTCTTTTCACTTTTAGTGTGATGATTGATAGATGTGTCACGTAGGCTCCCCTTATTTATTAAGACGTTAAATAGAAAACCTCTTTTCAACTAGCTGTAACTCAATACGATCACTTCATGAGCAACTCCTTCTTCTGTCTTTATGTTCGGATTGACTGTCTATATTCTCAGACTGATCTTCAGCACTCGCTATTTGTGATTTTATCAAAGTTAAACCACGATTTCTTTGTGAGCACAGAAAAAAAGCTACAGCTCCAATGTGCCTTTACATGTGTGGGTGCTTACGTCATTGTAACTGTAGCTTGTTTTGTCCATATCCATTAAATTCATATCCATTTTTATTTTTTTTCCGCTGTCATCTCTGCTGCCAAATCCTTTTTTCTCCGTTTTCTCTGTCTCTGCTGTTATAACAGACATGCCCGAGCAAATCGCTACTTGTCACATCTTCAGTCGAGCTGTTATATTTACCTGAAACAGGTCTAAGGTCTTATGGGAAATGGTGTTCGCTTAAGGGAGATGAAATACAGAACTATTAAATAAACTTCCTATTTCTGTAACAGAACCAAGAATTTCTTGTTTACTGCAAACCATTTAAAGACTAAAGAACTTGTTTTTTCTCCTCAATATTCGCCCCAATTGTCAGTGCACATGTAAACGCATCATTTTCAAACCCAAGACACCATGTGCAGCATGCTCCAGCAATACAGCTGCGTTTGGTAATTGGCTATCGAAGTCCTGCGTTGACCTCTCAGCGCCACCCAAGCACAACACGCACAATCAGGCATGAACGATCAAACGCGTAATGATGAAGGAATCGACAAGGATTGTTAAAATCCCTGAGACAGTCTCATACTCACACACACACACCTAATGAGTTCAACAGTGTTCGGGAAAGTGGTGTTTTCTTTTGGGTCATCAAACTAGATAACATCTCCTGCTATTTCATGCATCATGGGAGAGAAAGGGCTTGTATTTCCTCTCTCTCTCTCTATCTCTCTCCTTCTTTCTGCCTGTCTCCATTTTCTAGATCAATACCACCCTGTTTATCTTACCAACCTGATATGGCTACCCAGACCTCAGCCCGGCCAGCTCTGTGTGTGTGTGTACGTGTGCGTGTGTACGTGTGCGCGTGTGCGTGATTCTGCACGTGTCCCCAGGCAGCGGCAACATTATACGGGCATATAGTTTTCATCTGGAGTAGAAACCAAATCTTTATGCTCCTAAAAATAGAGCGAGCTGTTTTTCTTTTTCTCTCCAGAACACATTATGCTCTCCATCGCCCTGAGCATTGCTGGCCTCTGTTACAAAGTCTCATAGCTTTGGTATGACCCACACTACAATAGTCTGAGAGTCAAAGAAAGGCAAACTGGTGCCGGTGAAAGGTAGAAAAAGACTGTTCTTTTCTATAAATGTGGGTAACTGATTGTCAAATATGCCACCACTAAAGTGAGTTACAAGAATGAAATATAACAGTCTGATCCCATGAAATCATTTAAAACAACTAATGAAACAAGACTAGGTTGTAACCTGGTATATGGCTGGACATGACTGGCATTACAAAGACAAATACAACTGATTGACAAAGAGCCGTGACACTGTTTACACAAAAAAAAGGTGGTTAACTCTTCAAGTAAAGGCATGGACGTAAACCTACACTCTACATTTACTACAACTTGACAACTTTACTGCTATTTTCTCCTCAGCTTCGATAGCCAACGGCTGTCTGTTCTGAGCACGTCCACCATCACGCTCTCTCTCTGTTCGCTCGACCACACACTTAATAAACAACCTAAAAATATAGGTTTGAAACACAATGCAATGCAACAAACACGTATATATATATATCGGGGTAGTGGATCAGATGATTGATTGTGGAGGCAAAGACGCCAAGTAGCAGAAACGCTGTCCCGCCTATTCATTTTAAAAGGAGCCAATTGGGAGACACCAAACCTTGACTGACCAATGGTGTAACTTCATCACTCACTCGGCAACGCAGTGACTCTCGCTTTGCTGCGTACCAGACAAAATAAATAAATAATGGAATTACTGCCAAGCAGTCGTTTGCCTCATCATTTCATCCTTTTACACTTTTGTGTCAAATTGTCACAATAAGCAAATTAATTCTTCCACAGCACCAATATAAACATACAAATCAGGGATTAGCCTCCGTTTCCTCAGAATCTCAAACACTGTGGTGCAAACCTAATTCTTCAGAGAGCATTTTGGTTGGCAAGTGATTTAGTGGTTTCTAAACCTACACTTCACAGAAACAGGTTTCATTCTTTTTGAGGAACATGAACCTGTTTCTTTCTCTTTCTCTTTATGTTCCTCGCAGCTCTGCTTACAGCTGCTTTAACAGGAATACGGAATCAGTGTTAATACATGTTTATCTATTCTAACGCACACAATGTTAAGCAGAAAATGAATTGTGGTATGCTATGGTAGTTTGGGGGAATTACAGAGAATGAAAATGTTTTTTCCAAGGAACAAGTGTTAAAATACTTTCTGTTACAGTTTTTTTTTTTTTTTTCTCGTTGAGCCAAGTCACAGAGAAAATTCACAGAATCTTCTCACCTTTTGTCTCATGGTCTATTGAGAAAAAAAGAAGGCGTCACTTGAATTGGTCAATAAAATTGAGAAAGAGAAAAATGATTAATTCCAGATTCTTCATAATTAAGAGGATTGTGAAAGAAGGGGTTAAGTGTGTGAGAGCAATGAACGATCAAACAGAGGGAGGGGAAAAAGAAAAGGGGTATTGGGGGGCAGACAGTGAAAAGCAGCTAACACAGCAAACTGTGGCTTTGGAAGCTTCAGCGTATCGGTGAATAATTCATCATCTTCCCTCTCAGTCTCCTCAACTATTAGAGTTACAAAGAGCTGTACTTGTAAAATGTAATGCTGGGGAAAAAGACGTTTAAAAAGGAGCAGGAATATAATGCAGAGGTGAATAATTTCTTTGCGCTTTGTCAGCCTTATCTTCAGAAGATGTCCAACTTAAGCAAAAGTTGAACAGAAATTAGAACAAGAGTGACTTTATACTATTATAAACTTTTGTTGTGCATTGTAAAGCAGTAGGAGTGCATTTTGGAGGTAAACTGCAACATAACTGGATTAAACAAGTCTTAAATACTTAAAGTGGGCTGCATTTAACATGCCTTGTATGCAATGTTTTTATCTTAAGGAACTGAAAGCCTAATGGGTCACTCTGCATAGTCAACTGAATCAAGCACATTCCCAAATATTTGAATCTGTATTAAATAAATCTGACTTTTCACTTGAAAGGAGCTTTGTTTGTGCCTCACGAACCTGTTTCCTGGTTATTTTACATTACCTAACAATTTAAAGTTCCAGTTTTTTACAACATCATTTAGATCACATTAAATAGCAGAGTTGTCTGATCTGCACTGTGTTTTGTAGAAGCAGTTTGGTTTTTTTTAACTCTCATCATCAAGCTGTGAATAAAACAGCAGGTGAGGTGCAGGTCAGTGATCTGCCAGTGTTAACATCTGTCTGGGTGAAAAAGCGTGTAGAAGCCTGTACCAGCTGTGCTACTTCCTGCATTGTTACTGCATTTTATGCAGACTTTTAAATAATTCTGTTTCATGCTCCACTCCTGGGTAGGAAATCAAAGTTGCAAAAAAATTATGTTTACACTTATGTGTTACTCACCAAAACTCACCATGTGTATCCTTGAGGTCTAACAAATGTATAAAAGGGATTTTCTTCCTCATAAAACATTGGAACAAGACTTGTAAAACATTTTGACACGTGTTGTTTAAATCCATGGATACAAGCTTGCACTCTTCTTCTTCTCTGCCTTTGTTGGGGTATTGGTGCTTTTCATGGTGCATTACTAAACACGAGTAGATCGGTGGATGAATGTGAAGCCATATAGGACTGTGAATTGCATCACCCTGAGCACACGCATGAAAGAAACTGCTCCATAGAGCTACTAAAGGACTAGATGTCTCCCCTCCACAGGGTCATTTCATCTCAACTGTTTTATTAGTAATGCTTTTCTCTGATTTTGTTTCTTTTTTTTTTTTTAATGTCTATTTAGTCGTATTAGTTTTTAAATCAGATGTTAACACAAGTCCCTTTGGTGCAACAACACAGTAAAAAGGGATATTAACACACAAGTTACACATATGGTGGACAAATGTACTGTATGCCATATTGGATTGACACTACTCAAAGTCACTGCAAAGCCACATGAAAAGAACAAAGTTTATCGAATGTCACCTTAAGATGGTCAGATAGGTGGTCAGAAATGTGTATAATATAAAGGAAACTGCAGAAACCACCGTACATGATTTACCAGTCATCTCAATCTCTCTTCCTAATCTAGAGAAGAAGAATGAAACCAAATATTAAAAGAGCAGAAGGATAAAACCAGATCCAGACGATCCATCTGGTATCAGGTTTTGGGTACAGTGGGCTTGAAAGGAAGAGGCTGGCACCACCCCCCCTGGGAGGGGTTAGCTAGCTGCCTGGCTGCCCTGGGCCAATATTAAATGCTCCCACATGCTGGACTGCAGCTTGAAAGAAGGAGAGAGAAAGAAGAAAATACAGCCAGAAACACACATGTACGAGAAGTGTTTCTGCGTCTCAGAGTGGCCATTGAGCACTCACACTTAATATCAGTGAGTGAGGCAGAGTGCTGCCAGCGCTCAAATATTAAAGGATGCATTTTCCCTCAGGGCACGTTCACAACCTCCAGCTGAAACCCTGCACACATGACGAAAAACACACAAACACCTCCCTGCTCTATCTTCTCATTCACCTCCCATCTGCCCGTCCTCCTCTTGCTCTACATCTTCCTCTTCACATTACTCAAACACTTCCCTCAAACACTTCCCTAAGTTCAACTGTCACCGTAAATATATTCTTCGCAGGAAAAAAACCAAAACTCTTTTTCAGCTTTTTATGGATGTTTTTGGGGCCAAAAACGTCTTTGTTCATTGTTGCACTTCAACCTTTCTCCCGTGGTAATGTTACTAACAACCAGGAAAAAAAAAAAAGGTATGTCTATGTATTTGAGGGAAGAAATAGCACATTTTGTCACATATTCATTGAACAAAGTTGTTGGTATTTGATTTTTTTAAAAAGGGTCTTCAGGCCACATCAGTTCTCTCGTCTGGTGATCAACAAGCTCAAGCAAAATGCTTTGAACAAAGGATGCAGCAATTACAGAATATGATAAATAATGTAGATGAACGATTTGAATCTAACCCTCATCATTCGGTACACACATCTGGATCGGCATAATAAATAAAAGTTGAAGGAGATCATTTTAGGAATGCCCTGAGCTCAAAAAAAAATGGGTGATTCTTTTCAGTATCTGACTTCCAACGCTGCAAGTTTCACAATTCACAGGAATAATACCTTCCAATCATCCGCAGAAAGTGGTCTTTTACAGTATCTGAACAATGGGCTGGAAAACAGCAATGTAGATACATAAAAGAAATCAGATGATAGGAACTTCTTGCAATGAGGTGTGGCATGTTACAGAGTGCAACTTGCTGCAGCTTCAGGTCGGTTAAATACAAACCTTAACAGCAAAATAAAAAGTATTTCTGTCAATTGCATCTGATGTTTACAAGAAAGATTGATACGAGTTGCAAATTCAACAGCTGCGGTGATTTCACTTTATACGGGACAGGACAGCTAAAAGGATTTCCCTTCAGGTTTTTCCTCAACAGCTGAGCGTCAAAGGTTTTGTTGTGTTCTACAACAGTTCCTCCACAGGATAGGAGTCTCAGTATCCATCAGTGATCACATCTATGACGCTAAACAAACGCACACACAACTTAATAAAAATGACAAAAAAGTGACACGAAGCAGACCTTTGGATCTTAACAGGTTGCTGTTTGTTTCTGTTTTAGTTCGAGGATCCATTTCTAGTTCTGAAGGCTCTGGTTTAGTCTGGCTTTGTCGGGACAGTTTTTCGGACCTCACTGTGTAGGATTAGACCAAGTCAAATATCTCTGCTAGCAAATGTCTCATACTTAACTTACTTAGTCGACATTAATTATTTGGGAAACAAACAAGGGTTTCTATGTAAAGACAAATTATTGTATAATAATGATTATTACAATAATGAATTGACAACGACCAAAGCAACCTATAGGCCTCGTTAAACACACTGTTATTCTTGTCTTCCAAAGTTAGTTCAGGTAATGAATGAATGAATGTGTAAATGTTTGTCTCAATGCAATTTAGTGTTACAGTAAGCAGTTAACTGACACTCTAGTGTATATGTGTATGTGTGTATGTTTGAGGGCCCGTCTTTGTTTTTCCCTCCAGTTTTCCCCCAGATCCCAGAGGTGAATGTAAATGTAATTGTGGTGCGTTCAGCATCAACATCACATTTCAAAAACATTACAGCGCAATAGATTTTTTTCCCAGGTAACATGCTGTGGACAGTATCAGCGTCTTCCGCCTTCTGTAGAGGATGGTCGACTATGAAATACTGAAATGTAAATATGAAAGTGATGAATAAACTCTACCACAGACACCTACACCTGTGTAGAGTCACCGTGCCAGTCTAATGCAGTACCTAA